>NC_066626.1:47738195-50730695 GCF_025201925.1 Gopherus flavomarginatus | reverse complement strand
CCATTAGAATTTTCTTTATGCATTACTAATTTGGTCAATATATAAATCTAGATCATTTGATTGTGACTATTGTTGTATACACCGACAGATACCTTGTGAGAAATGTAGAATAACTAAACATCCAATTTAGGGATACATTTGATCTACAGATGCAGTCCTCGATTTGCATGTGAATGTTCTCATATTAAGCTCTATTATTGATCTTGTTACATTTTTAGGATTCTACTGACAACTATTTTAAACTTGATCTTGTAGAATTCCAAAAATGGACCCAGAAGTAAGCATGTATTTTGGTATTCTGGTTCCTTGTTTGACGTAGTGCTTAGATATTTTGAATTATTTAGTTTTTTTAGTTATATAGCACTTCCTTGCTGATGTTTGTTGTCAGTACTACAGTAGTTTATATTTTGTACTTAAAGATAATCGTATAGAAATATTACAATTGTATTGGTAGATACTTGAATATATGTAGAGGCATACTATTATAGACATTTGTTTCTGTGATTAAATGCAATTTGAAATACACTAAACATCTGTAAGTGTTAAAATGTGTTCAACATATATATCACTTACACAGCATTAGCATTCACGTATGAAACAAACATAAAACATTCAGCAAAATTGTGCGAAAGGTTGTTGAAATGTTACCTTAACCAACAACTAAGGTAAATTATTTAACTGTTTTGACTATGGTGTATGTACTGTAGCTCTAGAATCTCAGCTACAGATGTTCTAACTTTTGCCAATTACATCTGGAAATGTATTATGCTTATCAATATGCCAATGCACTTCTAAATATATCATAATAAGCATCAGTTGTTTTGGAGCAATTAAACAATGAAAATTTAAACTTTCTTGCATCTAGTTTAAAAAAAAAATCAACTTCCATTGGCTGAAATAGAACACATTTGTCTAAATCATCACTCAATTCATAAATCTAGAGGTATTTAATTGCCTTAAATCTAGTTGCTTAGATGTGTATTTCTATGACTCAGCTTAAAAATTTAGTTGTCCAGTATGCATCAGAGGGCTCTTGGCCTTTTGCATAACCATACATTTGATCAAATCAGAATGTGAAGCTAAATTTTGGACTGCATATCTCTTTTGTAATATGTAATACTGTTGTGGAAAAAGATGTTCTGGGAAATTGCTTGATATATGACAAAATGTTCCATTTGCAATCTAGTGAAGTGATTTTAAAAATGGTATGTTCCTACAAATATCCATTTCATTATATGCACTAAATGGAAAGTAAGTACACCTGACTGTATATTTAATAAATCACAGTATCTTGTGGTCACATCATGCAAAGGAGCTCCATTTTTATCAGCACAAATTGCCGAGTTAAAAGTAAACAGACACGATTTATTTCGTAATGTAAAGATGATTTACATGCTGATATTATGGAGTTAAAGACATTATAAGAGCATAAGAAAGCCAAAGAGGTTTCACTTTCCTGTAACTGTTTTTGTGTCAGCAACATTTGACAGCCCTTCTGTTCTATGTAATATTTTTCTTCCATTTAAAATTTTAATGTTCAATTTAAAATATCGGCAAAATACAGTAATAACTTGATAGGGCGTCATGTTAACTGGTAATAAAAATATCCTAAGCTATATAAATGCCTTATCCTTCAGACTTTGGAGCTTTTTCTACCAGGCATATGGTTATTTCCTTAAAAAGAGGGGACAGTCAAGTTATTTAATGATTCTTAAACTAAAGTGAGTCTACGTTGTGTGTCGTGTTGTACCAGATATGTGCTGGATACATCTGAATTGCAAAGTTAAGGCTGGGTTCAGATTTTCAGTCATAGAAGGAATTCAATCTTTTTATTTTGTATGAAGAATACACTATAATCTTTCACAAAATTACAGCACGTAATTTGTCAGTTAAAATAGAATTTTCAAATCTATTCATTTCTGTTTTAATATCAACTGGATGCTTTAAAAAAGGTGATCTTGAGTGTCATAGATTCTTCAGGCTCCTTTTAAAAACAAAAAACAAAAAACTACAAGTGGGATTTTCAAAAGTGCTGAGTATTGGGCTAATTCTGCCTCTGTGGAAGTTAATGGCATTGACTTCAGTTAGAGCAGAGTTATATCAATGCTAAACACTTTTGAAAACCCCACCATATAGACTGTAGAAGGTTAGAGATTTTTTAAGACATTTTGAAAAGTATTAGTATATTTAAAAAAATAATTTAAAGCGTTCAAGCAAACATACCCAATAATTTCAATTATTCGGTTAACAACTGCAAAACCTAGAAACACAGAGCTGTAGATGGCAAACTACACCCTAGGGGTGCCTCATCAATATATTCTTGCCTAGACATAGCATGATAAATGTTGAAAAATGTCTGTAGTACAGGGCTGCACCACTGAGTAATGCTGTGGTCTCTCTTAAATTTCAGATAAATCCCAGCATTGTTAATTAGTGCTTCAAAGTGTTCATCACATTTCCTTCATTCTTTAATGAAGGACAAATATGCATTTTTTCACATGTGTAAAAGGGTTTTCATGGGTTTTTTTCCATCAAATAAATTATGTCTGTCTCATTAGCAATCTCTCAGCACTAATTATGTTTGTTCCCTTTTTTAAAAAGGATTCCTGTCACCATTGGTTTACTGTCTTTAATTACAGCACATATGTTCTAGCATAATGGGTTGTGAAATCCTTCCCTCCAGTGTCATTTCTTATTGTATGGGATGGATGCAACTTTTCTTATTATTCCAGATAAACTAAGAATTATGTAGAATGAATGTTTTTATCTCTTTGGATTTCTTTTTCTTCACATGGAGGTATTAGCTTATGACTTTTGGCACGCTAATAAAGGCAAGCCCTTGACTGTGCAAATAGTTTCTAGAACATACCCAAAATTTTTAAAATCTGAATTCTGGAAACTTGAAATTTCAGGAAAAGAAAATTTCTCTCAGGAAAACAATCTGATATGGGAGAAATTGCTGAATGTTGAATAACTAGAACCTGCCATTATTTAAAAACTAAGCGATATAATAAGGTGATTGAAAAGGCAGAAAAATATAGCGATAGAAACCATATCCAGAACTAAATGTAGAATCTGCATTTGGGTTGCTGTGTAAGGATCCTAGAAGTTCCAAAGTAGCCATTATTCATATTAGTGCGAAGAGTTGTTTATGAAAATTGTATGAGTTATGTTTGAAGCACACATTGCACAGTAATATTCCTAAAATAGTGATAGCAAAATTGATAAAGATATCAATTAATCAAAACAATTATTTTACTGAAACACACATCTGAGGTGAGATTTTCTGCAGAATGCTTAAAATTGAGGGCATTGCAGGAGATCATTCAGACATTATGATCTGTTCTGTAAGATGCAAAACTTATTTCAAAATTCATTTTAAAAGTCTCCTTTTTTGTTAAACTAGGTAATCTTACAGAAGGTTTGGAATCAAACTGGGTACAGAAACTTAGCCTAATTGCATGTTCATACAAAGGAATTTTACTGTGTTAGAAAAACTTAAGTATCAGAGGGGTAGCCATGTTAGCCTGGATCTGTAAAAGCAGCAAAGAATCCTGTGGCACCTTATAGACTAACAGACGTTTTGGAGCATGAGCTTTCGTGGCTGAACACCCACTTCGTCAGATGCATGTAGTGGAAATTTCCAGGGTCAGGTATATATATGTATATATATGGAGGGGTTTCGGGGCCCCTCCACGACACTTTGACATAAGCCGGGGAAAGGAGGCCTTCTCGGAGAGACCGGTGCCCTCCGCCGTCCCTTGGCCACTTTATATATATATATATATATATATATATATATATATAAAGGTATATAGGCATATATATACCTGCCCCTGGAAATTTCCACTACATGCATCTGACGAAGTGGGTGTTCAGCCACGAAAGCTCATGCTCCAAAACGTTGTTAGTCTATAAGGTGCCACAGGATTCTTTGCTGCTTTTAGAGAAATTTAAGACAGGTTTTTGGCAGTATTGTTAAGTTTTCTGTTATCAGCCTTTCTAAAGGTTTTCATTGGAGGTCTGGAAGTTTGCTGTATCAATGTTAACTTAACTGTTTTGTCCATCTGTGTTCAAATCATTGTTAGGAATCATGGGCATACTTAAAAAGAGTAAAACCTAGGAATAAATATGCATATTCTGTGCCCCATTAATATATCTCTGTGATGGGGTGTACCAGGCCATCATAGCCCCCTGCTGCAGACTCTCCTGGTCCTACTACACCTTGCCTCAGGAGAGGAGCAGTGAAGGTAAGTCCTCTAGGCCTGCCTAAAGAGGCAGCATAGACCCAGCCAATCCGGGCCCAGCAGGCTCTCCTAGAAGGAGCTGCAGGGCCTGAGAAGCTCAGTGGTGCTTGTTGCTGATCACAGGAGCTCAGGAAGAGAACAAGAAGACAGGTTCTGGAGGTACTTGCATGCAGGGAGGAGGAAGAGGATTTGAGAACTTCAGACCTCAAGTCAGGGTGAAGAGAAAGGGGCCACCTGGGAAAAGGCCCAGGGAACAGCAGCAGCAAACTGAAGGAAGCAGTGCATGGCTGCTGTGTGCAGGGTCCCTGGGTTGGGACTCGGAGCAGGGACCCCCACTAGCCTTTGAGTAAAGTGGTCTAAGGCCTGGGAAGGACAAAGCTCTGTTAGAAAACCGAAGTGAAAGTCAGGACTTAAAAGGGCCCAGAGATGGGGTGAAGGCCGTGGTGATGACAGTGTGTTGAACTCTTTGCTACCCCAGAAGGAGTTCATCCAGTTTAAACTGCATGACTTGGCTGGAGGGCTGAGCCACTGAAGGCTCATCTAGTAAGGTCAATAACCTACCGGCAGCGCCTGGTGCAGGAGAACTTGAAGCATCACACCCAGCTAACAGGAGACACTCACAAAAGGCAAGTGTTCCTGTCACAGTCTCCCCATAAAGAATTAAACAATTCAAGAATATCAGACCTTTCTTGAGCCTTCAAAATGGGACAAAACCATAACGACTGCATGTGATTTAAATACTCTGTGGTGGAAAAATTAGTAACATCATTTACCTAAACTACAACAATAATTCAGAACTAGTTATGAGCACTATGATTTTCAAGGTGTATTTCATTTATAATGCATACTTTTAATGCTGTTACAAAAGCTAGATCAGGAAGAATTAGTATGCGCTTAGGAGCGGTTATTGACCCTAAATCTATAGCGTCTCTGGGTTTCGTTTTTAAGCATCAACAGTTAACAAGAAACAAAATAAAGTGACATTTGCAAACAATTAAGTTAATATCAACAAATTTTCCAGGAGCAAGGAATTGGGGGAAAAGGGGGCAGTGATTTTGCAAGTAATATTTAAGGATCTTTTCACCATGATATTTCTGCTACTATTGTATTCCTAGCCATTTTCGCTAATGTAAACAAAAAAGGTGTTGAGGGTTCCTGATAAACTGTGCTTGTGGAGGTTCTGGGTTTCGTCAGTACACAAGGAATTGGAAATTACTTTGATATATATTTACCTTGAAAGACTAATTAGATAACAAATGATAATTTAGAAATGGAAAGATGGGGGTGGTGGTGAAATAATATCTGTCATTGGACCAACTTCTGTTGGTGAATGAAACAATCTTTTGAGCTTTCACAGAGCTGGGTAAGGAATGGTGTCCCTGGCCTCTGTTTGTCAGAAGGAGGAGATGGATGGCAGGAGAGAGATCACTTGATCATTACCTGTTAGGTTCATTCCCTCTGGGATACCTGGCATTGGCCACTGTTGGTAGACAGGATATTTGGCTGGATGGATCTTTGGTCTGACCCAGTATGGCCATTCTTATGTTCTTATGTTATGTAGCTCTTCTTCAGGTTCTGTCTGAGCCCAAAAGGCCCTAGAGACTTTATGTATAATGTTGCAGGCTAAAGTTATACTGACTATTTAAGATCAATACATCATGCTGTTTTAAGAGTAGTAAGCATTTTAAATGGGGTCAGTGATGTGTTTGATGCTGCAGAGGAATGTTCTTCATGGGGGATTGGGAACTGGCTGGTGGACGAGCATCCACTGAAATGCTGAAAAGCAGCGTCATCCAGAGGTGTCGCTGCCAAAATGCCGCTGATTTTCGGTGGCAACACCTCTGGATGACGCTGCTTGTCAGCGGCATTTCAGCGGCAACACCTATCGACATCGTCGCTTGTTGGCAGCATTTTGGCAGATGCTCGTCTACCAGCCACAGTCCTTGGTGGCTTGTTGTCCAGCCTCCACCAGATGAAAAAGGTTGGGGACCACTGATCTAGTCCAACCCCCTACTCAAAGCAAGACCAATCCCCAATTAAATCATCCAACAGATTTTTCCTCCATATCACTAAATGGCCCCCTCAAACTTTAGCCCTGAACATTTTATCTTTAAAACAGTACATATAATTGTATTCAAATGTGTATCGCAACCTTAGTTGTTTTTCTGTTTTTTTAAAAGTAAATTTAATATTGAGTGATGTGACCATCCTTCTATCAGTTGTATTCAGTACTTCATTTGCCCGCTGTTGATCACTTCCTTATCAATTCTAGGTTAATCAAATAGTAACATGTATTAAATAAAATAAGTAACGTACAAAGTCATCTTATTAGGCATTCTGCACCAGCTATTCCTATGTGTAGTCTTTGACTCATTCCAGCTTACTCAGAGATTCCTCTTTCTGTCCTCAAGTTCCCCACACATAGACATTATGTGTGTAGATGCTTTCTTAGACGCCTGGAAATGGCAGGCTAATCTATTTAATTTTATTTTACTTACCTCTCACTAGGTTGGATTAGCCTGTGAATTTCAGGAGCTTTTGGGTCTTATACAGTAGAAAAATATCCATAAAGGTACAAAATCCAGATTACATATTTTAGAACCCAGATGCAATTTTAATAATTGAGTTATCCACCAAGAGAGCTCTGTCATGAACTGACAATTCAAATCTGAGAACAAGTGTAAAATTTCTCAAGAGGGGAGCCAGCCAGTAGTAACAGCAACACATTGAGTCCCCTCTACTTCTCCCATATCATTACTGTGGTAGGAAGCCCGGCTTCTGCCCAGGAGAGATGGCTGTCAGTGGATGAAGAGGGTGACAGCGAATCATAAACTGAGACTTCTATTTTATGTAGTCTGATTCATGTGGGTGGTGGATTGTTGGGGACAGGAGGTGGAAGATGTTTGCTTGTTTGTAAAAGGGCAGTAGTACTGGTATTTTATGAGGCTGTGAATGGTTGGTGGATTTTGAAGGTGTTTTAACTGTAGTGTTTTGTCGCAGCCTCTGTGTGTGCTGGGGGAAAGACAGAGAGAGCAGCACCAGAGAGGGTGAGGCGCTGTGGCCAGAAGCAAGGAGGAGAAGTGCAGTGTGAGAGGCTGGAGGGGAGCTGCCTAAAGACACTACATGTGTATGAGAGCCAGCAAGCTCAGAACAGTACAGTACAGATGGTCAGCACAGAAAGCAGAAAACCCACTGTGAAGCAGTGACAGACACAGCCAGGCAGGACCCCATAGAGGGACGGGAACAATAGCACTAGAAACAGGATGGGCCAGTGGGGAGTGGCTGAGACATGCTGTAAAGGGAATGAGAGACAGTCACAGAGGCCCTCGCTAGGGAGAGTAAATGGAGTAGCTGGGAGGGACCTGAGCTGTGGGAGACCAGTAACCCACATCCCCATACTGCCCTGATACCAGCCAGGCAGAAAGTTGTAACTAGAATTGGCCTGGGGAGTTCTTAGCAGCCTCTGAGCCAGGGAGAGGGTGGAGGGTCCTGTGGGGTAACTGCAGCCGGATCCGTGGAGGCTTTCCCAGTCCAGTCCCAAGGCAAAGATATGTATGAGCTGTGCCCCAGACAAAAGCAACTCCACTTCACAGCAGGCTGGGCAGTCCTAAGCTTAGAAGAGGACAGGGTTTTTTTCTTTTCTCTTTTTCTCTCCATTTTCATTTGACACTGGACTGCCAGGTCGGTGAGCGGACCGCTCCCCCCAAAGAGTATTCAGCCAATACATTCACCCACTTCTTCATTCACTCACACCTACTGGGAGAAAGAGACTTACTGTTTAAAGTGTGGAGGGGGTTGTATGTATACCTGCAGAGTAAATAGTATGCTTTTTCATCTGGGTGTAGGAGGTAGTATAAGGATTGCTTTAGTATATTTAAAACCTTTGACCTGCTTAGTATATTTTGAAGCTGGCTAACAAATTTTCTCCTGTTTTTAGGCTGTTCCTGGGAAAGATAAAACTGTTTGATTTTGATCTGCTATTTTGTGTGTGTGCCCTTTTAAACAGTTTAGTTCGAGATATAGCTACTACCCGTTAAGGGTATGTTAACTCTATCTAGTAACTGAGTGGAAGCACCCCACCTCACAGACACCATCTGACATGGGTGAGAGGAGCAACTGGGGAGAAGGTACTGTGACAAAAGGGCGAAGCAATTTGGAAGCTCCTTCGCCATAGTCTCCAGTTTTGAGGCTCAGTCCCAAGGTCACAAGCAGCTGTGATATCCCTCAAAAGGGAGGGTAATTTGTAATTTGGTTGCAGCCTTAAACCCAGTCCCAGAGTGTTCTGAGGATCCAGTAGGCAAGGCCCTGCTGGTGTAACCTCGCTAGGTAGATGGGGGGAAGAAAGTCCCCTAAAATTAGTGTCTTACCTTCTCACAGGTGGAAAACTACACCCATACTCTTCCTCTGGATAACATTGGGGGTTGTGTGAGATCATCCTACTGGAATAATTTAGAGTGGGGGTAGGGTCCCATTTTACAATACCTCTGTGCCTAACCCTGTTAAATAAATCTGATATGGCTTTTGATTACTCTATTCTATGGTCCATACTGAATCTGCCTACTCAACACTCTCTTCTGTAATTGAGGTACTGCTCAGGAATCTCTTAATGTGGAGCACCCATAGGGACACTGCTCAAAGAAGGAGAGATTACTTACCTTGTACAGTAACTGGAGTTCTTCAAGATGTGTCCCCCTTTGGGTGCTCTACTACCTACCCTCCTTCCCCTCTGCCTTTTACCACATTTTTGTGGTTGAAAAGAGACTGGAGTGGTGTCAGGTCTGCCCTCCCGTTCCACGGCTCATATACCTTCATACCAGAGTGTGAGGATGTCTAGGGCACAGGCATGGACGTGCAGATACTGCTAATGAAAAGCTTCAGTCAAGAGTGCACAGGTGTGCACACTTTCTGACGTCAAGCACCCATAGGGACACATATCTCTAAGAAATCCAGTTACTGTACAAGGTAGGTAACCTCTCCTTCTTCACCAGTTGTAGTTTTCAAATGGTCTTCAAGTGTAGCCCAGTAGAGCACATTTTAGTAGTGTTTTCTTGAAGTCACAAAGATTTGTATTATAGTAAACAAAGTCCAAAACCAAAAGGAAAGGTCAAAAGTACATAACTGGATACAAGTTTGACAAGGTAGTGTTTGTGATTGACACAACCTAGGGCACTACAAATAGTTGGGACAAATAGTTGGGATCCCAGAACACTCCCAAACTGCAAACTTCTTGGGCAAAAAGTGGACCCGTCGTCAGCATCTTCTCCAGAATGAACTCTAGCCATCTCACCTTTATCCACAGCTTAAGTTTGAGTTTAGACTGGTAAAGGACAAACTTAGCACCATCTGGGCCTGATGATGCACATTTAATTTGCAAACTGATGGCTCACAACCGTATCATCTCACTATCTTACCACAGGAACATCACGTACACTTTGATGCAATGTGGTGGCCAAACAGAGCTTTGCAGAGCCCCCACACAAGAGATTCTTAGGTCAGAGGAACAACTATTTAAAAAAAACCCTTACCACCTCTCAGACAGGAATAAAATGACTTGCGTAATACCATCCATCCCAGACACAGAATCTGCTGGCAAGTTAAAAAAAAAAAAAAAGTCCTCACTGTTAACAGTATAAGAAGTTACTGAAAGATTTAAAAGAATCATCATAAATACCTATTCATAGTCCATTGCCAGTAGTTTGTCACCTAACAATATTAGTGCAGGTCTTAAACCAGAATGAATAGTATGAATGAAAATCTAAGGATTCTAGATGACAGAGTTGCCCTTTTTGCAACCTTCGCAATACTCTTGTCTCCAAAAGGATAGTTAAAGACAAGGCAATGGTTGGAGAGAATTTCCAGTATCAAGAAATGGCTTCTTGAATAAAGGCCTAGTATTTGAGAGATATTGGCACCCCCATCTTCCACAGGGAGGTATTAACCTTAAGTGTCAAAAAAAACCAATATGTCCCCACTTGCTTTTTATGAGCAATGAGGAAAATGAGTCCAACTCTCAGCTTATAGATTAAAGCTCCCCTAGTACTTTCAGAATCTCAGTCAGCAAAATTGGCTGAATCCCAAACAGAAGAATGTATTTAACTTGTTCTCTCTAGAAGCAGAATTTCTCCCATGACAGCAACCAAGCCTGCCCAAATCAGGTCAAACCGGTTCTTGAAGTAAATGGAAAATTACTTACTATGCAGATAAGTTGATTGTTTCCAGTGGCTTCAACAGCCAGGATTCAACAGACTGTCAACCACTCAAAATTTTGTATATTGTTGTACCATGTTTACTATTTTTAATGCAATAGTGCACACACAGTCCAAGTAGGATCAGGATCCCACTGGGGTACACATTGATGAATCACGCAAAGAGACTGTCATAGTCTTGAAAAACTTACAAGCTATAACTTGGAAACAACTTTTAAAAGGTGACAGGCTATTTACTTCAATATTAATGAGTGGAAATGTTCATCTACTGTGGAATGCAGTCACGTTATTTTTTGAATTTCTATGCCTGACAAACCAAAAAAAGTAGGAATGAATATTCTTGTACAGTCATATCATTCTACTGTGGATCACTGAAAAAACTTTTTTAAACTATGTCAATCATATAATTTATTATTAGGTATCACCAAATGTTTTATTTTCTAACTAATTTAGCAAACCATAGGTTAAAAAGCTCCCACACGTCTCTTAAATACATGACCATTCAGTTAAATGCCTGCATTTTATGTTGCATCTTTACCTTTGAAAGAAGCTGGGTCTGATTGTGTTTCCAAAGATTTTGTAAAAACTCAGGTATGATTCAGAACGATTTCTTATCATTTGAGATCATTCTTGTGTATTCTTTGCTATATTTGAAGAGTTAAGACTAGGTGGAAGTCTATGAACCATAATGAATTTTTCTGTTAACAATTCACAATTATCAATTGCTATAGTAATATTTTTTTAAATCAAAAGATACATTTGGTTTAAATTTTATTTCTACTTGATGTTTGAATTCCCAGTAACATTGTAAAATGCATGTCTGAGGTGTCTTAAATGCATGGATGAAAAGCAAGAGAGTACTGAACCCAGAAGAAATGTCATTGATTTGTTACCAGACAATTAAGTAACCTTCATTTCCATGACTGATGATTGAAGTGAGAAAACATCAAACTGTCTGAAATCATTATGCTTTTAAAACAGTGTTTGTTGGAGATGTTGCTTTTTTAAAAGGAGTGATCCAGAGAAATCCTGGAGAATGTTATTAGAAGTAACTATCTGGGCCTTTCTTCATTAACTATGATAGGATCTAGACACCTTTTAAAAATTGATGTAGTATTGTCTAGCATATGTCCACAGAGTTGTAATTTACCTTTATTTATGCAAATATGGTGTATAGAACACTACAATATGTTATTAATTACATCTGAGATAGAAAATAATAAATTACAAAGAAGTTTTGCAGGGAGCAGTTGATAGTGAATACATCCATTTCAGACTCACTACATACTAGAGACTGGATCTGATCCTTTTCTCCTTTTATCATTAAAGATTCTAAGCCAAATTTTGACCCCTGCAAAAAGCCCAAATAGTCCTTGTCCCTGACCCAAGGCACATTACAACATGAGTGGAGACACTCCACGACCAATATTGAATCCTCAAGAATTCAGCAGAATTATAGAATCATAGAAATGTAGGACTGGAGGAATATAGATCATCTAGTCCAGTCCCCTGCACTGAGGCAGGACTATGTATTATCTAAACCAGGGGTAGGCAACCTATGGCACGTGTGATTTTTCAGTGGCACTCTCACTGCCTGGGTCCTGGCCACCGGTCCGAGGGGCTCTGCATTTTAATTTAATTTTAAATGAAGCTTCTTAAACATTTTAAAAACCTTACTTACTTTACATTCAACAATAGTTTAGTTATATATTATAGACTTATAGAAAGAGACCTTCTAAAAACGTTAAAATGTATTACTGGCATGCAAAACCTTAAGTTAAAGTGAATAAATGAAGACTTGGCACACCACTTCTGAAAGGTTGCCAACCCCTGATCTAAACCATCACTGACAGGTATTTGTGTAACCTGTTCTTATATACCTCCAATAACAGAGATTCCACAATCTCCCTAGATAATTTGTTTTTCCTACGGTCAAACCTAAATATCCCTTGCTGCAATTTAAGCCCATTACATCTTGTCCTGTCATCCATGGTTAAGGATCAAACAAGTCCTATGTTTTGGATGATTTTGTTAGTTGTTTAATAAAAGCCTCATCCACCTCTTCTTCCTTATTAGGTGGTCTGTAGTAACCCCTTGTTTTTACGCCTTTTATCTTTACCCAGAGACTTTCAACACATCTGCCTCCCACTTCTATCTCAACCTCAGTGCAACTGTATACATCTTTGATATGCAAAGGCCAGGCCATCTCCCTCTGTTTTCGGCCTGTTCTTCCTGAACAATCTGTGCTCTTCTGATCTGATCAGGGTCATACCTTGCAGTATTGTTAGTACCCACATGGATGAGCAGCATGGGGATGGATGATCCTCACCAATCCTTCCAGAATGTGTCAGATACAGTCTCTTGGCAGGCAGCACACTTCCTAGGTTGCCAGGTCAGGACAGCACTGGATCTCTATGTTATCCTTAGAATGGAGTCATCGATCATCACCATCACCACCCTTCATTTCTTCTTGAGAGTGGTGGCCATAATGCTCCCAGCACGATGGTACATGGCTTCTCCTTCTCCACCTTTCGGAAAGATTCCTCATCTCACATTGCCAGGGCAGCATACTATTTTTTTCTCTCTATGGATGGTGAGTTGAGAGCAGACGTGAAGCACTGCCTGCTGCCAGAAGTAACCAGCAGCCAGCCTACTCCCTATGGAGGGACTGTTCCCTCCGGTAGCGCTACTACAGTCCCCTCCAGCTGGATTACTTCCTCAGCCTTGGAGTTCTCCGTATAAATGTTTTCAGTGAATGTCTCATGTGCTCAGTCTAGCCACCTCCTCCTGTAGCTCTCCCACCTGTTTTCTGAGAGATTCTACCAGTAGACACCTCCCTCACTTGATGGTGTCCCCACCCAGGCTTTTTGTGACGAGGAAATGCAGGCCACAAGTCTCTGCAAATCCACAGCAAGACCTGAGTAGAGGTATCCATGGTCAGTTTTTCTGTCTGAACACAGATGCAGGCAGAGGAGCCAGGAGCAGGGTTGGCATTGGCAATGCGAACTTTACATGCTGATTGTATTCTTTCTCCCTCCTACAAACTCCCCTCAGTGGCTTCAGTGCTGCACTCTGTCATCCAGGATGTGGCTTCTGAGAAATGGGAACAAGTGTTCGTAGCCCCTTAGCCACTGTTTCATGGCATGGAAATGCCCATTTTTCCATTCCTCATGGTTGATGACAAGGCCTTATCTTCCTGTATTATCATAGATGTTGTGACGTTTCCAACAGAAAGTAGGTCTCACTGCATAATGTTTGAGGTCACAGTAATTGCCATCTTACCTTTGTTTCAAAAGCGCTCTGTGTAAATTGTTGGAGGGTTTTCATCCTTTTGCTACATTCTTTTGAGCTGAATCATCCTTAGAGTCTCTTCTTGTTGTATCTCTGGTTCCACAGCTCATGCCACATGCGGCATCATAATTGGGATCGCAAAGTTTGTCTTTGTACTTAACTGACAGACCTTCCCTTACAAAGGCCTCTAAATCTCCAGAAAGGTAATGTGATATTAGACATTGAATCCTATAAGGACCCTCCTTTCCCAGTTTCCTTGCTCCTCTGTGTAGTTATCATCATCCTCTCACTTTAGTTTTACATCCCAGAATGAGGAGTTTCATTAGTTCTCGTCATCTTCTTGCAGGAAGTCCCTTTGATCTAGAAGATCCTTTTCATCCTGTTGGAGAGATCCTTTTTATCCTCTTTCTGCTGGCCCAGGATAGACACTTTCTGCTTTGTTTCTGTGGGTGAAAATCTCATATCATGTGTTGGAGTCAGGGGGCCTCCTCTTCACATAACAGGAAAGGAACATGATCAGCTCCAAGTGTACAATCAGATTTCTTCCAGACTCTGATCCATTGTAGTTTTGCTCCACTGCTTGGCTAGTATCCTAGAAGAGCTGTCTGCCTATTTCTTTTCAGTTGGAGATAAAGGGAGTTTTTCTGGATGTTCTCCGGGAGAAACTCTATGTGGGGTTTTTCTGTCCTGTTCTAGACTTCTGCCTACACGATCTCAAGATTTGTCAGTCTTCATTTCAGATAGAAATGCCCAAATCCAGTCTCTAAATCAGTGTTTTTCAACCTATTTAACATTGTGGACTGCAAATGCCTCCCACAATGTGTTATGTGCGCCGCGTCCAATACTAGCTGTATGACCCTGTGGATGTCACATGGGCTGCAGCTGTGTGCTGGTTGGGACACGGGTTGAGGACCACTGCTCTAAGCCATCCTGTCTTCATTGTTCAGTGGACCTAATAATATACACCCTTTTGAGGCTGCAGTAGCAAAATTTGGGCAAAAAAAATCCAGTTGTTAATAACGCCACTGCAGCTCTGCCAATGACCACAACAATGGAAGTTCCAGTGCAGAAAAGGCTCCTGTAGCTCATATCATTCACTTGCTGTTGAGATCTGCTCTGAGCAGGATTAGACCACATGTTTGTGGCACCTTCATCTACACTAGAGTTTTCATGCCATTATCACTGTGAAAGCTTCAATGGTTGTAAACTTCTGCCAAAAATATGGTAGACAAGACTCCATGCATTCTGTAATCTTCAAGCACTGGAGGAAGACAAAACAGGAAGACAGGAGTTGACATTCTGTGTACACCTCTCCCCCAATAGAACGCTGTCCTCGGGAGCCAAAACATCTTACCGCATTACAGGTGAAACCACATTATATAGATCTTGCTTTGATCCACTGCAGCGCGCAGTCCCCCTCCTCCCACCCCCCCAAGCACTGTTTTACTGCGTTATATCCAAATTCATGTTATATCAGGTCTCGTTACAGCGGGGTAGAGGTGTATTTCCAAAAACTAAACAAAAGGGGAAAAATTAAAACACCCTCTGACATTCTTATTATACCATAAAGAAGGCAAAAGGGCACACGCTCATATTTAATCAATCCTTTGCTGGTTGCCTGTAAAACAAATCAGCTCTCCAACATATCTTTAGTTTAAAAAATATATACATTTTAAAAGGAACAGAAAAACCTTGAAGATTTTTTCTACATTTGTCATAAGCCTTGACTACACTACAAAACTTAGGTTTTAGGTTTCAGCAATGGTTTCTGAAACTGTGCTGGTATCAGCTTTTGGTCTGCGTTTGTATTTAAATCACTAAAAACCAATTCAGCTTGCAACTACTACAGGCACCTTTTATCAACAGGTAATTTTCCTATATAAACAATGCTAAAAATGTGTAAATGATCAATAATACAGTTAAATCTTACCTCCTGTACAAAAAACATCTGTCGCCAACAACAGATTGCTGAACACATTTTGTCCTTGCAAGTATAGCGAAGGACAAAGTGTGTTCATACCATTTTAGAAACTGTGGTTAAAACCTGTAGCCTAAGTTGTCAAAATGGTGCCATGTATATATATTTACATGGTTACACTTGCAGTTAAACTGTGTGCAGCTATGCCTGTTGCTGCAAATGTAGTGTCAGCAACAGGTGATTTTATTACTGTGAACCAAACCTTACTGTGCTCACTCTACACTTCATCCTTTTTTACTTCACAGAATACAAAGATATTAGCACATGTTTTAAACCAGTTCAAAATTCATTAGCTTATTATATTTCATTAACTGTATTTTAAAACAAGCACAAATTGGGTACAGAAGTGTAATTTTTTTTTCAACTGTAAGACCAGGGTGAAAGAGGGAGACTGCAGGCATATACATCTTGCTAAGCATTAATTTGATGGGGGATGGGACAGACATACCATTTGATATCTAAATAGAAAAATGCTATTTTTTGTTTTTCGTATTGCATTTTATGTATTTTTGGTATTTCACAAGGGGCTGCTGTTCATGTAACTAAGGGAAGTATTCTGAGATTCCGTTTTTCTGTTCCACTTTACTGGCCTCCCCATTTTCCTGAATTTTTCCTTCATTTCTTCACACTAATGAATTTCTCCCCCCATCACAGCTCCATTACTTGTCTTAAATTCCCCACTGCTACCAATGCTGAGACTTGACCTCTCCTTTATACTCTGTATTTCACTGTTTTGTTGAGTTCTCTAAATCTGGTTTTGTTTTGTTTTTTTTTTTCTATCTCTACTTTTTGCCCCCTACTCCTCTTCTGACTTAAAGAACAGTTCAGACTCCACAAACTGAAGGCATACCTCCCACAGTACTTCAGTAGCTCAAATATGGACAAGGCAGGAGGAGGCTGACTCCTTACACCAACAGCCCAGGGCCAGATTGAGGTAATCCAAGACCTAGCCACACTGTGACATGGGGAGTCCTCTGGCTTCATTTCTATAGCCTCATCCCCACACCATGAGCTGTTCCTGCCTCTCCACTTGGACTCTTCCACTGTCATAGCACCTCTTTCCTTCCTCCCAATAGTGCCCCTCTCTTCAGAATCCCAGAGAGACAGGGAAAGACTTGGAGTAGCAGGGAAGTATTTACACCCTAGCAGCTGGGGTTTAGCTACTTAAATAGGTAGGTGAACAGGATCAGCTGCACTTTTCTACTGTCAGTGTAAAGTGCAGTGCATCACAGGTAGGTATCCCAGTGAGCCAGGCACCACTGTCAATTGTAATGCCTTTTGGGAAATTTTTGCAATGTGTTGTGGGATAGAAATGACTTGCCCTGGGATCTCTTGAAGCTTGGGGTCAAGTTCCCAGCATGCAACCTTCTCCATCCCATAATACCATCCATATCCCGTAATTTTTGTTCCTTTTTTAAAAAATCCCACAAATCTGCATGGCACTTTTTGCTGTCCACCATCTGACAGAAGCATGGAAGCTGCAGACTTCTGCATTATTCTCATGAAAGTTGTAAATACAGGATGCACAATCCTCCAATATTTGCAGACCTACAGGTAAAATGGGGGAAATGATTTGTTCCAACACAGGGTGCTAAGGGACACAGTGAAAAACAATTCAAGGTTATTGGTGGCATTCATGGAGCAGTTTCAGATGCTGGAGACTCACTTCTGGGCCCATGACTGGTGTGATCACATTGTAATGCAGGTTTGGGACAATGAAAGTGGCTGCAGAACTTTTGGATATGAAAGGCCATATTCCTGGATCTGTTTGCTAAGGTTGCTCTTGTCCTCCAGCACAGGGACACCAGAATGACAGCTGCACTGACAGTTGAGAAGTGAGTTGAGAGACTCAAAGGCAGAGCAAGAAAGCCAAACAGCAACTTATAGGCACAATATGGTCCTGAGAGATGCCTAGAGAAAGGGTCTGGGTGGGGATTGCTGGCTGAAAGAAGCTTGGACTTGTAAGCTAAGAAACTACTCCTTTTGTTTTTGGTTCCTCCTGCATTTGGAGCAGCAGGACTTTGTACGTTCCTTGTAAATAAACAAAACCACATAAAAGAAAATACCAGGCTCAATCATCAATTTCTTCTCCCAACTGGAACATTGTTTTACTGCAGGGTAATCTTTGTGAGGTCAACCCTGGAAGGGGGCATAAGTATTTCAAGTGTCTGGTCAGTGTGTTTTTATCTCAGCCTAGATCATGCATGTTAGTTATCTAGAGATTTTAAAAAGCACACCATTTTTAGCAATGAAGACAAGGCCGTAGAAAATCATATCAAACATACAGCATTTATAGATTAATTCAGAGCAGCCCGCACACCCTTCAAAATCTTCTAACTCTAAAGAGTTAGAGATGAAGGCTTTATACCACTGGAAGAGGGATGACTAAGGCCTGGTCTACACTAGGAATTTACTTTGGTATAGGTATGTCTCTCAGGGGTGTGAAAAATCCACACCTGAGAGATGTAGCTATACTGACCTAACCCCTGGTGTAAACCAGTGCTAGGTCAACAGAAGAATTCTTCTGCCTCTTGGGGAGGTGGATTATCTACACCAACAGGGGAAAGCCTCCCATCGGTGTAGGTAGTGTCTATACCAAAGAGCTACAGCAGCGCAGCTGCAGCCTTTTAAGTGTAGACAAGTCCTAAGCTTTCAAAAGGGATACAGATCCAGCTAACCCAATAACCAGGATAGAGATATTGGACTTTAATCTTGTCACCACTGCAGAAGTGAATGTTGCCCAGCCAGCATTTCAGAGCAGTGAAATTTTGTTGGTGAAATTCCACATTTAGAGGAATGCATGTTTTTTAATATTACGGTATGTCTACGTTTGTGGTAGCATGTAGAGTACAAGCATTACACAGGAAGCTACATGCTGCAGTGAAAGGCTCTAGTGGGGGAGGCAGTGGAAAAAGGCACCAGCAGCTCCCCACTCCCAGAGCTTTTTCCTGCTGCCTACCCCCTCTCAGAGCCTTTCACTGTGGTGAAGAAAGGTGCTAGCAGCGGAGAGGCAGTGGGATTCTGCACTGCTAAAAATTAGCAGTGTAGACATGGAAGGCAGTGCTTGGTTGTGTAGAGAGCCGTATGTGGTACATACCCAAGGATTCAGGCATATAGGATACTCCACTCACCTAAGACCTGCCTCACCATCTACACTGATATTTATACCTGTGCACTCTCTCTACATGCTACCCTACGTGTAGATGTAACTTTAGACTAAGAGTGATGGAGAGGGATTCATGCAGAGTTCAGGTAAGGCTGTCGAGGGTACATGATATGTGCAATTTGTTGTCTTACTGTACGTTTCACATGGATATTAACTTCATGTGTGTATCATAGATGAGACTGGTAGAAACATCTATTATTGAGGTTACCCAGTACATCCAATTATAAGATCCAATTTTCAGTTGCTTATAACTTAGTCAAACTGTTCAGCCATTTCCGAGAACAAGGGTAGAGAAACGTAAGGTTTTCTCGTGTTAAAAAATGCTGGCAACCCTTTTTTTTGTTGTTGTTGTGTTTTTGAGAAGTTCTAGCACTACCATGCTTTGGAGCAGGAACCTTAAATTTGGCAGAGGGTGTGGCCTTTGTTTCAGGGATCTGCCTGTTGCCATTCCTGTGAAAATCCACTCAAATTTGCTGAATTAGAAGCTATTGAAAAATCTCAATTGTTCAACGGGAAGCCAGTGTAGGAATGCATCCAGTGCCCCAACTGGGTATCTCATAATTGAAAATCATAACATAAAGCAGAGGACTGCCTTCACCCATCCCTACTCAGCTGCCTTGAAAAAGATGGGCTTTGCTGCATGCCTGAAGGTTTTGCTCTGTCTCATTTCTCTGTGTCCAGAAATGTTTGAATATTGAAGGGAGAATTAACAATGTTTTAAGGGTTTGGTCAAACTGAAAAATTAATCATGGCATTTATAATAGTAGTCGTAATGGTCTATTGAGGAAATGCCATTTACAGCCAAGTCTTATCTTAGGTGGGGGTTCCATTCCGCGGTTATCGCGTAAAGCAAAAACCGCGTATAGTCAAAATTATATCCCCAAGCCCTTTAAACCCCACCCGCAGCTCCGGCGGCCAGGCCGGGGGGGACATTTAAAGGACTCCACCGGGCTTCCCGCTGTGGTGGGGAGCCCAGTGGAGCCCTTTAAATGCCCCCCCCCTGCCTCCGGTCCCGCCGCCGGAGCTGCAGGCAGGATTTAAAGGGCTCCGCCAGGCTTCCCACCGCAGTGGGGAGCCCAGAGGAGCCCTTTAAATCCTGCTCACAGCTTTGGCAGTTCGTCTGGGGCTGGCATTTAAAGGGCCTGGAGCTCCCCGGTTGCTGGAGCCTCGGGCCCTTTAGTTCGCCACAGGGGCTACCAGCCATCTCTGCAGCTGGGAGCCCGCTGAGTGATTTAAAGGCCCTGGGACTCCCAGCCACAGCTGGTGCCCCAGCACCTTTAAATCTTGAGACTGCACCCCTCCACCCCCGCTTGAGGCCACCCCCACCCCCCACTCTGGCCATACGCATAAAGTTGAAATTGCACATGTTAAATGCGCATAAGTTGCGAGAGACCTATACTAACTTTCTTTTAAGGTTTGTACACTGCTATCTTGCTCTTAAAGTAAATAAAATATGATACATGAAGAGTAAATTACAAATACATCCAGTGAAAGATGAATACTAACTGAGAAGTTAGATGAATTTTCAAGCTGTGTTTCCTGGTGGGAGAAAAAATTATGATAGAAATGCAGTGGACTAAATACTGCTAAAATTATTTACTAAACTATATCGGTCCAACTGATCACAAATATGTGTGTATACATCTGTCTTTCCTTAGATTTGGTTTCAGATTTGGTTTAGTTTTTTATAAACTGTATGTCTGTAGCAGGGTGGCAACTTGTCGGACCCTGGATAGGGATAAAAACTAAAATCATTTCTGTTGACACACATAATAGGTGGATATTGTTAGCGCCAACAAAAGCTGTGATAGCAAAGGTCGTCAAGGGCAAACCCTGGGAACTGTCAAGTTTGAGGAGAAAGTTTAGGTTAAAGTTGTTTGTTTCAAAGCCTTTTTGTTCTCTACTGTAGCATGCCTGTCACCCTAATTTACTTCACTCATGAGGAGGAGGAATATAAGCTAATGGTTTGAAAACAGAGCTAGTAATTTATTTCTACTCTGCTCCTACTGCACTGAATTTCTCTGCAGCCTTAGGAAAAACACTTAATTTAAAAGCTTCAAAAATTTTCTGCCTCTCAATTTTGGGTGGCCAGCAACATTCAGCTGGAGTTATGGATCTCAGCATTCCTGAATATCAGGTGCATGGGGTTTCAAATTGGTCACCCAAAATCAGAAACCTCTTTTGAACATTTTAACCTGAATTGCCCTGTATGAGTCCCTCACCACCTTAACTCCTTGAAAACTGGGGTTGGTAATTCTTTCCTCTTTCAAGAGGGTACTGTAAGGATTATAATAGCTGTAAAACTTTTGACAGTGAAAGGAATTAGAAAAGTGCAAAATAGTATTGGTAACAAGGACAAACGTTACTCTCCTTCTTTCTTAAAACTTTTGTCTTGAAATGATTTAAAGTAATTGCTGTTGCTACTAAAAGGGTCTGTACCATATTAGAATCTAACAGCATGTACTTTATCTTGTTTGTTTTACTGCTATTATGAAATGATATCACTCTTGTATTCTCTGCCTTCTCATCTGTCTTGTTGTCCCTTAGGGTGGATGTCTTTTCTGTTTACTACTTTCTTAATAGCATTTTTCATGAGCCATCAAGTGTCATTCCTTCAGTGAAGATGGAGGGGATGTGATTTATTACTTTTTAAATGAGGTAGTGAGTGCACAGATATTATTAATTTCATTAGCTGGCCCCAGAAATTTTTTCACTGCAAAGGGAGAACTTGAATTGACCAGCTCTTCCTAATGCTTTTTCTTATGATTATTTTGCATATAGTGCTGGTAGAGTGTAACCACTACAGCAGCACCAACAAAGTGCTTAGTACAGCAGAATATTGTTTAGCTACATATAACCTTGCTAAAGAGGGGAAGGAATAAATCACTGGTTTCTTTCCTAGTTCTCTTTGATGCCAGGAAATTGTTTGTTAAAGTGTATCTAGTATGTTTTGATTCTTTGTTTTCTATGGTGAAGTTTGGTACTAGATATGCAACTTTTGGAGCACTCTTCCTGATGATAAAGTTGCTGTCTGCACGTCTTTTGTATAGAGTCTAACCAAAAAAAAAGTCTTTCATTTGTTTGAGTACAGACTGACCATTTCTTTTCAAATAGCAGAAATGAAAGCAATGTAAGACTTCTGTCCTAATCAGTCAGTCATCTCAGATGAAGTGGAGTTGACCAGAACATTGCATCTTAAATAATGTTGGGTGTAAATTGTGTTCTAAAGCAAATAAGCTTAAATACAATTTTAAAACTTTTACTGTAAATTATTTTTATACTGAATGGAATTTGGCAAATCTGATTCCAAGTGTTTGTCTTTATGAACAGGAATAAGTGGATTTACTCCTGTGTCTATTATTATTTAAATTTAACCCTAAGTAGTGAAGGTCAGCTTTTGTAATAGTAAAAGTTGTATTGGCATGTTGCTAAAAGCAGAGGGGCACCTAACTTGCATACGTATTTACCTACCATACAAAATGCAAGTATTAGCCAGCAGTCAAATACGGGATATCAGAGCAGGTGGAGCAGTGATATTCTTCAAAGGTACACATATTTGAGACACAAAATGAGACACTACTCACAGTGTGTTGTGGAGATGATCAACATATCATCATGTATGCTTTGCTGAACTCCAGGGGCTCGGCTTCTCTTGCTGGGTTCATATACAGTCTGCTGGGCTCCTTGGGCTTAGTTCTTTCATGACTGTAGCAAAAAAGAAAAGCGGTAGTATTCTCCTAAGCAGCATTCATTCATGGCTCCAAAATGAGATGTCATTCACAGTAAATTGTACAGACCTTTGTAATGTGATTCTCTCTTTTCTTACATGCTCTGGTCAGTAATGAAATAGTTAATGTTGACATTTAAGTTATCACTAAGTTTCAGAGTTAACATCTCAAGGTGAGCTGAGATCAGTTTACTTCTCAGATTCACTTTTTAAAAATTGAAAACTTAGATTCTGCGCGCAAGATGGCATCTGAAGAGTGGCGAATATATGCAGCATGCCACTTGACTTAGAACCCTAGTATTAAGTTAATTTTCCACAGAGTTGGCCACCACTGTTCTTTCTCATCCTATGCCAACTTTACAGCATTTTCTCTGCTTCTCTCTCTCTCATTAAAGAACTATGAGTTGGTGCTTGTAATTTTGCAGGGAAGGCTGGCAAGATTTTTGTCTGAGAGGAGTTGCTAGTTTGGTTGTTGAGATGTGTACAAGTGTCAGGATTGTGGTATTTATCTCCGGAAAGCATGTAGGAATATTTGGCAACCTAAGTTGGGACTCTGGGTGTCTCTGTATTGTTACTAGAAAAGCACAGGAGAATCTTCCTCCCGGCTTCTAGAATGTGATGGGGATGTTTTCCTCTCCTGTCAGGTAACAGAAACAGGGCTGTGTCCTCCTCAGTGAATGTTTCTTTTGTACCCCATCAAATCAATAGAGGGTTTATTTTTTCCTTGATGTGAGAAGTATATTCCATTCACTTGTGCACCTGCTCTCTCACACTCATCCCAGCCTCCCACCGAGGGACCCACCAGCTTACCCAACATTAGGTCCATTGTGATAATAATCGCATGTTCTGTCTGTTCCATCAGGAAGTTTAATTGGTACACTGCTGACCTGAAATTACAGGCATGCTCGCTGATGGATCAGTCAGACTGAGGAATGTTGAAGAAAACATATCCCACAGTTTGGGAACCACTTTGTCTCCCCAACCTGTGAAATACATCTTTTAAGGGCAACTTTGCAGGCCACCTGTTGGTCATATGTGGAGTATAAAGGTTGCATTACAGAATTAATCCACTATATTTCTTTTGGTTGTATATAGGTAAATTAATTTTCCCCTCTGTTTAAGAAGATAGATATTATGTGGTTACTTTTGGTTTATATTTGTTCACTGCAATCAAAGTTACCAGTTATCTTCTGACATTAAATAGTATAATGCAATTCCCTTTTTAGGAGTTCTGTGGAACTTGTCCTCATGTGATGCAGTAAAGATGACAATCATTCGAGATGCTCTATCAACACTAACTAACACTGTGATAGTTCCACATTCTGGATGGAATAATTCTTCCTTTGACAATGATCATAAAATTAAATTCCAGACGTCTCTAGTTCTGCGCAATACTACAGGATGCCTGAGGTAAATCACCATCTTCAAGATCTCTGTTAACACAGTAATCAAGTTATACAACAATGTATGCACATTCCTTTTAAATCACAATTTCTTAAATAATATAGTTGTTACATCCTTTTTAACCCTTTTAGTTCTTCCTCGCATGCCAGTTAGTAGGAAAAGATCATAAATACAAACTTAGGAGCTCAGAGGTAATATTTTATGAATGTATTAATGCTGCTACTTGGTAAGGATTAAGCTTCTACTGTTTTTGTGCTCATAGCTAATCTTTTCCATCTTAATCACCACTGTCTTGATACTGAAGGTACTGTCTATGAAACTTATTCTTTCAAACCTTGACTTAACTTGAGTAAAGCCATCTCTACAAAAATCATGTGATACTGTTCACATCACTAATAAGATTCTATAAAATTTAAAACTTAATTTTGATGAAAAATAAATTTTAGAGGAATTTATTTGTAATGAAAAATGTAAGTAAGAAAACTAGGAGTGCTTTGTTAGATTGAATATTTAAACATTACTGATAGCAAACAATGTATATAAATTAAATGGACACTATCAAGTTAAAAATTGTTCTATTGAATGAACTTCTTTTACCTGCTATTGTTACAAATAATATGAGATTACTATAACTATAACTATAAAGGAAAGCAATTAGAGACAAATATGTTTTTTCTATTTTTTTAATCTATTTACATTCTGCATTTGACACTTCATGTATAGTCAGTTTCACTGTTTTCTCTCTTGTTTAAGTGGGTGTTTCAAACAGCAATAAGAAAAAAAAAGCACTTTTAAAAATAGGAAAACATAAAACCACAAAAAATGACAGAGACTTCAGGGGCCACATGCAGTACACGAGACTACTTTTTTAAAAAATTATATTGAATTGAGATTTCAAGTTGACTGTGTTCCTTTAACCCAGTGGTTTTCAAACTTTTTTTCTGGTGACCCAGTTGAAGAAAATTGTTGTTGCCCATGACCCAACGGAGCAGGGGAAGAGGGGTCTGGGGTGTGGGAGGGTCTCAGGGCTGGGACAGGGGCTTGGATGTGGGAGAGGGTCAGGGCTCTGGGCTGGGGTTGCAGGCTCCAGGGTGGGGCTGAGGGTGCAGGGGGAGGATCTGGGTTTAGGGGAGGCTCCGGGGGTTGGTGTGTGGGAGGGGATCAGGGCTCTGGGCTAGGGGTGCAGGCTCTGGGATGGGGCCAGGGATAGGGGGCTTGGGGTGCAGGAAGGGGTTCCAGGTTGGGGGTGGGTCTCAGGACCAGAGATTGGGGCACAGGGTTGGGGCATGGGGCTTACCTAGGCCACTCCCGGTCAGCAGCGCAGTGGGGGTGCTAAGGCAGGCTTCCTGTCTCTCTTGGCACCACGGACCACACTGCGCCCCTGAAGCAGCCAGCAGCAGGTTCAGCTCCTAGGCAGAGGTGCACAAGCAGCTCTGTGCAGCTCTCGCCCACAGGCACCACACACATACACACACACACACTAGCTCCCATTGGTTGGTTCCTAGCCAATGGGAGCGCAGAGCTGGTACTCAGCCCCATGGGTCCCTCCCCGCCTAGGAGCTGGACCCGCTGCTGGCCACTTCCGAGGTGCAGTGCGGAGTCAGAACAGGTAGGGACTAGTCTGCCTTAGCCGGGCAGCACCGCCGATGGGATTTTTAACGGCCCGGTCAGCACTGCTGACCAGAGCTACCGCAACCCAGTGCCTTACATTCCACGGCCCAGTACTGGGTCATGACCCGCAGTTTGAAAACCACTGCTTTAGCCTACAGAGCTGGTATACAGTGCTGAGATAGAAGCAGGATTTCCCTGGATATGGTGGTGTCCATGTCACACTCTGGAATACTGCTAAACTATCCCTGCCAAGTACAGCTTTACTCTAGAGTCATAGAGACTTTCTGAAAAACAGTTTCTTGTGTGTGTTTGAAACACACCAGATTGAGCCAAATGGCATATCTGCTTGTAATTTCCCAAAGTAGATTATCAACCAACTGTATAAAAAGACTTTCCTTCTGCAAATGATTTGCTTAGACCATTACTTGTATATATGTATGACTCTGAATACCATACATAAATATACAGTATATTGATTGATATGCTTATTGCATTTTACCACTTCAGGAATCTAAGCTCTGCAGGCGAAGAGGCAAGGAAGCAGATGAGGTCTTGTGAAGGGCTGGTTGATTCTTTGCTATATGTGATTCATACATGTGTGAACACATCAGATTATGACAGCAAGGTGTGTGTTTATTTTTAACTAAGGGCTTGTCTACATCAGAAAGTTGCAGCGCTGGTGAGGGAGTTACAGCGCTGCAACTTAGGAGGTGTACACATCTGCAGGGCACCACCAGCGCTGCAACTCCCTGTTTGCAGCGCTGGCCGTACTCCCGTTTTGTCTCGGGTGTAGAGGATCCAGCGCTGGTGATCCAGCGCTGGTAATCAAGTATAGACACTTACCAGCGCTTTTCTTGACCTCCGTGGAATAAGCAGGTATCCCAGCATACCTGAGGAAGCCTCTGTTAATCAAGCTGGTCTCCTTCCCCGGCTTGCTCTCGCGTTCCCCGAACCCCGAGCAAGCAGGTCTCCTTCCCTGCGGTTTGCAGGGTGGTTCCGGGAACGCGAGAGCAAACCGGGGAAGGAGACCAGCTTCGCCGCGGTTTGCTCTCGCGTTCCGCGAACCACCCTGCAAACCGCAGGGAAGGAGACCTGCTTGCTCGGCGGTTCGGGGAACGCTGAGAGCAAACCGGGGAAGGAGACCAGCTTCGCCGCGGTTTGCTCTCGCGTTCCCCGAACAAGCAGGTCTCCTTCCCTGCGGTTTGCACGGTGGTTCGCGGAACGCGAGAGCAAACCGCGGCGAAGCTGGTCTCCTTTCCCGGTTTGCTCTCGCGTTCCCCGAACCCGAGCAAGCAGGTCTCCTTCCCTGCGGTTTGCAGGGTGGTTCGCGGAACGCGAGAGCAAACCGCGGCGAAGCTGGTCTCCTTCCCCGGTTTGCTCTCGCGTTCCCCGAACCCGAGCAAGCAGGTCTCCTTCCCTGCGGTTTGCAGGGTGGTTCGCGGAACGCGAGAGCAAACCGCGGCGAAGCTGGTCTCCTTTCCCGGTTTGCTCTCGCGTTCCCCGAACCCGAGCAAGCAGGTCTCCTTCCCTGCGGTTTGCAGGGTGGTTCGCGGAACGCGAGAGCAAACCGCGGCGAAGCTGGTCTCCTTTCCCGGTTTGCTCTCGCGTTCCCCGAAACCCCTTGAAGCCGCCCAACAGCGCTGCAGTGTGGCCACATCTAACACCACTTGCAGCGCTGGTTGCTGTAAGTGTGGCCACTCTGCAGCGCTGGCCCTATACAGCTGTACTAATACAGCTGTAACAACCAGCGCTGCAAAATTTTAGATGTAGACATGGCCTAAGTAATTTCTAGGTATCAGACTAGTTGTCTGATGTGTCGTTTTTGTTTTGGATAGTGCAAGCCAGCCACAAAACTCTTGAGTTCTACTTATTTTTACAAAACCTTTTCCGTCCTTACATTTATTTATGCACAAAATCAAATTCTGTTGTGGAACACAAATTTATTTATTCCGTGTGTTTCATAGAATATCAGGGTTGGAAGGGACCTCAGGAGGTCATCTAGTCCAACCCCCAGGCAGATCTTTACCCTAGTTCCCTAAATGGCCCCCTCAAGGATTGAACTCATAACCTTGGGTTTAGCAGGCCAGTGCTCAAACCACTGAGCTATACGTCTTTCCCTGCCCCCCCCCCCGTTTAATTCTCATGATGAAGCACCCATTCTTTGGAGTGGGGGGGGGCAATAATAATGTGCACTTACCATGCTTTTTATCTTCAAAACTCTTTTTATTAATTGCTTAATTAATCCTCATAGCACCCCTGTGAGGTAGGCCCCTATTATCACCAGTTTTATAGCTGAGAAAACAAGTAGAGAAACTATAATTTACCCAGAGCCATAGAGAGAGCCATTGTGATACGGACAATTGGAATTTGGGAGTTCTTGTTCCCCAAAGCTGTGCTCCACAAATATTTTCACATGTACTTGATTCGTTTTATATGCTGTTTCACCATTTGTGAAAGTATATTAATTACAGGATATCTCCATACTTTGGGTTCCAGACAGTGGAGAACTGTGTGTGCACACTGAGAAACTTGTCCTATCGCCTAGAATTGGAGGTACCTCAGGCACGTCTGCTGGGTATAAATGAATTGGATGACTTGTTAGGGAAAGAATCACCCAGCAAAGATTCAGAGCCAAGCTGCTGGGGGAAAAAAAAGAAGAAGAAAAAACGAACTTCACAAGAAGATCAGGTTTGTATGTTTCTTCTATTATGAAAACATTAAGTATTGTTTTTCCAATAGTAAAATACTGTGTCCGCGAGAAAATTGACCATATCCAGTAATATGGTGACTATAACCACTATTTTAAATTATGATATAAACATTTGATTTCAGTTTTGCTTAAACCAATATACTTACAGCTAATGTGCATTTCTTTCTCAGTGGGATGGAGTTGGCCCTATACCAGGATTTTCAAAGTCTCCTAAGGGAGTGGAAATGCTGTGGCACCCGTCTGTAGTAAAACCATATCTGACACTTCTAGCAGAAAGCTCCAACCCAGCTACTTTAGAGGGCTCTGCAGGATCTCTCCAGAATCTTTCTGCAGGCAACTGGAAGGTATTATATTAAACCCATCCCATAATCCTTTGGCAAATGAATTTCCACCTCTTCTACTACACTTGTACTTCAACTAAGTGGTCTCCTTTAACTACATCATGACACCTGAGCAGGGAAGAATATGCCATTTCCTAAAGTGCATATGGTGTTTCTCTGTTAATCAGTGTTACTAGTGGTTCTAGAGTGCAACCCTCCTGTTTTTCTCCATGAAACCCAAAGTCCTGAGAATATGCTCAGTGGCTCATCTGAGGTGGGCATTTCCCTAAACTCACATTGAAGTCAACAGAAATGGAGGATCCTCAGCATCCTGCTCCAAATGCATCACTTCCTTAATACTTGCCTGATCTCAGGTTAGAAAAGGAAAGGAAATGTCAGAGCATAAGCTGGAGTCAAGCACAATGCATTCAGGCACCCTGGCAGTGCCTCGAGCAGTTTTGTAATTCCTGTCCCAGGCGTGTCTGAACACAGAATCAAACGTGCCAGATTTCAAGATGTCTTTGTGATGTGGACACACATAGTTGGAATTAAGATTAATTTAGGGAGATTCCATTCTTTTCAGTTATTTTAATCAAATTATTTTCATATCCTATTTGTCCTTGGTATTCTGTTGTCTAGAGAAACCACAACATACAATTTGATATTTTGATTTTTTGTAGCCCTTTATGTTAAACACTTACAAAATAGTCTAATGATCACAACTGTTTTCTGAAATAGAGAAGCAAATACTATTGTTGTTTTACAGAAATATAATCTGAGGGAGAGAGGTTTAAACAATTTGTCAAAAACCACTTATGGTATTAATGGCAGACCTGTGTCTGGCATTCAGGAGCTCAAGATTGCTGGGCGTTGGCTGTACCACATCCATTATTTCATTAATAGTATTCGTAGTTGTCATACAGAATATCATAATATAAAGTTCTTCTGGTTTTCATTTTTAAATACATTTACAAATAAAGTATGTGAGGGGAAAAACATTGGTAAAGATGAGAAAGAGAAAACTTTATACACTTATCTTGGTCACAATTCCCTTACAGTCCTCTCCATTCCACTCCTTTTCACTTTCACAGTGAAAAGCAATGAAGAGCTAGCAGCAGAAAATGGGTGGCTTATTGCGAATGGCATTAAAATCATTGGCCACTATTTAGAAAAAAAATGAAAACTTGTAAGTTTTTCCCATTGAATACGTGTGCCAAAAAAAAAGCTTTGAACACTGACGTGGTGGAAAATGACTGGCAAAAAATTGAAGACCAAAGCCAACTAAAAATGTACAAAATAATAGATGCAAGTGCCACCTCTTCCCAAGTATCAGAACATAGGTATTACAGTAAATGATGGTAGTTGATGCCTAATTAGTTATTAACAAGAGCAGGGCATAATTTTGTATTATTTGCTACTATATTCCAACTGTGCACTCCTGCTTGTGGCCCTCACATATGGTGCATTGCAAAGGCACTACATGATGTCTCTTTTTAATCAGTTTTATGTATTTGCCATAGAGATAAAAATATGCATTGCTTTCTTTGCTATACAAAAATAGCTGACAGATATCATTTGGGATTTTCAAGCTTTTGTGACTGACATTTTTAATCAATTTTTTTCCTGAAATACTATTCCCTCTCTAATAGGTTTAATCTCCTTTGTCAGTACATTTCTTTTATTAATTCATATGTTTAAACATTGTTCTACAAGGAGAAGAATTTCAGTGGCACAGAGGGCAGGCCTAACTCCCAGCGCCAAGTAATGGGAACTGGGCACCCAGTTCTTGTGTCTGCCTTTGGAACTTTCCCACTAAAACATGTATGAATTGTAATACAGTAAAAGATAATATTGATGCTGTTTTAATATGGTAGATGTGTAAGTAACTGACTTTTGTGTAATAGTTTGCAGCATATATTCGAGCTGCTGTCAGAAAAGAAAAAGGGCTTCCAATCCTTGTGGAACTTCTGAGAATGGATAATGATAGAGTTGTTTCTTCTGTGGCAACTGCCTTAAGGAATATGGCTTTAGATGTTCGCAATAAGGAGCTTATTGGTAAGTATATGTAACTATACTTAAGTATGCAGGGATAGCAGCACAACGCAATCCTTCCTTCAGTGCTTGAAGAAAACTTATTTTAGGATGAGAATACACCATGTGAGCTAGTTATGTATCTATCATATCACATCATTAGAGTCACGTACATTTTAAGCTTCTTGGCAGAAATAGCTTTTTGGAGCAACACTGTCTTATTTGTTTGTCTTTAGTCAACCTGTGCAGCCAGTCCCCTTACAGCAGAAAGAAGTTGCTTGAATTCAAACTGAATCATACAGGAACTTTCATTGTAGAACATGATGAGAAATACCGCTCCCCTTTCTGGAAGCTAACTAGTAACCTTCTCAAAGGGCTACAAGGTCCTGTATCATAAAGGGATTTAACAGTTCAGGTCTCATCACACAAATAAATGCTTCATTCTGACAATATCAGATTTGTTTTGTTTTGTTTCTCCTGCCATAATAAGTGTTTCCACCAGAAAGCAGCTCCAAGTCTAAGTACACATATATATGTAATTGACAGGGCTGCTCTTCTAGAGATAATTCATTAATTATTTCCCTTTTCTAAGCTAATGATGAACTCTCTTCATCTCCAACCTGTGCCTTTCTCATCTTATATACTTTTCTGCTGAAATATAAGTGCATGTCCTGCCCTGGATATGAAACCTTGCAATTCCAACCATGGGAAGTGGAACAGCATATGCTGCAATGCCTCACCCTTGACTGTTCTAGTCCAAATTAACTCTATCAACATTTGTCGTGATGCAGAAAATCTTAATTTTTGAACAGGAAAAAATGTCTTGCTGGTTTTGTTTTTAGACTAGTGTGGTAATTAGGCCAGTGTTACTGGTACAAATAGAGGTACAGTGCATGCTCAGAAATGTAAATGCTACTGCAAGTACAGTTTTCTAATAATTTTATTTATAAAGCTTCTCCGTCCTGAGTAGTCTGGGTGATGTGCAATAATTTTATGATCATAAAAATGATCTTGCCAACTATAGATCAATTACTCACTGCTTTGTGATTTAGGTAAAGATTATTGAGAAAGACGCTGGTGAAGCAGCTTTGGTAATATTAACAGTCTTCAGTTTCATAGGTCAGTCTGGGAGTCTTTGTATATCCAGGCTTGGGATGGAAACTACAGTAGCTGCATTGGTTAGTGATCTTCTGTTGGTGAACAAATAGAGTTTGTGTTGATTTAATTAGACCTATACATTGTCTTCAGTTAAATATAGTTGATCATACTATACAGCTGATCATAAGGCATTAACAGGCTCTAAGTTTTTGCAGGAGTAGGTGGGAGCCCCTTTAAAGTGTTTTTACTCCTTTTTACTTTGGAGCACCAGCAGGTGATTGTGGGCTATCATTTATGCACCCTAAGACTTTATCGTGTGGAGATACTGCAGGGTTCTATGCTTTCCCCTCTCTTGCTCAATTTCTATGAGGCGAACAAGAAGGCAGTAAGAAGATGTGTGCTACAGTGTCTGCAGCATCCTGATAATACCCAGCTGGACCTCTCTAAATGTAGGAGAGAGAGATATATAGTATTCTTCCTGAGGCTGTTCAGCTCTGGAATGGGCCCCCTCTTCTGTCTACCAGAGCCTGGATTTGTTAAGCCTCCAGACATGCTTCAAAACCAATCTAGTTTCTACAGAATTTTGAGAAGGGAATGGGGTTATTGATTAGTATGGGATAATTGTTTTTGTGTGGTTTGGGCTATGATAGTGGGGTCAGTGGCAATGGAGGGTATATCTATACTGCAAAAAAAGACCTGTGGCGCCAAGTCTCAGAGCTTAGGTCAACTGACTGAGGATTATGGGGCTCACACAATGGGCTAAAAGCAGCAATGTAGATTCACAGACAGACTGGAGCTGGGGCTCTGAGACCCGCCTTTCTTGCCAGGTCTCAGAGTTCAGGCTCAAGCCTAAACATCTAGTCTGCTATTTTTGGCCCCATAGCACAAGCCTGAATCAGATGACCTGGGCTCTGAGACTCGCTGCCACAGATCTTTTTTCTGCAAAATAGACATACCCAGATTTAACTGGATTAATATAACTATTCTTCTGGGAATTTTAAGTATTGTATGTGGACTGCAGAGTTTGATTTTTTTTTCCAATCTAAATAAATAACATCAAAATAACATTAGAAGTGCTGAGGGGGTTACAATTTTTGTTTCTTGGAATTTTGCAATATACTTTTGCCAACTTTGTTTTACATAACTCTGCATTTCCTAAATTTGTATGTGAAGAAATATTTAACAAAAATGAGGTTTGGCATGTTTTTGCTCTGAAAAACATATTTGCAAAAATTAATTATCACCTTAAAATAGACCTGTTATACTTGGAAAATGTGTGTACCTAATGTTTTGCACATATCTACAAACAATATAATAATCAAAATCTTCCAAAAAGTAGACAGATAAGATAAACAGATGAAAGATCCAACCAAGGAAAGAGGAGAAAGTGTCTAATTATGGAAATAATAACGTTATATACAGGGTTTTTTTTAAATAAAAGCCTTGAGGAAAAATCTGTTTGTTTTTAAATGTGAGGATATAAACATTCTAGCAAATGTCAAAGTAGATTTGAATTCCACAGGTACTACACCAAAGGTGCTACCACTTCACCTTTTGGTTAGCTCCCTCAAGGCAGGTGGAGTCACAGTATCAATATATCCTGAGTTGTCTAGTTTTAAAAAATATTGCAGTTTTCTAGTATGCTTAAAAAGAAGTTACTTTCAGTAGCATTTCTTTTGTGGTTAAGGATCAGAATGTCTCCCCCAACACATTACGCAAATACAAAGTTAATACCTGTATGTACAATTTATCCCATCTATCCATTATTCACCATTATATATAAATAAATATATGTCTTCAATAAAAATCCATTAATAGCCATTCAGTTATCAAAGCAGGCTAACCAAAAAAAATATTTACTTTTAGCTTTAGTTAATTTCCTTTGTTTGCAAAGTGATTATTCCTGTTTGTCAGTTGGTAATTGAAATCTGAAAGAGCTGAGATCTAATCTTTTACGGGTGATAAATGAGGTGAACAGAATGTCTGGTAATACCTCCAAAACTACAGAAAGGCTTCTGCACACCTCTCTAAAAGGAAATCTCAGTATGAGCACTGCCCCCCAGTGATGAGAAATAATGTCATTTTTCCTGTAGCAATTCTACTTCTGATCAATAATTCCTATTTCTAAACTATCCAGTATTAAGGCCAAGTTATGCCTTCTATCCCACTTTATTTAGCCAAATTCTTTATTGCATTTCTTCCTGTATGGATGCATCAGCATATATCCTACAGCGTACATAAACATTGTTAAACAATTTTATTTGTGCTAGTTTCTGGTCAAGTGGTGGTTTGTGTCCATCTAAAGGCATGAAGAGTTTCAAATAATCATAGTATCTGTCAGCAACTAAGGCACGACTTGAATTAGGGGAAAGGGTAAGTGATAGCAAGGTCCAATGTTTTCTCAACCTTTTATTCCTTTATTTAACTTTTTTTAAACTATCACAGTCAGAAGCAATGAAATGTGATCATGCAATAACCACCTATCAATTCAAGTCCTGCCTAAAGAAGACTGGAATATGCACAAGTGTAATGTTTTACACATTTCTATAAAATTTAAGTTGTTTGAAAGATGCTTAAGTGATCTTTGTAACATTTTTATTTTTATCAGTCTTTTCCTAATCCAGAAGAAAAACGCAATGTATTTTTCATTTAGCAAATTACATTACAGTGTTTCTTGCCTCTGTGTGCAATCTGAATTAGTTCAGTTTTCCACTTAGTGTTGATTTTTTTATTCTGCTTTCCTCATTGTTGCTTTTAGACATATATTTTTTGTCAGAGTGCTTATGTTTCAAATGTAAATTGCAAAGTGCATTTCCTAACTTGGTTTATGGATTTTTGTAGGTAAATACGCTATGCGAGATCTGGTGAATCGCCTTCCAGGAGGCAATGGCCCAAGCATATTGTCTGATGAGACTGTAGCAGCAATCTGCTGTGCTTTGCATGAGGTCACCAGTAAAAACATGGAAAATGCCAAAGCTTTGGCTGACACAGGAGGAATAGAAAAACTGGTGAACATAACAAAAGGAAGGGGTGACAGGCAAGTGGGCAGCTAGATTTGCAAGCAACATGTTTCTTGAATCCATTTCAGATAAAAACAAGAAAACAAAACTTGTAAAGTGCATTTCCTGCAGAAAAAGGATTTGTTCCTTTGGTTCAGGTTTGCTGATAAGACGAGCAGTCTCCCACAGCTGCAAACTGTATTATTTTCATATTGTATTTGCCAATCTTTTACATTGTACAGTATTCTCCATATAAAGTTTCTGTACAGTGATATACTGTAGTCAGATTAATTGGAGCTATAAAATAAAAGTATCTTAAAATGATATTATGAATATTAAACACACACACAAAAGTTAATAGAACATTATTAAGATTGAAAAGTCAGGCAAGTAGGAGTTAGGAAATGCCAGAATTAAGATTGCCTGTGGAACCCTAATCTGGCCCCCTTGTTCATAATATTGTGATAAAGTATTTAATTATATATGATCACATTAGTTTTTCCACAGAACCTCTGTCTCAATCCATTCACAGCATGGAGGTTGCTCACTTAATGAGCAGTTCCTCAATATTTTGTTTTCTCCTATTGTTCAGTGTTTGGTCCTAGGTCTTACTGCACACTACCCAAATCCTGCTCTGAAAAAAGAATTCTTAATTTCTTCATGGACTTTTCTATGGTGCTCATCAGTGTAATATCTGAATGCTTCCCAATCATTAATTAATTTTATTTTCGTAATAACCCTGTGAGATGAGAAGGTATTATCCTTTTTTTTTTTTACAGCTGAGGACCTAAGGCACAGCAAGATTAAGGTCAACAGTATCCACTAATTTTGAGTGACCAATATGAGATGCATACAGCCTAATTATTCAGAGTACTTACGATTACATAGCATTTTATATGCTCAAAGCCCAGCTCCCATTACCTTTAGTTGCAGTTGTGAGTACTCGGTACATCTGTAAATCAGACTCCAAGGGTACCAAGTTGGGCAGCCAGAAAATTAAGGGTGCCTAAGTAATGGCCACCTGTGAAGTTTGAATTAGATGACCTGACTAGTATCACATGGAAACTCTGTGGTAGAGGGAGTGATAAAATCCAATTCTTCAGGGCAGCATTCAACTGCTATTACCATGAGGCCCTCCTGTCTGTTGTAGCAGTCTCCTGCCTCATTCATGGCACACCTTCCAATTTGTGCAACAAAAGATGCATGGATCCTAAAGACAAGAGCCTCCTTTACCACACTACTCTGATTTATTTCCAGAGAAGGTCCGTCCTGCACACTGAATGACCAGCACTAGAGGGGCATGGGACATTTTGCCTGTAGGTTTCATATGTATTTTCTGAAAGCAGAGGAATGGTGAGACTCACAGATCTTGGCTACCATTCCAGGCTGTGCAGGAGACAGTGATCTAACCATTTCCTCCAAGCTTGACCCTCTTCTGCCCCATCCTCTCCAACTTGTCCCAATCTTGTCTCTACCTAACCATTAGCTCCTTGCCCTGTCCCAGTCCCCTTGCCTACCCATTCCCATGGCTTCTTATCCCAGTCCCAGTCTCCTTGACCAATCAATCCCTGTGCCCTACTCCTGGCTTCTTGTCCAGTCTACAGCACACATTCCTCCTCACTCCCCACTGACACCTAGTCCCAATCTATCTGCCCAGGTTTCTCATCCAATTTCAGTCTCCAGGCTCCTTATTCCAGTCTCTTTGAGCAGTCAGTCACAGTTCTCCACCCCTGAACCTCAGCTCCTTCTTCAGGTAGATGCAGCTCTGTATTCAGGGAAGGCTCCAGGCCCCAGCACGCCAAGCACATGTTTGGGGTGGCATGCCGCAGGGGGGCGCTCTGCAGGTCGCCGGGAGGGCAGCAGGCAGACAGCCTTCGGTGGCATGCCTGCGGAGGGTCCACCAGAGCCGCGGGACCGGCGACTGGCAGAGTGCCCCCCGCAGCATGCCGCCGTCCTTGGGGCAGCAAAATATCTAGAGCCGCCCCTGTCTGTATTCCACTTAGGTGTGTACGAACCAGAGCCGTAAATTTTACCTAGCAGAACCCATAGATGAGAGGCACTCATGCCTTGTGCTATAGCACTTCCTGTAGCTATATGAGGCAATGCCACCTTGACCTCCCTCTGTTCCTTCTTCCACCCCAGCTGAAGTCAGAGTTCTGTGTGATTTTCACCTTGCAAACCCTCTATTTTTAGTGACTTTTCTAGTTGTATATAGCTAATTAGTACCCTTAATATAGCTTACATCCAGATGGTCAAGTTGCAAAGTTGCATCTTCACGCCTCTCCAAATGTGGCTCAGGATGGTTTACATCCGACTCTTCACCCCCTAGACAGATTGGTTTGTCTGTTTCAACTGGTCCTGGACTCCTTGCAGTAGTGGATGTGTCCAGAGAACGTTTGCCAGGGCATTCCCTCTGGCCCTTGTGAACCAGGTCTGCTGTCACTGTTGCCTCCCTGATGGGCAGCACACCTGGGGTTGCTGAAAGTTCAAGGTCTGTGATTGGAGCAGGAGTCCTTATCAATTTGCTGGAGCTTCAGGCCTTCTGCAATGCATGTCATGCTTTTCTGGACCGTATTGGGCTCGATGGTTCACATACTTACGATACCACCGCAATGCATTATGTGAACAAGCAGGGAGGAATGTGTTCCAGGATTCTGTCCCAAGAGGCAATCAGGTTGTGGCAGTTCTGCATCAAGGAGAGTGTGATGGGGCAGCTGCCCCTTACTGGCAGGGGTTAAAAGCAGCCCTAGGGAGGCTGCACTGGAGGCAGCCATTACAGAAGGGTTGATGGGAGCAGCCAAGCAGGCCCATATAAAAAGGGATCTGCAGGGCAGAGGCTGGCAGTTCTCTGCTGGGAGCCCAGGGAGGAAGGATTCTGTCTCTGGAGGGCTGAGAGAACTGCCAGCACCCTGGACAGAGTAGTGCTGCTAGCAGGGACCGGGAGAGCGAGAGAGCTCCTGGCTGGCTGCTGAGGCCCTGAGGCAAGGTCAAAGAGGATGCTAGGGCATAAGGAAGTGGCCAGACAATTCACTGCAGTAGCCACTAAGGGAAATGGCTGAACAGCAGACTGCAGGTCCGGGAAGTGGGGAGCACAGTATGTGTTGCAGAAGAGGATGCTGCAGTCCTTGGAGAGACATGGGTCCTAGACCAGGAGTGATAGCAGCAAGGCACCACCCGAAGAGGGTGTATTAACATGCAGAGCTAATTCCCAAGACAGCCAGCAGGAGGTGCTACAGTGGTGAGTGAAGCCCATTACAGAGAGCACTAACCAATAGCTGACCAATTGCCCAGAGTCCTGAATCATCTCATAGACCAACTGAGCAGGAATTTTTCCCTAATGGTCTCTGAAGACAAGTGTCCTCTGGGTCATATCCATAGCGTGGGGCATTCCGACAATCAGCCTGTTTGTTGCAAGGGGCAACAGGAAACATCACCTGTTTTGCTCTCAAGGAGCCTCAGTCTGGGCTCACTGTCCAATGCTTTCCATCTCAGCTGGCATTTGGCCTGCCTGTATGCTTTTTCCCCAAACCTGATCATCCCACAGATTATCCTCAAGCTAAAAGCAGATTGGACCAAGTTCATTCTCATTGTCCCAGCATGGCTGAGGCAGTGCTCGTTCTCTGACTTTCCCACATTGTCAGTTCAGTCTCCCATACCCCATCCTCTCCATCCTGACCTGCTCACAGAGTGTCACAGTCTCACATTGCATTCAGTCTCCTACTTCTCCTGGGGTAGCTTTGTGGCTAAATGAGGACTAAGAGCAGGGTTTGGTGACAGCTGAACAGGCCCTACTCAGCAATAGAAAGTCTTCTACCAGAATGGCCTATTCAGCTAAAAGGAAGCTGTTTTCAGCGTGGTCATTGGCTCGTAGAATTCAACCAACACTCGCTTCTGTCCATGACATCTTGGGGTACCTGCTGCATCTTCAGTTGTTGGGACTTGTGCTTAGCTCACTGAAAATGCATCTGAGGGGGGTTGGGGTAGCACTGCCTTATATAGCCAGTCTGCATCACACCTCACAGAACCGCAGTTAAGTAACCGTTTCTTGTCAGATCTATCTCCTCTCTTCCTTGCCCCTGTTCCTCACCCCCGCTGGTCCCTAAGCTCAGCCTCCTTGTCCAGCTCATCTGTTTGTTTGTTTGTTTTGTTTTTTTACTCACCATCCCAGCACTAAGTCATGGTTTCTCTCTCCCATCCCCCTCTAGTCACTCTGTGGGGATGGTGCATGCACAGTCCTGTCAGCTAGGGGATGGAACATGCTCAGTGAAGATGAAATCTTTGGGGAATTTAGCTGCTAAAATCTAAGTCTCTACTGAGCATGTGGGAACTGCGATTTGTTTTTGTTTTTAAGGTTTATAACTTGGTTAAACTGAGGTAGATTTTTACAGGGACAGCAAAAGGCATATCCCTGATACAAAGGCTACCCCCTGCCATATTGCAAGTTCCTGTTCCAATGCACGGGAGTGCTATTGCTTGTCATAGAAAAGGTCCCCAGAATTTTTTAGCATGTATTTTTTTCCTTAGCTTCTTCCTGCAAACTGCTGAAATTGAATCATTCATTTATAAATAAATAAATAGCCTGAGGCAGAGACCTGACACAGAACATTTCAGCCCAAATGGTAAAGTATGGCAAAGTTATAAGAAACTGAAAACAGGCTCTTATAATGGGAAGAGACGGGCAATGTTATTACTAGCTACCAGCCCTGCCTACAATAATCTTTATATTTGTATGGGATGATTGCTTTAAAGGCAGAAGTGTAAATGATTTATTATGATATAATTTAATGTTATTTTGTGTAACATTTGCTTTCATGAAGTGTGCTGGATTGACAGTCCTAGAGAGAGAAGTTTATTCACAAACATGTACACCATAGATACTAGCAGCCCTGACTACCCCATAGGGTATGTCAACACAACAAAGAAAAACCCACGGCTGGCCCATGCCGGCTGGCTCCGGCTCAGACTGTGGGGCTGTTTCATTGCTGTGTAGACTTCTGGGCTCGGGCTGGAGCCTGAGCTCTGGGACCTAGACGTTTACAAAGCAATGAAACAGCCCCGCTGCCCAAGCCTCACGAGCCCAAGCCAGCCACCGCTTTTTTTTTTGTGTTGTAGACATACCCATACTGCTTTTTCATGTGTTTCAAGGCTCACCTGAAGGGATCACTTCTAGTGTAAAGCTATGTCTTACAGTCCTATACAACCTCTTTGCTGAGACTTCCAGTATGACTGTTAGTTGCAGTAGTGGAATTTTTGTGACACGGAATCTGTTCAATGGGCCTTAAGCTGAGACTACCCAGCCCATTTCATATAGTGTTTCAAGCTGTAATGCATACATGCACTTTCTTTACAAGAGTCAATGTAATATTCTTTATCTTCTTAGATCATCGCTGAAAGTGGTCAAGGCAGCAGCTCAGGTATTGAATACATTATGGCAATACCGAGACCTCCGTAGCATTTATAAAAAGGTAAATTTACAAGTATGGTTCTGACAAAATTAGCATTCACGTGGAAACAACTTCACAATGATTCTGAACCATTAATTTTAATGAAGTGTAATTCATTTGACATACTCCTTTTCCCACTCCACAGGATGGATGGAATCAAAATCATTTTATTACACCAGTATCAACATTAGAACGAGACAGATTCAAATCACATCCCTCCTTATCTACAACAAATCAGCAAATGTCACCTATCATTCAGTCAGGTCAGTTAATATCCCTCTTTGTAGACAGGTTGCCTGAAGGGCTTTTCTATTTGAGGGGGATCTAGTATGTCTCTTTTAGAACTTCAGGGTACCTTTGAATGTGCCTACCTTACTTTCAGTGATATTACAGTTTTTAGCCCTTAGATTACTTCTCAGTCTTGCTTTTCAGACCAGTGCATTGGAATTAAGGGTTTTCTTTTATATTTTGTTACAAAACAAAACACAGTATGATTCATACATATAATATTTATAATACTTCCTTCAAAGTGTTTGTTGTTAGGAGACATGAATCTCAGTTATTAGGAAGAGACTGGTAATAGTAATGGGAGGAGATCTGATCATTAGAAATATAGATAGCTGGGTATCTGATGACCAGGAGAACCGCTTAGTGAATTACCTGCCAAATGTGAAGGTTGTGGATCTCTCAAGACATCAAGATATGTGCAGTGCTGGGGAGGAGAGGTCCTGGCGGCCAAATTTAGGCTGCGAGGTAAGACATTGAAGTCCAGGACCTACACGGTAGCATTCTCTGAAATGCTTCCAGTTCCACACAGGGCCAGTTAGACAGGCAGAGCAGCAGGGTCTCAATGCATAGATGAAACAGTGGAATAGGGAGAAGGGGGTTAGGTTTATTAGTATCTAGGAAGCCTTTTGGTGAAGGAGGAGCCTATACTGGAAAGATGGGCTCTACCTAAACCAAAGCAGAACCAGATTGCTGGCATGTAAAATTAAAAAGGGTCATAGAGGAGTTTTTAAACTAAGGGGCTAGTGGAAAGCCAACAGATTCAGAGAAGCACACAGTTCGGACAGAAACATCCCATAGGGGAGGGTCTATTAATGGGGATACTCTATGTTGATAAAGTACAGGTAGAAACTGAAGAGAAACAGTCAAATGAAAGAGTCCCCGTTCAATTGCATCACATAATGGTAGGCAGTTAAAAAATGACACAATTTGTAAGTGCTTGTATACAAATGCAAAAAGTCTAAATATTGAGATGGGTAAACTTGAATGCCTAGGATATTGATATAATAGGCATCGCAGAAAATTAGTGGAACAACAATAATCAATAGGACACAGTAATACCAGTGTGCAAAACATATAGGAATGACAGAGTAGATCATGCTGATGGGGGAGTGGCACTATATGTAGAAGAAAGAATGGAGTCAGATATAGTAAAAATCTTAAATGAATCAAATGATACAATAGAAGCTCTATGGATAGAAATTTCACCCTTGAATAATAGAGTATAGCAGTAGGAATATAGTATTGACCACCTGACTAGGCTGGTGGTGATGATTGTGAATTCTCCGGATTACAGAGACTACAAAAATAGAAGACTCAATAATAATGGGGGATTTCAACTGTCCCTGTATTGACTGGGTCCATGTCCCCTCAGGACAGAATGCTGAGATAAAGTTTCAAAACAACATTAATGACTGCTTCTTGGAGCAGCTAGTCCTGGAACCCACAAGGGGAGAGAGAATTCTTGATTTAGTCCTGAGTGGAGCACAGGATCTGGTCCAAGAGGTGCATATAGCTGAACCACTTAGTAGTAGCAACCATTTGACATCCTTGTGGGAGGGAAAATCCCAAAGAACCCCTCCACAGTAGCATTTAACTTCAGACAGGGGAACTACACAAAAATGAGGAAACTAGTTAAATGGAAATTAAAAGGTACAGTCACAAGAGTGAAATGCCTGCAAGCTGCGTGGAAACTTTTTAAAAACTGCACAACAGAGGCTCATATTAAAGGTATGTCTCAAATTAAAAAATATAGTAAGAGGACCAAAGAAGTGCCACCATGGCTAAACAACCCAGTAAAAGAAGTGGTTAAAGGCAAACAGGGAGCATTTAAAAATCGGAAGTTAAATTCTGCTGAGGAAAATAAAGGAACATAAATAAAGTCAAGCATAAAAGTATAATTAGGTAAGTCAAAAAAGAATTTGAAGAGCAACTAGCAAGACACAAAAATGTTTTTAAGTACCTCAGAATCAGGAAGCCTGGTAAACAATCATTGAGGCCATTGGACAATCGAGGTGCTAAAGTAGGACTCAAGGAACACAAGGCCATTGCAGAGAAGCTAAATGATTTCTTTGCATTGGTCCTCGCCGCAGAGGATGTGAGGGAAATTCTTACACCTCAGCTAATCTTTTTGTGTAGCAAATATATGGAACTATTAGGTGTCATTAGAGGAGGTTTTTGACCAAATTGATAAACAGTAATAAGTCACCCAGACCAGGTGGTATTCACGCAAGGGTTCTGAAAGCACTCAGATATGAAGTTGCAGAACTACTAAGTGTGGTATGTAACCTATTACTTAAATCAGCTTCTGTACCAGATGACTGGAGGATAATTAATTTGATGCAAATTTTTAAAAAGGTTCCAGAAGCAATCCTAGCAATTACAGGCCAATAAGCCTAACTTCAGTACCAGGCAAATTGGTTGACACTACAGTAAAGAACAAAATTACCATAAATGAACACAATTTGTTGGGGAAGAGTCCACACAACTTTTGTAAAGGGAAATCAAGCCTCACCAATCTGTTAGAATTTTTTGAAGGGGTCAATAAACATGTACACAGGGGTGATCCAGTGGATATAATGTACTTTGATTTTCAGAAAGCCTTTGACAAGGTCCCTCACCAAAGGCTCTTAAGCAAAGAAAGCAGTCGTGGGATAAGAAGGAAGGTCCTCTCATGACAGGAAAAGACAGGAAACGGTAGGAATAAATGGTCAGTTTTTAGAAGTAGAGAGGTAAATAGTGGTGTTCCCCAAGGATCTGTGTGGAACCAGTGCTGTTCAACATTTTCATCAATGATCTGGAAAAAGGGGTAAATAGTGAGGTGGCAAAATTTGCAGATGACATAAAATTACTCTGGATAGTTAAGTCTAAAGCAGATTGCAAGGAGTAAAAGGATCTCACAAAACTGGGTGACTATGAAACAAAATGGCTGATGAAATTCAGTGTTGATAAATGCAAAGTAATGCACATTGGAAAACAATTCCAGTTATACATGCAAAATGATGGGGCCTAAATTAGCTGTTCCCACTCAAGAAAGAGTTTTTGGAGTCATTGTGGATAGTTCTCTGAAAACATCCACTCAATGTGCAGCAGCAGTCAAAAAATCTAAAAATGTTAGAAACCGTTAGGGATGGGATAGATCAGATAGAAAATATCATAGTGCCACTATACAAATGCTTGGTACACCCACACCTTGAATACTGCGTGCAGATGTGGTCACCCCATCTCAAAAAAGATATATTGAAATTGGAAAAGGTTCAGAAAAGGTCAACAAAAATAATTAGGGGTATGGAACAACTTCCATATGAGGAGCAATTAATGAGACTGGGACTTTTCAGCTTGGAAAAAAGGGGGCGTATGATTGAGGTCTACAAAATCATGAATGGTATAGAGAAAGTTAATAAGTATTTTTTACCCCTTCACATAACACAAGAACCAGAGGTCACCCACTGATTATAATAGGTAGCAGGTTTAAAGCAAACAACACGCAATCAACCTGTGGAACTCATTGCCAGGAGATGTTGTGAAGACCAAAAGTATAACTGGTTTTTAAAAAAATTAGATAAGTTCATGGAGGATCAGTCCATCAATGGCTATTAGCCAAAATAATATGGGATGCAGCCTCATGCTCTGGGTGTCCTAAGCATCTAGCTACCAGAAGCTGATGATTGCCCTGTTCTCTTGATTCCCTCTGAAGGATCTGGCATTGGCCACAGACAGAAGATAGGATACTGCGCTAGATGCACCATTTGTCTGATGCAGTGTGGTCATTCAATGTTCTCATGATTCTTTGGTTGTTAAAGACATTTGGCCTCACTTGTACCAGACAATATTTTTGAGAGTGGTGATGATTCTATAACCAAACTCGTTGTCATATTTCCAGCTATCACTCTCATTTCCCTAAGGTTTTTTCAGACACTGATGCTCTTTCTTTCTCTTACCTCCTTTTCATCAGTTGGCAGCACATCTTCATCGCCAGCACTGTTAGGAATTAGAGAACCTCGTTCTGAATACAATAGGACACAACCTTCTATGCAGTATTACAATAGCCAAGGTGATGTTGTTACGCATAAAGACATATATACTGGTAAGAGACCAGTTAGATTTACTCAAAACAAAATGCTTCTAAAATACTCTTTCGGCCTGGGACAATGTACTGTGTGCAGTTAAAACTAGTGATTGGACTATTTTTGTTGCATTCCTCAGCAGCAACAAAATTATCTTGAACAATAATGCTATGTCAGTTGTTCACCATTGATTCCTTGAGCAAATCACTTTTCTTCCCAGATATGACCGTTTTATACTGTTGTTTTGCATTTGTTTTAAAAACAATGCATCAATGTAATAAAATTTGAAGCCAGCTTAAATATTGTGCTGCAAAGGAATTTGTGTAAGTAAAAACTGGCATGTATCTTGACATCTCACCTGCCCTGAGATTCAGTTACTTAAGCTTCTGCACTTTTTACATTGTTTTTGTGTTGATTTTTATTTATGAATTTTACTGTGTGTGTGTGTCAGAAATGAGGGTTTTGTTTTGGTTATTTTTTGCTGTTTCTCTTAGAAATGCCCAATTAACCCAAAAAAGAAGAGATCAGGTTACATATTTGTCTTTAAAAATGTGGGAAGGTTGTGGTTCAGTGAATAATAAAACGGGTGGGGCTTACCATTTAAAAGTGATCTTTGATTATACCAAACTGAACATTTATTATCAAATCATGTTGAATATTAATTTTTATTTTATGGCTTTATTCATAAATATTAGGGGGGAATATGTCAAGACTTCATATTCTGCCTGATCTCAACTGTCTTACATATTATTATGCTCTCCAAGTAGGGCAGAGTGAACAGGGAAAAACATAAATTCCTTATTTAAAAAGCTGGTTTATTAAACAACAACAAAAAAATCCTGAGGCAATTTAACTGCTGCTGAGGGACAGATCTCATTTGTACTGTTGTCTTTTAAGCTGTGATTTCCCACTACTGTTGTATGGTTACTATGGCAGTAAATGGATGTTTTACATCAGGAATGCTACATTGCAAATACAATGTTCTTTTCTAAGGAAATGCCTGTTAAAACATATATTGTGAGATTTATTTGTCCGGCCAGCATTGTTGTAAAGTAACAGTTTTTCCATAGACACATCACGTAACTTTTCTGTTTTATTTTTTTGGTTTGTTTGTTTTTCGGCCTCGAGTAAACTAATTTGTTATAGGTCTGGGGTTTGTTCCTTTTGAGGTAGATGATAGATGGCATATCACCATTTTACATAAGGGGAATCTAAGGTGTAAGCTAATCGTCAGGTAATTTGATCAAAGCAACAGGTGGAGTTGATGGCAGAGCAAAGATTAGAATTGAGGAATTCGTGGTTTCTAGTCTGTCTTGAGTTCAAAACATTCTGCTCTCACATAACTTATTGTAGCCCACACTAACACCATGATGTTTTGTTCCCTGTAATGGCTAAAACATATATAAAGAATTATGTGACTCTGTTCCTGCGTTTAGATAATTACCTCAACTTTTAGTTCAGGCAGTAAAAGCTCATGCTTTACAATCCAGAAGTCCTAAGTACAAGCCCTCAGAGTACATATCTGAGGAAGTCATTTTACTGCCAATGTTCAGTTACTGCTCCTCTTTATGATGATTCATTTTTTATTTTCACCGAGGGTAATGATTTTGTCCTCCAGTGGCAACACCCTAGGAAGAAGATTAAGGTTCTACTGCTGCTGACAGCTAATGGAGAGTCTCCTTTACCCCAACTAGTAATTCTTCTACTTTTGGACCCATAAATCTTGGTTCACTTCCTAGCTGGGATAGATTCCTCACTCTAAGTTATTTATAGATATAAATGGAGGACAGAAAATACTCACGCTTCACCTATCTCTGTGGTCAGGTGCCAACTCTCTCTTCACCTCAGACTTACGGAGAGAAACCTATTAAAATAGCCACAGAAAACAAAAAAAATTCCCAACTGTAACCTTAAATATGTTCCAGTGGACTCTGCCTTCATGTTCAGCATAAGGAAAGCCTCAATCCCAGTGCCACAGAAATAAATTAGAAGGAAAGGTTTTAGATTTTATTTTTTTTAAAACCACAATAATGTGCACGGTGCACAGTTTAGCCATCGTCATTAATACTTTAGCTGTCATGACAGTAATGACACTATCTTGATATAGTAGACCATGTCAGGCCCTTGTAAAACAGTTCCACTGATTTCAACACAGTGAGGGACTAGCAGGATGTGAAAGTTTCTAAATATACATGTGCCACTTTCATTTGTTATAGTATTTTATCATTTAATGTCTGTCAACATCTAGTTTTTACAGTGCCTATATTTTCTTACAGGGTCCAGCAAACCTTCACCAATTTACATCAGTTCCTATTCCTCACCAGCAAGAGAACAAAACAGACGGCTACAGGTAATTTTTGAAATCTCATTTTAAAAGAATAGTGATAGCAAGGCTCACCATATAATGATAGTACTGTTTGTTTTAGCAGAACTAAAGGGAGAGTATATCATTGCATGTTACACACATGCTTCACAGAAAGCACTTCTAATAAATAGTTTTTTAGAGAGTGTTATTGTATCTAGAAATAACTTACCAGTTCATTGCCTCTGTATTTCCTTTTTTTAATCATTTGACTTAATTATTCATCTATTCTTCTTGTGGCTGGTTGTGAGACCCATTTCCTGACTTGCCTTTTTTGCAGTTTCTGAAGGGAGAGTCATAATCCATGCAGTCTAAAGATACTTTTGTTATCTGAATGTTCGATAGTAAATATGGTTTTCTACTTCTCCCCCCAGACCTGTGATTCCATGTGGGTGTAGTTGCACTTATGGAGGATGTAGAGTAGATTGGGCGGGGGAGTGTGAAAAAAATTTTCCACTCTTTCATCTAACCCTTGGTTAGACTTCACGCTCATTTAAAAAAAAAAAAAAAAATCTTCTGTGGGATACTGGCCCAATTGGTGGAGCTGCACCCACTGAGAGTTATGGGTCTGAAAAATCATAGTGACTTAAAAGAGTAACGTTTTAGAGATCAGTATGCAAAGACGTCACCACACCACTCCATTGCATGAAGGGATAATATATAGCTACATCTATGCAATAAAGCCTATTATACACACAACTCTGAAGTCTCACCCAAAGGTAGAAAAAGAAACTGAAATATTTTTCAGTTAATTTTTATTTGTCCATTTTGTCAACAGCATCAGCAGTTGTACTACAGTCAAGATGACTCCAACAGAAAGAACTATGATGCATACAGATTGTATTTGCAGTCCCCACATAGCTATGAAGACCCCTATTTTGATGATCGAGTTCATTTTCCAGCTACCACAGATTACATGACACAATATGGACTGAAATCAACCACAAATTACGTAGACTTCTATTCCACTAGACGGCCCTCTTACAGAGCAGAACAATACCCAGGGTCACCTGATTCTTGGGTGTAGCATCAGAAGGTCACACAGAGGAATGCTACAGCTTCTAGTCTTGCTGGGGAAGAAATGGAATGGCCAGTTTGCTGTTTTGGATGGTGAAATGTGAAAGTGAAGGGAAAGGAGGAACAAGGAGGAGTATTTTCAAGGACTTATCAGGAAGGTGAGAGAGAAATTGGAAGGGAGAACTTCTTGCTCTGTTTAGACATTAGATCTAATTGTAGTTCCTGTAGTCTGGTGAAGGTGTGGGCCATGTGATGAAAGGTTTGAGAATTGAGTAAAATGAATTTGGAAAATGTGTAGGTCAGATAAAATTCAAGCTGATTTTTAAAATGTGAATAAAAGTCTTGTTATGATAGTTTGTACAGAAGAATAAAATGGATGCCCTTCTTGTTTTATTGCTATTACTAAATGTCGAGATTGTCTGCTCTTACGTCTTGTAAATTTCTTTCACTGGTGTAAATATGGAAACGTCACATTGGTTAAAAGTGCCATCATTTGTTATGCAGTGTTTCATTTGAAAACAGGTATGGAAAGCTGTCATCTTTAAACAAAAAAGGAAAATACAAGGAACTGTTATAAATTTAAAAATAGATCATTTTTGTTTTTGAAATGAATAGTGTAATTTTGAAGCACAAAGTACAGTCACGTATATCTACACTTTTCTCATTCCCTGCCTCTTTCATAGGATACTTCACTGCCATTTTCAAGAAAAATAAATGTGGAAGTCTCATCCATGGAAAGTTGTTTCCTGCTCATTTTTTATTTTCTGTGTGTAATATACAAAAACAAATACAACAAATGTGAATTCTAATTGGATGTTGTAAGAAGTTTAAATATCTCACACCATTTTGGCCATTTTCCCAGTTTTGTATAGTTCGTACATTTATTGTTTGTCAAGCTGTTATACCAAAGCATGAAATTATGTACTTGCCTCCCTTGGTTTTTTTTCTCTAGCCTAGTGTTTTTATTTTCTATGTTTGGTGAATCCAGGATATTTCACAGTTTTATCATGTTTCTGCCAGAAAAAAAGTTGGAATAGATTTAAGCCCCTTTGTTTACTTCACAGAAATTTCATCCAACAACCTGACCATCTGGCCTATATTCCACTTGCTCCATTTAGAATTCTTGTGTAGAAAACAGTAATAAATCATGCATTTGTCCCATGCTATTGATGCTACTAACCTTCTTATATGCATTTATTAAAATATTCGTTTGCCATTGTTTCACTTCCTTTGTAGAGCTCAAAATGCTTTACAAGTATCCCCATTTCACTGTTGGGGTAATTGAGGCACAGAAAGGTGAACTGAATTGCTTACGGTCGCACAGCAAGCAAGCTGATAGAATTCACTTCTCCTGACTCTGTCTGCTAGTACACCGCTGCCTCTGTGTTAGTGAATGAAAAATTCCCAACAAAATTAATAAGAAGTTATAGGCCAAACTCTGACAGCTCTGCAACCCATCCCCCACACAGGTTACCGTATGGTTGCATAGGTATAATCATGGGGACAATTTGCCCCGCCATGTCTGTAGACGGTGCCTTCTGTTTCCAAAAAGACCTATTTTTAATGCAGAATGTCTTAATTTATTCAATTTTTAGTCTATTGTTATTAGGAGCCATCTCTGAACAGGTCATTTAGCAGACTGTTAAATAATTGTCATCATAGCAATTTACAGCTCTTGGGTGCAGAGAATATAGCCCAAAGAGTGGTAATTCCACTGAGCCACCCCTATGGGTTACTCATATGTTTGTGTGTATTGTCTGTTTAAAAAATTGACTGTAAACATCTAAATGTGTGGTGATGGGCTCTGTACAAATATCTAATAAAATAATAATACCTCATAGTGCTATACTGTGTTAAGAGCCTAAAGCTACATAATAAAAGAACTTAAAAGGTGGCAAATACTTTTATTTGGAAGTATTAGCAAGATATTTCAAGATCTCCCACCCCCTGCAGTCTATATCGTTTTAGCTTGGATTTTATCATTTGCTTGTTGAGGGGAGGATTTATGATTTAGTTGACAGTTTTGCTTCCTGAAGCTAGATGTTTCCCATGGTTACAGTCCATGGTGTTCTTTTCTCCGAATCCAGTTGTGGTGCTCCAAGAAAGACTATGGAGGAAGCCACTTGAGTACTGAGCGGTAGTGTGCTGAAGTGACTCTGCCTCTGCTGAGACTGAGTTCAGAAGCAAGAGACCAGGGAAATCCCTCCAGGCCTGGTTCTTCTGTGCCGTAGCACAGATACCATTATGTCTAGATTGTTCCTTTTTGGCACAGTGATTTTTGTGATCCAGTTAGACTTCCGATATGGTTTCAAAATGTCAGGTGCACAATTATGAGCTGAATTCCTTTAAAGAGAATCAAGCTCACAATTGTGCATTTAGGTTGAGGTCTCCAGGGACGACAATAAAAATGGAAAAGGCATACTTAACTAGAACAAAAAGCAGATGGCCTTGGGAAGGGGGATGCAAATTTGGAAATTAAATGCCACTAAGAAGCTGGGAAACTATCACTTTGTATACACCTTTCACAGCATTAAATTGTAAACGTGGTACAAGAAAAACAAGAGTCAAAACGTTATTCAAAGCAGCAAATATAATCCTGAATGGACTTAGAAGATATCTAATGGAGATTTAGTAAGAGACATACACATCTCTCTTGGAAGATTCATATGTGGCAATAACTTTTGTGGAATAAGTAAGCAGGGTGCAATTCAAAGGATAATTAGATGTATTACTGAGGGCCCTTAGGGAGACAAAATTGGGGAGGATGACAAGAGACAACTGATACCAGTAGGCTGGGTCTGATGCTGTCCTGCCAAAGGGTCTAAGGAGGTAATCAAGGAAGGGTTCCCATTTTAAGATTCCTACTAAAAAGGCCACAAAAGATACTGCTTTCAGGTCTGTTGACCTGTCTGCAGGAGAAACACTAATTATGGACAAGAGCCAAATTTAAGAGACATAAGGTGACAGTTGTGCATATGGTTTTACAAAGTGTCCATGCCTGCCCTAAGGAGTTAGTCTGGTTGGGATAGTTACATATAAATAAATGGAAGGCTAGACAAAACGTGAGTTTTAAGGATAGATTTTGAAAAGGAAAGGAAGAATGCTTTTCTTCCACTAAGGAGCTGTTTCAAACCTAGGATTTGTCTTCACTACAGAGACACCTGGGGCCTTTCTTGGGTGTTACCTCAACCTATGTCAGAGATTATGCAGGGAACTATATAAAATCTAGTCAGGTTTGAAAATTTAGGACTGTGATTTTAAGAGACTAATGGGTTCTAGAACTGTTATGGAGATGAAGCAAAAACACTTGAGAACGAGTTTGGATGTAAGCAATGAATGAAAGAAAAATTAAAAATTAAATTGAGTTGTGGTCCTGGTTAAATTAGTACAGTTATCAACAAGTGGTGAGGAAAAGACATGTTTTTGGTGGGGGGAATTGAAATAACTGTGGGACATCTGGAAATGTCTGTGATGTGAGTCTGGATAGAAAAGAAGAGTTCAGAGTAGAGTGGAATCTTTGTGCTGTGTGGGCATAAAGTTGGTGTCTGACGTTGAGAGCAAATGAGGCTGCCCAAGGTACAAGTAGAAATATTTCCTCCTCCCAAACGTTCTTTCTAAAAGAAAGTGGAAGTAGGAATGTTCTCAGGTTATAAATATTACATAGCAATGAATGTCAGGCTTATAATGTTTTCATACAGAATCAATAATTTATAGTGCTATGTATTAGACTTTCTTCTTTCAGATGAGGGGGTCAATGTCTTCTACTTCTCCACTGACCTACCTCTTGTTCCTCTCTTAGCCCTGGTCTACACTTGGAGTTTAGGTCAAATTTAGCAGCGTTAAATCAATTTAACTCTGCACCTGTGCACACGACGAAGCAGTTATTTTTGACTTAAAGGGCTGTTAAAATCGATTTTGGTACTCCTCCCCCGACAAGGGGATTAGCGCTGAAATTGACCTTGCTGGGTCAAATTTGGGGTAGTGTGGTCACAATTCAACGGTATTGGCCTCCGGGAGCTATCCCAGAGTGCTCCATTGTGACCGCTGTGGACAGCCCTCTCAACTCTAGTGCACTGGCTAGGTAGACAGGAGAAGGCCCGCGAACTTTTGAATCTCATTTCCTGTTTGGCCAGCGTGGCAATCTGCAGGTCAGTGCAGATCTCATCAACAGAGGTGACCATAATGGAGTCCCAGAATCGCAAAAGAGCTCCAGCATGGACTGAACAGGAAGTACAGGATCTGATCGCTGTATGGGGAGACGAATTCGTGCTATCAGAACTCCGTTCCAAAAGACAAAATGCCCAAACATTTGAAAAAATCTCAAAAGGCATGAAGGACAGAGGCTATAACAGGAACTCGCAGCAGTGCTGCGTGAAACTTAAGGAGCTGAGGCAAGCCTACCAAAAAACAGAGAGGCAAACGGCCGGTCCAATTCAGAGCCCCAGACATGCCACTTCTATGATGAGCTGCATGCCATTCTAGGTGGTACTTTGACTCCATCAATGGAGTAGCACGCAACAGGGATGCAGGTTTTGGAGAGGAGGAAGATAGTTCACAGCATGAAAGTGGAGAAACTTTTTTTCCCCGACAGCCAAGAACTGTTTCTCACCCTGGACTTGGAGTCAGTACCTGCCTAACCCACCCAAGGCTGCCTCCCGGACCTGCCAGGTGGAGAAGGGACCTCTGGTGAGTGTACCTTTGTAAATATTATACATGGTTTAAAAGCAAGCGTGTTTAATGATCACTTTGCCCTGGCATTCGCAGCCAGTACAGCTACTGGAAAAGTCTGTTAACGTGTCTGGGGATGGACCAGAAATCCTCCGAGGACATCTCCATAAAGCTCTCCTGGATGTATTCCCAAAGCCTTTGCAAAAGGTTTCTGGGGAGGGCAGCCTTATTCTGTCCTCCACGGTAGGACACTTTACCATGCCAGGCTAGTAGCACATAGTCTGGAACCATTGCGTAACAAAGCATGGCAGTGTATGGTCCCAACAGGCCCAGTGCAATCCATTAGGTGATCTAGGCGGTCGCCTAGGGTTCTAGTATTTGGGAAGCGGCATTTCGGGTCCTTCATCAGCGACTGCGGCGGCCAGATCAGCTGCCCCGGTCAGCGGCAGCATTTAGAAGGAGGGAGCTGGGGCAGGGGGGCGCAGGGAGGGCCGCCTGCAGCAAGTAAGTGGGGGTGCGGCACGCAGGGGATCTCCCCGCCCCAGCTCACCTCTGCTCCGCCGCCTTCTCTGAGCACGCCACCCTGTTCTGCTTCTCTCCATCCCAGGCTTGCAGTGCCAAACAGCTGATTGGCGCTGCAAGCCTGGGAGGCAGGAGAAGTGGAGCGGCGACGGCATGCTCGGGAAGGAGGCGGAGCAGAGGTGAGCTGGAGCAGGAAGCAGCCGCACAGCTCCCTGGGCCGGGGGGAGCTGCTGCAGGGGGGGTGCCTCAGGGCGGGGGAGGTGGGGAGCTGCCAGAGGGCTTGGGACGGGGGGGCACAAGGTGGAAGTTTCACCTAGGGCACGAAACATCCTTGCACCCGTCCTAGGTCCCAGTGTTTGCTGGCATTCAAACAGCATCCGTTCTTTATCTCTCTGTGTTATCCTCAGGAGAGTATCATCATTCTTGGTCACTTGGTTGAAATAGGGTGATTTTATTAAGGGGACATTCAGAGGTGCCCATTCCTGCTGGGCTGTTTGCCTGTGGATGAGGTGAAATGTTCCCTGCTGTTAGCCACGCAGTGGGGGTGGGGTGAAGTGATCATCCCAGAGAATTGGGGGGAGGGCATTAGTTGGGTTTGTGCTGTACGTTAACCCAAAAACCATAGCCCCTCCTCCTTTTAAATGGCCAACCCATTTTAAATGGCCAACTCAACAGCTGCTTGGTATGGGAAATGAGGGCACCGCTGTTTGAAACCATTCCCACATGTTATGAAGGTTAAAGAAGGCAAAAGACTGTGTCTTACCATGGCTGCCTGCAAGCCAAATTATGTTGCCCGGCCCTGCATGGAAGATCTCTCACACCAAACCGGCATACCCTCAATAAGAGGCAAAATGCGACCTTGTACCGAAAGCACATGTGCTATGTAATGTTAACAGCAAAGTTTACCGTGAAAGAGTCTATCCATTGCTCTCTAAAATGTCTTTTTAACTACCACTCTCCCTTTTTTCCCTTCACCAGCTGCAAATGTTTCAACATTCACACTATATCTTCTCCTTCCGAGAGGCTAGCGAAGATTAGAAGGCAAAAAAAACGCACTTGCGCTGAAATGTTCTCTGAGCTCATGCAGTCCTCCCACACTGAAAGAGCCCAGCAGAATGCATGGAGGCAGACAATGTCAGAGTCCTGGAAAGCACAATATGAACACGAGGACAGGTGGCAGGCTGAAGATGATAGGTTGTGTCAGCTTGGTGACAGAAGGCAAGAAGCAATGCTGAGGCTACTGAAGGAACAAACTGATATGCTCCAGCATATGGTTGAGGTTCAGGAAAGGCAGCTTGAGCACAGACCACCGCTACAGTCCCTGTGTAACCAACTGCCCTCCTCCCCAAGTTCCATTGCCTCCTCGCCTAGACGTCCAAGAACGCAGTGGGGTGTGGCGGGCATCTGGGCACCCAACCACTCCACCCCCAGAGGACTGCCCAAGGAACAGAAAGCTGGCATTCAATAAGTTTTAAAGTGTAGTGTGGCCTTGTCCTTCCCTCCTCCCTCACCCCTCCTGGGCTACCTTGGCAGTTATCCCCCTATTTGTGTGATGAATTAATAAAGAATGCATGAATGTGAAGCAACAATGACTTTATTGCCTCTGCAAGCAGTGAGTGAAGGGGAAAGGGGAGGGTGGTTAGATTACAGGGAATTAGAGTGAACCATGAGGGTGTGGGTCATCAAGGAGAGACAAACAGAACTTTTACACCGTAGCCTGGCCAGTCATGAAACTGGTTTTCAAAGCTTCTCTGATGCACACCGCACCCTCCTTTACTCTGCTAACCGCCCGGGTGTCTGACTGTGCATAATCAGTGGCCAGGCGATTTGCCTCAAACCCCCCCCCCCCAACCACCGCCATAAACGTCTCCCCCTTTCTCTCTCAGCTATTGTGGAGCGCACAGCAAGCAGTAATAGCAGTGGGAATACTGGTTTCGCTGAGGTCTGTCCGAGTCAGTAAACTGCGACCAGCGTGCTTTTAAACATCCAAATGCACATTCTACCACCATTCTGCACTTGCTTAGCCTATAGTTGAACAGCTCCTGAGTACTGTCCAGGCTGCCTGTGTATGGCTTCATGAGCCATGGCATTAAGGGATAGGCTGGGTCCCCAAGGATAACTATAGGCATTTCAACATGCCCAATGGTTATTTTCTGGTCTGGGAAGAAAGTCCCTTGCTGCAGCTTTTGAAACAGACCAGAGTTCCTGAAGATGTGAGCATCATGTACCTTTCCTGGCATTCCCACATTGATGTAGGTGAAACATCCCTTGTGATCCACCAGTGCTTGCAGCACCATTTAAAAGTACCCCTTTCGGTTTATGTACTCGCTGGCTTGGTGCTCCAGTGCCAAGATAGGGATATGGGTTCCATCTATTGCCCCACCACAGTTAGGAAATCCAATTGCAGCAAAGCCATCTACTATGACCTGCACATTTCCCAGAGTCACTACCCTTGATATCAGCAGCTCTTTGATTGTGTTGGCTACTTGGATCACAGCAGCTCCCACAGTAGATTTGCCCACTCCAAACTGATGCCTGACTGACGGGTAGCTGTCTGGCATTGCAGGCTTCCACAGGGCTATCGCCACTCACTTGTGAACTGTGGGGGCTGCTCTCATCTTGGTATTCTTGCACTTCAGGGCAGGGGAAAGCAAGTCAAAAGTTCCCATATGCATGTGAAAGTTTTGCAGCCACTGGGAATCATCCCAGATATGCAACACTATGCAGGCCTACCAGTCTGTGCTTGTTTCCCAGGCCATGAACCTGTCCCATTAACACCATGATGTCCACATGCAAGAGAAGTTTGTGTCCATGTCCTCATTGCCTGGTTTTGCTTTTGCAGGTTCTGGTCCTGCATATACTTCAGGATAAGGCACGTGGTGTTTACAGTGCTCATAATTGCAGCAGGGATCTGAGCGGGCCCCTCAAGGATTGAACTCACAGCCCTGGGTTTAAGCAGGCCAATGTGCAAACCACTGAGCTATCCCTCCATCCACTATTCATGGAGGGAGGGAGTGGGAAGCAAATGAATACAAAACATATCTGGTCTCTCTATTGTTTTGATCCACTCCATCTCTCTTATACATCTTAGGCTGGCAGCAGACGGTGCAGTACGACTGCTAACTATTGTCATCTTCTGGCTGCTCTCCAGAAGATGGCACAGTACGACTGCTGGCCATCGTAGTCTCCCATTTATGTCCAGGCACCCCCGGCCGACCTCACCGAGGCCAGCCAGGAGCACACATATCTACCCAGGCACCCCTGACCGACCTCACCGATGTCGGCTAAAAGAGCACCCAGGAGATGGCGACGATGGCTACCCAGTCATAATGCATCATCTGCTGCCAAAAGGCAATGAGCTGCTGCTGTGTAGCAATGCAGTACAACGTCTGGCAGCACCCAGGAGACATACGGTGATAGTGAGCTGAGCAGACTCCATGCTGGTGTCTGCTCATACGGGTAACCCAGGAAAAAAGGCAAAAAATGATTTATTGCCATTGCTTTCATGGGGGGGGGGGGGCTTGATGACATTTACTCAGAACCACTTGCGACAATGTTTTTGTCCCGTCAGGCATTGGGAGTTCAACCCAGAATTCCAGTGGGTGTTGGAGACTGTGGGAACTGTTGGATAGCTACCCCCAGGGCAATGCTCCGGAGGTCGACGCTACCCTCCGTACTGTGGATGCACTCCGCCAAGTTAGTGGTTTTAAGTGGGGACACACACAATCAACTGTAATAAATCAACTTCTATAAATTCGACCTAATTTCACATTGTAGACATACTCTTAGTCTTTAGAACTGGATAGAAATTACTGCATTTAAGAATTCAAAATTATGAACATTGTCAAATACTTTCCACTCACAATGTCACTTTCCTTACAACTATTAGAATCTCGTGAGGAACTTGAGTTCTACCTACTTAAAATAATCAACCACCATTGGTAAGAAAATAATCGCCCCTTATATAGGACAGGACTGCAGTAAATATGGCCCATGCGTAGGTTAGCTAAGGAGGCTATAGAATCCCTGTCTTTGAAGGATTTTAAGAAGAGGTTAGACAACCATCTGTCAGGGATGGTCTAGGTATATTTAATCATGCTTCAGCAAGGGAGGGTGGACTAGATGACATGAGATCCCTACATTTCTATGTGTAACACTGTTGGGGAAAAAAAGCAAACATCATTCTGGGATGTATAAGCAGTAGTATTGTAAGCAAGACATGAGAAATAATTCTTCCACTTGGCACTGACAAGGCCTCAGCAGGAGAACTGTGTCAGGTTCTGGGTGCCATATTTCAGGAAAGCTGTGTACAAACTGGAGAAAGTCCAGAGAAGAGTAACAAAAATGATTAAAACTCTAGAAAATGTGACCTATAAGGAAAGACTGAAAAAAATGGGCTTGTGTAGTCTGGAGAAGAGATGACTGATAGGGGACCTGATAACAGTTTTCAAGTACATGAAAGGTTGTTACAAAGATGAGGTGAAAAATTGTTCTTGTTAAACTCTGAGGATAGGATAAGAAGCAGTGGGCTTAAATTGAAGCAACAGAGATTTAGGTTGGACATTAGGAAAAACATCCTAACTCTCAGGGTAGTTAAGCACTGGAATAAATTGTCTAGGGAGGTTGTGGAATCTCCTTCATTGGAGCGTATTAAAAAACAGGTCAGGCAAACACCTGTCAAGAATGTTCTAATTAAGTAGTCCTGCCTTAAGTGCTGTGGACTGGACTAGATGACCAATTTAAGTCCCTTGCAGTCCTACACTTCTATGATTCAATGATCAACACACTGGCATTAGGAGTCATCAACAGAACTGATAACTGCGGGGACTGAGCAGCATGAAGTTCATATTTTTTTATGATACTATTATCCTACAGAGAGACAACAGGAAGATGGATTTCAGTCATTAGTTTGAAGCATGTGTCAAGTATAATTCCTAATTCTGGACCTTAGCGTCCAAAATATGGGTACTAGCATGAATTCCCCTAAGCTTAATTACCAGCTTAGATCTGATAGGCTGCCACCAATCAGGACTTAGACAAGAGCGCCTGATAGACTCTGGTCTCCCCCAAAAACCTTCCCTGGGGGTCCCAAGACCCAAATTCCTTGAGTCTCACAACAAAGGGAAATAAACCATTCCCTTCCCCCTCCCTTCTTCCTCCCAGCTCCTTCCCGCCCTGGGAACTCTAGGAGATCGCCTGATTCAACTTCTTGAATCACCACACCGAGAGGAGTGTTACCTCACCCAGAGGCCATACAGATTCAAGCTGCGTGAATCTAACACAAAGAGAAAATTTATCCTTCCCTTCTCCCCACCAATTCCCTTGAACCTTAACTAGGAGAAAAAAATTAAACAGGTCTTAAAAGCAAAACTTTTAATAAAAAAGAAAGAAAAAAGTAAAAGGTTTATCTCTGCACTTTAGATGGTAAAAAGTTACAGGGTCTTTCAACTATAAACAATAGAAAGAAACTTTTTCCAGCAGAAACACAATTTAAGCTACTTCCAGCAAGTACATATAAGCAAATGAAAAAAGAAATTAAAAGACTGTGACCGCCTTTTCTTACTTAAAATTCTGAATAGATAAGAGACTGTAGCAGGGAGATTGGCAGAAACCTGGTTGCACCTCTAGTCCCGTCCAGGACCCAGAGAGAACAAAGCCAAACCCCAAACCCACAAACAAAGGCTTCCCTCTATGAGATTTGAAAGTATTTTGTCTCCTGATTGGTCCTCTGGTCAGGTGTTTGCACGTCACTGTTTGTTAACCCTTTATAGGTGAAAGAGACATTAACCCTTAGCTATCTGTTTATGACAGCATGTTAATTTAAAAGAGTGGGATCTGGAAGAATTTAACAAGTGTGCAGGCTGTTCAATCTGCTAACTGAATTAGAAGGAAAGCACAACAAAATCTTTTTATTTATTTACAAGCCTCATGTTGTAAGTCATTTTGTCACACACTATTTAAAAAATAAAAAAGAACTAAACAGATTAGGACTCAAAACATGTTTAACTACATTACGGCTACATCGGAGAAGCACCTGTGAACAGCCATTCAGAAGAGCAATAGAAAGATACTGCAGGAGAACTGAGAGCTTGGTGCAGAGGAAAAAACTTGAGTGAATTTTAAGATGCTATCAGATGTTACAGGACACTAACTTTTTTGCAGAGTCTTGTAAGCTGCTGGTAGCGCTGGAAAAGTACTCCAATACTTAATTAGTTTCCTAGTGTTGGACAGTGCTGCAATTTTAGAAATAATTCCTTTCCCCCTGGTTGATACATAAAATTTCATGATGCCTATTTCCACCTACACCACAAAGTTGTTGCTGTTTGCAGATTGAAAAGATTTTTTTTCTTTTGTGGAATTCATGTGCACCAATCAAGCAGCTGCCTGGAGAGAATAAAGTCTTATACAAAAGTTTAATTATTGGGAGTTCTCCAGTTCTTTTGATGAGTGTACAACACCTCTGCTTCACTGAGGTTTCTGCTGTATGGTTAGTTATACATTTTCATATCTAAAAGTCTGCTTTTTGTTTGCTTGCTCTGCGTCCTGGTGAAATGTTCATAACCCTGTTAAAAAGCTGCTGACATCTCTTGCCAAACAGTACAAGCATCATCTATATAGAAACTGTTCTGATTCTGTACTTATATTTCTCTTGTCCCCTATTTGTTACCAAGGCCATTTAAAATAGGATTTAAAATGTATTTGCGCCTTTGCAAAATCACTGGTCAACCTCCATTTGTTACATCATAATTGTTTCCCAGACATATAGTCTGGGAGTGTGGACACACGCACGCACGCGCGCGCGCTAGAAGACCTTCCCTCCTCGGGGTTATGTGAAACCACCAGACAACTTAGTCGATCTTCATGGGAGGTGCATATTCTTCCCAGCTCCTACATAAACATACTTGGGAAGAATCTTTCTGCAACTTCCCCAGCACTGCCAGTGCAAAATAGTGCAGGATTTTCCACTTTACATTAAATCATTTCTAGTTAATTAGTGGTGGCTCAACTGTTTATGGTACTAAGCACCTCATTTGTATTCACTCTGTGTCAACACCCATCATGTTATGAACACCAACCACATTATGGCACTCGGAATGTAATATGATGTAATCATCATCATAGCAATGTTTGCATTCATTAAAGTCAGGAAGAACTTAGCCAGTCAGGTAAGAGCTATGTTTTCTATACCAGGTTGCCCAGTGTGTGTTTAAAACAAACAATGAAGCATCCATTTGAGGGATTTTGTGTTTGTTTTTTTGTTTGTAACAAATGAAGTTGTATTATTATTAAGCGTAATTGCACAAAGCTAAGTTTTGGGGCTAGAGTTCACAAAAAAGAATTGCTTTCCTATGTGCTATTAACTATTCTTAATTTGAGCCTTGTCATTCTCAGCTGGTGATCATGGAAATGTTTTATTCTAAATTATTTCCATCTCCCACCAGTCCCTGAAGTGATTTGTTAATGGGGATATCACATGAATTGTACATCTAAAACAATGGTCTGCTTTTCACTAAAACCTGAATTTTAGAAGTTTATTACAGAACAAATTCACTTCCAGTCTAAGTACAGTTCTTTGGTTAATTTTTTTTCTTACGTTCAGGTTGTTGTTTAAAGCTTTTACTCAACGCTGGGTAATCATTTATGCTTCAAGAAAACAGTGGGTCTTAAAGGTGGTGCAGGGAAAATGATAGCTGTGTGTCCTTCTATTGTGTAGGGCACTCAGGTTTAAAAGCAACCATAAGATTCCCACTCCCCAAGCTCCTGAACAATATTCCAAAAGTGAAATGCACATCTAGAATGCTGATTCCAACTACATCACTGTAGGAGAACCCCAGCTGCTGGATACACATTAATAATATCTTATACTGACATGGAAACTTTCATCCCAAAGGATCCCAAAACACTTTGCAAAGAATGGGACAAATTCTGAATAACATTAATTTCCAGCATCCCTCATTGACTCCAATAGTAGTTGCTGGTGGGCAGAAGCTCTATGGATTTGGTCATATATCTCTCAACACATGGAAATATATCTCTAGGAATCACTTATTTACTTTATGCCACCATCTCTGGGATGATGGGAAGCAGCCATTAAACAACATTCTGCACAAATGTGTTTAGGAATTCTGCTTAAGGGAACAGAGTGCCCTTTTTGAGAACAGTGTAGTAAAACTGTTAATGTGTAGGCTGAGCAGAGAGTCCCTCCATTTTTAAGACTTGTGCTAGCACCATCCTCCAAAAGACAGACTCCAAACCTAATCCAGACTGATAAACCATCCTATGCTGCAAACAGCAGCCTGAGAGAAGCTACTGCCTCCACCTAACAGGTTTCAGGACAGTGCCCTAAGCCTATCAGGTGACCAGAGCAAGGAGGAATACTACTAGTCTCCAGAATGAGAAGAGGAGACATGCTGCTGAAAAAGGGAAAATTAAAGGAAAGCAGCAGAAAGTCAGGCCAATCTGTCTACAAGGACATTCGCGTCTTAGGTTACTTGTTGCAAACTAGACCAGAATTAAACTCCAGCCATTAAAAAGCTGCATTCTCAAAGGCATAATAAAGTGGAAATATGTGAACCAGGGAATAAATCAAGTTGACTCCTCTCCCAGCAACCCAATATGGCAGATGAGAGGAGATTTATTGAGGACTTCAGGCTCTTGACAGGGCTATAACTATGGATTCTATAGCTATTAATCAGGTATTTGCAGAGTACTTTGGATAGATCTTCACTTCTGACAATCCTCATTCACTAACGGATATAAACAACTATTTAACTCAAACATATCTGAGCAACTTGTTAGAAGCAAGGTCTAGATAAGTGTCTCCACTAAATATATCAAAAAAGGATTTTGATTAATTTTTCTATGTAATTTCTTTTGATGGTGTCATTTTTCAGTAATTTCAAGGACTTCATTAAGTCCCAGGCAGAGTTTCTAGGATGTGGACAATTTGTCAGCTCTGATAACAATCACAATGTTCATAAAAGGGCTTTTTTTAATGTTCCTTTGCCCACATGCAGGAATGGTTTGCCTTGACCAGTAAGCAATTCAGTAAGCATTTGCAGTTTTCAGGCATTCAAGTAGTTAATTATATGCTACCAAGCAGGTACTGTAATATATCTTATTATCAGGGCCGGCTCCAGGCACCAGCGAACGAAGCAGGTGCTTGTGGTGGCCAGTGGGAAGGGGCGGCAGGTCCAGGTCTTCGGGTCCCTCAGTCCCTCTCGGACCGAAGGACTCGCCACCGAATTGCCGCCAAGGAATGAAGCGGCACGGTTGAAGTGCCGCCAATTGCGGCTTTTTTTTTTTCTTTTTCTCCTAAGCCGACCCTGCTTGTTATAAAGCCATAGTCCAATAAAAAAGGTTGATGCAAGTCGGTACAGTGACAGCTACATACGACAGGGCTATTGAACAGGTGGTGGGAGGGATAGCTCAGTGGTTTGAGCATTGGTGTGCTAAACCCAAGGTTGTGAGTTCAATCCTTAAGGGCGCCACTTAGAGATCTGGGGCAAAAATCAGTACTTGGTCCTGCTAGTAAAGGCAGGGGTTGGACAAGATGGCCTTTCAAGGTCCCTTCCAGTCCTAGGAAATAAGGACAGAATTGCACCCAAAGTTTCTAAAGTGACTGACAGCAGGTCATGTTGAGCCAGATACTACATCTTGGGACTAGCAAAGCAGATTGAGGTTCCTAGTGATCTGTTTTAGTGGTTAGCATGAAACAACTACCAATAATGGGATGGGTTGCTTTTTTCTGAATGATTTATTGGTCTGTATGAACTAATCCATTGTTTAGCTAGAATCACTAGATGTATTCTTTCTTGTGCTACTCCTAATCACACTAAGAACAACAAAGGGAAACCAGAATCAAAATCCTAGTTAGACCAGACTATAACACCTAAACCTGGGACCAGCTTATCTATCTTTATCAAACAAAATGCTAGAGATCCCCATTTCATTTTAAAAAAAAAAGAAAGAAAAAAAATCCAGTGGGAAGCCACTTTTTGTATTTCCAACATAAGCTCATAAAAATTGAAAAAACTAACAACCCTGTTTCTGTGGTCAGCCAATAGGAAACAGAAAACATTTTAATTTCCTGATATTTGATGGGGCTTGGAGGTTGTTTTTCAGCTCAGGACTAGCTTATCAAGGTCACCCTAAGCAGCAGAATTTGACTTGAACTCTGACTGTTTGAGAAGGGTTGTCCTGGGTCTGGTCTGGTTAAGGCTCACATCAAGATCTTCTGCGCCTGACACACCAGCACCTCACAGTTTGTGTAACCATTTACATGCAGGCTAAGCGACCATAAAATGCCACAGTTCTAATCTTGGGAGTGTTTTACACCCACTGAGCAGGAATGTAAATGACTGCACAAGACACAAGATAATGGTGAATGAGGTATTCTTTGGTTAGCTATAAAGGGTAACATGGAACACATAGGTCTGTTTACTTTTGAAGGACAAGGCTATTAGATAAGGATGGCATAGCTGAAAATAGTGTGTGAGTAGTGTAATACACTGACTTAGTGCATGTGAGAAAGTTTAGCTTTTAGTGACTAAGACAGCCTCAAAGACTTTCTTTTTATCTCAAGTGCTAGAGGCCTGAGAGCTAGGTGATGACAAGCCCAGGTTCTGTGTCCTCTGAGACTGTGGCAAGGTGCCTATTAATGTGTGTAGCCATGGCTAGTTTAAAAAAAAAGGCACCCCAGATGGGATTTGGACTCCTTTGGACCACAGATGCTTGGGAAGGGCTTGTCTAACACTGGCTTAGTATATATGGTCACATGTCCCTCTAATATGTATTTTGCCTGGATTGTTACACTAAGATTTCAGCTACTCTGCTTTGATCATGTAATTTGTCTGTCTATATCACTGCATGTGCTAATGTGCTGTGTAGGAAAGTAAATCATTAAACTAGGTCTAGGTTGTTTTAAAGCTAGTAACTGAAATCCTCTTTTTGTGGTTCTCTCACTCATCAATAGCTTTTCACATCTTTTCACTAACCTTCAGAAGGGAAGAAGATGATAAAGACAAACAGTATGTTTCTCAGTGTTTATATTAATGATATAAAGTGGAAATGCTGGGTAACTAGAGAGCAGGGAAATTTGAAAATCAAGGAAAGAATAAAACAGATCTGTGAGATCCTTATTAAGATTTAATTTTTTATATAAAACACTTTGAGTTTAGAGAATCATTAAGCAGAGTGTCAAGTATCAGAGGGGTAGCCATGTTAGTCTGGATCTGTAAAAGCAGCAAAGAATCCTGTGGCACCTTATAGACTAACAGACGTTTTGGAGCATGAGCTTTCGTGGGTGAATACCCAGTTCTTCAGATGCATGTGGTGGAAATTTCCAGGGGCAGTATATATATGCTAGCAAGCAAGCTAGAGATAACGAGGTCAGTTCAATAAGGGAGGATGAGGCCCTGTTCTGGCAGTTGAGGTGTGAAAACCAAGAGAGGAGAAACTGGTTCTGTAGTTGGCAAGCCATTCACAGTCTTTGTTCAATCCTGAGCTGATGGTGTCAAATTTGCAGATGAACTGAAGCTCAGCAGTTTCTCTTTGAAGTCTGGTCCTGAAGTTTTTTTGCTGCAGGATGGCCACCTTAAGGTCTGCAATAGTGTGGCCAGGGAGGTTGAAGTGCTCCCCTACAGGTTTTTGTATATTGCCATTCCTAATGTCTGATTTGTGTCCATTTATCCTTTTCCGTAGAGACTGTCCAGTTTGGCCAATGTACATAGCAGAGGGGCATTGCTGGCATATGATGGCGTATATTACATTGGTGGATGTGCAGGTGAATGAACCGGTGATGGTGTGGCTGATCTGGTTAGGTCCTGTGATGGTGTCGTTGGTGTAGATATGTGGGCAGAGTTGGCATCGAGGTTTGTTGCATGGATTGGTTCCTGAGCTAGAGTTATTATGGTACGGTGTGCAGTTACTGGTGAGAATATGTTTCAGGTTGGCAGGTTGTCTGTGGGCAAGGACTGGCCTGCCACCCAAGGCCTGTGAAAGTGTGGGATCATTGTCCAGGATGGGTTGTAGATCCTTGATGATGCGTTGGAGGGGTTTTAGCTGGGGGCTGTATGTGATGGCCAGTGGAGTCCTGTTGGTTTCTTTCTTGGGTTTGTCTTGCAGTAGGAGGCTTCTGGGTACACGTCTGGCTCTGTTGATCTGTTTCCTTATTTCCTCGTGCGAGTATTGTAGTTTTGAGAATGCTTGGTGGAGATTTTGTAGGTGTTGGTCTCTGTCTGAGGGGTTAGAGCAGATGCGGTTGTACCTCAGTGCTTGGCTGTAGACAATGGATCGTGTGATGTGTCCGGGATGGAAGCTGGAGGCATGAAGGTAGGCATAGCGGTCGGTAGGTTTTCGATATAGGGTGGTGTTAATGTGACCATCACTTATTTGCACCGTGGTGTCAAGAAAGTGGACCTCCCGTGTAGATTGGTCCAGGCTGAGGTTGATGGTGGGGTGGAAGCTGTTGAAATCGTGGTGGAATTTTTCCAGAGTCTCCTTCCCATGGGTCCAGATGATGAAGATGTCATCAATGTAGCGTAGGTAGAGAAGGGGCGTGAGTGGACGAGAGCTGAGGAAGCGTTGTTCCAGGTCGGCCATAAAGATATTGGCATATTGTGGGGCCATGCGGGTGCCCATAGCAGTGCCACCTATCTGGAGATATATATTGTCATCAAATTTGAAATAGTTGTGTGTAAGTATAAAGGCACAGAGCTCAGCAGCCAGTTGTGCTGTGGCATCGTCAGGGATAGAGTTCCTGACAGCTTGTATTCCATCTGTGTGTGGGATGTTTGTGTAGAGAGCCTCTACATCCATGGTGGCTAGGATGGTGTTTTCTGGGAGGTGACCAATGCATTGTAGTTTCCTCAGGAAATCAGTGGTGTCACGGAGATAGCTGGGAGTGCTGGTGGCATAGGGTCTGAGTAGAGAGTCCATATATCCAGACAGTCCTTCAGTGAGAGTGCCAATGCCCGAGATGATGGGGCGTCCAGGATTTCCGGGTTTGTGGATCTTGGGTAGTAGATAGAATAACCCTGGTTGGGGCTCTAGGGGTATGTTGATTTCTTCTGGTGTTAGTGTGGGGAGTGTCCTGAGTAGATGCTGGAGTTTCTTAGTGTATACCTCAGTGGGATCTGAGGGAAGTGGCCTATAGAATTTGGTATTGGAGAGTTGTCTGGCGGCCTCCTTTTGGTAGTCAGACCTGTTCATGATGACAACGGCACCTCCTTTATCAGCCTCTTTGATGATAATGTCAGGGTGGTTTTTGAGGCTGTGGATGGCATTGCGTTCTGCACGACTCTACCTACGCTACATAGGGACAAATAATAGGTTTGTGAATGTTTTCCCCCTACTTTCTAAAAGCCTGAGGATTAGTATTTGTGCAATGTTCAGATGCCTTTCAACTCAAAGGAACAGTTTATGATATAAGTATATTAAATGTGCTATGAACTTCCTGACAAAAACCTTCAGAAATGGTCTCCTGAGGAACAAAATAATAATAATGGGGAACTAATTGAGCTGGAAGTATCTATTGTTTTTGTCATGATGAATTCTCTACTGTGAATAGAGAGAAGACCATTAAACTTGTATTTCATTTAAGATTTGAAAGCTGATTTTTAAACCAAAATAGACTGCTTATTTTGAACGCCTATACAAATAAACTCTCTGATTTAACAAAGACCTGTTCTTAAGCAGACACAAGAATATCCAACAGTGATTATTTGTTTTAAGGTAAGCTAAAACTTGGCGATGTCTTTCCTCATGGGAATTGCAATATTATGTAAAGGGATATGGTTAGCACAGCATGATTAGATAAATACATATGTTCACTGGCTCAATGTGCCAGTTTAAATCTGAGGAGGAGGGAAGGGAGATGTCTACTCCACAGTCTGAGCTGAATAGAACGTGTATTCTTTAGAGCTGTGTGAAGAACATGCCTGTTTTCATCTTTTTGCAGACGGAAAAAGCATTAAGTACTTGCTGGTCTTAATAGCACCCGTGATTGGAGTTGCAGTGGACATGCCTGCTTCATATGGAGTGACTATTTCTTGAAAGGAGTGAGTTCTTAACAGTGCATGGGATATGACAAATGTCTTATTTTCTTATTTTGGACCCTTAGAGTGTTGACAATAGTCCACACTGCCAGTCAAATTAGTGTTCGAGGTTATCATATATGTTTGAGAGATACTTGCTTCTAGAAAGCCCCTTTTCCAATGAAAATATTCTGTTCAGATGATCAACTGAGATTTACTGACTAACTACGGTAGCCTTCAAATAACAGAGCTGATCATCTGAACCAAATATTTCCATTAAAAAGGCCCTTTCCTAGAGCCAGATAGAGAACAGAAGGATATGCAAATACACTACGGATCATTTCTTTCCCCATTTTTGTTCTCCACAAGAGACAGATTCACCTCCTGCCAGTGCAGAACTCACCTTTTTTTGGCATCAGTGCCTTGGTCTGAGAGACTGGGAGCTGGGGCCATATGTTCCTTATAGTCTCTCTTATGTTCTCTCTGTTCCTCCACTCCCTATGCTTATGAATCCAGGATATCTCCCACCTTCTCTATTTTTCTTTTAAATATTTTATTAAATATTCACTGCATAAAATGCTACCAATCCTGTATGTTCAGTCATATGATATATCCAGGATTTCAATTTGTTAACATACTCAGAAACTGGGCAAGGGGGAGTGGAGGGCTTGGGAGGAAACATGGACTTAAACATTGTCACTTTCCCGTTGCATATACCTGCTGTTAATGATGTCTGGCTGATACTCAAACTATTGCTAGTTTACTGCTTTCGGTGCACGCACATTTTCTTGCTAACACTCATCCCTTTTATCTGTAAAAGTAGCAAAGAATCCTGTGGCACCTTATAGACTAACAGACGTTTTGGAGCATGAGCTTTCGTGGGTGAATACCCACTTTGTCAGACGAAGTGGATATTCACCCACGAAAGCTCATGCTCCAAAACGTCTGTTAGTCTATAAGGTGTCACAGGATTCTTTGCTACTTTTACAGATCCAGACTAACACGGCTACCCCTCTGACCCTTTTATCTGTTGCACCATTCCGAAAACCAGGCACAGTGTACAGTACCCTTTGTAATGTCCACAAGTACACGGTGACCCAGGGAAGTGAGGGCAATACAGTGTCATTTTAGGACACTTCTCAAAATTACTCTGCATGTCCCAAACCAGTGAACCAGGTTACCTGGCCTGAAATGCTTCTCAGCTTGTGGGGAAGTAAAGACTGGCAGATATTCAATGTATCTTATTTAGAGTATAAAATAATAATCCGTGAACTATATAGGATTATAGGCCACAGGTTCTGCATGGTATGTTTCAGCAGAGCCCCTGAATTGGCATCTGAAAACTTACATCCCAGGTCTAGCTTCATTTCACTTTAGCTGAGCTAGCCAATGTATTTATTTCTAGGGTGCAAAGTCCAGCTACGGTTTATCTTTCTTCTTCCCATCTTTCCTAGGGAGGCAGCCCATTCCATTTGCTAGAGTAGAGAATTAAGAGTCAGAAGACCTGGGTTCTCTTCCTGCTCTGCCATTGACTTATTGTGGAAAACCCGGGCAAATGGCTTAAACTCTGTACCCCAACTTCCTCATTTAAAAAAAAAGGTAATAACAATACTCACTTGCCTTTGTAAAAGGACATGAGATCCTCCAGTGAAAAAATATAAGCACATTATTATAACCTAGGGGTAATTGTGTCATAGTGTTGGGAGGGTGTGTAATAGAGGAGCAAAATTTCAGACCCATTCCATTCCGTGTCCAACCACTTACCACAGCACAACAACATTCTAAGAAGAGGCGCCTAAAACCATGGTCCCTGCACTTGTGCATGTCCTAATACAACAGGCAAGTTAGGCTGGCTCCCATGAGAGGGGAGAACAATATCTTGGAGACATCTGCCTTATGTGATTCAAACTGCATCTCCCAGGGGAGCTTCCTTAATTAGTATCATTATTATTCATTCCGTACGGTAAGTATTCCTGGCTCAGTACTGACATATCAGTATGTGTTTCTTTCCTGCCCAGAAAAGCTTGTAATCATCTTAAACCTTGCACCACATTATATTTCTATAAGAGAAATCTTCAAACTAATCTGATAAGGGGCAAATTCCAGTTCTTCATCATGTGACCTAACCCAAAAAGTCTACCTCAACAAACTCATGAGTTTTGCCACTCTGTGGCAAAGACAAATTAAGAACATCCATATTTACACAGTCTTTGCTGGTCATTCCTGTTCATCCTATTGCAAAGTTAAGTTTGTCATTGGCATAGTGATAATTTTTAGAATTGGCTGCAAATTGATGTATCAAACAACTTGCAACCAAAGCCCAATACCTGCAAAAATAAGAACTCACTTCTCCATGACAACTGGCACCTGCACTCCCACTTCACATACTATGGCTCTCAGTAGAGAACTACAAACTTCCTGCTCTCTGATTGGTTGTCAGTAGGTGAGCCAGCCAAGAGACAACTGGTATGTGATAATTACTGTAGCTGGAAACTGATGCAGTCTGCCATCTGCAAGGGAATGTGTGAGCATGGCAGCTGCCTGCCTGTTGTTTGCAGAAAGACGGACTCACTAGAAGTGGCAGCTTTTCATCAATCTAGAGCAAGAATGAAAGGTTTGATGCTTTTTAAAATACTTTTTCACAGGGATTGATGCAGAGTCTTATTTAGGCAGATGCCTCAGAGTCTGTTGTGGAAAATGAGGGCTTGGCATCTGTCATATGAACATCTTATCTAACAGGTGGCACTGCAGCATTTGCCAAAGCCAAAACACAGGCATACTCTTGCCTTCACAACAAACTGAGTACAGTGTATATACAGAATGCTGATGCTTGTATTGTTGGACTTACATTAAAATTAGCCCAAATTTGTTGGAGTTCCATATCTGCACAAAAACATGTCCGTTTTTTATTAGATGGTCAGTGACAGACATGGGCTGGAAGCAAGACACCTAAAAATTTCAGGGAACTTCTAATCTGAATTCCATTGCTGGCCACTCTGTGGGCCAAACCATAAACTGGGATCTGAACACTGGGGGAGTCTGAATCCAGAGCTAACGTTTGCAGCCCAGTCCCATTTCTAATCAGTAAGATTTATTTGAAATAGTGGCCAGTCATTGAAAGTAGCAAATACAAATGTGAGCAAAACACCACAAACGGTAAGAAGCTGAATCCCCTCCCCCATCTTCCAGTATCCAGGAGTTCAGTTTCTCTCCTACGCACTAAGTCCTGGAGTGCACAGGCTGAAAAAAATCTTCATCTGTTCATGAAAGGCACTGAATTGGCAGCTTTATTATTATTATTATTAATTATTGGCAGCTCTCTCCCACTCACACAGAGCAGCTACACGGGAAACCTTACAGCAGCGCAGCTGCAGCAGTACAGCTATGCCCCTGTAAGGCCTGCAGTGTAGACGTCATTCTAACTTCTGTTTAACGTATTTCTTCAGTATGTTAACTGTGCCAAGGAGCTTTTGCTTCTATTTAAGGCAACCAGAACTGGAAGAGGATGCTGCTAAATTGAGTCGCTTGTTCTTGGGTAGAAGGAGCTTGAACTGTGAACTCAGAGTAGCCTAAATCAGGAGTGAGGTAATTGTCTAAGCACAGAGTCAAAGATGAAGAAGCTGCATTTCCCCTTGCGCTTGACAATACAAGAAAAGGATGGCAGAAGCAGGGCTGGCTCCAGGTTTTCTGCTGCCCCAAGCGGCAAAAATAAAACTCCAAAAAAGCAGCGTGCCGCTCGATTCTTCGACGGCAGTTTGGCAGCATGTCCTTCAATCCCTCCCTTCCTCTTCGGCAGCACTTCGGCAGCAGCTCAAAGAGGAAGAGAGGGACTGAGGAACCCGCAGCTGAATTCCTGCCAAAGACCCGGACGTGCCGCCCCAATAGCAGACTGAGTGCTGCCCCTTTTTATTGGCCACCCCAAGCACCTGCTTCCTTAGCTGGTGCCTGGAGCCAGCCCTGGGCAGAAGAATCCAGTGTAGGCTCAGGGGGAGGCAAATGAGCAGCAGGGTGATTGGCATGGTCATAATATCACAATGACACTTTATCAGTCATCTTATCCAGCAGGTGATTCTATATTATGTGAGATTCTGTAAGCCCATGTTTAAAAGTTAGGCATACTAAAGGGCTTTGGGATAAACCTTGGTAAAACACCTGACTGGGTTTGTGAGTGAGGTGTAGGAGAGCCAAAAATAATACTATTTGATGTGCTGTTATAACCAACTCCAAAGCAGTGCAAAAAGTAAACAAACAGCATTTAGAAAGAGTAAAAAGTAAATTTGACTATTGATATTGCTTGGAGTTTTGATTGTGCAAGGTGTTACTGATTAACACAGGTAAGGATGGTTGTTTTTTTAAAGCATCTGAATTTTATATGGATGAGTGTCCCTGCCAGCATTTTGTAGAAAGCATCTGACTCTTAACACTACTTTTCATTTTTGTGTTTAATGTTACACACTCGGTTTTATACTAGCATAGTGACTAATAGACTTGCTCAGTTAGGAAACATGACATTCCCCTCTCTGTCCCCCCAACTCTACCACAGCATCTAAAACTATGTTGATATACAATGTGTAAGTAAAACTGAATTAACCCATGGGGTTATAGATGGTACTTCTTGCTCAATTAGCTGCCATAACAATTCGCTTTATTACCGTTCATTCTGTGCCTCACTGTAGGATTTCATTTGTATCAATATTAACTGCCTTGGTAAAGGTTGCACAACAGCATTTGCAATTTATTATTCCACTGGCCCTACCACAGTAATAAAATCCTAAATACCATCTTCTTCTCACTTCAGGGACATGGTGAGAAGTACAACAGAGATGCTTAACTGAGATTAATTCACTGGAGCTTCCATTTGCTGCAGTGTTTTACAAAAAATACACAAAACTAACAAAAAATACAAGAGAAGATACATACACACCCATCTTAGTTCTGCCTCTTAGAGTATTGCCATTTGTAAATAAATACGCATAAAGACTTTTGCTATCAGCCAGTTTGGCAGCTCAGGTGTATGTGCTACAGTGAAGCGAAGGCCAATGTAACTTGCAGATGAAAGCATCTCAATGCATGCCTCTTCCATCTGTCTTTGTTATGGCCTGTATGCCACCTAGAGGCAAATGACTGAAAAACAGAAATCAGGTTCCAGTTATACTTCTTAAAAGGAGAACTTGCTCATTTCTAAGAACAGACAAATGGCTAAAAAAGATGAGCATCAATTTTGATGTCCTGGCGTTTAGAGCAGAAAGTATACTGGTAATCATGGCAAGTCATTTCACCTAAGCATCAGCATGCGAACAACTTAGGCACTGATATTAAGTCTGTATATATTACAGTTAGGCACAAAAGGCGTTGGCTGTTAGTAGTGGCAGAGGGACTTACCTGCAGTGGAACTGCATGTTAACTGACGGCACTGTGGCAGGGCTTAAACAATAGATGCACTTAGACCTTTCAGTTACACTAAGAGAAAATAGTGGCATAGTTCTTGCTCGTCTAGGGAGGATTCCCTGGAGGATAACCTGGAGGATAACCTGGAGAGGGAAGTAAACAAAGTGAGCGGGGATACCCTTGCGGCCCCAAGATTTGATCCAAGGAGGAATAGTGGAGTAGAAACCAGAGTAACGGGTGATGCTGGTGGCAGACAGTTTGTGCACGACGGGGGAAAGAATGTCACTGACGCCAAACGCCGAAAATTAAAAGGTCTGTACACTAATGCCAGGAGCCTAGGTAACAAGATGGAGGAACTGGAGTTACTCGTGCAGGAAGTGAAGCCGGATATTATAGGGATTACCGAAACCTGGTGGAATAGTACTCATGACTGGAGCACGGGTATTGAAGGCTATGTGCTGTTCAGAAAAGACAGGAAGAAAGGCAAAGGTGGGGGAGTAGCCTTGTACATCAATGATGAAATTAAATGTAGCGAAATAAGATGTGATGGAATGGATAAGACGGAGTCCGTCTGGGCAAAAATCACGCTGGGTAAAAAAGCAACTAGAGCTTCCCCTGAGATAGTGCTTGGGGTGTGCTACAGACCGCCGGGATCGGATTGGGATATGGATAGAGACCTCTTTAATGTCTTTAATGAAGTAAACACAAAGGGGAATTGTGTGATTATGGGGGACTTCAACTTCCCGGATATAGACTGGAGGACGAGTACTTGCACGAACAATAGGGGTCAGATTTTTCTGGATGTGATAGCGGATGGATTTCTTCATCAAGTAGTTGAAGCACCTACGAGAGGGGATGCCATTTTAGACTTGGTGTTGGTGAGCAGTGAGGACCTCGTAGAAGAAATGGTGGTAGGGGACAACCTTGGTTCGAGTGATCATGAGCTGATTCAGTTCAAACTAGATGGAAGGATAAACAAATGTAGATCTGCGATTAGGGTTTTTGACTTCTCGAGGGCTAATTTTAAAGAGTTAAGGAAATTAGTTAGGGAAGTGGATTGGACGGAGGAATTAGTGGATTTAAATGTGGAGGAGGCCTGGAATTACTTTAAGTCGCAGCTGCGGAGACTGTCGGAAGCCTGCATCCCGAGAAAGGGGAAAAGAACCATGGGCAGGAGTTGCAGGCCAAACTGGATGAGCAAGCAACTCAGAGAGGGGATTAGACAAAAGCAGAAAGCTTACAGAGAGTGGAAGGAAGGCAGGATCAGTAAAGAAAGCTACCTTGCTGAGGTCAGAACATGTAGGGATAAAGTGAGGAAGGCTAAAAGCCGCATTGAACTGGAACTTGCGAAGGGAATCAAAACCAATAGTAAAAGGTTCTACAGCCACATAAATAAGAAGAAAACAAAGAAAGAAGAAGTGGGGCCGCTATACACTGAGGATGGAATGGAGGTTAAGGATAACCTAGGCATGGCCCAACATCTAAACAAGTACTTTGCCTCGGTTTTTAATAAGACTAGTGAGGAACCTTGCGATGATGGAGGGATGATAAACGGGAATGTGGATATGGAAGTGGATATTACTGCAACTGAGGTAGAGGCCGTACTTGAACAACTTGATGGGTCGAAGTCGGAGGGCCCGGATAATCTCCACCCGAGGATATTAAAGGAACTGGCGCGTGAAATTGCGAGCCCGTTAGCGAGAATTTTTAAGCGATCGATAATCTCGGGTGTTGTGCCGTATGACTGGAGGATTGCTAATGTAGTTCCTATTTTTAAGAAAGGGAAAAAGAGTGATCCGGGTAATTATAGGCCTGTTAGCTTGACGTCTGTAGTATGTAAGGTCTTGGAAAAAATTTTAAGGGAGAAAGTAGTTAAGGACATAGAGGTCAATGGTAATTGGGACGAATTGCAACACGGATTTACTAAAGGTAGATCGTGCCAAACCAATCTGATCTCCTTCTTTGAGAAGGTGACGGATTACTTAGATAAAGGAAATGCGGTAGATATAATTTACCTAGATTTCAGTAAGGCGTTCGACACGGTTCCGCACGGGGAGCTGTTAGTTAAATTGGAAAAGCTGGGAGTGAATATGAAAGTTGTAAGGTGGATAAGGAACTGGTTAAAGGGGAGACTCCAGAGGGTCGTATTGAAAGGTGAACTGTCGGACTGGAAGGAGGTCACCAGTGGAGTCCCTCAAGGATCGGTTTTGGGACCGATCTTATTTAACCTTTTTATTACTGACCTTGGCACAAAGAGCGGGAATGTGCTAATAAAGTTCGCGGATGACACGAAGCTGGGGGGTATTGCTAACACGGAGAAGGACAGGGATACTATTCAAGAAGATCTGAACCACCTTGTAAACTGGAGTAATAGGAATAGGATGAAATACAACAGTGAAAAGTGCAAGGTCATGCATTTAGGAATTAATAATAAGAATTTTGGATATACGTTGGGGGCGCATCAGTTGGAAGCGACGGAGGAGGAGAAGGACCTTGGGGTACTGGTTGATAGCAGGATGACTATGAGTCGCCAATGTGATACGGCTGTTAAAAAAGCAAATGCGATTTTGGGATGCATCAGGCGGGGTATTTCCTGCAAGGATAAGGAGGTGTTAGTACCGTTGTATACGGCGTTGGTGAGACCCCATCTGGAATACTGTGTGCAGTTCTGGTGTCCCATGTTCAAGAAGGATGAATTCAAACTGGAACAGGTTCAGAGACGGGCTACGAGGATGATCCGAGGAATGGAAAAACTGCCTTATGAAAGGAGACTCAAAGAGCTTGGCTTGTTTAGCCTGGCCAAAAGAAGGCTGAGGGGGGATATGCTCGCACTATATAAATATATCAAGGGGGTTAACGTTAGGGAGGGAGAGGAATTATTTAAGCTTAGTACTAATGTAGCCACGAGGACGAATGGGTATAAACTGGATATTAGGAAGTTTAGACTTGAAATTAGACGAAGGTTTCTGACCATTAGGGGAGTGAAGTTCTGGAATAGCCTTCCGAGGGAAGTAGTAGGGGCAAAAGACTTTCCTGGCTTTAAGACAAAGCTTGATAAGTATATGGAGGGGATGTTATGATAGGATCGTTAATTTGGGCAATTGATCTTGAATTACCACCAGACAGGTCTGCTCAGTGGTCTGCGGGGAGATGTTGCATGCGATGGGTACTGAGTTGCTGCGGAGAACTCCTTCTTGGGTGCTGGCTGGTGACTCTTGCCCACATGCTCAGGGTTTAGCTGATCGCCATATTTGGGGTCGGGAAGGAATTTTCCTCCAGGGCGGATTGGCAGGTGCCCTGGAGGTTTTTCGCCTTCCCCTGCAGCGTGGGGCACGGGTCGCTTGCTGGTGGTGTCTCTGCAGCTTGAGGTCTTCAAACCATTTTTGAGGATTTCAATAACTCGGTCCTGGGATAGGAGTTGTATAAAATTGGATGGGTAGGGTTCTGTGGCCTGCCTTGTGCAGGAGGTCAGACTAGATGATCAGATTGGTCCCTTCTGACCTATGAGTCTATGAGTCTATGAGTCTATGTTTCACATGTCTCTGTTGTTATTGGGATTTATTTTGAGACTAAACCTGAGATGGTTGGAGTAAAAACCCTAAGTAGTATATTACGGGATGCTATGGTTATGCAGAATATTCTACAAGCATGGATGCTAGGATAGACCTCATCTTACTTAGGCCATGTCTACACTACCAATTTGTGTTGACAAAAGTGATGTTGACACCCAAAGGTCGACATAATAAAAATCACATTTTCATATTCACACTTGCTCTGTCTGTTGGCACATTGCATCCTCAGTGGGGGCACCATCATCAACAGTGTGAGCAATGCACTGTGGGACCTATCATATAATCCTTCTGTCAGTAGGTGTTGTGGGACGATGGAGCCGATCACGGCACCTCTTGAGACAGTGCTAAATGTCCCATGATGCATTGCTTTCTGTCCCAGCACTCCAGGGGCTTCCAGCTTTCAATCATGGCATTTTTTCAATGGTCCTTCTTTGCTGTGCACCATGGCATCTTTGTGAGAAGGGATGGATCCCGCACTGCTCTCCTATGCTCTGTTAACTGTCATGAAGACATCGCAGATGGCAGTGCAGCTACTAATGAAGTTCCTAACTGAAGAAGACTCACAGGTGATATGGATAGGAGCAATTTTAGATTGCTTTTGGCATTCACAGAGCAGATGCCTAGGGTAGATCTTTTGGGCTCATGAAACAAACACTGAATTGTGGGATCATATTGTCATGCAGGTATAGGATGACAAGCAGTGGCTACAGAACTTTCAGATGCAGAAAGCCACTTTCCTGGAACTGTGTGCAGAGCTCGCCCTCTCAGTAGAGAAGCGTGTGGCAATTGCTGTGTGGCAGCTGGCAACTGCAGACTGCTACTGGTCGGTCACGAATCAATTTGGAGTGGGGAAGTCGACTGTTGGGACTGTGTTAATGCAAGTGAGCAGGGCAATAAATTGCATCCTGATATGAAGAACCATGACTCTGAGAAATGTGCATGAAATAGTGGATGGCTTTGCAGAAACAGGTTTCCCTAGCTGTGGAGGGGTGATAGATGGCACACACATTCCAATTTTGGCACTAGACCACCTTGCGACAGAGTACATCAATAGGAAGAGTACCTCTTCATGGTGTTGCAGGAGCTTGTGGATCACCGTGGGAGTTTCACTGACATCAATGCGAGGTGGTCTGGGAAGGTGCATGACACACTCATCTTCAGGAACACTAGCCTGTACATATAGCTGCAAGCGGGGACTTATGCATCCGATGAAGTGGGTTGCATCTGATGAAATGGGGTTTAGCCCATGAAAGCTTATGCTCAAATAAATTTGTTAGTCTCTAAGGTGCCACAAGTACTCCTGTTCTTTTTGCAGATACAGACTAACACGGCTGCTACTCTGAAACCTGTCATCTATTTACAAGCACCCTATGCTATAGCAAATCTCTGCTTCACAGGTTGCTCCACATGCTGATGGTGCTACTCATTTCATATGTCCTCCGCACACCCTCTTCCCTGGTGAGGCACTGTGGAATGGTGACTTAGATTGCCCTAATACAAACACAGTTAGGCAGCATAGTACGCATGGATGCCCAAACTCAACCACCTGATACGTGACTGTGTTGTGAAAAAAATATGTGGTGTGCAGAACTTAACTGTATTTGTTATAACTGGGCCAGATGAGTGTGTCATGAACTGGTCACAAAAACACTGTTATACTTATAGTGCTATTCTGATCTATTTAGGTTCTTATATGGCATCTGAGTGTCTTCCAGAGTTAAAAAAATATCAGAAGACTAACATCTGCCAGATGGGTTTCCTCCCCAGTTCCTTTCATGGGGGCAGAGTGGATGGCATGTGCAGGTATTTGTTGTTGTTTTGTATATGTTAAAGTGCACGAGGAAGGTAAATCTGCAGAAGTGTGCCTTGCTTTTGAGCTGGAGCATAGTGAGATTTGTGGAAGGTTTCAGACCTTAGGAGAGAGAGCTCTAGCCATTAAGAAAGCCCTTTCTCTTGCTTCACCTTTGTGGTTGGAGACCAGTTCCATTTTCCCTGACAAGTGCAGGTGTCAAGGATAACTGAGATCCCTGAGGATAAGCCAGTGTTTTAGCCCTCTGGCATGGACCCTGACCATTAGCACTTTGAAAATAAGAACCAAGACCTTGAAATGACTGTTGTGCTGTACAGAGAGCCAGAGCAGAGCACTGGGAGGACATGCTCTTGATAATGTGAACAGGTGGCTGCAGCATTCAGCTCCAGTTGCAGTTTTCTCAGTTTATGCTCACAAACCCAAATAAATTGCTTTGCCATAATCCAAGTAATAGGAAGCAAACACAAGTATTATCATGGCCAGGTCTGTTGCAGATGAGACAGTCTTTTAGTTGTGCCCTCTGTCTCCTTACACGCATGACCCCATTCTTTTTTTCATGCTATCCTCTACCCCTGGAACAGCCTCTCCCTTTCTCCCTTCACAGCCCTTTTCAGATCTTGTTTCTTTTGGCTTGGTTCCCTCTGGTTACTGATCTCAGCCCCACTCTGTTTCCTCTCTCATGCCTGATAAGATTGAACAGCACAAAATAGAAATAAAACCAATAACCTGAATTCTCTGTAAATACTATCCAGGAAAGGAAGCAAGAATCAGAGGGCCTCAGTGTGTGGGAGTTGGACTGAGGATAGAAATAAAACACTGTTCTTGTGAGTGTGACTCAAGGAATTGCTTCTGCAATGTAGACTTCAGAAGCCTGTGGCATTTGCATTCTGCTTTGCTTCACTGTCACACACCCTTCCCACTGTATTAGTGTGTGTGTTGAGAAGCAAACTGACTTGTTTCTAGAAGATAAACACCTCTGTCAATGGAGAACTGCAAAAACAAGGAATTTGTGAATCAGATTGAAATGAATGTATCACATACCCAGGAATATGTACAGAGTAGAGAGAGTATATTGGACACGGTTCAGCATGGTTCTGTTCCAATCTGTTCTTATCGCTTTTGATTTCATTTACATAGTATTATTTAGTGTGCAGTACTTTCCACTCAAGTAAGAAAATAACTCATCTGTCCAGAAGAGCGTATAGTTTAAAATAGACAAGTATAGTAACAAACTATGACAACAGACTACAGTGGACATAGCTCTTATAGTGAAGGAATGAGGATGAATCATAGAAACAGTGGAAAGAGAGACCAGCTCCTTAGGGTGCATGTCGGTTTGGGAGAGCCCACTTCACCTCTCTCATTACAGTATCCTGTCTGAGGGTATTCTCCACTTTTCCATTAACAGTACAGTCACAGGGTAAGATTTTCAAAAATGCCTACAGCTGTTAGGAGCATAAATCCTATTAAAAGACAATGGAACTTGTGCCCCTAACTGCTTAGGCACTTTTGAAAATTCCACCTGCAAATCTTTCAGGAAGGACCTTAATTCTTTCAGTCTAACTTGCATCTCAAATGTACTGTGTAGTCTTACAAAACCATGTAAAGATGTTATAAATCAGAGTGTTCCTGGTATGGACTATAAAATGCAAAAGTTTATCCCGATTTACACTAAAATGAAACCTGCACCTGCCTGTGAAGCACTTTGAGACAGAGTGATCATTTTGCAGTTTCTGAAGATAAGCAGTGATCTAGCTAGTAAGCACTGTGAAATCTATACGCACGCCGGCTGATCCACAGGGTATCATAAACTCCTGTGGTAGACCTTTACTATTACACCCAATCTAATTGCTAACATTGTGCGTATGGTCAGACGTACAGATCTAACAGTGTGTTAATAAAAGGCCTTATGAAGCACAGTGTAATCCTGCCAGTTACCAGTAGAATTGTTGCCTTAGGAAATTAAACAGCAGACACTCATAGTTCTGTCAATGAAAAGAGGAGAAAACAAAACATTTGTTCTTCCACTAGGAAGTTCTGTAACTGTAAATATTTTTAAATTGGTTCTTTACCCCTAGCAAAGAGATTTAATCATTGTAAGAATGATGATCATCATAATCCACCCTCAGAAACATTCCCAAGGAGAATACTAAGAATATGGGCAACACATTACCTTGAAAGACTTGTTGGCTCATGCAACCCAAGCCAATATGAAAACAACTCCTACTGTCTGTGGGATCCAGTGAGCTTAACAAAAAGGTGTAGAATTGAGCTGAGGGAGTGGGCAGAGGAATTTTTCACCTCTATAGGGAAGCTGCAGCAATAGCCAGTAGTGGATATGATGATGTGAAAAATTATCGAACGGGGGTAGCACTTCATAAAGGTGCCACAAGCGAAGAAATAAATGGCTTATTTAAAGATACTGCTGTGCTGAAATAACAGTTGTTTTCTATACATTATTTATAGGCGTGAGGAGTGACGCAACAGAGTAGATGGGGAGACCAATTAATGTGAGTAGATACAAAATTTCAGTTGCTGGCTACGGCCTTTCTGAACACAGGCCATTCCAAGGACATAATAATACAGTGCTCACTAGCAAGGTATGTTGTTGTATATAAAAATAGAACAAGAGTCCTTGCTTCAGTGGTTAGACTAGGCAGAAAAATCAGTTATAAAAAAATGTTATAGGTATGGCAGAAATGCATAAGTCAGAGGATTAGAGTTGTCTCGTCCAAACAGCCTAGAGGCAGCTGGGCAATGCAGCACTATCCTGCCACAGGGGGAAGCCAGTTTCAGTCATAGAATCATAGACTATTAGGGTTGGAAGAGACCTCAGGAGGTCGTCTAGTCCAACCCCCTGCTCAAAGCAGGACCAACACCAACTAAATCATCCCAGCCAGGGCTTTTGTCAAGCCAGGCCTTAAAAACCTCTAAGGATGGAGATTCTACCACCTCCCTAGGTAACCTATTCCAGTGCTTCACCACCCTTCTAGTGAAATAGTGTTTCCTAATATCCAACTTCCCGCACTGCAACTTGAGACCATTGCTTCTTGTTCTGTCATCTGCCATCACTGAGAATAGCCGAGCTCCATCCTCTTTGGAACCTCCCTTTGGGTAGTTGAAGGCTGCTATCAAATCCCCCCTCACTCTTCTCTTCTGCAGACTAAGCCCTGGTCTACACTATGGGTTAGGTTGAATTTAGCTGTGTTCGGTTGATTTAAAAATGGATGTGTCCACACAACCAACCCCGTTCCGTTGACTTAAAGAGCTCATAAAATCGACTTCTGTACTCATCCCCAGAGAGGGGAGTAGCGCTAAAATTGACCTTGCTGGGTCAAATTTGGGGGACGCAAATCGATGGTATTGGCCTCCGGGAGCTATCCCAGAGTTCTCCAATGTGACCGCTCTGGACAGCACTTTGAACTCCGATGCACTAGCCAGGCACACAGGAAAATCCCCGGGAACTTTTGAATTTCATTTCCTGTTTGGTCAGCGTAGCAAACTCAGCAGCACTGGTGACCATGCAGTACCCCCAGAATCATAGAGCGTAGAATGTTTCTATGCTCCTCCTATCATCTCCGTCCCTGAAATTATAGAAGATTAGAAGGCAAAAAAAATGCACTCACAATGACATGTTTTCCAAGCTTATGCAGTCCTGCCACACCGATAGGGCACATCTTAATGCATGGAGGCATTCAGTGGCAGAGGCCAGGAAAGAATTAAGTGAGCGCGAAGAGCGGAGGCAGGACGCGATGCTGAGGCTAATAGGGGAGCAAACGGACATGATGAAGCATCTGTTGGGGGAGCAAACGGACATGATGAAGCATCTGTTGAAGCTGCAGGAAAGCCAACAGACCCCCGCTGCATCCACTGTATGACCGCTTACCATCTTCCCTATGTTCCATAGCCGCCTCACCCAGACGCCAACAAACGCGGGGCTGGGGGCGGGAGGCTCCGGGCACCCAGCCACTCCACTCCAGAGGATGGCCCAAGCAACAGAAGGCTGTAATTCAAACAGTGTGATTTTTAGTGTGGCTCCAATAAGCAATGTGGCCTTGTCATTCCCTCCTCCCCCACCCGACGTGGGCTACCTTGTCCATTATCTCTTTTTTTTTTAATTAATAAAGAAAGAATGCATGGTTTCAAAGGGGAGTTACTTTATTTCAAAGGGGAGAGGGTGGTTGGATTACAGGAAATTAAAATCAACAAAGGGGGCGGGATTGCATCAAGGAGAAAAACACACAACTGTCACACCAAAACCTGGCCAGTCATGAAACTGGTTTTCAAAGCCTCTCTGATGTGCAGCACACCTTGCTGTACTCTTCGAATCGCTCTGATGTCTGGCTGCTCAAAATCAGATGCCAGGTGTCATAAACAGATAAGAAAAGTTAATAGCACAGAAGTACTTTATATCTCTTTGACTGTAAAGGGTTAACAAGTTCAGTAAGCCTGGCTGTCACCTGACCAGAGGACCAATCAGAGGACAGGATACTTTCAAATCTTGAGGGAGGGAAGTTTTTGTGCTGTACTGTTAGTGTTTGGTTGTTGTTCACTCTGGGGGCTCAGAGGGATCAGACATGCAACCAGATTTCTCTCCAATACAGGCTCTTATAAGTTCAGACTAGCGAGTACTAGGTAGATAAAGCGAGTTAGGCTTATGGTTGTTTTCTTATTTTGCAAATGTGTATTTGGCTGAAAGGAGTTCAAATTGGTATTTTGCTGAAAAGATTTTAATTTGTACTTGTATACTTAGGCTGGGAGGGTATTCCCAGTGTCTATAGCTGAAAGACCCTGTAACATATTCCATTTTTTTTTTAATTTACAAAGATAATTTTTACTGTTTTTTCTTTCTTTAATTAAAAGCTTTTCTTATTTAAGAACCTGATTGTTTTTCTATTCTGGTGAGACCCCAGGGGACTGGGTCTGGATTCACCAGGAAATTGGCGGGGAGAAAGGAGGGAAGAGGGAGAGAGAGGCTGATTTCTCTCTGTGCCAGGATTACTTTCTCTCAGGAAGAGTCTGGGAGGGGGAAAGAGAAGGAGGGAGGAAGGTGAATTTTCCTCTCTGTTTAAGATTCAAGGAGTTTGAATCACAGTGATCTTCCAGGGTAACCCAGGGAGGGGAAGCCTGGGAGAAGCAACGGTGGGGGAAAGGGTTTACTTTCCTTGTGTTGAGATCCAGAGGGTCTGGGCCTTGGGGGTCCCCGGGCAAGGTTTTGGGGGGACCAGAGTGTACCAGGCACTGGAATTCCTGGTTGGTGGCAGCGCTACGGGTACTAAGCTGGTAATTGAGCTTAGAGGAATTCATGCTGGTACCCCATCTTTCGGACGCTAAGGTTCAGAGTGGGGAATTGTACCATGACACCAGGCGATTTGCCTCAACCTCCAATCCCACCATAAATGTCTCCCCCCTAATTCTCACAGATATTATGGAGCACACAGCAAGCAGCAATAACAATGGGAATGTTGGTTGCACTGAGGTCTGACCTAGTCAGCAAACAGCACCAGTGAGCTTTTAAACGTCCAAAGGACATTCTACCACCATTCTGCACTTGCCCAGGCTATAGTTGAACTGCTCCTTACTGCTGTCCAGATTTCATGAGCCATGTGAGCAAGGGGTAGGCTGGGGTAGATGCGACCACGTGGTGCTGCCAGCTAGGAGAGCAGCTTGAGGCACAAGCCTCCAGCTTGCATGATATTCCAGGCAGGACTGAATCTCCATGAGACGAAACTTAAAGAAGAGAATAATCTGGAGTCTTTGGCTCCCATTCGGTGCTGTAGGAGGAGGATAGCCATATCTGTCCAGGTGCCCCTGATCAACCTCACCGAGGTTTGCCAGGAGCACCCAGGAGACGTATGACAGCTATCAATTCTACTGCGAAGGCAAGGAGCTGCTGCCAGGTAGCAATGCAGCATCGCATCTGCCAGCAGCACCCAAGAGACGTACGGTGACGGTGAGCTGAGCAGGATCCAAGCTTGCTGTGGTATGGCGTCTGCATGGGTAACCCAGGAAAAAAAAGCACGAAATGATTGTCTGCCGTTGCATTCACAGAGGGAGGCAAGGGGGCCTGATGACATGTACTCAAAACCACCCGCGACAATGTTTTTACCCCATCAGACATTGGGAGCTCAACCCAGAATTCCAATGGGCAGCGGAGACTGCGGGAACTGTGGGATAGCTACCCACAGTGTGCTGTTCTGTAAGTCGATGCTAGCCGCAGTAGTGAGGATGCACTCAGCTGACTTAATACACTTAGTGTGGACAGACACAATCGACTGTATAAAATCCATTTCTAAAAATCGACTTCTATAAAATAAACCTAATTTCATAGTGTAGACATACCCTAAATAACCCTAGTTTCCTAAGCTTCTCCTCGTAAGTCATGTGCCCCAGCCCCCTAGTCATTTTTGTTGCCCTCCGCTAGACTCTCTCCAGTTTGTCCACATCCCTTCTGTAGTGGGGGGACCAAAACTGGACAAGACACTCCAGGTGTGGCCTCAACAGTGCCGAATAGAGGGGAATAATCACGTCCCTCGATCTGCTGGCAATGCTCCTACTAATAGAGCCCAATATGCCTTTGGTCTTCTTGGCAAAAAGGGCACACTGTTGACTCATATCCAGCTTCTCATCCACTGTAATCCCCAAGTCCTTTTCTGCAGAAATGTTGCTTAGCCAGTCAGTCCCCAGCCTGTAGTGGTGCATGGGATTCTTCCTTCCTAAGTGCAGTCTTCCTTCCTTCTAAGACTCTGCACTTTTCCTTGTTGAACCTCATCAGATTTCTTTTAGCCCAATCCTCCAATTTGTCTAGGTCACTTTGGACCCTTCCTACCCCAAAGAATCCTTTGCTCTTAGGTCAGTAGGAAGTTAAGTGCTTTTAAGGTGCAGTGTGCGCTTGGCTCTTTAGAAAAGGAAGGATGCACTTGACACCACTCCAGTGGCACTTCAGTAGCTTGCCATGAAACAGCATTGACTTATCACAGATTAACCATAGATTCAACAGACCCACTGATCCAGGCCAGGCCTCTGATGCACAGGGGAATTGGAGCAATCTGAGATCCACTTTACAGGAACATTACAGTCTGAGTTCCCCCTGCCCAGAAATCTCCAGCATAGTCTCTATTTGTGTCTCTCTGTCTTATATGGCACCTGTGATGCTGTATGATTGTAGATGACCATTTATATCACTGTTATGCAATTGCAGCAAATCTTGTACAAAGTATGTCATGTAAGGTATCAATAGAAAAGTTATGAATGTCTAAGTATGATTATCCTGTTTATATGCATGCATCATCTTTGTATCTGAAGTTATGAACATTGGCTATGCATTTGTGTTCCTGGGTGATACCTCCCAGATAGCTCTCTAGCCCTGATCTAAACCTATGTGTTGATGGCCCACTATGGACACTCCACTCTCACAATAGGTCATTGAAGAAACCCAGTAGAGCTTTCCTGTGGGTGTCTCCAAAGGCTGCCCCATGAGTCAGCAAACCATGCAAGGACATGAGATGAGGACATAGACTCATAGACTCTAGAACTGGAAGGGACCTCGAGAGGTCATCGAGTCCAGTCCCCTGCCCTCATGGCAGGACCAAATACTGTCTAGACCATCCCTGATAGACATTTATCTAACCTACTCTTAAATATCTCCAGAGATGGAGATTCCACAACTTCCCTAGGCAATCTATTCCAGTGTTTAACTACCCTGACAGTTAGGAACTTTTTCCTAATGTCCAACCTAAATCTCCCTTGCTGCAGTTTAAGCCCATTGCTTCTTGTTCTATCATTGGAGGCTAAGGTGAACAAGTTTTCTCCCTCCTCCTGATGACACCCTTTTAGATACCTGAAAACTGCTATCATGTCCCCTCTCAGTCTTCTCTTTTCCAAACTAAACAAACCCAATTCCTTCAGCCTTCCTTCATAGGTCATGTTCTCAAGACCTTTAATCATTCTTGTTGCTCTTCTCTGGACCCTCTCCAATTTCTCCACATCTTTCTTGAAATGCGGTGCCCAGAACTGGACACAATACTCCAGTTGAGGCCTAACCAGCGCAGAGTAAAGCGGAAGAATGACTTCTCGTGTCTTGTTTACAACACACCTGTTAATGCATCCCAGAATCACGTTTGCTTTTTTTGCAACAGTATCACACTGTTGACTCATATTAAGCTTGTGGTCCACTATGACCCCTAGATCTCTTTCTGCCATACTCCTTCCTAGACAGTCTCTTCCCATCCTGTATGTGTGAAACTGATTGTTCCTTCCTAAGTGGAGCACTTTGCATTTATCTTTATTGAACTTCATCCTGTTTACCTCAGACCATTTCTCCAACTTGTCCAGATCATTTTGAATTTTGACCCTGTCCTCCAAAGCAGTTGCAATCCCTCCCAGTTTGGTATCGTCCGCAAACTTAATAAGCGTACTTTCTATGCCAACATCTAAATCGTTGATGAAGATATTGAACAGAACCGGTCCCAAAACAGAACCCTGCGGAACCCCACTTGTTATACCTTTCCAGCAGGATTGGGAGCCATTAACAACTACTCTCTGAGTACGGTTATCCAGCCAGTTATGCACCCACCTTATAGTAGCCCCATCTAAATTGTACTTTCCTAGCTTATCTATAAGAATATCATGTGAGACTGTATCAAATGCCTTACTGAAGTCTAGATATATCACATCCACCGCTTCTCCCTTATCCACAAGGCTCGTTATCCTATCAAAGAACGTTATCAGATTAGTTTGACACGATTTGTTCTTTACAAATCCATGCTGGCTATTCCCTATCACCTTACCACCTTCCAAGTGTTTGCAGATGATTTCTTTGATTACCTGCTCCATTATCTTCCCTGGCACAGAAGTTAGACTAACTGGTCTGTAGTTTCCTGGGTTGTTTTTATTTCCCTTTTTATAGATGGGCACTATATTTGCCCCCTTCCAGTCTTCTGGAATCTCCCCCGTCTCCCATGATTTCCCAAAGATAATAGCTAGAGGCTCAGATACCTCTTCTATTAACTCCTTGAGTATTCTAGGATGCATTTCATCAGGCCCTGGTGACTTGCAGGCATCTAACTTTTCTAAGTGATTTTTTACTTGCTCTTTCCTTATTTTCTCTTCTAAATCTACCCTCTTCCCGTAAGCATTCACTATACTAGACATTCCTTCAGACTTCTCAGTGAAGACCGAAACAAAGAAGTCATTAAGCATCTCTGCCATTTCCAAGTCTCCCGTTACTGTTACCCCCTCCTCATTGAGCAGTGGGCCTACCCTGTCCTTAGTCTTCCTCTTGCTTCTAATGTATTGATAAAAAGTCTTCTTGTTTCCCTTTATTCCCATAGCTAGTTTGAGTTCATTTTGTGCCTTTGCTTTTCTAATCTTGCCTCTGCATTCCTGTGTTATTTGCCTATATTCATCCTTCGTGATCTGACCTAGTTTCCATTTTTTATATGACGCCTTTTTATTTTGTAGGTCACGCAAGATCTCAAGGGTAAGCCAAGGTGGTCTTTTGCCACATTTTCTATCTTTCCTAACCATCGGAATAACTTGCTTTTGGGCCCTTAATAGCGTCCCTTTGAAAAACTGCCAACTTTCCTCAGTTGTTTTTCCCCTCAGTCTTAATTGCCATGGGACCTTGCCTATCAGCTCTCTGAGCTTACCAAAATCCGCCTTCCTGAAATCCATTGTCTCTATTCTGCTGTACGCCCTTCTACCCTTCCTTAGAATTGCAAATTCTATGATTTCATGATCACTTTCACCCAAGCTTCCTTCTACTTTCAAATTCTCAACAAGTTCCTCCCTATTTGTTAAAATCAAGTCTAGAACAGCTTCCCCCCTAGTAGCTTTTTCAACTTTCTGAAATAAAAAGTTGTCTGCAATGCAGTCCAGGAACTTATTGGATAGTCTGTGCCCCGCGGTGTTATTGTCCCAACATATATCTGGATAGTTGAAGTCCCCCATCACCACCAAATCTTGGGCTTTAGATGATTTTGTTAGTTGTTTGAAAAAAGCCTCATCCACCTCTTCCGCCTGATTAGGTGGCCTGTAGTAGACTCCCAGCACGACATCACCTGTGTTTTTTACCCCTTTTAGCCTAACCCAGAGACTCTCCACCCTTCCGTCTCCTATGTCCATCTCCACCTCAGTCCAAGTGTGTACATTTTTAATATATAAGGCAACACCTCCTCCCTTTTTCCCCTGTCTATCCTTCCTGAGCAAACTATACCCATCCACACCAACATTCCAGTCGTGTGTATTATCCCACCAAGTTTCAGTAATGCCAATAATGTCATAGTTGTATTTATTTATTAGCACTTCCAGTTCTTCCTGCTTATTACCCATACTTCTTGCATTTGTATAAAGGCATCTAAGATACTGGTTTGATTTTGCCTCCCAGCTTTGCCCTGACCCTCCTTCCTCTCTGCCATTATAGCCCGTGCTCCCTCCTGTTTCCAACCCATCTCCCAGGTCTTGTTCCCCACTTACCTGTGGGCTTTGCTCACCTGTCCCCGTCGAACCTAGTTTAAAGCCCTCCTTACCAGGTTAGCCAGTCTGTGCGCAAATAAGGCCTTTCCCCTCTTCGAAAGGTGAACGCCATCTGTTCCTAGGAGTCCTTCCTCAAGTAGCATCCCATGGTCGAGGAAGCCAAAGCCCTCCTGGCGACACCATCTTCGCAGCCAGGCATTCACCTCCACGATGCATCTGTCTCTGCCCGGACCCCTACCTTCAACAGGAAGAATCGAAGAGAATACCACCTGCGCTCCAAACTCCTTAACCCGTACTCCCAGAGCCCTGTAGTCACTCTTGATTTGCTCAGCGTCACACCTCGCAGTATCATTTGTGCCCACATGGATGAGTAGCATGGGATAGTAGTCAGAAGGCCGGATAATCCTCGACAAAGCCTCTGTAACATCTCGGATACGGGCCCCTGGCAGGCAGCATACCTCCCGGGATGAACGGTCAGGGCGACAGATGGGTGTCTCCGTCCCCCTCAGCAGAGAGTCTCCAACCACCACTACCCTACGTTCCTTATCAGTGGTGGCAGCAGACCTCCCAGCCTTAGGGGTATGAGGCTTCACCCCCTTAACTGTTGGGGGTGATTTCTTCTCTCCTGTATCTTTTACCACAACAGGAGGGTTCGCAGCAGCGGTGGAGCACTGCCCGCTGCTAGAAGTAACCAGCTGGCTGTGTCCACCCTGAGCCTCCTCCTCCACTGGTGTGTCAGGTACACCCTGAGGCATCTCCTCTTCCACTGGAGTGTCAGTAGTCCTGTCAACTGGGACAGCACCATCAGCTGTCTCCACATGGATACTGTCCAGGAATTGCTCATGGACATGGATGTTCCTCAGCCTGGCCACCTCCTCCTGTAGCTCTCCCACCTGCTGCCTGAGAGATTCCACCAGTAGGCACCTTTCACATTGGATGCCACCCCCAGCCTGGATATCAGTAAGGGAAATTGCAAATTACAGTCTTTGCAAGCCCACACCAGAATCTGGGTAAAAGCATCCATGCTTTGGTGCTCTGTCTGGCTACAGGCGCAGGTGGAGGAGACAGAAGCAGTGCTGGCACAGGTGTTGCGGGTCCTCCTCACCATTGTAAGCCTCCCTCTGTCAAACTCTCAAATTCCCGTCTACAGCTCTCTGTCCGCTCCCCTTTGCTGTAAACAGAAAGGTTTTCGATGTGGCTCAGGTTATGGGTTCAAGGGACCAATGGGTCACAGATGAGACCGACAAGGGACCCCTCCTCCCTTCCTAACTCCCTTGCAAAACTCCCTGTCAGCAGCTCCTGTTCGCTAAGCTCCCTGGTCGCTTGTGCGCAGCTTTATAAAGCCCTGGCCTGAGTGAATGCCCCGCCCACTGGTTAAGGCTCAGCCAATTACCAGAGGCTTCTAGCTTTCAAACCTTCCTAGTAGCCCCACCTCCAACTGCCAGCTACAGCACACGGTCCTTCAAACAAACAAACCAAACAGACTGACAAACACAAGCTCAGCACACAGCAAGTAACCCCCAAACACACACACAAACCCAAACACTGCAGACAGTCACTTACCCCACAGATGCTGTATGTGCTCCTCCTTCACCTGGAGAACTCCCTTGCAAAACTCCCTGTCAGCAGCTCCTGTTCGCTAAGCTCCCTGGTCGCTTGTGCGCAGCTTTATAAATGTAACCTGGACTCCATCTTTGTCAGTAACTTTCCATAGACAGAGGCTATAGGCTTTGTTTGGGATGGTAACTTTCCATGCACATGGCAGAGGATATAAAAGATACCTGACACATCTCCTTTTTGCCTCTTTCCTGCTTCAATTCTCTGGACTATGGATTTACAACTACAGACTGAGGACTTCTAATCTTTTGGAAGTTATGAAAGATACTTTTGCAAGTCAGCAGTCTATTCCATCACTGCTACAAACCTGATCTAAGAACTTTGTGATCATTTATATGTATATGATCTTTTAACCGTTTAGAATTCTATTTTTTTCTTTTATTAATTATTCTTTAGTTAGTTTACTAAGGATTGGCTCATAGCGTGATATTTGGGTAAGATCTGAGATACCTATTGACCTGGGGGTAAGTATATGATCCTTTGGGATTAGTAGAACCTCACATATGGTGAACCTGTCACTATATTAGATCTGTTTATCTGGATAGGAGCCAAGGGCTGGAATGCGTAAAGGGGATTGTGTTTGGCTTCTGGTTAACCAGCATGGTACTGCAGAAGCTCTTTTGTTACTGGCTTGGTGAATCTAATTATAGAATAAACCACAAGCTTGGGGGGATTGTCTGCTCTGTTTCCTGCAGTCTGCCCTGAGTGTGGCATTCTCAGTGTGGTCCATCCCAGGCACCCAGGCACTGTGCCCATCACTCAGGTAAGTGAACGCATCCCAGCTTAACACCTTGGGCCCAACTCTTTGTTCCAGGCCAATGCAAAGGAGCTAGAAACCCAATGGATCCAGCCTGCTGGTAATATCCCCATGTAAGAGACATACTCAGTTAGCTTAGACTAGTGCAGTAGCTCTATGCCACCCCCTTTCAAACTCCTCCACTCGGGGCTACTGGTGAGAAGGGGATGTGGCTGGACATTTTGCTGGTTGCCAGAACTGCTTCTTTGAGCTACTGACAGCAGGGCATAAAATAGATCCGCTCTCGGACTGTTCTACCTTATATTGGGGCCCATACTGTTTCCCAGTGAGCCCCAGAGTTGAGAAGCCACCGAGGGGGTATAAAGTCACACTTACCCCACTCTCTGTCACCCCTCTGCAGTGATTACAGCTCATCCGGACCTCAGAATCAGGCCACCTATCTGCAAAGAGCCTCCCATAACCATCACATGACTAACCCTCAGCTCTACTCCCCAGTACCCAGAACGATACCATACCGTCCCCATGAGCACAACTCTGACTCCGGGATGCCAAAATCTGAAGCCTGATCAAGCTAAGATTAAATAATGGTCAACCAACAGGCCGTCATTTATGATATGACCCTCTCTTCCACTGCTCCCTTCAGAATGGGGCCTTGCATTTGTTTGAGATCTGGGCCCATTTAAGACTTACCCTGAGCCGGAACTGAAGGAGGCAGCTGCATTTAGCCCTTCCCTGCTGGAGACATGGTGGAAAACCTGCAAGACTTTTGAGGGTGTCAGAGTGCAAATTAGAGTTCCTGGTGAGAACAGTCCCCAGTGTAGGCCATTCCTTAGGCATCACAGCATCCTGTCTGCTATAACTATTCCTTTGTACATCTCTAGTATTGGGAATCATCCTTACCTGTAAGTTTCCCTGCTGGTAATAAGCATTTTTATTTATTTATTTGCTACTTGTTCTTCACTGTATTGCTTTACAGAGTGAATCATTACACAGGTTTTCTGACATTTTAATTGGTTAATTTCTTTTTCCAAGTTATTTGCTCAAGGTAGGTGTGCGCTCATTTTTCTCAACTTTGAAGAGTGTGAAATGAACTGTTCCCTTACATATTCCCATACAGCAATCCCACACCACCGGAGGAGTTTGATCTCCATTAGAGTTAAGTGCGAAAGACATCTGGCTCATTATAAAAAGCTTATAATCAGGTTGCTGGAGTGGAGCACAATTCATTGATCATCTACTGAAATGATTCAGATTGTTAAGTAACACTAGAATCAGCCAGCGCATCCCCTGTGTGGTCAGAGAGATGGATAGGACTGAGATCACTAACTAGCATGAAAGGCTAAATTACTTTTGACACCAGGAAAAAAAAAAGAATCATGATTGGTTGTCATGGGAACAAAATGTATAGTCCTTTTTATTTGACTGTAAATCCCCCCCACTTTCCTATTGATCCAGATCCTATTTAAAGCTGTCAGTCACTCTCAGAGATGTTAATGTGTTGATTTATCAGAAGAGGATTCATCCAATTCCAAATTTTGCACACACTTATAATCCATTATAATGAAATAAGGATCAGGCCATTCAGCAACTGTCAAAAATGCAGTTAGATTGATTTGAGGACTTCAGTAACTCAGCCAGAGGTTAGGGATCTATTTCAGGAGTGAGTGAGTGAGCTTCTGTGGCCTGCAATGTGCAGGAGATCAGACTAGATGATCATGATGGTTCCTTCTAACCTTAAAATCTTGTCTATTTTGTCGGTATCATTAGGCCCATAGACATTGGAAGTAGTGCATGAGCATTTATTAACAGCTGCAGACATGTTAATTGTAGTGGGCTCTGGTCATGCCGGCAATACTAAAGGCTGCAAAACAAGTTCCATTATAAACTCTATGCCCACTTTTCGTACCCCCATAACATTCTGCAACAGTCCCCTTTCGGATGATGTGTTCTACTCTGATTCTTTGTCTGAATGTGAGTTTTCTATAAAAGATTGAGCAAAATGATTTGAGCCATTTTCGAGTTTGGGATAGTGGAGGGGAAAAGGTAAATAAATTCTAACCATTCTAACCACATTTGGTTGAACTGGTCTAAAAATGGCTGAAGTTTGAAACGTAAAATTGAATACATGGATAACAGCCCTCGCTGAACCCTAATGACTTGACTAGATTTGATAGAGGAAAAAGTTATTCACAATTGAAACATCACATTTGAGCATGCTCATTGGGCACCTGCTAGTATTTTAGTGGATGTAGTGGGGTGGTCACCCCACTTCTGCCCTGCAGGGCTTAAAACAGCCCTGGGAGAGGGCTGAGACAGCGAAAAGGCTGCTGCTAGGAAAGCAGCAAGCCTTGGTGGATTGGGGAAACAGCCACAGCTGTGGCCATGCCCAATCAGGCCACAGCTGGCCTGTGTAAAAAGGCTGGGAGGCCAGAAGCGCAGAGTCTCTCCCTCTGCCTTTAGAGGGAGAAGGGCCAGGCTGCTGGGGAGTGTACCTGAGAAGTTAAGGTAGAGCATGGCTGGGGGGAAGGCCAGAGGAGTTGGGGAGCTCCGGCCTGGAAATGCCCTCCAGGCTGCAGGCCTAGTGGAAGGACAACTGGGTACTGGGGTTGCAGAGGGCAGCGCACGGGTAGGCAGAGGCAACAGGTCCAAACCCCCCTTGCCTATGATGAGTGGCTTATACTTCAGTCTGCCCCAGGGAGTGGGGGCTAATTGGTGACTGGCAGTACCCTACGACTGAGGTGAAGTGGGGATAGCGGGTGGGGGTTCCCCAGGTTGGGGAGACCCTGAGAGTGAGGGGTTACTGCCGGGGGCAGTATCCCAGATAACGGGGCACCAGAGTCCAGAGAGGGATGTGGGGGCCCAGCGGTAGTGGGACATTGGCCTGCAGGGGGTGTTCCAGAGGCTGTACAAGCTAATTCCCAAGACCACCAGCAGGGGGCGCTGCACCAGTGAGTCTCAAACACACCTTTACAGTGGGGCTCACTGGTGCCTTGGAATTCACTGCACTTTTTCCTAACTCCTGGAACAACCTCCATGAGGGAGATTTTAATTGTCCCCCGATACACACATGGAGCTAGATTGTGCCGTTTGCATTCAGCCCTGTGTGTTAAGAGCTGACATAAAGAGTTGCACAAAGAAAGCCAGTTACAGAGCACTACAAATTTTACGGTTCTAGAAAACCATGAGCGATGCTATGTATTCTTGAGCACCACCCTACTGGCCCTTATCTATTAACTATTTGTCCATATATATATTGTGACAGACCCAGGCCAGTGGGGTACAGGAGTCTGTTAGAAAGCAAATATATTGGTCACTGGATGAGTAGTTTTCTGTTCTCTGAGTGACCAGAGCAGGGGCTGCACTAGAGTAATCAGGAACCTGCTAGAACCAATTAAGGCAGACAGGCTGATTAGAACACCTGCAGCCAATCAAGGCAGGCTAATCAGGGCACCTGGGTCTAAAAAGGAGCTCACTCCAGTCAGGCAGGGAGGAGCCAGAGGAGAGGAAGTGCGTCTGAGCTGGGAGCAAGATGTACAAGGAGCTGAGAGTGAGAGGGTGTGCTGCTGGAATACTAAGGAGTACAAGCGTTATCAGACACCAGGAGGAAGGTCCTGTGGTGAGGATAAAGAAGGTGTTTGGAGGAGGCCATGGGGAAGTAGCCCAGGGAGTTGTAGCTGTCATGCAGCTGTTACAGGAGGCAGTATAGACAGCTGCAATCCACAGGGCCCTGGGCTGGAACCCAGAGTAGAGGGTGGACCCGGGTTTCCCCCAAACCTCCCAACTCCTGATCAGACACAGGAGAAGCTGACCCAGACTGTGGGGAAGATCACTGAGGTGAGCAAATCTGTCAGATAAGCACAGGACCCACCAAGGTAGAGGAGGGACTTTGTCACAACTGATGTCAAGGGTGGGATTTGGTGTGCACAGTGCAGCGGAAGAATGAAGGTGATTTAAAAAAAAAAAGGGGGTTATTTTTTTTTCACCACAATGGATGACTTAGTGCGGGCATTGATACAAGCTACGGTGGCCCAGCAGGAGCCTACCCGTGTCCAGGCAGCCGCCCAACAGGAGGCAATGCGGCTGCAGCATGAGACTAATCACCTGCTGATGGACCAGGCTTCTCAAGACCGAGCTATATTGGGGGAACTGGTAAACCAGGTAAAGACCCTTACAGAGCTGAACTGCTGCCATGATGGGATGCAGATCATACGGGCCAGCCATTGGCTGCAGAAAATGATGCGGGAGGATGATGTAGAGGCATACCTTCTAGCCTTTGAGAGGACAGCCCTATGGGAGGCCTGGCCTCGAGATCAGTGGTCTGGCATCCTTGCCCCATTCCTGTGTGGGGAGGCCCAGAAGGCCTACTATGATCTGCCTGAAGAGGCTGCAGCAGACTACCCCCAGCTGAAAGCAGAGATCCTGGCCAGATCTGGGGTAACGACTGCAGTGCGGGCCCAGCGTTATCACGAGTGGAGGTACCAGGAAAACAAAACTCGGCGGTCCCAATTGTATGACCTCATCCATCTCGCATGAAAGTGGTTGCGGACGGAATCCCGGGGTCCGGAAGAGATACTAGAGGTTCTGGTCATTGACCGATACATGAGGAGGCTATCACCAGACCTTCGTGCTTGGGTAAGCCAGAACAAACCCTCCACCTATGATGAGGTTGTCGCACTGGTAGAGAGGCGAAGGACAGCAAGGGAGCTGACCCGACCAGTTAAGGAAGAGGCACCCCGGGTTAAACTAGCAGCACCAAGCCCTAGAGCTCAGGTGACTGGGCAAGCAGGAGATCACAGGTGGAAAAAGAGAGGCACTGAAGGCCCACCAAAAGCCACAAAGAGTCAGAGCACTGAGGGAGAAGAGGATCGTGATGTTAGACTGCCCAAACCAAAAGACCGGGGAATGCCTAAGGCCCCATATAAATGCCTGCGGGAAGTGGGGACATATAGCTGCACAGTGTCCCAATGCTGAGGAGCCCATGCAGTGTAACCTGGGGAACTGGGCAGACCCATGCTCCCTAATCCACCTTGTGGGAGTCTCACTAATCCCACATATGTACACCAGACCAGTGAAACTAAATGGGGTAGAGACCACAGCACTGGTTGATTCGGGGAGTGCTATCACGCTTGTCTCGGGGAAGCTCATGAAGTGTAGTCAGCTGCTGCGGGCTAAGCGTATGGGGATAACATGAGTCCATGGGACAGTTGGTTATTACCCCACTATCCCAGTAAAAATCGAGATTCAGGGGAACACTACTGAGGTAGCAGCAAGTGTAGTCCCTAAACTCCCATACCCGGTGCTCATAGGGAGGGACTTCCCAGGGTTTGGAGACTTACTCCCAGTAGGAGGATTGGAGAAAGAGGGGAACCCTGAAGTTAGTGAGCGATCCACAGTAGACTGTCAACCCCTAGTCTTCACTGAAATATCCCCAGATTTATTTTCCATTCCCAGACAGGGTAGAAAGTCGAAAAGGGAAAGGAGGGCAGCTAAGGCCTTGGAAACCCGAATACTGACCCAAAGCCAGAGGGTCGCTCTCGTAGGTAGGCGGACCTGAGCAGCTGAAAAGGAGGCCACCCAGGAGGGAGAAGCACCTGAGTCTGACCCCCACCCTAACGCTTCTGAACCAATAGAGGCAACAGATACTGGGCCCCTAGATCTTGGGCAGATTAGCCCTGGAAGAGGAAATTTTGGACGGGACCAGGCTGAAGACCCAAGGTATGACAACATTAGAAAGGAGGTGACTGAAATAGATGGGGTCCCCGTGGAAGGGAAAACTCAGGGACCAGGACCCTACTTCATAATGAAGAAGAATCTCTTATATTGGGTTGCACCAGTACAGGGGCAGAAGGTACAGCAGATCCTAGTACCTCAAAAACACCAGAATGCTGTATTAAGTCTTGCTCATAGTCATCTTTTGGGGGGGCACTTGGGGGTAGAGAAGACCCTGGCACAAGTCCTATGACAGTTATTCTGGCCAGGAGTACATGAAGAAGTGCGGAGGTACTGTGCATCCTGCCCAGAGTGTCAGCTGCACAGTCCCCCTCCCCACCTGAGGGCACCTTTAGTACCCCTTCCCATCATAGAGGTCCCCTTTGAGCGAATAGCCATGGACCTAGTGGGACCCCTGGAGAAGATGGCTTGGGGCCACCAATATATACTTGTTGTTTTGGACTATGCTACTCGCTACCCAGAAGCCATCCCCCTGCAGAACACAGCCTCTAAAACAATAGCCAAAGAGCTGGTGGGGATCTTTGCCCAAGTGAGGCTACCAAAGGAGATATTAACAGACCAAGGAACCCCGTTTATGTCAAAGCTAATGAAGGACCTCTGTATGCTGTTCCATATACATACCCTGAGAACTTCAGTCTACCATCCACAGACTGATGGATTGGTAGAAAGGTTTAACTGAACCCTCAAGGCTATGATAAGGAAGGTGGTAAGTCGGGACAGGAAGGATTGGGACACCCTACTGCCCTACCTTATGTTCGCTATCTGAGAGGTACCTCAGGCCTCAACTGGGTTTTCCCCATTCGAGTTATTATACGGGCATCACCCCCGTGGCATACTAGATATCGCCAAAGAGATTTGGGAAGAGGAATCCAATGAGGAGAGAAATATAATAGAACATGTAATACAGATGCGAGACCGGATAGCCCGTGTCACCCCTATTGTACGGGAACATTTGGAAAAGGCACAGGAGGCCCAGAGAACCCATTACAATCGCCAGGCAAAAGTCCGACAGTTCCAACCAGGGGATCGGGTGATGGTGTTGGTACCCACAGCAGAAAGCAAGCTTCTGGCCCAATGGCAGGGGCCCTATGAGGTGGTTGAACCCATGGGGGAAGTAACCTACAAGGTGTGGCAGCCAGGATGCCGAAAACAAGAACAGATTTATCACATCAACTTTCTGAAACCCTGGCATGCACAAGAGGCATGCATAACTGTCCAAAAAGATCTAACCCAGGAAAACAAGACTTCCAAACATGTGAGAGTGTCTCCCAATTTAACACCAGACCAGAAGAATGAGGTGTCTGAGATGATCTTCCAGAACCAAGATGTGTTCTCGAAAAAACCAGGTCGAACAACCGAGACATATCACCACATCGTCACAAACCCTGGGGCCAGAATAACAATGAGGCCCTATTGGGTGCCAGCGGCCAAAAGGGAGGAAATAAAAGCAGAAGTAAAAAAATGCTGGAGTGGGGGATCATCAAAGAATCCCACAGTCAGTGGTCCAGCCCAATCATGCTGGTGCCCAAATCTGATGGCACCACAAGGTTTTGCAACGACTTCCAGCGACTAAATGAAGTATCCCAGTTTGACACGTACCCCATACCTTGCATAGATGAGCTAGTGGACCATCTGGGGAATGCCCGGTACTTGACTACCCTAGACTTGACAAAGGGGTACTGGCAGATTCCCCTTGCAGAAGACGCAAAGGCAAAGACTGCGTTCTCTACACCAGAGGGTCTTTTTCAATATACTGTCCTCCCTTTTGGACTACATGGGGCCCCAGCTACTTTCCAGCGCCTCATGGACAAGCTATTATGCCCGCATAACAGTTATGCTGCTGCCTACTTGGACGATGCGGTCATTCATACCCTAGACTGGGAAATCCACCTAGAGAAGGTGGAGGCAGTCCTTGATACCTTCAGGCGAGCTGGCCTTACAGCAAACCCTGCCAAGTGCGCTGTAGGGTTTACAGAGGCCAAATATCTTGGCTACATTGTGGGAAAAGGTCTGGTAAAACCCCAAGTGAACAAGTTGGAGGCCATCCAAAATTGGCCCCGACCACGTCGCAAGAAACAAGTCCGGGCATTCCTAGGTGTAGTGGGATATTAACGACGATTTATCCCCCATTTTGCCACAAGGGCAAGCCCCCTGACAGACCTAGTGAAACCCCGTGGATCTGATCTGGTGAGATGGTCTGACGCAGCAGAGGAAGCATTCACAGACCTACGGACTGCCCTCTGCAGTAACCCCGTACTGATAGCCCCTGATTTCACCAAGGAATTTATCCTGCAGACAGATGCATCGGAAGTAGGGTTGGGGGCCGTTTTATCACAGATGGTCGGGGAGGAGGAACACCCAATTCTCTACCTCAGTAGGGAACTCCTTCCGAGGGAATAAAAATATGCAGTGGTGGAGAGGGAGTGCATCGCTGTAAAATGGGACATGGAAGCATTGCACTACTACTTGCTCGGGGGCAGATTTGTCCTCGTGACCGACCATGCCCCTCTTCAATGGATGCAGCAAAAAAAGGAGAAGAACACAAGGGTGACCAGGTGGTTCTTATCCCTCCAACCTTTCCAGTTCTGTGTGCAACACAGAGCAGGGAGCCATCACGGTAATGCTGATGGCTTGTCACGTATGCACTGTGTGGCATCCCAAGCTGCCCAACCCCTTGGCGTTGAGCAGGGGGGAGGGATATGTGCCTGTGGGGTACATGAGACTGATAGAGGGCAAATATACTGGTCACTGGATGAGTAGTATTCTGTTCCCTGACAGACCAGAGCAGGGGTTGCGCTAGAGTAATCAGGAACCTGCTAGAACCAATTAAGGCAGACAGACTGATTAGAACACCTGCAGCCAATCAAGGCAGGCTAATCAGGGCACCTGGGTTTAAAAAGGAGCTCACTCCAGTCAGATGGGGAGGAGCCAGAGGAGAGGAAGTGCGTGTGAGGAGCTGGGAGCAAGAGGCACAAGGAGCTGAGAGTGAGAAGGTGTGCTGCTGGAGGACTAAGGAGTACAAGCATTATCAGACACCAGAAGGAAGGTCCTGTGGTGAGGATAAAGAAGGTGTTTGGAGGAGGCCATGGGGAAGTAGCCCAGGGAGTTGTAGCTGTCATACAGCTGTTACAGGAGGCACTATAGACAGCTGCAATCCACAGGGCCCTGGGCTGGAACCCAGAGTAGAGGGTGGGCCCGGGTTCCCCCCAAACCTCCCAACTCCTGATCAGACACAGGAGAAGTTGACCCAGACTGTGGGAAAGATCACTGAGGTGACCAAATCTGCCAAATAAGTGCTGGACCCACCAAGGTAGAGGAGGAACTTTGTCACGATATATAGACACAGAGCACTCTCAGAACACTACGTGGAGGTAGTTTTGGGGCACCATCTGGAGTAACCCGTCCTCAGGAGACATAATATCTCCCAAGGCTGCTGGCTGTACACGCTGTATCACATATTAAGATAGTGAAGATGGCTTCTCTTCTGACCCTGCTCTGTGCGCAGTGTGGAAGGTGGTAGTGGGGTTCCTATTTCCCTGTCTCCTTTCCACCTTTTTCCAGGTGATAAGTTCCTCAAAGATGTAAGGACTGAGCAATCCCCATTCATGAGAGCAGCTTTCATGCTTTGCCTGCATAAAGCTGCATAAAGGGTAGGTTTCTTGCTCACTTCCTCCATCCCGAACCACACACTTGAAAAAGGATAGATTGTGATCTAGCCCACAGAAAAAAATTCTCCCAAAATCTGCCATGTCAGTATGGGCATGACAAAATTCCTAATTAATCAATTTTAGGATTTTTCCACAGTTGGGATAGAATTCTGAACACGGCCAATTTTCAACTTTACTTTTTAAAAGATTATTTTTCTCTCTTTTTTCATTGTTTAGTTTCATCAGTCACAATATAACTCCATGCCACTGCACTGCTAGCCGAGCCTCGTTCAAAACTGTGTCCAGCCAAACGTGATTCAACCTTTTCCCTCTCAATTCACATCAATGAGGTAGAATTTCAAAGTCTAACTTAGACAATGTAAGTAGTAACATTATTAAACACGTGAGTCATTTTTGTTTTGTTAAACCTGAGAAATGAAATGCAAACAACATTAAGTTACACAGCACAGTTACAATAAAAATGTCTAGAAACACACAAATTAATGTTCTGGAACCTTAATATTTTTTGTGATTTATAACGGTGTAGCTCTAATGCTGCATTAACTGTTTGTAGCATTTTGGAGAGGGGAATAGAGGTGGGACTATCTGTGCCGGGGAGAGGACATCTGATGAGTCACAGAGGATGGAAGCAAAGTAGAAGTAATGTCTTATCTTTCTCCACTGCATACAATTCAATAGTTATAGCGAAAAGTGCCAGTAACTTTTCAGCATTTGGTTTATTTAAAAAATATGCTATTGACCCTTCCATGTTGTTGTTATGTGTAGGGAGAACACTGGGTATAAAGTTTTCAAGTTTTAATGTTATATTACATAGTCACAAAATAGTTATACATCTACAAATATCACAAAGAAATGATTTTCAGTCTTTTAGATTTCTGCAAAGGATGTTCCACTGGCAGTTACAAGTTAATAGAAAATTCAGGTTTATCATTCAAGTTGAAATAGTTTGTATTTGACAGTCATTCTATAAAGTTTCTACTTTTATTAAGGACTCTACATATCACTATAATTGTAAAACAAAATACAACTTTAACTATGAAACCCCTAAGGCAACTCCATAATGCATTATGTAATGGTACATACATACAGAACACAGACTTACAGATGTATAACTTACACCACCTCTTAATTGGATCTTGTGCATGCATATATGGAAAACAAAGTGCTACTGGCTCATAAAACTATTAATAGTTTTGAATAGTCTATTCACTGCTTACAATATCTATGACTTAATAATATTGATACCTTAGATAGACCAAGTTCAAAATGTATTTTTGACCATCACTGAATGGTGTGATCCTTATAATATATATAAACATGTACTTGCTCTTAAAGCATTAATTTATCTGACAGTTTGGGCAATGCCAGTAATATAAGGGTCCAATCCTGCTAACAGACACTTGACTAACTCTAGGGATAAAGTTACTAAAGTGTGTAAATATTTGCAGAATCAGCTCTTTAGTATTAATGGTCCAGGAAATACCTGTATTGTGTGCTGTTGCCTGAGAATTAGAGTCTACTTATATATTCCCCACCATGAAGGATATCAAGCATGTGCGAGTTCTTTTTATACAAGACCCATTAGGAAATCAAGGTAAGCAATGCTAGAACATTATCATTGAATTATTGAATGTCACATGCCCTCTAGTGGCAAACAATACTTATGAAAATTTACTGTTTTGTGATATTTCTTAAGAGAAAATAGAAGAGAGATAAAGGGGAAAGATATGCAGCATTGCCAACCCCAAACATTCAAAAATCATAAGAACGGCATAAAAATCACACGATTTAAAAAAAAACATGTTGGGTGCTTTTTATTTGCCTTTTGGTAGTATAGGCTTTAGGGTTTCTCAAGCTTTTTTTCTACATTCATGAAGGCTGGAAACTCTGAGATTCTCACATAATCAAATGAATCCAAAAGCTGGGACTTTCAGAAATGCACCAAATATTGGCAGAACTGACAGTTGTGGTTTTGATGATCCAGCAGCAACTATGGAACCTGTGCAGCAGTTTGCATAGAGCTAAGAGGGTCTGTCACAGATGGGCCATTTAGAATTGGTTCTCTTACTCCCCCCAGTATGTTGATGTTACACGCTTTTCACAGGCCACTCAGGTTAGATCAAACAAGTTGAGCCCAGTATGACACAAAGAAGTCTCTGTCTGGTCATTCTGTGAGAGCAGCCACAATCCATGGTCAAAATTAATAAAAGTCAGTACAAGTAGATCCTCTGTTTACACAAAGAACAGAGTTTGCTCTGGCCATGGCAACAGCATAGTCAGGGCCAGCTCCAGGCACCAGCACAGCAAGCAGGTGCTTGGGGCGGCCAATGGAAAGGGGCGGCACGTCTGTCTTTTCAGTGGCAATTCAGCGGCAGTTCCTTCCATCCCTTCAGAGGGAAGGACCTGCCACAGAATTGCTGCTCATCGCAGCTTTCCCCCTCCCACCCCGCTTGGGGTGGCAAAAACGCTGGAGCCGGCCCTGAGCATAGTGCCTAGGCTTGTCACAAAATTTGGATCCAGATCTGAATCTGAATATTCCTCAGAGTTCAGGAGAGCTATTTGAGCCCCTTGTAGAGATATGGGTTACCTAAAAGAGTATAGATATGCAGCCAACACACATAGATATTTGTGGAATGTGAAATATAATATATACATGAGTTGTTTGCAGTGTTGTTGTAGCTGTATTGGTCCCAGGATATTACAGAGACAAGTGGGGAGGTGAGGTAATGTCTCTTATTGGACCAATTTCTGTTGGTGAAAAAAACAAGCTTTTGAACTACACAGAGCTCTTCTTCAAGTCTGGGAAAGGTATTTGGAGTGTCATGGCTAAATACAAGGTAGAACAGATATTGTAAGAGACCATTGAAGGTGAAGTGGCCAGTTAACACCTCTACAATTATAGGACAAAAAGTAGAGGTTAGTGGGTTACAGATTGTTGTAATGAGCCTTAAATCCAGTGTCTTTATTAAGACCATGATTTTTGTCTCTAGCAAAGTTATTAATTTAAACTCATCTTTAGAAGGCATTGTGCAGGTTTCCTTTGAGAACAAGGACTGAGAGGTCAGATATGGAGTGACTGTTCTGTGAAAAGTGTTCACTTACAGGTGATATGGTGTTTTTGTCTTTTTATCATTTTTCTGTGTGAGTTCATTGGAGAGCACAGTGATTGTCTTGTTTTACCCCCAGAGTTGTTATTAGAGCATTTAGTGCATTGGATGAGGTACACCACATGTTGTGATAGGCATGTGTAGGACTCATTGACCTTGAAAGGTGTGTCATAATAGTGGAGATACATGTGCAGATTTTGCATCTGTTGTTCTGGCAGGGGCTGATACTGCTTTGAGTTGGTTGGTCCTGGTCTGTGGAAAGCGTGCTTCTGATGATGAACTTGGCAAGGTTCGGGATTGTTTGAAGGCCAGAAGAAGGGGACTTGCGGAAGATTTTTTTTCAGGATGTGGTCCCCATCAAGTATGGCTTGTCATTTTTTAATGATACCCTGTATGGGTTCCTGTGCGAGGTAGTAATGAAAACTAAGGGTGTGTGGTCGGAGGTTTTTTTTTTCCATATTGAAGTATATTTTCTGGGTATTTGGGTGGCTCATTCCATGATAAGATCTATTTTTCTGGTTGAATGTCCTTGTTTGGTGAAAGCAGTTTAAAGTGTAGTAAGTTATGTATCCCAGGATTTCTCCTCGGAGCATGTTCTGTGGTATCTGAGTACCTGGCTGTAGACAATAGATTTCTTGGTGTGTTTGGGGTAGTTACTGGATCTGTGAAATAAGCATTGTGATCCATGAGTTTCTTGTATATAGTTGTCTGAAGTTGATGCTGGTGTGGGAGTGCTCTAAAGAGAGATTGATGTATGGGTGGTGGTGGTTGACGTTGTCTTGGAAATCTCTGAGGAAGTCTAGATCCTCTGTCTAGAGGATGTAAATATCATCAGTGTATCTCAGATGTATCATTGGTTTCATAGTGCATTTGTCCAGAAATTCTCCCTCAAGGCAATCCATGACGAAGTTACCATATTGGGAAGCCATCCTAGTACTCATGGCTGTTCCCATGGTTCGGACAAAATGTTTGTTGTTGAATGTAACATAGTTATGGGTGAGGATGAAATTGATGAGTTTGGCAATATATCAGCAATGCCATCATTATAAGGAATGTTGGCATACAGGAAAGTGACATAAATTGTGGCAAGGATGTTCTTCTGTGGGAGATTGTTAATGTTGTGGAGTTTCTGGAGGAAGTCAGTTGTGTCCTGGAGGAAGCTGGCCCTTTGTGGAGAGTGGTTTGAGAATGGTTCTCTGAGTTCTGATTTTCCTTTAGTAACAGTGCCATGGCCAGATGTGATGAGTCAGCATCACAGGAGGTCACTTGAGTGGGTTTGTGGGAGATGAGGTTGTTGAGTTTCTCTTGGAATAGTTTGGGGAAATATCTAATTAGGTCCTTAAATTCCTGGTTGAATTGTGCTGTGGGGTTCTCTTTGAGTTCTTTATAGTAGGTAGTGTCAGAAAGTTGTTGGTTGGCCTAATTAACATAGTCCTCATGGTTGAGAATTACTATGGCACCCCCTATGTCTGCTGGTTTGTTCACTAGCTGGTAATCGGATTTCAGGGACTGCGTAACTGTCCTCTTGGCAGTGGAGAGATTGTGGTGGATGTGATGTTTGTTATAGATTTCATAGTCAATTTTTTTCCTGAAGCAAGCAATGTAATGATCAACTGGGCTGTCCACTGTGGGGTGTCCAGTCAAATGATTCTTTTTTCTTATGACTGTCTGTAGGGACATGATAGTTGTGGGTGATGTCATCATTGTGAAATAATTCTTTCAGGCAGAGTCGGTGAAAAAATTCTTCTAGTTCTTCACATTAGTATCAGGTTCCTTGATGGAGCAGACGTTCAGTCTCTTGGAGAGTACAGATACTTCAGCTCTGGTTAGGGATAGTTTTGATAAACTGATGATGTTGGAGTGTCGTGTAATGTCCACATGGTGGGTCCTAGTGCCGTGATTTCTCCCAGAGATGGTGTTCTGTGGGTTGTGGAGTTGTTGTAGTGGTTCCACTATTTGATTTTCTGTTGGATGACTGTCATGAGGGGGGTTTTAAAATTGGTTTGGGTTTTTTGCATGATCTCCAGGTAGGTTTACTGATTTTTCCTTCCAATGTGTGGCAGGAATGTTCTCAAAAGAACTCACACGGAAAAATTATACAAGACAAAAACACCATATCATTCGTAGGTGAACATTTTTCACAGAATAATCACTCCATATATAACCTCTCAGTCCTTGTCCTCAAAGGAAATCTGCACAACATCTTCTAAAAATTACCCTGGGAGCTTAAATTCATAGCTTTGTTAGACACTACAAAATCATGATCTTAATAAAAACACCGGATTTATGGTTTATTATGACCATCTGTAACCCACTTTTTTGTCCAATGATTGCAGAGATGTTAACTGGCCACTTCATCTTGGATATGTGTTAACTATTTATGCTAAACAATCTGTTCCACCTTGTATCTTTCCCAAACCTGAAGAAGAGCTCTGTATAGCTCAGAAATTTTTCTCTTTCACCAACAGAAATTTGACCAATAAAAGATATTTGCTCTCTAGCTTGCCTCTATAACATACATATGTGAACATTTATCTAAGCTTTTATATAAGCTATGAGTCTTCTGAAAATGTATCCACCCTCCTTTACTTGTTTTTTTCCATGCTTTTAAGTTTCTTAACTGTAATGTTGCTTAGAATGCATAGGTTCAACTTTATTATTAACTACCGTGATGACAGGCACCTAAAAACCTAAGAAATGGAGCAACTTTAACTTAAAGGTAACAAACTTTGTTTATCTATTAATCATGTTACTGCAGCATAATGCTTTTTAGTCTCCATTGTGCTCCTGCCACATAGATAAATGGCTGAACAGACTCCATTAAGAGATACATTGCCTGTCACTGCCAGAGCTTAAGGAAAAAACTAATAAGATTTCACATTTCCGATGTCACACACAGGCATGAGCAGGCTCAATTTACCAGATAGAGGCCAAAGATTAGTAATTCTGGAGTCTGAAAAGCCATGATCCCAAAGAAAATGTAGATGAGAGAAACTGCTGTAATGTCATGCGGGAAGGATGTGAGCAAATGATATTTTTTAAATGAGAGCACTGAATTCTGAAATTAGTGTGTAGGAAGATCTGGCATAGTTTTAAAAAGATAACCATGTTTATGATAAACATGCTAAAGTACATGTTTGAAACCCAGGAATCTACTTGGTATGATTGTTCTGGATAGCTTTTAGCTGAGTTAGATTACATTTCCAACAGACTGAATGACAGGCTGACTCTTGATTTTACCAAGTGATTTTTTTAATCTTTTGCAGTCAGGAAAGAACTTCCCTGTGATATTCTATGCTAGATTATGCTACGCTATACTAACTAAACATGGTTCTTATACCATGCTCATCACTATAGTGTCTGAGCACCTTCCAGTAGCATATTAAGCAACATGTTTATACAGCTGTCATATGTTGTTTATTCTCTCAACATTTCCCTAAGGGGAGAATTGTGTGCAATGGAGTATTTTGTTTTGGGTATGGTGTATGTGACAGGGTCAGGCCAGAAGGCTACAGGAGAGTGATAGAAGGTAGATACATTCGCCTCAGATTAAGTAGGTCCCTTTTCCCTGGGTAAAATAATAGGCTGTTCCAGAACAATCAGGAAGTTGCTGGAACCAATTATGGCAGGCAGGCTAATTAGGACACCTGGAGCCAATTAAGAAGCTACTAGAATCAATTAGGACAGGCAGGCTAATCAGGGCTCCAGGTTTAAAAAGGACCTCACTTTAGTTAGTGGGGTGCATGTGAGAAGCTGGGAGCAAGAGGCGCACAAGGAGCTGAGAGTGAGAAGGCGTACTGCTGGAGGACTGAGGAGTACAAGCATCATCAGGAGGATTAAGAAGGTGTTGGGAGGAGGCCACGGGGAAGTAGCCCAGGAGTTGTAGCTGTCATGCAGCTGTTACAGGAAACTCTATAGATAGCTGCGATACACACAATTGACCTCATGTACCATTATTTCAGTGTCTTTTCGCCTTTAATTCTGCAGAGTGGCCCTGGTAGGAAGGGGCATTCTTCAACTCTGTTAATATTCACATAAACCATCCATCTATTGGCAGAGAAATGAAGCAAAATTAACAACTGCACAGCATCCGCAGACTGCTCGCCAAGTGCATACATTATATTTATCTGCTGATGATATGCTAGTCTGTTTTCCAGGACTGGCACTTCTATTCCCACTGTGCAACTGAAGCAATTTCTGTTTGTAAGGCTAACATATTAAAGAGGCCAGAACAAAAATTTCAGTGTTTAACAAATGTAATGGACAGTAATTATATCTGAGGTACAATTCAAATGTGCATAGCTTTCACTCGCACACTTGGAAGTCGAGACTCCTATTGTGATGACTAGGACTCATTGTTTAATTTACAAGCCACCAGTCAAACATATTTAAAAGGATCCAAATAAAAGAGCAGAGATTCCAGTGTCCACGTTACGATTGGCTGCATTTGGATAATAATAAAAACAAGTGGATTTTTCAAACTTTCACTCACTGGTCACATGAATCACAAAGGAAAACAAGAATAAGTGGAATTATTTAATAAGAGCATGACAGCAGACCTTCCCTGTACTTTTGGCTATCCTCAGCACTTTACAGAAAAACCTTTGTCTGATATTCAAAACGATGAAAGACCTTTCTTGGTTCTTCAGTATTATGCACTAAGCTGATTAAAGCAGAATGGAAGGAGAAGACCATATGATTCATATAATGAAAATAGTGAAGCTAATGTTAGGGGGATTGAGGTGAAATGTTAACATATTGTTTCCTGCAAGTGTGGGAAAACCAGCAGGATTTCTTTGACTTAGACTAGAAGGTCTCAGTTTTGGTCTGAGTAGGTATCACATTTTCAAATCCTACCAACAATACTTACTTGTTCTTATTGACAAGTAAACTATCCAATCATTAGTAGGCTGCATGATGTGCCAGAAATATTAAGGTAATGTTCAGTTTGTAAGAAAATATAAAGCCTACGCAATAGGGAAGCTAACATACAGCATATCTGGTTAAATTAGCAAAACAACTAGATCTAAACAGCCTGACACTGAAATAGAAATAAAATCTTCAGAGCAGAGCTTGAATAGCAAATAATGTCTGGGTGGGACATTTCTATGATAGCTGAGTGTATATAGTTATTCCAAGTTAATGTGGCATGTCTAATCTGTGTATAATGTACTTTCTAAAAAATGTCCCAGATATAGCAAGAAAAATGGATACTTTTTGTATACAATTGCAATTAATCCCTAACTATACATATTTAAAGTGGAAAAAGCCTTTCACTTTACTGGTTGATAAGGCACATTGAAGTTGCCACAGTGGATTTAACTTAAAGGAAACTGTTTGTTTTTATTATTAACATGTAAAAATGATTCTTTAGTAAACTCCCCAGTAATCTATTCTGTTCTATTTATACTCTTATACCACATTCATCCATCGGTAGTATCTGAGTGCTTTTCACGTTTGCATGAAGTAAGAGTAGATGTTGCTGCTGAGACTGAAATATTTGCATAAGCCAAATATGCAGATCAGTTCTAGGAAAGGGAAAGTTTGTTATCTTAATTTTTTACCTTGGCAACTTTTTTAAAATGCCTTTTTTAGAAACCAGAAATCATTCTGACAATATAACTTAAGAAAATCAGTTAATTGTGCTCTTTTATAATTAAAACCTTTGGCCTATATATTTAAACTCTTGCACTATGCTTTCACTCAGGGCTGGCTCCAGGGTTTTTGCCGCCCTAAGCGGCAAGGGGAAAAAAAATAAGCCGCGATCGCGATCGGCGGCAGCTCTACCACGCTGCTTTCTTCTTCGGTGGCAGGTCCTTCCCTCCGAGAGTGACCGAGGGACCCGCCGCCGACTTGCTGCCCCTTCCCTTTGGCCACCCCAAGCACCTGCTTGCTGAGCTGGTGCTGGAGCCAGCCCTGCTTTCACTACTTTGGGTGGATTACTCTTTTTTTTTTTTTTTTTTTTTTTTTGCTAGTTCAGGTGCTAAGCCAGTTGTACCACCTGGTGATGGGGTTTACAAACACCACACTGGTGAGCAAGGGGTTAAAGAGTAGGTCTGGACCCAGGCGGCCCCATCCAGTCACACCTGCAGGGCCTGTACAAGCTGGAGGCAGGGCTTTAAAGAGGGGAGCAGAGCAGCTCAGAGGGAGGCAGGAGTGGAAGGGAACAGACAACTGCCCTGAACCCTCAGGGGAAAATACTACCCAGGAGCGCCTTCCTGAGGCCTCAATACATAGACCAGTGAAGAACCTACAAAAGAAAGTTAAGTGACTGAGCTAGCTGGTCAGAGATTGGAGAAAAGTTACTTATTCTGGTACAACTAAAAATATGGGTAAGAAATGGTCCAGAGAGGGTGAAGGCTTAGCATCCCAAAGGGCCAAGTGTAGCTGCCCACCATTGGGCCCTGGACTGGAGCTTGGTGGAGATGGTGGACTCAGACTCCCCTACCCCTCCCACACGACTGCGCAACACCAGGAGCCTTCACCTAGGTCAGAGGCCTGCTGGAATGGGTGTTGACTACTCCAAGCCCCAGCCCCTGCTACCTCTGTGCAGGAGGGGAGGACAGGAAAACCTTGAGGCAAGGCCATCGAAGGGCAGGACTGAATTTCTAACAGAAAGGTGACCTATCAATCCCTGCCTAACCATTAGGTGGCATTATGGGTGGTGATGTACCTTCTACACACCTATTTCAGAGTTAGTTCAGACATTTAGGCTATGTCTACTCCATGAGCTTAAGGGCATGATTCCCAGCTTGTGCAGACATACTCGTGCTAACTCTCATCTGATCTAGCATGCTAAAAATAGTAGTGCTTCCATGGTAGCCCAAGCAGCTGCAGCAGCGGCACATGCTAGCCACCCTATAAGGTTCAGGTAGGACTGTACTTGGTGCAGCTAGCATGACGTTGCTGCTGCCACTGCCTGTGCTCCCCAGCTACATTACTGTTTTTAGCATGCTAGCTCAGGTGAGACCTAGCACTAGTATGTCTACACAAGCTGGCAATCACACCCCTAGTTCATAGTGTAGACGTAGCCTAAGTGTAAAGGTAGTTGATAATTATTAGAATGAAAAGGTTTTTTGTATTAATTTTGTACTCGTATTAAAACAATAACTTTCCGGACAAATCTATTGAGTTTTTTAAAAAATTGTATTTTTATGTGAATTTTCTATGATTTTTAAAATATTTTATCAATTTATATTATAATATTTTATCAAAACTAGTTTCAAAATGTCCATATGTTTTAGTATCACTTTTTATACAAAAAATTTGCTAAATTTTGAAAAAAAATAGTCTCTTTTGAACTCTGCATATTGGAAACAACGTTGAAATTTTTAAAAGTGTAATTTTTCTGAAAGCTCCTCTTTTACAATCTCAACTATTAGATGGGCTGTACATTATTGATAGTGAAGTCACAATGCTCTACTTGTTTCTACAGGGTCCTTATAAAGGTTCCCACTCTTTCCCCATGACTCTGCAATGTTGGATAAATGCACACCTGTTCATTCATAGGATTTAATGCTGATCAGGTTTTTTTAAGCATTATGCATGAGATTATGTGTTGTGCCTCTTAGAAGCACAGCACAAAACTCAGAGCCCAGGGATGTGTGGGGCTAAGGTCACAGCTGCCTTCCCGAACTGCATTATGGGCAGTGGCATTGTCCAGAATCAATACATGCTTTGTACTGTGACCTTGCCTCAAAACACCTCTCTGGCCCCTAACACTACCCCTACACAAGGGTTTCTGATAGTGTCCTCAGTTCCTGTGCTGAGAGAAATTCTCTCTGGCCAGATCTGGGGCTTTTAGAACTTCTTAGGCAACTTCAGCCTTTTGCGCAGCGTAAATGGATCAGAACAAGGGAAAGAATCTCACTATGAACCTCACTTCATGTGCCAGTATATTTGTGCCTGTATCTGTAATTTTCACTCCATGCATCTGAAGGAGTGTGGGGGGGTTACCCACAAAAGCTTATGCCCAAATAAATTTGTTAGTCTTTAAGGTGCCATCGGACTCCTCGTTGTTTTTGTAGATACAGACTAACTCTGATACTCTAGGTCATAGTTAATTCTGTCTCATTCCTTAGCAAAAACAAATAATTTATAAATGTTTTCAGGCTCAGTCTCTGTAGTATAAATGAATGAGCTAACCTGTATTTCTCCACTCTCTGTGTTAAGCTCCACTGTGGTTCAGAATCTGCTGAAGTGCTCCTTCCACTCCGGCCATTCTCAAGACTTATCATAATGGAACTCTTGGGACATTTTCTTTTGTCCTATTCATACTGGTTCAAAATTAGTCATCTTCTGCCAACATGTTCTGTAGAAATGGGAGAAAACACAGAAAAAAATTTTCTTCTAATTCTGGACATGACGCTTTATGAATAAGGAAAACAATATTATCCCTGAAGCTACTCCTTCTCTTTCTCTATTTCGCTGACAAGATGCTACCTAGAACCTTCCCCAACCCGCTTCCTCCTGTCTGGGTTCCTGCTACATTTTTAAAGAAATAGCACAAACATCCTGACATCATGTAGTTCAGAATTTTTATGGAAGCTTGCCCTATAGTAATGTACCTCAGGCAAAGGCTTTTGGGACATTGAAAAATTAAAAATCATATTATGAATAAAATGTTAAATTATTAAAGTGAAATAATTTTTTTAAAAAATTTCATTAATGCTCATATTTGTTTACTTTTTGCATGTCTCTTCACATGCACAATAAATATAGTCAGCTCAGTTTCACTTTGTAGCCAGTTTCTAAGATTTTGGATGTGCTTTTAAATTCTATTGATTTTTTTTTTTTAATTCCTGAAGTATTTAATTTTTGTAAGTTTATTTTACAAAATCTGAATTTTGGAGCAAATTTGACTATATGGTCTCTTTCATAATACCCGTAGTGTCCCTTTACTGGACTGGTCTGAACTACATTAATTAGCGCAGAAAGTGTGCACCATAGAGTGATAGCTTTCAGAAGACAATATTTTACTAGCATTTTTATTTGAAACTTAGTGTAACTTAAACTGTAAAAAAAATATATATCCAATAAATAAAGCTTCAAGATTAGATTTATCTGCTTGCTGTCTTTACAGTTCATTGTAAGATTATGATAATCCGACATCTACCTTAGACAATTTAATTTCTGCATAGGATGAAATGGATTAACTAGTGGGACTATAGCATTATAAGGATGAAATAGGATTAACTAGTGGGACTACAGGATTATAAGAATTAAAAATAGGGTTCAGAGAGCCTTATTGCTTATACTTATTTTCAGTTAATTGTAGTTATGTTAGTGTTAGGTTAGCAATCCTGCAAAAAGGTTCCATATGGGTTACGCTCATGAACATCACTTTTGCAAAACCAGACTGTTATTTCCAGCAACCTACTTAATTTGAACTGTTGAAGAGATATTTCAATAGCCATGGTACCTTGATGTTGAACTGAGACCATAAGTAAAACAGCCTTATTTTTCAAAAATAGGGTAGAATTTAGGCATCTTCATTAACATCAATTGTGTTTCAGTTGTATGTAATATTCAGTTGTGTGATATTCTCATTAATACCTTGTACCTAGCTTGCTGGATTTATATTTAAACAGGAAAAAAAGCCTGATTAAATAAAACCAGGAGAATATTGTTTCTAAATGTCACAAATGTAGAAATTGCTTGTGCCACTCATTGCTGGAAAATGTTGACCGAAATCCATTATTGCTGATTTTACGTATTCATATGTTAAATTATGCTGGGGAAAGCTAGTTGTTCTTGGTTTACTGTTGCCTTGATTTACATTTTGAGAGAAGAGATCGGAATAGAAGGCTGTGTTCAAGTTGATAGTAGAGACGTGGCATGGTTTCCTATTTCTACAGGAGTTCAGCTAGGCTGCGTCCTGTCACCATCATTGTTCAATATCGGTATTGATTGGTCAGTGGATAAGCTTAAGAAGGCAGCTGTTGGCAGCATGGCGCTGAACACCATTATGCTTTGAGACCTCTAATACATAGAGGATGTTGCCCTGCTAGTTCAGTTTGGTGAACCACTGCAGCTGATGGCCAGTCTGAGCAGGTAAAAAGCAGTAGGCATTGTTTTGGTTATTAATCCAGATAAAACAAAGTCCCGTGTCATTACCATCAGGCAGCCTCCAATACTAGATTACAACTAGCTCAGTATTAACCTGTCTCAATGGGATATTGAGCAGGTGGCACTGTCAAATGCTTGGGAAGTGTCATACAGTGATACAGTCAGCAAGGTCAGAGGGAATGCACAGAACAGGGAAATTTAATGAGAATTTATCCTCAGTCATCCCGTCCCATATTCTTGCAGTCAGACGTTTAGGGACAGCCAAAGCATGGGATTGTGTGCCAGGCCATCTTGACTAATAGCCACTGATGGACCTATCCTCCATTAACTTATCTAATTCTCTTTTGAACCAGTTATAGTTTTGGCCTTCACAGCATCCCCTGGCAATGAATTCCACATTTTGACTGTGTGTTGTGTGAAGAAGTACTTCCTTATATTTGTTTTAAACCTGCTGCCTATTAATTTCATTGGGTGACCCCCAGTTCTTGTGGTTTTTAAAGGGGGTAAATAATACTTCCCTATTCACTTTCTCCACACCATTCATAATTTTATAGACCTGTCATATCGCCTTGTAGTCATCTCTTTTTTAAAGTGAACAGTCCTGGTGTAATAAACAGATAGTTGAGGGTTAATGTCTCTTTTACCTGTAAAGGGTTAAGAAGCTCAGTGAACCTGGCTGACACCTGACCAGAGGACCAATAGGGGGACAAGATACTTTCAAATCTTGGTGGAGGGAACTCTTTGTTTGTGCTTTTTGTTTGGTTCGTTGTTCGCTCCTGGGGCTAAGAGGGACCAGACGTACACCCAGGTTTTCCCAATCTTTCTGAATCAGTCTCTCATGTTTCAAAATTGTAAGTATAGCCAGGCAAGGCGGATTAGTCTTATGTTTGTTTTTTCTTAACTTGTAAATGTGTCTTTTGCTGGAAGGATTTTTACCTCTGTTTGCTGTAACTTTGAATCTCAGGCTGTGGGGGGGGGTGTCCCTCTAGTCTATATGAATCTGAGTACCCTGTAAAGCATTTTCCATCCTGATTTTACAGAGATAATTTTTACCTTTTCTTTCTTTAATTAAAAGCTTTCTTTTTAAGAACCTGATTGATTTTTCCTTGTTTCCTTGTTTTAGAATCCAAGGGCTTGGGTCTAAACTCAGGGATTGGTGGGGGGAAAGGAAGGGGGAGGGTTAACTCCTCTTTGCTTTAAGATCCAAGGAGTTTGGATCTGTGTAGCCTCTCAGGGCAACCCAGAGAGGGGAGAGTCTGGGGGAGGGGGAAAGAGGGGTATAGTTAATTTCTCCTTGTTTTAAGACCCAAGGGGTTTGGGTCTTGGGTTCCCCAGGGAAGGTTTTGGGGGAACAGAAGTGTGCCAGACACAGACTTCTGGCTGGTGGCAGCGTACCAAATTTAAGCTGGTAATTAAGCTTAAAAGTGATCATGCAGGTCCCCACTTTTTGGACGCTAAAGTTCAAAGTGGGGGAAAAAACCTTGACACCTGGTCTTTTTAATCTCTCCTTATATGGAAGCTGTTCCATACCCTAGGTCAACAATGAAGCAGGTCAAAGGTATAGATTTGAAGTTCTCATCTGACAAGTCGCTTTTAAGATTCAGTTTTATCACAAAAGCAATTGTGTATGCTTGTGTAGATTGGTCTTTGCCAGCCCACTGAAAGTGATATTCCAAATGGACAGTTTCATTTTTTCCCTATAAAACACCATTTTTCTTCTTCATTTTACAAAATGAAAAATGCACTGTACGAAGATTTGCATGTCATGTGCCTAGCATACCCATATTGTTCAGATTGTGTATACTGTCACATTTCCTGGTTGTTTGGCAATACAGAAACTCAAAAATCAATGTGTGTAACAGGTTTCAATGATTGGAAGAATATGCTAAAGTCAATGTCTGTTCATGGGAGGAGGAAACAACATCTACAGTCACATAAGGCAGCTCTACAGTTTGTGAAGTGTAGTAGTAACAATGCATGTTTTGATAAACAAGCATCTGAAAATATTAGGAAATGGCAAGAAGTACTAAAAATATTGCTTTACACTGTCAAAACTTTAGCTAGTTTAGCTCTCCCCTTCCAGGGTCACTGCAAAGTCTTAGAGAACAACAGTTGTAATATTTACTTAAGCCTCATTAAGCTACTTGCCAGACATAACACAACTTTTGCCCAGCATAAGAATGACACCAAGAGAATCAAATACTTGACCAAAACAATTACTTTTAGCATCAGTTACCAGGAGGCTCATATTTAATAGCTAAAAAGAAGCTAAGTTTGTTCCTGTCATTACGGATGCAATCATGGTTATTAGCCATGATGATCAAATGGCCATTTTGCTTTGCTAATATTGATCATATTGAAGGAAAGGCACATATAAAAGAGCATTTTGTAAGCATTGCGGCAGTAAGGGAGGCAGATGTTGCATCATTGTGTGATCAGTTAACTGATATTTTATTCTGCAACTATGGATTAGACTCCAAACACATTTTCTGGACAGGGACATGATGGGGCCAGTGTTATGGCAGAGCTCATGGAAGATTTCAAGCAAAAGTGAAAGAATACCTTTCAGGCAAGGGAGACAAAATATATGCACTATACATCCTTTGCCCAGCACATCAAATTAAACTAGTTTTGTTGCATGCTGCTGAAGATAAGGCAAGTCCAGGAAATATATAAATATTTCACAGACTCTTATTATCAATGGGAAAAACTAATGATCAAATCTAAAAATATTCTTTATCTTCAAACTCTTGCTGAAGAGAGTACAATTTTGCAATGAGAAGAGGAAACTGATGATGCACTTCAGGCTCCTGAAGCAGTTGACAGGATTGATGCAGCAGGTGACATTGAATAGGCTTTGGAAGAATAAAGGAGACTTTTACATCTAAAGGCACTCTGCAAGACTAGATAGGCAGCTTGAATGAAAGCCACTGATACAATGATAGTAAATTCTCAGACTATAATTGAATGTCTAGAATGCAACTAGCTGAAAACAGGGGTAGTGAGGACATACACTGAGCAAAAAGCAACCTGTCTTTGATGGATTTGATGTTCTACCTCCATCTGTCATGGTGGCAAAGGAGCTTAGTTGTCAAGACTCCAGCATTTGGAATCCTTTAGTCAAAGAAAATTGATCTGTTCCAAGTCCTCCGGACATTTGGGAGCATAGTGAATGTGCTTAGCAAACCCAGATATGAAGAAAGGTATGAGGAAATTGTAAAAGAATCTCAGAACAGGTGGGAAGCAATGGGCTTTGAAAACGTAAACTATCCAAGCCATAGGCAGATACATGTATGCCATATGGATGATGAATTTGCACTGGATGAATCTGTCTTAGACGCAAAAGATAACCATTGAAGGAATATTTTGACGTTTTAGACAATGTCATCACGGAACTAAGAACTCCATGTGATTGTTTTCAAGAGATAGCTACTCTATCTGGTTTCTTCCATCCCAGGGGACTTCAGAATCTAACTTCAGAAGAATCAAAGGAAAACATTCTGAAATTCATGGCAAAATACTTATATTTTTCTTTAGACGTGATTCATGAGATTGCCTTTCAAGATGTATTATTTTACAAAAAACACAGGTGTTAAGTTTGTCACTTAGAATGCAGAGCGACTTGAATTTCATATTGTCAAGTTCTCTTGATGATGTTTTACCAGAAATGAAAATGTTGTGTCCACTCTTTCTCACCATACCAGTTGAAGTGGCTAATGCTGAATATGGAATGAGCCTAGTAAGACATGCCCAAAACTACATGTGTTCAACACTATCACAGACACAGTTTAGTGACCTTGAGCTCTTTCCTCTTGAGAAAGACCAGACAGCAAATTTGGGCTGGATTGCATCACAGAACAATTTGCCAAGGAAAAGTGTCACCTTGGTGCTAGTTTCTGATAACTGGAAATTCGCAAGTCAACACAATTTGGGTGAGATTTCCCCTTTGGTTTAGGCTTCTGATTTGTTTTATTTATTTATTTTTACCTTTTACGTTTAAAAAAGCTTAAAGTGACATGACCATTGGGCCCAAGGCTACTTGTTTGGTGACCATGTTTTGACCCTTAAATGTACCCCTGGTTATAGACAGTGTTGGAAGATGTTTTAAAGATATGGCTGCTTGTATAGCAGCAGCTGCCATTCTGTTCCAGGCCCTTCAGTAGCCTCTGTGGAAATGTTGTGACATCAAGCATACCCCAAATCTGCAGATCAATAGAACTATGGTTATACCAACTTAATTGTATGGTAGTGAATTCTGGTTGCAAAGGAAGGCTGAAGAGTGGTGGATTGACATTTTGATTCTCATTGTCTTCATCAGCTGCTTCATATTAAGGGTCAGGACAAGATCACCAGTGAGGATACTCGTAGCTGAGCCCAGTATTTCCTCCATCAGCATTGATTCGCTTTCAGAGCTTTTCTTGGTATGGAAATAATTTGGCTGAAATTACAAAGCATGTTATCAAGGAATGCAGCTACCTGGTCAGTGATCACATGGTTGCCATAAGCTTCAGTGACACAATAAGATCACCAATGATGAACACAGACTGAACATCCATTCAGACAGCCCATCATAAGGACCTAGCCAGAAACTGATTCCAGGTGACATTCAATCTGTAAGGTGGCTACGTTCCTATGGGATTTACCTTGATGATCATATATAATTTTGTATTTGGAGTGTTTTATTAATATTATCTCTTTTTTTAAAAAATACCATACTCTTTTGCGTACTTTTTTGTAAGTACCATACTCACAATAATTTCCAAAATACTGGAAAATAGATAGTGGTGAAATTCTGGCCCCATTTAGCATGAGCAGAAGAGTGAATGAATTTCAACCTGCATGACAGACTAAAATTACATGGCTACATAGTCAACTTTCAGCTGAAATTTTCTTGAATAATTGAAACTTTGACTGATACCACAAAGAATCAGCTGGGTTTTTATAAATGTTGTGCAATATTTATTAAAATACTAATACCATTGGAATACCTAATGTCTGGTATTTTTCACTATACTGTCACACTGTCTGGAGTGGCTCACGACCGTGAGTGCCTACCTCAGGACAGACTGTCAGAAAACAGAGCAGACACCCCAAACTGGTAATATGTTCTATAATTAGATTTCACCAAGCCAGTAACAAATGTGAACTCCTAGCTCACTATACCAGTCTCATGGAGTCACAGACAGACTGGAGAGTCTAAGGGAACTACCTTGCCACCCGGACAAACTAGCCTTTATGATTAAAGGTCACTTAAACCAAAAATCACATCACATCAGGTTGCTTCCAATCCCAAGAGACCAGTCACTTACCCCAGATCATTTGGTACTCTAGATCTTACACCAAAGACAATGATGGTAGCCGATTCTATAGTAAACTAACTAATGATTTATTAGCTAAGAAAAGGAAGTGAAAGTTATTGAGAGGTTAAAGCAGGTAAAATATAAGTACTGGTGAGTCACAGTTTATAATTCCAAACGCTGGCAGTGATGTAATAAACTGCCAGCTTCGCAAAAGTGTCTCAGGGCTACCCAGAATAACTTTGTGGATCTCAGTCTTCTTGTTCAATTATTCCACCCTGTTAGAATCCAAATAGTCCAGAGAGGAAGGGTGTTTCCTTTAATCTAGTCTTATAGCTTCTTCTCACAGAAAACAAGCTGACAACGTCACGACCCACGTAGGCTTTTCCTTTGGTGATGGAGAGTGAGAAATGCATTTTGAGCCTTTAACCTCCAATCATCATACATAATGACCATTTGCTTTGAAATTAGCACTTTTCTGTTAAAACGTCTTAATTCGCTTTTCACAAGACTTCTTTCTCCTTTGATGAGTTTATATAGTTACAAGTGTAAATGTTCGCTACTCCATTATAACAGGATACAGATAAGTAAAAACAATGCATGTAAAATTCCATTAGTTTTCATGGAGTTTTAACATCAAATACACTCTTATACATTTAAAAATAATTTTGATCTATACTAATACACAAGTAAATTGACCAGGGGCTTTGGCATGCGCTAGCACCTGGTCTGCCAGCATCATATATACATTATTGTTTCCCAAATGGGAGCTACAAATTTTAGAGTATTATTGTTTATCATTCAGAAAATAAAATTAATTAATTTTGTTCTCTTTTATGCCCTCCCCCCTCAAAGCACAAGGTTTTTTTCCTATAGATATGGTACAGAGCCCAATTCATCCTTCTTCATTGAAGTCACTGTCTTCCCTTACACCTGTGCTGAATTTGGCTTAATGTCTGAAATTTACATTAGGTCATGGAATCAAAATTTTGAAGCTTTACACTGTAACTCATGACAAGTAGCAACCAGGAAAGGCCAGGAATGTAACATCTGCCCAGATGGATTCAAAAGTAGGTGAAGCACCCCTCTGGGGCGCTACAGATGTCTGTTACAATATTTTAGTTTCTAATGGACTCTACCTTGCACTTCAAGAATAACTTTTATATGAGTACTGCCATTGCCTTTTGTACTGTTGCTTTCATACCTGAACACAGGTTTACTATTTTTTTTTCTTTAAGCACATAAGCTAATTGTAAATACTTAAGAAGGTTTAGTACCTTGAAATGCAAGTGCTTCTTTCTGAGTTAGCTAGTAATCTTTGCAGTTGATGGCTGAAACCCTCACTAATTTAGATCAGTATTTAGATTTTTAAAAGCAAACAGATTTGTAGACTAGAATAATAAAAGTAGATGAATAAAAGGCTTATAAATACCTATATTAAATTATCATTATTTATTTTTTGGCTAAAAAAAAGTCTTCATCCATGCACTATATTTGCTGAACTTCACTATTAAAAGGATTTAGCAAAAAAATTGAGACAAATCTGTCAATAACCGGATATTAATTCAAAGAAATAACAAAAACCTAATATAATATGTCTGTCTCTCTTTTCATACATGGTGAACAACTGATAGGCTATTACTAACTTGTCTCCAGCTTAATCTTGGGATTTTAATTTTATATTAACAATATTGGATTTTTGAAATGTCTTGCTCAAACTGAGAATTTTCAGACTCACTCCCTCTAGGAGGTTTGGAAAATCTAGTCACAATCAGAAGACAATCTTTTAAAATGTTGTAGCTTCTCCCAGCAATGGGTGTTGCTATTCTTCATTGGTACTGCTGCCCTCACTACTCCTGTTGCTTTTCTCTCTGTTTATGACAGGACAGTGGATTCACGGTGGAAGTGATTATGTGAGAATAGTGAATAACTGGAAAACTTAATTAGTGGAGAATAAGCAGCAAGAACAGACAAACACTTAAAACAAAAATCTTCCTTTCAAGTAAATATGTGTATATTACAAATTATAACATAGAGGCAGGATTGTCCTTAAATGCATTTTTCAGTTTTCCATAAGTTATCTGCAGGTCTTTAAAGGAAAATTGCAGAGCTTTAATTCAGCAGGGTCACTTTGGCAAATGCCATGTAGAATATTTTAAGAGTCTCAAGTCAGACAGGGGTCTACAAAGCTAGCACAAAGACATGGCCAGCATTCAGAGGGAACTGCAAAGAAAAAACCCCACTGCTTTTGTCCTTTATTGCCTCTTTGTAAAGACTGTCTCAAAGTCTGTTAGGCTGGTCAGAAAAGCAAATACACATTCTTTGTCTAAGGCAGACTGTGCTTATTCATTGCTTGCCAAACACATTTTAAGAATGTAATTCTAGCATATATTTATAATCCTTGGTACACACCCCATACATACATCATGCAAGGATATTAATGATCAGTGAGTTATTAAGTTTTCCAGTGATATATTAGGCCTGGTCTACACTACGCGTTTATACCGAATTTAGCAAGTTAAATCGATTTAACCCTGCACCCATCCACACAACAAAGCCCTTTATATCGATATAAAGGGCTCTTAAAACCGATTTCTGTACTCCTCCCTGACGAGGAGAGTAGCGCTGAAATTGGTATTGCCATATCGGATTAGGGTTAGTGTGGCCACAATTCAACAGTATTGGCCTCCGAGTGGTATCCCACAGTGCACCATTGTGACCGCTCTGGAAAGCCATCTGAACTCGGATACACTGGCCAGGTAGACAGGAAAAGCCCCACGACCTTTCATTTCCTGTTTGGCTAGCGTGGAGAGCTCACCAGCACAGGTGACCACACAGAGCTCATCAGCACAGGTAACAATGCAGTCTCCTGAGAATCGAAAAAGAGCTCCAGCATGGACCACACGGGAGGTACTGGATCTGATCGCAGTATGGAGAGAGGATTCCGTGCTAACAGAATTCTGTTCCAAAAGACGAAGTGAAAAAACATTTGAAAAAATTTCCAAGGCCATGATGCAGAGAGGCCACACCAGGGACTTAACTTAGTACAGTGCCGTGTAAAAGTTAAGGAGCTCAGACAAGCCTACCAGAAAACCAAAGAAGCAAACAGAAGGTCCAGGGCAGGGCCGAAAACATGCCGCTTCTACGCTAAGCTGCATGCAATTCTCGGGGGGTCCGCCACCACTATCCCACCCCTGTCCATGGATTCCAAGGTGGGCTGATAATCTCAGCCATGGCTGAGGATTCTACGGACGGGGAAGATGAGAAGGAGGAAGAGGAGGACGAGCTTGCAGAGAGCACACAGCACGCCGTTCTTCCCAACAGCCAGGAGCTTTTTCTCACACAGATGGAATTACCCTCCCAGCCCTCCCAAGCCACTATCCCACACAATGAAGCCATGGAAGGGACCTCTGGTGAGTGTACCTTTGTAAATATAAAACATGGTTTAAAAGCAAGCGTTTTTTAATGATTAATTTGCCCTGAGGACTGGGATGCATTCGCGGCCAGTACAGTTACTGGAAAAGTCTGTTAACATGTCTGGGGATGGAGCGGAAATCCTCTAGGGACAATCTCCATGAAGCTCTCCTGGAGGTACTCCAAAAGCCTTTGCAGAAGGTTTCTGGGCAGGGGAGCCTTATTCCGTCCTCCATGGTAGGACATTTGACCACGCCATGCATGTAGCAAGTAATCTGGTATCATTGCATGACAAAGCCTAGCTGCGTACGGTCCCGGTGTTTGCTGGCATTGAAGCAACATCCCTTCTTTATCTCGCTGTGTTATCCTCAGGAGAGTGATATCGTTCATGGTAACCTTGTTGAAATTCCGGAATTTAATTAAGGGGACAGAGATGGTCATTCCTACTGGGCTGTTTGCCTGTTGCTTAAAAGAAATCCTTCCTTGCAGGTAGCCAAGCAGGGGGAAGGGGGGCAGGTGGTTGGCGCTGAACTTTTTCGCGTTTGGCTAGTAGGGATCTTCCCTGCTACCAGGCACGGGGTGCAGGGGGAGGAGGTTGTTTAGCAGTGATCTTCCATGATACCAGCCACACGGTGGGAGGAGGGGTAAAGCGATCATCTCAGAGAATTGGATGGGGGGGTGGTTTCTGCTGCTGCTGCATGTTAACAGGAAAGAAGCAGCACTGAACGGGCTTTGCTTGCTATTTGGTAAAGGAGGGCGCTGGATATATGAAGGCTGCAGAAGACAATGGCTTGCCATGGCCACATGCAAGCCGAATTCTGCTGCCCAGACCTGTGTCTGTGAGATCTCTAACACCAGAGCCGCAGGCACTCAATATTAAGATGCAAAATGCGACCTTGTAGTCAAATCACATGTGCTACGTAAGGTGAATAGTGTTGTTCACCATGAAAGAGTATAAGCATTGTTCTGTAAAATGTATCTTTTTAAATACTTCTCTCCCTTTTTTCCCTCCCTCATGCAGCTGTAAATTTTTCAAGCCTCCCTACTCCATCCCGAAGGCTATCTCAGATAAGGCGGCAGAAAAAAAAGATGCGAGACGAAATGTTCTCGGAAATCATGGAAGTGACCCGCAATGAAAGAGTTCATCTGAATGAGTGGAAGGACGTGGTATCAAATTACAGGAAAGATGCCAGTGAACGTGAGGACAGGAGGGACACTCGAGATGAGAGGTGGCAGCAGGAGGATCAGAGGTGTAGGCAGGAAGATCAGCGGTGGCGAGATGCAACTCTGGGGCTGCTGGCTTGATCAAACTGACATGCTCCAGCATTTGGTGGAGCTTCAGGAACAGCAGCGGGATCACAGAGTGCCACTGCAGCCCCTGTATAACCACTCTCACCCCTCACTATGTTCCACATCCTCCTCACCCAGACTTGTAAGAACGCGTGGGGGGAGGCTCCGTGCACCCATCCATTCCACCCCCCGTGGACAGCCCAGCCAAAAGGCTGTCATTACTTTGAAATTTTTTTAGTGGCCTTTTCCTCCCCTCCTATCCTCCTCCCAAACCACACCCGGGCTACCTTATCAGTTCTCTCCCTCTTTTTATAATGAATTAATAAAGAATACATGATTTTTAAACGATAGTGACTTTATTTCCTTAAGCAAGCTGTAATCGAAGGGGGAGGGTGGGTTGTTTACAGGGAATGAGTCAATCGGGGGGGGTCATAAGGGGAAACAAACAAAACAGTCACACCGTACCCTGGCCCGTGATGAAACTCGTTTTTAAAGCTTCTCTGATGCGCACCGCTTCCTGGTGTGCTCTTCTAATCACCCTGGTGTCTGGCTGCACGTAATCAGCGGCCAGGTGATTTGCCTCAGCCTCCCACCCCGCCATAAAGTTCTCCCCCTTACTCTCACAGAGATTGTGGAGCACACAGCAAGCAGCAATAACAAAGGGGACATTGGTTTGGCTGAGGTCTGAGCGAGTCAGTAATGTGCGCCAGCACGCCTTTATATGGCCAAATGCACATTCTACCACCATTCTGCACTTGCTCAGCCTGTAGTTGAACAGCTCCTGACTACTGTGCAGGCTGCCTGTGTATGGCTTCATGAGCCATGGCATCAAGGGGTAGGCTGGGTCACCCAGGATAACTACAGGCATTTCAACATCCCCAACTGTTATTTTCTGGTCTGGAAAGTAATTCCCTTGCTGCAGCCGTTTAAACAGACTAGTGTTCCTGAAGACGCGAGCGTCATGAACCCTCCTGGCCATCCCACGTGGATGTTGGTGAAACGTCCCTTGTGATCCACCAGTGCTTGCAGCACCATTGAAAAGTACCCCTTGCGGTTTACGTACTGGGTGCCCTGCTGCTCCGGTGCCAAGACAGGGATATGGGTTCCATCTATCGCCCCACCACAGTTAGGGAATCCCATTGCAGCAAAGCCATCCACTATGATCTGTACATTTCCCAGAGTCACCACCTTTTGTACCAGCAGCTTAATGATTGCTTTGGCTACTTGCATCACAGCAGCCCCCAGAGTAGATTTTCCCACTCCAAATTGATTCCCAACTGACCGGTAGCTGTCTGGCATTGCAAGCTTCCAGAGGGCTATTGCCACTCGCTTCTCCACTGTGAGGGCTGCTCTCATCTTGGTATTCTGGCATTTCAGGGAAAGCAAGTCACAATGTTTCATGAAAGTGCCCTTACGCATGCGAAAGTTTCGCAGCCACTGCGAATCGTCCCAGACCTGCAAAACTATGCGGTCCCACCAGTCTGTGCTTGTTTCCCGGGCCCAAAATCGGCGTTCAATGGCTAGAACCTGCCCCATTACCAGCAGGATCTCCAATGCACAGGGGCCCGTGGTTTGAGAGAATTCTGTGTTCATGTCCTCATCACTCTCGTCGCCGCGCTGCCATAGCCGCCTCCTCCTCGCCTGGTTTTGCAGGTCCTGGTTCAGCATAGACTGCACAATAATGCGCGAGGTGTTTACAACATCCATGATTGCTGTCTTGAGCTCAGCAGGGTCCATGCTTGCTGTGCTATGGCGTTTGCACAGTTCACCCAGGAAAAAGGTGCGAAACAGTTGTCTGCTGCTTTCACGGAGGGAGGGGTGAGGCTGTACCCATAACCACCTGCGACAATGTTTTTTGCCCCATCAGGCACTAGGATCTCAACCCAGAATTGCAAGGGCGGGGGAGACTGCGGGACTGTGGGATAGCTATGGGATAGCTACCCACAGTGCAACGCTCCGGAAATAGACACCAGCCTCGGTACATGAATGCACACCACCGAATTAATGTGCTTAGTGTGGCCATGTGCACTCGACTTTATACAATCTGTTTTTAAAAAACGGTTTCTGTAAAATCGGTATAATCCCGTAGTGTAGACATACCCTGACATGCCACCTTTTGGGTATATATCATGACATTGTGTTAGGTGTAGTGAGTATGTCAGGCTGAACAAGAGTTCCTGACACAGGGTACTGAACCACCCATGAGCCTCAGTGTCACACCACTGCTTTGACCATATCACTCCTCTTTTTGCATTCCTCCTCTGACTCTCCCTTCTCTATTGCATCAAACATAAGTTGCTCTATTCACTTTCAAGGCCCTTCGCAGTCAATCTGCACAGCACCTATTTCTCATTCACTATTGAGCTGTCAATGCTAATCTCCAACCAGCCCATGATGTTAGCTTCCGTTTCCCCACATGTTTGGGAGATGCTACCTCATTATTAAGGCACTGTGTTTTCAGTTTTTAATTTGTTTAAAATTTCCTGGGAATCCATCAGTGTTTATTACAAACATTTAAAATGGGTGAAAATTAGTGCAAAAAAAATTAATTCAGTTTTCCGGATAAATATCAGGATTAATATCGGAGAATGGAAGGACAGAAAAAAGCAACAGAGAAAAGTAAGAGTATTAAAAGTAAAAGCAGTTTATTTCATGAACCGTACATAATATGGAAACATATGCGTCCACATGCTTGTGTATATATCTTCCACTATCTTGCCTTACTTTAATAGACAGCCTCACATTTAGACTAATTTATTAAAAACATAAAACATCTAACCAATATAATGTATTGGATTTTCTTAACATAATCAGTATTTTCATGTACTTGAGTGGTCTAAAATTCAGGTGAAAAATTAGTCAAAACTGGTAGCGATTTTAAAACCCAGAAATTATTTTGCTAAAAATCCATAAAAAATGAAAATGAAAGGTCTATTAATTATCTACCTGCAACAGGTCCAGTTCTGGGGTAGGCAAGCCAGGTGGTTGCCCCTGGGCACCAACTTCCAGGGGATGCCATGCTGCTCACTTTTTATTGGTTGTTCTCCACTGCTGATTGATTGAAGAGCCATTTTTGCTCCTGTGATGAGCCAGCTGTTTGTGTGTTTGCTTGCTTGGCAGCTGAGGAAGTAGGAGCGGGGCTCTGAAAACAGCCTCCACCCTGGCCAGCAAAAAGCTTACCACCACTCCTGACCTTCGGATCCCTCCTCAAAACTCTCCTTTGCTCAAAAAACTTGACAGGGGTTTGGCTGTTGGTGTGAAATGCCTATCATGTTGACCATTATTGCCTCTTTTTGTCTCCGTGTACTCCCCTATTTATCTGTATCCATTTGTTGACTCTTGTCTGATAACTAGATTCCAAGATCCTTGGGGCAGCAACTATCTTTTTGTTCTGTGTTTGCACAATCCCTAGTACATTGGGATCCTGGTCCATGACAAAAGCTCCTAAGTGCTACAGTAATACAAATAATTAACAATAATAAAGTTTTACTTTCTCAGCTAAATTATTGACTATATTTTAATCTACCCTTACATCAATATAGATGTTTTCAGATTAGGACACCAGGCTAAGACTTGGGAGACTAGAGTTCAATTCCCTACCCCACCACAGAATTCCTGTGACATCTTGGGCTAGGCATTTAGCCTCTCTGGGGCTCAATTTCTCATCTGTAAAAATTGAGATAATAATACTTCCCCACCTTGAGAGGTGTTGATATTCTGAGGATAACAGCATCGAGAGACTGTGAAGCACGTTGAGATCTACTGATGTATAAGAGCTGGCTATTACTATAATTTAGTTAATTATCCCAGTAAAACAAGCAATGCCAAGGGTACCAGTACTCTGGACAATAGCAGAGCTCTAGGACAGTATTACAATATTACAGCAGTGGGCCTCAACCCTTCCCACACTGTAACCCTATATTACAATGGAAAAATTTTTCACAAACCCCTCTTCTAGGGGTAAGGGGAGGTCAGGTTCACAAATCACCCTACACCTGTTTGGAATTTCTTGGAGGCCTGAATCCCCAGGCCGAAAAGCCATAATATAGAAACAATAATATTCCTGAATATTGATAAGCTCTCTGAGCACCTGCTCCTGCGGGAGATTACTGCAAAGATGCTGATGCTCAACATGTACCCCCAAAACAATGTAAACCTACAGGTGATACCAACCTGAGATCTTATAAGGTTCCAGGGTAAACAAACTTTTGACTCTTTCTTGCTTAAAGACAGAGCCACAGTGATTAATTATTGCACCTGAGAGTATTTCTTTAGTTTAAGCCCCAAATTTAAAGTGTACTTTCAAAAGAATTTTCAAGCTAATTATTAAATGAAGTATTTTGTAGTTTTTTTACAATGCTTTATTCAAAACAATGTTTTGTTTGGATGTAAAATATTCCCCGGCACTGTCACACCAACATAAATAAACCCTTCTACACCAACCTCTTCCCAGTGCCAAACAGGTACACCACACAAATAGCACTTCCTCTCCTACTCCCTAAACATACCCCACAGTACCACACTCCCCAATCCCTCATACCTATACCCCACAAACCTTTCCTCTCATACCCCCACAGTACCACACTCCCCAATCCCTCATACCTATACCACACAAACCTCTTCCTCTCATACCCCCAATCCATTCCCCCTACACCACAGTCCCTGTCTCCTGCCCCTACTCCTTCCCCCATAACACACAGACCCACTCTCCTACCCCCTGCACTGTACTCACCCCTACACCACACAGCCCCTTCTTCTCATACCCCCACTGTACTCACCCCTACACCGCACAGCCCCTTCCTCTCATATCCCCACTGTACCTATCCAGCCCTACACCACACAGCCCCTTGCTCTCAAACTCCCACTGTACCTATCCAGCCCCTACACTGCACTGCCCCTTCCTCTGCTGCCCCCCATTGTACTCATCCAGCCCATACACCGCACAGCCCCTTGCTCTCATACCTCCACTGTACCTATCCAGCCCCTACACCACAAACAGGCCCGGTGCAAGGATATTTTGCACCCTAGGCAAAACGTCCACCTTGCGCCCTGCTCCTCCCCTCCAGACCATCACTCATTATAAATTTTTAAAATGGATACAGTGGAGTCACATCTTACGTGGAGGTTAGGTTCTGAGGTCAGCGCGAAAGAGGAAAATCGCGAATAGTGAAAATTACCATAAACTACAGTACACACAGTATACATAGTATACACTGTCTACACTAGAACAGGGGTCCTCAACCTATGGCATGCGTGCCAAAGGAGGAAAGCGAGCTGATTTTTTTTTTTTTAAATGGCAGGCTGCGGGTCTGGACACTGAGCCTGCTGCCAGCTTGGGGTTCCGTTCACTCAGCTGCCAGCTAGGGTCCCAGCCGGCGACTCCGCTCAGCCTCCTGCCGTTCACCCAGGCCAGCAGGAAGCTGAGTAGGGCCAGTGGCCAAGACCCTCGCTGGCAAGGGACTGGCAGCCAGAACCCCAGATCGTCAGCAGGCTGAGCAGGACTGGCAACCAGGACCCCAATCCTGATGAGATGAATGGTCTGGGGTTCCGTCCACTGGCTCCTGCCAGCCGGGGTCTCAGACGACAGCCCCACTCAGCCTGCTCAGCCCGCTGCCAGCCGGAGTCCCAGCCACCGGATCCATTCAGCTTCCTGGCGGCCTGGGTGAACGGAACCCCAGGCCAGCAGGAGGCTGAGTGGGGCCAGTGGCCGCTGCCAGCTGAGTGAACAGAACCCCAGGTTGACAGCAGGCTCAGCGGCAGCTGGGACTCACAGCCTGCCATTAAAAATAAAAAATCTCCTTGCGTGCCACCTTTGGCATGCGTGCCGTAGGTTAAGGACCCCTGTTCTAGTGTATACTGTACTTTATGGTAATTTTCACTATACAAGATTTTCCTCTTATGCAGTGACTTTAGAACCTAACCCCCATGTAAGATGTGACTCCACTGTATTGTGAAAAAATAAATTGGGCATCGCTTTTTGGCACCCCCAAATCTTGGCGCCCTAGGCGGTCTCATACCCCACTGCACCCATCCAGCCCCGACACCGCACCGCCCCTTCCTCTGCTGTCCCCCAACACAACACCCGCACCCTCACACGCCCTCCCGGCTCTCGCGCCGCTGCTCTGCGCTGCCCCGCCCCGCCCCCTGCCCCACCTCCACAAAAGGGAGCGCCGCGCGCCTGCTCCTAGCTGGGACTCGCCGCTGCAGGCTCGCGACTGGCTGGCGCCTGTCCACACTTACCCACCCCTGCCATGGCGAAGGAAGCGTCTGCTCCGCCGTCCCCCCTGAAAGGCGGGCGCCCTCCGGCAGGTAGGCGCCCCTGCTTAGCAGAGAAGCTGCTTGGTTTCCTCTGGTGGCTGCTCCGCGCGGTTGTGGTAGAGTTAGGGGGGACGGGGACACACGCGCGCGCCTGATTGTGTAATATGCTCCGGGGGGAGGGGTCTCTCACACTCTACCTACCTGCCTCATTGTGTAATGCGTTCCCGTAGTCTCCTGTGAGAGCCCCTCCCCGTCGTGCAGGGTCCGGGTCCGGGGGGGCCGCGAGGGGTGAGACTCCAGCACCCCTCCCTCCTCTTGGCCTTTGCGCAGACCTGACTGACGTTCAGACTGTGCCTGGCCGGCAATTCTCCCTGCCCGTAGGAGCCCCTCGGCAGAATCTGGCCCCACGACCAGCTCTGAGGGGCTGGTTCCTTTGGGCCGCTCCTGCAGCTCCCCAGAGGGAGAGGGGTGAAATCCAGCCAGTGTGAGCACCAGGCATCGCTGAACTCTGTCGTGATCCTCACTCGCACCTGGAAAGAGCCCACGCTCCCACTTCCTCCGCACCATGTGTTCAGGCGAGTTTGCTGCTATCCTGGGGTTTCTCCTGATGATGTTAACTACTGGATTCGACTTCTACAGTTCTTTCTATTTAAGAATCCTGAAGTGCATTACAAGTGGGCTGGCCCACACTACGGGGGGGGGAAATCGATCTTAGATACGCAACTTCAGCTACGTGAATAACGTAGCTGAAGTCGAATATCTAAGATCGGATTACTCACCCGTCCACACCGCGTGGGATCGATGTTCGCGGCTCTCCCCATCGATTCCGGAACTCCGTTGGGGTTGATGGAGTTCCGGAATGGATATAAGCGCGCTTGGGGATCGATATATCGCGTCTAGATGAGACGCGATATATCGATCCCCGAGCAATCGATTTTAACCCGCCGATACGGCGGGTAGTCTGGACGTGGCCGAAGTGGACTTCCTCCTGTGAGGATGGAAGGAAATATTTTTGCCAATTTTTACTAGGGAGTTCAGCAGATATTTTTGAAAGTGACTGGGTTATTTTGGGTCCCTGTTTCAAAAAGCAGGTTGTGGTGTGGGCATCCAAAACTAGCAGCTGTTTTTAAAAACTTGGGTGTCAGAATTGCGTACCAAGTATCAAGCAGAGCTGGGAATAGCCTCAATCCTGAGTCCCTGACTCTGGTATGTTAACAAGAGTTTTCATCCTTTTTGAGTCCTGGTCTGCTGGTTTGCATTTTCCTTAAGAGAATAACTAAGCTTTTAAAAATAAAAAAGGCGAAAAACAATTAACATTGATGAAGGGAGTATGTAGAGAGGCTGAAAGGTGTACCTGTGTCTTAGAATTTCCAAATTTGGCAGTGTCCCTTCAAGGAATTACAGCCACTTTCTGGATTACTTTACAAAATTATAACCCAGATTTTTCAGCGCCAAAGCTCTCACTAAAGTCCATGGGCATGTGCCTGAGCTACATCTACAGAATTGGGCCCTTAACATTTTATCAATACCCCTCTCTAGCTGTAGTAGCCTCTTCTACTGCCATTATTGCATTTTAGGCCTGGATTCTGCAGTCTAGTCTGGACAAGTGGATACCTGTACCTATGCAGCACCTCAGTGATTTCAGTGAAGCCCATTGCAGGGATAAGAATCCATCTGTGACATTCAGGTTTCAGGATTGCAGTATTGGATTGCAAACTTGCTGTGACAGGCAACGCATTCCACTCCTTGTTTGAAGGGTGTTGTACTTTATAGCTGCGGTATAAATTTTGAGTAATCGTTGTCTGTAGATGAAAGCTGTTTCTTTTCTCATTTATCTCCTCCTGTTTATTAGGTGAAATCACATGTGAGTGTTTGGGACTTCATAATCAGTTCCATAGTCCTGAATTGAAACAAACACCAGATTGTGGCAACTCTGAGAGAGGAGAAGGGTGATAATCTTACTCAGGAATGTGCTATAAAGGAGTAACAAAAAATGTGATTGGTGCATTTAAATAACTATGAATTTAAGTCGTCTTTGTCATCATATAACAGGAAACAAATAAGTACTCTGAAATGTTATGTTCAATGGTGCCTTTGTTCACATAACCTGAAGATCATTAATGTGGTACTATAACTGCTCCTTTCGAGCAGTTATGATCTGTCATAATAGTTGGCATTTATTTGGTGCTTTAAATATTCAGAATTGTACAAACATTAACTAATCCCTATGTACAATAGCTAATTGTGTGAAGACCGACTGTACTTTGGAAAAGTTCATTCTGATTACTATTTTATAGCTGCCCCACGTGCACTTATTCGACATACTAAAAATTCTGCAGTTTTTGGTGAAATCTAAAGTTATGTTCAAGAGCTTCTTTTCTAAATACACTAAGATTTCCCCCTCCTAATTAGTCAGTTAATGCACATTAAACACTAATAATTTACTAAACTTCATTTTTAAAATGCAAAATAATTTTAGTCTTTAAAAGCATATTCATTTTGAATGGTATCTATTTTTAGCCTTGCAACTTAAAAAATTGTACACAAGCAGATTTTTTTATTTTTTAAATGCCTTGGGGTCCCTCCCTGTATTCCTTCAGCCTCTTCTTTCATGCAGTGGGCAGCTTTGTACGATGTGTACATGCTTCTGCATATATTATCTGGAGCCTTACCTCTCACTATTAAAACGTCAATGAAAATTATGTATCCTACTGTCAAAATATTTACAACTGCTTATTGTATATTTCCAGAAATGGATGCAAGCCACATAATTTAGATCTAGGTTCAGATCTGATTTTGGACACCTCCAGTAATTTGGGTGTGTACTGAACAGGGGTAGGGCCCATTATTAAGAGGCACTAAATGTCACCTTCTAATTAAGGGTTCAGCTCACTGTAGCCCTAATCTTGAAATCTCAATCTATGATTTGGAAATTCCGGTACAAAAATTCAGGGCATTTTGGTCGTAGGGTTCCAGTTAAAGTCCTGATTTAGTCTAACTTAAACTAAACATCATATGTATCCAAAAGATGACTGCTCTCACTAAGGACTAAGTCTGGAGCAAATTGAATTTTAACTATAAACTATATTATCAGTTAGAGGGGGGAAAAATTATCTGAAATCTCTTAATGCCAAAACCTCTCCTCTCCCCAAAACCTGCTAAAGTTGTGAGACCCTCAAATCTCTCCCCACAAAGTTCACCTTTTGGCTAAGAATGATCATAAGAGACTTCAGCTTAAAAGGCAACTTAAAAAAAAGTTCCCAATGCCTCCTCAGTTATAACTATAGCTGTTGTTCCTGCAACGCTATAGACAAAGCAAAAGACCTCAAGCTGCATTTTCAGTAGGTAATGTTCAGTTTTCACAAAAACAAAATAGCTGTTAAGGAAACTTACAAAACATAAAGCAAATGATGAGCAGCCACATACAGGAACTCCTCAGTTAGTCGTCTCCGGTTAATGTTTCGATGTTAAGTTGCTGATCAATTAGGGAACATGCTCATTTAAAGTTGTGAAATGCTCCCTTCTAGCATTGTTTGGCAACCGCCTGTTTTGTCTACTGCTTGCGGGAAGAGCAGCCTCTTGCAACTAGCTGATGGGTCGTTGGAACCAGGGTGGACCAGCAGCCCCCCTATCAGCTCCCCACAACCTTAAGTTCCCTGTGTAGCAGCTGTCTCTCCCCCCATTGCCATGCGCTGCTCCTGCCCTCTGCTTGCTGTACAGGGGGAGGGAGGAAAAGGGGGGGATAATGTCAGGGTGTCTCCCCCTACTCCCGCTCCTGCACCCCGCTTACCCCATCTTCCATAGAGCAGGGCAGGGCCACGCAGGAGACTCAAGGGGCCTGGGGAAAAGTGGGGGAGCAGACATAAAAAAAAGGTGCCACCCACTGCAGTGCTTGTACTCACCGGGCGGTGCTTGAGTCTTTGGTGGCAGCGGGTCCTTCACTTGCTCCGTGTCTTTGGCAGCACTGAAGGGCCAGCGGCCAAAGTGCTGCCGAAGACCCGGAGCGAGTGAAGGGCCTGCTGCCGAAGACCAGACCACTGCCAGGTGAGTAAAAATTAAAAAGGCACCTCTAGCCAGGGAAGGGATTCTCGGCTAGGGCTCATGGGGCCTGAGGCAAATTGCCCCACTTGCCCCCAACTCTGGGTGGCCCTGGAGCAGGGGGGACACACAGTGGAGGGAGGGAGCTTCTGGGCAGTAGCTTCTGTCTCAGGTCTCAGCAACCTGATTTAATTAACAAGGCAGCGTACTTAAGCTTGGAGTCAGCTACTTAAAGAGGAAATGCACATTTTTTTTTCCTCTCAGGCACAGGGTGTGTATCTCTACAAGGCAGCGGGAAAGGAGGGAGAGCAGACAGAGTGTTGTGAGAGTTAACCTTTGAGGGCTCAGTCAATTGCTAGTTCATTTAGTAGTAAGGCATTCCCTGGGAAATATCCCACCTTCTGACTCCTCCACTTCAACCAAGCTTCACAATCATCATCACTGTGTTCCAGTATTAAATTGATTGTTTAAAATGTATGTGTGTGTGTATAATAGCCTTTTGTCTGGTGAAAACAATTTCCCTGGAACCTAACTCCCTCACTTACATTAATTCTTATGGGGAAATTGGATTCGCTTAACATCATTTTGCTTCAAGTTGCATTTTTCAGGAACATAACTACAGTGTTAAGTGAGGAGTTCCTGTACCTAACACAGAATTCTGAGCATTCTCAACTCCAATTAATTTTAATGGGAATTGAGGGAACTCTATACCTTACAGAATCAGGCCCTTAAACTTTAGATTCTTTTTATTAGTAGCTTGTCGATAATTGATTTCTTTATAGAGAAGATTTTCAAAGCCACAAAGGGGAGTTAGGATCCCAGAAGAACTTTGGTGGGAAGTGGGTATCCAATTGCCCTTTGTGGCTTTGAAAATCTCCTCCTCCATTTATAACATGTCTGGTAACAATCCGAAGCACATTTACAATAAAAACTATTGTTGACATTGCAATATTAAATCAATAATTTTCCCTCCATGCTGTAAAATAACTGTGTGTTTTTCCTATTTATGTTGTATACATTTGTTATTGTAACATTTAATCCTATTAAGGCCAGGTGGACCAGTGATGAGCACAAGGATGACTCTTGATGCTAGTCTGGAGGGGAAATATGTACAAACTTGTATATAGCCCCCTAAATATGCAATTTTAGTGGAAAGTGGATGCATTTTGTGTCACATTCATCAGACATTCATTTCTGCAATAAACATATAAATACATTTAGAGCTGGTCTTGATGAACATAATACTACACTTCTACCCCGATATAACACAAACCGATATAATACGAATTCGGATATAACACGGTAAAGCAGCGCTTCGGGAGGGTGGAGCTGCTCGCTCCGGCCAATCAAAGCAAGTTCAGTATAACGCAGTTTCACCTATAATACAGTAAGATTTTTTTGGCTCCCAAGGACAGCGTTGTATTGGGGTAGAAGTGTACTTATTTGGAATTCTGCAACCTGCTTGAAATACTTTTAAAAACAATTTTCCTTTCCTGCTTGTGCCATCCCCAAGATCTGACAGAAACGCTTGTCTTGGCTGTTTAAACATAGGAACCTTGCCATAAAATGAAACAACTAGATTAAATTAACCAAAAATCTGTTCAGCTTGTTCTTATTTACTTTGACAGTTATAAAATTTACCTTCTTCCTGTGCACAAGAATATTTGTATTTGCTTTAACAAGTCATCTGAAATATCTTTACATGCCCCTTTAAAAAGTTGGATTTATCTGACATTGCTCAACACTTAAATTGTCATTGTTAGGTCATCTGTAGCTTAATTAGTACTAATTAGTTTTTTGATTGGCAAGCATTTTAATAAATTATAATTAAGCTTGAAAGAACACTAGTGCATGATAAATATGCAGTTGATTCCTATCTGCATTATAACTTGTATTATGCATACAGTTTTATTCTGGGGTATCTTGAGTAAATCATGTAAACAACCTTCCTGCTATTACTTGTATGCTGTGTTGATAACTGATGGACTCTACTTTTATTTATTTATTTATTTATTTATTTATTAAATCTATAAACAATTACATGTAAGGTCTCTGGGAAGGAATGCATGAGGGCAGCCAAATTTTAGAACCAGTATAGTTTCTATTCCTAAGGATACGACTTTTTAGATTGCAATAGCTTGAATTTACTCTGGTCATGCTGTAGTTCAAAAGTTTTTAAAGATAGTCTTGGGTGGTTCTTGGGGGCTCAGTTTGGTTTTCAACTTCCACCCACACTGCAGAAGAACCACAACAGAGATTAACTCTCAAGAGTTATTTTGAACTCCTCTATCTTACAAATTTTTCTCGTATTACCAGTTTTCCTGCGTATATGTTGTGCAGGTTTTTTGGTTTTTTTTTTCCGTTTTGTTTGATTTTGTGTTTTTAATCAACCTTCTGATGAGCAGTTGTGTAGCTGTTTAAGCTATTCACACAGTATAAATTGTTGTCTTCTAACAGTCAAATCTGGAGGTAGGAGAGTTTCCAAAAAGCAAGAAAATGGAGCTGTTGAGAAAAATTCCAAGAACCTTGGAAAAGAGAAGACAAGGTATTTCATCTGCAGTCATGCCTTGATGTTTAAGGGTAAAATTAACAGCAAGTTGCATCAGGTTTCTAGAAAGAATAAAGCTTTGTGGTTTTGAACAGTGCAATTAGTAAGCACTAAATTCTGCTGCAGTATACAAATGAAAGGCAGATTTGAAGGTAATCTGAAAAGAGAAATAATTGGCTTGTACCCTTTTTTTTTTTTTTTTTGCTGCTTTATTTTCCTTTTAAAAAGCTTTTGTTTATTTTAAATGATTAGGGGGCTGGAGAAAATCTCTCTCTCATATTTGAAGGCAAAGACCTCAATCTCTTTAGCTTAACAAAAAGAAGGAAGAGGTGAGTTGATTATGATGCATAAGTACCTTGACAGGGAGAAAACTTCAGGTACTAAATAATCTAGAAAAGAAAAGCATAACAAGAGCCAATTTCTGGAAGTTGAAGCCAGATAAATTCAAATTAGAAATTAAGCACAATTGTTTTTAACCAGAGTGTGGTCACTTGAACGAACTATTAAGAGAAATGGTGGCTTCTCTATCTCTTGATGTCTTCAGATTAATTAGAAATCATGGCTTACCCAAAAGACAAATTAAGCTTTAGTCCAACACAAGTTATTGGATTCAATATAAGCATAACTGGGATAAATTTAGTGGCCTGTGGTCCCTTCTGACTTCAGAATCTATAACTCTGTAAATCTGTCTAATATTAAAACACTGACAAAAGATAATCTGGTCTGGTCTTACTTTCCCTGAAACAATGGGTGCATTGGGAGGTAATGGGGCTAAGGTGGCTTTAAGCCACCCGCCTGACCTTGGACTGTTCCAGGGGCTGGAGTGGCCCCCACTGTACCTTAGACAGCCCTGGGGACCTATCTATGTTACAACAGCTTCCTGGGGCTGCCATATGGGCCACAGAGCTGAATGTTGTAGCCCTGTAGGGTGCCCATACAGCAAATGTGAAAAATCAGGACAGGGGTGGGGGTAATAGGAGCCTATATAAGAAAATGACCCAAAAATCAGGACTGTCCCTATAAAATCAGTCACCCTATAGCCCTGTCCCCAGAATCTCTTCCACCCTAGTCCTGTTCCTAGCATATCTTGTAAGCCCAAGCTTAGTGCGGAGTTCTTGGAAGGCAGTCTCACAAATGTCCTCCACTGTGACAGCACAGGAAGAATCTACCTGGGTACCACACTCAAGTCCAAGCCCAAGCCCACACAACCCCCTGGATAGCGAGGCCAGACTGCTGCCAGTGCAGCAACATCCACACTATTTTTAGCTTGCTAGCTCAAACTGAGCTAGCGTGAGTCTGCCTACCCATACTGGGAATCACACCTTCCAGCTGCAGTGTAGACATGCTCTAAGTCTCCATGTAGACAAGCCCAGAATGACTTGTCCAAGGTCACATAGGAAGTCTGTGGCTGACCTGGCAATTAAACCCAAGTTTTGGCACTAAGTCTGATCTCTTTTAAACAGCTATAATTTGCTGGAAATCCTCTACATTACAGATTTTTTCTACTTATTTATTTTTCTCAAAGCTCAGAAACAAATGGCCACAAAAATCAGCACTGCACTTCCCTTGCTGGCTCTGAAGACATTGAACTAAAACACTATTCCTGGAACTAGGCTGAGGTGACAGCATTGATTCTGGCACACAAAACTAGTAAACAAAGAGCTAATTATAAAATCCATTAGAAACTGGAAAGAAACAAATATTTCCTGGAGTATATTTTATGCAGGGGATAGTAAACTTTATTTTCAAGATGTAATTATGTAAAAGCTACAAATGAGGTCTCATTTTTTTAACAAAAGAATTTTTTTAAGTAGCTGACTGTTTCGTAATGCATGCAGGTTAACTTGTTCGGTAAACTTAAGTGTCATGATAAATGGAGCAAAGACTGTCCTTCATTCACAGAAAATAATCCAGTGATTTAGGGAAACAAGACAGTGTGGCTTGGAGGGCTGATAATGCCTTGGGGAGTCTTTACCTTCTAGATCACTGATTCAAATGTGGCTCAGGTTGGTGGTGGTATAAATCACTTCCATCTGACACCTGTAAAGTGGCCTATATGAAATGAGTTGATGTCCTGAGTCTAGCTCCTACTGGACTCATAACAGGTGTCTCATCATAGTGGGCACTCTGGTTCGCAGCCTTAGCCAAGAGACTGAGGATTGAGGAGGCTTGGAGATGGGACTGTTCATGTTAGAGGTGGCCTCTCCAGGTTAGGGTTTGGCACAGTTGTAGGGCAACAGCATCTGTGATATACATGTCCTGTTAAAAGAAGATTTCAAATGTCCGACACCTTTCATGAGAAATACATTCATGCAATTACCCTAAATCTCACCACTTGAAATCTATCCAGAGAATAAATACTTGAAATATCTTTGGGTAGGTCAAAGTTAAAAAGTTTAATGGCGGATAACTTAGGGGCCTACTAGTGCAACTTTGTACTGTGATTAGTCTCCTTGGAATTTGCAGTCACTGAGGTCATTGCTACACTTGCAGATGGAGAGCGTTTTGAGTTAAACCAGCCCTTTGCAGTGCTTTCCTTACTGCACTCTCCAGTCTGTCAACACTGACAGCTGCAAGTGCACTGGTGTGGCCACATTTGCGGTATTTGCTGCGGCATTGGGAACAGTGCATTATGGGTAGCTATCCCACAGAACACCTTTTCCCAATCTGGTGCTGTAGCCTGTGGGAAGGGGGTGGGGGGTGCAGGGCATTCTGCATCCAGTCCCAACATCCTGTGATGCATTGGTTCGTAAGCACAGGGTCCAGGGGGACTGATGGTTTCATGGCCATACTGTCCTCTGGGTTTCTGTGCCTTGGGGAGAGCCAACAGCTGCAGGGGGCCCTTATACTGAACACTGTCCCCACATCTTCCACAGGAGTTCGACCGTGGCACTCCAGCGGGGGCACATGGAATGTTATTCCAGTCGCTGAGGTAGATTACCAGGAGCACTCTAGCTGCGGAGTCAGAGCACTCTACATGCCTTGCCAGTGTGGACGCATCGTGAGATAGAACACGTGGGGCTGCTTTAATGCGCTCTAACTCACAAGTGTAGCCATGCCTTTAGGGTGCTAGGGCCTGGTTCTTGGTTGTTATGTCTGTTTGTTGAAGTATTTTAAATTCACCATTGGGAAGTTCATTTGTTACTGCAGCTCAAGCCCCGCAAGCATGAGCCAGCTGACCTGGGCCAGCCCTGGCCATGCCAGTCTTTTATTGCAGTGTAGACCTTGTGATTTCATGAAACATTTGCCAGCAACATACAAAGAAATTATTACTTATCCCTCAGAAGGCCTCTTTGATCAGTCACCATGGAAAAGTATTATCTTGTACTTGGTAACAGGAAACTAGAAACAAATAGAGAGGAAAACTATGTATCTGGCAATTGTAGAGAGATGATCTTAAACTCTTCCTTCCCCTCCCCCCTATATCATAGAGTTAAGTTATAGCTGAATCACAAAGGCTATGTTGTTTATATCTTTATTTTTCTTCTCAAGGTTTCTTTTAAGTCTGTTTCTGTGGAGACAAAAATCCTGAAAAAAATTCTTTTGCTTTGCAGCTCAATTGTTAGTGTTACAAAAATGCAAAATATGGGTGTCTTACTAGCTGATGCACTGGAGAAAGTAAGTATATGTAGTGGAATAGGGCAGACATGCCTGTTTTTAGTCTATAAAGAGATGCTGATAAGGTGTTATAACAAAATTAATTTCCCTTAACTGCTGTAATCTGATGGATGTGGGGCTATGTCCTGGATTCAACTAGCTATTTAAAAAATTATTCTACAAATCAATTGCTGAGATGTTTTTGTTTTTCTGTGGCGGCTGTGATATTTCTAAGATGTAACTTTGAACTCTCTTCTGTACTCCACTGTGACTGTTAAAGATCGGCATGTATTTGTGTTCTATTGGGTATAACAAGACATTGTATAGTTTTTAAAGGGCCATATTAATTTCAGATTTATTAAAAACTTGGGAAAAATAACTGAGACTGGCACTGGGAGTCAATGGTATAGCTGAGAATAAAATCCAGATCTTCTGGATTCTAGTCCTGTGCCTTAACCGCAAGATTAATTTAACTCGGATAAGTAGGCTACCCACACAAGCAAGGAGATCACTTCAATGAAGCAGCTGAAGGAAGTTCACAACATAAGGACAGGTGCCCATCAGCCCTGATAAGTTTCAAACAAAGCTACAGCAAAATAGACACCAGAAAGGCAAGACAGAGTCAGCAGAACAGCCACAGGTGATCCTCTTGGGCATCCCACACAGCCTACATCAGAAGTAGCCTCAGCACTGTCCAGTAGCCCATGCAGGAGCGGCGCCAGGGTTTCTGACGCCCTAGGCAGACGCCATTTCGCCGCCCCCCAGGGCCCCGGCGGGCGGTCCGCTGGTCTAAAGGCTCCAGTGCATCGTCCGCCGAAGTGACTGCGGCAGCTCCACCGGAGCCTTTCCAGCAGCGGACCGTCCGCCAGCATAACTCTGCGGTAAGTCCACCGGACCCGCTTGCGGCCTCCCCCCCCGCCCGGCAAAATAGCGCCCCGCAAAAATTTTGACGCCCTGGGCCATTGCCTAGGTTGCCTAAATGGTAGCACTGGCCCTGAGCCCATGCCACCATCATGGTTGAGGACTAATGTGAGACTTTGGAGTTTCCAGTGCTGTTTCCTGACCTCTGCCTTTGCAGATACTCCCATGGTTCTGCAGTTCTCTGTCAGATTGCTATGAATGGGGCATCTTTCCTGTCAGTTTTGGTTGCAATCCACAGCAACATCCAGTGCATTTCATGGTGTCCACTGTAGGACTCCACTTGCAGTTTAAATATTTGAGAGAACCTGTTTTACAAGCTGCTTCTTAACTTGCACTCCTCTTGCATATGATTTTAAAATTACACAAACATGATGTCATTAAAATCCTAAGCCTTAGATAATTCTGTTCTTAGTTTTGCCTAGTGCTTACTGAAGGCTCAATTAAATACGTTTTCAGCATATAAATATTGTATGTAACATTAACTCCTTGGATCAAATCCCTGGTGTGTGACAAGCTCAGCAAAGCATATCGGAGATTAAATTAGCTCAGACTTTATTTCCTTTTCTTTAGAACTAGAAGTATACATGGCTCTTTCTTCTTTCTCCTCCCCTGTCTCCCATCTCCTAACTCCTCTGTTCTAACTTAGCATTCCTTCCACTCTCTCTGACCTCCCTGATTCTTCAAACATGCTGTTTTTCTCTGGGATTGGGAAGAGGGCTCAGATATCACAGTGGGCTACTGTTGTTACAACTGCAACTTGGAAGGACTGAGAGTGACTTTAACAGCAGCTGGAATGCTGATTGGCTCTGCTTGGCATCCCTTGTAGTAGTAGTAGTAGGGATCTGGGGGGGGGGGGGGGTGTCCTCATTTATTCACATGTTAACCAGGCTGAAGTAACTTTGACACTGGTATGTATGCAGTGTGTTGGTGACAACCGGGTGCAAGTCTTTCACTGCTAGTCAAATACATGGAGCTGCTATGTCTAAGATATATACTGTTCGTTTCAATGGCAGACACTAAGATTGGTCTGCTAAAATATAAAAGCTTTTAAAAAAAAATCTTTGTCAAGATGAAATTCAGCAGAGAAATAGCACCAAAAAAGTGTTTTCTGTTGTGACTGTTTTTCTTTTAATCTTTCAGATCAGCCACAAATTTCCTGCAGCAGCAGCACAGATGGCTCATCAAAAGCCACGACCAGCCCTGCAGAAGAGTATATGGCCCAAAAGAATTTACATTATCCAACAACCTCGGAAATGTTAAGATATAAAGCAAATAGTCATGTCTGCTTGACAGTGAGCTAGTCTAACCACAATCTACTATTAAATGCTATTTGCAATAGGACAAAAACATTGGGAAATAGTTTGCTGGCTGAACTGTATTGTATTCTTTCATTTCTGGCAATAAAACACCTTTAAGTGTACTAATTTCTTGTTATATGGCTTCATCCACCTGACTTCGTAGAATCTTCTATCTTTTCATAAAATCTTCAGAGAATCATATCACAGAAATCTGATTTGGAAAAGGAATGGTTTTCTTTTATCTAGTCCATCCCCCACACTGACGAAGGATTGTTCCCTGCATTGTAGGGCTAATTCATGTGTTGATAACAAGTCCTGTGTCAAGGAAAATGGGTTGTGCTGCTCCAGGAGCAGACTCCAAGGCACAGTTCACTACCCACCCTGGCACCAGATAGGGGCTGGGAAGTAATTTATCCCAGATGTAGGCTTGGTACAAATTACTTCCCCAGCACAGCTCTTCTCACTCCCAGCCCACCTGGAAGGGAGGGGAAATAGTAGTCCTATAGAGGCTGCTTTTCTTTACCCCCAGCATTGCACCCCATAATGTGGTTAGCCAGCACAGGAGAGTGAGCACCTTGTACCTCCTTACTTCCATGCATGAGAGTGTTGGGCCACAGTATGTCCCAATGTTCTTAGATATCTGCTTCATGTTTCTGTAAGTCTCCTCGTAGTAGTCATATGAGGAGAGGAACTGCAGGAACATGGCTCTAACTATGTTGTTGTAGTTGATTTATTAAGAAGTTGTCTTGAAAATACACGTCTACCCCAATATAACGCTGTCCTTGGGAACCAAAAAATCTTACCTCATTATAGGTGAAACTGTTATGCTGAACTTGCTTTGATCTGTTGGAGTGCGCAGCCCTGCCCGCCCAGAGCGCTGCTTTACCGCATTATGTCTGAATTTGTGTTATATCGGGTTGCATTATGTTGGGGTAGAGGTGTAGTTTTAATCAATATAGTTATGCCACCAGTTGCCCAGTTTACAACTTCTGTGGGTGAGACATAAGCTTAGATAGGTGACTTGGAAAAGAGCTCTGTGTAAGCTCAAAAGTTGATCCAATAAAAGACATTACCTCACCCAGCTTGTCTGTTTAATATCCTGGGACTAAAATGGCTACAACAGCGCGAGTTAGCAACAAGATGTTTCCCTTAAGATTTCCCACCCTTGCAATGCTGGGGTATTTTTCTGCTGGTAGCAATGATGGTAGTGTAGATTGGCCACCGGTGGCTTTACCACCATGTCATCCAGATTTGCTCTGAGCAGATGACCAGGTGGCTTAAAAAAACAGAAGGCTGCCAACTCCTTCTCTACCCTACAGTTCTCATGGTTGCTAACATCAGTAGAACCAATGCTGGGAAGTTTTAGAGGAAAATGGTTCAGTGTAGACACTGACAGGACATAACTTTGTATTAAATAATCTGACGCATTTAAAAATGTAACTACCTGACCTCATGAATATATATTATAGGTGGCACAGACAGTGAGTGACTCTACTTAGGGTTGTCCTACGCATTCTACTTTCCACTAGCCTGTTTTCTGTTGCTTATAACTTTGCTGGACTTCAGCAATTTAGGCAGAAATCTTCCATCCTGGGTGTCTGCCTTAGGCTAAATTATATATATTTTAATTTCAGCAAAAATTATTCAACCATTTTTCAGAACAGGTTAGGAAGAAATTTGTTGTAAAAACTTTCTTATTACATGAGCAAAACAGTTCTTTCATTGAGAGAGCTCTAGTACCTCTGTGCTTTGGAGCAAGGACCTTAAAATTTGGCTAAGGGTGGAGAAGTTGTCCTGGTGTCCATGTGAAAATCTGGCCAAATTTGACCAAGCTTGGAGCATCTGAAAATCTCTGTTCATACCATTCCTTAACCTTCTGATTGGCAGCTTGGGGATTAATACAACCAACAGCAGTAACCAGCTTGCACTCTGCTTCTCATGACTGGTTATGGAACAGATCATAGGAAGTTCAGCCTCTAGGGTCTGACAGACAGCAGGCTCATGACTACTGATTGGCTCTCTGCCCTATGTAAAGTCTAGACAACTGGCATGGGCAATGTGGGACACCACCCAGGCTGCTATGATCATGGACAGTCTCAGTGCCCATAGGACCCATGTGTCTGCATTGAAGGCTTCTGTACCAAAGTATGTACAGAGGGTGGGGCAATGCTTAATTTGCTCCGGGGCTTGCCAGGGCTGAGTCCCAGTACCTCTAGACTTGGTGGTTCATAGCCACAGTACCTCTGGGCTCCTGATGAGTAGCTGCCACTCAACTCTGAAGGCAGCGCTGCCACCAATAGCAGTGCAGAAATAAGAGTGGCAATACCATAGCATGCCACTCTTGCATCTGTGCTGCTGCTGGTGGCAGCGCTGCCGTCACAGCTGGCTGCTGCCTGGTCAGCAGCTGCCACTCCACAGCCACCCAGCAAGTGCATAAGTTGTGACAGGGCTTCTTTCATTACAATGAAGCATGTTGAGGGGAGGGGTTCTATGGGTAATGGAGCCACCTCGGGGCAGGGTCTGGGTCTCTTGTGTATGGTACATCTTCAGGGTGGCTGTGGCTGGTGCAGGTGGCTCGTGTGCTCATTTCAGCCAAGCCCTGGCTGAGCTGGGAATGGGGCCCGCTCAGCCCCTTCCCTGCCCTCCTCAGCCCAGAGCTCACAGACTGCAGAGGGAACCATAGTAGACTGACATGCCAACTGCTCACAGCTTCCCAGAGCCCCCAGACCTGACTCTCTCTATTTGAAAATATAGGAAACCCCAAAAATATTTAAATAAATGGTATTCCAATCTTGTTTAACAGTGTGATTAAAACTGCAATTTTTTTTAATTGCTTGACAGCCCGAGAGAGAGAGAGAGAGAGAGTGTGTGTGTGTGTGTGTGTAATATATAGTATGTCTCTGTATATTCACATTGAAAGAATTTTTAAGTTGCAAAGTTAAGCACTCGGATGTCAGGAAATGCCAGAATTAAGTTTGTTTGTGCAACCTTAAATTGGTTCCTTTGTGCATATGTATTATGATTAAGTTTGCCAGAAATCACTTTTTTATTTTTTAAACTTTATTGTAATCTGGTTGAGTATTTTTTTTTCAATTTTATTGATTTAAATTTTCACAACTGTAGGACACTGGGGTGGGGGGAGACAATTATTTGGTGACAGTAGACGTTGAGATTTATAACCATTAAAACAAACTGTGAACATCACATGTCAAAAAATACAAAGTGAATATTCTTAAATCAAACTAAAGCAATACTTTTCTTAAGAACATAAGAACAACCATACTGGATCCAATCGTCCATCCAGCCCAGTATCCTGTCTTCTGACAGTGGCCAATGCCAGATCCTTCAGAGGGAATGAACAGAACAGAACTTTGCCTATCTGCAAACTTCAGTTTTTATTGATGGAAATATTTTTTGTCAGTTTATGATGGTATGGTGAAATTGACATTTATTGACACCCATAAAAACCTAATCCCTACAAGCCTAATTATGATACAGTGTTTAATTACATTATCACAACTTCCCCCGCCCCCCCACACACACACTGTCTTATTCAATACTCAGTATGGATGATATTCTGAAAATTTAAACTGCTGGTAATGAAGCTATTTTCTGCAAGTTCCTGGCCTCACAAACACAGTTAGATATCAATGAGAGCTCAGCTATGAATATATAAAATGCTAATTCTCTGAAAAATTGGATCCTAGATTTTTCAAATGGGGCACTCAAAATTAGTGTACTCTTTAGATATAAATATCTGAGCCTCATTTCCTCAGCTGTAAAATGGGGTAACAAACTACCATAGACAGGGAAGTTGTGAAGATAAATTAATTTAACAGTTGTTAAGCACTCAGATATGATTACTGGAGGAAATCAGTAATTCTGAATTCAATGCCAGGTTTGAATAGCGTGCAGTAAATGAGGCATAGGGCCACACCTTGAATAATGAGGGTAAAATAAAATACTGAATAGCTGCTTAGTGAGCAGCAACCATCCTGTGCATTGAATGAGGCTGGATTGGAGGGAGAAATAGTGTGAGATCATATACATAGGCAACCTTAATTCTGACACTTTTTCTAAGTTTCAAGTGCTTGATCTTAAAACCTTAAGATTATTTTAATGTAGTCTTTATACATAATATATAGAATTTATAAGCATTTTAACAAAGGTACATTCTGTCCACATGAGTTCAGCCCACATTTTGAAGGGCCCTTTTTTCCAGCTTCCACGTAAATTTTAAAGGTAAGGTAGATCTGTCATTTTGGGAAGAGTTCTATATTTATAATTTTATTGGCTTCTTTCTTGTCACCCTAAGTAACACTTTTGTTTCCTTAATATGCTCCAGGTATTACTGATTATAAACAGTTGAAATGTGTTGTGTGACCTCACAGTCTCTTTTTTGGTGGGTGAGCATAAGCAGGCAGAGATCACGGAATGATGATGACAGAGGCAGGAGCTCAGTAACAGTAGAGCATGTATTTATTACTGGAAGAGGGTGCAGATAGGCAGCTCTCCAACTGCTGCTGACTCCAAAAAAAACCCATTCATTTCACTTTATACATGCAGGAACCACCCCTTTACCTGACCTGTCACTCAGGTTACTTCCTCAGTCAAAGTCCTCCTTCCCCTACCCTGCCCCTGAGAAACCACACCCTTTAGGGGCTGTCTGTGGATGTGCCCCATGCACAGACCCAGCCAGCGCAATATCTTGGTTAGTTACACACACAGCTCTGTAAGCTATCCTGTCAGGTGAGTCAGAAGCTTTTAATTTACTTTATATGTACTTCAGCGTTAGTTATTGAGCTTATGGAGTAGCTACGGTACTTTGATCATATTGGGTACAGTTCTTGTGCTCTGTAGTCTGTGACTGATGAGTGGAAGTCTGTTTTACTGACTAGACCAGGGATGGGCAAACTATGGCCCACAGGCCGGATCTGGCCCACCAGCCATTTTAATCTGGCCCTTGAGCTCCCATTGGGAAGCGAGGTCTGGGGCTTGCCCCGTTCCCGTGCTCCAGCCAGAGAGCAAGGTCAGGGGCAGCGGCATGGCCCTACTCCAGCTTCTATGCCTGAGGGCAGCCAGGGGGCTCCACTCTACACACTGCCTCCACCCCAAGCTCCGCCACCATAGTTCCCATTAGCCAGGAACCACAGCTGCAGCTCCCACAGGAATGGGAGCTGCAAGGGCAGTGTCTGTGGACAGGGCAGCATGCAGAGCCGTCTGGCTATCCCTCTGCATAGGAGCTGGGAAAGGGACATGCTGCTGCTTCCGGGAGCTGCTTGAGGTAAGCACCGCTCAGAGCCTATACCCCTGAGCCTCTTCCCGTGCCCCGGGCCTGATCCCCCTCCCGCTCTTCAAACCCCTCCATCACAGCCCAGAGCACCCTCCTACACCCCAACCCCTCATCGCAAACCCCACCCCAGAGCCTGCACCCTCAACTGGAGCCTACAACCCTTCCTGCACCACAACTTCCTGCCCCAGCCCTTATCCCCCTCCCACCTTCCAAACCCCTCAGTCCAAACCCGGAGCACCCTCCTACACCCCAAATTCCTCATCCCTAGCCCCACCCCAGAGCCTGCACCCCCAGCTGAAGCTCTCACCCCCTGCAACCCCACTCCCCTGCCACAGCCTGGAGCCCCCTCCTGCACCCTGAACTCCTCATTTCTGGCCCACTCCCCCAACCAGAGCCCTCACCCCCCCTCCCACACCACAACCCCAATTTTGTGAGCATTCACCACCCGCCATACAATTTCTATTCCCAGATGTGGCCCTTGGGCCAAAAAGTTTGCCCTCCCCTGGACTACAGCCAAGTCCAAAACATAGCATAAAAATTAATTAAAACATTCTCAGACAGGTGAAACGATTCCATTAACACTGCAACAAAGCTAAAAATAGCCATAGTGGACTTGGTGTAAAGTCAATGGAAAATATGGGATATCTACTGAAATAAAATGTCAATAAGATTTTGAGGCTATTTAAAATGCTGTTTTCACCCTTCCTGATTCTGAGGGCAAATAATGGCTGAAGGGCTATTAAAGGGCCTCATCTCGAGAGGTGCTGAGCACTTGTAATTCCTACTGAAGTCAGTGGGAGAAGCACCTCTAGAATCAGGCCCATAATGGGCTATTTGCATTCTGGCTCAAGGATATCCTACCACGGATGTGGGGGAGAGAAATGTCTTCTCTTGGTTTGAGTGTCCCTCTCTCTTCCACCATAGGGAACAATTTTCCTTTGGAAAGAAGAGCAAATGATGAAGCCTCTAGTTCAGGCCTATTTTCAGCAGGTCCAGGGGAGAGGCAGTCCAAGCTGGCTTTTACTTCTGGGGGAATTCTGTGCCACTGTGTATATGCAGAATTCATGTACTGTGAAGAATTTTTTTTTCTCAGTAGTAAGTACATTCTGCCCAGAAGTGATGCAGTTACTCCTTTCACTCACCGGAAGCTCCTGTGGTGCCAGAACAGAGAGCAGCTGCTCCTGGTCAGAAGCAGCCCCAACTGCGGATAGGGAAGAGAAGAGGTTCCTCACAGCACCCTGCCCATGGGGCCAGGTCAGGAGGCACAGTTTATGCAGGGACAGTCACCATAGGGCATATGGGGCTGTTGGGATGGGGTCACAGATTGGGGTTCAGAAGGGCTAGTGATGGTGGACAGATTGGGGTGGGGGCTGAGTGGGGGTGCAGGGACACATGGGAATGGAGGAGGAGGGAGGAGTGCAGAGACACATGGGGTGGGAGCGGGGATGCAGGGACACAGGGTACAGGGGAAAGTGTGTGCCTGACTGAATGAGAGAGGCTAGGAGTCAGCCAAGGTCTGTATGGGGAAGGCTCCTTAACAATCCCCCCCCCCCAAAAAAAAACCAACCCTGTTCCATACTTCTCCCACCCACACTCAACAACCCTCCAAGTTCACATCCAGGCTCCTTCCCAAAAATTACTTCTGTCTCCCTCAGCTCCTTCGTTACCCCTGACTCCCCCAAGCCTGCACTGCTTCTGAGGGGTGTGGAAAATATATATCTGTATTGTAATTTTATGCCTAGTAAGGAATTTATTTGTCAAAAACATTTCCTGAATCTTTTTTGTTGTCTGTATTTTACAGACCTACTTGCCAACAGCTATTTTGAAATAAATTATCAAACTAATTGAAACTGGCATGATTATATTGTTCTGACAAATAAAATATGCATAATTTTTCAGAATTTTAAAATATTGTGTGCAGAATTTTTAAATGTTGGGCACCGAATTTTAATTTTGTTGGCACAGAATTCCCCTTGGATCATGCTTTACAGATTTTCCTTCCTGGTGCCAACCTGGGAGCCAGTTCACTCCTGGCGCAATTTAGAGCCTGTGCTAAATTGCACCCAGTTATAAGTGGTCCCAAGGATCCTTTCCAGTATGTAAGGATCACCTAGAGGTACCTTGGTCCTCTTACTTTCCTCTGGGAATGCCTCCTGTACCAGGAGCCGGGATGGCTGTGAGCTACCCCGGAAATCCCTCTGTCTTGAGGGACTTTCACAGTAATTAATCCCTCTCTGCAGCCCTCCTTCATTGCTGAAGTGGCATAAATTTCTGTTTTTAATCTTCCCCCCTGTCCCCCAGAAGCTAATGTCACATCCAAAAGTTGCTGATTATGGACATTCACATGCAAAAATAAAGGAGCTAGTGCTTCTTCTAATTTTTTCTATTTTTAGAAGTATAATCCACAGGCTTTGGTAGAGTTCATCCTGATTTAAATGATTTTAAATTCAAGAAGAGACTAAAACCCAAAACTATGTTCTGGGATTAGAGTAGTGGTGAAGAGAATGTATAAAAAAGGAGGTTATGGCTACACTACAGCTTAGGTCAATATAATTTATGTTGCTTAGGAGTGTGAATAACCCCCCCCCCCCCCAAGCAGCGTAAGTTACACTGACCTAAGCGCCAGTGTGGGATGGGAGAGCTTCTCCCACAAATATAGCTACTGCTGCTCTTTGGGGGTGGATTAATTAAGTTGACTGGAGAGCTCTCTCCTGTCAGTTCAGAGCACCTGCACTAGCAGTGCTACAGAGGGCAGGTGAAGCTGCACTGCTGTAAACTCTCTAGTGTAGCCATAGTCTCACTTTACAGGAAGCAGACACAGTCATACCTCCATTACTGTGATGTAAAACTTGTAATTCTGCTCAGTCAAGAAATTGTATCTTCAAGATTTATCTTAACTGCCATTACCTATTGTCTAGCATAGACATATTCCCTGCTGTTTAATTTGTATCTGCTTTTTGTTCTCCTTCTTTCTAATTTTCATACATAAACTTTGATTTATTTATAAGTGGAGTTAATGGCTGTTTTGGGGAACAATCAGGGGAGCCAAAGCAATGGTCTGTGCAGGAGAGAGGGAGTGGAGGGTACCAAAGAGCTGGTATGGCTCCCTGATTCTGAGCGCTGGCTAGCCCCAATGCAATTTTTAGTTGCTGCTAATTTGTTTTAAATTGCACCACTGATTTAGGGTCTTTAATGGACCCTATGCCTGTAGAGGAGTGATACAGTGAAGCTCCGCACTGCTACACTCCCTTCCTGCTCCCAGCATACTTCTTCTTCCCCTTGCTCTCTATATTGGAGGAGGAGGGGACCACAAGCAAAGGAGCTAGCTGCAGGCAATTATATATAGCAAGGAATTCCCCTTCAGAAGGGGAATTACCTGCTGGCCATTTGTGGCCAGATTATGGTCACCATGTGCACCCCAAGAAGTACAAAGGGGCTGTAATGCAGTAGAGATTCTGTCCCAGTAATGACCCCCTCCAACCTAGCCCCCACCCCACAAAGAGGGGCTAAGATGGGATAGAAGTTTCAGTCAAAGGATGGGCACAAGTGTCCCAGTCTCGACTCATTTCTGCTAAATCACTAATTGTAGTAGAGCTGGTTGAACTTTTTTCACAATGAATATAAATCAGAAGCTAGGAACTGTAGAAAATTGATAAGGCAAGCAAAGGGACACAAGGAGAAACATATGGCCAACAGAATTAAGGACAATAAGTTATTTTTAAAAGTTATGTAAATAAATAATAAACAACTTATTGACGATGCATGAAAATGATAGAGAAATTTGCATGTTTTTTTGAACTACCAGCATTGTTCAGCTCTTCTCTCCTTGCCCTCCCCCTCCCCCACCCAATTTACATCCTTCTATTCTTAATGTTTCTTTTTGGTTGGTTTGGTTGTACAGAGTCACTTGTGATACTGTGGTGGGTCACTTTGGAGTGTTGGGTAATTATAGCCTGTCTACTGTCGGTATTTTGTTTTATTTAACTGAAGGACTCAATTGTTCTTTAATAAAAACAAAACAAAAAAAGCCATGTAAATTGCAGCTACATTTAGAAAAAGGGGAAAAATAAAGTTTGTCTGATCTGAAGGAAAGGTAAAAACTTTGTAGGGAAGAAAGGCTATTTTCAGGCTTCTTGGAAGTTACTATAAACCAGTGGTTTCCAGCCTTTTTACGCCCAAGATCACTTTTTGAATATAAGGGCAACCCAGGATCTACTCCGCCCCTTCCCCAAAGCCCCATCTTGCTCACTCCATCCCCCCCCCGTCACTCGCTCTCCCCACCCTCACTCACTTTCACCAAGCTGAGGTAAGGGGCTGGGGTTCAGGAGGGGGCGCAGGCTCTGGGCTGGGGCCGAGGGGTTCGTAGTGTGGGAGGGAGCTCTGAGCTGAGCTAAGGGCAGGGGGTTGGGGTGCAGGAGGCAGGAGCGGCTCTAGCTTTTTTGCCACCCCAAGCATGGCAGTCAGGAAGCCTTCGGTGGCTTGCCTGCGGGTGGTCCCCAGTCCCGCAGATTTGGCAGCTTGCCTGCAGGAGGTCCACTGGTCCTGCAGCTTCGGTGTACCCGCCACTGAATTGCCACCAAATCCGCGGGACCAGCAGACCTCCCACAAGCCAAGCTGCCAAAGGCTGCCTGACTGCCGCCCTCGGAGGGACCGGCAGGGTGCCCCCCGCGGCTTACCGCCCCAGGCACGTGCTTGGAAGATCTGGGAGGGGGCTCGAGGCTGGGGTGTGGCCTCTCACTAGGTGGCACTTACCTTCGGCTGCTCCCGGTCGGCAGCACAGTGAGGCTAAGGCAGGCTCCCTGCTTATCCTGGCCCTACGCCACTCCTGGGAGGAGCCAACTCAACCCTGCAGCCCCTGAGGGGAGAGGAGGGGGACACGTGGCTATGTGCACTGTCCTTGTCTGCAAGCACCGCCCCTGCAGCTCCCATTGGCCACAGCTCCCTGTTCCCAGCCAATGGGAGCTTCAGGGGCAGTGCTTGCAGGCAGGAGCAGCGCACGGAGGGAGACCCCTGCCTCCCCACCCATGGTGCTGCGCTGGCCACTTCCAGGAGCGGCGTAGGGCCAGGGCAGGCAGAGAGCCTGCCTTAGCAGCAGCCCAACTGCACCACCGAAGATTGCAATAGGCTGGGAGCTTCTTTAGAATCGACCATTGCTATGAACAATGCAGAGTGAACAGAAGTGAAATATTCTTGTCAATGTCCTTTTAACTTTTGGTTAAAAATATATTTTCCCCCTGCGTAATATTCTTTAATCATCTTGACAGTTGGAATAACAGCAATATAGTATAGTTTAATTCTTATAGTGCTTTTTCATCTATAAACCTCAAAACATTTACAAAAATGGAAAAGACCTCAAGCCAAGAGCCAATGAATTCTATGGAAAAACCTCCATGGGAATTCAATAGATAGTAGGTTACTGAAGGTGAAATTTACCTCTGTGCAGAGGGTCTGCTCAATTCCCTCATTACTCCTGTTTGAAGGCTTTAAGTGATGCATAGGCCTTCTGCAGGCATGAATTCTACCCTTTACAAGGCAATGTCTCAGTCTCTAAGCTCAGGGAATTCATAGTCTACGCAGTTCATGATGGACTTATGATAGAGTATGGCAGCAATCATAAAACTATGCTTTTAGTAGTATTGGAATAAGTCTTTGATTCATATGTAATATTGTAATTTAAGTGTATGGATTCATTGAAGACTTATCCAAGAATAGACAACAATTTCACATTCTCCCATAGATGGAACAAGAAAAAAATGTAATCTAAGTCATGAAATTATTAATAAACAAATATAAACAGCTTTACATAAGAACCTATCCCCTTGAGTCTGTCAAGCTCATGCTTCCAACCTTGAAAAAATGAACACTAAGGTACAAAACCATTCCAGGCATATGAAGCTTCCCCCAATATTAAAAATATATACAGATCAAGATACACTGTAAAGTGTGTGTTACATCATCTTCTAGTGACTGGTCCACATATAAGATCAGGGACCTGTTATAACTCCCAACTAAGCTCTCCTTCAGCTGAAGTGGCAGAGGTCTGTGTTTCTGGGTCTCAATCAGGGTTCTAATTCCAGTTTCTTCTGTGTAATTTATATTGTAATTGTTTCTCTTGTTACATACCCCCATAAAAAGTTCACAAAGAGGCAAATATGCTTTGAGAGCCAAATAATGCATTCTTGCAAAAATGTTTGTCCTCCCTGGTTGTCACTCCTTGGGGTCCATTGCTGCTGTTCCTTATTTTCCCTTTCTGCAGCTCCTAGACTACCCTCTCCTGTCGTTTTTGATATTTACAGGATGAGTACTGGTCTACCAGACTTACCATTGGCCATTTCTGCATTGCCATGATACATAGTTTTTCTGGTGTACGGTGTGTATGGTTGGATCTTTCACACGCTCTCAATGATCTCAGTCTTGCCTCTGGTCTATCTGGCTTTCCAGGGCATCAAGCTTTCTGGATAGAGAGGGAGCTGCCAAGTCAGTGTTCTATAGAAGACTTTATTATACTAGGCAGGTACTTGGTATCCATTTTCACAGTCATCTGCAGCTACTGAGACAAAGAAATTATAGTCTTCCTTTTACTCAATGGCTGGTTTCCTCTTATGCAATGGACACATGCTGAGATTGATGGATTCAGCTCTCTGAAAGCCCTGTTTATTATTGATGGTTCTGGTTACTCACTGTTAACTGACTCCATATCTCGCTGTCATAGCTTAAATGATCTTGAGAGGTCTAGCTTCATATTCAGTATTTAACAAATACTCTGGTGTTCATCACTAGTTTGGGGAAATGGAAAATATATATTCTGACTATACAACAATACAATTTACTCTTCACTGGAGCATAAATGTTTCATTAAACAATTTATTTTGCCTTCACATATTAGGGCAATTTCTATATCTTATTGTGTTTGTCATGGAAAATTACTCGTGGGAGGTTCAGTCTAGTGCTCCAGAAGCCTTTGTGATCAAGAGATTGGAAAATGGAAGGACAGTCTTTTTGTTCTGCGTTTGTACAGTGCCTACCACAACAGGGTCCTGGTTTGTGACTAGGGCCCTCAGGTGCTACATTAGTAAAGTGGATTGAGGGGAAGGAAGAGAAGAGGAAAGAAGACTAAGAAAGAAGGAGAGGCTAAGATTCTGAAGTTTTTGTGAACACTTCAAACTCTAGCAGAGGCTAATTTAAATTTGTTTTTCTTTGCTGAGAGTTAAGTGGACGTTATTCAAAGGACATGTTAATGACTCACAGTCATGTCTAGAAAATCTTTTGATAAAAGATTAAAGAAACAAGGCGGGTGAGGTAATATCTTTCACTGGATCAATAAAATATATGATCTGACCCACATTGTCTCTTTAAATGTCTTAGAACCCACATGGCTATAACTGCACTTAAGGAAAGATTAACATTAGCTGTTAATTATACCTGCCTTTTTATACCACAAGATGTTGCTGTTCACCTACAATTTATACAGCCTCCACACCAGTTGAGCTGTCCAGTGATGACATTATAGTATCTTCCCATCACTGAGCCATTCTTTTTAATCCACACACAAATTTTACTGCAACAATTTTAAAGAGCAAGCATTAAAAGCAAAGATGTATTTCTTTCAGTATCATGCTAGGGTTTGCACAAACCACAGAGGACTTGACCCAAAAAATGAATTATAAACCTATATAGTACATCATTTATAGGAGGGGAGGAAAAGGGAGAAATCATATTTCTTACCATTTCTAGTATCAATGCAACATACTATCTTCATATTTGAACAAGTTAACTACAAATGAAATATAATCAAAATACATTAGTGGCAAACATACTACCATACATTTGTACTGAATTCAGAGGAGTAGATTACAGAATCTTGCTATTTTGCAGATCTTGTGTATTATACATTTCTAACAGAACAATCTCAACACCAAACTATCTGAATATACTACAGATATTTTGGAGGAAAATGTAGGCAGTGAGATTTTAGGAGATTTATGAAAATGCAAAATAAAATGTTTGTATGCAGTGTTGTGATAGCAGTGTTAGTCCCAGGATATTAGAAACAACATGGCACAGAGCTCTTCTATGGGTCTCTTTCACCAACATAAGTTGGTCCAATAAAAGATATTACTTCACACACTTTGTCTCTCTAATAAATATGTACATTTTATAAGGCAAAATGATTTCTCAGCAGCACTTCTTCATAGTCTGCTCTAGTCACTATTAGAGTTAACATAGACTGGTGCATGTAGATCTATTGAAGGTTGGACATAGTGGTTCAAAGTCAACACTGATATAAACAGACACAACTTCACTAACTGCACCCATTTACACCAGGTCTGAATTTGGTCCAGTTTCTCCTCTGCCTTTAATTTATTTCTAACTGTTGTTTCAGAAGTTCTTTTTTGTAACACCATAGTACGCTTACAAAGTTTGTGGACAATACAAAGCTGGGAGGGGTTGCAAGTGCTTTAGAGGATAGGATTAAAATTCAAAATGATCTGGGCAAATTGGAGAATGGTCTGAAATAAATAGGATTAAATTAAATAAGGACAAATGGAAAGTACTCCACTTAGAAGGGAACAATCAGTTGCACACATACAAAATGGAAAATTACTGCCTAGGAAGGAGTACTGCAGAAAGTGATCTTGGGGTCATAGTGGATCACAAGCTAAATATGAGTTAACGGTGTAACACTGTTGGAAAAAAAAAAGCAAACATCATTCTGGGAGGTATTAGCAGGAGTGTTGTAAGCAAGACACAAGTAGCAATTCTTCCGCTCTACTCCATGCTGATTAGGCCTCAGCTGGAGTATTGTGTCCAGTTCTGGGAGCCACATTTTAGGAAAGATGTGGACAAATTGGAGAAAGTCCGGAGAAGAGAGACAAAAATGATTAGAGCTCTAGAAAACATGACCTCTGAGGGAAGATTGAAAAAACTGGGTTTGTTTAGTCTGGAGAAAAGACGGAATGGAGACATGATGACAGTTTTCAAGTATATAAAAGGTTGTTATAAAGGACATGATAACAGTTTTCAAGTGTATAAAAGGTTGTTATAAGAAGGAGGGAGAAAAATTGTTCCCCTTAACCTCTGAGGATAGGATAAGAAGCAATGGGCTTAAATTACAGCAAGAGCAGTTTAGGTTGACCATTAGGAAAAACTTTCTATCAGGATAATTAAGCACCACAATAAATTGCCTAGGGAGGTTGTAGAATCTCCATCATTGAAGGTTTTTAAAAGCAGGTTAGACAAACTCCTGTCAGGAATGGTCTAGATAATACTTAGTCCTGCCATGAGTGCAGCGGACAGGACTAGATGACTTCTCGAGGTCCCTTTCAGTCCTATGATTCTATGCATTTGCACAGGGCCGGCGCTACCAGTTAGGCAGCCTAGGCAATCACCTAGGGCGCCAGAATAATTGGTGGGCACTGTTTTGCCGGAGGGGGTGGCAGGTGGCTCCGGTGGAGCTGCCGTAGTGGTGCCTGCGGAGGGTCCGGTGCTCCGCGGCTCCAGTGGAGCTGCCACAGTCGTGCCTGCGGACGGTCATCTGCTCGCGCGGCTCCGGTGGACCGCCCGCAGGCATGACTGCGGCAGCTCCACCTGAGCTGCGGACCAACGGACCCTCCACAGGCACCACTGCGGCAGCTCCACCGGAGCCGCGGGACCAGCGCGTGGGGCAGCAAAATTGCCTTCTGCCTAGGGCGCTCAAACCTCTAGGGCCGGTCCTGCATTTGCATGATACATTTTCAGTCTGGCTGCATTCAGGAGGTTGGGCTTGAGGATGATTGTGTTCAAGCGAGGCCTTTAACTTCAGAAACTACATAGATCTGACATTATCAGCTCTACAGGACCGAAGATGCCCTCTCGTTAAGGGATTTAGAAGCCTCGTTGGCAAAATTGGAATTTATGTTTTCTAAAGTGAATAGGTCAAAATTGGCTTGTTTACCCTACACAGCTTTTAGCAACACGGCTGTGTTGTTACCGCCATGCTGCTAAAAATTGGGCAGTGTAGCTGCTGTTTGTCAGCTCTCCTGCCGACAAAAAACTTCCAGCCCACAATGAGCGGCATATGCATTGTTGGCAGGAGAGTGGCTCCTGCTGACAATACGCTGTTCACACTGGCACTTGTCGCAGCAAAACTTTTGTCTTCTGAGGGCATGGAGGGAGTGAGGTTTAACTCTTCTGAAAGACAAAAGTTTTGTCATTCAATTGTCATTGTAGACATAGCCAAAGAGTTTCACTGAGGAAGCTAGTAGAATTAGTAAGGTGCTTTCTCTGTATATATATCAGAAACAATGGTGTCCATGGTCTGTATTAGCAGCTAAGAGGATCAGTCTTTCCTTGAGGACTAATAAATTCCTAGATACATCTCAGTGGAGCAACGGACTAAACATTGCAAGTAGCTATTTATAATCATATATGGGACCCTATTGCAGATATGTATGTGGAGTGATGATTAAAGAAATTGATGGTGCTCTTTATAAACTTCTTAATCAAACAGAAACACTAACATAGGATTAAAAATTGTGTGGGAGTTTGATGAGTTTAATGGAATCTTTGCAATAATCGAAGGTCATCTTAAATACCATTAAAAAGATTCTGAAACTAATTTATATTAGATTTTTTTTATTAAATAGATGTGGTGTCACTTCTTACATTCAGCAACAATATTTTCTCCAGGTTTGATGGCACTCTTTTTTAGAAAAGCCACAGAAGGAAAGAAAGAATGAGCAAGACTATGTGGCACTTTTCCTTTCCCCATTTCCTGGCTGCAATTATCTTGTCTTTCTTATTTAAATCTGGTACTAAAAAAAGCACTGAAACAGAATGTGCAAGCAACCGGGCAATAACTAGACTTACAGTAACCACCCTACACCGTTAATACTGGAACACAAATCAAACTAATTCTCCCAGAAAGTAGCATAGAATAATCAAATAGAAATAACTGTCAAGAATGATGGCTTGCAGCTGCACCTGCTCAGTCTCTAGGCAGCCTATGAGCACAGATGAGCCACAGCAGGGCTGTCTCATTGGCTGCTGAAGTCAGCAAACCCACTTTTAAGCCCAACAGCAACAAACAATCTCTGGCTGCTTAATGCACAGGCCTGCAGCTATGATCTCTTCTGTGTTTGTCTTGTTTCAGCTCCGATCCTACCTTGTTGTCAGTCTTGTTCTGGCCCTGCCCTGCCCAGCCCAGCCTTGTCCTTTCCACTCCAGCCCTGATTCCCGGTTCCTGACTTTGACGTTTGGTGCTGTTCCTGGCTGCTGACTCCAGTTCTTATTAGTAGGCAAGACTTCCTATGTCTTGGTTTGTGATAGTAACAGCTAATCTCAGCCAGCAGACAACAGAAAGAAAAACTCAAGAAAAATTTTCACCCCCAAATCTTACCCAGGAGCATCCTCTCATCCATCTTTAAGAATGTGGTTTTTGGTCCCGTCTACTGAGTTTTGTGAGTCACAGACTGTGTTTAAGGGCTTAGATCCTGGTGGCGTCTATTGCTGTTAAACATAGTCTAGAGGACTGTGTGTGAGTGCGCTGAGGGCATGCCTATGACTTTGCTTCCACTGTGACCAGTTGTGTCAAACTGTACTGGGCGGAGAGAATCCTACACATTTTCTGAAGGAGCAGCAGGGATCATTGCTGTGTGCACTTTCCCCAGCTCACTTGAAGACTTTCTTCTGCCCCACATAGAAATCATGTCTCCAGCCACCACCAAAAGGGCACTAAACTTTCTCTTCCCCATGTGGCTTATGATCTGGGATCCTTAATTTGTGCTTAAAATAAAAAACAAATATAAAAAAATACAAAGTATTTGTAACAAATCTTTGAAAGAACACTCCCCACCCCTCATTTATTTCCAGTATGGCTTTCTGAGGGACATAATCACTGGCAGGGAGGAAGGATCATAGTAGCAATGAACTTCTCAACTCCACACTGATAGGACTAAATTTACATAACCATAAGAATGGATTATCATTTGTTCCATCTAAGAAATTCTAGAGGATCCCCTTTGAGACCTTCTTTCTCTAGAGACTCTTAGAAATCTAAATGAACACATCTACCTGCCCATCTGTATGTTGGACCCATGCCACAGTTGTGGCTAATTCCTGAATGGCAAAAAGTTAAATTGTAGGAATTATAAAACACCATTGTTCATAAGCATGGTTATCCTTGTTAACAGTTTTACTGACTATATTTTTATCAGTTAAATGTTTCCAGTGCTTCTAATTTTTCAAGGAGTCTCAAATATTTGTTTACATCTGTGGAATTTCCTCAGGATAAGGCTTAATTTTCTACTAATCAAAATCATTTTGCACTACTGAAAATAAATTAGAAGCAGAGCTTTCTGCTTATTAATTGATTTCCAGACATACAACTGATGCTTCTTCAAATTGAAAACATTTGCCTTTCTGTTACTTCTGATGTTTATCCACCATTCTTCACTATTGTTCGAGTACTTATAAAAATGTCACATACAGTAAATTTGTGATAAAATTTGGGTTCAAAACTTCCTCCCTTTTGGAGCATGACTTTCTTCTAAACTCTGTACTATGGATGTTCATCTGTAATCTGCTCATCTCTTGCATATGTGTGTTTGATATGTCCCAAAGCAGAACCTTTGAGCTAGTACTACTGATACTCTTCACTAAGGCCTCAGTTTAACAACGCACTTAAGCACCTGCTTAAAGTTAAGCAGCAAAGCATTTAAGCACATGCTTCAGACTATTGCTGAACTGGGGACAATGCTAAGTAAATGCACTGCTTTTGCTGTGTATGTACCACCCATAAGCAATGAAATTCTGCAAGTCACAGGATTTTATAAATCTCTTATTTCCTCCTTAGATATCAATCATTCCTTGTGAAATCAGATTCATAAGTGAGAGCCTCCCAAGATAAAGTATAGGGCACTAGGAATTTAGAGTTGTGGTCACTATGCTGCAAACCATGGCCTCTTGGAGCTTCACCCTGGCAGCAGGAATAGAACCCACATCCCACTTGCTCTGAAAGTACAGGTCCTGCTACTTTAACTAACGTGTCAGCAGTATGTAGGACATGTGACACACTGTCCATTGATTCTTACTCCATCCAGTAGTGGGCAGTGGAATACAGATACACTCTAGCCAGTTCATTATATGTTCCCAGTGTGAGCAGCTAAATTAGAGGACTTACTCTAGCCTGTTGCAGTAGACCCCTATAATATCTGGAACCCAAGATCATGGATTCTGTTTCTCAGACTTCATGTGTGTAGTTAGCTGTTTCTGACCAGAATGTCTCTGGCTGTATGCGTTCATGGATTCTTACACTTGCATGAACTGAACAGTAACACTTAATTTATTTTTTCTTTTTTTTTCCAGAGAAGTTTAGTACCCATTTCTTCTTTTCCCTTTCATAAGAGCAACAACAACAATAAAAACCACTGTCTCCCCCCCAGCCTACAAAAATTAAATAAAGAATTAATATTAATTTGCAATTGACTCATAAAAAGGAAAAAGAGACTCTGATGGGCCACTTAAGTCTCATCCTGCAGTACAGCATCTCTGACTTTACTTTGCTTTAAGCTGCCATATGCATTGTCAGCTTTTGTTCTGGAGCATTATATGAGATTTTAAGTTTTCTTAGTTTCTTTTCAAGCACAGACTGTTCCAGTGTGATCACTGATGTTGACCCTAGCTCAAGATGAGTTTTTAAATAGGAAAATTTAAGAACTTGGGTATAGGCAGGCCAGGGACGGCTCTAGCCATTTCGCCACCCCAAGCACGGTGGCACGCCGCGGGGGGCGCTCTGCCGCTTGCCGGTCCTGCGGCTCTGGTGGACCTTCTGCAGGCGTCTCTGCGGAGGGTCCGCTGGTCCCGCCGCTCCAGTGGACCTCCCACAGATGTGCCTGCGGATGCTCCACCGGAGCCATGGGACCAGCAGACCCTCCGCAGGCACGCCTGTGGGAGGTCCACTGGAGTCGCCTGCTGCCCTCCTGGTAACTGGCAGAGCGCTCCCTGCGGCATGCCACCCCAAGCACGCGCCTGGAGCCGGCCCTGAGGCAGGCATATACACCCACAAAATACACATTTTTTTCCCCTTAAGGGCAACAATTCCTGTGGTGTAATCTTTCTTATGTATGCCTTGCAGAAATGAAGTGCTGGCAGACTGGCAGTAAAGCAAAATTTACTAGCACCCTGTTCTCTAAAGTGCTGTATGCCAGTCTAGGCATTGCACAGAGGTCAAGTTTCTGGTAAATTTCACTTTGCTGCCAACCTGCACATAGAGCAAACAGAACAGAGAACTGGAGGGGGTTGGGAAAGAGTAGACATAACAGGAGCAAGGTTTAGGAGAAGCAACAAAGGTATCAGAACTGGAAAAGAGAGAAGGGAAGAAAATGTAGGGAACAAATTATTAATTGAAAAAAATTATCAAACAGAGTAACATTTAGAGTTTTTTTAGTTAATGTTTATTATTTTTATTATTTATACAGTGCCATCAGTTTGCATGGTATGCTAAAGCCAAAAAAGATAAATTCTGCCTCAAGGAGCTTAAAATTTGCTGCCTGTTCCTGCAAACACTTACTCATATACATAATTATTTGTGTGTATTCCATATAGAGAAAGTGTTGCAGATGAACTGCAATTCTGCAAATACTTGTGCATATGAATCACATGATACGTGTGACTGGTACCACTAGGGTGATCAGATAGCAAGTGTAAAAAATCGGGACAGGGAGTGGGGGGTAATAGGAGCCCACATAAAAAAAGCCCCAAATATAGGGACTGTCCCTATAAAATTGGGACATCTAGTCACCCTAGGTACCACTGAAGTCACTGGGACTCTGCACAGGGATCTAGTCACACAGAAGAGTTTGCAGGATTGGAGTTAGAGTATCTACCGACCATAAAGTAGTTTAACAAAGATATTAGTTGTAATTGATTTTATGTTTTATTTTCATTTTTGTGTTTTTCTCTTGTAAAGTCAATAAAATATATTCAGTAAATCAACAATCTTCTAACAAAAAGTACATAGACAAAGCAAAGAAATCAGATTTCTTAGCTCCTTGGGCCCCAACCTTGCTGGTCACTCTGCTGCAGTATTTATCATCTCAGGATGAGGCTCTCGGTGATCAGAACAGCTCTCTAAAAACCTTGAGGGCTTGCATAATAAATTTGAGGATATAAGGGGAGCCATAACCTCTGTGAAACAAAGCTGGAAAATCTGTTGGCTCGGACAAATTATCTGAACAACTAAGTTGAAGGGGCTGACAGGGGAATAGTGCAAGTGGAAAAACAGCTGTCGACTCAGCTCCTCCCATGAGGAAGCTACTGATGAAAGGAAAGATTTTTTTTTTTTTGTGATCAAATGTATTACTGTACTGAGAGACAAGTAAAGAACCTTCACAATCAAGCTACAGCTAAAAATATCTGGATCTTGAGCTTCCCTGTGGAACAGCAGGACCTAAATCCAGTTGACTTTATTCTTAATAGTATCCCAAAGCTCCTCGATTTAGATACAGAGGACTATCACATTATTCAGCGATACTTCAGGATCCTGACCAGGAACACATCACAGAACACTGGACTTGTAAGTCACCTGGTTTCTTATTTCAGACACAAAGAATCATAAAGGCTGCCAGATCCAAGAAAGACATCTCCTTTGAGGGACAGAAAATCTCCCTTTTTCCAGAGATAGGCCCAATCACACAAGCAAAAAGGAGGGAATGGAAAGTGATCAACAAGGATCTTCTACAGGAAGGAAGAGAAGCTGATGTACTGTATCCAGCCATACGGTGAGTTGTGCACAATAATCTGTTCTTCTTTTGGGATAAGTTTTCAGCTCCTAAGCTGTTAGAAAAAGTCAACATGAAAACACAAGCAGCAGATAAAATTTAACTGCATCACGGTTAGGACACGAACACTCCTTGTTTCTATTTTGTTTTGTTTTTCTGTTACCACATATGGTATTCATGTTTAAATATTCTGTTAGGATGTAATTTTTGTATATAATCCTATGACAACTCATCCACGGGCTCCATTCTATACCTCTTACTGGCATTGTGGAAAGGCTCTGTGTACGCTGTGGCAAACTGGATGTTTTGGCACTCTGATGATTATTCAGCAGCTTCATTAAGATTAAAAATGTAGGCTTTAATAAATTAAATATGAAAATAAATAACTCGATCTGCACAGGAATCCCCTATTTTTTATATTAAATTACATTTATTTTACTCTGTCCTCATATTTTCAGTGTGTTGCAAATTTTTTTATTGATAATGAATAATAGCATAATAATAGTAGAAATTGCATGGGGTGAAATTGGTATCTGGGCAGAAGATAGTTGGGGTTTGTGGTACCTGCGGAGGTGTGAGAGGCAGTTTGGGATTGTAGGATTAGAACATTAGATGGATGTTTCTGCTAAACTATGAAATAGCTAATAATGACATTTAAATTGACATCACTAACATTATGTCTTCGCTGCACAAAAAAAATGTTTTACATCAAGATCTACCTCGAGATAGCTATCCTGATGTAAAATCCTAGTGCACTGTAGTGTTTATCTTGTTTAAAGTAACCCATAGATAGGGGTATGGAGTTGGCCTCTACTTGTTACATAGAGGTAAAAGCTACCTGTGCCTTGTTTACACAAGGATTTTACATCAAAATAGTTATCTCGAGTTAGATATCTCAATGTAAAAACACATCTATTTTTGCAGCAAAGATACAGCTTATATTTCAGAGTTAAAACCCCATTAGAATGATTGTGGCAATTAATGCACTGTGCTCAGACTGTTTTAGGCTGTCCTCAGATACATCCGTGCAGCAGTATGTTCAGAATAGTACTCCCCTTGACCTTAGTTGCAGTTGTGAGGGCTCAGTACTTCTGCAAATCAGACCAGGAGTCTCAAGTTGGGCATTCAGAAAATGAGGAACACACCGTTAGTGGCCATTTGTGGAATGTCTGGTTCAAGCAATTTGCTCAGCAGCACACAGGAACTTTGCGGCAGAGGCAAGGATAGAATCCAATTCTCCAGCATGTATTCAACTTTCACACACACATTCCCAGCCCCGCTAACTCTCTACAAATCCACTCTCTGGATCATCCTTTCTCTTCCTTCAGTTCTCTGTCTTATTCGCTGAACACCTTCCAACTTCTGCAACAAATGAGGCAAGGGGTGTATAGATAACAGCCTCATAACTACATGACCCCAGTTCATTCCCTGACCACCGTCCATTCTATGCAGTGAAAAGAAAGTGTTGGACAATCTTAGCTATACGTCAGGGGTTGGCAACCTTTCAGAAGTGGTGTGCCGAGTCTTCATTTATTCACTCTAATTTAAGGTTTTGTGTGCCAATAATACATTTTAACCTTTTTAGAAGGTCTCTTTCTATAAGTCTATAATATATAACTAAACTATAGTTGTATGTAAAGTAAATAAGGTTTCAGAATGTTTAAGAAGCTTCATTTAAAATTAAATTAAAATGCAGAGCCCCCTGGACTGGTGGCCAGGACCTGGGCAGTGTGAGTGTCACTGAAAATCAGCTCGTGTGCCACCTTCGGCACCCATGCCATAGGTTGCCTACCCCTGCTATACCTCTGCCAACTATAATAGCTACATGGTAGGTCAAACCTACCTTTTTCAATGTTCAGTGTAACACATTAGTTCCCAAACTGTGGGTTGTGACCCCAAATAGTGCTGCACCATCAGCAGATGATCCTTAGTGTGCAGAGAATGCCATTTTGCTCTGCACAGCGTGACCTCTCCTGTGTGGTGCATGTGAGGTCATGAACTGTGGAAGACACCATTTTCCTCTACCAAATGGCATCTTCTACACAGCTTGACTTCACACGCACCTTACATATGAGGTCATGCTATGCGGAGGATGCCATTTTGCAGAGGAAAATGGTGTCCTACATGAGGTGTCACCTCACACATATAGTGCATGCAAGGTCATGCTGTGCAGCGAATGCCATGTTGTTCTTCAAAATGGTGTCCTCCCTGGTGTCTAGGGTCCCAGGGGGAAATAATTAATTAAAATGGGGTCAAGTCAACAAAAAGTTTGGGAACCTCTGCTCTAACCTTCCCACTTGCTTTCAAACAAACAAAAGTAAAAATGGGAGAAAACAGATTATAGAATAAAGTATTAAGACATTATGAAAGGTGATACAAGTATATTTGAATTGAAACACAAACAGCATCGGCCTGTGAAGACTCAGTGATCTGGAGGGAGATACCATCATATTTGGGTTGATTTTAAAGCAGTTTTTGAAGTTTCATCCTCTAATAATGAAGAACTTTTGCACTGTATTTAATTGAGACATTAAAAATCTTCCCTTTTTTTTTAATCAGTGCTATCCACATTATCTGGGTATTGTGTTGTACTTTATAGCACTGATAATGTGTGACATATGACAGCAGTGAACACCAGGGCACACACACCAGTTAGAACACACATACAACATACACCTTAACAAGCACACGCTGTGCAGAAAAGTTAAGAACGCAAAATTACAACAAGCATCATACACAAGTTCCTAACATGGAAGACTGAGAGAAGATAACATGATGAGTCCCAAATTAACAGCAGCGGGCAACCCACAAGTCCGTATGCACATTATTTCCCCCCCCGTGCGACCCCATCGGCTTGCCTTACTAATTTTAAATTTGCTTTTGGCTTCTGTTTTGCGTTGTTGATGTTAAGCATAGGAGGACGGGCAAGAGAAACCCTGCCTGGGACCCCTCGCTACAGCAAAAGCAGCCTGGCTGAGTCCCCCTCTCCTCCCACTAGCGCTGCTAATCGCTCCCTTATGGGGTGCCTCTTTCCAAGCAGTAGTAACTTTGGGCTGTGAGGGCAGGACTCTGCTTGCAGACGGAGCCCCGCAGAGGGGCTGCTCTGGGATCTCACGGCCCCGGCCCAGCCCCGGCCCGGACGTGGGAGGCTGCAAGGCAGAGCATGGGGCGTACTTGGCGTAAGCTGGGTGCTATTCAGGAGCTCACTCCCCTCCCCCAGCAGGAGTCTGTCCGTTCGGGGAGGGAGGCGGCCGTAGGGAGAATGCGTAAGGCGGCGGTTGTCGCCGCCTGCTTCCAATGAGCTCATCTCGCCGGCTGCCTGCGGAGGAGCCCGGCTCGGGACGCACCGAGGGCCAGGCAGAGGCGCCCGGAGGGGGAGAGGGGCTGAGGAGCCGGCCCCGCGGGGAAGGGAGGTAAGTGCCTCCCCGCCGCTCGAGTGGTGCCCCTCGCCGCGGAGGGGTTTGCGGGGGCTGGGTGGGGCTGGAAAGTGTGTGAAAGTTTCAGGCTGTGAATGTGCACGGACATGTCCGTGCCGCTGGGAGCCCAGCTCCGCCGCTTCCTGCGCCGCCGCGGCCCCGCGCCGGGGGACCCGGCCTGGGGTGGGGGGCGAGCTGCGAGGAGGAAACTGGAGGGGGCTGTTGGGGCTTTGCCGCAGGGCGCTCGGCTAACAGGTAACTCGGGGTGGAGGTGCTGAGCTCGGGCTCTGCTGAGCTGTAATGCCGGGGCTGGGGCTGGCGCCTGGGTGCGGGCCTGGGGGGCTGGTATGGGCTGGCGCCTGGGCACCGGCATTGGGAGCACTGGGCTGGGGCTGGCGCCGGGGCACTGGCATTGGGGGGGCTGGGCTGGGGCTGGCGCCTGGGCACTGGCATTGAGGGGGCTGGGCTGGGGCTGGCGCCGAGGCGCTGGCATTGAGGGGGCTGGGCTGGGGCTGGCGCCGGGGCGCTGGCATTGAGGGGGCTGGGCTGGGGCTGGCGCCGGGGCGCTGGCATTGAGAGGGCTGGGCTGGGGCTGGCGCCTGGGCGCTGGCATTGAGGGGGCTGGGCTGGGCTGGGGCTGGCGCCGGGGTACTGGCATTGGGGGGGCTGGGCTGGGGCTGGCGCCTGGGCACTGGCATTGAGGGGGCTGGGCTGGGGCTGGCGCCTGGGCACTGGCATTGAGGGGGCTGGGCTGGGGCTGGCGCCTGGGCACTGGCATTGGGGGGCTGGGCTGGGGCTGGCGCCTGGGCACTGGCATTGGGGGGGCTGGGCTGGGGCTGGCGCCTGGGCGCTGGCATTGAGGGGGCTGGGCTGGGGCTGGCGCCTGGGCGCTGGCATTGAGGGGGCTGGGCTGGGGCTGGCGCCTGGGCGCTGGCATTGAGGGGGCTGGGCTGGGGCTGGCGCCTGGGCGCTGGCATTGAGGGGGCTGGGCTGGGGCTGGCGCCTGGGCGCTGGCATTGAGGGGGCTGGGCTGGGGCTGGCGCCTGGGCGCTGGCATTGAGGGGGCTGGGCTGGGGCTGGCGCCTGGGCGCTGGCATTGAGGGGGCTGGGCTGGGGCTGGCGCCGGGGCGCTGGCATTGGGGGGGCTGGGCTGGGGCTGGCGCCTGGGCGCTGGCATTGAGGGGGCTGGGCTGGGGCTGGCGCCTGGGCACTGGCATTGAGGGGGCTGGGCTGGGGCTGGCGCCTGGGCACTGGCATTGAGGGGGCTGGGCTGGGGCTGGCGCCTGGGCACTGGCATTGGGGGGCTGGGCTGGGGCTGGCGCCTGGGCACTGGCATTGGGGGGCTGGGTTGACGTGGCGCCTGTGCAAGTTATGGGGGGTGGGCTGGAGCTGTCACCTGGGCACAGTATTGGAAGGAAGAGGGTGGGTGTGGGCAGTGGCTGGCCCCTGCACTTGGGATGGGTCATACTGTGCTGGAGTCAACATGTGGACATGGTATCCAAGGGGAGAGGTGGGCTGGCGGGCAGGCCTGGGCTCAGACTGGTGTGTGGACATAGTATGGGGGGGAGGTGGTTAGGCTGGCACATGGACAAAGTATCACTGCAGAGGATAGGTTGGCGCAGACACCTGGACATGGTACGGATGGGAAACGGGCTGGGGCTGGTGCTGGAGCTGGTACCTTTACTGTGTTTTTTTCTTTTTTGGGGGGGAGCCTGAGTTGGGCCTGACATGGGCACAGTTTGGGGGTTGGGTAAGGTCTGAGCTCTGCCTGGCATTTTGACATAGGTGAGATATGGGAAAGGGAAAAGGAGGGCCATTGATGGAAATGGCCTTGCCTTTGCTCAGGCATTGTTGAGTGAGAAGGGAGGGCGGGGGGCAAAAAGCAGGTGTTGGTTGTAGCTTGGACTTGCATCTGGTGCAGTGAGGGAACAGTGATGTTAGGCAGCCCTGTCCCTTTCCAGACTGAAAGCTGGAGGCTCTTATTAATACAGTTTTTATAGAATCATCGTGTCCGTGGATTTTGCACACAAGGACATGGCCTACCGCTGTCTTTTAGTTCAGGATTTTTCTGATGTTTCTAGGAGTGGAGGATTCCATGAGAACAAATAAAATCTATTTTCTGCTTAGCCTGGGAACTATTCTGAAATCAAGAAATCTTGATTTGATAATGCTTGCAACTGTTTTTAATTGATATTTGAGGGAGGGATAGTTAAGCTTACAAAATTGCTTTGCATTTGTTTCATCAAGTATATACAGCAACTGCAGCCACATAGAAGTAATGGGCATATGCCACCATGTCAAGTGACATTCTGCTGTCTTGCCTTATTGTCAAAAGATAAACTGAACTACTCCAAAGGAGGATATGAAGCATTTCAGGTAGCATGGGGGAGAAGGCAGGACTTTCAGTTATTCACTTTTTGTGCATTAAGAGATGGTACTATCAGCGGTGGCTTTGTTGCCTGCATTTGTAAATCCAGGTCTCATCTTCTCATCCTAACTAAAAAGAATAAAAAGACATGTTAGCTGATGAGTTACTGTGCATTTGCGGCTCTCAACATAATCTGCCGTGAACTGAAAACCAAAACAATAGAAATCATCGTGGATTTGTTTCTTTAACGTATACTTCACATAATTTTCTGTAACCTCATTGTAATGACTTAACACTTTTGATGTCAGTAACTGGCACAGAAAGAGTGAAATAATTCTCTGTGTGGTGGATGGAGGGAAATCTTTTTTTTTTGTGAAGAAGTGTTCTTGGAAATAGAACACAGCTGAAAAGTATACTTCTATGGGGAAGGGGCTAAGAAGAAGAGAGTCTGGATCATCTAATTTTTTTTATACTGATTTTGTTCCTGTCATGTGGCATCTGCCAAAGTGGCACTTTTGTAGTTTGCTTTGGAAGCGAACTATCCTGATTGGCAAAGCAAGTGTGCTACTGCTTTACTACTGGGAAAGCTGAGATTTCTTTTTACAGAAAACTTGTATGGTTGGTAGGAGTGAAAAAATTTGCAAGTGACAGGAAGGTGCTCATTTATAGTATTTTGAGTCCTTTACTCATCAAGACTATTTAAAGAGTCTTAAACTGGGTAATCACGTTGCATGTCAATTGTTTTTAAAGTTCCTATGTCAGCCAAAATTTTTAGTGGCTATTGTCTTTAAATATATCATGATGGCTTTAATTTTAAAAGTATCTGGAAGTAAGGGAAATAAATGTGGTATCTTACATCCTTCAGAATTTCCTCCCAGTGTAGATTCTGATACACAACTGCCAAAAATGAACCTATTCAGAGATTTCCTAATTGTTGTGATTTGACAATAGGTGATGGGGAAATAGTGCCATCATGACATTATGCTAGGAAAGCAAGTGAATAAATATGAATAAGCTTTGGGTTAGCAGTGTAAACATACAGGTATGGCAGAGTATATGAGGTTTGTTCATCTGCATGCTATGATGTGCGAGCTGTCCAGCTTTCTTGGTTTAGCTAACCACTGGAATGTCCGAATGATAAATTACCGGGTATGTCCACTCTAGAGCCAAAACATATTTGGTTCATAGCCAAGCTTGCTCAGCTTCCCATAACAGCCTTTATAAAGAGACATTTTGTCTCTCTAACCACAGTCTTCTAGTTGGTGCCATGGCAACTTTGTGATCTGAGAGTATTATTTTAAAGACATCTGAGCAGTGTTAACCGAACTGTTCACTTTTTCTTTAATTGAATTTCATATTATCAGGATTAATACTTTCCTTGGCAACAAAATATTAATCAACAACTCTTCAGACTCACATTTCTATAAGAATATGATCATGACTTGTTGTGACACCTATTAACACTGCTGGAGGTTAAAGTTTATGCCAGTGGTAGTATTCCAAACACCTAATTTTGCTCTAAAGGTTTTCTTTTGGCTAGAATATGGTATTCAAAGCCTCTATCTGATACTGATTTTTCTTTTATCTTCTAGAGAACGTGAGGAAAAGTCAGTTCAAATGTTAATTACGAGAGCATGCCCCTCCCAAAAAAACAAAATAGATAATGGATGAATTAGTTGTTTGGGGTGGTGTTTGTTTTTTTTGGATATTGCTCTGAGTTCCTTTGCCTTAACATGAAGGTTGGCAAGCTATTTATCCTGCACACTACAGTAATTGGGTATACAAATACACATATATAGACTTTTACCTAACAAATGTTTAACTTTTTATATTTAAAGAAGTGTGCAGATACAGGAGGCATTGTCATGCTTCAGACTGTAGGCACTCCAAAGTAGTCATTGGGGCATAGTATACCACTAGTGTGTGGACGAAGAAAAGGAATGAGGTGAAACAAGGACTAAATCACACCAACAGGTGGATTAAAAAAACTATCTGGGTACAGGAATTGTAAACTCTGATCTCGCCTCATGCCCTCTCCTAAAGAAGGGAGGTAGATAGAGGCATCAGTTTCCTAATATGCACAAAAATCAACACATTCTGTCACACTGCCTAATTAACTTTCGGGTGCCTACTCTTTATTGTGTTGCTTTTATTGCTCTTTCATTATTCTTTTTTAATATGATTGATCAAGCCTTTTATCACTGTAAATCAGAGAAATTTTGTAAGGAGACACTCCAACACTTGTACCTGGTTATAATATAATTCATGCTTGTATAGTCCTGAAACATACATCTGAGGATCTCAGAATGCTCTGTCAACATCAATAATTTAAGTCTCGCAGCACCTCTTTTAGATATGCCTAATTTACATTGGATGAAACCAAGGGGCACAGGCTAAGTGACTTGCCCAAGGTAACACAGTCTGGCAGAATCTAAAGTAAAACCCAGATTATTTTCACTCAAATTATTCATCAAAATACCATCTTTTGCCCTTGATCTCTACATCTTTGAATTTTATTGCAACACCTAAACTAACATCCTGCCTCTTGCTTTTCTGTCCAATGGCTTCATAAAGAGACTGATCCTGAAAAATCTGCTTTTAATGTATTTCAGATTTTTCCACTGATCAAATGATACACATATTGGGGGCTTTTTAACTTGGTTTTTAAAAATTCCTTTTCATTGGACTAACACAGTTGCCACTTATACATCTTAAACTGGGAAACGTATCCATCTTGTCTTAGTGTACATTTATACAACTTGATTTGATAGTATGCCATCAGCACTTTTTTACACTATCAATATAAAATAAAATTCTGATATGGTTTATCTAGCCAAATGCTGTACATTTCCACAAGGTAACTCTTTGTTTATTCAGCTTTTAAAAGACATGCTTGATAGTTCAAGTATTTTGGAAGTATGACACCGGTGGAGGTATATAAAATTATGAGTGATGTGGAGAAAGTAGATAAGGAAAAGTTATTTACTTATTCCCATAATACAAGAACTAGGGGTCACCAAATGAAATTAATAGGCAGCAGGTTTAAAACAAATAAAAGGAAGTTCTTCTTCACGCAGCTCACAGTCAACTTGTGGAACTCCTTACCTGAGGAGGTTTTGAAGGCTAGGACTATAACTGTTTAAAAGAGAACTGGATAAATTCATGGAGGTTAAGTCCGTTAATGGCTATTAGCCACTATGGGTAAGGAATGGTGTCTCTAGACTGTTTGTCAAGGGTGGGGAGATGGATGGCAGGAGAGAGATCACTTGATCATTACTTGTTAGGTTCACTCCCTCTGGGGCACATGGCATTGGCCACTGTTGGTAAACAGGATACTGGACTAGATGGACCTTTGGTCTGACCCAGTATGGCCATTCTTATGTTCTTATGTTCCTTAACTTCAAGTTGTGTGTGTGCATGTGTGCAAGTTGTTATGGTTTCCTTGATTGTTTATATGGCATTATGATCTCTAAAAGTCACAATTTTGAAATGGGGGAGGAGAATTACTTATAAGGAATATTGCAATTTACTTTAAAATAGGTTTTTATGGAAAGCAGCAGAATTAAACTAATAGTGTGGGAAAATACATCAGCATTTAAAAATTCTAAGTGAAAGTATAACAAAATCTGAAGACCTTGTAAGGAGGGTTCCCGTCTCTGGCTCCCTCCCTCTGGCTGAAGTAAGCCCTCGTCCAGACTACCCCGCCGTATCGGCGGGTTAAAATCGATTGCTCGGGGATCGATATATCGCGTCTAATCTAGATGCGATATATCGATCCCCGAGCGCGCTTATATCGATTCCGGAACTCCATCAACCCGAACGGAGTTCCGAAATCGACACGGAGAGAGGCGGACATCGGTCCCGCGCCGTCTGGACGGGTGAGTAATTCAATCTTAGATATTCGACTTCAGCTACGTTATTCACGTAGCTGAAGTTGCGTATCTAAGATCGATTTCCCCCCCCTAGTCTGGACGAGGCCTAAGTAACTTGTAGCTCAGTTGGTAGAGTACTTTTGTGCATGTAGTGGTGACTCAGGTTTTGCTAGCACCTCTGACTTCCTTCTGCAAAGTTCGTTCATTCATTCATTCATTATATGTCTAATTAAACAAAGTGAACGCTGGTACTAGCTGCACATATTGGTATATAAAACACAACATCAGACAACATTGGGTGGTGATGGCGTAATCTTGCTATTTACTGAATCTCTTACAAGGACATAAATGTAATAAATTGCAAAGGAGAAAACAGGGTGGCCAGTAAGATGGATGTTTGTGTTGCTGTGTCTTGGTTAAATTTAGATCTTAAAGGATAGAAGCTGGAACTTGTTAGTAAGAGAGGAAACGCCCTGAAAGAAAGTTTGTTTGTTTAGTGTGTGAATGTAAACTCTGCAGTTTTATGGCTGAAGGCAGACTATAGGGAGCTCTGATTACTTTAGCAAAGTTTTGAAACTTCTTGTGTTGTATTGGCTTCTACTATTTAATATTTAATGCACTTAATTTAGTTTTAACAACATAGGTATTACATAAATTAAAAAACTGACAGCTAATAGTTTTGAATTAGCACTTAAACTGCAAAAGTCTTTAATTACTGGAAAATCTAGAGACTGAGAGTTTGTCAGAATGACTTCAATTCTGCTTCATTTGGAAGAATTCTTTACAATGTGAACTAATCTAAAGACTTTGAATTATGCCCTTACCTATTTCATTCACTTGCAATAAGACAAATTTGTTTCTTTCATTGCAAGTGTGTTTTCTTTTTTGTTTTTAGGAGATGGGCCTGAAACAAAACTGTAAACACCCCCAAACTTCTGAGAAGTTAAGATCTGAATGATTCTTGAGCCCATCACTGGTTTCTACATATTCACAGACTTTTTTTTTTTTCTTTAAAGTTGCTTGAAGAAGTTGATAGGTAGAACTGGCTGAAACTTGGAATTCCCAGTTTGCAGTAAATTTTGAAATTTGGTTTTATTATGATTTAGGTTCAAGCTGGGTTCCCTCGGGCTTTCAGGCTCCTTGCTGTGGAGCTGGGACTCTGTCCCTGGGCAGTCTGCATTGCAAGGTTACCCCAGTCCCTAGCAGTCTGTCAGGTGAGCTGGCAGGAAACCAGGGTATGTCTGCACTACGGGATTAGTCCGATTTTACATAAACCGGTTTTGTAAAACAGATTGTATAAAGTCGACTGCACGCGGCCACACTAAGCACATTAATTCGGTGATGTGCATCCATGGTCCAAGGCTACCGTCGATTTCCGAAGCGTTGCACTGTGGGTAGCTATTCCGGAGCTATCCCATAGTTCCCGCAGTCTCTCCCACCCCTTGGAATTCTGGGTTGAGATCCCAGTGCCTGATGGGGCAAAAATCATTGTCATGGGTGGTTCTGGGTAAATGTTGTCACTCATTCCTTCCTCCGGGAAAACAACGGCAGACAATAATTTCGCTCCCCTTTTCCCTGGATTGCCCTGGCAGACGCCATAGCACGGCAACCATGGAGCCCGTTCAGCTTTTTTTTTTCATTGTCACCGTATGTGTACTGGATGCCGCTAACAGAGGCATTACTGCAGCGCTACACAGCAGCATTCGTTTGCTTTTGCATGATAGCAGAGACGGTTGTCAGTCGTTCTGTACCATCTGCTGCCATTGTAAATTGGCAATAAGATGATGGTTATCTGTCGTTCTGTACTGTTTGCTGCTATCATGGATGCCCCTGGCTGAGGTCGGCCGGGGGCGCAAAGGCAAAAATGGGAATGACTCCCTGAGTCAGTCCCTCCTTTATGGTTTCTAAAAATAGTCAGTTCTGCCTAGAATATGGGACAAGTGCACTAGAGAACCAGTGTATCAGAGAGCACAGCTATTCTGTGTCAGATCCTGCAGAAATGATGAGCTGCATGCCATTCACGGGAGGTGCCCCTGCAACAAACCCACCCGTTGCTTCCCTCCTCCCCCAACCTTCCTGGGCTACCGTGGTAGTGTCCCCCCATTTGTGTCATGAAGTTATAAAGAATGCAGGAATAAGAAACAGTGACTTGTTATAGTGAGATAAAATGAGGGGGAGGCAGCTTCCCGCTGCTATGACAGTCCAGGCAGGACATTAAGTGGTGCAGGGGATAGGAGCCCAGCATCCCGCAGCTATGATAGTCCAGGCAGTACAGAATCTTTTCTTTACACAGGAGAGGGAGGGGGCTGATGGAGCTCAGCCCCCAGTTGCTATGATGAGGAGGGTTACCAGCCGTTCTGTACCATCTACTGGGAATGACCGGGAATCATTCCTATTTTTACCCAGGCACCCCCGGCCAGCCTCACCTGAGGCCAGCCAGGAGCACTCACGGGCTGACGACAAGGACGGCTAGCAGTCCTACTGCACCATCTGCCACCGGGGAGGGGAGAGGAGCGGATACTGCTCTTCATTGCCGCAGCATCGCATCTACCAGCAGCATTCAGTACACATAGGGTGACATTAAAGAAAGTCAAGAAACGATTTCATTCCCTTTTCTTTCACGTAGGGGGGAGGGAGTAAATTGTCGAGCTATACCCTGAACCACGCCGGACAATGTGTTTGAACCTATAGGCATTGGGAGCTCAGCCAAGAATGTAAATATTTTTCGGAGACTGCTGTGGACTGTGGGATAGCTGGAGTCCTCAGTACCCTCTCCCTCCCTCCATGAGCGTCCATTTGATTCTTTGGCTTTCCATTACGCTTGTCACACAGCACTGTGTAGCCTGGAGATTTTTTTCAAACACTTTGGCATTTCATCTTCTGTAACGGAGCTCCAATAGAACAGATTTGTCTCCCCATACAGCGATCAGATCCAGCATCTCCCGTACGGTCTATGCTGGAGCTCTTTTTGGATTTGGGACTGCATCACCACCCGTGCTGATCAGAGCTCCATGCTGGGCAAACAGGAAATGTAATTCAAAATTTCGCGGGGCTTTTCCTGTCTACCTGGCCACTGCATCCGAGTTGAGATCGCTTTCCAGAGCGGTCACAGTGGTGCACTGTGGGATACCGCCCAGAGGCCAATACCCTCGATTTGCAGCCACACTAACCTTAATCCGATATGGTAATACCGATTTTTGCGCTACTCCTCTCGTTGGGGAGGAGTACAGAAACCGATTTAAAGAGCCCTTTATATTGATATAAAGGGCCTCGTAGTGTGGACGGATGCGCGTTAAATCGGTTTAACGCTGCTAAAATCGGTTTAAACACATAGTGTAGACCAGGCCTCTGTCAGGGTTCTGTCGGAAACCTGCTTGTGGTTCATTGGAAGTTCATTGAATCCACTCTCTATCTGTGACCGTTCCTAGTTTGAGAAATCAATGTTTCCAATGAAACCCTGGTTCATCAGAAAATTCCCAACCAGTGCTAGTGATAAATCCAGTGTGTTCTGATTATTTTAAATTAACGTGGAAAAGGGATTATTGGAAACAGTTTGACACTTTTTGTGAAGTCACTCCATATGCACAGAACATTCTAAATGTGAAGTTTGAAGACGTGATGCTTTTTTTGTGGTTTGCACCAGAAATATGTATGTGATAAATCTCTAGTCTTGGAGCACCATTTCACTCTTGGATGAAACTCACTTTGGGTATGTCTACACTACGGGATTATTTCGATTTTACATAAACCGGTTTTGTAAAACAGATTGTATAAAGTCGAGTGCACGCGGCCACACTAAGCACATTAATTCGGCAGTGTGCATCCATGTACCGAGGCTAGCGTTGTTTTCCGGAGCGTTGCACTGTGGGTAGCTATCCCGTAGCTATCCCATAGTTCCCGCAGTCTCCCCGCCCCTTGAAATTCTGGGTTGAGATCCCAGTGCCTGATGGGGAAAAAACATTGTCGCAGGTGGTTCTGGATACAGCCTCCGTGAAAGCAGCAGACAACCGTTTTGCGCCTTTTTTCCTGGGTGAACTGTGCAAACGCCATAGCACAGCAAGCATGGACCCTGCTCAGATCAAGACCGCAATCCTGGACGTTGTAAACACCTCGTGCGTTCTTGTGCAGTCTGTGCTATGCCAGGACCTGCAAAGCCAGGCGCAGGAGGAGGCGGCTGCGGCAGAGCGGTGACGAGAGTGATGAGGACATAGACACAGAATTCTCTCAAACCGCTGGCCCCTGCGCTTTGGAGATCCTGCTGGTAATGGGGCAGGTTCTAGCCATTGAATGCTGATTTTGGGCCCGGGAAACAAGCACAGACTGGTGGGACCACATAATTGTGCAGGTTTGGGACGATTTGCAGTGGCTGCAAAACTTTCGATTGCGTGAGGGCACTTTCATGGAACTTTGTGACTGGCTTTCCCCTGCCCTGAAATGCCATAATACCAAGATGAGAGCAGCCCTCACAGTTGAGAAGCGAGTGGCAATAGCCCTCTGGAAGCTTGCAATGGTCAGTTGGGAATCAATTTGGAGTGGGAAAATCTACTGTTGGGGCTGCTGTGATGCAAGTAGCCAAAGCAATCATTAAGCTGCTGCTACGAAAGGTTGTGACTCTGGGAAACGAGCAGGTCATAGTGGATGGCTTTGCAGCAATGGAATTCCCTAACTGTGGGGGGGCAATAGATGGAACCCATATCCCTATCTTGGCACCGGAGCACCAGGGCATCCAGTACATAAACCACAAGGGGTACTTCTCAATGGTGCTGCAAGCACTGGTGGATCACAAGGGATGTTTCACCAACATCCACGTGGAATGGCCAGGAAGGGTTCATGATGCTCGCATCTTCAGGAACACTACTCTGTTTAAACGGCTGCAGCAGGGGAATTACTTCCCAGACCGGAAAATAACACTTGGGAATGTTGAAATGCCTGTAGTTATCCTGGGTGACCGAGCCTACCCCTTGATGCCATGGCTCATGAAGCCATACACAGGCAGCCTGCACAGTAGTCAGGAGCTGTTCAACTACAGGCTGAGCAAGTGCAGAATGGTGGTAGAATGTGCATTTGGCCGTTTAAAGGCGTGCTGGCGCACATTACTGACTTGCTCAGACCTCAGCCAAACCAATGTCCCCTTGGTTATTGCTGCTTGCTGTGTGCTTCACAATGTGTGAGAGAGTAAGGGGGAGACCTTTATGGCAGGGTGGGAGGCTGAGGCAAATCACCTGGCCACTGATTACGTGCAGCCAGACACCAGGGCGATTAGAAGAGCATACCACGAAGCGGTGCGCATCAGAGAAGCTTTGAAAACGAGTTTCATCACGGGCCAGGGTACGGTGTGACTGTTGTTTGTTTCCCCCTGATGAGCCCCCCCCTTGATTGACTCATTCCCTGTAAGCAACCCACCCTCCCCCTTCGATTACAGCTTGCTTAAGGAAATAAAGTCACTATCGTTTAAAAATCATGTATTCTTTATTAAAAAGTCATTATAAAAAGAGGGAGAGAAATGTCAAGGTATCCCAGGTGTGGTTTGGGAGGAGGATAGGAGGGAAGGAAAGGCCACTAAAAAAATTTCAAAGTAATGACAGCCTTTTGGTTGGGCTGTCCATGGAGGTGGAGTGGGCAGGTGCACGAAGCCTTTCCCCACGCGTTCTTTCACGTCTGGATGAGGAAGATATGGAACATGGTGAGGGGTGAGGGTGGTTATACAGGGGCTGCAGCGGCACTCTGTGACCCTGCTACTGTTCCTGAAGCTCCACCAGACGTCGGAGCATGTCAGTTTGATCAAGCAGCAGCCCCAGCGTTGCATCCCACCACTGCTGATCTTCCTGCTGCCTCTCCTCCTCACGTTCGTCCCTCCTCTCCTCCTCACGTTCGTCCCTCCTCTCCTCCTCACGTTCGTCCCTCCTCTCCTCCTCACGTTCGTCCCTCCTCTCCTCCTCACGTTCACTGGCATCTTTCCTGTAATTTGCTACCACGTTCTTCCACTCATTCAGATGAGCTCTTTCATTGCGGGTCACTTCCATGATTTCCAAGAACATTTCATCTCGCGTCTTTTTTTTCTGCCATCTTATCTGAGATAACCTTCGGGATGGAGTAGGGAGGCTTGAAAAATTTGCAGCTGCATGAGGGAGGGAAAAAAGGGAGAGAAGTATTTAAAAAGATACATTTTACAGGACAATGCTTATACTCTTTTACAGTGAACAACACTGTTCACCTTACATAGCAAATGTGATTTCACTGCAAGGTCACATTTTGCATCTTCATAGTGAGTGCCTGCAGCTCTGGTGTTAGACAGACGCAGGTCCGGGCAGCAGAATTCAGCTTGCATGCGGCCATGGTAAGCCACTGTCTTTCGGCTTCTGCAGCCTTCATATACACAGTGCCCTCCTTTCCCAAATACCAAGCAAATCCCGTTCAGTGCTGCTTCTTTCCCGTTAACATGCAGCAGCAGAAACCACCCCCCCATCCAATTTTCTGGGATGATCGCTTTATCCCTCCCCCCACCGCATGGCTGTTATCATGGAAGATCACTGCTAATCACCCCCCTTCCCACCTGCCACCGCGTGGCTGGTAGCAGGGAACATCCCTGCTAGCCAAACGCGAAAAAGCTCAGCGCCATTTACCCTCCCCCCCTTCCCTCCCCCCGCTTGGCTACTTGCAAGGAAGGATTTCTTTTAAGCAACAGGCAAACAGCCCAGTGGGAATGGCCATCTCTGTCCCCTTAATTAAATTCCTGAATTTCAGCCAGGTTACCATGAACGATATCACTTTCCTGAGGATAACACAGCGAGATAAAGAAGGGATGTTGCTTGAATGCCAGCAATCACCGGGACCGTACGCAGCTAGACTTTGTCATGCAATGATACCAGACTACTTGCTACATGCATGGCGTGGTCAAGTGTCCTACCCTGGTGGACGGAATAAGGCTGCCCTGCCCAGAAACCTTCTGCAAAGGCTTTTGGAGTACCTCCAGGAGAGCTTCATGGAAATGTCCCTGGAGGATTTCGGCTCCATCCCCAGACATGTTAACAGACTTTTCCAGTAACTGTACTGGCCGTGAATGCATCCCAAGTCCTCAGGGCAAATTAATCATTAAAAAACGCTTGCTTTTAAACCATGTTTTATATTTACAAAGGTACACTCACCAGAGATCCCTTCCATGGCTTCATTATGTGGGATAGTGGCTTGGGAGGGTGGGAGAGTAATTCCGTCTGGGTGAGAAAAAGCTCCTGGCTGTTGGGAAGAACGAGTACTGTGTGCTCTCTGCAAGTTCGTCCTCCTCTTCCTCCTCTTCATCTTCCCTGTCCGCAGAATCCTCAGCCATGGCTGAGATTATCACCCCCACTTCGGAATCCATGGACAGGGGTGGGGTAGTGGTGGTGGACCCCCCCGAGAATTGCATGCAGCTCAGTGTAGAACTGATAAATGAAATTGTTTTCAATTGTTCACTTTATTAATGTAACTTCTGTTCACCATTCACTACACTTGCCTATACTGTAACTTCTGTTCCATATTGTAATTCAAATCCCATTTTAAAACACTCACTCCATTTTGTAAAAGCTTCCTCCAACCTTCATTTTTGCAAACCCTGCTGTAATCTTACTAGTTTAGTTTAGATGTGTGAATGAGGTATGTATGAATGATGGAATCAACCTCCAGCCCCAGCCTGTCCTGATGAGATAAAGTTCAAATACCAGTGGCTGAAGACCTAGACAACAGCCCTAAACAAAGTAAGAAGCATCCACCCTAAAAAGAAAAGGACAACAGAACAACAGAAGGAAGATCAAAGCCAGGTCCAAGGCTGAAAGTCACGCCTGCAATTGATGGGTGATCAATCTAAACCCAGAGGCAGTGTGACACAGCAAGACCTATAGACTTTGAATCCACACTAAAAGCCTATAAAAAAGAAGGGTGAGATGAGAGACTCTGGGTAACATTCTGCTGCCAACATGGAAGAACATCAGTGCCTGTCCAACAGAGATCCAGCTTGGCCTTGTGCCCAGCTTTCCTGGCCAGTTAGCTGCCACAAGCTACGAACCCAAGCTGCAAAATCAAGCCATGAACTTAAGGTATCTTCAGGACTGGTAACTATGCAGCAGCTGCAGAACACCTGATGAATGTGTGTGTGTGTGTGTGTGTGTGTGTGTGTGTGTGTGTGTGTATAGGTATTAGGTATAATGTGTGTGTATAAGAATTAAGCATAAATCAAATTATCATAATAAATGTGGCATCTTTGCCTTGTCCCCTTTAAAAAGATCCTGCTGGTTTTTACTGATCTAATATAATTGGTATAACATTTGCGTAGAAGCGGCATGTTTTCGGCCCTGCCCCGGACCCTCCGTTTGCTTCTTTGGTTTTCTGGTAGGCTTGTCTGAGCTCCTTAACTTTCACACGGCACTGCACTGAGTCCCTGGTGTGACCTTTCTCCATCATGGCCTTGGAAATTTTTTCAAATGTTTTTTCACTTCGTCTTTTGGAACGGAGTTCTGTTAGCACAGAATCCTCTCCCCATATAGCGATCAGATCCAGTACCTGCTGTGCAGTCCATGCTGGAGCTCTTTTTCGATTCTCAGAAGACTGCATTGTTACCTGGCTGATGAGCTCTGTGTGGTCACCTGTGCTGGTGAGCTCTCCACACTGGGCAAACAGGAAATGAAATTTAAAAGTTCACGGGGCTTTTCCTGTCTACCTGGCCAGTGCATCCGAGTTCAGATTGCTGTCCAGAGCGGTCACAGTGGTGCACTGTGGGATACTGCCCGGAGGCCAATACCGTCGCTGTGCAGCCACACTAACCCTAATCCGATATGGTAATACTGATTTCAGCGCTACTCCTCTCGTTGGGAAGGAGTACAGAAACCGGTTTAAAGAGCCCTTTATATCGATATAAAGGGCCTCGTTGTGTGTACGGATGCAGTGTTAAATTGGTTTAACACTGCTAAAATTGGTATAAACGCGTAGTGTAGACCAGGCCTTTGAAGTCATTGTGGGAGTTTTTTCTTAGTAAGGACTGGGTTCCTAGGCTCTTCTAAAATTTTGGCCAGCAATTAACATAAAATAAATATTAAAAAGTAGAGGGGGTGAGGGGAGAAACCACAACAGTTCAAACTGTTGATAATTTCTCATCAGCTTTTATTACTATAAAGTAACAAATGAAATTCTCAATGTCTGCTTCCTGTTCTATAAAGTCCTTGCAAACATGAAAGAATTAGCTTTAAAAGTTGCATGCAAGGAGCAGTGAAAAGGAATTGGGGAAGGGCTGTACTGTAATTGTAGTTTGCAAAAATAAAACATGGAGACTGAGCAGAGTTATATAATGCCTTTTTGCTCTAAAGCATAAATCATAACCACAAATGACAAAAATGGACTAATTTCATAACATTGGCATACATTAAGTGTATAGTTTGGGAATATTGAGCTTAGGTTGTCCTTTCTTCTCTTCTCGTCTCTTCTCTTGTCCTTGTGGAGTGTAAACTACTGCCTGTGCTGCTATCACTGGACAGAATCTCTTATGTAATTTTGGCTACTAGTATAAGTGTTGATACCCATTAATGAGTAGCTAGAGCTCTTAAAGTGTTTTAGGTTTGGTCAGAGGAACTTGTCATATTTTGATTGTTAGAAGGAAGAAAATGAAAATTATGCACAAAGCCATGACTGTAACTATCTTGTGAACCACACTTCAAGGCACAGATTCTGTGGTGTTCCTCCAGGAGGCACAGCACAACAGAAAGGGGGACACAGGTGGCTTTTAAAGTAAGCCACGTTTTTGTGCCAACTTGTTTCTGGGCAGTTGCAGGAACTCAGAATCTTCATAGTAGCTTGCACCATGGAAATGCTCCAACACACTCCTCCTGCTAGACTTCGCAAGGGGAGGCAGTGTTATGGTGGCCCTGAGCTGTGCCTACATTGGGGAAATTCTTCTCTTACCCCCTTGTAGTGCCTTTTCAGCTCTGTCTGCTGCTGGAGTGGCACATAGGGATTGAAACAGGGGAAAGAGGCTTCTTGGGGGAGACTTTGTTTTATTAATTGGGTGCTCTTCTCTGGTTCTTCTCAGCAGTTTCATTTTCCATAACAGCTTCTGGCAGGTAGGTATATGATAAATCTAAAGATTGCATCCTTCTATCTGGCAGAAATGACAAGGAGCTCTTTCTTCATCTTGTTGGTGGAAGTGGGAAGAGGGGATGCCTTCTCATACTTTGCCCACTATGGCAGCTTTTGTGCGGGCGAGGAGGGAGGGATCCATCCTGCCCCTGCTTCATTTAATAGCTTTACCTAGGAGCAGATTTAAATTGATGTGATTTGTGCCAGTTTCTCTGTTACCCAGGGGGTTCTGAATAGTAAGGAAACTAACCAGTTAATTTCACTCTGATGCTGCATCTCTTCCTTTTATAAATTACTGAATGCTCAATTTACATTTGGTCACTAAAATGAGGCAGCACATTTGACACATCCTATAGGAATCTGGAAAGATTTTCTTTTCCCCCCAATGCACAGTTGACTAGATGTGTTCTGGGTTATTTTGCCTACCTCTGAGGCATCAGGAATGGCCAGGGCTGGAGACAGGACATTGCATGGTGAAGACCCCTGCTGTGAGGCAGTAAAAAAAATATTTCTCAGGTGTTTGGCGTGTCTTGATCCTATGCTCAGGATCAAACTGATCACAAATTTGGTGTCAAGATGGAATTTTTCTCCCAGGACAAACTGGCAGAGATGTTGGTGTTTTTTCACCTTCCTCTTCAGCATGAAGAGTGCATTACTAGATAGGATCAAGTGGAGATATCTTGACTCAATTCCTTGCCATTGCAGGAGCCTCAGGCATTCATGGCACCTTGGTCTCTTCTCTTCTCTGCCTGTGGCACACAGCTCAGGGTATGTCTATGCTAGAGCTGGAACGTGTAAATGTATCTGAAGGAGACACATCCACACAACCTCTAAATGAGCTAGTGTGCTAAAAACAGAAGTATAGCTACTGTGGTGTGAACAGTGGGAGGGGCTCTCACGCAAGTACAGTCCCATCTGAGTCCATAGGTAAGTACTTGAGGGTGACTAGTTCCTCCTGCTGCTTGTGCCAACGTCACCACGTTTCTATTTTTAGCACACTAGCTGAATCAGAGCAGAGTCTTGAGCTGGACATTCAGGTCTAATGTAGACATACCCTCAGATGCCTGAGGGCTGAAGTGCTTTAGGCCATGTCTATACTATGCTGTTTATGTTGGCATAGCTATGCCAGCATAACCCCCTAGTGTAGATGATGTGAATGCTGACAGAAGGCATTCTTCTGCTGACTTAGTTAAACAACCTCCCTAAATGTCATTAGCTAAGCTGACAAGCACTCTTCAGATGGTTCTGCCTCCACAACTATGTCGCCTAAGGGGTATGAATTTTTTACACTCCTTCTTGACATGGTTATGCCAGCGTAACTTTGTAGTGTAGACCAGTCCTTAGTCTAATCCAAAATATTCTACTCAATGTACTCAAATTTAATGGCCTGTGATATACAGGAGGTCATACTGTCATCAGGTGTGCCCAGCCTATGCTCACGGGCTGTATACAGCCCACCAGAGTATTTCACAGGGCCCTCAGCCTGCCTAGTTACACTATACTAAAGACCAGTTCATTCGCATTTTGACACCATGTTTACATTATTTTAGTTTACGCAAGTGTGTAAATAGATTGTTTCTATGTACAGTACCATCTGTCTAAATACATACAAAACAAACTGAACTTAAAATATAAATCAATACAGGTGACTTTAAATCTTTTTAAAATATGTGGAATCAGTTTGGCTCACAGAAGATTGTGCTTAGGTTATATGTCCTTTCTGTGTAATAAAGTTGGGCACCACTGATTTTTATCCAGTGATCCCTTCTGGCTTAAACTCTATAAAATCTGGCTTGCAGACATTGTTTTCAAAGGGTTAATAGTCCATCATCCACTGAAAGTTGCTGGAAAAATCTAAAACTTAGATAAAAAGTGGGCTTGCCGGATATTCCATTTTCTGGTATGTGCATGTCAGTTTTTCTCCTCAAGCCGTTTCTGGACATTGGACTTATATTTATGTCACCAATTTCAAATATGTTTATTAATGTCCTGCAGGAGAGGAAAAATAATTGAAACACATGTATAGCTTTACTTATGTGAGTGATTTCACTGACTTCACTTGCTCACTTATGGGAATAGTGTTCCATACTTAAAAGTTGTAGCTCAGAGGTTGGATTTTAAAATCTTTGGGGCTTATACTGTGTCTTTCTAAGTGTTTGTACAGTGCTTGGTGTAGTATAATATGGCCTCTGAATGCTATCTCATTATAAATTATTTAATAATTACAATGAAGAGAGCTGGAAGTCAAATGGACTAGGAAGAACAGTATAGTAGAACTTTCCTTCTTAAATTACTTTATTGAGGTGGATATTTAAGTCTCTCTCAAAATATAAAATCAGACTATTTTGCCCCTTCCCACCTCTTCGCTATTGTAAAAGATACTTAATAACATATAATTAGAACAATAAATCAGTAACAAATATGTATGCACTGTATCTGAAATATTATTGCTCACAAAAAACTTTGTTAAAGTAGAATTAAGGCCGTTGGTTGCGCAACAGTACCCATTGCTTCCCTTCTAGAATGTGTAACTATAAATTCAAATATTAAAACCCCAAGAAATGCCAAGTTAAGGTCTCTGTGCATCTCCTCAAAGGATGATAATGATTTAAAAAAAAATCACACTTTTAGGAAGTGAATAACAGATACTTTGGCAAACACTTTACAGGCTTTTGAGTTCAGTGGAACTGTGCTTATTTGCTTATGTACGCTGGTGGAGGATGTAGCCCAGTGTGTTTGAGCACTTCATTGCCTCTTACTCCCTGGTTTTATGGCCAGTTAAGAATTGCAGTTTTCCCTTTTTAGCATCTGTTGCGAATAGATTTATTTAGGCAGTTGCGTTCTGTGAAGGTAATAGTTCTATCCATATTTCATTTGTAATGTAAATTCTGAAATCTGGTTGTATTCTTCTATGGTCATCATAAGAACCTGAATGAGTGTAAGTAGTTTTGCCTTGATGACTTTTGTAGTTGCTATCTTATATTCTCAATTATTGGAGGCAAGGTGGGGGTGCGAATCTTATCCTAATCAGGTGTCTAAGAATATTTGAATCAGTATGTTTGAATTATGAGAGCCAGGTTATATTTTTGAAAGTCAAATTTAAAATCAACGTAAGTATTTAACAAAAAATTTATATGATGTTTTGTTTCTAGGAATTAGAAGAAGGAAGAGCTTATGCAACAGACTTTTTGTGGCGCTTGTCAAGCGCCAGTGTAATTCCATATTGGCACTTTTAGTTAGCATGCTTCTACTCTGGGTTCCAGCAAGTGCAACAGCAGACTTGCTGCTTAAAGGATATAAAGGGCTATCCTATGACTGCTTGGAAAATGGGCCAACTCCAAGATCAGGTTATGGAGTAGATTGGTGCCAGCTGAAGAATCTCTACCCATAAAACTCATTGAGCAAAGATGACTAGAATGGAAGATAGACTAGAGGCAGATAATTGTGAACAGTCATAGGAAGAAATTGAAGATAATCGTGGGAACAGGGAGCCTAGATGAAGAACAGAAACTCAAATCTAGGAAAGATTGAAATGGTGCTAAATGAAATATGTAAATGCTTTGAGGCGTTTTAGCCTCAGTCAAGGTTATATGCTTGACAATAATTGAGATGCTGTGTAGCCTTACCAGATCCATCATTGATCCTGAAAAATCAAACAGCAGTGATCACAAAAAAGCCACCTACCATCTCCAGATTCCTTTCACATGAGCCTCTGGCCACGGTATTTCCAGAACTTTATCACCACTCTGGTGGGTTTCTGCAACTCTCAGGCTAGACTGCAGCAGCCTGTCTAAGGAGGTGAAGCTGAAGGTACTCTGACATGCTAGTGTTCCATAACCTGCATTTCCTTCCTCTGCAGATTCAGTTTAGAGTTGTGGTACCATTTTAAAATCCCTCAATAGGGTAGTTCTACATTAGTTCAAAGATTTTTTTTTCTCCTTTGGGGACCCACCATGGTAACTGTGGTCATCTGGCTTGCTGTTTGTTTAGTTCCAGACTCACCTATGGAGTTCCAGGACTCCCATGTCTGAAGACTCTTCCCCAAGCCTAAGGGGAGGAGTGACTGAACCCAGGACCCATATGATTTTGGGGGACAATTAATAACAAAACAGGGGCAGGAGTGAGGTCATAGAGCCATAAGCAGGGAACCAGAGGGGGACACCAAGCAGAGAACCCTGGACAATGTCCACTGGTCCTCAAAGGTATCTAAGGAGCCAGCGGACGTGGCCCGGAGGAACTCTGACTGGATGTGTGATTGAAGGAAGGAACAGAAATAGGTCCCACAGTTGCAGAGCACCATCCCTGTCCAGCATCCTGTTTTTATAGATGGCCAGTGCCAGGAGGAGGTTGATGAGGAGGTCTTGCGATCTTGTGGGGCCACAGGATGTGCGTAGATCAGGAGGTGCTGGGGAAAGTGCAGCCAGAACTTTAGCAGAAGGTTCGGGAGGAGCTGGAATAGAGGCTGCCACCTGGCGCACTGTATGTAAATGTGTGCCAGGGTCTCCCTGAGGCCACAGAAGGGGCAGGTATCGGGGAGAGAGATGAACTGTGCCAAATACATTGCTGTGCTCATGGCTCCATGAAGGAGCCGCAAGCTGATATCCCCGGTGGGCTGTGACACCAAAATGGAATACAGAGTGGCCCACTGGGGTCCCTCATCCTCAACAGGGCGGGACATGAGACTCAAGCGAGCAGATAGTAGAGTCTTCTCAACTGCATACTTCTGCAACAGACTACTGTTGTTGTCTTCAGGACATACTGTAAGACTCATCATCTTGTCATAGCATTCCTCAAAGAGTCAAAGGACAAGAAAATCTGTCATAGTGCTAAGAAGTAACAGTTCATGAATAAAAATGGAAGCAGGACAGAAATCAGGTTAATTCCCTATGGTTACTCGTAGAGCAGGACACAACTGACTGCCCTCTGGGCACAACTTGTTGTGCTTTTATAGTTCTGCATAGGGGTTTGAAACTGCAGTGCTAACCACTTTAGAAATAAAGAAATGCAAGGAAGAAAAAAATACACACTTTAGAAATTGAAAATTCTATTGTATTTCCCTCTCAGAAAGGGGTGAACTGAAAAAAGAGTTATTGAGTGTCCAATTCAGTCTCCGCCTTCTGTGTTGACTGAGGAGTGCTGAGAGTTAATGACTTGAGACAGATTATGCATGGTGCATACCAGCAGTCTACTAAATACAGCACAGTTTTTATTTCTGGAAAATGATTTCTTCACATGTACACTTCCCCCTTCCCCACTTTTTTTATGCAAAAAATCAGTTTAGGTTTATTTTAAAGTCCTGTTTAGGAAGCATGAAAATCAGAATGAAGGGAACCTCCATTTTTAGAGGACTAGACATTATTCTAGTAAATTGATAGAGCTACACGGAAAGGATGTGTTTGGTACGTTTGAAGTTAGCTAATGTGCTTTTCTTAGTGTTTTAGTGTTGCACTTTATACAAGTAAAAGCATTTCTCTTGTGTTTCTCTTATGGTTTTCCCTTTACTTGCAGTTCTTCTTGCTTATTGTTTTCTGTCATCTAAGTTAAATTGGTCAGGATCAAAGAAAAATCTACTCCAATTTTTCCTTTAATCTTCTATATCTGCTAATCGGGAATCCTCTTCTATCCAATGATTTGTCTTGACTTAGTATCACAAGGTTTTTCAGGGTATGAAGGAAGATTTTTAGAAGAACAGCCTCTACATGTATTGCGCGGCATCTTGGAATACAGCTACGTTTCCTGTACTAGATTGGCAGAAGGACTATCAAGCTGTCAAACTGACTACAGTAGATGCACAAGACAGTGATTTCTATTAGGGCTCTCAAGTGATTAAACAATTTAATCGCACTGTTAATAACAGAATACCATTTATAGAAATATGTTTGATGTTTGTCATATTTTCAAATATATTGATTTCAGTTATAACACAGAATACCTAGTATACAGTGCTCACTTTATATTTGTTTTTATTCTAAATAGTTGCACTGTAAAAATAAAAGAAATAGTATTTTTCAATTCACGTAATACAAGTACTGTAGTACAGTCTCTTTATCATGAAAGTTGAACTTACAAATACAGAATTATGTACAAAAAAAAACCTATTCAAAAATAAAACAATGTAAAACGCTAGAGCCTACAAGTCCACTCAGTCCTATTTCTTGTTCAGCCAATCACTCAAACAAGTTTGTTTAGATTTGTAGGAGATAATGTGGTCTGCTTCTTGTTTAAAATGTCACCTGAAAGTGAGAGCAGTTGTTCACATGGCTCTGTTGTAGCCAGCGTCACAAGATATTTACATGCTAGATGCACTAAAGATTTGTATGTCCTTTCATCTTTCATTCACCATTCCAGAGGAGAAGCATCCATGCTGATCATGGATTCTGCTTGATAACGATCCGAAGCAGTTCAGACCGATGCATGTTCATTTTCATCATTTCAGTCAAATGCCGCCAGCAGAAGGTTGATTTTCTTTTTTGGTGGTTTGGGTTCTGTAGTTTCTGCATCGGAGTGTTGCTCTTTAAAGAGTTCTGAAAGCATGCTACACACCCCGTCCCTCTCAGATTTTGGAAGGCGTTTCAGATTCTTAAACCTTGGGTTGAGTGCTGTAGCTATCTTTAGAAATCTCACATTAGTACCTTGCGTTTTGTCAAATCTGCAGTGAAAGTGTTCTTAAAACAAACGTGCTGGGTCATCATCCGAGACTGCTATAATTTGAAATATATGGCAGAATGTGGGTGAAACACCAAGCAGGAGACATACAATTCTCCCTACAAATTTAATTAACGTATTATTTTTTTAGTGAATGTCATCAGCATGGAAGCATGTTCCTCTGGAATGGTGGCTGAAACATGAAGGGGATATGAATGTTAGCATATCTGGCACGTAATGCTGGCTACAAAAATGCCGTGTTAACGTTTGTTCTCACTTTCAGGTGACATTGTAAATAAAAAGTGGGCAGCATTATCTCCTGTAAATGTAATTAAGCTTGTTTCTCTCAGTAATTGGTTGAACAAGAAATAGGGCTGAGTGGACTTGTAGGCTCTCAAGTTTTACATTATTTTGTTTTTGAGTGCAGTTATGTAACAAAATAAACCTGTATTTGTAAGTTGCACTTTCATGATAGAGATTGCACTGCGGTATTGATATGAGGTGAATTGAAAAATACTGTTTCTTTTATCATTTTTACAGTGCAAATATGTAATGTAGAGTGTAATAAAATAATATAAAGTGAGCACTGTACACTTTGTATTCTGTGTTGTAATTGAAATCAATATATTTGAAAATGTAGAAAAACATCCAAATATTTAATAAATGTGAATAGGTATTCTATTGTTTAACAGTGTGAATAAAACTGCGACTAATTGTGATTACTTTTTTTTGAGTTAATTGCGTGAGTTAACAGTGATTTATTGACAGCCCTAATTTATATATATGAAAACATCCCGTTTTAATGATACTGCGAACAGTCATGCACACTGTTTATCTTGTCTGGAGATGAGGTAATATCATTTTGAGATGCAGCAAAGATGTGGTGCGTTTTTTTAAAATTTTTAAATCTAGAGTCTCATAATTTCTCTTTTGCTCTGTTTATTTTTGCTTTGCTGGACTGTTATATGTATCCTCCTACATCTGTAGATGGAAAATGGATTTAACATTTCTTTAGAAGTCTCTGTGGGCCTCTGTGGTTTATCATGTACAGATGGGTTCTGTTGCACTAAACCTCTTCGGAAAGTGTTAAAAATAGGGTGGGGGAGAAAGAGTTGAAAGCAAGACTGTCTAGAATACTCATCTGGCAGAGTTACCAAGGTGCTGTAGCAGAGTTCTGAGGATGCTGTCTCACAGATTCCAATGGCAGAAGGGGCTATTGTTATAATCTAGTTGGACCTCTTGTATAACAGAGACTATAGAACTCCCCCAAAATATTTCCTAGAGCATATCTTTTAGAAAAAACATCCAATCTTGATTTAAAAGCTGCTCGTGATGTACAGTCCATTATGACACTTAATAAATTGTTTCAATGGTTACTTACAGTCAATATAAAAAATGTATGCCTTATTTCCAGTTTTAATTTGTGTAGCTTCAATTTCCAGCCATTGGGTTGTGTTATACCTTTCTCTGAAGATATTTAATCAAATATTTAATTGTTCCCTATGTAGATACTTATAAACTGTAATCAAGTCTTGCTGTAACCTCTGTACGTTAAATAGATGGAGCTCTTTGAATCTGCCATCATAAGGCATGTTTTATAATCCTTTAATCATTCTCTCCAGTTTATCAATATCCTTCTTGAATTGTGGGCACCTGAGCTCGACACAGTATTCCAGCAGCAGTTGTACCAGAGTTAAATGCAGAGATAAAATAACCTCTCTACTCCTATTTAAGATTCCTCTGTTTATACATCCAAGGATTGCTTATGGTGTTTTGGCCACAGCATTAAACTAGGCACTCATGTTAAGGTGATTATTCACCATGACCCCCAAATCTTTTTCAGTCATGGCTTTCCATGCTAGAGTCCTATTTATTTTGGTCAAATTGGCATCTCAGAATGTGCAGAAGCCTGCCTTTTATGTAATTATGGTATGAGTTTGGCCAGTGTGAGCTTCCATTAAGAGGAATAAAAGACTTTGCAGTTTAAAAGAGAAATTAACAGCCTAATTTTCAAATGTGTACCTTAATCAGGTGATCAGACTCCATATTTTGACACCTAGCTGTGTAAATTATATTTTACATCATATAAATCCTGAAAGCATTTAAAAAAAGAAATTAAGTAACTTTAGCCAGATAGATAAGGCTGCAGGCAAATAACAAGTGTTTTGTGATGTTAACTCTTCATTTAGGGTAAATAACTTTATCTGGGCTGTTTAACACAGGGGTTCTCAACCTTTTTATTTATGAGGTCCTCCCAACATGCTATTAAAAACTCCAGGTCCCAGCAAGGGGGAGTGGCGTGGGACTCAGGGCTTCTGCCCTGCGGGTTGCCAGGGCTCAGAACTTCTGCTCTGTGTACGGTTACTGTGTTTCAGGTTCCCCAAAAGAGGACACTGCCAGAGGTGTACCTGAGAAATTGTGGACATTGATGACAAGGAGATATATATCATGCTCATGGCAGCAATCCTTGTGGACACACGCCAAAGTGGGTAGTCCACAATAGGGTAAAATAGCAGCAGAGTAGAAAACTGGGTTACTGGTAGATAAAAGAAATTTGTAAAATCTGGGAAACCAAATCTAAAACCAGGCTGGTGGAAAAAGTGCTGTTGCAATGCTTTCTTCTAGCTAACATGAGAGTGAGAGACAAATTTTTCTCAGGATTCCTCATCTTTTCTCCTCTTCCATTGTATTTTAATACTGTATCAGGATCTAAATCTCCTTCTCAGTAGCTGTAGAGCAGGGGTAGGCAACCTATAGCACGAGTGCCGAAGGCGGCACGCGAGCTGATTTGCAGTGGCACTCACACTGTCCAGGTCCTGGCCACCGCCCCGGGGGGCTCTGCATTTTAATTTAATTGAAGTGAAACTTCTTAAAAATTTTAAAAACCTTATTTACTTTACAAACAACAATAGTTTATGTGGCACCTTATAGACTAACAGACGTTTTGGAGCATGAGCTTTCGTGGGTGAATACCCACTTCTTCAGATGCATGTGGTGGAAATTTCCAGGGGCAGGTATATATATGCTAGCAAGCAAGCTAGAGATAACGAGGTCAGTTCAATCAGGGAGGATGAGGCCCTGTTCTAGCAGTTGAGGTGTGAAAACCAAGAGAGGAGAAACTGGTTCTGTAGTTGGCAAGCCATTCACAGTCTTTTTGTTCAATCCTGAGCTGATGGTGTCAAATTTGCAGATGAACTGAAGCCCAGCAGTTTCTCTTTGAAGTCTGGTCCTGAAGTTTTTTTTGCTGCAGGATGGCCACCTTAAGGTCTGCAATAGTGTGGCCAGGGAGGTTGAAGTGCTCTCCTACAGGTTTTTGTATATTGCCATTCCTAGCATATATATACCTGCCCCTGGAAATTTCCACCACATGCATCTGAAGAAGTGGGTATTCACCCACAAAAGCTCATGCTCCAAAACATCTGTTAGTCTATAAGGTGTCACAGGATTCTTTGCTGCTTTTACAGATCCAGACTAACACGGCTACCCCTCTGATACTTAACAATAGTTTAGTTATATATTATAGACTTAGAGAAAGAAACTGTCTAAAAAGGTTAAAATGTATTATTGGCACGCGAAACCTTAAATCAGAGTGATTAAAGACTTGAGAGGACTTGGCACAGCACTTCTGAAAGGTTGCCGACCCTGCTGTAGAGGGATATTGGAAGCCTCTGTCTTTCTAAGTCTGAAGTCAGAAATCTGCTATTAAATTGAGGCATAGCTTTTATGTGTCAGTGAAGTGCTGGGAAGATGGGATAGCTTATAGGCAAGGTTAATGCAGTTAGGTTGTTGAGTGAACAAAAACACAGAATGCCAGCATGGGATGTAATTTTAGTGTCTGTGTAAGTATCAGTCTTAGGATCTGTTTTTGAGAAACATCTGCAAAATGTAAATATTTGACTGTACGAATGTGTTTGTTTGTAGTTTCATAAGAGGTCAGTTTTTCTTAGTTACTATTACCCATTTTACAGCAGTGGGTTTATTTTGGTTTTGGTAGAATGTAGCCTGTCATTCAGTTATAGAAGTGTATTAAGTGTTTCTGATTTTTAGTGCGTGAAGCTTTTTTTCTGCATGTCTGTAGCAGTTTTTGTTCATTAAATGAGGAATAAAGGATACAGCTCATCAGATCATATGGTGCATTTCTTTTTTTAAATGAAAAACTTTTTGTAAGTAACGCATTTGTTCCTGAAAGATGTGGGATTGACAGCTCTAGAAACAGATCCTCTGTTTATCTATCATATAGCAAAAGATTATGGCAATTTGACATCTAATCAATTTCAAAAAGTGAATTTCAGGTACTACAACTACCCCTGACTGCATTGGCCAGTTATGGATTATTTTTTAAATGTTTTTCTCTTCCCTCTTGCTGCATGAAACACATATGGAAGTAGAGGAAACTCACTTGAAGCTATGAAACTGACTACACATAAGGAATGAAATACTGGTCTAGCTGGAGTTGTCACTGGCTTCAGTGAGGCTAGAATTTTGCCCAAATGCTTTGTAGTTCTATCTCTGTGCCTTAACCAGACTATCAGTAGCTCTGCTTCATTATCTTATGTAACATTTTAAAATTTTACTGAAATGTGTTACAAAGCTTTGATATTTCTCATGACTGTGTAGAACTTAAAGTAGTCCTGTTACTTGCTGGCTTCTGCTGGTATTTTTAGACTTGGGAAATCTCTCAGACTGTTGAAATGAAGGGAATGAGAGCGGGAGAGTCTTCTGATGTCAAACTTTCCATTGCTTCTGTATGAGTTCTGGCTATAGTTTTTCTATTTAAGCAAAAGCAGTATAAAAATGTAGTGGGCCAGCCACACTAGTCTAGGAGACTTATAAAAGTTGTATGATCGTTTGACCATTGCTTGAAAACCATATTTTTATCTAATCCAATGCTGCTTATTTGGATACTGGGCATGGGGGAAAAATAGGGACATCCCTTTTAAAATATAGGACAGATGGGGTGCCCCCGTACCTTCAGTTCTAAAGAGATTTGATTGTGTTAAGTGTTCTGTTGCCACCAGTAGCAAGACTAAGAGGGATATTCAGCATACGCCTTCTTTCCAAAGTAAAATCAGTTATTTACAAATTGCTTTTAATGATTTAGGAATGGAGAAGAGTTTAAAGTAGTAGAGCTTGAAGCTAGCTAAATCCAGGAGGGAGCATAGTACTTTCGTGAAGGGGCGGTTTGCTAGTCAGTGAAATAGAATATTTGTGAGAAATTGGGCATGTTGTAAAGCCATTAATTATGGAGCCATGATAGTGACTCCATAGGTGAGATTGTAGCTAGCTTTCTGTTATAAATCAATGTGATTTTATTTATTTATTTTGGATTCCCATCAACAACCTCAAAAAGAAAAAGGGAAAAGCTGCTGCTTTTCTCTTGAAATTTCTCATACATGTTCTTTAGGGTACATAAGAGCGGCCGTACCAGGTCAGACCAAAGGTTCATCTAGCCCAGTATCTGTCTACCAACAGTGGCCAATGCCAGGTGCCCCAGAGGGAATGAACAGGCAATGATCACAAATTTAAGAAGTGTTAACATGTTAAATGTAGTAGAGTATATGGTGCAGTAATAAATCCCAAATAAGTCTATTAATATAAAAAGAAAGGAGACAGTGGGTTGCTAAAGGAGATGAGTGGGCTGTAGTGACTGAATAATATTCTTAAGAGCTTGAATGATTGCTTCGCCTCAGTATTTACCAGGGAAGCAGCATATTGTTTCCTCAAAAATGGAGAGGAGGGGCAGCAAATACAATTATACAAAGGAAACTAAAACTCCAAATTTGGTTATTGCAATTCAGACTAGCTAATTTAAACTTAGCTTGGAGAGAATATGATTTTAAAGCTACAGTTGTAAGTGTAGCAAAGTACAGACCAATTCAAGGAGAGGAGAGAAATTTTTTATGCAATGTTTATAATTTTTTCTGTTCCATGTTAGTTTTTAGTGCATTTATATAGTGTGTTAAAGTAACTTATATTAAACTGGCTTGAGGTAAGGGGCGAATACACAGATTTGGCTCATACCTTTTTTGGTAAAGGATGATATGACTAAAGTATAGCATGGAAGGCATATTAAAGTAGGACAAAGTTCTGGGTGTTTAAATGTTATAGCAGTAGCCAATTCTGAAAGACTTGGATTGAAAGTGACAGGGAAGGGGAAAAGGCACATAGTGTATAAGTATTGTAGACTGAATTTGTTTAACGCAGGGTTACTGAAATAATCCGTTTGCTAAAGGCATCAATGGAAGCAAGTAGCTTGATGAAGAAATGTCCACTATAGTCTTTGTAATGAAGAATAGTTATTTTTTTGGATTAAAGTGGTAACAGCTGCTGATCTCCTGGGCTAAATGTAGTCTCTGATAAATTGCATTATCTTGGGCTGTCTCTTAAATGTTCTCGTATTTGTATTTTAATACTATTGTAAACACTATGGAAATAAAGAAATTTTAGGGTGTGGAGTAGGAAGCATTGCCTCAGGCCTGGTCTACACTGGAAACTCTTGGTAGCAGTGTCAGTTGGGGGTGTGGCCATTTTGTTTTTTGCTACATTCTGTACTGATAAAAATTGTAAGTAGATGCAATTATAATGGCATAAAAGTGCTTTTTCAGTTATAGCTTATTTCTCTAGGGGAACTAGTATAAGTTATACCAGCAAATCCTTTTTAGTGTAAGAGCTACCTTAAAATGAGAGCAGAGGATGGAGTCAGGAGACTGAGATTATGTCTACACTGCATTTAAATACCTGTGTCTGATCCATATCTACTGACTTGGGCTCAAGTTACTGGTCTGTAAAATTGTGATGTAGATGTTCGGTCTTGGGCTCGTGGGGTCCTAGAGCTTGGACTTCAGCTGGACCCTCGTGAGATTCCAGGGCTTGGATTCCAGCTGGAGCCCAAACAACTACACTTTTGTAGTTTTACAGCCCTGGAGCTTGAGCACCATGAGTTTGAGTCAGCTGACATGGGCCAGCCATGTATGTTTAATTGCAGTGTAGACAGTGGTGTTGGAACAATTTTTATACTGGGGGTACTGAAAGTTATTGAACAAAACTGTACATTGTGTATATGATGGAAACCACTTCAAGCCAAGAGGTGCTGCCACACCCCTAGTTCCAGCACCTTTTGAGTATATACATATCTCAAGGATCTTCCCACCTCTGTTGCTGGCTTTGTGTGAACTGGTTGGGGCTGTTACTAAATATCTGTTTCTATTTCCTTTCTGCAAAGTGGAAATAACACCTTCCCTACTCAGAGCTTAGATGTAAATCACAAACAAGTTAATGCTATGTTTCATATATCTAGTGCTCTTCATCCTCTTTGAAATGTTGTTGCCTACCTTTGTGCTAATATTTTTGTGAGAAGAACCTGCCATGATCGAATGGGTAAGAGAACTAATCAGGAGTGGATATTAGTCTGGCATTTCAGCCTTCAGCCACATCATATAATACAATTTTAACTATTTAACAAAGCTCGGGAGGCTACGATCAGCCACAGGGTTTTCAGAGGGAAACCCGTGGCTGCTGGGTTCGCAGAAAGCAACTGGGAAAGAGAGAATAGTATCTGTGTGAGGTAAGTTTTGAAGCAAGCTCAGGAAGTGTGCTGCCCTCTGATTGGCTGGCATTTTATAGGTCTGTTAAAAACTTGGGGGCAGACCAAGCCAGCTGAGGAAAAGACTGTCCGAGAGAGAGTGATACGAGTTCCTGGACTGCAGGCCTGATTTATGTTGCCAGACTACCATTAAAGAGAAGTGGAACCTCATTGCTAAAGGTGACATTTACCAGGAAGCTGGCCAAAAGAAGCCTTGGCTCTTAAGACCCACATTTATATCTGGAAATAGTTGTTTTCTGTTCATGTGACCTTTGTGCAACAATATACTACTTCTGCAAATAAAATGGCTTACCTGAAGGACTCTGTCAAACCAAGGCTCTCAAACTTCTTTGAGTGGGGGAGGGGGAGAGAGACATTCTGAAGATTATTTTATGTGGACGCTGCAAAACTTGTGGCGCAAGGAGGGATTCATAGAGAGATGCTGAGTATCTCAACTGGGAAAACAATAGGTGTCATTCTTAGTGATTGTTTCTATAAGTGGATGCAAAATTTTAGAATTGTTGTTTTACATGAAAGGAGGTGGTGGTGTGTGTGTGAGGAGACTAGAAGATATGCAAAATATAAATCTATACATTCAGCTGATTGTCTGTCTGTAAACTAACTCTAGTGTTCTGTGACAGCAGCGAAAGAAATTCCACCAGGTAGATTAAAGATGCTGTTTCAAACTTTGTTAGAACTAGAGCATAATTTCTAGTCCTTAAAACTTTTTTAAGCTCTTTATGTAAAAGAATGATATGCAGGTTAAAACTTTATCATTCACCAAATACAACAAAACCATTTTCAGTTAATGTTTGTTACGATTCATGTTTTTTGTTAGTTTTTAATGAAAGGGGGAAATTTTGAACATGTGTGACTGGTTAGGGGTGGGTAACTGTATCTTTTGGGTAACCCGTTGTTAGCTCCTGAATGTAAATCTTTGGATTAAGTGTTGTTTCATCTTAAAATCTGTGTCCTTGTTGATTTTTCAACACTCGTGAAAATGGTTATTATTCAGTTTATATAATACTGTAACTTTGCATGGTGCTCTATAGCAGTAATTCTCAAATTTTTGTACTGGTGACCCCTTTCACACAGCATATCTCTGAGTGTGACCTCCCTTATAAATTAAAAACACTTTTAATATATTTAACACCATTATAAATGCTGGAGGCAAAGCAGGGTTTGGGGTGGAGGTTGACAGCTTGCGACCCCCCACATAATAACCTCACAACCCTGTGAGGGATCCCAACCCCCAGTTTGAGAACCTCTGCTTTATAGGATGAAAATAGTCATTGTCCTTGCCTTGAAGATCTCACATTCTAAATTAACAGACAAAAGAAAGAAGATGGGGCAGGGAAGGTGAGGATAAATCCAGGATGGCTTTGATTTTAAATCAAACTGAATGCTCACTGAAGCATGAAGGGACTTATAAATCTTTAGCGCATCTGGTATGTAAATATCTTGCAACGCCGGCTACAACAGTGCCATGCAAATGCCTGTTCTTACTTTCAGGTGACATTGTAAACAAGAACCGGGCAGTATTATCTCCTGCACGTGTAAACAAACTTGTTTGAGCGATTGACTGAACAAGAAGTAGGACTGAGTGAACTTGTAGGCTCTAATGTTTTTTACGTTGTTTTGTTTTTGAGTTCAGCTATGAAACAAAAAAAAATCTACATTTGTAAGTTGCACTTTCATGATAAAGAGATCACACTACAGTACTTGTATGAGGTGAATTGAAAAATACTATTTCTTTTGTTGTTTTTACAGTGCAAATATTTGTAATAAAAATAATATAAAGTGAGCACTACATTTTGTATTGTTTCATAATTGAAATCAATATATTTAAAATGTAAAAAAACATCCAAAAATATTTAATTTGTTTATATTCTACTGTTTAACAATGTGATTAAAACTGCGATTAAATCACGAGTAATTTTTTTGAATTAATTATATGAATTAATTTCGATTAATCGACAATCCTAGTTAAAATAGATCTCTTAAAATAGATCTCCACACTGTTGTCCTGGGCAGCACGGTATGGGGAGGATGTGAGCAGCCTTCAGTGGTGAAAGAATAGGTTAAGGACTATTTTAGAAAAGCTGGACATTCACAAGTCCATAGGTCCAGATCTAATGCATCTGAAGGTGCTGAGGGAATTGGCTGATGTGATTGCAGAGCCGTTGGCCATTAATTTTGAAAACTCGTGGCAACTGGGGGAGGTCCTGGATGATTGGAAAAAGACAAATATAGTGCCTATCTTTAAAAAAGGGAAGAAGGAGAACCCGGGGAACTACTGACCAGTCAGTCTCACCTATGTCCCTGGAAAAATCATGGATCAGGTCCTCAAGGAAACCATTTTGAAGCACTTGGAGGAGAGGAAGGTGATCAGGAACAGTTAACTTGGATTCACCAAGGGCAAGTCATGCCTGACCAACCTGATTGCCTTCTATGAAGAGATAACTGGCTCTGTGGATATGAGGAAAGTGGTGGATGTGATGTATCTTGACTTTAGCAAAGCTTTTTTATAGGGTCTCCCACAGTATTCTTGCCAGCAAGTTTTAAAAAGTGTGAATTGGATGAATGGACTATAAAGTGGATAGAAAGCTGGCTAAATTGTCGGTCTCAACGGGTAGTGATCAATGGCTTGATGTCTAGTTGGCAGCCGGTATCAAGCAGGGTGCCCCAGGGTTCCATCCTGGGGCTGGTTTTGTTCAACATCTTTATTAATGATCGGGATGATGGGATAGATTGCAGCCTCATCAAGATCGTGGATGACACTAAGCTGGGGGGAGAGGTAGATAAACTGGAGGATAGAGGTGGGATCCAAAGTGACCTAGACAAAGGAAATCTGATGAGGTTCAACAAGGACAAGTGCAGAGCCTGCATTTAGGATGGAAGAATCCCATGCATTGATACAGGCTGGGGACCGACTGACTAAGCAGCAGTTCTGCAGAAGAGGACCTGGGGATTACAGTGGATGAGAAGCTGAATTTGAGTCAGCTATGTGCCCTTGTTGCCAAGAAGACTAATGGCATATTGGGCTGCATTAGTAGGAGCATTGCCAGCAGATCAAGGGAAGTGACTATTCCCCTCTATTTGGCACCGGTGTGGCCACATCTGGAGTATTGAGTCCAGTTTTGGGCCCTCCACTACAGAAAGGATGTGGACAAATTGGAGAGAGTCCAGCGAAGGGCAACAAAAATGATCAGGGGGCTGGAGCACATGACTTACGAGGAGAGGCTGAGGGAACTGGGCTTGTTCAATCTGCAGAAGAGAAGAGTGAGAGGGGATTTAATAGCAGTCTTCAATTACCTGAAGGGCAATTCCAAAGAGGAGCAATGGTCTCAAGTTGCAGTGGGGGAAGTCTAGGTTGGATATTAGGAAACACTATTTCACTAGGAGAAGCACTGGAATGGGTTACTTAGGGAGGGGGTGGAATCTCCATCCTTGAAGGTTTTTAAGGCCCAGCTTGACAAAGCCCTGGCTGGGATGATTTAGTTGGTGTTGGTCCTGCTTTGAGCAGGCGGTTGGGCTAGATGACCTCCTGAGGTCTTTTCCAACCCTGATCTTCTATGATACTATGATTATCACTTATCATTTTAGTGGGAGAGGAAGGGAAATGGACAGTACTGCCAAGTCTCTGTATAGTCTGAAGTTATGGATTACTAGGTACTCTATGGGTATTATCTGAGTAGCATTGACCTCGTCTTCCAACCAGGAACAGGAAGCTAGCATTTATCCTTGTGGATCTTTTTATCATACGGGTAGAATGGACCTTGATTTTTTTAAATAAAGATTGGGTAAACACAAAGGTGGGAAACTCAAAACAGAATTATGCAAAGTTTTGCTGAATTAATGCCACATTGCCCCTCACTTCCATCTTCTCGAGGAAGTGGAGCATATTCTTATCTCTGTCATAGACATGTCGGATGTAAAGGTTTAGAATTTGTTTTGTGTTGATAGCTCAGGATTGTATAATAACTTAAGATTCTAGCTACGTATTGAGCTTCTGCATTCGTGGCAATAGAAATTGTACACCTGGCACACTCCTGAAGTAAAAAGTGAATTAAACAGAGTATGCAACTCTTTCTGTTCTTTCACAGTGTCACCAGCTTGGTTTTGTCATTCACAATATTGCTGTCAGATTTAATGAGACTTTATTTTGTGATTAGGTAATGCAGGTTTTCTACAATAGTTTTTTTTCTTCCAGCCAAGTTTTATTTAAAACATTCCTGTGAAAACCAAAAAGCTTCACTTTTTTGTTTTTATTTTAACAGATTGTGAAATAGGCATTTTATTCTTGTTGCTGTAGCTTATGAGGCTACCCTATAGTTTGTATGCAAAAATGCTCTAGTTCTTTATTTCTACCTTTTTTTCCATTGGAATATGATACTGACACTTAAATACTTAGCATAGTATTTGGAGTCTTAAAAATTAAAAATCGGGAATGGGTGGCATGTACATTTCACTTGAGTACAAATAGTTCCTGTAGTTTTTCTATTCTAGTCTGTCCCTTAAGGTTTTTTCCCCTGCTTCTGCCAATGGGACACAGACATTTTCTTCTCTCCCCAAGCCCTTAATTATTTTCTATCTCCATTAAGAATCAGACCCAAAGAGAGACTGCTTGGACACAAGAAACAATTTACTTCACATTTGAACCAAAATAAGAGCCAGGCGCAGCATCAGCTATGAGGATTGGTCAGTTTTTCCATGTAAAATACATTCAAAGGGCCTTTCTCTTCTTTTCAGTATGTGTGCAACACATTGTCCCTTCTACCAGTAATGAATATGAATAGATTGGGGGAAAGATGCCTTTTTGAATCAGAAAAATCTCTTAGATTCAAAGGATCTTCTTCACTTGTCTAGTCTTCCAAGGAGTCAACTGATAAAAGAAGGAAGACAATGACTTCTGACATTTGCAGGGTTAGAAAAGAAGTAGGAAATGCTACCTCACTCCAGTTTTTGAGGGGTGAGAAAAGCATTCAAGGCTGCTACCTATGCATTAAGCAGCAAAAAGAAGACACATACTTCCTCTTTCATCCATGTCAGTGTTGAATTAAACATTGAGTGCAGGATATCTTTGAAATGATAGTAAAGATCTTCTTACTATTTATCACCTCTTACTGTAGTGGCTATAGGCCCTGTGATTGGGGACCTCAGTATAACTATCTGTCGGTAAGAGGCATTCCCAGCCCCCAGAAACTTACTGTCTACATAGTCAAGACCTACGAAAGGCAGTTTTGTTAACTCCATTCTATTGAGGCACAGAAAGAGGAAGTGATTTGCCTAAGATCACACAAGCAGTCTGTGGCAGAGCTGGGAATTTAACCTGGATATCCTGAGTCCCAGTCGAGTGCCAATGCACAATCCTTTCTGTCTTTTCTTTTGTTTTAAAAGTTAGCACCAGAGGACTTCTTTAAAATTGAAATTGTTCCTTTCTTTGCTGCTTTATGGTGTGTGAAGCAAGCCTGGCAGTTTCTGTCTATGTGGTGGTTTATTCATTTGATTGTTTTTTCTCGGCTCGCCGTTTATCATGGAAATGTCAGGTCTGGTTTTACTTGAAAACTTCTTGTTTGTTGTGAGTTCTAACATTTAAATTGAGGGATTGGGAGTGCTGAATCTTGAACAAAGATATCCTGTATCCAAACTGTTGTTCAGTGTGAAGGGAGTACAGTTGCTAACAAAAGCAAACGAGTTTGAAACTAAAAATCCCTTCCCTTTCCAATTGTTCAACTTTCATTCTTGACTTATGGTATGATGAAATCTCTGGTTCTCTAGTCTTTATTAGGGGATGTCTCTTGTAGGGAACACTTTTTGTTATTACTTATTCAGAATCACCATGATTAGTCATGTTGTGAACTTTATGTAGCTAGGATGCTCGCTGTTACAAGCATTCTCTGACTTAGGAGTTAAAATATCTGCAGCAGTTGGTGACCTGTCCATACAAGGGCTCCCAAAATTGCTGATGCAGCTGGAGCAGAAAGCATTGGCAATGGTGGGGAAACTTGAAAAATTTGTTGGTGGAAACATTCCTGAAGCGTCTTCTAAAACCTGAATTTCTAATGTTTAGAAATAAGTAGAAAAATAATTTTTTGAAAGTAGTCATTCAGGTCTACTATGTAAAGAAGCAAAAAAGGACAAAAATCTGGATTTTTGTCCTATTTGTTGATCATCTTGAAAAGACTTCTATCATGTCCCTACTGAGTCAGGATTCAGAATAGGCTCCTTCAGTCTGAACAAAGCCAGGAAAAGTCTAAAAGTCCACCCTGCAATTCAGAAGCTAATAATTTTAAGTAGTGGGCATGACCAGATTAATGCTTTCTTTCCCCAACCTTAATCCTTTATCAGAACTACTAGCTATCAAATAGAAACTTTGTTGTTGAGTCTCTGTCCCCAGTGTAAATGCTGTCATTTCTGAACTGCTTTGGGGCTATTGGTTTGGAGAAGGGTTTGGGCTGGAATTTGTATGCTTAAATAAATGTTACTTCTGTGCTGTCCATAAAAGCTGAGTTAAGCAAAGGATGTCAGCAAAATTTTCAGTGTTCTTATGGGTTCTGTTTTTATTGCTTTCTTCAGTGCCCAATTTTCTCCTCATTTGTAAGCCTATTCTTAGTGGCCAGCTGTTCGGTCAAGTGTGTCTCACTGAGCTGCTGGCTCTCTGCTTTATTGCAGGTCTTGCCAGACCATGTATCAGGGTGGAATCAAGCTTTGAGCTTTAAATTCCTGCTATTTTTCCACAATTGGGAAATTATATTTCACTTCATTATATCCTAGATATCACACCTTCTGTCTTGAACCAAGATGCATTTCTTGGATGTTAATAGAACAATAAAGACTTGGCTACTTATATAAAATGCTGGGGCCACATTTTCATAAGTGACTAATGATTTTGGATGCCCAAATCGAGATGCTTTAAAGGATCTTGATTTTTAAGAAACTGGTGAACCCCTACCTTCTGAAAATCAGGCCTCTTGAACATGCCTCTACTTAGGCACGCAAAATCACTAGTCACTTTTGAAAACTTGGACTTAGGACTTCAGGAACTTGGGGCATGGCTACACTTGCAGATATAGAGTGCTTTGAGTTAAACCTGCCTTCATAGAGCGCAGTAGGGAAACCGCTGCAATCTGTCCACACTGACAGTTGTAAGTGCACTGGGGTGGCCACATTAGCAGCTCTTGCAACAGTCACAGAGAGCAGTGCATTGTGCAAGTGGCTGCAGTGTGCTGTTCAAATGAGGGGGGTGGGATGGACTGTGACAGGGAGTGTGGTGTGTGTATGTGGGGGGAGAGAGTGGGTTTTTGGGGGGCTGGGAGCAAGTCAGCATGCTGTCTTGTAAATTCAGACAGCAACAGATCCCTTACCTCCCCCCCACATCTTTCTCTCTCTCTCTCTCTCTCACACAGCATTCCACAGTAATGGTTGCTTTGTCTCGGAGCAAATAAGCATGCCAAATGTCAGAAACGAAGCTTTCAAAGGGCATATCGTCATGCCTGCAGTGATTCCAAAACAATGACAAGAGTGACCACTTGACTTAAGGGGATTATGGGACTTTTATGGAGGCTGATCAGAGCGCAGTAATGCAACACCTTGTTCACACTGACGCCCGGACGTTTCGTCCAATGCGCACCAAGTGTTAATCTTCTTGCCGAGGTGGAGTTCCAGGAGTGCTCTAGCCCTGGAGTCAGAGCTCTCTATGTGCCTTGCCAGTGTGGATGGGTAGTGAGCTAGGGCACCCGGGGCTGCTTTAATGCGCTCTAACTCTCAAGTGTAGCCAAACCCTTGGAGAGATACTCAGGGCGTATGAGATGGTTTGCTGCCTCCACCCCTCTTCCTGAATAAGGGTACAATTTTCAAAAACACTTAGGATTGGTTTAGCTCTGCATTGACTTCAGAAGGAGCCAACTTAGGCGCAGCAATATCCTGGGTGCTCCCGCGTAGATTTATAAATCAAATGAGCAAGTGACATTCAGCAGACACAGAATTTATCGGAGTCCCACATTTAATTACTGGTGCATTTTTCTCTTACTAAAATGTTAGTCTAGGTTTTTAAGACGACCCCCCCCCCAGAATGTGGAAGGTACAATCTATCTAGTTTTTATATTAGTTGATACTCCATTTCAGACCAGCTCTTCATCAAAAACAAACAAATATCTTTTGTGTATATTGGTATACCTTTGTTTTAGAAGGGAGTTCCTCATGTTTAGAAAAATAGATTATCTATAGTAACTTTTTATATGGGTTTTATTTCTAATATTCTTCTGTGGAATGGATATTAACTGGTAATCTGGAATGGAGGTGCAATGGGACCATCTTCTTCCACGTGCTTGAGAGTAGTTTCTACATGCTGAATATTCAAAATAGTGTATAAGGTAGCATATTTGAAAATGTTCCTATAAACATTGTCCTTGTCAAGAAGCTCTAGTCCTTTATTAGCATTTTACATAACTTTAAGAATTAATGGTGACCTGCAAAGGATTTTTTTTAAATGTAGTTGGGGTATACTTTTTTGAAAAATTTGCAGCTTTACAATGAATAAAGAAGACATGGAAGGGTAAGGGGTTGGGTTACGTTTTTTTTTTAAGATTAAAACCCATTAATTGACCATAACCAGAATCATCACATAAGTGTTTAAACAAACACTCTCATTAAACAATTCCTTACCGTCACAGTATATGAATCTTCACTGTCTCAGCTTTTGTGGTGGTATCATTTCACTAGTTCTTTTCTTCCCTTTTCTTTCAGTCATCATACAGTCTTCCAGGCTAGATAGGATGTGAATTTGTAATATTAGCGCTTTCTCTCCTCTCCCGCCCCCCCCCCAAGGCAGTTTGTAATAGGCTCAGAAAATGCAGAACTTTTTTTACAATTGACTTTTCATCTAAGGAACTCATTGTTATCAGACTCCCTAACATTAGGCTGTCGTTCTGTCCACCTCAATACCTCCATTATGCCATAGTGGACTTGAAGCAATTTTGTGCTATGTCTTGCAATAATTAATCTAATATGTGGTCAGAGTTGAAACTTCAACTCAGAATATCCTGGTTTAAACTAGAAGCTGTCCAGAACCAAAGCCCTGGATCCAAGCAGTCCTGACCTTTATGATTCAGGCCAGTTTACACTGACTGAGCTAATCTGGGGAAGGAGAGCATTTTGCAAAATATCACTTAAGTGTGCACTCTTATGAGGTGCTGGAAGAGAAAATAGATGCTCCACTCAGGATGCTATTGTCTAAGAACGCCAGAAAGTCCCATTAAAAATGTGTTTGTGAAATGGCAGACTCTCATTAAGCAGCTCTCCAGTACTTCTCGATGTAAAGGGAATGGTTTCTTTCCTGAAAAATGATATTGATTCATATTCTCGTTCACAAGATGGCGTGATCCTGTTGGGAATCCCCAAATGCTAAGCTGACTTTGGCTAAATGTTGGAAAGACTTAAAAGGTAACCACATAGGATAATTCCTTGTGATTGAAACTCCCAAGGCTTGACTTCACAGTTGCAGCTGTGCTAAATTCTCCTCTCATCCCCTGGACTCCAGTGTCTTGCCTAAAGATTTATTAGACCACAAAAATAAGTAAAATCTGAGGCACAAAATTAAGTTAGTGACCACTTAGCTTGCCATGAATGCTAACTACTTTTACATTTTTCTAGAGTGGCTTAAGCCTGGAAGGGGAAAATTCAGGCAGATGAAATAGCTTGTGCTCCATTACCCAGATAAGTCATAATTTCCCCCCACCTCTTATTAGCGTTTGTCATAATGGTAGCAGCAATCAGATCGAAGATCTCTAGTCTCCTACTTAAAATAACTAGCTTGTCCAGTCTCTATGAGCTGTGATCACCAAAGAAGAACTTCAGAGGTTCTGTGCCTTAAACAGACTCAGTCCACAGAAATTCTTTTGGAAAGTGGACTCTTGTGTACTGAGGGGAGAGGGTAACCAACTCTGATGGGTGAAGTACTTGATTCCATGGAACAGATAACAGAATATTAACTGTTCACATGGAATTCAAACAAGGTCTAAATCATCCATCTAAACTAGGGATGCACTTAAACATCCTCTAGAGTACTACACTACCCCTCCCCCCCAAAAAAAAACCCCCAACAACCCCCCCATATCTGCTCCCCTACCCCTTAAAAACACCCCACCATGTGATAGTCAGTTTGAACCCAGTTTGAACCCTGGAGACAACGGTGGATCTGAGAGCCTGAGCTCCAGCCTGAGCAGGAACATCTGCGTCGCTGTCTTTCGCCCTGTGACCTGTCAGTTGACTCAGGCTCTGAGGCTCGCTCTTGTGGGGTGTGTGTGGTGTTTTTGTTTTGCAGTCTAGGCATGCCCCAGTATCTAAGACCTAGTTCATTAGACTTTGGCATGACCCCTATCTCACAATCCTTGGAAATAAACCTGTCTGTTCTGTGAACTGACTGGAAGTCTTAATCTTGGAGCAGCCAAGCAGGTGAAATCCCTTGAATGTGCTATGGGATCTGGAAAGAATGCATCAAACACCAAATGCTAGCTGGAGAGTTCACAGGGTCACCTGCATAGTGCAGATGATATGGTATTGCAGGAAGAACTGACAAACAAACATGTTGTGTTAGAGGGTGATGATGGTAGCTGTCTTTAGCAGGGCATGTGACTGCCAGAAACCAACACCTTTGGGTTGTACAGTTGCGGCTTCTGTAAATAGTGGCACACAAAGAACAGAATGGTCCTGTCCTTTTAGGTGGGCAGAAAGAAGTCTAAACTCTACATCAGTGATAGTCAATTAGATCTACCTGTGGGTTGATTTGAGAATTTTATGACATGAGGTGGGCTATTTGCATAGAAGGCTGACAAGACAAGGCAAAAAAAAAAAAAAATCAGCTGCCAATAAAGACCTTTATTGCAATGTAAGTATTAGTGTTTGTCTTTTAACCAAGTTTATAAATCAACATTATTACCTGTATTTGTGACAATATCGAATGGGGGAGGTGACATTGATTTTTGACAAGTTTTTTGAGGAGGGATTTGTAAGAGGTCAGGGCAAGGCACATACACAGGTTTGAAGAGGCTCATCTGTCAGGTGATAGCAGTATTGTTTTTGTTTTGTTTTGTAATGTTCATGGTAGAAAACCCAGATTCTCAGAGACATCCAAATATCGTTAAAAGATAGATGGCTAGATTCTGGTTATTCTGAAACTGGTCAGCATATTGAGTCCAGAAAACACGAAGTCCCACTTCTCTGAATTTTGCCTTCAAGGCATCTGAGCTCTGGAGCCTTATAATTTTCTAAGTGAAAGGACCTTCATCAATTGAATAAAAAATGTCCTTTGCTTCAGAAGGGCAAAGTCCATCGGCAGAGACTACAAACGGATCACGAACAAACAAAGGTGAATCCTTTGGAATTTTAAAATTCTCAATTGCATTTTAGAATTTTTGATCAGATTGTTTAGGAATTCTTGCTTCGTTTTCATGGAAGATTAATGTGTAACGACAACATGCGGTGTGGGAAAGTGCAACATCTTTTCTGTTGTCTATCTGAAAGATTTGAAGATTCCTTTGAAAGGCATGCACTTTTTCAAACAGATCCGCAGTGTTGCTTGCATGGCCTTGGAGCTGTAAGTTGAGGGAATTCAAGTGACCAGTAATATTGCACAGAAAAGCTACCTGTGACATAGAGAGGATATCATTAATAAATTCCAGGAACTCGCAGGCCTTATTGGTCTTTTGGTTTGAAAGAAATTCTATTATTTCTTTTTGAAGCATGCATAACCTTTATAACACATGCCCCCTACTTAACCAGCGAATGTTACTGTGCTGCAAGAGGTCACTGTTTTTGGTTAAATGTCTTGTAAAAGAGCTTTAAAAAGACGAAGTTGCGATCTAGAAGTTAAGTGTTCACTAATCTCATCACAGTACCCATTGTTAGTCCCCAGACAATTTACCACACAAGACAGTCTGGTGAATGATGCAGTGATATATATTGAATGAAGGGTATATTGCTGCCAAACAGAAAGCAAAGCTCTCAGTCATGGAGGGACCTCTGTCTGTAACAAGCAAGTTTACTTTCTGCAGATCTAAACCTTTTTTTTTTTTCTTTTTCTTTTTCAAAAAAGTCCTTTTAACTTTTCAAAAATGATCTCTTCTGTGGTGTAGGTTTTTAATGGTATTAAGCCCAAAAATTCTTCCTTGAAAAATTTCATTATCATAAAATCTAACAAACAGTGATAGCTGGGTAGTGTCGCTTAAATCACTTTATTTGTCCACTGCAAGAGATGTATATTTAGCATTTTTTCAAATAAAAAAGCAGTGCTGATAAACAATCCTCATAAATTACCTCCAAACATTGCACTGCTATCGAATTAGATGGGAACTTGCATCGCACAGTTCACAGTGTCATCTTTGTTTTTATCTCTGGCAAAAAGCTCCTCCAGCATTTCCAGCTTGCACTCCTTCACAAGCTTGGCATCCAGGAAAGGTTGTTTCTTTTTAGCTAGTACCAACAGTATCCGAAGAGAAGCAGCTGATGCTTTTTCCTATACAGTCGCTGATGTGAGAATGACATTTTGAGTTTTGATACGAAAACTTCAGATTTTCAGTTTTGTCATGTCTTGCAACACTGCCAGGATGATAGGCCGTGTTAAAGTTACTCTGCTTTGATTCAAAGTGTTGCCTCACATTGACGACCTTACAGACGGACACAGTTTGTATATTAAACACAAAGGTGTTGCATTTAAATGAGGTGGCATAATAAGAAATTCTGCTGTCCAGTTTAGGTTTATAGCTTCGTTTTTGCTGTCGACTTTGCAATGTTTAGTCCCATTCACATTAATTTTTGGCTCAATTTCCATCACAAATGAACAAATGAGTTATGTCCTAGCTCAATCATAGCCAATGCTATTGTGAGAACTTAAGATCCAGTAAGCCGTGCTTAATTCATGCCAGAGCTTGCTGGGGCTGAGCTCTTGCACCTCTAGGCTTGAAAGTTCATAGCCCTGGCACCTCTGGGCTCCCAGCCAGCAGCTGCTGATCTGTAAGGGTGGCAGTACACCATACCATGCCACACTTACATCTTCACTGCTGCTGGTGGCACCTCTGTCTTCAGAGCTGGGCACCCAGCCAGGAGCCGCTGCTCTCCGGCTGCCCAGCCAGTGCTTAATTTGATCCAGGGCTTGCTGGGGCTGAGCACTGGCACCTCTTTCATTACAAATTAAGCACTGCCATTAAGTTACTTACTAAGGAAGTCATTAAAAATGATCCGTAGCGCTTCACTGTTCATGAATTTAATTATAAACTTTTTTTTAAGGTGAGCTGGTGGGCCACACAGGAAGACTTGAGAGAGAGGATGCTTTTCATCTGCTACAGGGCAGGATGCCTACTGCCAATCCCAGATGTGATATAGTTAAAAGGATGCAAGTGTCAAGCAAGTCCTTTTGAATTAGATCTCACTCTTCTTGCGGCATCAGTACACCTGCCTGCACTAGGATTTTGTTGCTCTCTGAAATAATGGCAACAAAATTTTTGTCCTGCCTATGTGAGCGGTTACACCATTTTAAATACTGGTTCAAAGGAGCTAGTTATTAACAGTGCAAGCAGGTCCCTGTGTTAGTCTAGCTTTCATATTAATTGTTCAAATGTGGAAGTCATCATCTGAAGAGGGGCTGCTGGGAAATGCTTGAAGGACACACAGGTGTGAAATTACTGATCCTTCAGTGACTGAGTGGCTTGATGTCCTATGGCCTGCATTGGCACAACTGGAACACAGAAAACAATTAACAGGCGAGAGTTTCACTGTGGTTGCCAGCAGAGGCTCTATGGGTGACGGTATATATGGGAGAAACTGTCTAAATACTTTTTTATTATGTGTGTGTATGAATAATAATGACAGAAGAAAGGAGCTGCCAACCTATGAAAATTGACTAGATGAATTTTTAGTAATTTTTTAGTGTTTTAAAAGTTAAAACCAGGATAACACCTGAGTTGCCTTTGAGGAATCTGCAATATAACGAAACTTGAAATGACGGAGAGAATCCTAATAACCTATATTTATACAGTATTGCTTCTGAGAAGTTCTATAAATATCCTCTTTAAAGAAACAAAAGGAAACATCTCTCAGCATATTTGTATTCTAATCTAAAATACCACACAGTGAGTTATTCTTCATTAGTGTAGATTCCAACATTGTCTCTGATGAAAGAGAGGAGAGAAATGTAACTCTATTCTGATATAACATGACCCGATATAACACGAATTCGGATATAACGTGGTAAAGCAGTGTTCCCGGGGGTCGGGGCTGTGTGCTCTGGTGGATCAAAACAAGTTCGATATAATGCGGTTTCTCCTACAACACGGTAAGATTTTTTTGGCTCCTGAGGACAGCGTTATATCGGGGTAGAAGTGTAGTTCCAAAACTCTGTATAACATTTAGTCCAAAAGATGGAATATGGTGCATTTTGATGAAATTTTCTAAACTGTAATTATTCATGAGTATGAATTCAACAATTTTCAATTTATCCAACATACAAGGGGTTATTATTCAACTAGCACTAGGTAACTAGATTGCCTATAGTAATAAAACTCTGTATTCTGTATGGAGGAGCTACATGATATCTTGTCTTTTAGAAAACACTTGCCTTGTAGCAGATGTTCCTTAGTTAGGAATTTGTGGAAGTATGTGTAACCAGTTTAACCAGTTTGTGCTGCCAGGTGAAACACTTTCCAAATGCCATAATCTATATTGTTACACCATTATATACATTTTTTAAATGTATAATTATCCAAAATATTTTTCTTATTTTTTTTAGCGTGCATCCTTTTATAGAAATCTTAAGATGACTTTACAAGGCAACACATGAAAACTTTTATGAGAGTTTTGGCTTTGGAGTCTTGGATTTGTGTGAAATCTAGGTAGGGATATATGCCAGGAGTACAAGGAAAGAATTAGAGCTGTGTTTATGTAGTACTAAAACATACACTTAATTTGTAGAATTTGCATGTTAATGGCAGCACATGAACAAAGTGTTTTTGTAACTCAAAAATGTGAATTTTATTCTGTTTCAGGAAGAGGAAAAGGGTTTAGAAACAGAAACCCAAGTTTTGAAGCTGCATCTGCCTACGGTGAGCTGTCAGTATAGAAGCCTGATATTTGTTGTTTTGTTGTTTACCTCCCTTTTCTGCCCCTATCCTCCCATTATCCTAAATCTGAACCTACATCAGGTCTCCAGTAGATTTGTCTAACTTCTTAACAAAAAAGTTCCCTTCTCCTAAATTTATCTACTTTTAGGAATTGCTGCCTCCTGATGTTTCCTATCTTTAGAAACATTGTCCAGAAAACAAAATGACTTCTATAGCAAGTAATCAGTTTAATATATTGCATTTGTGCAGTGTTCTGTGGGCATTTGATGTACAATTTCTTTTCCTAAACATATATAGTCATACAAAGTTTGAAATGGTAGACATCATGCATGTATCTATATAGCAGAACTCTGCAAATTATTCAACCTTTTAAAATGAACTTCCATTTCCAAATATTGTTGAATGATTTTTCCCCACCCCCAGCAAAGGAGATTTCTATTAGGTATTCACATCTCCTATAAGTGCTAGTGGTATTTGTGCTGTAACATTTCAAAATTACTGCCGTAGGCATACATCACTGGGAATTTAACTTACATCTTTGGTTTTACAAATAAATTGAGCTATCTCAAGTTTAAAGTGTACAAATAAAACTAGCCTCTAATGCAAGCTGAAAAAATGTGCCAGACATTTACTAATCAAAGGTGTCATAAACAGATAGCTAAGGGTTAATGTCTCTTTCACCTGTAAAGGGTTAACAAACAGTGACCTGCAACACCTGACCAGAGGACCAGTCAGGAGACAAGATACTTTCAAATCTGGGTGGAGGGAAGTTTGGGTGTGGGTCCTTTGTTCTTGGTCTGTTCTCTTTCTGGGCTCTGAGAGTGACCACACGAATCTCCAGGCTCTTTAATCTTCTGTTTCCAATTGTAAGTACAGAGGTAGAAAGACAATATAGGCTTTTACATTGTTTTTCTGTATTTGCAAATGTATAGTCTGCTGGAAATAGTTTAAATTGTATTTTTTCTGGATAAGGCTGTTTATCCATTTTCTATAAGCTGAAAGACCCTGTAACTGTTTACCATCTAAATTGCAGAGATAAACCTTTTACTTTTTCTTTCTTTTTTATTAAAAGCTTTTGCTTTAAGACCTGTTTGATTTTTTTCACCTAGTTAAGGCTCAAGGGAGCTGAACCTGTGTACACCAGGAAATTGGTGGGGAGAAGGGAAAGAGAGCAGAGGGGAGGGAAGGATAAGTTTCCTCTTTGTGTCACATTCAAGGAGCTTGAATCTGTATTGCCCTGAGGGAGGGAAAGGTAAATTTCCTCTTTGTGTTAGATTCACGGAGTTGAATCACGGTGATCTCCTAATATACCCAGGGCGGGAAAGATCTGGGAGGAGGTAAAGAGGGGGGAGGGAAAGGTTTATTTCCCTTTGGTGTGAGACTCAAGGAATCTGGGTCTTGGCGGTCCCCAGGGAAGGGTTTGGGGAGACCAGAGTCTATCAGGCACTCTACCTAAGTCCTGATTGGTGGCAGCCTATCAGATCTAAGCTGGTAATTAAGCTTAGGAAAATTCATGCTCGTACCCATATTTTGGACGCTAAGGTTCAGATTTGGGAATTATACTATGACAAAAGGTCCACAGGCAATTTGTTGGAGGGGCATGAAGGGTCGAGTGCCTTCCAGCAACCGGCCCAGTTGGGGAGTGGAGGATGCGGAGCCACAGCCTGAAGAGAAGGGGCGGGGCCAAGTCCTCTTCTAGCCATGCTATCTGGGACGCTGCCTGATGCAGCGCAGCGGCTGACTAGGAGAGGTTTCAGGCTTCACCCACCTTTTCCTCTGAAGCTCAAGACATCTCTCTCTACTTTGTGCCTGCACAGCCTTCTGGTTATTTGTTTGTCACATTCAGAATTAGGATACTGCATAGAAGGCAGATTAATTGTTCACCTCTTGTCAAACTTTTACAGTTTTTTGTTTTTTACAGTGCAAATATTTATAATAAAAATAAATATAAAGTGAGCACTGTACATTTTGTATTCTGTGTTGTAATTGAAATCAATGTACAAGTATTTGAAATTGTGGCAAACATCCAAAAATATTTATATAAATGGTATTCTATTATTATTTAACAGCGTGATTAATTTGTTTCACAGCGTGATTAATCACGATTAATTTGTTTAATCGCTTGACAGCCCTAATTAAAACACATTGGCTGACACGTGTCCTTTTGAAAGTATCTTTTTTCCTTCACGAGGCCTAAGATGCGTCCCCAATTTCCTGATTTGTTGGCACTGGTCTCACAATCTGTTGAGTAACTAACTTGTGTTTAATGTCTTCATTTTAAATGAACACCTTACTATGTTCATCTTGTGGTGGTGGTAATGTATTCTTTTCTGAGGGAAGAAAATACAAATGGTCAAATATATTGAATCTAATGTAGGTGGGTTTTTTATATATACCGTGAAGTAAGCTTTTTATGGCAGTAGTTTTATAGTCCCAAATCTAAGTAGTTCTTTGACATATTTAATGCAAAGTCATGGTTCTTCCTTTCTCCTTTACAGCTACATACTTGATTGGGGAGTGCTATCTTTTCCTGAAGTTGCACCCATTCCACATTTCCTGGGGGTGGGGGTGGGGGCAGGGGGAGGATGGTTGTATCACCTCTACACTATTTCCCTTCCCTCTTCCCCAGTTTCATGTTGTCTTCTCCGTGCTTCCACTCTCATCCTTCCTCCTTTTGGCAATAATTGCCCAGAAGTTTGTGGCTGTGAGGAGCTGCTGCTACTATCACTCATTTCTAAGGCTTCTGCAGAGAAGGTCATCTTCTCTTCTGCTCTGTTGTACAGGTAGAAGCAACTGACAGAGGAGGAGGTTATGGATGGAGAATTGAATTGTTACTGCTGCAGCACTATGTGGTGGCTGGAGTCAGGCACTGTAATTACTCTGTTTAGGTGTTCCCTAGCACTGTCTTCTGTAGCATCTATTTAAGTCTAAAGCCTATAAGGACCACACAGGAGGATGGCAGTTGAGCCCCAGTTTCAGTCTTGTAATTTTTTTCCTAGTGCACTACCTCCATTTCCCAGAAAAAGCTTCTGTGCTGTAGGAGTGCCTTCAGTTTTGCTAGATATAGAACTGTTGCAGGCACAGAATTTTGATCTGAAGACTAGTTTTTTGACCATTTTAATATTTATTGCTTATAATTGTAGGGGTCAAGTCTGGGGAGAATATAACACTTCTGGTTTGTTTGTTTACAAAATTGTGTGTGTCATATGAGAGGGAGTTACAAACGTATTTCTCCCAATCTGGCCTTCTCTACACAGACAGATGTGTTGAGTGTTCAGGATAAAGAGGGGTCTGTCTCTGTCTGTTTAAAACCAATGATATAAAACTTTATATATAATTTTATAACAGCTTGCCCCTTTTTCCTGTATCGAAATCCAAAATCCTGATATAGCTGCAACGTTGTTAGTTTTCAAGAAGTTCTAGACTTCTTTCAACAATATTTAAAATCCATTCTAGTTCTTATTAGTGGTCTTCTCTTTGCCATTTGAATTTCAGCTGAGTCCAGTTTTTCCCTCAATTTTATTTATGTTGGACTTGTAAAAGACCACTGAAGTTCTTCTTTGAGTAGATGCAGCTGTATATTCCACTTAACTGTTTGCATATCCAGTGCACCAGAGCCAGAGTTTTGTCTAGCAGTATCCATAGAGGTGTAGTGCTTGTGCCTTGTGGCTGTAGCCCCTCGCCTGGCTATATGAGGTGGTGCTGCCCGACCCACTTCAGTTCTTTCTTATCACCTGTGATTGGAGCTGGAGCTCTGTGATTCTTAACCTAACAGTTCCTCAGAATCTTTGGACTTTGTTGTTCTAGTTGTATATAGTTAGTAATACCCTAGTATTCGTGTTAGTTAGTTTTCCCTTGGTGATGCCCTCACCAGGGTTCAAATGTGCCTCTCAGGTGAGAGGCGATCCTCAATGATGACTCTCTCACAAGGTGTTTGATCTGCTTAGATGAGGCTCACATCAAAGAGTGGTGTTTGATCTGTGAATCATTCACAAAATTGACTCAGTTGGCTAGAGACCTTTGTCATGAGGCCTGCTTCGTTGCCAAGGCCTACTTCGGTCATAGGTTGCCCTTGATCTCAGTGAATGGTGCTGGCTGAAAAAAATTGCTCTCCTTTGAGTGTGCCGAAGAAAAGATCTCATAAAACCACTCCAGTCCTCATGGTGTCTTTTATTCCTCCTCCAGGAAGAGTACAGCTGCTGCTGGCATGTGGGATGAAGCATGTCCTTCCAACTGCTCCCTGATACCATGTAGGGATGTGAGAGGCTCTGTACCGTCAACTCAGGCTGTGGCCTTGGAGTGTCTGTTGGATCTAGTGCTGACAAAGGTGATGCCAGTGCCAACTGTGTCCATGTTGACAGCATATCATGTGGCGGCAGACTTCCTCTGCCTTTCCGTCTAGAGGTCTCCTTTGATCCAGGACTTAGCCAGGGCTATGGGATCCACAACTTTGCTGCCTGGACAGGCCACTGAACCTTTGGGTCTGGTCGCACAGCAGCCTGCTGTTTCTTTACTGCAGACCATGCAAGTGAGTCCGGTGTTGGGTTTGGCACAAGGGACTTCCTTGGCACTGGGAAACTCCTCAGCATCAGTGCATTCCACTCTGCTGGTGTTACCATGGCAGCATTACCTGCTCCCTACCTCGGTACTGTCGGCTGTTTCGGTACTGCCACTAGCTTTAGTACCAACACCAGTTCTAGCACTGGAGACGGTTGAGGACTATCCTGGGCCAGATGAGGTGTTTCAGCAGTTGGCAACGATCCGTCCCTCGCTATGGGTGAGTCTGACTGGTTGCTTGCACCGTCGAGGCTGGCTCCACCTTTATCCCCAGAATCTCAAGACTTCTTGGTATCCAGGGCAGCATCTTTCTCCCACTCTCCATTTCCTGGCCTACACCTGGGACTGTTCATGGAGCAGCATGGGTACCGAGATCTGGTCAGGATGGGGGCCTGTGGCCTGGTGCCTGCTGACCACCAAGACCTTACCCTTATGTCCAGCTGCCCCCATGGAACTTATGAGTTGCTCCTTATCCAACTCTTAAGACAAGATAACCAGTCATGTTAGTGGCTGGGGCTGTTCACCTGCCACAATTTCAGGTGCCAGCTGTTCCCCCTTCTTACCTCAGGGAGCCTTTAGAATTGCCCCATCCATGTCTGCCTGTTCAGGAAGGGGACCCATCATTGGCACAGTTAACTGCCTCTTCCTCATCCCCGAGTGACTCGGGTGTGTCTGACTCTTCCTCCCCTTTTGAGCCTGAGGACTTCAAGGCCTACCAGGACCTTTTGCAGTACATGGCTGCTTCCCTGGACATCCAGATGGAGCTCCTGCAGGAGAATACCCATAAGTTGTTGGACATCCTTCAGCCATCTTCCCTCAGGAGAGTGGCCTCTCGTACTCAATGAGGCATTCCTGGAGTCTGCAAAGGTTAATTGGAGCACACCAGCTTCAGTGCCACCCATGACAAAGTGTTTGGAGAAACACTACTTTTGTCTTGATGAAGCGATCTGAGGGGTTCCACCTAGCTCCTAATTCACTCATCGTAACTGCCATGAATGACAGAGCTTGACAGGGCAGATTGAAGTCCACTCCTAAGGAAAAAGACCTCTTTAAGGATGGACTTAATGGGTAGAAAGATTTGTACCACCTCTTACCTGCAAATGGGGATTGCAAACCAGCAGGCGCTGTTGTCCAAATACGATTTTGTAAATTAGACGTCTGTCTGAATTTACAGACCAGCTGCCTGAAACCTCCAGGGAGAATTTCAGTCATTTGTTGCCAAAGGCTCCTGGGTGGCCATGCTAGACATAACATATGCTTCAACCAGAATGATGGCCTTGGTGGTGACCATGAGCAGGGCATCCTGGCTGCAAAATTCAGGCATTGCTCCCTATAGAGGACATGCCCTTTGATAATCAGATCCTCTTTTTGGACAAAACCAACAAAAATGTGTACCCTTTCTAGGGCTTTGGGGGTGTACGCTGGCAGTGCAAAGATGCCAGAGGTCAGCTGCAGCAGTACTGCCTGTAATGCCCCTTTGGACAATTGTTCCCTCCTCAGAGACAGCGGGTATTGGAAGGGGTATTGGTCCCAGAGGTGGAAGCATTCAGGTTGTGGGTTTGGCCAGTCGACACACCCTCCTCCAATGCCATCAAGTGTCTGTTTTTGACTTGTTTGTCAGGGCAGCAGTCCAGTTGTGACTTCCATTATCCTGTTTCTCTTCTCTCTTTTCCCCACCCTCCCCCCAATTTGGAGACAGGCTACCTTGCTTTCTAGATGTTTGGAGCTCAGTTACTATCAACAGCACTGTCAAATTGGGTTATGCTATCCAGTTCTTCCTCAACCTGCCTGCATCTCACGATGTGGCTGCTCTGTGGTTGAATGAGGAGGAAGAGTAATGTTTTTGGCGGCTGTTCGACAGGTTCTGCTTACTAATAGGAAACCCTCTATCCGGATGGTCTATTTTGCAAAATAGGCCCAGTTTTCAATCTAGTCATTGGCCTACGGAGTTCAGCCAATGCTGGCTTGTAATCAGGAGTATTTGCCGCATCTTCAGTTGTTGCGCCTTATGCTTAGCTTGTTGAGGGCATATCTAGTGATGATCTCAGCCTTTCATCCCCCTATTCGTGGAAGATTGGTCTTTTCCAGTGTAGTGGTAAGGAGCTTCTTGGAAGGAATTATTTGTCTCCATTTGCCATTGTGGGAACTGGTTATCATGGGGAACCATAACATGATCTACATAATTTTTCACTTGGATGTTTTGTAAAGGCTTAACTGGAGAGACATTGCAGAGCATGGGCGATGCACTGTAACATGCACTGCTAAGGAGTCTTATTTATCAGCAGAGTGGATTTGATTTAAATAACTAGTCAGGAAGACTTGATTTAATCATGGATTTCTACATAAAAGTGCCTTCTTGTTGGTTGTTAGAAGCTCAATACATATTTTTCGCAACTCAGAGGTAGATGTAGGTTTCATTTTCAGAAGGTACACACTATACATTTTTAAAGTTGTTTTATTTTGAGAACTTTTCAGATTAGTTTTACAGCTATATCAGAAAATGAATGATTGGTTATTTCATTTACCAAAGGTAATTGAAGCAGATATTTATGAAGTCACTGGGAGATGAGCTATCTCCAATTCAAGAGGTTATTCATTAATATTTGGAGGATTTCCTTGGCAAGCTGTATTAGAAGAACATCACCAGACAGACATTTAAATTGTTTTATTTAACAAAAAAACAACGTTATGTATTCTGCATTTTTTTCTTCAGTGGCAAATATATAACATTTTAACAAAACAAGCATATGAATTTTTGAATTTACTTAAACATTCAAGTTTTTTAAAATCAGGTTTGTTTTTGTTAAAATTGTTTTTAACTAAAATAGTTAAATGAAATAAATATTTAAAAAAAAAAAACCCCAAAATTAAATTCACTATCTCAAGTCAATGTGAGAAACTTAAAGTATTGGCTTCTGCATCTAACTCAGTTGTCTTCATCTTCATTTTCCTGTTTGTTCATAATCTGGAAAAGAACAACATGTTTTCCTGCTTTTTCAGGTCCCAAACTACTTCTCAATTTAAAATGAATTAGTGCAAAGGAAGAAAATATTCTTTCTATGCCAACAGAAGAAGCTACTGCTGTTAAAAATGAGATCATCACTTCAACAGTCTCTGAATCCAAGTGCTTAAGTGACTTCTTCCAGTTCCCTGGCGTGACTTTCTTTAAAACATCATCAGCAAACATATATTTCTTGAATGGTTCTTATTCCCAAGCTGGCTCTCTTTTACAGCCTGCTGCCATTATAGGTTTTCCTTTCTAGTGAGAGAATGGTGTGGCAGATCTCAAATCAGTGAAGGCTACACTCAGAAAGACCTCAAGACTTCTGGAATATGCTGCTCAAACAGTTTCACTGTTGTTTCTACTGCCTGTCCTTCCCTTCTCACATTTATCTCCAGACTTCTTCTCCTTGTCCAGATCTATTCTGCCCCCAACAATCTTCTATTCATTGAACTTTTTGAAACTTTGCACTTTTAGAGGGAGGTAAGGGTTTGACTCTGTGTACACAAATTTGCAGAGAAACAGTTGAGTTGAGGTCTGTTATTTCTCACCTCTATATATTATTTATTTAAAAACATTTTTGCTGTTAACAAGCATATTATCTCTGGAGAAACAAATCCACAGTTTGAGAACTGCAAAACTAAGCATCTCTGATGGTATCTTCTAAGTTGAGCACTGAGTCCCATTGGGTAGATAGAAAGATTAACCTAAATAATCCATACAGAAGCCTGTGGAGCCCCATAAGATTGAGTCCCTAATCCATGAATTATTGGAACTCATTTACAAAACTTTTCTTAAACATTACATGAATATATTGTCTCATACTATAGAATTAGAATTTATAATCTCTATTACATTATAGCTCAAAGATATCTCATCATGGATCTTAATTAAAATGATCTTTAGATAGGATTTTTTCCCCTCAAAAAGCATTTTATAAAAAAAATTCAATTTAAATAAAATCCGATTTTTTTTTAAATCATTGATTTTTATCCACCCTGTTTGTCAGTGCAACTTTTGTTTAGATTATCTTTTCAGTATCTAACAAAGGACTTTTTTTCCCCCTCTAAGGTCTTGTCTTACTATATTAGAACTTACCATGATGCAGAAATTGACCTACTTGTGTGTATGTCTTCACCTCCCCTGTGCAAAATTTAGATGGTGCAGTGGAATGATTCCAGGTTTCTAATTTATATGAAACTTATGCTGTACAGGTTATTCATGGAATCCTAAGGACTGTTTGCTATGGTGACTGTTTTTCTGTTTTATAAAATGGTGTATAAATTGTTCAGAAAGTTAAACTTTTCAGATAGAAGACTGATTATTGTTGCTTTTTCTGTTTATTCCATATGGATTTTGTATAATTCAGTTACAGTATTCTTCTTCAAGTAATGTCCTGATGGGTGCTCCACTGTAGGTGTGTCTGCGTCCCTGCACTGCTGATCGGAGAACTTTGGTAGCAGTGTCCGTTGGGCCTGCACATGCATTCTCTCTTCGTACTGGGCCAGGAGGCTAGCTAGTGCCCAGGCTAACTGTTCTTAGTTCCTTCACAAGTGCCTCTGGCTAGAGACAGACCCTTTAGCTGTCCATTAGTGGGTTGTTAATCTTTAGCTTTTAGAAACCCTTTAGCCTTCTTTTGGCTTTTATTTGACGGAGCCTTAAAAACCCACAACAACATAGAGAAAAGACATTGTTCTTGTGTCGGCTTCCAGCAAGGAGAGGGGAACCCACCTTGACAAGGGTATGCCTGGCTCTCCGAGCTTCAAGAAATGTGGCACTTACAGTGAAGCGATCCTGGTTGTGGACAAGCACTCCAAGTTCATTTGCTGCCTTGACGAGGGTCACATCCAACAAAGGTGTTTCCTCTGCCAGCAGCTCCAACTGAGATTGTGCAAGGACCGAGAGCTCTGCCAAAAAATCATCTTTATGGAAGCGCCTCTCCGATCCCAGCCCTCCAGAGGACATAAATCTTCTTTTCAGATTTTGACTTTGAAGGATAGTGGGTCAAAGAAACAGTCCGAGGACTCCTCTCACAATTTGAAAAAGAGAGTGGGAAGTCCTCTCAGTGAGCCCAGGGATAGCCAAAAGTGATCACCATCTCGCTTGGTATCCTGGGACTGAGATTATCTGGCACTCATGTCTTGCAGTGACCATCGGTGTCTGGTACTGTTGATAGGCCCATAAACCCTTTTGGCATGGGAATTGAATCTTTGGTAGAGCGAGATGAGGGCAAACACCTTAAGATGCTCCTGGTGTGTGAGCTGTTGGTGGTACCATCCAGCACCGGAGAGATCAGTATGGCAAAGTTCCCATCTCCCCCAGCTTTGCCACTAATGCTGGGACACTCGGTACCAGCAGAATTCTATCAGTCTGGTGCAGTGGTGTAGCTGGGAGTGGAAATTTGAGTGGGCCTCAACTTTTGAATGGATGGGCAATAAGACTCTGGTAGCTCAGCTTCTTCCTTGACACCTAACCCTTTTTCGTAGCCCTGGTGCTCCCAAACAAAGGGCTTCACCTGCCAAGCTGGGCACACGCATGGGGTAGCTCAGAAAATGGTAAGGCAGAGCTGTTGGAGTGTAGCTTTCTGAAGGGCAGGTTCATAACTCCGTCCTGGATTTCAGGTGCCTGAGTGACACTCCAGAGCTGCTCTGGCAGCACTATACCCCGGCTCAGATTTGGGTGGGCCTAGATGTGGCCCACCCAGGCCCACCTGTGGCTACACCCCTGGTTCAATGAGCTGGCTATGTTGGAAGCTCCTGACTATCTACCTCTCAGTACCAAGATCACGGAATCAACCCATGGTCAACCAAGAGCCATTTTCCCACAATCATGCCATGCCCCTCTGATGACAAATGATGGTTCGAACAGGGTTTCTCTATACTCTTCCAAGCGCCATATGGGACCCAGTATCAACAGGGTTTGGGAATGTGCCACCAGATGGCACTGTCACCATCTGGGTAAAGTCACTCGTGGGCACCTGCATCAGGCCCTATGCTACAGCATTGACCATACTGGAACCCCAGGCGACAACACCAACAGCCTGCCTTGAGGGCACTGACCGTCGCCTGAGAGCCTCCCAGGTATACCACCTTAGCTACAGCATCACAGTCCTCAGAACCCCAACAAATGGAGGAGCAAGTGGTGAACACAGAGGAGGGGGTCACACCCAAGGCCATATCCTCTTCTTCCCTGGACAAAGCGGTCATGACGTCGCCACCTTCCATGGCAGATGACTTCTGTTTGGTCCAAGAGCTGGCGAAGAGAGTCGACGACACCCTCTGCATACCATTGTAGGAGGTTAAAGATATGCACCACCAGCTTACCCACATCCTCTGTGCTTCCTTTAACTCCAAAATCACCCTGCAAATCAATGAGGCCATCCTAGACCCAGTTAAGATGTTGTAGCAAACCCGGCCTCAGTGGCCCCCGACATGCAAGTGGGTGGACAAAAAATACTATGTTCCCACAAAGGAATCAGAGTTTCTATTCACCTACCCACCGTCCAATACCATCATGGTGTATGCTGTGAACTCTCGTAGCCAACAGAACCCCTCTAGGACAATGGCCTAAGATAGAGCCTGGAAGTGCCTTGATGTCTTTGGTAGGAAGGCATATTCCTTTGCCACCTTACAGTTTCGAATTGCAAACTATTAGGTGCTCACGGCAAAGTACAGCTATACAAATTATAATAAATTATACTACTTTATTGATAATCTGCCAGAGATCTCTCAAGATTCCTTCAAGGCCATCATCCAGGAGGAGCAACTGGTGGCAAAAACATCTATGCAGTTGGCCCTTGATGTCACTGACACAGCTGCCAGGACCATCTCCATGGTTGTGGTGATGAGATGGGCATCGTGGCTGCACCTCTCCTTTCCCGAAGGAGGTGCAGACCATGGTGGAGGACCTTCCCTTTGAGGGTGTGAAGCTCTTTTCTGAGAAGACTGACACCTCTCTCCATTCCTTGAAGGATTCCAGGGCCACTCTCAAGTCACTGGGAATCTATACACTGGCGCAAAAGAGATGTTGTTTAGCCCTCAACACCAACAGAGTCCTTATTTGTCCCAGTTTCTGTCACAATGGAACAATTGGCCCCAGCGGAAAAAGGGAAAGCCTTTCAGCTCCCAGTCCTTGATCCAATAACCTGGCCCTAAACACTGCTTTTGATGGGCAGGTTAAGGTACCGTGAGACTACTCCCCACTACTTTTTGTGACCATGCACCCATTTGGCCACCATACAGCAGCGTTCCGCAGTACCTGGGAGTGCTAACCTTGGACAGATGGGTCCTAGAGATCATCGGATCCGGGTATTCCATCCACTTCACCTTCCTACCCCCTCCACAACACCTTTCCCTTTCCCCTTTTGGGGACTCTTCTCACAAGAGTCTACTATGGTGGGAGATAGATTGCCTCCTGTAGTGAAGAGCCAAAGAACAAGTACCTCAACATTTACGAGTCAAGGGGTTCTACTTTCGTTATTTCCTAATACCCAAAAGGAAGGGAGGTTGAAGACCCATCCCGGACCTCGGAGCTCTCAACAAGTTCATCCAGTCTCAGAAATTCAAGATGGTCACCTTATCGACGATCATTCTATCACTGGAACAGGGAGACTGGTTTTTGGCCCTCGACTTACAAGATGTCTGCTTTCCCATTTCAATACTACAGGCTTACAGATGTTTCCTCAGGTTCCTTCCCAAGAGGGTACTGCTCAGGAGCACCAATAGGGACGCTACTCGAAGGAGAAGTTACTCACCATGTGCAGTAATGATGGTTCTTTGAGATGTATATCCTTACGGGTGCTTCCTCTCCTTTACTTCGGAGTTCTCGCTATGATTCTGCAGTAGAGAAGGAATTGAGGAGAGTTAGTCTGTGTGCACTGGCTAGCCTTGTGGCACAGCATGAGGAGAAACAGCGCATTTGTGGACCGAATGGACACTGCTACCAAAGTTCTTTGATCAGCAGAGCATGGATACAGACACATCTACAGCGGAGCACCCATAGGGATGCATGTCTTGGGGAACATTGTTACTGCACAAGGTGAGTAAATTCTTACAGTACATATTAGTAATAATTACTTTATTTGCTTGTTGCATGCTATATGCTTGTTTGACACTTAAAAGAAAAGAGAGAAAAAACAAAAGCTGTAGAGTTGTGTTCTTCCATTAGAAGATCCTTAAGCTAAAATGAGGTTGAGGACTCCGATACTTCAGGAAGTTTAGTGAAAAAGTTATGTTTAGGGACCATTTCTTCTTAGAGTAATACCCGTGTGCTCTCTTTCATTCATTGTTTCATATTCATTTCCATGAGAACTAGAACATTTTGTTTAGAAATTTCTCTTCCAAATGTTTCTTCTCTTCTCTTAGTCTGTAACTTTCTGAAACTAATTAGCTGCTGCAGAAGTTGATACAGAAAATTAGGTTTTTTAGACTGTAGAATGGGAGATGAGGAACAGAAACTGGAATTTTATTTTTAATGCAAAATTTCGTGGTAGTGATGACTCATGATTGTGGGGCAAAACAGTGCAAAGATGGTTTTAAATAAATTGGCTTCTTAGTGGCATGAGTTGTGGGGGATTAAGTTAGTAAAAATATTTGTTCCATATAGAAGTTCTATTGTACTTACTCTTTATATCAGCATTTGAAGGTGCTGATAAGTTGTACTGTCAAGTGTTGTTTTTTTGCCACCTTCACTCGACCTCAAGTAGGTATTGTTTTGTCTAAATTTATTTTCCTCCTCCTTGATGAACTCCGGTCAGGAGCAGGCATTCTTTTGCTAGAGTGTCTTACAGTAACTTATCCAGGTTTAGCCTCATAACCTTAATTATATGTGGAATGTGGAGAATGCTGTATGTTGTTTTTGCTTTATAACAAGATAGTGAACCCTTAATCACTTGGTTCAAGTATTAAAACATTCCTTGCAGCTTCAGTATTTGGTTTGACCAGTGTAACTTGGTTAAAGAAAATTAATGTAAACCATCAACATGTTTCAAATGAATACCCTCGTATTTAGTTTTATCTTCCTTCTGTCTGTTGCAATTTTCTTTTTGGGTGAACTTTATTATTAATGATGTATTTAATTTTTTTTTTCTTCCTTCAGGAGCTGTATTAAAATGTTAAAAGCGGTATTAAAAAAGAGCCGAGAAGGTGCAAAGGGAAGCAAGAGGGAATCAGGTATGAATATTGAAATATTGCTATACTGTAGATCTAATAATAACTCATGAATTCAGCATTTAACATTTTCATAAGTGGATATTTTAATTTTAATATTTTCTTAAGGAAATTGCAATTCTTCAAGTATATTTAAACAGAGTTTAATTATTTTAAGAGCCAAGACAAATTAATGGTAAAAAATTACTTAGATTCTTTTAGATAAAAGTTATTGATAAATATCTGTGGTTTATGGACATTCACTCTAAGTAACTCAATATTATTTGAGACGATATGTCCCAAATGTGTACTTTGATATAGTACTGTCTGAAATCCATAAAAAGTGCTTTATTTTATTTTTTGTGAATTATAGCTGATGCCATAAACCCACTCATTCTCTAGTTGTCCATAGTTACGGCTAGGATTTAGTCATGGTTATTTTTAGTGAAAGTCATGAATAGTAAACAAAAATTAACAGCCTGTGACTTGTCCATGACGTGTACTATAAATACTCCTGACTAAATCTTAGCAGCAGGGCTGGTGTGTGTGTGTGTGTGTGTGTGTGTGTGCGCGCGCGCTGCTCTGGGGAGTGACGGGGTGTGTGTGCAGTGCTTGGGGGGACCCAGGAGCCAGGGACATCAGCTGCTGGGAGCCACTGAGGCTAGCAGCACCAGCTGACGGGGGCCACTGAGCAACAGCTGCTCCCGCTGCCCCTGGAACCACTGCTCAGGCAGTCTCCGGGGCCAGCCACACTGGCTGCTGCTCAGGTGGTCCCTGGGGCCAGCTGCCCGGGGCTGCCTGAACAGCAACCAGTGCAGCTAGCCCCAGGGACGCTTCAGGGCACTGGTGTGGCTGGCCCCGGGGCTGCCCAGGTGGCTGGCTGTGAAGCTGCTCCAACAATGGCCGATGTGGCTGGCCCTGGGGCCAGCTGCTTGGGCGGCCCTGTGGACAGCCATACTGGCTGCTGCAGAAGTCACGGAGCTTGTGGAGAGTCATGGAATCCATAGGGTTACCAAATTTCTGTTTGCAGAAAACCCAACACCCCTTCCCAAGGCCCCTCCCCTTCTCTGAAGCCCCACCCTCTGCCCACTCTATCCTACCTTCCTCTGTTGCTCGCTATCCCTCACCCTCCTCACTTGCTCATTTTCACCGGGCTGGGGCAGGGGATTGGGGTGCGGGAGGGGGTGAGGGCTCTGGCTGGGAGTGCAGGCTCTGGGGTTGGGCCAGGGATCAGGGGTTTGGGGTGCACGAGTGGGTGTGGGCTCTGGGTAGGGGCTGGAGATAAGGGGTTTGAGGTGCAGGAGGGGGCTCCGGACTGGGGCTGAGGGGTTTGGCGCATGGGAGGAGGCTCCAGGCTGGGAAAGGGGCCTGGAGTGTGAGAGGGGGTGAGGGTTCTGGTTGGCGGGGGGAGCTCCGGGGGGGGGCCCAGGGGTTTGGAGTGTGGGAGGGGGAGTGGGCCGAGGGGTTTGGAGTGTGAGAGGGGGAGTGGGGTGTGGACTCTGGGAGGGAGTTTGGGTGCAGGAGGGGGCTCAGGGTGTGGGGTGGGCTATGGGTGGCGCTTACCTGAGGCAGCTCCTGGAAGCGGCAACATGTCCTCTGGCTCCTGGGTGCAGGGGCAGCCAGGGAGGCTCCGCATGCTGCTCTTGCCTGGAGGCACTTCCCCTGCAGCTCCCATTGGCCGTGGTTCCCAGCCAGTGGGAGCTGCGGAGCCAGTGCTTGGAGCGGGGACAGCACGCGGAGCCTCTCTGGCCACCTCTGCACCTAGGGGCTGCAAGGATGTGTCGCCACTTCTCGTGAGTCACTCAGAGCCAGAGCAGGGAGCCTGCCTGAGGCCCGCTCTGTTGACGACTGGACTTTTAATGGCCCGGTCAGTGGTGCTGACTGGAGCCGCCAGGGTCCCCTTTCGACCGAGTGTTCTGGTTGAAAACTGGATGCCTGGTAACCCTAGGAATCTCTGACTTCTGCAACCTCTGACAGACACAGAGCCCTATCCGTAATGTCTTTCAGGAAAAATAGGATAAGTGACCTACATTTCTAAGCCATGTCTATATGGGGACATTCAGGAAAGTAGTTAATTCCCTGTAAAAGGTGTGAAATCAATGTGTGTAAATTGAAACATGTTAAAGCCCTTTCGGATGCTCTTGTTCAGGAATAAAGTGGCTTTAACTCACTGTAACATCCTCTGGAGAACATAATTTATGCTCATTTTTAGTTGATTTGCCTTAACTTTCCCAAGTGTCGTGTAGACAAACCCTAAGTTTCATTAAAAAAATAGAAAACAGAGAAAACACCCAAAATGATTAATTCTGGCTGCCATTAGGTCTCAGGAAGAAGAAAAGGGCATCATCTTTGTGCCTTAGCTGATAGTGGGGATAAGCAGGCTTCACTTCAGACTGCAAGCTGCCTGAAAAAGGGTATTACATGCTTCCAAATACCGTACGCCCCTTACTACATGTCTGTCAACCAAAAGAAAAACCTACTATGTTACTAGAACATTATTAAGGTTGCAAAGTCAAGCACTCAAAAGTTAGGAGGTGCCAGAATTAAGGTTGTCTGTGCAACCTTAATTTGTTCCCCTTGTGCATATGCATTATAATACAGTCTTTAATTATATGATCATGTACTACATTTTCCCACATGGACTACTTCGTCATGCAGGGCAGGATGGACCTGCTCTGGGGATGAACCAGGGTTGTGTACTGAAGATGACTTGCTGGATCCTCTGCAGCTTGAGGTCTTCAAACCACGATTTGAGGACTTCTGTAACTCAGACATAGGTTAGGGGTTTGTTACAGGAGTGGGTGGGTGAGATTCTGTGGCCTGCATTGTGCAGGAGGTCAGACTAGATAATCATAATGGTCCCTTCTGACCTTAAAGTCTATGAGTCTATGACAGTTGTCTGCAGCACCTCTGCTTCATTTGTTATAAAGTTGGAAGGTGTGTAATGAATGAGGCAGAGGACTTCAGGAAGAGAATTGATGGTTACATGGTTTAACATAGTTGAATGGGGAATGGATCTACCCCTGATTGTGCCACAAAATTCCTATGTGATGCTAAGCAAGACATTTTAAATCAAATTTTTCAGGTGGTCACTGATTGTGTGATCCTCATTTTCTAGGTGCTTGACTTCTGATTTGCAGAAATGCTGAGCACTCACGACTGCAACTAAAGTTTATAGGAACTGTGCTTTATATGTTCAGATTGCTATATAATGCTAAGTATTCTGGAAAAATGATATCCTAGGTGTGTCAAATTGGGCACTCAAAATTATTGTATACTTGGGACCTTAATTTCTCTATGCCTCACTTCACTATCAGTAAAATAAGAATATTATCCCTTCATTTCACAGGGGTGTTTTTTAAATAAATTAGTGTTTGTGAAGCATTCAGATACTTTAGTGATGAGTGCCATAGAAAGCCCATAAGGAAATTAACAATTTTGTCAACAGAGCAGAGTTTGAAGAAGCTGGGTGTCCAGTAAATAAGACATGGGGCCACACATCGAACAAGAACAAAACAAAATATTGAATACTTACACCACAAGCGAGCACCGTCCATCCTGCACTGTCAACAAGGCAAGAGTCCTGTGAAAAAAAAAGATAGTATGTAATCATGTAATTGGACTGTGTCACAATGCATACGTACAGGGGAACAAAATTAAAGTGGCCTGGATAACCTTAATTCTGGGATTCTTCTTTGAGTGCGTGCCATGTGTATTCTGCAGTAGGTGTCTGTGCTTGCCATGTGCACTGGTGCCGGAAGTTTTTCCCTTAGTAGTGCCTGTAGGGGGAGTGCTGCTGCGACCCCTGGAGTGGCGCCGCTGTAGTGGCGCCATAAGGGGAGCCACACACTCCCCTCACCCTCAGTTCCTTCTTGCTGCCAGTGATGGTGCATTGGAACTACTCGCTCCAGCTTTGCTGCAGCTCATCTCAAATCTTGTTGGTTGTTCAGTAGTACCTCTGTCAGTTAGTTAGTAAAAGTTCTAGTTTAGTTAGTTATTCTTCGGGCCGGGTCATGCCCCAGGGTTTAAATCGTGTGAGTCTTGCAGACGTTCAATGCCCAGGAGTGACCCGCACACCGACTGTCTCTGCTGCCTGAGTGAATCCCACATCAGTGACCGCTGTAAAATCTGCAGGTCCTTCAAACTTACGTCAAAAAAAGAGAGAGACATTAGACTTAGGGCCCTTCTCATAGAGTTGGCACTGGCTCCTACCCCGGTGCACTGAGTGGAATTGGCACTGGATACTTTGTCTTCGGCGCATGGCGATCCCCTGGCACCTTCCGTTGGCCGGCACCGCTCTCTGTCGAAAAAGCAGAGGAAGGCTTTGTCATCTCAGAAGCGTAAAGAGAGGCATGGGGGGAGGCTAGACCCATGTCAGGCAACCCCTATCATGGTTCCTCGGTACTGTACAAGGAGTCAGATCAAGGGGTGGACCCTGTGGCATCGGTCGATATGCAGAGCCCAGTACTGGCTTCCTTCCCTGCACCAGATGACAAGATTGCAGCTCCGCCTCCCTCCGTACCGCAGGAGGACTTCAGGGCCCATCAGGAGCTGCTGAAGTGAGTAGCATCCAGTCTCCATCTCCAAGCTGAGGAGATGGAGGGACCTTCGCACTTGCTGTTTAACTTTCTCTCATCCTCGGCACTGGGCAGAGTGGCCCTCCCGCTCCATGAAGGGGTGGCCAACATCTCCATTGCCCTCTGGCAAACACCGGCCTTCTGGCCCTGATATCAAAAAAAGGCGGAGCACAAATACTTTGTGCCCACGAAGGGGCATGAATACCTCTATACTCACCCGGCCCCCAACTCCCTACTGGTGGAATATGTGAACCACAGGGAAAGACAAGGCCAACCAGGACCCGCACCCAAGAATAAAGACTCCAAAAGACTGGACTCGTTTGGCAGAAAGCTTTATTCGTCCTCCAGCTCCGGATAGCCAACCACCAAGCCCATCTCAGTTGATATGAGTTTACCTTGTGGGGTCACTGCCAAAATTCGAGCCCTCCCTTCCAGAGCATGAAAGGAAGGAATTCAGTCACTGGTAAAGGAGGGCGCCGCTGCCGCAAAGGCTGCTTTGCAGGTGGCGGCAGATGCGGCTGATATGGCTGCTCGATCCGTGGCTTTGGTATGCAGCCCTGGACCTTCAGGACGCATACTTCCATATCCACATATTCGAGGGGCACAGACACTTCCTCTGCTTTTTAGTAGGACAGGACCACTACCAATTTATGGTCCTCCTCTTTGGCCTGTCCACCGCACCCAGGGTGTTCACGAAGTGTATGGCGGTAGTGGTGGCCTAGCTCAGACACTGAGGGATACAGATATTCCCCTACCTAGACGACTGGCTGCTCAAGGGCAGCTCGCTGTCCCAGGTACGCAACCACGTGGACTTGCTCTTGGCCACATGTGCCAAACTAAGCCTCCTAGTAAACGCGGCCAAGTCGACACTGGTCCCAGTGCAGCGCATAGAATTCATAGGTGCTGTCCTGGATGCCTCCAAGGGGATAGGCTCCGGACCTTGAAGAGGCTTATAACTTTGGTCTCAGAGTTCCCTGTTACCATGGCCAGGGCACGCCTACAGCTCCTGAGCCACGTGGCAGCGTGCACGTACATGGTCCGCCATGTCAGGCTTCGTATGAGGCCCCTCCAGCTCTGGTTGGCCTCAGAATTCTCCCAGGCCAGGGACAAACTCGATAAAGTTCTCTCGGTACTGGTGCGGGTGATTGCCACTCTACAATGCTGGTCCTGCTCCAGGGAATTCCTTTCCGGGACCCGACCCTGTTGCTCGACCTAGTGTCCGACGTGTTGGACTTGGGCTGGGGGGCACATATAGGGACCTCACAGACCCAAGGTTTGTGGTCCACTGGAGAGCTATCCCTTCACATAAATGTCGGGGAACTCAGGGCGATACATTTAGCTTGCATGACTTTCAGCTTGCAGCTACACTGCAAGGTGGTCAGAGTACTCATAGACAACTCTGCTGCGATATTTTATATCAACAGGCAAGGCGGGGTGGGGTCCTCGGCCCTCTGCCAGGAAGCTCTCAGCCTCTGGCAGTATTGTATAGCCCACGACATGTCCCTGAAGGCTTTCCACCTGCCAGGCACCAACAACATGCAGGCTGATCGCTTGAGCAGGGTTTTCTCCTCCCAACATGAGTGGTCGCTTCACCTGGAGGTCTCTCATCAACTCTTCTGAGAGTGGGGCACTCCCCAAGTAGACCTGTTTGCGACTCGACAGAACCACCGTTGCCATGGGTTCTGCTCCGGGGGTGGGGTGGGGAGGTGGAGGAGAGCCCAGGGCTGGGGCAGCAGGGGGTGCCGGTGGAGGGGGCAGAGCCCAGGGCTGGGGTAGCAGGGGGGTGTATGGGTGGGGGGGCACTGGTGGGGGGGAGCCCAGAGATGAAGCAGCATGGAATGTGGGGATGGGAGAGCCCAGGGCTGGGGTGGATCGGTGGGGAGGGGGAGAGCCCAGGGCTGGGACGGCAGGGGGCATGCGGATCGGGCGGGGGGAAAAATCCAGGGCTGGGGCGGCAGGAGGGTGCGGGTGGGAGAGTCTAGGTCTGGGGTGGGGCAGCCGAAATTTTTTTGCTTGGAGCGCCAAAAAACTTAGAGCCAGCCCCGTACCTAAGGCCTCTGGTTTTCTTCCTTTGTGGGTTTTTTAAAAAAAGCAAAACAAAATAGGCCCCAGTCCTGCTTCAGGAATCGGCTGACCTCTGGTATTCTTTGCTTTCCTTGGGCTTAGCAGCTCTTTAGTCCTTGGTGGCAGGAGTCTGCATTCACTTTCTCCAGATGGTGCAGCTAAGGTATAGGGCAGAGGTCCCCAATCTGTGGAGCGTGTCTCCCTAGGGGGAGCGCAGAGGACTATTTTTGGGGGCTTCTGGCTAGCCTCCCTGGAGGTCAGAGAGGGAGCACCACCCAGCTCCGCTCCTAGCCCTGGCCGTTGGTTCTAGCTGCTGGCCCCGGCCACCGGCCCCATCCCTGGGGCTCTGCTCCTGGCGTGGCCCCGCATCCCCAGCGCTCCGGCCCCAGCCCCAACCTTGGCTCTCTTACCCTGTTCATGCTCCTTCTGGAGCTGTGGCTGGAGGGGCACGACAAGGGAGGTGCGGGGTAAAAAGTTTGGGGACCACTGGTGTAGGGGAACCTGGTGCCTGTCCCTAACCTAGGCTTCAGTCCCAGACTACACACTGGAGTGCCATCCACTCTGACTGAAAGGTTCCAATCCGCCCATCTTGAGGCCTACTTCCTTCTTTGTCTCCATGGCCCTTTCCATCATCCCTCCTGGGCTGAATGCTTCCCCACTTCTCTCCTCAGGCGTCTTTAGGCTAAATTCCACTTCTCTGCCTCCATTTCCATGCTTCCTCCTTAACCACTGTAGAGAGCCTCTAACACAATTGGCATGAATCAAGAGCTTTTTTTATATAGCTCCAGTAGGCGGTCACATGACCCTTCTGCCACATGCTCTAGCTGGTGACTGTAACTGTCTAAACTCAGTCCTTAAATGGGGCTGCCTCCCTAGAAGAGAGATGCTGGCTATGCCCGTGCTTACACGACCAGCACACTGTTACATACTTAATGTTCAGAGGTTTAAGCAAAAATAAACATTTAATTATGGAAATGGATATTTTTATAGAGTTTTAGATATTAAGTTTATTTAAAAGTTATTTAAAAATATTACAGATATCCATTGGTTTTTCCTTTTGGTCTCCTATACTGCCTTCTCTTCACTAGTATATGTTTTTGTTTTCTTTTGTTTTCACTTAAACATGCTACACTATTGTTCCATGTAAGGAATAGACTATATTTAGGAAAACTCAGTTTTTGAATATAATTATCCAAATAAATAATAGCACTGGATGCAGAATATAGTTATATTAGACTGAAGCTTGACCAGTCAGTGAGAAGAAGGGTGACTTCTTTTAAAAACTTCACATACAGACCAGTCAGTTATTTCAGTTAGTTTTTTAGTAACATGAGCAGTGATGTTCCGTTGACCCCCATATCAGGCCTGAAGGAACAAGAATAATGGAAGTATTGTGCTTAGTGTGCACTGTTCTTCCTGCAGAAAATCTCATCAAAGTTTCACATCAAGTGTAGCACAAAGCATACATGAAAACTGCATTGATTTTAGTGAAAATTGGTGTCATTTGTGGGTTGTTTTTTGCATTTAATTTTTCTTTGTCATTTTATATTGTGTCCAAAGCAACCAAGATATGCCACAGAAAGAAAACACACTGTAATAACCTAATAAGTTTCACAAAGGTATAGAATCTGAGGAAAACAAGAATCAGATTGAAGTTTTTGGCTGTTTGTGAATGGACATCATAATGTTTATTGGACACCAGTAAATCTAGTGATTTGAATCTTTTATTTTTTTTACAAGTGTTCTGTATCTGTTAAATCTATCAAAGGTTCTTCTTAGTTTAAGATTTTACCTTCTTAGTTTTCAGTTTCACTTACCCTGTTATTTATCATCCTAGTCTCTTTATATAAACATCTTTGACCTAAATGTATAATATAATATAGAATAAGTATTTGAGTGTGCAGAATGTAATGATTAACGTTTTTACTTTTAGTAGTAAGTTCTGTTGTGCTTGAAATAGTCAAACACCTTTTTGATATATTCTGAAGGATAAATCAGGTAAAAAGTGTGTTTTGTCAAAAAACAATCATACTTGTGTTGAGCAAATGTTATGTGAGGTTGGAAAGTAGATTTTAATTGAAAAACTTGGACATTGCTCTCATTTTAATACCTTTTTTTGAAAAAAAAAATGCAGTGACTGTTGTGCTTTTTGGGCATTTGCTTTGGAGTCTTTAGTTTTGATTGCTAAAATAATGTCCAGTCATATTGTTTTGCTTCTCCTCCTCCATTTAGGATTATTTTAGTCTAGGCCACAATTAAAAGCGTGGCCTACAGTACAGGCACAGCACTTGAATACCAAATACAAATGCACCTAAATTTGCTGATGTGATAATTTTGTTTAATCGTAGCTAAATTGCCACTTTCATTTATAATAAAGCGCAACGGAGTTGTTTGGCAAGCAAAAAATTATTTATTAGGCCACCTACTTAGTCCTTTAAAAAGAAAAGTTGCACCTTTTTGAGAAGACTTCTCTGTAACAGTAAGGATTTGTGTCTCAGCTGAAGCTGTTTATGTGGAATGTGTATTTGACCCTCACCTTCCCTACCTTCCCTATGTGATCTCTCATTAAACATCAGTGTTTGATTAACACTTGTAACTAAGCCAACAGTAAGTAGGGCTTCAGATACCCTTTCATCAAATTCAGGGTTTGCAGAATCATTAAATAAAATATGTTTGCATTTTAAAAGTAAATCCGCAAATTCAGTTTGCTTTTGGTATGTAAGCCCTGTATGCTAGGCTTTGAATTTTAAGTGAAAAGGGTCTGTCTTGTGCATGCAGTTTTGATACCATTAGTGGAATGTTGAACTTGTGCTGGAATCCTTTTAAGTTTTAGTGTGACTTTTTTAGTCAGTCTTCTAAAAATGTCTCACAACAGAAGATGCTTTGTTTCATGCTAAAATATGGAGCTGTTTTTGATTATTCTGCAACACTTTGCCCATTTTCTGTGGCTGTTGGCTATTATTTAAGAGTTTAGTACAGTGACTTTTTTTGCTGAGCAAGTAGGTATTTTGTGTGGTGAAGCAATTCTTTTTTCCAGAAACTAACTCCAAAGAGATCTTCTAAGTCCCAAAACTAGCTTTGATATTTGGGTATTCACAAGCAATAATTATTTCAAATGCCCTAATTTCTATTTCTCACTTCAATTTCTTTTAAAAATAGTTGTCTTTTTTTTTTTTAAAGGAAACAATTTTTGCTAATTCAAAAACCTCCGTTACTGTTTGTGGTTCAGATTTGGGGCTGTTGGAGAATTAATCAGTGGGCGGGAAGTAGATATTGAGGATGAACAAATGGGTTCAGATAAAAACAGACTGGTACAGATTTTCGTCTAGCCATTGAACTTCTCGTTTTAAGGTTTGCCCTGGGCTGGTTCTGATTTAATTCACTTTTACTGCAGTCCAGGTGCCTAACTCCTGATGAGTCTTCTCCTCACAGGCTAGGTCCTTCCTTTGTCTTGTCCCTCCATACTTTGGTGTGACAGGAAAACATGTAGTTGGATGATTTCCCCACCTCACCCCTCAGAGGTGTCTCTTAGGTGACAGAAGTTAGTTTTCTTTTCCCAGGGCCAGGGCCTCATGCCTTGGGCAATGAGTTAGGGGTAACTTCTCCAATTCCATAGTGTTGATAATGTTGTTGGTGGGAGTGGGTCTCTGGTTCCTAAGGGTGGGGACCTGATGCTCTAGTGCCTCAAAATCTTTAGGTAGTGCTCTGGAAGCAAATTCTCCTCCCCATTCCCTAACCGTGGTCTGGAGTGAGTCTCTTGGTCCTGGGGACAAAGGCCTGATAGTCTGTCCTCTCCTGTCCCAGGCAACAGTCTTACCTGCTGTGAGTTGCCTGGGTTTAATTTAAAAAAGATGAAATCTCTGTAAGAGACAACTGAAGCTTTGTTATCAGCATACAATGATTAAAAAAATAGGTGTGTAGAAAACAGATGGACCATGCCGCCCTACCCCATATACCAGGGGTTCCCAAACTGGGGGTTGGGACCCCTCAGGGGGTCACAAGGTTGTTATACTGGGGGTTGCGAGCTGTCAGCCTCCATCCCAAACCCCGCTTTGCCTCGAGCATTTATAATGGTGTTAAATATGTAAAAAAAAAAAATTTAATTTATATGGGGGATCGCTCTCAGAAGCTTGCTATGTGAAAGGTGTCACCAATACAAAAGTTTGAGAACCATTGCTATATATTGTCACCTGTTCATTCCCATGAAGAAAAAAATCAGGATGGGGGTGAAATGTGAAGCAAATTGGGTTTAAAAAAATCATATTTGAACCTTCAGTAATATTTCTGGCACCTGGAATTTAGAGATTCTGATGGCACACTCTTTGGGGTTTGAAATAGCATCTGACAGTGGCATGTTATGAGGGAAACCAAATCTCTTTTCTTCAGCACTCAGAGTTCCCCACAAATCTGTGGAATCTCTTTTCTCCTCTGTGTGCACCCATTAGTGGGCGTTTTATTTATTTTTATATATATATATATATATATATATATAAATATATATATATATATATATATATAAATATAAATCATGAAGAATCTCATTCAGCTGCATGAGACTGTTTTTAGCAAAGTAGAAAGTACTTCAGAATGTTGGATAATCCTGTCTGCTTAGGTAGTATTGATCAATGGTATCGTATGGGCACACAGTCTGTTAATTTGTAGCTTTCTGGGAAGTCTCTTCACTGTTCACTTAGAACTTTTACAGAGATGTCATTGAACTATTGGTGGCAGGAGAATAGAAACCATATGCAAAGAAGGCTAAATGAACTGTTACTGGTTTTTATGATGTTCACAATCATGCTCTCTCCTGCTCTCCGAAATATAACTTTTGTCCTGTCTTAACCAAAACCATGTATTAGTGCTTCAATAAAAATTAAAAATAAATAGGTACATCTCCTTTATTTATTTATCTCCTAGAACTGGAAGGGACCCTGAAGGGTCATCGAGTCCAGCCCCCTGCCTTCACTAGCAGGACCAAGTACTGATTTTGCCCCAGATCCTTAAGTGGCCCCCTCAAGGATTGAACGCACAATCCTGGGTTTAGCAGGCCAATGCTCAAACCACTGAGCTATCCCTCGCCCCATCCACTGAGCTATCCCTCCCCACTTCCAGCCAGCGAAGGAATTACTGTAATAATAATCAGAGAGAGAGAGAGAGAGAGAGAGAGGTGGGGTTTCAGACTATAGTATCTCCCCCAGTATTTTATACTGTAAAGTAACTTGAGAAAATATATCTTAAAAAATAGACTACAGTGATTATCTGTGGATACCAAAACTCCAGCAAAAATTGCAGCCAGAGTTCCCTTGCTTCCTAAAGGCTGGGGAAAAGGTATAGGTCTTGCATGTGCTGTGAAGGCTAATAAAACTTATGCTGAGTCAGTAAAGCCACAACTGTGAGGTCTAAAGGTCTGGAATTATGACAGAGTTCCAGGTTATTTAGGATATTATAAGTCAACATCTTAAAATCAACCAGGAAGCCAATAAACAACCATTGTGGATGGTAGAACACAAGTTTAATGTGCTTGTGAAAAGACATGCCACTTACCATGAAAAAGATAAAGTATCAGAGAAAAAGCAGACCTTGCCACCTTGCTTGTTCCAATGCTCTTCAATACTCCTGAGGGCATTCTGCTGCAAAATATTAAAAATTCTGCTTACAATATTTTAAAATTCAGCAAATTTTATTTGTCAAATAAACGTGGAGGCTCCAGCATGGCATTGGGGAGCACAGGCCACTGACTGCACAGAGCTGGGAGATCACTGTCCAGCTCCCGCCTCCCTCGCCCCCCGCCAGGATACATACTCAGCAGTGAGGCTGCACTCAACCCTGACACAGCGCAAGGACTGGGCCGGCCCCAGAAACACCCCAGATCCCTGCCACTCTGTGTGGGTGCATCAGGTGTGGGCAGGCAGGCTCAGCAAGGCAGGATCCAAGTGTGGGGGGATCCAGGTGTTGGTTGAGAGGATTCTGTGTGGGTGCAGTCTGGGTGTAGGTGGCTCAGTGGGGGATCCGTGTGTGTGTGGGAATCTGGATGCACAGGGGTTTGTTGGGGGGTTCTGGGTGCAATGGTAATGGGACTCTGCAGGGGTATCTGGGTGTGGAGGGTCTAGATGCTGGGGGAGTGGGACTCAGAGGGGTGAGGATTCAGGTGCAGCTGGTTGGGGCTTGGTGAGATGGGGATCCGGGTGCGGGTGGCTCGTTAGGGTGGTGCAGGGGGAGTGGGGCTTGGTGGGAGGGCCTGCGTATGAAGGGGTCTGGATGCTCGAGGATAGGGCAGATGGAGGAGTAGCTCACTCTACAGGGATTCCTCCCCATACGACTGAGGAGCAATGGGTGCAGGAAGTGGTGGTAGTGGGGAGTTTTGCAGAGCTTTCTGCAGCCAGGGGAGAAATCTGCGAGTGGGTCTGATCTGGCCCTGGATACCGTGCAGGGGAAGAGGAAGTCCCGTCCTCTCCAGCCCAGCCAGGACTAGCAGCTGAACATAGCACAGAGTAGGAGCCACCAGCTAGGTCTTCCCCAGTCCCATCCCCTGCCCCACAGTGATTTACATCTGTGCTGGATGCCCTAGACACCCAAAACATACTGCTCGGGAAGGTCGCATGACTAGTCTGTGGCTTCCCTTTGCTTCCTCACAGAGAAGTCATTTTTCTGTGGGGAAGCAAACAAATCTGTGGGGGACATAAATTCTGCACATGCGCAGTAGTTCAGGTTTCCCCCAGGAGTAAATAATGGACTTGACATCATCTATACTTTGTATGCATGAACTCACAAATAAAGAAAATGATAGGTTCCTGCTGCAAAGATCTTATAACATAAGGCAAACACTATGGGATAAACCATTTTCTACCATGAGTTGTCCCATTGCCCTGTGCCTTGTATTAGTGTTTGCAGGATTAGCTCCTAAACTATCTTTAACATAAGGGATTGGAAATAAAGGAAGGGGGATATGGGAAGTTGAGGGTTTCAACTGTGAATAACAGAAGAGATCTAAGTGTAATTTTTTTTTTCCCCCTAGCTTACTTGGAGCATTTAGCATGTTAATGCAGGTATGTTCAAAATCTGGTTTTTTAAATGTACTGGTCATATTTAAGATAAAAAGATTGTCCTTTATTGAACATCATCTTAGATCAAAAGAGTTTTACAGGAAAGATCTGTAATTGGTTTGGTAGAATGCACGCTACAAGGAGGACTGGTAACTGCAATTTTGAAGGTTTGCATAGTTTCTGCCCCCAGTCCCTTGGGATATATTTTTTTGTGTGTGCGCGCACTGTGGTTTTTTTATTTTATTTTATTTTTTTCAAACATTTGCTTTGTCTCCTAACAAGAGACTATGGCACTATACATTAGAAAGGTGATATATATAAATAAAGCGAGGGGCACAGAATTTCTACTGTTATGGCCTATTTTTACATCCTTTCCATATGGCAAGAAGATTGTTTTTGTTTTTTTCTTATGTGGCCTGTGAGCCTGTCTCAGTTCAGCAGATGTGGCAGATTTTCATTAACTTAATCTTTGGTGTTTGAAACTAGGATCCTCTTCTTGAAAGTGATAATAATTAGAATACCAAAGTCTCTTCCACACTATACAGCTTGTATATAGAATGGGGAAAATAAAATGGTTTTATTATGCTTAATCTTGAAATATATACCAAAAAAGCCTGTAAAGGTTTTCATTCCTGTTATTCTCTGTTTTCAATAGGATTAGATAAAGCACTTAGTTTTAAGTCTGTTAAAATTCAAGTTCTTCATTAAGTATAATAAGTCTTACAGAATCATTACATTGTGGTCAGTTATCTTCATCTTTTTAATTTTTTAATTGTTTTAGTCTCTTAAAATTGTTAATCTTATTAAACATTTTAGCTGCATCTCAATATGTCAGTAGGATTTGAGTTTAATTTTCAAGCCATCCCCCCCTCATTTTTTTTTTAAATTTTGGCAGTTTCCATGGTTACTTTGACCACTGAATAGGACCTCCTAGTTCCTTGTGATTCATGCCCATGGAACTATGTTGGCTAGAGACACCTTGGTAATGGAAATGTGTACAAATAAAAGGTTTATAAAATAGAGAATGTGATTTCACAGAAGTACTTGTCCTTGTTTAAAGTTTGACATTATTAGAAAACTTGTAGGCTGTCACCTTTCGGTTATTCCAGGACTGGTGTGCAGACACTGGGCTGGAGAAGTAAAAGATAAAAATATCTAACACTGTGAAAACATGAAGCTAAAATTATTTTCATTAGTTTTAAAATGATGGGTAAGTGATTGTATCTTTTAATATGTATCAGTTTTTGGCAACTGGTTACATCCTGGGATACATGTGCAAACTGGTGTTTTGGCAGTGATTATTTATGCATTTCTGAAGTGCTCATCTCTCTAACATGTAGGTGCTTTCTAGAAAGCAGGAAAGTATTATCTCTCTCTCCCCTTTGTGGTCATTAATTTTGAATCTGTACTATCACCAGTCTGTACATCCATCTCTGAAGACTGCTAGTGGAGTTGCAAGAAACTAAACCAGGGGTCTCAAACTCCCGGCCCATGGGCCATCTGCAGCCCAAGAACCTCCCCAATGTGGCCAGAAGGGACCCAGCAATTTTGGGGCCAGTCTCTCCCTTGGCCTTGCTGCCGGCCCCAGGTGCTCCCCCGACCCTTTGTGTCGCCCGGGGCTCCACCCACCACCGGCAGCGCAGTGGAGCTGAGTGGCTTCCTGCGCACTCACTTCAGTGGCTGCCAGCCCCTCCCTGTGGCACCAGGGCAGGGCTGTGCCTCCACATGCTGTTCCCGCCCCAAGGTCCCCTGCGGCCAATGGGAAGCTGCGGGGGCAGTGCCTGAGTACAGCAGTGCATGGAGAACTCCTGGCCCTCCTGGCCTTGGAACCCCAGGTAAGCGCCGCACCCCCGACCCCCTCCCAGAGCCTGCACCCCTCCTCACACACACCCCCAGGCCCAAAATTCCCTCAGAGACCCTGCACCCCCTCCTCACATACCCCGTCCTGGCTCCAAATTCCCTCTCAGAGCCTGCACCCCCTTCCCACCCCCCCCTCCCACCCAGACCCTGCACCCCCTCCCCTTCCCCACATATCCCCTTCTGCCCCCAAACTCCCTCCCAGAGCCTGCACCCCAATACCCTACGCCAGACCTCCTCCCCAACCCAAACTCCCTCCCAGAGCCTTAGGCAGGTGAGGGGCGGAGTTTGGGGGGACAGAGTTTGGGGCGGCATGAGTAACATGATTGGCACACTGGGAGAATTTGGGGACTGGCAATTGCCCTAAGGTAAATTGAGTTTGAGATCCATGAACTAAACAATTTACTGCTTCAGAATAGTGTATTTATTTTTCTTTGGCATTAACACTCTGCATCACTTCAGATCTGACAGTAGTGCCAGTTTATAACAAATATATAAATATCATCAGTGAAACATGCGACATTCACTGAGAACATTTCGTTTATTTGAAACACTGAAAATGCTAATTTATTTTCTGCCGGCAAATTTGCATTCTGAATTACTTGGTATTTGTTGTACTGCAATTTCGAATACCTGATTTGGTTTGCTTGTCTGTATTTCAAATACTACTTGTGTTGATGTTTAAAGACCACTAAATTAAATAGTGCTGTCTCTTTCCTACATTTCCCCGGGCAGGGCGTATTCCTGAACAATCTGCCCAGCACATTTTTGTTGTCCTTTCTTTTGCAAGTGTCTAGCCATTATAGTTATTGCATACAAACTGGCAAATTGAAGTGGCATTGGTGCCAGGGCACCGTGACTCTTGTTCCACAAGGAAACTGCTTTAAGATGATATGTAGATTGGCATGGGGCAATTGTTTAAGAACAATCAAACAGCTAGAATGCATTGTATATGATGGGTTGGCAGCCTTTCAGAAGTGGTGTGCCAAGTCTTAATTTATTCACTCTGATTTAAGGTTTCGCGTGCCAGTCATGCATTTTAACGTTTTTAGAAGGTCTCTTTCTGTAAGTCTATAATATATAACTAAACTATTATATGTAAAGTAAATAAGGTTTTTTAAATGTTTAAGGAGCTTCATTTAAAATTAAATTAAAATGCAGAGCCCCCCGGACGGGTGGCCAGGACCCAGGCAGTGTGAGTGCCACTGAAAATCAGCTCGCATGCCGCCTTCGGCACACGTGCCATAGGTTGCCTACCCCTGGTATATGACATTTGGTAGAAATGAATAAAATGCCTCAGAACTGATTCTTATACCTGTTTTAACTTTTCACTGTCGTCAAAATTGGTTAATGGGGTGCTAGCAGATAGCAACCAATCTGGAAGCAGGATTTTCATACCCAGTTATTTGTCTTTCTCCCCTTTGGCGTCAACTATGCCAATTATTTGAAAATACGATATGAAAGTTCTACCTTTCCTGAAACTAACCATTCCACGGGTCCAGTCCCTGCTTGTACTGTTTGAAGGGCCTTACAGGGGGTACAAGGCTTTCAGAAATGTCATTTCCCTAGGGGATTAGAGGCCCTTACAAGCCTCTCTCACCTCAGAGGAACTTTGGGTATGCTGTAGCCAAGCCATGTCTATGCTCTGGGGCAGAGTTCAGGAGGCCTTAATTGATGAGATCTGTTGGGCTGCCTTCTTTGCTAGGTTCATACCTTTTTGAGAAATTACTAGCTGAATTGCTTGCATCAGGTAATGCAGCCTTTCATCAGTGGGTTTTTGGAGCAGCTGGAGGGCTGATTTTTTCCTGGGGTATTTTGCTCCCCTCTGACTGTGCTCCTTCCCCATTGTTCCTAATGGTCTCCCCTTTTAGCTTAGCCTGTCTTAGTTTCTCAAGGGCTGTTTTCCCTCCTGGATACTAAAACTTGCTAGTCAAACCCATTTATCCGTAGTGGTGGCAGTTACATAGAGTGAGGTAAGAGAAATTAGTTTTGTTTTCCTATTCCCCCCCGCCCCCAAAATGTAACTCTTGTTTCATTATGGCAACAATGCACTCAGTGTCTTAGGGAGCAAGGATCTGTGAATGAACATAAGTGAGAGCTTGCTGTCAAGTTGAGAGAGCTTGAGTGCGGATAGAAGGGTTTCTGTGTTTTAATTTTGTGTTGCACTTGAAATCCAAGTAATGAAAATCTGTTCTGTGCTGCTATCCCAACAGACACGATCATAGGAGTAATCAAAGTAAATTATCAGCAGCATACTGCTATAATAAAAATTGCTGAGACAGAATGATCTTATGTAAAAATGTTAAAACTTTTTGTAAAGTTACTGTTGTAGCCAAATTTATTTATCACATAATTTGATTGAAGATAGTTCTAGTGATCAGATGTTTTCCTGTTTTTTTGTTTTGTTGTTTCCTGCAAGAGGAAAAACTTTGTTCCTTTTTCTGTATGTGTTGTCTTTTTTTGCACTCTTGTCACCCCAATCACAGCTGGAATGCTTGCACAATTTCCAGATTGCAGCCTCTGTAACATGTCTAGTGAAAACCTTAGCAACAATGTCAATATTTTCAAATTGCAGTTATCTATATTTGCATTTTGCTTGCTTGCTCACTCACTTTTTTCCTTTATCCAAAGACATAAAAGGAATGTGAGCTCCTCCTTCTCTGTGTATCCTACATACAAAAAACCACTAATTTTATATTCACTGGTTTTGTCTTTAAGGTTATAAATGAGCCTGTCACATCTAATCTAAATCTGTATTTAGAGTACCAGTTGCCAAGGTTGATGTGCAATAGATGCAGAGTTGATACTAAAAGTGTGGGTTGGATTTTCAAAAGTGCTTAAGGGAGTTAGCTGCCATTGAAAGTCAGTGGAAATTAATTGCATAGTTCCTTTAGGTGCTTTTGAAAGTCTCACCCTGTGAAGTTATAAATCTGTAAATTAAAATCACTAGTGTTTTGTTTCATTATTTCTTTGGAAATATCTTTTTTACACACAGTGTGTTTCAACTTGCTACACACTGAAGTGTCTCTTCTAGTTCACAGAGGGTTTTGAGCCAGTAGCAAAGCTTCAACAATAGTCATGAAAGGCACTTTAGATAAATGTAATTGTATATTTTCCTTGGTTTTTACAATTTCTATTCTTTGTTGTGACTGAACTGAAACTCAATCCCTAAAAAGTGTACTAGCAGTTCTAGCTTTGTTGGGATAGAAGATTGAGAGGTGCTGAAGATAAACTCAGCATTAGGAAGGTGGTATGTTAGCCTGCTATTGTGTTTTAGGACTTACAACTCAGTGAGAGAACTTTGAAATCCAGAGTGAAGTTCTTGCAGTTCACTCATCCTACAAAGATAAAGCACATATCTCACTGTGTAATTCCTAGAGGTAAAGTTTGAGAACAGGGTAAGATCTGTATGAACCAGACTTCTTGAGATGCACTCATTTTTGGAAATAGGAAACTACTGTGGATTTAGAACTTTTTGCCTGTTACATGATTGTGCTGAAGAGCAGTTATCGCTAATGTCCATGTGTGCTGTTTCAAAGCTTGCTAGTTGAATTGACAAAATTATCCCATTTTTTTCTCCTCCAAATCTAGGAAGATTACATACTCTCTACAGTTTTGTAATTAAAAATCGTAAGAGGTTTTCTTATGATACAGTATGGGAATACAAGAAGATGCTTTAAAGATAATATTAATAGACTGTATCTGATGGAAAGTGCCGAGGAGCAGCTGTTTAAAGGGTTGTAGGTCTTGATGGCTACAAAATGAACAGGAAACTTGACCAAACAAGGTCTGAATCTAATTGAAATATTACCTTATTGTAAGGAAATAAACTTGATATGAGGAATTGGTAATTCAAAAGAAGCATCTGTTTTCTCCATAACTCTAATTTATCAGGTTCTTTTATGGCAACCATCCTTGTGGTAGCAATGTGCCTTGACTATGGTAGCTGAGCATATAGGCCAAACTTTACTCTGGACTTTTCTTTCTCCCTCGTTTGTCAGGATATATATAATATTTTTGCTTTACTTTTTATTTTTGCGAGACTGGTTCACTTTTAACTGTAATTTTTAGTTTAAAATTATCAATTTTTTATTATTCACAATTTCATTAATTCATAATGTCTTCGTTAGGAAATAAAATATCAGATGCATTTTGGTATAAAGCGTTGTTTTTGACTTTTATTGATTTCTGTTTGAAACACTGAGGCCTGCATTACTAATATGGCCATACACATCTGGCTTGTCTGCCTTGCCTTCTGTTTTCCTTGCTTCATTGTTGTGAGCAGTCAGGCTTTTGAAATGTATAGCAATCCGGTCTGCTGTTGGACTAAAATCTTTTTTCTTGATAGGTTTCCCCTCTATTAGATATGCACACTGATTTGTCATTGTGTTGTGAACCAACAATTTTTTATTTTTTCTTAAATAAAAAAAACATTTATCAAAGCCCACGTTTTGGATTTCACAGATATAAGCAGAAAAAAAGGCAGATCAAATTTGGATTTGCCAACTTTGAGTGTCCCTTCCTGTAGACCTTCTTTCATAAGATTGTTCATGGCATACATTGAAAACTCTTTCAGATTTCCACTGTAGTTGTGATTTTACAGACAAGCATGTCTTTCAGGGCATCACAGCAGTTGTAAAATACTTTTTCGGCTGTAGAAATGTTTGTGTTTTATTGTTGTAATGTGGTTTTGCCTCAAAGGGTAAAATCTAAATGATAGTAATCTTATCTAAAAGCTTGTTTTCTGAATGATGATAGAAACAAAATTCTGTTTACTTGCTCTCCCTTCTGTGTATTTGCGAGGCTTTTTGTTGATGCCTAGATACTATAGTGATAGGAATGTTATAGAGAGGTGCTCTTTTTCCCACCATGGTAAGAGTGGTCTAGTAGACTTTTGTTCGTGGATGTGCATGTTTGTACCAATGTTGTAGGCTATATTTCAGTGTAATAGTCTCACGTTTATTTCAGTGCATTTGGTAAATCACAAACAACATTTTATTTTCAGCAGGTGACTCCTGCCCAGAGAATGCACTGCACGTTGTTGCGACATCTGGCTACAGTGCAGATTCTCCCATTGGTAATCAGCCTGTACCTGAGGATATGTATAGACTAAACTTGACTAAAGGAGTCTCAATGTCTTTGCCATCATCACCTTTGCTGCCTCGCCAGTCTTACTTGATGCAAACAAGATCAAACAAAAAATCCCCAGGTAAAACTTAATTGATAAACTAAAATATATTTGTAATATTTCATATCCAGAGCATTATAAAGTTTTTTTTTTCCTATTTAAAATGGTGTTAATAAAGCTACTGTAATGAAACCAGGAGAAATTGATGTGTGTTTGTATGAGCCTACGGAAGGACATAAACAACTTGTGTTCAAATGGAATATTTTCTTCCTTTCAAAAAGCACAGAATTGTTCTAGCTGGTTAAAGTTTAATACAAAATCTATTTGCCTTGAAATGTCATCTGAATATATTTGAAAATTTAATTGTTAGAGTATGAGTTAGCTATAAATCTGTATTCTATTTTTGCTTGATTTTTAAGTGTGGTAGTGACTATATAGTGTCATTGTAACATTCATTTAGTGATGGCGGTAGATGCATGTTTAATTTGAGAATGATCTTTACTGTTTGTAGCTACTGTTTATTTTCCCAAATAAATAAATGGATGTAAAATTTTAAGCTGTTGAAATCACGTCAACTAATTTACTACTAAGAATACAAATTTTGAGAAGTAATGCGCATGTATATGTCTCTTACTAAATTAGGTATATTCTCTAGTTTCCTTTTTATCTGCATTCTGTGGATTTCAATCATTCCAACACACTAGCATCACTTGAATTCGGATGGCTTGACATCAGATGAAGCTTTCCAAACTGCTGGTATCTAGGGAGATAGGGAATGGTTTTGAAGTTCTGTTGTCTTAGTATTTGTATCTGTGAACTTGAGCATCATGACAAAAAATTGTTAGGTTGTCAGTACAATAAATGCTTCTTGGCAACAAGCCATGATATGTAAAAATGAAAGAGTAATATTTGTTTAAAAGGTTATCAGACAAGTATTCCAAAATACTATTAGGGTTTTTAACAAATATTCTTAGAGGATTTACTTACATTATCTAAAATTCTTCACCATCCCAGTCCTTCTTGTAACTCTTTTCTCTTGATGTTTAAAGTACCGTGTTAGCTTTAAAATTCAGGTAAAATTACTGAACCAGGAAATAGCATATTTCAGTTCTGTATGATTTTACAAATGACTGTATATTGACTTAAAGATCTTGGCCCCACTGAAGTCCGTGGGAATTTTGCCCCCTAGTTTTGAACTGTTGGGAAAAGTTAACTGTATTTCGGAAAGATCCAGTGTTTTTAAGGTATCTCAAAATTATGTGATCTAATGCAAAGTTGTGATGGAGTAGGGGCTATCTGCATGGGGGATGGGAGAGCAGGGGAGGACTTTAGGGGATGGACAATACCTGAGCCTGTAATGTGAGCTAGGCAGGGGGGATGGGAGGTCAACACTTTTGCCCGGGAAGCTAGACAAAGGAAGGGGCCGGCTGGAGGGAGTTAGTTTCAGTTTCGGTTTTGGGCTGGGTGGTGGGAAGTCAGGATTTCCTAAGCTGGGATCCAAGCACCCTGAACCCCCAGAAGGACTCGATTGAGGGGTCCTGACTGTACCAACAAGCTCTGCTGTAACCTGCATTCCTGTTGTCCAGTAAACCTTCTGTTTTACTGGCTGGCTGAGAGTCACTGAGAGTCCCAGGAAGAGGGGTGCAGGGTCGGACTCCCCCTCACTCCGTGACAAAAGTGACTGCAATTATTATGCTTAGTGTAATAGACTACTTATCAAGGTGGATAAAAATCAGTGATTTAAAAAAAAAATTAAATCTGATTTTTTTTATTTGAATCGGATTTTTTTATAAAATACTTTTTGAGGAAAAAACTTATCTAAAGATAGTTTTAATTATGATCCATGATGAGATATCTTTGAACTATAATGTAATAGAGATTTTAAATTCTAATTCAATAGTATGAGACAATATATTCATGTAATGTTTAAGAAAAGTTTTGTAAATTAGTTCCAATAGTTCATGGATTAGGGACCCAATTTTATGGGTTTCCAGGGGCTTCTGTATAGATTATTTAGATTAATCTTCCTATCTACTTAATGGGACTCAGTGCTCAGTCTAGAAGATGCCATCAGAGATGCTTAGACCCATCTACACTGGCAAATTTCTGCGCAGTAAAGTGGCTTTCTGCGCTGTAACTCCCGAGGTGTGCACGCTGCCAAGCCACTTAGTGTATAGAAACTGCGCATTTGTCGCGCTCTAAAAAAACCCACCCAGACAAGAGGCATAGAGTTTTCTGCACTGGGGCTACAGCGCTGCGGTGCCAGTGTAAACACTGTGGTGACTACAGTGCTGCTATTGGCCTCCAGGAGGTGTCTCACAATGCCTGTTCTCAGCTCTCTGGTCATTGATTTGAACTCTACTGCCCTGCCCTCAGGTGACCAGCCGTCATCCTCATCCTGTACTTCCTTTGCAAATTTGAATGTCTCCTTCCTGTTTGCTCAGTCATGTGGGCAGTGGTCTCAGAACATCTTTCCAGGTGGCCATGCCTGCTCCACGCACCAGGCGATCCCCCACTTGGAGCAATATCGAGCTGCTGGACCTCATCAGCATTTGGGGAGAGGAGCTGTGCAGTCCCAGCTGCGCTCCAGCCGTAGGAATTATGATAACTATGGACAGATTTCACGATGCAGGATAGAAAGGGCCATGGTTGGGACATGTTGCAGTGTAGGGTAAAAGTGAAGGAGCTGCGGAACACCTACCACAGGGCGAAGGAGGCAAATCGCTGCTCCGGTCCTGTGCCCATGAGCTGCTGGTTCTACAAAGAGATCGATGCAATGCCTGGTGGTGACCCTACTTCCACTGTGAAGACCCCTATGAATACTTTGTTGGCTCATGTGCTAGTTGAGAGTGGACCGAGCCAGGAGAAGGAAATCTTGGACAAAGATGGGGAGGGGAACCCAGAGGCAGAGGATGGCTCAGATGTCCCTCGACCCCCTCCACCTTCCCACAAGTCTTAGTAGCAAAAGAGAGAAAGGTGCTCTGTGGGAGAGCTGCCCAGGGTGCACCGCTCCAAATAGCGTTGCAAGTGCGATCACGCTATTGCGCAGATAGTTCTCAGTGTAAACATACAATAACAGTTTGCGTTCTGCACTCTCTGAGCTGTACTGTAACTGCCAGCGCTGTAACTTTGACAGTGTAGAGTGCCCTTAGTTTTTCAGTTCTCAAACTGTGGATTTGTGTCTCCAGAACTAACATGCTTGTTAACAGCAAAAATGTTTTTAAATAAATAATGTATAGAGGTGAGAAATAACAGACCTCAACCCGATTGTTTCTCTGCAAATTTTTGTACACAGAGTCAATCTCTTATCTCTCTCTCTAAAAGTGCAAAGTTTCAGAATGTTCAATGAATAGAAGATTGTTGGGGACAGAATAGATCTGGACAAGGAGAAGAAGTCTGGAGATAAATGTGAGAAGGGAAGGACAGGCAGTAGAAACAACAGTGAAACTGTTTGAGCAGCATATTCCAGAAGTCTTGAGGTCTTTCTGAGTGTAGCCTTCACTGATTTGAGATCTGCCACACCATTCTCTCACTAGAAAGGAAAACCTATAATGGCAGCAGGCTGTAAAAGAGAGCCAGCTTGGGAATAAGAACCATTCAAGGAAATATATGTTTGCTGATGATGTTTTAAAGAAAGTCACGCCAGGGAACTGGAGGAAGTCACTTAAGCACTTGAATTCAGAGACTGTTGAAGTGATGATCTCATTTTTAACAGCAGTAGCTTCTGCTGCTGGCGTAAAAAGAATATTTTCTTCCTTTGCACCAATTCTTTTTAAATTGAGAAGTAGTTTGGGACCTGAAAAAGCAGGAAAACTTGTTGTTCTTTTCCAGATTATGAACAAACAGGAAAATGAAGGTGAAGACTACTGAGTTAGATGCAGAAGCCAATACTTTAATTTCTCATGTTGACCTGACGTAGTTAAAAAACAAAAATTAAATTGACTATTTCATTTAACTATTTTAGTTAAAAACAATTTTAACAAAAACAAACCTGATTTTAAAAAACTTGAATGTTTGAGTAAATTCAATAATTCATATGCTTGTTTTGTTAAAATGTTGTATGTTTGCTGTTGAAGAAAAAAATGCAGACTACGTAACATTGTTATTTTAGTTAAATAAAACAATTTAAATGTCTGTCTGGTGGTGATGTTCTCCTAAAACAGAATGGCAAGAAAATCCTCCAAATATTCATGAATAGCCTCTTGAACTGGAGATTAGTTCACCTCCCAGTGACTTCATAAATACCTGCTTCAGTTACCTTTGGTGAATCAATCATTCATTTTCTGGTATAGCTGTAAAGCTAATCTGAAAAATTTTCAAAATAAGCAACTTAAAAAATATATAGTGTGTACCTTCTAAAAATGAAACCTGTATCTATCTGAGTTGTGAAGAATATGTACTGAGCTTATAACAACCAATAAGAATGTACTTTTTATGTAGAAATCCATAATTAAATCGAGTCTTCCTGACTAGTGATTTTAATCAATTTGATTTAAATCAAATCCACTCTGCTGCATATTGTTTTGTTTACCCTGTGACTTTCTCACACACAAGTGTTAACTCATTCAAAACATGTAGAAATCTCAAGAAATCCTTTTGTCTTATTCTTTTGTTTGAGTGTATCACAGTGGAGTGATTTTGAAGTTGTTAGAAATACTGCCTGTCATTTGAAAGCTAGCAGCTGTTAAAATATTTTTCATTAGTGGATACCGCGCCATTGTTCCATAGGAATATTCTGGACATATACATTATCCTGTGGGTATTGGAGACCTGGTATACTATTCCTTTTGAATGCTGGAGAATTTAAACTGGCAAAGGAGGAAGATTTTGTATAAATGATCTGTCATCTGGGATGGGGCAATAAGAGATGAAGAGGATTCTAGCAGTATGGCTTTCACAGCCTTTTCAGTGTTGTTGTATCAGCAGTGTATATAGCATGGTGATATTCCCATCTCAGAATGTGGTTGACTGAAAACGGAGATAGAAGTGAGGAGTGTACAGAAGAAGATGTTTTTGTTTTGTGTTTTTGTTTTTCTGTTTTGTTTTTAAAAAAGAACAACAAACCATAGTTGAATATAATCAAATGTTGGGGGAGATGGCGGAAGCAAATTTTAATCAAATAAAGTGATACCTGTCTCCCAGTAAAGTGGGATAGGTACGTCAGAACTGCCAAATGGTTTGTTTATTTTGTCTGTGATTTTGTTATCAAATGTAAGATGTGGCCCTGTACTGCTATAATTGGTCACATGTCTTAGGAGTGCTTTTCTAAACTAGCTGGGGCTTATATGTGGATTTCTTAAATTGAAACTCCATTCAATGTCTGGCTAAATAACATATCTGAGTCTTGAAACTCTTAATTTACATTGGTCTGTTTTAGGAATAGAACAGCTGTATTGTAGCCAGCATTTTATGGACTGACTTTCTTACCTTGTACCATGTCTGTATACATTAATAATATGAAACCCATAGGGTAAAAATGTAAATTTGAGTTGTCCAGGATGTAAAACAGACTTGTCTTATTTTTTATGTGCTCCTGCCATCACACGGTTATAAATCACAATTTAAAACTTTCAGCAATATTGGTAACTTTCTCTTCGTGTGTAGGAACATTTGGTCGGCACTTATGTTCAAGAAAATGACAGTGTTTTTGTCTCTCTTTATTTAAAGTAAATTTGCATACTTTATTTTAGCATATGTTTATGTGTACTTTAGTACAGTCTTTTTCCAGTCCCACTGCTGTATTTACTGATAAAATAACATTTAGTTTGCTGGTTAAGGACACTAAAGACATTTTTATACATAAAAGTACTTGCATAGATAAATAGTTTTAAAATAATTTGTGGAGACCCAATCTGACCTACAGTGTTTTCTATAAAGTAATGATACATCTTTGTGTCATTTGAATTGTTTTTCAATTAAAACTCAGTCACAGAACGAGACTTCAGTTTGAGACGTCTGAAACAAAGAAAAGTTCAATGTAAAACAGTTTGGCAGCAGCTGTCTCCTTCCTTCCCAGTCTCTCATCTCTTTCCCTTTCCTTCCCATCTCCTTTCTGTCTTGGCTTTTTTGGATGTTTCCTAACACCTGTTAATATAATGGTGACTCCAGGCCTTCTTGATGGTGCATGCAATGCTGGAGTCAGACATCTTTCTGAACAGACACTGCATCAAGCATCCTGTGTTCAAAACCTCAGCACTTTGACTGGAGATGGAGAGCCCATTTCTTTCCTACTCTCTTCTTTCTCTCCCATGATAGTCTTAAATTGTGTGGGAAAACTGGGGTCTCAGTTGTTATAGTTTGGCTTAGTGTTATCTAATTAAACAGGAATAAATTAAGTTTAAATGTGGGGTGTGGGGGAGAGAGAAAGAAAGGCAGGACAGTAATGTGGGTCTCATAGACTCATGGTCCAGATGGGACCACTGTGGTCATCTAGTCTGACCTGCACATTGCAGGCCACAGAACCTCACCCAGCCACTCCTGAAATAGATGCCTAACCACTTGGCTGAGTTACTGAAGTTATCAAATCATGGTTTAGTCACTTCAAGTTATAGAGAATTCACCATTTACGCTAGTTAAACCCGCAAGTGACCCATGCTCCATTCTGCAGAAGAAGGTGAAAAACTCCCAGGGTCTCTGCCAGTCTGACCCAGGGGAGAATTCCTTTCTCACCGCAAATATGGCGATCAGTTAGACCCTGAGCATGTCGCAAGACCCATTAGGTAGATACCTGGAAAAGAATTCTCTGTAGTAACTCAGAGCCCTCCACATCTAGTGTCCTGCCTCCAACTGTTGGAGATTTTTGCTACTGACAATCACTGGCCACATGCCATCCCCTCTATAAACTTATCAAGCTCAGTCTTCAAGCCAGTTAGGTTTTTTGACCCCACTGCTCCCCTTGGAAGGCTGTTCCGAACTTTGCTTCTCTTCTGGTTAGAAACCCTCACCTAATTTCAAGCCTAAACTTGTTGATGGTCAGGTTATATCCATTTGTTCTTGTGTCCACATTGGCGCTTAACTTAAATAACTTCTTTCCCTCCCTTGTATTTTTCTCTCTGATATATTCATAGAGAGCAATCATATTTCTCCTCAGCTGTACCTGACCACCTAGCATAGCTGCCTCAGAATGAACCTGATGTGGTTCAATGCTCCTGCTTCTTCAAGAAACTGGAAGGCTGGGAGCCTGTGATGACCCCATTGATGAGCACAGAAAACACTCCTCTTGTTGGGCTTTTCTTTCCCTCCGTAAGAACCCAGTTGACCTGACACTGCAGGAGTTCCTGAAACTGGACAAGGAATGAATGAGAAACATGATTAAAAAGCAAATCTCTCAAAGTGATGGAATTTAAAGAAGAATCAAAGTGTTCATGTTTTGATATTGAGGTCTCCTAGGCCCCTGATATTGCCTGTGTGTGGCGTCTGCCTTGTGTATACACTTTCTGGAGCTGCTAGTAGTTCAGGTCCCTTTTCATGCAAGGCTCAAAGGGATGTATACTTATAAACAAAGGGGGAGATTTTCGGAATCACGTTAAGGGATTTTAGGACCACAATTACCATTAACTTGGAATGCTTCACCTTGGCTTTCAAAGAGATTTGTGTTCCTAAATCTCTTACATGACTCTGAAAACCTCCTTTTGAAATGATTTTCTGTCTCACGTTGACACACATCTCCTCCCAGCCTTCTTTTGGTTAGTCTAAATTAGCCAAGCTATTTGAGTCTCCTCTCAAAGTAGGTTTTCCATTCCTCAGATCATCCTCATGGCCCTTCTGTAAGGACCTAATTTATATAGGGTGACCAGATGTCCCGATTTTTATAGGGACAGTCCTGATATTTGGGACTTTTTCTAATATAGGTGCCAATTACACCATCCTGATTTTTCACACTTGTTATCTGGTCACCCTAAACTTAAACCTAAAGAAAGAAGGCACTGTAGAGAAAGCTAGCACTTGACTATTCTGTTGTGTTAAAGATACTGCAAAAGTGTCAAAGCTGAGTGAATTCAGGTAATCTGCTGTCATATAGAGTTATAGCACAACACTTGAAAGCGACAGTCATGACCAAAATTTAGGTTTTATTTACAAAATTATATATAGGGAACTATATAAATCCAAACAAAATATTTTAGTTGAAATTAACACCTTCATGGAAAGAAGTGTTACCTGTGTTTTCCACGTGGCATGTATTATCCCTTCTATCCTGAACACTTTCCTAATTCATATGGGATATTTAGCTTCAAGGTTGTTCTGTTTTCTTCTAATTTATTTAGACTTTATTGAATTGACTTGCTCCCCTTTACTAACCTAAATGACATTTTGGTTGTGGCAATCTCTTTCAGTCCATATATTCCTCTTTGCAGTACTGTACTACATATGGCATTATGAAGAGACAAGCTTAATCTCTCCAGGGTGGAAAGATTAATGAAAGATGTAGTTATAGTGTGTGAAGTATGTGTTACTTCAAAGAATTAAAGGATTCCTTTCCATCATATGTATGGTTTTGATGCCTATAATGTTGTAATTAACAATTCTGTTTTTTGACCAATCTATGCTGGGGAGGGGATGAGAGAAATGTGACAGATGTTAGCATGTTGTTTAATGTATTACTGGAAGGTGCTTGAATACCATTGTGATGAAGGCAGAATAAAAACCTATACAGAAAGCACTGGCATTTAAAGCTGTATTTGCCAGCAAGTATTTAGACTGCAGCTCCAACTAAATGAGGTGTAGGTCTACTAATCGGGCTAAACCGTGTTGAAAGAGTGTTCAGGTATATGCAGGGGCTGTTTAAAAATACACACACTGAAAAATACCCTGGTTCCTTAGCACTGTTGGAGCCCCAGTATACACAGGCTTTGTGGGGTGAGTCAAAGGAAATATTTTTTTTTAACAAGTTCACTTCTGAGGTTTGTATATACAGAAACAAGCCCCCCCCCTCTGTTTGTTTAATATCAGACACTGTTATAAAACATATAGTGTATCAAGCAGCTACGTACATGATGGTTTTTTTTGTTTGCTTCACTATGGAAGACTATATTATCCTTTTTGATGGGCATGTGGAAATCCTATTAGTGTTAAGCATACATCAAGAGGAGGCTATACACTGACATCTGTTAATGAAACAGTATGCCTGTCTTTGGTGTGCTTTTCTAATCTTGGTATTAGATTTGATTTGTGTGTACTTTGGGGTTACACTAAGGTCACTAGTACAGTAGCTACAACAGGGTTTTTAGTTGTTTTTATTTTAATATTGGTGGATATGAACTTAGAGCTTGTGAAAGATTCTGCATTGAGAACTATGGAGGTAAAGACCTCTTCTCTTCCCCACTACCAAAAAGACAGAGCACAAGACATGGCAGGGAAAGTTTCTTACTACTGTGCCTCATCCCTAATTTGCAGGCTTGAAATTGCGTTAGTAAAATTATGTCCTTTTGTGATGAGATGACATGCTGGGAACTGTACTGAGATCAAAGTCATTTCATCTAAGGCATGAAATAGTCAGCAGGTAATAATGTTCATTCACTAGACTTGGGCAGGAACTTGGATATGAAAAACTAATTTCCATAGTTTAGAAAGTGCATTGTTATTGGACCAGCATGTTTCCTCCACAATGGAGACGTCTTCCACTGTATGGAGAACACGAAGTCAGTATTTTTTAAACTGTAGTCCACAAACCACCAGTGGTCCACTGAGCACTTGTGGATCATGTGGGGCTGGCTGCTGTACTCCTCTCTTACATCTGCTGCTTTAAATATGTTGGTCTATAAGGTGCCACAGAACTCTTTGCTGCTTTTACAGATCCAGACTAACACGGCTACCTCTCTGATACTTTAAATATCCGGTCTCACTGACCTATGTGGTATTCTCCTGTCTGTGAAGTGAGTATGGTCTCAGTAAAAAGCTTGGACTCCTACCTTTCAGCTGCTTCTATAGGAGGGCCAAGTGTAGCAACATCCTCTGGGGAACACTGTAGCCAGGGCTAAGATTGAGCCAGTACATGGGCTTTATGGCATACCAGTATCTCTCTGCAATGACTGTATTTTTCTTCAGAATCTCAGTTTTTATTTTTGAAAAAGTGGCTGTTGTGCTTGCAGAGAAAGCTGAAAAATATGAACAGTGTGTACTTGATGCAGAGATGTTTATTGGTCAAAGCGCACAGCTCTGAAATGTATGTCGTCATTCATTTTAATGAGATGTTAACTCAGATTCCCAGACATGATAACTTAAATACTAACACTGTTAACTATTTTATTCCTCATGTAAGAAAGGAAAGGCTTGATTACAGAGCTCCACTATTTGCTGTGTCTGAGGTCTTGTTTTGGTGTCACAAGTGGATGGTGTATGGAGATAGCACCACTATTTTTTTTTTTTTTTTTTTGTTCCTCAGTCAAGAAAGCCAAGCCTTCAGAGCTTCATAGAGTCCCTGAGCATATCCAAGAACTGTCAAAGAGAAGCCAGTGTGGCTCAGGAAGCTTGCAGAATCATATTTTGAGTATCTGTAAAAAAAAAATTGCTATCGGCATCTCATTTTGGTTAATCACATGGCTCAACCTTAGCTAGTGAGCAGAGCCTGGTGAACATCACTACCTTTTTTCCTTCCTCTCTTGCAATTCAAGCCCAGATGGTAGTCATAAGAAGAGGGGACAGAGAAACCACAGCTTAAGTGGGAAAAGAGCCAAGAATTGCTGGTGAAACTGAAGTTCCTGGTTCATTTTGAACTAGGAACTTCCTTAATACAGTACTTTGGAGAGGAGGTTGGGAGGAGCCTGGGAGAGGAAGTAAAATGATAAAAGATGGTGAGGTGAATTTGTTTTGTAAAGGAAGTTTAACATTAACGAAAAAACATTAAATTATGTGCAGGTACACAAAGTAATCTTCAAAGGGATGATATGGAATTATGTATTTAATAATAATTGGGAAGTGAAATAGGAACTCAAGTGCATTTTGAATGGATGAGTAGATTACTGAGAGGTTATCAGACTTCACTATAGAGCGGATCAGAATGGTAAATGGGCCATCATTGATATCTTGGACTTTTCTTTGGCCAGTTCCTCATACTGCAGTGATAATAGTGCTCCAGACTTGAACTAGGGAAAAGCCAAATAATGTCTTCAAAGACATTAAACAAATGCAATTCACCTTTCAGGAGGAGCAAATCTCCTCCTGTCACCCCATTACAAATATAAAAAGAAAATTTTGTTTGAGCAGAACGTGCTGAAAGTTGTAACGAAGAAGACTAAGAGGACCGTTCCACACACTTCAGAGGTGAGCTATCTGTTTTAGGCCCCAGTCCTGTATGTATTTCCTCATGTGTTTAACTTTACACATGGGAGCAGTCCCTTCTGGTTACAAGGGGCTGTGGTGTATTTGCAGGGCATTAGGACTTTTCATAGATTATATTAATTTTTCTTAAAGGCTGGAAAGAACTGGAGATGGTCTTCTAGTCTGATGTCATTCATGACACTGTCCATAGAACTTCCCCCAGTAATTCCTCCATTAAGCTCATAACTTTTCTTTTAGATATTGCATCTTTTAAAAAAATATCCAGACCTTCCCTGGGATTTGAGCTCAAGATCTTTGGCACTGTGAGAGAGCACAAGATCTGTACAGATCACCAGACTACCTCTGTTATTAAATCCAAAGAAGTCTTGCTGATTTTTGGGTTGATGAGTTGCCCACCGAGTATCTTTTCATGTCAACATAACCTGGGAAAATCTAGTAGGTTGGAAAATGGAGCTCACAACAAGGGTGGAGGGGTCAGTATTTTATGTATCTCCCGCTTTTAAAGTAAGAAGCTCCGAAAACTCTTATAATTGGCATGTATGCAGCATTAAATGATGCATTCTGGAGCATCACAGCTAAGTGGAACTGGCCAGTCGGGAATTTGCAGAATATTTGTTAGATCTTAGTGTGCCCAATACTTTTCTTACCATGATTGGTTGCAATATTCAACACGATACTTGAGTTAACAGAATTTTCATTTTACATTTACGATTCACTTTTGAATGGTTTATCTTTGAGCCACAGTTAAACTCTACTAATGTGTCCCTTTGTAGAGTAGTATACTAAAGTTTATTACCATTTGCCGCTCTTCCCTGTATTAATTCAGTGTATCTGTGTGGGGCTGTAAGCATTGCTAGACAGTTTAAACTCGCTAAAGAAAAACCGTTATTTCAACGAGTCCCAACTGCTCTGCAGCTGAAAAGTGAAATCAAGATGTTAAAATATACTCTGAGGATATTTCAATTCTGAATTGTCACTTGACAGGCTCTTGCTTATTAATCTGGTTCTGATTAGAATGTTTTCTCTTTGTTTTTCTGCTTTGCTCTATCTAATTATAGTGCTATTTGCAGTTGAGAGTTGAATTACTGTCTTCCGAAAGGAAGTGGTTGTTTCTGAGGAATGCATTTTGAGTTGCTTCCATATCACAATTTTTAAAGTGATGAAATAGCACCCTCTGGTGGTAATTTATAACTGAACATTTTATTTATTTTTTTTATTTATAAAATTTACTCACGTACTCCTTGGGCACAAACAGATTTATTTTTAATTACTAAATTAATTTTCCAATCCATAAACTCCTGAAGCACAGATTAGGATGTAAATATATTCAACAATCTCCACCCCGAGTGGAAGTCTGAAGGAAGAGGCCATGTCATGAAAGTCTGCAGTATGTGAAGTTGTGGAATGAAATGCTCCTTCCAGAGCATCCAGTTTTCAGGCCCTAATCACTGAAATCTAGACTTCCCATCTGATCTCAATTGTTGCATCATAGACAGAAAGGTGGTCTCTCACTGGGCCAGTACTCTTTCTTTAAGACAGGTTTCAGAGTAGGAGCCATGTTAGTCTGTATCAGCAAAAAGAACAGGAGTACTTGTGGCACCTTAGAGACTAACATTTATTTGAGCATAAGCTTTCGTGGGCTACAAGTACTCCTGTTCTTTTTGTTTCTTTAAGAGCACTTTCAAAACCTTGAATTACACCTGGAAATAAAAAAAAAAGTCAACAGAGTCTTCAGGGAATTGGTGTAATATGGTCTGATGCTGATGCTACCATGCAGATGAGCAGGATCATTCTGCATAAAATGCAGATTGAGTGGCCTTCAATGGCAGCCCCATTGATTACATTACAATAACCAAAGCAGAAGGTCACAAAGGCATAAATAACTGGCTAAGTCCATATCCAAGAGCAATGATTAAATTTGGCTTTTCAGATATGCATTAAAAATATAGGTGCCCCCTGACAACCGAGGAGTAGTTGGGGACCTACAAGCATTCCTAAATTGTGTGCCTCTTTGCCTAAGGGTGGTCAGAGAAGTAGACAGCGCAAACTGCAAACTCTTGTTCTGATTAGGCTCCTTTGTCATCAGAGTAGCATCTCCTGCCACAGTAAAAGGAGTCAAGAGACTGAAAAACTTGAAATACAATCTAAGATAAACGAAAACAGAATTTACTCTGAAAGAAATTACCAAAATTATCAGTATTGTGTGGCGTTTAATCACCCTTCAATACAAATACTCATCAACTTTCATCCAAGCATTTCACAGCACATTACGAGCATGAATTAAGCCCTGTGAGGGTACGTGAATAATTATCCCTATTTCACAAATAGGGAAACTGGCGCAGAGAGAGGACAAGATGTGTCAGCAAGGCAGTGGCAGAATCTTAAACATGCTGCCTGGGTTGTGGTGTGGTTTTTTTGTTCATTTGTGTTTTATTCAGGTCACAAGACATGGCCTAGTTTAAATTCAAAGGGACACTTTCAAGGACTGAGGGTCTATAGGATTTTTTTTATATAACTCAATAGCAGAAATATTTTCCTTTCTTTAAAAACAAAAGTTTTTTAAAAATTTAAACATTTCTTTGCAGTGCCCCTAAGTTATACATTGCAGCATTTTAATCATAGTTGAAAACTAAAAAGTGAAGCTGAGCAGTGTGCTTATTTCACTTTAAATAGTCTTCTCAGTGGGGCGAGGGGGAGAGGAACAGTAAAAATTGTGACTGAAAACTCATCATTAAAACTAAAAAAGAGTAAATTAATCTAAAATAGTGGTAACACTATAGGTAGAGTTAAAAATCAATTTTCCCTTTTCTTCTGGGAAATATCTTGAGAATTTTTAAAGGAGCAGGTCCTCCTGTCTGCTTACTCTCTTCTTCTCTCCCCACCCAGAAACTCTAGATATTGTAAAGTTTATGTCCATGGGAGAAAAGGAAAACCAGTCTGATACGAAAGACAGACAACCTGTCTGTCTTATCAATAGTGGTCATTTAGAAAACAGGGGAAGAAAAATAACATGTATGTCCATAATACTTTCTTACAGGGCAGGATGTGAAAACAGATCAGAAAATGCTTATATTGGTAAGAGACAGAGCAAAAAAGTGGTAATGACATGATTTCATTTAGCTTGTTGACTGGGTTAACTGATTTTAAATCATTGAAGAAGGGTCTAGTGTTAAGGAAAGTCATCGTTCCAGTAGATACTCTAGTGAGAAACCAACAGATAAAACACCATTCATAGTCATGTCTTAAAAGGTAGAAGTAATACAGTTCCTGACAATGCAGGGTAACCGTTTTAGATCTAGGCTGGATGAAACCCTAGAAAAATTCAAAGTAATGAGGTTTCCATCATGTCCCATGGGAGTTATTCCACATCTTACATTTCTTCTTCGAGTTCTTGCTCATATCAATTCCAATTAAGTGTGGGCGCGCCGTGTGCACGCTTGTCGGAAGATTTTTACCCTAGCAACACTTGGTGGGTCGGCTGGGTCGCCCCCTGGAGTGGCGCCGCTATAGCGCCAGATATATACCCCTGCCGACCCAACGGCCCTTCAATTCCTTCTTACTGCCCGTGATGGTTGTTGGAACTGTGGAGCGCGGCTTTGCTGATCTCCACATCACTAGCTTCTCGTAGTTCTTTGCTCTTTACTGTGTTTATAGTTCGAGTTCTTGTAGTTATAGTTAGTTTTAGTACTTCTATTCATAGTTAGTGTATATAGTTGAAGGGGGGATCGGGGATTAGCCCCTTTCCTCCACCCCAGTACAGGCCCATGCCCATGGCATTGGGATTCAAACCGTGCTCGGCATGCCAGAAGCCGATGCCAGTAGGGGATCACCATGACTCCTGCCTCAAGTGCCTAGGGGAATCCCACCTTGTTGACAGGTGCTGCATTTGCAAGTCATTTAAACCAAGGACGAAGAAAGAGCAGGACTTTCAATTGAAGCAGCTCCTCATGGAGTCGGCACTTAGTCCTGCAACATTGGTACCGAGTGCCCAACAGACTACCTCGGTAAGGAGCGCCCCTTCGGCACTGGATCACTCCGGTACCAAGAAGGAGTCCCGGTAACGACTTTTCGGCACCGCTCCCTTTCCCCGACTGAGAAATGACATAATGCTCCGACTCCAGCCTCGCAGAAAGAGCACTTGTCTAAGACGGTTCGTCAGGCACCGTCAACCGCTGCGGCACCCTCAACGTCGGCACCGCAGATTGCAGCTCCACCTGGCGCGGCACAGTCGATTCCGGTCCCACAAGGACCATTGAGTCCGGTGCCAGACAGCTCTCCGGCTCCTGCTGTGGTTGAGCTTGTTCTCCCTTCTATGCTGGAGACCTTCTCTACGGCAAGGGAGCTCATTGCTATGACGGAGCCGATACGTCCTCAACCCCCGGCACCGCCGGTGTGGGTTGTTCAATCCATCGGCAAGCCGGCCCTGGTAAGGCCTCCTTCCTTCGGTCCACCAGAGCGACATCATTCCAAATCACGGTCTCGCAGACGCTCTCGATCAACTCGCGGCAACGTTCAACATCTCGTTCACCGGACAGATACTCCCGGTACTGATCTGGCTCTCGGCACCGATCTCGGTACCGTGTATCCCGCATTTTGTCCTGTTGCAGGTGTAGGTCAAATTTGTTAAATTTTTGCTTCAAAATGAATATATTTTAATAGTTCTAATCTGCCTGTCATTCTTAATGAATAGAAAATAGAAGTTAAATCATTGCTGTAAAATTAGTGTGCTAAGCATTATAATTACAATAAATGTAAAATACATTAATCTGGAACAATTTTCTTCACAGAAGATGATCAAATTTATTTTAACTAATGAAAACTCAGAATTTATATTTTTATAATTATGTTTTCTGTAGAAGTGCACACAAACTTAAAATGTTATGGGCTAAATAGATAGTTAATTTATGTTGGTTTAATATTACTATTATTCTACTTTTAGTCAACCCTTAGATGGCAGCATTGTTCTCATTGTGTTGATATTTTTCTGACCAGAAAGTCTGTTGTTCATCTAACGTTTCCTGTAATTGTTAAACCTCATTTAGCGAAGTATACTCTCATTAATAATTTAAGAAAGAAAACATAAAGCATTCTCACTTAGTTTGAGTTTTAGGTATCAATTTAATTCAAAAATTTTGTTCTGTGTGTGTGTGTGTTTTGTTTTTTTAATAGTAAAAGGTAGCTTAAAAATACCTGGTACAGATTGATTTAATTTTTAAGCATGAGCTGGGAAAGCTGATGTCTTTATAAATGAGAAACAGTTGGTTGACAAAAAGATATTTTTCTCCCTCAGTCTCACCTTCCCCTTGCAATCAGACTGTGCAGCTTTGATTGGATAAAATACCCAGTAATGTAAAGTTGCTAGACTAAAGAATTCCGAGTGTCAGTGTTGCAAGTTGTCTGCTTGTAATCCTTGTCTCCTAGCTTCAGAGATATTAGAGTTATCGTTACACTGAGTTGGAAAATTTAGGTTCTGAATAGAGGAATTCAACTAACAGCTTTCTGGATTCAAATATGTCTAAGTCACCCTCTTTTTACATACACTGGACACTGCTTCAGGAGCGTCACAGCAAGCAAATTGCTTTTGTTTTCCACCAGAGTTTACATTCCAAAAAGTGAGTGTAACTCAGGTTTTTCTTTCTTACAACGGACTGTAAGAGAGGAAGTGCAGAAGTTCACTGGTTTTTATTGTAGTAGCTCGTGTGTGTGTGTGTGTGTGTGTGTGTGTGTGTGTGTGTATATGTAGTAGGTTGTCCTTAAGGTTTATTTAGATCTCTAAGGGTACACACTGTTCATTCTGAAAACGTGCTTTCCATCTGGAAAAAATTAGACGCACTAAACTTTTTCCCGCTGCAGGTCCGATCAGGAAGCCCAAGTACGTGGAAAGTCCCAGACTGCCAGGAGATGCGATTGTTGTACCATCGAGAAAAGTATCAGAGCCAACAGAACCCAATCAAAATGGTAAGAAAGTACTTTCAGTGCTATTTTATTTTATTTAATGGCCAGCTTTTCATTTCAAAGGGAGCTGGGCTATGCAATTGTGGGACTTGAGTCTCTCTTGTAAGAATATTTTGCACAATTAAATGCATTTGTAGTAGGGAGGAAGAGGTTTCCTGAGAAGATTATCTTTCTAAAGTCTAAACTCTTGGAGCTATGTACCCTGTGAAGACAAAATTTGATTGAGGGTTGTTGGTCACTTCTTATGCTAAAGGACTGCTTGAATTTTTCTGAATTTTTTTTTCAAAAAATTGATTCAAAGTGTGTAGTTTTATATTGAATACAATACTGCTGTTAAAAAGTTCAATGAAAGCTTGCTAAACAGTAGGGTTATATCAACAGATTTCTGTGTTGGCAAAGCTGGTAACAGCTACCCCCCTCAAGTTAATTGGTATTCCTGAAAAGTTTCAAGTTCATTAAATTTGACCAGCACATAACAAAGTGTAGTTTCGATGAATGTCATAGAGCAAAATGACACTCAAGTCAGTATTAAAGTATATGTACTGTAATGAGCATTTCATATCCATTGTTACATTTTAGATCAATTTACAGCTTAACTGAACTCATTAAGGTCATTGCATATAATCAGTCTAGTACAGTTGATCAAATCTGTTTTTCTAGTGCTGTAATTTAAAAGGCATTTTTAGGTTTGAAAATGAATAATTTATTTTTTAAAATAATGTTACTAATCTTATATTTTTATTCAGTGAAAATAGACTGGTTGGTTATAGTTAGTTTTGCTTTGTGATTCCGTTTCTTGGGGAGGAGGGATAGCTCAATGGTTTGAGCATTGGCCTGCTAAACCCAGGGTTGTGAGTTCAATCCTTGAGGGGGCACTTAGGGATATGGGGCAAAAATTGGTCCTGCTAGTGAAGGCAGGGGACTGGACTCAATGACCTTTCAAGGTCCTTTTCAATTCTAGGAGATTGGTATATCTCCAATTATTACTCCAATTCTGCAATGGTTGAGGTTGCTAAAACTTCAAAGTACTTAAAACCAAGCCCAAAAAAAAAAAAATTAGTGAAACTTCAGTAAAATGTTCTGATCATTTGTGGGTTTTTTGTTGTAAACCTACTATTAAAAAAAAAAAAATCTTAGTATTAGTCCCCTGTCCAAGACCAATACAGGTTCGAGTAAGTTTTTGATCGAGTGAGGAAAATCAAAACATGACAGATTGAAAGTTCAGAACCACGTGGCCATTTATTGATGGAGGATAAGTTGCAACTTGGGCTGGGGAGTAACACTTTTACCAACTAACAATACTATTAGAACAAGAATATTTACACAACTTGAAACAATCTGTTTACAACCAACAACAGGGAACCAAATGATCTGTGATTAACTGCTCACCAGAAATTAGAGCAGATACACCAAAACGAGTAAGCTATATACATTAACCAAATATTGTAAAGTACAACAATTAACCACAATAGCAATCAATACAACAATTTAACTTTCAAATACTATATACATAACTTGGTACCAAGTAAGGGAGGGAAAAAAAAGGAAGAGGCTAAGCAAACAGAATGTTACAGAAATTAGAATACAAATACCGCACTCCAGGCGCAGCTGACCAGCAGTACAGATACCGAGAGCATGATGAATTGATGGGAATTAATCCCACCTGTCCCGAGCCGGCTAAATCCGCAGGAGACCCTTCTAGCTGGAAGGAGGATCCAAGTCTTTCAGCTAACATGCAGATACTCCTGCAGATTTTGGCGTGAGACTTAGTTTTATTTGAAAGCTCTCTTACTTGTGTCAGCATCTGATTGGTCCCTAACTCCTTCGCCTTCCAGTTTCTGAGCAGGAGCCCTCCACGTAAACAGGATCTGCACACGGCACACTACCCTTATGCACACGGCACGCTGGTATTTTTGCATCAGGCGCTAGCCGACCCTTAGATGACCAGGCAAAAAGAGCGGGAGAATGCACACGGCATTATAACGTAGCACACCGCACTACAGTGTTGCACACAGTACCAATGTGACCTTTTGACCGACAATTGGCCATAGAGACTCCATGTTTGAGCATAGGCTTAGGGGCATCCCCAAATATAACATTTTCTCTCTCAACATTAAAAACAAAAACTCTCTGAATAATTCACCTTTTCGCCTATTTGTATTTCCAATTTAAATGCACCAGCAAAATCTATACTGTAATATTTTATTTGTAGTTAAGAATGAAAAAATTGGACACTTTTTTAATGGGCAGGACATCTCAGTAAATTGGCTTTTGGTTTCAGGTTTTCTTTTTTCTTTTCAATCAACTAATGTGATCAGTCATCAAGCCATCTGACTAATTGACCAGCATATATCTTATTTGGTATAACACAGATTGTCTGGGAACACCTTGCCCTTTCCTTAGCAGCCCCGTTAATAGATCCATAGAATAGATTATTCTCCCTCATTTCAAGTGCTGCATCTAACAGTGACCCTCCACCTAGCAGAGTAGACCCATGTTCTCTGAGCGTTAGAGAGAAACCTTACTAAAGATTAATGCTGAGCTCCCCACCGTCTATGACTGAGCAGTATTTGCTGGCCTGAGGAGTTTAGACTCACTCTTATCTGAGGTAAAGCAGCAAATATCACTACCCCTTGACCGCAAGCCTGGAACAAAACACAATTTTTAAAAAATAATCATGAATCACAGAAGGCAAAGGAACCAAAAGCTCATTATTAGACTCTCTGTGACTGTTCTAATTGTTCTGGGGAAAAATTAAGGCTCTGAGGGCACTTGCTGTAAGGCCAATGGAAATTTTACAAAAAGGAATCAGTGTAAATGTGGATTAGTTGTGGTCCAACACAATTAAACATTATATGACAATTGGTAATAGCCAATGCATTTTAAAATCCATATGGTATCTTTGAAGTTTCTGTGGGGTTAATTAATTCTGCTTTGTATAAACCAAGTATTTACCGTAAATCTGACAAAGGTAGAAATAATTGAAACAGATATAATAATAAATTTGTGTTTAACACAAGTGGAAAAGCAGAATGAAGAAGTTGATTAACAAGAGAACCATTTCTTCTTTTTGTTTAAGTGTGGTTCTACTCTGTAAAATGACTTGAAAAGTATTTGGAGGTTACATGATTCTCTCAGAGAAATGGCTATTCCAACTACCAGAGCTGAAAATTTAATCTGAAGGCTGGCTTCTTTCCTGTCAGTCATCAACACCCATGGCAAAAGTTCTGGAGGCAAAACCTGTTCTTCTACACCATGGCTTTCAATTCTATTTGAAGAACAAAAAAGAATAGCTTTCGACTCACCCTGCCAGGGCTAACTTCTGTTTGTCACTAAAGCAGCACCAAATATGATTGAATACACACAGAGAATAGTTCTTTTTAACAGAGTCATTTTTCCTAGTAGAACTTTGCTTAAAATAACTGTAAAAATCACTTTAAACATCAAACTTAAAACATAACCATTTATATACATTATATTGAGATTTACTTGTAAATACATTGACATAGTGGCCAATTAGTTATGTTCCAAGTGACAAGCTGTCACGTACTGTATTCAATAGAGTTGCTATCTTGACATATAAAGAAGTAATTTGGAAGATTAATTCGCCACATACTATTTATACGGGAATTGTCCCTGACCACCATTAGCTCCACCCCTGGAGGGCAACAACAGGGCCCATTCTGCTCTTCTAAGGGTTTTCACCTAGCGGTGACATTTTCCAAAGTGGTTAGTGACCAAACCCAGGGAACATCCCCAGAGCACCTCTCCTTTGTTGGCAGACATCCATTTAAAATTATGTGTGCGCATCCATGCACGTCCACATCCACCAAATTTTGTACATCAATTCGCTACTCAGGTACACTTTTATGCCAGCTTTTTCTTAGCTCTTTTGCAGATCTTCCAGCAAAGTTCTTGACCATAAATACGAAATAGCACTGCCATGTTCTGTTGTTGTAATTTGGAGAACAGAAACTGCAGGAATTTTAAGGGACCTGGAACCCAAAAACCTGCACTCTCCCAAATCTCAGTTGTAACTGCCAAACAGGACCAAGAAGGCTACACCACTGCTGAAGTCTTGTGCTCAGTTATGTAAAACCAGTGCCTATCAGCCCCTTATCTGTAATTACAACATGCAAATTAGCAGAATATAACTCTCGAGTTCCTTTTGGTGAATGCAAGATTGGCTACAAAAAAAAACCAACCAGCACCATCCATGGACTGATTTTGGACAAGGCACTTGACCTCTTTTGCAAGGACATGGTTTAATGCTAGCACCGGCTCTGTTTACACAGGTTAATAAATGCAACACAAACCAAAACTTTCAGAAGAAGCCAAAAGGGAAGGAGAATGGGGTAGCGTAGTAGTTCTGTCCCTTTATAATCTCCTATGCAGCAAACCCCAGCCCAGAAACAAAGTCTATTTGTATGTATTCACGTGGATGTGAAGTGAAAGAGAAGAAGAATTTAGGGCACTTAGTGGTTTACAGGCCTCTAGGTGAAGACTTCTGCCAGTTTCCTAGAGGAACTATTAGCCTGCAATATACCATTGGAAACTCCAGATTCAGCTTCTTGGCAACATAAATGTATTTAGAATATTCTTGCTGTTAATCTTCTTGTCCCACATAGAAACGATGTATTTCATACAAGAGACACCCCACCCTCCCCGTCCTGAAATCCAATGTGAGGCAAAGCCTCAGGGTCCAGCTGGACTGTTTGTTGATTTTGTATGACAGATAGCAACAGCATCAATTCTTTGAGTCCTTTATTCTGAGATGAGGATCTAGTAACAGAGATTTGTGCAGTTGTCACCCCAGACTGAATTATAGCAATTCACGTGTTTAGGGCTCAGCTCACTTTTCTTGTCAATTGAAGGCCCTGATCCTGATTTCCTTTCATAGCTATCTGTCGGCCAGGGCACAACTGCCTGAGCAAGCTCATCTCCTTCTGTTGTCCCAAGAAAACAGGAATGGTGCAGCTACAAAACCAAGCGCAAAGGTGTGAGAGCTGAAGTTAGAGGGGTGGGGGTGGGGGGTTATTTAGAATAAGCTTCCAGATGAGAGTATTTTGGCTATTTTTAGGGCAAACTTTCATTTAAGATAAAACTTTTATAACAATAAATACAGGGCTTTATATTAAAAGAAACCAAAATCAAACACTTCGAAAAATACCCCCAAAAGATTTTCCTAAAACCTGGAAAGGCGAAGAACAGAAGTCTTATCATGGACCCAACAATGCAGATGTAATTTACCTGTGCAGCTTTTAGATATGCTGAAGGTCATGGGTTCTGTAGAAACTAGAGATGGTCAAAAAAGGGCCCCTCACCCCCTGGAAAACTTACAACAAAATTAATTCCCTGTTTTTATTGAAACTTTCCATGAAAAATGTCAACTTTTTGGTGAAATATCAAAAACCAAAATGTTTCAAACTAATTTTTTTTGCATTTCAAGCCTTTGGATTTTTTAAACAAAGTATCAAAAATTTCTACAGAAAGCAGACACTTTTCATGAATACATTTGTTTAGCCAGATTTCTGTTTAAAACCGAACATTTTTTTAATGGAAAATTTTCAACCAGCCCTAACAGAAACTCAAAGATTTCAATTCCTAGCTGCTCTCAGCAGATAAGAAAGCTGCCAGTTGTTGTGGTCATTTGTGGTGTATTATGGGCACATGTTTGTTGGGAAAGGGAGAGAAACTGCAACCCCTTTTAAAAAAACAAACAAACTACTACTATTTCTGTTACTTTGTGGTGCCTCCCTAGATATAATAGTGTATATGAAAAGAAAAATACTCATTTTTAGAATGGATTTGTTGAGGTTTATGCATTAGAGGGTTGTAATACTGAAAATAGCTTGACAGTGTTCACCTAATGCCTTCTGTTAGTTGGCATGGTTAAAGTTCATTTACCTTTTTAATTGTAACTTGGCTTTCCTGTCAGAAATATCATTACTGTATAATATTCAACAGCTATAAATTTGAGAGGAAATCACTGCTTATGCTCCAGCTGCATACAGAATAGAAATGAAATTGAAAAAACTCTACATTTTGCCATTCAAATCATACTAAACACATATATGTGAAAATCCGAAGAATAATGTGTGATGACCACTCTTGCTGTTATCTTAGTTACAGAAAAATGGTATCCTAATGGTGTTCACCTTACAGATATCCTCTTCCCAATATCATTAGAGGAGTGTTAAATACTTTTAAAATACTTAGATAATTTGTCATGAAGCTTTAAATGAACTGAAACAACTACAAGAAATATATACATTAGAAATAAACAGGTGTGTAATCAGTTGATGGTTGTTAGTCTGGTAAAGTGCTGCTGTTGTGGGACTGGATGGTTCATTGCAGCTCAAGACAAAGTGAAATGTTATTGCCTTCTGGACAAACTGCTGAGCTGCACTTAATGTTGTTGGGTGTTTTGACTGTTGCATCTAATTTGAAGGTGGAAATCAGACCTAACTTGGTGCGATTTCTCTGTAAATGCCACTGAATGTCAGATATGTCTTATACTGCAATTTGAGAAGTGTATGCACTCTTCTCAAAGAGCACATTGAGGTGCAATTGGTGGTGTGAAACTAGATGAAGAAGTAGATCTGGTACCCAAATAATCCATTTCTTCCTTTTGGTAATGTACAAGGCTCAGAGATGAGGCTTATCTTTATTTCTGCCTCATTTGGGGTACATCAGTCAATCAGAGCACCAGAACTTTGAAGTACAGCTCAGCAACTTTGTCCTGTCACGAGAGATGGCAATATAACACAGTTTAAATTTAAAATAATAAATTTTGGCTTCAAAAACTATCAAATAAACAGGTCTTGTGATTTGTATTTGCATAAGTTGATGTATTTGTGCATTCGTGTTGAAGGTCTTTGAGCATCTGATTGTCCTCCGTAAGTTTAAGTGCAGAGGGCAGCCTGCCTTCTTATAAGAATCCTTTAACTGTCTCCAGATCCTCCCTAGTGTGCTTCACCAGCTAGAAGGGATCCTTACTTTATTAATCTGTGCAGTTCACTTTTATTCTTTCTGTTTTTCCATCTGTAAACTTGGGTATAATGATGCTTACGTAGAGCCAGCCAGTAACCTGAGAAATTCAGCTAAAGAAGTGCGGGTTTTTACACAGTCCTCCTCTGACACTATTGTTGGAAGATTGAGGCTGGAAGCCCCGTCCTCTGATTTGATCAATTCTTCTCTCCAAAAAAAGATGAAAAAGATATTATTGCAGCATGGAACTGCTGGCACTCTCTCACTGCATGTAATCCAGAACAAGCAGGCTGCATAATCCAAACAGTTTAGTTGGATAATTCTTTGTCTTCATGATGAAGAAACCAGAGAAAATCTTAGCCTCCACTGCACCACTGCATGTGTGCCCCCCACTAATGCATTTGAGCAATAGCCTGGATCATTAACTCACATCCTTGATAAATTGAGTTTTTGCACCTAAGCGGTTGGATGCCATAGATTTTTGAATTGACAATAGAGAACTGTATGGTGTATGATGTTGGTTTGAGGAGGGGAGTTTTTGTAGTTGGGTAGGTGACAGGGATGTTAGCAGCTGAGAAGACCTGGGGAAATCGTTTGAGTGTGATTAGCACATTAGCTATATATTTTTCCTTATCAGCAGTGAAATAATTAACAATTTGGACATTTTAAAAATTCCATTTTTAGATTTTGGCATTTACACCCTGTTTAGATGAAAGCTACCTGTATTAGAGCTTATTGTTCTTTGGAAGACAAGACTGCACTGATTACATTCAATTATTTTAAAAGTTTTCTTTGCAGTTATAAAGTCTAGAAACTTTAAAATTTAAGGTTAGATTCTGGAGCACAATTACACAATAAGAGAGAGATTCTGCAACAAATTGTTCAGGCACTGAATGCAATACGGCACCACAAAAATGTATGTTGTTTTTGCTATATCTACAGTTGAGATTGCAAAACGGTTTCATTATTAACCTCTGTTTTTATACACATAACTTTCCAGAATACTGCTATTAAAAATTATGGGAATGGAGTCATAATCTTACATGAACGTTCACAAACAGAAGGTTTAACTATACTTGGAAATGATGTTGAATTTTATCTTGTGTTTACTAACACAATATCAAACACATTAGACCAGGGGTGGGCAACTTTTTGGCCGGAGGGCCACATCTAGGTGGGGAAATTGTATGCAGGGCTGGGACTGGGGGTTGGGGGGCAGGAGAGAGTGCGGGATGTGGCAGGGGGGTGCTGTGTGCAGGAAGGGGCTCAGAGCAAGAGATTGGGGCAGAGGAGGGGTGCAGGGTGTATGAGGGGGGTTTGGGGTGCAGGGAGGGGTGTGGAGAGTGGGAGTGGGCTCAGGGCAGGGGGTTGCATTGCGGGAGGGGTGCAGGGTGCAGCAGGGGGCTCAGGGCAGGGGATGCAGGGTGTGGCAGGGGGTTTACGGCAGGGAGTTGGGGTGCAGGAGGGGTGTGGCGGGGGCTCAGGGCAGGGGGTTTTGGTGCAGGAAGGGTGTGAGGTGCAGCAGGAGGCTCAGGGCAGGGGATTGGGGTGCAGGAGAGGTTTGGGGTACGGGCTCCAGCCCGGCGCCACTTACCTAGAGCAGCTCCAGGGTGGCAGCAGCGTGCACCAGGCCCAGGGCAGGCTCCTTGCCTGCCTGCCCTGGCCCCATGCCATGCCGTGCTGGAAGCGGCCGGCACCATGTCCTTGCAGCCCCTGGTGGGGGCAGGAGGGAGGGCTCTGTGCGCTGCCTTTACCGCTCCTCCAGGTACCTCCCCTGAAGCTCCCATTGGCCACAATTCCCTGTTCCTAGCCAGTGGGAGCTGTGGGGGGCGGTGCCTGGCAATACATGGAGCCCTCTGCGCCACCTCCTCCCCCCCCACACACACCAGAGGCTGCAGGGATGTGGTGCTGGCCACTTCAGAGAGCAATGCAGGCCTCGCGGTGCCTTGGGCGGGGCGGAGTTTGCCCACCCCTGCATTAGACAGTAGACATAAACTGTTGTGTTTAAAATGCTCTCAGCTAGTTGAGGATAACACTAGGTTATTGATTACTGAACATATCTTACAAGTCAGACAAAAATGCAAATGAACCTAAGACAAATCTACCTTTTAAAGCTTATTAGGTAAAAAAGTAAGATGTTTGTCTACTGCACCTATTACATTCAATTAACTAAAACCTTGCAGATAGAAAAATCAGTGTTGAGATTTGATTGCAGTCTCAATTATTTATTTATTTTTTTACCTCTAGCAACAGTTTTCAAGTATAATACCGTAATTCTTCATCAAAGTTCCATCTTTTATTTTGGTACAGAAGGAAAGTCTGATAAAGAATCAAACTGTTCACCTGCAGCACAAGAACTGATGACAAGATTGGGATTTTTACTGGGAGAAGGGATCCCAACCTCTGGACACATAACTGTAGAAGAAAAAAATGAAACCATGGTATGATAAAAGAACATACCTTAATACTCATTCTAACTCTGAGATAAGAACCATTTTCCTAAGAGTTAATTGCAGTCATTTGATATTTAACAAAACACTTTTGACTGTATTCATAAAAGCGCATGTCATGGAACTTGTAAATGAATCAGAACTGTAGAGGTTTTTTAATTGTGAAATGATCTCAATTCCTTCCCCTAAGAATAAAGGGCAGTGAGATTTTTAACAATAATTGGCTTATACAATCAATTTTAGAACAATTTGTTAGGGGAAAATGTTAGTAATGGTTAAAATAGCTGATCTTGTGAGGGGCACACTTTCCCCCCTGTTGAGCCCTGTTTCACTTCTGCTCTGTGATTTCTGTGTTTGGAAGCAGTGAGGGGAGAAGAATGAGAGTCTGATGTCCTATCTCTATACAAAAATGTCATGTGTTGACTGAGATCCCTCAATAGCCATCAGTCTTTATGCTTATCCCAGGCCTCCTAAATCTTATAACATCAATTTAGGTTTCAGTGGTGGTTAAGTGTGAGAAAGACGACAATCCCAGAGTTTAAATGGAGAGAATGAATAAAGCATTTGTTTTCAACAAAATGTCTAAAAGAAAGGAAATCTGTCTAGCAGCAGATTTTTCCTCTAACAATGTGTTTCTCCTTTATTTCTTCAAAATCATCACTTTTGAAAGAGTATTTCAGGAACATGCCTCTGAATCTCCCAAATCACTGAGAATAAATGTAGGAATTAAATATCCCCACAGAAGTGGGTTCTTCAGGTTTTGGCATTCTTCTATTTCATCTCAGTAATTCTAATGTTCACGAAATGATGTGCTGTCTTCTGTGCAGTAATTGTTTCATTCATGTTGTAGTGCACAGTAACCAGTCAAGGAGTCAGCCCCTGCTCTACACTAACAAGCAGCACTACGTCACCCAGCACTGATAGTCCCTGCTCAACTCTGAATAGCTGTATTGGCAAAACAGCAGCTGATAAAAGTAGTCCCTGTGGGACCATTAGCAGCCCTAGCTCCACACTGGAAAGCAAGGACAGTGGAATTATAGGTAAGTAACCAAATTCTTAGTAATGTTAATACTTAACAGGTATCTTCTCTTGTTGTTTAGAGAAGGACCAGACCACAAGATATTCTCCTGTCTAATTCTACTTAATAATTTGGCTCTAGTTCCTATGCTTGAGAGGATTTAGAAGTGCTGCTCTTTCTCTAACAGCATTGTGGTTTTAGGTGTGCATTTTCAACTTTTCCTGTTCATGTTTCTAATATCTCTTGTTTCTTTTTCTTTATCCCTCTTGTTAGTTTTCTCTTCAGTTCTTTCTCTGTTTTCTGATAACTACCGCCACTTCTACCCTTCCCTTGTCTCTTTCTTCTTCTTGGCATGTGCTTCTTCGCAGTAGTGTTTTGCCATGGTGATGCCCACAGATGTATGAAACCAGTCTGTTAGCTTCCAGCCAAAAAGTATTTAGTATTGCTGCTACAGGGACGTGGTACTGTACTGTTCATGAGCACAGTCAGATCATGCTAATTAAAAACAATGCAGGTTTTTCCAACCTTAATAGGTATAGAAGGAGGATTTGAACAGAGTGACAAGCGACAAATGAAATTCTGGTGATCCCCCACAAAATCAATAACTTTGGGCAGGATGGAATGTAGAGGCCCCACAGTTATTCACAGCATGGAAGGAGTATCTCTGTAGTGAAAGCAGCCTTCATATTAAAAGTCGAAGATTAATTTCTTTACCATTGCTAGATACCTTAATATTTAAGTAATAATATGCGTCTTAAGGGAAAATTCAAAGCTCTGGGCTGTTGTGTATTCCATCTTCTCTTTCTGTCCTCTGTCCTGAAGAGCTTAGTCTTATTTTTCTGTCTTATATGTAGGGTCCTACCAAATTCATGGTCCATTTTGTTCAATGTCACGGTCGTAGTATTTAAAAAATAATAAATTTCATGATTTCAGCTATTTAAATCTGAAATTTTATGGTGTTGTAATTGTAGGTGTCCTGACCCAAAAAGGAGTTGTGGAGGGGTTGCAAGGTTATTTTAGGGGGGGTTGCGGTACTGCTACCCTTATTGCTGCACGCATTGGCGCTGCCTTCAGAGCTGGAAAACTGAGACTGGAGGCTGCTCACCAGGAGCCCAGCTCTGGAAGTAGAGCCACCGCCAGCAGCAGCACAGAAGGAAGGATGGCATGGTAAGGTATTGCCACCCTTACTTGTGCACTGCTGCCTCCAGAGCTGGGCCCTCAATCAGAAGCCACCACTCTCTGGCTGCCCATCTCTGAAGGCAGCCCAGAAGTAAGGGTGGCAATATGATGATTCCCCCCCCCCATCCCCCCAAAATAACCATTCAACACCCCCTCTGCCCCCCCCCCCCACAACTCCCTTTTGGTTCAGAACCCCCAATTTGAGAAATGCAGGTCTCCACCATGAAATCGGTATAGTATAGGGTAAAAGCACACAAAAGATACCATTTCATGGTCTGTGGTGTGTTTTTCATGGCCATGAATTTGGTAGGGCCCTACTTATATAGCACTGAGCATGCTGATGCTTGACAGAAACACATAATACAAAGAGTCTTGAGAAATATTTGTAATGATTTCAGTACCTCCATTTAGAGAACTGGCTGGTGAATCCCTGAGTGCAGGCTGCTGTCTTAGTGTTACTTACCAGCAGGGGTTTGTTTCTTATGCTAGTTAGTAGTTAAACCATCTGTTAATTCATTAACTAATTAAGCCTTTTTAAAATTATTAATTTCTGTCATGACTGTTAACTTTACCTACAATAAGAAAACAAACATAAAATATCCCCTTAACTTGAAGCTACAAGGCTTTCCCTGTTCCAGTGCCTTCTACCTGGAAAAGTGACCTTTCAGTTCTACTTAAAATCAGTCAGTTGTCAAAATGGCAGCTTCTTCTTTGACTTGTAAAAGGCACTAAACATTTTTAGTAATCTCTGTATATAGAGATTGGAATATAAAGATTAGAAAATTTTGTTACAATGAAGGTGTGATGCTGGCAGACCAGGTGCCAGGCTAATTCACTTGTGTATACGTTCCTCAGAGTAATTGTTAAATGTATAGGAGTGTATTTGGTGTTTAAACTTCTTGAAAACTATTGGGATGTTACATTGTTTTCATTTATCTGTATCCTGTTATGAAGTAGTAGCAAACATTTACATTGTGTGTATCCTTGTAACTTAATAATTCATCAAAGCATCAAACAAGAAAAGTGTTGAGGAATGCAGATGAAGAACTTTAACAGAAAATTGCTAATTTCAAGTTAAGTGGTCAGGTGGTCAAAGACTCAAAATGCATCCTCACTCTCATCATCAAAGGAAAAGCCCATATGGGTAGTGGCCCTGTCAGCTTGTTTTCTGTGAGAAGAAGCTGTAAATATGGATTCAGGGAAAGATCCTGCATCTCTGGACTGTTTGGACCCTTAGAGGGAAGGGTACCAGATGCAAAGCAGGAATTCCCCAGAAACAGTCTGGGAACCCTGAAAAGACTTTTGAGAAACTGGCAGTTTATTACATCACTGCCACTATTTGGAATTACAAACTGTGACTCACCTGTGCATATGTTTTACCTGCTTTAACCACTCAATAATGCTAATTACTTTTATTAGCTAATAAACTTTTAGTTTACTATAGATTTGGCTACCGGTGTTGTCTTTGGAGTAAGATCTAGAGTACCAATTGATCTGGGGTAAGTGACTGGATTCTTGGGACTGGGAGCAACCTGATGTGATATTTTTGGCTTACGTGACCTTTTATCGCAAAGTCTAGTTTTCTGGGTGGCAAGATAGACTGGAGGGTCTAAGCAGACTGTGACTCTATGATAAAACTGGTATAATGATCAAGAAGTTAACATTTGTTACTAGCTTCATGAAATCTAATTCTAGAACACACCCCCACTTTGGGATATCTGCCCTGTTTTCTGACAGTCTGCCCTGAGGTAGACACTCACAGTCATGAGCCACTCCAGACAGCATGACAGATTGGTCTAGTCGTAACAAGATTCACATGCCACAGGTCAGTTAATCTTAAAGATCATAACCCAACACTGTTAAAAGTTAAAACTCTCAATATCAAATTTAAAGGGTTAAAGTTTAGTTACAATGAATGGATCACAGTGATATTAGGGTCTTGACACACAAGACTTTTTGAAAAAAATATATAAAAATAGGGGACTATCCCATAAAAAGAGACTCAGACCAGGAATTGAAAGCTTTGCTCATAGACTTTGACCAGAGAGCAGAGTCTGAGCATCCCCATACTCTAGATGCCACAGAGACCGCTGCAGCAAAACTGGTTTGGCTGAAGCACCTGGAAACCAAGAAAGAACATAAGCATGAAATAAGGATGAGGGAACTCTGGATCAAAGAGACAATAGAAACGGAGGAAGCTGAGGAGAGAGCCTACTAAAGATGCAAAGCTGATGCTGACATTGAGATGGAAGCCCACCAAAGACACATGGAGCAGCTAGCAGCTGAGAACGAAGCGCATGCCCTACATTTCAAAGTTCTGGAGCAACAAAAGGAGCAGCCTCAGACTCTGAGTACATTCCCTCACAACAGCAGGGAGTGGGAGAAAGCCTGCCTGATTTATTAAGAGACTGACTGCCTTGGGCAGTTCCTATCCACCTTCAAGAGACTGTGGGATCCATAAGATTCCAGAGGATGAATGGATGCCTGTCCTCTTAACCCAGTCAACTGGGTTAAGAGGACAAGACAGATAAGATTTTAATTATATGGAGAAGACTGATACTAAGGTGTATAAGAAATTTTGAAGAAATGTATTGAAGAGGTCCTCACCTCTAAGTCCTATTAGTTCAAGCAAATAATTTAAATATTCCAAGATCTACAGTTAGTCAGAAAGTCAGTTACCTGCAATGTAGTAAAGAAGGCTACAATCAGCATCTTTTGCTGATGGAAAGAATTTCAGGCGAATGTATTCTCTCTTTCTACCGTTATGAATTTTTTGCTGATTTCCACTCTGGGATCTAGCACTGGTGGTGATAATATAGTCTTCTATAGTACATTTCACTTTGCAGTTTGACCATTCAGCTATTTTAGCATTTCATAGCAAAATGGAGGAATAATTTATTCCTCATACCTTAGTAATCTTATTTAGTGTGGTTTATCTCAGAGTCTCCCTGAGAACATGTTGTCTTAAGATAGTTAGCAAAATTGTCGTCCAGTCCCCTATCGTGTCTAGTGACATGCGTATCTTGGAAGAGAAGTTTTCTATTTGCTGTCACACAAGTTAGAAGAAGGAAAAGAATACATTAATAATGGTATTCTCCCTTTCTCTGACTTTTTCAGCATTGTGCCTTCTTCTACCTTGGAGATAGGTCAACTTTGAAATAAATCTGGGGCTCACAATTTCTCAAAACAAAGCACCTGCAACTGATAAGAGGGAAACTCTATTGTGACTCTTAAATATTACTTACTGTAAATATTAAGTGGATGTTTTTTACTTCTTGCTTTAGAAAATTATATGAACTTGTTTCGCGACTGAAAACTCTCAATATGTTAGTAGAGGTCACTGTTAGCTGGAAGTTTAATTGATTAAGTTTTAAGATATGCCTGTGAGGTAAAGTAGGTAAGTACTTTACCCTGTTACCTATATGTCTAGAAAAAGGCTAATGTAGTGCCCATCTTTAAAAAAGGGAAGAAGGAGGCTGTGGGGAACTACAGACCAGTCAACTTCACCTCAGTTCCTGGAAAAATAATGAAGCAGGTACTCAAGGAATCAATTCTGATGCAGTTAGAGGAGAGGAAAATGATCAGGAACAGTCAGCATGGATTCACCAAGGGCAGGTCATGCCTGACTAACCTAATTGCCTTCTATGATGAGATAACTGGCTCTGTGGATGAGGGGAAAGAAGTGGACATGTTATTCCTTGACTTTAGCAAAGCTTTTGTTATGGTCTCCCACAGTATTCTTGCCGGCAAGTTAAAGTAGTATGGGCTGGATGAATGGACTATAAGGTAGATAGAAAGCTGGCTAGATGGTCGGGCTCTACGGGTACTGATCAATGGCTCCATGTCTAGTTGGAAGCTGGTATCAAGCGAAGTGCCCCAAGGGTCGGTCTTGGGGCTGGTTTTGTTTAATATCTTCATTAATGATCTGGAGGATGGCGTGGACTGCACTCAGCAAGTTTTCAGATGACACTAAACTGGGAGGAGTGGTAGATACACTGGAGGGTAGGGATAGGATACAGAAGGACATAAACAAATTAGAGATTGAGCCAAAAGAAACCTGATGAGGTTCAACAAGGACAAGTGCAGAGTTCTGCACTTAGGACGGAAGAGTCTCATGCACTGCTACAGACTAGCGACCGAATGGCTAGGCAGCAGTGCTGCAGAAAAGGACCTCAGGGTTACAGTGGACGAGAAGCTGGATATGAGTCGACATTGTGCCCTTGTTGCCAAGAAGGCTAACGGCATTTTGGGCTGTATAAATAGCGGCATTGCCAGCAGATCAAGGGACGTGATTATTCCCCTCCATTCGACATCGATGAGGCCTCATCTGGAGTACTGTGTCCAGTTTTGGGCCCCAGACTACAAGAAGGATGTGGAAAAATTGGAAAGAGTCCAGCGGAGGGCAACAAAAATGATTAGGGGACTGGAGCACGTGACTTATGATGAGAGGCTGAAGGAACTGGGATTATTTAGTCTGCAGAAGAGAAGAATGAGTGGGGATTTGATAGCTGCTTTCAACTACCTGAACGGGGTTCCCAAGAGGATGGATCTAGACTGTTCTCAGTGGTACCAGATGACAGAACAAGGAATAATGGTCTCAAGTTGCAATGGGGGAGGTTTAGGTTGGATATTAGGAAAAGCTTTTTCACTGGGAGGGTGGTGAATACTGGAATGGGTTACCTAGGGAGGTGGTGGAATCTCCTTCTTTAGAGGTTTTTAAGGTCAGGCTTGACAAATCCCTGGCTGGGATGATTTAATTGGGAATTTGGTCCTGCTTTGAGCAGGGGGTTGGATTAGATGACCTCCTGAGGTCCCTTCCAACCCTGATATTCTATGATTCTATCTGTTAAACTGAATCAGAGAGGTTGTCACTAGCCTAAGGTCATACATCAAGTCATTAACAGAGCTGAGGGTATGACCCAAAGTCTTAGGGTTTGTCCATAATTAAAAGTTTTGCCATCTTAACTATACTGGTGTAGCTAGAGCAGCAAAACAAAAAACAGAACAAAAAAACCCAAACCCCCCATACTGTGCAGGCAGGTTTGTCAATATAAAAATGCTTATAGCAATATACCTAGTTCAGGATATGATGTAAGCTACACCAGTATAAGGCATCTTTATACTGGTGTATCTATTTTGGTTTAAAACCAAAAAACCCACACTTTCCGACTTGATAAAGCTTGACTGGTAAAACAGTTAAGTGTTGACCAAGTCTTGGGTTCTTCTGGTAGACACTCCTTGCCAAACTCTGAAAATTTTTATGGCTTCTGTAAGATAGTGATAAATAACCAGTTGTTAAAAAGTTAGTCATTTTGACTTTAAATTTTCAAATAAATGATTGCACTGCTCACTGAATGCTCAGCATTTTAGATGTATTTTGTTGAAAAAAAATTGATTTTGCCAATTGTTTAAGGCTATGCGCTATATTAATTCACTAATAATTTAAGTGCTATTTAAGTTAATGAGAGTGACATTCTTTTGAGGGCAAAATTTTGCCCTAACAATGGACTTAAAGTACACTAATTTTGTGCCAGCATGAGCTCTTAATGCCACCGCCCCCCCCCCCATATAACAAAAAGTCTAGATCTTAGAAAACCAGACAACTGCTCACTCTGGCAACTGAGATGGGGGTTTCTCCTCTCAACTCACATTTCATGTCTTGGCATAATTTCCTTTTTTTTAAGAGGAGCCTCTTCCAGTTATAACTCATTTCTTTAAAGCAATTGTTTCTTCTTTGAGTTAGGGAACACACCTCAAATGGAAGTTTTGAGACCACTTCCTATAACATTTTAAAGAGATATTATAGAGTTCTATTTAAGTCTCTTATGGATTCCACTATAATTAAAATTTATGCTGTCAAAATTATCTTAAATATACCCTCACCTACATCATTTTTTTTCTGTTTATTGTTGCAGCTTTACAGTTATTTGCTGGAAAAATGGGGTTCTCCTTTCTTGCTTGTAACATACTTTTTGCATTGCAGTGTTCCTACATGCATCTCTGCAATCTAGTAGTAGTCTGTGTGCATACTGTATGTGTGCAGCTTTATTTTTAAATAGTTGAGCACTTACAATACAATATGTGCTCAGTGTTGCGTATAATATAAACGTTAACTCAAACTAGGTTCTTTTTAGTTTGCACCAGTGATGAGAGGTCTTGTTGAATAATTAAATATGGGTTTGGGAGTGGAGTGGAGGGGGAAGAGCAGCGTTAGAATTTAGTAGCAGCATGAAATGATCCAGTTGAAGTGTTGAAAGGGGTATAGGAGGAAATTGGAGCAAACATAGGCAGGGCAGTATTGTATAGTGTCTTGAATTTTGTGTGTGTGGTTCCTGACCCTGAGACCCTCGTAGAAATGATTGTGCTACAGTTCATGATGGATATATTCTACTGAGCTTAATGATTGATTTAAAATATAGCCTTCCATCTCTCACATCTTCTCCCAAATCCATGGAAAACAAATTCCTTAGGAATCCATTTGGAGACTGTTTAAGATCTGTATGGCCCAGACCTGCTCCATAGATGAAGTAGGCAGAAAAATGGGGAGTGTAAATTACTCCTCCAAAAAATTCTTAATCTCCATTACCAGCCTATGCATCTGGAAAGGTATTATTAAGACACCTTTGATACATAAACTTTATTTTGGTTTTGTATAAAAAATGTGTATAGTTGTGCATTCAGATTGGTTGATGGCATTAAATGTACATTTTGAATAGAGTTTAGCAAGTATAGCTTTTGTAACATTTTCAGCACACTTCACCCAACCATGAAAATAGCTTGTTCTTCCATGCTACTTAAGAAGGCTTCCATTGTATTTCCATTCCCACTTGGTTATTCTGGGCCAGCAGGCCCTTTGATGGGAAAGCTTCCCTCTCCTCCCCCTACTGCTGTCTCAAGCTTCTTTTAGTCTTCTAATGCTTTACTGACATCGTCTCTGCTTCCATTGAGTTTGACATAATGGAAGTGGAGGCAGGTTTTCATTTTTAGCAGTGAGCTAAATAGGAGAAAAGCCTGGGCGACTCACCAAAACATAAGCTTTCCTGGAAACAGCCTACCCTTTCAGTATGGAAGGCTTGAGTGGAGCTCTTCCCTGGCTTTATTTTTTAAATCCAAGGGGAATCTTCATTTATAATACAGTATTTCAGAAAGGGCCACGTTGTTCAGACACAAGAAAAAAAATGCAATAACTCTGTCATACAGAAGTATGAAGAGGGATGAGGATTACTGAATGTTTTATAAAAGCCTTAGCTTTGACAGTCCATAATTGTTGTGCCAAATTGGTGGTATTTCTTTAAATAAGGTCCTATTTTAAAATGTCACTTACAAATCCATTTAAATGTAATACTCAAGCCTGGTTTACACCTAAAATGTAGGACAACCTAGCTCAATTTCTCAGGGCTGGGAAGAGTGTCACCCCCTGTGCAATGTAGTTGGGTCAACTTAGTTGTGTTGTCTTAATTACCATCTCTAGAGAAACTGATTTCCCTTATACACAGCATGAGTTATGAACATCATCTAATATTTTTATCTAAAGCAGAACTAATTATTTTTAAATGTGCTGATTTTATAAACATCACTGAAAATAACAATCTTTATAAGCCCTCAAGTGCATGGGTGACTAAGCTAGCAGTTTAGTTTGGTAATCAGCACACCTATACATAATCTTAAGGCTTGTCTGCACAGTGCATTAATGCTCACCAGCGTGTTGTGTGCAGTACTTCCTGACTACATCAGCGTGCACTAGGAAACTTTTACTGTTTGCCAGCAGGGTCCACACGGACAGTGCATGACACATTGGTGTACACTCGAATTTACACCCTAGCTGGTGTGCGCTAACAGACCGTGTAGACAAGCCTTTGAGATCGACCTAAGTGCACTTGCTTTGGTAGTTGCGCAGTCCATGGAGGCTCTGTGAGGCTCCTGGGTTACATAGTCTGAGGAATCACTTCTTTCTTACCTACCATTACCCCCACTCTCTTGGATGTGGAGAAACAGTGCCAGTTTTAGTCTTGCATTGATGCTTACATGATTCCTAATCTCACTTATCCCCTATGGAGGATGGAGAGACTAGGATCTGAAATTGGGAGCAAGGGTGCTCATGCATAGAAAGGGAACAGTGTATTTGCACGGTTTTATGGTGACCTTTGCATTACCATACAAACCTATTTTCTGACTTGGGTGCCCCACTCTACAGACACTATAAATCTCCTTTTTGGGCATACAACCCCAGAAGATCCCAAAAATCGTGAGGTTGCGTGAGAACAAATTCAGACACACACATTTTTGGGCTAACCCTGTTCCTCTTCTCCTTACCCCTTCTTTGTTCTTTTCTAATGATCCTGTCACTCCCTCCCCCTTTTTTTTATCCTCCATCTTTTATTACTTGAGTTAGACTGTTAGTTTTAGAGGAAATCTTTCTCTGAGAAAAATCTTAAGGATTAAAAATGCCTGGGACTACATAACCCTAGTGTGTCTTTAGCTGGTGCCTGAGTTTATAACAGTGTTTCATTTTCTTTCCTGTTTAAGTTTAAAAAAAAATTACCAAACTTTTTTAAATGAAGCAATTATGACTGTTTGCTTTTTCTTCGTTATTTGTTCTAGATGTTTCAATATAGTTTTGAATTCTTAGATTATGTATTAGATGGAAATGCTGTTGAAGTTAGTTGTAAATTTAGAAACGTCATGTGTCTAAAACGTATTGCATGTCCCTGGTTTTCGTCAACTGTTAAATAACACTTGAATAGATATTATGAAACGTAGATGGAATTTCAAATAAAATTTTATTTCACTTTGATTATAAAATATATCCTACTTTGCAGTTATATCAGGCTTTTCATCAAAAGACATATTAGTGTTTTCCCAAATACTAATTTAACAAAATAAGCTTTGTGACACATTTTGAGGCAAGAAAGAAAACAGTGCACAGCACAGCAATACTAGAGAACAAGTTAGGATATGAAGTGAAGAATATCATATCTAGCTAAAAATTTAGGGAGAATCCAGGAAAATGAACTATAATTACTAGAGGTGGAATTTGGCAAAGATGCTGAAGTTTAATACCTCTGTTTTTTCAAGTATTATTATGAGATCCGTAATAACGACTAGTGATCAGGAGTTGACTTTGCTAGCATTGTCCAAATGACAGCCCCTGCAGCAGTACAGTGCACACTAGCACCATACTGGGCACTGATTCATTATTGATTTGACCATTCAGTACAATAGGAGTTACCCTTTTCTCTGTCACCACATCTAGAAACACTAGTATGTTCTTTGGTGCATGGAAGAAGCCTAGTCTGGTTCTACCATGATTTTTTTATGACACCTGATAGGGTCACAACACACGGTGCAGTGGCATAGGAACCAGCAAATAGCTGAAAACAAGAGTTTGAGTGGAAATCTGTTGGAAGAGAAGAAGGGCAGTGAGAATTTAGGAGGGAAGGCTATGACAGCTACAGAGACAGTAGTGATGGTGACCCGAGGAATGGAAGAGACCATGAAGATGACCAGATGTAGAAGCTGTGTGATGTACATTCTGGAGAGGGTACTTGAAAAGTGTGTCATTTATATGAATTGCCCCCTGATTGATCTGGTAGAAGAGAAGATCTGAGGTTTGGAGATACAGCTGAAAATTATGGTTGAGTTTGAAAGGGGATATGAGCAGATGATGGAGGGAAGGAGAGAGGTGACTAAAGGGAAACCTCAAGACTTGAAAATGCATGATGGACCGGAGAATTATAAGGGTACACTGCTGGATGAAGAAAGTGGCCAGTGGAAGGGTGTAACTTCCAGACTAAGAGAGAGGAAAAAACGAAGGAGAAATAGAACTGAGTAACAGGTTCACTGAGTTGGAAAATGAAGGGGAGAGGCAGGCAGAAACCAAAGATAGTTAGGCAAATAAGATGAGAAGAGTAGCGAGTCCTACAAGAAGAGGGAAAGAGGCAATAGAAATAGCCAGAGTTTGGAGCCACAGGAGGATAGAGGATGACTTGCAGAAGATTGCAAGTGAGAACAAAAGACCAGAAGACTTACAACCAGAAAAAACAGAAGGGGGAAGACTGGAGAATCTCACCAACACCAGGAAGAGACAGATCTATGTGATTGGGGATTCCCTACTAAGAAGAACAGACAGAACTGTCACCAGAGCTAATTTGGAGAAGAGAAGTGGTGCTCTCTGTTGGGAGAGATGTGGGATGTGGACCTGAGGCTGAAGAGAATCCTAATGGGAATAGGAAAGAATCCATGGATTGTCCTTCGTGTCGAACAAATGATACTGCTAGGTTCTCATTGAAATGCATCAAGGAAGACTACAGCAGGCTGGGGAAGATGCTTGAAGAAATGAAGGCTTAGTGATCTTCAGTGGGAACCTGTCCCTAAAGGAGGAGACAAATGTAAGACAAATTTATGATGATCAAGAGATGGGTCAGGCAGTGGTGTTATAAGGAGGGTTTTGGGATGTTCAACCACTGGGAGGCATTTATGGATAGAGAATTGTTATCATGGGATGGACTCCAGCTGAGTAGAGAGGAAAATAGACTTCTGGGATGGAGGTTGGTGCAGCTAATTAAAAGAGCTTTTAATGAGGAATTCAGGGAAGGCCATTGGGAGATGCTTATGTAATTTGCATGCCTGACTCTAATATTTAGTGGAAGGAAAATCAAGAAGGAGAGGATACAGCAATGGAGAAAAGAGCAGCAGAAGATCAGAAAATGGACAGTGAGAGGAAAGATACTGTCAGTGGTACTGGCACTAACGGTCAGGGGATACTGGCAGTAAAATGACTGTACATAATTGAGCGAAGAATCTTGGTGAAGCCAAGTAGAAACAACTAAGATGTCATCTGTACACCAATGCAAGGAGCCTGAGTAACAAAATAGAGGAAGTAGAACTACTGGTGCAGGAAGTGAAATTATATATATTATAGGGATAACAAAACATGATGGAGTAGTAGTCATGCCTGGAATGCAGGTATTGAAGGGTATGCACTGTTCAGGAAAGACAGAAATAAAAGGTAAATGTGGTAGAGTAACACTGTATATAAATGATGAGATAGACTGTAAAGAAATTAGAAGTGATGAAATAGATTAAATGGAATCACTTTGGGAAAGAACGGTAACAGATGCTCCACTGGGATAGTGTTTGCGATCTGCGATAGAAGCCTGGGATCTGATTTGGATATGTATGAGACCTCTTTAATATTTTTAATTAAATAAATACTTCTGGAAATAGTGTGATTATGGGATGTAGGTTGGAGGATAAGTGGTACTAATAATAGTAGGGCCCAGATATTCCTGGATGTGAGAGCTGGCACATTTTTTTAATTAGTCACCGAACCAACAAGAGGTGATTGATGCCCCATTAGACTTAGTATTGGTAAATAGCAAAAATCAAATAGAAAAACTGGTTGTAGAGGACAATATTGGCTTGAGTGACCATGAAGTTAATTCAGTTTAAACTAAATGGAAGGATAAAATAAAAATAGGTCTGCAGCTAGGATCCTTGATTTCAAAAGGACAAACTTTGTAAAAATTAATGGAATTAATTATGAAAGTGGACTGAATTGAGGAACTCAAGGATCTGAATGTGTAGGAGGCTTGGAATTACTTTGTCAAAGTTGCAGAAACTATCTGAAGCCTGCATCCCAAGCAACTGGAAAAAATTCATAGGGCAGGGTTGCAGACCAAACTGGATGAACAAATATCTCAAAGAGGTTAAGAGAAAGCAGAAAGTCTGCAAGGACTGGAAGATGGCATGTATCAGCAAGGAAAGCCACTTCTTGGAGGTCAGAAATCATAGGTAAAAAGTGAGAACTGTCAAGCACCAAGCAGAGTTGGACCTTGCAAAGGAAATTACAGTCAACAGTGAAAGGTTCTTTAGCCATATAAATAGAAAACAAGGAAAGAAGAAGTGGGGCAACTAAGCACTGTGGGTGGGGTTGAGATTAAAGTTAATCTAGGTATGGTCCAGCCTGGACCCAGGCCCATCCTGTCCCGTCCCAACCCCAGGCGTGGCCTGGGCCCGGATCTGGCACAGCTAGGGCAACTTTTTCCCACCCCTAACCCAGCCCCGGACAGGACCTGCTGAGGCCAGGGAAGGGGCTCATATCCTGCAGTCCCAGCCTCAGAGCTGTCACAGTGGGCAGAGGCACCTCTTCCCCACCCCCCCCCAGCCCAGGTGCTGCTGCAGGGACAGAGAGCTGTGGGGAGTCCTCTCTCCCCACGTTAGCCCTGGATCATCCTCCTGCACCCCAAACCCCTCATTCCCAGCCCCACCCCAGAGCCCTCACCTCCACCCAGAGCCCCCTCACCCCTGTACCCAGCCCTGAGCCCCGGCCCCACCCCAGAGCCCAGACCCCCACCCGGAGCCCTCACACCTCTGCACCCTAACACTCTGCCCCAGCCCTGAGCCCCTCATCCCTGATACAAGCTGGGGAATGTGTCAGTTGGAAGAGACAGACGAGAAAAACCTTGGTTAGTCACATAGAATCATAGAACTATAGGGTGAAAAGGGACCGCAAGGATCATCTCCTCTAACCCCCTGTCAAGTTGCAGAATTTGTCAGAGGATGATCATGAGTCTCTAATGTGATATGACTGTGCAAAAGGCTAATGTAATCCTAGGACACATCAGGTGAGATATTTCCAATAGAGATAGGGGAAATATTACCATTATGCAAGACACTGGTGAGATCTTATTATTATGTGCAGTTCCGATCTCCCATGTTTAAGAGGAGTCAATTCAAACTGGAGCAAGTGCAGAGAAGAGCGACTAGAATGATCAGAGAAATGGCAAATCTACCTTACGAGAGGGGTGTGGGCTGTGGGAGGGAGTTGGGGTGCAGGAGTGGTCTCCAGACTGGGGTGCAGAGTGTTTGGGTGTGCGAGGGGACATGGGGTCCTGGTTCTGGGAGGGGGCTCAGAGCTGGGGCAGAGGGTTGGGGTGCAGGAGGGAGTATGAGGTGCTGTCTCTGGGAGGGGGCTCAAGGCTGGGGGTTGGGGTATGTTCCCCAGCCGGACAGCACTTACCTCGGGCAGCTCCCGGTTGGCGGTGCAGCGGGCCTGAGGCAGGCTCCCTGCCTGCTCCGGAGCCCCAAGCCTCTCCCAGAAGTGGCCAGCACGCTCTGGTGGTTCGGGGAGACAGGGGGATGTGACTCTTGCATGCTGCTCCTGCCCGCAAGCACTGCCTCTGCATCTCCCATTGTCCGCAGTTCCCTGTTCCTGGCCAATGGGAGCTGCGGAGGTGGTGCTTGAATGCAGGAGCAGTGCACAGTGACAGACTTTTAAGAGCTGGAGATCTCAATCAACTGCTTGGTGACCACTGGTCTATGGTATACTTTCGTGCCATAAAAGTCTATTTTGTATATGAAATTATTTGTTGTTGCTTTCCTGTTTTGCATTAAAAAACAGCACAAGATTATATTTGGTCCTTGGTGTTAACTGCATTCTGTACAGATTGAAATGTTTCTGAAATTGGAGAGCCAGTAATATCGGGGTGTTTTTAATCTAAATTTCATTTACAGATACATCAACATTTTTTGCACCAGGATTTTTAAAAGATGATAGGGAAATATTCCTTCAGATATCTTGAGTTGAGATCCTTCATTGTTACTTCATAATAAGCATATTGAAACAGCAGCTGTTTTTTTCATACTTGTAGTGGATTGTCAGGCTGCTTGTTTACTGAACAAAAACTGATTAGAAAAGGAAGTGGGTGGTGCAGTTTGCTATTGTATGTTTGTAGGCAGCGAAGTTATAATCTGTGGAATTGTTACAAAGCTAGCCATGGGAAAGATATTCCAAACTTTAAAGTTTGGAATATATCAAAACCACTGTATTAAACACTTCCTCTTCTGTGAATGGGGGCAGATTATATTATTACTGTATGGACTTTTTGTTTTTGTTATTGTCACTCATTCTGTAATTTCTGATGAGCAGAGGGGCCTTAGGATAGGATAGATCGGGGTGGGAAAACTATGGACCGGGGGTCGCATCTGCCCCTTCAGATGTTTTAATCTGGCCCTCAAGCGCCTGCCAGGGAGTGGGGTCCAGGGCTTGCCCCACTCCACATGTGCTGTGACTCCATGTGGCTCCCGGAAACAGTAGCATGTCTCCCCTCCAGGAGCTAGAGCATTATTATTTTGAATTTCCTCTAACTCTAACAATAAGGATTGTCCTTTTTCACTTTATGATTTCACACGTATTTCAGTATGACATATTCTGTGTTGTTAGCCTGTGAAAGAGCTATGCTAAATCCCCAGCATGCTGTTTATATGTGCTTTGCTATAGATTGCAGCGTGCCTAGGAAAGTTGTGTATATACATAAATTCACACAGTATTCACAAAAACTTATTATTTTGCAAACAAACTTATTGAAACAGCTTGTACGGAGGAGGAACTGTCTGAATATTCTGGCACACTTAGCTAGGTCAGCATTTTAGCTTCCAAGCTTGGATCGACAGAAAGCAGGTCAAGAATGTGTCCTGTCCTAAAGTTTCACTGTTATTCAGAAAGTACAGAATGGTGACTTTGGTAGAACTGTCCCAGCCTGCTCTGGAGTTGAATTTACCCTTTTGTAAAAAGTATATTTTTGGAAAAGTGACTTATCAAGAATATATTTAAATTCTTGATTCTTATTTTAAAAATGCTTTCTTGATTTATGTTCTTCCATTAGATTTTATTAGTTGGTCAAAAATTTCTTGTTTATAAAAATACTTATAGTAGTTTGTTATATTATTAAATTTAATATTCAAAGGAACTGGATAAATTATCTCCCACAAATTACGTGGATTTACAGTAGCTTCCAAACTGCCTTTTCATTATCTGTTTTATCAGACTTTGTTTTCCTGTAGTCATAGAGTTTAAGGCCAGAAGAGACCACCAGATCATCTAGTCTGACTTCCTGTGTCTCACAGGCCGTCAACACCATTCAGCACTGCACTCTAAACCCAGCAACCAAAATTAGACCAAAGTATTACAGCCCCCCATAAGAGGGATTGAGCAATTTGTTTTCATTGACAAGGAGCATTCTTCTAATTTAACAGAATACATTGTGTGGAATTTACTTGGATGTTACCTGTGTAAACTAAAATGCCATTTGAATAGTAAATGTATCATGCCACTGAAGTGCCACTGTAGTACTTCGTCCTCCCTAAGTTTTTAGGATTTTTGTTTCTTCAGCAACCATAACAAGTTCATCTGAAAATGATGATCGCAGCGGATCCAGTTTGGAATGGAGTAAGGATGGGAGTCTCAGGGCTGGTGTACATCAAGGAATTATTCACGATCGAAGGGCAGATAATTGTTCACCGGTTGCAGAAGAGGAGACAGTTGGGTCTGCAGAGAGTTTGTCTAAAGAGGAAGTGTGTACTGGAGATGGGCCTGTTCCCTATACACCAAATTCTAGCTCTTTAATAATGCCTCGTCCCAACTCTGTGGCAGGTAAGGAAGCACTGAACTAGAGGAGGAAGAATTTTTTTGTGATCTAATTATACAAAATGAGGTTTTGTATTCAAATTACAACATTGATAGTAAGATATTTCTTTGTAGGAAAAAGGCATTAACTGCAGTGAATTGAATACATGCTTATTACTTTAAATTGTTTTCAAGTCTGTACATCGATGTTATTGTTGAGACACTTACATTATATAGTGTCATCCATAGGAATATGTTTTTCTTATACTCTGTGGGGTTTTTAATTTGAATATGTGCTCATTTACTGGGTTTTCTAAACGTAGCATTACTATTTTAAATTGTTTCTGATGATGGAGGCTTACTTCAGTGTTGTTTTTTTACTACTTCCGTCTGTTAGCAATGCACAGTCAATACAGCTCTGGAAGAGGTGAGGTAGATTAAGTTATGGTTCGAGCATTGTTGATAGAATTAACTAAATTCCAGTTGCAGTGCCATATTTTCCCCTCACTTATACCTGTGCAAGCCCATTGACAACTTAGTGTGATACAAACTTTCCAGAAGTGGCAAGTGAAACAAATATTATGACAGTAAACTCAATTAAAACAAATGAAAACTAAAGTTTATAAAATCCAGAAAATGTGGACTCAAGGAGCCCCCCCTACATAACCAGGCTTTGACAGGAATTAATGATTTCTGGAGGGGAAAAATATTGTGCTTGACTTGGGGCTGAATATAGTCAGCATTCCACAGTAAAATAGAAAAGGGAGCTGTAATTTGAGATGTGAAATAAAAATTGCTGACTGGTATTAGGGTGTCATAGTTTAAAGTTTTAATTCTGATGTTTTCTGAGCCTTTTTCTGTAGGGAAACATTTTTTGTGGTGAGGGGGAAGTTACTTCTGTTACCACTGGGATTTCCAGTTGCAGTGCTCTGATGCAGAATATATTAGTGGTGCTGGTGTGAGCTTAAAGGTACAACATACAACAGGCCCACCACTCTATTGCTCAGTAATTTACAGTGATAAGAGTATCATGTTTTGCTGTGTTTTTAAATTTGAAGCAGCAAATAAGTGGGGCCCTACTGGAAAAACACTGGGATACATTCTTCAATTGATTTTTAAAGGAAGTGTAATGTGGCCCTATTCCAGAAAGGATGTTCAACAAACTGCAGTAAGTTGGAACTGACATTGAAAAATACACTAGTATACGGTATAGTGAACCTTATCAAGAACTCGGGATTTGTCAGCAAGGTACTGGATGGGAGTTTTTTTTTTGTCTTTTAGGATTATATTTTGCTTATTTATTATAACTAGATTGAATGATTCAGTTGTATTGAGAAATTCAGTAACTCATTTGAAGCCCACAGAAAGCGCAGTCTTGATGTGTATAATCTGACTGAGCATTTAAAATGTCTTGAAAATCATTAGTACATTAATTTTAAACAGTGAAAGCACCACTGTTAAGTGAAGGATTACATTACTTCTGAATGTTATATTGTGCAGGGTCTTTCTGTTAAAGTCTATGGAGAGAGAGAGTTAAGATTTTCCAGTAGACTGCTGTGATTACAGAGCATAACTTTCCAGTTTTCTGCTATACTTGCTCATTAGCTTCATCCTATTCACTCAGTTAGACTTCCTGTGGAATGAAAATTTTAGTCTTAGACTGTGCAGTGGCAAAGAATCCTAATAAATTTGCATGAATTTTCCATTATCCAAAGATGAGTGAAAAAAGGCAGACTGATGCAGCAGACTCTTTTGATACTGGACCCAATACCGAAAACTGCACCGAGTGAGGAAGTGTCGAACTGCCATCAGCACCAAGGTGTCCATTGGTACCAAGAAAAGCCCCAGCACCATGGGAACCATACCCATCAGCATCATCTGTAGAGGAGATATACTCCTCGTCACCATCCTTGGGGCATAGCAGCACATCACCAGCATCCCAAGCCTCGAGGAAACATTCCCCTCTTTTAGAAAAAGAAGATATCCCTCTCCCATAGCATTATTGGCAAGACCACAGAATACCAGAAGGAGTGGGATCCACAAGCACAAACCTATCAGTGTCCAGTGTTTTCCCCCTAAAAACACCCTCTCCTTATCATTGGACAAGGCAATTGCCTCAGCACCAATCCTGACTCTGGATGATTTCAGGGTGTTCCAAGAGTTCCTGCAGTGGATTGCCGACACACTGGAAATTGAGACTGTTCAGATAACGCAAAACTCACGAATGATTGGAAGTTCTTTGGTCTGTGAATCTTGCCAGAGCTCCTCTCCCTATCAGTGAGGGATTACGAGTTCCAGCCAGAGTTTTGTGGCCACATACCACCACGGGTGAAATGTATTGAGGAGAGGTCAGATGCCACCTTCCAGGTTCAAATACATTTACTTGCACTCCAGCTCCAGATCTCTAGTAATCTCGGCCATCCAAGAGAAGTCACACTCTGACAAGAATGCACCAAAGGAGGAAGATCCAAAATGACAGTTTGGGAGAGTCTTACTGCTCTGCCTGTCTCCTGCTGTGAGTCGCTAACTGCCAAGCTCTGCTAGCCAAATATGATTTTCTACATGGGACAGAGTGATGCCATTTGTCGTCAAGCTGCCTTATGAGACTGGAGAAGACCCTGAGGACATTGTAAAAGGAGGACACTAGTGGCAAAGATGTGCCTACAATGGATACAGCTGATACTGTGGCTAGGTCCATGGCCACCACTGGCTCTTGGCTTGGGCATTTCTCGCCAAGTGCAAGCCACAATCAAAGGTTTGCCATTTGAGGGATCAAAGCTATTTACTAAGAAAACAGAAAGTGCCTTCCACTGTCAAGAACTTTAAGATCTCTATTGTAATGCAAAATGTATTGCCCTCAACAACATCAGCAGAGACAGCAGACACCTTCATACCACAGGCAGCTGGACTGTCAATCAAAAAAGGAGATGCGGTATGATAGAGGATGTCAATCCTCTTCAACTCCAGCCATGTGTACAGTTCTATCCACACAGCAGCAAATTTGATAGCTAAGTCAATAGCTGTATCAAAATCAGTCATATGAGCACCTGTAGTAGAAGCTGTCTTGCCTCATTCCTCCAGACATGGTCGGCCATCTCCACTGACAAATTCTCACTAAATCTCTCTTCCCTTCCACATCCCTCTTGAGGGACTCTTATGACAGAAGAAGAGTTTACCAATATTGGGTTCTGCCGTTTGGACTCTCCACAGCACTGAGAATATTCACTGCTAACCTTTAAACTCCTACCCACCTCCATCAGAGTCACCTACTGTGGAATACCCATGAGAAGAAGAAGAAAGGAGGGTTACCTGTTCCGTAACTGGCATTCTTTGAGATGTGTTGCTCAGGTGTTTTCCACATCCTGCCCTCCTTCCCCTCTGTCGGAGTTGTCTGGCAAGAAGGATCCGAGGGTGGGGGGAGTGCGCAGCTCCCCTTATAGCGTGACATCTCGAAGAATGCCAGTTACGGAACAGGTAACTGTCCTTTCTGAAACAGTCAGGACTGGCACCTGGTGCAATACCAGCATACCATCCACCAGTTCAGTCATGTTCTGTTTTCTCTTCTCTCACAATGTTGAGATGCACAAGGAACCTCATCGGCCTGATTCTGAAATGTGCCAGTTTCAGAAATTTGTAAGGCAGCCATGTGGAGTAGAGCAGCCACCCTTCATTAACGCTACGGACTTGACCTGGCAGACAGGACAGATACAAAGTTTGGAGGAGCAGTACATACCCATCATCCAGACTGATTGCCAGTCACAAACAGTGGAATCCACATTGAAACCTACTCAGAGAAGAAAATAAGGTTATTTACCCTGCCGTGTTTGTAGTTCTTTGAGATGTGATAGTTGTTGCATATCCCACAACCTGCTCTCCATTCCTATTTTTGCAGTCCTTAGCTGCCCAAGCTTTGAATTGCAAGAGAACTGAAGAAGGGTCTGCCCTTCGTGCCAGAGCATGAGGAGCCTCAGGGTGCATGGGCAGGCCTGATGGATGTTGCTAGCAGAAAGAAGCTAGTCTTGTGCCCATGAGGTACATGTGTACTTACAGTGGAATCCTCACAGATTACATCATCTCAAAGAACCGCAGTTACTGTAGGGAAGTAAATGTATTATTTCACTGTACATATGAAGCACAGCATTGTAAAAGTTGCTTTACCTGGGAATAGCCTGATGACTTGGATCTTTGTAATGCTAAAAACCCTACTTCTTTTTGTTAACTTGGGTTTATTAATGCAACACTGGACTAAATTGGTTGATGTTGTTACTGACAATGCACTAGGCACTGTCCGCATGTACAGCAAGGCACAGTCTCTGCTCCAGAAATACTCTAATGAAGGCCACCATGTTATGAGTGTGTAATTAAGATGGCGTACCTATGACACCTCTGAAAAAATTTTCCATATAAAACCACAGCTTCAGCACGGTGTCTGTCGATACACATGTGGAAGAAAAATGCTTTGATTTTTAAACAGCACTATTATAAAAATGTTACCTTATTACAATTTTTAGATGTGCTAATCCATAATGTAGTACATTAGTAAGCTGCATTTACGACACCGGAATAAGAGTCTAAATTTTTTGTACTAATATTAAATGATAAAATGACAGGAATAATATTTCACAGGTCAGTTGGTAAGCAAACCAAACATAATTCTAAATATATGGGCACCAAGGAACCAGAAAATATATGCTATTCATTTATATTGTCAGTTGTTGCTTTAGTAATATGGTAAATATGCTATACTGGTATAAGTTTGGTTGGCTGGATATGGAGGATCTGGCCCTATGTTTTTCAGTCTTTAGTGAGATGTGGAATAAGACTGCTGTCCACGTGTGAAAATTATCATCTGTGCAGATATATGGTTCCTATTTATTTATAATAATTTGCAGTTTTATCTAGATTGAGAAACACTTGTCCTTGTAAACAACTGATTTTCGGGGCATGGAAGGAATGAGTGTGAAGAACCAGGCTTTGTACAGGGTCAGCTTACAAGGGTCTGTGAAATCCTTCCCTGCCCCAACTGCAGAGCAGCTATTACTGCAGCAGCTCCCACTTTCTCCTTCATAGAGGGAATGGCTGGCAAGTTTGCATAGCTGTTGATTCACTGTTCCCGGCCTACTTTGCTTCTGTTACTCAGGGCTACACAAACCTTAGCTGAGCTCCTTTATATCCTTATGCTCCTGGTAGCAGAACTACACCAGTCTGGCTGTGTACAGGGCCCAGCACTACTCTCTTGTGAGGAAGTGCAAGAGGGGAAAAGAGTGCAGGATCTACAAATGTGAGATGTTGCTTTTAAAGACTCTGCTAAGAGATTTAGGCTCAGAATGTGCCCCCCTCTAATATAACTGTGTGGTAAGTCCTCTGGGTCTTTAACAATTTTTTTTCTTATTTCTGTCCCTCTTCATAAAATGTTTAAGGGAAAAACTAAGCATCATTTTGCTGGACCGAGGATCAATTGCATATATGAGCTCTCTACAGATATTGCAAGCAGCAGTTTACCAATGTACCTGTTCCTAAAGCTCTACTGACATTATTGATAGTGGTCTCAAACAGCAAAGTAAAGAAAAAGCCATATTAATATTGGTTTTCTTTGAAACACAAGGGGGAGAAAGGAGAAATGAATGCCTGCCAAATGGAAAAAGACCTAAATGGTGGTAGGGAAAGAAATGTAATCTTCCACTTTAGTACCTTTGATCCCAGAGCATAATACAGTATGTTTATATTACTTTTCTCAGTCCTAGAAAGAATTGGTAGAGTGCCAATACGTTGTGAAACTATCGATACATTTTAATCCCATTAATACAGAGTGTGATCAATTGCTGTTGCAGAAGATTTCTTTTCCAATCAAAACTTGTATAGTTAAGAAAGCTCTGCAAAGGAATATGAAGAGTCAGACAGTTAATGGGGTGATTGTTAATGTTCTGGATGCTGTGAAATAGTTCTCACAATGTCTGCTTGTCTAATTGCAAGATTTGGATTGCCAGCAGCTATGAATGAAATCACTGGGGCAGAAGATTTATCTAGCTACCTTGCTGTGTTTCTGCTTGGAAGTATTGAAGCTTTACTAAATAATTTTTGATTGTCCAGGCTTGTCATAAAAATTCAGTGTAAAGCTTCTCTCTCTCCTCCCCCTCCCCCCCCCCCCCCGTTAGCGTCTCACTAGGAATTTTAACAATTGTTTTAAATTCTGGTAATGTTTCATATTAAAAATATAAAATAAAAGCATATCTAATGAAAATGACTTTTTTTTGTAACTGGACAGTTCATGGTATTGGTATGTTATCTAAAATCTTTTTGCTATCAAAGACTTATATTTACAGAGGAAAATGGCTGTGCTCATCAAAAATGTTACCTAGAATTTGAGGGTATAACTGCAGGAAAATTAATCTATGAATTCCATGTTGAAAGCATAAATATAATCATTATTAATAATTCATGTTGATATATAGTTTAGTTTTGTGTAATTATTTATTCAAATGAAAAAATAAACTTCAGTTCTTAATATCCTAGCAACAAGTTCAACCAAGTTAGAAGACTTGAGCTATTTGGACGGACAAAGGAATACTCCATTACGCACCTCAATTCGCTTGCCTTGGCATAACACTGCAGGAGGAAGAGTACAACAAGAAATTAAAGGTATTTATACATTTGTGATTATCTTAGAATAGATACACAGTAGTAGTTTTTGTAATATGGTAAAGCTGCAAAAGCCTTCGCAAAAGGATTTTTAAGTGTAATCCTATGTAAGCCCAGATGCTGGGGCTCCTCATTTGTTCAGCTGAAGCCAGAGGGTCTCCATGCAAGCATTCAGTTCCGCACTTGTAGATTCTATTACAGGTTTTGGGACAACATTATTGATCATAAAAAAATGCTTGCTCACACTTCTTTCAGTGTGGCTTATATCAGAAATGGAATGATTTATTTTAAAAAAAACCCTATATTTATATAATTCAGTAAAACCTGGATTATCTGAACCTCACATATCCATAACTGAATCATGTGCCTCCAATGTTTATATTGAAGATTCCTTTGATCAGCTAAGTGAGACTTCAGATAAACTTGTTCAGAATCCTCCATGGCATTCAAATAATCATGATGGTACTGTATTTTAAAAAACAGATTTATATGTAATCTCAAGGATATCCCTCCACCTGAATCTTGTTTATGGAAGAAAAGTAATTAATTCATTAAGGATTGGTGTAGTGGTACATAAATAATCCAGTATGGGATGCCCTTTGCAAATATAGTGGCATTTTTTTCCTTGCGGATTGTGTGCAATTTTATTTTCTCATCTTAACTTTACCTTGACCACTTGCTGCTTTTGTTCAGATTACCATTACAAATAGAAAAATGTAAGCAATCAAACCTCCATATTGTTGCTCTTCATTCATATTCAGTTTATCTTTGTGAGCTAATTGTTGAAAAAACAGTTATGAAACAAAACTTTTCTTGAGAAATCATTTAATAATTGTATGATTTTAACAAAAAATGTATGCATGATTAAAGTAATCCTTCCAATCAAAACCAGATTCATTAGCTCTATAGCTCTTGCATTATCTGTTTGAGAATACAAATGAGAACAAGAAGATATATGCTAGATTTTTCACAGGTGCTGAGCACCTGCTACTCCTGTTGACTTTAAAAGGACTGTATGAACTCATCATCTGCTGACAATCAGTTCAGTAATGTCTCATTTACATGGTTGACTGATTTTGGAAGTCAAATCAAACTTTTTCATGCTTCTCAGTGTTTCTTTACATTTCTCTGTACATGTAGTTGCTGCTTCTAAGGACCTAACATGTGAAGTGCTTAGCACCCACAACTCCCTCTGACTCAAAATATTTCACAGGGCCAGGCCCTCAATTAGAAACAGTCATTGTGCATTTTCAAATATACAGAATTTTTTTTTCTTCATTAAATGTAAAGTTGTCACAGTTCTACAACATTTTAAATACAAAAGCTGAGCCCCTGTCAAAAAAGAACACCCCAACAATCATTTGCATTTTATCATGAAGTGGTTTTAATCCACACTGAAGCTGCCAACTTAGTTCAATAAGTCATTTGTCATTTTTGTTTTTATGGTAAAAGTGCTGAAAAGAGCACCAAAAGTTATTAAAATTGTCTTCTTAAATACCGCTGCCAGTAAATAGATTTTCATTGCATAACAATATTTTCTTCTAATAAACTTTTTTCCTTTCCACTTCTCAGCACGTTTTGCCCCCTATAAGCCTCAAGACATTTTGCTAAAGCCACTATTGTTTGAAGTGCCAAGCATAACAACAGACTCTGTGTTTGTCGGAAGAGACTGGCTGTTTCAAATGATTGAAGAAACCTTGAAGAATCCGGAGCTGGAAGAAAACAGGGGAGCAGTTATTATTGGAAATGTGGGATTTGGAAAGACTGCTATTATTTCAAAGCTGGTGGCACTTAGCTGCCATGGAAGTCGCATGAGGCAAATTGCGTCAAATTGCCCTAATTCATCCCCCAAAAGTATGTTTCTCTTCTAAATAATTGTTTGGGTTATTATACTATACAAAGACATAAGTAATTACTGGCCTTATTGTCCCGTACATGAAAAGCTCTCCTCGGGGTAAAGGAAGTTCCATCAACATGGCATGCTTTGACAATAATCTCCAACAGAATAGACCAGGGGTTCAACTTCTTAAACACACATGCACCCACCCACACCAAAAAAACCCCCACTCCCCAAGTATCTATGGAAACATTGAATCTCCACATGGCATCCCAGCACTCCAAACTCACTTGGCAACATGGCTCTAATGAACTGTGCTGCCTGGACTCCCCCATGTGCCTGCCTCAGCTGTTGTTGGTTTGTGGAGGGAGGATGGTGCTTTTAGTATACTCATACGCTGTATTGTGCAGCCTTGATTTTTCAAAGGCTTCATAGAATCTGAGATGAAGGGGAAGATGATGCTAGGAAGGTGACACTTATATCCCTTCCATGCCCCTCTACTGCCGTTGCACTCCCTAAGTTTATCAGAGGTGAGAGGATGATATAGTTCTGTGTATTTACTCAGTGTATTTCCAATGCTGGCGCTTTTCAAATTTGCCATATTGATGATGGGAAGAAAAGGCTATTATGATACCATAATTAATACTTTCCACATCAGTTGAGCTCTGGTACATTATATGATTTAATGAGCTCTTGCATTTAGAATTGTACTTATTTTTACACCCCTGTATTTATTTTCAGTATTTGCTATTTCTTCAGCTCAGAGGTCAATTATATCACATAGAGAGTATAAAGATGAAAACATACATGCATGTCATATTGTAACTCTACTTTGAAGATGATGTATTGTATGTTTAAAAATCCTGTATCTTAATAGTAAATTTTACCCAAGGTTTTAAGAAGTTCCATTATCATGTATGTATTTTACCTCAGAATAGTAGTCTGTAATCATAACTTTGGTCTGTGCACTTTTTTATAGGCAGTGACCCCTGTCAAGAGATTCCCCTCACTAAGTTACCACCACCTGCTCCTCCCACAAATGGTAACAATACAATGAAGATTCTGAGTTGTCCTGGCACTCCTGAACATCAAAATCAAATGGACAAATCTGTGAGATGTCTTGCTTCAAAGGTAAGCTTTCACCATTCAGTAGGCTTCTAACACACTAAAAAACTTTAAACTCCCAGACACAGTGCTTTGCAGAGCTCCCTGGTTGTGGTAGGGGTGAGACGGGAGAGTGATTTGGGACACACTCATGCATACCACATACATACATCCTGCACAGTTAGCCAGGTCTTTCTCCCTTCACGTGAGTTGCAACCTGGTAGCAGCCCCATTGCTAACTTAAGCAAAGGGGCTGTGATTACAGGGAGTCCTTGTATAGCCTCTGCAATGGAGTCTGTTAAATACTGGACTCCTGCCTCTGCTGTTGCTGTTTCTTGTCCTCTGTTTAATCTAGGCTAAGAGAAGGTAGAAATGTGAGAAAAAATTCTTTCTGTTCAATGTCAGTCATTGGCATCCCTAATTCCGTAGATGTCTATTGCTCCCACCAGAAAATTACTCCCATGTAGTTTCTTATAGTGCAATTTTGCATGAGATAAGGAAAGATAGAAGTTTTGCTCAAGGTTATTTGCAATGCACTTGTTGTTGTTGTGTTTGGGCAAGGGTTACAGAAATTAAGATTAACAGGAAATTGTATCTTGGATGGGACTGTATTCTTTGGATTCTCTTTCCCTGATCAATGTTGCCAGGTCTTTCTGGTTCAGTTATTGTGGAAAACCTTGCAAAGTGAGCAGAGGCCTGCAACATGCCTTAACCTGGCAGAATTTGGTCTCATTTCTATCTCCTGTGAATGAGAGTTCTCCATCAGAAATGCTCTATCGTTGGCTCCCAAGAGCCCTTAAGGCTGTCAATTGTTGAGTCCTGGTTCACTATAGCTTCTAAATTGTGTCATGTGGGGGGGTGAGGTGGGAGAAAGGTAGTATGTAAAATAGCTTGAAGAGAGTCCTTATAGGTTTTAAAGATTAGGATCAATACCTTGAAAGCAATTTGGAGTTGGAGAGCCTGTGCAGGTTGTGGAACACAGTCTTTGATCTCTTCCATTTACAAGACAAGCCATTGCATGATTGACTGGTGACAGTTTGTACGTGGTCTGTGGTATATCAAGGTAAGCACATTTTTCAGTAATCCAGCCTGAATTTCAAAAAGTATGGATCATTTCGGCTAGAGCTTTCAAAGATAAAAAGGAAAAGTTTTTAATTGCCGAAGATGAAAAATGATGTTTCCACTAATGGTCATGTTCTCAACAAAGAGACCTTTCATATCCTAAATCCTCTTTCTGAAAAAGAATATTCAGTACTCTCTGAGCCTCAGTGAGGTGGCCTTATCTAGCTCATGCTTTTTATAATATATATAAAATAATAATGGATTTGTGAAATATATTTTCCAGTATTGCCTAGAGATCCATCCAACATCAGTGCTTCATTGTGTTAGATACTATGCAGCACACAGTAAGAGATGTTCACTGCCTTGAAGAGTCTACAGTCTAAAAACAGACAAAACTGACAGTGTGAATTAATAACTATTTCTCCAAACATTTCCCAATTATTCGTTAGAAATTTTACATACAAAGGGAAGAAAAGTGTGTGATCATTAATAAAATTCGGTTCAAACCAAACCCTTTGCTTGTGAAAATCCTATAATTTTGGGGATGACCAGTTCTTAGGCCCATCTAGTGCCAGATACCCCTATGCTTTGACATTTTATGGATAGATCTATTGTTGATCTCTAGTTGTAAACGTTTCCCCAACACCAACTATTGCAGATCAGTTTTGCTAAAGTATGGAAAATCATTACTAGTAATAAAAACTTCAGCTCTTCTAAACATCAGAGATATGATATTGAACAAAGGAGCTGGGATGTGATCCTATAGCATAGTTACAATAAGGAGATTTTTGGCTGGTGATGTAGGCATGGTATCATGTAGATATCATCCAAAGTTGTCCAAGGCTTCCTTGAAGAAAACCAGAGCAAAGACTCAATCTCAGGGTTTGACTACAATTGTGAGTTACAGCGTATTAAAGTAGCCCATGGCGCACGAGCTCACTACCGGTCCACACTGGCAGGCAAGTAGAGAGCTCTGGCTCCACGGCTAAAGCGATCCTGGTACTCCACGTTGGTGAGTAGAATAACGTTTGATGTGTCCCTGCTGAAACGTCCCAGCGTCAGTGTGAAAGAGGTGTTGCGTTACTGTGCTCTCTGAAAACTGATCAGCCTCCGAAAACTTCCCATAATCCCCTTAAGTCAAGGGGCCACTCTTGTCATTGTTTTGGATATGCCCTTTGAAAGCTCCGTTTGGCAGCCAGCGTGCTTATCTGCTCCAAGACAAAGCAACTGTTACTGTGGAATGCTGTGTGAGAGAGAGAGAGAGGTGGGGGAGGGAGGGTCTATTGGTGTCTGAACTTACAAGACAGCATGCTGACATGCTCTCAGCCCCCCAAAAACCCACTCTCTCTCCTCGCCCTGTCACACTCCACCCCACCCTCATTTGAAAAGCACGTTGCAGCCACTTGCATGCTGGGATAGCTACCAGAATGCACTGCTCTCTGTTACTGTTGCAAGAGCTGCTAACCTGGCCATGCCAGTGTGCTCCCAGCTGTCAGTGTGGACAGACTACAGCACTTTCCCTACTGCGCTCTGAGAAGGCTGGTTTAACTCCAAGCACTCTACATCTGCTAGTGTAGCCATGCCCTCAGTCTTGAGAGCAAAGAACGTGCTGACTAATGTCCCCATGATTCTCCTCAGTTCAAATCAGTTTAAAGCTCTGCCGCAGGGGCAGAAGAGTGTACTTGAACATGATGTAAATATATAGGGAATCTTGTGCTCATATTATTGTATGTTCTGTCTAGAAAAGTGTATCTTGTCCTTGAGAACTGAAACAAACCACTGTCCCCTGAGACCGAAACTACTTCACATCTTAGATTAACTCTTTTCTCAATCTGAAAAAAGTTTTAAAAGCTATATTACTGTAGTTTAGACTATATGCACCACATGCTGATGATAATCTGTGACTATCTAGAGTATTTGATTACAACTGACTTCCGCATTAGATTATATGATGCTGAGAAACTGATTTTACCTAAAGGATAAAAATATTCTACATCAGAGTTACGATTATTTAATAAAGTACAGTTTCCTCTATCATTTGCCCAATTTTATATTAAAGAGGTGTTTTAAAATATCTACTTGCATCCAGCGGGAAAGGTGCTAAAGAGTTTCAAGCCATGAAAACCACTGAATGACACATTTGTGTGAACTGTAAACATTGCTTTTCATTGTGATGGGTTGATTTTCACAGAAATAATCAGAAGCCTGAACCATGACTCCTCACTTTACAGAGCATTGTACTCTTTTTCTGCAGCAGTCAGCTACCTACAGTGATACTGTAACATTCAACTGATCAGCTTGCTCAGATAGAGCTTTCACAGATTTTCAGGTTCTGTTCTGGAAGTTTTCTTGTGCTGTAGCAGGGGCCTCAGGTTCTGCCTTGCCTGCTGAACTCCAGTCATACACAAATGCCAAGGAGGCTCTTGCCAAGTGGCAGAGATTCAGATTTGTGGTTTATTTATTATGTCCAAAATGGATGTTTGGATTTCTGTGTATCCTCTTTCCACCCTCTACTGTAGTAACACTGTTTCCGTGTTGTTTTTTTCTTGTGCCATGATTCCATTGGGCTTATCTTTCACACAATATGAATCAGGATAACTTTTCTAAAATTGAACATACCTTGGGGGCTGCCATTCAGCAAAATAAATTAGCTTAATTTTTTTGTCTTAAGTAAAAGAAACTGTGTTTCTACAGTGTCATCCATAAAAATGTGGTAATCTGACTTTCTTTTTTTAGGTTGTTGCCTATCACTATTGCCAGGCTGACAACACATATACGTGTCTTGTCCCAGAATTTGTGCACAGTATTGCAGCTTTACTTTGCCGGTCACATCAGTTAACAGCATATAGAGATCTTCTGATAAAAGAGCCTCATCTACAAAGTATGCTTAGCCTTAGGTCCTGTGTCCAGGATCCAGTAGCAGCTTTTAAAAGAGGAGTTTTGGAACCACTTGCAAACCTCAGGAAAGGTATGCCAAGTAGCAGGTTACTGAGAAACTGTCTCTAAACTTTTTGTAAATGACCAAAAAATCCTAAAATAATCTGATATATGTATTTAATGATCTGAGGGAGATGATTAAATGTATAGGAATGACTTCACTAGCTCGAATGTTTTTCTTTTAATCTCTTTCAGTTATAATCATTTTTGATGTTACTTGTAAGAATAGCAGACAATTTTCAGACAGGAGTATTTTAGTTTTAAAATTTCCTCCAATATTAAAAGTAATGTTTTCATGACTCTTTTTAAAATGTCAGTGAGCACACTTATTGTTAAGGATACATTTATAAATTATAGGCAGGACTTCTATCACCCATTAAGGTTGCCCACCACTTCCCATTATAAGACCCAGTTTTCAGCTGTGTATAACTTCGCCCTGCTTTAATTGTCTGGGCTGAAATTCTCCATACTGGGTGTCTGCCTCAGGTTGAATTTGGAAAACATCAGCTAAAGCAATTTGGTGTTTCTGAATACAAGGCTGAAAGAAAACAATATGTTCGCCCATGTTACAAAATTCTGGTATCCTTTCTTTGAAAAGCTGTAGCACTCCCATGCTGTAGAGCAGGAACTTGAAATTTGCAGGGGATTGGCATATGTGTGAGGGATCTGTCTTTTGTTGTTCTCATGAAAATCCACTGCAATTTGGCAAATTGTAAGTCTTCAAAAAATCACAGTTCATGCATGCTCAGTAGAAACGTCTTAGATTTTAGCTAAATTCCGCAGGATTCCATCTGTACTGGTCTACTCCGGGGCTGAGCAGGACTCTCCCTGTAATTGCAGCATAAGGCTGCTAAGTGCCAAGCCAGGGCTGGGTCTGAGCACTTGAGCTGAGAGCAGGAAGTCTGTCTCCTCCATGCTCCTGATGATCCTCCAGCTGGGCTGAGGCAGCATGCAGAAGGAAGCTGCCCAAATCAAATACAGAGGAGACAAAAGCCAGACCTCAAGGGGGATGTGGGGAGAGTAGATTTGGACAAGGAACCTGGGTGTGTTGGGGACTGGAGGCTGCTAGGGGAAGAGGAAGAGGAAAAGGGAAAGTGGGACTAGGAGTTGGGATGTGGGGGGAGTGAGTGATGGTGACTGGGATTGGCTGAGGAGTTAGAGGAGAGATTGTAATTGAGAAACAGTGACGTAAGGGGAGGGAAAAGTTAAGATGGGAGAAAAGACATATGAGCCAGGTTGTGGGGGAAGAACTGAGACTGGGACAAGGAGCTGGGGGTTGGGAAGATGGGAAGTGTGGGATAGACTGTTGTGCTGTATTGAAAGGGGTGAGGCTAGGACTTGTTGGGACTTGGATGAGAAGCCTGAATGTAGAGGAGCCTGGGACTAAGTAGGTGATGACAATGGGGCTGAGATGAGGATTTGTGGTGGGGAAGCGACAGGTTGGAGCAGGTAAGGAAGAAGGGATCCCCTCTCCAAAGAGTCTTGGCCCACTAGGACATGCTATCCTCCAGAGCTTGGAATGGAGCCCAGGATTCCCGAATCTCACCATTCTTTTATTGTCAGCAAATAATGGTGAACCCCACCGGCAAAGTATGTCTCATCCCTCTTTAGTGCTGGTCTGCGTAGAGGGTGACAACACACTACTGCTTTCAGTTACACCATAGCTGAAGTGGCAGAGTGTGCTTTCTTAAAAAAACTTAGGAAATTACATACTATGTTAAAGGAACGTTATTAAAATTGAAAAGTCAAGTGGCCAAAATTAGGAAATGTTATAATTAAGATGGCCTGTGGAACCTTAATTCAGCCCCTTTGTGCATATGTATTATGATACTTTCCTTAATTCTGTGGTCACATACTGTTTTTTCCCACGGAATCCTTACCTCATATGGTGCACAGAATGGACAATGCTAACTTAGTGAGCAGATATATTTTGTTTTCTCTTTTTTCAATATGTTGCCCCATGTCTTATTTACATAGGTGTTTTGTCTTATAATGGTTTGTAAAAGTTTAATACATGATTAATAAAAGTTCTAATAAATGGTTATTCGTTAGAATCAAAGGGTCAGTAAGTGCTTGTAATTACATATGGGACCTTCTATTGATGTACTTATAACGATCTATAACACCTACTACTCATGTTTTTAACATGCTTGTAAAATCTATTAAATCAATTAACCTTTTCAGTATATCATTTACAAAATGGAGCTTAAATATAAAGTGTGACTGAAAACACAGTTGGAAATGTGTGGATGTTCCCCTGCAGTTTTTGTAACCCAGACCTTGCAGGATAGTGCTAGTCATGAGATTTGGAAAATGAAACTATGAATTATTTTAATTGACTAAAGAGAGTAAAGTGCCAAAAAGCAAGCAAACAGCATAAATAGTAAATTAGATTTTAAAAATTCAGTTTTAATCTAAGTGAGATTAGTGATGGTGGTGATTTTTGGTTGGATATTCTGACTTGCAAAATTTCTCCAGGTGTGTATAAAGTTACCTGTACTAAGATTTTCAAAATTGTGCATAAAAATGAGTCTCTGTTTGTGGGAAAATGTGCAATCTCCTGGGGTTTTTTTACTTTTATTATGCAGAGCAGAGAATTCCAGAGGAAGAATACATCATTTTGATAGATGGTTTAAATGAGGCTGAATTCCATAAACCTGATTATGGTGACACACTTTCTTCATTTATCACAAACATTATCTCTAAATTTCCTTCCTGGTTGAAGCTGATTGTGACTGTAAGAACTAACTTTCAGGTAAAAATCATATTTTTTGTTTAGCTTCTTTTTCTCTTAAGTGACTTTTTACACTGCTACAAGGATGTTACCTTGAAAGAAGGCTCTTTTAGGGGAATTCAGAGACAAAAATAAAAATTGTGCCATATGTTTTTGCTTTGTGGTGGATAAATAGGATTTTTTCCCCCTTGTTTTCTGAAGTATGCCAGTGAGATAAGTGACAAAACATGAGCTACATTTTTCATAGCCCTCAGGTGAGATGAGAATTGGATATTGAATCAATAGAAGTTAGGAGTTCTCAACATCTTACAGAGTGTGAGGTGGTTAGTTCCCAACTAAAGGTTGATTTATTTGGGACTTCTCCTGAAAGGATCACTTATTTAGAATAAGTCTTTCTCTAATACATAGTCCATGAAACAACTATCTGGATTCTGGGAGGCATGGGGCTACAATAGTTTCATAATGTCAGTGCCCCCAGACTGAAAGTTCAGATTATTTATCCATTTATCTGTTTTTAATTACACAAGAAATGCATTGTATTATAATGGAGCTCATTTATACTAAAGGTGTTTGAAAAGTTTTCTAGACTACGCAATGCATCTGTTATCTGAATTACTGTTTTTTATACACCATAAATGTGTGTTCAGGTAAAACCACCATACCTAGATCACCCGTTCTGTAATTGTCAGTTCTCCCTAACTAAATAGTCATGCTCAGTCAGTACTTGGATGGGAGACCTCCGAGGAACACCTGCTGCTGGAAATGGTGGTGATGGTCCTCTTCTCTCTGAGTCATTACTAAACTATTTGTAGGCAAAGGGATGTAAAACAGTTTCCTGGCCAAATTCCATTTCTGGTAACTTTGCATTCTGCTGCCCTAAATTTGAAATGACCACTATACATCCTTCATCTACCCTTCAAGAGTTTGTTAATAAAGTGTTCTGAGATTCTCAGAAGAAAGATGATGTAGTGTAAAAATGTAACATGTTACCTGTTTTCAAGTTACTATATTTACAAGAGCATAATAGAGCTAATAGATCTTTCTTATCTATATCTAATGCCTCTCACAAAAGAAAAATATAGTGAAGCTAGACTGAATTTTCAATTCTGAAATGCTATAATGTGTGCACGTGTGTGTGTTTTGTTACAGGAAAATACGAGTTCACTGCCCTTTTTCAAAATATCCCTAGATGACTTCCCAGATAACAAAGAAATTCATGGTGACTTGAATTCATATATTCAGTACAGGATCAACAGCAGTCAGGAAATTATAAACAATATATCTTTAAATGGGAAAGCTGATGCAGCCATAATCGGGAAAGTGAGTAACCACCTGATCATGAAGAGCTTGGGATCTTATCTCTATTTGAAACTGACACTGGATCTTTTTCAGAAAGGTCACTTGGTGATAAAAAGTGCAAGTTACAAGGTAGTTCCTGTGTCTCTATCAGAACTTTATTTGCTACAGTGCAACATGAAGTTCATGACCAACTCTGCTTTTGAGAGAGCACTGCCAGTGTTAAATGTGGCACTAGCATCTCTTCATCCCATGACAGATGACCAGATTTTCCAAGCTATTAATGCTGGTCAAGTAAATGGTGAACAGGACTGGGAAGACTTCCAACAGAGGATGGAGGCCCTTTCGTGCTTTCTGATAAAAAGGCGTGACAAAACACGTATGTTCTGCCATCCTTCCTTCAGGGAATGGCTTGTTTGGAGAGCGGATGGTGAAAATACAAACTTCTTATGTGAGCCAAGGTAAATTAAGGCTGCAATAAACTGTAATATGTACAGAGAGCTGCTGTTACAGATTTTAATTATCACTTTTGATCACTGATGGGAGGAGAGAGTAATGTTAAACAGACGCATCTTTTTCAAAGGAAGTGCTGTGCATGTTTAAAGCCAAGTTTTGTCTTCTAATGCCTAAATGCAACTCCTCATGGAGTCAATGAGAGCTGGGCCTATCCATCTGAGAGCAGAATGTACCTTTAGTAGATTAATTAAGCTATGTGATTTCACTATCTTGGTGAAGAAGTGTAATTTATGAGAAGTCTCCTATTTTTATCTCCTTGGCAAAATCTGCAATAGGAAAATACTGTAAGGTTTCTTACAAACTCAGACTTTGAAAGCTACCTTTTCTGTCGGGAAATAAGGCAATAGATCATTGTCTCACCTTATTTTGTTTTTTTTTAAATTACTCAGACACTCCCATTTCAATTTGACCCTACTCCCCTTTCTTGGGTTGTATAGTATGCATTATGTAAGTCAGAGCCACTGAAAAACACGGTGTGTGCATATTTTGGTAGCCTGCATAGTCCATTTTGCCAGCCTGCATTTTTCGTTTTGCCACACTAGTCAGGGGTTGGAGTTTAGTCCTTTAAAAAACATTTTAAAATGAGTTAGGACCATCACACATACATAAAGTAGATTTTGGTGATAATTCTAAACATGGATTTACCAGTATTGCACCCAGCTGCCTCAAAATTTTAAGAATTCAGTTCTAAGTTTTACAAAACCATGGGTTTTACATGATAAAACTGATCTAATAACAATTGAATTTAATTACGTAAAATTCACCACTCTGTGTTTGCTTCATATAACAATGCCCAGAATTATATCAGAAGCTGTAAATTTTCTGAAAAAGTGACTGCTATAGTATGTTAGGCATATGTTTCAAGCTGATGGTGGTTTTTATGTCTGTTTGTGTGTTCATTTTATTATGAAAAGAAAAGGATGCTCTGTCATTTTTTTAAGGGCTTGCAGGTTTTAACAGAATTTCATATATTATTAGAGGTATGGAAAAATGCAACAGTCAGATTTAGCAGAACATTGCAATATCTATTTAGGGTGTCTTGTTGACTTGACCCCTTCCATCTCCAGTCAGTGGGGATTCTGATCTGGTGCTTGAGACCTGAACACTTTTCATGATGCGACTCTTCAGATTTCCTATGACCCTGTTCAATTCAGATTTATTCTTTTAGAAGTGAATTAACTTTACTTAGAGACAGAACTCTGTTGTCCCCTCTCCTAATGTAAAAACTTATGAACTCAGGGACAAGTATTAAAAAGTTTTCTCTCTTGGGACATTTAAAAATTTTCGTATTTAAATTGACACATGGAGATATTTGAAAAGTTTAACTAGGTGAAACAAAAAACATTGAAGTATGCATGACATAAATGTAACTAAATCTTTACTAAATAAATGTGTGCTACTATCTCATTTCCTTCCTTTTGCTAGGAACGGGCATGCTCTACTGGCATTCATGTTTTCTCGGCAAGAGGGAAAATTAAACCGTCAGCAAACGATGGAACTTGGTCATCACATTCTTAAAGCACACATTTTCAAGGTAAAATCCACATATTTTAAAAACACAGTTGTATGATATCAGTATAAATGCACAAATGTTTGAGATGATTCCAGACTGGGTGTTTTAATAGTTACAAATCACCTCTATAAACAGCTAATATTCTTATAAATAATTCTTACAAATTATGCCTCATCCATATAAAAAATGTAAATTATCTCTGCAATCCTATTTCTAAAAGTATCTCTTTATTTTATCATTTCTCCTAGGGTCTCAGCAAAAAAACTGGAATTTCTTCCAGTCACCTTCAAGCCCTGTGGGTTGGATATAGCACAGATGGATTGTCAGCTGCCCTTGCTTCTCTGAGAAACCTCTATACACCTAATGTGAAGGTAAGAAAATAAGAATTATGCACTGAGGATGCCATCTGAATCACAAATGGTTCTGATCTTGCACCAATGAAATCGATGGGAGTTTTTCCACTGACTTCAGTGAGGACAGGATTACCTAGTGTGAAAATATCATACATAATTAAAATACCAGTGATAACTAGATGTCATCCAGAGATGGTCTGTGAATAATATTTAAGTGCTATAAAGTCAGCAAAGAGGGAAGTAAAGGTTTGCTTTTCTAGGGCCAACTTATAAATTGCAATGAATATCTTAAGATTTTTTTTGCCCAGAGAGTCAATGTATTTTTAAAATAGACACTGAGAATCTGGAGGACATTACTCATCAAATCATAAACATTTTTATGAGATTAAATTTCAGACCATATTTATGAGAAGGTACATTTGTTGCCCTGCAACTGAATGAATGCTATCTGTGTTGTGCCCTCCTTTAGCTTTTGTGTTTTATTGGGGAATTTGACTTCTGTGACTATCAGTAACAGTCTGTTCTTCACTCTGTTGCATTTTATCTCATTTTGGATTATTCCTAAATCTTAATCCAAATGGGTATTTAGTACATGAATCAATTTAAACAAAACCAAAACACATCTGTACCCCAAGCAGAGATTTTACTCCAGAATAGAAATGCCAGAGACTCCATGAAGTCTACTAGGAATTTTGCTGTTGCGATCAATTGTACAAAGAAGGCATTTGGATTAGTATGGTGAAGGGCGGCAGTTTAAAACCCTGACATAGAGAGAGAGAGACAGTAGAAAACATGCTGAGCTTAAACATTAAACTGAGAAGATCTGAATTTCAACAGATTGCATGGACGCATAGTCAAGTATGAGGACTCCTGAGTCCCACACCTGTTTCTATTTTTTACTTTGGGACAGGTCACTTAATGCCTCAGTTTGCCTGTTTGTAAAATGGGTGTGGTGCTTAGTTGTTTGTAAAGTAATTTGAGATGCTCTGTTAAAAGTTAAGTGTTATTTTATCACAAATGATTCCTTGTGGGAGGAATTAAAAATAAAACCCACCCATCTAACAAGTGTTGTGGGGTGGTCCAATATATATTGGGTTCTTAGTTGTTATTTATATAACTTAAATTTAATCTCATTTAGTCCTGGCTCTTCTGAAACCTTTGCTGAAACAGCTAACGTGGGATCATTTTAAAGACTGCGCGTTTTTAATAGGTATTGTAAAATATCTGTTTTTGCAGAAATCTGTGTACCTTATTTGTAGCATCATGCTGTCTTAATGGTATTGGTTTGCTTTATACATCCACTGTCTTTTAAAATAGAACTTGCAAAAATTATGCATGTAATTAAAAGAATATTCAGAATAATAATGGTGAATGAATACTATCCAGAAGAATTGTAGGTAGAGTTTCTTGAGGGGTATTTCTGTAAAAAGCCACTTTAATTCATATTTGTATGAATCCTTCACTGATGGATTTTCATTTCAGCAGAGAGCTGCCAATGTTATAGATTCATAGATGCCAACATTTAATTACAGCCTAAAAAAAGTGTCCTTTAAAGGAAAATATTTTTAATATAGAATTTAAAGCAAGTCATAAATTGACTGGAGAAAATTCATATATTGGAAAATGAGTTCAAAATATGCCCTTGCCAGTAAGGTTAAGTATAGCTCTTTTGACTATAATTTCACAACCCTGCAATGTGGAGATATTATGTGGTAAATGCACAAGACCTTGTTTTCTAAAAAACTGACACGTGCAGGAAGTTCAGTTACGGATTCTTCTTCTGTTTAAAATCTTACTATTGATTGTGTCTTGGAGACTGATCCAGTTCTCATTAAAGTCAGTGGAGTTTTTCCCTCGATTTTGACTGCTCACATTTATGTCTGAGCGAGCATTATATTGACAAGTTATCAGGAGCCCAAGGACCACACCCAGTTTACTAATTTAGAGCAGAATTTAGTCTCCTCATTTTAAATATGATGAAATGTAGTACCGAAGATTAGTTTCTGGCATGTGGTGACCTAGTTTAAACTATACAATCCAACATGCAGAAGGAGTTGTCCTCTCCTGAGGTTCAGTATACTCCTCCCTCTTCCTCCGATGAAAGCTAATACAGGGGAGTGTGACATGGCTGTGTCCATCTTTACCTCAGTTGCAGTACACTGCCCCAGGGGGTGCAGAGAGAGACCAGGCAAACATAAGGGAGAAGGAAACGCCTTACTTATATCACTGTTCTCACTGTGCACATACTAAGAGCTGTCTACAATCAGGCTGTTGATTAAAACAAAAAAATTGCTAGCCATTTAGCTGTCATTTACCCACATAGTCAGAGCTTGGTTGTGGTTTAATTGTAAAATTAAAAAGAAGCAACTTGAGGTCATATATGCCTGTTTCATATATGCCTGTAAAACCCTAAAATACAAATGAATAGGAGGAACAATGAGGCATTGAGCCACAGTGATGTCAACTAGGGTAATAATAGGTTTCATAGTGGACCATTTTAGGGACCTATCCTACAAAAACATATGCATGGAGTAACTGTGTTTGCAGGACTAAGCCTTTAGACTGCCCTTCTTTTGTGTGTTATCTGGCTTTTCATAATTTTAGCACATTTCTTTGATGACTGTGTTTTAGGGTTAGAGAAGAATTTAACAGTAACTTTAAGCCCAAATTCAGCCTGCCCTAAATTTATTGTATTCTGCTGGAAGATGTCATTAATAGCAATTTAAAAATGGGAGGTGGGAGATCCTTCCATTTCCAAGACAGTAAATTAATCTAGTCAATGTTTTTGTGGACCTGAAACACGTTTTCTGTTCTTGTACTTTCCTGCTGATTCTTCAGCAGATTTAGTTGGGGTTGGTCCTGCTTTGAGCAGGGAGTTGGACTAGATGACCTCCTGGGGTCTCTTCCAACCCTGATATTCTGTGATTCTATGAAACTAACGCTAGGCCCAGCCTTGTGCTCATATTGGTGATGTGGTAAGGCAAGTAAGGGAACAAGGCTATGCACACAGAAACATGCTAATTTCAAGTACCATTGGAGATCAAGGAACACAATCTGTGTTTTGCTAAATGGAAAAAGTAATGATCTGCAGGGAAATAGTTGTTGTTTTTTGATAGGGAACAACAAACATACCATGGGGAAATTTAAAGGTGAAAGAGGGAAAATTGGGGGAAAATGGGAAGTGTAGGCTCCATTATTGGAATTGCCCATTAGGGGAGGGGGAGAAGGTTGCAATTTTGGCCAACTGCTAAGTGTTTTCAAAGGGTTGCAAGCAAATTATAGAGCTCCAGCGTAACAATATATGTTGTGCGATGGGAACAGATAGTGGTGAAGAGGTTATAAAGATTTTAAACTTAATAATTTTGTGGATTTATAGCTTGAATTTAGAGCTAGTAAACCAAAGATATAACTGCTAGCCAAAGGCTTTAAAACTTTTTTTTACGTCACATTAATATCAATATGTAATATAAATGGAAACTGAATTTAATTTTAATTCCAAAATCAGAATAAAAAATGAGATACTTCTGCAGCCTCTCTAACTAAGGTGATGATATGCTATGATAAATGTGGAGAAAAACATAGCTTGTTTAAATTCTCCTTCAGGTGAGTCGTCTGCTGATCTTGGGGGGAGCAAATGTGAATTACAGGACTGAAGTTCTAAATAATGCTCCAATACTGTGTGTTGAATCGCACCTGGGACATGAAGAAATGGTCACTCTTCTGGTGGAATTTGGAGCTGCTCTGGATGGGACATCTGAAAATGGAATGACCCCACTTAGCTATGCAGCCGCTGCAGGTCACATGAACTTGGTTTCACTGCTCTGCAAAAAGGGTGCAAGGGTAAGCTATGACATCAAAGGATGATTTTAACTACAGCATTCATGGCTAGGAAAATATTGTATAGGCATGTTTTAGAGCAATATTATTTATTAGCAACTTATATAGAGCACTGTGTACATACTATTTTTGAAAAACAAAAAACACATATACCAAAGGGGTATAAATTCTTACATAGATCCTTGCCCTGAAGAGCTTACAATAGAAAGCCATAATTCTACGAAGATTTATGTATGTGCTTATCTTTACATTTGTGAGTAGTTCCATTGAATTTAATGGAGCTATTTACATTATAAACCTCGCCAAGATTGTGGCCGAAGAGTTGAAGCTGATTGGTGATGTCCTGGGGCAGGCCCCAAGTTTGTGATGAGCAATCAGTGTCATGGCAATGGGGGAGGGAAATAAGAGTGGAATTGCAATAATGGGAGAGGAAACATGTTTATGGGAGAGCATATTTGTTTATTTCCTACTTGGAATCATTTGAATCATCTCATTTCATAGTTGTTTTTCCATTTCATTGTATTCCTTTCTCATTTGGGGTAGATAGATCCCAACCCTTCCTAATTTTCCGTAATCCTCCCAATTTTTGCATGTAATTACAAAACTACAAATTCAGACTTAAAACTACTACTCTTGCAAGCACACACATTTTATACATATATAAATTACGCGTATGTGAGAGACTTACTACCACTCAGGTCCATTGAACAGAGCAAATATTGCTGTGGCTTTAGGGGGCGTTCTTTTCCACTTATGGCACATGCACAGATTGCACAGTGAGGGTCTGATCGGAGGCAAGCTGCAATGATTTTGAATGGGTTGAGGCATTGCTCGATTTACTGCCCAAGCCACAGGCTGTGTATTGCTCTCTGATTGCCCTGTGTGGACCCTGATGGTGAGCTTTAGGACCTGGAGCACTCCAGCAGGGTCTACACAGAGCAGATAAAGTTCGACTCCTGCACCCCAAACCCCACTGACAGTCGCCGTGGCTTGCCTTCTGTGAGACCCTCACTGTGCAGTCTGTGGCAGAGGATAAGCTATAGGGGCAGGAGGAGGAGGAGGAAAGGAATTATGGCAAAGGAGGGAGAAGAGTATCATACTGGGAAGGATGTTCAGCCATGGGACTGGCTGAGGTAATTAAGGGCCTCCCTAGATGGCATAGGAGGGTAGCTTTCCTAGGGCTGATTCTCCCCTTCTTCCTGTCCAGGAGTAGGAGCCGAGGCCCTCTCCCTTGTCCATAGACAGGGAGGGTGTGGGAATCATGTCCCATTTTTTGTGAGGGGACAGGGTTGGGTGAGGGAGAGCCAGAGGTCCCAATCTGGGGGAAGAGAGATCTAAGCAGCCTCCCTGATTCCTCACCACAGTTGTTTTCATAAACATCTGTAAAAGTCTCAGAGCAAGATTACCATCTCTGGCCAAGTGCAAATACAAAACACTCAACTGGAAATTAGTGCAAGGGAGATCTCCAACCTCTCTTATTTTGGCTGAGGGATTTGAAGGAGAGGAGTTACAATTACTTGGTGTGCAGGAGGACAGAAATTGTTTCAGGCATATGTAGGGACATGTATGTTGGGAAGAGAAGACATGGAGTGGAAGAAGGAAGTAAATAGTGAATGCAAATGTAAGTGGAACTAGTTGAGTACAGTACAGGATATGAGAATGAGGGAACAAAGGCTGAGATGTAGGTATGGTACAGAGCTCTGGAGAACACCGAAGGGGAGGAATGTTGATTGATTAATCAACATTTTCCTGAGATGTGTTTATAGGGTGATTTATTAGGGTTTCATTTGTTTCTCCTGTGTCAGATTATGAGTAACAAAAGTGCAGAATGAACAAAATCCTGTTGTTGTTCTTTCCCCCCACAGATTAAACACTAAATATTTGGCAGAGAAATTGGCTAGTTAGTATTTGCCACATGTATAAAATGCTCATTAACGGATACTTATTCCTGTTACTTGGATTGTAAACTCTTTGGGACAGGGACCAGCTCTTTGTTATGACTTTATATACTGCCTAACACAATGGGGCTCTGATCCATGACTGGGACTCCTAAGCACATAATACAAGGAATAATAATATGCACCCAGAACGCAGAGACTTAAAGGCCAGAAGGACAGACTCTTGTGATCATCTAGTCTGACTCTCTGCTTAACACAAGCTATTGGACTTTCCTGAATTAATTCCTGTTTCAAATCCAATAGCAGTGGTTGCACTGTAATAATGGAGAGGCCTCTAAATGGGGCCATGCATTATTTAGTTCCTAAGTTGCTTGCTGATTGCAGAGATGTTGCTCCACGTCTCCTATTCATTTGTCTCATGTTTTGTGGCTATATATAATCACTTTCCATACCTAATGGAGCTATATGAGAGACCAAAAGTAGAAAAAATAAATCCAATGCTTTCTATCCAAATTCTTGTTGCTGTTATAAAAAATATAACCCAAAAGCAGATTTTAAAAAAAATCCCCGAAAAACCCACAATGCAATTACTATGCCAGCTCTAGTGGATAGTTTTACTTCTCACATTGAAAAATAGAAAAGCTCACAATCTAAGACGAAAACAGACAAAATAACTAGATACTGGAGAAGTCAAAATGTGTGGAAAGTTCCTGTTCTTTGTTTGTACTGACCATCACTTTCAACATGCAGATGAGTAATTAGACAGGCTTGATCTTTTAGTGTTTTGAGGGATGTGTTTTTAATTTAGCAGTCCTAGACTGACCCTCTTGGCTACTTTTTTACAAACTGATAATCTGTCTACCTGCCCAGATAGCGCTCCTACGGCATTAGCAAGAGGATGGACAAGCTGGAGAATCACTGACTGCTTTGAGGGGTGCGGCATAGGGCCTCCTTCCAAACCCACCTTCTTTCTCCTCCCCAGGGGGTCAGATGCAATGTTCCTCACTTAAACTGTACCAGTTCCTTTGTGGGGGGATGGGAGTGCTGTCCTCCTCTGTTCTTGTTTGGCCGATGTAGCCTCTTCAGGCGGTCGCTGCTGCCCCAGCTGACACTACCCTCACTGTTGATGCAAGAGTCTGAGAATAATGATGGGTTTTCAGCATGCAAAAGAAAGAAATGGTCAGTCAGAAGCCTCTCTAAATGTAAAATATACCTTAAAAAAAAAATTCCAAGGTTGGCCATTTACTCACCCTGACTTTAATGAAATCCATATCTATCATATAGGGCTACAGAGTGTAGAGCTGGAGGTGCAGCAGAGATAGATTAGAGTACTCATATTTCTGTGAAGGTAAAGACTAAGATTGTGTGTGGCCACTATACACAGGTAAAGGCAGTGACGATGCTTCTTGCACACTCCAGAGGGTCTAGGCATAATCAAGAGGGGTGTGTGCATGTGTTTAAGTCCCATAGCAAGAAATGGAGGGAACCCACAAACACATGGTCTCTTCTGGTAATCATCTTTTTATTTGAAGTTATTCAGTAGGAAAGCTGTTTTTATTTTTTGTGTTTAAGCCTCTCCTTGTGTTTCTTTAATTTTACATGAACAAGGGAATTGTCGCATAGTATCATAGAAAAGTAGGACTGCAAGAGACCTCGATTGGTCATTTAGTGCAGTCCCCGGCACTGAGGCAAGTCTAAGTATTATCTAGACCATCCATGACAGATGTTTTTCTAACTTGTTCTTAAAAACCTCCAGTGATGGAGATTCTACAACCTCCCTAGGTAATTTGTTCCACTGCTTAACTATCCTGACAGGAAGTTTTTCCTAAGGTCTCACCTAAATCTCCCTTATAGTAATTTAAGCCCATTACTACATGTCCTGTCCTCAGTGGATAAAAAGAACAATTTATCACCCTTCTCCTTAGAACAACCCGTTATATACTAGAAGACTATCATACCTCCCTTCAGTCGTCTTGTCTCCAGACTAAACAAACCCAATTTTTTCAACCTTTCTTTGTAGATTGTGTTTCCTAGACCTTTACTCATTTTTGTTGCTTTCTTCAGTTTGTCTGCATCATTCCTGAGGCGTGGTGCCCAGAACTGGACACAGTACTCCAGATGAGGCCTTGTCAGTGCTAAGTAGAGTGGAAGAACTACTTCTCATATCTTGCATATAACATTCCTGCTAATGTTCCTTCCCTCTACATTCCAGCTCTGCTTTGAACCATAATTCCAAAAATATCACTTATAAATTAAAAGAAAAAATATTTGCATAAAAATGATTTATGTAGTACATAGTGTTCTGAAAGTATAATGTGAATCATCAGACTTCCCATGAGATTATCAATTGCTTTGAGCTGAGCTTTGTTGTTGCTAGATCTGTTATGAGAGCTCTGAGATTACTTATAACATTCAAGTTTTTGTTCTTTCATACAGGCTGACTACCTGGACAAAAAAGGCCAATGTGCTTTGGTCCATAGTGCATTAAGGGGACACTGTGATATCCTTGATTATTTGCTTAACAGTGACTGGACAGCTCCTTCCCATGAACAAATTTCACTAAAAAAATGTCATGCACTTCAGCAGGCATTGACAGCAGCTTCCAGTATGGGACACAGTCAGGTAGGTTAGTGGTTGGAATGTTTCAAAACTAATTCGAACGATCAAAATGGTTTAAATCATGCAATAATAAATGCAAAAAGGAAAACTATTGCAGCTTCAAATGACTTTAATTGGATGTCATCTTAGGTCTTAACTGTATAGAATCTGTAGGGTTATTTAACCAAATAGACCTTTGTGTCTTGTTTTTGTTGATACGTAATTGTCAAATTACTTTTTCTTCACTATTCTTAAAACTGCTGTATAGAATTCCTAATTGTGGTTACTGTTAATGCCTACAAATGAATCACTTCCTCCCCGTAATCAAAGGCTTATTCTACCTAGGATGGATTTTTTAAAATTTTCTTTCAAAAACCAAGAAAATGCTGTACAGAAAACTACAGTAAAAGAGCATTAGATTGCTTCACCTTGCAACCATCATAGAAAGTACTGAAGTTAAGGTTGTGTATGTAACCGTAGCTCTGCACCCTTGTTGCATAAGCACTAAGATACAGGGCTAGATCAGGGAGCCACATCCAGCTCACCAGATCATATTATTTGGCCTGCCACAGCCCAGTTCTGGGCAGGTGATCTACCTGTGCCAAGGCCAGGAAGGGAGCAGGGTGTCACAGGAAGAGGGCCCCGCCTGTGCCTGGATGCATGCATCACATAATGCTGTGGCAAGAGCCAGTGAGCTGGAGTGGGGAGACATGCCCAGCCCTGAGGGACAGGAGCTGCTGCTATGGGGTGAATATGGACTGGGCTTGCATGCCAACTCTCCCTCCCTCCACAGCCTCTTGCCCCTTGGGGGCAGGATCTGACCCTTTTCGCCTCCCCCTCACTCCCAATAACCCATGACACACACCTTAGCCCACCAAAGGGTTTTAGTGGATTCTGTGGCTCTTTGCTATGTTAAAGTTGTCCATTCCTGCACTACGTCCTCAAAACTCAGTTGGACCAGCTTTGTCTGATACCCCAGTATGGCTGAAAACGTGGTATTAGTCCACCTTTTACAGCTTCCTAATCCTGTGGCCAACTGGAGGCTGTTTCAGTTTTGACATGACTTAGAGCAGTCTTGAGACTGCTCTACGTTGCACCCAGGCACAAAACGCTGATGATAAAAAGAACTCTGCAGTACTCTATTCATACCTCCTTCTCTACACACACCTCTAAAATGCCTCCATCTCCAGAGGCTGCAAAGGAAAATGTAAGACTGGTTATGGTGGCTGCACACTGCTGGAGGATTCCACTTCCATTAGGAAAATCTTCAGCTGGCTGTTTAGGCTAACTTTAAGGCCTCATTCACATGGCTGCACCGATGTAACTCAAATTGTTTTATAAACTGTTTGTTAGTTAAGCTGATACAAAACCCCTGTGTGGACACAGTTAAACTGACTTAAACTTGGTTTATATTGATTTAGCTTAGGTAGTTTCTTTACTGAACTAAGCCAAATCAATATAAAGAAGACTGAAATTAAGATTGTCGACCCAGCAGTTTGCACTGGCTTAAATGATATATTAAAAAATACTTTTAGTTAAAATAATATACATTGCACTGCCTTCCAAACCTGCCTTAAATAGGGATATACACCTCTACCCCGATATAACGCGACCTGATATAACATGAATTCGGATATAACACGGTAAAGCAGCGCTCTGGCGAGGCAGGGCTGCGTGCTCCAGCGGATCAAAGCAAGTTCGATATAGCACGGTTTCATCTATAATTTTTTGGCTCCCGAGGACAGCGTTATATCAGAGTAGAGGAATATATTCTTTCACTATAGGCTTTTCTAAAGTGGTGAGCATCATAGAATCTGAGTGCCACACAAGCACTAATTAATTTATCCTTACAACCCTGTTGTGAGGTAGATAAGTATTATGCTCCCCTTTTTGTAGATGGGGCCTGAGGCATAGAGTGAATTGTTGGAGGTCATACTACAGGTCATTGGAAAAGCCAGGTGGAACATAGATCTCCAAAGCCTCAGTCTCTAGTGCCTTAACTAGAGGACAGTTCTGTCTGTGATCCCCTGCTTTGTTTACTGAATGCTGTCCAACTTCTACAATAAAGGAGCCTGGGATACTTGGGGTGAATTGAGGTTCCTGTTGAAAAGGTAGGATGTAATCATATTAAATTTTTATAGTAATGCATATGCACAAGGGAGCAAAATTTAAGGCTGCATAGACAACATTGGTTCCCAAATGATGCACTCAAAATTTAGAAAATAATAAAATTAATGTTCTTTAAGTTAGAGTTTTAAGTGTGTTTTTGTTTATAGAAATAAAAATAAACATATGATCCATCAATACTACTGTGACAGGCACACTAAAAATGAATATAAATAGAAGGCCCAAATAGCTTATTCCTATTAAACTGTGGATACATGTGGTGTTCGTTGAGAAAACAGATTCATATATTTCTCTTGAGAACAGAATCTAGACAGTAACTTGAGCTACATTTAGAAAGCTCAGATGGGGAAGATTCAGCTTCTGTGTATGTGTCTGATATCTGATGCAACAAAATGACACAGGAAACTTAATATTATAGAAATTATGTTGTAGGAAAAGTTTTTCCTATTGTTTTAGGACTCTGCTCTTTTAAAGTGGTTTACACTAATAATACTGACAGCTAAACACTCTTACTGTGAGACGTAGAATGGACTTTTCAGTTTACTCTAACAGTCTTTCTTTGAGAATCAATATGCATTAAGTATTTGAAAATCCACTTCACCTTCCAACAAGTATTTGGCCCATTCCTGAATTTGTTTCTGAAGATAACATTACTATTGTGAGAGGAGTGTTAACTTCAACAGATATGAGGCCACTCATGGAAGAAGGTGCCATGGCATACGCTACCTAGTAAAGATTATCTCCACTGCTGTATCTTAAAGATGAAGTGAAATGCTTTTTAAATTAAACAAATCCAAAAGTCTCTTAAGATCATACATCACTAAACAGATTTTAATATAAATGTATTTTAAAACTAAATAGTTGAAAGTCATTTCCTCTCTTACCTGACAAGACCTGAGTTCAGAATTCTGTTTCTCTTGCCTGTGTGATTAGATCAGTAACACCTAAAATTGCATAAGGAGCCTAGTTAGTAGCCATTGGTGTTATCCAGTCTGGCAGGTATAATATCCATGAATTCGCATTTTGGCAGGTGAAAACACCATCTTGATTAACTTCTCAAAATTTTACATATTTGTAATTTTCAGGTTCTATGAATATTCAGATAAGAGTTTTATTTTTTTAAGTATTTAGTTCCCAATCTAAGATTTGCCACATCATACAATCAGCAGTGACATGAGAAAACTAGATTTAGAGAAAAAACATTGTGCTTAAAGCATTTAGTAAATTTTCAACAATTAGAGATATTCTGTGTGTACTAGGGCTGGGATTTTCCAAGAGTCCTTAGGAAGTTAAGCACCGAAAATCCATTGTTAGGTATCCTAAATCCCTTAGGCCTCTTTGAAAATCCCACCCTAAATTGACGTTTATATATCAGTAGGGCCCTACCAAATTCACACCCATGAAAAACGTGTAACGAACTGTGAAATCTAGTCTTCCCTGTGAAATCTGTTTTTTTGTTTGCTTTTATCCTATACTATTCAGATTTCATGGGGGAGACCAGCGTTCACAAATGGGGGGTCCTGACCCAAAAGGGAGTTGCAGGAGGGGTCCCAATGTTATTATTCTATTATTAATTGCCACCCTTACTTCTGCGCTGCCTTCATAGCTGGGTGGCCAGAGAATGGCAGCAGTTGGCCAGGCACCGAGCTCTGAAGACAGCACTGCCAGCAGCAGCACAGAAGTAAGCATGGCCACTCTTACTTTCGCACTACTGCCTTCAGAGCTGGGCAGCTGGAGAGCGGTGGCTGCTAACTGAGGGCCCAGCTCTGCAGGCAGCAGCACAGAAGTAAAGGTGGCAATGCCATACCCTGCCATCCTTCCTTCTGAGCTGCTGCTGATGGCAGCGGTGCTTCCTTCAGAGCTGGGCTCCCAGCCAGCAGCTGCTGATCTCCAGCTGCCTAGCTCTAAAGGCAGTGCCACTGCCAGTAGCAATGCAGAATTAAGGATAGCAACACACAACCACCCTGCAATAACCTTATCGCCTCCCCACGCCCTTCCACAACTCCTTTTTGGGTCGGACCCCTACAGTTACAACACCATGAAATTTCAGATTTAAATAGCTGAAACCATGAAATTTATGATCCATGAAATTGACCAAAATGGACCGTTAATTTGATAAGGCCCCCTATATATCAGGAAACACAGTTCACAAAAAAGTGTATTCAAGCCAACTTTATTTTCTATAGTATCTTTCATATAATCTATATCAGTGGGTAGAGTAAGATAGTACATGTGAGCTGTCTCCATTTATCTTAATGGTGTATTAACTCTTAATACTTGCCTTTAAATTGTCACTTAGGTTAAGTGTCTCACTGATGATCATTTCTGCAGAAAAATCCATAATTTTTGGAGATCTTTGTTGGAGTATGACTAGAATATCATTATTTTTCACTAATCCGACATCTCTGTTCCATAGTCTGACTGTATTCCAGAATGCTTTAAAGAATTAAGGTTACCAAATAATAGAATTAATATGTATCATTAAGGGAGAAGAGGTCTTACATCTTTGTGAAATATGACGGAGAATCCGTGCGAATGGGAAATAGAAGAAGGATATTCCAGATGGCAGAAACTGAACAGAACACTCTCCCAGCAATGTTGCGAAAGTTGAAGGGAGGGTGTGGAGGCAACTGCTAAAAACATGAAGGGAGAGGAATAGAGATATTTAATATCTGTTGTAGATGTTTATGAAAGCAAGAGTGTGATTTCTAAAGTGTGTCTTGGAATGCTGAGTCAGTAGAATTGTTCTAGTAGAGGGCTGATAGGGTTGTTTTTGTTCATGTGTATGTTTAAAAAAAAAAAAAGAGAGCAGCAGCTTGTGCATGCTGGCATCTTGCAAGCTGGATTTAGAGACACCATAGAGAAGGTGATAGGACAGAGTGATTATGCTGTTCAGTATATTTTCTTTACATATTGGGGGCTGAGAATGAAATCCCAGATGTGTATTACAATCATAGTTTTATTTTAGTCATGGCTGCTTATCTCAGTTTCTTTCTACGCTTAACATATGGTTTTCAAACTTATTTTGCAACATTTTCTATCTCATTAATTTCCTTAGGTAGGTATGGATCCAGTATTTTAGCCAGAATATCTTCCAAATGCCCTGCTGAAGATCTGGTTGAAATGTTGAAGGTGTAATTATTTGATATAATGACAAATTTGCAATAACAAATACTGCAGAGTAGTATGAAATGTGAACAGTGTTGGTTTAAATCCTGAGTAGGACCCAGGACTTGAGAAACTGGGCTAAAAGAGAGGTAAAGATAAACACTTGTCTTTTGCCACCCTTGGAATTTATTTCCACTGTCTGCTATTCAAGGTAGGGTAGAGAATTGTTTTGTAAGGAGAAGAGCCTTGACAGTCCTGGCAACCTTTTGATTTAAAAGCTAGAAGTGCTCTGAAAATGAGTAGAGGGTCCAGGACTGTGGTAAATTTGAGATGAGGCAGAAATTCCTTCACACTAATAAAAGTTGATTTCCAATCCATTGATGAAGGTGAAACCTGCCAGTTCCTTCATAGTACAAAACAGGCCACGCTAATCATTCAGTACCAAAACATTTTCTTGCCATCTAAAAGCTCTGCCTTTTCGCCCTCTCACAACCTTCATAGGGCAATAGGGTAGCTAAATTCCTCATTGCTGGAAAAATTCTACCAAGGGAGTATGAAAAAGTACAATAGAATTTTCTGACTTTAAGATGAATGTAAAGAATAGAATTAATCCACCATACATTCCACACAATAGTTCCTGAAATTCGTTCGGTGCTCATGCAGCCTGGGGCTCCTCTCCACACCATTCCCCCTCTGACATCCTGTATATGTCTACGCTACCTGCCAGATTGGTGGGTAGCAATTGATCTGTCGGGGATCGATTTATCGCATCTCGTCTAGATGTGATACGTCGATCCCCGAACGCGCTCCCTGTCGACTCCAGAACTCCACCAGGGCAAGAGATGGAAGCCGAGTCAATGGGGGAGTGGCGGCCATCGATTCTGCCCCGCGAGAACACAAAGTAAGTCAATCTAAGTTGATCTAAGATATGTTGACTTCAGCTATGCTATTCTCGTAGCTGAAGTTGCGTATCTTAGATCAGTCGCGCCCCCCCCCCCCACATCCCACCAATGTTGTCCAGGCCTTTGGTGACATCCCAAACTTCTGCTAATGTGGATTCTATCTCCCTCGCCCCACATCCTTTACTGCAGTCTCAATGGTCCTATACACACTTCAGTTTACACTGTTAGGAAACTGATTTAAGGAAGCCGCTGAATGCTATTGGTACTTGCTAGTGCTAAGGTGGCATAACTTTATTAAAATGCTTTTTAAACAAACCATTGCAAGAGAGGTCTTGAGTGTTCTTTAAAAAACCAAGCCCTACTTGGAACAAAGTTATGCTGTGTCCGCACTGAGCAGCATAACTCTCTAAAGTGGAAAAAGATTTTAAAGGCTGCAACTAAAAATTGTGGTGTAAAGTGAGCATAGAAGGGGCATGGGAGTCTACATTATTCAAGATGGGTCTAAAAACATGCTTTTTTAAAATTATAACTGGAGTGGAAAGCATTGTATTCCTTGTGGGAAAACATGGTATTAACCAAGCCTTACAGGATTTAGGCCAAACTGGCTCTCCTTTTTTTGTATTGTCTGTCCTTGATTATGCTGGCATACTGAGGAGCTCATTAAAATCATTAACCCTAAGATGATTAATAGAAATACACTAGGTTTCTTTTTTAATGATTTTTAGTGATTTTATAGAGTAGAAAATTAATCATAAAATGAAGTTGTACCCAAATAATACTGAACTTACTCTAATGGTTTATGCACATATTAACTTTTGCTTGGTCCCTATGTGCTAGGAGAAAAGCAATTTCATTGCTGAAACCTTTACTAATTGGTGTACACAGCAAAATGACAAGATAATGTTTTTTTCTAACTCTTTAATTTCTTTAACTGTTTTTGACAGGTGGTTCGTTACCTCTTTGGGGTTGAAAAGGAACATGAAATAGACATTAATAACACTGATGCATTGTGGGGAGAAACAGGTATTTTATTTATTTTTCCTAATGACAGTTGCTTACATAAGATTATTGGAAGAGATTTTAATTTGATTTTAACTGCTTTGTATATATATATATGTAATTGTATATTATATATATATATATATTTTAACTACTTTGTATATTTGTATATTTTTAAGAAAGGGAATAAGAGTGATCCGGGTAATTATAGGCCTGTTAGCTTGACGTCTGTAGTATGTAAGGTCTTGGAAAAAATTTTAAGGGAGAAAGTAGTTAAGGACATAGAGGTCAATGGTAATTGTGACGAATTGCAACACGGATTTACTAAAGGTAGATCGTGCCAAACCAATCTGATCTCCTTCTTTGAGAAGGTGACGGATTACTTAGATAAAGGAAATGCGGTAGATATAATTTACCTAGATTTCAGTAAGGCGTTCGACACGGTTCCACACACGGAGCTGTTAGTTAAATTGGAAAAGCTGGGAGTGAATATGAAAGTTGTAAGGTGGATAAGGAACTGGTTAAAGGGGAGACTCCAGAGGGTCGTATTGAAAGGTGAACTGTCGGACTGGAAGGAGGTCACCAGTGGAGTCCCTCAAGGATCGGTTTTGGGACCGATCTTATTTAACCTTTTTATTACTGACCTTGGCACAAAGAGCGGGAATGTGCTAATAAAGTTTGCGGATGACACGAAGCTGGGGGGTATTGCTAACACGGAGAAGGACAGGGATACTATTCAGGAAGATCTGAACCACCTTGTAAACTGGAGTAATAGAAATAGGATGAAATACAATAGTGAAAAGTGCAAGGTCATGCATTTAGGAATTAATAATAAGAATTTTGGATATACGTTGGGGGCGCATCAGTTGGAAGCGACGGAGGAAGAGAAGGACCTTGGGGTACTGGTTGATAGCAGGATGACTATGAGTCGCCAATGTGATACGGCTGTTAAAAAAGCAAATGCGATTTTGGGATGCATCAGGCGGGGTATTTCCTGCAAGGATAAGGATGTGTTAGTACCGTTGTATACGGCGTTGGTGAGACCCCATCTGGAATACTGTGTGCAGTTCTGGTGTCCCATGTTCAAGAAGGATGAATTCAAACTGGAACAGGTCCAGAGACGGGCTACGAGGATGATCCGAGGAATGGAAAAACTGCCTTATGAAAGGAGACTCAAAGAGCTTGGCTTGTTTAGCCTGGCCAAAAGAAGGCTGAGGGGGGATATGCTCGCCCTATATAAATATATCAAGGGGGTTAACGTTAGGGAGGGAGAGGAATTATTTAAGTTTAGTACTAATGTAGCCACGAGGACGAATGGGTATAAACTGGATATTAGGAAGTTTAGACTTGAAATTAGACGAAGGTTTCTGACCATTAGGGGAGTGAAGTTCTGGAATAGCCTTCCGAGGGAAGTAGTAGGGGCAAAAGACTTTCCTGGCTTTAAGACAAAGCTTGATAAGTATATGGAGGGGATGTTACGATAGGATCGTTAATTTGGGCAATTGATCTTGAATTACCACCAGACAGGTCTGCTCAATGGTCTGCGGGGAGATGTTGCATGCGATGGGTACTGAGTTGCTGCGGAGAATTCCTTCTTGGGTGCTAGCTGGTGACTCTTGCCCACATGCTCAGGGTTTAGCTGATCGCCATATTTGGGGTCGGGAAGGAATTTTCCTCCAGGGCGGATTGGCAGGTACCCTGGAGGTTTTTCGCCTTCCCCTGCAGCGTGGGGCACGGGTCGCTTGCTGGTGGTGTCTCTGCAGCTTGAGGTCTTCAAACCATTTTTGAGGATTTCAATAACTCGGTCCTGGGATAGGGGTTGTTATAAAATTGGATGGGTGGGGTTCTGTGGCCTGCCTTGTGCAGGAGGTCAGACTAGATGATCAGATTGGTCCTTTCTGACCTATGAGTCTATGAGTCATCACAGGAAATTCACAATAAATCAGAATACAAAAGATTTTGTAATGACAATGCCAAACTTAATAAGAAGCCCAACCATTTTTTAATAAATGGAGTAGGAGATAAAATTTATACACAGTATATAAATGGATAACTTCTTAATGAAACTACAGATTTTTCTCTGAGGTCAGCAGTTCCCAAAGAGATGCTTTCATTACAGCGTTCAATTTGATTGTTAAAATAATGGCTTGACTCTATAAACTAGTCTTTGTATTAAAAAAATAAATAAAAACTTGGGAAGTTGCCTAGTCAATTCAAGCTAGGTTACAGGTGCAGAATGTGCACATTTTCATGGTCAGCAAATAGATTTTTAAACTATTCAGTGAACAAGGCATATGTAAGAATATGGCTGTAAGAATAGCCATATTAATTTAACTTAAGTAGTTGAAATGTGCATAGTGTGGCTTGCAAACAGTCTAATTTTATGATTCCAAGCAGTCTCTTTGCAGATGAGAGTGACAGGTGTTTTTCATCTCTGTGTACTACACAAAAACTTCATATTTATTCTTCCTTGCTAATATAAAATCAGATAACACTTCCCAATAAAACACAATTTTTTAAATAGATCACAAACTGCATCCTTGGGTAATGTTGGATTTTGGGGTTTTCGGCTGTGATTTTGTTAAATGAAGGCTTTTGTTTGGTGCCTCTGAACTTTTTGCTGACTTGATATAGTCATAAAATGGATGCATTAACACTTATGAAAGTAAACTACAGTGCTTTAGCAATCAGCTGACTGAAAACACCATTCTCTGTTAACTATACTTGCTTAGGAAAACTAGTCTGCATTTTTTTTAATTTAGCAAATGCCAGAGTCTCTGCAGTGATGGAGAGCTGCCTTTAACAGTGTGATCTGAATGCGTAAACAATACAGATGAGATTTTTTACTTTTCAGTATTTTTTTTTTAATGGACTTCCACAAAATCCAGTTTGCTTTTCCATTATTAACCATCAGGCACTTTGAAATCACTCAACACATTTTCCTCTTTTCTCCAACCAATCCATAACCTTATGAGCTTGACTTTAGTTGATTAAAACTCATGTACCTGTGTTGCAGTGTTTCTGCTCCATTACAGGGCGCTGAAGCTAATTCTTGCACAAACCTTGGAAACTGGAACAAGGCTGCTTTATGTGCATTCTGTCTCTCTCAACGTCCCTTGTCTTGCAAGGGGAGAGCGGTTCAGGAGGGGTTTAATCACTGAGTGAGCAAAGGGAAATTTTAAGCTTTGTAAGCCCCTCAACACTTGATTTATCTCTTATCAGTATATCCAAGTGGAATATGGGGAGGAGAAATGAATATAGATTATTAGCAGAAAATCCTCAGTCAACTCTTTCCCTTTTTTTTCCCTCAGTCAAAGATCAGATTAATCCTGAGTTTGACCACTTTCAGAACATACTGCAAGATCCTCTTCTTTGACAAGGCATTTCAAGCATAAGAATGCTGATATGCAAATAGGTGCTCATGCACAAACTACACACACACACACACACACAAATCCTCCATCTTCCTGTAAAAAATTTAATAGAATGCTTCACCATTCAAATGTCCTTCCTTTCCCAGTGGCCTTCATGTTGTTGCTCTGACTGCCTTCATCATCGTGTCTAATGCAAATGTGACTAGCTATAGGAGGCAGCGTGTGAAGTCCACACAGGTCTTGCCAGGGCCGGCCTTAGGATTTATGGTGCCCTAGGTGAGATTATTAAACTGGTGCCCCTGTGCCTGATCTGCTCTTAGCAACGCAAACATAAGCTTACAGTATTGGAAAACTTGCCACATTCACGTTATTAAAACCAGTTTAACTTAATTAAGCACACTGTAATGCTGATGGACTAGCACTATAGAAAAAATTTGATATGACAGAATGATGCAAATAATATATATTTTTTTAATTTATCAAAATTTTATTGGAAATTTATATGAAGAGGTATTGAAACAAAGATTTGTTTTTAATTAAAAGCAATCTTTCTGGCTTTTTTGGCTGCAAAATCAGTAATAATGTCATCGTATGATAAAGACAAAGTCGTGTCTTGTTCGATTGCAAGAATAGCAAGACCAGTTAAGCGTTCCTGACTCATTGTAGAGCGGAGATAGTTTTTAATGAGCTTTAGTTTAGAGAAACTCCGTTCTCCTGATGCTACTGTTACAGGAATTGTCAGTAGAATACGAGTGGCAATGTACACATTAGGATATATGTCAACAAGTTTGCGGGTATGAATAAACTGTACAATGTCCATCACCGATTTTGCATGTGGCAACATTGATGACACTGTACTCAATTCTTCGTACAGTTCAAGTCCATTTAAATCAAAACTATCACCGTGCTTCAGGAGGCTCTCTAGGTTCTTGCACTTTGTCATTAGTTGCTCTTGTTTTCCTATTTCGTTGAATTTAGTTATGTCATACAAAAATCCAAGCTGTTCATGGTGTACTTGCAAGGTATTAAACCTTTCATCAACAGCAGATACTGCTTTATCCATCACAACATTAAAAAATTCAACCTCAAATTTCTTTTCTGGATTGTCTATGGGCATGATCTGCTGTACAGATTCTTCACAAAGAAGTGTCCCTGGCCTTTTTAATTCATATTAACTATGTATTTACTTTATGAAAGTTGGAGAAAACATTGTGAAAACGTAAAACATTGGCTGCCCAACTTCTGGGCTGGCAAAAGTTATACTGACTCACAGGGAAAAAAAAAAGCAGGAGAATCTTAGTACAACGTATGGTCACTCTATACCAGAGGTCGGCAACCTTTCAGAAGTGGTGTGCCAAGTTCACTGTAATTTAAGGTTTCTCTTGCTAGTAATACATTTTAATGTTTGTAGAAGGTTTCTCTCTATGTCTATATTATATAAATAAACTATTGTTATTATCTGAGGTCTTGGCCACCGGTCCTGCTCAGGCCACTGTCAGCTGAGTAAATGAAACCTCAAACCGGCAGCGGGCTGGTGGCTGGAACCCTAGACAAGGATCCCAGGCCCTGCTCAGCCCGCTGCTGGTTTGGGGTTCTGACCACCAACTCCTGCCAGCCAGGATCCCGGCTGCCAACCCCCCCTCAGCCCGCTACCAGCCTGGGATTCTGCTCACCCAGGCTGGCAGGAGGCAGAGTGGGGCTGGCGGCTGAGCTCCTGATTGGCAAGGGGCCGGCAGCCGGAACCCCGGAGTAGCAGTAGGCTGAGTGCCTTTGGCACCCCAGACTGGCAGCAGACTGAGCCACTCAACCCCCCACCAGCCCTTCTCAGCCCACCACCAGCCCACTCAGCCCGCAGCAGCAAACCCTCAGGTCCAATCACACGCCAAGTGGCACCACCACCAGCCTTACAGACCATGGTGAAGTTAGCACAGCATCTGATCTCAGGGACGGGGCACCCATGGAGCCACAGCAGCTCATCCTGCCCTGTGCAGCTCCCCCCGGATGAGATGGATCACTGGCAGCTGCCAGCCCGGGGGAGAGGCGCTCCCCAGTTAGGGTGGCCAGATCCAGATGTCCTGATTTTATAGGGCCAGTCCCAATATTTGGGGCTTTGTCTTATATAGGCACCAATTACCCCCCACCTAGAGTGACCAGACAGAAAGTGTGAAAAATCAGGACAGGGATGGGGGGGGGGTAAAAGGAGCCTATATAAGAAAAAGACCCCAAAATTGGGACTGGCCCTATAAAATAGGGATATCTGATCACTGTACCCCAATCCCCTATCCTGATTTTTCACACATCTGGCTAACCCCAGCCACGCCCTGTGTGACATTCCAATCCTGGCTGCCTGCCGAGGATGTGAGTTACTTTCACTTTCATTCCTCAGCAGGCAGGCAGCCAGCCTCCCCTCCCCCCCAGCACCTCACCCAACCCAGCCCTGACCGAGGGGAGGGAGGAGAGAGAGAGGGGTGCTCCTGGGGAGGAGGGGGAGAAAGGAGGGGGTGCTCCGTGGGGCAGGGGGGAGAAGAATGGATGTTATGGGAGACAACAAGGGATACTGGTTCCAGAGCCACAGAGCCTGGCTCACCTCACCTCAGCTGGGGGGAAAGAGTCACATTCACAGGTGAGCTCCTTCCCAGAGACCCCAGCAGCCAATCCCATTCCTCAGACTGTGCTGCATTCGGCTGTCTCTAGGACCCAGCAGCCCTGCTTCTACACTGTCTGGGCTGCCTGCAGAGTGTTGCCCCCAGGCAGAGTGAGGCCCTACGCGGCTGCCTATTCTGCCTATGCCTAAGGACGGCCCTGGGTCTTGCAGTAAGAGTCTCTGAAGGACCTAATTATCGACAGATAGGGATGAAGATAAAAGTGTAGTACTTGGGAGTTCCTGCCTTTCAGCGTTATTACTCAGTCCATTGGAGCATGTTTGCTATTAGAGAATTGCCGGGGGAGGAGGAGGTATGATAGGACTCCCCCCACCCCAAAAAACATTCACTATTTGTGGGGGTGAAGAGTGCATGCAAGTTCAGAAAGGGCTTTATTAAAGCAGAGGACAGAGAGGAAACAGAGCATAAAGGAATTGTAATTAAACAGGACAAGGAAAATACACTAATGAAGAAAACTGTTGAAAAGACAATGGGGAGGAGGAATTGAGAAAAAAATTGACAGGATGGAGCTAGAGTTGGGGTTCCCAAACTGTACTCTTTGGAAAACTGACTGGTTGCAAGGTGCTGGCTGCTTCTCCTTCTTTCTAGCTGCTAAATTGATTTAAAAGAAATTTATAAACACACCAGTATTTTCCTGTTGATTTTGTCCATGTAAGCAAGAGCAGTTATTGGTACAAAGATATGATGACGATTGTGAAAGGAAGGTGAGAATGGGCTGGGAATGGGGCTTATGAGGGGAACTGTCAATAAGAAACTTGTGAGCTGTAGCCCATGCTTTGGGAATTTGAGAACCCCTGCGCTAGAGGACTGGATTTCCTGGTTCCATAAGGCCACTGTGTAAGCAGCATACAAGATCTGGAGAAGGCCAGTGTTGAATTAATTCTGTTCAGGGGAATTCTCTGCTTGTGTAAATCCATTTTGTACCAGTTGCTTGGTGTAAGGGAAACAGCAGGGGGAGTGGGACAGGCAGAGGGTGTTCTGGGGATGAAATACAAGTGGGAGAGAGGAGAGGAGGCAAGATGGAGCCTAATCCTCCATTGGCGTATGGTACCTGAGGGACCTTATGCCAGTGGAGTGAGTTAGGGCCATCCCTGTGCAATCCTAATTTATGCCAGGGCTGAATGGCCTTGAATCAGGGAACCACCCTGAGGCACCCCACTTCCACTTTTTCTGAGAACAAGCCCAGAAAGAATTAAGCAGCAATTTTAAAATGGGATATTTTAGAAATATTATATTTAAGAAATATAAGAAATAATATATAGAAGAAAATAAGGGACTGTAATAGACAAGACACTTTAAAAAAATTATTGGATCTCATCAGATTAATATGGCTTGTGAAAAGATATGCTAATTTATGCACTCTGGAAACTTCACACATTTTCAGTGTGCCTATGTGAACTGATATTTGTACTGCACACCCTTTAACTAGAGCTGGACAAAAAAATCGCGGTGGATAAGGCACTCACATAGGTATGAGAGAGACTCAAGGTCACGTCCTTGCTCCAGTGACTACTGCCAGCGAACTAAAAAAAACTCCATAATTTGTCTAACTCTGCTCTTAACACTTCAGTTTAAAAATGTATCATGCTAATATATCTTGCCCAGGAATTTTTGAAAGGTGACAGGCCTTTGTAGCACAGTTGAGAGAGAGGCTGGTAAAGTAGGTGGTTGGAAGGTGTCAAAGATAGGAAGGGCTGGAAGAGGGAGTAAAGAGTGGCCAAGGGAAACTGTGTTTTGTGTGTGCTTGTTTTAAAAAGAAAAATTGCATAAATGTTAAAAACATGGAAAAATAACAGGAATAAACAGTGGAAGGATGATGACATGCCTATGAGGTACCGGATAGTGTATTTGTAACACTGCCTTCTACTGGATGGAATGTGAGACCTGCTCTGTCACCCTTTATTGGCTGATCTGCAGAGGTTAAAAACTTCGCTGTTTAGTGGTTGCTGAAGTTTTCCTGTAGTTCAAGTGGTAGAAACCTGTGATGATTTTTTCTTTTTGTTTGGGGGGCGGGGGGAGGTAGCATGAGAAGGGGAAGAGACAGGCTGTCAGAGGTCACTTTTTCTATCAGTAGTATCACATGTCTACGGTGTAGCTGATGACCATGCTGTTGATGTGTATTTGGAACATAGATTGAGCACAAGAAGATGTGCAAAAGAAAGAGCAAGCTTGGTGATAATTTAGGGCTGTAGGAGGATGTGATGAAGCATAGTAGTAAATGGGTTAAAGGCTGAAGTGGGAGATATGAGAGAGGAGTTCTTTGAGTGATTTCATATGTCCATTCCACTGTATGTGTATGCGTGTCCCGAGCATAGCTGCTGGAAATTATCCCATCAGTAATACCCGGTGGGTCGGCTCTGGTGCTGCACGTTTATAGCGCCGGTATAAAGGGCCCAGCTGACTCCGCTCCCCCTCAGTTTGTTCTTACCCTCCAGATGGTCACTGGAACTGCTGTCCTTGCTACAGGAAGATTTTCTCAGTGGTCTTTGTTTTCTTAATAGTTGTATATCATTAGTGTTTAAATAGTTTTTAGTCTTAGTAATAATTAGTTTTTTTCTCTGTTATCAGAATTTTATCCATTCCCAGTGCTGAGGCATGCCTCAGTCACTGGGCTTCAAGCCCTGTTTCTCCTGCAGCAAGGCTATGCCTTTGAGCAACCTGCACTCTGATTGCCTAAAGTGCTTGGGTGAAGCTCACGTCAGGGATAGCTGTCAGATCTGCTGCAGTTTTGAATACGGTATGAGAAAGGACTGGGAAGCTAGGCTAAAGTTCCTGCTGTTGGAGGTGGCGCTGATACCTTCCTCCAAGCTGTGCCAGTCAGACTTGACATCAAGCACCTCAGCATCGGTGAGGAGCACTCCTCCCACCATGCAGGAATCCCAGCACCATTTGCCTTCGCCAGTGCCTAGGCAAAAGCACAGGAAGCTGTCAGCCGAGAGGGGACATTCCCCAACTCTGAAGAAGGCCAGGCATGGGAAGCAGAGCGGATTGTGACCTAAGTCAGGCCACTCCTCTGCCTTGGCATTGCAGTCAACACCTTTGGCTTTGGCCCTTACACTGGCACTGTTGAGTCTGGTACCAGAGAAACCATCAGTGCCAGAGGGACGGTGTGGCACCAGTACCATTGCAGCCATCCAAGCCAGAGACGTGCTGTCACTAGAAACCTGCTAGCACTCTTGGTACTGCCATTGCCGATAGTAAAGGAGTCGGTGGCATCGGTACTAGGGGCAGGAGGGACCACAAAGTCCCCACTGGCCGCTTGGTTCCAGGCCATGTAGTACCATCGAGAGGGAAACTGACCATACTGGCCCCAATGAAAGCTGCTCTGCCTCAGCACCAATCTCTAGCACTGGTGGCAACCACAACTCCATGGCTACCAGAGAAGACTTGTCATCGGAATTGGAGGTTGGGTCATACTCCTTTCGGCTGAGGAGTATGCCCTCCCCCGCATGTAGTCCTGTGCTGTAGTCCCTACCCTACCATGGACTACAGCACAGGAGTGTCATCAAGTGCTTGGCGTAGTGGTCACTGGACTGATAAGAACAACATTGGGAGGCCTACTACAGAAGTATTTGAACAGCCTCACAGGTTTCAGAAAGCATCTCTGTATGAAGATAGACAGATATATAGGGGGTTTGGAAGATGTAGGCTGAAACATTACCCACTTTGTAGTAAGACTGATCAAAAGCCTGTAATTTGTGGCAGCTGTGGCAAACATTTCAGTTACATATGCTGCAGTTCAATCTGAATCGTCTGAGTACATTGTCTTCAGCATACAATAACTTGTAGACGAGCACTTCAAGAGGTAGTTAATTCTCTTGATTAGAGGAAAATAATTTCTTGTAACTCAGTGAAGGGGAGATAAATATTTTACTTCTTACTTTATTTTTTGTTATGCTTATGTGCCAAATCTAAGAATGCATCCATACACTTGCTCCATGGTCATTGATAGCAAGAGAACTTGGGACTTTCAGTACCAAAAACACAAGCCTGTATACCGATCACTAAAGGGGAGACATGTTCATATACACTTAGCCAGTGTTATTACAATATGCTTATTCAACTTGTGTACTTTTCTTTTTCATTAACTGTAGTTTGTATATTTTGAATCCATTTAAAATGGTTTAATTTGATTTAGAATAGTTAACATATGTAAGATCCACTTATTTGAAGGCCTGCTGCACTAGCACTAGGGCTAATCACCTCCTAATTTTTTTGTTTATTTAAGAAATATTAATTAGAATGGTATCTTGCTCAAAATGGGAATCCAGTCAGGTGATGGATGTGTGGAGATCTGATAGAATGGGAGGTGAGATGGAATGGCAGTGAGGGGAAGCTAAGTGGGAGCATCTCCTAGGTTTCTCCTCTCAATTCCTCTTTTCCTCGCCTTGAAAAAGCTAAAGGGTCCTTTCATGCTGTTGCTCTGTCTTCCCAAGTCTCTCTTCTGTCCACACTCTTTCCCTTTGGGCCTCACATCTGTCTCTTTATCTTGTATTTATACGTCTGCAATCTCTTCCCCTTTACTTTTCTCTTTCAGCTTTCTGGAAACTCTTTACAAGCATGTATGTACTCTGTACCGTCTGACTTCTCCAGCTGGTATCTCTGCCTCTTTTTCTTTGCATTGCAGCTTAGTATCTTAAACACCTGATATGTCTAAAAGTGTATTGGCAACCTGAGAATCTTATTACAGTATTGTCCAGTTTGTATTGATGATGGAAGCTGATGGATTGAACAAAGACTGTGAATGGCTTGCCAACTACAGAACCAGTTTCTCCTCTCTTGGTTTTCACACCTCAACTGCTAGAACAGGGCCTCATCCTCCTTGATTGAACTGACCTCGTTATCTCTAGCTTGCTTGCTAGCATATATATACCTGCCCCTGGAAATTTCCACCACATGCATCTGAAGAAGTGGGTATTCACCCACGAAAGCTCATGCTCCAAAACGTCTGTTAGTCTATAAGGTGCCACAGGATTCTTTGCTGTTTTTAGCAGGGAGTTGGAATTAGATGGGTCTTCTCCATATCCAAAGTCTATGTTCTGTTGGTGCCCCACTGCAAAATCTTCTACCTCCTGTATGAATATCAGTATTCCCTTTATTTTCAGCAGAAGGCTGGCAAATTGGAGGTAAAACTTTATGATCCTTCAGTATTTCAAAAAGCCCCCCCCCCACACCCTTTTTAAAGGGATCTGAGCATAGTGGCTGATACACTTGCATATAATATCTCTCTCTATCTCTGTCTCTATGCATCTGCATGCAGTATGATTTAGTTAGAGATCTATATTTAACACTGTTTAGATTTAAAAACTCAGTAAAAACAGAAGATTTAGATTTGAAGCTGAAAATGTTTTTACTCTGATAAAATTCACACCTTTTTGGAAAATGTCAACTCAGATTTTGAACCATAGTGCAAAATGTCATTGCTTTTTGGTGTTTGTCCTTTAACATAAAATTATTCAGCCAAAGTTTTTAGTATTGTTTAAATATTTGTGTTTTTCATATAAATCATTGTGCCATTAAGGTAATTTTATCCTATCTTCATTTTTTTTATTGTATCTTAAAACCAAAAAGGACACCCATAATGCCAATCTCAGTTTCTAAGTAAAATTCATGCTGTGGGGATTTTTCTGCAGTATGTTTATTCACCAGCTCTGTTTCATTCCGCCCTTTGCACGTGTAGTAGTAGATAGAGCTTTTTTCTGTCAGAACTAAATAGGATTTTGTTAGGATAGAAATTTTCCACATCACATAAATCCACTATAACTGCCATCCTCATCTCAGAAAAGTGCTAAGGATTGAATATGTATTGGCACTAAATTATTCATTTCTCCTTAGAGGTTAGGCGAGGGGTGTCTCTGGACTGTAGTTGAGTCATATCAGGGAGTGCATATGTTTTGTGGCTAAATGACAACCTTAGAAAGTGAAGGCCTCCAACCTAGCATTTTCACATCAGCTCTATAAGAAGATTTTGAAATGCATTATTAATACGTATTAGTAATATACTTGCATCATCAGCTGGATCATAATTTTAATTGCTTACTTGAAATTTAAATAGCAAAATTATTTTTTTTCAACTTTTGGGAGGGAGAAGAGGATAATTCATTGTGTGATGAAGCAATTTAGTAAATATTTATATTACTATAGCATACAGGGGCCTGGTTATTGTTGGGGTTTCACTGTGTTTGTACAAACACAAAGACAGACATGCACCAAAGAAGCCTTGTTAAAGAAGACAAGCAACATATAAAGGATGGTGGGAGAGGGAGGCCTTCAACTATATAATTTTTAATAACAAAATAATATATTTGTATAGTTTTTTAATTAATTATTGACTTTCCTGGAGGTCCCTCAGTTTAGGCAATATACAGTGGCTGATTTTTTAAAAATTTTTTATATATCAGGGGTCAGCAACCTTTCAGAAGTGGTGTGCCAAGTCTTCATTTATTCACTCTAATGTATGGTTTTGCGTGCCAGTAATACATTTTAACGTTCTTAGAAGGTCTCTTTCTATAAATCTATAATATATAACTAAACTATTGTTGTATGTAAAGTAAATAAGGTTTTGAAATGTTCAAGGAGCTTCATTTAAAATTTTTAAATTAAAATGCAGAGCCCCCCCCCCCCCCCAGAGCAGTGGCCAGGACCTGGACAGTGTGAGTGCCACTGAAAATCAGCTCGAGTGCCGCCTTCGGCACACGTGCCATAGGTTGCCTGCCCCCTGTTATATATAGTCATGATGGCAGAAGTGGGTCTTAAGGAAGGAATCTGAAGAGCGAAAAGAATACTAGCAATCAAATCAGTTTGGGATGGTCCAGGGAGATTTCCCGTACACAAAGCTAGCATCACTGGCAAAGCAGAAGGATGGGGAGGGTCAGGGGCAACACAAAAGATAAAAATGGATTCTTAAGAGTGGTGTAGTTTGAATGAATGGCTTAAAGTTAGGAGATGAGGTTTTAATTGGATACTGTGAAAGAGGGGGAGATAGGGGAGGGGTTCAGAGAGACTGTTTATGTGGTGAAAGTAATGTGAAAGGACATGTCAGCCTAAAGCAGATCCTTGGTCAAGATATAAACCTTTGAAAATGAATGTACAAAGGAAATACAAGAAAGCCACTTACAAGTGTCATTAAAGCTGAGGTAATGAAACATATTGAAAAACAGTCTTAGTGTTGAAAACTAGATATTTTTATGCATATACTTCCATAGAATATTCATTTAGGAAGCAGTTTTATGTAGGCTCTGGAAGTGTGCATTTACCCATTATGATGTTTAAAACAAATCATGCTCTCAAGACAAATGGTGATCTTTATAGGATAAGATTCCAGAGTCAAAGTCCAACACGCAACTGTGTGCTCCAGTAGATATTATTGGCATCTTATAGAAATTTGAATAACCATGAAATACAATATTAAATGGTTTTTGTATCATACATGTTGGATACTGCACATGGTAGCAGCCATTTATAATTATGTTTTCATATAGATTTCCAAACTTTGTGTCTGTCTTGTTTCAGACAAAATAAAATAAAAAAAAAATCCTTTTTTCTGTCCCAATTACTATTTCCCTCTAACATTGTTGGCTGTACACCAAAGATCTGCCAGATTATTAGTTTTCCTTCAGCCTAATGGGCTCACATATTTTCCATTCTGCATCAGTTGCTTGTTTAGCTGCTCATTTAAATTCTTTCCTTTTTTATTAAGGCAGATTGGGTTGAGCTTTTGCAAAGTACATTAGGCAGATCAGAGGTGGTCTTTTCAGTAGAATAGTCGGAATTCCTGAACATAGTTTTACTATTATATTGTTTGTTTTAGCTTGCTGTAGTGCTATTCTTTGGTCTTGCTTGTGGCCGAATATGGTATGCTTTAGTCATGTTGTTGCTATAACTTCAGAGTTACGCCCTGAACTCAAGAGCTGGAAGTGACAGTGAGATAAATGTGAAGTCTGTCTTTAAAAAGGTGGTTTTGTTTGCTTTTTTAGTAATTCAACAGTTCTATCTGTACATTGAGGATATTCAAGAAGTACATTGAGGATATCCAATTGTTTAGACCAGAACATTTGGTCTAATTTTTAAATAGGTGCCTGTAAACTGGAAGGGTGGGCATGTAGGTCAGATGTTATTTTAAAAATTAAAAACAGGGTTACTACATCCTGCAGTGATTGTACTTTTATTACTTTTCAGCACATCTGTGCAAGTTTTTAAACACTGTATTTAAATATTTTCTAACTGAAAACTATTTTTTAATAAAGGAAAAGAAATGCACGATTCTTTCCCTGAGCAACTGAAGAAAGTGTGCATTAACTCTTTCTGCTGGATTTAGATAGAAGCACTATGTGTAGTGGTGAACCATTTACTGGTTTTAGATGAAGTTAGCTAAGAAGCATTATTTCCAGAACAGTGCTGACATCACTGGTGATTCTGGTACAAAGAATTCAACAACAACAAAACCTGTTAATTTCAAGCTCCATTTAAAACACACAAAAAAGCTGCTGTGTGCCAAATGGAAGAGAACAAAATCATGACGGGAAAATATTTTATTTTCAAGCTTCAAAGAGTGTCACAGTGGAAATGAAAAAGCATAATAAACCATGGGAAAAGATGATTGAGTTGTTCAAATGATAGCCTAACTGCAAAACTATTATTTTTAAAGTCATGATGCTGAAAGGGATTTCAGACTCTATAGCTCCCTATAGTAGGAATTGTCTGCCTCAGTATAAGCCATGAACAATGCATCCAAATGTACAGTGGTGCTCACCTTATCTACATCTGTGATAAAGGTCCTAGCAACAGTTTTATAATTATGCTGTTTGTACTCACATGCTACCATGTTGTGTTAGGATGATCAGTCACAATGGCACATGCATGAGCCCACAGAATGTTCTAATTCAGTACCAAATTGCTGTTCAGTGCATCCATTTATGTGGGTTCTGTGCATGGACCAGCCAATGCTCTAATGATCTACCACACCAATATCAGTCCAAAGTTGCAAGGAGGTTGCAATCTAGTAGAAATCAAGAGTCAAGAATATTGTAATATTTTGTACTATTCTAAAATATTTTTAACAAGAGACTAGCTACAATGTTAACATCACTCATGCATTGGCAAAAGCCATTTGAAGCCTAAAACAAATATGGTCAAATTAAGAATCAAAACCCTTTATTAGAGAGCTAGTGTAATTTTTCCCATGCAGTCTGCTGCAAAAATAGGCAAAACAGCTTTAACTCCTCCATCAGGAAGAAACCCAGTTACATGAAACACACAAACTTCCTGGGAAATGTTGAATATCTGCTGCTTAGTGGTTGTAATAAGCTGCTGTCAGTCAATAAATAAGCAGCATTCTGAGAAGCTATGATAGTCCTGGGATTCACTAACAGGACCATCAGATCTATAAACCTCTGAGAGAAGCATAGTCCAATAGGTTTCAGCTCACCTATCTTGATAAAATGATTAAACTAAAATGAAATATAATGGACTTATCAAATTGGTTGATCTGTTTTTTCTGCCCATAAACACTCTTCTTATATGCAAGCTATGTACATGATTTAATCAGTTGTTTGAGACTTAGCTTTTCCTCAGTCACCGTATACTTTGATGCTTTAACTTCCCATCTTAGTTCTGCTCTTCCTGATGCTCTGTAGAGAACACCAAGTTGCCTTTGTAAATGGGGGGTGGGGGCTAAAAAAAAACAAAAAAAAAGTCTCGGAAAAAGTCTACATAATTGAATCTAGAGACAATTTGATCAGAATGCTGTGACTACTGCACAGAGGTATTTTTAGTTGAAAAAATTGTTCTTTTTTCCTCCATAAGAGGCTGTGTTTACCAAAACTAAAACAAGTTTAAGAAATAATTTCTTTTGACTTTCTTTAGCCCTGACAGCTGCTGCAGGAAGAGGGAAATTGGAAGTATGCGAGTTACTGCTTGAACATGGAGCTGTTGTGACAAGAGCCAACAGGAGGGGAATCCCTCCACTTTTCTGTGCAGTGCGGCAGGGACATTGGCAGGTGTGACAAATGCTCGTGAACAAAATGAATGATTATGGGAGATGTTTCCTGAATTTTAAAATTGTTCCTGCATCTTTATGCATTTAATAAATGGTGCAAGTGTTCAGACACACTTCATTCCAAGGAAAACCTCACCACTTGAGTAATTTAAGATGGGACAAAGCACTTGAAATTACCATGTCTTTCTGAACTAGAGAATTGTGCTTCCTAAACTGGGAGCAGAGGCAGCATAGGAGCTATTATGCTCGCACTGTACTAATGGAAGATCAACCTGTTATTGAAAGATTCTTCCCGACCTGCTACCCTTGGTGGTGGGTTGCAACATGGTACAAAGCAGCCCTCGCAGAGTGGAAAATCCTAGACTTAGAACTGCAAACTGTTGAAGTTTTAAATTCATCATGAATTATCAGACTGAATATAAGTAACACATTATACATCCCATTTCTAAAAGGCCATTAGTGCATTTCTAAAAATTAAACTACTTATCTACGTTTAAATTTTATTTTCAGATTGCTAAACTTCTGTTAGAGCATGGATCTGATGTGAATTTAAGTGACAAGCAAGGCAGGACACCACTTATGGTGGCTTCTTGTGAAGGACACTTGAGCACTGTGGAATTTCTACTTTCCAAAGGTAAAATCATTATACAATTGCACAGGGGATTTTTCTGTACATTTAATTACAGATACACAAGTTGGATAATTTTTCAGCATCAGGTACTTTTGATAGTTTTCAGTCATATCTTATTTGCAAACGGTATGCCGGACTATACAATAAGGTTTATTTTATTGTAGCTTTTGATGGAGATTAGAGGAAGTGAAAGGCTTTTTTTATTACTCATATTTTGAAGTTCACATCAAATTTTGGTTTTAATTTTAAAAGTTAAACATGGAACTTTAATTTTTAAAAAACCCATTTGGGTTTTATTTCAGGTGCAGCCATTTCATCCCTGGATAAAGAGGGGCTGACAGCACTGAGCTGGGCCTGCCTAAAAGGCCATAGGGAAGTGGTTCAATATTTGGTTGAAAAAGGTGCAACAATAGATCAGATGGACAAGAATGGACGAACACCCTTGGATCTGGCAGCTTTTTATGGAGATTCTGATATTGTAAGTAAGGTTAATTTGTAGAAAATCTTCTAAGCCCACTTTAAACTTTCATAGTCTGAAATGGAATCTGTTGATCAAAATGTTAATGAAGTAAGTGTAGGCAGATAGTTAAGTGGCTTAACTTCCTTCTTTACTTCCATCACTTAGACCTGGACACCAGTGCAGGTGTTTATGCAGAAAAAGCATTTTCCAACAGATTTTTAGTACCTAGATAATTGTACTAGAAGTCCAGTGTTCAAGTAGTGTCCCTACAGATGCTCCACTTCAGGTGCACATGCACATCATGAGCCCTTGATCAGAGATTTTCTGTTACATCTGTCCTCGTGCCACAATTCAAGGCAACATAAGGCTGCATGGGTGAAACGTTCTCAGTTCCTTCTCAACTATCTCAGCCTGAGATGGAGTCTTAGCATGTCCACCTTGAGCATATGTCAGCTCTCTTGTATACAGTTTATACTGAAGTTTGTTTAGTATTAGTTATAGTCAGAGATAAGTAACAGGAGGATTATTTTGTTATTCTCTCTCTCTCTCTCTCTCTCTGAGGGAGTCTTATTCTGCTTGATGGGTCCCTCTCCTGACGAGAGACTGTATCTGTTAGCGACGGCCACTCTGTGTCCGTTGCTTGAGGAACAGAACTGCAGGTCTCCCAGAAGTGCAAGTTTTGTCTGGCCCTCAAATCCAGGGCAAGGAAGAACAGGGAGATTAAGCTGAGACTGCTAATGGTGGAATGCTCCCTTTGACCAACTTCTGAGGGTACATTTACACTTAAAATGCTACAGTATAATCACTCACTACAGTGATGGAGGGTCTGACCTGTTGTTGTATTTAATCCACCTCATCGAGAAGCAGTAGGTAGGTTGATGGAAGAGTTCTTCTGCTGACCTGGTACTGTCTATACTGGGAGTTAGATCAGCAGAGATAGGTCTGTCAGGGTATGGATTTTTTTTACACCCCTGAGAGATGTAGCTGTGTCAATGTACGTTTTCAGTGTAGATGATCCCTGAATCAGATCAGGAAACCCACCCCCACCTGCACCCCTGTCTCTGGATATATCCAGTGCTCTTTAGACCTTAGTTGCAGGCTTCCTCTAAGAAAGGGAGGCTTTTTGGAGACTTCTGGGAAAGTTCCAGAAAGAGGACTCTCATCTTAAGGAGCCAGCTCCTAAAAGACCCAGGTCCCCTGTGAGATGTATGGTCTTGGAAACCTCCACCTCTTGGCTCAGTACAGCACAGGCAAAGGACGACTCCTCTGGGACTGGCAAGGCTGGAAAGTCCCACAGCTCGAAGGAGAGATATGGTTCTGACGGGGCCTCTGTACCATCTTCAAGGGACAAGGCGAGCAATCATGCTGCGTGTCTGTCACAGATTCCGTAACCTCTGTGACTTTTTCAACGGCCAATGCAGCTGACTCCACGGCTTACCTTCGGGGTGTCCCTGCAGTTCCTAGGCAGAGAGGTCACGGGGCTTTGCCTGCAGACATAGCCCCTGCAGCTCCCATTGGCTGCAGTTCCAGGCCAATGGGAGCTGCGGAGCTGGCACTCATGGCAGGAGCAGCGCGCAGAGCCCCCCTGGCCTTCCCTCCCCCTAGGAGCTGCAGGGACATGCTGCTGATCGGGGGAGTTGCACAGAGCTGGGCAGGGAGCTTGCCAGTCCTGCCAACCCTCCCCGCCCCCCAGCACCAGGGAGGGTCTCAGGCCACGCATCACCACCTGCCTCCCCCCAGCACCAGCGGGGGTCCCGGGCAACCCCCACCCCAGCCCCGTTGTGCCCTTGGACTCCCCCCCCCCCAGAGCACTTCTGGACCAAGTTTTAGTTAGGGGTATATAGTACAAGTCATGGACAGGTCACAAACTGTGAATTTTTGTTTACTGCCTGTGTCCTGTCCATGACTTTTACTAAAATACCCATGACTAAAATGTAGCCTTAATCATAAGCACTCCAGTTTGGCACCCTCTGGCATAGCCCTGCTGTCAGTACCTATCCATTCAGCATCCTTAATACTGAGCAAGCAAGGGTCACACACACCAGCACCTGCGCTGGTACAGCCCCAATCAGCAATACAGTCTGCTTTGGCTACTGCGTATCTCTTGGTACTGACACCCTGATCTCCAGATCACTGTTGTCCTCTGGTACTCAAGGAATCTTGACCTTTTCTGTGTGTTCCCCCATTGGAGGATATTGAAGGATGAAGAGTTCCAGTCAGTCTCTTCTATTTCTGTATAAGGTTCTCTGACATAGCCTTATAGGAACCCATTCCTTGACCATCATAAGGAAGATCATCATGCTTGGCAACAAGGATGGTGGAACCAACCCGGCATGCCACCTTCACTTCCGTATGCCCCTACTCCCCATGGCTACATTGAGACCCTGGGTTGCTTATTGGCAGCAATTCACAAGAAGTGCTGTCTCATAGGGAAGCGAGATCTGTACAGTCCTCTCCTCCCCAACAAACCCCTCTCCCCAACAAGAAGAGACATCTGAGGAGCAGGAGGTCACTTCTCAAACACCTATTTCATCCTAGACGAGATGGTTATTGCCCCCACCACGTTCAATGGCTGACAATTTCCATCAGTTTCATGACCTTATAAAGAGAGTAGCTGACACTCTTCAGATTCCATTCATAGTACAAGCTGTTGGATATCCTGCAGTTACCCATTAAAAAGGTGCTCTGGATCCAGCTAAGACTGTGTGCCAGACACCTGCTATCGTTCTGCCAAGGTGTAAACAGGCAGGTAAGAAATATTATTATGTTCCCTTAATGACTGATTGATTTTTTTTGTTCTCCCCCATCCCCTCCCGTCTCCCCAAACTCCCTAGTGGTGGATGCGATAAATGAGCATCGTAAGTAACACTTCTGGAAAGTCTACTTCATATGACAAGGACCAAAAGAGACTGGGCCTTTTTGGATATAAGTTCTATTCATCCGCAACCCTGCAATTTAAGATCATGAACTATCAGGTAATCATGGCCAAATACAAACTGTAATAGATTTACAGCCTTTATTGAACATCTGCTGCAGAAACATAGGGAACAATTCCAGTCCGTCATTTCACAGGGCCAGAACCTCTCTTCAAACAGCCTTGAATGCTGTGGACACTACTGCCTGGAACATCTTCATGGCAGTTGTTATGCTCGGCATTTTGGCTCCAACTCTTGGGGATTCTGAGCGAAGTTCAGAAAACTGTTGAGGACCTCCTCTTCAACGGTCATAAGCTTTTTTCGGAGACCGTGGATGAATCCTTGTACACACAAAAGGACTCTAGGGCTACTTTACGATCACTGGTCATGTACAAATAAGACAAGATTTACTAGGTTACAGACTGCCCAGAGATGGTGTCCTGCTCAGTTCTCTGGATTCCATAGATCCACTGATAATCCCAGAAAAAGACTTAATTCCACAGAGAGAGTGCCATTCACTTGCACTCCATGAGCACTAAGTCATCTTCAAAGGAATAGTTCCGATGGGTCAGTCAAGGGATTGAATCCTCGCATGCCTCTGGTTTTACAGCTGCATCCATTTGCTTTTAGAGACCGCCTTTCTCATTTCCAACATGCTTGAAGGTGGATCACTACAGAGAAGTAAGTCATAGAGGTCATAACACTGGGCTATGCCATCCATTTTACATCCCTCCCTCACTTCTTCCTTTCCCATTTCCCCATCCCTTTTTAGGGACCCTGTTCACTGGTTTTATTGAGACAAGAAATGAACTTTGTCCTCCAATGAGGAGCAATGGAGACAGTTCCACCTCCTCACAAGGACAAAGGGTTTTACTCAAAGTATTTCCTTTTGCCAAAGAAGGATGGAGGATTGAGACCGATCTTGGATCTAAGACTTTTAAACAAATTTGTAAAGTCTCAGAAGTTCAGAATGGTGACTGGCAGCTATAATTCCTTCACTAGAGGAAAGGGATTGGTTTTTGGCCCTCGACCTACAAGATGCCTATTTCCATATAATGATACCTCCATCACACAGGAAATACCTATTTGTCACTTTAGTCCAGGACCATTTCCAGTACAGAGTTCTTCCCTTCAGCTTTTCTTCAGCTCCAATGGTGTTCTCAAAAGTCCTGGCAGCAGTGGCTGCTTACCTCAGATGAGAAGCAATCCTTGTCTTCCTGTACCTCAACAAATGATTATTCAAAGCTTGTTCCTACGAAGCAGTGCTATCTTCCATCCAGACATCCCATGTTCTTTTCCAGGAATTGTCTCTCCAGTTGAATGTAAAAACAAAAACATGTTAATCCCTGTACAGAAGATACACTTATAGGTGCATCCTTGGACTGATTGACAGTCAGGACCTACCTTCCCATAGAAAGATTCATATGTTTGTTGGGTCTGATAGGCAAAGTTCAGGAGAGCCCTTGACACATGATAAGGAGCTGTCTATAGTTCTTGTGACACATGGTAGTTTGCACCTCCATGACTGATTGCTTAAGGCTATGTATCTGCTGCTTGCAGGGTTGGCTCAGAGTGACTTGTTTTCCAGCCAGAGACACCTTACAGGCATGTGACAGTTCCTCTTCAAGTGAGCAGCTCCTTGGACTGGTAGAAAGATCAACTCAATGTCTGTGCAGTCATTCCCTTCTGTCACCCAGATCCATCAGTAACTATGACAATAGATGCACTGTTGGGATGCGAAGCTCACCTCAGTGCTCTGATGACCCAGGGCAGATGGACATCTAAGGAAACCAGTCTCCATATAATTCTGTTGGAACTCAGGGCAGTTAGGAATGCTTGCTTTCATTTCTTATCCCACATTGGGGCAAATCAATCACAGGCATGATGGGCAACGTATCCTGCATGTATATCAACACACAGGAAGGAGCAAGATCGCCCTCCCTGCTTGCCGAAACCATGAAACTATGGCACTGGTGTATAGCCTGTCAGATCCAAATTTCAGCTGTCTACCTCCCACATAGACAGAACCCCACAGCCAATATTCTCAGCAGATGCTTCTCGCAAGACTAAGAATGGGAGCTACGCTCTCAAATTCTTCACAGCTATTCTGAAGATGGGATCTTCCAGACATGGATCTCTTTGCCACCTCCAGGAACAAGAAGTGGGGGTGTAGGGCACCACTCTGTGGGAGACTCCTTTCTTCTATCTAACTGGGGAACTAGAGGTGTGGGGGGGAGTGCTACAGCACCTCCACGTTTTATGCAGGGCCTTGCTGCCGGCCCCCAACCTAGGGACCCCTGCCGTCATTGTCCCAGGCTCCGGCTAGCAGTGGAGTTTAATTGTAAACCGATAAGTCTGATGCTTATTGGTTAACTGGTTTAACTTTTACATCCGTACTTGTTATGATGCAACTGTTGTTCATCCCCTGCAAAGGGTGAGAGTACATTCTGCCAAATCAGCAGCAACATCCACAGCAATACTCAAGAATATGCCAGTATCTGAGTTATGTAGGGCTATAACAAAAGCTTCAGTACGTACATTTTCTAAACTTGGTACTACAGTACTGTCTTCAATTCTAGACTCAGTTCTGAAGCTCCCTCTGCTCATAAGCAACCTGAAGCGGAGCACCCAAAGGGACACTACTTAAAGAAGAAGAGATTACTCACTGTATGTAGTAACTGTGGTTCCTCCAGATGTGTGTCCCTGTGGATGCTCCACTACTCACCCTCCTTCCCCTCTGCTTCAGACTGTTCTCTGTGGGATGTTCAAGTGGAGAAGGAACTGAGGACAGTTTCCCATACATTGCTATATAGCCTTGGTGTGGGCACATGCTTGGGCCAAATGGACACGACTTGCAGAAAATCTCTGAACAAGATTCAAGAGATGCATGCATACTTGAAGCGAAGCACCTGTAGGGACATATATCTTGAAGAACTGCGGTTACTCACTTTGTGCAGTAACCTCTTCTGATGTCCTTGTGCTTTACAGTATGTTGTAATATGTCATAACGGGTATCTTAAATCTCCATAAGAGAAACACCTAGTTTGTACGTCTGATCTACTGGAATTAAAAGAAAAAGAAAGAAAACAAAATAAAGTCTGCTAGACCGTGGAAAATATCCTTTCTCTTTGTAACTCTTCTTAAAATAGCCTTCCAATGCCCAGATTGGATAACAATGTTGAGCAAAGACCCTAAATGAAAGGGACATATAAAGAAAATAATGGTGCACCAAGGCTGAAATTGAGTGGTTCATTTCTGTATCATAAAGAGCACTTTTTCTAATCCTAGTGTAGATAGCCTGCATTCTTGATGTGGTAGTGTTTATGATTATGATAATGATACCACATAGTGTTTAAGCTTTTTTTCTGTAAATCTCACAACATTCTGTAAAGGTGACTAAACATTATTATCCAGTCTTTATAAGTGCAGAAAACTAAGGTGTTGAGGTAAATTTGCAGCATGAACTAAGGCAAATCAGACACTTCAGTGCTGAGACTACACCTTAGGTCTCCACTTCCAGTCTTGTACCCTATCCACTGCACTCCACTGCTTCCTTAGTTTATATTATAAGTATTACAGGTTGGGCAGTGATTAATTTGAAAGTGAAATAAGATATGTCTATAACTGTTACAGCCAATACATGGTAACTTCAGAGTCCATGATTTAAACTTTTCAAATTTGCATGCATGAGGTGAGGCTCTCAGCAATAAAACATAATTAAGCCAAACTGGCAGAAATTAAGCTTCTAGGAGATAACTGGTAGGATAGATAATGTACTTCTTACCTGCAAGGAGATATTCACTTCAGGTTTGAAGATCATGTCAGCACACTAGTGGGAAGGACATGCACTACACCAAATCCAGCAATTAAATGGGGAACCTAGAGCCTGAGGTTTCAATCTCTTACTCATATGGAGGTAGCCTTTACTCAGGCTAGAGCATGTCTACCCATGCAGTTGCTTCAGAATAGCTATTTAGGAAGAGTCAAACCTCTAAAGATCCACATGTGCAGTTACTCTGAAATAGCTATTGTACTTTAAATTCACACTCCACCTTAATCTGAATTAATTTACACAAGTCTGTAGTTGATTTTGAGCGAGTGGTTGTTAATGGATTTTGGAAGGCACTATGCTCAGCCTCCTCGTGAGTGTATTTCTAACAGGCAGAAGGAATCCTCAGGCCTCCTAGGAGGATTTGGGGTGTATCCGCTCTGTTCAGTCAGGAGCCTTTTTGGGAGTACTGTAGTTAACATACTATATTAGACACTCTGTAATCAAAACAGTGGTGTTTCAGTATTTGCACATATACTTCTGAGTGAATAGTGGCTTATGAAATGACATTAACAAAAATGAAATATGAAGTAAATATTTCCAACCAGCACATGTTGTGTGGGAACATAGCTGTTAGATTGTTTAAAAATAAATCTGTTTTTTTCCTCTAACTGGTGTCTCTTTTGCATGTTAAAGTTCCAATATTGCTACTTTTTACTGACTGTATATTTTTGGAGAGTGGGGGTGTTGGATGTACTGTCTATATTCATGAAAAACACTTAGTCCATATGTGCTGAAAACAGTGTGATGAAGCTCGGAAACAAATAATTTACTTGGAACAGTTTTCCTGCTTAAAAGACTTCGGAATCCTAGGAATTTCCAGTAGTAGCAAAGCAGTAGCAGCAGCACTCTGCCAGGAGGAGGATATTGACCAGAGTTTCCATTGCTGGCCCCTACACGCACCTCACCTCAGATCCAGAATCCCCATCCATCAGCAACAAGAGGAAGAGAGAACCAGTCTTTAGACTCCTCAGCCTGGATGGTGACATTACATCTTGTATGTGACTTAACATCTCCTGTGCTACCAAAGGTCCTTACTGTTATCTCTGGGATGAGATTGGTCACCAGCCGGAGCAGCTCAAACTGCCAGTCAATCTAGCAGACAGCTGCACTAGGACTTACCATCTTCTTTCACCTTGTATGTCTCGGTAGCTTGATCTCTGGGCCAGGGTGGCAGCCAACAGCGATGACTGTTGGAGGTAGTGGAACAGCTCATCCAGCAAACCAGCACCTGGTCAGGACCTGGAGGCTGTGAATGACAAGGATACTTAATGTCTAACTTCAGGTTAAATCATTATCAGCCATAGAAAGCAATTGTTAGGCTCCTTATTCAAGGAACTATTGCTGGCCATTAACCACCTTCCTATTACTGTCATTTCTTGTACTTCCCACTTTCAAGAATGGTTATTGAGAAGTTAATGATGGGCCAATTCCAGCTACTCTTGGGTACCACAAGTTTCTGATGCATTTATTTTATTCAGCATTGGACATCTTTTTTACTTTTTACATTTCTGTTTTTACCACTTTGTGTTTAAGTTGGTGTCTACTGCATTTTAAAACTTGCGATCCCAAGTCTCAGAGCTCAGATCGAGCACTATGGAACCAAAAATAACAGTGAAGATGTTTGGGTTCAGGCTGGAGCTTGAGTTCTGAAACTCTCTCCTCCTCGGACTTCAGAGCCCAAGCTCCAGCTCCAGCTGCTGAGTATATATAGCTGCTTATTTTAAGCCTGAGTTTGAAGACTCTGAGACTTGCTAATATGGGCTTTAGAATGCAGTGTAGACATACCCTTAATTTCTTAACTGCAACATCAAACTGCTCCACTGATAAGTGGTGTAGAAATTAATAAATATTACTGCTTTAGTTTTCTTCAGTTAGTTCAAAAAGCCAATGTCTGTTATCACAAAAAATTGAAGCATATAATTAAACTTGGGCATTTTAAATAATCCATGTTTAAGTGACTGTTACTTAAAAATAGCCTGTACATTCTTCTTTATTGTATTTGTATGCCATTCATCCCCAAACACATCAGAACAAATTTGGTACTATAGTTTCACACTTGTCATTTTAATGTCACAACATACTGTGACATGCTATTAAAACCTCTGTTAATTATCCTGAAGCCCATATGGTCTGTGCAGGACTCCTCTGTATTTTCATCCCAGTTTTATAATCTTGGACACTAGCAGCCATACCAGTATGTTGAAGCTCATGATGTGAACAAATGGGAAAGTGAACATGTAGTGTTGGCCTTATGGTGTCTTGTATATATTTTCTACTGACATGAAGACAGAAAAAGATTATTATTTATCACTGAAGTTAATGCAGTAAAATTAGGAATGTGGCTATTACCTTCTCCTTTCCTTCCCTTCTGGGGTCAAAAGAAGATTTAACTTATTTTAGAGACTAACTTTATTTAATGGGGACTCCAAGTAGGATTAAGAAGTGGCTTCACTATTCTGCCTCTCATGCTGAAAGTTTTTAAAGGTTTTATCCAGTCTCCTTCCTTTTTCCCAGGTGCAGTATTTAGTAGAGAAGGGTGCAGTGATTGAACACGTAGACTACAGTGGAATGCGTCCATTAGACAGAGCAATTGGATGTCGAAATACGTCAGTAGTGGTCACACTACTTAGAAAAGGCGCCAAATTAGGTTAGTAAGCCCATCCTATATCATCAAAGCACAATTTTTGTTTGTGTTGTTTTTGTTTAGAAGGGAAAGAATTAAATGTCTGCTATAGTGCAATAATTGTCATTTTTCTAAAACAGAGTTTTAGAAAGTCTATCACGTTCCTTTTGAATGGAAGTCTATAAAACATGTTACATACAGAAACCGACTTTCAAAGAACTCTAAGTCAAGCACTCCAAAGTTAGAAAATGCCAGTTTTATGGTTACCCATGCAACCGTAATTGTCTCCTTGTGCACTGAATGCTGAACATAGTGAGCATTTAATTTAAAAGACTGAATCAAAATGCTTATGCTTAATTTAAAAGGCTGAATTACTGTTATGTGAGCAACCCTAATTCTGGTATTTCCAAATTTTTGAGTGCATGACTTTGCAACCTTAAGAATGTTCATTTAATGTAGACTTTTGTATGGTGCTTTCTAGAGTTTTTTAAAAGGAAAAAGGTAAACAAAACTTCTGTGGCATCCAGCTGTAACAACTGACCCATTATCATCAAGTGTCAAACTCTGAACCCTCAACACTGCAAGCCAGATTGCTGCCTCTTGAACTTCAGGATCTAAATATTTTAGCACGCACATGCTTTCCGCCTTGCCTCCTTTGCCTCTTTCTCTGGAACTGGAGGGAGCTCTGTCCCCATGTGGTGCCCCTTGAGACAAGCTTTGAGGGAGAATGAGCCACTGGGGCTAGGTGTGGGGTCTGGGGGCAGTTCATGGTGGGGAGAAGGCTGGGACTGGTTTGCTCTTTCCTTCTGCCACGTGATGTTGTCACAGGGGCATGGGCTATGAACTAGGTCCCACTAACTACATGTGCTCTGACAGCTCCTGGGAATTCCCAGTGCAGTGTGTGCTACTGGTGATGCTGATTTGACAGCAGTATTGCCAGTCCAGACTTATAATTTTTATATTCAGTTGTTATTTTGGTGTGCTGCATTTTCCTCGGGAATGCAAACAAGAGAAGGAAATGGTGAATTTTTTAAGAGTTTATATCTCAGCAAAAGGTGAATGGAATTTTATGGGAAAAAGAAAAAGGCATTTATGTAGTCTGAGGGCATTCCTGCTACCAAAATAATGCTGCAAACAAGAGAGGTGAGAGCTTCTCAAAGAAAATGTCTCAAGAATAGTTTGTAATGGAAGCTATTAGGCAACCTAAATATAGGGGTTGTTACTAGAGCCTGCCTGAAAAGGGAATTTTCTGCCCCAGGGAAAATTTCAGAGTTTTTTGGGGAGTGGGGAGGGGTGGAAGGTAAATATCTAAATTTTTCACAGGACAGAAATTTTCAACAGTTCTGTTTTGGGTGAACCAAAACAGATATTTTTTTGGCTTGCTAACTGCCCTCCTGGAGTTTGTCAATTTTACTCTCTCCCTGCAGGCAGAAAGTGAAATTGAGCCTTCCAGGCGGGCAGCTGGGGGGGCTGTCATTTTGATTTTTTTCCTAGCAGAAAACAGAAATTTTTGCATGGGAAAATTTCTAATTGTGCAAAAGCGGATTTTTCACTTGGAAATCATCTTCAGCCAGCCCTAGTTGCTTCTAGCTTTTCTTCATAATGTTTTGGTTCTAATAAAAAAATTCCTCTTCCATAACTTTTGGGGCTTCCATTAATTTAAATACATATCTACCCCGATATAACGCGGCCCGATATAACATGAATTCGGATATAACGCAGTAAAGCAATGCTTGGGGGGGGGGGGACTGCACACTCTGGCGGATCAAAGCAAGTTTGATATAACGCAGTTTCACCTATAACACGGTAAGATTATTTGGCTCCGAAGGACAGCGTTATATCGGGGTAGAGGTGTAGTTGTATAATAGGTATTTAGCATATGAAAATCTTTTCCAGACATTAATTCAGTGCATAGCTCAAGAGCTAGGTGATCAGAGCACTTTGGACACTTTTTTTTCAGGTGATAGCCACATGTTTTAAAGCTGATGAATCTGTACCAGCCTTGCTGGTCCAGTTGTATGAAATATATGTAGTGCATTAAGCAAACAGTCATTTTTTTTGTTCCCACTTCTGTATTTCCCATCTTAACACTTCGAACCTTAACTATAGCAGGAGGCTGTGGAGCCTCAAGAAAGCAAACGGGTACTAATGCTCAAGAAGGGGCTTTTCCCTTTAATACATACAGAATACATGCTGGTATGGTAAAGATTTTATCCACATTTATTTGGAATAGGGCCATTACATGCTAGTGGCTAGACATGAATTATGAAGTCATCCCAAAAGGGTACCGATAAAGCTGTTTATACTATGCCATAGGATGTAGTTCTGAAAAACCATTTTAGAACTCTCAGAGGTTATTTAAAATTGTATTGATATTATTTTTAATCTTCCATCTGTGAAACCAGGTGTCTTAGTTAGCAGGACTCTGCAGTTAGGATTCAGAGGATAGAAATAATTTTTAGAGGTTTCTGAAATGAAATCTAAAATAGCTTTTCTGTACACACTACTGTTCTGATTTTAAGGTCTCATATCTCACTATCTACTAGGATGGGCTAGAATCAAAAATCTTATATCACTGTTATAGGGAGAGGTGAGAATACTGGGCTTCTAATGACATAAAGGCCCTGTTTTTAGCCCTCATGGACTTAATCCATGGATTCAGGCATGAAATCCAGGACTGATGATGTTCAATCCTTGACCCATGTTTATCCTTTCTGAGGAGAAATTCCATGTTTGGGTTTTGTGTTACATTGCAGCTGTTTGAAAATGCTCAAAGATTTGGAATATTAACAGTCCTGGGGGCAACGGATTAGAGGGCAGAGGGCAGGTGATGTTGTCAGTTGCCTGAGGGATGCAATTAATTAATGGCTCTAGTGTATCCTGTGTTGCAGCAGTTAATTATGTGACTATTACTTTTGTGTCTTTGTGTATATGATTGCAACTGAGTCTGGGCGCCTTTAAACCACAGTTCAGGAAAGCATCCTTACTTAGGACTGCATTTAAACACATGCTTTGGTGCTCTCCTGAAATGGGACCTAAAGCAGGGCAGACACACTTGAACCATTAATACCAGGCTGCTGTATGTATAAGCATTTCTACAATCATTCCTCACTTGTGGAATATCCACTGAAGTTTTGAGTGCGAAACTATGTTGGAAACAAGCCTAGTTTTTTTTTCTAGTAATATCAGAAATGTCTTTTGAAAAGTATTTAATATTTTAACTTGCAGGAAACGCGGCGTGGGCAATGGCAACCTCTAAACCTGATATTCTGATTATTCTACTACAGAAGTTGATGGAAGAAGGAAACATAATGTACAAAGTAGGTAGATTCTTATTTTCATTGCTAACTGAAGGTAGGTAATGATTGTTAAAACACCTGTTGCTTTGTCTTTAAGAAAGTATTGATAATAAGGTATATGCAACCTCCTTCCCTCATGTTGTGGGGTATGGGAACCAAGGAGCTTTGACAGAAAATATCCTTCCCCTGTAAGGGAGAAATTGATTGGGAACATTCAGATCTTGGAAAAATGGATAAAAGGATTTGACCTGGATTTCCTTTACTGTGCTTCAAGTTGTTCATTGAAATATTGGTAATATTTAGTTATTCCTTAAAATGGCAGAAAGCTAATTTGCACATATCCTATTGAATTAGGTATGAACAAAATACATAAAGCATATCCTTTTGTTGAGATACTTCTCTGCATGTCATTTGTTTAAATATGAATTGAGCAAACTTTAGCATGCATGATAAATGCTTTTCTCTGGTGAGATATTGCTTCACAAGAAGTGGATTGGAAATGTCTTAAGTTGTGTGACATTCTTTCTGTATTTCGTTAGTGTAACATAGCTTCCATGGGTATTACATGGGCATCATTCAAAGGCCGTTTTAGCCACGGGATTTGAAATCCAGGGGGTCACCCCTTGTAAGGACTGCAAAGTTCTGCCTCTACATCTTTATTGCTACTTCTGACCTGCATCTGCAAAAAACAGAAAAATATGCGAAAAAGAGGCTCCTTATGACCTAAATAAGTGTATTTCAAACCCATTTTATTTTTATATCTTTTCAGGGGTTATTATTTTAAAGGTGTAACTGATTCTAGAGGAAGGGCTGATCTTGTGGTCTTTAATTTTTGTATTTTTAAATTTTGTATTCGTTTTACTGAATTGTGTTGTGTTTTATGCACTGTGGCCTAAGCCACTATATTAATGAACTCAAACTCAAAGTTTCATTGGTATACAGTGTTCAGGGCTAAGAGTTCTATCCCTGATGCCTTCATGAGGCTATAGTAGCATATATTTAGTGCAGTTACCTTAGTCTTCCCTGCTCCTTTAACTGCTTTTCCTTTAATTACCAAAAGTGATGGTTTTGGGGCACCCAACTTGAGGCATCTTATAAGAGCTTGGTTTTCAGAAAGAATTGAGCGCACAGCCTCTGAAAATCAGGTCCCTATCAAGTATCTCAAGTTGGGTGCCTAAAAATTGATGTAGCCAGAATAACTAATCACTTTTGAAAATGTAGGCCTACTTTTATAAAGAGAGACACCATGAGAGAACTTCTAACACAAGTTTATTATTTAGGCTAACACAAATTACAAAGCAAAGAAATTATGAAAAACAAGAAATTAACTATAAAATAATTAAAAAAAAAAAAGAAAAATATTTCAGTTTTATTAATTAAAACCTTTGCTAGTCCTTATCTAAATTCTGCTTTTGTAAGAAGCATTAGCAACATCTTCTCACGGACATTTATCTAACCACAGAGATGTTCTCTGAATGTCTTTTGGATTTTTTTTGAAATTTTAAAATTTGTTGGTAGTCGCTAGAGAAGGTTAGTTTCAGTTTTCAATCTCTCTTAGGCAAGTCAAGATGTCCCTGCTTCCTGCCCCCCTGCAATTCCTTCCCTCCACCCCCCAGCAAATCACACAGCAGCAAGACACCTTTATTGTTTCAATTCCAGCTCCTAAATGAATTTGGGAGGTGTTGGAATCTACATTTGTATGTTGCTCAGGATATAGACTGTCCTTCCTCTGAGTTTATCCTGAGATTTTATAGGTAGGCACCACCTCCAATAAAAGGTGTGGCTTAAAGGCATCATCTGGCCTGCAGAGTTTTGCTGTTTAGACTTTTAAGCCAGTTGTTCAATTATCCTCTGTAAAACTGTTCCACATCAAATACCAGACCAAGAAGTTGTGTTATCAACAAGACCTTACATGTCTGAAGAACTCTGCTTTGGCACCATTTGTTACAGATTTAAATGTAAATATTTGAATAACTATCCCTGTTTTTGAAGAAAAAAAATACTTATTTGTAAATACAAAATCTATAAAAACAGATTCTATTTGAAGAGCGTCTGTTTAGCAAATGTTAAATCGGAATGATTAATATTGAGGAATTTACAAATCCAACTTCTAAAGCTCTTGTGTTCTAAACCTATAGAAAGGGAAGATGAAGGAAGCAGCTCAGCGATATCAGTATGCCTTAAGGAAGTTTCCTCGGGAAGGGTTTGGAGAAGAAATGAAAGCTTTCAATGAACTAAGAGTTTCCCTGTATTTAAACCTGTCACGGTGTCGCAGAAAAACAAATGTAAGTTCTTATTGTTGCTCAGGTACTTGGAGTACTAGAAACCTCAATGAAGCTCAAACCTCATAAATGTATAAAGGGCTAGTATGCTGTCCTTGCACCATGATGTTCTTGTGATTCTTGCTCTTCCTGCTGAGCTAAAGGAGAGGCAGGCAAAGCTACCACTGGGAGGATGTACAGAATATGTGGTACTAGCATGAAATGAGGGGCAAGGGGAGAGGGGCAAACCATACAGGTGGGCAGATTACCTGTTACTCCAGAAGTGATTGCTACTGTCATGGGTCACTGCACATGTAAGTGCTGGGACCCCTTCCTTCCCAACCTCTAGTATTAGTAAACTCCTTATCCACTGTTGTTTCAGCCATCATCTACTGATTTTGAGCCCTATGTTACCACAACCAATGGGACTCCTCATAAAGTAAAGTAGTACTCAGGGCTTGTCTACATGGGTGAAATTGACCAGCATAGCTATTCCAGAATAACTGCCCTGCTTTTATTCTGGAATAGTGTTGACATAGGGGGCTATAACAGAATAGTTATTCTGAAATAGGTATGCTGGACAACTTCCCTGTGTAGATAAGCCTTAGAGGTGGCAGCATAAGGTCCATCCCAATCCCCACTTTTTTTTTTTAACCCTCCAACTTTACTTTTGCCAATTTAAATAGTACTGTCTGAAGTGGGTAGGCTATGGGAGCTCTCAAGATTGTTTCTGTTAGTGTCTGCAACTTACGTGCATGTAATATTTTAAAAATATTTAAATGTCACTGTATACATTGAAAATATAATTGCTATTAAATTAGGACTTTGGCATGGCAGAAGAGTTTGCTACCAAGGCACTTGATCTGAAACCCACATCCTATGAAGCCTATTATGCTAGAGCAAGAGCCAAGAGAAACAGCAGGTACTGTCTGTGACTGTGTCTATAACATTTTTAAACAGCTAATTCGCAGGTAAATTTAAGGTGCTTTAAGTTAGAGATACTTGCTAATTCTTTGTCCCCTTTTCTTCTTTTCCGTTTGTGTTTATTAATTTTGTTGGGAGTTAAGTGAATTTAATGCAAGTGAAAGGTGCCAGGCAGGCAGGATATTAAACAGTTGTTTCTGGAATTCCTCATGACACTTGTTTAAATAATGATGGTCAGAGTGAGTAAATGCCCAGTTTTGGTATCTACCTTTTTATAAATGACTGTAAATTAAGCTATATTCCCTTTTATCCTATCCTTTTCCATAGGCCAAAAGCCCTCTTTGGGGTTTGGCTTAGTGTTGACAAGCCCATCACCTGGACTGAGCCAGCAGTAATCCATCAGCATTCCTTGCAGGGTACCAAAACTAGCTAACTGGATGGGTCAGCAGTAAAAACCCTGAAACTATTATAGGTGACAGAATGCCAAAGGACAAGAAGCTGTTGAATGAGCAGCAGTCCAAGATGTAGGCAAGAGTGGGGCAGGGAAGAGTAGTTGTCAGCTCTTGGTAGTACTCCTGAGGACATTCTGCACAAAAAAAAAAATTAAAAATCTGTGCACAATATTTTAAAATTCTGCAAGTGTTGTTTGTCAAATAAAAGTGAAAGCTCCAGCATGGCACTGGGGAGCACAGACCAGTGGCTGCACAGAGGTGGGAGATCACTGTGCAGTTATGGACTCGATGGTGAGGCTGCACCCAAGGCTGACACAGTGCAGGGACTGAGCCTGCCCCAGAAACATTGCAGGGCCCTGCCCCTCCGTGCCAGGTGCACCAGGTGTGGGCAGGCAGGCTGAGCAAGGCAGGATCCAAGTGTGGAGGGGCTTAGTGTGTGGGTATCCGGATGGGGGTTGAGAAGATTCTGTGAGGGGCAATCTGGGTGCGGGCGGCTCAGTGGGGGATCTGGGTTCGGGGGAGATTTGGATGCACAGGGGCTTGTTGGGGGGTTCTGGGTGCAATGGTAATAGACTCTGCAGGGGGGTCCATGTGAAGGTGGTTGGGGCTTAGTGAAGGGGTCTGGGTGCAGGGGGGCTAGAATTCACAGGGGAGTCTGAGGGGTTAGTGGGGGGTCCAGCTGGGGGAGTGGGGCTCAGTGGGGTGAGGATCCAGGTGTGGGTGGCTCGTCGAGGTACTTCAGGTGCAGAGGGAGGGGGGTTTTGAGTGTGGAGGGGTGAGGCTCAGTGGGATATGAGGTATGGGTATGGGGAGGGAGTCTGGATCTATGGGGGTTGGGCAGATGGGGGAGCAGCTCCCTGTACAGTGATCCCTCCCCCTGCAGCTGAACAGCAATGGGTGCAGGAAAAGCAGGGAGGAGGGAGTTTGCATAGCTTCCTACAGCTGCGGATAGGTCTGACACAGCCCTGGATGCCGTGCAGGGGAAGAGGAAGTCCCATCCTCCCCAGCCCAGCCGGGACTAGGAGCTGAGCCCAGCACAGTGTACGAGCCACCTCAGTCTTCTTCAGTCCCACCCTCTGCCCCACAGTGATTTACCTCTCTGCTGGCTGTCCTAGGCACCTGAAACATACTGCTGGGGAGGGTCATGTGACCGCTGTTGCGTGGCTTCCCTTTGCTTCCCCATCAGAGAGTCATTTTTCTGCAGGGAAGCAAAGAAATCTGCAGGCAACATAAATTCTGCACATGTGCAGTATTCCCCCAGGTGTATGGTGGGAACCTAACCCTCCAAAGAATCTGGTCCCAGCAAGAGGTACCTTTTCCCTTCTTTTCCTGCAGCCAGAGAGAGAGGAGTGCACTTATTCTGGGGTATGGAACATTACAAAGGAACTCTGTGTGCCAGTTACAGTGAAGCACCTTTTGTGCTGAATTCCTTATCCCCGCCTGCTGCTGTGTCCAGTGCTGCCAGCTAACTCACTGCTTTTGCCTTCTTGAAGGGCTTCTGATCCTCCAATGGGATGGAGTGGGAATGATATGGGACTTCTTTGTCTCTTCTCCTCATTCCTAAGGTGCCCTTTGAGTGTTGAGAATTCCCTAATTTCCCTACCACCACATTAAGTAACAGATACTGTTAAAAGACAATAGATCAAAGGGCTGCCTTGATGGGTAATAGAGATCACAGCCAGTACACAATGGTGGAAGTTTAATTGCCCAAAGTTGTAATAATTTTTTTTAATTTTAGAGGGACAAGGTGGGTGAGGGGTTCTTTTGGAACAGTTTACTTTTATTTATTTTGTCCTTTACACAGACAGTTTCTTACAGCTCTTGCTGACCTACGTGAAGCCATAAAATTGTGCCCCAGTAACCAAGAAATCAAAAGGCTCCTATCTAGAGTAGAAGAGGAGTGTAAACAGTTTCAGAGAACACAGCAACAAAAGCAGCAGTCTCCACAGCCAGCACAGCAGAATGACTCTGACAATGAGGACGTTCTTGTCCAAGGAGTGAATGATCATTTCAATCTTGAAGAAAGAGAAGAAGAATTTCCACACCATGATGACCCCTTTCCATCTTCACAGAGGCTGCAGCGTTCCCAGACAGCTTCTCCCTACAGCAGAACCCTTCAAGATGGCCTTCAGCAGAAAGCCAGACCCATGTCCCCTCAGAAAAAAAATGGGAGTAAATATCTGAAAGAACCAGGGTTGATCATGCAACCTACAAAGCAAGCACAGATTGTGAAAACTAATCAGCATTTGAATTCCATTCAGCCTGGATCAAGAACTGGAGCTACACTGTGTAGTGCAAAGACACCGTCTCCTTTTCAGCATCTTCCCACAAATGCTATGCCTGTCCGACATCCTGGAAATCTAGCCAGTAAAAGTCAGCATTTAGATGGGCCAAACACTTTATCATCTGGAAGCAATCCCACAGGTTTCAGTTCTGGACTGTACAATGAAAAGTTAGCATCCAACCAGTGTCCCCATTTACAGCATAGTGAGAGTGTCTCTTCTCACTCTTTCATAAGCAAGGCCAAAACCACTGATAGGCTTACTGTCCTTGCACCTTCAGTCATGGAGAAAGCAGCTCCAATTCAAGGAATTCAAATGAATTGCAGTGAAGCAAGGCAGCAAGCCTCTGTAACTAATGTCATCTCTTCTGGCTCTCCATCTAGCAGCATCATTGTTTCCAGCTCAACCAGTAGTTTAACTTCAAGCAGCAGCTTTTCAGATAGCGTGAAAGGGTTAGGGCCAGATGTTCGAATCAAGGAAAATAAAGTTAGTCAAGTTCAGAGTGGTACGCCTGAACACAGACCTCGGAATACACCATTTATGGGGATAATGGATAAGACAGCAAGGTTCCAGCAGCAGAGTAATCAAACTAATCGCACTTGGCATTGTCAGGCCTCTGAAGGGTTACTAAAAGATGCTTCTGGTGGGTTTGTTCAATCTGTAAGCTGTGAGCAATTCTCTGCCAGACAGACAGGTGGATACAGTAATCAGACTAAAACTTCCTCTCCTGCTATTGCCCCGGGAGAAAATATCCAAAATGGAATGCAGCCTAAAGAACTTGAAGAGCTCAAGGGCCAAAAGCCTGCCCACTGTCAAGATACCAGGATGTCTAAAACTGTTCCTCATTTGTATCCAGATGCTATATCTGAACAGCAGTCTCAAGTTAATAAGGAAGGTCATCTAACTCCTGTCACTTCTGCAAAACCAAAGCGATCTTTCATAGAGTCTAATGTATGAATATCATTTGATATAATAATAAACTGTTTGTAAAACTTAGCACATAACAGCATATTGATTACTTATGTTAATCACTACTATAGGGCTGTTGCATCATAGAATAGTGTTTCTGCATAACATATTGATTATTATCTGGCCACTTTTCTAATTATGAGTAGGTTTTCCATGCTGGCCAGTATTATTCATAGAAATATGGGATACAACCACTTCCTTAAGAAGCTATATGTACCACCATGGAACAAGAATATAACTGGAATGTCAAATTTAACTAGAAATGCATTTACATGGTTAGCTAAGATTGTGAATGCACCGAATTGGGACCGTGAAAGAGGAAAAAAAATTACTTTTCATTATATTCCATCCTTATTGTAAGACTTATAACATTTTCCTCTTATACAGGGCTTTAATCTTGGCTTTTGATTGTACTAAAAGTCATCACTTGCATAATAATCATAACTATGCCTCTTTCTAGTACTTAAAATGCTTGATTCCAACAAAGTTATGAGGGTAAAATACATAGTATGTAACATCCAGATCTGTAAATGACTGTTTTCTTATCAAGTAGATATAGTATTATTTCATTAGTTCACTAGGGGGATTTAATTGGGATGCATGATGTAAATTTAGGAACTTTAAGTCTCTTGTATATGAGTAACTTTAAGTAGCTATGTTTTGACATGTAAATATTATATTTTTAATTACTACAAGAAACCAAGTAAATCCAGTAAATTACAGCAACAGATTTTGCATGCATTTTTAAAAAAAGCTTCAACCATACTGGTTATTGCACTGAATATTATTATATTATGGCATGTTAACAGTATACCAGTAACCGCACTTTATATAGTTTACCTAAAATACCTTTGAGGTGCTACCTTAATACAAAATGATGTATTGTACATTCACAAAGAAGAGGTACAGGAATGAAATACTTTATAGAAACATTTTTATAGGAAGCCTGATGTATTATTTTGAGAATATAAAGATGAACATTTGAGGAAAGGGGCAGGTGCGTATTTGCTTTGTAGGATGGGGTAAAATTTTTTTTTTCAGCGCTTGAGAGGAAGAAGGTTCTATATTTGCAAGAATGTTTTCAAAATGAATAGTTGTAATGACATTCCTGTGTGTAATAAAGGTTTGTGTTGTACAAGTTGGAATTTTCAACTTTTATTCCCATGTACAGTATGTATGTACGTTGTAAAAACAACCTTACACGTTTTTACAAATTCCTTAGGAATTTGCATTATTACACCCTAGCTTATTTATTGTTTACTGTTTCTTTGATATTTGTAGAAGTCTTGTTCTCTTCTTCAGTAGTTCTCTTTTTGCACTGCTACTGTATTTTTTCCTTATGAAATAAAGACTATTAATATAGTGGGTTGAGAGGTGCACTCTTATTTTGTGTATTGTGTACTGGTATAAAACCACCAACAGATGCACACAAATTAAATCAATGATGTGTATGTAGTACAGTTATAGAAAAGGGTCTGCTTGTAACTGCATTATATGATTCTCCCCACCCCCCATTTTTCCTGATGAGGCCCATATAGCTTCACCAGTATCTTCTGAGGGTAAACACTGAGGTCTGGAGAATATGCAGGATGATCTTTTGAAGGTGGAAGACTTGTCTTGATTGCCATCAGTTTCTCCAGTACAGTAGAACCTCAAAGATACGAACACCAGAGTTACGGACTGATGGTCAACCAGATGCCATGGGGATCTGGAAGTAAGCTATCAGACAGCAGCGCAGATGACAAACCCCCAAACAAATAGTGTACTGTACTGTGCCTATATTGCATCTTCTTGGCTTTCTGTTGCCACCCCACCTCCATGCACGGGGCAGCCACTTACTGGTAGGAGGTGGTGAATGCTGTTTTCCCCTCTTCCTCTTCGCTAGCTGGGAGGAGGACAAGTTTTCAAACTCAGATCCCAGGAAAGAAACTTCCCAAGCTGCTACTGAAACCTGGCCTGGAGTGTAAGCTGCTGGAGCTGGAGCTCCTGCCTGCAAACTGTGCTGTGGAGGAGCAGCTCAGTTTTAAAGGGCCTGCACCACGCACCCACTGACACTGCAGTGTTCCAGGGTGCCTCACTCATCACCCTTGCAGCCAGGGGGTTAGAACCAGTTGCCTGTATCCACCCCCATTGCAGGTGATTAGCTGCAGTTGTGGAGCCAAGCATGCCTTCTTGGAGTCACTGCAGACGCAAGTGAACTGGCTGCTCCATCAGAGAGATCAAGAGATGCTCTCAAGGCATGCTTAGAGTGTTCCTAGTTCTCCAACTAGATAGAGGAATGGCTCTTTATTTTCCAGAATATATTCGGCCCTGGAGGTTACCGTGGACAATGAGTAGGAGTATCTGGTTAAACCACTAATATTTTTATCTGCTGCAAGGACTTGTCTGCACAGAGAAATTATAATGATGTATAAGATCGGGTGAATTTAAAGTGTTGTAACAATAAAAATCAGTGTATGGACACTCCTATTTTGATATGGGTGTCTTTTTCCAGTTTACCTTATGTTGTTTCAGAAGCAGTTTTAGCTAAACTGCAAAAGGCTGATCTTAATCCAGAGTAAGGGTATGTCTATGCTACTCACGTTACAGTGCGGCTGCGGCAGTGCTGTGACATAGGCAGTGTAGATATGCTTTATCGCTCGGGGAGAGCTCTCCTGGCAATAAAAAAAAAAAAAAAATCCCTAATGAGCAGTGATAGCTTTATCCCGGCGATAAAGTGCTGTCTATACTGCTGCTTAACAGTGCTAAAACTTTAGTTGTTCACCCCTGAAGGACAAAAGTTTTAGCATTGAAAGTGGCAGTGTAGACAGGGCCGATGAGAAGGGGGGGAAGCCAATAAAAAATTACTGGGGCCCGGCATTCCGGAAGGGGGCCGGGGCCTGGCTTTGTCGGTCCTGTTTAGCTGGTCCACCCTCAGTGGTGGGCCAGAAAAAATTTTTTCACCGGGGCCCGAACCTGCACTTGGCGGCCCTGAGTGTAGACACAGCTTAAGAGCCTTCATATAGGGGTGTTATACCGGCATAATTTAACTTTAAGCACTGTAGTTATACTGATATAATTATCCTTGAAAAATCTCCTTTATAGGCAAGCCCTAAATAAGAAAAAAAATTTCAGTCCAAAGCATCAAACTGCCTGGATTATTTATCTCCTAGAACAAAGGTTTGACTGAACTGAATTTACTTCTGTCAGCCAAAACCAGTGAGCGAGTCAGATGCCAGGTGCTGATAAAAATAAGTTAAACCACTCTTTGAGACCTTATAAAAATGATAGCAGGCTTCAACTACCTGAAGCGAGGTTCCAAACAGGATGGAGTTCTGCTGTTCTTAGTGGTGGCAGATGACAGAACAAGGAGCAATGGTCTCAAGTTGCAGTGGGGTAGGTCTCGATTGGATAGTAGGAAAAACTATTTCACTAGGAGGGTGGTGAAGCACTGGAATAGGTTACCTAGGGAGGTGGTGGAATCTCCTTCCTTAAAGGTTTTTAGGTTTTAAGGCCCAGCTTGACAAAGCCCTGGCTGGGATGATTTAGTTGGGGTTGGTCCTAATTTGAGCAGGGGGCTGGACTAGGTGACCACCTGAGGTCTCTTCCAACTCTAATCTTCTATGATTCTATTAATCAGTTTTATAAAAGCAGGGCCACTCAGACCTTCCTCAGCTGTCGCAGCCCAACAACCATTGTTAAAGTGGGCTGCAGTTTCCTTTCCTTGAACATGTCAGACTGTTCAGACTTTCCTTGACAAAGATACCAAAGAAATGTGTAATACTGCCATGGTCCTGCTGCCAGATGCTAGGGGGTTCTGGGGTCACTCAGAGAGGAAGAGGAGGCAATAATGCATTCTTATACAGAAGTGACAGTGGTACACTTCCAATGTTCATCTTCTCTAGCTTTGTCAGAGTCAGGAAGCATTGCTGAACATGGGAAATTGAGTGACGAGGGTCTAGCCAATATTGCAGGAGCCGTTTTAGGAGACTTCCTATGAGATTACGGGTAGCTTGTTCTTCATCCCATTGCTCTTGCTGAAGATGTAGTGGAAAAGCAGATAAAGGTTGGGAGTAATCCCTCAAAAACCGCAGGATATGTAAGAACAACAAAGATTAAATCCTTAGCGAGTCCAGATTACTGTTCTTGGAGGTCTGTTGATGGGTCTGACTGAGACTATGGCCTGGTCTACACTACGCGTTTATACCGAATTTAGCAGTGTTAAACCGAATTAACCCTGCACCCATCCACACAACGAAGCCCTTTATATCAATCCCCGATGAAGGGAGTAGCGTTGAAATCGGTATTGCCGTGTCGGATTAGGGTTAGTGTGGTCGCAAATCGACAGTATTGGCCTCTGGACGCTACCCCACAGTGCACCATTGTGACCGCTCTGGACAGGAATCTGAACTCGGATGCACTGGCCAGATAGTGCATCCGAACTTTTGAATTTCATTTCCTGTTTGCCCAGCGTGGAGCGCCGATCAGCATGGGTGACCATGCAGTCCCAGAATCCAAAAAGAGCTCCAGCATGGACCGTACAGGAGATACTGGATCTGATCGCTGTATGGGGAGACAAATCTGTTCTATCAGAGCTCTGTTCCAAAAGATGAAATGCCAAAGCATTTGAAAAAATCTCCAAGGCTATGATAGACAGAGGCCAGAGCAGGGACTTAGAACAGTGCTGCGTGACAAGCGTAAGGGAAAGCCAAAGAATCAAATGGATGCTCAAGGAGGGGGGACCGAGGACTCGAGCTATCCCACAGTTCCTGCAGTCTCCGAAAACTATTTGTATTCTTGGCTGAGCTCCCAATGCCTGAAGCGTCAGAAACATTGCCGCGGGTGGTTCAGGATATATGTTGTCAATTTCCTCCCCTCCCCCGCCCGTGAAAGAAAAGGGAAAAAAATCGTTTCTCGCCTTTTTTCAATGTCAGCGTATGTTTACTGGATGCTGCTGGTAGCTGCAGTGCTGAACAGCAGCATCCCCTTTCCTCCCCTTCCCGATGGCAGACAGTGCACTAGGCTTGGTAACTGTCCTCATCATCCTGTGAGTGCTCCTGGATGGCCTCGGTGATTCCCTCCTTTAGGCTTTGTCTCCTGGAGATTCAGTCCTGCCTGGACTATCATAGCAGCTGGAGGCTACCTCCCCCTCATTTTATCTCAATAAAGTCAGTGTTTCTTATTCATGCATTCTTTATTACTTCATCACACAAATGGGGGGATAACTGCCACGGTAGCCCAGGAGGGGTGGGGAGGAGGGAAGCAAGAGGTGGGGTTGTTGCAGGGGCACCTCCTAGAATGGCATGCAGCTCATCATTTCTGCAGGATGTCTGGGGCTCTGGTTCTTTAGTAGGCTTGCCCCATATTCTAGGCAGGGCTGACTCTACTTTTAGACAAAACGTAAAGAAGGGAATGACCTGAGGAATCATTCCCATTTTTGTCCATGTGCTCCCACCCGATGTCAGCGAGGCTAGCCAGGAGTACCCATGACAGCAGCAGACGGTACAATAGGGCTGGTAACAGTCTCTGCTACCTTGCAAAGGCAAATGAATGCTGCTGTGTAGCACTGCAGTACCGCATCTGTCAGCAGCATCCAGTACACATATGGTGAGAGTGAAAAAAGGCTAAATGGGCTCCATGGTTGCCATGCTATGGCGTCTGCCAGGGCAATCTAGGGAAAAAGGGCGCATAATTGTCTGCCATTGATTTCACGAAGGACTGAGTGACTACATTTACCCAGAATCACCCATGATACTCTTTTTGCCCCATCATGCATTGGGATCTCAACCCAGAATTCCAAGGGGTGGGGGAGACTGCAGGAACTATGGGATAGCTACCCACAGTGCAATGTTTCAGAAATCGACACTAGCCTCAGTACATGGATGCACACTGCCGAATTAATGTGCTTAGTGTGGCCGCGTGCACTTGACTTTATATAATCTGTTTCCAAATACCAGTTTCTCTAAAATTGGAATAAGTCTGTAGTGTAGTCATACCCTATGCTGTGGTGAAAGGAGGACTCAGCCCATTGATTAGGAGCTGCCCTCTTCATTTGCAAAAAGGGAGCAGAGGTGGGCTGAGGTACATTTGGGAGCACTGCTACCCAAGGTGTGTGTCATTTTCCCAGAGCCCTTCTCTAGTGTCTTGCTCAACAGTGCCTCCTGCATAGAGATTTCCTTCTTGGCAAGTATCGACATCCCACACAAGTTTTAGCAGAATAACATTTTAGGCAGTAGAAAGACGCAGCAACCTATCTGAGGGAAATGTACAGGGGTAAGAAATACACATTTTCTCTGCAGGGTGAGCCGTAGGGGTGGAGCAGAACTACCCTGCTCTAACCAAACTAAGCAAACGATTTTTATTTTAATAATACATCATCTCTCCATCACTAGAATTAACTGTGTATTTAAAAAAGGGGGCAACTCCTTAAAGGTGAATTGTTTCATAACATTTTAATAGATTACAGGGTTACTATTTTTAAACCCTATTTACTTACCTAGTTTGAAAGGTTATGGGGTTGCATACTGAGATGTGTAACTCTCCTACAGGATGACTGTGGAGGACAGTGATTCTCCAATTCATAGCGATTTAAATAAATACTTGCAATGAAATTACACTCCTAATTTACACTAGAGGACAGGGATACTTCTTGAATCAGGCTCACAGTTTATAATGCATTTGCTAGGGAAGGTGGTAGAGAAGCTTGTGAGGCAACCCTAACTTTGATAGGTCCTGATATTTGAGTCCTGCATGATGGTTGCTTTCTTGTGTCACTCATATTTAGTAGAATAACATTACTTCCATTCATGGGCTGACATACTGCAGCTGAAAAATGGGTGGAATTTTTCACAGGTACATGAAGAGGCAATGTGGGGCTAGACTGTGCCCCTTAGACCCAGAAACATCACATTACCAACCTTCCAGTATGGAAATTAGGTCAGCTACCTCCCTGGGCCCCTTGTGGCCCTGGATCCTGCAGCGTGCTCCCCCATGAGTAACTAACTAGACAAGGCTGTGAAAGAAGCTGATGGAGAAGGCTAGGAGGCAGTGAAAAGTTATGCTGGAGGAGGTAAGCGAGAGCCTAGTTCGAATAGGATGGCACTTTCTCAAGTACCAGAGCCGCAACAACTTTCCTTCCGCCCTGTTTTCAATATGAGGCAGCTGTGTATTAGCCTTTGCCTCTTGGTCAGGGTGAGGTTAAAGACCTTGTCAGTGTGTAATAAATTCAAGATTCCTGGTTTAGGAATCACAGAAGCTGGGGTCAGACTGCGTCTTGAAACCACAAGGGATTAAATGAATTGGGGGGGATACCAAACTCTACTGCAGCAGTTCGCAAGCAGAGGTCCACGATGTGTTGGGGGGGGGGGGGCTGGGTGCCTGCTGTGGGGCTAAACCCCGGAGCCACAGTGCAGTGTGGGACAGAAGCGGCGAGGATTCGCCCCCTGAGCGCTGCGGCGCCTGCCTGGAGCCCCGTGGCTGACTCCGGCAGCCTGCAGGGGCAAAACCTCCTAACCTCGCCCCCCCCCCCCCCCCCCCCCGTCCTGTTCCTTCCCGGGAGTTTTTATAGCGCGGCCGGGAAAGGTGCGAGCCCCGCGCCACTGCAGGTCTCACAGACTAGCTCAGGCCGCGCCCGCCAGCAGCCACGCGCCCCGTAACTCGGCCGGGGTTGGTGGGCCGGTGACCCGCTCAGCGCTAAGCCGCCCAACGGCTCGGTACAGGCACCCCGGGGCTCCCCGCAGTAACGGGCCAACGGCACCGCCCCGCAGACAGCCCCTTTGCGGCGCTTTGCCCCCTCCCCCACTACGTAAACTGCCCGTTTGTCGTTGTCATCTCGCCCCTCCCCCCGCAACTCAACCGCGCAGCCGGTGTAGCCCGGCACCGGGGCCCTCCAGGGCAGCGCCCCCCGCCCCGCCCGCCAGCAGCGCTCCCGTCACATTTGTCCGTTGGGGGAGGGGGGCGGACTCTAGTTCCCCGCTGTGGGGAAACCCGGCCCGCGATTGGTGGCTCTCTCGTCCCCTCGCCCCGCCCCCCCCCCCCAAGCTGCTGGGCCCAGGCGCCTGGCTGCTGCTCAGCGATTCCGGCTGCGACCCACAGACGCGGCGCCAGCGCCGAGCACCGCCCCTGAGGCCCCGCAGGCTCCCGTAGCATGAGGGCTGCGGCGGCCGCCTAGTGTGAGTTTAACCGTAGTTCAGGGGGCCAAAAAGAGGCCATGGGGGCGGGCGCACTCACTGGCGGGGGGGGGGGGGGGCAGTGTCCGCTGGCACAAGCCCAAGGCGCAACCTCAGCCGCCGGGACTGCGGGCGGGACCTGGCGAGCAACCGGGGTCTTCCTGAGCCGCAGCTCGGTGCGCCGCAGCGCCCGCCGCCGCATGGGCTAGCGATTAAAAACCCCGCCCAGCCCCAGCGCCGGCGTGTACACGCCCGCCTGACCCTCGGCCAGCTGCTTGGGGGGGGGAGGGCGGACAAGGGCGAGTCCGTGAAGTGGTTGGGGCACAGTGAGGGGAGCGGGGTGCGGGGGCGGAATTGGAAAGGGTGGAGACGATAGGAGCTGTGGCCAACGGCCCGTGCGGGGCAAAGAGGGTGCGGGGAAGGAGCTGGTGGAGATGCGGGGCTGCGCGGAGAGAAGGGGCGCTGTGTTCCAAGGGCAACAATTGGGGAAAGTTGGAGACAGAAGTGGAGTATGAAAACTGGGCACAGGGAAATTTCGGGAGGAGGCTGGGGAGTTGAGCGCAGGCAAGGGAAGGTGGGAAAGTGTGAGAACTGTGTACAGAGAGGGACGTTGTGTGTAGTGTTTTTTTTAAGAAGGGTTAGGAAGAGGTGTGTGTATGAGATACTAGGCATTTTTTTTTTAATCTGTATGTAGAAATGCATATGCAGTGTGTAACAAGGGTAGTCCCAGAATATTAGACACCTTTTATTGGCCTAACTTCTGTTAGAGAGAAGCATTTGAGCTTACAGGGAGCTCTTCTTCTAGTCTGGGAAATAAATAATAGATCGAATCGATGTTTAACAAAAGTAGTTAACAGATTACAGGTTGCTGTAATAAACCATATACCCATTGTTTCTGTTCAGTCCATGCTTTTTCACATCTAGCAAAGTTTTGAATTTAAGGCCCAGACTCCTCTTTTGGAGTACACAGGTTTCCTTTGAGGACTGAGACATCAGTGATCACTGTGGGAAGAGTGTTAGTTATTTGGAAACATAATGAGCATCTCCAGTCACCCCCATAGTTGCTTTAGTACACTGCATACAGTGTTCGGTTGGACCCATAGAGCTTGAAAGGTGGGTTGTGGAAGGTGTTGATTATCATAGCCATGGAGATGTGGCTATAGGTTTTGCATTTGTTGTTCTGGCAGTGTCTGGTTCCGTTTTCATTTAGTGTGTCCTTGCCCATAGGGAGCTTGCTTCAGATGATGATCTTGGAGAGATAGGGGGGTTATTTCAGGATGTGGTCCCCATCATGTATGGGTTGTAATTGTTTCATGATATTCCAGCTGGGTTCCAATGTGGATTGGTAGGCAACAACTAGGGGTTCATGGTCAGAGAGAGTTTGAAGCAGATTCTCTCAGGGTATTTGAGTGGCCCATTCCATGATGTGATCTATTTCTCTGGTGGAGTGTCCTTGTTTGGTGAAGGCAGTTTTTTGTGTGTGTTACAGTATAGGTTTTCTCTTCTGAGCATATTTTCTAGTATCTGAGTGCCTGGCTGTAGATAATAGTTTTCTTAATATGGTTGGAATGGTTACTGGATCTGTGAAGGTAGGTGTGGTGATCCATTGATTTCTTGTATACAGTTGTCTGTAAGACTCCATTGTTGAAGCTGATTATGGAATCCAGGAAGTGGATGCTTGCACGGGAGTGTTCTAGAGCAGCAAGCGGCTCTTTAATTTGTCTCTTTGCAGCACACAATATTAAAACATTGTGTGACTGAATTACTAACCACTCTAAGTTAGTAAAAGCATCCTGATTGGTTAATATGTTATTAACCAATTACATTGTCAACTGGCATTAAGTTATTCATTTGCTATGAGAATCACTATATATAGTACTATAGTAAATGAAACCGTGAAGTCACACTACTGTGGCTCTTATGGGTAATGTTGATTGCTAATTTGGTTCTTGAGCCACTGAGGTCTGAGTATCACTTTTCTAGAGAGAGTTTAAAAGATGAGGAGTGGTTGTTAAAGTTGTGTTTGAAACGTATCAATTAGTTTAGGTCATCTGTCCAGAGGATGAAAATATCACCCATGTATCTCAGGTATACCACTGGTTTCGTGGTACAGTTGTCCAGAAATTCTTCTTCAAGGTGGCCCATGAAGAGGTTGGTATATTAGGGAGCCATCCTAATACCCACAGCTATTCCCATGGTTTGGACAAAGTGTTTGTTGTTGAATGTAAAATTTTTATGGGTGAAATGAAATGAACAATTTTGGTGGTGTGTTTGGAGTGGATATCTGAGTGTTGTCCATTATCTTGTAAATATTTCAGGCAGACAGCGCCATTGTGAGGGAAGTTGATGTATAGGGAGGTGACATTCATGGTGGCAAGGATAGTGTTAACGTTACAGTGTTTGGAGGAGGTCAGTCATATCCTGAAGGAAGTTGGCTTTTTGTGCTGTCAGTGATTTGAGGACAGTTTCTATGAGTCATAATATCCTTCAGTAAGAGCGCTGTGGCCAGATATGGGTCTTCCCTGGTATGTCAGGTGGTGGAGCAGTGGGAAATGTGGGGAGAGGGCAGGCAGGAAAGGAGGGGAGCAGTGGGGGCAGGGAAGTGTACGTGTGTATGGGAGGGTTCAGAACAGTGCAAGAGGAGCTCAGTATTTAATAGCCCAGTATCTCAAAGCATAAAGCCTAAGGTGGGGAGAAGGCAGGCACCATTCCCAGTCCTGCAGGAGCATACACAGAACACAAAGTTTAAGGCCAGAAAGGATCACAAGATCATCTAGTTTGACCTGTTTATCAGTGGCCCCCAACACCACAAAGCCCCCATACACTAAACCCAGCAATGGAAATGAAACCAAAGAGAAGACTCTCATCTGCCATAGGCAGCAAATAAGGACCAAGGTGCACCAGTGCTTGAGGCCCCTGCAATGGCAGGGAAATTATTAAATGAGATATACCCAGATAATCCTGGCAAGTGATCCCCACCCACAAACTGCAGATGAAGGCAAAACCCCCAAAGGTCCTGTCAATCTGACCTGGGGGGAAATTCCTCCCTGACCCCACATAGGATGATCAGCTACACACTGAGCATGTAGGCAAGAACCAAACAGCGAATCACCTAAGAGAATGTTGGTGCAACCTCAGAGCCCTGGCCCACCCTGCCCAATATCTCATCTCCAGCCATGTCATCCCTGATGCTCCAAGGGAAAAAGACAAGAACACCTGAGAATGCATAGGGGGATGGGAACAGGGAGGGAATCCTTTCCTGACCCCAGCAGATGACCAGCGGAAACCCTGAAGCATGAACTTCAGGCACAGAAGACAAACTAGAAATGAAACACATGGTTGTTGAGCTGTGCCCCTTGCCCTATTACAAGCAACCACATCACACAATCCTACTCAAAAATCTGTCCAGCTCTTTAAAAAAACTAATTAAGTTGTCTGCCCTCACAACTTGTATTGGAAGAATGTTCCAGGACCTCATTCCTCTGACGGGTAGAAACAAATAGGGATGCACTCACTGAATGAGTCAAAAATAGTTTGTATTCATGTAATTTAAGACTATATCATTCACATATGCACAAAGGGGCTGAATAAAGATTTCACAGGCAGCCTTAATACTGGCAATTCCTAACTTTCAAGTGGTTGACTTTGCAACTTTAACATTCTTATTTTGTTTGCAGTGGTTAAATATACCAGATATTTTGAGACACACTCAAAAACAGACATTACAGTATTGCCACTTGACAACTTTATTTTTTCAAGCTTACACATATTTAGGCTTGGAAAGATTAGATTTTTTTTTAAATTAATAAATGTCTGAACATCAATTTCATTGTACACACACAAATGAAAATATTTCTATTGATAACTGAAATTTACAGACAGGCAAACTAAGAAAAATGGTGCTTGAGAATGTATTAGATTTTGATTTAAGGATATTCACTTTGACTATTTTGGAAGGAGGAATAGCTCAGTGGTTTGCGCATTGACCTGCGAAAGCCAGGATTGAGAGTTCAATCCTTGAGGGGGCCAGTTAGGAATCTGGGGCAAAAGTCTGTCAAGGAGAGTACTTGGTCCTGCTGTGAAGGCAGGGGACAGGACTTGACCTTTCAAGGTCCCTTCTAGCTCTATGTGATGTTGACAGTTTGTGTTTTAACAGTTATAAAGCTTTAACTTTTTGAATCTCAACATCAACTGTCATTAAATAATTCTTGTCTAACCCACCAAAATTGATAAAAATTGAAAAAAAGAAAAGCATTATCCAATGAAATTATAAAAGAATAAAAAATCAAATTCTGCCAAGCCTACATATTTTCAATTAGCATTTGAACTTTCTTATACAAAAACACTGTAATTAAAGCTCAAATATTAAAAAGAAACTAATAGTTTATTAGGCACCAAAATCATTTTTTTGGTTTAAAGTTCTGCATTTAATGGACTCTATGTGAGTTACAGACTAAAGACATAATGGACAGAAGCTTACCTTTTTCCTTTCCAGTATTTTAAGATTTCTGATAGTTATTTCCTGCGACTACCTACAATTTCATTGCAATTAATTTGACAGAACAATTGGTGTATTCAAGACTAAGTCGTTTCATTATATTTCTGCTGAGTCTCTAGCCAGCGATTGATGGCCATTTTCAGAGTCCTATTTGGTGTAAGTATAAGAGATTGGAGAGGGAGATTTGTCATGGGACTAGACCGTCTCTTTTTGCTGATCCAGTTTTCCATTGCCTCTTTTTCATAGGAATAGCCATCTATAAAGAGAAAAATACAAATAAAATGTTAAAATTGCACTAACATAGGAATGTCCATCCAAGGCTCTTAATGTACTTTAGATACTAAAGATTAAGCTTCAACAATACCTTCTGGGATTCAGGGAAGCATTATTTCCAGATGGGAAAACTGGGACACAGAGGTTAAGGGACTTGCCAGATCGTATGGGATCACATGGAAATCAAAAGATCATCTTTTTATTCACAACACTCCATGTTCTGTACAGAATGGATATATGGTTCTATATGGTCATCTGAGCCTTTATTTCTGCAGCAAAGGTGCAGTTTTTTCATGAAAATGAATAAGTATTCCAGTTTAGATTTTTAACTACAGTGAATAAAGTACACCACCAGCATAATTCTGTCATGTCCTACTGTACTGGTAGATCAACACCAAATATAACTGCCACAGATTTCTTTTAAAATGATGTCAACTGCAGTTAGACACTACGTATTTTAACATTGTTTTCTATAATTAATTTAAGCCTATTTGAAGCTCGAGTGCAGTTATAAAAAAAATTCTTGCAAATTTCACAAAAGGCTACAGTTACAGCAAAGCCAGTTCACTGATGCCAGTATTAAAGCCCATGTGTATTAAATGAACCCGTCTTAAGAGAGAATCTCATGGTAGCCCCAATGTGACCAAAGGCTGCCCCAAAATAATTCAAATGCTGCTGAATCTGTTTCTCATGAGATCAGAGGAAACACTTTAGACTTCAATTCCCAATGTAGCATCACATGTGATACAGAAGGACAGGATTTAGGCCAGGTCTGAATCTGGAAGGCCTTGCCAGGATAACTTCACTGGCATACTATACGGGCAAAGTACTCCTAGTGCAGATGCAGCTTACACTAACAAAACTGAGTTTTTGCTTACTCAAGTCGCCTGTGTCTCCATACCCCTTCTCCCCCCACATATGAAATAAGTTATACTGGCAAAAGCACAGTTTATGGTAGAGGCTTTTGTTGGCACAGTTATGTCAGTCACAAATCACATTACATCACACCCCTGGCTGATTTATCAAAATAGAATAATTTCTAGCATAGACCTGGATTAATTGTGATGAATATAAACAGAATTCTTTCTTGAGGCTACAGGACACCGACATCTTGAACTAAGGCCTAGTCTACATGTCAAACTTTTACCGACACAGTTAGACGAATTGGGGTGTGATTTTTTACTGACATGGCTATGCTGGTAAAAGCCCTAGCATATACATAGTTATATCAGTATAACTGCTTATACTGGTATAGCTTATGCCATTTGGAGGGAACTATTATAAGCTATATCAGTAAAAGCATTTTTATACTGATATTACTGCATCTATGCTAGACAGTTTTTCTAGTATATCTATACCAGCATCATTTTATCAACAGAACCTTCCTATTGTAGACAAGGTCTGACTAAATACAGTCTAATGTAAGCATACAAATTCTTCCTAAATCCTTCGCTGGGCTAAGTACTCATGGAAGGGACTGCAACTGCATTATTCATAAATTCACAGATTACACCCATCAAGTAAAGTACATCATCTGTGGAGGGGAGACTCTGTTCTCTGTGTATTGCTTTAAATTTTTATACTAAAATACCAAATAGAAATTAAATATAATAATCATTATGTGTGAAATCCTGGCCCACTGAAGTCAATGGCAAAACTCCCACTCACTTCAATGGGGCCAAGATTTCACCCTACACTTTTATGTCACCGCTGTCTAGGGATTACCACCAGACAGATCAACATTTAGCTACCAGTGACCATTTATGCATCAAAGATTGCTTTTATTAAGTATCTGTATTCCAAGTATTTTACAAAAACCTGTTTGTAAAATGCTTTTTAAACAATGACACATTTTAGTAGCAAGTAAATTTGATTTAATCTTTTTCTGGATTCCCTTCAACCTGTCAAATAAATGTTCTCAGCCTCCTTTTTGAGAGGCTGTCTTACTTAAAAGACCACATTTTATCTGTCCTTTGATTAGTAATTTAATCAGGTTTTACTATACACAAGGCATCTCCTATATAAATAGCATATGCTCCTTACCTGTTCTGGATAGCTAAACTCCCAACATGTAAATAGTTATAGAAAAACTAGAAATTGTTCCCAGCAGGGATGCAACAAAATGTAGTTAGCCATCCAAGATAAAAAGCTTCTCTCAATGGTCGTTTTTAAATTTTAATCTTGACTTTCCCTCTTTCTCCCACATAATAGGAACTACAAAAGCAGAGCCCAGCATAATCTTCCCATTGGAAGCAAAGCGACTGCTAAGCATTGTTATCACTGACTATTACTGGTCTGAATTAACTTTCTCTGTGATTGATCTACAGTTAAATCATCAATCGTTTTGCTTGCTAGTAAAACTAGTATTATTGTTTTTAAACTTTTCACCTAGTCTAAAATGCTATGTAGAATTAATACATACATGAAATCTCAATGTGAGCAACTCTCTGAAATAAAATGTTACGTGAAACCAAGTTCAGATAGCATTAATTTTATTCTTAGTATTTCTCTTGAGAATTTTTTTAAAATAAGCAATCAGCTCTCCATGGAATTAAAAATATTATACTAAAAGTGATTCTGTGGAAGAATTAACATTATTGTCTATTGGTGAACAAATATGTCCCCTTGAGCTTTTGATAAGTGAAGAAAGCATGGATTCTCAGCAGATCTATTCTATCACTAATTACATTTCAATACAGGCTTTAAAATTGTTTTGCAAAGTTCATCACAAAGCTGTCAAAGGAATCATCAGAGCTGCTAGGCAAAGTCCCCTGTGCCCATAGCCTTTCACGTATAAATAAGAAGCACTGAAACAGTGACATGACTAGCTAGTAAATTGCAATTGACAATCTGCATTTTAACAACACTGCTCACTCAGCTCCTTTTAAAAATTCATGTATGCATTGACAGTTTACTGCAAATGCAGTTGCTTAGCTATGTTTAACTCAAACACATTTTCCCCAAAAGTAAACACTGACTTAAAACATTTCAGAGAAAATATAAGGCATTATACTGAGCCTCAATAAGTATTTGCAATTAATTTTGTTTACAATCTACCTCTAAGTTAGAAATGTAGCAAAATATTTGTATTTAGCATACTCTAGGTTATTGATTCTGAGGTCAGAGAGAGAAACTATAAAGGGGTTCTGAAATATTAATCACACATCAACTGTAGCAAAATTGATGCATCCCACAAAATATAATTATTTCAGTGCATCAGTTACAAGTGAACTTCTGACTAAACTAAAGCAGAATAGGAAGTCAGAGCCATGCTTTACCAGATTGCATAAAAGAGGTATCATTATTTTTAAAACCCACCATTTTATTGTAACAAGATAGATTTTGTGAAATACAAATATCAGATTTAATAATATTTTAAAATCTCTTAAATTAACATTGTCAATGTAGTTTATTCCAAAACTTAATTTATCTTAACAAATATTAAGATTATTTTTATTTATTAACACACACTTCTTATTTTAAACATTCCCCTCCAGCACAGGAAATACAAACAGAACAGCACTAAAAGACATCATAAAAACTAGAACCTGAAAAATGACTATAAACAGATCATGCTTGTTTCATTTTCAATCTCAGTGAAATGCACAGAGTAACAACTAGCATAAATTATATTCATTTCTGAAAGTTTTCCCCCCATTTTTAACAATATAAAGCAAGTGTGGGGTAAAATTTTCAACAGGCTCCTAAATTACTTAGGTGCTAACAGACAGATTTTTCAAGGGATTTAGGTGCCTAAGGATGCAGATTGGGATTTTCAGATTGCCTAGAAATAAGGAGGAGTAGGTATCTAAATACCTTTCAAAAGCTAGTCCAAAGTGCCTAAGTCACTTTTGAAAATGGAAATTAGACTCCTAAGTAACTTAAACACTTTGAAAATTATTACTCACAGGGATATAATTATTTTGATACTGTCTCTTCAAAAAAAAATTAGTAAAATGCATAGTTGTTATTAGTTTCTAAGCTCTCTGAGGCAAGCATTCTCTTTTCCATAAAGCATCTAGTACTGGGCATTACCAAAATAAAAATGACGATAATTCTAACACATTCCTCATTTTACTACAGCACTAAAAGCAGCAGGGATTTTAAATTCTTAAGTTCAGTAAAGGCAAAATGTTTTATCATGCAACAGAAGTAATGTCTGACAAACCCATTAAAATAAAAAAAGTCCATCTAGTGTTTCTTGAAATGAACTGAAGTATTATTTTTGTTTAGCATTTCCTAGCTTGGTGTTCCACTGCTTGATCTGCACAATATATTTTTCTGTCACCTTTCACTGAAAATCATTGGTTTGGGTTTTTTTCTATATAGAAATGTAGAGAGACACAATAACATGAACACAGATCAAACATACAGTGAATACTTCCAAAGTGTAAAACATCTCATGGAATCTACAAGCGCTACAAAAAGAAGAAAAAGAGCCACATCCTCAAATCCACCACTGCTGTTTGCAATGCTCTGGCGAGGCAAATCAACCTTACGTTCACCCCAACTCTGTGTAGGGAAATACTATGGTGATGTGGCATCCTCTGAGTGCCACTCTCTCCTTGTTCCTCAGTGCCTTGGGAGTAGCAAGGGCATCTCTACACTTCAACCATCAGCAGCTTGCGTAATATCAATCAGCCTTCAAGAAGTTCTACATTATGCTGGGGACTGGACCAGCACCCCAGAATCAGCAAGAACACAGGAAACTTTCACATGTTTCAAGGCCACAAGTGACCACATAAGCATGGTCCTATTTAATACAGGCCATAGAACTTCTCCAAAATAATTCCTCTAGCATATCTTTTAGAGAAAACATCCAATCTTGATTTAAAAATTGTCAGTGATGGAGAATCCACCATGAGCCTTGGTAAACTGTTCCAATGTCTAGTTAACCTAATTGTTAAAAAAAAAGAAGTCTTATTTCCAGTCTGATTTTGTCTAGCCTCAACTTCCAGCCACTGGGTTGTATTATACTTTTGTCGGCTATACTAAAGAGCACATTTTCAAATATTTTTCCCCATGTAGGTACTTAGACACAGTGATCGAGCCCTCCCTTTAAAGTTACCTGCATAACCATCAGTCTTGTGATGCATGAGGAGCACAAAAGTTGGATTGAGCTTTATATATAAAATTTACACACAAAAACTAAGATTGCAGAACCAAGCATTCAAAAGTTAGGAAATGCCAGAACTGAGATTGCTCCTGTAACCTTAACTTGGCCCCCTTGTGCATATGCATTATGATACAGCCTTTATTTAATTCCATGATCACATATATTTTTCCACAGGACCCCTGCTTCATTTAGTGCATAGGATGGAGAGTGCTCACTTAATGAGCACCTATCTATTTTTTTTTTTTTTTAATCTTCATTGTTCCATGTGTAACCCTAGATCTTATTTACGGACCACTAATCAAGTTGTGGAGACAAAATTAATTTCGTCATGAACTTTTTTCTGGCACTCATCATTGCAATATCTGAGTGTCTCACAAATAATAAATTAATTTATTTTCACAACACCCTCTAAGATGAGGGGGGGTTATCCATTTTATATGTGAGGACTGAGGCAAAGCGAGATAAAGGTCAAAAGAATCCACTAATTTTGAGTCCCTAATTTGACACACCTAGGATCTGATTTTTCAGAATGCATAGCATTATACAGCACTTTATACAGTCAAAGCACAGTTTCCGTTGACTTCAGTTGAAGCTATACATGCTCAATGCTTCTGCAAATCAGAACCAGGGTCTCAAGTCAGGCACACAGGAAATGAGGAGCACACAAATCCGTGAAAAGTTTGATTTAAGTGATTTGCCTAGTATCACACATGAACTCTGCGTCAAAGATAGGGACAGAACCAATTCCCCAGGGCAGGATTCAATTGTTTTAACCATACTATCCTTCTCTTTCTGTAGTCCTGTCTTATTCACTACGCACCTTCCAACTTTGGCAACAAATGAAGAAGTGGTGCTACAGATAAGAATTATCTTCAGCACACAATCCTGACTCATCCCCATAGCAGGTCTATCCTGTGCACTGTATGAGATAGGAGTTCTATGGAAAAAACAGCATGTGATCTTGGAAAGAAAAGACTATCATTATGGCTGACTTACAGTTGCAAAGGCAACAGATGTATGAGTTCTTCCCCATCTGTGTGCTTACAGCCTAATCCCATAAACGTTTATTAACAGATTCAGCACATCTGATATCCAGGATCTCCTTGAATTGCAGTGAGATTTGGGGTTCTAGTTCCATCCAAGCTTTTCAGGTGACATAATATGTTTCATATATCATCTCTATTTTTACTGATAGACATACAGTGCCAGGTTTTTAAAGGGGTTTGCTCTTGTATGTGCACATTTCCTGCATTTGTGCAAAACAACTGCGTAATTAGTCTTGTAATTACACAGTTTGCATAGGCACGAAATAGATGCCCTTTACAAAATTTTATGTATCTCACTATCAGAAGCATGATTTCACAAGCCAAATATTCAAAAGAGCAGAAACAAATTTAATTTTTACCTTGCTGGAATTTGAATACACTTAAGGATACAGGAATTCAGAATGCACGTACTTAGCATTCTTTAAGAGATATATTGATTAATAGTTCCCCAGTATTCATCTTGACACCTGAATAATTCGTTTTAATAAACTTGAAGTAGCTCATAGACATACCTGCTGCAATGACAGGCTCCTCCATAAGCTCCCTAGTTATAGGACATAAGAATTCATCGGGAATACCAAGAGAAACAGAATCCACGTTGCTCCTCAGCTCCTCAATCTTCCGGAAGACTTTACTGCGTAAACCTAGAGATTCTGAAAAGGGATGGTAGATTAGAATCCTTGGAACATATTTCAAGACCATTAACCTCTGAAACACACACACATTATCAGGCTGAGAGATTGCTTCTGGAGCAATCTGGAAGACATTTCAGGAGCTTTGTAAATACATTGTTTCTAACTTTTTCCTCATGGTTGACAGAGACCAATTAACATGTTTTTTAAGGCATAAAAGGCTATCTACACTATAGTGTTCAAAAATACATTGAACAAAACTTGTCTCCCAGAGTATTTTAAAACGTCACCTATTTTCCTAATCTAGACAGAGTATTGGGTTAACCCTGACCAAAGTGCTACGCCATGTTTAACATGATTCTAGTCTAGACAAGCCCAGGGCTGAAGTCATGCACTGGACTGCATTACAGCTATGTCTACACTGCAGCTGGGAGCAAGCCTCCCTGCAAGGGTAGACAGACTTGCACTAGTGCACTAAAAACAGCAGTGTAGACATTGTGGCTCAGAAAGCAACTCAGTTCTCAAACCCAGCTAACCCTCTGGATCTGAGCTATCCTGTATAATCACTGGAGCTGCAAGATGCACAGTGCTATTTTTAGTGAACTAGCTTGAGCTGAGGCTAGTGCAAGTCTGCCTACTTGGGCTGGGAGGCTTGCTCCCAGATGCAGTGTAGACATACCCTTTGACGAATTAGGTGAGCCTGGGTAGGGTTAATCCCATCCCCCTTTATGCAGCTGCTTTGAAACCGGAAGGAACCTCTGAGAGTTTGACAGGAGCTGGCTCTTTGCTAGTCCCTGTCAGGATAAAGGAGTGCTTATCTCCTATAATTCCCATAATGACCATCTGTATGATTATTGTAGGAAGAATCCTTTAAACTAGACCCTCAACTGTTTTCTGTGGAGTTTAACATATACATATCATTAATAGATTTGCCATAATAGCCTCATTTTCAGGTTGTTTCATCTTTTCTGACAGAAGGCAAATTCACAGACATCTGCAACGGCACCAAAATGGGATATCCTCCAAATCAGAACAAGACAAATTAAATACTCTAGGTTTAAGTATTGTTGCATAAATATAGCATTTTCTTCTCAGGATTTCACATACTGTCATTTCCAAAATCCACTTTATTCCCATTCAGGCCTTTATAAAGCCTTTTTCTCCTTTAATCATTTCCTCTCAGGAAACAGAGAGTGGCCACTTTGACTCTTGCCATGTGTGATTTACCGCTGTGGTGTCTGCTAGGTGAAGCAGTATGACCAACCTTGCTCCTCCTGGTCTAAGATGATATCTGTTACTGTCAAAACTAGGGCTGTCAATTAATTGCAGTTAACTCATGCAATTAACTTAAAAAATTAATCGTGATTAAAAAAATTAATACCAATTAAAATTTGTTATAAAATTTTGGATGTTTCTCTACATTTTCAAATATATTGATTTCAATTACACCACCAAATACATTGCTCACTTTATATTATTACAAATATTTGCATTGTAAAAATGATAAACAAAAGAAACAGTATTTTTCAATTCACCTCATACAGGTTGTAGTGCAATCTCTTTATCATGAAAGTGCAACTTACAAATGTAGATTTTGTTTTTTACACATAACTGCATTCAAAAATAGAACAAGGAAAAACTTTAGAGCCTACAAGTCCACTACTTCTCATTCAGCCAATCACTAAGGCAAACAAGTTTGTTTACCTTTACAGGAGATAGTGCTGCTCACTTCTTATTTAAAATGTCACCATAAAGGAGTTTGCATGGGACTTCTATAGCCAGCATTGCAAAGTATTTACGTGCCAGATATACTAAATATTTATATGCCCCGTCATGCTTTGGCCACCATTCCAGAGGACAAGCTTCTATGCCGATGACGCTTGTTAAAAAAAAGATGTTTTAATTACAGTTGTGACTGAACTCCTTGGGGGAGAATTTTATGTCTCTGGGTCTGTTTTACCCGCATTCTGCCATATATTTCATGTTATGGTAATCTTGGATGATGACTCAGCACGTTCATTTTAAGAACACTTTCACAGCAGATCTGACAAAACACAAGGAAGGTACCAATATGAGATTTCTAAAGATAGCTACAGCACTCGACCCAAGATTTAAGAATCTGAACTGCCTTCCAAAATCTGAGAGGGATGAGGTTTGGAGCATGCTTTCAGAAGTCTTAAAAGAGCAACACTCAGATGCGGAAACTATAGAACTCAAACTAAGAAAAAAGAAAATCAACCTTCTGCTGGTGGCATCTGACTCAGGTAATGAAAATTGACGTGTCGGTCCGCACTGCTTTGGATGGTTATTGAGTAGAATCCATCATCAGCATGAACACATGTCCTCTGGAATAGTGGCTGAAGCATGAAGGGACATACGAATCTTTAGCACATCTGGCATGTAAATATCTTGCGACACTGGCTACAATAGTGCCATACGAACACCTGTTCTCACTTTCAGGTGACACTGTGAACAAGAAGTTGGCAGCATTATCTCCTGCAAATGTAAACAAAAGTGTTTGTCTGCCCAATTGACTGAACAAGAAATAGAACTGAGTGGACCTGTAGGCTGTAAAGTTTTACATTGTTCTATTTTTGAATGCAGGTTTGGTTTTTTTTACATAATTTTACATTTGTAAGTTCAATTTTCATGATAAAGAGACTGCAGTACAGTATTTGTATTAGGTGAATTGAAAAATGCTACTTCTTTTACTTTTTACAGTGCAAGTATCTGTAGTAAAAATAAATATAAAGTGAGCACTGTGAACTTTGTATTCTGTGTTGTAATTGAAATCAATATATTTGAAAATGTAGAAAACATCCAAAATATTTAAATAAATGGTATTCTATTATTGTTTAACAGTGTGATTAATTGCACGATTAATTTTTTTAAATTACTTGACAGCGTTAGTCACACTTTTTGAGATTCAGTTTCCACAGTTGTGCTCTCAGTTTCTGGGGTTGGCCATGATGATATTCTGTCTCCATTAGATGATCTCTATGGATAACTTTGGTCTTTGTCCTGGGATACAACTAAATTCTATAATCCACATCATTTATTTGTGTAAGAATTGTATGGGACCCATCCCAAGGTTTATCAAGCTTAGGACAAGAGAAGTGAGGCTGGGAGTTAGGCACGTCAGAAAATCTTACTAGGCACCTATATACCTGGGAAACCCTTAGCTGAAGTTATCTGCCCTGGAGCGCATGTGATAAGTTAGGTGGACTTAGTCATTAGCTTTTCTTTTGTCCAGCAGCTCTTCAACACAAAGTTCAATATCTTCATCAATGACTTAGATGTTGGCATAGAAAGTACGCTTATTAAGTTTGGGAGGGATTGCAACTGCTTTGGAGGACAGGGTCATAATTCAAAATGATCCGGACAAATTGGAGAAATGGTCTGAGGTAAACCGGATGTTTAATAAAGACAAATGCAAAGTGCTCCACTTAGGAAAGAACAATCAGTTTCACACATACAGAATGGGAAGAGACTGTCTAGGAAGGAGTACGGCAGAAAGAGATCTAGGGGTTATAGTGGACCACAAGCTAAATATGAGTCAACAGTGTGATGCTGTTGCAAAAAACGCAAACGTGATTCTGGTATGCATTAACAGGTGTGTTGTGAGCAAGACACAAGAAGTCATTCTTCCGCTCTACTCTGCGCTGGTTAGGCCTCAACTGGAGTATTGTGTCCAGTTCTGGGCACCGCATTTCAAGAAAGATGTGGAGAAATTGGAGAGGGTCCAGAGAAGAGCAACAAGAATGATTAAAGGTCTTGAGAACATGACCTATGAAGGAAGACTGAAAGAACTGGGTTTGTTTAGTTTGGAAAAGAGAAGACAGAGAGGACATGATAGCAGTTTTCAGGTATCTAAAAGGGTGTCATCAGGAGGAGGGAGAAAAATTGTTCACTTTAGCCTCTAACGATAGAACAAGAAGCAATGGGCTTAAACTGCAGCAAGGGAGATTTAGGCTGGACATTAGGAAAAAGTTCCTAATTGTCAGGGTGGTTAAACACTGAAATAAATTGCCTAGGGAGGTTGTGGAATCTCCATCTCTGGAGATATTTAAGAGTAGGTTAGATAAATGTCTATCAGGGATGGTCTAGACAGTATTTGGTCCTGCCATGAAGGCAGGGGACTGGACTCGATGACCTCTTGAGGTTTCTTCCAGTCCTAGAGTCTATGAATCTATGAACCACAGACTGTGCCACCTCTTCTGCTGGCCTCTCCTTGGACAAAGAAGAGAGCTTAATCCCATTAATAACCATGCAGGTAGAGTCACTGTATGGGGTTCTTAAAACTAGCCCCTTCCCCCCCACCATGGTTAATTCTTTTTATAGAGATTCATATTGAGTATGTATACAGCAATTCACATGATGTATTTCATTAACACCTATGATTTTCTATTAGTAGCAGCAGTACTATTGTAAAGCCTAGGAGCCCGAGTCATGAACAAGGACCCATTGTGCTAGGTACTGTATAAACAGAACAAAAAGACAGCCCTTGCTCTGAAGAGATTACAATCTAAATATAAGACAACAGATGGATATAGTCTGTCAGGGAAATACAAGGAAACAATGAGAATACTGGCCAGCATGATAGGCAATGGTTTCAGCATACCAGCGGCCTAAGCATTGTCAAAAAAAATGTGTAGGCCTCACAAAAAAGTTTTAAGGAGGGTTTTGACTGAGGATATTGAGTACGTTTTGCTGATATTTATGGAGAGCTTCTCCAAAGCATGAGGGGCAGCATGGAAGAAAGCACAAAGGAACCTATTTGAACATTTTACAAATGGGCAATGGCATCTTGAGCCAGTTTGAGGTGGGAGTCAACCTATACTACTGAATGCTAAATAACGGGAACCAAGCATTAAATATAAAAGAGATAATACAGGAGAGTAGAAACAATTGTATTAATTTTCATGTTTGGCTGAGAGTCAGTTTATTCTCCTTCAGATTTACAAGGAAAGAAAACTAATATAGTGATCTGGGTATTTGCAAACTAGCACAGAACTGCAGTATTGTTATTATACTACATAAAATACTACATTAAAGTTGCATACACTTAGTCCCACTACCAGAACAAAACAGGCTTCATGTAGAAACCTTAGTGAATGAACCAAGAGTATCAAATATATATTTCATTTAAACCAAAGAAAAGTAGTACCCACAAAGAAAATAATTCTGACAGTATACATGCAGCCGCCTTCCACAGACCAAACACCATTTTATATGAAAAAATAAAGCACAATTCAGACAATTAACTCTTTTTTCATAAATGTATGATCAAAATGTATACTTGTTTAGTCATAGTTGTCCTTTTCTAGTCAAGCACAGTTACAAACTTTGACACATAATTAGTGCCTGCAATTGGGATTGCTAAGTTAACATGAATACATTACTGCAAATTCTCTGCCTGGTTCATATACTGCTTGCTCTACTAAGACTGAAGGTAGATCAGCTCATTGGATGCAACTGCAAAATCTAACACTCCCCACAAAAAATCCCCCCACTCCCCATAAATAACTGCTATTCACCACTATGGGAGAGTACTGAATATAGCAAATGATAGTTCTTAGCCTGATAATTTTCAATATTTGTTAGTGGAGTAAAGGTTTGCTATGCAAACTGTTCAGTCTAACTACTGTACTTTATCTGTAGATTGTCATGCAAAACTATCATGATCTGCCAACATGCTTTTATCACACCAGTGCTTCCTGCTTTACTGTACAATTAATCAACTGTCTCAGACAATGTATGCTAGAGGATTCAAACTCAGTCACACTATTGTGGGAGTCATTTTAATCAGAAATGACAGCAGATGCCAGAGAGTAAGAAAAATTAGAAGCAAAATTGCCCCCCATTTCTTTAATAAGGTTTATATGACATGTAACACAAAGATGGAAATATGATAATAAACTCCTATTTATTCTTAGAGGGTCTTTTGCATGTTAATATTGCAATAAGCCTGAAGGTGAATTGGGAATTGACTGAGAAAAACAACAAAGCAAAGCAAAACAGCGTATTTTTTTTTTACTTCCATACCTGTAAATCAGATTTTTTATAACCATCTTTGCCCAATCTAGAACACACAGACAGGTTTTCCTAAATTCCTGTCAAGCAGGATTATGTCATCGCAGTTGCCTCCTCAAAAGACCTCTCCTAGTTAAGCTCCAATCAAAAAACTTATTGAGCTACCCAAAACATTATTTCTGAAAAACCAGGTTCATTAAAGCCACATTTTCAAGCAAGTATTTGGGATAGATTTTTGTTGAGCTATTCCCAGTCCAGAACCACAGCACTACCATTTGGAATAAATGGTGTATGCTCAACAATTTCCCAAATTTTCAACAGGGGGGGCAAGCTGGAGGATTCAGCCATGCTGGATCCCAAGCACTCAGGATTCATCTTTGGAAAGTCACATTCAAGGAGGCACTAAAATCTACTCTACAGAGCCTGATAAACATATGATGGAGACAGAAGGATGATATTATGGAGATGATTTTGCCACAGTAAAATTAAGCAAAATTCACAGGTCAGGAAAATGTACAAAATGAGGGTATGGTCATAGCATGGCTGATACCAAAGCCTGAGTCCCGCCCATCCCAGGGCTCAAGCTGAAGAAGTCATGGAGATTTGTTAAAGTCTCTGTAACCAAATCATATCCTTAATTATCCTTAGGTCATTAAATCACTATGCCTCCAGCTGAATGAGTTCCAAAAGACTTAGTTGCTATGGACACTTCGTTTACAATGTAAACTTCCTTGATTTTATTTATGAATCAAAAACTACATTAGAAGAACATTAAGGTTGCAAAGTCGAGCATTCAAAAATTAGAAAATGCCAGAATTAAGTTTGTCTGTGCAAACTTCATTTGGTCTCCTTATGTATTCGCATTATATCAGTCTATGATTATATTGTCACAAACTGTTTCTTTCCATAGGATGTAAGTTTTTTGATGTAATTTTCCTAGTTTAAAAAAAAAATAGAAACTGAAAAAACAAATTTCATCATGTGATGACATACTCCCATGAATCACAGTCGAATAACTGATAGCAGTAGTAGGCTGTCTTTGTCTACATGGACCAGCAGTAGAGAGAAATGAGATACATACTTTGCAATGGGTTTCACAGATACTTGCTAACAGCAGATGAATGTTGAGACTGAGGAATTGTGCTTTCCATTCTAGGCTCTGAAAGACATGTGCTCTACAGGCTATAGATCTTTTGGCCCCCCTTCACCTCAAACCTGACCCCCTTCTGCCCCATCCCCTCCCACTTACTCTGTGTGCCAACCTGTCTCTTCCCCACTCCTGCCCCACAGATCTTTGGTCTAGTCCCTGTCTCATCACTTAACTAATCCCAGTCTACCAACCTAACTATTCACCCACCCACCCTCACCCCAGCTCCTCATACCAGTCTTCCTCTAGGGGCTCCCTGACTTCACTTTCCTTCCACCCCAGTTTCTCATTCTAATCTCTCTCCCCAGGCTTCTCATCTCAATTCTCCACTCTGGCTCTATGTCACAGTCTCCCTCTCATCCTGTCTCCCAATGCCCCCCAAAACTCCTTGCCTAGCCAGTCCAAGTTTCATTGCTGGGTTCCTTATCTCCATATACTCTCTCCATCCCCATCCCTTCTGGGGTCAGCTCTTACCTAACCCAAATGTAGAGGGGAGGGATCGCTCAGAGGCTTGAGCATTGGCCTGCTAAACCCAGGGTTGTGAGTTCAATCCTTGAGGGGGCCACCTAGGGATCTGCAGCAAAATCAGTACTTGGTTCTGCTAGTGAGGGCAGCGGGCTGGACTTGATGACCTTTCAGGGTCCCTTCCAGCTCTATAAGATAGGGATATTCCTCTTCCACACTGTCTAGGAACCAGCAATGGAACACTGAGAGCTCAGGAGAGACAACTGCGATCCACAGGGCCATAGCAGCCCACTGTAACTGGAAGCAGCAACTGCAACAAAAGTCCAGCTCCGACCCCTGAAATCCTAGGCTGCAGCATGCTCACTGCTGATGAAATTTTTATAGAATTTACCTGCCATGCACTAACAAGTCTCTGCTGAGCATATGCAAATTTATTTTTTTGAGATAACTTGGCCATATTTGGACAATTTTTCATGGGATCACCCATAGGCATATTCCTGAAACCAAATCAACCCTCCTGCCCAATTTCAAGTCATTGCTTCAAAGCATGGAGGTGCTAGAACAGTGGTTCTCAAAACTTTTGTACTGGTGACCCCTTTCACACAGCAAGTCTCTGAGTGCAACTCCCTGTATAAATTAAAAACACTTTTAAAATATATTTAACACCATTATAAATACTGGAGGCAAAGCACAGCTTGGAGTGGAGGTTGTAATAACCTTGCGACCCCCTAAGGGGTACCAACCCCCAGTTTGAGAATCCCTGTGCTAGAGTTTCTAAATGGAATGGTTATGAGAAATATTTTAACATGGGCAAAGTATTTTTCTTAATTGCATTTCTTGGAAATGGCTGAACCATTTTTGCTGAAACTTGGCATGGAAAATTTCAGCCTGAATGGTTAAAGTTTGGCAGAGTAATATAAAACTGAAAACAGGTTCTTATGACTGGAAATGTCAGACAACTTTAACTATATGGTGGCACTATCAGCTCTGTCCTACTGACCGTCCTAAATTCCTAGGTGCCAGTAATATAAAATGCTGACCAAGTCTGGCGTGTGCCAAAGATGGATTCAGGTAAAAGGAGAAAAGGTAAATGTTCTGGTCCTCATGGAACATGGAAAGAATCACTTGTCACATCCACTATCACTTTTCCTGGCACCTCAGTGATGAAGGATCGAGTAAGACAGGTATACTCCAAGTGTTCTATCCACAGAATGGAAAAATCCCAGTTTTCCAGGCCCTTACTTCCTTTAACTGATTGCAACATTTCTTGAGCTTGCTTCCCCATTGCAAATAGATCCATATTGAAAAAACTCCAAGTCTTGAAAACACAATGAAGAATCCTGGGGTTCAACAATCGCTATTGTAGGAGAAAATTCTGGTGACTGGGCCAGTCCACTTTGGTGCTGTTCTCCTGCTAGATGGGTAACACTGGTGGATGAAAAGCCCTTCTTTTTTTTTTTAACCCAGTAATTTTCATGCCACAGATGCACTTTTGATGCTCATTTTTCCTGCTCAAGATACAAAAACTCCTTTACTGGTTGATATAATGTACCATTCAGGCATAGAAGACATCATCAAGGATTCTTGATCTCAACTGGATGCAAAACCTGTTATCTCAGAACTATCCACAAATTGTACCAACTGGCCAAGGAATGCTACAGTCTAGGAGGCTGAACCCTAAGAGATTTGCGCTGTTTTGAGTTCCAATACCTGTAACACCTCTCTAAAGAGGTATTCGAAGTCCTATGAAGGGAAACGTCTTGGCTGTGCTGGTGGGGGAGGTGTCATCTGAAGCCCTTTTATACTACTTTTCATCAAGATTCACCAAAGCAAAGCAGAACTTGTCTAAACTCTTGGAAAACTGGAGAGAGAGAAGGGACTCTGAGGGAAACCATGGCACCAGCACACTTGATTGACCTGTCTACTGGGTGAAACAGCGCTTCTATTCTGCGCTAGTGATGTGAGAAGAATATACTCTTATTCCTTCCATCTTTTTTTCTAAGCTTGTCATCATATAGCTGCAATGAACAGGCAACTATGTTTGCAAAAAATGCAATTTTTCTGCACCTTGTTTGAGTATGAGACTATATTTTACTAGAAAACATGTCTGTGATGGTCAGTATCTTGCTGTCCAAAAACATGTGAAATCTATCACTGTGTTCTTTATATTATGTTAGATGACAATTAGTCTGGGAACAGAGGCTAGTTCTATTTGCATGGTAATGAAGCACTCTTTCAAAGAGGTGTCAGAAACAATCAGAGGGGCTAATGAAATGTTATGTGAACCTCTGCTGGTTGCCTTCTCTTCGATTAAACGCCTTTGCAGGGAAGCGAAGAAACCCTTTTTATTAAATGCAAATCAGTACTCAAGTAAAGACTAAAGATGTAAGAAAGTAACAGAAAACAATATAAGGAAAAATACCTATATTATATATATGTTATCCGAATCTGGAAATGCTGCATTTACAGATCAAAGGGAAGTGGATACCAAGGAGTGGAAAAGGAGACACCCAGCCAACTTGAGACAGGATACACACAGATTTCTAGAGACATGCTTAAACTGTAAATTGGACAGGCTGGGAGAAGTCCTAAAAGCTTTTAGGCTGAGAGAAACTTTATTTACAATCTATGCAACACTTTTATACTTTGCAATCCAAGTTGTGAGCCTATCGCAGATAAGAAAGAAGAGGTACTTTTATTGTAATTCTGGTTAGATAAAATAAAAAATAAGTAATTATGAATAAATTTTATTTTCTATCCTATGCTAAGTAAATGTGTGGCCTAATGTTCAGAAGTGATGTCAATGGGAGTTGTGAGCATAGAGCATTTTGGAACATCAAGCCACTGACTCTTATTTAAAGGGATACTATCAACTTAAATTATTTTAAAATTGGCTCATTTTGGAATAATTGGAATTCAAGGACATTGACATCTTCTTTGTGTTTCAGCCATAATGCTTGGGTTCACAAGCCCTCCCAGGATACATTGGTAAAAATCTGGCCCTTTGGGTTCAGAGTTTAATAAAAAAAGCAATAAAGTACACACTGGAATAAAAAATGAGGCATACAGGTGCAAGCTTAGGGAAACACAGGCCAGTGGTTTGAACACTTGGAATGGCAGTGGAACTGAATCTACTGTATAGAGGCTACTGCAGCCCAAAGACACAATCCTAATGCATCCTGCTGTTAGGAGAAGACAGAAAGATCCATGAAGCAGCAGATCTTCTGGCCGTGTCTTCCAATGCACTGTCACATACAGAGCTGCTCATAGAGCTCGGTTCCATGCCCACTATCCAGATGTCTCTTTGTATCACTGTTCGGCTGTTAAGGGGACCTCCACTATTGCAGAGACTGGGGTTGTATTTGCTCCATAAAGTGTCACAGACATTTGCAAACAAATAAGAAAAATCACTGCACTTGTCAAAATTTGGGTTTACCAACCTTGAAAGTGTGGCTCAGCTATGTGCCTGCATGTTTTAACAGCTCCCTTTGGGGTGCAGTGCTTGTAATATTTAAAAATGACATTCATATATATATATATTTTACGGTCAATTCCTGATGATTCTAAATATCTGGGTTAGAATAAATATATAGTTTTTTCTCTGCATCCTATAACCAATCCTTGTCACAGGTTCTGCCAAATCAGATTTCATTTTCTTATTTGTAGTTTGTAATAGTTCTCAATGGTGTCATTATAAATCTTAATACTTTCCACAGAGTGTGATGTGTACAGTGGGTCAGTCCTCCTGAAGACTATCGTCAGTCCCACAGCTTTCAAAATTCACATAATCCTATAGTCAGCATTATCTGATTAGTCTCAGCTGATGAGCACCATAGCACAGTTTTAGGCCATCTCTAACGTTTAATAAAATTTATACAGAAATTGATCTTATCTTTTGTTTTTCAGAAACAGTCTTCCATGGGAGAACGGTCTTTTATGGATACCTACTCTCAGAACAAGAGTTAACTGCTGAATTCTAGAATCCAATGAGGCAGTTCATGCAATAATGCCTCCTGTGATCTGACACATACTAGTACCTCATTGTAAAATATTTGTTGTGATCTTGTCTATTAGTGTGACACAGTGTACCTCAAAATAATACCCTGTATCCCTATCTTCACTACTTGTATATGGTTATGATCTATTTTTACAAAGCATATCTTGTGCGGTATCACTGGAAAAGTTATGGTCTTTTGAACATCACTGTCCTGAAAAATGTGTGTATCATCACTGTTATGAAGTCCTGAAAATTTGTTGTATGTTTGCTACTGAAACGTGAGTCTGGGCAATGTCCACAGACTGGCTCTCCAGTGGCAACAAATGGATGACCAACACCCAGCCAGGTGTAAAGCAACCATCACTGGCCATTCACTAGCAGGGGAGTTGTTAGCAAGAGATTTACAATTCACATGAAAGACAGTTGCTCGAGTACATAAACCATGGGACTGCCTGACCTCATGATGCAGCAAGGACTTTTCCAGTAAAAAGGGTCAAGATATTAAAAGGGGGAACATAGGTCCCTGACCACCTCTCCTTCCCCACCTATTCTGAAGGCAACAAGATTATCAGGAATAAAAAAAAAACATTTGGACTAGGGGGAGTGGTCCTAACTGGAAAAGCTTTCCAGTTAGCATAGACTGCTGTAGGCAATTGGGGAAGAGAAATCTTGTTACTTCACACTTGACTTAGCTTGATAAAGTTGAGGAATTAGACTGCAATTTTACCTTTTATTTCCTTTTATAACCAATTGTATACCACTTAAAAATATTTTTTGTGTTAATATACTTATTTTAATGTTTTCTCTAAGCCAGCGTGTTTTTGACTTAAGTTTGGGAATCTATTCTGGTTATAAAGGCTGGTGCATATTCATATCCTTTGACGGAATAACGAATTAATGAGCTTACTCTGATCAACGAGGCTTTGAGCAGCGTAAGACGCACATTTCTGGGGTGCCAGGCAAGGCTGGGGCTGAGGAATATGCAGGTAGCGCCTTATATGTAATTCAAGAGTGGCCATAGCGCTCTGTTAGTTGTCTGGGTGAGCCTTGCATGTTAGAGGCAGGGGTGAGTGGGCCAGGTGGCAGCTCACACTGCAAAGCGGGGCATAGGACACACCAGACTGGAGAGTTAAGGGGGCACAATGATTCAACAGTCCAAACTGTACCCTGGGGCATTTCACAATCAGTATATGTATGTAAGAACTTGCAGGGCTAGAATTGGAGACCATAGGGGTTCTGGGCTGCTGACGCCTCCGTGTTGCCATTAGAGGTAGGTGTACATAGAAGTACCCTGCAAAGCAAGGCCACTCCCAGCTCATTGACTCGCCCATACCAGTATATAAATTAAGAAGCCATGAGGGGGAGCTGTCTGAGCAACAACAAGTCTACCTACCTGCTTATTTCTGCGACAGACGCTGTTTGCGACAGACCCTAGACTTTGGCCTCTGACCCGGATCTGTCCTTGACTTTGCTATTGGATTGTTGTCTGTAATCTGGCACCCAACCCTGACTTCCTGGTATCCTGACCTGGCTCAACTCTGACCTGCTAGTCCCCAATCCTGACTTCCCGGCTTTCTGACCTTGCTTGCCCTGCTATTGCCCCCAGTTACAACTCAGCAGCTGACCGGGCACGCCAGACATCCACAGCCCAGGACTGATACTATGGTTCTTCCTCTGGGCAGACTTCTGCAATATAGTTCCCAACTTTATTGGCATAAATCTGTAGGACTGTATACCATGTGTCCTTCTGATTAATAGTTGTAAAAAGTATTTGTACCAAGGAAGCTTCTTCCCTACTAGAAAACTTTAAAAACTAATGTAACATCTATGGCTAAGGGAAAAAATCTAGCAAAAAGCACATTTTTATTTACATTTCTTTCAAATACAGTATTTTTCACCCCAAAAAATTCACAACTAAATCCAGGGTTGCTGGCCTCTACATGTTTCAAACACACACAGATTCCCTAGACTGACAGGAAAACAACAAAAAAACAGTTCACTGCTTATATTAGCCAGAATCACTGACTACAGTGTGTACATGTCAAGGCTGAATCACCACTATGTCTCTGAGTACAAAATCCCCGCAAGGATTTTAAAAATTAATACTGGCCAATCCAGGCTTGTATTAAACTCCCAAGGTTACAGCTTTTCTCTGACCTTGGCTTGGTAAATGCTGCCACCACGCAAATGCAAAATACCCCCTTGGACTCAGGAAGGAGCATTTGGGAATTCCTTCCTATGAGGTACCCTCAAGCCCTTTCATCCCCACTCCGTGGAAGAGCTGAAGAAGAAAACAAAAGGTACGTCTACAGTACGAAATTAATTCGAACTTATTCTATTTGAATTTTCAGAAGCGATTTTATACATTCAGTGTTGTGGCCCCCCCCACTAAAGCTCATGAATTTGGTGGAGTGCATCCACAGTACCGAGGCTAGCCTCAAATGTCAGAGTGGTGCACTGTAGGAAGCTATCCCACAGTTCCTGCAGTCCCCGTCGCCCACTGGAATTGTGGGTTAAGCTCCCAGTGCATCATGGGGCAAAAACATTCTCGCAGGTGTTTCTGGGTGTGTGCTGTCACTTGCTCCTCCCTCCATGAAAGCTACGGCACACACCATACTGCCAGCAGACAGTGCAATCACTGGTTTCCTGGTACTATGAATCCATCTCGCATGTCCTCTCGTCTTTCTATCTACTCTTCTATCTAACCATTTCCCGCCTTTTTTCGGCTACTGTGAACTGAGCAGCACAGCTTCCACCGCAAACTCTGCTCTCTCGTTCTTGCATTGCTAGCTAATTTTTCCATGTTGTCTGTCCTGGGCTCACATGCAAGCTACGGAAGGCAACAATTCGCTGTTATTCGGTCATCGTGACCTCAGCCGCACAGCTTCCACTGCTTTTTCTATGTTGTAGGTCCTGGGCTCCCATGGAAGCTACAGATGGCAACAATTCCCCGATTTCAGCCATCGTGACCTGAGCCGCACAGTTTCCGCCGCAAACTCTGCTCATGCTTCTGCCGCAAACTCTGCTCTCCCCGCTCTTGCAGCTCTAGCGAGCGTCCTGACTCTGTGAAAGCTACAGAAGGCAACCATTTACCACCTTTTATCGGCCATCTTGAACCGAACAGGCCTCCTACGTTTCACGCCCTTTTTCCAGGATTACTTGTGCAGATGCCATAGCGTGGCAATCATGAAGCCTGCTCAGGTCTCCGCTGCAGTTTTGACCATTGTAAATACCTCACACATTATCCTGCAGTACATGCAGTACCTGCAAAACTGGGCGAGGAAGCGACGACTGTGCAATTACTATACTGATGAAGACATGGACACAGATGTTCCTAGAAGCATGGCATGTGGCGATTGGGAGATCATGGTGGCATTGGACCAGGGTCATGCCGTGGAATGCCGATTCTGGGCCTGGGAAACAGGCACAGATTGGTGGGACCACATAGTGTTGCAGGTCTGGGATGAGTCCCAGTGGCTGCGAAACTTTTGTATGCACAGGGCCACTTTCATGGAACTTTGTGACTTGCTGTCCCCTGCCCTGAAATGCAAAGACACCAAAATGAGAGCAGCCCTCACAGCTGAGAAGCGAGTGGCCATAGCACTGTGGAAGCTTGCAATGCCCGACAGCTACCGGTCAGTTTGGAGTGGGCAAATCTACTGTGGGGGCTGCTGTGCTGCAAGTAGCCAATGCAATCATTGACCTATCAAGGGTAGTGACTTTGGGAAATGTGCAGACCATTGTGGATGGCTTTAATGCGCTGGGTTTCCCTAACTGTGGCGGGGCGATAGACGAAACACATCCCTATCTTGGCCCCAGCACACACACCACAAGGGGTACTTTTCCATGGTGCTGCAAGCACTGGTGGATCACAAGGGACGTTTCACCGACATTAACGTGAGATGGCCGGGAATGGTGCATGACGGTCGCATCTTCAGGAACTCTGGTCTGTCTGAACAGCTGCAGGAAGGGACTTATTTCCCAGACTAGAAAATTACTGTTGGGGACTTTGAAATGCCTATAGTTATCCTTGGGGACCCAGCCTACCCCTTAATGCCATGGCTCATGAAGCCGTACACAGGCACCCTGGACAGTGGTAAGGAACAGTTCAACTATAGGCTGAGCAAGAGCAGAATGGTAGTAGAATGTGCTTTTGGATGTTTGAAAGCGTGCTGGCGCAGTTTACTGACTCGGTTAGATCTCAGCACAACCAATATTCCAATTGTAATTACTGCTTGTTGTGTGCTCCACAATATCTGTGAGAGTAAGGGGGAGACATTTATGGTGGGGTGGGAGGTTGAGGCAACTCACCTGGCAGCCAATTTTGCACAGCCAGACAACATGGCCATTAGAACAGCGCAGCAGGGCATGCTGCACATCAAAGAAGCTCTGAAAGCCAGTTTCATGACTGGCCAAGGTACGGTATGACAGTTGTGTTTGCTTCTCTTGAAGTTACCTGCCCTCTCTATATATATGAAAGGCAATAAAGTCAAAAATTGTTTAAAAACATGTTCTTTATTATTTGCTATACAAACACTGAGAGAAATCTGAAGGTAGACCGAGGGGGAGGGGTATTGGGTTAGGGAGGTGGAGGAGGAGGGAAGGACAAGTCCAGAAACCAAATCAAAAGTTCGCATATGCCAACTTTCTGCTGCTTGGGCGATCCTCTGAGCTTAAGTGCGTTGGTACCCGTAGCCTCTCCCTGCCTGTTCTTGGGCATTTGGATGAGGAGGCTGTGAAACTTGGGGAGGAGGGAGGGTGGTTACACAGGGGCTCCAGCGGCAGACTGTGGTCGTGCTGTCTTTCCCGCATTAGATCCACCACACAGTAAAGCATGTCAGTTTGCTCCCCCATGAGCTTGAACATAGTGTCCTGCCTGCTCTCATCGTGCGCATCCATCCTCTCTTCGTGTTCCTGTAATCCTTTACTGGACTCCACAATTGTTTGCCTCCATGCATTCAGCTGGGCCTTATCGGTGCTGGAGGACTGCATGAGCTCAGCGAACATGTTATCTCAAGTTCGTTTTCTCCACCTTCTAATCTGGACCAGCCTCTGGGATGGAGTAGATAGGGGCCACGTTGAAACATTTGCACCTGCAGGAAGAGAAAAAGGGAGGGTAGTATTTTAAAAAATACATTTCAGAGAACAAAGGAGGCACTCTGGTGTGAGTAAGCCATCACACGCGGCCAGGGAATACAATTCAGCTTGCAGGGAGCTTAGGGGCATGTAGGGTTCTGCTTCTTCTACATTCATTTCAATACTTTCAAAACGCTGGCCCCCCTTTCCCATAGCAAGCAAGACCTGGTGGGTTTGCCACATAAAAGGAGGGCCTGTGGATGCTCTCGGACAATTGCTTTACACAATACCCACCCCACCCCCCGCACCCACTGAGTGGCTCTGATGAGGCTCTGAACAGGGACAAGCCCTTTAAACTAAATGGGAACAGCCCAGCACAGCTGGGTTTCCCCCCCACCCCACCCTCCACCTATGGCTCCGATCAGGCTCTCACTCACCAGAAGTACCTTCTCCAGGGTCATGGTCCAGAAGCCCTCCTTGGGGAGGCTATTGGCTCCAGCATTAAGAATAGCTCCTGGCTAGGAGGGAAAACAGATTCCCCACTTGCCACCTGTGCACTGTACTCCTCCTCCTCTTCATCCTCCCTCTGTGCATCTCCCCCGTGGCAGGTGTTCACGGACAGTGGTGGGGTAGTGGTGGCGTCACCCCCCATAACTGCATGCAGCTCACGGCAGAAGCGGAATGTATGGGGCTGTGACCCAGAGCGCCCATTCGCCTCCCTGGCTTTTTGGTATGCTTGCCTGAGCTTCATGATTTTTGTATGACACTACTCTGTGTCCCTGGAGTAGTCTCTTTCCATCCATGGCCCTGGAGACTTTAGCGTATGTATTTGCGCTCCTTTTTTTGGAATGTAGTTCTGCCACAGCAGACTCGTCTCCCCAACATGTGATGAGATCCAGTACCTCCCGTTCGGACCATGCTGGAGCTCGTCTGCGAATCCGGGACTGCGTGATCTCCTGTGATAGTGGACTGTGCTGATGGTCACCTATGCTGATGGTGACCAAACGGAAAATGAAATTCAAAAGTTCCCGGGGCTTTTCCTGCCCACTTGGCTAGTGCACTGGAGCTGAGAGTGTTGTCCAGAGCGGTCACAAGGGAATATTCTGGGATAGCTCCCAGAGGCCAATATCATCGAATTGCATCCACAATACCTTTAACCTGGGATTGAGATCTCGATTTAAGCGCGACTCCACTTGCGGAGCTGGAGTACAGAAATTAGATTAAAGAGCTCTTTAAATTGAAAAAAAAAACAGTTTGGTCACATGGACAGAATAGTTGTTTGGGTTTTTTTTTTAATTAATTTGGCTAATTCTGAAATAACAGACTAGTGTAGACCAGGTCAAAGGAAATTAGTTGTTGCTACCAGCTAATAAAACAACATGCACAAACCTCTTAGGACACCAAAAATTCAATCCTGTTCTTAAAAAAGGTAAAATATATTAAAAACAAAAAGAAACAATTACAAAAATTAAGCATCAAGATATTTCTCTTGAGATTCAGCTTAAAGGTGACAAGCAAAACAAAAGCATCTGGGGTTAGTCCAGAGGAGATCCACACGCCAAAATAAAGAAATAAACCTAATCAAGTTTATTTAAACATGCCCTGTTCAATGATTTCTTCTAGGTATGGAAGATTATTTTTTATACCTGGTTCAAGCCTTACACAGCATTCCTGCATATAGCATTGCTGCTTTGTAACGCCTTCTCCGGAGAACAACAGACAAAGAGAAAGTTTCTTTCCTAATTTAAAAAAGTTCTAGCCTTCCCATTGGCTCTTTTGGTTAGGTGCCCATTTTTAATTTTTTTTTTTAAAATGTGGGAGACTTTTTAACCCTTTGCAGAGTAGAGAACAGCTACCACAAGGGATTTTACAGCTAACTGGCCGGCTGGGTGTCCATCAAAAGGAGCTACCCACCACCGCCTTCATTTATCACAACTTGTATGTGTGTAAGGAAACTGAAATTACTTTCTTCCACCTCATAGATATCAGAGCTGAAAATTATGGAACAGGAAACTTAGTCCATTCCCTGAAAATGCATGATTGTTGTACATTTCTTGTCTTTAGGGATGGGAAAACTTCAAAAAAACAAGTATTTTGGATGAACAGAGTATCAATAGTATTTGGCCATGTACTGTATTTAACAGGAAAAAAAAATAGAGTGGCAGAATAACTGTAAACTTAAAGGAGAGTGTAGTAAGAGGAGGGCCTGAGATATAAACCTTGGTATCAGAGGCTCGGTATGAGGCCTAAGGCCTGAACTAAAGTAATGGTCAAGACTTTGCTAACATAAAGCAAAGTTGAGCTGTGAGCCAGAGGCAGGCCCTGCTCACAGAAGCTGGCAAGGAAAGGGCTGATGCTGCAAAAAGAGACATACCTAAAAGGTACTAGACACCAGATATCAGAACATTTGCATACTTGTACATTCCACATAGATAACAAGGAACAGGCTGACCCATCCCAATGACAGGGCCAAAAGGGTAATATGATGGATAGAGTTGTTTTGTTCGAACCAACATGTACAAGGTGAGAGGCGGCGCCTTGCTATGTAGTGGGGTTGCACCTTGCTACGTAGAAGTGTTGCACCTCAATGTCAGGAGTGATGTGTAACTTGTTTGTACCTGTGTATAAGAATGCATCCCTGTGGCGGTGTCTTTGTCTGGCCTAGAGGGCAGTGGAAAGTCCCGCCACTAACTGAGCTGGTCCATTGTCAGGGAGCACATAAGTACTAGCTGGCAGCACCTTGGACTTCTATGCCTGGGAGCTGGAGATTGTGCTTCTCTTCGACAGTAAACCTGGCCCGGGTGCCTTCGTAGCTTACTAGAGTCTGTGGTCATTGGGGGTTCTCTTGGGGTCTGCTGGGTCAGCTATCTTCACAGAGCTGGGGCAGCACACAGAAGGAACACACATAAGCAGCCGACTGATATCAGCATTGACTAGAACAGAGCACCACACCAGGAGCGTCTGACGACAGAGAGGGTATACCTACATGGAATTTCTGACCTTCTTCCACCCTAAAAGTTCCTAAATTCCTATCAAAGGTTACAATTTTACTTGCCTTTACATTCTTACCAATTTTTAAGTCGTTAGACAGACTGTGTTTTGTAAGACTCAGCAGCTCTTTGCCATCAATGTTATTCATCTTGAAAATCCCAACAAGGTCTTTTAAACCTTGTGCACAAAGCCAAACTGAGACCTCTTCCTCTGACCAGTTCTCAATAGACATCTTAGGTTCATCTTCCAGGCCACCTCCTTGGGAAACAAGTAGAGAACGGAAATTTCAGATAAGAAATAAGAAAAAACAGAACTGCTTTTGTGCACTGAAAGTTGCTCTTGGTATACTTTTGTAACATAGCTTTCATGAGCTAGAATGTTTATTTCCTGACTTATTTTTGTCTATACTAATTAGCAAATAATTTTTTGTTCCTATTGACAACTATGCTTGCAATTAACTTGTATTTTCTGTTTCTCGTATTATTTGTGTACAAGTATCATTGGCAAAGTCTGTGCTGCTCTGGGAATATTATTTGTCAGTTAAGTGCTGCCCAGAGAGTAAGAAAAAGGGATGCAAGAGAACACACTCCTTTTGTTTAAGTGTAAAATTTCGTTAAAGAAGGAGTGGTACATTTAAAAGATTTTTTTTCCTTCTTTCTTTTCCAACATACGGGACATTTCCCAATAGTAAATAACAATTTTAAGGAAGGTCAAATGTTGGGCCCATATTATTTAAGATTGCACAATGAGCACATACTAGGGTAAAGCAGTTTGTATAGCCTCTCTCAATAGGTTTACAACTATATTATACTGGAAGTACAAAAAGAGTGGGTTAAAAAAATGCATGCACTTACCTGCAAAATGTTGCTTTGGATCAAATTGCCAGATATTCACAGTTTTATCCATTGAACCTGTTGCAAGTAATGGAATATCTGGTGCAAAGGCACAAGTTGTAACATATCTAGAAACAAAAGCAATTTAATAATTGAAATTTAAAATCACACATTAAATACTTCCTTGGTTAATATAGGATTATGCTGAGTTCACACCTGGTATGCTGAGTTAAAGTGTGCAGGATGCTCCCAGTTTTCTGCAAACAAAAAGTATTGCATTTGTTAGGTCAAACAGAAATAATAATCACAGTTAATAATTATTATTTATATTGCAATTTTTAATTCAAAGCACTTTACAAAGGTCAGGAAGCATAATGATTTCAATTCTGAAGATGGTGTAACTGAGGCACAAAGAGGGTAAATAATGTGCCAAAAGTCACATAGCAAGTCAGCATCAGACCTGACAATAAAACTCAAATCTCCTGACTTGCAGCCCCATGTTCAATCCAACAGACCACACAGCTATCCCTCAATGTACCTGGCTGACAGAAATATAATATATTCAACTGACAGTTCCAAAATTCCATATGGCTGATTACTCATCTGGATAAAAAAAAATTTCTTCCAAAAGACTAGAATTAAGAACGTATCAGAGTGAACTGGTAACTGAATCTCAAATAGAATTCAGGTGCGACCTTTAAATAAAAACACAGGGCCCTGTAATATCACAAGGATTACGCAAGTGTTGTTTGCATATGTGGCCACTAGATGCTGCCGTTCACAAAAACAAATCTTAACAATTCCAATCCTTTAAATAATGTTTAAGAATTTCTCTTTAGTGTAGCACATGATTCCTTTGACAGACATGGTCAGAATTAAAAAAACAACAAGTTATTCTATCTGACCTGTCAACTTTCCTGTTTTCCCTCTCATACCTCTGAACTGTCCCTCATAAGGGATATGCCCCTTATGTTAGACTGAAATTTATCTCCATCTGATCCAGACCTATTGTTCTTTCACTGTTATTACTATAAAGTACATCAGAATTATTTCCCATAATGTTTAAACAAGAACCCAAGGTTACAAAAAATGTTCTGTCAAATAATTTCTCCCCTGTCATGTTCAGTATTAAACTTCATGCATTACTATTTTTTGTATCCCTCATTTTGTTATGGTCTCATATTTGGATGCAGAAGACTGAGGGGCTATTTTTCCATATGCTTCTTAACTATGTTTCCATAAACTCAGAAGATTCTGAGAACATGAAAGCAGCAAAATAGTCTCATGGTTGTGCCATTGGTATTGACCTTTATTCAGATCTCACAATTTAGCTGAGAATTATCTCCCAATTAACATTATAGGACTAAACAGAACAGTGGAACAAATAATTTATTTCCTGAAGTAGTCAGCAATCATGCTTTTTAAAAAATATATATATACATAAAGTGTAACTTAAAGAAAGCAATGAATGTTTTTAAACCTCACTACAAATCAATATTGACACTGATGAAGAAAAAGAAAATACAATCCATCCCAGCCTGGTTACCACAATTTATCCAATGAGGCCATGGTCAGTTGGGACATCTCCTTGCAGAGGTCTCATGAAGAAAATGCCAAGAGCTCTTCTCCTCACTAAGTATGGCTCAATTTTATACAGGCTATATGACTGGTTGGACACACCCTCTGACTCTGATTTGCTGGGAGACTGGAGATGCCTTCCTCATCACCTTCAGGCTGCTGTCACAGTAAGCATAGAGTCCAAAAAGTATTTCAGCAGCAGTCAACGCCCAGAGAAGGCCTGGCATGATCCAGCCCCAGAGGCACAGTGATTTGTCAACCATCACATAGGAAGTCTGTCTAAGAATGAGAACTCAAGATCTCCCAGTTCTGTGACCTCTACTCCGATATAACGCTGTCCTCGGGAGCCTAAACATCTTACCGCGTTATAGGTGAAACCGTGTTATATTGAACTTGCTTTGATCCACCGGAATGCGCAGCCCCACTCCCCTGGAGCACTGCTTCACTGCATTATATCCACTCTCGTGTTATATTGGGTCACATTATATCGGGGTAGAGGTGCACATACGTATACAGTAGCGTGATTCTCTTGTACAGTACCAAGATAAGAAAAGAATTAAGTGTAGAAAAAGGTGGCGAGAGAGTGTCTCTGTACTTTGATATGGACGAACTCCTTCCTTGCTCCTACTCCAAAAAAATACACACTAAAGATTTCAGGTCATATTTGCTACTCTTCTATCTTGAGAAGACAACATTTCAGGTGAAAGGATACAAACTAAAAAAAAATTCAGTAAAACAATCTTGAATTACGCAATACTTACAGTGTCATGTATCATGATGGATTTGTCCACAGATCTTTTAAAAAAACACATTAAATTAAATGATGGCATGGAAAGAGATGAGAAAACAAACTGTTATAATTAAAAACTATGGGACAAATCTTGTTTGTTTAGACTTTCCTTGTGGGACAAAAATTTTGACGTAGCAACCCTCTTCACTGAAATCTAGAGGTAGGGCTTGAACATCTATACAGCAGCCTGAAGTATAGCCTAGCAGGAAGAGTAGTGGCTGAAGCCCACAGCTCCTCTAATTCCAATAGGTTTTTGAGGCAGTGCATCTGTGTAGTACATAAATCCACTGGCCATGCTATCACCAGACCAGCGGCTCATTCACATTTGTCTCCTCAATGCTCCAATACAGGGAATAGCTGCAACGGTGGGCTCAACCATGTGTGGACACTGTGAAAACTGACGGAGTGAGCGCTCCTACGCAGGAGTACTGGAACAATTTTTGTAGTGGGGGTGCTGAGAGCCACTGAACCAAACTGTGATGGATGTATGATGTATATGATGGAAACCGCCTCAAGTCAGGAGGTGCAGAGGCACTCCCAGCATCCTTAGTTCCAGCACCTATGCTCCTATCCTCCAAGTATTTCTGCTTCAATTTGGACCTTGAATATCTGCAAAGCAGACTAGAGGAAGTGGCTCAATACAGAATGTAAAATACTTCATAGTTAAAATATCATTATTTTTAATAAGATAATCCAAATACAAAGAGTTACATGTTTATTTTCAGCAACTACAGTTCTTCCTGAAATATGTATGGAGTACAGACTGGATGCCAACCTCAAGAGATCAAAAATCATGAATCAGACCCTCAAAAGTCATGCAACTGGCCCAAAACCTGGCCCAAAAAAATTACAAGATTTTTTTTTTAAATCATATCAACTCCTATGTTTTAGTCTGTCTTCTGACTTTCCCCTCTATTCCACTGTCAATGTGTGTGTGATAATTTCAGGTTGAAAAGTCAGTCTTTAAGGCATACAAAAATGTCTGCCTGAAATATTTATAAGCACATCTATTTGCAATTTTAAACAATGTATTTTTGCATGGAACACTAGCATTTGTACATACAAACTGTGGATTTGTACATGTATCTACAAGTTTTATACGTATATAAAAAATTAGAGTTTTTGTGATGTGCCCATAAATATTAGGGATACATTTTTGGAAAAGTACATAAATCTGGCACCAGAAATAAACACTTTGCATGTGTCCCCCCTCCACCCCAAAGAGAGTGAATTCCTTTGGGTAGTTAAATGTTACACATCTTATTCCAACAGATTCTAGAACAATATTAAAATACGTACATCCCTTTCAAACTGTGTGTGCATGTGTAAGTATATAAATTTTACAAAGTCAATATTTTAAAACAGTGATTTTTTTTTAAAGTTCTAGGCCACTGTTTATATTATCTTCATGTAAAAATGTAGATAAGTGTCCAGAAAAGCTTTTCATACACCAAAGCTGAAACTGAGTTCTCCCCACTCCAACACTCTCATCCTATTCCTTAGTAATTTTTCAAGTAACTGAGAATTAACTTCAGTGCTCAAAAACAAAACCAACTCTATTTCCACTTCAGAAGGGGGAGATAAATGTTTACCTAAGCACAGCCATCTTCTGTAAAATTTAAACAACTAAAACAAAGTGAAACTGCTTACCCTGAGACTAGCATCTGCCCATCATAGGAAAATGCACAAGCGAGGACTGGGGCAGAGTGTCCATTCAATGTGCATTCATATTTTAATTCACAACCTACAAATACAATTAGCAAAAAGCAGAACATGATTTTTCTAAACTTGTTAACCAATCAATGTTTTGATTTATTACTTTCAAAGGACTGAAAACTTGGGAGCTTGATATAGTGTAATCAAGTGAGGCCAGATGTCAACAGCATAAAAGACAGCAGTGATTAGTGGGGCACAGGGACACCCCCCGACCACACCCTCTGTTCTTTGGCCAGGGCCCTTGTGCCATAGTGTGCAAGAAGAGCTGACACAGAAGCAAGTATTATGGCTCTACTCTGCTTAAAATTCCTGGATAAACTGGCTTTGTGGCTGTTTTGTGCCACCAAAGCAGGCTCATGGATCTGGCCTCATACCATAATGCATGCACAGAAGGGGGTAATTAGGATTGCATGGGCAACCTTAACTTTAGTATTTCCTCACTTTTGCTGCTTCACTTTGAAATCTTAACATTCTTTTAAAATAGGTTTTTGTATGGAATATATAATTATATTCCTATACAGTTAAATATCTACACATACATACAGCCCACATATGTACAAAACACACAAAGAAAAGAAGAGGAAGGTCTTTTTCCCCCCTTTATTGAAAATGGTTTTGAAGCTTTCAGTGCCACTTCTACTGGACTGGTACCTAAATCACAAAGCCACTCCCCATAGCAGAAATTTGTTGCAGTTTTAGTAGATGTCACAGATTTAATGGACAAATGAGTCACTCCTAGTTATGGTCAACTTTAGCTCAGGACTGGGGTAATTTTAATACCATCACCGTCTGCACTGTACTTCTTTGGGAGGGATAAAGAGAGGACTCTGGTCTCCAGGCATGTCAACCGAGCACCTTTCAACATTTCTACACTCAAACAAATTATTGATAGCTTCCAACAAATAAAAAATACTCTTGTATAATAAAATGTGTAACATAATAATGTACAAACTATTCTGTGAATTTGTAACATACTGTAACAGATTACTGTATGCCAGTTAAAAACTTTAATAAAGAAGTTAAGCAAAGCTTGATCCTGCACAGTGCTGAGCCCTCTGACTCCACCCTAGCAAAGCACTTAAGCAGCTTCACTTTAAAAGCATGTGATTAGTCTAACTTTGCATCTATAACCTTGATAGATATTAGCTTATTAGCACTAAATTGTAACTAAATAGTTATTAATTTTGAGTGAAAAAGATAAGTATTGCTATATATACCTAAGAGATCAGCAAGTGAAATAAGCCAAAGCTTGATCTGGTTATCCTGACCACAAGATGCCATTCGGAAGTATCTAGATCCTTGTTCTCCACCTAATAAAATGAAAACGTTTTAAAGGGGATCAGAAGCACTGAAAAGAATGTGACAGACCAGTACGCTAGGTTACAATTCTAACATTTCAATTTGAAAATTAGCTTCCACATTCATAATACTTTTTTAAAGTGTTGATAAAATACTTACACAAATTAGTGGTATGATTTTGCAATCCAGTTAAATTGTATAGCAGATATCACATTCAAATGTTGTTTCATGAATAGAATAGGTGGAAGAAATCTAAAACTGAGCAGTTGTGACAATAAAAATGAGATAGCAGTCAAAGCTAAAGACTTACCACCAGCCATACAAGATAGTATAACTTCTCCCCTCTCCACCTCCCATGCTGAGTGGAGCTACAGTGCAGGAAAGCATCTGGCCAATTATTTAAAATTTTTTTAAAAAGTCTGTTTTGTGGTGTTATGACAACAAAAAAAGAGTGGCTTCGATGTGTATTTGGCCTGATTTATTTACAAAGTATTTAACAGCCCTACAGAAAATATATATATATTATTTCATTTAGAGTAGACCCAAATTTGTAATTGATATACTAAAAACAATTTCAGTTCCAATTTTGCAGCAAAGACTTAAGTGTAGAATGCTGTTTGCTAGATCCCTTTTCTAAGACTTAGCAGCTTTTACAATATATGCTACATATATACTAACAAATTATATTGTTATAAGATAAATACTATGAGGTATAATCATAATTAAATCTAAAATACACTCATCAAATAAATGACTAAAGCACCTTTGGTAATGCATTTTCTAGAATGGTCAGGCTAAACGCTCTCATACAGAGAGATTAGGGCACTGGACCAGATGGCTGTTTGAGGTCCCTTTCAATTCTACACTTCTATGATAATCTAAGTAAAATATCTACTAGGAAGGATACCATATAACAAGGGGACCATGAAGAACATGGTCCTTAAAGACAGAAATTTTGATTTTCAAATTAAACGTACAGAGAATACAAAGAAGTAAAAACATTAAACAAATCTTGCATTTTTTCTAGTGTGATTATTCGCAAAATTCAGTAATTCACAAAGGGCCTACCGGTCATTAGTACAAATTAGCAGGGTTCTGCTGTATTTGAAAAGGGTGATTTATATAGAAGTTAGAGGTCCAGAAACAGATTCTACTGTCAATTTACTGTGATGATATAATTTTGTGACAAACCTGGCAATACAAAACTGTGAGGTTGTTTTTTGTTCTGCAAAAGATACTTTGTATATTCATAGTTGCCAGTCTTGTTTTCTTTAGTTCTTGTTTTTCCTTCTTCCTACTACTCAAATTATTGACTACTTGAAGGTGGGTTGATCAAAATGGATAAAAAAGGTTGTTTCTTTCTTGTGTCAGATGAAGCGAGAGAGCCTTTAAACGTGGTTGTATGCATGTTCTCTCCAGGTCAGCAGTTCTCAAACTTTAAAACCTAATGTACACTATGTAAAATTCAAGAGTACTTCACATATTTTCGTAGCTGTAATCAGTTTAGTTATAATGTGTTCATATTCTGATAAATAAACTCATGAACCTGACTGCAAAACCAGTACCAGTTTCAGAAAAGCTGTTCTAGTCATTACAGATAAGAGACAATTAAAACTGCACATGAAAGAAGTTTGCCTGTTTAAAATACAATCCCAATCGTTGCATTCCACTGCTGAGTAGTGTGTGAGGCAGTTGTAACAGTATGATAAAATTGCTCCTAAATACTAAGAAGTGATCAGCACTGACTGAGGGCTAGGTAGCAAATTTGTTTTAAATATTGTATATAACTGCTATTCTGTACATTAAAAAATAATGGGTCAAATTCATCACTAGTGTTTGAATACGTAACTTCAACAATGTAAGTGGGAGCAATATCTGAGGATGGAACTCTGCCTTTAGCTAGTTAATTTGTTTACTGAAGGACCTGAATGCAGTCCAGTGTGGATGGTTGAGAAATCTAAAAAAAGGTCATGCTCCTTTACTGACTGTGAAAATACATGTCTCCTTGGCAACTATTTTCTTGGTTTGTGTTATTTTAATCATCTAAAACTTTGTGCCTCAGTTAAGATTATGTCTCGCTTTTTCATTAATTTTAATCTTGCATACATCTTTCACACATAATTTGTCATAAATCTTGACATTTCAAAACCAATCTGTATGCAATGGGTTTTGGGAGTAAAAACCTACATTTGAAAATCCAAAAATTCAAGAGAAGGAAATTTGAAGCATATGTTTATAACTTTTAAATGGTACTGAGCCTAAGGGTTTTCTCCTGCCCTTATGAAAGCCTTTTTTTAATTCGGATTTTCATGTGATATTAATTAAAAATGGCACTTTAACTAGATAGTTAATGATGCACGGATAGCATGCATGTCTCCAAAATTTGGCCTGTTTTCCTAGGAGAACTGGGTATAGCTCTAGGGAGGCATGAGGAGTGGTACCTGTGTATACATATAAGACTGTGGAGAATGTAGAAAAATCAGAGAAGTGGCCCCAGATGACCAAATTACATGTATTCTTTTGCCCAACCTGTTTTACATTTTGGAAAAATTAGGTGAAAGTTTCTCCTTTGGAGCCTTAATATGTATTCCCATATTACCTAGACCTACACAGCAGCTAAGCTCCTGTCCTGAATTAAACCCAATCAGACAAATCAACTTCAACAGAGTTATCTGGGGGAAGTAAATCAGAGCAAAATTTAATCCTAATCATGGAAGCATTTCTAGGGTAATCTGTCACACAGAAAAATATATTCTTGACCAGTTCTCATTAGAACTGGATCCAAATCAAAACCTCAGATCCAAAAATCCATGAACTGTGCGTAAACTCAGATGCAGTTTTGAACTTTGCAGCTTTCCTCTATCTGTACAATGGGCTGACCCAAAGCCTTGGATCCAAACATCTCAGAATTAGAGACAAGTTTTGCATAGGATCTGATCTTTGCAGTTTGGGCCTAGGATTTTTCCCCTATTAGGTACAATCAGACAATGGGCCAGAACCTCAATTTGGTTTATGGCTCCTTTACTCCACTTAAGATGGCACAAATGGGCTGCAAATATCCAGCAGAGAATTCCCCCTTTGATGAGTATTCCCTGCTTGGTGCTGCAGTTGGGTCTTGCTACTTCCATCCTCTTTGCCACAGTTATCCTCCATCAGCACAGAATCTTTTAAGTGCCCTGTGACAGAGGCACAATACATTGTTACCCACCAGATGTTCTAAGTATGGTCAGGATCTGGGATGGCCCTGGAAATCACAAACCCCGAACAGGGCTCTCTGAGCTTCCCCCCTCAACCGCCCATGCTGTGTGACGATACTGCGCAGGAAAGAATTTGCCAGTTATTTTAACCATTATTGTTTCTCTCTCTTCTGTGCCTTACTAATATCCAAGGGCTCAAACCCGCAATGTGTTAAGTACTCTGGCTCTGATACAGCAAATAATGTAGTTAAGTCATTTGCTGGCTTGGGGCCAGAGCATACTTTGAAGGCTCAAATCCTAATGCAGGGGCACTTATTGAGGAGGGGAGAAATATTCATAATGGACAGTGACTTGCCCTCCCTGAATATCAAGAAATCCAATCAGGGAAGCACCAAGTCAGAAACCCAATAACTGTGCTAACAACAATTACTGATGTGGATAAGGGAGTGGTCACCATTGCATTTCCCTCAATGGTAGTCACAGACAAGTGCCTTACACAATGCTTGCAGAAGCCTGATCCTCACTAGGTAAAAAAGGTGTGTTTTTTACCTCGTCTTAGCTAACATGAGTTAAGCCCAAGTAAACAAAAGGCAGGTTGAGGGATTTTAGGCTCCTCCTCGGTCTTTAACTCAAAATGCTAATTTGTGTTAATGTTACAAACTGCCTTTTCTTCACTAGAATTTTACCTCATCTTAGTAACCTCATGTTAGCTAACATGTTAAGAACACATCTCTTTTCCTAGATTAAGTCTTCACTGTCAAAACAGGTGTAGGGGGGTTTGTTTTGTTTACAGTAATATAACTAGTATAGATTAGCTATCATTTAAGAAACCCACATTTGGGGGCAGTGAAGACATCCCAGCAAAGACAAGGCCATAGTAAACTCTGACTTGAGGTGAAGGAGTGGCCCACAATTTTATATGAAGTCACAGCCTTATAAAAGAGAGATTAAGTTTTGTTTGTCAAGCACTTTGGGATACCCTAGAATATGAAAGGAGTTGTGAAAAACAACTCTATTCTATCAAATCCCCAGGGAAATAACACTTTTATTCTCCATCAATTAATTGTAATGAAAAGAAAGCACTTAAAAGTAGAATGTATAGAACAAATTATGCACACTTTTCATTTTACAGATCAGTAACAACATTGCTACTAACTCTGTTTTCAGCTTGTTTTTCTGGTAGCTTTTGGGATTCATTTGCAGTATTTCCTTTTTCACTACTGAGATTGTTAAAGCTAGGATGGTTGACTTTAAATAGAAACAAAAACACACAGTTTCTATCCTGCAACTCCGGGTTAACCACACACTTCTTACCATGATGAGAAGCAAGAGCTATTTCTAAAGTGCATTCAATTCTAAGAAACCAATTAGTAAACAACCACAGGGAAGTGACATGATTTGATGTACTTGGCAGGATGGAAACAGAAGAACGGCTTTTAGTAGTTTTCCCAAATGAGAAGAAAACCATCTACAGTGCATCACTGTCAGAATGAAAAGAAAGAAACTACAATGATAACATGTAGATGAATCAGAAAAAAATCAAAATGAAATCTATATCAACAGAAATAAAGATTCAACACAAGATTCTAGAGGAGAAAAGAGAAGTGCTGAATTGTAGAAATCCTAAACCACAATGTAAGCTATTAAACCATATATTTTATACACTAGCTTGTGGAAAAAACAACCTCCCACTTAACACAAAAGAAGTGGAATTAGTCAAATCAAACCTTATTTTTTTCAGAGCAATTAAAATCTATATCTTCTGGGAAAAGAAGTGTTAAGATTCTAATTAACCATAACTAAATTCAATTTAAAGAAAATAGCAGAGTCATCTGCTATGAATAGCCTAATGCATAAAGAATAATCAGAAACTTTGGTTTCATAGGCTGTTCTTGAATTAGGAAGGTGAAGAAATTCAGTTTAAAAAAGATTTTCTTTTCATTATACTGGTAAGCACTGCTTTCATGTGCTTTGTTACCTTTTAAAGGCTGCCAGTAATACTGAAAGTTTCAACTATTAGCAATAAAACTGAGAAAAATATAAGATTCAAATAACATTTCATTTAAAAAAAATTACAATTAGTTTTCAAACTACACCACTGGGATCAGCCAAAAATACTTATCTTTACTCTCATGCAGGGAAATGCACATTTTCTTGTCCATTTCTCCCTTACAAGGCAGAACTGGCAGGAGGTAGCATTACTGGTGGCACAATTTTTAAATCTACAAAGTAATCTTTGGAATATTTTCTTTCTAAAACTATGATTCGCTTTAGGGGAAACGAAATCACAGGAGCACAGGTGCAATGCTTAGTTCATAACTAAATTTTCTGGGAGTCTTTCCCCTGTTTAGAGATTTTATTTAAACATCAAACCCCCTTCCTGTATCATGACAGAATAATTCAATGCTGTCCCTCACAACTTGGAAATTATTCCCCTTATTACTAAGCACTTTTCAGTGGACACACACTTGATAGATTTGGTATTATCAATCGCTAACTTTTCATTCAGTAGCATACAATCACTTTCCGCTTTTTCAACTTTTCCCTGTCTCTTTGTAGCAGATGATAGTTAAACCTTTCTGTAATATGTTAGTCTTAAGTGTAACCAATACTGTTCGGTAGTGTGAAACATGCTTACTATGTAATTATGATTCTTTGGCATTTTTAAAAATTCCAATTGATACTTCACTAAAACAGTGCCTAGCATATTTATGAACTTTGAAAATAGAATTTTATTTACCACTTCATGAAAGATCACAAAAAACCTATGAACCTTGGCTTCACAAACAGATCTAGAAAGCAGAAATAAATGATGAGATTATTAAGGCAGGTTACATGCTAACAACTTATTGCCACTGAAACTAAGGCTCCTGTTTCATGCTATGGTCTCCCACAAAATCAAGTTATTATTTATGGGGTTTTCTAGCTCTTTATGAAATATGTTAGCCTTGCAACCTGCCAGACACTTTTGAACTTAAGGGCTTCACACCTTTGCCATTCTTCTGGATTCTCCTTCATTTCTATTTGTGCATTTCTGCTGGTTAGGTAACTACTGTTATCTCTGCTGTACAAGTTCAATGTTTACACAACTACACCACACATCTCTTCACAGCCATCCCTCATAAATTCCTCAATGAATCCTGGTTTGATGTACGATATGAAAAATCTACTTGCTTAAGCCAAATACAAACTTTCCCTGCCAAGTGTAGAAGCCAAAGATATCAATTTCTGTAGAAGTTAAATTTCCATTTATAAATACAAGTTAAATTTCTAGCTACTGCCATTCCAAAGATAACCTTCCAAATGTGAACGGAATGAAGATCAGTGTATCGTTGTCTCTCTCAGGGCTGGATCAAGGCACAGGCAGTGTAGGCCCATGCCCAGGGCAACAACTCCTGCAATTATCTCAGATTTCATTTTTTTAAAAACTAGTGTAGTGGCGTCCTCCTAAGTCTGTAGATAGCCTGATATAATAGCGCTAAGAAGTTTGAACAGCCCCACATATTTCAATGGGGTTTTAACTATAAGACTCATTATGTGGCAGGAGTAGTTGTCTTAACCTGTTCACCACTCCAATGGACACATCCTGGCTGCAGGAATGAGCACAGTGAGGAGGGGCCTGCCAGCTGCCACCTCTGCCTCTCTTTAAATGGAGATGAGGACCACTGTCACTTAAAGTAGAGAGTCGGGCCACACTGGCCACCACAGTATGTTGTGTCTATGGCCCTGGAATGACTTAATACAGTTCTGCTCTGACTCCGCAGACAGACATTTCCACATGCCTCTTCTGCAGCTCATGGTTTTGCCAAGCAACAGCAGAGTGAAAACAACAAGACTGGTCAATATCACTGCTGTTATTCATAACCTTGGAGAAAGCAAAAAAGTGTCAAGAATGAGGGGGCAGGACTGACATAGGAGACAAGGACTTAAAAGCCAGGTGGAGCTAGCGAACAAGGGGCAGCAAACAGAGGAGTTTGAGAGGGAGTTTGTAAGAGGGAGAAAGAATAAAATCAGCATGATTTAGAAAGGTCACCTCACCAATCCCAACATTGCTCCTGGCTCCTCCACCTGCATCTATATCGAGAAAGAGACTCTGACCATACCCAGGTCCTAGTGTGGATTCACAGAGATTGCGGGTTGCATTTCCCTATCGCGGAAAGCCAGGCTGGGAAGACTATCCTGCATGAGAGGTGCCTATTGGTAGAATCTCTCAGGGAGCAGGTGGGAGAGCTACAGGAGGAGGTGGTTAGGCTTAGGAGCATCCACAAAAATGAAGAATTCATTGAAAACATGCATATGGAGACCTCAAGGTTGAGGAAACCATCCAGCTGGAGAGGACTGCAGACAAACCACCAAGGGAGGAGGAAACAGCTCTTTCAAAGGGAGGAAGCTGGCTGCTGATTACCTCTGGAAGTAGGCAGTGCACCACCCCTGCTCCAAACCCATTGTCAATAAAGATGAAAAACTGGTATGGTGCCCTCGCCCTGAGGGATGAGGAATCTCCCTCAAAAGGCGGTGGTCGTGAAGTCATGCACCGCCATGGCTCGGAGGATCACAGCCGTCACTCCCACGAGAAAATGAAAGTGCAAGTGGTCGGTGATGGTGGTCAGCAACTCTCTTCTAAGGGGGATGGAGACATCCATCTGCCTGCCTGACCTGGCGTCCTAGGAGGTGTGCTGCCTGCTAGGGTCCTGTATCTGAGACATTGTGGAAGGACTGCCAAGGATCATCCGACTCAGTGATTACAACCCCACGCTGCTCATCGTGTGGGCACTAACAGAACTGCGAGGTATAACCCTGAGCAAATCAGAAGTGACTACAGGGCTCTGTGAGTGAGGGTGAAGGAACTGGGGGCACAAGCGGTGTTCTCATCAATCCTTCAAGTCAAGGGTAGGGGTCCAGGCAGAGAGAGACACGGTGGAGTTGAATACATGTCTGCACAGATGGTGGTGCCCGGAGGACTTTGGTTTCCTTGACCACGGGATGCTATTCTGGGACGAGGGACTGCTGAGCAGAGATAAGGTCCACCTATCAAAGAAGGAGAAGAATATCTTCCGACACAGACCAACTAACCCACTGAGGTGAGATTTAAACTAGGTTGGACAGGAACAAAAACCCACAGTTAAGTCCAAAACATGGCGACCTGGGTAAAGAGTCAGAATCTGGGAGCAACATGGGCAATCATGACATGGACAAAGGAGATACAAGAGGGAATATAGAGGGGAAATCTAATGAACATCTTAGATCTCTGTATACTGGTGCAAATAGTATGGGGAATAAACAGGAAAAACTAGAAATACTAGTGAATAAGCACAATTATGACATAACGGGCATCACAGAAACTTGGGATAATTCACATGACTGGAACATCAGTATAGAAGGGTACAGCTTGTTCAGGAAGGACAGGCAGGGAAAAGAGGGAGGCATAGTACACACTCGCACTGAGGTTGAGACAGAAGCCATAGGCAGACTTGTTGAAAATCTCCAGGTAAGGATAAAACGGGCAAAAAAGCTAAGAGTGATGTCATGGTAGGAGTTTACTTTAAACCTCCTCATCAGAAAGAAGAGGTGAATGAAGTTTTTAAAAAAAAAACAACAAAAAAAACATACAAACAAAAAACTAACAAGATCATCCAAAACTGGACTTGGGGTGATTAGGTACTTCAACTAACCAGACATCTGTTTGGAAGTAAAACAGCAGAGCACAGATTATCCAGCACTGGAGACAACTTGTATATTACAAAAAGTGGGAGGAAGCAACTAGTGAAAAGGCTATTCTAGATTTGATTCTGAAAAACAAGGAGGAATTAGCTGAAGGTGGAAGGCATCTTGGATTAAAGTGATAATGAAAGAATAAGAACTTATGGACGACACGAGTGATCCCAGAGGACTGAAAAGGGCAAATATAATACCTATTTATAAAAAAAGAGAATAAGGGCAACCCTGACCAGGCAGCTTAACTTTGGTACCCAGAAAGATAATGGAGCAAATAATTAAACAAACAATTTGTCAGCACCTTGAAGAAAATATGGTGACAAGTAACAGCCAACATGGATTTGTCAAGAACAAATCAAGCCAAAGCATGCCAAACTAATATTGTTCTTTGACAAGATAACAAGCCTTGTAGCTGTCGGGGAAGCAGTAGACGTAATTATCTCGTGTTTAATAAGGCTTTTGATACTGTCTCCTGTGATCTCACGTAAACAAAATAGAGAAAAATAGGCTAGATTAACCTACTATAAAGCGGTGCACAAATGGCTGGACAAGCATACTCAGAAAGCAGTTATCAGTGGTTCACAATGAAGCTGGAAGGACATATTGAATGGGGTCCTGCAGGGATCTGTGCAGTTCAATGCAGTATCTTTATAAATGATTTGGATGAATGGCATAGAGAGTATACTTATAAAATTTGCAAATGAAAAGATGCTGGGAGGCATTGCAAGTGCTTTGGAGGACAGAATTAGAATTCAAAATGATCTTGAGGAAATGGACTGAAATAAACAGGATAAAATTCAGTACGGACAAATGCAAAGTACTACACTTAGGAAGGAATAATCAATTGCACATATATAACATGGGAAATAACTGCCTAGGAGGGAGTGTTCCTGAAAACGATCAGGGCTTATAGTAAATCATAAACTAAATGAGTCAACAATGTAATACTGTTGCAAAAAACCACAAAACATTATGGGATGCATTAGCAGGAGTGTTGTAAGCAAGACACAAGTAATCATTCCACTCAGCACTGTTACAGTCTCAACTGGAATACTGTGTCCATTTCTGGGCACCGCACTTCAGGAAAGATGTAGACAAACTTGAGAAAGTTCTGAGGAGAGCAAAAAATGATTAAATGTTGAGAAAACATGACCTATTAGGAAAGAGTAAAAAACCTGGGTTTGTTCAGTTTGCAGAAGAGAAGATTGAAGGGGGATATGATAACAGTCTTCAAGTACGTGAAAGATTGTTATACAGAGGAGGATGATAAATTGTTCTCCTTATCCACCAAGAACAGGACAAGAAATAATGGGCTTAGACTGCAGCAAGGGCGATTTAGGTAAGATATTAGGAAAAACTTCCTAACAGTAAGAGTAGTCAAGCACTGGGACAAATTACCTAGGGTGGTTGTGGAATCTCCATCACTGGAGATTTTAAGGAACAGGTTAGACAAGTACTTGTCAGGAATGGTCTACATAATCCTTAGTCCTGCCTCAATGCAGAAGACTGGACTAGATGTCCTACAGTGGTTGTGTCTAGTCCTACACTATGATTCTATACTGATATCACTTTCAAGGTGCTGTTACTCTTGCTTAAAGAAAAACCAAAATGGAGCAAGGAGGATGGGGTTAGAGTAGCAGAAACTCCTTCTCCCTCCCTTTCTCACAGTAGCTAGGAAGATAACGGAGGAGTAGACTAGCCGAGACATTCCCCGTTAGACAATGCAGTCTCTAGGGAACAGGAAGGATAGCAAAGATTCTCCTCCCTCAGAGCAGCCAGGAAACTCTGGCCCTGATTCAAGAAAATAATAAATGGGAAATTAATGCGACTTAAGAATCTGATTAAGTGCTTTCTTCAATCAGGGTCTCTGTAGGGTAGAGGACACAGAAAGGGCCATCTTCCCCACCCTTCCTCTGCAGCTAGACAGCAGAGGAGCTTCAAATGTATTAGACACCTGCTAACTAGAAGCTTATATGAAAGAGGGAACCCCTTTGTGGGTTCAAGGAGAATATTCTGGTTCAAAATTCCAGTAATCTGCTTTTTGGACCCAGCTTTGCCCATCTATCATACCTACCTGTGCTTGGCAGGTTTAATTATCCAGCCAGTGGAGGTCTATTAATATGGACCCTAACTTAATATGGACCCAACTTCCATATCAGCAACTGAATGATTTTATAAATATGCTGGACTGCTTATTGGCTGAGCTTGCAAAGGCCTTACACTCAATTTGACAGCATTTTTCTGTTAGCCTGTCACTATATCCGTCTGTCTGTAACATGATTATCTTTGAATGCCCCATCCAATCAAATTACAAAGTTTCAGATAATGTTCTAGGCATTAATAGCCTGAACCCTACTGATTTTGGGGAAAATTGGAAAACCAAAATGGGGGGAACATGAAGCCCCTCGAGCACAGCTACAGACTCAAGCACCTTAACAACTGTCTATAGATCAAACAACTAGTTGATGGCACCCATTACTGCCTTCCAGCATAATACCCATCTCATCTCTGCTCTTCCTCCCAATAGAGTTGAACATGTTAGCTTGTGAATGAATTCACTCCCAGACATAAAGAAGACTAGTGAGGCAGAAGAATGTATGGGATGTCATGGGAGAAAGGGGCATGCCACAACCCTTGGCATGCAGGGGTCGGGGAAATGAGGCACACAGCCTTTGGCATGGGGGTGAGGGGGAAGTAGGAGGCAGAGCCCTTGGAATGGTGGTGAAGAGGAAAATGGGGGAAAGGAAGTAATGAGGATTCAGAGTCCCTGCCATGGGAGAGAAGAGGAGAGACTGCTATAGGGGGAGAGGGAAATGGGATAACACACAAAACCCCTGTCATTGAGAAGAGGAATGCGGGAGCCTGGCATGGGAGGAGGGGGATCCACCGAGCCCCTGCCGGAGGAGGGAGGTGAGAGTGGGGAGAAGAGGGAATGAAGCACACAGAACCCTGATAGGGACAGATTGTGGGTACCTGGTATGGCGGGGCACATACAGCCCCAGATCTGGGGAGCAAGGAAAGGAGAATGGAGCACACGAGGGGGTGGTGAGAACAGCAGTGTACACAGAATCACTAGTATGGGACGTGAGAATGTGAGACCCTGCTATGGGAAGATGAGGGACACACAATCCCTAGCAGGAGAGAATCTGGGGGCAGCTGCAAGATATTCCTTAAAAAAGGGGGGATGGGACGGTGGCACACAGGGAGCTTGTGTGGGTGTGCAGGAAACAGAGGAATTCAAAGAACCCCTGGTGTGTGCAATAAGCTTGGTCTACACAAGCTATGAAGTGTTCAACCACCTACTTAGATTCCTAGAACATTTCTTCATCATCAACTCCAGCACAAGGGCAAATGAGGGGCACCGGGAGTAGTCTGAAACATCAAGAATACTTTCAGTTGCTATTCAGTCCTGAGCACTGATGACAAAAACATTATGAATAAAAGCAAGAGCTGGAGGAAAAAATAATATGAGAAAGGAATTATTTAAAATATTAAAGTAACTAACCAGAAACTGCCTGTGAAGAAAAATCACAGCAGGTGACACCAAGATCATGTCCTTTTTCATTACACAAGCACCTCATTTTATCATCCCAAATGGTTAAATCTCCACATGATGATCCAGTGACAAAGAGATTTCCATTAGGAGAAAACGCACATGCCACCAAGGAACCATCCTTAACACTCCCAGATCTGAAAAGCAAGAGAATAAAAGGACTGAGTTTAGGGAATTTAATATTCTGAAATTTTGATCTCTAACTGCCATATGATATAGAAAAAAAAGTGAAAAACTGAACTGTTTCTAAATATGGAGCTTAAAAAGCATAATAAAAAGGAACAAAAGATGACAAACTATGCAAACAGATGTGAAATAAGCACATATATAACATGTGCACAGGGATCTGATTTCTGACCACAGATGGAGAATGGGAGATGTTACCCCAAGGCAATATTCTGATTCAGTAATAAAATGAGCCCTGAACTAAAGCCCACCCTCATGGATTTAGTATTCTCAAGAGCAGGATACTGAGCAAATTACAACTCAGACATTCATCTAAATCAAAGATTAACATGCAACCATCACAACAGAGACTTAAATATACATAAACAGAAAATCACATTTATGAACTAGAGATGTTTCAGTCTGTCAGATCTGGGTTTTACTCCCGCAAAAACTCAAGCATAGATCCATATTATGTGTCTAAGAGACTAATATTTTCCAGTTTAGGACATGGGGCTATTTCTGAACAACAGAAATACAAGAAGAAAATGTCTGAAAGAACTGATTTCTATTTTTTTAATTTCTTTTAAAAAGTCAGTCTGAAGGGTTTTTTAATTATTTTTTTAAATTATTCTGAGAGGTTTTGTATGCCAAGTTTTAGTTAGGAATGAACATGTACAACTAGCTTTAAAAAAAATCTCTCTAGCCAAATAGAAGTTTATAGTGGATATGCAGGTTTGTTTTGCCTTTTTTCTAATGTCCAGCCATTAGCTCACATTTAAATTAGCAGAGTGTCCCATCCACTGGCTGCACTCAGTGGGCCTACCTGATCCAAAAGCCCAATGAAGTCAATGGAAAGTCTTCAATTGGCTTCAAAGCTCTCTAGATCAGACTCCAAGTGGGAAAATGGTGGACCACAAGCAACAATTCTATCCCATGAGACAAAATTCAGTTTATCCATCTATTCTGTATGGATTATATTATATTGTGGGATAGTTGATGGTTTTCTTTTGTGGATAGCAGTTTTAGTTATTTTCAGAAGTACCAAGAGAGTTAGGCATCTACTGTGGTTTTACAAATATAAATTAATCACATGAAATGGTGCTTCCCTCTGTAAACACAGACATAAGAGCTACACTAAGCTACGTTTACCTGGAAGCAACACTTTTTCCATAGTATCAGAGGGGTAGCCGACGAAATGGGTATTCACCCACGAAAGCTTATGCTCCAATATGTCTGTTAGTCTATAAGGTGCCATAGGACTCTTTGTCAGTTTTTCCATATTATATCCTAACCGTAGCATCATGAATACTAACACAAATACACTTTTTTCACCACCTTTTTACAACTGCCATTCACTTTCTTCAATGCCAGATAAAACTGAGACACCTCTCCTTCCTCCAGGAAAAGATCTAGTGAACTGTTTCTTTGAAAATACTTCTGTCACTTACTGGATCTTTTCTAAGGAACAGTAATGTAGCCACCACAATGGATACAAATCAGTTACACACAGCATTCAAAGTGTGGTAATTTAAAGGTAAAGCAAAACAGTTGATAAAAGATAGTCACCTTTTTCATAACTGGTGTTCTTCAAGATGTGTTGCTCATATTCATTCTCGTTAGGTGTGCGTGCTCGCCACATGCACCATACCGGAAGTTTTTCCCTCAGTAGTATCCCTTAGTGAGGCAGCTCTGGCGCCCTCTGGAGTGGTGTCCGCATGGCGCGGTATAAGGAGCACCGCCAGCTCCCTCCACCCTCAATTCCTTCTTACTGAGAACTCCAACCATTGGGAATGAGGGCGGTCGTGGAATGGACAAGAGCAACACATCTCCAAGAACACCAGTTACGAAAAAGGTAACTGCACGCTCATGTTCATTCACGTTAGGTGACTCCCAAGCAGTACTACCAGAGGCAGGTAGGAGTTCATGGACGTAAAGACTGTAACACAGCTCTGCCAAACCCAGGACCGTCTCTGGCCTGCTGGGTAACGGTGTAGTGTGCCGTGAACGTATGCACTGAAGACCTCGTTGCGGCCCTGCAAACATCCTGGATACGAACGTGTGCCAGGAAGGCTGCTGAGGACGCTTGAGCTCGTCGAGTGGGCCTTCACAATAGGTGGCGGTTGGACCCGTGCCTGTTCATAACAGGTCCGGATGCAGGAGGTAATCCAGTTGAAGATCTTCTGAGAGGACACCGGCAGGCCTTTAATCCTATCTGTTGTTGCGACGAAGAGCTGGGTTGACCTGTGGAAGGGTTTGGTATGTTCCAGGTAGAACGCAAAGGTGCACCAAACATCCAGGGTGTGCAGCCACCTCTCCTCAGCAGACGAGCACAGCTTAGGACAGAACACTGGGAGAAAGATGTCCTGATTGACGTGGAAAGAGGACACCACCTTTGGCAGGAAGGCCGGATGGGGTCACAGCTGAACTTGGTCCTTGAAGAATACCATATACGGTGGCTCCAAGGTCAGGGCTTTCAACTCTGACAGTCGTCTGGCCAACTTAATTGCTACAAGGAAGGTAACTTTCCACGACAGGTAGGAGAGGGGGACAAGAGTCCATAGGCTTGAAGGGTGGGCCTGTAAGCCTGGCAAGGACCAAACTGAGGTCCCATTAAGGGACCATGTTCCGAACCGGTGGAAAGAACCTCTCAAGGTCCTTTAGGAACCTGAACAACACTTCATTCAAGAACACTGATTTCCCCTGTACCCGTGGGTGAAAAGCCGAGATGGCTGCTGAATGCACCTTAAGAGAAGATAGGACTAGGCCCTGGTTCTTTAGGTGGAGCAGGTAGTCTAGGATAGACTGCAAGGGTGAATGCATCGGGGAGATACTCCGTCCTGATGCCCAGTAGGAGAACCTCATCCACTTCGCAAGGTAAGTCGCTCTAGTGGAAGGCTTTCTACTCTCCAGGAGGACCTGCTGTACCTCACAAGAGCAGGTCTGTTCCTCTGGATTCAGCCACACAGCATCCATTCTGCAAGGTGGAAGGAGGCAAGGCTTGGGTGCAGCAGACGGACCATGATCCTGCGCCGGGGGCAGCTACTGCCAGATCCAGTGTCCTGAAACAGTGTTGACGCGGCCACACTGGGGTGATCATGATGACCCATGCTCTGTCCCTCTTGATCTTTGACAGGATCCTACTGATTAGTGAAATCGGTGGGAATGTATACATCAGGTCCCCCGACCACGACAGGAGAAAAGCGTTGGAGAGGGCACCTTTGCCAAGGCTCTGCAGGGAGCAGAACTGATGACACTTCCTGCTCCATCTGGTGGCGAATAAGTCCACTTGAGGAGTTCCCCACTTCTGGAAGAGCATCTGGATCACCTCCAGATGGAGCGACCACTCATAGTGTGAGAAGAAGGACCTGCTAAGGCGACTCATCAGCATATTCTTCATGCCAGGGAGGTGGTAGGCCTCTAGGTAGAGAGCATGCTGGACGCAGAAGTCCCACAGACAGAGCGCCTCTTGGCAGAGAGCTGACGAGCACGCTCCCCCTTGCCTTCAAACACTGCATTGAGGCCGTGTTGTCCGTCAGCACCTGTACCGCTTTGCCTGTCAGGTGCAGCAGGAAGACCCTAGAGGCCAGCCAGACTGCCCATGTCCCTTGGGTCCGCATCTTGTCGAGTGGTGTGCCCCCCAGCCAAGGTTGGAGGCATCGGAAATCTGGGAGACCGAGGGGCATGAACTGTCTAATAGTACTCCTTGTAAGACCACACTCGGTCAATCAACCACCGCAGAGAGGTAAGTTCCCTTGGTGGAATTGTAATGACCTTGTCAAGGTGATCTCTGGATGGGGAACAGATGGTGGGCCAATACTGGAGGGACCACAGCTTGAGCCTCGCGTGGCAAACAACTTAAGTGCACGCTGCCATGTGGCCTAGTAGCTGAAGGCAGACCCAGGCCATGGTGAGAGGGAACATAGAGAATCTGGCAAGGAGATCCACCATATGCCGGAACCTGTCTTGTGGCAGGAAGGCTCTTGCACAAGTGGAGTCAATTACTGCTCTGACTAATTCTATCCTCTGTACTGGAACTAATGTTGATTTTTTCCTTGTTTATCAACAGGCTCAGGGTGTGGCAAGTGGCTTGCAGTACTGTGACACTGGACTGGCCCTTGACCAGCCAGTAGTAGAGGTGTGGATAAACTCAAATACCTTGGCGTCTGAGGTAAGCCGCCACCACTGACATACACTTGGTAAATGCCTTCAATGCCATTGCCAACCCAAATGGGAGCACCACAAACTGGTTGTGAGCAAAGCCTACCATGAAATGGATAAAGCGTCTATGCCTGTGAAATATCGCTATGGGGAAATATTCATTCTTCAAATCAAGAGCGGTGTATGTCTTCTGGATCCTGGGAAGAGATGATGGAGGCCAGGGAAACCATGTGGAACTTCAACTTCTTGAGATATCTGTTGAGGTCTTGCAGGTCCAGAATGGGTCTTGGACCCCCCTTTGGAATCAAAAAGTAAGGGGAGTAAACCCCTTGCCCCTGTGGTGTAGGAGGACTTCCTCCACAGCTCCCACCTGAAAAAGGTTGTACTTCTTGCCAAAACAAGTTCTCGTGAGAGGGGTCCCTGAAGAGAGACGGTGGGGCGTGGTTTAGAAATAAACTGGAGGACATAACCTTGAGCCACAGTACTTAGGACCCAGTGGTCCATAGTTATAGAGGCCTAGGCAGGGAGGAAAGGAGACAGGCGGTTGAAGAAACAGTGGGAAGTAGATCTGGACAAAGAGGTTTACCAAAGCAAGGAATGTTCCATCACTGTCACTGGCGGTAAGAAAGAACTGAGAATGGGGGGAGCCGGCAGTGTCCCTTATACCATGGCATATGCACATCACTCCAGAGCGTGCCAGAGCTGGTCCCCTATGGATACAACTAAGGGAAAAACTTCCGGCACCAGTGCATGTGGCAAGCACACACACCTAACATGAATGGACATGAGCAAGCACTTGAAGAAGAATTAAGGCTATCAAAAGGCTTAAGAAAACTGCATATGAGCTTCCAGATATGGAGGTTTAATAATAAAATAATAATGAATAATACTTTGTACTCTAACAGCATCTTCATAAGACTTTGTGAAGTTAAGTGTACCAAAGACAAACTAAAAGGTAATCCATTCACACACACAGACTTGACTAAGATATTTCTGTTTCCCTTGTAGCAGTTAATGACATGACACTTAAAACTGTGTGGAAGGGGTATTCTTTTCTCTACTCTCCTTTAAATATTAGTAATACCATCAAATGCTGCAGGAGAAACAAAGGACTATAGACCTTGTGTCTGGCAGGTAATTAAAGGATGAAATTATTTTCAACTATTTTTCTCTAGGCGGTCTTTCTTTGTTATTTTAACTGCACATATTAGGCCCCATTTTTATAAAAGTTTGAGATCAATACACATTTTTGTGCACGCAATCGTGCATGCCAGTACCAAATTTGAGAATGCAACTGCACACACAAAGCAGTTGCAGTAAAAGTCACACAAGCAGTTGGCCCTCCAGGCCTTAATGTTCAATCTGCAAAGGCAAAAAAGTGGGTTTTTGTTCTTTTTTGCTTCTTTACTATTTGTAAAAGCAGCCTACAAAGGAGTTTTTTGTTTGACTTTAAATTGTTCGGATTGCTTTTTAAATTATAAATTCAGCCTGGAAGACACTGATGACTGGAGAAAGTACAATGGTGACATCACATACGCTAAGACTATGCAAGTAATTGAGAAGGGAAAGGATTTTTAGTGATAATGGTTTAACTGGTTTTGTTAACATCCACTTAACTTCTGAATAAACTAAACTTCTATTAAAAATACAATGCTTCAAGAGGTCATGATAAACATGCTCTGAGACCTCTCACGGGTCCTCTGAGCAAAGTGAGATTTGACATTCCTAATTTTTCTAAGTTATAGGCAATTTAAAAAAAAAAAACCCACACTCCTCAAGCCTTCTGTATGTATCCTAAAGAAGGAAGAAATGGCTAAAGACCACTTTAAAAAAAATGTATGTCAATCTTTAAATGTATAGGATTTCAGACATTTAAAAAATATTCAGTTTTGTAAAGTTTTCCAATTTACCTCTAAGTCATTAAGACGAAGGCAACAGAAAGCTCATCCACTCATGCAGTAACACTTCTACAACAGGTAAAAGACAGGTTTGGCCTACACAAGCTGCTATTCACTCATCTTGCTGTCCAGAAGCAGAAGAATGTTAATTAAATGTTCTCCAGGTACCCTTCTTTTCACACAAAGTCCTAAGAAATTTGCTAAAGCCACAGTGCAAAAACACGAAGAACTATTCAGGACGATGAAGAAATGAAGCCTTTATTTAATTTCTAACTCCAGGGTCAAAACTTGCAATACCTCTCTAAATTCAAATAACATTTTCCCCGAAGTAGACTACAGGATTTGGCCCAGACAGCTAATTATCAATGTCTATGGACAAACTAGATAAATCCTCAAAAAAATCTTTTTTTTTTTTTTAAATGTACATTTCACTGTAAACAGAATCATTGAAAAAAGGGCAATTCCCATCCTTATTTTTGTAAATAAGTATTTGCTACTGAATGGCAGGCTGAATCCTGTCCCCATATCCCTTACTGACTTCAGTGAGAGTTTTAGATGTGCAAAAAAAAAGAAGGATCAGGTCTTCGATTTGTACCAAAGTATACCTTCTACAAGCAGTAATTGGGAGGTATAGCCATCCTTTGATGGCCAAAAATCTGGGATGTCACCTCCGAAAAGGAATGTAACTCTTCAACCCCAGATTAAAAAAAGCCAACATCAATCCACAATAAATAAATTGGAACACTATTCTACAAGCAAAAGATAGAGGACGGGGGGGAAGGAGATAAATAGTGGACATTTTAAACATATTGCTTACAAAATAACCTTTCCCAGCTTCATTTCTGTAATAAACTATAATACAATATAACATACCATTATACTATGTATATTTAGAACTAGATTTTAATCTGAATTATGCAGTACAATACAAAAGGAGTAATACACAGGCATACACTTCCTAAAGTGTATGCTACTCTGGCAAGTTAAAAGGTATGAAAAGCGTATAAGTAAATTACTAACTTATGAAAATACATAATGTATAAATGAAAGGAATTTTGATTATTATTTTTTAAATAAATTTAAGATGTTGACTCATTAATCAAATCTGACAGAGCCCCAATTTGTAATCTCATTGTCCCTTATTCCCAGTTGCCATAAATCAATTCTACTGAAGGAGTATGATTTATGCAACAAATGACAAGCCCTGATCACAAAGGAATCAGGATTTGGCCCTAGAAGAGCTGGGCTAAAACAACAGTTAAATCAAATACTGCATCTCCAGGATGCTCTAATTTTTCATACTAACAAAAAATAGCTGTTGCATTTGAAGTGCTGAGATTTTATCCATTTTAGTTCCTTCTTCCATACCTCTATAGGCCCAGTTTCCTCTTTTTGGTGTTGGACAATGTGGTGGTAAAAATGCACTATCCATGTCTACAGTACAATTTCCATCATAAATATACTACCAGTGGAGTAGTATACTGGTGAATTATATTTTTGCTAGTGTAAACATGGCCTAAAGACTTGATCCTGAGAGGTGCTAACAACTACAGCTCTCGGTGAAGTCAGTAGAAGCTCAGCACCTCTAATGATCAGGCCATATGAATATTATATTTCCAAAATGCTTTCTTAGTTATCAGTAAAACTTGGTATTTACCTGTACAATTTCAATGACTGCACATTCCAAAGAACGATACTACCATCAGCTGCACCGGAAACTAGGTAAGCGGAGTCAGGGGAAAATCGGCAGATTCTTACAGGGCTGCCTCGGGGCTGCTTCAGCACTGCCAGCCTCTGACCATTATGAGTATTCCACAGCATCGTGGTACCATCTGTCGAACATGAAGCTAAAATGTGTCCAGAAGGAGAAAAGCAGCAGCAGTGGACAGCATAAGTGTGACCCTTTAATGGTGAGTAGGGAAGTTCAGTAAAGTTGTTTAAAGAATAGAGGCGGATTGTTTTGTCCAGGGAGCAAGTAGCCAAGCAGGAAGAAGAGAAGGCACAGTAGTTGACATCATCACTGTGATCAGCTAAGGTGTGAATTAGTTTTACCATTTTATCTGCTTTAAACCAAGTTATCTGAAATTAAAAAAAAAGTTAATACAGTTAATACATTTATCTTAGTTCTTCTACTTTAAGAGTGACATATGGATTGTTTCCATTCAACTAGCTATCTAACCAATAAATAAATAAATGTCCATTTTAAGAGGCAGTTTATTTTCATTCAAGGTTAATTTTTGCCTCTACTAAAGTCAATGGGAGCTATGCCGCTGACTTCAAAAAGAACATGATCAGGTCTTTATAAGTTAATTACAAGGTGAAAATTTAAACTTGTGCAGTAAAAACTACATTTTGAAATAAATACAACAGCTGAGCCCAGTCTTTTTTTAAAGGAAAGGAGAGGAAATTAGTTTGAGACTACCCCAAAACTTGTCTTAACGTAATTAATGCACAGAGTGGTTTCACAGTCTTCTTCGCTGACATTCACCTCCTCACTGTTACTGAAACTGCTGCAAACTGGTTTAATAGGGCAAATGGGCATTGTAAAAGAAGCTGATGAATCTAATGATTTACCACACATATGGCATGTTGAGAAGAAACAGTTTTTACTTTTTGGAATGAGACCCAAGTTTAAAATCAAGAGAGCTTAATTAGGACTATCTCTAGAGTGGGTCAATTTATTTTCCTACATTACTTTTAAATGAAAGAGTGGATTAAAATTTATTTTCCATCACAGTAGGGTAGGCCAAATTGCACCAGGTCTGTTATTAAATCATTTTCTCTAATTTGGAATTCTGTCTTACTCCATATTTCCACAGATGTCTATCATGAAAAGTTGTCCAAAATAGCCAAATATGGTTCTTTGTTGCACCAGTCAAACTACAGTTCCAGTAAGGTTCCATTTTATGTAATAGAGAGCAAAATCTGACCTGACATCTTACACAACAGTTTATTATCCTGAGTAAATATATTACTGTACTTTTTTTAATTAATCTGCCTGAAAAAAAGCATAAAAGTTCTGCAGGCTGTATTGTGTTAACCTTTTGTAGTTTATTTTTTCTTATTTGTATACACTAGTGCCTACAGCAGCAGTGGGCAACCTGTGGCCTGTCAAGGTAATCCACTGGTGGGCCGCCAGACTGTTTGTTTACATTTGCACAGCCGCCTGCAGCTCCCAATGGCCACGGTTCATCATTCCCGGCCACTGGGAGCTGCGGGCAGCAGGACAAATGTAAACAAATGGTCTGGCAGCCTGCCAGTGGATTACTCTGATGGGCCACAGGTTGCCCACCACTGGCCTAGAGACCTCAATTAGGATTAGGTTCTCACTGTGCTAGGTAGTATATAAACAGAGTAAAAGTCAGTCTCTATCCCAAATAATTTACAAACTCACTTAAAAGGAAACAGTAATAAGATCATGAATTTAATTGGCCCATTATATGTAGAAATAAATGGTTTTGAGGAAATTGATGGAGGGGGTGTTTTTAATATAAATAAGATAATATATTAGTTGGCTTCTTATGTTTAAGTTTTCTTAGTTCATTGAAAAGATCACATTATGGCCAATTTTTCAAAAGTGACTAGTGATTTTTAGAACCTGAGCTCTTCTGTTCCCAACTTGGGAGCCTTAAATGAGCCTGATTTTCAGTCACTTTAAAAAATCTTGATGATATTAACACGGGTGAATTGGATACCTGTTTCGGATCTCATTTACTGAAGTCACTGAATGTACTGCAGGGTAAATGAGATTGGATTCAGGCTAGTATGTCCAGAATGTTTTGTAATAAAATGTGAATGAAACATTAAGGGAGTAATACAAAAGATAATGGTCACAAATTCTCAGCATCCATACCCTCTTTTCTGAACTCAATCATATGAGATGCTCAGCTACCTCAACTCCCACTGACCTCCACGGGACTGGAGATTACTTGTCATATGAAGGATCAGAACCGATGGAGCAGCTGTATCAATATCCTATTACAAAAAGTGTTTTCTATCATACATCAGCCTCATCTTAGTGGTTAAAACAGTCTTTTTTAAAAAACTAGACTAACACATCCTATGCGGTTTCTCCATACCACCTTTTTTACTCTTCTAAAGGGTTAGTTTTAAAATGATCAGTGAGTAAAGCTCATAAGGAAGCAGGTATCAAGCCACCTATTGGAAACTGCTCTGAGCTTGGAAAAAAATGCATTATTTCAGCAATAAATTATATCTTGCAAGTAATATAGCATTTATAATAATATAGTCCATTGAAAAATAGTAGCAATGTCTTAGGTCTTTAAATCAGTGCACTTACATCTCTCCAATAAACATACTGCATTGTTTGGATGTTATATTTAGTTCTGTTATCCAAAAGAACCAACTTAGGTTGAGCAGAGTCAGGTGAGAGTAAGAACCTCTCGCCTACAAACTTGCCAACACCAAAGCTCCTGCGGATGCCGGAGCAAAAAGCCAGAGATGGCTTTATAGCTCTCAGGCTTCTTGTGTTGTGTATGTTCCAGACGGAAGGGCCCCATACTGTTGCTCTTTTGTTCTGGTTTAACCAGCTCAAAGGAACGTAGGGTAGGGCTTTGGAGCTGTGCTCCGGCTCCGCTTCAGGCAAAAACCTGCAGCTTCACTGCTCCAGAGCTGCTCCATGCTCCACTCCAAAGGCCTGATTCAGGGGTAACCATGATTTGGGCCATTTGTCTGTGAAGTGGTTTGCAAATCTCAAATGTTCTCAGACATTCTCAGGTCAGATCCATGAACCGAGAAAGCACTAGACTATGCAAAATCTAAACAGTGGCAAGCTCACAAGAAAACACCAGAGTAGCAGAAGACATACCAGGGCTATAATGGGAAATGTAAACAGAGACAGTGGGAATAATGAAGGCAGAAGAAATTGGTACAGGTAAAGGGCAGATTTATTTTAGTAGATCTAAACATTAAAAACAGTTTGGTTTGTATTTTGTGCAGGGGCCAGATCCCCATTTTGAGAACCCCTGGCATAGAGGATCAGGACCTCTCAGGGGGCCATAAGGTTATTACAGGGGGAGTCATAAGCTATCAACTTCCAGCCCAAAATCTGCTTTGCCTACAGCATTTATAACGCTGTTAAATATATAAAAAGTGTTTTTAATTTATAGGGGAGTCACACTCACAGCTTGCTATGTGAAAGGGGTCACCAGTACAAAAGTTTGAGAACCACCACATGGATACAGCTGGGGACGGGAGGGGAACCACCCGGCTGTCTCGTGGCCCAGCGCCCTTCCCTGTGCGGCGCTGGCACCTCTAGCTCCCACGGGCACCTCCAGCTCCCTGTGCGGTGCCGGAGGGCTGACACCGGCCTCCACCAGAACTCCACCTGCCCCAGCGCCGAGGAGTTTCCACGCGCGTCACGGGCCCACTCGCGAAGCGCCAGACCAGCCCCGTGGGCAGGGGGAGGAAGCGCAGAGGAGCTGGGCCCTGCCACGGGACAGCAGCAGCCGCAAGGCCTCAGGAAGGCCCCTGCATTAGCCCCACAGCGGGGACAGCCCAGGCCGGCTGCGCAGGGGCTGCGCGAGAAGCCCGGGCCCTGAACGACCCCCGAGGAAGCCCAGAGCCCCGCCCCCTGTCAGCCGCCGCCTGCGCGAGCTGGACTGGAGCGGGGCGCTGCGACCCCTCCCTCACCTGCCTCGGCCGGCCAGGCGCCTCCGCTGCAAGTCACGTGACACGGCGCCGCCCTCCAGGTGTGACTCTGGGGGCGGCACAGGCCAGTTCCCGACTCACCTGCGCCCACGTGACCCTGCAGCAATGACCGAGCCAATGGCACCGCCCCGCGCTGGCCACGTGGGCGGAGTCCGCCCTCTCCCAGCTGATTAGCTGTCGCGGTCCCGGGTGTGAGGCGGCGCCGTGTCCCCATGCCGGGTGTGCACAGGCTGCAGCGCGCCGCCTGGCTGGCCCCGCAAGCGGAGCTGAACCGGAACAGCCCTGCTCCAAGAGCCGCCCCCTCGCTAGCGCGGCGGGTCTTCCCGGGTTATGGGGCGGTGCCTGCGTCCTGTCAGTCTGGTACCCAGGGGCGGCTCCAGGCCCCAGCAGGCCAACCGCGTGCTTGTGGCGGCAGGCGGCTCCGGCCCGGCGACCGGCAGAGCGCCCCCTGCGGCATGCCGCCCTGCTTGGGGCCGCCAAATGTCTAGAGCCGCCCCTGCTGCTACCCTGGCCGGGAGAAGCCCCTGCTGCGAAGGTGGGCGAGGTACCAGCAGTCACTGTGAGAAGAGCTGTGGGGCGCTGGAAAGCTTTTCTCTCTCGCCACCTCTGCAGGTGGCTCAATAAAAGCTTATGCCCTCACCCACCTTGTCTCTCTAATATCCTAGGATCAATATGGCTACAACAGCAGGGTGAATGTCATGTCACATCAGTGTTCAGTCAGAGCTGGTCGGGTGTAGCCTATTAAAGTGCTACTGGTAGCAGTGACCGATAGGTAATGGACTGGAAGAAAGTGCTAGTGGTATCTGATACAGCAGATGCCTAGATAGCATTTTTTGCATTATAGTGTATGTGAGAATGCTACGTGTAGAAATGTGCGACCTGTAGCAGTTATTTATATGCATGCTCAGTTTGTGTGACCATTAAAAAAAAAGCCTCTCAGCCCCCTAAAACTATTTTGCCAAGCACTGCTGTCTGAGACCCCGTGGGGTAACTGCTACCCCTTCTGTCCCTGCTTCTGCCAGGGTTTTGCTCTCCGACACCCTCTGCTGGTGCCTCAGGCCTGGGCTTAACTGTGCCTCCCCCTCCCTGATTTTGCACTTTAGCCCCTCTCCTAATGCTGCCCCCAGCTGCTTGATCCCCCCCCCTCCCGGCCAGTAAATTTTCACCCCCTGCTCCGAACGTGGCGACCTCCCTCCTCTGATTTGCCCCCTTTTGCTATTTTTCAACCTGTCAAAAGCAGTCCCCACAATCTTAGGGCTAACAGGGGCAGGGGCTTCAGTAGGTGTATTGAGCATGCTCAGTATACCCTAAGTAGCACTCACTACAGAGAGCACTTTAATACACTACACCTGCCCTAAGCATTATAATGATCATATGGCCAGACCCCTTACCTAACAGGTGAGGTACGGAGGAGGGGGGTGGTGATGACTGCTAATTCCTGGGTCAAGCCACCTAAATTGTTTGAATTAGACTATATCATTCAGAAAGACATCCCGTCTCTCACTTCCAGTAGTTAGTTATTGGCACAGTTTAAAAATTCATTTCCGGGTTGAATTGTTGTAGCTTAGATCTTGCTATGCCATTGCCTGCTAGATTAACAAGTTGATTTATAGACTCATCAATTCACTCTTTAACCTTTTTGGTAGCTTATCTCTATCAATTAAACGCATGTTTTCCAGACCCTGAATCATAGCTGTGGCTCTTTTCTGAACTCTTTCAATATCTTTGTTAAAGTGTGGATACCAGAGCACCTGGGCACAATAGAGCAACCTTCTTAAGTCTGTGCTATATTCCCATTTATATCAAAGCATTGTACAAGAATCTGACCCCATACATCCTGTTCAGGACACAGTCTCTTATGTCACAGTCTTTACTACATCATATATAAGTGCTGCATTTGACTTTGTTAAAATGCATGTTTGATTACACCCATTTTAATCAAACAATCCAGAGAGAGCTAAATGATTTGCCCTTATTTATCATTCCAGCTAGCTTTATGTCATCTGCAAACTTTACCAGTGGCAGAGTGGGATTAAAGTTATGAGGGGCCTAACGCTAATGGGAGGCAAGGCCTCAGTATGAATTACATATTGAAAAAAATTACAGTCATCAAATATTTATCTGCATACATATTTATGTAAAATTAAGTTTCTTCTACTCTTATTACACTCAATTTTTTTCTTAGTTTAGCTGTGGCAAAGTCATAAATGATGTCATCGTAATTCAAAGACCTGATGATTTCATCCTCAATGCTCAAGAGGGACAAAGCACTGAGATGCTCTTGAGTCATGGTGCATTGGAGGACATTTTTTAACCTTGTTAGAAGAGAGAAGGAACGTTCTCCACTACAGTTAGTGATCATTACTGACAAATGCTATAATGCAGTTTCAACATTTGGGAAATCTTCTATCACATTTAATTCAGTCATAACGCAGTACTTGCAAATAGATTTGCTTTCATCATCTTTTCTCTCTATAGCAGAGTGACGTGAATTCAACAAGTTGAAGAAACTCTTTAGTAAAATCTACTGGGACATTGTCTGGGTACTTCTGATACAGACGTTTGATACCTTCACTGACTTTGGAACTTGAAATGTTAGGCAAAAAATTTGTCAGTACACTAAAGGTTTTGTCAATATTTTCTTAAGCCTCGATCCGATGTTCTAGTGAACTCTTCAGTTTGTTGATGATTGTGATGAAGGTATTCACTCCAAAGGCCTCTTTGTCATTGAATGAGTGGTCAGTTGCTTCGTCATGTCTTCTGTCTTTTGCAGCATCTGGCTGACTTATACTCATGGTTAGCAGTCCTTGCAGCCCCCTGAATTTCATACTCATCAAAAAGAACAGGAGTACTTGTGGCACCTTAGAGACTAACAAATTTACTTGAGCATAAGCTTTTGTGGGCTACAGCCCACTTTATCAGATGCATAGAATGGAACATACTGTAATATATACATACAGAAAACATGAAAAGGTGGAAGTTGCCATACCAACTCTAAGAGGCTAATTAAGATGAGCTATTATCAGCAGGAGAAAAAAAAACTTTTGTAGTGATAACACGGCTGCTACTCTGAATACTCATCGGAACTATCCCACAGTTGTTGAAGAACAGTTCCAGGACTCCTCATTAGGTTTACAGCAGTGGAAAGGTCAATTTGAGCATTTTGCAAGCTTAGACCTCACCTGCTGAATGGCTGAAGTATACCATTCCAGATGCATTGCATAACTCAGGATATTCATATCTTTTCTTGATGATGACTTTTGAGATTCATAATCCTTGATGCCCTCTAGCGTTTCAAGGATCTTGGGGTATCCCAAAACAACCACACTCACAGCTTCAGCATTGGCACTCCACTGTGTCCCTGAGTGATTTGGGCACTGGGCATCCCTTTGGTAGTGAATCTTTAAGAATCGTCCAATGACTGATTGATGCAGAGAAAAAACTGTACAATCCTTGGAGAAATCCAAAAAAAGAAACTGCTTCAATACAACAGTCCACAGCAATCTGGCCAACAAGGTTGAGTGAGTGTGCAGCACATAGTATGTAATCAACCAAAGCATTGTGTTCATTTATCTTTGCCTGCATCCCTGAATATTTGCCACTCATATTACTTGCATTGTCATAGCTTTGGCCATGACAACGACTGATGTCAATCCCACTTTTGGTGAGGAAATCAAGTAGGTATGAGGCAAGTTTATCCCATGTGGCTGGTGATGATTATGAAGGTCATGAAATGCTCAACTGGTCAGCTGGGTAGTACATAACGCAAGTTGACAGCTGACATGTGACACCTCCGGTGAGGAGTCGACGTACACTGAAAAAAATCTCAAATCTTTGAGCTCATCTACAATGGCTGATAGAGTCTTCTTTGCCACCAATGAATTAATCACAAATAGTCTTTGATAGATATGATGTATGGCTTTTTCCATGATTTGCGTGTTTATTGAGATGCTCAGCTAAAAAAAGATCAAGCTTAGCGATTAGCTCTAGAACACCAGGGTAACTACCACTGTGTTTCGATCCAACAGTCTTATCTGAGCCACGGAATGGCAGACCACGCTCAGCAAGTAAAACTATGGTTTCGGCTACATATCTGAGAACCTTTTTCCAAAAAGCATGAGCTTCCAAAAACTGGTTTTCCATTTGGATATCAATTCTGCAACTAACTTTCTTTCGGACATGGTAGCTGCTAACTGACAATGCATGCTGCTCACTCACTGCATGATTGGTCATATATGCAGTATTCTTCCAATCACTGAAGCCTTCACAGAACATTCTCCACTTTTTGGAATCAGAAAACAGGCAATAACAAAAACAGTACACTTTCTTCTTAGAAGGTGAATAGATGAGCCATTCTCTCTTGCCAATCTGTTTGTTAGGCTTCACATGCTCCAACATCGATTTGGTCAGATAACGATTCTGATTGGTGTACTCTTGCTTTGTCAATGAAAAGTCAGCATCTAGATATTGGCATTTCTGTGGGCCCTTCTCAGTCCAATATGCAATGAGAAGTCATGTCCCACTTGCCTGGATCATTGGAGAAGGATATTTTTGTATTACTATCACTAGGAAAGTCTTCAGAGGAGTGGCGTCAGACTGCAGCTAGAGAAGTCACAGGAGGCTGCTTCTTTTCATCAGGCACAGGAGCAGCAGGTTTACTTGAGCTGGTATTCGCCTGGACTTCTGCACCACCAGACTTAGTAGGAGGAAAAAACGTTAGGAGAGAAGGAGTACCTTTGAGCACTACATCTTTCTTTGCCCACCTTCAGTTTCTGCCATCCTCCTTTCTTCAACACAGTTTCTGTTTTCCAGTGTAGGCCTTCTTTGTACAAAGTTCAATATTGCATAGGCCCACAAACACTTACTTAGCCCAAAAAGAACAAAATCACAACCACCATAAATTGAATTCACAATCTTGATGGATTAATTTGTACAAAGCAATATCTAATGAGACAAATTTCTGATGGCCTCACTACTGTCACTCAGCTGTTACATCGATATGGAATGGAAGGCCTACAATAGGGCCTAAAGTAGGACCTAAAAATAGGAGGGCCCAAGGCTATAGCCTTATTAGCCTATGGGTTAATCCAGAGCTGATCAGTGGTGACTTTATATTTTCTTCCAGATCACTGACAAAGATATTGCAAAACATTGGGCCAAGAACAGTTCTCTGGCACTCCACTAGAAACAGCCCTATTTGATGAGGACTATACATTAACAATTATGTACTGAGTTCTATCAGTTAAGTGCTTTTATACTTGCCTTGATCCACCAAATCTATAATTGAATCAAAAACATTATTTACTTTTCAGTAAACCTATTTTTAGTAAAATGAAGTGGACTGTCATTACTGATGCTAGCAACCTTTAATTCTTTGATTAAATCCTGTATTAGCTGTTCCATGATTTAGCCTAGGATTGATGTCAGGCTCACTGAACTAAGCTTAGCTGGGTCATCCCACTTACCTTTTTAAAAAACATATTAGCAACATCTTAGCAAAATATTAGCTTTTTTCCCCTGCAGTCTTCTGGAACTTGCCCAGTTTTCCAAAATTTATTGAAAATAGACATAAATAACACAAATTTCCTCAGCCAATTTGTTTAAAATGCTTGGGCACAAATTTAGTCCTGCCTGTTTAAACATGTTAAACTTTAATAATGCTTTTTTTTTTTACCTCATTCCTAGTTACAGTGGGAATAGAAAGCATTTCATTGTTGCTGTAGTATGTGAATACATAATCCACGCTTTCCAAATATTAAATATTTATTGAACTTTTGTGCATATTAAGACAATTTTATCTAAAAGTAATAACAGCTGGACATCATTATTATATTTCTTTTGTTTCCGATATCTTAAAAAATTCCCTTATATCCTTTACCCAAAAGGTAATAGATTTTTCAATGATACTTTTAGCTTCCCCTTATTAACTGTCTACATATTTAATAACTTCTAATTAATACCTATTGATATCAACTTTCCCTTTTTAATTGCTGCTTTCACACCTCTTCTTAACCAGGATGTTTTCTTAAGCCAAAGCAGCCTTTGTTCATGATTGCAGAATTGTGGCTTTTGTGGCATCTCGTAAAATGTTCTTAACTCCCAATTACTCACATTTTTCTATTTAAATTTTCCTCCCAATCAATGTTGTTCAATTGTTTTCTGTTTGGAGAAACTGGCCATTTTACAGCATTTATGTGTTTTACTAACTGGGTTTGCATTCTTTTTTCACACATGTAGCCAGGTTGTGATCACTTGTACCCAGACAACCATTGCCCAAGCCACAATGCTTACACTGTTTTTAGTACCGGACTCTAAGTCTCACGGCCATAGGTTTAAAAACAGCGTAAACATAACCTTACAAAACTTTAGAAGGCTGTCTGTCATACACACACACATCCACCTTTTTGCTGTGTGTTTGCACAGTGATCAGCACAATGGGGTCCTGCTCCATGACTGGGGATCCTATCATAGAAGATTAGGATTGGAAGAGACCTCAGGAGGTTATCTAGTCCAATCCCTTGCTCAAGGCAGGACCAGGACCAACACCAACTAAATCATCCCAGCCAGGGCTTTGTCAAGTCGGGCCTTAAAAATCTCTAAGGATGGAGATTCTACCACCTCCCTAGGTAACCCATTCCAGTGCTTCACCACCCTCCTAGTGAAATAGTGTGTCCTAATATCCAACCTAAACCTCCCCCACTGCAATTTGAGACCATTGTTCCTTGTTCTGTCATCCGCCACTACTGAGAACAGCTGAACTCCATCCTCTTTGGAACCCCCGTTCAGGTAGTTGAAGGCTGCTATCAAATCCCCTCTCTCTTTTCTTCTGCCCAGTTCCCTCAGCTTCTCCTCGTAAGTCATGTGCAACTGCAATAAAAATATCATACATACACACACACACACACACACACAGAGGATTCCATAACCTACTATTTTACCATTTTAAAAATATTTTTCTAACATTAATTCTCACTGTACATTCTCTATAACTCTGTTCCAAATTTAACAGTCTGGGCAGCAATTAGGTTACTCTCCATCTACACCCATTCCTTTTTAATAATTTTATTTGCCTGGACTCTGCCCAAGATAGAGTGAATCATCTTTACTCCCACCATCTTTATGACAGTAGAAATGTGCCATACATCATGACACCAATCTAATTGTCTTGGACACTTTTGAAACATGCTACAGACTCATCCTGTTGACCCTTGGCATTCTCACAGCTAAGCAAATTTCATAAGGCAAGTAATTTAAGTGCCATTTTTTGAGAAAGCAATGCTGTAATTGAAATATAATTTTTTGGTACTTAAATTACATCCTCTCATCTGTTTTTTTAATATATTAAATATATTGATGATTTTCTTGATAGCATTAATTTGAATAGACTACATGGAGTTTAATAAGCATGCATTAAACTCTGCCCATATTCAGTGTATATCACTGGTATATAACTGTTTAAAGCTTTATAGTGTTTTTCTCTCTCTTTACAAACATCACTGGTCTACAATTTTTGAGAAGTCGTCTGCTTCAGAGATAAAATGTGATATTTAATATGTATTTTGATGTGCTGAATTCAAATATGACAATTAAAACAACTGATTGGCTACTGTTTCTAAGATATTTTAGTTTTTACATTTTATGTCTATGTATATTGTGTAGATAGTAGAGTTTTAATCATAAATTGTAAACCTAGGGCTTTTCATGTGTTTATGGTTGCTTTACACGATAATATTTCACCTGTCCTGTTTATGTAACACTTTAAAATCAGCAAAAGGGTTATATAAATAAAATTGATTATGAAACAAAAGGCAAAAAACTATTATGTACATAGTTTAGTCCTATTCAGTGTCTACTTGGGGCTTCTTGTATTCATTAAATGGAGCATCTCTTGTCACTGTCCAGCAATAGTCTGCAAGCATTGATGGGCTCCATTTGCCCTGATAGCCTGCCAGGAGATTCCACTGCTGTAGTCTGGAGCCCAACGGCTCTGCCTTACTCTTGGGTAGTTCCAAATCCCTGACAAGGTCATTCAGTTCACCTTGTGTTATGAGGTGTGGTTCAGAGGAGGAGGATGGGAGAAAATGTGGGTCCTGTGACATTGATTGTTCAAGATCAGAAGTTTCATCCTCTTCCTCTTCCTCGTCTGACTCAAGTGAGAATGATTCTGGTGCATCAGGAACCGGCAGTCCTTCTCCGTGGGGTACTGGGCGTATAGCTGATGGAATGTTTGGATAATGCACAGTCCACTTTGTCTTCTTTGACACACCTTTCCCAACTGGAGGCACCATGCAGAAGTAACAATTGCTGGTATGATCTGTTGGCTCTCTCCAAATCAATGGCACTGCAAAAGGCATAGATTTCCTTTTCCTGTTCAACCACTGGCCAAGATTTGTTGCACAAGTGTTGCAGCATGTGTGTGGGGGCCACCTCTTGTCCTGATCTCCAATTTTGCAGCTAAAATAAAGGTGATAGGCTCTCTTAACCATAGTGGTTATACTGCACTTTTGTGATGCAAAAGTCACTTCACCACAAACATAGCAGAAGTTATCTGCACTGTTCACACAAGTACGAGGCATCTCTGCTCACTTTGGCTAAACAGAAATGTGTCCCTTTGCAAAATCAAACACTGACAAATAAGAGAGCATGACACTGTATGATTTCTAGAGCTGATATAGGCCATTTGTTCAGCAGAGTGATGTAAGCTTCGTTATGATTGCATCATCCATGACTTCTAGGAATACCATGATGCAATTCATATCATGTATGACGCAATACCAGCTTCAGATTGCATCATTCATTGTTTTGCCTAAAAAGCAAGTACTGTCCAAACCCAGTCATAGATTTATTCACAGATCCAGTCAAAGATGTATTTTAGTCATTTCTGGTTTAAATTGAGATCCCTTCCCTTTATAACTCACTTATCCTCCACCATTCCCAAGTCAAGGGTCGTATATACTGACCCAATAGCATATCTTGAAAACTAGAGCCAATCAACAATTTTAAGCATCATTTTTGTTCTCAGTGACCCAGAATTAGTAAAGTTGGACTACTTTTATTTCAGAAGCATTTTGGCTGTAGAGCAGTGGCTTCACAACACTTGTGCAAAGTAGGTAAGTGTTATACGGAGGAGTAAAATGTGATAGAGGTTCAGTAAATTGTCTAAGGTCATCTAGTGAATGATAACATTAGAACGATAACACTAGAACAAGAACAGAACCCAAACATGCTGAGTCAATTCCTCAGCTCCTATCTCCCTTCAGAGCACTAAATAGGACTGTGGAAAGAAAAATCATGTTTTAAAATCAACCATATATTACATGAATTCCATTTGGGGTAATTATATTGTATATGGAGGCAGCTTATCCTACATCTGCCTACTGTGGACTAACCTGCACTTCCTGTGCAGCATGTGATGCTAGCCACTCAAACACAAGTTACCAGACGAGACAGACCACAGATGTGACTCAATATAACAATTCATAAGTTCCTATTATGGCTAGCTTATGTATCTCCTCAGTCTCAATTGCAGAATTATTTCTTCAGCTCCTCTCCTAAAAACAGTCATGTTGTATTGTTGGCATATTCCATGGCAGAGATAGTGGCACATAAGTAGTGCATCCCAGTTCTGTTTCCTATACAACACCATGATAATGATCTTACACTTTCCTCTGCAATGTCTTGTGAATTTATGTCATTGTTTTGTTTTATTAATAACTTAACATTTTGCAGAGAGCACTATCTGCATATTTTAGTAATGAGGTTGCTAAACATGCACAAACATTGATAAGTAGAACAAATCTTTTTATAAGTTCTACACAGTAGAGGTACAGTACTGATTTCTGATATGGATAAAAGCAGAACTAAATCCTGCTAAATAATTTACTAAAACTGCTCCCTGTTCAAATGCTGTTGCTGTCTCAGTTTAGGTATGCTGCTTATCCAATATAACACAGGCAACACCTCTAAAAAGTTACCTTAGATAAAAATGTCATACCTTTAAAGACCACTGTCTTGGGACTTTTCAGGACTTGAAATAGTGCTGCACTTTATTGGATACTATTGGGAATCTCCCTTTTGCAGTGGTAGAAAGCTCTTATATCTAGCCCTGAGATATCAGACCTTAAACCTGTCACAGAAATAAGGACTGAATTATGTCTGTCCCATGTGTAGGCTGGTGCAATTTTTTTGAGAAATATCTCATATAGGCTAGAGAAACAAACATTTTTGTGGCTCATTGATTTCAAATGAACAGCATTGCATTGCAGTTGCCAAGAGGTTTGGAAGTAGCAGCTATTTCATTGAAGATGGATAGTGTGTGGGATACCTCCAGGTGATCAACAGAAGTTTGTGTAATAAATAAGGGTGTTCTCATACAGGTTTCACAATGTGTACACATGTGTATTTTATTAATTTATTTTGAAACTATTCTGATTGGGCACAGAGGATTTGTGTGACTAAAAATGGTGTAATTTTTAACTCCATATGGATACAATGGGACAGTAGTCTCATGGAGAGAAGGCAACATCCTCCATCTGTAGTTATCACAAATATGCAGTGACTGACTCCATCATTAATCCTTAGTTTTCTGGCAAAAACATTTTATTACACCAAAAAATATAAGCAGAGGGATTGAAGGAAAAAGATCCCCTGGGCCAGCAGCTCTGCACACTATGAAAAGGACTGACTGCTTCTTCACGGCATGGCTGTCCCACAGATGTCTTTCCTATTCACAACTGCACAGAACACCCCACCCTCTAATAACTGTGGCAACTACTATAATCACATAAAAAAAGAATTAGGAAAATACTTATGCATTTTGTACTATATTTAATGTGATGCATTTTGCCTAATTAGGCTGGTTGATTCTCCTTGTTTCCAGCTGCTTCTATAGGCATCCAGACTCTTTGCAAAGAAGTGGTACCTATAGAAGCAGTTGGAAAAAGGAAACAAAATCATCCTGTGCCAGAACAATGCTCTAGTGCCAATCAGTAATTGGTCCTCAGACAACAGTTTGGGAATTGCTGCCACTAGGAATTCTCCCAACTATCCCAGGGAAAAACAAATAACAAAAACCCAAAATTAAATTCAGGCTAAACAGGCCTAGAGATTTCCTTTGCACTCCTGTCCTTCCCTTTGTTCAAAAGAAAAGCAAGCACTCACTAAAATCTCTCCCCTAAATAATAATGTATTTTTAAAAGGGAGACATTTGAAGTTAGCGGGCAAAAAGAAAAAAAAAACTAGTTGTGTTTTTGGTAGCAGGAAAGCATGCTTACCTTTAACTTTACTTGTCATACCTGGCTGCTCTGCTTTGTTCTATGCAGACCTTACAGTGACATTTACAAGAGTCCTGCTCTCTTCAGATAGAAGGATTCTTGTCAATTTCACTTCACTGCCATCATAACAAGAATAGAGCAGCAGGCACAGTGGTCAAAGATTTTTTGGAGCACCTGAGATTAGATGGGAAAATGGCAGCCTGGTTTGTTACTTGTTTCATAGTAAATAAGTGTGTTGGAACTCTATTTATTTAAAGGACATTACCCGCACAATGTGACTTGATAAGAACACATCTTTAAGGGAGGTAAAATTGTTGGCAGACTGTACTAACCTTAGAAGAGTCTCTTCAGCTTTTTCAGTGTAGGCCTTGTAGCATATGAAGCAAATTAGGACAAAGACAATGGAAAATATCAAAACAAAATTTTTTACTACTATAAAATTATGAGAGACGTATCAAGTATCTCACTAGACTGATGAATCAATGAAACAGATTTTAGATAGTTAAATTAAAGCGTAGCTTTTCTGTAGTGCCTTGTCATATTTGTTTTCTCTCCTTACCCCCAAAAAATTGAGTTTTATTTCATGTTTGGGTCCTAGCACAGCTAAATACAACTGAATTATTTTTCCACTAACTTTTTGAAAAACAAATATTTGATCTGATTTATAGAACAAGTATGAATCAGAACTAAATTTAAGCAGAAAGACATGCCTTTCCAACTTGTAATAAAACATATGTAATAATAATACCTACCTGTCATACACAGATAGTGAGATAAAAACAGTTTTTATCAGTATAACATATAAAACATTTTAATATATAAATATACAAACATTAATCAATCAATCTTAATACTCCTAAGAGGTAGATGGGTAAGATTATTATCCCCATTTTTCAATATTTCTTTTGTACATATATCTTGAGTACTAAATAACCAAGAAAACCTGGTTTGCAAAACAGTCTTTTATTGTATCCGTGCCACACATATTAGTGAAAAATAACACTCCTATAAAAAGAAAAAAAAGAATGCTACCTTTTCCACAACGTTTTTGTTTTAAATAAAGCTTCAAGTACTCTTACATACGTACAAAAAAAAAAATTTCTGATCTATCTGCCTCCAACAGGCCACCACAACACACAGTAGATAAAACACAGTGGTTACAAATGTTTTTTTGTTATTTCTGTGGCAAGGCAAATGGAGGGAAATGTTTCTATGAAAAAATACTGTGTGCGTAAGAAATTGTCACAATTTTATTTCACATGGATACAAATGATTATACTTAAATCTGAGGCCCTGGTGGCTTGAAATTATATAACAAAATAGAAAAATGGAAAACTAATATCCCCTACACCCTGTTTTAAAGGCAGGCACTACCAAGATTAAGGAGACTCCACAGTGTTGGTAGAGGATAATTACTGTACAAGCCGTATAGCTACAATTACCTTAAGACTAAAATAAAATGCTACAGTCCTTCTAAGGCATAAACAATAATGTCTGCAAATAATATGTACACATCATACATATTTAAAACAAGACGTAATATAAACAGTAATGAACAGTATATACATATGTCTCAAATTTTCTTCACTGTCTTCAAATACAATTTTACTACACAAGTGATGCAGCAACATATATATATAAATGTACTTGTAACTCTACAGTAAAGTTTTAACTTTTAGTGCTTTTATAGCACAACAGTGTAAACAGTTTTACTTGGCTTTGTTTTATATTTTAAAACATTCCTTGTTGTATTTTCAAGATTTAAAGCAATTTTTCTAATTCTTCCTTTTCACAGAAAACGAAGATTCTGGATGCTGTTTAATCATAAATAATTCATAAAATTAAATACATTCACTAAAAAATAAACTACAAAGTAAAAAAATGAAAAATAGATATTTATTGAAAGGGGAAAAGAGAACCATTTCCCCATGTAGAGCTCTGGTGGTTGAATATTCAGTGCGTTTTGATATATTTTAAATTGCTATTGCACTATAACACCCCTTTCTTTGAAATTCTTTGGGTGTGCTTCCCTGTTCTACCTAAATTAGTTTGATAAAACACACAAACCAATAACCAAGGGCCATGGCTGCTGTAGGAGTGAAGCCTTTAGAATTAGTATCACTCTTCTGCGATACTTCTCTTTAAGGAAAAAAAAAAAGCAGTCATTAGTTATGCGTGTGCCTTGCACTTTTTATGTAAATACAGTTCACATTGCTGGTCTCATTTGTCCTTGTTTAAGGAAAAAACTGAGTTCTGATAAATTCAGCTCACTTTGAAAATCTCTGTCCATTTCTTTTCAAAATATTTCCTCATGTTGTGGCCAGCCCTGCCTATGTCAGAATCATCTTCATTAAAGGTTTCACAGTTGTCAAAAACAAGCCTGATGTCTAGAGAAAATGCTTCAAGATTAGGGTACCTGAAAGAACAGAGAGGGTAAGGTTTTTTTGGAACACAGAATCCCAGGGAAAAAAATAAAACCTACATATATCAGAAGGGAACGTAAAAATACAAATTAATGTACAGGTGACCATGAAATCCTCAGTATATACTGTACATCTCAGTTATAATTTTAACATTTCTAGTTTTAATATGAACTAATTCCAGGAAAATAGTCTTTACAGCAAAGAAGATAATTTCTATTTTTGTTTTTGATGTTTGCAGAAAGTACAGTCTAGGAGGGAGAATTCCAGGTCTATACTAGAACCAATACCAATTTTCAACCAACACTCTTCCCTCAATAGTTTTCTGGTTAAAATAATAAGGAATTATTCCCATTTTACTCCTCCCTTATTTGGCTGCATCACTGACTTTTAAATGGACTAAAGAGTTCCCTTAACTTTTCTTGTGATAGCAATCTGTACAGCATATGGACCCATATGTGTATGTCTCCATATCAAAGAAAAATCCGCAGCTGGCTTGTGCCAGCTAAGCTGGACCTCAAGCTGCAGGATGGAAGGGTCCCAGAGTTTGGCGGAGTACCCAGTGATCGCTTAATGTTCTGCAAAGATGTGGACTGACACTCATGTCGCCGCTCTACAGATCTCTGAGATGGGGACATTCTTGAAAAAGACAACGGATGACATAGAGCTTGTGAAGAGTGTATGAATAGTATCCGAATGGGTCATACTGCAAACTTGGTAACGGTGTCTGATACAGTTTGAGCTCACTTGGAGCTCTTTGGGCTGATACTGCTGAGCCTGTGGCTCTTTCCACAATGAAGAGGAAAAGCTAGGGGGACTTCCTGAAAATCTTCGTCCTGTCCAGGTAGAAGGCTAGGGCTCTCCTGACATCTAGTGTGTGCAATATAACCTCCCTGTTGTCTCGGTGAGGCTTGGGGTAGAAGGTTGGAAGATGAATTAACTGGTTCATGTAAAATGGGGAAGTTACTTTGCGAATGAATTTCAGATGTGGCCTGAGAGTAAGCTTGTCTGAAAAGAATACTATGTATGAGGGATGTGCCATCAGAACCACTATTTCTCCTATTCTCCTAGCAGAGGTGATCGCTATCAGGAAGGCCTGAGGTACATAAGCGAACAAGTGGCCATGGGTTTGAAGGGAGGCCTAGTCAATCCTTTCAGTACCAGGTTTAGGTCCCATGTGGAAGCAAGAAGTTGAGGTTGTGGGAAGAAGTTTACTATATCCTAGAGGAACCTTTCACTCATCGAGTGTGACAGCACCAAGCATCCCTCTACTGCAGGCCTGCACAACTCGTAAAGCGGTGAGGACCACATTACTCCAAAGAAAACAGCTGAGGGCCGAAATCCCCCGGCCCCACAGAAACACCCCTGCCCAGCACCTCCCGACCCCATGGAAACATCCTGCCCCAGCGCCACCCAGCCCTGCAGAAACAAATCCTCCTTCCCCAGCGCCGCCCCACCAAAACAGCTGTGGGCCAAAAAGGAAGGTTGGGGGTGGAGAGGTGATACTTTATTTTAAATCAACCAGGGGCTCCCAGCTGAAGAGGTGGCTGGGAGTCCTCAGGGGCAAATTAAAGGGTCCAGGGCTCTGGCAGCTGGGGGAATCGGAGCTTTGCAGGGCTGGGGCAGGGATTCAAAGGGCCCAGAGCTCCTGCCGCTGAGGGGAGCCTGAGCCCTTTAAATCCCAGCCCCAGCCCAGCTGCTGGAGCCAGGGTGAGATTCAAAGGGCTCTGGGCTGCCTGCAGCTGCGGGGAGCTCTGGGCCCTTTAAATCCCAGCCGGGGCTGGGATTCTAACAGCTCTGGGCTGCCGGCAGCCCCGGGGAGCCCTGAGCCCTTTAAATCCCAGCCCCAGCCCGCGGCCAGGACTCAAAGGGCTCTGGGCTGCCTGCAGGGGCGGGGAGCCCAGAGCCCTTTAAATCCCAGCCGCAGCCGGGATTCAAAGGGCTCTGGGCTGCCTGCAGCTGCAGGGAGCCCAGAGCCCTTTAAATACCAGCTGCGGGGAGCCCAGAGCCCTTTAAATCCCAGCAGCGGCCGGGATTCAAAGGGCTCTGGGCTGCCCGCAGAGCACCGTGTGCGCGGGATTTAGAATCCCCCCGCAGGCCACACAGTTAGCCTTCACGAGCTGCATGCAGCCCACAGGCCGTATGTTGTGCAGGCCTGCTCTACTGGTTGATGGAAGGCTATTACAGCCACTAGGTGGACTCTGAGAAAACTCAGAGAAAGCCCCAATTTTTTTTTAGTGCAGTCTAAAGTACATGGAAGAGCCAAGGATGTCAGGGAGATTTGCTGGGAAGCACACCAAATCCAAAACCTGGACCATTTTTGCAGGTAGGTACGTTGTGTCGAGAACTTTCTACTGTGTAATAATACCTCTTGCACCTCTTTCAACAGGGGCTTTCTAGGTGTTTGAACTAAGAAAGAGCCATGCCTTGAAATGGAGAACCCCCTAGTTGGGATGCAGGTTACATCCTCTGTCCTGGGAGAGAAGGTTCGGAGTGACTGGGAGAGAGATCAGCAGGCACATTGTGAACTGTCTCAGCCAAGTAGGAACGATCAGAATGACATCTGCGCCATCCCTTATTTTCAGCAGGACCTTCAATAGTAGGGGAAAAGGAGGAAAGGTGTAAAGGAAGTCCCCATCCCAGGGCAGGAGGACAGCATCGCCCAAGGTGTGTTTTCCTATTCCCGCCCTGGAGCAGCAGCATGGACATTTTTTATTCAGCTAAGTGGCGAACAAGTCTGTGGTCAGCACCCCCCACTGCCTGAATAGATTGTGAAATACTACTAGGTCTAGCTCCCACTTGTGGTCATGTGGGAATTTGTGACAGGCTGTCCACTGTGGAATGCTGTGTGCCCAGAAGATAGGCTGCTGATAGTGTGACATCATGGGAGATAAACCAGTTCATAGTCTCATCAGACTTGGCCCCCCCTTGTCGATTTATATCGTGTATGCAGGCTATGTTGTCTGTTAGAACTCTTGGGTGTGATCCTTTGATCAATGGCAGGAAGTGGGTGCAGGCGTTCCTAACCTCTCTGACCTCGAGACTGATGTGAAGGGAGATCTCCATGGGTGACCACTTGCCTTATGTGGTGAGGTAATTTAGATGTGCACCCCATCCTATGAGCAATACATCAGTGGAGGGAAGAACTGAAGAGTAAGGTTGCGAGAAGGGAATCCCTCTGCAAACGTAAGCTGGGTCTTTCCATCAGTTTAAGGAGTTTTTGATCCTGGAGAGTAGTGACTGGGGTTTCTCTAACCTGTCCCTGTTAGAGCTGAGCTGAACCCCATCTGAAGGCATCACATGTGAAGCCTGGCATGTGATATTACTGCTGTGCTCGCTGCCATATGCTCCAAGAGTTGGAGGCAGTGTCTAATATTTGTGGGCTTCTTTGTACATCTCTCTGAGTGTGACCAAGGAGAGAAATCTGTGTGGAGGTAGCAGAGCTCTGGCCTGTAGTGAATCACAGTCTGTGCCTATGAATTCCAGGCACAGTATTGGAATGAGGATTGACTTCTCAGCATTGATCTGTAGACCCAATTCTGTAAACAGGCAAACTGTATTTGGTGAGAGTCTCTAGGAAAGATGGGGCTCTGAGGAGACAATCATCCAGATAAAGGTAAATCATGATCCCTTGGGAGTGTAAGTGCATGAATACTACTGAGAGAACCTTGAAAAATACTCTCATGGCTGATGATAGTCCAAAGGGGACCACTGTATATTAGTAAGTGGTTTTGTCCTAGAGTGAATCTGAGAAATCGTCTTGAGAGATATGAAAGTAGGAGTCCAGAAGATCGATGGCCGAAAACCAGTCTCCCTGTTCTGACGCTGGAATGACTGTTGCTAGAGTGACATCTTGAATTTTTGAGATTTGACAAACTTGTTGAGAGCTCTGAGGTCTAGTAAGGGTCTCCAGCCTCCCTTCCTCTTGGGTATTAGGAAAGACTGAGAATAGAACCCTTTGCTTCATAGATGTGGAGGTACCAGTTCTATAACTCCTAACAGGAGGAGGCAATTGATCTTCTGTAGTAATAAACTCTAGTGAGAAGGGTCCCCAAAGATGGATGGGGAAGGGTGCTGTGGAGGGGGTGGGAGGTAAAATGGATGGAGTACCCAGTGGGAACGATCTCTAAGATCCATCTGTCCAATGTTATGTGTTCCCAGGCACTGCAAAATGATACTAATTGGTAGCCCAATAGGTATAAAAGCATTGGTCGGCTATAGTAGTTGGGGGGCATGGTCTAGTGACACCGCAACTAGCCTGTCAAAATTGGTATTTGGATGTAGACAGCTGGGAATAGGAAGATTGTGACCCAAATGGTTTATGCCTAGAAAATTAACTTTTCTTTCTCTGAGGTTTGTATGGGCATTGAGCCGGATATTGGGATGTGCGTACTCTATACAGGGCACTGCCTCCGTGTTCCTCCATGATGTCTTTTGGAGATGCTGAAGCTGCAGATGTTGCGCTGAGGGGATGTGCCTCAAGGATTCTCAGGTGATGCTCAAAGCTTGAGAGGCATGCTGGTGATATGCTGCCCAAGGGTCCTAATATGGCCACTGGGGTGGAGATGGCATAGAGCCCAGTGGTGGTGCCCATGGATGGCCATTCCAAGATGGTGATGGTGGGGCCATCTGAGGGTTTACTCTAGAGCCCTGCTGATGTTGGGAACCATACAGAGCCTGAGAGGAATACTGTGACGCCTTCTCCTCTGGCTCACTGTCTGACCCTTCACTAAAGAGCGGGGGAGCATGGCATGGCAGCGGAGATAATTCCCATGCTAGGCGGAGGCTCGGTGTAGAGGTCCCGATACTAAGAAGGAGGTTTCTGGAGTGGTGGAATTCCACCAGTACCAAAGACAGTACTGGGGGAGACGGGGATCTTGCCCGTACTGGTCACTCCGGTGCCAGATGCGGTGTTGATGATGGTACTGATATATACTCGTGTACTGAGAGTGCCTAGTCCTGTCCCTCAGTGCCGATGACTCAGTGCCTGTACCCATTAGGTCCATGGGCATGTCAATGGCACCAGCTGCTGTCGTTTCTGTGAGTCGTGGGTACCAGACTGAGAAGGTCTCAGTGCTGACCATACCGAAGATACCGAGCATGATGGGGATTGGTTACAGCTATCTCAGGGCTCACTATGGGGGCTTCCTGCCTTCTTCTTTGATGAGTGGGAAGGGTCAGCAGCTTGCTTCTTCGACCCACAGCCTTTAGATGTAGAGGGATGTGGGGAAAACTCACGTCTGTCAGGTGACTTGTGGTGTGGATCCTGAGAAGATCCGAGAGCCGCCTCCATGAAGATAATCTTCTGTTGGAGAGCTCTGTCCTTATGTGAAAATGGCCTGAGCTACTGGCAGAGACCACGTCTGCTGGATGTGGCCTTCCCCAAGGCAGGGAATGCACTGGGAATGCTTGTCTTCAATAGAGATTGCCTCCTTGCAGGTAAGGCACTTCTTGAAGCCCGGTGAACCAGGCATACTCTATAGGGGAAAGGTCTCCAAGAAGAAAGAAAAGCACGTGGGTGGGGTGTTAAAATATTTTTAATTTTAATTATTCTTTATTTTATTTTAAGAGAATAATGGGGTCTAGAAAACACTACAATTATACTAAGAGACAGACTAATTACAGAAATGAAAATAGAAAGTAATGTTCCCAATGCACTGCGAATAGCTCCATCTCTAACCAGGGGCAGTTGAGAAGGAACTGAGGTGGGGTTAGCCAGTGCATGCTGACTAGCTTCATTGCGCAGCACAAGGAGAGACAGTGCATGTGCGGGCATAGTGGATGCTGATACTGAAATTCTCTTATCAGCAGCTCAGGGATGCAAACACAACTACAGTGGGGCTCCCATAGTGACACGACTTGAAGAATGTTGCATTTCCATTGCACTGGTACCCCAAGCAATAAGGAAAGTGCCCAAGCATCTCTGCACCTCTGTACTTCTATATCCTTTGGATCTGACCTCGCTAGCAGGGGACAATCCTGCACTAGAAAAGTCAGTGACAAAGCTCCAATTAACTTTCAGTGGTACACGCCCAGACCTCCACAAATCACTAGCCTCCTTCCAGATCAAGTAGCTACTAGTAGGCCACTTGCAGATATTCTAGCTTGTAACATGGATATGCTGAAGATTTTGTTCCTCAGCCTTATGCCACTGGAGCACACTTTCCCTCTGAGCTAGACTGTACTCCCACTTTATGATTTGGTCCACTATTTGAAATTTAGTCCTAGATCCTTATCACATGGAGAATATTGATACATTGCGACAGTGCGTGACCTCGCAAACAGAGGAGAATTTTACCATTCAAAAGGAAATTTTTTGAGGGGGGATATCAATGTACTACACTGGAAAAAGTATATTCCGCCATTTTTTCAGTCCATAATCTGATTTAAGCCTTCTTGATATTATGTACAACATTTGATTGCATGAGTTATTGTTGTTTGAAAAGGAGATGCATACACTGAATTAACCTTTTCTAATAAGCACATTTGTATATACATCTTAGTGGCTCATAGTATGGAATAGCACAATGACAACTGAAACTCAGGGTATGGCTACACTACCCACCGGATCAGCAGATAGCAATCGATCTATCAGGGATTGATTTATCGCGTGTAGTGTAGACACAATAAATCCATCTCCGATTGCTCTCCCGTTGACTGCTGAACTTCAGCAGTGCGAGAGGCGGAAGCAAAGTCAACGAGGAAGCCACGGCCGTCGATCCAGCACCGTGAGGATGCGAAGTAAGTAATTTTAATTCGATCTAAGATATGTCAACTTCTGCTACTCTATTCTCGTAGCTGAAGTTGTGTATCATAGATCGATCCCCCCCTCTCAGTGTAGATCAGGCCTGAAATACAACAGCAATGGGCAAATATAAAATAACTAGGTAGAGAGAAAACTGATTTCAGAGTCAATAAGGCTTACTGAATTATTTGGCTATATTTGTAAAACTCCCTTGACCTACTTTTATAGGACTTCTAAAAGAAGTATTTTATGCTGTACTGCTGTTCTCATTTTTGGTTCTAGTTTGGATATATGAGATGCTGAGGTCAACTCTGCTGAGCTGTCTAACCATCACCTCATCTGCTTCAAAGCACTGTTTTCAATATTAAACCAATTTTTTTAAAAAAGAAACAAGGAATCAGGCAAAAATGAAACTAAATCCATAACAAGACTTGTTGTGCAGAGGTACAGAAAAATCTTGCATAAATACAGTGTATAATCCTCAATCCGTGGGCCAAGTATGTAATCCTCATTCAAGTAAATCTTCCACTGGTTTTAACTGGAGTTTTTTCTAAGTAAGGAGTCCAGAATCAGGCACCATCCATGCTTCAAGTCTTAAGTGTGAGTATGGGTTTAAATTGAAGATTTATGGATTGCCTATACACAAAACTTGCATCAGTTTCACTTAAACAGCTTTAAAAACCAATTTAGTTAAACTAGCGCATACCCTGTGTGGACACTCATATTGGTTAAAAGCTGGATGTATGCATTTATCAGCTTGCACATTGAAATTATAGTTGCAAGCTAAACCAATATAAACCAGGGTTTAAACCAACATTATAATCTCAACACACAAAAGCTGCAATAGTTTAATTATGGACATGTCTAAACTACAGCTGTAGTGCCATAGCTGTGCCACTGTAGCACCATAGTGTAGATGCTTCCTACATCGATGGAAGGGGTTTTTCCATTAATGTAACAAATCCACCTCTTGAAGAGGTGGTAGCTAGGCTGATAGAAGAATTCTTCTATCAGTTTAACTGCATCTACATTGTGATTTAGGTTTACCTAACTACAGCATTTTGGACATGAAAATTTTCACACCCTGAGCAATATAGCTAAGTCGATCTCATTTTTAAGTGCAGGCCAGGCCTAAAGCAGTTTAAAAATCACACCTTTAGTTAAACTGGTACAACTTAGTGTGTAGACCAGGCTGTCATTCACCACTGCCTTGTACTCTGATATTTACACCAGCGTAAAATGGGCACAAGATGTTACCTTCTTAGAATTCTACTCATGTTGTTGGGTGCATTTTACAACTATTTAAGGGCCTGATACTGTAAATTAGTGTGCTTTCCTGTCCTTTGTGATCACTTATGCATAACTATATTTTCTTAATATTTTATTGAACTTCACAAATACCTACAGTATAGTACAAGCAAAACATTTTACTTCTGAATTTGTGTTGGTTGCAGTGATGACTCCATGACATCCTTGGGAATTTCAGGCTATATTTCCATCATCATCTATTGGGTGGCAAGTGTAATAGCATTAACAGGCAGAATCAAATTTTCTGTTTCTTTGGTATTCTTTGCATTGCCTATCCTGGCCCAGTGACTCTACAGCATGCCAGACCTATAGTACTGCTATAAAGTATTACCTACAGTAGTCATTATTCAGAGGAATGGTTGAAAAGAAAGGCTTATAGTTGTACACTTTAGTGTGTGTGTGTGTAAATCTGTCATAGGATCAAATTCAGCTACATGTGGGAGAGTGCCTTGCCTTGCCCTAACAAACCCTCCATAGCCTGTTCTGAATGGAGCTAATGGACTCTGAAGGGAGTCCATCTCTTCTTCCTTGGCTGAAAGTTGCTTCATTGTTGGTTCTTAAGATTGTGGGGATGCAAACTGGAAAGAAATGACAGGTGAGATCTTTCCATATGAATTGAAAAAGGGTCAGGGGAAGGGGTAAATAATTGTTCCCGTTATTTATTTTAATTTTCTCTAACGAGAGATGCAATTTTAATTTCAGGACTATGAAATAATTAATCACCATTTGTTGTAATGTTTCATGCTTCTCTCTAGTATGTAGCTTTGGAATGAATTATAACCAATGTACAGTAATACTTAAAGAGCTGTCAACTTAAAAATTACATTCCTGTCTTGAAATTAAAAAACAAAATCAAAAACACATAAGTAACTCAAAAGACTACAACAACTGAAATAAATAAAACATTGATTTTTCAGTGGTTTTTTGGGGCATTTGAGAGCACTTTGTGGTCAGTTTTACTGTTTTCTCTCTGAAGTTTGTTTCTCAGCTTCCCTTGATGTTTGAAAGGGTATTTCACATAGGAACAGGGAAGAGAGAAATATTTATAAAACATGAAATTGTAAAGAACCATAACAATTAGCAGGGGAACTACAGGGCATAAACAGCATCTGAAATTACTTTGAATTCCTTGTTTTTAAAATGACTAGATTTCAAGTTGATTGTGTCATTTTAATTTTTTTGCTGAACGTTCACAAATGTAATGTACAGTATGTTTACTTACTGTCCACTGCTTAGCTTCTCTCTGATGGTGGAAAAGTCCATAGGTTTTTTAATAACCTTCTTATAACCAGGAACAAGTTTCAAGTTTACAGGAAGTAGAAAAGGCCATGCATCTTCATGAGTTTCCAATTCAGACAGGATCATGCTGAATAAAACATGGTTTTAAATCAATACCTTCAGCTGTTGGCTCATTTGCACAGGATATTCACTGTTATGTACATTCACTATGTGTTGTCACTCTATTAACTTTACTAGGGATAGCATACTATTGTCATATATAGAGCATAACGCACTCAATAAGTAACGTTTCTCGTTAATGATCAGTTTGTCATTTATACTCTTTAAAGCTAGTTCCCCAGGAAGAAATTCAAATTATTTTTTTTAAACAGAATATAATGTATCCATGTAAATTTTCCACAGGGTGATTTAAAACAAATAAAACGAGTGCTACTAATTTTCTAAAACAGTCTAAAGGCTTAATTATGCTACTTGCCAGTGAAAGCCAACCAGCAAGGGAAAAAGGTGCACCACAGGAATGGTGAGGCCCTCTGTGGGGCAGAATGCTTCTTTGACATGTGCTGGGCATCTGGATTTCTTACACCTTTAGAAAGTTGTAGACAACACTTCTCTCCTCAGTCTCCACCTGCCAGCTCTTTTTAGCACACAGGAGAAAAGGGGGTAGGATTTCATAGCCACACCCCACCTTGCTATTCTCTCAGGAGAACAAGTGTTGCAACAGGTAGCTTTAGCTGGGTACTCCTATTACACACACTTGCAGTCCCCCAATGGCTGCAATCAAATTATTGCTGCCTCCTGTGTGGGGCACCATAGGGAACAGGGCTCTGCGCTCTCTCTACTACAAGCACACTAACAGAGCAGCAGGCAGTATCTGGCTTCAAACAAATGCTTATATATAGCTCTTACAAAAGACAGGCAGACAGTACCTGCATATAGCCAGGTCCTTGGATTCATCTCTTTTAGGCTTCTTCGTAGGAGTGAAGCTTTCTTGTTTCAATTGGTTAGAAATATTTTCATCAATTTTTCTTTTTTTGGGGTCTGTTTTTCCTCTTTTTAAAGAGCTACTTGTAGTTGCAGAGTCTTCATCCTCCGTATCTCCTGTTAAAGACAATTTCCTGCCTCTCTTTTGTTCATTACTTTTTTTCCCTTTGATCTGAAGTTTTTTTATTTTTAGGGTTTGACCACTTGCCTACAATAGAGAGAATCCAAGTATGTAACAAAACATAACCAGATTACACAGAAGTATGTATTATTTGTAAACAGAAAACCCATGAAAGTCTGACACACTAAACAGTATCAAAACACAATCGCTGCATTTAATATGACGTACAAAGAACAGGTAGATCACTTAATTCTTCTTTATCTCTAAAGGTCATAGACTGTATAGATTCATAAGCCAATATTTTCAGAAGTGATTAGGAATTCTGGGTCCTCAATTTAGAACACTATAAAAGGCACCTGATTTCCAGAAGATACTGAACCGTGCTCTAATAACCAGGCCACTTTATGGCATCTTAAAGTTGAGGCAAACAAAAATCAGTAGTCTCTTAGGAAAAATCTTGGCTATAGTCTTAATTCAAAAGTCCACTGGAATTCTTTAAAGCTCTAGAAATTTCTGGACAGTCCCCTCTCCCAGTCCTCTCAACTTCATAACATTAATTCTAGATAGATCGATCGATTGATAGATATAATTAAGGAAGCAGTTTTAGTCCTGGGGGAAAGGTAGAACCACTGTGAGTTGTCACGACGGTTGTAAACAGCAACGTATCAAGATGGCAAGATAGGGGAGTATATTAGGATGGGTCCTATTTTAAGAACTTCACTTTTGATACTGAAGAGGGATTAACCAGCACACAAATAAAATTTTACAGCTAAAACTAAATTGTGAGGAGCTGAAAATCCCAGTATGAACAGAATAAAAATATAAAAGGAGACAGAGATTAGAAACATAGGCTGAAAAAAAATCCATGAGATTCAATTTGAGAAAATGAAAAATCTGGATACATTTGGATTACAATAATCTAGATACATATATCCTGTGGAAATAAGAAACCTGGAGAGCAATAATGCTGAAAAAGACATAAGGGTAATAATGGACAACAAACCACAAATACATTTACGGTGTAATATTGCTGGTAAAAAAATACAATTTCAGACTACATATTCAAAAAGATTAAAAGGCTGGTGAAGTAATGGTCTTCCTCTAAATGGTTTGGTACAACCACACCTGGAATACTGCATTTGTTTCTGACCAGTACTACTCCAGTTCTAGGAGATAGGTAATAATTGAAGATATACCAATTACCTATTATTACTGGTAAGACAGTGAAGATTGTAGAAAATTAAGATTTTTATTTAAAGGTCAGTAAACAAGGAATTCATCGCTTTATGCAGAAAGATTAGAAAAGTTAAATATGTATAGTGTGGCTAAGACAACGAAGAGAGAACACGAAAGAAGTCTACAAATACATGAATGATATAAATAATATGGAGGGAAGGAAAATACATACTATACACACACACATATAATGGGATGAAACTAAGAAAGTGAACATGGCAGGCTAAAAAGCAGTGAAAACTTCCTGACAGCAAGATATATGAGGCTTTGAAAAAATGTGCTAAAAGAGGTGGCAGCCCTACCACTGGACTTTTAAAACTAGACTGGACAAAACACTAGATTTTGTATTAACAGATACTATAAAAATATCTAAATATAGACAGGAACTAGAAAGGAAAGGACTGAATGATTGAATAGGTCTTTTCCATGTTTACAGTCTAATTCTAATGGCTCCTTTCTTGATTAAAGATTCTGAAAACCCTAGTTTAGTTTTAATATCAGGATGCAGGAGGTCTAGAAAACAGACTAAGAATTTAGTAGATTAATTACAGTGAAATTCCACAACTAGACAAAGGGATTCATTCAGAGGACCATATGGCCATCATGCAAAGTGAAAGGGATGATAAACAGGATATAAAAACCAGCCCATGTCTGCATAGGGGAGGACAGATATGCAAAAGCCTAAAAAGGAGCCATAGCAGGTTGAGGAAAACAAGACGTCTCCAGCAAGGCTATGCTGAAAGGGGAACATAACAGATTTATAGGTTGCATTCATGAAGTTCCATTTAGCTGCCTATGCGATGATAATGAACTCCAAAATGTCCCTTATTTGATAAAAGGAGAAGAGAGAGTCCAAGGATGTCTCTAAATGAAAAATCTCAACTAAACATTATACAGATATTTCCTGATGAGTCTGTAAACAGGGTTTGGGTATTGACAGCACCAAAAAAACACCATTACATCTGAATTCACATTCTAATCTTAACAGGGATTTCCTAAATCTAGAAGTCAAGCATCTAAAGCTACTGAACAGAGTACACTGAAGTTTTCCTAAACTCATCCCACCAACTATTCTCCAGCCAATATGTTATAAAATTAACATAATATAAATGAATAAAAAGACACCCTGTCAAAATAAAAACTATGTATTAAAAATGGTTGCGTTACACACACCTTGGAGAATTTAAACAATAATTTAAAAAATCATATTTAATTTCACAATATTTGTTTATTGACTTTCTATACTTCATTTATCTTCATTTAGTAAATTTTACTTCTTGTTTCTCAAGCACTAGCAAAATGCTGCTATATTCTGGGGGCAAATACTAAGAAAATGTTTAAATATACCCAAAACCAATTTCACTGACACTCTAAAATACAATTTTCTAACATTTGTGTTAGGTTTTGTAAAATGCTATTTTATTTTTTCAATCTCCCACTTGTGCTTTAGTGTTCACATCTGATTGTGTTACATTTATTACCAGGATACAAGCAATGATGATGCTGAAGGCCCTTTTAGATATCTGGGTTCTCTATTTAGTTATCTAAAGAAAAGACGGTTACTCACCTTTGTAACTGTTGTTCTTCGAGATGTGTTGCTCATATCCATTCCAGGTAGGTGTATGCGCCGCGCGTGCACGTTTGCCGGAAACTTTTTACCCTAGCAACTCCAGTGGGCCGGCAGGTCGCCCTCTAGAGTGGCGCCACTATGGCACTAGATATATACCTCTGCCGGCCAGCCCGCTCCTCAGTTCCTTCTTGCCGGCTACTCCGACAGTGAGGAAGTAGGGCGGGTGTGGAATGGATATGAGCAACACATCTCGAAGAACAACAGTTACAAAGGTGAGTAACTGTTTTTTCTTCTTCGAGTGATAGCTCATATCCATTCCAGGTAGGTGAATCCCAAGCCTTACCTAGGCGGTGGGGTCGGAATGAGAGGTCGTGGCCAGGAGTACTGCAGAGCCAAAGGCCGCATCATCTCTGGACTGCTGAACCAGGGCGTAATGGGAAGCAAATGTGTGGACCGATGACCAGGTCGCCGCCCTACAAATCTCTTGGATTGGCACGCGGGCAAGGAAAGCCAGCGATGATGCCTGTGCTCTGGTGGAGTGAGCAGTCACATGGCCCGTCGGAACGTGGGCCAGGTCGTAGCAGGTCCTGATGCAGGAGGTAACCCAGGAAGATATCCTCTGCGAGGAAATCGGTAGCCCCTTGACCCGGTCCGCTACCGCCACGAATAACTGGGGGGACTTGAGGAACGGTTTGGTCCTGTCCACATAAAATGCTAGCGCCCGACGGACATCTAGCGAGTGGAGCTGTTGCTCCCTGCGGGACGAATGGGGCTTTGGGAAAAAGACGGGGAGGAAGATCTCCTGGTTAATGTGGAAAGCCGAGACCACCTTGGGAAGAAAGGCAGGGTGTGGTCTCAGCTGCACCTTGTCTTTATGGAAGACCGTATACGGGGGATCTACTGTGAGGGCCCGTAGCTCTGACACCCGTCTAGCTGAGGTGATGGCCACTAGGAAGGCGGTCTTCCACGAGAGATAGAGCAGGGAGCAAGTAGCTAATGGCTCGAATGGAGGACCCATGAGCCGAGTTAGGACCAGGCTGAGATCCCATGAAGGGGCAGGAGGGCGGATCTGTGGATAGAGACGCTCCAGTCCCTTCAGGAATCTCGCCACCATAGGGTGGGAGAAGACGGAACATCCGTCCACTCCAGGATGAAACGCGGAGATGGCCGCTAGGTGGACCCGGAGGGACGACAACGCCAGACCCTGGGCCTTGAGGGACCAGATGTAGTCTAGAATAGTGGTGATGGGAGTCTCCATAGGGAGAAGACCTTTCTCCGAACACCAACAGGAGAAACGCTTCCACTTAGCCGAGTAAGTAGCCCTGGTGGAAGGCTTACTACTGCCCGGGGGAACCTCCCGAACCGGGGTAGAGCAGCGTAGCTCGGAACCTGTCAACCACGCAGGAGCCATGCCGTAAGGTGCAGAGACGGAAGGTCCGGGTGACAGAGCCTGCCGTGGTGCTGGGTGATCAGGTCCAGATGTAGGGGCAGGGCAACTGGGTTGGCTACTGAGAGGTCCAGCAACATGGGGTACCAATGTTGTCTGGCCCATGCTGGAGCTATGAGAATCACCCGAGCTCTGTCTCTGCGCACCTTGAGGAGAACCCTGTGTATCAGCGGAACGGGAGGGAACGCGTAACACAGGTGGGTTGCCCATGGGATCAGGAAGGCATCTGCTATAGACCCTGGCTCCCGACCCTGGAAGGAGCAGAATGCTCGACACTTCCTGTTCTCCCTGGATGCGAAGAGGTCCATCCGGGGACAACCCCACCTCTGGAAGAGTGAGAGGGCGACGTCTGGACGGAGGGACCACTCGTGCGAGCGGAAGGATCTGCTCAGTCGGTCCGCTAGAGTGTACCGCGCTCCCGGCAGATAGGAGGCGGAAAGGTGAACGGCATGGGCTATGCAAAACTCCCAGAGACGCATCGCCTCGAGACATAGGGGAGAGGACCTGATGCCGCCCTGCTTGTTGATGTAAAACATGGTCGTCGTGTTGTTGGTGAACACCGCGACACAACGACCTTGAAGGAGATGGAGAAACGCTTGACAAGCAAGACGGACCGCTCTCAACTCTTGTATGCTGATGTGGAGGTCCATCTCCTGAGGGGTCCACAAGCCCTGAGTTCTTTGGGCGCCGCAGTGCGCCCCCCAGCCCAGATCTGAGGCGTCTGTAGTCAGGGATGCCGAGGGCTGGGGTGGATGAAACGGGAGCCCCGCACAGACTACAGACTGGTCCAGCCACCACCGAAGGGAGCCCAATACCCTCTGAGGAACGGTGACGACTATGTCCAACGAATGTCTGGCCGGCCGGTACTGCGCGATGAGCCAAGATTGAAGAGGCCTCATGCGGAGTCGGGCATACGCCGTCACGAACGTACAGGCTGCCATATGGCCCAGGAGGGCCAGACATGTTCGTAGAGAGGTCAGCGGGGCCACCTGCAAGCGCAGAATGATGGCCGACAGCGACTGGAACCTGGGCAAGGGTAGCAAGGCCCTGGCCAGGGTAGAGTCCAGAACGGCCCCGATGAACTCTATCCGCTGCGTGGGGAGCAGAGTAGACTTGTCCACGTTGATCACGAGGCCCAGGGCAGCAAAGAGGCTGCTGATCCTGCGGACGTGGTCGTGGACCTGCAGCTCCAATGTGCCCCGGATCAGCCAGTCGTCGAGATAGGGAAACACGTGAATGCGGCAACGCCGAAGGTGTGCGACGACGACTGCCATGCATTTCGTGAACACCCTCGGGGCAGTAGAGAGGCCAAACGGGAGGACCGCAAATTGATAATGTCGGTGGTCGACCACAAAGCGGAGGAAACGCCTGTGCTGCGGGGATATGGAGATATGGAAATAAGCGTCCTGCATGTCGAGGGCGGCGTACCAGTCTCTGGGATCCAGGGATGGGATGATGGTTCCAAGGGATACCATACGGAACTTCAACTTCACCATATACTTGTTGAGCTCCCGCAGGTCGAGGATGGGCCTGAGGCCACCCTTGGACTTGGGGATTAGAAAGTAGCGGGAATAAAACCCCTTGCCCTTCTCGCTCTCTGGAACCTCCTCTATGGCTCTCTTGACGAGGAGCGTGTGCACCTCCGGATGGAGGAATTGCTCGTGAGAGGGGTCCCTGAAGAGGGACGAGGATGGTGGTGGTGGGGGGGCGCGAAGAAAACTGCAGGCGATAACCGGCCTGCACCGTATGCAAGACCCAACGGTCCGATGTTATTTGGGTCCACGCCGGGAGGAAAAAAGAAAGACGGTTGGAAAACTGCGGGGAAGGATCCGGAGGGGAAACTGGTACTGCGCCCTCGGGCGCACCTTGAAAATGAAGGCTTAGGTCCAGGAGGGGCCTTGGCGGAGCCTTGGTTCTGCCCCGTTTGGCCACCTGACTGTCTGCGTCGGTTGTTCCTGCCGCGGCGCCTAGTGAGGTCCTGCCGCGGATGGAACTGAGGATACGGCCGACGCTGCTGCTGTTGGTTCTGCTGCCGGAATGGCCTGCGCTGTGTCGCAGGCGTATGCATCCCCAGCGACCGTATTATGACCCTATTGTCCTTAAGGTCCTTTCGTCTGGGGTCTGTTTTGGCGGAAAACAGGCCCTGGCCTTCGAAGGGGAGGTCCTGGATAGTATGTTGGAGCTCCGGTGGAAGGCCAGAGACCTGCAGCCAAGAAATTCGGCGTATCGTGAGCCCCGAGGCAAGGGTCCGAGCGGCCGAGTCCGCAGCATCTGAAGAGGCTTGTAGCGATGTCCTCGCTACTTTCTTGCCCTCATCCAGGATGGTGGTAAACTCCTGGCGGGCGTCCTGTGGTAACAGCTCTGCGAATTTCCCTGCCGCTACCCACGAGTTGAAGGAGTAGCGGCTAAGGAGGGCCTGCTGATTCGAGACCCTGAGCTGTAGCGCCCCCGCCGAATAGACCTTGCGGCCCAGGAGGTCCATCCGTCTCGCCTCCTTCGACTTGGGCGCTGGGGCCTCTTGACCGTGGCGCTCCCTGTCGTTCACCGACTGGACCACAAGTGAACAGGGTGTCGGGTGAATGTACGGGTATTCATGGCCCTTCGAGGGGGCCATGTACTTCCTTTCCACCCCTCGAGCGGTCGGAGGGATGGAGGCCGGTGACTGCCAGATAGTAGCTGCGTTGGCCTGGATAGTTTTGATAAAGGGCAGGGCCACTCTGGTGGGCGCATCGGCGGAGAGGATGCTCACCACCGGGTCCTCGATTTCAGAGACCTCCTCTGCTTGCAAGTCCAGGTTCTGTGCCACACGTCGGAGGAGGTCCTGGTGTGCCCTAAGATCTAGCGGGGGAGGGCTGGAGGACGAGGTACCCGCCACTGCCTCATCTGGTGAAGACGACGAGGAAACCCCCAGCAACAGAGTGTCCACGGGGGATTCTTTCTGGGGCTGCACCTCCGTCACTGGAGGGAGCTCTGGGTCCTGGTGGCTGGACCTGCCGTCTGCTTCCGGGGAGGGAGGGGGTCTAGACACCGTCGCCTCCGGTGGCCTGCGTTCCGCTGCAGGGTGGGGGGTAATGTGTTGTGGACCCTGGGCTTGGCGATACGCCCATGGGGTACAAAACCCCCACTGTTGAGGCCCTCGTTCCTGTGGTGGAGGGTCCTGAAATAAGGCCGAGTGTCTGTCCTGGCCGAAGGCATAGGCGCTGTCCGCCTGAGAGGACACAGATGGTTCCCTGGAAGGCCACGGAGGCGCTGAGCCTGTTTGATAGGCGTCTCTGTATGCCGACTCCGACGCTCTCCTCGGTGCCAAGGATCGGTGCCGCGACCCGCATCGGTGCCGGGATCAGGACCAGGAACGGCGTGGTAGCCGGTGCCGGGATCCGGAGCGGGATCTGCATCGAGGTCGGTGCCGGGAGCGGGACCGCGACCTTCGATCAGCGTGGTGCCAGGATGACAGTGGAGACCGGGACCTGTCACCGATGCGGTGCTGGGAGGTCGACCGGGATCGGGACCTACCACCGGCTCGGTGCCAGGAGGTCGACCGCGGAGCCGAACGTTGAGGTGAACGGCTCCTAGAGTCTCGGTGCCGGCGGTAAGAGGAGCCAGACCGGGACCATGCAGATACTGATCGGTGCCGCGAGTGCGACCGGTACCCCTGGGAGAACGGTGCCGGGACTGCGAGCGGCACCCCGAGCGCGAGCGTTCACGTCTCCGGGGCGATCGGTGCTGGGACTCTGGGGACAGCGCTCTTAGCATTGGTTTGCCTCTAGAGGTTACTCGTCCCGGGGGTGCCGTCTGAGGCTGCGATGGCTCCGTTAGCGCTATCAAGTCCCGTGCCGAGGCAAAGGTCTCCGGCGTAGATGGGACTAACAGCTCAACCCCTGATCTCAAGGGGGAGCTAGGAGGGGCTGGACTCGATGGACCTTCCGGACCCGGGGTCGACAGCAGCCCTGCAGGCGGTGCCGCGGCCAAGGTAGGTGCCGGGCGTTCCACTCGGGCCTGCCTCGATGGTGTTGCAGACGCCGAGGGTCGTGGACCTGCTCCCGGTGCCGGGGATGGTCGGTGCCGGGGAGTCTTGCCGGTGCCGGCGCGGTCCGGTGCCGGAGTAGAAGTGACCGGATGCGCCACCGGTGCCGGAGTCAGTGCCGCTTCCATTAGGAGAGCGCAGAGTCTTTGATCCCTCTCCTTCTTTGTGCGAGGCTTAAAGGCCTTGCATATACGGCACTTCTCACTTATCTGCGATTCCCCCAGGCACTTGAGGCATGCGTCGTGGGGATCGCTAGTCGGCATCGGCTTCTTGCATGCCGAGCACTGCTTGAAGCCCGGCGAGCCGGCATGAGCCCGGTGCCGGGCGCCGGGAAGGGCAACGGCCCACCCGCGAACAAGTTAAACAACTATATATAATACACAACTAACTAATATACTATCAAATTATCTATGAACTATTTACAACTATGACTATGAACAGAGTACAGGAGAGCTCCACAGCCGCACTCCAAGCCGCACTCCACAGTTCCAGCAACCGACACGGCGGTAAGAAGGAACTGAGGAGCGGGCGGGCCAGCAGGGGTATATATCTAGTGCCACAGTGGCACCACTCTAGGGGGCGACCTGCCGGCCCACTGGAATTGCTAGGGTAAAAAGTTTCCGGCAAATGTGCACGCGCGGCGCGTACACCTACCTGGAATGGATATGAGCAATCATTCGAAGAAGAACTATGTGTTACACATTTTTTCAGAGTATGATTATGCAGAATTCATTGCTTACTGTAAATAGTTATACCATTTCTCTATCTATGGTATGAATGTTTAACACATTGCATAAGCATTTTGGTCCTGATGAAGCTGGAAAGGCTGAAATTTTTGCACCATTTGTGTAAGATGCAGAGAATATGAATGAATTATACGAGGAGAAAAAACTGGGAGCAGAATTCCTTAGCTTTAAAAACAGAATACTGCAAAGGTTTATAAATGACTATGAATTTTCTATACTACTACCACACAGTGGTTTCTATTTTTTCTTGTTTCAAATATAAGGAAGTACTCTAGTATCATTCACGCATACCTTTGTGTGGCAACTGTCACAAAATGCTGACTTAATGGTGACCCCACTGGAGGGTCCTTCAGATGACAAGTCAATTGAAGAGTCATGGGAATGGACCAAATGTCCTCACCCAAGGCCTGAACATGTGAAGTGCTATTTATCCTCAACTTGCAATTAAATTAATGGGAGCTGAGGAGGCTCAGCGCCTTCTTTGTCACTTGCCACCTCACAGGCTCAGGCCTTGAGTACAGTTAATGGCAGTTTTGCCTGAGTAAGCCCTATCTGAACTTGGTCAAACTGATACCCCTTAAACACTTATTTTATCTGGAAATAATCTACAGAGGTAGCAAGTCAATGTCAACATTTGCCCTTAGTTGCCACATAGAAGTATCCTAGATAAAAGTGTTTCCCTATACTTACAATACAAAATAAATGTGGTATTACCATTACAAATGGTGATGTTAAGTTTGTAAATGTATTGCAGGCATGCATCTTTATAAAACTTGTTGGCTGAATATTCATAAGAAAGCAAATGTTTTATAACAAAACATGCAATTAGCGGAAAGTTGCCCAGTTTCGGTTTTTGTTACATGAAGTTTGTTTATGAAGTTTTCAGCAAATCTGTGTTGAGCTTTAATCTAGACTGCCTGGATTGATTTACAGTTTAAGGTAGACATGATAAATTTCGTGAGTTTACAGAATTTTACACCCAAATCCAGCAAATCTGGGAGTCTTTTCTGAGTTTCCCCTTTAGTTTCTGGCTTCCTTTATACCCAAATGATTCAGTAATTTGGGAAGGAGAAAAGAAACCATGATAAAAGATACAGGATGCTTTATACAGCATAATGCTGTCTATAGCAAAGCACAATTTAAGGGACACTATTAAAAGGAAAAGACAGTTACCTTTTCGTAACTGGTATTCTTCAAGATGTGTTGCTCATGTCTATTCCACAATAGGTTTGCGTGCTTATCATGTGCACCAGTGCCAGAAGTTTTTCTCCTAGCAGTACCCATGGGGGGGGAGAAGGGGGAGGAAGTGCTCCCCATGATCCCTGGAGTGGTGCCTCCCCTCAGCCTCAGTTCCTTCTTGCCAGACAACTCCATCAGAGGGGAAGGAGGGTGGGATGTGGAATAGACATGAGCAACACAACTCGAAGAACACCAGTTACGAAAAGGTAACTGTCTTTTCTTCTTCGAGTGATTGCTCATGCGTATTCCTCAATAGGTGATTCCAAGCTATACCTTCTGAAGGTGGGTAGGAGTTCACAAGTTCTCTGGATGGAGTACCGCCCTGCTGAACCCGGCGTCATCCCTGGTTTGGGAGACTATCGCATAGTGCGAGGTGAACGTGTGAACCGAAGACCACATGGCGGCGCTATAAATGTCCTCTATAGGGACATGGACCATGAAGGCAGCCGACGAGGCCTGCACCCGAGTCGAGTGTGCCCTCACAATGGGCGGCGGGGGGAACACCTGCCAGCTCGTAACAGGAGCAGATGCACAAAGTCATCCAGTTGGAAAACCACTGGGTGGAAATTGTCTGGCCTGTCGCGTGCTCAGCCAAGGCGATGAACAATTGCAAGGACTTTCTGAACAGCTTGGTCCACTTGAGGTAGAAAGCCAGAGCCCGCCTTACATCAAGCGTGTGGAGGCGGCACTCCTCAATAGTCATGTGAGGCTTGAGGCAGAGGACTGGTAGAAAAATGTCCTGACCCATGTGGCAGGTGGAGACCAACTTTGGGAGGAACGCAGGGCGCGGGCAGAGCTGGACCTTGTCCTTATGAAAGACCGTATATGGCGGCTCAGAGGTCTGGTCCCTGAGCTCCGAGACCTGTCTGGCCAACGTGACAGCAACCAGGAAGGCCTCCTTCCATGAGAGGTGAGACCAGGAACACGTGGCCAATGGTTCAAACACGGGCCCCTTAACACCAGATTCAGGTTCCATTGTGGGACCAGGGGCTTAGGATATGGGTAAAGCCAGTCCAAACCCTTAAGGAACCGGCCGGACATAGCATGGGAGAACACAGTGTGTCCTTGCACCGGGGGATGGAAAGCCGATATGGCCGCCAGGTGCACCCTGACTGACGAGGGTGCCAGGCCCTGGGCCCCCAGGTAGAGGAGGTAATCAAGGATAGCCTGGATTGGGGCAGCCGCTGGGGACACCCCTTGGTCCACTACCCACCTAGAAAACTGAGACCACTTTGCCATGTAGGAGCGGCGAGTGGAGGCCCGTCTACTTTCGAGGAGAACATGCTGAACCTGTTCTGAGCATATCCTTTCCTCACTACCTAGCCACTGAGCAGCCACGCCATGAGGTGAAGAGCTGCCAGACTGGTGTGGAGAAGGTGGCCCTGGTCCTGAGGGAGCAGGTCCAGGCGGAGCGGCAACGGCCATAGTGGAGCCACCACCAGGCCCAAGAGGATCCTGTACTAGTGCTGAGTGGGCCACGCTGGGGCAATGAGGACGACCCTGGCTTTGTCCATCTTTTATTTTCTCCAGGACCCTGCCGATCAGAGGGAACGGGGGAAGGCGTAGAGAAGCTGGCCTGACCAGGATAGGATAAAGGCATCAGCAATAGCACCCTTCCCTAGGCCCCCCCAGAGCAGAACCAGGGGCATCGTCGGTTCTGCTGGGCTGCGAATAGGTCCACCTGCAGAATTCTCCACCTTTGGAAGAGCTGGTGGGCCACTTCTGGGTGTAGAGACACTCATGGTGAGAGGAAAAACGATCCACCTTCACGTTCCGGGCACTCGGCAGGTGAAAGGCTTTTAGCTGAATGTCGTGGGCTATACAGAAGTCCCACAGACTGAGGACTTCGTGGCAGAGGGCAGAGGATCGGGCCCCACCTTGCCTGTTGATACAGAACATTGAGGCCATGTTGTCCATGAGGACTCTGACTACCTTGCCCTTCAGGTGCAAGTGGAAGGCCATACACGCCGTCGCACCGCCCTGAGTTCCTTGATGTTTATATGAAGAGTCAGGTCTTGCAGAGACCACAGGCCTTGGGTCTGAAAATTCCCCACATGGGTCCCCTAGCCCAGGTCTGATGCATTGGACACCAGCTCCAATGATGGGGCCCTGTCCCTGAACGGGCCCCCTTGGAGCATGTTGCTTGGGTTGGACCACCAGCGCAGAGAGGTGATTACCGAGTTCGGTACGGTGAGGACCTTGTCCATTCTGTCTGTGGCCTGGGAAAACTTCGAGGCCAGCCAGAGCTGGAGGAGTCTCATCCTGAGTCTTGTGTGGCAGACCACATACATACACGCTGACATGTGACCTAGCAGCTGCAGGCAAGCCCTGGCTGTCACCACGGGGAACCTTGCGACCAAATCAATGAGTCCTTTCAGGGTCTCGAACCTGTTTTGGGGGAGAGAGGCCCTGGCTGACATTGTGTCCAGGAGCACCCTGATAAACTCTATGTGTTGGACTGGGACTAACTTGGACTTGGTGTTGTTTACCAGCAGGCCCAGGACAGTGCATGTGGATAGGAGGAGTGACACATGATCCCTCACCAGCAATCGGGAGGTGCCCTTGACCAGGCAGTTGTCTAGATAGGGGAATATCTGGACACCCCGGCGCCTAAGGTAGGCCACTATCACAGACACACACTTTGGTCTGCCCAGGGTTTTTACAAACGGGAGGACCGTGAATTGGTAGTGATTCTGTCCCACCACAAAATGGAGGAAGCACCTGTGCTCTTCAAATATGTGGATGTGGAAGTATGCATCCTGGAGATCGAGGCCAGCATACCAGTCCCAGGGATCCAGGGAGGGGATGATGGAGATCAGGGAAACCATACGGAAATCGAGTTTCACCATGTACTGGTTCAGACCTCAGAGGACCAGAATGGGCCTGAGTCCCCCCTTTGGGATAAGGAAATAACAGGAGTAATACCCCTTGCCCAAGAATTCCTTGGGCACCGCCTCTATCATGCCTAGTTCCAGGAGCCGCCCGACCTCCTGCTCGAGCAGAGCCTCGTGCGATGGGTCCCCCAAGAGTGACAGGGACGGGGACGAGGTAAACTGAAGGATGTAACCTCGGGATATGGTGTTGAGGACCCACCAGTCCAAGGTCCACCGCAACCATTCCGTGAGGAACGCACACAATCAACTGGAAAAAGGAAGCTTTACTGGAGGTGGATCCCTGCTGAGAACTGGTGAGGTACCCCTGAGTGTCCCGTCAAAAACGGCTTTTACCTGCCTGCTTGCCCTTAGAGAACTCAGGTGGGTGGGAGACAGGCCAAGATTGCCTTTGCAGGCATTTTCTATAGTTCCACTGCTTCTTATGGGCAGCCTCGTACTTCAGGATGGCGGCCTGGGCGGGAACCTGCTGTGGCTTGAACTTGGGTTTTGCTGGAGCAGGGACATAGAGGCCTAAGGTCTGGAGGGTCGTGCAGGAGTCTTTCATGCCGTGCAGCCTTGTGTCTGTTTCCTCAGCAGAGTCTTCCCATTGAAAGGGGGAACCTGCACTGACAACTGCACTTCGCTGGATAGCCCAGAGAGCAGGAGCCATGATGTCCATCTCATGGACACCGCCGAGGCCATGGACTGTGTGGCCGTGTCTGCTGCATCCAAAGTGGCCTGCAGGGATGCCCTAGCAGCCACTGTCCCTTCCCCCACAAGTGCCTTAAACTCCTTTTTATCATGCTCCTTAAGGGAGTCCTTGAACTTGGGGAGGGATCCCCAGAGACTAAACTCATAGCGACCCAGGAGAGCCTGCTGGTTTGCTACTCTTAGCTGGAAGCTTGTCGACGAATAAACTTTTCTCTTGAAAGCATCCAGCCTCCGAGAGTCTTTGTTCTTAGGGGTCGGGGCTGGCTGCCCCTGCCACTCCCTGTGGTTGACCGACTCAACCACCAAAGAGTTGGGCGCCAGGTGGGTATACAAATACTCGTACCCCTTAGTGTGTACAAAGTACTTGCTTTCCACCTTCTTAGAGATGGGAGCCAACGAGGCTGGTGTTTGCCACAGGCCATTTGAAATTCTTGCCACACCTTCATGGAGCGGCAAGGCCACCCTGCTCGGTGCCAAGGGGGACAGCACATTGAACAGGGAGCCCAAGGGCTCCTCCATCTCCTCTGTCTGGAGGTGGAGGCTTGCTGCCACCCTTTTTAAGAGGTCTTGGTGGGCCTGGTAGTCCTCCTGCAGGACAGAGGGGGCAGGGCCACAATGAGCTCCTCCAGACAGGGCGAGGAGGCCAGTAGGGTGCTTTGGGTGCCAGCTGGCACCAGAGGACCCACCATCTGGTCGCACTCTGGGCACGGTCCTGAGGACATGGGTCCCACCAACTCCTTTCTTGGCAGCCTAGGGATGGAGGCCGACGGTACTTCCGATGCCCCGGCCACAGAGCTAGTCCCCACCAGGGGCTGTGCTGGAGGCCACAGTGCCCACTGGTACCACTGGACCAGCCATGATGCTCAGTGCCAGTGCACCTGCTGAGGCACTGGCGGGCCCGGCTGTTCGGGCTCGCTAGCCTGGCCTGTAGAAAGGCAGCTGTGAGCGGAGGCCGGGCTGGCATACAACCCGCTGCTGCCTCTAGACTGGGAGTAGTGGCGATGCTGTGATCTGCGTTGGCCACAGGACTGCGATCTCGAGGCAGAGGAACGGCATCGATGGGAGTAGCTGTTCCACGAACAGCCTCGACGGGCAGACCCACGCCAGTAAGATGCCAGCAACTGACGCTCAGGGCTACAGTGCCTTGGCGGAGACTTGGAGTGGGAGTCCGAGACGAGGTCCGTTGGCGATGTCCGCCACAGTCCTGTCGATATTCGCTCCATGAAGACAAGCGGTGCTGGGAGTCCCAGTCGGACGGCACCCATCCAGACAGTCTGGCCAGCACCGAGGGTGATCCACGTGGACTGAGCCCTGAACAGTCACTCAGTGGTGAGTGGTGTTGGGAATGTTCCTGAGACCAATACTGGGCCGACAGCAACTGCGGTGATCCCAGCAGCGGCTTGCCCCTGGAGCATGGGGCCGACATTGGTGGAGCTCCGGGCACCGGCATGGACATGATGTTTCTGGCTGCCTGGAGGGCTTTGGGCGTAGATGGCATCCAGACATCCGGAGAGGTCTGCTCCGAAGGGGCTGGGCTACTCCACTCAATGTGAGTCGGAGGCCTAGTGCCCGGTGGGGATTGAGGGCTACCCGTCATGGGCCTAGCCTCTGTCCCAGACTTCCCTCGGTGCCATTGTGAAGAGGGAGTCTTTTCGGTCCTCTTGGTGTGCCCTGTGGAAGGGGAGCAGTGCCGACTGGTCGATGGTGTCGTAGGGTCTCTGCGTACCAATGCTGCGGTGCCGGGTACCAGTTCGGAGCAGTGTGCCAGGGCTGGGGCCAGTGCCGACTCCATCAGTATGTCCCGGAACCTAATGTCGTTTTCCTTTTTGGTCCGGGGCTTGAACGACTTGCAGGCCTTGCACCTTTCACTGGTATCTTTCTCCCAAGCAGTGCAGACAGTCCACGTGCAGGTCGCTCCTAGGCACAGAATGCCTACAAGACCTGCATGACTTAAATCCCGGGGCCGGGGCATGCCCCAGCCCGGGCTCACTAACTAACTAAACTAACTCAAATGGCTAACTGACTACAGGTACTAATTAATGAACGAACAGTTCTCGGGACAGGCTGCAGCAAAGCTAGAGTTGAGCAGTTCTGACACACCTTCACTGGTGACAAGAAGGAACTGAGGGTGGGGGGAGCGTGCAGCGCTCCTTATACCGCACCAGGCAGGCGCAACTCCAGGGGTCCCGGGGGGGGGCGCTCCCCCCCCACCAGGTACTGCTAGGGGAAAAACTTCCAGCACCGGTGCACGTGGCGAGCATGCACACCTATTGTGGAATACACATGAGCAATCACTCGAAGAAGAATTGGTGGATTCTCCATCTCTTCACCTTTTCAATTCAAGACTGCACACCTTTCTGGAAGATATGCTTTAGCCAAACAAGTTTCTGGGCTGAATTCTGGGTGAAGAGTGAAATTTAATAGGCTGTGATATACAGGAGATCAAACTAGCTGATCCTATGGTCCCTTCTGGTCTTATTTGCTATGAAACTATTAAATTAAAATATACTCAGTTTTAAAAAATGAGTTAAAAGTATCTTCAGGTACTACAATTGTCCTGGAATTCCCCTCTTTCCCTGTATTGCCAATTTTTGTGGTTTTACTTTTCCATTTTCCTTTTTTTAAAAAATAGGGTTTCTCTCCTTTACTGCTGTGTGAAACACCCACGGAAACTAAAACGCAAACTGACTGAATATACCAAGAGAAAGAGCCAAACTGATTGTTAACAAAGTGTTATGAAATACACATACAGAGAAACATTACAGCAACCTTAGGTGTTACTTGTAACAACAGCAGGTAAAAGATTTGTCCGAGAGAAGTATAATCTTTGATTAACACTGTATGAGAATGATGGAAGTGACACACTAACAACATGTGCCAGCAACATGCCCCTCTGCCATGTACATTGGCCAAACCGGACAGTCTCTTTGCAAAAGAATAAATGGACACAAATCTGACATCAGGAATCATAACATTCAAAAACCAGTGGGAGAACACTTCAACCTCTCTAACCACTCAGGCCATGGCTACACTGGCACTTTACAGCGCTGCAACTTTTGCGCTCAGGGGTGTGAAAAAACACCCCCCTGAGCGCTGCAAGATACAGCGCTGTAAAGCCTCAGTGTAATCAGTGCCGCAGCGCTGGGAGCGCGGCTCCCAATGCTGCAAGCTACACCCGTAGAGGATGTGATTTATGTGCAGCGCTGGGAGAGCTCTCCCCCAGCGCTGGAGCTCTGAACACACATACACTTCAAAGCGCTGCCGCGCAGCGCTTTGAAATTTCAAGTGTAGCCATACCCTCAGTGACAGACTTGAAGGTGGCAGTTTTGCAACAAAAAAACTTCAAAAACAGACTCCAAAGAGAGACTGCTGAACTCGAATTAATATGCAAATTAGACACAATTAACTCAGGCCTTAACAGAGACTGGGAATGGCTGGGTTATTACACTAATTGAATCTATTTCCCTGTGTTAAGTTCTTCTCACACCTTCTATTGGTCATCTTAATTATCACTTCAAAAGTTTTTTTTCCCCTGCTGACGATAGCTCATCTCAATTGATTAGATTCTTCCTGTTGGTATGCATACTTCCATCTTTTCATGTTCTCTTTATGTATAAATATCTCCTGTCTGTGTGTTCCATTCTGTGCACCTGAAGAATTGAGCTGTAGCTCACGAAAGCTCATGCTGAAATAAATTAGTTAGTCTCTACGGTGCCACAAGTACTCTTGTTCTTTTTGCAGATACAGACTAACACGGCTGCTACTCTGAATACTAACAACATAAAACTACTACATTTATTTTCATACTGCATATCTGTATGAAACATTTGTCTGTCAAAAGTTATATCAACTTTGTTTTAAAGGTGAATGAAAAAACTTATTTTAAAATAGAGAAAAAGATGCTTAGGATATCAAATTTGTAGCAGCCTATGTTTAAATGCAAAATTACTGAGAAGTACAATTAAAAACAAAGTAGCTGAAAGTCATATCCTTTGCCAACACCTGTATTAAGACTCTATTCTTCTCTTGCAACACTCGATGGCATCTTTAATAGTTACCCAAGCCAGTACAAGGCATGCAGATTGCTGCTCTACTTTAGATGTTTGTCAAGTTGTCAGCAATTGCAGGAGAAGCACGGAACTCTGAACTCAGGTACTGGAGGGTCAAAAACATTTCAATTCATCTTAAAGATTAATATTACCTTTGCTATGCAGGCAGGACAAAACCAGTCACCCTCTGGTATAGTAGTGATCTTGGGTCTATGGCAGTATGTATGACAGCCTTTGTCACAGCCATCACAAAGAAGCAGAAGTTCCTCGTTATCTCCCTTTCGACATATTTGGCAGTACTACAAAACATGAAAAATAGCTTTAATTCAACAAGCCTCCCTTAAAAAATGTTCCTGAAATGTACTAATATATGCCATATATTCAGCACTGGAAGATATTTTTCATATTATCTTGCATACGTACAGTAGCTACAGCTACATATGTGTATACATCTATGTATTTCTATAATTCTCTCTAATGTATGTGGACAACTACGTAAGAGGTTGTGGTTGCAGCACTGGGATATCTGCATAGCTCGTGTACAGTGTGAGGAATTAAGCCAAAGGAGAAATGCTTATACACTGGAAAAACACATCTACATTTAACACTGATGGCAAAGCATATAAAGCAATGAATACCTTTTACATTTGATTAAATGCTGAAGTGAAGCAGAGCTATTGGATAATCACAAAACTCACTGATAGCACATATGTTATCTCAGGGACTCTCTCTCCACTTATGCCCTATGGCAGAAGTCGCAATCAATTAGAATGCTCTTGTTGTCTGTCCCTAGGGTTGAAATCCTAGGGCTAGAGAGCAGGGCATCCTTAGATCCCTCTGTTCTGGAATTTACTCTCTTATAATCTGCCAGTGCCAAGATTGGCAGCCTTTAAGATGCAGCAAGTCACATATTTAGTCTCACTTTGGGTTTTTCATCTGGTTCAACAGCTGGTAGGGCATTCACTGTGTGCAGATAGGGCACAGCACTGACGGGCACTGACTAGGCACTGGTTAATAATTGTTGGTTTTTCATTGTGTAGGAAATTTAATCAATTTTAATTTTGCATAAAAATAAGTTCACATGTAACAAAAGACATGACCAAAATTATTAAATAAAATGCCATCATGTACATCATTACTATTAAGCAAAAAGGAAGAGTGATGCAAAATCATAATGAAAATCATGTTTTCTTCCTCTGGAAATGCTGCATGTTACCCTTTTCTGACTTTAGGTTGGCATTACACTGGGCATATGGCTAGGAGTATGTAAGCAGAGCTTTATTTAAGACGTGAATAAATTTAAAAGTAGGTCAATAATATGACAATTACTTGATGGAGTGAGCTGGGTAGAAAAAGAATGAAACACCGCATCCCTAAAGTTTGTGGGGCAAAACAGTCTGAAATGTTTCTTTTGCATATGTTAATTGCAAGATCTAGTATGTAATATGGTTTATAGAACTGTATCAAATAATTACATTTTAAAATTAGTACAATATTTTAGGAAAATAATCAGAAAGGGCCTGATCCAAATCCCATGGAAAATAAATGGGAAAAATGTAATAGGCTTCGGATGAGCAGGGGCAGCTCCACGCCCCAGCACGCCAAGCGCGTGCTTGGGGCAGCATGCCACGGGGTGCGCTCTGCCGGTCGCCAGGAAGGCGGCAGGCGGCTCCGGTGGACCTCCCGCAGGCATGCCTGCGGATGCTCCACTGGAGCCGCGGGACCAGTGGACCCTCCACAGGCACGTCTGCGGGAGGTCCACTGGAGCCGTGTGACCGGTGACCGGCAGAGCACCCCTCGTGGCGTGCCACCGTGCTTGGGGCGGCAAAATTCTAGAGCCACCTCTGTGGATGAGCTCCTATTTTAACTTAATACTAGCACTAAAATAATTCCAATTCATTATTAATTTTCCCCCAGACTCCAGGAAATCATGATGCCTATATATCTCTGCAGTTGTTTCTCAGTACAACTTTTTGTTTTGTTTTGTTTTGTTAAAATCTTAGTAAGTTTCAAAAAGGCACACTAGCCACAACTGGATACAGAATTTACACCAAAGGTACAGCATTAAGATAGAATAATGGCATGTTTTAGTGGTTGGTTAGTACAAGCCTAAGATGCATATAGCTTTGTGCCTTCAGCTGCACATGGTGTGAATAAATGGAAAAATAAAACACAACTAGACATTTGACTTACATTTTAAAAATAGAAAATTTAGTATTTTTATTTTCTGTGGGGGGTACATTTCTTCTTTGAGTCTCCTGATGTGGAGTGGGTCTTTAAAGTGAGTGCAGTGCCCCACCAAGGTGAGTCCAAGGTATAGACCAGACCATGTAAATGACTCCTCGCTTTCTCAACTGGACCCAATAAGACATGTCCATACCAATACAAAGTAACGTGCAATTAAGGGATTCTGATTTCATGGACAGTCATATTTGAACTCTTTCTAGACTGCTATAAAATTGAAGGTCATACTGTAGAGTGGTCAACCTGAAGAACTTGCCTATTTTGTATTGGCTAGATAGATACAATACCTCAGTATTTGCTATACAGCAAGGGTGGCCAAACTGTGGCTCGTGAGCAACATGTGGCTCTTTTACAGTTTACACACTCCTCCCCCATTCTCCACCAACCAGACTTCGGGTGGGGGGAGTTCAGGACATCTGTCTTGTAGCAAGATGTTGAAATAGGGGCTTCTCAGGGGAGGTGGGTCTCAGGGCTTCCGCCCTGTGGAGCACACCTGCTGGGGTTTGGGACTTCAGAGGGGCGGGACGGAAGCCCCAAGCCCTGGCAGGTGCTTCCCATGGGGCAGAAGTCCTGAGCCCCAGCAGGCTCGTCTGGGCTCTTGAACTTCTCAAGACTGTTGTATGTTGCTCAGAAGGTCGGTAATTTGGCTAACGCTGATATAGGGAATACTTGGGGAATAATGAAGTAAGTATTTAGCTAAGACAATACTGGCAGGTTCTTAAGTGTGACTACTGTATATTATTCAAATGTAATTTTTATTTAGACCTCTGACCTCAGTGTCATGGGGTATTAATATTCTTCACAGACCTATTATACAGGCAAACAGACAATTTGTGTAGCTTTGCTGTAAATTTATTAAATTAAGTGCTGGAAGTCATGGCACATGTCAGTCAAAAGCCATTGCAAATGAAAAATCTAGGCATTGAAAATGAGCTACTTAATAGAGAGTTAAAATACATTATTGTTAGTTTCAAAATACTGCAAATGGAGAGCTGCTATAATAAGCCTATTTATTTTTTCAAATATTTTCTAAATTATTATTAAATACAATCCATTTTAAATTAAACAAGTTACAGTTTGATAACTTTTGGCTGGATTATGCAGACATTGCTTAGAGAAAATTCTGTGACTTCAGGATCAGAGCCAGATGTGTTAATAACTATTTTATAAATATTTAAGAAGAAAAAAGCAATGGATCAACTGGAGACAAAGCCAATTGTTCAAGTGCCTGATACAGTCATTTGGACCTCTCTGAAGTCATCATACTTTTAAAGTAGGAAAAACTTTATTATGTAATAGCTACCATAACATATATTATATATTTCATTTTATATTTTACATTAATGTATATTTTAAATTAATTTGATATTATAATACATATTTACAATTTACATTTTTAGAAAACTATATATCATTTAAATTTATGTAAGCTGACAGTCCACAACTGAACTACACAAATGAGTTTTACATGCAATCATTTTAGAGCACATATTTTTGATCAGACATCTAATCTATTTGTGGGGAAACGGGAGAAGAAATGAGAGTAGAAAGCATAGGAAATGGAACTCCTACTAACTTCAGTGGCTAGTTGCCACTTCCAAATTCATTAACATAGAAACTGTTTTGGTGAATACAGGGGAAAGACTTTAAGATGATGACTGTTTTAGATTATTCATTTGCCTTGTTTTCTCTAGTCCATAGTCTGTAACTATAAAAATACGAGTGCAAAACATGAAAAAAGTGCAATTTAAAAAAGAAAGAGGAAATTCTGAATTTTAAAAATTGTTCTTATGCAATTATGATTATTATTATTATTATTTTGGTAAAAGTAATAATACCTTTCAGGAATGAGCCCTTCTACTAAATACCCAAATTCCCTGTGTAGTTCAATGCATAAACCTAATTCAGAAAAACTGTGAATTAAACTATACCTCACTCTCAAAGTCCCAAATTACACTTTAAGCCATTTCTGTGGTCTTTTGGCTACTCTTGTAGTATCTATAATTCTTTGATAGGAGCATAAAACCTTATAATCATAGTTTGTATCTGTAAATTATCCTTCAATTATCTATCTAGAAATACAAAGCGTACCTAATGGATGGAAGTGGGATATTACTTCTATTCTTGCTGGTTCAGAAATGAGGGGAGGGGCTAATAACTAAATAAAAATGCTTTTGACAGTGCCCACCATATTACACTGACAATACTGGAGCACAATATTGCTCATAAAGCAATTTTGAGCTGGTTCAATAACTGAATGAAGATGTTTACAAGTTAATATTTCAACATTAAATACTCAACTGTAAAAGTTTTTTCTCTGATGAATGTTGTAGCAGTCTTAAAACTTAATTTTCAGAAATCTGAGGTTCAAAGCTTCATGCAAATTTTTACACATGCATTTGCATGCCTTTTTTGTATGTGCAATTAACACAGCTCTACTTGTTAAATGGGCATGTGTATGAGGAGATGGACATTACAACCCTTGCTTATATATTTGCCCAGTTTGCATGTTCAGTCGTGATAAGTCGGCATGCAAAGAAGCTACACACATTTTGGAGCATCTCAACTTTCTGAAAAATCAAGCCTTTAATTACAGTATGTGACAATCAAATCAGTCTTCATGAAGCTAACATCATGGATGAATAACTTTCAGTAATATGGTGTTCTCCATCAGAGGCATGGAAATACCTATTTTATGCCTACATGTTAATTTCAAAGAGTAATTGACACCTTAAAAATGAAGCAACCAGTGGAAGAGCTTTCTATTATAGGAAGTTTCACAATGCTGAACTCAGCAAAAGTGAAATCTGTACAATTTATGCTCATAAGAGCACTATGTACAGTTTAACTGTAGTAAGTTTTAGAAGTGGTAAGAGATACATTATTAATCACAGTATCTTAAAGTGGGGAAACAGGATACAGGAAAGTTAAGTTACAGTATTTCTTAAATGAAAAACACTTACAACTTTCATAATAGATTTTTCCCATGCTATTGATTTCTGTAACTGCTGAATGCACAGCGCTACCTGTGCAGCACTGCGAGCTTCTGATAAAGCCCTTCGCCATACCCTTAGCCCTGGAGCAATATCCTCTTCAATTCTGCATTGAAATACAGAGAAATTAAGTAGGTCACATCCATATTTGCTGATCTCGGAACATGGAACAATCATTATCACATTGAAAGCCAAGCAATGACGAAACGTACACAGCCAATAAGTATAAGGTTTAAGCAACTAAATTTGATGTAGTGCACAGACTGTGGCTACGTGCCTCAAAGCTTAGTCACAACCAGTTAAATGTAAGATAACTTTGCAGGATTATCAACATACATAACAAAAAATATTTACAAAGCACCATGCAGAATAACATGATCCATATGGATCACAGACATACAAGAAGATACATAGATAACAGGCAATAGAAAATAGGCTCCAATTAGCAAAGAAGCACAATAATTTTTCAAGTTAATCTCAATAACCTACCCGTCACCATCACCACTAATGGATGGTGCAGGAGCAGGGACAGTAACTGTGCCCACATTATCCAGTTTGATCTGAATGGTGGTACTTAAGGGGCTCTTCAGATACCTTCGCTCTATGTTCCGCTCCAAGTCAGCAAGCCTGGTTACAGCTATATCTAGAGGGTTGTCACTCTTCCGCTCTAGAGCACTGGTATTGCTGCCTTCTCCTCCAGCACATTCTCCATCATGCTTCTTATACAATTTAGTAAATGACTTATGTTCATAATATACCAGGTCTTCCCTCTCCGATGCAGGCTCGGGACATATCCAACCCTATATTTAGTAGAGAGGTTTACACACATTGTTTGATGCTGTAACTGGATAAGTGTGGGAATAATGCAGAGGTGGGCAAACTACGGCACACAGGCCACATCTGGCCCATGGGACTCTCCTGCCCGGCCCCAGAGCCCCCAGCCCCTCTCCTGCTGTTCCCCTTCCCCCGCAGGCTCAGATCGCCCCACCGCTGGTGCAATGCTCTGGGCGGTGGGCTGTGAGCTCCTGGGACAGCACCGCTGCAGAGCCCGGCCTGACCCGGAGCTCTGTACTGTGCAGTGAATGGCTGTTGCACCGCCAGCCACCAGTGCTCTAGGCAGCATGGTAAGGGAGCAGAGGGGATGGATAGAGGGCAAGGGAGTTTGGGGTGGTGGTCAGGGGTGTAGATGGGGTCGGGACAGTCAGAGGGAAGAGAACAGGGGAGTGAATGGGGGCAGAGGTTTGGGGGGGAAGTCAGGAAGGAGGGGGCTTGGATGAGGTGGCGGGGGACAGTGAGGGGTAGGGGTTCTGGGGGCGGTCAGGGGACAGGAAGTGAGGGGGGTGCATGGGGCAGGGGTCCTGAGGGGCCATCAGGGAACAGGGGGCTTGGATGGGACAGGAGTCCTGGGGGTGGGCCTTCAGGGGGTGAGAAGAAGGGGGGGGAACCATGCCCCCCTCCCCTAATCAGCCCTCCATACAATTTCCAAAATGCAGTGCAGCCCTCAGGCTGAAATGTTTGTCCGCCCCTGGAATAATGGAATTTTGTATTTTATTAACCTAAAAAAAATCAGGTACTGTCTTCAGCTGATGTCAGTAGTTACTAATCAGCTTTTTACCCTGTCTTTCCCAAACTACTCAGATAATTAAAATTATGAATCCCAAAATATAAGCATAATCAAACCATTAGCAGAGTGGTCTCTCAGCAACAGCATTCTCTCTCAGAGCCCTCTGGAAGCAACAAGTTCCATTAGTCTCTGATGACAGACCACCACAACAGATTTCTGATTCTGACAGGAAGGACCCTGCCAGGTCCGAGACCTCAAACCACAGGAGACAATGTGCAACCCATGACATGGAAATAACATCCAACTCTCAACTCTACTCCAGCCCAAACATCAGATCCAGACTGCAGCCAGACATATGAGCTGGGCCTACAATCATCTTGGATAACGCCATGATTCTAAGCGTGACCAGAAAGTCCTGAGCTTCTTCAGACTCACAATCCATGTGGTACGTAGTTCCTCATATGCATGGGCGTATTACATTATTCCACCAAAACATAGAAGTTGAAATGCTCTTTTATTTATTTTAAAGAACAACAACAAACCACACACGGACATACAATGGCAGCAGGAAGTGCTACAGCTAAATGGCTAGGCTAGCCCATACCAATCAAATCTTTGCAGTTAAAAACAAGTCATCACCCAAAATGGCATTATTCCCAAGACAATGAAAGGCATAGGGCTCTGGGTGCTATAAGGGAATATTCTGGGACTGCCACTCTGAGGATCTTTATCCAAAGATTTAACTGTAATAAAAAATAATACCATAATCTACTTTTCCTTTTATGTTTGAATTAGGAAGAGAAAGGGAGAAAATATTCCAGTTTCTCTGATACAAATAGTGAAATTATATTGGATTTGTTCCATTTGTGGACTATAAAATTAATAAGAAGGCAGTTATCCTTAACAGTAAAAGAACTGCAAATATTGCTTTTCAATTCTTATTATTTAATAACAACATTTTTGAAGAAGGATTTTACTGAAGGCAGTTTTACCTTAACTTGCAAACTAGCTGATACAACTCTCCGTTCTAGGTCTTCCACTTGGTGAAGAATAGCCAGATCCACCTCCATTGCTTGCTCTTCTACTGACCAGTTTTCCACAATGTCTCGAGTTACCTGGTTTTCCTCATTTTCATTTATTTCAATAATTGCAACTGCATTTGGGAGTCAAAATTGTATTATTTTATTTTAATAAACTTTGTAACTGATTTTTGCAAACTCAAACCTGTTACTTAAAAAAAGTGTTTAATGGTCGTTATATGAACTTATTCTTAATACACCCAACGTGAATGCTTAATTTTGTATTGATCCTGTCACATATGCTTAAAGAATTGCAACATCAAGGGTGTGGGTACACTGAGTATGCACTGCAGTATGTAGTACTGTGAAGGTTCTGGGCAAGTGAAAAGAGTGGCATAACTCAGACAGGTCCCCAGGGCAAGGGTGACCAGAAAGCAAATGTGAAAAAACGGGACAGGTGGTGGAGAGTAATATGTCGCTATATAAAAAACACTCCCAAAGAATGGGACTGTCCCTATGAAAACCGGACCTCTGGTCACTCCACCCAGGGCTATCTGTATTACGATGGAGCTCTCCAGAACTACCCAGTATCAAGAGGCTACAAAGGTGTTTTAAAGACACTTTAGACCCCCTCCTTTCTGGCTGCAAGTTCTGTGTTGAAGCCAACATCCTTTTTTCATTAAAAGAAACATACTTAGTTAAGTGAACTAATTATTAGATATTGGCCTAAACCAAAAGCTCAGATCTGGACAAGCCGAGCATTTAAGAACCTATAATCTGGATCCAAATGTACCTCAGATTCATCTCTACTTATTATCCTTATGCCAATCAAACATTCATATCAGTTACATACCATCTCTGTTCTTGATGCAGGCCAAAGTAATGTAATCCATGTGTTTCTGTATTTGCTTCTGTAAGGCCTTCTCTCTTATTCCCCTGAGATGTAGTACTTTAAGCAAAGCTTTTAGGACCTCTGGATCAATAATTCTCCACCAACCAAATTGCATTTCTGAATCAAGACAAGTTTGCAAATCTTTTACAAGCATTTTAAACATGAAGCACTATTACAATCAGATTTATTTCAAGAAATCATGCAAACAAATGTTCTCATAGTGCGGCAGCATTAGAGGAACTCAACATTTAGACAGTTCTGGCACATTACTGCATTATGCTTACCTTCTGGTATGGGTTTTGGGCTAGGATAATCTACTGGCTTGGCTACTTCAACTCCTGTAGAGGGAGCAGAAGCTGTTTTTTCAGTTTGTGGTACCGGTGATTCACTTTTACTTGCAGGAACACTGGGCGTCAAAAATGAATTACCATTTCCTTCTGACAATCCTAACCCTGATCCAACACTAGGTAAGGGAGATGAAAATGGAAGGTTTGAAGTAAGAACTCCTGTAGGCCATCCACAAAATTGAAGTCCCATTATAGGTAATCCAGTCTTCATCTGCTGTATCAAAAATATTTTTAAAACATTACTATTAATTCTATTACTAGTGTGGAGCTCCTAGAAACCTGGATTAGGATTACTCAACCCTTGTGCTACGCATAATAAAAACACAAAAGAGGCCTTGATCCCTGCCTTAAAGAGTTAAAAAAGCTAAGATGCCAAATCATACAAACAACTAGTAACCCTATATGGTGAATGTTTAGAAAATTGTTGCTTCTGATGACCACAGTTCTGAAAATTACTATTTGTAGTTACCTTTTTTTCATTCAATTTCCAACTACCAACTGCCAACTTCTTTATACAAATACAAATGATTTGAAACAGTACACACAAAATCACACAAATTGTTAATTTAAACATCCTTGTTTGCCTACTAATCTACCAATCTAAATCTTTTTAGCAAATAGTACTCGGCAGCATTAAAAAAACATTTCTAAGAATGAGTTACATTTTACAACAGTTTTAAAAAAATACAAGGAACAAAGGTACAATGGTATGATCAGCTCTCAGAGGGAATGTCACCTGAGTAAGGACTGCTAGATCAGACACCTCAAATTGTAATTAAGTACCAACCTGAAGTGATGATAATGCAAACGGATTTATTCCCATAGGACTCTGTACAGAGGTTGAAGTGATATGAGGAGATGGGACTGGTGAAGGTGATTTTGAGGGAGGATTTGAATGCAGAGTTAGCGAAGAAGAAGAAGCTGGTGTATCTGAATGGGTAACTGATGCATCATCACATGGTATTCTTGGTAAAAGGCTGAACCATTGTCTGCTCTTTTCTGTAAGTGTCTTTAACAACTGGTCATTTGGAATTAATGGAGAATTGTAAAACTTTCCTGGTCCACTTGCAATGGGATTAAAAAGATTATTAGAATCTGACTTTTCAGAGCTGCTTTGTGATATGGTGGGCTGAAGGCTGCAGAGAGAGTTTTTAGAGTTATTTTGATAAGATAGTGTACACCCATTTGCTGCACTGCCATTGGGTTTTTGTGACATAATGTCAGATTCAGGAGCCATCTTTGCTACCTCCAATAGTTTGCTTAGCTTTGAAAAAGAGCCAGGCTTCTGTAGAAACAAATTAGTGTTATCCTTTTCCTTAAGATCCTCTTTCTGCTCACAGTGACTTGTATTTATACAGTTTACTTTTTCCTCTGAGGTCTCAAACATCTCTTCTTTGATATGTATGCTTTCTGCTTTTTTTAACTTCTCTTTTTCTTTTGCAATTTCTTCTAGACCTGCAAAATTGAAACAACTGTAAACTTAAAATATCAAAGGAGAACCATCTAACTTAGACCATTCCTGTAATCAGGTTTTATATGAAGAAAAACTTCATCAGTCACTTCCACGTGCTCTAGATCACCATGTACTCTATGAAGTTGCCTTCAAGCTCTGAAAAATATTTTGTAAAAGGACAAACACAACACTCAAATACACTTTACACTGTACCTTCATGTGGATGAAATTTCACAGCCAACTCGAAAGAGTTTGAAAAGTGGTTTATAACAAAAATGCTCAGACCCTTCTCATTGTGTTGTCAATTGTATTGTGTTTTTTCCCCTCACCAAATCTAAAATAGATTTAAACTTTGCTGTGTATCAGAGATGAAAAACTGGACCCACTGAATTTAGTAAAAAGCTCCTATTGAGTTCAACAAGGCCAGGATTTTGCCCCAGAAATTGCTAAGAGATTCACTTAACTTGCATACAGAACACCAATGGAATTCTGGAGCAGTTTGTCAGTTCTAATTTCTTTGGAAGGGGCAAAATTTTTACGGCTTTGTGCTTGTAAAAGTTACTATTGACTACGGAATTACCAAAAAGTTTCACGTACACACCAAGAGAGAAGGATATTTTCTTTTAAATTTATAGGCTATTTCTGTAAACTCTCAGCCCTCCAGCTGGGGGAGAAATAAGAATGAAGACCAAAAAAAAATCTATTTCACAGATTGGTTGTCTCCCAAAGATAGAAATAGGACATTAAAATTCACAATCCACCCAATTAATTTTTAATTAAAAGAAAGCGGGGAATTTAATTACCAAATACTGGAGGCTACTTTTACCTGTTTTACTCGTTATCTGAAATAAATTATTTGAAGAAGCTACACAATATAATGCTTGGGATCTACAGATAGCTAAGCAGATAGATGAATAGAATAGTTTAAATAGCTAAACAATTTACAATACAAAATGCTGAGGTTCAGAGTCCATGTCAGCTCGAATATCTTTGAGGTGGGGAAGGACCAGTTTATAAATGGGTAAAAAAACTGTTCTGTTCTCTCCTCTCTCCCGTTTTCCTGTCAATCCTCTTTCTTCCTCTGCCCTTATTAACATATGTCAACAAGCATTAATAAGAATCTTCAAAAAGAACAAAAGAGAGGGAAACGGCAGAGAACAGGGAGGAAAGAGGAGGGAAAGCGCTCAGCATGGCAGCCATTTGTTTGCTTAGTTTCTGCATCAGTTAGTGCAGCTGCATAATTACAGATAAACAGGGCCCCTATTTATCATCTATGGCTGGTAACACCTGCAGGGGTTATTTGCACATTCTGCAATACCAGAATAATTTCAACAAGGAAAAAAGCACAATAGCAAGGAAAATGTACTGCTATAATTTTGCATCTCTCTTTCTGAATTTTTAATGCACCCACCACTCTAGTAACGTATCTGGGTACTAATAATGTTGAATTTACCAAGAGATCCAAAATGGGCCTGACAGGAAGAAACAATTTCAGGAACTGCACAGGTAAAAGCTTTACAAGGAGGTACTTTTGATAACTGGAGAGATGGCTTACTGTTTTATGCATCAAGTTTCCAGTTAGCTACACCCAGGAACCATAGGTTTCAAAACTCAGCAAGGCCAACTCAGACTTTCATTCTTCTGAGGTAATAAACTAACTACTATACAATTTACTGAAAAGGAGATGAAGTGGGCAGGGAGACATCTTGCAGATGAGATCTTAAAAAAATCATGGGTTGGGTCTATATCCAGGAATTCTAATACGTGAATTCTAAAATTGACATGTATCTACACTTGAGGTAAATTTAAAAAAAAAAGTTTGTAGACAAGGTATATATTAACTATCAAAATCAGCAAACTCCATTTAAATTTTAGTAAAACAGACTTTAACGCCTCCTGGAGGGAAATTCAGGTCACTCAGAAAAAAGAGGAGCATAAAAACATATTATGGGTTAATAAAGAAATGATTGTTTTAGCAGAGAACTGAAGAGAGTATCTTATTGTATAACAATCATGTTCCATTTTATTTCACACCATATATGTAATCTCTAAACACAAAACATTCTGAATATCTGCATAAGTCCTGAGAAAATTAAAATAGACAAAAATAATGCTTCTTCATATATTCTGTGGTCAACCTGCAGAATTCATTGCCAACGAAAATATAGAGAAATAGTTTAGCAACTGTCAAGGCTGATTCCCCACTAAGGTGAGGGCCCGCAAGGGTTCTAAAAATTAATACTGGCCACTCCAGACTGGTATTAAACTCCCAAGGTCACAGCTTCTCTCTGATCTGGGATGGGTAGATTCTCCCACCACTCAAATGCAAAAAAAAACCCTGGAACCCAGAAAGGCCCACTTGGGAATTCCTTCCTGTGGGATACCCTCAAGCCCTTTCACCCTTCCACCCCCCTCCCCCAAGAGCTGAGAAAGAAAAACACAGAAAGCAGCTGTTAACACTAGCTAACTAAAAAGCATGTGCACAAACCTCTTAAGACACAAAAATCCAAATCCTGTTCTTAAAAACATTAAATTTTATTAAAAACAAAAAGAAAGAAAATACATCTGAAAACTCAGGCTATTGCTAGATTTTTAAAAGAGCAATTCCAAAAATTAAGCACCCAAAATAGTTTCTGGGGGTTCAGCTTAAAGGTTACAAGCAATAAAAGCATCTGGGGTTAGCACAGACGAATACACAAGCCATGAGAAATAAACAAAATAAACCTAATCATGTCTTTCTACACATTTTCTGATCTACTTACATATCTGGGTTCCAAATAAGCAATTCTAGGTCTGACTTTTACGATTTTCATACCTGGCCTTCAGCTTCTCACAGCATAACTACTACCCTGTTCCCCTCTTCTCCAGAGAGCAACAACAGACACACAGACAAAGGGACGATTTTCCCCAATTTTAAACAGTTCTAGCCTCCCATTGGCTCTTTTGGTCAGGTGCCCACTCCTTTCTTTTTACCTATGGGTTTTTTTTAACCCTTTATAGGTAAAGCAAGTAGAGAACAGCTACCAAGAGGTATTTTATAGCTAACTGGCTGGCTGGGTATCCATAAAAGGAAGCTCCCTCCCTCCCCCTTCATTTATCACAGCAACATTAAAGGATTTTGCTAGTGTAGCTGCATATGAAATCAAAAATTAACAAAAGGATATTAATTCTCTGTTTCAAGGGATAAATTAACCAACTAAAAATCAGAAAAACTCCCCTTAGCCTCTTCAAACAGCACTGCACAAATAACTAGGGCTATCACAGGTTAGTTTTTAGCCTTCTCCTGAAAGTAACAGGCCATTTTTGAAGACACAGATAACAGACTAGACACACAGGCAGTATACTTTTGTATAGCAATTTCTACGATTACTCCTTTCTGGTACTTACCTTCACCACTTTCCATGCCTTCCACAAAAATACCCCCACACTGGGGTAGAATCCAATACCGGCGTCTGTAACGATCCTGACCAAACATCATTGAGCGTAAAGAGTGAGAGGCTTCAAATAATTTCCTTCTGTACTGGCTTTGTTGCTGTTTTTAAAAAAGGGGGACGGAGGGTGGAGGATTATAATTCAGTGGGGAAAAAAATCAGTTGTTATAGTATAAAATATCTGTTCGGGCAAGGCCAAATGACAGCTCAGTAGCCACATCAGCATTTACTTGGGATATTTCACACAAGTGTTTTATCTAAAAAGCCAAATTGTCTTTAAATAATCAGCTCGGGCACTCTTTGATATATCCTAAATTTATCAGCTTCACTGTCAGGATGCATTCTGCAGTAGTATGTTCTATATTTTAATACCAACATTCAGAGAACAATAGAATCCATGATTTCATTGCACTGGAACAGCCAAAATCCTATCAATTATGCAATACAGTAAATGGTGTTCAGAGTGCTGAAGTTACCCAGCGCAGCGTGAGATTCTGTAGCTCCTGATGAGAAACTAATGAATATTTCAATTGGCTTAGAGAAATGGTTCAGTAATATCTGAACAGAAAGCCATTATTCAAACACAAAGTACTTTTTGGGAGGAGTGGAGGAATCTAACAGGAATTTCAGTTAGTCTACCTACTCCTTCCTCTGCTAAACTGGCACTCTTGGAAGCAGTGTAGAATTCCCAGAACTAGGTGTTTATTGCAGCTGGGAGCAGTAGACAAACCAATGACAAAGCCTGGAAGGATGAACTCTCTTTAAATAAATAAAATAGGTACACTATAGTATCCCAATTCGGCAAATTTTCCCCATTCTATTCTCCTTATCTACTAACCTGTTTCCCTTTCTATACCGACTGCCATTATCTAAACACCTGATTCTACTGTGCTACTCAAAAACATATACAACTGTTCAGAAACTGAATAAGCAACTATTCAAGTCTATGCCATTTTGGGTCATACTCTAGGCACCTGGCTATTTTAGAATTCAGGAATGGTCTTCACCATTGCAAGGTTCAGAACAAATTTGACTTGTCTTCCTTACCAAAAAGTAGCCTATAAATCCTACAAATTTATAGAGGGACTGATATTGTGGAGGTTTCTTGCAAATTTCTTTGTGCTATTATCTTAAGTATATGTCACCTCTAGTTTATTCTTCGTTTTCATCTTTCCTTTCCCTGTAACATCACAGTGCTTTCAATATTCCATAGTATTTCTATGGCCAATGGCAGCACTCACACCAGAAATCCTACAGAAGTACATTCACATTTAACCCTAATTATATTGCCTTCATCCTCTGGAAAACATAAAGCTATTAATACTAGAGCTGACCCTTTAACTGGTGGTGACAAGTGTCCTTAGCACCTCATGTGTTGAATTTAAAAGCAAAGAGCCAAGTTAACTGGTCTCCCCTCTACAATGCCTGGGAACTAGGTTCTGAAGGTCAACCAATAGCAGGAGAGAGCGGGTAATTACAGATCACAATTGAAAGGGAAAACCACACACAGGACATTTCAGGAGAGCGGGTCTCTTTGCATTAATTTAGATGGAATATATAGGCTAAAGTTGTTAACGTGACGCTGACTGTCCAACATTAAGCACTTCTAAATAAGGTTCAGGTTTCATCCTGGTTAGTACATGGCAATCACACTATTAAAAATACTTTTAACCTTTCATTAAAGATACAGAAAATAAGGGAAAACAGTTACAGCATTTGAAATGTAAAGCATTAAATAAGACTTTCATTTTAACAACATCCCTTGTTCCCTCTCTCTTTAGCTGAAGAGAGTTTTCAGAAGGAAAAAACAAACAGTCTTTTAAATGGTATCAAGGAGGGTAACAACTGTCCTTTGGGGGAAAGGTGACGTTAGTTAGCTGAGATGGGCTAGAGCTGTTACTGTTGCAGTTGTTAAAGTCCAATCCCATTCCCTGAGACAACAAACACACAAAAGGAGAGAGAACAGAATATCAAAGATAGAAAATGCACCTTCTGTCTCTGGTGTTGACTTTCACTTGCAATCTCACTACTGGAAAAACAGCCATGGCACATGGTCTTATGAGCCATAAGACCTGGCAAACGTACAACCATTGGCCTATTTCAGTACTGTTTTAGTTGTCACTTTCTGGTCACAAGCTTACAGCAGTGTTGCAAGATATACAGTCTTGGCTGGCTAAGCCAGACACTTATTAAAAAAGAGGCAAAAGGAGACAGGAAAGAAAAGAAATAAGGTGGGGAAGGAAAAGAACACACGGGGTGGGTGGAGGTGGCAAAGTCACACATCCCAGCTGGTGTTTTGGATTTAGCTGGAGCTGGCAGAGATAGTGATGTCATCTGGGTAGGTCTCTCTGTTTTAGTCTGGCCAAGACATCTCTCAGGATCAAGATGATGAAGGCCTGGGGTCCCACAAAATGGTGGGGGTGGCAGCCATGATGGCGAAGCTTGCTCCAATGGCCAATTTTTCTCCTTAAAGTCTCTTTCTCTCCAAAAATGGAGTTGTGGGTACAATAGCCCGTCGCCTCATTATTTTGTCCATACAATTGCACTTAAATTTCCAACACACCAATTCTGGTTCCCTGATCCCTGGTTCCACACTTTCCTTGTTTAGCAAGCATTATTTTAATACAGTCCTTGAGTTGTATCAGTAGGCCTTTTGTTTCCACTAATTCTGTCTTGCATTGGCAACTTTTCCTATCAACATTTGTAGTTATAGGTTATTGTGATACTTTATGAATTTCTACTCAGTTTTCACAATTGAGCTCACAATTAGGGTAAATTTGTAGGTCCAAGTATCGCAAAAGGCTACACTATCAAGGGATGGGTTCTGGACAGCACTCATCAAGGACTGAGAAAAAAAAGACACTTAAAGAAGGGTGGTTGGTAAACTGATATCCTGTGAGAGTGGAAGTAAAAACATCAGCAGTAGGTAAGTTGGGAGCTGATTAACTGGAAGTAAAAGCACTTATTTCCTCAACTCTCTAACCTATTAACATGTGAGGGTTGGGGATCAACCACAAGTGCATGGAGAATGGGATGAAAAGTACAATGGGAAGATGAGCTGGGATCTGTGTCTCCTTCTGCCCTGTGAAAGAAACCCATGCAGAGAAAGTGCTAGAGGCAGAAAAAACAGATAAGACAGACACTAAAATTGATGGAAATCTCTTACCTTGGTGAGTTTTTCAATCTGTTTCTCTAACTCTTCAACACTTGCTGCCTGGTCCCCATCATCCTACACCCAATAAATACACAGTCATGATAGTTTATTTCAGGATAACGTAATGGTACTACTAATGCTACAGTACAAGAGCTTCATGTAACAAATACATCATGTCGAATCTGTGGGACAAATTCTACCCTAAGACATGGATGCAACTCCCATTGACTTCAGAGAGAGTTGTGTGCAAAAGTTGGAACTATTTGTTTGTGGAATATATGTGACTAGCCAAATATATCTTTATTTCTACAAAAGTATTATAAATCTTCCTTCCCAGATGTATATGTACAGGGAAAGTGGGTGGACAGTCGATTTTGTTGAGACTTTGTCCTTTTACAGGAAAAAAATAAATCACCTTGCAGGTACACACTTAAAACTATAATTTAGTTTATTAAGTTTCATAAAGTTGTGTCTTCTTTTACATTCATTTTTGAGTGTTTTTCTCACGTTAAATAATGGAATAATGTCAGAATCTAATCAATCAATCTTTGGAGAGAGAGAATTTGGAGTCTTTCAATATTCACAAGAAAATGCAAAGCCACTTTAAATGACAAAAATTTGTATGGGAAATACTAGTACGGCTATTATTGATTTTTAAAGAGAGACCATCTATCATTGAAAACTGTAAGCTTTAAATTCTCCTTGATGAAATTACAGCTAGAAATAAGGATAATTTCCGTAAGAATTTTAATTCAATTCAGTAAGCCCTTGGAGAACTATAGTACAGTTCCAAGAGAGTTCTATAACTTTCCTGGGAAGTCTCAATTACCCTTCAGCCTGAAGCAGAAGATAGTAGCCTCCCCTATGTGATTCTTTGTGCGAACAGCTGAAATTATACCTCAGATACTTTAAAGGTGAACTGAAATGCAAAAATGAAACTGGAATTAAACGCAAAATTTGTGTGTTAAATTCCAACAATAACCATGATGGGGTGGTATGAGGAAGGGAGGCATTCCACGCAGAAATAAGATTTCATTAACCTTTTGTGAAATTCTTTTTGTGCTTCTTGGCTCACAAATGCAACATTGTGAAACATCACACATAATGTGGGTTGCAGTGGGACTTTCTGTATTTATCACAGATGATATCACATTCTGGGATATCTTAAGTCAACCAGAAAGCACCCAGACTTTTTCACATAGTAAAAATAATTAGAGAAGGTTAATTAAAAGTGTTGAATGTCCCCGACTCCTGGTACCCAGCCTGATCACTGTGGTATTTAACATAGTTTTAGGGAAAATTCTCAAATTTCATTTTTGCATTTAATGACATCAGAAGTCTGTAGTATTGATTGATATGGCTGTGAGTTAAAGAAGACACAGGTACATGGAGTCTTCCAATCTTCACAGATAAGACTTTATGAAGTAAGTCTTCCTGCTGAAACATTATTGTCTACTGTCCTTTTTTTGCACGCTATCCATATTTTGTACTTTCAAGGGCATTGCATTTCTAAAGGTTCACTCTTTTTGCTTATACGACCATTCACACACAAAGATTTTCTGGCAGTATCTCCTATATTCACTCACAAGGATAGAAAGACAGCAGGAAGGGATTACTGTAATTCCATACAGAATCCAGAATGGTGGCCAAAAGGAGAGTTCCTACAGCTGATGCTTAGTTTTTAATCAAAGGTATTTGTATGGATTTGAGTGTAACCACTAGTTTGCATATAAAACACTGTGCAAACATTAATCATTCCCACAACACAACCGTGAGGTACCGTAGGTAAAGAAATATGACTACCTTATTTTACAAACTGGTAAAATGACAGAAAGAAAGGTGTTGTGACTTGCTGGAGACCATATAGCAAACTAGAGCAAAAGACAGGATTCAAATTTAGCATTTTTGTGGCTCCTTTCCCGGGCTTCTTCCACCAGACCACACTGGACTTGTGTGATGTTGTTGGAGATTCTGTGGAATTTCTATAAAAAGCTCAGTTTGACTATAACAAAGGCAGTTCAGTTTAAAAAGCTAATAAATATTTGTAATGACCCGTCTTGTGTCTTATAAGGATGTTGGGTATTAAAATATTGGAGCTAGTGATCAAGTATTGTGGAACTGCAAAAGACCATTCCTCTCACCCTCATCAACCTGGAGAAGTTGTAAAGACTCAAAGGTCATATTTGCTAACAAATTTCAATTATCTTTTAACTTTAAAAATATATACACATACACAGTTCAGCTTAAGCTCTTAAACAACCCTTCCCTTCTTTCAGCTTGTAGTTACACCAGATACCTGAGTTTCATAGTGGATATTATTTATTGTAATTTCTCTCTGTACCAATGACTAAACTGAAGCTATCCTGATAATTAACGCATCCCCTTCTCCACTCTCCGGAAAGCTACTTTTATGCTTATTTGCTAGAAAACATTTGGATCCCTGGATCTGATTTAGCCTTTTCCTCTTTGAAGGGTCTACGTAAAATGGTAGGAAGGCAGTCCTCAGAGAAATGAAAATCTAGATTAAGCTAAAACAAGCAAACAAAAAAACAAACAAAAGACACCTGGCTAAAGAATGAAGAAAAGAAAAGTCTACCAAAGAACTTAAAATACCAAACAATTAAAAACAAATCTAACACATACTCTCACTTATTATGATTTTTTCCTTTTTATAAGATTTTCAACAAATGTTGTCTTCAAATCTATCATATAAAGGAGTGGAAAGAAAATTCCATTCTTTAACGTTCTAAAAAAAAAGTTATCATTTGTTAAATTAATATTCCCTACCTCATCTTCACAGACTTCTGTCTTCTTTCCCTTTTTGTCATCTTTGTCCTCTTCGTCCTCATCATCTTCATCTGCTTGATCATCACTATCATCGTCGTCATCATCATCATAATCACTGTCTCCTCCCTTCCGTCTCCGTTTGCGTCCTGGAGTGGATGTACCCAATGAATGCTGTTCTTCTCCTATATCACCACCCACTGTAGTGTCTCTCTTGCCGGTTTTCTTGGCATGAATGATTCTAAGCCTTTAAACACATGACATGCAAGTGGTCTTATTGACTGTAGTTGTAGCACACACATACTCTACTCTGTTCTTCATTCCAAGATGCATCACTCATTTTAAACTCAAATTTACTTCTGTCCTACAACAACCTTCTGCTATCTCACTGTTTGTTATCAGAGACTGACATAAGAAAGTCACACTGTAGAACACTTCATACAGAATTCTAACCCATAAAAATGTATTCAGTTCTGTACTGGATTTCCTGCCTTCAGGGTAATTTCTACTGAGCAACACTGAACTATATAAAAGGCATGCAGGACCAGAGGAATTTTAAATAGCCAGCCCTGTAAACTAGAGAGACGAGCCCAATTCAATCTGCCTCTTCTATTAATTTTTCCCTTTTTCTTTTGCATTGCACCTGCTGAAATCTGCATTTTACCTACCCATTTTAGAAGGGCCACTATTAAACATGTGTGTCTCGGAAAGCTGAGAACTGACGATAGTAAAACAAAGAACATCATTTTGCTGAAGTGATCTTAGCGCTAACAAGGTGATAGTAAACTTGACCCTTGATCCTGTATTTTTTAAAAAATAGAACTTTCTTAGGTGTATTTGGTCTATTTTACATAATGTTTCTATTAGTCTTTATGCTTTGGCTGGTCTTTTCATGTTCTGGACACAACACTCTAAGAAATAGTAACCAGCTAAAGTAACTCAGAGGTTAACAGACGTATTAATTTTAAGAAACAAAAGAGAAAAAAAACTTACATACCAGTATTTATGATTGTTGTAGACTTTCCTCTTCTACAAAATCCTACAAAAAAAGATTCCATACAGCAAATGTTATAGTTCTACCTACCAGGAAGCTAGCAGGCAAACACACTGAATCATAGAAGATATATATAACCAGGCTCAAATAGTCATTTAAAGAGCAGGGCAAAAACATAACTGATATAGAGTAGATATAAAAAAGTGTGTAGAAAAGGCAAATGTTTTGTAAGAGAAGAGGGGAGGGAAGAAGGATGGGAAAAGTGAAAGGATTACGACAAACACAATTACCAGTAAGTAATTTTTCCTTGTCGTATTTCCCCACTTCTCCCATCCTATGAAACAACATTCCATACAGCAAGTGGCTATAATGAGAAGTGTGAAAGTAGGTGACTTCTCAAACAGCAGCCTAGAGAGAGAGAACTGACAAAAATGTCAGCTCTCTAGAAAGCTGATGCATCTAGCCAGTAATGAAGGTCAAAGACTGAAGTGAGTGAGTATTCCTACACAGAGTAGATCATTATTATTGCCTCAGTTCTCACTGCTCAAGAGATAAAAGTGTCTTTAGAAGACTAAAGCTATATCTACACTACAACTTATGTTGGCATAACTTACATTGCACAGGGTAGTGAATAAGTTACACTGACATAAGCACCAGTACGGATAGCGCTATGTTGTCTGAAGAGCTTCTCATACTGACATGGCTACTGCCACTTGTGGGGGCTGTAGTAGTTAAGCCAACAGGACAACTCTGTCCCGTCGTCTTAGAGTGGCTACACTAGACAGCTTTCAGCAGTGCAGCTGCATTGCTGTAAACTCTCTAGTGTAGCCATGCCCTGGCAGTGAGAAATTACCTACCTCCTGGTAGGACATATTTAAAAATATCTTTAATCCACTTGAAGATTTAGAAGATGTAGAGGATCTTAGACCTTTCTTTTGCTCATGGAAACAGATTTTTAGACTTACTAATATACTTTGGATAAAATTTTCAAAAGTAGTTACGTGACAAGTACCTAAGTCCCATTTTCAAAAGTGACATTTTCAAAAGGCTCGTAAGCCTCACTGAGCATCAGTGCCTAAGTCACTTTTGAAAATGGGACTTAACAGCCTAAGTCACTTAAGCACTTTAGAAAATTTTATCCTTTTTCTAAGAGAAGTAAAATTTTCCAGCCTTCACCACCAGTCTAGAAAGTTTTCTGTGCACAAGAGTTAACATATCAGGCAAAAGCATAGGTGAATGAATAGCTGACTAACATAAAATTCAAAACTTTAGGCATAAAAATCCAGAGAGAACCTGAAGGACAACTTTGTTCAGAAACATCAGCCGATAAAGAAGTTCAATAACCAGTGAACGCAATTCTCAAATGCACCTAAAAGAGAAGAGGACATATAAAAAGATGACTTCAGTGGAAAGCAAATGAACAGATATGACTCTGAAGGACATGAATCGAGGTTTGCACAACACTGAAAATGAAAAGTAGAAAAATGAATCAAAGAAGGCACCACAGACACCTAAAGGCAGCATTCTGCACTCTAAGGCCCTGGTGAACCTTGGTAAATGCAGTCACTATGTTGTAAGGAGCAAGTGACCAATGAAAACTCTTCTCGAGAGCACAACTTAACAAAAATGCCCCAAATAGGACAGGAGGTGACAAAGGTGGAACATTTCCTGATTGTGTTTGGCCACTTAGCCCAATCAGGGGAGAAAGCCCTGTCTCAGAAAGCTGTCTCTTTAATCCTCTTCCCTTCCAGACACATACAAAAGGTGGTGTTTGAAGGGAATTAACTCCTGCATAATCTGACCTCAGCATGAACCTAATGAAAGGTCTTATTGGGGCTGAAAACCAAAGATACAGGGCCAAAGAAAATGACATGAATCCAATCTGAGCTAACCTCTGCAACATTCCTGGGATCAGGCAAGGGAAAAGAATAGGTATCCATGGCCTAACTTTTCAAACAGGCCTTAAATTCTGGATGTCCACCTTGAGATACCTCAAGGTTTTTAGAAGTACTGAGCACACATGCCCTCTAAAAGATGCTTCAAATTGGGCACCTGAAAATGGAGACACCTAAAATCACCAGTCAGTTTTGAAAATGTTGGCCTTCATTCCTTCCCTCAGACCCAAAAGAACACAACAATGTTCTTGATCTGTGGTTATAGTTTACAACTGAGGTGGTTTCCCTGTGAGAAGGGAAACCAATCTACTGTGTGTGTCCCACAGCAACACCAAATCTGAAGGATTTGATTGAGACCCCTGCCTGAGGTACTTCAGTGTTATGCCCAGAAGGATGAACTCACTGGTTCTGCAGGCAGCTGCATGCTCTTCGTCTCCCTTTGCCCACTGATATAAGTGACAGTTTGATGGAGGGAGAGAGATAAGAATGAATCCCTGAGGAGATAAAGATGGCTAAGATTTCTTGACTACATCAGAGCTTCAGCAGCACTGTTTCAACTACATACCCACAGGCCTGTTAGGATCCAGATGAGATGGGAGAATGATTGGGTTTGCCCCAAGAGATAAAGCCATTATACCTATGTAGTCTGGGAACCTGCAGTATTAGCAGAGGTCCACAGCTACTTTTTCCATATTTTTTTTAATTGGTCAGTTTTTTTCCTCTACCTCCCTCTTGTCCTTCTTCTTTACTTCTTCTTTCTTCCTTCTGAGACACATTAAAGGGAAAAAAGGGAGAAATAGGATTAGAAACATAAAGTACCTGAAGCAAAGGACCGAGAAAGGATTCAATGCTTCCTGGATAGGAAGCAAAGATGACAAAGGGAATGGGAGCGGAGCCTTGCTTTGTACACCTTGTGATTCATAGTTTCTTTGCCTTCTAACCTCCTGGTAGGTGGAGATATTATCCTTGCTGTATGGAATTTTGTTTTGTACGATGGGAGAATAGGGGACATAAAGTGATCACCCTTGAAAATCTGCCAGTTTTGCCTGAGGTAAATAGATGAGATTACCTCAGTATTCGCATTATTCCCAACACTTACTATAGGAACACTGAGGATGTACTGCAAATAGTGAGGTAGCATTATTTAGTTATCAAAGTAACAGGCAATTTTTTAAGGGTGTCCATTGTAACAACAATCAAGTCCTTTATAAGCATATTTAAAATGAAAATTGAGAAGTATGGCAGGTCCAATCAGTTTCTTAACATCAATAACAATTTGACAGCTAAAGTAACCTTTGTTTAAGAAATGGTTTACTTCTTTCAAAGAATGCAAAATGGATTTGATTTTCTTCCAATTTTGAGGCATAGTAACCCACTGAATCTCACACATCTTTAAACGATTGTAAAATACTGGCCTTGGGACAAGTTAAATTAATATCCTTTATTAAGAAAGTATTGCAGTTTTGTTTTGTTTTTTAAACACAACTTAGCCGATTTTTGTCTTTGGAACAAATCTTTATAGTAGAAAGTTAAACAAACATACAAAAGAAATATTTAAGGAAATATAACTTACTTCCGCAATTTGCCTTCAACCATCCATTTATCTCTTCTTAAATTTGACATGTAATCAATGTTCTTATCAATTTCACTGTCAAACACAAAAAAAACAAAGGTTTTAGGTAGTTTATGAAATATTACCGAGCAAGAATATGCATATATCTGAGATATACACACATATAATATTTATATATATAAAAATTACATCCAAAAATACTTAATTAAAAGAACAAGAAGATTGCAAGGGCATGCATTCAAAAGTTAGGAAATACCAGAATTCAGGTTTCAAGTGCAACTTGGACTGCGCACACAGTGTATATTCTTTTAAAAACTTTGAGCAAAATCTTTGCAGCTGTTTTTGAGTTTGGAGAAGGAGTTGGTTTTAAAGAAATGAGAGAATAAGTAGTTATTCAATATTTCTTTTTATAATACTCAGTGGCCTCAGGCCTTATTTGCCACAGACTATTCAAACCCAGTACCAAAACACACAGTTATTAACATCCTCTGGGCATTTCTATGGTGCTCTAACCATGGTGTCTAAGTGCTTCACAAATATTAATAGATTTATTTTCAAAATAGTCTTCAGAGAATAGGTAGTATTATCCCCATTTTACAGATGGGACACAAACACAGAGACATTAAGGCCAAAATTGTCAAAAGTGTCCACTCATTTTGGATACCCAATCAGAGAAACCTAGGCCAATTTTCTAGAATAATTAGCATTTTTATAGAGCATTATAAGTTGAAAGCACAGCTCTAATCACTTTTAGTTGCAGTCGTGAGCAATCAGCACCTTGAAATCTGGCTCTAGGTGTCTAATGTTGGACACCCAGAAAATTAGGAATAAAGTTAAGTAACCCGCTTTTAGCAACTGATGTCCTTTGAGATGTGTAGTATATATACATATATTGCAAGGTTGGTGAGTGCATGTCCAGTGTTCACATACTGGAGAATTTTCTAGTCAGCAGTTCCCACTGAGGCAGCGTATGCATCATTTCACGAAGGTATAAAGGGAGAAGCCACCTCACCCTACCTCAGTTCCTTCACTACTGAGAAAGCCTGTGACGTCAGGACTCTGAAGTAGCAGGAATGGCAGGTGGGTAGCAGAGTATGTATACAGACTACACCGGTCTCAAAGAACATTAGTTGCTGTAAAGGTAAGTAACCTCTTTTTCTTCTTTGAATGTTAGTCCATGTAGATATTCCACAATTGATGACATTCAGGCAGTAGGCCTCCCTGTAGGTTAGTCTCTGGGTGTACAAACTGCAACACAGATCTTCCTTGTGCATTCCGAAAGGATATAAAGGGCAGAGCCACCATGTTTCAGTTCTTTCTCTACCACCTGCAGTGCATGTCAGAGCAACTCTCTTCAGATTTACCTCCACACTGGCTTCTGGTTAGCTAGTGTTAAGAATATAGCCAGATAGGTGCAGACACATGCCATAGAGAGAGGCACCTTCCCCTATATTCGCTGGTAGTACCAGCCTCCATGGCAAGTCCCTGGCCTTAAAAACTGCCCATCCTGCAAAGCAGTTATGTCTGTGGATGACAGATACAAAAGGTGTCTGTTTTGCCTCAGTCAGGGGTTGACCCAGGAGTGCTATGAATTCTGAAGATCCTTCTCCAGGTGGACCCAGCAGTTGAGGGAACCACTCCTAAGGGTTTTTCTCATGGAGCAGGCAACTAGGTGAGGACTCCAAGCCCAGATTCCAGGCATCTAAGCTCAAGGGGGATGGAATGTAGTTGAAATCAGCCCCAGCATAAGCTTCAAAACCATCTGAAGCCTCCTCATCTAGAAGACATACAGATAGCTCAGATCTGGACTGCAAGCCTTGAAAAGAGAAGAGGCAAAGATGACCCTCCCTTGATCTGGCTTCAAGGCAGCATAAAAACTACCAGGCTGTCGGATGCTGAGGGTGCCTCAAAACTTAGGGCTAGTCTACACTAGAAGTGCTACAGCATGCAGCTGCACCACTGTAGTGAGCATGGTAAAGAAGTAAGTTATCAGGAGAGAGCTCTCCCATCAGCATAACACCACCTTCGCGAGAGGAGGTAGCTATGTTGGCAGAAGAAATTTTGGCCCCAATATAGCACTGTTTACCCTGGTGCTTAGGTTGGCGTAATTTACACCGCTAAAGTGTGTGGATTATTCACATCCCTGAGCAACATAAATTATATTGAAGTAAGAGTTAGTGTAGACAAGCCCTTAGAAAAAATTCCCTGAGTACTAGTGCCAAATGGATCTAACTGCGATAGAGGCACCTTCCACCTCCACAACGATGGCACTGCATTAGTCTTCTTGGTATTGAGGCAGTTGGAACGGTTGCTTCTCTCTCCCCAGTGGGGATTGCTGACTAGAAAATTCTCTGATGTGTGCAAGTTGGTGAGTGCGCTTCCCACTGTGGAATATGTACAGAGACTGGCATTCAAAGAACACCGCACAATTACTGGCCATTTGTGAACATTTTGATTTAAGTGACTTGCCCAGCATCACATATGAAAATTGTGGCAGAAGCAGGAATATAATACACTTCCCCAGGGCAGCATTCAACTTCCTTAATCCTGGGACTGTCCTTTCTCTTCCTGCACCTCCCTGCCTCATACACACCTTCCAATTTTTGCAACGAAGAAATCCGACGAACAGGATTATTCTGAATTATTATAGTGGTAAGCAGCCATGCCACCTCTGCTGATGATCTTATTAATCTAATTGCTACATAAAGGAAGGGATAGGCAAGTATTTGGATAAAAAAAAACAGGGTGCCGCATAACGGTTAGCTGTTCAACCCTTTTTGAGTTATTTCCAAAAGGAGCTGGGGACATTTCTTTAAAAATCAGCTCCCTCTCATAACTCAAAGATTTTGCTCAAAGTCTTGAGAAGAACATTCCCTCTGGGCATAAACCAAGTATGGAAAATTTAAAATTTCCCAAGGTATTTCTTTTGAAAAGTTGTGAGTATATGAAAATAGGGAGTTATAATAGAAATCAGCTCTCACCCTTAGCTACAACAGGGACTAACAGAACTCTACTATAACAAAATATGATGCACACATTATGCATTATATGGTGTATTTGTACAGCATAGATAAAGGTTTAGAAAATCTTACCTCACTACACTTTTGCTGCATGCTAACTCATTAATAAGGAAAGCAAGTACCGATGCTTTCTGAGCTGGAGTATGTGCCTGGAAAGCTTTGGTCTTTAGACTTTCGGTAAGCTCAGTTTGCCCACAGTGAGCTTCCATAAAAATCTGTAGAATCTCAGAAACATTGTCACGGTTGACACCAACATTCAACAAATGTTCCCCAAGAGTTGTTTTGGCCTAAAAAATAAGTTTTTCAGTCAATCACATAAGAACAATAAAATACTGTAACAGACTCAATAATACATTATGGTTAAAAATAATACTTTTGTCTGTTTGTTTTGGGAGTCCAATCCCAAACTTAAAGTTGAGTCCAGACAGCACAGTGCAACAAAATGCATGCATCCATTCTATGTTTTAAAAAACTGAAATAACACTAATGTCCATTAAATAGGTTAAGTAAAAGCAGACCAATATGCCAAGTGGTATTTGTCAGAAAATGATAGATATTGGCTAGCACAATTCAGAATGTTTAGAAAGGGCTTCAGTAAAAGGTTATATTAGTCCAAGCAAGAAAATAAATAAATAAAAATAAAAAGGCAGAGAATCTTGGTGTCAGTCAGGGTTTTGACAATGGGTTAGAGGGAAAGGAGCAGATTTTGAAGGAAGAAGCAACGAGATTTGTCGAGAACCTGGAAGTGAGGGTAGAAGGAACAGGAAGAATCAAAGACGTGCCCACAGAGGTGATGGTAGATCATGGGAGAAGGTGTGTATGGGGGAAAGGGGGAATGTAAGGATCAAAGACACATCTCTGAGAAACAATGACAAAGGGTGAGAGTGAGGAGGAAGAAGAGTCACTGAAGGAAACACAGAAAGAGTGGTCAGCAAGATAGGAGAACAACCAGAAAAGTATAGTTATTGGAGTCCAAGGAAGAGCGAGTATCAAGGAAAAGTAGATGATTTTAATGGTTACTATTAATAATTTATTTACTAATATTATTTGTTTACCACTGTAAGGTGTTTAGGACCTTTTTTTACCTTGTATCCTGTGATTAGTCCTGGATCACAAACAGCAGCTGAGAGGAGCCTTACAAGTAAGTCTTGTACTTCTCCCATGCTGTCCCCTACGTTTAACAAGCCCTCCTGAAGAACACTTAGATTAGGGACATCCATATTCACATCAAAACCAAGAACTTTACCAAAGTTGCGCAAGAACTGCACCACCATGAGGCAGTCTGAAAATGTGCTTCCAGAGAGAACAAGGCCTGGAATGCGAGGCAACTCTGGCAAAGGCTGAAAATCAAAGAGAAAAACAATGAGAGATTCAGTAGGATCTTCCAAGATCACTATAACTTGCAAGACTTGATGTTAATAATAAGCTACAAAAGGTTGGGGTCTGAAGGGTGAAATAATTCCACTATTTTCAGAGGTTATTTACTACTGACACGTTGGGCTAGATGTGGCACTCAGACTCTACTCTGAACTATAAAGCACGACAAAGATGTGTGTGCGCGCATGGGGGGGAATCTTATAAAGCGAGAAAGTAGCTTTCTGTACACAGTGTTGTCACTGTGTCAGTCCCATGATATTAGAGAGAGAAGGTTGGTGAGATAATATCTTTTGTTGGACCAACTGCTGTTGGTGTAAGCTCTAAAGTGTCTCTCTCTTACCAAGAGAAGTTGGTCCAACAAAAGATATTACCGTACCCAGCAGGTATCTCCAAAGCAGCTCTCTGGTAGACAGAACTGAGAGCTGAGACAGACTGGTCCTGAGGGAACCATAGAAACACTCAAGCTCAGGAGGATTGCATTGGGGAAAGGAGTCCCAGGAGAAGCCGTGTCTACAGGGATGGCTCCAGCTGGGATTCATGTAGTGAGAGAGACTATTACAGAAATAATCATGAAGGTTACTTTAATATTTTAAAGTAGGAAAGCATGTGAATTTTTGGCAGCCTCAAAAGTAATTTCATTAGATAACTAAAACAACATTGCCTCAGTATTTGTAGTATCCTTTAGTTAATGCTTACATTTAGTATATAGATAATACTGCAAATACAGTTATCTAAGGCAAAATTGGAATGTTTTTAGGGGCAGCTGCAGTAAGAAGAATTAATTATTGACACAATGGCAAGAGACAGAGAGGAAAGAAACAGGATTAAAAAGGGGCAAGAACATAAAAAGTAAATTTACATTATTATGATTACCTTCTGGTCTGCTAAGCACATATCTTCATTAGGCTTCTTTAGCTCCTTGGCCATTTCTAATTCCAATCTTCGCTGTTCCAGTTTACGCTCTTTATTTAATCTTTTTTCATCGCGTTTCTCTTGCTTTAACCGCTCTTTCTCCTTAAATAAAATGGAATGAAAAGAAAATTAAACCCATGTATTATACTTACAATGGAACAATTTAAGAATTTGAAAAGCACTAGTTACATAATCATAATAATCACCACAGCAATTAAAACATTTGGATTAAAAAGCGGCAAGGGGAGAAGCTGCCCTCCCCAGCACTGTAAATAGAGTTAAATTATCCTGTCCATGAGCAGATCCGAGATCTGTGGCAGAAATGATTTCTTATATTGCTTTCCATGTGCCAGCAATGGACCTTTAATGGAGATGGCTATGCGCCAAATTGGTCTCTAAAGTAGACATCAGTGCACGCTTTCTGAAAGAGTGGGGATGGCTTGGCCAAAATGGAGTCATTCTGCCTCAGCACATCAGAAAAAAGATTCTTCAGGAGCAAAAGATTCTTCTGAGTACTAATTACTGACAGGCAATTGCTCTAAATGTGAGGCTATCAAGTCAGAAGGATGTGCATATATATCCTAACACACATCTGCAAAGAAAGGGTCACTGCAGACTGCAGCAGTCCAGAACACCATGCCATTAATAAATCTTCCCTGAAGATGTATAGTTGCCAACAACCCCACAGCAGGGGAAACTATATGACAAGATATAAATCGACACCGTGCAGCCACTCAGTAATAGCCTTTTTTTTAAAAACAGAAACATCATGTAGTTTTTTACTGTCCAAATCACACAGCAAAAGATTCTCTGAGTGGCTCATAATCTCATCTGGAGAGACAAAGTAGCCACATCCAGAACTCCCTACATATCCTGTATCAGCTGTTGCAGCCTGGCCATAACAGCACCCTGACCAGTTGAAGATTCCATCCCTCAGCCCTGTGACTCTTCACAGGACACACCACTTTTACTTATGCTTTGCTCCATTCACCAGAACAGTGCTCAGTGTCTAGAAAGCCAAAATACATTAAAGCTGCATGCAAAAATCCATGCCCTTACTGCTATTAAATAATGGAAAATGCTCTCAGAGCAAAGCATATCTGGGAATTAATAACTGGTTCTGGTTAAATGCCTCTCTGCTTCATCTTGGGCCTCCAGTACCCCCAAACTGCTTGGTATTTCCTAGAAAATATCCTATACCTTGGCTATTATTATTTACATATTTACATAATTAGCAAAATGCTATGGACAGTTACGAAAAGCATGGGAAGGGTAAGTATTAAATAACACTTACTGTACAGTTATGATCAAAAAAGCAATGTTATAAAAATGGTACATTGTTACTCAACAGATCTGCTAAAATAAACATTTACTACCCTTTACTTTTGTTAGTAACATTAGCGCAGAACTAAATATAACTGTAGGAGAGTGAGCGAAATTCTTCTACTGTTCCTCCATCAGAAGACTTCAGTGAGTTTCACAAGAAGAACCTTTATTATTGGTGAAAATGCATATAATTGAAAGAACACAGCTCGACCCTCAGTTCTTAGGCTGAATCTGCAGGGCTGGCAGATAGAATAGCTTTTTTTAAATTCTTGTAAATGCAGCAAATTTGACACACAAACCATTGAGACACACTTAGAACCCATGACCCTGTTTGTTAAGTCACATTTCAGAGAACAGCACACTTAAATAATTTTGCATGAAAATCACTATTTAAATGGACAGATAAATCTCTCTTGCTTTGAACTGAATCACAAAAATACAAAACCGAAACACAGAAAAAAATTCAACTTCTAAGTCCCTGACTTTTTCCAACATTTGCATTCAGTATAACTTTGAGTTAAGATACTTAGCCTTATTCTTAGAGGTATGTTGGGAGAAAGCCATGGTACTGTGGTCTGATCATCACAGCTCTAATCCTGGATCAGACAGCAACCCCCTCTTATTTAACCTTTCCATATTAGTTAATAATGCTTACTGTACTAACACCTCACAGGTTATTGTGAGGTTTAATCAGTTAATGTTTGCAAAGGGCTTTGAAGATGAATATCATTATATAAAATGTTAAAGTATTATTGACTTCAAACTCAGACTTTTAATAAAACTGGTTCATGGTAGGTAGAGACTATTCAGATTAAAGAATCAAAGTTTTCCCGACACTTGGAAATATTTGGACAGAAAATCTAAATACAAATGTTTCACATTAGTCACTTGACAAGGACAGTTTGTAGAAATAGGTTAATACCTTTTTTCAGAAAGCTAGGATTTACAGTGAAGAATACAGGATAAAATAATTGTTTTTAGGCCAACAATATTGTGAAAAAATAAATTTAGTACAGAGGAATGCAAGGTGGCTTTGATCAATTGTTACAAAACTTTATAACATATGGGACTGTTAAGCCTGTGTACTGAAGCATTTGCCATATAATCCACTGAAATGCTCTACACCTTTGCATTTTCTGATTCTTTTGGGTCCTTTACATTTTTGTTCTGGGCATAATTAAAAGTGAAAATATGTTTCTTCTGACAGCAACTTGTACGCAAATTTAAAAGGCATAAATAAAATTTAATATATAAGAGAATACTGTAGGTTACTTGGAGAATAAAAATGAGATTAATAAAACAGAGGTCATAGAAAGCAGATATAAAAACAAAAACCACAAATATTGTTGTTGAGGTTTGCATTAATCATAAGATGAAAATGTAAGTTTGTCTTTAGCAATTAATGTTATTAAAAATCTAAAGAAGTATTTCAGTGTAAGCATTTCTATTTACTAGGTAGTAATAAATGTTCATCCTTTTAGTAACATTGTAGATTTATAATGGATTATTTAGAATGATTTTAGGGACAATAATATGTACAAAATATGGAATCCATGAGTTTTTTGCAGCAACAGTTTATTATGTCTTAATTAAAATTTTACCCCACCTAAAGGAGACAGAAAAATGTGCTGGTATAAAACAGATATATTAAATTATATATATTATTAATTCCCTGTTGCGACAGAAAAATCACCTCCATGATCTTTATCCCTTTGTATCTTGCACAAAGATCAAATGAATTAGATATTCTTGGCTGCTACACTTAGTTTATAGGTAAATGTCCAGTTTTAAACGGTCAGCTTATATATGGGACATTTAAAATGGAAAGGTTGGTTTAGTTAAGAAAAACTGACAATTCCACATGGTATTTTCACTAAGCATATATTTATGATATAAATCCTCATTGATGTACTATGTGTATCACTATTAGAATCACTAGGCTGCTGAGAATTCCATTCTACTTTCAAAGTGCTTATTAGACAACTTCTGAAACCTGAGCTACTCCCATATCATAGCGATGTCTACAAGACTGCTGACAGAGTCCTTTAGTTAATAAATGCATGTTTAACAATCTTTTGTTGTTTACTGATCCCTGAGGAATTATAGGGAAAAAGCCTCTGATACAATTATGATAGTTCGTTATCCAGTTTACATAAGTAAAATGATCACAAGTTTGTGTGTGCTATTGTTAGAAATTTAATTGCTAAATGGAGGAACTCAGGAGAGTCCTGACTAAATATCTATTTGATACTACACCCTGCATTCTACACCCTCTGATTTTCTTGTGCTTTTTAATGCTGGTAATAGATCATACTGCTAGATCAAATCATGAACTCCACAGTCAGTCAAAACTTCCATTAAATTCTGTAGAAAATGGGAGATTTGCATGAGTATGGAACGTAGAGTTTGGTCCCATAATAGCTACTAATACCTCTGCTAACTCATTTTTCTAAATACATGATGCTACTGTACTGGGCTCACAATACTAGTTTTAAGAAAAACACTTCAATGTGTTGATATGCTCCTTAATTTTGCAAACAACAACATAACATTTTTCAACCACTAGTAAGGAATTTTTTTTTAATCAAGAAATTATAAAAATTAAATGTCTATCACAGCAGTTTTCATTTGGCACCACTCCAGAGACCACTCTGCTTTCAGGATAGAGTTTTTTCACCAGATTTTTTAGTGAGATATTTCCTGTTTAGATAAATAGTTTTTTAAAAGAAAACTGTATCAAGGAAAAATACATCACTAGTTTTATTTTCTAGCTAAATTGTGGGACACTGCAGCTGCTTACAAAACTATTAGAAAAGAATGTAATCCAACTTTTCGATACATAAGAGCAGCCAGATAGCCTTCCACTTCCCAATGTTAGGGATTATTTTGATGTTAAACACAGAATTAAGCTGCTAGAATTAAATTTGTTTAAATTTATAAACAGTTAATTGAGGCAAAGCTGCTTATTACATTCTTTAGAAATGTGTTTAATGGAAGTCTACTCTTGCTACTTGTCATGATTTCAATATTCCTTTTACCTTTAATTCTTTTAATTGTCTGTGATTTGTATCTGATTATTTAATTTTGCTACTTCTTGGTTTACCAAGAGCTTTAACATTTTTACAGTTAGATATTAATATAAAAGTAAATAAATTATACTATAGAAACAAAAGGCAAGGTTAGCAATGTTTTAGCCTTGAAGCTCTCTGAAGATAACATCATGGTTAAATCTGAAGATACCATCATACTGAAATATGAGATGTAAATTAGTACATCATGGCCTAACAAAAGTTTAATCAATAATTTTATATATTGCCTCTGGTTTTATTATCTATGCTATTCCAGCATGTAATTTTATTAACTCCTTTTTATTTTTGCAGTGTACGCTCTGTTGCAATACAAGGTATGGTATGATTTGACATTTTAACCACTGGAGCGGCAAATGTTGATTGAAGTTTTTATCTAATAAATCTCTAATTATTACAGTCTAAGTTGAATAAGCTGAAAAAAGTACTCCTGAAAAAAAAAAGTTTTTTCTTGAGTTGCTTAAGTTATTGAACATAAGCAGTTTTGTTTAATTTTGTTCAATCTCGACTCAATTCTAAGGACCTTTTTCAATTTATTTCTCTGACCTTCTTGGCCAGAGTTATTTACGTTATGTGCAAGTGCTATGTACATAAGTCATTTATTCCCTTACAGAAGGCTCATGTATTTTGTTCTGAAATGGTAAGGGATTTAAAAAATAAATTCTCATAATTACACAAAAATATTTTGATATAGCATGAGTTACATATGAAAGAAAGAATGCTTGTTAGATAAATATGTGTAAATAGAAGTGTCCACCCTCTACTTTGGACAACTTTATGCTTTGCTTTTCTATGGAATTTCATGACCATGGATTTTTATTGCACAGAATGTGAAAGTCCAAAAACCTGCTTGTCCATGGACAGGGTGACCAAATGTCCTGTTTTTAAAGGGGCAGTAACATTTTGGAGGACTTTTTCTTATATAGGCACCTGTTTTTAAAAGGGACAGTGCCATTTTGGGGGACTTTTTCTTATATAGGTGCCTGTTATCCCCCGCCCCACCCCCTGTCCTGTTTTTTCACAGTTGCTATCTGGTCACCCTATTTAATACCCCTTCGTGAAGGGGAAGGGCCACCCTAACAGGGGCTGTGGAGGAGAAGACATCACATAGGGAGTCCGCTTGCTTCTCCAACTCCTCTGCCTACGGGCCAAGGTTGGACGCGACCCTCTTCAACAGTTCCTGGTGCACCTTAGCGTCATCCAGAGGTTCTGTGATGGTCTCATCCAGAGACTACGAGGAGGAGGCCGTTACCGTGGGTTCCACGACACCCACTAGTAGTCCAGCAGGCTGTTCCCCTTGGTCCACATGGACTTGTGGGGTCTTATCCCCCTGGGCCTCAGGCATCGGAAGGAGTTGGATTGATGCCACTTGCCTGTTTGAACTCTTGAGATGCCCAGCAGGCAGGCTGGGAGGGCTGAGTGAATCCCCACAAGCTCCAGGGGTACCATGGGCCCAGCCACTGGCCCTGGGGTCATGGGGCAGGGTTTGGTACTGATGATTCAGGCAGTACCGAGGGCCTGAGAGGCTGCCCCACTGATGTGGAGCCTTGCTCCGTACCGGCACCATATCCGGAGCGATTGCTGCCCGGTCGCCCGGATTCGCTGGAGTGGCGACCTTGTGCCTCGTGATAATCATGGTCAGATCTGGAGGAGGACCAATCCAAGCGGGACGTGTGCCTCCGTGGGGACTTCAGTGACTGGCGACGCTCAGTGGATTGGCAACAGAAGACTGGCAATTGACGCCTCACACTTCGAGTCCAGTACGGGGACAAGGAGTGAGACCTGGAGGTATGGCGGGCCGGGTGGGATCTGTCTTGGGGATCATTGGCAGGGCCCATGGCTGTGGTCCTCCAATCATTTCCGAGATCTGTAGTGGCATTCCAGTGATGTGAAAGGCCAGTCCCAATGTTCCTGCCAGGGAGCACGTGTCTCCATGGGTCTGAGCCAGGTAACCAGTGAAGTGAACCTCAAATCCCACTGCCGGTGCCCAAGGTCCGGTGACCATACAGAGTGTCTGCCTCCCTAACTCCGAGGCATGACAGCTTCGAGCGGGTGGATGATGGTGGGACATCCTCCATGATGGGGAGCGGCACCATTGAGGCGAGGGTGGATGGAAAGGTCCCAAGGCGGGCTTACCCTGAAGTCTGGGCACCAGGAGCGTCAGGATCTCCTGCACAGCCTGGAGCACTTCAGGCATAGATGGCACCTGAAGCTGATGAAGGCCTGCTTCCGTGTCCAGGCTTCCAGGCAAGGAATGGGGTGGGATGCATTGCTCGATGTGAGGTGAGGCCCGACTTCCCAACAGGGAAGATGAGCTGCCCAGCGCAGGTCTTAGCTCACCCCCAGCCCTGTCCTTCCCCTTGAGGGGAGCAAGACCGTCCCCTACTGGTCTTCTACGACTTCTTGGCTGGGGCCGTGGACAGGTTTAAAGGACTTGCAGATTCGACACTTATCACTTATGTCCCCTTCACTGAGACACCTGAGACAACTACTATGCGGATCGCTCACGGTTATGGGCCATTTGCAGCGATCTCAGGGCTTAAAGCCTGGGGACAAGGGTATGTTCCGTCCCTCGGCAAAGTCCCTGACGGGGCTAACAAAACTCTAACTACTGCTAAGGGCTAACTCAATTACTAACTACATACACTAGTTTTACACAAACTCTAAACCTAAGCAATGCAAGTAAGAGCAGCGAACATTCTGTGCACCCTCACTGGTGGCAAGAAGGAACTGAGGCTGTGGGGAGCCAGCAGCGCCCCTTATGGGCCCATGTGGGAGCCACTCCAGAGGGCGCGAGAGCCACTCCCCTCCAGATACAGCTGAGGGAAAAACTTCCGGCACCAGTGCATGTGGCGAGCATACATACCTAATGTGAAATGGACATGAGCACGCACTTGAAGAAGAATTAGTGTTTTATACAACCATTATTTTTGTCAAGTATCAGAGGGTAGCCGTGTTAGTCTGGATCTGTAAAAGCAGCAAAGAATCCTGTGGCACCTTATAGACTAACAGACGTTTTGGAGCATGAGCTTTCGTGGGTGAATACCCACTTCCTCAGATGCATATTTTTGTGTGACCATGGTCCTGGATTAGGTCATTAATCAGAAATTAGCTCTCTCTGATCCATACCACACTACTGATTTAGTGTAAAACTGCAGATAGAAACTGCTCAATTGTCATCAAATTTAGGAAAAATAAGTAAACCATCTGAAGATGGAAGTCTTCATAGATCCATAGTTTGGGATTATTTCCTTAACTTTGAAAGATAACATTGTAAATTATAAATTATATTTTTATATGTATAACACATTCTTTATTCTGAAAAATCTCAGAGCACTTTGACAAACTTAATTAATAGACAAATTATACACAAGGTCCACTTCACTAAACACTCAAGTGCAGCCATCTCTAGAGTGGAATTTGGCGAACGTATGACAATACAAACTCTACATAAATGTTTTGCACAGGAAGCAATACCTTCTGTAACTGAACTGAAGGGGCAAATTTGGTAGACAAAATGCCATTACATGAGCTTCAGTTTGGCTAGGGCATAAGAGTTAAACATTTTTGGTTTTTGAAGTGCTACGAATTGAACCTGATTTCTACATCTCATCCAAAACATAACACTCTCAACACTATGCTGGGGCATTGGTTCAGTGCTGTCTCAGAGCAAGTAGTGCCACCTGCCGACTCAAAAAATAAACAGATTTATATGTGAGGGTTCAGTGTGCACAATATAACTTAATTTAATGGTTCATTTGAGTGAAAATATACAAGGAAGGGAGGGTGCTACCCACTGATCTAAGAAGAAAACTACTATACCTCAGAAAAAAATGTAAGTCTTTTCCCTTCAGCCCAATAGGAAATGCACTCAAAGACTCTATGCAAATAATTATTCAGAACAGAAATATTTATCATAGTGGTATAAAACCTTTAATTATGAGATGCCGGAATAGATTTTCTTTCTTGACAGTACCACAAATTTTAAATACTTTCTGAGGTATAGCATACTAAAAGTGCTTACAGTTTGAATTTGCTCCCTATTCTTCAGCTTTCACCAGTAACCATACTATAAAATCAGATAGCGTGAGAGATGCTCCAATTCTGTGCCTTTGTTGTCATTCAGGAAAACTGAGCACTCAGGACACTATCCTTGCTGCACCCACAACCCAAATCTCGACTCCTTTCACAGTATTATATCAACATTGTTCTGTAACTGTATGACAAGGACTTCCCAGTTGCAGCTTTTCAAATCTTCCCTAGTAAAAATTATGTTGATCATTAACAGTGTTGCCAACTTTAATGTGTTCCTCAAATTTCAATCCCACTAGAGTATAGCAATAAAAATATATAAGCACTAAACTAATGTGTTAATTTTTATTTTAAAAAGGACATAAAATACTGGATTGACTTAAAGGGTTTGTTGCAACCAGAAAGCAAAACAGCTCAACAGCCAGCTTGTAAAACAATTCCACAAGACCGGTATGAAGAAAGACAAAGAGGCTGGCAGAAAAATGGCTAGGTTACTACAGAACTAAACATCTCCTTAAAAATAAACCCTGTAAGAATATGAATAAATACTTTGTCTTAGAGCCTCTTGATTCCAAAAAGTCACTGGCCATCTGAAATGGAATCTGCCATATAAAATACTTGAGCTCCCTAATTCAGAGAGTCTCACAAGGGAGTTTAAAGATCTGTGAAGCATTCATTTATATCCTATAACTCTATGGGGTTTTGATGGCATTAAGACCATTGTATCCTTGATATATCAACTACTAGATACCAGAGGCTGGTCTGTAATTGGTTTGTCTTCTACACAGTAATGAAAAGTTGAAATTGAAGCTAAGGTAGGTGAAGTCCAGATTCTGACAAACACAGGAAGTATAGGTCATAAATCCCTCCAAAAAACTTCTTGTGTAAAAATTATGCTGTAATTGTTTGACCTAATATCAGACAGCAAATCTTTTTCACTTAAAATTATAAGCTTTCTAGTGAGAGAAAGAATTCATGGCAAATAGTAATAACTGCACTTGGGACTTACATATCGCTTTTCATCCACAGATCTCAAAGTGCTTCACAAAAGTGACCTGTTTTATAAAGAAGATTGACCTGCTTCTGGTGTTCAGATTGGAAATTAAGAAATTTGGGAATTCTAGTCAGAATAGTAAGATTGACTTGAGACTTCCACGAAGCTGATGACTCAAATGAGGTCTTGTTAAACAAATACACTGAGACTTAGTGTAGCTTAAGATCACTGAGACCTCAATGTTCTTTGAAGATTCTCCCACACTGGGGTAAATCACGGCCACAAGGGAGGCTGGCCGGCCACTTGAAGGCCTGATCAGTGCCCATTGAAGTCCATGGTAATATTCCACTGACTTCAACAGACTTCGCATCAGGACCTAGAAGTACTGACTGCCAGTATCTGCTGAATCTATTTTAGTCTATCCAGTAAAACCAAAGCATCTTGAGTTCTTTCAATCACAAAAAAGATTTTCATTTGAGTTACGGGTAATAAAAAATATAGATTCTGCAGTTGCTCAGAGATAGTATGCTGGGGTTTAGAAATTAGAGAATTAAAGAGATTCTAGAATCAATATAAATTGGAGCAGTAATTTACAAACAGAAACAATTATTCTGTAACAGTAAAAGAGGAACAGTGTTCAAGTGGCTAGGGTACTAGTGTGGGACTCAGAAGACCAAGGCCCAAATACCACTTCCATCACAGACTCTGTGTCACCTTGGGCACTTTGTCCTGTTCTACACTTGAAATTTAGAGCAACCTAGCTATGCTGCTCAGGGGTATGAAAAACACTGTAGTTAAGCTGATCTATCACCCCACGTGGACAAGCTAGGCCAATGGAATTCTTTTTCTGTTGGCCTAGCTACCACCACTGATTACCTACATCAGTGGAAAAGACCTTTCTGTTGATGTAGGAGGCATCTACACTATAGCGGCATAGCTGCAGCTGTGCCACTGTAGCCCCCATTGCATAGACATATCCTGAATCGCTCTGTGTCTCTTCCCCCTTTGTAAAATGAGGAAAATAGTACTTTACGATCAGTACTCAGATGTTACTGATAGGGCCATACACTTAAATAGGCTTGGAAGGATTCAATTTTTATCAGTAAATGTTAGAAAATATCAATTTCACCTACATACACAAACCGATGAAAAGCCATTTCCACCAATCATCATCTACATTTACAATTAGGCAAAATAAGAAAAATGCTGCTTGAGAATTTAGAGTGTGATTTAAGGATATTTACTTTGTACATTTTGACTTGTGATGTTGATAGTTTATGTTTTAATGATTTTAAAGCTTTAACTTTAGAATCTCAACATCTATTATATCATTAAATAATTTATTCTCTGTCCCCCCTTAATTTCTCACAAATATGAAATTTTAAAATCAATAAAAATAGAAAAAATGCTTAAAACCCATAATTTTACCCAACTATGACAATTTAAAATTGATTTAAAAATTAAAAATGAACATTGATATTATCCATCAAAATTATAAAAAAAAATTGAATTCTGCTTAGTCTAGACAGATAGATGTGTTATTTAAAAAAAACGTAATTCTTTCAGTTTTGGGTTGTTAATACAATCTAAGATTTTGTGTACAAACACACACGGCCATACTACTTTCAACAGCAGTGGCATAATTATTGAGCATTTTCATTCAAATAATCTGAGTTGCTTTGGATTTAAAACTGGTATTGCAGAGAACACAATTTCTCCTTTTAATATTTAGCAAAAGTTAATGATAAGTGTTTGCTTTTTATTTACCTTATACAATAAGAAACTGAACTGATTTGAATTTTGTTGAATTGTACTAATAAAATGCTTCATAAAAAAGTACCAGTAATATTAATTTAAAATGCATTTTGTAAAATATAGTGAAGTGAAAAACGTTTTAAATATATGTAGACATTACTTCATTTTAGGTTGGTGTGACAGGGTGTACTCACCCTGAACTGGACAGGAAGGGATTAACTCTTCCTTGGTGGCTGAGGAAGCCATGCCCCCACGACCTTACTGGGCATGCTCCAGGTGCAGTGGCTGTATAAAGGCAGGCAACCCAGCTCAGTCAGGGCTGACCACCAGAGGGGAAGGATGTAGCATACAGGATCTCGCTAGGGAGCAGCTATCAACCCACCCCACGGAAGCTCAAAGTGCTGAGGCCCCAGCTGACACCCAGGTGCCTGCTGATACCCAGGAGGTGGTGGAGACAAACAACCCAAAGACACCCCATCTACTGCCATCAGACCCATGGCAAAAAGTAGCCATGGGGGGGGTCTAACCATAGTCCTGGACATGGGCAGCATGTTGCGGTTGGATCCCTGCTGACCTCGGTGGTGGAACCCTCTGCCACTACTAGGGCCCCGGGCTGGGACCTGGTGGAATAAGGAGGACTTGGGTCCCCTACCCTAGTGTGTTAAATTGTTTACAATGTAAATTACTGTAAGGTGAATGCACAACTGGTTGAAAGACTGTATTCAGTGGTTCCTCGTGGGAGGGCATACCTAGAAAAGTCCCAAAGGGGTCAGTCCCGGGTCTGGTAATAGTCAATATATTTTTTAATGATTTGGATTATGGAGTGGAGAGTATGCTTATAAAATCTGAAGCTCACACCAAACTGGGAGGAGATTAGGATTAGAATTCTAAACAACTGTGACAAATTAAGGAATTGGTCTGAAAACAATAAGTTGAAATTCAATAAATACGAGTTCAAGGTAGTACTCAGAAAAATCAAATGCTCGACTACAAAATGAGGAATAATTGGCCAGGTGGTAGTACTGTTGAAAAGGACCTGGGGGTTATAGTGAATCACAAATTGGATACGAGTAATGCAGTGGTTAAAAAGGCTAATATTCTGGGGCATATTAATAGGCGTGTCAGATGTAAGATACAGGAAGTAATTGTTCCACTATTCAGCTCCAGAGGAGAGCAACAAAAATGATAAAAGGTTTAGGAAACCTGATCTAAGAGGCAAGATTTAAAAAGCTTTGCATGTTTAATCTTGAGAAAGGAAGACAGAGGACCTGATAACAGTATTCAAAATATGGTAAGGGCTGTTATAAAGAGGACTGTGATCAATTGTTCTTGTCCACTGAAGGTAGAATAAGTAGTAATGGGCTTAATCTGCAGCAAGGAAGATTTAGGTTAGACATTAGGAAAAAATTTCTAACTATAAAGGTAGTTAAGCTCTGGAATAGGCTTTTAAGAGAGATTGTGGAATCCCCAACATTGGAGGTTTTTAAGAATAGGTGGGACAAACATCTGTCAGGGATGGTCTAAGTTTTCTTGGTCCTGGCTCAGTAGAGGGGACTGAAATGGATGACCTCTCAAGGTCATTCCAGCCCTACATTTCTAGGAAGCCAACATATTTGGGACTATTTGCCTGTTTGGGGCTATTCTCAGGGCTGATATTTTATCTTCACATTTTTTCAGTAATTTTTGAGAATGAAAACAGCCTTTTCTACCAGCTGATTATGCTTTCCACTTGCTGAATAAGTTGCAAACATAAAGTTTAGTGAGGCTGCAGTATTAGCATTGTGTGCTTAAAGCACACAGTCGTGTACCAGACTGACTGTAGTGGTTGATGCTGTGAGACCCGGCCCCTCCCCACCCCTTAAAAGCCCAACATTCAAAGACCTATAGAATAGTCAAGCACAGACTTGTTGGATGTTGTGAAAACTATTACTCATTGCAGAAAATTAAAAAGGTTGAGGGTAGCATAGTTTTCAGCAGAAACATTTGTAATTTTTATTTTCACAAAATTTTCAGCTCTACTCCACCTCACAAAAACACCATATAATTTGGCATAATCAGCTATCTTTGAAGTTTCATCTATACTGGAAGGAAGAGTTGTGTTAGCTAATATGTTTTAATTATCACACTGTTAAATACCGCTTAACATCTAGGACAAACTGTGTGTTAATTAAAACATGTGAGTTTATGTGTTTTCTAATACAACTCATTTTCCAAGTATAGATAAAAGTCCGAGAAGTCCATGACCGGAATAAGAATGGTATTTTTACATTTGAACATTTGTCTGAGGAAATCTATGCAGCATATGTCCAACCTTCTGCCTTGCTCTGGACAGTACAATTAGTGTCTTATCTTTAAAGCATTAAATTTACACACAAACACACAAAAAGGGGAAATCACATTTGCTAGGAGATACTGATGGCGGCTCTGAAGTCTGAAATGACCTACACAAAAATATTCTGTGATGCAAAAGTACTTTCTGACCCTCAAGTCAGCTATTTGCTTAACATATTTGTTTACAGAAGTTCAGTGTCACTGTTCTGTTCTATGAATGCAGCTAGATAGCAGTCAAACTGTTAAGAAAGAAACTGCATACTTTTTCAGAGCTGAATGAATACTTACTTCTGCTTTTTTACGTGCTTCAATGGCTTTCATAAGCATCATATGCTGTCTTCTCCTCTCTCGTTCCTGTTAAAGCAAATAAAATTAGAACAAGACTCAACCACAGTTACAAAAGTGTCTTTTTTATTTTACAAACTCAGTACAACAAGTTTAGCATTAATAGACAAGTCACAATAAATACTATATATATAGGACAAGAATGGCTAAGTCTGTGCATGTTTTAGTTCAGGTTTAGAAAGCAAATACAAGAACAATCAAAAGCAAAAAGGTAAAGCAATGAACATGGAGACAGTGTAAAACAGAAAGCATACAGCTTTACTTATGGTCAGTTGTGATGCTCCTTCATAAGCTGGCAGAACAAAAAGCATAATGGTTGGCTGGAACAGGTCAGTTACCTTACATCTGCTATTAGACAGCTCGCAATTACTAAATGAATTGCCAATTGAACAGAAGGCTGTGTTTCTAATCATTTAAAAATATAGTAGAAGGCTGAGTTTTAAAATCATTTTAACTTCATGTTTACTCTCAGAAAAATCTTGCTGGAATCCAATATGCCACCAACAAATAAGTACGCTGAATTTTTCTGTGTTGAGACCAGTTTTACTTAAACTAGCTATGGTTCATACACAAACATGAATAAAATAGGATATTCCTATTTACTGATGCCTGTTCCTCAATGCAAAGTCACAAAAGCTGCACCGTAGATTATGTTAACAAATTTAAATGGAACATAAATTATAGTACTATGGAAAAAACTAGGTAAGTTCCTTCAATTTTGAAGTTCTGAGGTAAAATCCTGGCCCCACCAAAGTTAACAGGAGTTTGTCGTTTACTTCTATGAGGCCAGGATTTCATCTCTAGTTTCATTTTCAGATTAAAATATTATGCATTTACTGTTTATTGAAAGCTAGTGTGCTCGGCACTGTACAAATGTGGGGAAGACATGGTCCCAATTTGTACAGTAATTCTAATCCAATTTGTAGTGTTCTAATCCAAAACTATATTAAAAGCTTTATACCAAATCCCAACAAATGGGATAAGACTTGCAAAATTCGTACAGTGCTTTTCTATTAAAGGCAAAATGCTAATTTTGCATAAATTCATCCCTGATTTTACATAATGGTCCAACTCAGGTTGTGACATCAGTAATGTAGATTTCCAGTCAACAGCCTCATATATGGATCGCAGAATTCAATTTATAACACGTCTGAGACAAGTCATACTTTCTTTTCTTTAATAGATAAGACAAGCAGATGTATGCAATGCACTGTGCTGTAAAGCCATGCAGCAGTATGTAATATGACAGCAGCCAGTGCTACATTTTATGCATTGCTATGACAACCATATCACAACCAAATCACAATGCGGTGTTAGATGTACAAAAATAAACATACCCATACCATATCTAGTCTATGCCTCTCCAACTCCTGGTAGAAAGAGTTGGCACAACATTATGAAACAGAAATCACAAAGTCATAAAACCACTTTATAACCCCCACAGAAACCCCAACACCAAAGCAAGTCAATAACCCATAAAATGAAAGAAAAACTTATGCAGGAATCAAAATCAGAAATTTATACCAAAAATATTTTGAAGACTTTTCCCCCAAATAGCTTAAGCAGAAGTTAAAAATTAGCATTTGCTACTGTTCTGATAACTATATGCATACTAACCTGATGTTTCAGAAGAACAGCCTGCTGCCTTCGCATTTCTTTTTCCTTAAACATAAGAACAAAAAGGTGCTTCAAATACCTGACAATTATTATTTAACAGTAAGATGCAATTTTTTGAGCCATGCTAAAATAGGAAGAATCTGCATTCTCTCTCTCTTCACTCCTTTATTTTCAAACACTTCACATAATATAGGAACAGTTTATGCTACAAAATTTACTGAACGGAGGAGCTTCAAGAGATGCCAATAACATTTGGCTACACTGAGAGTGCATGGATTTCCAATTAGAGTAAGTAAGTTTTTCAGCACTGATAGGGATAAATGGGATATTTGACCACAACGTTACACAAGTAGCAACAGTTTTTCATTATACTCAACATAAAACAGAAGAGACACTGTATGCAATGCTATTATATAAGGGTTTAGTGAGTATGTCAAAAGCTGCTCAAGCCAAGCATAAGGTACAGATAACCCTAGTATTGACACTTCTATTTATTATTATATACATGCATGCATATGCATATATATGTAAATACACACACACGCACAGACACACACACACACATATGCACAGTACTTACTCTACATTTCTATTACAGATGTAATACCTTATCAAAAAAGATTCTGCCATACCTACAGTTCTCATATTAGTTCACAATTATTATGCACAATCACACGGTTTTTATTTTTGGAAAATAAAAACTCTGATGCTCATCTAAACTAACCTTTATTCGTTTCTCAGCCTCCAATAATTTGGCATTTGCCGCTTCTTCCTTCTTTTTCTTTTTAGCCTGTGCATGCAAAACAGGTCTCAAGGTCATGCAACAACACCACTAAAACTTGAAAATAATCTCAGACTAAATAAAACTACATGCTTCACAAGGTGCAAAACAATACCACATATTATGTGTACAATATAACAGATTTCTTCCCCAGTACACTTTGCATTATCAGTAAGTTCACAATTCTTTTTTTTTTAAGTCAAGCCAGAATTATGAAGTCATATTCAAGATTTATTTTACTTGGACATTTGTAACCAAGATACATAGCATATAAGAAAATAGTTATTTTTTAAGTATGGTTGGAAAGAGATTAAAATTCTAATTATTATATAAAACAGTAGGTTAAAAACTTTAGCAATCAATGGTTTACCACTTTTTTCCATTTTAAATACATATTTAATGTAATTGAAAATGTTCAGTTGAAGCCAATATACGGACTGCTCATCAACACATTTTGGGAATAATATTCCCATCCATTTAATATGTATCAATATTAGTTCTAGTATAAGACAACCGAAACCAAAAAGAAATCTGTTGTCAGACAGATCAGAAATGGAGATCTGAAACAGAAATCTTAAATTCAAATTCCTTTAATTTAGTTGTATGTGACATGGTTACATTATATGAAGCAACCATCTGCAATATGGAAGTTTATGTCTTTTAAAAACAGATCATGCACATTTCTGAAGATCAGAATCATGCTGTTCAAATATCAACTTCACAGACAAATGTTAAATATTTTCCTTCTTTGATACTGTAATTTAATTTTTAAAACAAAGTTTTAAATCCATTCCACAGTCAGGAACTAAATTCCATATAAAGTAGATTGCAATACTATTTTACTCCCTAATTCTGCAAATACGTATTTGCTTAACTGTAAGCATGAGTACTCCTTTTGTCGTTGATGAGACAATTGTTGTGTTTAAAATTAAGCATATGTGTAAGCAACTGCAGGATTCGGACCATAATTTAAATTAAGGATCAGTATTCTTAGAATTTCTGAAATAGTGAGACAGTTAACAATTTGAATCAAGACTATGGAATTCCTGAAGCAGATCTTACTTTAATCCAGTTGTGACAAACATGCAGTTAAGACTTTTTTCTTAATTATAATGTTCTTGAAACGTATGAACACATTTAAAAAAGATATGCTTAGTTTATTGTTTCTACCTCTAAAATTTGCTGAGCCCGAAGTTCTTTTTCCATTCTGATTTGTTGAATTCTCTTAATTTTTTCCTGCAAGGGGGGAAAAACATCTTTTAACTCTTTTAAACAACAACAAAAAAAAAGTATATAAATTTTTTTTTTACATGAATGAAAAAAAAAGTGAGAAAAGAGCCATAATAATTTTTAAAGACATGAGCACTTGTTGAATTTTACACAGATTCCAGTTGATTATTTTGAACTACAACTGGCTGTGTTTGGTGTTCTACATTAACATTAGCAAATATTTGATGAAAGCACTGAAAATGGAATCTATGCCTGTGGGTTTATGTTTAGGCAGTGACAACTGTATTTCTCTTATACTAACTTAGAGAAAGGAAGCACCCTGATGACAGTACAAACTATACAGTATAGGCCAAATCCTGGCTTGCAATGGTAGAGAGGTGTAGGGATGGGTAGAAATAGGGGTTGGAGTGCTCTAACGCAGTCTGCTTATGCAGGGAATGCTGGGGGCTATGAAATCCTCATTGTTCCCTGCTATCTGTTGCTTAACTCTTGCAGACATCCGGAGGCTGGGAGCATAGCCACTCTTAAACCTCCACTAATCTTGCTACCTGGGACCACACAGTACCTCTGAGCATACTGCATGGCCCAAAGTACCTACCCAGCAGCAGCCAATATTTAGCCATATCATATCTGGATGAAGTATGCACAATTAAGTGCTGTATACTTTTATTTCCACTGGAAACTAACCTATCAAGATGGAAAGCCTGAGTTTGGACAACCTTACTTATTTCTCAGAGGGGTGTGTGAAGTTATGCACTACAGAGTAAAAGTAAATAAATAAGTCTGGAAAACAGCGGCCACAACACTTTCAGTCAAGGTCATTCTCAGAGACGTCAGCATGCCTGTGAGCTCCTGAGGAATGGGGGGAGCCTAATGCAGTCACTGGACAATTTTATTGTACATGTCCTGTGTTGTATACTTTGTGATTTGTAAACAGAGATAGTATATGCTGCAACTGAAAACCTTATAGCATCCTATTTAAGGGTTTATTGTCTCAGAACAGCTGCTTGAGGCACATCAATTAAAAGAGCAGAGCACGTCTACGGATGGAGGTGTTTCCATTCTGTTATCTGGACAGACAGGAGAAAATCTGAACCACAGAACTCAGCGCATAGCAAAGCCCTTAACTTATTCCAAGGAATGCCAAAGAAGCTTGCATCAGGCTGTGTCATACAGACAAGCGTTCAAATGGACACAGTATCAAGGCACCTGGAAGAGAAAAGTCTGAGTATGATACGAGCCATCAACTCTCTATTTTGTGTGTTGGAAATTACATCACCACTGTAGTTTCCGGAGTCTCCAGAGAATAAATATGTCATGAAGAAGAGTCAACTTCATCTCGTCTCAGGGGCATGGTGACGGTTCCTGCACAGTACCAGAAGCAGGACCACTACGGTTGGAACAGGTTACTAAAAACAATATTCTGCCACCTCTATGTTCTCTATTACAACTTTCTGAATTTTAAACTGTTTAAAACAAAAAAGTCACTATATTTTCTGTGCTGGAGGCTCAACACATGCCAAAAAAGCTTAATGTTTGTGGTGGGGGGGTGGGGGGGAGAGGGAAATTCCCTCTTAACCATACCTTGACCTCCCAGAAAAGAGAAGTGTGAAAAGCACAAAATTAATCATCTAGAGTGACCCACAGTTTTATTATCATAAGTATATTTAATTAGATTTCTTTAAAATGTGGCTATCCAAAGCTCAAACATCTCAGCTACCTGCAAATGTCACTATACCACCCAGGGACAGAGGCAGTGAGCCCAGAGAAAAGAGCTTAGTTACAGAGTACCCTGTGGATGAAACTCTGTTCTATGAGCAGGAAGGTAGTTGCATTCTGCCCTAGCTGCAGTTTCCAAATAATATTTAAGGTGTAGCCCCAGTGTACAGTGCAAAATGGCAATCAACCTATGTTTTAATACTACTGACTGCACCATCTCAACTGGAAAATCATTCCATCAATTCACCAATCGCTCTAAAAAAAATGCCTCTTACGTGCTGTATGCCAAAGTCATACTTAAATAACATCTATGTCCCCTCATTTTAATCTAACAACTTCGAGTAGATCAAGCTGAATGAAATACCATATAAATGCTAGGTTAGGGACAATAGCACTTCAAATCTTAAAAATTACCAAATGTTGCTCTCATATGAAAGCCCTCTCCATTCCATTTATTATTTTGGGATCCTACCCTTATTTTCTCCATTTTAACAAAATTTTTCTTCAACTAACGTGACCTACACTGCATATTTCACAAATGTGGTACCAATATACTCAGTGTTTTTTTATAAGTTAGCTAACATAATATCCTCCAGATACAAGCCAACATTCTCTTACCCTTTTACTATGCTGCAGAGTGGACTAAAATTTTATATGTTGAGTTTCTCAATTCAAATTCTTTTTCTCTCCTTTCTTTACTAATTCAATTCTATTTTGACTATACTTAGCCTGGGCATTACACATAAAAACAGGACACTGTGTTGTATATGTTAGATGAAACAGTCCTTTACCATGTAAAAATTTCTAAATAGACTCATAGACTCATAGGTCAGAAGGGACCAATATGATCATCTAGTCTGACCTCCTGCACAAGGCAGGCCACAGAACCCTACCCATCCACTTTTATAACAACCCCTAACCCAGGACTGAGATATTGAAATCCTCAAAATTGGTTTGAAGACCTCAAGCTGCAGAGAATCCACCAGCAAGCGACCCATTCCCCACGCTGCAGGGGAAGGCGAAAAACCTCCAGGGCCCATGCCAATCCGCCCTGGAGGAAAATTCCTTCCCGACCCCAAATATGGCGATCAGCTAAACCCTGAGCATGTGGGCAAGACTCACCAGCCAGCACCCAAGAAGGAATTCTCTGCAGTAACTCAGTTCCCATCCCATCCAACATCTCCCCGCAGACCATTGAGCAAACTTATCTGGTGATAATCCAAGATCAATTGCCCAAATTAAACTATCCTATCATAACATCCCCTCCATATACTTATCAAGCTTAGTCTTAAAGCCAGATAAGTCTTTTGCTCCCACTACTTCCCTCGGAAGGCTGTTCCAGAACTTCACTCCCCTAATGGTTAGAAACCTTCATCTAATTTCAAGTCTAAATTCCTAATATCCAGTTTGTACCCATTCGTCCTCGTGCCTACATTAGTACTAAACTTAAATAATTCCTCTCCCTCCCTAACGTTAACCCCCCTGATATATTTATATAGAGCAAGCATATCCCCCCGCAGCCTTCTTTTGGCCAGGCTAAACAAGCCAAGCTCTTTGAGTCTCCTTTCATAAGGCAGGTTTTCCATTCCTCGGATCATCCTAGTAGCCCGTCTCTGGACCTGTTCCAGTTTGAATTCATCCTTCTTGAACATGGGACACCAGAACTGCACATAATATTCCAGATGGGGTCTCACCAGCGCCTTATATAAGGTACTAACACCTCCTTATCCCTGCTGGAAATACCTCGCCTGATGCATCCTAAAATCGCATTTGCTTTTTTAACAGCCATATCACATTGGCGGCTCATAGTCATCCTGCTATCAACCAATACCCCAAGGTCCTTCTCCCCCTCTGTCACTTCCAACTGATGCGTCCCCAACGTATATCTAAAATTCTTATTATTAATCCCTAAGTGCATGACCTTGCACTTTTCACTATTGTATTTCATCCTATTACTATTACTCCAGTTTACAAGGTGGTCCAGATCTTCCTGAATAGTATCCCTGTCCTTCTCCGTGTTAGCAATGCCCCCCAGCTTTGTGTCATCCGCAAACTTTATTAGCACATTCCCACTCTTTGTGCCAAGGTCAGTAATAAAAAGGTTAAATAAGATCGGTCCCAAAACCGATCCTTGAGGGACTCCACTAGTGACCTCCTTCCAGCCTGACAGTTCACCCTTCAATACGACCCGCTGGAGTCTCCCCTTTAACCAGTTCCTTATACACCTTACAACTTTCATATTCATCCCCATCTTTTCCAATTTGACTAACAGTTCCCCATGTGGAACCGTGTCAAACGCCTTACTGAAATCGAGGTAAATTATATCTACCGCATTTCCTTTATCCAAGTAATCTGTCACCTTCTCAAAGAAGGAGATCAGATTGGTTTGGCACGATCTACCTTTAGTAAATCCATGTTGCAATTCGTCCCAATTACCATTGACCTCTATGTCCTTAACTACTTTCTCCCTTAAAATTTTTTCCAAGACCTTACATACTACAGATGTCAAGCTAACAGGCCTATAATTACCCGGATCACTTTTATTCCCTTTCTTAAAAATAGGAATTACGTTAGCAATCCTCCAGTCGTACGGCACAACCCGAGTTTATCGATTGCTTAAAAATTCTCGCTAACGGGCTCGCAATTTCATGCGCCAGTTCCTTTAATATCCTCGGATGGAGATTGTCCGGGCCCTCCGATTTTGTCCCATTAAGCTGTTCAAGTTTGGCCTCTACCTCAGTTGCGGTAACATCCACCTCCATATCCACATTCCCGTTTATCATCCCTCCATCATCGCTAAACTCCTCACTAGTCTTATTAAAATCTGAGGCAAAGTACTTATTTAGATATTGGGCCATGCCTAGGTTATCCTTAACCTCCATTCCATCCTCAGTGTATAGTGGCCCCACTTCTTCTTTCTTTGTTTTCTTCTTATTTATGTGGCTGTAGTACCTTTTACTATTGGTTTTGATTCCCTTTGCAAGGTCCAGTTCAATGCAGCTTTTAGCCTTCCTCACTTTATCCCTACATGTTCTGACCTCACCAAGGTAGCTTCCCTTGCTAATCCCGCCTTACTTCCACTCTCTGTAAGCTTTCTGCTTTTTCCTAATCCCCTCTCTGAGTTGCTTGCTCATCCAGCTTGGCCTACAACTCCTGCCCATGGTTTTTTTCCCCTTTCTTGGGATGCAGGCTTCCGACAATTTCCGCAGCTGCGACTTAAAGTAATTCCAGGCCTCCTCCACATTTAAATCCACAAGTTCCTCCGTCCAATCCACTTCCCTAACTAATTTCCTTAACTCTTTAAAATTAGCCCTCGAGAAGTCAAAAACCCTAATCCCAGATCTACATTTGTTTATCCTTCCATCTAGTTTGAACTGAATCAGCTCATGATCACTTGAACCAAGGTTGTCCCTTACCACCATTTCTTCTACGAGGTCCTCACTGCTCACCAACACCAAATCTAAAATGGCATCCCCTCTCGTAGGTACTTCAACTACTTGATGAAGAAATCCATCTGCTATCACATCCAGAAAAATCTGACCCCTATTATTCTTGCAAGCACTCGTCCTCCAGTCTATATCCGGGAAGTTGAAGTCTCCCATAATCACACATTTCCCCTTTGTGTTTACTTCATTAAAGACATTAAAGAGGTCTCTATCCATATCCAAATCAGATCCCGGTGGTCTATAGCACACCCTAAGCACTATCTCAGGGGAAGCTCTAGTTGCTTTTTTACCCAGTGTGATTTTTGCCCAGACAGACTCTGTCTTATCCATTCCATCGCTTCTTATTTCATTACAGTTAATCTCATCATTGATGTACAAGGCTACTCCACTACCTTTGCCTTTCTTCCTGTCTTTTCTAAACAGCACATAGCCTTCAATACCTGTACTCCAGTCATGAGTACTATTCCACCAGGTTTCCGTTATCCCTATAATATCCGGTTTCACTTCCTGCACCAGTAGCTCCAGTTCCTCCATCTTGTTACCTAGGCTCCTCACATTAGTGTACAGACATTTTAATTTTTGGCGTTTGGCATCAGTGACATTCTTTCCCCCGTCGTGCACAGACCTTCTACCACCAGCATCACCCGTTACTCTGGTTTCTACTCCACTATTCCTCCTTGGATCAATTCTTTGGTCCGCAAGGGTATCCCCTCTCACTTTGTTTACTTCCCTCTCCAGGTTATATTCCGGCGTGGAGATCTCCTGAACATCTCCCAACCAACTCCCCCAACTTCCTAGTTTAAAGCTCTCTTGATGAGGTCGGCGAGCCTCCATCCTAGAATTCTATTTCCCTCCTTACTTAGATGAAGTCCATCCTGAGTGAACAGTTGTCTATCCGTAAACGCTTCCCAATAACCGTACATCCCAAAGCCCTCCTTATAACACCAATGCCTGAGCCATCTGTTGATAGCCATAATCTTCTCACTCCTTCGTCGCCCTGCTCTAGGAACCGGCAGAATCCCACTGAAGATTACCTGAGCCTCGATTTCTTTGAGCGTCTTCCCCACTCTGGCATAGTCCTCCTTGATACAGTCCAGCGAGTAACTAGCCGTATCATTCGTTCCCACATGAAGGACAATCAACGGATTCTTTCCCGCTCCCGCTAGGATCCTATTCAGCCTCAGGTTCACATCCTGTATCTTAGCCCCTGGCAGACAGCACACCCTTCTATTCTCCTGATCAGGTCTAGTTACAGGCCTGTCTATTCTTCTCAGTAAAGAGTCTCCAATCACGTAGACTTGCCTTTTCCTGGCGACAGTGTGATTCTCCGGTCTATCCCCCACACTAGCTGGCCGCAAGTCCTCTCGATTTGTATTCGCCCTTACAATCCTCCTAGGGCTCATACTTGGTGTTGCCTCCATTGACTCCTCCCCTCCTTCTGCAGGACTAGCTGCTCGTCTCTTTTTCCTTGCCCTCTCTCCTTCAGCAGCCTGCTGTGCTCCATCTTCATTTTCCAACTCAGCAAACCTGTTCCTTAGTTCTATTTCTCCATCGCTGGCCCGTCTTTTCCTCTGCCTGGGTCTCCTAGTCACATGCTTCCACCATCCACTTTCCTCACCCAGCAGCCCCTCCTCAGAGTTCTTTGGTCCTGCTTCTATCCGCTCGTCTGAGCTTATCCCCTGTGCCTCATCATGTCTGTGTTCCATCATCTGCTCAAACCCCCTTCTAAACTCAGCCAGAGTTTCCACCTGCATCTCCAGTCCTCTTATCTTTTCTTCCAGCAGCTCTATCAGGCGGCACTTCATGCAGACAAAACTCCTTTCAGGTGCCCCCTCCAGGACCATGTACATGCCACAGCTACCGCATCCAGTCATCCTCAGTGTATCTCTACCTGCTGCCTCTGCCTCAATCATACCCTTCCAACTCTGTGCCTGGCAATCCACGCCTCACACCGCACCACAGGCCACCAACAAGCCCTGGGCTGCTGGCAGACCCCTGCCCCTTCCCTTGTCTGACTTCCTGGTTTCTCTGCCTTGGTCTCCCCTGCAACCTCCCCCTGGAAACTCCCACTGAAACTCCCCTGTTAGCAGCTCTGTTTGCTGGCTCCTGTGCCGCTGCAGTTGTCTGAATAAACTGATTAAGTTAACTCGGACTGAAGAGGTTTACTCTCATGCACACAATTGCCAGTATCTTCAAGTGCTATTTTAATAGGTAATCTCTTTCTATTAACTTATTTTTTTGTATTCATCATGTTTACTAAGATATTGAGGCCAAGATTCTGATATTACTACTCATAATGATTGAGTAGCACCTTACTCTGAGAGTGGTCCCAACTGATTCCATGTATTACACAAAGAATAAAGTACTACTCAGCATTAGCAGGGATGTTAAAATCTGTTCCACGGTTCACTAAACACTACTGCCCTAATCAGAACTGCTCAACTGCATATCATAGACCATATACTGCTAAGTCAGCGGAGACGCTAGGTCACTTGGTAGAGTCCTATGTTTTTGGAGCAAGAGGCTTAAGTCCTTTTTCCTCTGTTGCCGTGACCCTTCCTGGGTTCTTAAACTATCCTCTGTCTCCCCAGTGCCCCAACTACAGCCGCTTGCCAGTCTCTGTTTAAACCAGGGAAGCCCCAGTCCAAACAAGACTGCACTACGGCAAACTTCAGGAAGTCTGTTAGACAGGGACAGTATCTCCTTAGGAGTGAGCAGTTCCATCTCTCAGTTAGCTATCACCTGTAAATCTTTCGTTCTCCTTGACTCCTTGCCCAATTTCCCATTCACTTGGCAGCAACAGGGCAATCACAGAGGACATGTAGAAAGAAAGATACATAGATAGTTATCTGAAAAGTACCTCCCTGTGAACCTTATTAGGTCCATGACTTACTGGAGAATCTAGGGTGGATCTGCAGAAAAAGGCAGATGGGGGTGTTGAGAGAAAGGAGGCAGGGCATGTGGAGGGAAATGGGTGCCCAGGGAAAGGGTCTTTTCTTTACGCTAAACTTTAGTTAGTAAAATGTTTCAACATGGGTAAAAGGTTTCCCTTACATTACATCCCCATAACAATATCCCACTAAGCTATCATTCCCAGCCTCCCTAATGTACAGAGACATTCAAAGGTATGAATAAGGAGAGTCCCACTGCAGTGAGCAACTTTGCTATGGTCTGCTTTGTTCTGTCTGTCACAGTAGAGCTGCTTTCCCACAGTCTTTACACATCAGGTGCATTAAAAAAAAAAAAACAACACATGGAAATCCTTATCCAAAGCTGTGTTAAGTTATAGTTAAGGATATTCAAGAGTACATTTTCTATCTATCTAACGAAATCACTACAAATGAAGGAAATCACCACTTAAGGTAATATTAACATTCACACCACAGCTTACCACCCAAAAAATCACAATGCCCACAAAAATTAATTCAGATTCCTCATGTCTACATAAAACAAACTTTCACTTCCAGCATTCGAATACCAACAATGTACCCAACAAGATTCTCTGTAATCTCATTCATCTGCATAACTCTGACTTTTTTTTTTTTTTTTTTAAGGTAGAAACAAAACAGGACACAGTTCTTCATTACAACTTGTTACTAAGATCAGAATTAATGCTGCTTGTAGAGAAATAACTATTAGAATTCTCAAAGTTTTGAAGTTGAAGTGTGCTTCAACAGCAGAAGGATTGTGTTGTTACTACACAGGATCCAGATCGTACCATGCGAGGACTGGTACTTTTTAATTTGTGTCAATTTTGCTGAAATGTTCATTTAGGAAAGAAAAATAGAAAACGTATAAAGATATTTCAACATTTTCAAAATGAAACCTTTTGATTGTTTCGTTTGAATGTTATTAGTTTAAAAAATTCCTTAATTATTTTTAAATGGCATGTATATTTAAAAATGGTCAAAAGTTTTATTTAACCCAAATTATTATTATTATACTTTTTGATTCCCTCAAAATTTCAAAAATGTTGGTTTTCAGTTGAACCCAGTTTTTTTAAACACTTTTTGAAATTGCCAACAAACCAAAAAATATGTTATTTAGCCAGCTTTAGTCAAGCCTGACTTGTAATCATTTCTAGATGGTGAGACGATGAAAGCACACATTATTTCATCCCCATTAATGACTCCTCAAAGCAAAAAAAAAGAAATACAGAGAGATCTGGGTTTACTTGTTTCCTGTGGAACCTGAATGCACATTCCTATTACATGGAAGATTCTATAAATAATATAGATATACCTCACTTAAATTAGGGTTGAGCTACAGGCACATTTTCAGTATGCTGAGCAATACCCTAACACAAGCGCCTTTTTTTAAATAACTCAGCTACAAAAGCAATTACTCAGCAATACGCTATGATAAGTAAGTTCCCTGGGGCAGGGACAATCCTTTTGTTCTGTTTCTACAGCACATAGCACAGTTGGGTCCTGGTCCATGACTGGGGCTTCAAGGCACCACTGCAATGTAAATAATAATAAAATCCACAGCAGAAATAGACCAGAAAGGCAGACATTTATACCAGTGTTCACTCTCACAGATTACAATCAAGATATGGTATCAAGAATGTGATAACAAATCCCTCCTTACACAGACATCTGGTGAAGCCTGTTTAAAAAGTGCAAGGTATTTCATCTTGAATATTTTCCACTAGCTCCATGGTTGGGTTTTATTATTGGATTAAAATGGAAATCTCGAGTAAACACTGATTCCTCTTTCCACACACAGATTAATTAAGGTACTTTTGTGTTTCATTTTCTTACAAGGACAGTCAAAGAAATACTCATCAGCATATCCTTACAATCTTAATAAAGTTATCTATAAAAAAATCAGAATGCCTAGGTTTTAACCATAAACACACACAATTTAAGCTTCTACACAAACAACGAAGTTTCTATATCGATATGAATACAGAACTTAAAATAGCGCAAAAAGCAATAATTTAAATACTTTCTTCAAAAACACAATGTGCATCATACGCTATTTCAGAAGTTAATGTGTCCAGTTCACTGCAGGGAATAGAATTAATGCAAAGAAACCTAGTAAAATAATTGTTTTTAGAATGTCAGGCTTCAAAAGCATTCATTTAATACTTCATTTATTGGGATATTTATTTAAAGGATGAAAAACCTGCTTCTACAAGTAGCTTAATTTATTAATGGCTAAATATGAAAAATCTTCTTGCTGTTGAAAGTATTACATATGGGTAAGAGCCTTTGATATAACAATATTTAATAATAATTTTATATTTAAAAAGCAAGCAATGTGTAATTTAATTCATCACTATGTTTAGATATAATTGTTCTTAAGCAATCCAAAATCACTGGCAGTTTTCTCTCTAGCTGCTTTGGCTGAGCTATTTCAATGTTTACATAAGCAGCTATATCACTATTTCTTTTTATAGAGCCGCAGAGTAGTTGAGCATGTAACTAACTGGAGGGCCAGCTGCACAACCCTTAGTCACATGCGTAGTGTCATTGAAGTCAAAATGATCACACAAGGGACAGATTCACCAACATGAGTAAGGGCTGCACGATCTAGTCTTTCAAAATAAAATACAACATATGTTCGTTATAATTAGATAACTAACAACTTCAAATTTTAACAAGTACACTGTAAAACCTATCAAATATATTGAAAGCATTAGTTTAAGTAAATAAATAAAATATAGAGCTTATTTAATGAACACACAACATTTACCTGCTGTTTCATTATCTTTATCTGTTCTTTTTGCTTCCGCTTTTCTTCAGCAGCCATAATAGCTACAAGTAAAACAAAAAATGTAACATCAGCAGAAAATGACTGAAGAACAGTAACCTAATATCGACAACTCTAAAGCTCATCTGCAAGTATGCACAATCTTTTAGAGGTTTACTACTTACCTTGCTGTTTTTTTGCTTCTTTGGCAACTCGAGCCTGTTCCTGCTTCTGAAGTTTTCTCAAAAGCTTTATTTGTGCTGCTTGCCTAGCTATTTCTGTAAAACAAAGAGGAAATATTAAGCACATAGTCATAGCACTGTCTCACAAAAGAGATCTAACTTATGCGTTCAGACATTTTCACATAAAGAAAGAGGAGACAAAGAAAATAGTGAGTTTATCTTGCACAAATTTATCCCGAAAATGTTTAAATATAGAATTCTTATACCAGGATCTCTTTTATAAACAAATACCTATAACAGCTTCTCAAATGAACATGGATGCTCTCTGTTATCTACACAAAAATTTTGTGTAATTCTGAAAAACGAAAATGATTTACTTTCAATCAAAAAATACCGACCCACCTCTGTCTCTTTAGAAGTTTATATAGTTTATAATCCTTTTTGAACAATCCCATGAGAGAGTTCAGATAGCACATAATACATAGTACACTCTCATAAAGCTAGATTTTGCCACTCTTTCTCATGTTGATTAGTAAATCTTACTCTTTGAATAGTTCTGTTAATTTTAGTGAGATTATTTGCGAAGTAAGGTGGTACTCAAGTGAGTTAAATTTTCAACCTGAGTCACAGACACATTACTTTTTTTCATTCTTGTTATTTTCCCTTAATCTAAAAGATAAGTAATTTAGACTAGAAGTATATGGCTGCTCTCTGTATATGAAAAAATGTAATAAAATTTCAGGGTACAAGATGAGGATGTAAAACAGCAGAGCTGAAAATGAGTGACATAACAGTGAAGAGGTCTACTGGTTAAAAAAAAAAGAAAAAAAGAAAAATGTCAGTTTATGGACGGTTTATCGTGTAACCAAAAAGAGGAATATTTTAAGTGTATTTTAAGTGAATACATCAGTATTTCATGTAAAAGCTATTGAAAACTGAAAAAAAAAATCAGATGCTGAATTACAGAACAGTGATATCTGAAATGCCTGAAAAACTTATGTTTTCCCACAGAAATAAGAGAGATGACGTATAAGGATTTAAAGATGCAGTACAGACCAAAATAAACTGTTAGCGGGTACTGTATATATAGGGTAGGATTTTCAAACACATTCAGGACTGATGTAACTCTGCTTCCACCGAACTCAGTGCTTAAACTCCAGTTGACTTCAGTGGGAACAGAGTTAGGCCAACACTAAGTGCATTTTCATATAGCCATCTTAGAATCATGGGGGTGAGGGACAAAACCAAACCAAATTCTAAGGAATATTTACACAACCTATAAAAAGTTACCATCTACCCATCCAGGTATTTATAACACACACTGTATAGGCATCTCTCTGCAGAATATGAATGCCTTATAAATTCTTCATGTAAGAAAATGTATGGCCAGTTCAAAGAATTAGAACATGCTTAAGAAAAATTCTGGATGCCACACATGAAATGAGCCTGAAGCCCCTCCACTAAAAACACTTTTTTCTTTGAAATTGACATATCCAAAAACATGGAGACAAAGAACAGTTGATAGGAAGAATGACAAAATGCCTCTGATTGGACTAGCAGTTCCTAGTCTATACCATTATTAATTAGTAAAAAGATTCTGAAAGATTGAGATCACAAAACATCAGGTCGAAATGGATTTTACTCTCAATGCTTAAGAACCTGAGTGGGGAAAAGGAAGCCAAGGTAGACTTTAACAGGCATAATAGGTCCAATAGTACATATAAAGAACCTCCTGTAGCCATGGGCTATGAGAATCATCTGTCCTTGAAGAATGGAGAAAAGCAGACAAGAGAGTGCCTCCAAATACCTATCTGCTTGCAAGGCCTCTTTCAGTGTAGTATCTGGACACCTCTATGAAATCTCAAACAACAGGAAAATTTGAAACAGGGCACAGGGAGGGGTGTCTTTTAGTAATACATTGAAGTCACTAGTGAGGAAATAGTCACTACTGAGGAAATGTATGCCAATTTGCTCTCACCCTGATACCATAGGTAGAGGGCTGAAAAAGGAGGCATTGTGGTTTAGTGGTCGGAGTGCAAATCAGGAGATCTGGGTTAATTCTGGCTTTGAATGGGCAAGACACAACCTCTCTAGCATCTGTTTTTGCATTTGTAAAATGAAGTGGATATCTACCTTCACAGGGGTGTCATGAGCCTTAAACTGTTAATATTTGTAAATTGCTTTGAGATTATCAGATTGAAAGCAATATACAAGCAACAAGTACTATGGTGCTTAGTGGCCTCTAATGAGACAGAAAATGATCTAGCTACCTTACCTGATATCCAGCCCCAAGCCAAAAATACTACCTACAACTGGTATCTTTAAAAATGCATCCTCTCTGTTTGTTCAGGCAGAACATTTCAATCATCTCCAATGACTGGTTCTTTGTTGTGTAATGCTCTTTGCAGGCACAGAGAAAAAAGGCACAATGAATCTCTCAAAGAGGTAGTAAAGGCTTAGATATTTTAAGTATGAATCTTGTGCAGCACCGCAAACAGACAGCATATGTCCACATTCACTATCTAGGCCAGATCAATCATGAAACTCTGGAGGAAAAATAACCCTGAGCCTTAAGAGAATTTTGTAGAATATTAACTTTTTTTAGGAAAATGTGACGCAATTTTGAAGAACAGTGCTGCGATGAAGGTTACATGCTTGATGCTTATATTTAGGATCAGATTCTCATATCCTTATGTATTTTTTAAAAAATTGTCAGTAGTACCCAGATTTCCGCTCTTATTACACTGTACAAATCTAAATAAAGTTAATATTGCCCAAGCTTATTCATTTATTACATACACACATACACCCCCTCTTCACCTCTCTTTAAAGCATGCTTATGCCTACTTGGCTTTAAACTGAAGGTCAAGGTCACACTTTTGACAAGATTTCGAAAAGCAACTTGCAAGGGCGTACAGTAGCAGAAATACATGGTAATAATTGCCTTTAAGAAAATCGAACATCATTACTTTCAGGTTGTAGAAACTATAACAAATTTCTTACCTTGAGCTTGCAACTTCCTTAAGAGCTTTGCATTAGTGTTGTCTAAAAATTCAGTGCTACCAACATTTGGAGGTCGGCCTTTGCGACGCCTCATTCTTGATTCTTCTCTAGCACGCTGTCTATCTGGATTTGGTGGTCGTCCTCTACGACCTTCCATAGCTCTGATACGAGGAATGACTTCCTCTTCTTTCAGGAGACACCACTGCATACCCTTTTAATTAACATATTTCATAGCCATTATAAATAAAAGTGAAAAGAAAACAAAAACACACATTCACAGATCTGGTCAGACATGCAAAAATGCATATGTCTATATATGTAAATATATTTACACAAAAACATGGAAGTCAGTATTAGAATGACAGCGGTGACACAGAGCAATTGCATAGATATTGTGGGATTTATCAAAAGCATTTTCACAATTTACCACTACAACTTACAAGATCTCAAAGCTAATTTACTTAGCAAAACACCATTTGTTATTACATATGTGACACTACTATATTGCTTCTAGTTCTCTCTTGCCTAAATAGCCCAATGCTCAAATTATTAGGTTAGGCAGAAGAACAGATTTTCCCTTAGCCTGTAAACTTCAAATTTAACTACTACACCTGCACTTATCCATTAATCAATGTGATGTTTAAAAATCTGACAGGCTAAATGTAAAGACCATTGTTTTCCTGAAATTTATAGAATATAAGAAAAACAGTAAAAGCAGGAGAACTAATTGTGATTTTTACTTGTTACTTTTGGAGGGTTGGATATTTCAGTTTTATAACAAATAAATTGAAAAACCACAAACTCATTTCTACCATGCGATTTTATTTAGTAAACTTTAGTTTTCACCTACTGTGAAAATTAATTTGTCAGTCAACTAAAATTAAAAACTAATCAAAAGTTTTCAAGTAGTTATAATCTGCTCTATGACCTTAATTCAAAGCTCTGGAAATTGTAGTCTCTTGAACAAGTTAAGAAGCACTAAATTCAACCCTTTTTAATTTTTCATGGCACCTATCCTCATCCTAAATTCCTGTTGCTGTAATACCAAGAGGTTAGTTTTTAGATAGCTTTCATTTAATTGACACAAGGGGGAACCTCATATTTTGTCCGTTAACTAAAACGGTTGCTTGATCTATTTGATCTTGCTTGACTGAGCTTGATCTATTTGGAACTATGGTATCTCTCACTGCTTTTCCAATTTTTTTGGAATGATAGGAAGAAATGATAGCTAAGAATACTTCTGGGAGCACATCATTATTTACTTAATGAAAGCTTGTCAAGGACTCTGAAAATGTCTGCCAAAGCAGCTATGAAGCCAGTCACATCTACTTTTTAAAAAAATACAGTTGATTCGCAATACTGAATTTGTGAATTAATAAGTGCACAAACAATAAAATCAAGCATGATCAACCACAAAATGTGCTCTGTTCATTTATTTTGTCAATTATGTTTTAATTATTTATGCTAACATTTCATAATATGTTAAGAAATGTTTCATAGAACATTCTGTAAAAGGAACATTTTAATAACCAGACCCTCACATCCAAAAGTAGCTGCTAATAGAAGCTGCACTGATATTTTTCAAATCTCAAATCACTATGAAGAAAGATATCACAAGAATCCATACTGTACTTAGCATGCAGCTCTTCCAAGAGGCATACATTAACTGATATCCAGCACCAAGTGCAGAATCCATCCTTGTTAAAAACTGACTGAAGACTTCTCAATCCAAAATCAGTATCTGTACCACTCGCGCCAAAGAAGTACCTTAAATATCTGTCAGCAGGAGTACCATTTATAATATATATAGTATATTCTTTTTCAGGTATCTAATATCTCAGGGATCTCTCCCTGTAGTTCATCACCGACTATTTGTCTTTTTGAGCCATGTAAACAAGACTAAATATTGTCTCTCTTTATTGTCCATACCAACCAGCAACCTAGCAGACAACTTCTCATATGCTTATTCATGAGTGAGAAAAAGAAAGCACAATAAGATTCAGAAACAGAAGAACAAAAATCAATCATAGTTCAAGGCTAGTCCAGACTGTGCTGTACTGGTGTTTGCTCTCCTTTCGTACTGTTTCCAATAAAGGACACCACAAACTGAGGGACACCTACATTCAAATACGTTCACCTTTGAAAAATCCTTCATCATTAAAGATAAGGAAAGCCATATGGATTCCGCTTTTCCATGCCATATTTGATTCTATGGACAGGATTTTTCCACTGGCGTAAATCAACATATTACCATAACAGAAGGAAAGTTGATTTACATCAGATATACTCTGCTTCTGTATCTATATTATCCAGTTTTTTAGAATGCAGGACATGACATTGTTTTAAAACAAGAGTCTAAAGGAACACTCTCTTTTTGGTCTTCTTGAAGTATTGAAGAATGTTGGATGAGTAAGCACAAACTGGGAAAAGGCCGGCTGAAATCTCATTGTCAATTACAATCATTTTAGAAGTTGCTGAATTCTGGGAACCATTGTTTATTCAAAAACAGGAATCTGGCTATTCCATTTAGACTCCTACGTAGTTTAGTACCAACTTTCAGTTTCACTAAGATTTTACATTAAGATAGCTAAATCAATGTAAAAGCACACTTTTTTGCTGTGGAGACTTAGCAAGACTATTCTAACTTATTTTAATCTTATTTTAAGTAATCGACTCTTAGGGCTGTTATATAGCTGAAGATTGCTGAAGTGCAAATCATTCTATCCCATCACTCCTACCAGCCTTGACACTACTCATATGCAAGAGTAACCCCCTATGTCTTGTGATGCTCTAACACACCTGAGGATCCGGATGAGAGTTCCTGGGACCCAGTCTAGCATTTAGATCACTAGCCAGCACATATATATCTATAGACATACTTCTCTTTTTTGTTTTTAAACAGACACAGCAGAAGACCTATTCCCAGGCAGTGGATAAAAGTAATCTAAATGATATCATCAAAGTACGTATTTCACAGCTATAACATAACATAAGAGGTTTTAGGAACCGGAAAATGAGGTGACTTACGTTTACAGTAACAAATGTTCTTCAAGGTGTGTAATCTGTATATGTATTCCACAGTTGGTGAGTGCATGTCCAGTGTACACACGCTGGAGAATTTTTTATGAGCAGCACCCCTAAGGGTAGTGCATGTGACATTCCACAAGGGCATAAAGGGTGAGAATCCATGGTCTCAGAGCTCTATAGTAGCAGCCACAGAGGTAAGTAGTGGAATATGTATCTCGAAGAACACCAGTTACCATAAAGGTGTATACCCTCGTTTTCTTCTTAAGAGTGCTAGTCTGTATGCATATTTGTGACTCCCAAGCAGTTTCCTGTCACTCGAGTCACCTAAGAGACATCAGAGTATGGACTGCAACACACATCATGTGAATCTTGCATTGTCACTAGCAGCCTACACCAACATACAGCATTTTGTGAACATGTCAGTCCACCTTCATCCTGGGTCCTTTGCACTGAGGCCACTGGGTGGCCCTGGGGATGCAGCAGTGATGGGTCTAACCTCAGGTGCGTGGGTGACAGTCTTAACCTGCAGGTTCGGATAGTACGACAATCCCCATGGGGCCACCTGCTCTACATTCCAAAATCAAAAAACATGAGACACACCGGTGCCTAGAACCGGCGATCCTCATACCGCATCATAGCAGTATCTGGCTCTCCCCTAAGTCATGGGTACACACCTTTTGACTCCTTGGGAGACATCAAGACTGCTGAGTCCTGGGATCAGGCTGGGGACAGCTGTTGGCTGTCTTGAGTCAGAGGACAGCAGTCCTCTGGAAAAGATTGTGCCCATCCCATGAGTGCAGGAGGGACATGACTGGGTGCTGGAAACATTCAGGCCACAGGGTCCAGGAATCTGGAAAGCATCAGGAATTAGTATGACGCATATAAGTGCAGGCCCCAGAGATAAGGCCCTGAGTGGTGGAGCCCCAGCAGGTTGGTATAGCAGTGACTGCGCAGATACCTGAAAGCATGCTGAAAGCATCAGGATGGCCAGTACCAAAATCAAACTTTTACTAGGTAGTGAAGTAGCCAGTGACCACTCTGACTTCTTGGTACCAAGAAGGCTTATACAGCTGTGGCAACTCGGGGTGGAGGGTGCAGGCTCTGGTGCTCACGGAATGTTTTCTAAGTTTTGAGGCATCCTTGGTGTCTGACAGGCTGTTAGTTTTATGTGGTCTTTATTTTGGATCAGGGGAGGGTGATCTTGGACTTCTTCCTCAAAGGCTTCCAGTCCAAGTCTGCCCTGTATCTGACGCACCCGCCTAGCAGAGTCCTAGATCCTGGGCTCCAATCCAAGCCCAGACACCTACACAGCAATGGAACAGTCATGGAGCTCATGCCCTGTGAGCCAAAGTCATCTAGCATGAGCCAGTCACTGGTGTCTAGTTGCTGTGTAGACTTATCCTGTATATCTTCCAGACAAGGCAGCTTCAGACAGTTTTGAAGTCTACACTGGGGCCGATTTCAACAACTTTTGTTCCCCTGCGGGCCTATATGCCTGGAATCTGGAGTTGGAGACCAACCTCACTGCCTGCTCCATGAGAAAAGCCTCAGGCATGAAGCGCTGGGTCCACTTCAAGAAAGACCTGCAGATTTCACAGTACCCCCAGGCATGTCCTTCTTGAGACAAAAACAGACACCTCATGTGTCGGTCGTTCAGAAACACAACTGCTTCGCACGATGGGCAGTTCTTAAAGCCCGGGGAATTGCTGTGCTTGAGCATAGTGTCCCACACCACCTGCAACCTTGCGGAAGGGCCTCTTTCTCCATGTGGCTTCCATGTGCACCTATCTGACTAAACTCACAACACTAGCTAGCCAAAGCAGAGGTAAATTTGAGGAGAGTTGCTCTGATATATACCATGAGCAGTAGAAAAGGAACAGAGACATGGCAATACATGGAGAGGAAGGTCCTATGTGTCACACACCCCCAGAGAATTGTCTAATCGGCAATATCTAACGCATATACATGAGATGTGTGCTCACCAACTATGGAGTATGTATCTAGACTAGCATTCAAGAAGAAAGAGTTCCTCCAACCCAACAAGTTTACATTTTAAAAACAAATCTTAATCTCACTTTTTTGCTACCCCTCCCTTCTTTCTCCATAGAAAAACATACAGGCATTTTTAATTCCTTAATTATGGCAAGAAGGTAGAGATTCCACAGATAAGAATGAATGATGGTTTCTATCCTTAATATTATATACTTCAGTTACTTACCTCTATAACTTATTCCGTGCATCTATTAATACTTTCACGAAGTATCTTGGCTCAAGTCCCTGTTAATCTTAAGCTAGAAAACTAGGAGTTATGTACCCCTTTTTTTAGAAAACTGGTACAAGTCTAAAAATGTACTGTAAATGACAACTATATCAGTTCCTTTCATAATATAGAAATCCTTCATTATGTACCTAAAACATTCTTTGTTTTCAGTTAGGAAAAAAATCTCTGATTGAGCTAAAAAGAAACTTTAGGAGATTACTATGCTTTCAAATTCTTTTTTTAAATTCACTGTACTGAAAAGCACTAAGAAATACCATTGTTAATACAGTAGGAAAATATAGGTGGATTTCAACCTGGAAAATTTAGATTGGAATGTTCTACTGTCTACAACTCATCAAACCACATTCTGAATTTTATAGTATAGTTACCTGAAGTTATCGTTTATTCCAAATTTGCTATTGATATGGTGCTTCTGGATTTTATTAAAAAATGACAGAGCCTAAAAATATCTCCAAATCATCTTGTAAAACTAAAATTATTTTTCATATCAAGAAAAACTTCAGAAAAATCTATCACACTGAAGTCACTGGCAAGAATTTCAGTAAGTGCAGGATCAAAATCATAAATAGTTTTCCATGCATCTTTTTCCATCTTTCCATTCGAATTTTGCAGTGCTCACAATCAGATGAGACTGATACAATAACCTGGATTATGATATGTCAACGAACTCAAAGAAAGGCAGAGACAAGAACATGAAAAGTAGCAGTAAAAGGCCAAAAACTGTAGAAAGTGGAGGAATCAGCAGATTAGCAAATTCCTGGAATAAAACTGATAATTTTTTATACCAATAAAGATACAGATGAAGTATTGGAACTTTCATTATTACAACAGGACACTAAATTTTAGTAACCTACGTACAGATACCATTTTCATTAAGTACTAGTTTAATTTTTTGTTTGACTTACTGTAAGTGGTATGTTAGCTGTTATCAGTTTAGTTCAAATGTTTACATGATAATCTAATTAATTAAAATCTGATACATGAAGTATAAATATAATTTTAGAGCTTCTTAATCATACTAGGCCTTTAGGCAATATATTCTCTTTAATGCCATATTTTAAAAAATATGTATGGATTAGACTAGAAACACAAAAATATACACACTAAAAATTACCTGATTCAAAAGCTGGACTGATGCCACATGTAATAAAAATGCTAATGTGGAATGCTAAAATTTATTTTTGTCATTAAAAAATAGATGTAAAAACAAATCTGCTAAATCTAGTGGGTTGATTTTAAGAGACAACCTAAGTCTCTAGTAAAAAAAAAAAATCTAGACTTACTATTTAAAATGTTTACAGTTTTAATAGTATTTCAGATAAAAATCAAGAAAAAACAAATATAAGATTCACATGCCAGTTATGTCTGGAAAGTGCAAATGTTCATGACCTCAGTTTGAAATGGATCAGATTAGTCTGTGCTATCCAATGCAGATTGGCATACTTTAAAGTTAGGTAACATAACACTCACAAGTTACCTTCAACACAGATAAATTACAAGAAAAATGGTGGTAATGACACAGAAATAGACATTGTGTAATCACATTGCACACCAACTATATTAGTCTCATGCTTTGTAAGTACCAACAGGTATAGAATAAAACTAGAAGCAGGATCTGGGCTTGTAAGCATAAACATATATAGACATATATAAGACAACATACATATAGTGTACACACACACACACACAGTGTAAGAACTTGAAAATATACAATAACTTGTATGATTATGTATGACAATTTAGCTACTGTGAACAAATAACATTACTCTCACCAAAGATGTTATCCCAAGCACACCTATGTTACAATAAAAAAAGCGTCTCCCTAGTGACTAAAGGATAAATTACTTACCTATAATTATTGTTCTCCAAAGACAAACATCCTGTACAGATCCACTATAAGTCTAATATCTCCAGAAGGCAGATATTGCTAGGGCTTTCCAAGATTCTGAAATGGCTCCCTCCTCCACCCAAGATGAAGATAGCAGCTTTGAGTTTCAATCTGAGGAATCTGCAAATTCTTTCTGTTTGCTTGTCAGGATTTGGTCTTTGACTAAGTCAGTGTGCATTATCTAGTTACATATCAAGCATCACAGTTTAGCTTCTACACTGGAAGCAAGGGGTTGAGGGGGAAGGAGCAATGCTTTAGTGGTGCACTTTAGAAAGAAATCTGGATGAACTAGCCACAACTTCTCTTGAAGTTCCTGAGGCATGCACATTGCAGAGCCTGTTCTGCCACCCTCCCATGTGGTACAGTGTGTGCTCCTTCCCAGCACCCTACCAGTTCTGCTATAAGGTATGGAGTAAAGATAAGGCCAGGTCCCAGTTCTTTTAGACCAACCAGCAGTGGAGCTAGGAGAGAGCAGTGTTTGCATACCCAATAGTATTTAGCATTTTACCTGTAAGGGTGCACAAGGCAGGAGGCCTCTTGTGCCCCCATCCCCTTGCCCACCTATTATACGCTGGGGACAATCCAGCCATAAGAATGTACATGTGGAATCTGAGATCACTGGAAATCTCAATGTCTTTTAACAGTGTATCATGGGAAGGTGTCATCTGGGTGTGATAATAGTGCTGAGGCCATTTATACCACCATTCTGAACAGAGCAGTGTTTGCTAATACCTACTTCTTGTGTTTTAGCCTCCCCTTTCATGACATTTTTCTTTCTCTTAGTAAAACTGCTCTGACCTGTGCAGAGTAAAAATTGGAATTCTTGAATGATATTTAGAAGAGGTTTGGGATAATTCATTGCCCAGCCTTGTGACTGAACTGTGGTCCTTCCTCAGTTCCTCCTTTCTGAAGCTTTGCAGTCCCAAAGGAGGGCAGGGAGTGCAGTACATCCCACTAGATAGAAGGTAAGAGGTGTGGAAAGAAGTAACTAAGGGTGGAGACATGTGAGATGGGAAGAATATAACAGATGAAAAAAGAAAAAGAAAAAGAGGGGTTGACATGATGTCCAGGAAACTAATAGGTACTTAAATCAAAGAACTGAGGTTCAATAGCAAGGTACATACCTACATGATTTATTGATCTTGACTTATTCAATCGTGGGTTTACAGTGGCTGATGTACAAGGGGCCTACAACATTAGCTTCCTCAATGGGCCAGAAGTTAGCCAACGCCACCCCAAAGTGAGCGATCTGGCATGGCTTCAGTTTTATTACAAACGTTTATGCATGTTTTGTAGACGATGTATAATCCTACAGGGACTCAACTGCCTTGGCAAGGTGTTTTGAAATTCCAGGAATTGTAGAGCGCATTTTCCTGATGTCTGTCCACATTCATGTGGTGATACCCAAGGAAGAGTTATTTTTAACAATAAGTAAATATATTCACTGACATGAGATCACAAGAAAAAAAGAAAGTCCCTAAACTGGACAAAATAGATGGCGGTGTCACACAGTTCAATCATAAATTTATTCTTCTGTGAAGTGGCTACTTTATCCACATAAAGCAAAGCAGAGTTCTGCCACACTCAAGTAGAATGTTTGTTCATACAACTGTGCATAAAAACTGGATCCTTCAGAAAAGCTAATACTGTAGTCTTTACACAGTAAATAGCAGTGTTTTAAGTATGTATTTTAGATACCCTCGACGGATAAAAATATGAAAAGAACCATGCTACACACATACACAGAATTTCTACAGCTATGGAGTTTGTATAACACAATAAGAAAAAATTTCTACTCTAAGTAGTATCTGAACATGTCCTCTTATAAAATACTTAGCTCAAAGCACCTTCTTATTAGACAACTATAATTTCAGAGCTGATCTTGGGATATACTGAGCACCTACAACCTCCTGCTGAAGTCAGTGAGAGCACAGATTTTCAGCACCTCCCAGGATCAGACCCTCAACTCTCAACAGAAGCTACTGTAAAGTACTATGTATGACTATAAGAATGAATTCACTAACAACAGGCAGTGTTCCAGCGTGTAGTAAAAATTACTTCACCTAGATTTATGTTACTACTCCTCGGATCAAAGACTTTACTTTTTAAAAAGTGGATACCTGCAGTCCATCTCTGGCTTCATAGAAGTCACCCACTCCTATTTTTGCACTGAAGCTGAAATTGTCCCTTGAGATATCCATTATTCCATTTCTGCTGAGATACTGAAAAAATCACATATTTTTCCACTTCAGGCTTTAAACAATTACAACCCAGCTTTGATGTACAGCTAACGTCAGGAGTCAAATGTTTTGCACATTCTATCAAGGGGATATGCCTCTATAGGTCAATTTAGAAACAGGTTAAGGTACATTAGCTTCACAAGACATTTTGTATCAAGGAACTTTATTTGAGGAAGAAGTGCATTTTTTTATTGTACACATGCTTAATGGTACCAGAATGCATACAAATTGAAAAAAAGTATGTACCTTTACCACTTCAGGATACTGTCTTAGTTTCTTTCCACATGGTGCATAATACGCTACTTCTCCTTGAAGGCGACCACCAAAATTCCTTATTCGTGTTTCTCTTTGCCAGCTGCAGTAATAGTAAATTTAGGTGTGTGTTAACACTCATTTCTTGAACTAATTTATAAACATTAATTTATTAATTTTACATTCAAGTCAAGAGACAGATATATAAAGTGATTAAGGCAGAAATATGAGTAGGCAAAAATGGCATTGTATTAGGATACTTTAGCAAAAAAAATATACATTTTAGCATTGTAATGCACATACAATTCTGGGAAAGTGAGCAGGTTCTGGCTCATGAATCATTAACAGAACTACTACTGAATTTTCAGTTGCAAAACAATTAAGCAACATATCTTTACATTTGCAACTAAGCAAATTTGTTTTGGAAGTAATTGAAAGATAATACATATGAAGGCTGGAATTTTCAAAGGGAACAGAAAGTGTCACTGAAAGTCAAAGGAGTGCTTAAATCCATGAGTCCCTTTGAAAATTCTATGTCAAATTCTACAATGCCATTTTTTAACACAAATGACCGTTCACTTTACGAAACACTATATGCAATCACTTTCCAAATGCTCTTCAAGTAAATATAAAACATACCCATACTCTAAAGGAATACGCAACTCTCGCTCGTCTGTTACTCTTCGCCTTTTTGAAGTACCTTAAATAGAGTTTAATTGATTAACATTGGAAAGCAATGAGATGACAGAGAATCAGTTTACTGAAAACATGTATTCCATCACTCAGATCCACAAACCAGAAGAGCAAACACATTTTATCAGTCATGTATACAACCACACCAACTAATTTGTACGTACTACTTTTTCCACTAGGCTCTCTCCAGTCTTATTTACATTTATTTCATATGTCCTTTCTCAGAGTACCAGCTTTGGGCAAAAAAATAAATACATGGACACTGCTTTCTAAGAGCGTGCACTTTTGATGCAAGTAAACTAAAGACAGAGGAGCAGTGGAGATTGGATACAGGAAAGCAAGGCGAAACAAATCTTTTTAGGTGATTGACTAATGATATGGTGGACAAAAAATAACCTTTGATTCCAGATTGGTGGATCCGAGTAGGCAGAAAGTCTTACACCATATACTAAAGAAAACATTTAACATAAAACGTACATCAGCACCATATATAAACAAAATACAGACAAACATGGGCATGCCATTTTTGCACGGTGTGTAAACTTATGTTATTAAATAAAACAAGTGCCAGCCAATCAGAATGCTGAAGAGCAATATAAAAGACAGTTACTCACCTTTGTAACTGTTGTTCTTCGAGATGTGTTGCTTATATCCATTCCAATTAGGTGTGTGCGCGCCGCGTGCACATCCGTTGGAAGATTTTTACCCTAGCAACACTCAATGGATCGGCTGGGTGTCCCCTGGCGTGGCACCACTATGGCACCGAATATATGCCCCTGCCGACCCATCCGCTCCTCAGTTCCCTCTTGCCGGCTACTCCGACAGTAGGGAAGGAGGGCAGGTTTTGGAATGGATATGAGCAACACATCTCGAAGAACAACAATTACAAAGGTGAGTAACCGTCTTTTCTTCTTCAAGTGCTTGCTCATATCCATTCCAATTAGGTGAATCCCAAGCCTTACCTAGGCGGTGGGGTCGGAGTGAGATACTGCAGAATGTAGAACAGCTGAGCCGAAGGCTGCGTCCTCTCTGGATTGTTGCACCAGGGCATAACGGGAAGTGAAGGTGTGTACTGAAGACCACGTAGCTGCTCGACATATCTCCTGGATAGGTACTTGAGCTAGGAAGGCGGCCGACGAGGCCTGAGCCCCGGTAGAATGAGCGGTAATATGACCCGGAGAGACATGAGCTAGATCATAGTATGTATGCACGCCGTTATCCATGACGAAATTCTCTGAGAAAAGAAGGGTAGGCCTTTCATCCCATCTGCCACTGCCACAAAAAGCTGGGGTGTTTTGTGGAAGGGTCTCGTTCGGTCAATGTAGAAGGCGAGCGCCCTACGGACGTCGAGGGAATGCAACTGCTGCTCTCTACGAGATGTATACGGTTTTGGAAAGAAGACCGGGAGGAATATGTCCTGGTTAAGATGGAAGGCCAAGACTACTTTAGGGAGGAATGCCGGATGTGGACGTAACTGCACCTTGTCTTTGTGGAACACCGTGTAAGGTGGGTCCACCATCAGAGCCCGAAGCTCAGAGACTCTCCTAGCCAATGTGATGGCCACAAGGAAGGCTGTTTTCCATGACAAATATAGGAGCGAGCAGGTCACCAATGGCTCGAATGGAGGAGTCGTAAGTCTCGTCAGGACCAAGTTGAGGTCCCAGAAAGGGGCGGGGCGTCGTACTAGGGGGTATAGACGCTCCAAACCTTTGAGGAACCTCAAGACCATAGGGTGGGAGAAGATAGAATGAGTACCTTCTCCTGGGTGGAAAGTAGAAATAGCTGCCAAGTGCACTCGCAATGATGAGATAGCGAGGCCTTGCTGTTTAAGATACCAGAGGTAGTCCAATATAGTGGGAATGGGAACCTCCGTGGGTGTTACATTCAGTGTTTGACACCAGCAAGAAAATCGCTTCCACTTGGCCAAGTATGTAGACCGGGTGGAAGATTTTCTGCTACCCAGGAGTACTTCTTGCACTGGGGCACAGCAATGTAACTCCGACTGGGTTAACCATGCAGGAGCCACGCTGTGAGATGGAGGGATTGCAGGTCTGGGTGGTGAAGCCTGCCGTGGTCCTGCGTTATAAGATCCTGATGAGGGGGCAGAGGGATCGGGTTGGCTATCGAGTGGTCCAGCAACGTGGTGTACCAGTGCTGTCGGGGCCACGCAGGGGCGATCAGGATCAGGCGAGCCCTGTCTCTGCAGAGCTTTAAGAGAACCCTGTGCACCAGTGGGAAGGGTGGAAAGGCGTACAGCTGCTGGTTCTTCCATGAGATTAGGAAGGCGTCCGATATCGAGCCAGGGGCGAGACCTTGGAAGGAGCAGAACTTCTGGCACTTCCTGTTGTCGTGGGAAGCGAAGAGGTCTATGTGGGGAAAGCCCTACTTCTGGAAGATGGAATGTAGAATGTCCGGGCGAAGCGACCACTCATGAGACCGAAAAGATCTGCTGAGATGGTCTGCCAGAGTGTTCCGGACCCCCGGGAGGAACGATGCTACAAGGTCTATCGAGTGGGCTATGCAAAATTCCCATAATTGGATCGCCTCCTGATAAAGGGGGGAGGATCGAGTCCCTCCCTGCTTGTTTATGTAGTGCATGGCCGTTGTGTTGTCGGTAACTGAAACACAACGACCTTGCAGATGTTGTAGGAATGTCTGGCATGCCAGGCAGACTGCTCTCAGCTCCCAGACGTTTATGTGCAACGCTAGCTCTTGAGATGACTAGAGGCCTTGCGTGCGACGATGGTCTAGATGAGCCCCCCCAGCCGAGAGACGACGCGTCCATCATTAGGGACACTGAGGGCTGCCTCGGATGGAAAGACAGTCCTGCACAAACCATGGAGGGTGTTAGCCACCAGTTGAGGGGGTCTAAGATGCTCTGAGGAATGGTGACCACCATGTCTATGGTATCTCTGCCTGGACAGTACACTGAGGCGAGCCAGGTTTGAAGGCGACGCATACGTAGTTTAGCGTGCTTGGTTACAAAAGTACATGCGGCCATGTGACCGAGGAGGCTTAGACAGGTGCGAGCTGAGGTCGTCGGAAAGGTTTGGAGGCTTTTTATAACTGAGACTAGTGCCTGAAACCAGGGCAGTGGCAGGCAGCCTTTTGCGAGTTTGGAGTCTAGAATGGCCCCAATGAATTCTATTCTTTGAGTGGGCACTAGAGCAGACTTCTCTAGATTGATCATCAGGCCCAGTCTCTCGAATAGGTCCGTGATGATGGCTACGTGCCTGGTGACCTGGGCCTCGGAGGTCCCTCGAATAAGCCAGTCATCTAGGTAAGGAAAAACATGTATTTGCCGACGACGGAGGAAGGTTCCCACTACCGCCGAGGACTTTGTAAATACGCGAGGGGCCATAGAGAGGCCAAACGGAAGGATTGCAAATTGAAAATGTTGGCAGTGAACCATAAACCGTAGGTACCGTCTGTGAGGGGGATAAATGGCGATGTGGAAATATGCACCCTTCATGTCGAGAGCAGCGTACCAGTCTCCAGGATCCAAGGATGGGATAACGGTCCCCAGGGATACCATGCGGAACTTCAACTCCTTTAAAAACATGTTGAGTCCTCGCAGGTCCAGGATGGGTCGAAGACCTCCTTTTGCTTTGGGGATTAGGAAATATCGGGAGTAAAATCCCCTGCCCCTTAATTCCTCCGGAACTTCCTCTATAGCTCCGATCAAGAGGACCGTACGAACCTCTTGCCAGAGGAACTGCTCGTGAGAGGGGTCCCTGAAGAGGGACAGGGAGGTGGGGTGAGAGAAGGGGCGAAATAAATTGGAGGTGGTATCCAAATTCCACCGTGCGTAGGACCCAACGATCCGAGGTTAATTGGGACCACGCAGGGAGGAAGGAGGAAAGGTGGTTGGAAAACTGAAGGGGATCCTGGGGAAGGACTGGTGCTCTGCTCTCAGGCGCACCTTCAAAAGTTCGCTTTCAGGCCCGGCGCTGGTTTGGCGGGACCGGTATTGTGGCCGCCTTGGGACCCAGATTGCCATCTGCAGTTCCCACGATCGCGCCTTCTGCCAAAGTCTTGTTGCGGTCTGGGCGGGGGGTAAGGGCGCTGAGGCTGGCTACGGAAGGACCTTCATTGGGTTTGTGGGGTGTGCATCCCAAGGGAACGCATGATCACCTGATTGTCCTTAAGACTCTGTAGCCTAGGGTCCGTTTTCTGGGAGAAAAGGCCCTGGCCTTCAAATGGCAGGTCGTGGATGGTGTGTTGCAGTTCAGGAGGTAGACCTGACACTTGCAGCCACGAGATCCTCCTCATCATGATTCCCAAGGCCACGGTTCTGGCCGCCGAATCGGCAGCATCGAGAGAGGCCTGCAGGGAAGTCCGTGCCACTTTCTTTCCTTCCTCCAGAAAGGCTTGGAATTCCTGGCGGGAGTCTTGTGGGACCAGTTCAGTGAACTTACCCACCGACTGCCAGGTGTTATAATTATATCTACTGAGCAGGGACTGTTGGTTCGCCACCCTAAGTTGGAAGCCCCCTGCAGAGTAGACTTTACGTCCCAACAGGTCCATCCATCTAGCCTCCCTCGATTTTGGGGCGGGGGCTTGCTGGCCATGGCGCTCTCGCTCATTGACGGATTGAACCACCAGGGAGCAAGGAGGGTGGGTATATAGGTATTCGTACCCTTTGGATGGTACCATGTACTTTCCTTCCACCTCTCTGGCCGTAGGAGGGATAGACGCCAGAGATTGCCAGATTGTGTCCGCTTTGGCTTGGATGGAGTGGATAAATGGCAAAGCCACATGGGTTGGGGCATCTGTCGATAGTATGTCTATTACCGGGTCTTCAACCTCTGGGACCTCCTCCACCTGGAGACTGATATTTAAGGCGACTCGCCTCAGAAGGTCCTGGTGAGCTCGGAGGTCGATAGGGGGTGGGCCCGATGAGGATGTACTGGCCACTGCCTCGTCAGGTGAAGAGGACGACGACAGACCAGGTACGAGTGGTTCCTGTAGGGACTCTTGGTCAGGAGGTATATCAGGGTCAGGGAGGACCTGAGGGTTCGGTGCCTGAGGAGATTGATCTGCACCCGCTGGAGGGGGGCGGCTAACAGTGGCCTCTGGTGTGCGATGTTCCGACGGGGCAGAACATGATGATACCGTGGGTTCGCCTTGGGCCTGGTGATATGCCCAAGGCGTCCAAAAGGACCACTGATGAGGACCTTGGTCTGGACCTTGAGCCTCATGGAGAACAGGCTGTGTGTCTCTGAATTTGCATAGGCGGCACTATCAGCATGCGATGACTCAGGCGCGTGCCACGATGGCCATGGTGGGGCGGAGACCGTTTGAGGATGAGCCCTGTCTCTAGGGTACTGTATTTCGTGCTGCACTGGAGAGCGGTACCGGGATCTGTACCGGTACCGAGAGTGTGATTGGGACCTGCGACCGGCACGGTGCTGGGAGGTCGACCGGGATCTTGATGCCCTATGATGACATGGGCTGCAGTGCGAACGGTGCCGGGAGCTGGACCAGTGCCTGGAGTATTGGTCCAGTGAGCTGGATCTCGAGTGGTGCTGCGAGTACGACCGGTACCGAGGAGATCGGTACCAGGACTGCGAGCGGCGCCTGGATCTGGAGCGGTGACGAGATCGAGAACGTTGGCGGGACCTCGATCTTGAGTGCTGTCTGCCTGGGGTGCCGATGGGAGGTGGTCTTACCATGGCAGGCTTGCCTGTCAATTGAATAACCCGCACCGGCGGTGCCGGGGGTTGAGGCAGGGTGGGCTCCCTTAACGCAATCAGCTCCCTCGCCGTAGCAAACGTCTCTGGCGTAGTGGGAACGATAAGCTCTGCCAAGGCATGTGCCGGGGAGCTGTCATGCACTGGACTCGACGGCTTTTGCACGGCCGGAATCAACGGTGTGGAGATTGTGGGTGCCGCAGCAGTTACTGGTGCCGGGTGGCTCGACTTAGACTGCTGCTCAGACTGCGGTGCAGATAGTGGGGCTGCAGGAGCTTTGAGTTTTTTGGCACGCGGGGAGAGGAAGCGGTGCCGGACTGGTTTCTGGGCCGGTGACAGCTGGTGCCGAGATGTCTTCGCGGTGCCGGAGCTCTCCGGTGCTGATGAGGCACTTCTCCCCAGCGCGGACTGTCCGACAGCCAGTGCCGAAGGGGAGGAGTGAGGGCGGCTTGAACGATTTGCAGATCCGGCACTTGTCTGCAAGGTGGGATTCCCCCAAGCACTTGAGGCAGGAGTCATGAGGGTCTCCCGTGGGCATCGGCCGGCGGCAGGCCGAGCATGGTTTGAAACCCGGTGAGCCAGGCATGGGCCTGGGCACCGGGTGAGGGAAAGGGCTAATCCCCAAGCCTCTGAACTATATATACTAACTACGTTTACGAAAATCTGTTAACTAGAACTACAGAGAATAAACTATATACACAATAAGTATTAGAATGAGTGAAAAGTTAGGGAGGTGGAGATCAGCTAAGCCACGCTCCACTGTTCCAACAACCAATACGGGCGGTAAGAAGGAACTGGGGAGCGGACGGGTCGGCAGGGGTATATATTTGGTGCCATAGCGGTGCCACGCCAGGGGGCGCCCAGCCGACCCACCAAGTTTTGCTAGGGTAAAAATCTTCCGACGGACGTGCATGCAGCGCACACACACCTAATTGGAATGGATATGAGCAAGCACTCGAAGAAGAACCTGAATTCTGATCCTCTGAAGTTTATTCATAAGATACAGTAAATCTTTATAAACTGTAAAACCAATAAGCTTGCATCTAACAGAAACAGCCAGTCTGGATAATAGCAAACAACTTTTCGTTAATGGTTAAGCAAGCAACTCTTATTTCACTGCACTCTAAATATTAGGATAAACTGGTTTCTGATTCAATGTCCCTATTTAAAAAACAAAACAAAAACATTTATTTTCATGAGAAGTAAGCAGCACTTCGCTAATCAGCAGCCAAGAGACTCATTTTGATAATTATTAAATAATATGAATTAGCAAGTAAGGGAATGACCATTGATGCAAAAACAAAGTTAAAGATAATACATCACCAAGTGTATTTAAAATTTGCTTATTTAAAAGTGTGTCATAAATGTATTAATAAATGGTCTATTGTGAATATTGCAAAAACAATGAACATTGTAATACAACTCACTACGGCCAATACTCTTGTGAAGAGTGGGTGAGATGGGCAGTTTTTGGTGCAATTTATAGTACGTAGATTGGCAAGGTTCTATTGTAACCAGAATAGAAAAATACTACTGCCTAGGTCTTGTACCATAGATCTCAAAGTACTTTAGAAAGGAGGTCAGTATCATTATTTCCATTCTAGAGATGGAGAATGTGAGGCACAGGGAGATGAAGTGATTTGTCCAAAGTCCAGAACAGAACCTAGACATCTTGAGCCCTAGTCTAGTGCTCTATCCACCAGTTGTCACATTGCCTCCCAGAATGCTTAAAGAGAGTAATGATCACCCCAGATGATTTGAATATAAATGCCATATAAAGGTCATATACATTGACCTCAGCATTCAGGTCCTGGCCCTGAAAGGTGCTGAGTACCCACAACTCTGTTTGACTTCAGTGGAAGTTGCAGGTGATCAGTACCTCTATGGATCAGGCAAAGGAGAGGAAGGTCAGTATTCAACTGCAACATGGTACATTATGGACACTATTATCTTGATTACATTTTTTGAAATACATTTATGAGACACGTTTCTCAGACACTACACTTTGTTATATAAAAGACAGTAAGATACCACAATGTGTACTTGGAGTAAGTGTGGAAGAAGGCGTCCCAAGAAAAACTGGTGACTGGGATTCAGGACATAAGGCAGCAGGAGCAGAGCCTGGAGTCTTTACTACTTGGAGATTAAGTGGCGTAGAGTGAGCTGTGAGACTGATGGAAGAGCTTTTCACAGAGGAAGTTGTTTTATTCAGTTTCAGTGGCGTTTTCTCTCCCTCAGTATCAGTATCAGATTCATCTTGATCTTTGTCATCCTCATCATCCTCTTCAGACCCTTCTGTATCTGACTCTGAATTACTATCAGACTCTGTGGGAAAACAGGAACAAGTACAGGTTACAACTGGACAACGAACAGCACACTGAGAATTGTTCATTGTAGCTTTTTGTCATTCTAGCATTCCTCAAGTCTGCGGATACATTAATTAAGAAATCTTTTAAAAGGATGCCTTTTAGTATCATTCCAAGATCATCATGAATTTACCCAGGCTTTGACATGACTAGAACCAATACAGAACAAAGTAACTCAAGGAGTTGTGGGATATGTGTTTCTTCATACAAAATTTAGAACAAAATCTTTAGTTTTTTTATACAGAAAAATCAAATAATAACCTGATTGACTATCATCAGAATCCTCATCATCTTCATCTTCGTCGTCGTCTTCATCATCATCATCGTCGTCGTCATCATCCTCTTCATTTGAGTCATCAGAGTCTTTGCTACTAGGAATGTCTGAATCTGTTCCTCTAAATTGTTCCACTAAAGATTTTGAAGAATGAAGGCGGTGCTGTGGTTTTACTGCTGTTATTGCATTATTGCTGACTGCTTTTTCCTTTCCCAGACCAGGTAACACAGGAGAGGTAGAGGGCATAACAGGCGTCCGATTACCAGATGATTTTTTCCCACATGTACTTACATTTCCTAGTGAAGAAAAGGGGGCACTGCTAGAAGTAGCTATGTTTTCATTTATCTTGGGCTGGGATTTAGGTTTGGTTGTAAGTGCCAGAGGTGCTTCCTGGATGACACTCTGAATAACTCCATTGGGTTGGTGATTACTTAAGAGTGCATTTGTCAAGAATGGATTAGAATGGTTGTTTTCTTGAGATGTGTGTTTTTGATGAGCTGGTAAACTACAGGTTGGTTTTGGACTTGACAAAGCTGTGATAATCTTCTTCAGGTTCTTAGATGATTCTTGTTTCTTTAAGTGTGCTGGGAATGTCTGTTTATACTGTTCCTGTAGAAACAGAGAGGCAAAAAATAAAATAAAAAAAGACTGCATCTCACAGGGAAAATTATATTTGTTTAGTCCTCACCATTTGCATTCACAAAAAGCAGTTTTACTAGGTGGTAGGGAGGGTAGGTAGCTCGAGAGCTGGATAGATGACCAGGCATCAAGACGTCTAGACTCTCCCTAGATTTTTCATGATAAATCAAAGAAAGATGGCGGACCCAGGGATTCAAGATATTAAGATGATGGGAACAATGGTGCAAGCTTTTGAAGCTTCTACTTCAGTCTGGAGAGCTGTTTTCACTCTTATCACCTGCTACAGTTATAACTGGAAACTGAGAGTTTACCTCTTATGAAAACAAGTCAATAGGAAAAAAATTACATGAAACAGGACATGCCCAGTGCAGCGTTAATAAGATTTCCATGGCAATTAAAGTAAAAATTCTGGCTTTCTTACTGACACAGAGTAAAAGTCATACAACTGGATGCACATCAAATTGTTAGACAATTCATAAATCTTAAACAATAAATATAACACAGAATACAAAATAACGATGGCTACTAAAAAAAACCAGGAGATTAAGGAGATGGCTGGAATAGGAAAATTTGACACAGGAATCAATGAGAATATGTTGAACCACTGGGATCATTCCAAAAACTGTTATGCCAGAACACCAGGTTGTTGTTATAGACACCAGCAGTGGCTGAAAATGCTCAAAGGCAGCATAATTAACCCTTAATTAGGGAAACAAAAAAACTCTTGAAGTCACTCAACAACAACCCTTTTGGAGTGCATGGAGCAGGACTGACAGGCTCTGAAGGGAATCCCATTCCATCCATTTTAACCAGAATTAAATCCTTATCACGGTTCCTCAGAGGTTCACTGCAGACCTTATATTGCATTTATTTTCATGGCTCTGTTAAGGGCAATAAGAATACCTCACCTTCCCTAGCGGAAAATAATCAATGAACATATATATAAGCAATATTCATACACTAATTAGAAGCCATTATACACTAGACATAGAAAGTGTTAAAACCACATTAACAATCTGACTGAAATCACAAGACGCAAAGAAAAAATCTTCAGGCCTGACTGTCCTATAGGAGTACGTTTTCAGTGCGGTAAATTGATTTTTAGCCACTCAACTCCTTAAAAGGAGCTGCATGACAAAATCCCTCTTTCTTTCTTTCTTTCTTTCTTTCTTTGTCAGCATGTAATGCAACAAATCGGGAAGTTTATAACCTTCATAATCCAGCAAGCTGAAGCCCTTCCAGATGCACTTACACTGTCTTTAGCACTTTTTCTTTTAATATTATAAGATATTATAGTATTTCAGACTTGTCCGAATTCTGATGCCAAGATAGAAGACATGAAAAAAAAATTCCCTTATTTTTCTTAGGCCTGGCATAACTACATTGCTCGGGGGCATGAAAAATCCACATCCCTGAGTGATTTAGTTATACCAACCTAACCCTCTATATAGACGGTTCTTTGTCGGTAGGAGAGCTTCTCCCGCCAACATAGGTACTCTCGGGTAGGTGGATTAACTATGCCGACAGGAGAGCTCTCTCCCGTCGGCACAGAGCATCTTCATTACAGCGCTGCAACTGTGCCAGTGCAGCATTTTAATGTAGACTTGCCCTTAGTGTACATCAAACCTTAAACATTGCCTTAAAACATGAGCTTCTATTGTTTTATTAGTAGTATTACGGTCCTTCCCCCTCCCCTCACCCCATAGGTCAGTGTTTGAAAGCCCTGCTGGAGCTTGAAGAATCTCCCAAGTTTTCGCCTTTGCTAATTTCTCATGGGTCCTCCAATACAAAAATCCAACCCAATGATTAAGGACTGGAGACTGCTCCCAAGAGAGCCAAACAGTTCATGGGCTGCCTTCAGAAAACATCCATATCATAGCCCCCATTAGTTCAGGACAATGATTTCAGATGAGACTCACGCTCCTAATGCTGAACACACTACATTATGCTTGTATTGCTGTAGTGCCAGGTTATGACTCCCCCCCATTACACTGGTGAGCATTCATTCACACAAATAGTCTCACTGGAGTCAATGACTACATGTGGAACTAAGGGCCAGATTTTTAAAGGTATTCAGGACCTAAATACATAGATAAGTAACTAGTGGGATTTTTAAAGTGCCGTAGCCACTAACGTCTATTGATATCAGTGGGGCTTGACATTAGTTAAAGCTACTAGACATCTAACTCCCACTGATATCAATAGAAGTTAGTGGCCTATATGCTTTAAAAATCCCACTCGGCACGCATCTACATTTCTAGGCACTCGAATATCTTTAAAAATCTGGCCCTAAGAGTTTACCAGCATGAGCACTGGTTGACAATATGGGCCATAGTGACTTACTGTAAACCTTGCATGGCACTTCCACTGGCATTCTGCTGACATTCAATGCACTAGTAAGAGACTGGTCAGCAGAGTATGAGACTAATCAACCTTGAAACCAAGTAGGTTCTGAGAAGCAACTACTGTAGATACTTCATGAACATGTTAGGATATGAGTTGATTTTTCCAAGATATTGTTTCAGAATACTAAAAGGCACTGCTAATTTACACTACACATTCAGCAAATAAATAAAATAAACAAATCAATTAATAAAACCTTTTACCTAAGGCTTTAGCTGTTCTAAAAGGCAACCAGAAAGCTTTAAAAGTGTTGTTAGTGCTCAACCACAAACATAACCGTCACCAATTAACGTAATTCAAAAATCCACATAGTTTTTTTTTTAAATATGCAAAGATTAAGTCCTATGTAATTTAAAATAACCAGTATAATTCTCCCCCTAAACCCAGATTTTATAACGAAGGGCTTGAGAAACATAATGCTATCATATGTTAAGAAGGACATGCTTATAGACACTATAGTTGTAGAACAAAGTCAAGTATTGCTAAGCTAGTAATTTCTACTCACCCGTTTTGATCTTACATCACTGTTTAAACGGCTAGCTTCTTCAGAGGTATTTTTATTCCCTGCTTTCAGTAGATCAGGAGAAGGGACTATAAGTTTTAAATAAGTTTCCTTTTTGGCTTGATTTACCAAAGACAAAGGTTTCACACTGGGCACCAATCCCGTAGACTGTATTACACTTGTGTGTTTGTTCACAGATTCCTCCTTTGCCTGAGAGCTTTGAAAAATAAAGGGAAGCTGCTGTGACAAAACCTGAGGCTGCTTCTGTTGGGATTGGAATGACGAGGGAGTCTGGGAATCAGACACAAGAGGTATCTGCTGGTGTGTTCTCTTTTCCTGGGACTTTTCATGTGTTTTTTGTCCATCTGCTTTCATGTCTGTTACACTACTATGCATTAGCACCTGTAAAATATATTTTACAAAATTATATAGATTACACTAGCCCATTAAATATTTAAGATGACAAACAAAATGTTCTATAATTAATCTCCATAAAGCAACTACAATTTCCTCAAAACAAGGTAACTAATTTATTTTAAAATAATCTTACAATGTATTTGATTGCTTGATCTTTTCCCCATAGGAAGTCACTGTTAAACATAAAAACAAGGCCAAAAAAAATCAATTGTTTTGAAATGTATTCTTGATTAAAAACCTAACGGTATGGTAAATTTCTTACCTGTTCATTTCTTTTCTCCTACCAACTTCCCCCCAATTCTGATATGTACGAGCTATTCTCCTTCTGTCTGCAGTTTCCTGAGGCAGTTCAAAACTGTAACAGTCTCTGTGCTAGCCATACCCACCTTCTCCGACCTGCTGCCAGATGATTCATTCCAAAAACGAGTAAAAACTTCACAGAATAAGATTAGTAAGAATAACTTCAAAGCCAACCAATAAACTATGTACAGTAGGCTATGGCCTACAGGCATAACTACCAAAATTAAACATTGTCCCTTGGCTTGCAAGCCAGACAGGGACGGTAGTATTGTGGGAGACACTGTAGCAGAAAGGAAATCATCCAGTAAGAAATTTACCATTCCGCAAGCCCAGTGTACCCCACAATTCCGATACATATATAGATAGGAAGCAGTGAACAGCTAACAGACGTAGAGAGGGATAGGAAATACAGAATGAGACAAGGAAGAGCCCCTGGAATTAACTGGCAATGCTATTACTGAATCCTTGCGTGCAACACCTTACTGTCAAGGAAGGCTTCTGCAGAAGACATGAAGTCCACTCTGTAGTGTCTAATAAAGATGTTAACTGGTGAAGACCACTTTACTGCCCTGCAGATCTCTTGTGGCAGAAACAGAAGCTCCTTCCGCCACAAAGTCACCACAGATCTTGTGGAGTATGCCTTCATTAAGTCTGGAACAGGAGCACCTGACGCACTGCATGCCTTTATGATGCATACCTTGATCCATCTAGCTAGAAATAATTTAGATACGTGAGCCCTTGGCACTTCAGATGAAAAGTGACAAACTAGGAGCCTGATCTGCCTGTCAATCAGGTGCACTTAATACAGTTCTTCAGTGCTCATATAGAAGAGATAATAGTGGTAGCGCCACGCTAGCCAAATAGACATGGTTTTCTAATCTGATAGCACTGTAAATGGAACCCACACTTCAGCTACCAGTGAGACCAGGCATTGTTTACCCAGGCCCATTTCTTCATCCAGACCATTTACAACTCACAGCATGGTTACTGAAAGGAAAGTGTTAGCTTGCACTGAGGTGATCTTCCAAAGCGATTGGAATTGTACTCTCCTCCAGCCAAGCTTCAACATTAAAGGCCTACTCCTCTGTCTGGACTAGGTTTAGCTCATTGTGTCAAGAATACAACAAAAATCCCAAGGATCCTGGTATCCCAGTTATCCTGGACTTGCTTTATGAAGATGTAGACAAGGGATTTCAGCCCACCACAACAGTGCCAGGTGTCAACATAGTGTCATATTCACAAGATCCTCTGGTTCCCTGACAGAGAACCCTCAGGTATCCAGACTTCTCAGAGCAGTCACACTGGCTAAACCAGAGGCGGGCAAACTTTTTGGTCTGAGGGCCACATTGGGTTTCCAAAATTGTATGGAGGGCTGGTTAGGGGAGTCTGTGCCTCCCCAAACGGCCAGGCGTGGCCCAGCCCCCTATCTGACCCCGCCTGCTTCTCACCCCCTGACGGCCCCCCTGGGACTCCTGCCCCATCCAACCCCCCTGTTCCCTGCCCCCTGATGCCCCATCTGCCCCTCCATGTCCCCTGACCGCCCCCGGATCCCCTGCCCCTGCCGGCCCCCCCCATCCAACCCCTCCTCTCATTCCTGACTGCCCCCCCAGGACCCCTGCCCCATCCAACCACCCCTTTTGCCTGTCCACTGACTGCCCCTGGAACTCCTTCCCCGACTGCCCCCCACCACCCCATCCAACCCACTCTCCTTCCTGACTGTTCCCTCAAACCCCTGCTCCCATTCAACCCCCGTTCCCCACCCTCTGACCACCCTGACCCATATCCACACCACCGACCCCTGCTCACCACCCTGAACTCCCCTGCCCTCCATCCAACCCCCCCGCTCCCTGCCCCCTTACTGTGCTGCCTAGAGCACCAGTGGCTGGCAGCGCCTACAGCTGCACTGCCCAGAGCACTAGGACAGGCAGCTGGCATGGCGCAGCACAGAACACCAGGTCAGGCCCCGGCTTTGCAGCTGCACTGCCCAGCAAGAGCTCACAGTCCGCCACCAAGAGCATTGAGCCTACGGTGCAGTGAGCTGAGGAGTGGGGGAGGGGGAACAGCAGGAGAGAGGCCAGGGGCTAGCCTCCCAGGCCAGGAGCTCAGGGGCCAAGCAGGACGATCCCGCGGACTGGATGTGGCCCGCGAGTGGTAGTTTGCCCACCTCTGAGCTAAACCAATATTTCCTAAGTGGAACCTACCACTGGCGTTAAATGCCCTAACCACACATTTTTTGAGCACTGACATCAATATCTCTATTTTACCTATCCATCAAAACCTGTTTTCTGGTCACTATTGTATCTGCTAATTGAGTTTCTGAATCTGGCAGCTTTATCCCCACTGGGTGTTCCATGACAACAAAGTGGTGCTAAGAATCTCAGAATCATTCTTGCCTAAGGTGAATCCATCTTTCCATGCCTCCATTCTGACCAAAGCCACAGCACCCAACCAAAAAGCTGCTGCACACTTGAGATAAGACTTTCTCACCTTATCTTCTGGATCACCTTTCTTAGAAGTGGAAAAAGTGGGACTGCATATTGCAGGTCTTCTGGTCATCTGTGTGAAAGAGCATTCATTTCCAGGGAGGATTTGGGATTTGTTTCCCTTGTGAAGTTCTTGGACTGCCTTGTGTTCTTGTGGTGAATAGGTTAATTGCCAGAAGGCTGAACTTCTGAAAATCAGAGTGAGGATTTCCTGATTCAGGCACCATTCCGAGTTCTTGACTGCATCTCCTGTGCTGAGTCCTCTCTACTCATTTCATTATCTTAATCACTTCTGCATGTAGAGTTAACACTCCCTCTTCCCTATTAGTTACTGACATATGCCACAGTGGTCATGTTGCCCAACTGGACCAAAACATGTTTGCCCTCTACGTAGTTCAGGAACTTCCATAGAGCTAGCTTGAGCACTCTGAGGTCAAATAAATTGATTCGCTTGTTCCTTTCCTTGAAGTTTCAGGTACCTTGCACTGTCCTGTGCCCCAGATGCATTCCCCTTGCCTCCCAACAAGCTGGTATTCATTGTGAGTACCTGTGGGTCTGGAAGACATATGGGAAGACCCTTGTGGATGTACCATGAGATTGTTCGCTATCTGGTAGTGTTCAGCACCTAGCGTGGTACCCACATCAGATCTTGCATGTGTTCTGGTGAATGCTTCCATACTTTCAGAAAAAAAGCCTGAAGGCAGCTGACACGGGCCCTTCCGCATAGGGTGGCTCATATACAAGAAGTCAAGAGGCCCAGTTGCTGTGGACACTGAGCTATGGTCAGCCTTGCTTAGTCTATCAACATGGATAACAGGTTTTGGATTTTGGGGAATTTGTCCAGCGACGGGTAAAGCTTTGCCACAGAAGTGTCTATTTCCAGTGCCTGGTGGACGCTCTGTGTAGAACGAGTCAGGGAGCTCATCTCACTGTTTATCACAAATCTGTGCACTTGAAGCAGTTCCAGCATCCAAATTGTGGCAGTGTGTGCTACTGTTTGGGTCACAGCCCTGATCAACATGTCGACTAGGAAGGGATACAAGTGAGTGCCCGGAGACCTGAGTATGGCTATTACTACTTCCAACATCTTAGTAAAGACTTAGGGGACAATAAGAGGCTGAATGGGAGCATTTGGTACTGGCAGCAGGGCTTGAAAATCTCAGGAGTCTACAGTGGCATGGTCATATGGGAACATCTGCTAGATGTTACTTGCTGGGTGGAATCTCATTTTCTTCATCTACCTGTTGAGCTGCTTGAGATCCAGAACAGTTGTGAATCCCACCCACACCATCTCTCTCCTCCATCCCAATGCTCTTCTGGACAATGAAGAAAATGAAGTAGTCCTAAGAATCTTTCTTCCGAGGAAACCCTATTGGTCCTATGGCCAGGAGATTTGAGATTTCATTTGACACCAGCTTACATTTGACAAAGTTGCTCAAGATGAGGGATTGGCTGAAGATGGGATGGGATGGGGACCTTAAGGTTGAGGGAGTATCTTTGATTCAATACATCTCTGTTCCTGGGCTTGTAGTCCCATTTCAGAGCATTAAGTGGGATGGAAAAGGATTGTTTGAGTTTGGCAGTGCTTTCTGCCACTATTTTGTCTAGCTTTCCCCCAAAGAGGAGAGAACCTGTGACTTCAGATGAACCCAGAATTTGTTTAGAACGAGCGCCAACCTTCCATGAGCCTCTAGCTGCTGAGCTGGATGCCATGGCTTGGCTTAAAATCTCACTGTATCCATTGTGGCATCTGCCACAAAGACTGCTGCTAGGGAAATCTTCTGAAGTGTGCACTGGAATTCAATATTTCTCCACCCAGTGTTCTCAGAGAGGAAAGCATGGCAAAACTCATGATGAAATTGTGTGATATACCACATCTACCATTAATTAAAGACTTGCCTAATCCAACACCTGGTCGTCTGCCCTCATGGTTCCCACTGTGGATAAGTTTACCAGGTGAGGTATTTATGGTAGAGCTTCACAGTCTGCAGAGAAATTGACAAATAATTATCTTGTCTCAGACCCCACTCAACATCAACCTAGGTATTTGATTTACTGTGACAGCAGTGGAGCCTTCTGAACCAGTTTCATTCCAGACATGGAATCTGTACTGCAGCGGAATTTCGGTCGTGTTTTAGACACAGTCCACTATTATCATAAACCTTGTCCCAGATTTGGACCTTAGCGTCCAAAATACGGGGGTTAGCATGAAAACCTCCAAGCTTAGTTACCAGCTTGGACCTGGTAAAGCTGCCACCACCCAAAAAATTAGAGTGTTTTGGGGCACTCTGGTCCCCCCAAAAACCTTCCCTGGGGACCCCAAGACCCAAATCCCTTGAGTCTCACAACAAAGGGAAATAAACCTTTTCCCTTCCCCCCTCCAGGTGTTCCTGGAGAGATACACAGAAGCAAACTCCGTGAATCTAAACAGAGGGAGTCCACCCTCTCTATTTCCAGTCCTGGAAACACAAGCACTTCCCTTTTCACCCAGAAGGAATGCAAAGTCAGGCTAGTAAATCTAACACACACAGATTTCCCCCTGACTTTTTCCTCCCACCAATTCCCTGGTGAGCACAGACTCAATTCCCTGGAGTCCCCCACTAAAGAAAAACTCCAACAGGTCTTAAAAGAAAGCTTTATATAAAAAGAAAGAAAAATAAATAAAAATGGTCTCTTTGTATTAAGGTGACAAATACAGGGTCAATTGCTTAAAAGAATATTGAATAAACAGCCTTATTCAAAAAGAATACAATTCAAAGCACTCCAGCAACTATAGACATGTAAATACAAAACAACAAACCATCTTTGTACTCACAACTTGGAAACAGAAGATTAGAAAGCAGGAAATAGAAAAATTCACTCCTCATAGCCGAGAGAGTACAGGCAGAAGACCAAGAACAAAGGACTCACGCACAAAAAACCCTCCACCCAGATTTGAAAAAGTCTTGTTTCCTGATTGGTCCTCTGGTCAGGTGTTTCAGATTACTTCTTTCCAGGTGTAAGAGACATTAACCCTTAGCTATCTGTTTATGACAACTATGTCAATGTGGGCAGTCATAAACCATGAGACACAATGAGGACTTCAAAATGACTGTTACCTTGAGGTTTTCAGATCTTGAACATCACTGATAAGAATGCTGTGGTTTGGCTTGACCGTATTACATACACCAAATAAATAAATACTGGATTTCAGGATGGTCTCTGTTCTCCATGACTTTAAGGTCCTCCATCCAGGAGACTGTGGTTCCTGCAAAGCATGTAGCTGCCACGGATGCGCTAAGTATGACCAACAAAGCTTCAAAGTACCTTTTGAGGATGGCTTCCATCTTTCTATTAGTTGGATCTTTGGGGAAGAAATCCCTTGCAGGTGGGATTACTCTTATCCTTTGCTAAAGATGCCACAGCAGCATTGGCCTGTGGCATATCTGTAATGGCATTTTTTGGTTCTTGCACTTTGTAATACCTAAGTGAATGCCTGCTAGTGCATTTACCCTTATCAGGTGTTTCCCATTTCTCTTTGATCACATTCTAGAAGGATGTCTCAGGTTATGATTTAGAAAGCAGGCACTGTATTTGCCTTTAGGACTGTCCTCTAGCACCTGCTCAGGTTGGATCTGAATCATGCCTGCAACCTTTCCACACACTGTTTCAAACATTTTATGAGGAAAAAGCCTGTCTTGTATTTTCACCATGTCCTTCTTAGAGCCTGAATCTGAGCGCTCCCATTCCTCAGTAGAGAGACTGAGATGTCCGAGTCAGAGGACAAATACCTCTTAGTTTTGGGGTTTTGTTTTTTTTTAACCCTTTCTCCTTTCTTTTTTGCTCTTTTTGAAATGTTAAGCCTTTTGGCCCTCTTTGCAGATGTTGCCATTCAGCTGTGGCTAGGGCTGACCTTTTGTGGCTTGCTTTATGCAGTGCCTTGAGCCCTCCAGATAAATCTTCCTCAATGCCCTCCCACTCAGGGTCCCACTCTCCCAGCCGGGGAAATGAGTTTTCATTGCCAGAGTTCCCTGATTCTAGCTCTGAGTAGAAGCACTGCTTCTCTCCCTAGGAAGTTTGGAGGGAGACTTGGAGCCCTTTACAGGTTTTTTCTTTCTGGTCCTGTTCTGCCCCAGGACTTCCCCTCTGGACTGGCTGCTTGAAGTCCTCCTAGCCATTGGAGTCTCTCCCTGCTCTGCTTTTTGTCTACAAATTAGGCTTTTCTGTATTGGAGTGGTGCTTTCTTGGAGTATGGGGGGGACCTGAAGTGCCTATCCAATTCACTGCCTATGCGCTTGCAGTAGAAGGGCTGGCTGCCACAGAACTGGCAGGGCACAATTCGCCTTCTGAAGAGCCTGTAAAAGCTGCCTTGCAGACTACCACTTGGATTTAGCTTGGTGTTAGCATGACAGCTCTGCCATGCCAGGGGCAGAAGAATCCCACTGGGAGATGCTGAAGTGCCAGTTCTGGGTGGCTGAGACCATCCCAAGGCTCAACGCTTGATCCAGAGGAGGGAAAAGAAAAACAGGCTGCTTATTTTTGCTACTGTCTGGGAAAAAAAAAAGAGATAAAAAAATAACCTGTCAAAGCCCTCGTCCAGACTAACCCGCGGCATCGGCGGGTTAAAATCGATTGCTCGGGGATCGATATATCGCGTCTAGTCTGGACGCGGTGTATCGATCCCCGAGCGCGCTTACATCGATTCCGGAACTCCATCAATCCGAACGGAGTTCCGGAATCGACGCGGAGAGCCGCGGACATCGATGCCGCCCCGTCCAGACTGGTGAGTACCTCGATTTTAGAAATTCGACTTCAGCTACGTTATTCTCGTAGCTGAAGTTGCGTATCTAAAATCGATTTTAATTCCTAGTCTGGACGTGGCCAAAGAAAATTTGGGAGCAAAGTGAACCTCCACTTGACTGCTGCCACAGAGGCAGAAGATCAGGCAGTAGGCTAGAGAAGGGGATCTGGCTAACATGAAGTTGTGCTACAGCTTTGAATTGCCTCTGGAAACTGCATTCAAGAGGAGAATAGCCCATATGCATCAGAATTGTGGGAACAGAATATTGAGATTCCCATCCTGCTTTACTGGGTCTGGATAGGGTAAAGGGTACACTAAGAAAAGAGCAGCTATGAACAGAATGCAGTATCCATGGTGACATTAAGTTCAACTAAACTTTACAGCACAAAGTACTTAATTTGTCTTTATCTATATTATATATTTTCCAGTTTATAACAAAAACTACCTCCAGGTCAGGCATTTCCTAGAAGTTAACCACAGCTGAGTTAAGGGTGCTTTTTACCCTGAGCAAGCTATTGACTGCCAGGAAATGCCCTTTCCTGCCAGGTATTACTTCTTAAACAATGCCTCAGCTATACAAATCTGAGTTTCATTTTTCAAGAGTAACTTTCAGTAACAAGATTGCTAGCCGTACAATCGCTATACAGCTATCATACCTTGTTCTTGTTTTTATGTTGTGCTTCATTCTCTGAATCAGAATCATCATCTTCACTTTCTTCAATGCTTTGATCTTCCTCCTCCTCCTCCTCATCTTCCTCTAGATCATCTGAGTCACTACTACTAATGCCCTCACTTGAGGTGTCTGAAGAGGAGCCTGAATCACTATCACTATTGCTGGAGCTTTCTACTGCTTTCTTTCTTGGTTTCTAGAGAGAAGATAAAAACTTTATTAATGGGTAATCTTTAATTTGTTACATCATCCATCTCTTCTTGACATAGTCTTGACCAATATTATCAGCAATTCTCTAATGCACCTTATTCTCCTGATGTTCTTCAGAAAGAAGAAAGGGGAACTAGAAAATGAATAAATTAACCACATCTGTCAAGGATACATCATTGATATTTTAGAGACCTGTATCTCACTGAATGCGAGAACACATAATGTCATCAATTTTAAGGACGATATGAGAGATTCTTTGTGTAACTGCCAAATTCAGGCCTAGATAGTTGGGTGACCATACAGAGAATGTGTGTTCTAACAAGCCTGAAAACAATAAAACCTACAACAAGCTCCATCAAAGTATTTCAATAATCATGCTGCGACAATTTGGTTAATCTGTTTTTGTACAAAATGTATAATTTTGTTTGATATTGTGGCCCCTCTAGGTTTGTCTGTGTCAGACTGCAAACTCTATTTTGAACGAGGAGCTGGTTGCCTTCTCACTTCCATGTTGGACTTAAATGCCATGGGATGCTGAGGGAAGGGGTGGGGGAAAGGGCATGGAATGGAGCCTACAAGTCTGTCTTTGAAAGGGACAGTAGTTAACGGCTATTAACTAGTTAAGGGCTATTAACTAGTATAGTGTTTCTATTGCTTAGTACTATAAAGTTGCATGGCATTTCCAGGAAGGAAGAGATGGCCCCTGCATCAAAGCACTTACAATCTGTAATAGGCAAGAACAGGAAACAGTAGAAAAGAGAAGGTAGCAACAAAGTGACAAAAATACAGGAGAAGATGTGAAATATATACTGAAACTTCAAAGAACAGATTTTCAAATGTGAAAGATGAGGCTTTGAAAGCTAGCCAAACAAGTGTATTCGCTTTAAGGAGGGACTCTTAAGTATGAGGACTCTTGAAACATTAAGACAGGGATGTCATGTCAGATGTAAGGGGCAATGTGAAAAAAAAGGCATGAAGCATAAAGGCAAATATTGGCAGAGTACAAGATATAAAGGTAGAGGGTAGGGAGAAACAAGATTTAAGATGTAGGCAGGGACAAAGAAGTTGAACAGCATCTTGAAAGCAAGGATGAGATGTGGGTAAACTAGATAGATACTGATACACAGAGCACTGAAGATGTCATAGGGAGAATGAGATAGTGTCAGACCAGTAGGAAAGGAAAATAATCTACACTGCAATATGCAGACACGTTGAAGAGCAGAGCATCAGGGTGTTTGGAGAGAACAAAGTGACAATACTTTTAAGTTACAGTAGTAATGGGAATATCTAAGAAAGCATCTTTAGAAAAGCTTTTTTCTTTACTTACTTTTTTAAAGGAATATATCAGAGGTTTGGTATAGTTAAGTAGTTTTTTATCATGGCTACTGAACAGTAATCATATTACTGAAACAATAGGAGACTGAAAAGAATTGAGATTTCTATGCTGAAATCCCAAAATTTGTTGTTTTAAGAGGATTTATTGGAATTAATTGTATGGACTGCTAACCATACTTGTGATACACCTGGGCTGAATTTACACGAGGGTGGAGCTATTTGCCATTTGCCATAGTTATTAAACACAGCATTTAGAACAAATGAAGTTTTAATTATTGGTCAATCCGTGTTTGAATTTCTATTATGGGCTTGTCTAAACTGGTCTGACTGCTTCCGTAGCTGTAGGGCTTTTGCCACGTCTTTACCCTATATGCAACACTGTGACTCATGATACTTACAACACTATAAAACAGGTACTTATATCCTGTGCAACTGGTTTCAGTGGAGCTGCTTGTGCTTACTCAAGGTCAGAATCTAGTCCTAGATATTTAGTGATTTAAATATGATATAAAGAGGAACAATGTTTTTATCTTCCTTTCAAATACTAGGCATAGAAGTAGGATATGTCTTCATGAAGGTTAAGGTCTTAAAATGAAACAGAATACCATGATTTGCAAGCAGTAAAATTAGCAGAACTTCCTGAGATCAGATATATAGGACAGTATTTAAAATGGGTGTTTACTGTGATACTGTGTTTACAATACCTCTGTCAACAGAATAAGAATCACCCAAAACAGTGCAATACATTTAACTATGACAAATAGTAAAATGCCCAGTTTTTAATGACACCCACTGGATGTATGTTTATAACATCAGCTTCTTGAGCAACCAGAGATACAGCAGGCTGATGTTGACAATCAACTTGAATGCATATAGCAGTGACACTAACGTAGTCTCCCAGGCCTGGTCTACACTGGGTTGGAGGGGGAATCGATCTAAGATACGCAACTTCAGCTATGAGAAGAGCTTAGCTGAAGTCGACGTATCTTAGATAGAATCACTTACTTTGTGTCCTCGCGGCATGGGATTGACAGCTGCCACTCCCCCATTGACTTTGCTTTTGCCTCTCACCAAGCTGGAGTTCAGCAGTTGACGGGAGAACAATCAGGGATCAATTTATCATGTCTACACTACACACGCTAAATCGATCCCCGATAGATCGATTGCTACCCGCCAATCCGGCGGGTGATGTAGACGTACCCCCCAGACCTGAAGAAGAGCTCTGTGTAAGCTCGAAATCTTGTCTCTCTCACCAACAGAAATTGGTCCAATAAAATATATTACCTCACCCACATTGTCATGCCACACAACAGTCAAGAGAAAAGAATTTGTGAGTGGGTCCACCTCAACTTGCTAGGGTAAACATGTAAAAACTACAACTTGCTCTGTGTGCACCTGAGTTCTAAAACATATTAGCTACCTTGTTTTTAGAAGCACGTCTTTTCATACTGTAGACAAGGTGTGGCAGGGTAGGGATACGACCCGCTTTAAAGCCCTGCCAAAATGCTGGCTGCAGCCTGGTTTTCTGGCCAAGAGGCCAGGTGTAGAGATGCAGGTACTCAGCAGGGAGCCCAGCTTCAAGCCCTAAGGAGGGCTGGCTCAGAGAAACATACTGAGCTAAGTAGTGACAGCTGGGCTGGAGCAGGAGAAGGTTATAAAAGCCCTGGGCAAACCTCAGTGAGGAGGCTAGCCTGGGAGGAGACAGGAGGCCAGTATTTCTGTTTCCTTGCCAACAAGGAAGCCTCAAGGACCAGGAGACCTTGGGGAGGGTCTATGGGGCACTAACTGTTGGGGGATCAGGGAACTGCATAAGCACTGTAAATAAAGACATTGGGATGATCCAAAAAATAAGAGGCTCTTTATAATAATCAGCCTAAACACAGGGTGCAGGCCCAAAAGTGGGAGAGCCTGCATGGGACCCTGTGACACAAAGCCACAGGGAAAGTGATCACTCTAAGAAGAGGGGGCTGACATACTCTTATGGACAATACAACAGCAAGTTCTTGCAGACAGATGAGATAGAAGCATGACTGACAAGGAAAGATAATTAAACATGCTCAGTTCTGAGGGTTTGAGTGTGATAAGCATAATAGATGAAAGTAAAGGAGGAGCATGGAGTATATTCCATGTATAAAAAGCAGATTCTCCAGTAAGGAAAGAGGTAGCTGCTTTTGGCATACAACTCCAAATTCTGCTACCAAATGTCTAGTGACAAATTGGGAACTTCACTGCATTGTGAATTACTGTTGCAGTCATAAGAGTCTCAGCTTGTAGGCTATTCAGGTCCGTTTTGTAATAGGTAAAAGCCAATAATGGTTGGACTGGTCACATTTCTACACAAGGGGCACCAATTTAGTATAAAAAAAGGAGAAACAGCATTGTGTGTTTATAGGATGTGTGTGGGGGAAGAGGGGTATAAGTGCATTTAGAGGGTCAGAAAAGGGTAGGCTTGACCAAGGAGTTTCTGCAAATGACAGCATAAAAGATAAAACAGCTAAAATATGCAGACGTGGACAGCAAAGAAAAAAAAACAAACAGAGAGAGGAAATTGTAGGAGAAAAATAATCTGTAAAAGGGAAATTTAAAACAAACACTCATGGGGATGTCTCTAAAATATTTGCTGACAAGAAAAGAAAAGAAAAGCAAGGCAATATAGAAGAAAGAAGTACATCCATACAATAGTGATTTTTGCACCATTGTCTTATCTGAAATATACAAGAGAAGCCTACAAAGAGATTTAAATTTGCCAAGATATTGGTCAGAACAGCTACTTTCTTAAGGAATATGCAGAAGATGATTTAGACGTAGGTAATATAACAGTTTATTCAGGGAATACGAAGATATAAAATAATAAGTATATGAAATTAAAGAGCCAAATTCTACTCTGACTAGCAATCCCATTGAGTTCAATAAGGTTCTAAAGGGTAAACCTGGGCAGAATCTGGTCCCAAGTAAACAAGCTATGTTATTTCAATTAGCCTAGATTGGCTGTGTTAACAGAACATTTCAATTGCTCAGCAAAATACCATCTAGATTGAAGGGAATGAATAAATCCAACAAGTAGCTTTTTGCCCCGCAAGATAATGCTTGGTGAGATGATGCCAGAAAGTAGTTTCAATACTTGACATTAAGTGGTATTGAAATTTATGACTCAAATACAGCTGAAAAGCCCAAAAGTGAACATTACAGCTCTAGAGGGTAAGGGATGTAGTGGAAATGTATTAAGCCAACTTTGCAAATACTAATCTTTTGACCAGCAAGACACAACCTGACCTGGCACAAGTCCACAGAGTTGTTCTGTCTCACACCAGCTGCCACTGGACCCAAGGGACTTCAAACTGAAGATGAAGTAGCAACTCCTTGATTCTGCCTTCTTTTCCTCATCCACCCTTCCTATACCAGGTTGGGAAAACTGGGGTGCATGCCAGCCCTACCTTGCCCAATCCAACCAAAAAATTCCTGTACGCCCTGGGAACCCTGAAATAGATTGTTCACCAGTTTTAAATGTTTTGTGTCGCTGGAGCAGCAGAGCAGGCTGATGAATCCGGCCCTGAATTTATACTATGTAGTCGACTTCTTACACTCAGTTAAAGGTGGAGGAAGTCTGAAGGAAAGAGAATTAAAGTATACTGAGCTGCCACCTTTTAATGCTTTGGAGCAGAACATTAGAGCTATGATCATACAGTAGTATGAAACTGTTTACTTACACTGTGGGAAACTAGAAAAGGAGCAATTTTAGCCTTAGTGATGAGTAATTCTGAGATCATCTGAAATCAAGATGTGGGAGGGGAGTTAGCTCGCCATCACCATTATGTTATGTTTATATTTCAGAGCCTAACAAGACCAAAACAAGAGAACAAAGAGATACACATTTTCAGTAGAGGAAATTCTATAAAATTCTATAAGAATGCACATAGGACTGTAAGAAACAAAGGGTATGCTTACAATGCGAAACCAAAAACCCTGCGGTGGCAAGTTTCAGAGCCCAGTTCCACTGATTTGGACTAGCCCTATGGGACTAAAAATAGCAGTGCAGATGTTCCTGCTCAGACTAGAGTTCAGGTTTTGAGACCCTTCTCCCCCACACATCAAATTTCAGAGCCACATTTACAGTGCTGTTCTTAGTCTAGTAACATGAGCCTGAGTCAGTTGACCCAGTCTCTGAGACTTGTTGCTGCAGGTTTTTTTTGCAGTGTAGATGTACCCAAAGCCAGAGAGCCAACAAAATAAGGAACTGAAAACTGCTCTAAAGAATGAAAATGTAATGACTCAGTGTTATCCTTGTTACCTGTCAGTAGAGTGACCAGATATCCTGATTTTATAGGGACAGTCCCAATTTTCGGGTCTTTTTTTATATAGGTTCCTATTACCCACCACTCCCAGCACTGATTTTTCACATTTGCTGTTTGGTCACCCTACCTATTGATAACACATAAGGAGACAAAAAAGCTAGTGTAGATGAACAAGAAATGCAAACACATTATTTAAGGACATATGCTTAAAACAAAATGTCAGTTACAGAAGAAGACTATAACCAAAGAATGAAGTTAAAGAAATGGGGAAACAATATAAAAATTAAAAACAAAAAGATTTTGAAAGACAATAACAGAGTTGTAGGTAAATAAGTTGTTTTAAAATAAATGAATAGGGAGTATAGTCTCTTACAGACAGTAAGAAAAATTAGAAAGCGAGGTAGACAATGTTATAAATTAAATTGCACCTTATGTTTCAAAGCATAGAAATAAGAAACAGCATTTCTAAGAGGAGCAACAAAATACTGAAGTTGACTAAATTTATGTCTGAAAAATTCATACCCTTATTATTTACCTCAACTCTTGCCCTGTTCTGATCTTATTGGAAGTGTAAGCTCTTCACAGCACAGAGCTTTAAAGGGCTATATAGAGAATCGTCACCCTTAAATCCTGACATGTTTTCATTAACTTAATAGATATGTTTACCTCAGCATCTGAAGTATTATCTGAACTTCCTTACTATAGGGAATGCTACATTTACAGATACACAGTTACTACAAATATAGAGGTAAAGTTATTTAGTTATCTAAGGCAACTGGCAAGTATTTAAGCGTCCAAATTCCATGGACATCTTTGAAAATATCAGCCTATGTCCCTCAAAGTATCTCAGCACTTCTTCTTGATTCCACTTTGCTACTGAACTAGGAAAAAATGACCATCTTCACACTTAATCCTTTTATCTTCAGACAAGGCACCAACACCAAAAACAGTGAAGTACTCCTTTGCACCGAAGGTCTGATGCTGTCTTTACTTTTGCCCATTTGTTTTCCTCCAACGATCTTCCATGTGCCCAACAGATCACTCAAAATCCCACCCTAATCCCTTCCCCCACTGTTAACTTCAGTTCAACTACGCAACCTTTGAGTTTCTATTTAAAACGCCAAACACAAAAGTGAGTAAATGACACAAATGTAACAATGGCTCTGGGTACAGAAACAGGTGAGGAAAAAATTTAACAGAAGAGGGGATTTCTGAGTTCTTGTTTATAGCTTTCTGCATATCTTGACACCAGTGGCCTGAAACCCAATTGAAATCTTCTATTGATAAAGGGCTATCAGGTCCATGCTACTGACCCAAGCGTGGGTCTGTGGAGAAGAGCCCAGGATGGAGAACACTAACTGGGACAGAATTAGAAAGTTCTGATGTAAAGAAAGTCAGTATCATTTACAAAAAAAAAAAAAAAAAGAGAACCAACAAATATAGGTTACATTATGAGGGAAATGACAACAAAAAAATTTTGACAGACAAAAATTCTGGACATTCTGTAATTTACCCAGCTTTGCAATAAACAGTGAAAACAATCAAATTTTGTAAGCACAATACATGGTAAACTATCTGAATGGATAAAGAACTGTCTTGGTTTTAAAGCCAAGTGATACTTGGTGAACTGAAACAATAGAGGTGGAAGGTGGCAACTAAGTGCAATAACAGAACAAAATCTACCAATGATTCAGAACTGATAGTTAAAGGAAACAGACAATACAAAGAGGGGAGGAGGGACAGTGACCATAAGAATGATTTCTACAGACTAAAATTAAAGGCTGATAATTGGCTTATCCAGCTCAGTTTGGAGACTGAAGCTTAGGTCCAAAAAATGAAATTTGAATGATTTCTACTGTTTCATGGTTATGCCACAAACTACTCTGCAGGAAGAGAAAACTGGAGGTAGAGACAGTTAACATTCTAATATCTTCAGCACTGTGCTTAATGGCAGTAAATAGCAAGCAAACACCTGGGATACATAAAGAGAGGTATTATTAAAGATACTGTGTCCTGGGAAATTCCCTACTTGCGTATGAGGCAGAAATGCGAATACATTTGCATGCAAATCTTATGAACTGATACAAAATTATTCTTCAACTGTTCCATTTCTAAATTTCATAAACAAATCTGGAGAATCTAAGAAGCATAATGAGATTCCGACATGCCTAGCAAAACATTCCAAGGCATTTGAAGGTTGTTAGAGGGTGCATGTTTAAACAGTATTCTGAGGTAAAATGTATTTTATACTTTTGGTGGGACAGATTTTGTAAAAAGACTCCCTAGATAAGCTTGTCATCAAGGTAAAAGAGAGTAAGTAAGTTATTCAAGCCCGCATCTTAAAACACCTAAAAATCTTAGATCTTTAGACGTTTTGCACGTCCCAAGCCACAGAAAAAATTAAATTAAAAACATATAGTACTTGAGAATGTAGTGTGGAACAGCAACAATCAGACCATTGCAATGGAAAGAGGCAAGAAGGTTATGGTATCAAGTGACTGTCACAAAAAGTATCAGAATTAATGCACTTCTATCCTTTGACATTTAATCTAGTTATTGGCAGCTGGTACTGTCCAAGTCCCTTCCTTTCTAACCACAAGGAGACTGAATTCTAGCCTCCAGTTTCTATTGCTTGGACATAAGTCACTTGGGACTCAGTGAAGAAAAGTACTTAAACAGGTGCCTAACTAAGTATGTGAGTAATCCTACTTCAATGAAAATACTTGTGCTTAAAGTTAGGCATATGCTTAAGTACTTTGCTGAAATGAGGCCACTAATAATACTTCCATTACCTCATAGATAGGAAATCCCACATAGGAAGATATGTGACTCTTTTCTCAAAGTGCCAAAATGTTCTTTTTACTATGAAATTCAATGTTATCTTCCCATGCATGACCAAGTATGACTAATCTATTCAGGTTAGTGGAACCTACACATAAAGCTCTAATGCTGGCTTTTAGTTAATGGGCATAATCAACTGGTGCAAGGTGAGAGATCCTGCATTAGAGAAAAAGGAAATCCCAAAGACATTGGCAAAGGGGATAAAACACTTTATATTATAATCTTAATTGTAGACAATTCAGTTTTAAAGGCCAATACTATAATCTTACACCTTCAGCTATGAATCAGCTGCTTTTTTAGGTTATTTACCTTATCTTTGATTTTGTCAGCTCTGGTATCCAAAAGCTGGTTTGTGTTTTGTTCCTGGTTACATTTGCGACCTCCCCCTCCTGAAGTTATAGCCTTTGCTTGTCCTGCAGAGCTTGCAGTGGTAGTGAGCAATACTGATGTGTTGACCCCAGATACTGATGTTGTACTGTTTCCATTTACTGATCCATTCACACCTTAAAAAGATTAAAAACTGTGATTTACAGAATTGCAGACATTAAGCAGTCACTTCCATGATGAGTTATGGTCATATTAGCCTATATTAAGTGTACCCGTAGCAAGAGGTCAGAACCATCCGGTAAAGACATATTTAAATCCTACAATATATTGTCCTATAAAACACAGCTACCTCAAGAAAAGGAGTAATTTGGAGGGAAGGCGGGTTGTTTGTTGTTTTTAAGGAAAACATGACAATACCTATAAGGAGACATAGAAGACTGGATTGAATAATTTGTAGTTTACTGTCAGAAATCAAGAATTGTCTATTTTCAACAATACACTCAAAGTTTAGCCAATAAAGATACAATTTACTCTGTTGCAAAATAAAGAGCTTAAAAACATACACTGTGCTAAGCCTCTGCTAGGAGGAATCCCTTCATATCTTAAAGGCAAAGAGAGAAGTGTGTGTAGGAAGCTGCATCTGCAGCTTGTTACTGTGCAAGGCCTGTTGGGGAGTGGAGAGATATCAATGAAGAAAAAGTGAGAAACTCAAAAAAATTTCATTTGAAATCAGACAAGTTTTAGTTTTACAAATTAGGTTTCAAAAACTAAGTTTTTCAAGAGGTAATCCTTGACACACACATAATTTCCCATTCTGGGGGTCTGGAATCTTGACCACGTGGACTTGGGAGCATGGAAGAGGATGCCAAAAATTTCGTGACTACTGCCCATCCATCAAGATCTCAGTTAAATTATGTAAATTATAATTTATACTACATAGAGAGAGGATGTGTGATGGCACTGGATAAAGGTTTTATTGGTGTGAATTTGGAATAATTTGCAGTAAGAAATCTGAAGGCCATGTCCAACTGCTGCACCGTCATTTTTTTTTAAAGAGACGGCACTTAGAGGCTTGCATAACTAAGGCACAAGTCCTGAACTCAGCATCTGGCTCAAATACCTTGGCTTAATGACACACAGGGTGTGGGTGTGTGAAGGGAGAGGGGCCCTCTCTCACTACCACCCCCCAAAATCTCCTGGGGAAGTGAGGTGAAAAACAGGAACATCTGAAAAATTACGATATCCTATGGTCCTTCCCCGCCTTTCCCTGCATACTGCTACCCTGGAGGTGGGTACAGTCCCCCAGAGCCAGCCCCCAACTTTGACGACGTAGTGGAACTGTATTTGCTACAGGTGACTGAATATGGACTTGTATATCAACCTACTCCTTTAAAAACAAATCTGCTGTGTATACTCGGTATGCAATGGCCTAGATATATAATCATAGAAAAACAAGAAATCAAAAATATATGTCCTAGAAGTGGTATTCAGTGATTGAAAGCCCACACTGCCAAAATAAACTTAGACTAAATTGTTTAGATATGGCAAGGATGATGATGATGATGATGAATTCAAAGTAAAACTCATGCACACTACCAGAAAAACTCATGCACACTACCAAAAAATCATATAGGCCAGGGGTCTGCAACCTACGGCAACCTACGGCACGCGTGCCACCTTTGGCAAGCGAGCCCATTTTGCCTGGAATGCGGCTGCCAGCCGGGGTCCCAGCCGCCGGCCCCGCTCAGCCCACTGCCAACTGAGTGAAAGGAACCCCAGGCCAGTGAAAGGAACCCCAGGAGGCTGAGCAGGGCCGGCGGCCAGGACCCCAGACCGGTGGCAGGTGCGCCCCCCTGCCTCCCTCCTCACGGTGCTCAGGTTCTGCAGCTCCCGGGAGTGTGAGCCGCCGGGGCACAGGGCCCTGAGCCTGCTGCGGGAGGGGCGGCGGCAGCGGCTCTCACTCCTGGGAGCCGCAGAGCCCGAGCGCGGCGAGGAGGGAGCTAGGGAGAGCATGGGGACCGCCGCCCACATGTATCTGCTGCAGTAGGACCCCTCCCGGGGGGGAGCAGTGGGCCGCAGCCCAGGCCGGCGCGCCCCCCGGTTTCCCCCTCACCAACGCTCGGGTTCTACGGCTCCCGGAAGTGTGAGACGCTGCCCCTCCTGCAGCTCCCCCCTTCCCACTGCCTCAGCACTCCATGTGGAGTTTTGCCTCCATGTGGAGCCAGCGTCTGACCGGCATGGGCCTGGTAAGAGGAGTGCCAGGGGACAGTCAGCAAGCAGGGGGAGGGTTGGATGGGTCGGGAGTTCTGGGGGGTCCTGTTGGGGGTGGGGAGTGGTTGGATGGGGTGTGGGAGTCCCTTGGGAGCTGTCTGGGGGTGGAGGGGTGGATAAGGGTTGGAGCAGTGAGGGGACAGGTAGAGGGTAAGAGTCCTAGGGGGGCAGTTGGGGAGGTGGTCTCAGGAGGGGGCAGTCAGGGGACAAGGAGCAGGGAGGCTTAGGTAGGGGGTGGGGTTCTGGGGGGCAGTCAGGGAAGGGGTCCCAGGAGGGGGCAGTCAGGGGACAAGGAGTGGGGGGGGTGGGGGTTGGAGGTTCTGACCGGGGCAATCGGGGTGGGAAGTGGGAGGGAGCGGATGGGGGCGGGGCTAGGGCAGGGCTCTCCCCTCTTTTTTGATTGTTGAAATATGGTAACCCTAGGTGAGGGGAGAGACAGGGGGTGTATGGGGGCTGGCGCTCACATATATCCACTGAAGACTGCAGGAGCCCCCGGGGAGGGAGCGCTGGGCCGCAGCCTGGGCAGGAGGGGTGGGGGGGCACAGCTGCTCCCCGCTAGCAGTGCCGCTGCTTTTGCAGGGCTGCTGCCCCCTTGCACTGCGCCAGCTCCTCCATGGCTGGTGCTTGCTGCTGCCGCAAGCAGGATGCTCTGGCTCTCCGGTGCCTCCGGAAGGCGGCTCCTCCCTGCCGAGCTGCTGCAGCGGCCCAAGCCCAGAAAAGCCAGTGAGTGGATTTGGGGCAGGGGCCATCTGGGTGGAGTGGGGAGGGATCGTGGGGGGACTGTGCACCCTCCAGGGGTGTTCAGGGGGCGGAGAGGGGGGAACCTGGTCTGGGGAGCAGCCCCTGGGCACGGCTGGCCCCTGGGCTCGTTGGGATTTACCCCTCAATGAACTGATGTGCAGGGGAGGGGTACAAGTTTTGCCTAGAGTGCAAAATATCCTTGCACTGGCCCTGCCCCAGGGGGTACATGCACCCCAAGTTAAGAACCACTTCACTAAACTGATAAGATCTGCATTTTAATTCAATTTAAAACGAAGCTTCTTAAACATTTTAAAAAACTTGTTTACTTCACATACAACAACAGTTTATAGACTTATAGAAAGAGAGACCTTCTAAAACCATTAAAATGTATTACCGGCACGCAAAACCTTAAATCAGAGTGAATAAATGAAGACTCAGCACACCACTTCTGAAAAGCTGCCGACCCCGATATAGGCTCAGGCTTGTTTTATTCATGTTACAACTTCAGCTGTTACCTTTTTCTAAACCACCTCGACTATTTTTTCCTGTAGTTCTTGAATGGAATGAACTGGAATCATGATTCTGGGCAGGAGGAGCAAATAGTGGTGGAATTCCCAGAAGAGGTGGGAAAAAAGCAGCCCCTGTACGAGTGTGCACATCTGTTCGCCACCATTCTGTACCTCAAAGAAGAAGAAAAAGGAAAAAACCCCAAAACATTAGTTATCTCACTCAATTTATTTTTTTAATCTTCATCTAATGAAGCTTCTGTGTGCAATTTACAGCAGATCCACAAAATAAATTCTGCCTATTTTAAAGTGACTTAAAAGTACAAGTGTCACTGACTCTCTCTTGGACTTACACTCTGAAGTTATTTAAGAGCTTTTGAAAATTACACCCTAAATTGTTATTTATTTCCATTTTGAAAACAAGCACATAAAAAAAAACCCACGTAAGTTGCAATGCTGAGGTGACCACAACAAAATTACATTGGTGCTCTTGAACATCATCAGGAAACACAGGTCACTTTTGCATGCTTATCATCTATCATGTGAAAAGTGAGAGTGAGTCTATGTTGTGCCTCTTAAGAGGTGCAGCCCAGAACTCCCAGGTCAGGGAGACAAGGTGCTAAGGTACCTTTATATCCAGTGAACCCTCCCAATTTTTATCTACTCTGGGTTCTCTATCGTAACTTGAACATCCCTGGGAACCTCTCCAAATTGAGATAGCCTGGGACTGCCCTGTTGTACACAGTGATGCCAGGAACCTGTACAGCTCTGCCCCAGACATGACCATTGTGCCCCCAGCCCTGCCTCAGTTTCCCTCCTACACCAACATTTGAAAAAAAGAGTCCTTAAAAGGCCATCTTTTAATAGTAGTACTTTTTTTGTTTTGTTTTGTTTTACAGAGCATGGGGGGCGGGGGGAGGAAGAATCCTCCCACACCCAGAAAGTGCTGTCAGGGCTCCTTTATGCCACTCCTGCATTTCTACACAACATAAAGAGGCCTGAGTAGGGGATGAGAATCTCACTTTGAAAACGTTGAAAAAAACTGAGAATGTGTTTTACTAACAAAACAGGAAATCAGTTTTAGTCTTGAATAATTTATGAAATCTCCTTTTTTCAGGCAGATCAAATATACAGCCATTTGACATGGTCCCTTAGTAATCAAAATAATTGAATTTTAAACACAGCAGCATCTTAGAATTTTTGTGGCATCTTTCACCTGGAAAGTCCCCAAAATACTATATATTAAATATTGTACATAAAACAGAGACAAGGTGGGTGAGGTAATATCTTTTATTGGACCAACTTCTGTTGTGAAAGAGAGGAGCTTTTGAGCTTACAGAGCACTCAAGCTAGACCAATAAGAGACATTACCCCCTCTTTAGTATCCTAGGACCACCATGGCTACAACAACACTGCAATTATACTGTACATATGGCATCTCAGACACACAGACATCTCTGATGCAGAGATTGGTAGTGAGGTAGACAACCTCTGCACCATTCACTGCCCAGAAGTGTTGATGCCTGAGCTTGTACTGGGATCCATGATGGCATACGAATCTGCCCAAGACAACTGTTTCGCAGTATCAGGGCCATAGTTTGCAATAGCTGCTGAAGTTACTGCAGTGGAGCCAACTTAAAAACACTTGTTAGAATGGACACATTTATTCAGCAACAAACCAAAACACACAGCATAATCCAGAAAAAAGAACTTTTAAATCACTTCCAAAGGAATAAAAAAAAACTGTTAAAAGAACAAGCTCCTTTGCTTAAAAAGAAAAAAAAACTGGTAAAACAACTGGTTCATGTTTTGGCAAGGGGAAGATCTTTTTGAAACTTCTTTTAAATAAAAGGGGGGCGGGGAGTGGAGGGCGAGGGTCATGATCTTATACTACCTGTAACAAGAGAGTGTCAGAAATAAGATCTGTAAATGCAAATATGACATAAGTACAAAAAAAGTTTGGACTTCATAAAACAAAGCAGTTAAGCAAGTGTGTAGTGTGTACTGCTACATAAAATACTGTAACTTCTGAAAGAGAAAGGGAACTTACAGTTCCCTTCATGGCTTGCCACACTGTTTTTGTTTGTTTTGTTTTGTTTTTTTAAATGGTGGTCGCAGCTCTTTTGATTGTGTTGTTCAACAGTAAGGGAAGAAATTGTCATAACGTATTATGCTATTTTACACAACAACAAAAAAACCCAAATAACCTCTCAGTGTTGCTGATCAGGCCAATGGAGAATAAGATTATGGAGTAAGCTTCCACAGGAAATAATGGAATTCCTATTACCAATATGATTAATAGTATAGATTGACAGAGCACTAGAAAATACACGGTACGGAACAATCTCCACAAGTAACAGGATAGACTAGATGACAAATAGGCCTTTTATATCTAACTCATGTTATTTTTTGAATTAGTGTCCTCCTCTTGGAAATTGCTGCTTTAAGGTTTCCTCTGTGCAATCATGCTTTTAAAAAAAACAAAACCAAATATACTCTAAAAAAGCAGCAAGCATATGCATCAGCTTTGAGTAAGTACCATGTGATCAAGTTGAGAACCTGAAGAATCCATTGCTCCACAGGAATGCTTCATTTTTAAAGAGATGGTATCAACTTCAATACAGTATAAAGATGGAAATTGTACCAACAGGTGGCAAATTCTGCTGTTATTTACATTGATGTCAATTTCTCTAGTGAAGTTAATAAAGTTACACCTGATTTACATCAGTGTAGTTGAGAGTAGAATTTAGCCTTTTATTTTAAAACAGTCAGTTAGAATTACTATTCAAGAAGAGAATTTGGAAAGGACGGTTAGATTATGTGTCATGTTTTACATTCATTGGCTGACACTATTAATGGTTATGAAAACTGGATTGTGAACAATGCCGGTGACAAATACATTGATCTTATAACCTGCCATGGTGTCACTCAATATCAAGTATGTAAACTAAACAAAGAGCAATGAATTCACAGTAAAATGTGATGGAAGAAGGTGATTACTGCTCAGAAAAAGGTAAGAATATTTGCGATGTATCAAGATGTGGAGACTACCTGAGAAGGAGAATACACTACCATGTGCTAAGAAGGGAACACAAAGAGAATGGTGACAGGGCAGCACAAAGGATGGAGTAACACAAATACCAAGCAAGAAAATTGCTTGTCCCTGGTGCGAGGTGCCACCTTCAAAGATTCAAATGACACAGAATGGCTATGTACAGTTGTATAGCTATGTATAGTTATGTAGACTTTCTATATTGTCTGATATTATATCAAATGGGATGTATAAACTCAACACAGTCTTTTAGCAGGACAGCAAAGCAAAATTCTCTGAGAAAATGTACAACTAAAACTCTCTATATATACAATCTTAGTCATAAAAAAACTGTACCTTTATAGATAAGATGCTTCCGGGTTAACTGAAGCACCCAAGAGGTCTCTTTTCCAAGACCATCACTGAAAAGCAGATAAGTAATGATTTAGGGCCTGATCCTAAGGGATGCTGAGGAAATGCAACTCTCATTGAAGTAAAATAAACAATTTTCTTAAACACAAAGGATTGACATCTATGGTAAATGTGGATGTTCAGCAACTCTCAGAATAAGGCTTAGAGTAAGTAACTGTCATTCTATTGCACCAACATCCAGTAGATAAAATGGTTACAGCTGCATGAATCATTCAGCATAAAAGAGACAAACCAATGAACTACAATATTGTCCCAGGATTAAGGTCTTCTGCTATGATATAATTTTAACCTTCTAGACTTCACCTCAACATGGATTTCCTCTAAATGCCTTGCCTCTGTCTAGTTGTGAACCTTTATCTAGTGACAACATTCTACTTCTGTTCTATTTACATGATTTCTAAAATATAACTAGGTCATTCTGGCAAACAAAGTAAAAGATTACAAGGAATTACAAGGTTTGCTCAGGGTTTTTATCAAGAGAGGATGAGTAAGCCAAGCGGAATTTTGGAGGTAGAATTCTATTCTTACAAATTCTATTTAAAAAAAAAATACAGTCTTTACACATAGTTCAGTTCCTAGAAAGGAAAATCCTGTTGTCGTGAAAAAATATTCTGTTGCAATCTACAGAAGACTGAGTTACGAAAACACTTCACTTCATCAGGAGACAAATTTTGCCACCCACACTTCTCTACGATGCTCAATGTGTATTAAGATATGAGGTTTGTTTCCCCAGGGGATTAAAGAGTTCTAAATACTAGCAGAATTAGGATGTGGGAAAATACTAGCAGAATATCTGACACCTTAAGATGGAAGTCAGATGCTACCAGGGCACATAATTTTGTACATGCAAAAAAACCGATCTCCCACAGAATTCTGCAATTTTGCTCAGGAAAGGGCTTATTAGAGCTTATTGTAAAATTTTACAAGATGCCACCATGAATAAAATTTATTACCAGTAACAGTTATCTAAGGGAGAGCAATAATAATCATTACCCTAAAGCAGTGTCTGTAGTATTTCCATACTTTGGGACCCTACTGAGTTGCTACAACTTGATAATTTTTAGGTACCTATTCACCTGGGGTAAAATTTTCAAAACTAGCTACAGAACCCAGGCTCTAAGTCTCATTTACAAAAGTGACAGGCACTTAGGATCCTAAGTCCCATTGACTTTCAATGAGACATGGGCACCCTAAGTCATTAAAGTGCTTCTGAAAATTTTAACCATTGTTCTTGACCCCCAAAGTGAAGAAAAATTCATGGTTCGTATCAATCACAGCTTGAGCTGACAAAGGACAACTAAAATCAACATTATCTCTTGAGCTTGATTAGAACTTTCACTATTACAGGTGTCGGACAGAAAACACAATTGAAAAAGTTACCCCAAAAAAGGGAGAATAGATCCATTACCCTTGCATCTTTTCTCAATATTAAATAAATACCTTCCAATGTTATTGTTTGTGATGAACACATACACCTAATAGAAACAAAGGCATGTTAAGATGAAAAAAAAAGAAAAAACAAGTGTCTGGCTGGTTAAACCTCACTATTGGCAAGAACACCTATTACTTCTGTTACACTATAGTGGTTCTTCGAGGATGACTCCTGAGAGGCTATTAGTGATAATCTCGGACAATCTGCAATGTTTTCCTTTCCTCACATTGTAAATTACACTCAGGAATTTCCTGGACATTGCCCAGCCCCAGATCTTGAGGTCTTTGACACAGGAAAGTTGAACCTCTTCTACCTTGCTTGTTGATGTAAAATAAATCACTGTCTATTTGAATTAGGACAGTTCATTGTTTCTTCTTCAGAAGGTTGAATATTCTTTGTAACAGATGTTTACCTGGAAAAGGTGCTAGTTGGGGATGTGCTGCTAAGGCTGTGGGAGTACCAAGTGTTCCCAAGCCACCAAACTCTGAATGCCCTGAGCTGGCTGTATGTAGACCAAAGACTGGGTGGCTGACCATTGGGAAGGCACTCGACACTGTGGACAGGTTACACGGTTGATCCCCAGCTGTTCTGAATAAATGTCCTGAGGGGAAAAAACAACACTTGAAATTGTACTATCAAAAACAGATGCTAATAATGTGAAGCCCAACCCTCATGCTTATAGAAAGTTTATAAAAATCTTTTCACATTTTTTAAAGAATGGCTGTGTAGTTTTACACGTAGTATCCTTTGTTATTACCATTCACTTCCTATAAAATACAGATATTATCTGGAAACATTAACAATCCTAATAAAAAGTTTGAAATATAAAAGATGGTAAAAAGATATAGTATTTATCTCTGTAATTATTTTAGTAGTCGAATGTTTTTCTATTCCCTTCAGATAGTGGTGCAGGATCAGAGATAACCCATTTTACTTCAATAGGAGGATGTGCAAATCGGGCACTCCTTCAGGATTCTGACCATCCTTACAGTAGATTTGAGAACGAATGAAAACAGACACTGTTGAATCTCCTCATCGAAAGCTAAGATTCCAGGATAAATGAGCACTTTTATTTTGCTTTTCAGGAGTCTTCAGGCTTCCTTTTTTTGCAAGTTTTCAGACAGTAAAAATAAGTGCACAAATATTTACTAAAATACATATATTTTAAATCTTTTCCTTTTAGAACTAAATTTTTATAAACACTTTCGGTTTTTGAAATGTTTGACAATTGTGCTCTCATTAAATGCGAAATGTCACCTTTCCTCTTCTAATAAATCTTTTCTTTGGAATCTGATTTAAACAGTTAGCTTCCTAATCATGTATTTGAACTAATATCTTAGCTCACTTTTCTCTTCAAAAAATAAACAAAATTCCTCTGTTCCCATTTTCCTAAATAAAGATTTTCTTTCTAAATCTCTTGTATGCATATAAGTGGTGGCAAGAGTAAAGCAAGTGCTTGACACTGCAGAAATACGGTATTAGTGTTGACGAGAAATAATTACAGTATACAAATTCTTTAGTATCAAAATAGTATGTATGGTATTTTAAAGATGAAAAATGTGATAGTCTTCTCTGTTTGTACTGCATCCAGCACAACGGTCCAGGTCCTGGACTAGGGCTCATATGCATTATGGTAAAACAAATAATAATCACTATTAGCACGGTCCTATTCCATTACCAGGTCTTCTAGTTCACCTACTTCAAAGATTTTGCTATTAAAGCTCTCATCCTTGCACCATTTCATCTCTTCTTCTATTGGTTCTATCTTGTCATAATTCCAGATTAGGAGCTCTCTGGAGCAGGGACCATCTTTTTTTAATTGTTTATATAGTATCTAGCACAACGTGGCCCTGATTGGGTAATGTAGGTACCACTGCAATGCAAATAATACACATCCCCACTTCCTTATTCACCTCCACATGGGTATATAGTTTTTCATTTTTGACCTTTGCCTATATTTATCTCCTTTATCTGACACCTTGTTATTTTTCAGGCCTTTATGTCAGCCATACAGAGATTCATTTGTTTTAATGAAATACTCAGCAGATATTGTTGTCTGACTTGAGTTTTTCCTTTGTGCCTGTTGATTTCCCCCTAGCGTCTAGTTTAAATAATTTTCACAAACCTTGTCACAGCTTTCTGTGACAGACGTCTGATTCCACTGCAATTAACATGGAGCCCACCCCTTCTGCCTAGGCTCTCCTTTCACCCACAGTGCTTAACAAATGTAATGAAATGCTGCTTCTTCGCATGTTCTCATTCACATCTTAAGACCCTGAAGTTTCTACAGTCTGTCTGACCCCGGGAGTGCACCTGGAAACATTTCAGAAAAACGACCATAGATGCTTAAGACCCTTCTTGATAAATTCAAATTTAGCTGCCAGGACTTCTTTCTTACACCACTATAGCACTGGTACCAATATACAGCATAATCATAGACTCAGCACTCACTAGAATTTTATTTGGATATGTCGTGAGATCCTACACCTTTGCAGCCTGAAAACATGTTGCAAAACAGTTCAAATGGCCATTACATATTTAGCTATTTCTAAAGATCAAATCCCCATCACCACAGCCTAGCTATATATCAGAATGGTAATTGCATCCCCCTGATGGACCTCTTTGGTGCATGAAGAACGTTCAGTCTCCTCTGTATTTATCAGAAGGAGTGTCTCAACTAAGACAGTTTGTCCTTTTGTCCCTACATGAAAATTGTACCAATACAAATTTTAATAAATTCCAACATTTATTCTGGTGCCCAGTAGTACAGGTGCAGTTTGGGTCTGAGGGGAGGGCAGCAACAAGTCTTAACACCTTTCAGCCACTAAAGTTTCATTTTCCTGCTGTATAATTGAGAAATGACCACAGAGAATGAAGGGTGTGTCTGTAGTCATCTTTGCCTTCTGCAGAACCACCTACACCTGGTTGTTCAACACAGTCAGGGCCGGCGCTTCCATTAGGTGACCCTAGGCGGTCGCTAGGATTTGGGGGGCAGTATTTTGTGTGCTCCCATCGTTCCGCCGAAGAAGGATCTTCTGCCGACGTGCTGCGGAAAACAGCGGCAGGCAATTGAGCAGCTCAATGACTGCCGCTGTCGCCTGCGGCACTTCAGCGGAAGGTCCTTCTTCGGCGGCGTGATGGGTGCGGAACCGGAAGCTCCCGCGCACCCTATGGGGAGCGCACAAAATGCCGCCCCCCCCGAATTCTGCCTAGGGCTCCAGAAACCCTGGCGCCACTCCTGAACATAGCACTGCTGAATGTCCCATTCCATTTTCCGGCCTCCAAAGGGAAGGTCGATATCTGAAACCTGTACCTCCAGGGATTTATTCATTAGCCAGCAGCTCCAGCCACTATATCTACTTATTTAGATGGTCCCCAGATCCGATGCGCAAACAAGTCACCACATCCTGGGCAACATATTCTCTCTCATGGGTTTGCTCTCAAGAAATAAACTCTGCCAATGTATGACACTTCTTCCACCTTCCAAACCTGATCTCTGGCCATGCAATTTCAGTACATCTGCATTTCTCAGACAACACAAAGGCCTTGTCTACATGGGGAGGGGGGAGAGAGAATTGATCTAAGATACGCAACTTCAGCTACGAGAATAGCGTAGCTGAAGTCGATGCATCTTAGATAGACTTAAAATCACTTACTTCGTGTGCTTGCAGCGTGGGCCGACGGCAGCCACTCCTCTGTCAACTTTGCTTTCACCTCTCACCGAGCTGGAGTTCAGCAGTCGACAGGAGAGCAATCAGGGATCGATTTATCATGCCTACACTACATGCGATAAATCGATCCCTGATATATCGATCGCTACCCGCCGATCTGGTGGGTAGTGTAGACGTACCCAAAGAGACATCTCATAAAAAAACTAGTACCAACATCAAATCTGTGATCCAGGGCACAATGCTGAGAATTTGGCTGGTCCTTCCGCCAACCATAGCCACCTGAACAACCAATCTTTCACACTGGAGTATACTGGTGGAAGACATCACTGGCACTGTCTCTGGATCAGACATACTTTTTCTCCATCTACTGCAGCAAAGAGAAAATGAGAGGTGTGGTGTCTGCCATGCCTTATCCATCAGCTCATCAAGAACAAGAAGCACGGCATGGCATGGCAATTCTATTTGTATCAATCTTGCCTCTTTAGGATTCCTGAAAGTAATTAGTTCTAATCAGGTAGTGAACCCAGGGTGGATATCAGTTCCTGCAGGGCACAGTCACTGTATTATTCTCCCCTCTGTGGATATGTATTTAGCATCTCACTAATCTGCTAAAATCCAAACAGCACTCATCTCTAGGCCCATCGCACAATCGTAGCACAAAAAGAGCCATTGGTGCCAAAACGGGTATAAACACTGGTTTCAGTGCAGGTAAGCATTACCAAGAAAATGTCTGTGCCAGTATACCCAAGCTCCAGAGCACAAACATCTACGTCAGTGCAGAAAGGGCTTCCCCAAAACCTCTTCCAGATTCTCTGATGCAAAGACTAGTGGTACTGTCATTCACATATATAATCATGTTATCCATGTGATAAATTGCAAAGGCAGGTGATCATGAATGTTCTTCACACAAAAGAGTGGAAGGATCAGGAATAGTGTGACAAAAAACCTGTTTCCTCTATCTTTTTCAATACTCAATTATATACTTTAAAATACAACAGAAAACAAGGGCTCATTTGAATTAATTTTTTTAAACAAAAAAAGTTGCATGGTGACTTCTTACTAGAAAACAGGTAAATGTGAAATAATATATGTTTTGCATAAAAATTCAGTAGGGCATAACCCTGTAGAAATATATGAAATAAGAATGACACTGCTGAAGATCATGAGCTCAGCAGGTAAAATTAAAGAGAGTTTATGAAGGTCATAGAAACTACTGGCAATTAAATAAATTATGAATAAAAAGAAAACTAATTGCAACATATCTACATGCACAAACATATTCATATTAAACTCCTTGTACGTCTTGTCAGCACTAAATGTTGTGTCAGGGAAATCCATTGCTAAGCATTAGAAAGTTTACAGATATTATCTGTTCTGCCTTCTGGCTTCACCATAGCAGGCTCCTATTCTTGCTGGAGGAGCCTCCTCCTCCTCCTCCTGTTCCAGAAGAATTTTCATTAATACAGCATCTTCACCTGACACCCTAGGAGAACTTACTATTCTTTCTTATTTGTCATTTTCCTTCAAGCCATTTTCTTCTTTTCTTCTTTTCTTATTCTTGTTTTTTCAGTTTCCCCATAGTCCTCTCTCTCCCTCTCTTTATAATAATTAATAGTTATATAGTAACAAATTTGCATGGGGCTTTTCAAAAAGAGAGAATCCCTGCCATGAAAAGATTGCCGTCTAGTAGCCAGATGCTGTCACCCTCTCCCATGCTGGGTAGTTCCTTACTCTGCAAGCAGTCCTACTTAAGTACAGAGCTCAGTAGAGTAGCAGTATCTGGCCTTGTATCAGAAAAATAAAGGAAATGAAGACAAAATAAGAGGGGGCAGCGAAGGGAGAGATGAGGGTTAGAACAAAGTTAATGTGAAGTGTAATCTATTCATAGATTCCAAGGCCAGAAGAGATCATTGGGATCATCTAGGCTGATTCCTGTATAACACAAGCAATAAAACTTCCCCCAAAGAATTACTAGAGCTTATCTTTTAGAAAAATCATCCAATCTAGATTTTAAAATTGGCCATGATAGAGAATCCACCAGAAATTGGTTAATTACTCTCACTGTTAAACATTTACGCCTTATTTCCAGCCTGAATTTGTCTAGATTCAACTTCCAACCACTGGATCACGTTACACCTTTCTCTGCTAGAATGAAGAGCCTATTATTAAATATTTGTTCCCCATGTGGACACTTAGACTAATCAAGTCACTCCTTAAGCTTTTCTTTGTTAAAATAAATAGACAGATTGAGGATGAAGCTGGTAAATCCATTTATTTATTTTAAATTGTGAATAAGGTGGGGAAAGAGGGAAGAAGCAGACAGAGCAGGAGCAGAGATCTGCAGTGGAAGACAAGGTTCAAGTGTTTTTAAGCAAGACTTCAAAGATCAATGAAGAGATGATTGGAACACTGGAAGTGAGCAAAGGGGCAAGTGTAGCTGCCAGCCTTGAATGTCCATTTGTCTACTTCTCCCACATATGTATTTGAGTTTTCTTAACAACTGCCTATTATATTTGGAACTTCCTCCCTGAATTTATCCACAAGGCAGCTACCCTCTCCTACTTCATGACCCAATTCTGCTGTGATGCGTACAAGAATTCTGTCATGGTGAGGTTAGGCAGTAGCCAGGCTGGTTGGATTTCTCCCTCTCAAAACTTTTCAAAATGATCTAGAACCTCAAGTTGTACAACAGCCAACCTGCATACCCACGTGATCTTACCAAGGGAAACCACTACAGCACTTTGCAAATTACAAAGGGAGAAAGGTCTTCCAGAGACCATTACGGGCAGTAAGAAGGAACTGAGAGGGCACAGGGCTGGCGGCGCCTCATATACCGGAGCATGAGCTCTGCGGGAACAGGATTCCGGATACCACTAAGAGAAAAATCTCTGGCAGCCACGCACGTGGGCATGCACACACCTAACATAGAACTGACATGAGCAAGGACTCAAAGAAGAATTTTTTTTTTAATATAACTCACTTAACATAAACAAAGGCAAAACATGTGAGAGTTTCAAATAGGGCCTTTTGAAAAAAAAATTACTATGTGGTAACTAAGCCATTCTTTAACATGCCTAGAAAACAGAAGCTATCAATTTTTAAATATGTATTTAAGAAGTATGTTCAAATTGGAACTGTCCTTCCATTTGTCCTCAAAGCAAATTTCTCTTACAACAAACTGGATTATAACAACATTTTCCTTCCAAAATAATCATTATCTTTCTTTTCTAAGATATTTTAAGATTCTGACTGTAGATGAACTCTTTTTTTTTTTTTTTAGTTTTTGTCCCTATTTAAATTGCTGGCTTACTGTGTGCAGGTTTTGCATAATGAAATTTAATACAAAACTGCATTGCCTAAGACTCTTGACTTACAATTTAATAGGTTGAATATTTTTGAGCAGAGCTTTTGAAATTCTACTAGCCAGTACACAGATAAATGATTGAAAGCATTACCCCAAAGGCCAGCATCCGTTTCTACAATGCTGGTGTCTTAGTAACAAGGAATGATAACTGCAAATGCCTTTATTAATATTAATGAACTTCATGCTGAAATAGAACAATGCTTTTCAAAAGAATTAAAAAGGGATAAATACTTAACTAATGCCTTAAATATAAAGCATCAGTGAACAAAATCAGACAGCTATCAGTAGAAGTACAAAAATGATTAGCTAGACATTTTTTGAAACAAAATTTAAAATACTAGTGATGCCAAGACATTCTATCTTAAGGAGAATCCAGGAGACCACTTACTGTGAAAAAAATGAATGTATGTTATTTTCTCTGTTTTTCAAAGTTCTTTAATCTTTACACTGCTATAAAAGCTTGCTGCAACATGTCTTCCAACATTAGGCTCTAGCTGTTTCAAATTGTATGCATAATTTCACAGCACTGGTGATTGTGCCTGCAGTGTAACAAGCTGAAAACTGTGGCTAATCAACAGAAAAGGTTGTATTCCCAAGGAAAGGTCACATACTTTAATTAACGTTTGTAAAAATGGAGTGAAACAAACAAAGTGAACTTCATCTAAAATGTTTGTAAATTAAACTGAGCCTTAAAATGCAGCTCAAAAAACTGGCTAAAGTATTAAAATATTTACACACAAAATATTTACATACAAAAGCTTGCATAGTATTATAGCTAAGAATCAAAATTTACATTTTCACACACACTCTCACTATGGAATCACAGAAGATCATGATCAAGTTACAAAGATAAATTCCATTTCTAAATCTCAATTTTTAACTACCCCTTATAATGTGGGGGGGGGAGGAGAGGGGGCCTTAAATTTTTGGCTTAATTGGCAAAATTGAGTGCCTAAAGTTAAGCTCCTACCGCCAGATCCTATACCAAGTGAAGTTAGTGGAAAGGCTATCATGTTTCAGCAGATAATTAAGGCCCAAATCTTTATGCGCATGCTTAACTTCAAGTGCAATCGGTAGCCAATGGAACTCCTCATGAATAAAGTTAAGCACATTCATAAGTGTATGTAGAACTGTAGCATAAGTGGCCAGATTTCTAAGAGTGGTGAGCATACAGCCGTTCCTAATAAGGTCCATGGGAACTGCTGGGTGCTCAACACTTACGAAAAAAATTGACTTATTGTTTAGGAATATGAATATGAATTTAGGAACCTACCTATAAGGTCCTGAAAATCTTGGTATTTATTTTCTTAAATGTAGATTTTATTGAAGACATATCTATATAAATCAGACTAAAATTACACATTTCCAAAATACACTCAAACCCATGAAGTAATTTTTATACGTTGCATTTTTAAATCTTAGTCTACAGACTTTTTTTTTTTTTTTTTTTTTTAATCAGAGGGATAGCCGTGTTAGTCTGGATCTGTAAAAGCAGCAAAGAGTCCTGTGGCACCTTATAGACTAACAGACGTTTTGGAGCATGAGCTTTCGTGGATGAATACTCACTTCATCGGATGCATGTAGTGGCCACTACATGCATCCGACGAAGTGGGTATTCATCCACGAAAGCTCATGCTCCAAAACGTCTGTTAGTCTATAAGGTGCCACAGGACTCTCTGCTGCTTTTACAGACTTTTTTTAAAGTCTGAAGAATGTAAGTCAAATATTTTAAGTTACATGACTCTGATTTTTTGCTGTTTGCTTTCATGTTATTCAAAAATTACCTTTAAAAGTTAGAACCTGTTGTGAACATAGTATATGTAACATGTTTATCACGATTACTAATTATGTATATTTCTGTAGCATGCTCTACTGGCACTGTAGGCACATAGATCTGAACAGTCCTGTTCAAAAAAATTTTCAATTTAAAATACAAGACTGAAGCCTGAATGAGGTAAGGGCCCTGTGGGGAAAAAAATAGCGTGTGATCATGTAACTGAAGACTATCATACAGGCTATGCACAAACAGGGCAAATTAAGATTGCACAAGCAGCCTTAATTCTGGCATTTCCTAACTTCTGAACACTTAACTTTGCAATGTTAACCTTTTTAATGCATTTTTTGGATGTACTACATTAAATGTTTTGCATAATACTAGAGGAGAGTAAAGTATCAAGTCTTGTCAGTGTCACAGGCGGAAGAAACATTCAGGGCCTGTAACTCACAGCTGTGCTTTTATGAGATTGCTACCACAAACTCCACCCACCTCTCTCAAAATTCACATTTAATGGGGGAAAAAAGGCTTTTCAATGTTTTTAAAACACCTAAAGAGTGGTATTTCGCACAAAATGTAGATCCGGTAGCCACTCAGCATATAGAACTATTAATAAATTCAAGGGAGTCTCTGCAAAGGACTGCAGGCTGAAGCCCAAATGTTTGGCAAAAATGAGTTTGACAAAAGCACTGAAGTCAAAGGCAATGGAGTTACACAGTTTACATTTTATTTACCAAATCTGCTCTTAACATGCACTGCAGCTGCTAAAGAATCATTTGGAATTGAGGTGGAGGGACATGAAAATAGTTGGCACTTAACTTCACAAATTCTTTGTTGCTAAAATTTAGCTATGTAAATTGGAAATCATCTAACTCTTCAATTAAAGCTATCCTCTCAGTTTGGGAATCTACGTTCACCGTCCTATGATTCAATTTGGGAGAAATCCTGAACTCCGAGAAGATTAATTAATCTAACCTTGGCAGAAGCTCTTGGTTTAATAAAGAATTGTTTACATTGATGTTTTATAAGAAGTTATTGAACTTCCTTTATTTAATTCCTCAAAGAGGTCAGACTGTTTAATCAGGATTCTTCTGACGTTTCTTTACTACTGATATCACCAAAATATTAAGGGAATTGCTCAACTTTCTTTAGTTTTGCTTTGGGCCCAGTCCTGCAACATTCAGAAAAGTTTAACCACTGAATTACAGAAAGGATTATTCATGTAAGTAAGCACTTGCAAAAGTGCTGACATCTCACCAAGGTGCAAAAATTTATTTTCCTTTACAGTGTTCTTTATTATTTTTCACCAATAAATGATGAGATAAAAAGGCATCAAACAATCTACTCCGTTGCTTTTTTTCATATTCAGTGATTAAAAACATAGTAGCAAATAAAACCACCATAAACTTTTGCATCACTATTATTGTACTGACCCTAAATTGCATACATAGGATTGTTGTATTTTTCTCTATATATTCTCACACATACTTTTTCCATTTGAACTGGGAGAACCCAAAGATAACTTATTTGTAATATAATTTTTTAGCACTGCATATAGAATACCAGTCTTGATTCAATATGTATTTTAGGGATTTGGATAATAGGGGTACTGAAGTTTATTATACAGACTGCAGTAGTCAATAGTCTGGTAAGTAAAGGAAATAATTATACTGAACTGGAGGAAACGTGAACCTCCCTAATTGTGCCTCTCAAATTGTATGCACAGATTAAAGCGTTTTTGACTTCATGCCCTTGAAAACAATAATTGCTTATGCTGAAGAAACCTGAGCAATTTTATTAGACCTGGGAGAACTAGATTGGTAAAAGATGTAATATTATAATTAACACAATGGAACTGATGAACCCACAATCGATGCTTTTTAAGAAGTTACATGTATGAATGAGATCTGAGGTTGGAAACTGAAACTAAAGGTGAATATTTTATTCCATCTTCTTCACTTAGAATATCTTGCAAATTTAATGTAGGAGTGATTTAATGAAACCATGATACCAACAGTATGTGTATTGTGGCAAAAAAATAAAATAATGAATAAAATAAGTACAAGCTTGGTTGCAGTTTAGAAACAGAGCTAAATATTTTTGGGGAAATTTATCTACAACACAGCAACTCTCAAGTAAAAACTTGAGGTACCCTTCCAAATATAAACTGTAATATGTTATGCCACTGAGACTGAAGGATGAATCACCTACAAAGTTTATGGGGGAGAAAAAGGTTACAGCAAATCGGATTCCAGGCTGTTTGTAAGATTACAACATGCCTGTAGGAAAAAATACACTTATATGACTGGGGGTAAACAAAAAGTCTGCGCTCAAACCAAACAGAATGAACTATTCATGGTGTACTGGAGTTTCTGACACTCTCCACTACCATGATCTGTGAGACAGGAGGACAAAAACTGATGATTTAAAAAAAAAAAGAAAAGATTTTTTTTTATTTAAATTGGATTTTTATTTAAAACTAAACAAGTTCATAAACCCAATTAAAATTACATTTGAAATTGACAACCTGTGTTAAAGCCAAAGCGTCTTATAATCTATTAAAATCATTTAAATTAAATATAAAAAATATTATTAACCAGTACATGTTTGCTGACAGGTTTTAAAGGAAGTCAAACCACTGAACTGGTGAAAGTGATTGCCAAAGCACCTTGAACCCAAGTGCTAAACAAGCTTTTGACAGCACTAGCCTCTTCTGTTGAAGCAGAGAGAATATTTTCTTCATTTCAGTTTATTCAACTATATCACTTCAATGACTAGTTAATTTCCAAGTTTAGTTCATTCAAAGTTAAGTAATCAGTTGGGAGCTGAAAAGACAGGAAAGCTTGTTTTCCTCTCCCAATTTATGAACAAAAACCAGGTGAGAGATAATTTGTTCTACTAGTTCTAAAATCTTGACAGTGGTCAGAAACAATCTGTTCAATTTCCTAACTATAGATTATATTTCCTCTGTTCAATAAAATCAATTTTAAATGCAAAACATATTTTGATAAACTTTTTCTTATTTATCCAGTACATTAAAGATAGTGTTATTTAACAGAAAAATTAAATTGTTTTTGCATATTTTTAAATTATTTAAATTTCCATTCAAATAGAGTTTGACACAAATCACAAATAAAAATCATCTAGTAAATAAGAAATGCATTATTCACCACTTCCTATTAAAAAAAATGTTAAAAAAATCAAGAATCTGAATAACTAAACTACATAATCACTTAAATAAATGTAAATAGATATAGTGTGTCTCTGTTAGCAAAAAGATACACCAATTTAGGCTAACTTTAATTGCAAATCAACATGTTTCAATGGTTACCAACCAATGTGAAGTAAAAAAACGGTTACTAACCTGTTCTGTAACTGTTTTTCTTTGACACACGATGCACATGTCCATTCCACTTCAGGTGTGTGCGTGCACAGAAACCAGAAATGTTTTTCCCATAGCAATACTCGTTGAGGTGGCATATGCATCCTGTGCATGCTCATGCTGCTAGCCAATGGTATAAAGGGATCAGAGCCGCCCCAAACCTCCATCAGTTCCTTCATACTGGATATTAGTAAGTTAGATGGTGATACAGAGGGAAAGAAGGTGGGACATGGAATGGACATGTACAACACATCTTGAAGAACAACAGTTACACAATTTGTTAGTAACTATTTTTCCTTCTTTGAGTGATTCCACATGTCCATTCCACTCCAGGTGATTCACAAGTTGTTCAGCCAGGAGGTGAGGTTCGGAATCTACTTTAACAGAGACTAACACTGCTCATCCAAATTTGGCATCATCTCTTGACTTTTGAGATATAGTGAAAAGTTTATGAAGTTAGGCACCAACAACCAGGTTACTGCTTTGCAAATGTCCCCTATAGATACATGACCCAGAAATGTAGCTGAAGCCCCATGAGCTCATGGAGAGTAGCATGGGGCCTCTGAAAATGACATCAGGATACATATGATCTCACCTCTGACTCCAAAGAAGAGCCAAATAACCCAACAGCCATGGTGGTACAGTACCATGCAGTGCAGGCAATTCAGATCTGACCCGACCTGGGTTGTACCAGGGAAAGCATTCCTGGTTTATGCTAACAGGATATGAGATAGCTAGGCCGCAACTCTGTAGAAGTCTTGCTTGCCATCGGTACCAAGGTCTGTTGCACCAAAACTGAAGTGGAGTGGAACACCACTGCTGATGAAGTAGGTACTAGAGCTTGTGAAGTAGATGGTGCCAATAACTATATCCAACACAATCGGAGAATCCAGTACCAAGAGGCAGAGCAAGTCTTTAGCCGCTGAATCTGCCTCTTGCATTGTCAGTACCAAGAGACCAGTATAAGCAGATGTCTGTTGCATAGATAAAGTAGAAAGTGTAGTCAACAGAATCAGTCTCAATGGTCCTCAGGTTGGAGCTGAGGTCATCACCTCTGCCTGATGGGTCAAAGAAGCATGAAATACTGGGGAGCGCCTAGCCAGAGCTGGTGCTCTACCTCTGGTATCCACACTCCTGCTTGAGAGTCCCACCAGAAACCTTGGACTTGTCTACATGGTACTACAGCCCAGACTTCCAGGGTGTGATCTGTACAGTGTTCTAATGCATGCACTCCAACTGCCCTGTGTAGACCCTGCTGGAGCAAACTCAAAAGTACCTGGTTCCCATTAATGTGGCCTCTTTTAAACAGGGTTAATGCAAACTAGGTACCTTTTAGTTTGTGCTAGTAGGATCTACACAGCTAGAGCACTCTACAAATCACACACTCCTAGTCTGGACTGTGGCACTGAGCAGACAAGCCCTTAGATTCCCTAGAAGAAAGTGGCCTTCTAGCTCTAGAGGCACATAAGTCATTCATCTTCATCCCCTTACACAGTACCAGGGAAGGAAGAAATGGCTTTTTCTCCCTTCTGAAAATCTCTGATGAGGAGACACTGCAATGTCCAGAGGAGTGCTCCCAGGTGGAATGGAGCCTCTCAATACATGTACCAAGCAACTTGGTTCTGAAAGAGGATGCAGGCAGCTTACTTTAGAATGTGAGAAAGCCTCACCTTCTTATCATTCTTAGTCCAAGGCTTAAGCCCCCTGCAAAAACAACATCCATTCTGAATATGACCCTCCAGTACACACTTAGGCACTGAGAGTAAGGTTTAACAACTACCATGAACTTCTTACAGCTATCAAAGGGTTTTTGAGGCCAGAGACCTAGGCATGGCCTGATACCAAGTGTCCATGCAGAGTAAAAAGTATGATGCTCTTCAGCCAAAACACATTCCACCCCAGCTCCACCCCCACCCGGAAAACTAAACTAAATTAATGAGTACCACAATAAAACTAACTATGGAACTAACTACTAACCCTGTTTACAAAGTTTAATAAACTTTCTCTAGAGGAGAGAGAGAGATTGTATAGATAAGCATAGACACTCAGAATTCTGGCCACAGGCAGTGAAAAGCAACTGAGGGAGAGTCAGAGAAGCTCCTTTACCAGTACAAGTGTGAGGAGGGCAAACACATTGCCCCAATGGGTACTGCTATGAGAAGACATCTCCAACTTCAGTGCACTGGGTGGGTGGGTAGGTATACACACACTCCCTGAAGTAGAATGGACATTTGCAATCACTCAAAGAACCTTTCTTCAGACAAATAACTAAAATGTACAAATGCAAAATATTATTAAGATAGATTATTTAAATCAAAGTTTCCTGCTTGCTGATTTGAATCATAAATCAAAATTGCTGATTTAAATTGCTTTGATTTAAATCAATCCACACTGCTCTCGGACAAAAAGGAAACAGTGGTCTCATATAAAGTATAAAGTCAACAATCAGAAGAAAAGCTAATGAAACATCTACAAAGAAATATTGTTGAGATCCCGCCTCAGATACAGCAGACTACTTTATTTTTTATATTCTCCAGAGCAAAGCTGAGAGTGAGTGGTACTAGGCTGGGACAGAAAGAACACATTGGTTTTAAGTGATCAGGGCAGGAGAGTTCTTCAGTTTGATGGAATAAGTTTCAGCCTATTCCACTAGAAGGAACTACATTTGCTTTGGACTATGGTCAGCTACTTGCATTATAAGGTCCTATCTACAGACGTTTTCATTTGCTGTGCTTTATTAGGACCTTCAACATTAATAAAGCTAACAGACTTTACATGAACTTTCCCTAGAAAGAAGGGAGAAAGCATTGCAAGTTTCTATTATACAGCTGACTGACATCTTCATATTCTAGATCAGGGGTCGGCAACCTTTCAGAAGTGATGTGCTGAGTCTTCATTTATTCACTCTAATTTAAGGTTTCGCATGCCAGTAATACATTTTAATGTTTTTAGAAGGTCTCTTTCTATAAATCTATAATATATAACTAAACTATTGTTGTATGTAAATAAATAAGGTTTTAAAAATGTTCAAGAAGCTTAATTTAAAATTAAATTAAAATGCAGAGCCCCCTGGACTAGTGGCCAGGACCTGGGCAGTGAGAGTGTCACTGAAAATCAGCTTGCGCGCTGCTTTCGGCACGCGTGCCATAGGTTGCCTACCCATGTTCTAGATCTTCCCTGGGTAGGGAGATCCTGAAAGGTTGGTTTATTCATGAGTTGTTGTTCCAGAGATAGAGATAAAATGAGACTTGCACTCCTATAGTAATTGATATGTCCAATTAAGGACTCCCCCATATGGCTTTCCCAGCTGAATTTAGATGGCCACAAAACAGTAATTTCAGACGGTGATGTTTGAAAATCCAAAAATTTGACCAGGAGGTCCATAAGAGAAAGCCCTTCTCCTACTTCATCAGAGGACACAGAATTAGGGTAGTGGCTGGGCTTAACTCTGACTAAGAGACGTACGTTCAGGAACCTGAACTTTAGTTTTATCAGGTCTATCCCTAAAAATTCTATCCCCGTGTACAATACATATACACTTGTGATTGGCTGCACTGATTTTTCATGTTGACCTTTTCTGCGATACTAGTGAGGTTGCTTTATATATTAAACAGTCTTTTAGAGTTAGCAAAGCATCGTTTTCAATATTTTGGAGGTAATGGTTTCTTCTTGAGGGTCATGTTCAGAATGGATGCCTTTTTTGCAGGGGGCTAAAACACAAACAACTTCAGCCTGATATGCAGTTTACTCTGTATCTTTGTCTTAAAAGATTTTCATTTGATGTATCAGTTTTACCTTATTATTATGCTTAATCCTGTAATACATGCAGCATTCTGAAATTGCCTAAAATATGCTACATACATGTAAATTATACTGCAAATTAATAAAGTATAATTAATTAAGAATATTTACCGCATGTGTTGATTGTGGAGCTAAGTGATGCAGCTCCAGTGGAAAGGCCACCTTTTGAAACTGCTGATGCTACAGAAGGTGTAGAAGATGCAGGAGAGGAAGTAGCTGTAGTAGAGGAGGCTGATGATGATGTTAGTCGCTCTCCTGACTCCATACCTGTAAGAAACAGAACATAAGAAAGAGAACAAATATTTTTCTACTCATTAAGGAAATGAATGGCAGGCGAATTGTAGGGAAACCACCCACCAAAATACAAATATACACGGAATTACACTTAAGATGTTTAAAGACAGTCAGGGAAGGAATAAATTAAAAGAACAAATTTATAATCCATCAAAAAGTTAAACAAAAAGCCCAGGAAATTATCTTCTGCAAAGATTAAAAGGACAGTACAAAATTTTTAGATAATTCCGTTATACAATGAGAATGATTTATTTAAATTCTACTTTTTCTGGGTCTTATTTTATTTAATGACTTTCTTCTGTATTTGTAACTGCATAGGCATTAGCTGTTCCCAGTACATTTTAAGAAAAAGTAACTGAAGTGAATATAATTTGTATATTGTAAAATGTTTAATATTAAAGAAAACAGTTTACTAAAATGAGAATTGCAGCTGCTTTAAAGAAGCTAGTTATTTCCTTTCCATATAAGATCCTTATCCAGCATCTTCCCTGCTAACTAGAGCAGGTGTAATGCACTATATATGTGCACTAAATGGTCTGGCACCTACTTATCCAAAAGATAGCTTCTTTTCCTGTGTCATACCAGGGGCATGGCTCAGCCTTCACGTCGCACTCCCTCTCAGTACCCAGCCCAAGCCAGGGAAGCTAATAATCCAAACAGTGGGCAAAATTCGGTGATGAATCCTGGTCACATGCCACCTGAGGCATGCTGCCCATATGCTAATATGACGACTGCCACATTTGCAATCAGCAGAAATACCCCAATTCGGCGAGCAAGTGTTGGGTCAGCCAGCAATGTGTTTTCTTGGACAGCCCCTAAGCTTTGGAACTTGCTTCCTCCTAGATTTGAAATAATGTCCAGGGCACGCTGCAAGGACCATCTGTTCTCCCAAGAGGTGAGAGATTGTGAGGGTTCTGGTGGGAAACTAACTGTAAAGATCTTTAAACGTTTCTTGTGCTGAGTTTTTATATGTTTATATATTATATACAGCATTTTAAATGTGTTGTGGAGAGTCTAGAGCAAAGGTTTTTTTTGTGTACAGATGAAAATAAATAAAATGTATCATCAAAAATAATTAATACCAACAAAATATTAAAACCTGTTGGAAAATTAATTTCTCAGATATATTTATAACAGTTACATTCAGACAAATGAAAGAATAAACATAATGACAAACACAAGAAAAACTGCACCAAATGGCCATTTGAGCAAGTCTGTCAAGTCTGTAGGAGATTCAGGATAGAGTTGAAGTGAGAATCACAGTGTCCCCAAACCCCATGATGTTGATCTATTATTACAACTACAGGGAGACCCCAGAGTCCATTCCAATAGTTCTAGGGTCTCCCATAAATCTGCATTAAGAATGTTGATGCCTTTTAGTTTTAAAAACAGTTAGACCTATCCCTTTGTGCAACAACCCCATCATCATGGAAACCCCTCCAGCCTCAGAGTTGGTAGCCTGCTTCAACCAGCCCTGGGCTGGGCTGACAACTGGATGGGGACCCCAGGTCTTCGAGTACAGGAATTCTGACCTCAGCAACAGCTCAGACACACACTCTCATCCTTTAGCTTTTTAGAACAAGGATTTCCTTTATTGTGCATATTGTACAGGGCAGACACATTGTCAGTTCCAAACAACAAATTAAGTGAACAGTAATAATGTCTTAACTGTAAAAGTACAGTTACTCCCGATCTGGTGGTGGAGTGAGTAACTGATGAATTCCCAAATGACTATTTGGAAGGCCAGCATACAGAGCACCTCCACTTGGACCTCAACTCACTCCCCCTCCTCCACAAATACACAATTTCTTGTGCTATTCGGGCAGTAGAAGGTAAGGATTAAGGAGAAAACAAACAGGTGAGCAACTGACCTACTACCAGCTGCAGAATGTTCCCTGCTGGAAATTATGCTACAGAGAATACACAGGACCCAGGCAATATACAGACAGTACGTCCTGCATAATATTTTGTAGGATTTGGCCCAGAAGTATGGCTCTTAGACTAGTTGGGTATAATTAAATGCTAACTACATTTAACACATTTTTAAATTATAAACTGTCAGTGTAAATAACTGAAGTTCAGCTATAAGTATAACTGTGTCCAAGACTACATCCTACTTCTTCAAAGTCCATAGAATTCTTTTTATTCTTTCTTGACTTTTTTGAATAAAGATAAATGATTCAGTGCTGTTTTTCATTAAAAAAATAAAGCACAACACTTACAGCCCAGCATTCATAAGTAATGGCTGTATTAACAGGCTCACATGTGTGCACCAGTGCATAACATTCAGACGAGTGCTAAAGAAGCCTGCTTGAGTTCCTAATGGCTTAAATACACACAAAAAGAGGCAAAATCCAAAGGGAAAGGAAGATGGACTTGTGTGTAACCAGAATTCTCCAGATATGGGTTTCTCTAAGAGTTATGTGCTATGCAACTCAATCAGCAGTTCTCAAGGCTGTTTCATCATTAGTGGGCTCATACACACTGACTTATGAATGTGATGTCCCAGTGTTATAAAAAAGCCATCCTTCCCTGTGACCCTGCTGCTCAGTTCCTCTGTTTCTTGTAAACAGAATACTCCAAAGAAGCATGGGAAAAGAGAGAAACAACATAGGTCTGTATATACAATGTACTTGGAACATGTTGGTACCAAGTAAGTAATCCACATTTCTCCTTCATGAAATTGCCTCTGAATACAAGTTGGAGCCTTACAACCTTATTAATTTCAGTGAAAGTAGTGTGGCTAAAACAGGGTTGGCAACCTTTGGTACACGGCCTGGCAGGGTAAGCCCCCTGGCGGGCCGAGCCAGTTTGTTCACTTGCCACGTCCGCAGGTTCGGCCGATCGCAGCTCCCACCGGCTGTGATTCGCCACTCCAGGCCCATGGGGGCTGCGGGAACCAGTGTGGGCTGCGGGATGTGTGGGCTGAGGCTGAGCAGCCAGCACATCCCTCAGCCCACACTGCTTCTCGCAGACCCCATTGGCCTGGAGCGGCGAACTGCGGCCAGGGGGAGCTGCGATCGGTCGAACCTGCGGACGCGACAGGTGAACAAACCGGCCTCGCCTGCCAGGGGCCTTACCCTGCCAGGCTGTGTGCCAAAGGTTGCTGATCCCTGGACTAAACCCTGTAGTTGGCTTTGAAAACCTCCCCAAAGTCTTTCTGTTGTTAAAGCTCTTCACTGCTTAATAAGCCATCTGGATAATCTCTAGGCAAAGAGAGTTCAATGTTTAGAGTTTCTGTCAAGGCTACAAACAAATGGGATGATCTCAAAAAGAGTTTGGTCCTTTGTAAGTAATATAAGGGTCCACTGGCAGACAATTTAGGCTACTTAGGCTCCTCATGCATGCTACCAGGCATTGATGAAAACACTGAAACAAAACAGGATTTGATTTAATTGAAACTTTGATATCACCTTAGGCAGAAACTCTAGATGGGGATGCAGCACTATTTTATCTTTTCAATCACTTCTTAAGAAGAGTCCACCATTAAAGTTTGAATTTCGTACACCTTTTAGGCACATCTGATAGCTTCCAAAAAGGAACCTTTAATGAACAAACTATAATGGCCAATACCCCCAATGGCTCAAAGGGAACAGGGCAGGAATCTAGTAAAAACCAAGTTCATCTCCTGAGAATTATCATGCTGATAAATTTGAAGGAAGGCGTTACAGGTGTAAAATACCTGGCAAAAATACTTCAGATCCCTAAGGCGGTAAAAATTGCACTCTTTTAAACTACACTAATAATGATAAATCTGTAACCTCTTGTATACAAATTAAACCAAGACCTTCAAAACCAAGATGATATTATTAACTATTACCTATTTTTTACTGAGTCAACCTGATATGAGTGACCTTCCTTATTGCCTTCCCTGAGTGTTGTACCTCCTACAAGTCATCCCAATAGTTCTACTCATAAAGAACAAAAAGGAATCACACAGAATATATAGCAATTTTATAGCACATGGAAACAGAATTTATGGATCCATGGTTAGCTGATAGAAAACAAAACAAGACATTAACTTTCCCAAATGGAAATTCTGTAACTGAGAAACTAATTTAATATAGTGGGAACTAGTTTCATTTTATAGAAACTCAGAACAGCAGCCTCACACAGCCAACCACTGAACCAGTTTATTGGTTTTATTCTTTACAACTTAATTTATTACATAGAAACTTTGCTCCCTCAGGAGATCAGACAACACTGAATCTGCAAATATAGAAACATGCTATCAGATAGCTCAATGTAGTGCCAAAATTCTTAATAACCTCTTGGCTACATAGGCTACAAAAGCTCTTCCTACAGGACAGGAGCAAGCTAACTTTACACGATGCAGGAGATGAAAATGTCAGGTAACTCCTGACCTTAGACATTTCACCCAGGCATGACATGATTAAAGTAAGAAGCTCAGATTTTAAATTCAATCTATCTGCTCAGGATTTCTATTAGACATTTCCTACACAGTTACTAAAGGAGACACTCCACAACTGAGAAAGAAGTGTCTGGTTCTTGACCGGAACACCTGGTTGAAAAAGTTCCTTGGGAGTTCCAGTCAACAATGCTGACTGGGCTGTTAAAAGTCTGGTTGGCAGTGCAGTGGCTGGCAGATTTCGTACCTAGGCAGAGAGGCAGCAGGAGGCTTTGCGCACTGCCCCTGCCCATAGGCTCTGCCCCAAGCACCGCCTTCGCAGCTCCGATTGGCTGGGAACAACACCCAATGGGAGCTGCAAAGGCAGCATCTGTGGGCGGGGGGCAGCACATAGAGCCCCCTGGCTGCGCCTCCGCCTAGAAGCCAGAGACCATGTCACTGCTTTCCGGGAGCCGCCTGAACTCAGTGCTGCCCAGAGTCCACATCCCAATCCCCAAACCCTGTCCAGAGCCCTCTCTCACATCCTGAACCCCTCATTTCTGGCTCCAGCCCTGAACCCGCATCCACAGCCCATACCCCCTCCGATATCCCAACTCCCTGCCTCAGCCTAGAGCCCCCTCCAACACTCTGAACCCCTTGGCTCCACACCCCAGCCCAGAGCCCCCTCCTGCACCACAAACCTCTCATCCTCAGCCCCACTCTAGAGCCTATACCCCCAGTCTGAGCCCTCACTCCCCCCTACACGCCAACTCCCCGCCCCAGCCTGGAACCCCCTCCTACACTCCAAACCCTCCACCCCTCACCCCCAGCCTGCTCCTGCACTTCAAACCCCTCATCCCTGTCCCCACCCCAAAGCCTGCACCCCAGCTGGAGGCCTCACCTCCTCCTGCACCCCAACAGCCTGCCCCAGCCCTGTGAAAATGAGTGAATGAGCGAGGATGGGGGAGAGCGAGCAACAGAAGGAGGGAATGAGCAGGGGCAGGGTGTCAGAGAAGAGGCATGGCAGGGGTGGGGTGTCGGAGAAGGGAGTGGGGCAGGGCAAGGGTGTCCAGTTTTCTACAATTAGAAAGTTGGCAACCCTAGAACTTAGGGATGGATGTTCTTAACTCTATTGTAAAACATCATCGGGAAACACTTGCAAATGTATACCACAAGTTCTTTACTCTGGACTTGAAATACTTGAATCTCTCTTTAAAGTTTCCATCTGCCACACATGCGATCAAACGCAGTATTCCATGTTGCAAATAATTTAGTATTTTCATTTGATTCTGAACAAATCCAGAATATATATTGGATGCTTTAAATATAATTTCCAATCATGCTCACTCTTCCTTCCTGCATAGTGGGGTAATTCACTCTGAAGGGATGTGATTTCTAAAGCATACTAATGTTTTGCACATTATTTGGTTCATGTAGAACCTGATAGTGTCCTTTAACATAGTATTGTTTCAAACAGCACTACATTGTAGACCTTGCTGGTGTGCTTTAATGTAGTGCTGTTTGAAACAGTACTAAGTCAAAGGACACCAGCAGGTTCTACGCGAACCAAATACCTGCAACTCAGTACATTTAACAAATCATGCCCTCTTAGCGCACATTACCCCACAGCTTTTAGTGTTTAATCCTTTACGATATCCTCTGGGAACTGCCCCCATGGGACTAGTTCGCTGGTATGGATTTAAATATACAGAACACAGATATCTATACCGGGCAAAAAGTTTATACAAGGTCTACTGTCTTCCAACAAAGCCCACATTACAGATAGGGTAACGTAAATCTTAACCTACACAAATATCACATCAGTTCAATAACAGCTAAAGAAAGATTCTATAAACTACTAGAACAGATATGTAAAGCTATTTATTAAATGATAAAAAAATTGCTTCTCTAGATAAATTAAAGTTATAGTCAAACAAATGCATTGCCAAGATATCAGCATATTTGATTTTTAGATGTCTAATTACTATTAGATGTATGTAAGAGAAATTGTATTTAACATTTTCATTACTATGTTAATATTAACTTGCAAAAGGAAAGACAAACCTAAGCATTCATGTCTATGTCATGTTTTAATACAGTTTCCCTGTTACTTCTATCTGATAAAACATTCATACTCTTCATTTTCTTTATGAAACTGTTCCTCTTTCTGTTTATATTGAATGCAATAAAAACAACATTAAAATACTGCTTCCTCAAACTAACCAATTGTACAAGTAGTGCTTTTTTAAAAAAAACTACCGGTAAGCCATCCAAAGTTTATGATACATTACATTATATACTGTACTGGGGAAGATATCCTCAACAAAATACTGTAAGGTTTGAAATGCTACTTACAGAATTGTTTTCCATATCTATTTTTATTAAGATTTTTACTAAAACAAATTCTCTGATAGTATCGGTAATTTAGCACAATATGTCATGTATATTCTTATAGATATTGCTGTTTTAATAACTAACAAGTAACATTGAAACAATAATCTGACTTACAAAATTGCCCTTTAAAAGCAACAACAAAATTAATGTAATGTGGCATTCATTCGGGTTTTTTAAACTCAGAGCAGTATAACATTGACATATCTGAAAGGATTCAGAACCTAGAAAATATTGCTCTGTTCCTAGAGACATAGTTTTGCTTTTAAGGCAAAACCTTAATTGTGTTTAGTTAGTGTATTATTCTAAACCACAACAGATGGTTGACACTGTAAAAGATAATCCCTGAAAGACTCATTAATGAGGATCAGCAATAATTAGATGATAGACTTCATGTCTTCTGTAACTAACAAGTCTATGGACAACAACAAAAAATTTACAAAAAGCCACTGCTCTCTTCGTAAAGTTCAGCAAGTATATATTAATCCTTTGTTGATCTACAATATATGTTGCCAACTAATATTTAGATCTGTTACAAGTTATTAAAAATTACACATTTTATACAATATAACTTCAACCAAAGAAGTTAAATCGAGAACACAATTACTTCTGTTTCCCAAGTGTATGCTAGCAGTTTGTGCCAGTTTCCCTAAACTCTCTGCCATAAGTGCAAATTTATCTTCCTGACTACTTACTAATTAACTGTATTTTCTGAAGTAGATGAATAACAATTTGTGAATGCACACTGAATCAAATGTAGAGGAAAACAAACTGAACTAGGTGCGTCTTTTTAAAAGCAAGCATTAGTCTTTTCCTTTTACATGCAAAAAACCATGAGTAATAATAGAAAATACAAAAATATTCCAAGTCCAATTGATAAGAAATATATTCACATCAGTAAATGAACAACCAATTTTATAAGGTAAATGTTCCAGTAATTAAAACTCCATATAATTTAGTTAAAACTATATTGAAGATCGATGGTCAAATCGCCAATCAAAATAAGACTTCATAATAGACACATTTACACTTCATAATCACTTGTTTGTATTTAATAACGATATTTTTCTTTCATGTATTTAAATAAAAAGCTTAGTTGTGATCAGATGCTGACAAATGATTCTTTTTCCAGGAGGCATCAATATATATAGCAACCAGAAGATCAGTATATGGTAGGATGTTTGAATACCGTGCAGCCACGCAGAAACAAAATTAACATTAATCCAACAGAGACACAAAGTCCAGAAAGCAAAAATTAATACTGATACACAATACGCTTTTTTGGGGGGCCAAAATTTATCAAATTTATAACAAGCAGCTACTGGGCTTTGATCCTGCAAGGTGCTGAGCCTCTCGCCCCATCCAGCAAAACATTTAAGCATATTGTATAAATATAAGAAATCGATTATTCCATTGATGTCAATGAGACTGTTCACATACTTAAGGTTACACACTTAAGTGCTTTGCTAGATTAGGCCAGAGTGCCCAGTCCCTCATAGGATGGTGCCTCAAAGGTACAGTGCTACCCTCAATACTTTTCGTAGCAATACATATCTGGGAAGGTTTAATGATAGCGTTTGATATAAATACTGAATGAATCATGTCAAACACTTGGAGCTTAGGCTCATTTTACAAAATACAATCCACATCTTGCTCCCGCCCTCTCCATGGGGCGTATGCCTGAAAAGACAGGGGGGCACATGTGAGTGGCTGCAGAGGGTCAGCTGCAAATAGGGACTCCAGTCTGCTGTGGTATACAGAGGTTTGGCAGATGAAGTAGGGAAAGAACAGTGACGCTGCCAGTGGATCCATTACAATATGCACTGGCCAACTGCCATACAGTCACAGAACCATTTCCACTGATGCTCCACAGCCCTGAGCATGAGGCAGAATATCATTTTACCAACTCCGGGTGAGCACCACTGTGCAATTCCTGTTTCTAAACCTTCATACCAATGAGAGATTTTCTTTTTCTGCATAAAGAGATTTTTTTAAACTCAGTAAGAGTGTTGCCATTGTTAATAAGCCTTAATGATTAATGTTCATATAGTGCTTCAAAAATATAAGTACCATGTAAGTGCTACATATTATTACTGTTAAAGGTAATATTTGTAGTAATATCACCTTTCAGAACTTACGTAGCATCAGCACTTCCTTTAAAAACTCCTCTTTAGGACAAACACATTATATCACACCTTAGCAAGCTTGAAAGATGAAATGGTTTAGCAAAACTCAATTAAATAATTCCTGTCAATTTTCTGCATTTCCTTTCCCATTATGCCAATTACCAAGGTACTTGGGTCAAGGAATAAAATTAATTACCTATAATTCTTGTTCTCAAAAGGCAGCAGCATGAACCCGAGAGTCAGGATCTATTGTGCAAGAGCAAAGGTGTATTGTGACACTTAGCTCATATTTCTCTAGAGGTTTCACCTTTCTAACCATTCTGCCTGATTCATTCAGTGATGAAACAATTCACTGTTTGTTGCATCACAATTCATAACCATAACTCACAAACACTAAGGTCTGATTCAGCAAACCCTTAAATGAGTAGTCTTTACCCACATTAACAGACCCACTCAAGTCACATAAGAACTGTAGAATGAGTTCCTAAATTTGGCATCGCTAAGTAAGCCTGGCAGAGGGAGAAGGCTACTTAAAAAGATATCACTTTGCTAAAAGATAATGATGGGAGCCATTTCAATGGAATCAGGATAAAATATGGAATTTTTAGAAGGCTCTCAGTAAAAGTGTGTCTCTTTCAGAGGGTCAGAATATGGTCGTAGAAACTTACCATGGGATATTTGGCAAATGGAATCAACTCAAAACATTTGTTTTATATGGACCAAAAAAACCTGATTTTCCTCTTTGTATATCTGGCTGAGCTATTTTAATATCTTTCAGTATCTAACTAGAAATCAACCTACGTTTAAGCTATTTGTGCATCCATTTTTTAAAAATAATTTATGCTTACATGTTATGCTCTTAAGTGATGGAAGCCAAGTATAAGCCAGTTTGGACAGCTGTTGAGAAAGTTTCTCCACAATAGTCTTCCAACAAATCTCATTCAGAGCCTACAAACCATCCCTAGTGCTAGATTTTATCTGAGACTTTCTTGCTACATAAAATTATGCCAAATTGTGAAATGGCCTTGTAATTAATTGAAATATTCACTACGGACTAGGGCCCTGGTCCTGCTCTCATAGAAGTCAATGGTAGAATTCCTATTGACCTCAGTGATCCAGAACTAGATTCCAGATTTAAACATCCAAACTCTATATACTAGTGAGCGACACAAAAAAATAACTCTAAAGGTTCCAGATGTGAAAGACCAGTGTTTTTGAGACGCACCCATTATTCTACCTAATCCTTATAATTCCAAATAATGATTAGAAGTCCACAAGCTAAGTCATCTTTCCTTCTTTGAGTTGTGTCCCTATGAGTGCTCCACTTCAGGGGATATTGCTCATGAGTCACCTGAAGAAGGACAGAGCTTAGGAGCTGGATCCAATAATAAAGAAAGGACTGCCATGACAACAACAGGTCTGATCTAGAGGCATGTACCAAGGCATACCATTTGGAAAAAGCACTGATGCCGAGGTTTTGGAAATTTCGGTATGTCGGTATATTTTTTAATACTGCAATGGAGTTATCTTAGGATCTTGTAGAATGGGCAATTATTCTCGAAGGAGGCTAAACATTAGAAGCCTCGTAACAAACAAGAATACAACTAGAAACCCACTTTGGAAGTCTTTTGTTGAAGATTGTGGATCCTTTAGATCTGTCCACAACTGAAATAAACAGTTTAGGAAGCTTTCAGAGTGGTTGGGGTCTTTCCAAATAGACAGCTAACACCCTTCTAATACCCAAGGTATGGAGGACAGTTTCCTCTCTCATTTGCTGTGGCTTTGGGAAAAGCACAGGAAGGGACAACTTAACTCATGTGGAAATCAGAGGATATTTTAGGTATAAACTAGAGATATGAGCATAACAATACCTTATCCTGAAAGAAAACAGTGAAAGGGGGGAGTGGAGGAATCAGCTATCAATGCTCATAATTCCCCAACTCTGTGAACAGAAGTGATGCCTGCTAAGAACACTTTCATGTACTAATGCAGCAGAGAACATTTAGCTAGCAAATCCAAGGGAGGTTTCAAAAGACAATTAGGATATGTCGACAAAGCCTTCGGCAGTAAGCCTTCCCGCCCAGGTTGACAGATTCAAGTTTGCGGGACTCACACTAGTGCTCTATAAATAGCTATATAGACAGTGCTTTGAAGTCAGGGCATGGGCTGGAGCTCTACCTCTGAAATCCACCCCCGCCATTGTCTTCAGAGCCTGAGTTCCAGCCCAAGCTGCAACACCTACACTGTTATTTTTAGCATGATAGTGCAAGCCTGAGTCTGGCTAGGAAGCTCGTTGCCCTGGGCTTTGTATATGTACCCTTAAGAACCAAGTTTCAATCCCATATAAAAGCAGGCTCTCTGATTTGTGGGAAAAAGTCAACCAACTCCTTGATGAATCTTGCCATTTGTGGGATGAGCAAAGATTGAGGTTATGTCTACACTACAATTTAAACCGGTATAACTTATGTAGCTCAGGAGGGTGAATAAATCATCCCCCAAGCGACATAAATTACACTGACATAAGCACCACCATGGACAGTACTATGTTGGCAGGAGAGCATCTCTCACCGACATAGCTACTGCCACTCATGGGGGCTGGAGTAGTTAGGCAGATGAGACAGTTCTCTCCCATCAGCTTAGAGCGGCTACATTAGAGAGCTTATAGCTGGGCAGCTGTAAACTCTCTAGTGTAGCTGTGCCCTTACAATCCCTCCACAAAGGAATGAAAGGCTGTAATAGCTGTCGAATGAACTCTGATGGAACTAATGGAAAGACCTCATAGACTTTAAGGTCAAAAGGGATCACAGGAATCATCTAATCTGACCTCCTGCACATTGCAGGCCACAGAACCTCACTTACCCACCCCCATAATAGACCCCTAACCTCTGGCTGTTATTGAAGTCCTTAAATCATGGTTTAAAGACTTCAAGGTACAGAGAATTCACCATTTACACTAGTTTAAACCTGCAAGTGACCCATGCCTCATGCTGCAGAGGAAGGCAAACGAAAAAAACAACCAGGTCTCTGCTCAGGGCCGGTGCAACCATTTAGGTGACCTAGGCGGTCGCCTAGGACACTAGGATTTGGGGGGCACCATTTTCTTCGGCAGCGACCGCAGCGGCCAGCATTTAGGTGGAGGGAGCTGGGGCAGGGGAGGTTTATGACAGGGCCACCTGCAGCAAGTAAGGGGGGGGCGGCACACAGGGGAACTCTCTGCCCCAGTTCACTCCTGCCCTGCCTCCTCCCCAAGCACGCCGTGCCTGCTTCACTTCTTCCGCCTCCCAGGCTTGCAGCGCCTAAGCTGATTGGCGCGAGAAGTGAAGCAGCCACAGCGTGCTCAGGGTGCTTGTGCTCGGAACAGGGGTGAGCTGGGGGGGTGCCTTAGGGCGGAGAGCTGCCATGGGGGGAGCACCTCAGGGCAGGGGTGCGGGGGGGGAAGAGGGTGCCAGGTGGAAGTTTCGCTTAGGGTGCGAAACATTCTTGCACTGGCCCTGTCTCTGCTAAGCAGACCATGGGGAAAATTCCTTCCAGAACCCAAATATGACCTGACTTCTTTAAATCCAACAAGTAATCTAGAACAGAGGGAATAGCTAGGTAAAAACTGTCACTGGCTAGACCAATGATGAAATCGCTTTCATTTTTTGAAGGTATGTATGTCTGATAGATATCTTTTTGCAGTTTAATAGGACCTATTGTACTTGTCGAACAGGAAACTTCTATCACAGAGAGCCATTGAGGAACCAAGCTCTGAAATGGAAGATGGCCAGGTTGTGACGGAGAGTCCCACCAGAGTACTTACAGAGGATGAAAAATGGTTGGAAGATGCAACGCTGGACAAGAAGTGAGATGGATCAGGTAAGGATACCAGACCTCCTTCAGACAAGTTGGAACTGTAGGTTTGTCTTGTCTGATCTTGTTCAATATCCCCAGAATCAACGGTATCAGAGAATATGGACAAAGAAGGCGCCTTGTCCAAGGAACGAGAAAGGTATTTCCATGGACTGATGGCCTAGGCCTCATCTAAAGCAGAATTTCTTACACTTTCTGTTGACCATGCTCATCAAGAGGTCCACTTCTGAAAACTTACAGGTCACGAAAACCTGTTTGATGGTCCAGTACCCACTCAATCTTGGGAGGAAAGGTCTACTTCAATAATCAGTCATGATGTTATGCATGCACAATGTGATTGGCCATGGGCCCACTCCATAACTTTACTGCTTTGGCACAAAGAGAAGGGGATCTTGCCCCACCTTGATGGTTTATGTGGAATATGCAGGCTATGTCGTTTGATATGACTTTCACAGATTAGCCTAATTAAGTGAAAGAAGTGGATACAGGCATTCCTGACTGCTTGTAATTCTAGCAGGTTCATGTGTATGAGAAATTCTCGAGGCACACCACTTGTCTTGGATGGTGTGTCCCCTTTGGCCTGTTCCTCATCTCATGAATTACACATCTGAAGTTACTGATGGTAGGAGGAGGCTGGGTGAAAGGAAGTCCACCAAGAACTTTGGCTAGCTCCTTCCACCAACTGAGTGAGTCTAACACTCTACTAGGAACAGACATCAGCTTGTTTAGACCATCTCTGTTTGAGATATAAACTGTTCTGAGCCAACCCTGGAAGCAATTAAGATGTAACCTGACACGCTGTGCTATAAAAGTACAAGCTGCTATATGACCCAGCAGTTGGAGGAGATTTCTTACCTTCATCCTGGGGCTTGTTTGACTCTTGGCAATAGTTTGTCAGTGTCACAAGTCTACTTTCCTGTGGGCAAACTCTGAATGTTACGGTATCCAAAGATGCTCCTACGAAATTTCTCTCTTGAACTAGAGTCAAAATGGACTTTTCCATGTTTGAGCTAAAGTTCTAAGTCGTGTAATAGGGACATGGCTGTCTGCATTTCAGAGAGAACTTTGATGTACAACCAGCCCTTGAACTGCCAATCATCGAGATAGGGCTGATGAAGGTGAGTAGCTACTACTGCCAGGACTTTGGAGAAAACTCTTGGGGCCGATCAGAAGCTGAAGATGAGCTCTCAATACTGGAAGTGATCTTGATACTGTAAAATGAAGAAGCCTCTTGTGAGAGGGGTGAATGGTGACGTGAAACTATGCGTCCTAAGAGCCACCAACCAAATCTCCATAATTTAACAACGGAATTATAGCTGGAAGAGTTACCATCTTAAATTTCTGTGATTTCACGAACATGTTTAGAAATCTGAGATCCAACACGGGTTCCATTCTCCACTAGTGTTTGGAACCAGAAAACACTTTGAATAAATTCAGCAAAGAATCCTGTGGCACCTTATAGACTAACAGACGTTTTGGAGCATGAGCTTTCGTGGGTGAATACCCACTTCTTCAGATGCATGTGGTGGAAATATCCAGGGGCAGGTATATATATGCTAGCAAGCAAGCTAGAGATAACGAGGTCAGTTCAATCAGGGAGGATGAGGCCCTGTTCTAGCAGTTGAGGTGTGAAAACCAAGAGAGGAGAAACTGGTTCTGTAGTTGGCAAGCCATTCACAGTCTTTGTTCAATCCTGAGCTGATGGTGTCAAATTTGCAGACGAACTGAAGCTCAGCAGTTTCTCTTCGAAGTCTGGTCCTGAAGTTTTTTTGCTGCAGGATGGCCACCTTAAGGTCTGCTATAGTGTGGCCAGGGAGGTTGAAGTGCTCTCCTACAGGTTTTTGTATACTGCCATTCCTAATGTCTGATTTGTGTCCATTTATCCTTTTCCGTAGAGACTGTCCAGTTTGGCCGATGTACATAGCAGAGGGGCATTGCTGGCATATGATAGCGTATATTACATTGGTGGATGTGCAGATGATATACCACCAATGTAATATACGCCATCATATGCCAGCAATGCCCCTCTGCTATGTACATCGGCCAAACTGGACAGTCTCTACGGAAAAGGATAAATGGACACAAATCAGACATTAGGAATGGCAGTATACAAAAACCTGTAGGAGAGCACTTCAACCTCCCTGGCCACACTATAGCAGACCTTAAGGTGGCCATCCTGCAGCAAAAAAACTTCAGGACCAGACTTCGAAGAGAAACTGCTGAGCTTCAGTTCGTCTGCAAATTTGACACCATCAGCTCAGGATTGAACAAAGACTGTGAATGGCTTGCCAACTACAGAACCAGTTTCTCCTCTCTTGGTTTTCACACCTCAACTGCTAGAACAGGGCCTCATCCTCCCTGATTGAACTGACCTCGTTATCTCTAGCTTGCTTGCTAGCATATATATACCTGCCCCTGGAAATTTCCATCACATGCATCTGAAGAAGTGGGTATTCACCCACGAAAGCTCATGCTCCAAAACGTCTGTTAGTCTATAAGGTGCCACAGGATTTTTTGCTGCTTTTACAGATCCAGACTAACACGGCTACCTCTCTGATACTTTGAATAAATTCCTTTCCTTCTGTGCTGGGCTGGAACAGATTCTATCGCCCCTGTGCCTAGAAGAAGCTACTCACTTTGTGCAGTAATGATGGTTCTTCAATATGTATATCCCTGTAAGTGTAAAAGTGAGTCCCTGTGCTGCTGATTGGAGAACTTTGGTAGCAGTGTATGTTGGGCCCGTATATGCTCTCTCTCTCCTCATGCTGCGTCATGAGGCTAGTCAACACACGCAGGCTAACCATCCTCAGTTACTTCTCTACTGCAAAGTCATAAGCAAGAACTCCGAAGTAGAGGGGAGGAGAGCAGCTAGTGGATCACCAATAGGGACACACATCTTGAAGAACCCAATGTTATAACCTCCATGACCCATTTGAGAGATGTAATTTGCTCCCATGGAGGTCAAAAATGGGAAACACTGTCTCCAAAAGGAGGGGAGATAGGTAGTATGATGCAGCTAAAGAGACTCAAGAAGGGGATCGTCCGGAGTCTCGACCAAGCCCTCAAAATTGATGTTTTGATGAGGAAGGCTGGAGTGGTGGTAGTGGTCACCATGGGAGGCCTCCTCTTTTGATATCACGGTTTCCTCTTAGGTGGTTCAGCTAGTCTATGAAAGCCAGAGAATAGGACCAGATGGGATCTCTTGCCATTTGGGATCTGTTAAAATATTCTTTTATTTGCATGTGTATATATATAAACAGACTTGAATCCTTCCAGATGCACAAGGATTCATTGATGGACTCACTGAGAAGTTTCAGTTCGTCAAAAAGAAGGCTTCTATGGTACTCTGAACCTCCCTAGAAAATCGCAATAGATTCAACCAAGATGTTCGATACACGATGACAGTAGTAGAGATGGAACGAGCTGCAATGCTGGCTGCATCTAGGGGGACTTGCAATGTTGTGGTTGCCAAGATCTGACCCTCTGCTATGATGACCTATGATGTTCCTGATGTTCCGGTGGAAAATAATCAATAAGAAAGTGTTGAGTTTACTGCAACTAGCGTGATCAAACTTTGACAACAGACCCTCATAATTCACTATTCTAAACTGGAGGATTACAGAAGAGTATATTTTACATTGGAAGCCTGAGAAAACACCTGGGCACTATTGTGAACAGTTAATGTAGACGTCTGCTTAATGTGCAGCTGCAGTCAGAAAAAAACAACAACAACAAAATGTTAGGAGATGAATGGGATGGAAAACATTACAATGCCATCTATAAATCAATGGCATGCTTTCACCTGGAATACTGTGTTCAGTTCAGGTCACCCTATCTAAAAGGACATAGCAGAAATGAAGAATATTCAGGGTTGGGCAATGAAAATAATTAAGTAACCCCATCACTGGAGGTTTTTAAGAACAGGTTAGACAAACACCTGGCAGGAATGGTCTAAGTTTACTTGGTCCTGACTCAGTGCAGAGGGCTGTACCTGATGACCTCTCAAGATCCCATCCAGACCATCACTTCCACTAGTTTATGAAAGTCATTTCACTAATGCGTAAAGAATTATCAAAACAAATATAGTCCTTATAAAGAGAATCAAATGAAGACTTCTCATTAAAGTCTTCTGCATTTACTTGATATGGTTACTTTATCAATATATTTGATTTATTTAGCACGATAAAGTTAACCTGACTAAGCAGTTTTAATTTCCTTATGTTCTCCTGAGAAGGATTACTAGCATTGATTCTCCATTAATGCACAAAGGGGTGCACTTTTGACCCCACTTGGTGCCACCTGCAAGGCTGCCCCACAGATCTGTGGATTTGCAGGATCGAACCAGATCTGGGAACTTCACTACACAATGCCTGCTGCAATTACATCAACCATGATTACTCTCGAGGGTGCAACGGTCCTAAGTGGACTACACATTTTTTATGATGATTTTATATTTGACTTCTAAGGACAAATAACTTAGTAAAAATTGTCAATATTTTATTTCACAACCACACAAAATAATTTTAATCTGACAGTCCTCATGCATGAACATAGCAGCTGTCAAAGGACTCAGACATCAAAGCAATTGTACTGCCTTCAGAGTGAAGCACTTTCATTAAGTCTTGACATTTTGTCAGAATAAACTATTTTTAAATAAATATAAGATTGTGTGCTAGAGGCCATACACAGAATCCTGAAGGTTATTTAAATTCGTAAGACTGAAGGAGAAATACAAATTTTCTTGCTTAATGAACACGTGAGTATTTAAGGTAGCAATGCTCACATTACACAGTTGATCTGTTCTGTTAGTCTGGTCTTCTGGTTTTTCATGTATTAATTGTGATTTTGGCATGGCAAAAGTTTAAAACCCTGTTTCTCTGTGTTTATAATAAGCATATTAATTGAAACCAGCAGACTAAATTATTATTGGTTAATCCAGAAAATTTAACTTAATACACAATAGAAACTAAATACTAAATATTTAGCTCACTAAGGTCAATAGGGTAGATATAAGACAATGCACAATTTAATCATTTTAGGGAAGTTAAGGCCGATTTCTTAAATTAAGCAAGTTTAGAGTAATAACAACTGCAATAATTTGGAAAGTCCATTACACTAATTAAAGTAGTTACACTAACGATATTTTATCTTTATACCATAGTGAAGAATTAGTTGATTTCCCCACAACTAATATTTTTAAAACATTCTGTCTTTACTAGCTCCAAGTTTGGCAACATGAACAGAAAACTCACCATCAACTTAAAAAAGAAAAGTACATGACAATCTTTCATTTTCTCTGCATTTTCCTCAAATCTGAAAACAATTAGATGCCTAAATTCTTCAAAATATTTGAACCTTTGTCCCAATCCACATAAAGAAATTCTAAAAGCATTGAATTACCCATCCATCTCCATCCCTCCAACTACATTAACACAACAGTCACCAAGGAAGTTGAACATATCTACAAACATCTCAATACCAACACATTCAATTCACATCAATATGGTTCCAGTTCCACCTTATTCAACCAGTACTATCATGATTCATTTTACATACTATACTCATTCAACTCTGGACAAGAAATTATTGTATACCATCTTTCTTGATTTGTAAAAAGCATTTGATACAGTTCGCAACATTGGCACACAGCACAGTAAATTATCTGTAGTATTCACCTGTCACCAGTGGATTCCAAGAGCATCAAACTGTGGGAGTAAAGAAATGTAAATCGCACTTGGAAAAAATGCTCCAATACTTAAGTGCTGGGATTGTTCAAAAAGTAGAACAGTCAGAGACAAAACATGTCTGTTTTCATACTATCAAACAAAATAAAAGTTTGGGCCAGTAACCTTTTAGACTCTGACTCCAAAGAGGATTCTAGATGTCGAAGTGTATGTACAGAATGTTTCAAGATCAATCTGTTTTCTCAAATATATCATATAAAATCAACATTCTGAATAAACTTGAAGCAGAGTAAAGTTCACGTACAAATAAAAAATTGACACCACTAGTTCTAACAAGAAATGAAAAAACTTGGGATTTTTAGTTACGCAGAATTATATGGTTCTAAGAAGTGCTCCTTAGCAATAGATCAATAGAAAAAAACAGAACAATTACATTACTGAGACAAAGTTATGTTCATGTGCAAAAGTAAGAGAGGTAAAGCAGTTTACAGAGCCTAGAGTTCAATCTGGCCACTAAATCAAGACAATAATGAATTTCCTGTGCCTTGTGAATGTAAATCTGACCTTTAACTTCATTTTGTTACATTTTAGAATTGTAGAATCATAGGACTGGAAGGGACCTTGAGAGGTCATCTAGTCCAGTCCCCCTGCACTCATGGCAGGACTAAGGCTTTGGCTACACTTGAGAGTTACAGCGCTGTTCGTGACTTTATAGCGCTGTAACTCACTCCCTGCCCACACTGGCAAGGCACATACAGCGCTGTATTTCCGTGGCTAAAGCACTGCTTGTACTCCACTTCCCCGAGAGGAATAAAGAGTATAGCGCTGCTGCACTACGCCGCCAGCGTAAACAGGGAATAATCTTAGTATGCTGTAACTTACCTCCGGAACCTTCCCATAATCCTTTTAAGTGAAGGTCCCGCTCTTTGTTTTGTTGTGATGCCTTTCTTTGTTTTGTTGTGAACTGCGGTCCGGGAGCTGCTTATCAAAAAAACAAACACAACTACTGTTTGCTGTGAATGCACAGAGGCAGGGGGCTCCCTTTGAAACGCCCACAGCTAGTGTTTGCTTGAAGAGAGGGGGAGGGAGGGGGCTTGAGGAAAGAAGCAGTATGGCGGGCATGGGGGCATCCATTTCCGCGAGACTGCTTATCTGGTCTGTGAGGAAAAGAACAGCTGCTGTTTGCTTTCAGTGAGTGAGAGGGGGTGGGGGAGGGGGTCGAAACTTGCAAGGCAGGGAGCTGACACAGTGTCGGCTCCAAAAATCCACTCTCTCTCTCCCCCACATTCCCTGTAACACTCCACCCCACCCCACCCCTTTTGAAAAGCATGTTGCAGCCACGTGAGTGCTGGGATAGCTGCCCATAATGCACTGCTCCCAATGCTGCTGCAGATGCTGCAAATGTGGCCACGACAGTGCGCTGGTAGCTGTCAGAGTGGACAGACTGCAGCGTTTTCCCAACTCAGCTGTATGAAGACAGGTTTAACTCCCAGCGCTGTACAGTTGCAAGTGTAGCCATACCCTAAGTATTATCTAGACCATTCCTGACAGGTTTTTGTCTAACCTGCTTTTAAAAATCTCTAACGATGGAGATTCTTCAATCTCCCAACCTTACTTTTGTAAGCATATGGGATAATATGAATGTTACAGTACTTAGTTACTTTGACTGTCATACATTTCCCATGGTTTCTTTAACCATTTCTATAGTCCTCTCTTCATTAGGCTACAATCCCCAAGAGCAACAGCTATCATATGGAGCTTTTACTACAAAGTTTTCTTGTGAATACTCAAATATGACTGTTTTGAACTTTTTTGAAATGTATCTTCATTTTTCAAAAACTTCTATTAAGATATAAAAATCTCTTTTCCATTAAATATGTATATTTATTTTAGTAAAGGTAGGAACTCAAACAGATGCTGTATTCCTAAATAAATACTACGTTAATCTTTCTCAATGGCTTCAGAAGTAAGCTAACCATTGATGGAAAACAAAATTCTATGATGTGTAGCTGTTGGCAGAAAGGCATGTAATTCCCACAGTGATTTAAAAATCTCTGAAATGCCTCAGGAACTAGTTGAAAAGTATTTCTTGTGAATTTTTTAATGTATTTAACTCATTAGCAGTCACTACAGGGCAAAATCTTGTCATTAAAAGAGGTTACATTTTGTCTCTTTACTATACTTACAAGTAAATTTAGTTCTTACAATATTGCTCCTCAAGTTATAACAACATTCAGGATCTTGCTTCTTAAAATTCCAAGAAACACTGAATACTTGCTTCAGCAAGAAACTATTTTCAGAACCACTAGAATACACTACCTCCAAGGTACTTGAAGCGCACATAAAGAAAACAGATGGTCCTAAAATGAATACAAGATTTATTGGGGCACTCTGCTGATGTTAAAAGACAGACAAATGACGATTCAGGTCCATCATTGGCAAGAATGGCAACCGATTTTGGTTGCTCTAGTTTTTGGCACCTATCTCAAAACACTTTGGGTTTGGTTTTCAGAGCACAGATCTCCTGCAGCTTCTACTGACTTATCTAACTGGGCACTAATCTGGTTATGAAAGTCACAGAATTAATTGCAAGAATCGATTTAGCCACAGTTACTCTTAGATTATTTTTATGTATGAAATATACTTATGCAACCATCAAAACTTTAGCAGTTCAAGTTTAATGATTTATCTTTTTAATGATTAACAATTAAGCTTTCCTTGTGAGTAAACAGAAAGGGAAAGGTAGAGTTCCATCATTTCCCTCTGATGACTCCTCTCCAAAAGGCAATAATCCACAGGCTTCTGCACTTTTGTCTCTGGTAGGCAGACTCCAATATGTATACTATTTTCTCCAGAAATCTTTGAATCTATTCACATAGGAGACTATACTATTCCAAGTCTTAAGAATGCAGTATTAATTCTATATCAGACTATGGGCCTAATCCTACAAACATGCACCATACTTTCATGAATAAAGTGCATCTTTAAGCATTGTAGGATCAGACTCCATGGACATTTTCTTAATACTTTTAGGGTGAAATCCTGGAATTTTACCATTAAATTTCCATGAGTTCAGGATTTCACCCTTAGTCTATGCGCTTATAATAAAGACATAATATATAATGGGAACAGGGCCAGCCTCAAGGATGACCCACTTGGCATGAGCAAGAAGGTGTCGTATGGCAGCGCAGAGTTGCGTGCTGCTGGTGTGGGGTCAAAAGCTGCTCCTGGCTGGCAGGAGAGTGCTGCGGGGGGGGGGGGGCAGCTTTCTCCTTGTTTTCTCCCAGCAGAGGAACATGAGAAGAGGGGTGAATGGTGACACACAGATAGAGCTCACCCCCCTCAACATTCCTCAGTGCCCCCCCTAGAGAGTTGCGAGAAAGGAGGGAGGAGTGAGGAGCAACACAAAGTGATTGGTCATGCAGGTCACTTTCCCCATCTGGATTGTGCTATGAGGCAAGCATGAGAAGCTGCTGCTGTCTGCCCTCCCCTTAGACAGCAAAGTTGGGGAAAGTGACCTGGATGCAGGGAGCCCTGATGTAATTTCTCACTTCCCCTCTCACAGACCCCTAGGGGTGCATGGAGGAGCAATGTTGCGGGGGGAAGTGAGCAGCAATGCAGCTGCTCCATGCATCCAGGTCAGTTTCCCCACATAGCCTCTGGAAGGGGGTGCAGGGGTTAAATGTGAAGGAGCACAGTGAAGGAGAGGAATGCAGGGGTTAGGGCACAGGGAGGCAGGAGTTAGGGGTGAAGGGGGAGTGCAGAGATTGGAATGAAGAGTGCACAGAGTACGGTTTGCCCATGGGGGCCAGGGGCACCAAAGTACAAGTTTGCCCAGGGCACCATTTTCCCTAAAGCCAGCCCTCGAGAAAAACAGTGAGTGCTGAGGTGGCAAAAGAAAAAAAAAATAGGACAATTATACACTGCATTCTAGCTGCATTTTAATTCTTATACCATTCTGTTTACTGAATGGTTTATAACACAGAAATCATATTTTTAAAAGTACTTTACACAAAAGTAATAAACATCATAACAACAAAATATTCATTAGCACCATTCACACATGCAAGTGCATCCCACAAGCTATGTGGCCTACAATGGTGACATGTTTTAAGATATTCTAAACAACTAGTATTGTATGAAAGAAAGAATTTACAAGAAGGATTTCTCAGAGAAAATATGATGGCAGCAAGAAGCATCTATAACATGCATAAGACTACATTAAATGAACATTATCACGGTTTCAAAGTCAGGCACTCAAGAGTTAGGAAATGTCAAAATTAAAGTTGCCTGGGCAGCCCTAATTTGCCCCCTTTGCATTATAATACAATCTTTAATTTAGGGATGTAAAGTGTTAACCAGTTAACCAGTAAGCATTAGTTTTACCAGTTAACCCGCATTACCCGTTAGCCCCCAGGCTACCTGGCCAGCCCCAATGGCCCCGCACTGGCCGGAGTGGCCCCCGCTGCAGCAGCCTCAGCCAAAGCAGCCCCAGCCCATAGCTGGCACTTTAATTGATTAACCATTAAATTAAATATTTTTTAATCATTTAAATGGTTAACTTTTAAAACTTTATTTACATTCCTACTTTAATTACTAGGGCTGTCGATTAACCGCAGTTAACTCACACAAATAACAAAAAAATGAATCGTATTTAAAAAATTAATCACGATGAATCAGTTTTAAATTGCACTGTTACACAATACCAACTGAAATTTATTAAATATTTTGGATGTTTCTACATTTTCAAATATATTTATTTCAAATACAATACAAAATATGAAGTGTACAGTGCTCACTTTATATTATTTTTATTACAAATATTTGCACTGTAAAAATGATAAAAAATATTTTTCCATTCACCTCTTCCAGGTACTGTGACTGAACTCCTTCAGGGAGAATTTATGTCTCCGGCTCTGTTTTGCCTGCATTCTGTATTTCATGTTATAGCAGTTTTGGATAATGATCCAGCACATTTTGTTTGCTTTAAGAACACTTACTGCAAAATTTGACAAAATGCAAACAAAGTACCAATTGGAGATTTCTAAAGTTAGCTACAGCCAAGGTGTAAGAATCTGAAGTGCCTTTCAAAATCTGAGGGACATGCTTTCAGAAGCATGCTTTCTTACAAGAGCAACATTCTGATGTGGAAACTACAGAACCCAAACCAATTTCTGCTGGTGGCATCTGACTCAGATGATGAAAATGCACATGCATTGGTCCCCACTGCTTTAGATCATTATCGAGCAGAACCCATCATCAGCATGGATACATCCTCTGGAATGTTGGTTGAAGCATGAAGGGACATGTGAATCTTCAGCACATCTCGCACGTAAATATCTTGCGACGCCGGCTACAACCTGTTCTTACTTTCAGGTGACGTTTTAAACAAGAAGTGGGCAAATTCTCCTGCAAATTCTAACCAAACTTGTTTGTCTGAGTGATTGGCTGAAGTAGGACTTAGTGGACTTGTAGGTTCCAAAGTTTTCCATTGTTATATTTTTGAATGCAGGTTTTTTTGTTGTTTTTTTAAACACACAATTCTACATCTGTAAGTTCAACTTTCACATAAAGAGATTACACTACAGTACTTGTATTAGATGAATTGAAAAACACTTGCTTTTGGTTTTTACAGTGCAAATATTTGTAATAAAAAATATAAAATGAGCACTGTACACTTTGTATTCTGTGTTGCAACTGAAATCAATATATTTGAAAATGTAGAAAACATTCAATAAATGTTATTCTATTATTAAGAGCATGATTAATCACGTGATTAATTTTTTTAATCGCTTGACAGCCCTACTAATTACATGATCACACGTTATTTATCCCCTAGACCCTCTGCCTCAGTCAGTGCACAGGATGGACCTACACTGGGTTGTGTAGTGAAGACAACTTGTCAGTAAAACTCTTGCTTCATTTGTTACCCAAGGTGTGTAGTGAATGAGGCAGAGGACTGCAGGAAGAGAAAGCAAGGTCTCCAGATTAAGGTATTTGCATGTTGGGCTCAGCTCCATGCCTGCTACAGATGGATTCCTCAGGACATTTAGTTGCTAAAATCCAAGAAGTCTCTACTGAGTACCTACAAATTGCAATTTTTCAAAGGCGCAGATCTTGGCTGGATTTTGACAAGGATGGCAAGAGGTACACATTGCTGACACAGAAGTCAACTCGAGACAATTTCAAGTCACTACTCCAGAGCATGGGGGCCCTAGAGCTTACCAAAGAAAAGGTCACCAGAATGTTTTTTTTACTATGTGCAAAATGACTTATTTTCCCTAACCTCTCAACTGCTTTAACTGACATTTTCCAAAAAATATTCAGCATGAGGGATATAGCCAGCATGGAAAGTTATAAACTAAACAGAAACAGTTGGGCCAAGTTATAAGCAACTGAAAACACAGTCTTAAAATGAGAAGTGCTGGGCAACCTTAACAATAGGAAGCATACTAGCTCGATTTATAAGAGAGAGAGAGAGAGAGAAACGCATACAAAGAGAGAGAGACAGGCAGACAGAAAGACAACAGTCACAGTATGTCCAGGCCTTCTTGAACTAGTAGAAGTTTTAAAGAACAAAAGACACTAGCAGAGCCTCATTACATGTAACATGCTAGCTGTAGTATACCACAATGCTTGCCATAACAGCAGTTTGATTTTCAGCATTGACAGAACAAAAATTGACAAGCTTGTCGTTTCATATATTGTCTAGAGCCTCGCTACATTAGACAGGGTGGGAGAAGTCACTTCCCTTGATGCTGGAGAAAAAATGCTCTTACACCACGCAGTGCACATAAATCTACAAGGTATGCTTGCTGGTGCATATCAAATTTTGGTTTCATAACACGAAGATGCCAAATTTAAAGGAATATCTGCAGCTGTATTCATTCTTGTCATAGAATAACTATTGAACCAAGAGTACTTTCCTTCACTGTTAGGCATTTGATCATTTATATATAAGGAAATATCCAGCTGAATGGCAAGGTAATAATATAGGTAACAAGGTAATATCTTTACTATGCCCAATTTACTTCTATTTTTCTTTTTTAGTGTGCTTCAGACTAAAGTTAATTATTTTGTACTTTGAGGCATCTCAGATATAACAGAAAGGGGTCTGTGTTCAAAGAATGTGAATATGTATTCAGGGATGTTCTAACACTGTTAATTAGATAAGCAAACAATGTGTTTCTTTCATGAAGGAATACTGTTTTCGGTAAGTATGTTTAGTAAAAAAAATTCCAATAAAAAGTCAACACATTCTAGGTCAGTTTAACTGTAACTGAAATTGTGAAATATATTAACAAAATATGATGTGCCAACACCTCAGTTCTGTTTTCGTTTTCCTTCCAATTTAGCTTCCTGTGGTAAAAAGAAAGATATCAAACCACTCATACTACAAGTTTCAGCTACCTTCCCCAAGACAGAAAATATGCAGCCAACATGCTTGATGTCTCCCATATATTGCAAGTATAAAACGTTTTTAAGGTGCACCTTAACAAAGAACGATCATTTGTATTTCTATATTAGGCCCAAGATCAGGTCGTCTGCTGGAACAACTCATAAGAGAGATAAAAGTTAGACAGAAGACTCCACACCCCCTAAAATCAAGGAAATGCTACTGCACAATGTGGTGAATGTGTGCAGATTTTTGAAACACACAGACAGCAGGGGGTGCAGCCTATAGGTCTTAGATACAGAGGACATGAGGAAGGTTGTAGATAATCTGAGCAAAACCAGCAGCACAATTCTATCTAGAACAGTGCTGATGGCTGAAATCTAGCCCTCCGATGTAAGAGGATTTGAATGTGCAGAGGGGCAACCCATATGAAATAAGACAACTTGGGTCAGTATTAATCCAGGAGCTAGTTTTTGTGAATTTGACAGGGTGTGATGCTGCAAAGAGTGTTTCCCTAAACTCATGGAGAACCAAAACACATGGCAAGTCTTCTGCGGGATTAGAGGTAAGGATGATCCTAGACTTGACTCCCTTCAACAGGTCTTGGTCTGTGTAATCTAATTTTCTAATATAGTCATTCCTTCCATCCCAAAATTCAGAAAAGATTATTCTTCCCCAAAACAATTAACAGGGAAATATCAATCCACGTACCCTGACCGGAAACAGCGAGTCACTCAGACCTTGCATCAAAAAGTCTTAGCAGGGTACTTTAGGAGAGGTTGATAGGCAAAGGTTCTACATTTACACTTGAAGGGGCCATTACTACCCCAGCTTTTGGAGTAGGTTCTGTTTTGAGAAGCACAGAGTAGATAGAGGTAATGGCACTGAAAATTCTAACATTATCAGTCCAATTTACACTATAACAAAAGAACAAAGTAAAATTCTTAGTAGTTTATTCAGTTCTCCTATACAAGTCAAGAAAATGAAATTTCTCTCTTCTTGTCCATCAGGTGAAGACAAAATTAATTGGTACATTAGCATCAGCTTTCTAGTAGCTTGTTCCAGCTCCTAGATATTGGCACCCTGTTTAATTTAGTTCAACATTCAGAAATAAATTTTGGACTTTGTAAGCACCTCTTGCTGACAGCTAGCAGGAATCTCCAGGTTTCTACACAAACACCTTAATTTGGCTACACTTCTCTAGTTGCCTTGTGAGATATCAAAGCCCTAGGAAATTTAATTCTGTTTTTCCCCTGTGGCCAACAGAAGGATTTAGGTAAATGGATGCTTAGCTTTTCAAAAGCGCCCTCGTCAGGTGGCTGTATGGAAATCTACGACCAGTGCCAGAAGTGAGCACTCTCTGCCCCATCACAATTTCAGCACTTCATGCTTCCAGATGAAGCACCACCAAACACCCAACCCCACACCTCAGTAACAGGTTTCCCAATTTTGTACCTTAAAAACCTGATCACCATACACAGAAGAAGCGGTAATATCTACTGCTGGGTCACTGGAGTGTGGAGGAGAAAAATCAACTGTCCCCAGCTGAAGCAGAAGATATCTCCTGTCCTACCCCCTGCACAGTGTTTCCTCCATGGCACAGCAAGAATAAGGAATTAAACTCACCATGATCACATCAGTTTCATTCTGATGTTCCTGCATAAGAAGAGGAGGTTAGAAAGGGAACAGAAAACTAAAAGATCTTACAGGGGAAGTTTGTCTCCACCTGCTGGATAGAACAAAAGCAGCAAACTATCCACATGCAGAAGGTACAAGAACAAATTGACTTGCATCTACATTTCAAACACTTTACAGCCATGTAATGTTCAATATAAATTTCTCTAGAAACTAGACTATTGAAATATGATTATATAGAATACGACAGATTTTGTTTAAAAATTAGTGGTTATTTTCTTGGTGCCAGAGTTTAATAATGAAAACAGTAAATAATGCCACCAAGCACTTACATAATACCTTTCCTTAGAGGATCTCACAGCACTTTGCAAAACTGGGTGATCGCCATTAACCTCATTTTATAATGGGTTACATGACTTCTTTCCCCAAGAGGCACACATTGCACAGGCACTAGCAGATAAAGCTTACCCATCCTGCCACACTGTTTTTCACCAAAAGGAGACCACTTAGTGGTCAAATGGCAATCTAGTTTATCCTAAGGATTACTGTGGAATGAGTGCCAGCAAATGTTCCCATTTAATCCCAACACAACTAGGCCAAGAAGTGCTAAATGCAAAAGAGGAGTTTTCTTATGCTGGCAACCTCAGGTTGGTCAGACGTGCCATCTATTTTACATGTTCCTTAATATAAACAATTTAATCCTAACTAATGTGCATGTGCACACACTCTCCAGAAACTATTAATCATGTTTACTAAGGAGAATTGCATTAATTAGTTGTCAACCTATCCTGCACCGATTACTTCTTTTTCTGGTATTTTTAAATGGAATTCTTTATAATTTTTTATCCCAAATGACTTAGTATCATATTTAATACCAGCACTTTAAGACAGCCACATTGATTTTATTTAAAAAGTCCCGCTCCAGCATGTTTTTATAATATACTTAACTGCCTACTGTAGAGGAATTGATGCCAAATATTCATTATGGCAGCAAAGAACACTGGTGCAATCCCATTCTATTATCCTCACCTATTTTTGGACCCTGATTTGTCAACTTTCCTGCCCACTGTGAAACAACTGAGAAAAATGGTCCATTGTATATGGTATACAGTCTCAGTAATGTTATCAGAGTATATAGCACCCTCTGTGCACAAATTATACTTCCAGTTAAAAGTGTCTAATGATCAACTTCAGAGGATTCTTCTGTATTTATGTAGAGAGTAGAATTTGACCCTCAGTCGCCTGGAACCCCATGTTCTTGGGGTAGTAAATCTCAAAATGAACTTTTTAGGGTAATATAAAAATGGATCCAGGCACAGAACAGCAGGAGTTACACCTGCCGCTCTCTACCATAAGATTTCCAATTGTGCAGTTATTTGGCTGAAAAATAGCTAAGTTAAACTATCATGAGTACTGAAATAGAGATCTAAATAAATAAAATCTAATGAAGAAATTCCAGATAATACTTTATTCCAAAACTGATAGACCTATGCTAGATGTAAAATAGATGATACAGGATAAATAGACTACAAATTATCAGTGTTTATTCAACAGTATTGAAAAATACTTTAGCTATATTGTTAGTAATATCAGAGTTATTCTTTTGAACATTTACCAAAATCGTAATTAAGAATAGTTGAGAGATTTGCAGCTAACTAGATTTCAAATGTTAAACACTCAGCATCTAAATGTATTTCAGACAAGTTTGTATTAAAACATTTTTCAAAGGAGTATTAAAAAACGCTAGGTAACTTTCTTACTTCAAAAAGAAAAAGATCATCCTGGAAATTAAACAATTGAAAAGTCCCTCTAACTGTAGGCTCTCACTTCAAACCATATTTATAAACATTTTAAACTGAGAATTCTCTGGAAAAAAGCAGAAAACAAAAAAGAACACTTGTCTTTAGAGGAGAATAGATATATAACATTAACAGCTTACTGTGGATAGTGGTTTAATCAGGAAGTAGCCATTATCCTTTCGCTACAAAGCAGTGACAGCACTCCAAAACAACAAGCCCGTGATATCTTTTTCTCAGTTAAGAGGACTGAAAGAACACACACTATTTTGCTCCAGCTTTGCTGACCCCAAAGGTCACCAGATGTCTGTTATCAAAAGCTATCATGAAAACATAATCCAAGCAAGTATTTACAATGCTAGGTTTGTGGAAACATCTAAAATCTGTCTAACACAACCACTCTCTGTGTGTATTACTCACAAAACATGGCTGTCTTATTCAGAGATTAGCAATTATTGTAATGAGATACTGTCGGAGAGGGTCAAATAGTACTTCCTGCAGTTTACACATCTTGATTTCCTGGTAAACAAACTGAAAGGCAGGTGGAGCACTTAGATCACTGGTAAACAAGTATGCTCACGTGACCAAAACCAAACCAGGTGAACTAATTAGTTGCAAATACAATGTATAATTGTTCCAACTTAACTGCATCAGAAATAAAAATAACTTAGCAAAATGCAGATTTTTTTCTCTAACATTGGATAAATGGCAATTCTGTACTATATGATGTTTTTTAAGCATGGCTAAATATAAAAGAATCTTTTAAGTTAACTGAAGTTCAAATATACACATGCAATAAACTGCTGCTGAAGTTCTATTAGAATGAGGAATCAGTACACATCTTATGATAAAAACTCAATCACAAAAGTTATTCTTGAAAAAATCTGAAATCTGAGAAACAATTGCTAACAGCTGTATTTGGAGGTTTATAATTTTCACTCTTTTTTCAGAACAGAAAGGAAATAAACAATAGAACTTTCTAAAAAAATATTATTTAAAAGCAAGCAAAATAACTCTAAAGTGCAATTTAAAAGAAAAATATAACAATAGTTGGCTAAAGATGTCAATTGCAGGCTCCTTTACAGCACAGAGCAAGAGGCTACTTGGTTTGATAGCTTGACACAAATCAAAATTGTCACAGATATTAGCTTGGAAGGTTGTGATGTTATTTAAGTGTCTAGAATCCCCCCTCCCTCCACTGTCTGCTAAAAAGGGGGTGCGAGATCCTCTGGTAGAGAAGAATTTGATCAATAAAAATAATCCTCTACCCCAGATATTTAAAAAAAAATCTAATGTGCAAGAAGCAAGAGAATCTGCATTTAATTTCTCTAAAATACTTTTTTGTTGTAACTGAAAGCAATGGACTAATCTCCTCAACTCCTTCATATTTCAACTGGATACTCTTCCCTCTCCCTCTCCAACGGAGACAGTGCTCATGCCTTTGACTGCCTAAGACTGTTTTCCTCCCAAAAATCTTAAGTCACAGAGGAGACTGACACCGGCGGGAGAAGGCTATTGCTTCCCTATTTAACTGACAGAATCCACAAACGAAGAAAAGTTAAGTGGGTCCAGTTTACAATCAGGCTCTCCCTGATGGAGCTTCTTCAGGAGTTGACAGGGGCCATGACACTATAAAGAGTAAAACTCCATAAAAACAGTAACCAATGGGAAAGGAAGCCTCTTACCCTCAAGAGTAACATGGGGAGCACACAAAAGGGACATCAACTTTCCTCTCTGAGAAACAGTTCAGCATGCAGCCACAGGAAAGCAGCAAACTGACAAATCTGGAGAATGAAATCCAGGTACAGAATGGGCATTGGCAACGCAAACTTCCACTAACTATACTGTCAACATACCCTGACCCTATCTCAAAATCACCTCTAGGAACAAGGACCTGATTCAAAATCTACAGAAGTAAATAGAAAGAATCCTATTCACTTCAAGCCTAGAGAGCATATCCTAGGCTGAGACCTCGTCTACACTAGAAAGGTTTGCTGGTACAGCTGTATTGGCAAACCTTTCTAATGGAGAGACAACCTATACTGGAAAGAGAGTTCTTTTGCTAATGTAGCTAATACCAGTTCCATAAATAAATAAGCAGTATCATCAAAAGGACATTTTTGCCAGCACAACTGCATCTACACTACAGCTTTTATCAGCCTAGCTATGTCTGTTAGGGAGTGTGGTTTTTTCGCATTCCTAGCTGACATAGCTATGCTAGCAAAACTTTAAAGTATAGACCAGGCTTGAGTGCACACTTAGTTATTGGTGTTTCTACAAAGACTGTCCACAATAGTACCATCTCACTGCTAAAAGTATGATGGTGGTTTGAGTAGGACACCTGTCCACCAATAAACCAGGCCCCATGATTAAATGTAGTTTGTAAATTAAAAACATTCCAAAAATTATGCTAATATCATCAGCAAAAATAGTAATGAGGATTCTTCTTATAATATATTTATATTTTATACTGTTGATTTAAAACATTATCTTGAGATTGTTAAATGTAATAAAAGATTATTTCATGAATTAGCATGGCCATAATTGTCGTAACAAAATGCAGAGAAACATCTCATTCCCTTTAAAAAAATTCAAAACATCAAAATTGTATAGCTGGAATCTGTTGGGTTGGGGGGTTTTTTCCTCCTTTCTTACAAAAAGTGACTCTTGTAAAAAGAGATGGTTAAAAAATACAAATCTTCAAGCAGAAATAGAGCCTTGTGCTTAGAGAAAAATCTCAGCGAAGCTCTCTTTACTATAGTTTAAAAAATACTTTTCCATAAACAGTACACAGTTCATAGTGAAATCAATGGGAATTTACCTCTGACTTCATGAGAAGAGATAGTGAGTTAGGGCCTGACATTAGAAACTTTTTATCCAAAAAATTCTTACTCATAAAAATAGTCCCAATGAATTTAATAGGTCATACATGATTTAGGGTTTTTATGGGATGGTACATGTGTACTAGAGTTATTCAGATATTAGCTATTGAGGTGAACAATTCTTCTCAGATCATTTCAATACACATTACCTAATAATTACATTTTGAAGTGTGGGCAACAAAATAGGATACATCTTTAGTAAATGTTCCCAGATCACCCACAACTCCAAGCCAGATACCAGCGTTAACAAGATTGCATGCAATAAAGGTTATTTTCTGCCCCTTCCAACCACCAGAGGCCCTCCAGGGACTCATCTCACCTCACACTTGTCAGTTGCTAGCTTAATTGTATAATGCCCAAGTCTCATGAGGCCCCAAAACTGCTAAAATATTGGAAAGTTTAAAAAGAGATCTGACAAGGTAAGGAAACTATTTCTGTGCTTGCTTCATTTAAATTAAGATGATTAAAAGCAATATTTTTCTTCTGCATAGTAAAGATTCAAAGCTGTATTAAGTCAATTTCCAGCTGTAAACTTTTGAAAGAACAACCATAATGTTTTGTTCAGAGTTACAAACAACCTCTATTTCCGAGGTGTTTGTAACTTTGAGGTTCTACTGTAGGCATATTTTTACTCTTATCTGTACTTTCAGAAGGCAAGCAGTTCCTCGCTAACAAGAACATTGAGGCTGACCTTCAGAGGTGGCTCTGAGTAGAGTACATTGCAGTAGACAAAGGTAGAAGTAACAGAAGTCCTGGACTGTTGGATTTCTGTTGCGCAGTCCACATTACAGGGGAAAGGCTACAGTCTCCAAGTAAACGGCAAATAGTGAAAGACACTATGGCCAGGGCTTTGCATTTTACGTTATTCCTTAGCCACCAAATTTGCTGCAGAATCCACGTGTCACTCCAGAATATAAAAAACTTTCCTTTAAAACAAAACAAATAGCTGTGAACATAACCTCCTGAATATGAACTGAATGAAACTGAAAAAGCAGCAGAGAGTCCTGTGGCATCTTATAAACTAACAGACGTATTGGAGTATGAGCTTTCGTGGGTGAATACTCACTTCTTCGGATGCATGTCAATGAAACTGATGCAGTCATCTAAGTATACAAACAGACAATATAAAAAATGGCTCTGTTCATCTCCATGATGTGTTAAATCTGAAACTTAGTGTTGATGGTTTCACATCAGTGTGGTTAAATCTTTCACTGCTAATGATCTGAGCAAGAATACCTAGCTAACACGTATATCCATTTATGTTAGCTGCACGAACAGATATTCATGGGCAAGAGGGACAAGTAGGCCAGCTGAATACTATCAGAATTTGCTGGGGTGAAGCACCAGCAATTCAAACCATTCCTACGTTCCCTGACCCCTAAAATCTCAAGTTACTTCCAACTCTGCCCACCAGAAGAAGGGAAACTAGAGATGCAGATTCTTCTCCTCTACCAAAAGTCTCCATCACCTCTTCCAAAAAAACCAAATGCATCTCACGTCTTCAAAAGTAACAAATCTTTCAGCCATTCCCTTTCTGATGAAGTGCAATTCCCACCTCCCAAGCAATCTGGAACGAGTGAGAAGTCTTACTCATTGGGCCAGATTCTAACACACTTAACACATCTGAGTACTACTTTATTTCATGAGTGGTCCCACCACGAGGCCATTCATAGAGTAAGCTAATATTTAATATTCAGTATGGGGGGAGAGGGATAGCTCAGTAGTTTGAGCATTGGCCTGCAAAACCCACGGTTGTGAGTTCAATCCTTGAGGAGCATAACCTGGAACTGTGGGATTGCTGTGCCCCCTTAACCTTCCAGCCTGGACAATCTCTCACAATCCTTTGCTAGTGACAAGCAGCAAACCCCTCCAGGTGCTGTTATCATAGCCACCAACCTAACTAAGTTGCATAAGCTGGACTCGATGGATGCCTAGAGACCAGGACCGGAGTCAATGGTATGGGTGTCAGCCCCCCCCACCCTGTACTGAGGGAGGGTCAGAGGCTCCCGCATGCCAGATCCAGCCCGGTGCTGGTCTCCATTTTTCTTAGGGGATGCAGAAGAGTCGCCTCAGGACCTCACAATTGGCCTTCTGAGACCTCATTTTTGGTGCCGACGACAGAGAACTACTCCTGCGTCTCTTTGGAGAAGCCCCTGCCCCAGAATGGGAGGCAATAGCACTTTCCAAGCTGGAGGGGCATCTGTGGCCCAAGGAAGGCCTCAGTACTAGGTCAGGCCTGATGGCCTGTTCAAGCAGGTGCTGCTTGAGGCAAAGGTCCCATGCCACCAGAGTCCTCTTCTTGAACAATCTTTAGATGGAACAGCTCTCTTTAAGGTGGGCTTCGCCAAGACAGAGCAAGAACCTCATGTGGGGGTTACTGTTGGGAATCGCCACTCCACACACAGGACAACGCTTGAACTCTGGTGAGGGCATCACTGGGGAGCACTACCACTATACTATTACTCTAATACTAACTAAACTATTAACTATGCACATTAAAACTAGGCTAAGACGATGAACTGAGAGATTATGAAATGACAACCACACAGAGCTCTGACTTCAGCTGATGGGCAGTGAGAACGAACTGACGTGGGGTCAGGGCAGTGTTGCCTCATATAGCCAGGGAAGGAGTTACAGGCATGAGGTATGAGCGCTGCCTCTCTATGGGTACAGCTAGGCAAAAGTCTCTGGTTCCAACTCGCACACCCCTGCTCGGAATACACATCTGCATCTACTCAAAGAAAAAATAATATTACATTAAAGGAATAAATCCCATAGCATTTTAACTTTCTTGCATGAATAATTTGTGTGTCCTCCTCATTTGGGGTCTTTGTCCATCAAAACTTTCCATCACTACCAGACATGGGCTGGATTTGAAATGGCGAAAGAGACAACAGAAACTATACACATCAGTCCCTTAAGCCACTGAGCCTCCAACTGTCTTACATTTCTGAATTTAGCATTTTATGAATAAACTCGAGTCACATTAGGATAAACTATTTAATATCTGAATTTTCAATTAAACATTTTCCAGTATTTTCTCACTTATTAGCGCTTGAAAACAATTCAAACATATCTATGTACACACTTATTTTGGGATTTTTTTTACTAACTAGTGGGAAACAACACTCCTGAACCAGCTATATAAAGTATCTACAAAAAACCCAATACTTTAACAGCCTGGCATTCGCTTTTTATAATATAGTTTAGCATTAAACATGAATTATTTTCTCAAACTGATGGCTTTCAGAAGGTTTGCAATCTACGTTTTCTTTCCAGAACACAGGACAGAGGTTTATTTAATAAATTAGATCTCTTACTATAAAAACTAGGAGATCATTTTGTATAAACAAGATATCTTTAATATACAACTCTAGATATACCTTGAAAGGCTTAAGAACAAAAAAGAAATGTTGAAGGCTATGCATATTTTTTAGAAAAGATACAAAAGACTGAACAAAGCTATAAATGTATATCCTTTCATTTATCTATCAACATAAAATAGACACACACACACACACACACACACACAGCCTGTGAGAATACAATATTCATTTTGCTGCAGAAGAACAGACATTGCATAACAATGAGATTTGCTAATGAAATCAGCCATCAACCTGGAATACATATGTATTAAACCAAGACCTCAGTGTCATTTTCTTTTTGCATCGTTTGTTCTCTCTCTCATTTTTCTCGACCTTTCAATATTTTGTCCTCCTTCAGGTTTCATTGCTTCAAGTACAGCAATATTGTTCAATATTGTATTAACACTATAGATGCAGCACTTTTCATTTTATCACATTTATTTTTGTTAAATGTAGAAGCTAATTGCACCGGTTCCCATCAGCATTGTTAATGTACCTTTGAAAGAAAAATCAGTGGTGCTAAGGAGACAAAGGAGGTTATTTCTATTGAAAATTGAAGTAACGTCTAATAAAAATTGAAGATTACTTGGTACATAAATCATGTAGAAACTTTTACAACTAGACCAGTGTTTACCTACCTGTTAATGCAGAGATTTTACATAAAAAATATATATTACCCTTGTATTTAATGGTTAAATGTGGCCATCGTGTAAAACTATGACATGAATGAAAATAATTGCTTTACTAACTCCCAAAATCACCATAATTTTAATAAGCCATCACACTTAGTAACAACACAGACAACATATATTTTACACATTGATTTGAAATACACACACTTACCTGAGAAGTAGAATTCTTAAAAAAAATAATCAAGATTATTTACTGTTTATGCATGGAATGATGCACTTTGCAGCTGTTCACTACACAAGATCAATGAATTACAAAAGTCTGTAAAATGCTATTCAGCTCACCTAGCACAGTGATCCATATTTTACTTTTCTGAGATATATTTGGCTCCATACTGTTTTGTGAAGATGCCATATTTAAATGTTAAAAGCTTTCTACCTACACCATTTGCTGCCAGACCAGATTACCCAAACTGGATTTTGAGCAACTATAAAAATTAATGGCATAATCTACTGTGGAATGTAATTGTTCTTAATCTATGGTACTAATAATTTTAAGATAGTTGGTAGTACTTCAGCTAGTATTCCACTGTTAACATAATATCTGTATCAAGTTAACATGCTTCATTTTCAATGCACCCTATTGCCTAGCTCCAAGTAGCACACTGCATACTAACAAAAGCAGCAGAAATCACAAAGACACTTAAAAAGCAAACAAACATTCTCTAGAACACCTGAAATCTTTGTAGACTGTCACTTGCTTATAAAAATCGGCTTTTCGCTACAGTGGAGTTATAGACATAATTGTATTGGTTTTGGGGGCATAAGGAAGAATCTATGTAATTCATAAAGTAATTTCTGTTTTCAAAGAAAAAGCTATTCATCCTGCCACCTGATACTTCCCTGTCCACTCAGAATTGGCTCTTCAGAGACAAGAGAAAAATCAGAAGGTAATTGTACCATAAATTAAGGTGAATGTTTGGGAAGGTCTGGAAAAATATTAAGAAAATTTCAGAATCTGATTCCCTTAAAAAAGGAGGATTGGATGAATGGACTGTAAGGTGGATAGAAAGCTGGCTAGAGTGCCAGGCTCAATGGGTAGTGATCAACGGCTCGATGTCTAGTTGGCAGCCAGTATTAAGCAGAGTGCCCCCGGGGTCAGTCCTGGGGCCGGTTTTGTTCCAACATCTTTATTAATGATCTTGATGATGGGATTAATTGCACTCTCAGCAAATTTGCAGATGACACTAAGATGGGAGGAGAGGTAGATACACTGGAGGGGAGGGATAGGGTCCAGAGTGACCTAGACAAATTGGAGGATTGGGCCAAAAGAAATCTGATGAGGTTCAACAAGGATAAGTGCAGAGTCCTGCACTTAGGAAGGAAGAATCCCATGCACCGCTACAGGATGGGGACTGACTGGCTAAGCAGCAGTTCTGCAGAAAAGGACCTGGGGATTACAGTAGATGAGAAGCTGGATATGAGTCAGCAGTGGGCCCTCATTGCCAAGAAGGCCAACGGCATATTGGGCCTATTAGTAGGAGCATTGCCAACAGATCGAGGGAAGTGATTATTCCCCTCTATTCAACATTGGTGAGGCCACATCTGGAGTACTGCGTCCAGTTTTGGTCCCCCCACTACAGAAGGGATGTGGACAAATTGGAGAGAGTCCAGCGGAGAACAACGAAAATTATAAGGGGGCTGGGGCACATGACTTACGAGGAGAGGCTGATGGAACTGAGGTTATTTAGTCTGCAGAAGACTAGAGTGAGGGGGGATTTGATAGCAGCCTTCTATTTCCTGAGGGGGTTGCCAAAGAGGATGGAGCAAGGCTGTTCTCAGTGGTGACAGATGACAGAACAAGGAGCAATGGTCTCAAGTTGCAGTGGGGGAGGTCTAGGTTGGATAGTAGGAAAAACTATTCGACTAGGAGGGTGGTGAATGACTGGAATGGGTTACTTCGGAAAGTGGTGGAATCTCCATCCTTAGAGGTTTTTAAGGTCAGCCTTGACAAAGCCCTGGCTGGGATGATTTAGCTGGTGTTGGTCCTTCTTTGAGCAGGGGATTGGACTAGATGACTTCCTGAGGTCTCTTCTAACCCTAATATTCTATGATTCTATACCTTTACCATCACCAGGGCCATCAAATGTACTGAGTCACTACTGTAGTTGCCAGAGAAGAACCCCATCAAAATATCAGACAAAAGAACAACCAAGATACCACAGTGAAATAAAATATAATTAAAAAAATATTCTTCACGCATACAGAAGCGCATGACACAGCCAATCCTGCATTTTTACACAACCAATGCTTCCACTGGAGTCACTGAAAGTTTTGAGTGTTCACAGAATATATCGTTTAGGCTCCATTCTATCCTTCCATTTTTCCCCTCTTCCTTTTACATACCCAAAGTGTGCAACAACTTATAAGAAACTTCCAAGCGTCTCTATTTCAAAGGCTTAGTGTTTATTTTAAAATTCAAGAGATTCTGAATATAAAAGATGTAGAAGATTGTTCACAGTCACAATCTCGCAAAAATATTTTAAAACTCACTTTTAAGTATTTGTCTTTCTCCAGAAATCAGTATATATTACATTTTCAAGATGAATGCAATTGAACTGGTACAGGCACAGTTAATTCCATTGGGCTCACCTTCTGGAGCAAAGACTAAAACAACCTTGTGATGAACAGTGATTGCTTTCTGTAATTTTGACAATTGTCAAGTGGTTTAAAGAGTAGCACTGGCAGGTTATAGTTGTGAAATGCTTATACTTTTAATTTTAACAGTGATTGCAATATAGGTCAACTGTCCAATTCAACATCCTGTACATGAGGTTATACTCTCTTGGAGCCATATACTGCTCTCACTGACATCAACAGTTCCACCAGGGAGCACAGGTAAAGTGTGGCCCATTGTAGATGGGCCAGACTCACCCCTGCGGCGCCTCCTACTGGTCTCTCAGGGAATTAGCTCATTCTGGCGTCCGGAGCGCCCTCTGCAGGATGGTGATCCGCCTTCCAGCTACTGGCCCCCATGTCCCTCCCAGGACCCCAGTGCCCCTTTAACTGGGTCTCCCCCTCTCAGGGGAACCCCCACCCCACTATCCCTACTTTGCCTCAGTATTGGCTACTGCCCAGTCTCCATCTAGCCCCTATTCACTGGGGCAGACTGCAGTATTAGTCACTCACCATCAGCAAGGGGGTTTGGACCTGCTGCCTTGGCCTACCCCTGGGCTGCCCCCTGCAACTCCCAGTACCTCTTGGCCTAATGCTAGGCCGCAGCCTGGGGCTTTCCAGGCAGGAGCTCCCCAGCTCCTCTGCCTTTCCCCAGCCCTGCTCCACTCTGGGTACCTTGTCTAGCTCCCTGCAGACAGGCCCTTCTCCCTCTACAGGCAGAGGGAGAGTCTGGGCTCCTGGCTCACTGCCTCTTACAGGGGCCAGCTGGGCCTGATTGGGACCTGGCCACAGCTGAGCCTGTTTTCTCCCAAACAGCCCAGGCTTCTTGCCCCAGCTACAGCCCTCTCCTGGGCTGTTTTAAGCCCCAGAGGGCAGGAGCGGGTAACCACTCCGCTACATCCTTAAAATATACAATACTAATTCAAGAGATTAACTGAAGAAAGGATGTTTCTGTATTGTCCAGTTATACGTACATATAACTTCTCCGGCTCTAGTTTACACAAATATCCGAAGGATTAAGCAGCCATGGACATACCTTAAATATACTATACCAACCTTTAACAAATCCATGAGATAGTCTTATAGTGATGTGAAAAAATATTCATTGGGGTGAGAATATAAAACCGTTTCTTTCCAGCTACAATAAATGTGAACCCTAATTTTATGAATAAGGACTCAGTCCTACAAACTGAAGTTAATAGGAGTTGAAAGGCACTTAGTGCCCCCATAGCAGGTGCTCAGAACCGAATGCCATCAGGTGCTAACTATTCTGTACAATTTTATCGACACAACAGAGCATGTTACAGTATTTTTGGGTCATAAACCACCAACGCCAGTAAGAAAAAAAATGCAAAAATACAAATAACTGAATGTATATTATGTATTCTTGTTTTCCAGATCAATGAGAAAAAGTTCCAGAAATATACAATATATCTTGGCATTCTACCCTTTTTCTTGGATTAATTAGCCAGCTACAGTACAAACAATTTAAAAATTAACACACTGTCCAAAAATATATTGTATCCTTTTATTTCTGTAGTTTTGTGTAGTTTAAAAGTGACACTAGTTCTAGGGAACTAGAAAAGAATATAAAAAGTTCAGGGTTGTAGGGGGTGCCTTTTAATTTTAGTAACAAGCATATCAAGTATCAAAAATACTTCTGGTACTTACCTCGCTCAGAAATACAAGCTTACTTAAAAGCTTACTTCTTACAAATCTGGATAATAAAACATGTTTACGTTTCTTTATAATGAAACACCTCAATTTGTACTGAAGTACGATGACTACTATTTATCTATTTTAGGGAATAAAAGCAGAGGACAATTTATTAAAGCACAAGAGAAACTCCTGAACACTACAAGGTCACAGCCTGTGAGCTGAGCTGCTAGGAAAAACATCTATGATGCTCCATAGCTGCCATTTTTCTTCCTTGACAAAGACTCCATCTGCCACAGAGCCATTTACAGCCTCAGAGTCAGAATATCAATGATTTCCAACCATTTTGCAAGTCTGCTTTCACCTTGACATCACCTCTGTAATACATCTAAAACAGATGAAACATATATTCCCTCTACAAGCTCTGAGCCCATGCTTTATTCAGCTCATAGGCATTTAAGTTGTCCTCTAATGTACCATTTTTTATTCTCACTGAATTGTGTAAGAAGAATTTTAAAACTTCAAATTCCCTGTAATTTTTGCTGTTTTGCCTATCTTAAAATAAAGTTCATTTGTACAACTTCATAATAAGGGGAAAATATATTATGTACTTTCAAATACTGACTAAATGAAAAAAAATTACAAAATTATATGTATACATTTTAAAGTGTGTTATATTAAAACGGTTAACTACACACATGCACACAAACTTGAAATAAATACTGTTTTTATTTTTCAATTTTTTAAAAAAAGTTCCTGGGCCAGATCTTCAGACAGAGTAAACTGGTATAACTTCATTGAAACCAACAGAGCTACATCTGTCTACACCAGCTGAGGATCAGCTCTACATCTCTGGACCCACATAGAAATTCACAAGCTTATCCTCGAATTCTTATTTAGACTAAAAATGCTCACTCACATGAAAGGGAGTTCCAAGAACTGTGTCCACAGATGAACAGCAATAGAATAAAAAACTAAATAGAAATAGACTTCCCATCTCTTTAGACATAAGAATAAACATACCCCTACCATACCCTTCTGGCAAAGGCCTGAGTGAACATATTTCTTGCAAGCATTACATTATGAAACCCCATATCTCTAGCTTGCTTGCTAGCACAAATATATATACCTGCCCCTGGATATTTCCATTACATGCATCTGAGGAAGTGGGTATTCATCCATGAAAGCTCATGCTCCAAAACGTCTGTTAGTCTATAAGGTGCCACAGGATTCTTTGCTGCTTTTACAGATCCAGACTAACACGGCTACCCTCTGATACTTGACATTATGAAACCCAATATTCAGCCAGGTGACAACCTTGCCTCTAGTTTTGCAGATGCAATTTTTTTTATCCTGTAAATAGTCACAATTTTGGACTCCCAATGACTTATAGATGCAAGAGCAGCAATTATATGTCTGAATGCATGAATCTAGTAGTTAGACGTCCAGCTGTTGCCATTTGAACCCTCAGTTTGTTACTCATGCTGATGCAAGTACTTGAGGACAGCTACAGAATGACACACAAATTCTGACAATTCAGGTCTTTATATTTACAAAACACACATACTTCATTTTACAGGAACAAATCTGTGCGTACAAATACACTCCTATCCAAAAGGCAAATGAGATGCGATGACAGCCATTTGATAAACAACAACTATCCTAACTAGCGTTACCAGGCATCCAGTTTTCAACTGGAACACCTGGTCAAAAAGGGACCTTGATGGCTCTGGTCAGCAACACTGATTGGACTGTTAAAAGTCCGGTCGGCAGCACAGCGGGGCTAAGATAGGGTCCCTGCGTGCTCTGACTCCACACAGTTCCTGGAAGCACCCAGCAAGTCCCTGCAACCCCTAGGTGCAGGGATGGCCAGGGAGGCTCCATGTACCGTCCCCGCCCCGAGTGCCAGCTCCACAGCTCCCATTAACCAGGAACTGCAGCCAATGGGAGCTGTGGGGGTGGCGCCAACAGGTGAGGGCAGCGCACTGAGCCCCATCTGCCCCTGCACCTAGGGGCTATAGGGGCATACCAGCCACTTCTTGGAGCCTTCCTGGAACCCGCACCCTAAACCCCCTTTAGCACCCCAACCCCTTTCCCCAGCCCTGAGCCCTCTCCCGCACCCAAACTCCCTTCTAAAGCCCTCATCATATATCCCCTCCCACACTCTGAATGCCTTGGCCGAAGCCCTCTCCTGCACCCCAAACCCCTCATCCTCTGCCCCATACCAGAGCCCACATCCCTAGCTGGAGCCCTCACCCCACACACACCCTAACCCCCTGACCCAGCCTGGAGCCCTGTCCCACACCCTGAACCCCTAATTTTTTGCCCCACCCCAGAGCCCTCTCCACCTCCACAGCCCAACCTCTGCCCCAGCCTAGTGAAAATTAATGAGTGAGTAAGGGTGAGGGAGAGTGAGCAATGGAAGAAGAGGGGATGGAGCGAGGAGTGGAACCTCGGAGAAGGGGCAGGGCAGAGGCAGGGCCTCAGGCAGAGGCGAGGAAGGGTGTTCAGTTTTCTGCAATCAGTAAATTGCCAACTCTAATCCTAACCCTGTAACCACCTCACCTGCACGCTTACCACTTCTCTCTCCCCTGGACTACAATTAATATTCCAATCCTGGGTGTAATTTCAAACAGCTTCAGATTTTTCTTTTTTAAAGCCATCAGGAGATGTTTCCTTCTTCCCCACTCAAATGTAGAGTTTTCCCTGAAACGTACCTAAACTAAACTGGCAGGCTAAAGCATTCCACTCAATATCTTTCTAACTGCCTTCATGACACTGAGCAAGAGATACACACAAACAGTATATTTTCAGGTGTAGAAGAATGTCATATATTCAACACATCTCTTATTCCACAAAAATATTGTGTTCCTTTCTCCAACCCCAAATAATCCCAATATCCATTCCATTTGTCCCTCTTCTTTCACGCCCAATATCAATGCCACCCCTCCTTCTGCCAGCCATTTCATCATTCTTGCTGTCCAGTCATATGCTTGTGCTGGTGGTAGGGAAGAGGGGCATGCAGGCGACACAAGATCAGAAGGCTGACCTGTATGGGTAGTGGTTTGTAAATTGATGCCAAGCTGGTAGTAAACTGAGCAGCTCTCAGCCTGCACTCATGCTGGGCCATAGGGTGCATGCTGAGGCTCCATGCTCTGCCCTGTTTCTAAGAGTGCTCATGAAGACATTATTGCATTAGTTTAAATTTGGAAGTTTACCTTCACAACCAGAGGGCTAGAATTATATTTTTAATCTAAAAACTTAAATTATGGAGGAGAAAGTTCCTTATTTACCAAAACATAACCAAAAAGCTTCTCACTCCACTAACTGGGAAAAATAATTTTAAAGATCAGTTATAATATATCTATAAATATAGTTACACACATTTCCTTAAAAAATCCACTGATTACAGACACACAGTTGTGTTTTATGTTTTGAAAGATCTTTGAACTTTAGACTTTGCAAGTAAACATAACTAATACGAATTCTCCTTTTTTTTTTTGCAAACCTATTACTGCTATTAAACAGATAAAACCAGCTGGTCTTAACAATAAAGTGATATTACAGAAAATTCAATTTACATCTGAACCCTTCCAGTTGCCATCTGTACAGTAAAGCTTAATAAACCACTTATTCCTCCTTACAGATGCTAATCATGGACTGACAATACACAATCAAAATCTGTTCTTTAACTCTTTTAGGCCATTATTAAGTCTGGTTATCAACAGCAATATCAACATAGTTGGGAATAATTATTCTTGTTCATCTAAAGCAATATTTATGTTACTATTGCTTTAAAACAGTTTGCCCACCCATCTTGAACACAGGACAAAAATGATGTGCCTAACTGTAAAAGTAGATCAGAGCAGATCTAAGCAAGTAGCCTTTAAAAGCCATTTAGACTTTATATTTTCCTTGAAAGAAACCATAAGAAACATGAAAATATTTTTGCGGTTTCTTTCCACACTGCTATTTACCCTATCAAGCAAATTTGCATTCATCAGTAACAAAATATATATTATTTATTTTTATTGCTGCAATTCAAAAACATTTGCTGACAAATCAACACAAACATCCATCTTATTCAAAGGCAATAAACTATTTTTATTTTAAAGTAAAGCAGTTTTACTACATATAATTGTGTAAATAAGGGGGAGAAATCTTAATTTTTAAAAGGTGTAATTTCCTCTTCCTTTTATTTAAAACAGGTATGCTTATTACCTTATGCTTAAAACTGTGTTAAAAGAGCTTATTATTCTTAGTTTCTCAGTAAATTATAATTATTGTTATTATGCTTAAGTAAAGATGTAATTAAATCTGCAGGTGCTGCACCATGTAGGAAGCGGTTAATTCTTATGCACCTTTTGGGATGTTTTATTTTGGAATATCTAATTTTTTGTCTCCAGTGTTTCTTGTTTTTAAACCAAAATGCTTGTTTTCTTGCTGCAAAAAAAACAGCTTGATATAACTTTACAAAAGAATCAATGCCACTTCTTTCAGCAGTGGGAGGGGAAGGGCATGATTTGAGGAGCTTACAAAGATCACTAAGGATATGTCTACATTGCAATTAAACACCTGCAGCTGGCCTGTGTCAGCTAACGCAAGCTTACAGAGCTGTTTCATTGTGGTGTAGATGCTCAGGCTCTAGCAGGAGCCTGCCCTCCCCACTCTCCCCTCCCAGAGCCCAGGCTACAGCCTGAACATCTACACTGCAATGAAACAGCCCTGTGAGCCTGAGTAGCTGACATGGGCCAGCCACGAGTGTTAACTGCAGTGTAGACATATCCTTACATAACACCAAGCACAACTCGAGAGATCTCCTGTGACTAAGGTGTTTAGATCAGTGGCTCTCAACCTTTCCAAACTACTGCACCCCTTTCAGGAGTCTGATTTGTCTTGCATACCCCCAAATTTCACCTCATTTAAAAACTTGCTTACAAAATCAGACCTAAAAATACAAAAAAGTGTCACAGCACACTGTTACTGAAAAATTGCTTACTTTCTCATTTTTACCACATAATTATAAAATAAATCCACTGGAATATAAATATTGTACTTACATTTCAATATACAGTATATAGAGAGCTGTATAAACAAATTATTGTCCCTATGAAATTTTAGTTTGTACTGACTTTGCTCGTGTTTTTTATGTCACCTGCTGTAAAACTAGGCAAATATCAAGATGAGTTGATGTACGTCCTGGAAGACCTCTACATACCCCTCATGGAGACTCACTGGTTTAGAGGATGAAACAGGGCCAGTGAAGCAGCGTATTTGCAGATATATTGGCTATTCTCCAAGAAGGAAGAGAGTGCAGTAGGCAGGAAGCCCAACACTACACTGAAGCTGCAGAAGCAGCAACAGGGCATCCTGGAAACCTGAGAGTGGCAACATACAGTTCATTTACTCCTCCCTTTATCAATAATTTCTCTTTAAAAGTTTCTGGTTCTCAGTCTGTATTCTAATCCAACTGCTATGTTAAATTCAGATTTAATCTGTACTTAGACTACCATATTTACTTTGTTCAGATTAGCAGATGGAATGCTGACAAGCCGTACTAACTAGTTGTAGAATAATACTGAGATGCTCACGTAACTGCCTTAAATGTAAACCTGATGCTCTTGAGCTCATTAATTTACTAGCTTACAAATTCATAAAAAGCAATACCTTCCCTGTAAATAAATAAATAAGTAAGTAAGTAAGTAAGTGTCCTTGGTAATTCACTTCCGGCTTTCAGAGCCATCAATCCAAACATTGAGGACTTCTCCAAACGTGATATTCAGAGCTACCAATGGCTACAGAGCTTTGTTTTTAAAAGTCTCTTCTCTCCAGAGGGAAAAGTCTTTCATACTTCTAGGCATTAATACATGTGCCCAACTCTTCCTTAACTTCTTTTCTGATCTGAGAGCTGGTCTACACTATGGGGGAAAATCGATCTTAGATACGCAACTTCAGCTATGTGAATAACGTAGCTGAAGTCGAAGTATCTAAGATCGAATTACTCACCGTCCTCATGGCGCGGGATCGATGTCCGTGGCTCCCCCTGTCGATTCCGCAACTCCGTTCGGGTTGGTAGAGTTACAGAATCGATATAAGTGCGTTCGCGGATCGATATATCGCGTCTAGATGAGACGCAATATATCGATCCCCGAGCAATCGATTACTACCAGCTGATACTGTGGGTAGTGAAGACATACCCTTAGATTCTGATTTCCAAGAAAAGTTCTTGAATGGTGGCTCTGAAAACTAGAAAGAAAACTATGTAACTTTCACCTCTAATTACTCTAAGAAGTCTGCAGCTGAATGCAATTCCCACCAATTCTAGGAAGTCTGTATGGTAAAGTCTGGGAAAAGGTATAAATGGGACTCCAATTTGGGGTCAAATTCTAAAGTTAAAGCCTCTTCTCACTCACCCCAATTAGCCACTATCTCTTTGGTAAAATATTCACCAAATATTATCCCACCTTCTGCTTGGTTGGTCTTTCAAATTTAGGCTGCTATTTGTTTAGCTAAAACCTTATAGGAAGCTTTTATTATATTTTCTTATCATTCAATCCAGTTTCCCCATGAAGTTGTTAGAGCAGAGTATGCATAGAATTCTCAATAAAGTAGCCTAAATTCTTCCCAGGTAAGAAAAGGGGGAAATTTTTCCCTTAGGAGCTGCTTGTTCCTTGTTCAGGTACATTAAAGTGGCTGAGCTAGCACACATACTCAATTGCCTTTGAAATTTTAAGACTTCCTCTGTTTCTAACAATTTTTTGTGCAGCCCAGCACCCATTTGAATTTTGCATGTATTTGTATTTTGTATGTGCTCTCCAGTTTATCTAGCTCAGAGGTGGGCAAACTTTTTGGCCTGAGGGCTGTGACGGGTTTTAGAAATTGTATGGAGGGCCAGTTAGGGGAGGCTGTGCCTCCCCAAGCAGCCAGGAGTGGCCTGGTCCCCGCCCGCATCCAACCCCCCCTGCTTCTTGCCCCCTGATGCCCACCCAGGACTCCTGCCCCATCCAACCCCCCTGTTCCCTGACTGCTCCCCCAGGACCCCTGCCCCACCCAACCACCCTTTCTCCCTGTCCCCTGACTGCCCCTCGCCATCCCATCCAACCCTCCCTCCTTCCTGATTGTCCCCTGGGACCCCTGCCCCCATTCAACTCTCCTGTTCCCTGCCCTCTGCCCACCCCGACCCCTATCCACACTCCTGCCCCCTGACTACCATCTCCCCAAACTCCCCTGCCCTCTATCCAACGCCCCTCCCCTTACCACACTGCCTGGAGCACCAGTGGCTGGCAGTGCTACAGCCGTGTCACTCAGAGTACCAAGACAGGCAGCCACGCCACCACAAAGCACAGAGCACTGGGTCGCACCATGGCTCTGCAGCAGCGCCACCCAGAGCATTGCACCGGCGGCACAGTGAGCTGAGGCTGTGGGAGACAGGAAACAGCAGGGGAGGAGCCGGGGCCTAGCCTCTCAAGCCAGGAGCTCAGGGGCTGGGCAGGAGGTTCCTGCGGGCCGGATATGGCCCACGGGCCATAGTTTGCCCACCTCTGATCTAGCTGAATTCTGCTAATGTTCTGACAAGGCAATCACAAAGGGTTCCTTCTTTTCAAAGAGCTTGTACACTGGTGGTGCCTGAAGACAGAATTAAGGAAATGTTTTCTTTTGCATTTGGGTGCTACAAAATATTCTGACTAGGTTACCTACTTTTCAGGCATTGGACTAATTGGATCTGCATTTTGGAAGTGGGCAACAGTTTACACTGCTTTTTTGAGGGCTCTAAGTAGATTTCGAGGTTGTACGGTTCTCAGTATAATATCCTGAGAATATTACAGTAAGTAATAAAAGACAGACCTGTACAGGCATTCAGGAACCGTGTCAATCATTATTTCTGATCTGGGACTAGTATGCATAATTAGAAGCTCTCAAGTGGCCTTTCCTCTGCAGCTTGAGTACACGAGAATGAGTCCTGGGTGAAGATGGTAAGAGATGCAAGAAAGTACCTGCTTTCACCAGGTGCAGGTTGGGATTAGGTTCATGTAAGAGATTAATTCCCTTTTACTCCAAAAGTGTCCTGATTTGGCAGGACTAAGATGGGAGTAAGATTTTATTGTCTGCCATTTTTCTTGGCTGATGTTCTTCTTATTACATTGCTTTCCAGCAGACACATGTGAGTTTCATAAGAATAGGTTGTGCCTACAAGAATGCAATTCCTGACTTAGAGTATGGTTTTCCCTAGATTTAATTCTTCTCTTTCTTTACCAAGGTATCCAGGAATCCCATGGTGATCATAACTATATATGCAGAACAAACAGGTACACTGAGTTAGCACATGACCAGCATGCAAAATAACCTTGTAGCTACACTGAGCACAAGCAAGCCTCCTCTGGCTATTTTCTCACAGATTTCTTTTAAATGCTTAAGAGAAAATTGCTCAAAGCCACAAAGATTACTACCTTTTCATAACTGTTATTCAAGATACACTGCACATATCAATTCCAATCTAGGTGCGTGCGCTCACCCTGAGCACAACCACCGGAAAATTTTCCCTCAGTGGTATCCATCAGGTTGACTCTGGTGCCCCCTGGAGTCGCATGCTCAAAGTTCCGGTATAAAGGGTCCTGCCAACCCCCGATTCCCTCAGTTCCTTTTTGCCAGCTAATTCAGACAGATAGGTAGGAGGGAGGGTCTTGGAATGGTTATGTTCAACACATCTCAAACAACAGTAATGGAAAGGTTAGTAACTGTTTTTTCTTCTTCGAGTGCTTGCACACATCTATTCCAATGTAGGTGACTCCCAAGCAGTTGTGCAGGCGGAGGGTTCGGCGTTTATCAATATGCTGATTGCAAAACCACTCTGCCAAATCCAGCATCAACTGTAGCCTGCTGGGTGGTGGTATAATGAGATGCGAAATTGTGAACTAAGGACCACACTGCTGCTCTACAAATGTCCTGGACAGGAACTTGTGCTACAAATGCTGTCGAAGATGCTTGGGCTCTCATGGTATGTGCTGTCAGGGCAGGTGGGGCTGGAACCTTTGCCAGGTCGTAGCATGTGCGGATGCAGGATGTGATCCATGACAAAATTCTCTGGGCTAAGACAGAAAGACCTTTTATCCTTGCTGCAGTACCTGTGAATAGTTGAGTAATTTTCCAAACCGTCTTAGTCCTTTCTATGTAGAAGGCCAGCGCACATCTGATGTCTAGTGAACGGAACCTCTACTCTTTTCCGTTGACATGTGGTTTCGGATAGAAAACCAGCAGGAAGATATCCTGGTTACTATGGAACTGTGAAACCACCTTTGGAAGGAAAGCTAGATTGGGATGCAACTGGATCTTGTCCTTGAAGAATACTGTGTATGGTGGTTCTGAAGTGAGGGCCGAGATCTCTGAGATCTTTCTGGCAGAAGTAATGGTCACTTCCAGGACAGGTAGAGCAGAGAACACATTGCCAGCAGCTCACATAGGGCCCCTGTCAGTTTTGATAATATCAGGTTGAGGTTCTAATGAGAGATTGGGTGACATACCTGGGGGTATAATCTCTCAAACCCCTTAAGAAACTGATTAAAGATGCTGTTTGTTTCACCCATGGATGAAAAGCTGAGCTTGAGGCCAGATAGACCCTAACAGATGACAGGGTTAGACCTTGTTGCTTCAGGTATAGTAAGTAGTCCAGACTGAATGGTATTGATGACTGCATAGGCGAGATATCCTTCTGCGTAAACCAGTGGTTCCCAAACTTCAACAATCTGTGAACACCTTTCCCTAAAGTGTCCAGTCTCGCGAACCCTCTCCTAAAAATGAATATTTCCAGGGATTTTCTCCTTTATCTGAGTATAAATTATAAAAGCAGTGATCTGGGAAATATAAAATTTGTTTTTATGACATGCATATTACACACTCTTTATTATTATTATAATTACAGTATTATTACATTATGAAAACGGCAACACTCTTCCAAGATCTCACTTTCATAGCTTGTATCACTTTGAATAAGTCTGTTATAAGACAAGGCTCCTATGATCTATGTGAAACATCACGAAGGCATTTAAGAAGCCAACTCAAAGAGTTCCTCCTATACAAGCATTCCGGTCTTGAGCAGTCCAGGCAAACAATGCGCATTACAACAAAGCTTAAACTTGTTCTTCGTAACAATTTTAAAAATCAATACTAGCTGCCTATTTAATTTTAAAAACAGCAAAAAACATCCACCTCCCTTTCCATTTCTTATAAGCAGTCTTGAAGTGTAAATCTCCTCAGTGTGATAGATATGCTTGCTTTGATCTGCTTAGCTCCTGGAAGTCCAGGGGCTCTGGGCTCCTGGCCCCGTGCTGCCCAGGATCTCTAGGGACAGCTCTGTCCGCTATTATGGAAATTTTTCCGCAAGAACCCCCTGTAACATTTTGCGAACCCCAGTTTAGGAACCACTGGCGTAAACCAAATCAAGAACCTCTTCCACTTTGCCAGGTACATAGCTCTAGTGAACAGCTTCCTCGCAGACCTGCTCCGAGCATGCTAGTTTCCAGACTGTCAGATGAAGGGATTCAAAGTTCGAGTGACGCAGGCAGCCATCGCCCTGAGAGATCAGGTCTGGATACAAAAGGTAGAAGGATTGGCGTCCGAGATATCTAGGAAAGTGACAAATCACTGCTGGCGTGGTCAGGCAGAGGCTATCAGGATGACTCGCAATCCGCTCCTTCTGATCCTCAGCAAGACCTTGTGTATCAGAGGAATGGAAAGAAATGCGTAGACGATATGACCACCCAAGAGAGGAGGAAGGCTTCTGTGAGACATCCAGAGCTGTGACCCAGGAGGGAGCAGAATTAAAGACACTTCTTCTTGTGCTTCATCATGAACAGATCTATCTGGGGAGATCCCCACCTCTGGAAAATGGTGTTCATGACATCTGGATGAATGGATCACTTCTGGTTGATTGGAGAAGAATCTTCTGAGATGATCTGCTAGCTCATTCTGTGATCCTTGCAGATAGGAGGCCTCAAGATGGATCAAGTGAGCTATGCAAAACTCCCATAAGCGAAGTGCTTTCTGGCACAAGTGACACTCCTCCTGGCCTGTTAATATAAAACTCTGTGGTTATGTTGTCTGTGACAACAGACATGTTCTTGTCCACGTCATGAGGTCCCTCATGTTGATGTGCGGCAAGGGCTCTTCCAGAGACCAGAGACCCAGGGTTTTAAGGGAACCCAAGTGAGCACCCCAGGCTATCGCTGAAGTGTCCGTAACGAGATACAAGGATGGCTAGAATCCTGAGAATAGGATTCCCACTCACACCACCAATGGGTCTAACCACCAGTTGAGGGAGGCGATCGCCAATGGGGGACATGTGATAACTATGTCCAATTGATGTTGGTTTGGTGAGTATACGGACACCAGCCACACCTGGAGAGGTCTGAGTTCAAGTCTCATATGCTGCACCAAATAGGTGCATGAGGCCATGTGGCCCCGGAGAGTCATGCAGTTCCTTGCTGTCATGATTGGATGATCTTTGAGGCTCTCTATAAGCATCACTATTGCTTGGAACCATGCTTTGGGGAGCAAGGCTCTGGCTTAGACAGAATTGAGGATCACTCTGATAAACTCTATCCTTTGAACTGGGGAGAAGGTAGACTTCTGCGCATTTATCAGCAGACCTAAGTCCTGGAATTTTGACTGGATTAACTTTATATCTGACTTCACCTGGACCTTAGTCCAACCTCTGACCAGCCAGTTGTTGAAGTAAGGGTAGACTTGAACCCTTTGTCTCCTCAGGAAGGTTGCAATGATTGCCATGCATTTTATGAACACTAGAAGGGCCGCAGATAGGCCGAATGGGAGAACCACAAACTGGTAGTACCTGTGGATCACAATTAATCCGAGAACCTTCTGGGTCCTTGAAAAATCAAGATATGTATGTATGCATCCTTCAAATCAAGGGTGGCATACCAGTCTCCAGGATCCAGGGTGGAGATGACAGAAGTCAAGGAGACCAGGCAGAACTTTAGCTTCTTTATGTCTCCATTAAGCTTCCACATATCCAGAATCAGTCTGAGACTGTCACTGGCTTTCAGGATTAGGAAATATCAGGAGCAGAACCCTCAGCCCCTGAACCCCAGTGGAACCTCTTCCACAGCTCCCACCCTTAGGAGCAACTGCACCTCTTGGGCTAGAAGTTGCTCATGAGAAGGGTCCCTGAAGAGAAACGAGGACGGAGGTGGGAAGAACTGAACTGAAGGGTATACTCCACTGCTATCATGCTTAGCACCCAGTGATCTGTTGTAATACGGGACCACATCTGATAGAAATGGGATAAATGGTCTGCAAATACTGGGGAGGTTGGATCCACGTTCTGTCTTGGTACATTGTTCCCGAGTGTCCCATCAAAAGGCTTGCTTGGACTCACCAGAATGTCTGGGGGGAGCAGACATGGATGCGGTCAAGGACTGGGGAGGAGGTCTTCTCCTAAAGCCCAAGCTCCTCTCCCTGTGAGAGTCCTGCCAGGCAGGTGGTGGGAAGAATGGAGAGGCCGGTTGAGGTTTATAATGTTTTCTCATGCGTGCCGGTGAATAAAGTCCTAAGGAATTCCAGATAGGCCTGGAGTCCTTCAGGCTGTGCAGCTTGCAGTCCATCTGCTCAGAAAAGAGCAACATGCCCTAAAAAGGAAGTTCCTGCAAAGTCTGTTGGACCTCATGCATCAGGCCTGAGGATTGAAGCCATGAGCTTCTGGCATCGCCACCAATCAGGCCATCAAGCGGGCTGCAGAGTCAGCCACATCCAAGGCTACTTGAAGGGACGCCTTCACCAGACTTACCTTCTTCCACGAGAGATGGAAACTCACATCTGGACTCTTGGAGTAATAACTCCTTAAATTTCAGCACAGAGCCCCAGGAATTAAAGCTGTATCTGCTCAAGAGCGCTTGCTGGTTCATGATCCTGAGCTGAAGGCCCCCTGTTGAATAGACCTTTCTGCCAAAATGGTCTAATTTTTTTGTCATCCTTGGTCTTAGGGGTTGGCCCTTGTTAGCCCCCGTCACTCCCACTCATCAGCTGCTGACACAACCAGTCTGGTGGGGGGCGTGTATGTAAGAATTCATAACCCTTAGCTGCGCCAAAGTATTTCTTTTCAGTCTTCTTTGCCATCAGATGAAGGTACACTGCGGTCTGCCATAATGCCTTAATGGGGTCCATAATGGCCTCATTAAGGGGCAATACCACTCTTGATGTTGCGGTGACGTTAGAATGTCCACCAAGGCTTGGGAAGACTCCCTGACCTCCTCTACCTGAATATCCAGGTTTTGGGCCAATCTCTTAAGGAGCTGATGATGAGTCCTATAGTCATCCTGAGAGGGCACTATATCTGTTCCTGTCACGCCTCATCAGGAGAAGAGGAAAAGGAAGCCGGCACCAGTAGGGAGCACTGTTCTTCACCCTCAGCACCGGATAGGTCTAGAGGTGCTGATTCTTGGTATCAGAGCTTGGATCTGGTTCTGAGCAAAGCAGTGATACAGCTCTTGACTCAGATGCCATCGAGTATGACCTTCTGGATTGGGGACCCTGCACTGATGGGAAAGCCCAGGGATTCCAGAAGGGCCATTGTTCTGGGATCTTCCACCGCCTCGGGGGCCACACCATGGGTGGGATGTGTTGGCCCGGGACCATGGCAGGATAGTGCCCACTGGGTTGACTGTGCTGATTCCTGCAAGAGGCATATGACTCTGACTCTAAGTCCGACTCCAAATACTCTATTTCTGGAGACCTGGGAGGAGCGGTGCTGACCAGTGCTGGCGACCCGTGCAGACAGGAAGGAAATCAGGGTTCAGCCATCATGGCTGGTTTCCCTTTGGAAGGAAACTGGGGCCTCAGTGCCGCAGATGTCCTTCCTGTCAGTGCCACTAGTGTCTGCTCCTGCATAGCCGGTGATGCCAGTACCAGCAGTGACAGTAAGTCTCTCGCTGCAGCAAATGCCTCTGGCGTAGATGGTACCACCAAGACACTGGAACTCTAGTGGTTCTCCTGTGCTGGCGAGTCCATCAGTGTTGGACTCAATGGTACCCGCTTGGGGGCTGGAGTCAGCAATGCCACATGGGTTGTTGGAGCTATGGAGTGGACCACCCTCTGTCTGTCTTTTTCTGTTTCTTCCTTGGCACCAGGGATAGTGAATGATGCTGAGGTTCTCTCACTGGAGCGTTTTTCTTCAGCACCGTCCACTCTCTCCAGTGACAAGGCTGTTGAGAGGTGGAACAAGCATCTCTCCTCATCACCAGTGCTGAGGAATGGCATCAAAGGTCTGAAACAGCAGCCAAAGCAGTCCTTACTGAGACTGAAGTGTCAAATCTGAGTGACCTGGTTCCAAGGGACATCTTAGTGCTGCCTCTATGAGGACAGATTTCAGTCTGGTGTCCTCACAGTGCTCCCACATGTGAGTTTCCCTCTAGGCACTTAAGGAAGCTGGAATGGGGATTGCTCACAGCCATAGGTTTGTGGCACAAGGCACTGGCTTAAAGCCTGGAGACCAAGGCATGCCCCAGAACCAGACAGCGCCCTAACTCCGCTAAGCAAAGTTCTGCTGACCCATCTATCTATTAACAAAAACGTAACTATTATGAACAAGAGGGAACTATATATAATAAAAAGTTCACTGAGAACGTATTTCCAGATTGCAAGGACGAAGTAATTCCACAACCGTCATGGGCAGTAAGAAGGAACTGAGAGGGCTGCAGGTCAGCAGGACCCTTTATACCCGCATTATGAGCGCATGACTCCAGAGCCAACCCAATGGATACCATCAAGGGAAAATTTTCTAGTGGCTGTGCTCATGGCGAGCATGCACACCTACAATAAAATGGACATGTGCAAACACTTAAAGAACACTTTTCTGTTCTCATCCAAGTGTATGCTTAAAAGGAGACAGATTTAGGTTATCATCTTAACCATTTATTTATATTTGAGTCTCATCCTATTGAGTAGCATCTTCTTGTGGTCAGAGATCAAACTGGGTGCTCAACAGAGCAACAGCTCAGCAGCAGACAGTCTGCTGCAAAGGAGTTAGCAGTAGCTCAAATACCATGAGCAGAAAGCTTGGGTGACACTGTTCCTCATAGCCACAAACTGGTCTAGGGGTAAGTGACCCCCAAGCTACAGAGGCACAGGATCACAAATAACTCTTGAGTCGTAGAAGTCAGACACAAATTTTCAACCCTAGTAATGATTTTATTATTTTCAAGGCTATCTTTGCAAGGAAAGAGTCTAGAAAACTTTTTTCTTCAAATGAAAGCTGAGCTTAGCTCTGGCAATTATAGGCCCCATAAATCAGGAGGCCCAGCAGCTGTGGGCTTTGAGCAGCCAGCTCTGAGCATCTGAAAGACACAAGCAATTTTGTGAGGGTCCATAACTGAAGTTCCCTCTACCTGAAGAAAGCAAGCATAGGAAAGGAGGCGGGGGGGGGGGGGAGGGGAGTTATGGCCTTTCACTTGAGATTCTTCATCTTGAGTTTCTAGCAGTTCCAAACATTTCCTAGGGAAAAAGTTATAAGCTTTAATTGAAAGCCTGTTCAAGAAAGGAGTTCTTTTGTCAAAACCATTAAACCTCTAAGTAACAGGGGCATTGCCCTTCTATAGTCTAGTAAGTTTCATAATGTCTGCTGCCTGCCGTAAAACTACCAGTATATTTTCATACTGGAAACTAGACACAATCTTCCTCCTTCCTTATGTCTGAATTTATTATTGCAACCCAGCTTGCTGACTTGCCCAGTTTTATGTTTGGAATTGTTTTAAGTTGCTGCTTCCCATTTACTTACATGTAGTAAGTTACCTTATCTCCCTCCCTACTGGTGGTCTTACCATTCCTAAATATGGTTTGAAATCACATGTATAGCCTTTCATAGCTTCATTTTCTGCTTTGGAACACATTGCCAGTTTAATGAAGAAAATGCTTTCAACTACTGGGACTTTTAAATTCTAAGATTTCTATTAGTCAGCATTCTTAAAAATGATTGTTTTAGCAATTTTTTGTCCTATCAGAGCTAATTTTAACATTACTGATTGAAGAAAACCTCTAGGACGTAGGCATGAAGGTCACTAGTGAAATACAAGATTGCTCTGTATCGTAAAATACTCGGTCTGGGGACTAAGAGAGGCTCTTGTTAGTCAACATAATATCATCTGACACACACAGAGTTAAAATATTTCTATACAGAATAAATGTCTGTCTTTATCTTCACATACTGGAGACAGAAAATGAACTGATGGCTAATCTGAAGGGTACTAAAATTAAATTATAAAGTCATTTCAAATCTCTGTCTGAAAGTAATTCTCTACTCCTGACAGGTAGGAAGTGAAGATAAAAAACTGTTTGAAACTATCTATAGACAAACTGACTTTGCTTATTCTCTCATTCTATTTCAGTGTACAATAATTATTTAGTCTAGTAGTAAACTATTAAAGTAAGATGTAAGCAGTTTTTAAAAGTATGCTGAGGCTATCCTTGAAATAGATGGAGCTCAACTGAGTGCAAAATACTTGATTTCCTATTAGGAATATTACAATAAACTGCCTTTATTAATACAGGAAAATATATGACCAGTAAGCTACAAAATATCACAATTTGTGTAATCACGCCATTGTTCTATCAGTATTCATTATTCAAATATAAATTTCAAAGTGATTAAAATTGATTTAGCAGTTAAAATATTACTTGGATATCTTATTATATTTGAAAATAGCCTCTGTCTGTACTGAATAACACACCAAAACCACCGTAAGACAACTGAAAAATCATAAAATAGTGTAATACAACATAAATGTACATTATAATTCAGACTTATGTATGGTAAGGCCACCATTCACTGGGATGTTGCTAGTACAGGCTAACAATGTTTTAGTCTCTATTTTTAAAAAAAATGTGTAAAAAGTTAGAACCACATCCTCCAAGTTAACAATATGAGTATTTCTTACTAAGGTGTGTATTCCCACTGAAGTAAATGAAATTACTTGCATTAGTGAGGACTACTAAGGCCTAGGGTGACCAGAAGTTCTGTTTTTAAAGGGACAGTCCTGTATTTAAGCCCTCCTGCAGGTGTCCCGACTTTTTCTTAAAAACGGGCAAATTGTCCCATATTTTCTGTCCCCCCACCACCACCCCATCAGTACTGGCAGGTCCTGCTGCTGGCCGGATCCCTGGTCATAAGCCGCCTGCCCACCATCAATGAGTGGGGCGGGGGTTCCAGTGGCCGAGATGGAGGTGGGTGTGCAGGGCTGGTGGCGGGGCGATGATACAGCATGAGAGGCAGGCTGCTCCCTCTGCTGGCCCCTTAGCGCAGCCCCCATTGTGTGCCGGCTCTTGGCCAGAAGCGCCCTGCCCCTCATCCCATTTCCAGCCAGTGCTGGCTATGCGCTGCGAGCTGCAGTGGTTGGTGAGTACAGGCAGGTGCCAGGCAGCAGCCAGTTATGTGTTACCTCTGCTGCCCACCCATTGGCACTTTACGTGCTCCCTCTCCCTGCTTTGCCTGCTCTCCCCCGCCAACCCCGCTGCTCCACCATATTCCCCTGGGCAGGCCACATCCCCCTCCCAGTGCTATGGGGAGAACCGGCCCCCGGTCAGAGTGCTCAGCTCACCAACAGTCTGGCCACCAGGCTCTTTCCTTCCTGCACCGCCTCTGGCTGGGCTGGCACCCTGAGGGAAACCCAAGACCCTCCAGCCCAGGGCGGTGGCCAAGAGGAGCTGAGCCCCACATGTGTCAAAGCCCAGCACAGGGAATCCTCTCCACCCCTCAGCTAAGTTCTAGAGTGGGGAGTGGGGGTGGGAAAGCGATTGTCAGCCTGTTCATATTCCGAACCTGCAGCCTCCACAGCAGCCCCTTCACCTCCTAGGTCCACCCCCAGGGCACCCTGCCCTGCTGAGCCACCTCTCTGTCTGGGTCACTGAAGCCCTTGCAGTCAGCTTCCCTGGGCCCTGGTGCACAATGCATCCTTAGTGCTTAACCCCTTCATGCCCATGCTGTAGCCAGAGGTGGCTGGATTATGCAGGTGGAGAAGGTCATCACTACATCATCTCTCTCCCTCCACCCCCTTCCCTCCCACAGAGTGCTGAAAGGCTACTGCTGGCCATATTCTGGTGTGAACCCTGGCAGAAATCTAGGGAACAGAGTATCTGACCCTGCATGTCCCTCCCCATGTTTTGCCTCAGGAAGACACGGCACCAGGTATCAGGAGAGGAAGGTCGGTCTTGGGGGCCCAGCCAGGTATGGAGGGCGGAGAGGGTCAGTTCAGTCGGTCACCCTCCCACCACGTGTGTGTCACATCTCCCCATGTGTGGGGAGGAGGGGAAGGGTGTGTGTGTCTCCCCTCCCAGTGTGAACCCTAAGGCCTTAAAGATGAGAAGGTAAAAAAAAAAAAAACTATCTAGTTGAATTCTTTTTAACAGGGGAATCAGTCAACTTCATGTTAATTTGAATGTCTGTACTGCATAGTTCTGATTGATTGCCATTGAACTCACTTGAATTGGAGTAATTTTACAAAGTGTCCCGTATTTAGCATAGGGAAATGTGGTCACCTTATTAAGGCCCAGATTTGTAGAGATATTTAGGCAGTGCTGTGCTCAACACTGCAACTCCTAGCTGATTTAGGAACCTAAGTCTCATTTTCAAAAAAGGAATTGGGCAATTAGGAGTCAAAGGCTTAGGTTAGGGCACTGCTACTCTGACCACAGTAATGCTTAAGTACCTTTAAAAATCTAGATCTAAGTCACAGAAGTAATGATTAGCAAGACTGGACCCTTGAGTTTTAGGCACATCCTCTCTCTCAATAAATAAGAAGTCTTTAGCAAAAATAAATATAGTCAGTTATTTGAATTAAATAATAATGAAAGTATATTGCTAATTTATACTACTGACTCTGAGACCCAATGTGATTTAATGAATTTTGTGAACAGCAAATACAGCAAGTGAACCATAATAATACAAAATCTGAAAATAGCTTTCAGTGTACAGCTTTGCTGGGAAATAACAGGAGACCATAATTTTTATTTGCAAAGGAAGAGGCGCGAGTTCTACTGTGCGGTTCAGATTTTATTGTAGGCTTGAATGATAATGGAAAATTATCTTAGCCAAATTCTTTCAGTTTCAGTGCAATGGAGTTACTCAACATTTAGGACTCTGTTCAGCAAAGTACCACATGCCTACCCTTAAGCCCTTTAGACTTTTAGCCCTATTGATATGTTTAAGTACCTTGCTGATGCAGGGCTTATGAGCAGAATTTAGCCCTATGTTCAGATGATTATAGAACCATCAGCTCTAAAGTAGATAAACTGTAAACAATATTATCCCAGTTCTCTGTATGATTCATGCTTCTCAGAATATTATAAGAAAGATAATTGCTGTTGCACACTTACTGTGATAATGTGGTCAGTTCTGGGACATCACTGATTAACAAGCTGCAACAGAAAATATCGTTAATGAATCATCCTCTCATATCAAATAATTTTATAAAAACTAAATAAAACATTTAAATAGAACAAGAACAACGAGGAGTCCTTGTGAAATATTTTAAAATTCTCAAAAACAATCTTAGGGAATATTTACAATGAACTGAAAATACAGATAATATCTCAAAGAACCTGATATGCAACAAGTCATTTAAACAAAAATGTTACACAACCACAGTTTAAATTCATTTTGTTTGCAGTCATTTACATAAACAAACACACCTAAGGTTCACCTGTGCTGAATTCTAAAGCATATAGAGCAATAATTTTATTTTTGATGTAGTCTCCATTATTAAAGGGAAGACTTCTGTTAAAAACCATGGGTGAAATTCTTGCCCCACTTAAGTCACTGGGCCAGGATTTCACCCCATATTTTCAAACATCTTTATCTGTGGTACAAACATCTCAGGATTCTGCTCATACAATGAGAAGTCAGTGCAGCTCCCTATGGGCACAAGTGTCCATGCACATGGATCTCATTGTAGGATCAGGACCTAAAATTATAAAACAGGGGAGGGGGAGGAATTAAAATATAACTGAGTTTTCACTATTCATGCTGTTTACTTTCTGCATTTTTACAAGGTGGATAACGAAAATAGACTAGATCAGATTTTCTTTAGCTAATGTTCAAATTCTAGTCGCTTTCACTTTCAAATTCTCACGGGCTGGCACAACTGATACATCTGGGTTGCAAACATTACATGGAGATACTTGTTAAAGCAGCACAACTTTCCACTTACCTTTTTATTCAATGGAAACAATTTTATTGGTTTCACGTTTTATTAATTTTTACATTTACAAAATCTAAATGTGGAGCCAAATTTAACCTAACTACATTCTTTTAACATGGCAAAAACATTATAAATTGACTGCAGAAAGATATGAGAATGCCTTTCAAAAGACATCCATGGATAATTTTAATTCCCAAAATGTACATAATTACATTATATAGGTGTCACAATTGCTCCTCTGAGCATGAATAACAGAAAGAAGACAGAACTGGGAACAAGGAAGAGAAACAGAAAAGTGGGGAAATGCAGTGTACAGTGAAAAACAGACTACATTGGAGAATATAACCCTGGCCCAGTGACTTAAGAATTTCTCCTTTGTAGCCTGCTTTGATTTTCTAGTCTACTCAATTTTATCTTCACAGTCTTGGCACTTCTGCCCATAGTATCTGTTCCTGTGGCACCGTTAAATGTCATCTGAATTTGGTAGAGACAAGGTGGGTGAGGTAATACATTTTATTGGACTAATTTCTGTTGGTGGAAGACACAATCTTTCAAGCTTCACAGAGCTCTTCTTCAAGTCTGGAAAAAGGTAACTGGCATATCATTGCTAAACATAAGGTAGGAGCAGACTGTAATAAGGGGTTGGCAGCAGTTTTGAGGGCCTAAGATATCCCACAGAAGTCTGGATCTCAGGCCAAACGTTTGAGGCTAGACAATATAGGAGGTGGCAAGAGGAGAATAGCCATGCAGCCCCACTGATTAAAACAAATAAGAACAAGCCCCATCTTGCCATGTGCTAGAGACAACATCTATATATATCAACTATTAAAGCACTACAGTGTGCTGCATTGTACTAGCCTCACCCTGACACACTGCAGAGAGGGAGAATCAGTTTCCATGCACAGAGATTATCCAGAGGTCGAAAGACCCAAACTGAACTGGGGAGTAACCTAACAAGTCCCCCAGGGCAACAGGGACTGCAAAGGGAACCAGCAGCTTAAGGAGACAAAGGCTGATGGGAAGACAAAAGGCTGCCTCAACCTGATCTTGCTGGAGACCCTGCCCCTGCCCTCACCCCCCTCCATCCCAACTCAGCCATCTACAGCTGGGATGGAGTTGGGATGGAGGGGGGCGGGGGCAGGGTCTCCAGCAAGATCAGGTTGAGGCAGCCTTTTGTCTTCCCAACAGCCTTTGTCTCCTTAAGCTGCTGGTTCCCTTTGCAGTCCCTGTTGCCCTGGGGGACTTGTTAGGTTACTCCCCAGTTCAGTTTGGGTCTTTCGACCTCTAGATAATCTCTGTGCATGGAAACTGATTCTCCCTCTCTGCAGTGTGTCAGGGTGAGGCTAGTACAATGCAGCACACTGTAGTGCTTTGTTAATAGTTGATATATATAGATGTTGTCTCTAGCACATGGCAAGATGGGGCTTGTTCTTATTTGTTTTAATCAGTGGGCCTGCATGGCTATTCCCCTCTTGCCACCCCCTGTATGCTTTCCCCTGCCCTGCCCTGCCCTGGCTGGGCACTGGGATGGGGAGCAGAAATGTAAAAGAAAAGAGAGACTGCCTGCTATCAGTACCAAGACCACAACAGCCCCTGGTGGTTAGGAGGAGTAGCTGTAAAGGTACCCCTGTTAAATCCATACTGCCCCGCTGGATGCATAGGACAAAGTGAGCTGGAGCATGCACTCTGAAAATCCCATGCAGAGATTATTTGTAATCTTGAAAAGAAGAAAATATTAAATATTATAAAATATAAATATTAAAGGCAGACAATAGTTTCATGCCCAACCCAGATCATCCGGCTCTACAGCCTGCTTATAACATACTGGTTTGCATAACCAAACCTTATTATCAGAGCCAAAAACTTCAACTGAAGGCATGCACATACAACTGAGTACTGATTCTGCTGAAGATTAGAGATACTGCTAACATTCCAGCAAAGAACTTTGGAGTAGAAGTTGATTTGCTAGCCTCACACTGCACACTGATAAATGTATAAAAATATGTGTGCAAAAGAGTAACAAGTCTCAAATGCTAAGGCAAACATTTTTGGTCATATTCAGTCCTGGATAAGCAGGCACAAGTCCACTGACTTCAATCTTGTCAGATACTTTGTGTGAACCTACTGAACAGGGTGGTCTAACAGTTCCAAATATTATATGATGCTATCAAGCCAGGCAGCTCAAAGTAGTAGTGAATTGCAGGTGATCTAAGCCAGCCAAATACTGAGTCTTTATTGAACAAGAAAATTGTGATGGTATATATATATAGCTAGGTTACTATGGATTCAATTAAAAAAAGCCCTCCAGAAATTTATATACAATTTTTGACAAAGGGTATTTTGTGGGTCTGGGATAAAACTAGGGTTTAAATTATTTTCCCTTTATAACACCACCCACTGCAAATCATCCAGATTTTAATCAAAACCACTAACAAAGTTTTGAAGACTGGGAAAACCATATAACACATACAGTTAGCCAGCTGTTCAAAGAAACTTTACTAACTTGTTTAGAATCATAACTAATTTTAACCAGCCCACTCTATCATGGTACCAGTATCTTCAAGGTCAGCACTATGTTTATCAACTTTCTCAGAATGTTGTACATAGAAAGCTAACTTTAATGGCAGAGATTAGAAAACAATCAACCAGAAGCAAAAAACAAACAAAACCCTATATTTGTATCAATCTTTGCAGTCAACTTTCTTAACAAAGAATGTACATGTATGACATGGTGCAAAAAAGGATTTGGACAAATAAGTTACTCCAAAGCAATAGGCTTTGATCCGAGGGGGGGAAAGAAGACCAGCAACCTCAGTTTGCAGCGTGATACAAGAACATTTCTTTAAGACACTTTTTAAGTGGTACTTCACACAAGTCAGGTTAAAAAAAAAAATAGACTGACTAGGAGCAAGCACTGCAGAAACTGTGCAGAGAGAAGATTTTACATATATATGGTGGATATTTCCACTCAGACAATATTGGGATCCAATTCATAACAAATATCACAATTTTTTTATATTTATTACCATATAACTCTTTGGTAATCCTTCTGAGAATTCCTAGCAGAAATGATCATACTCAAAGAAATGTAAAATTAATCTCATCTGCTGGTAGTCACTAAACTACTGATAATCTTAAATCGATAAGGAAAAAATAGTCCAAATCTTGAGGAATGATTCCAAAAATACACCTCCACTTCGATATAACACTGTCCTCGGGAGCCAAAAAATCTTACCGTGTTATAGGTGAAACCGCGTTATATCGAACTTGATTTGATCTGCTAGTGTGCAGCTCCCCCCTCCCCCCCGGAGCGCTGCTTTACCGTGTTATATCCAAATTCGTGTTATATCGGGTGGCATTATAATGGGGTAGAGGTGTACGGGCATTTGTTATTAATGAAAAAATTAATATTTCAGTCATTTACCTTGAAAAACAGACACTGTACTTACATATTTGGTTACCAATAATTCACTTTTCAGACAAAGTACATTCATCTGTAAAAACAAAGTACATCTCTCTAGTTTTTTTTAATTTTGATCCTTTTTATAGATACACCTACTTTGATAAATATGAGTAGAGTCAGCAGTTTCACTCATTTAATAAAACCATATGTTCTGAATGGTGTAATGAGACTAATTCTATAGTATGGTAACATCCTGTTAAATATTGAGATTTGATTATTACTACTATATGTTACTCTGAACAAATAAATAAGCTCACTGTTATAATAATTATTGTCTTGTTTCTAATATTTATATGGAATGACTTGTAAACTTAATTAAGATTTCCTAAATAGCTACAACATACCACAAAAACTCCTGATTTCCTTTAACGGTGGTAAACTTACAGCGGTAATTTTGTATCTATGATTTACTTCACTAAAAGTATAGTACAACACTCCTTTCATCACAACGGTATGAAGCATCATCCCTCTACTTTACAGGTTAGGAATATTAAGCTATTTGAATTAGAAACTGAAAACAAATAACATCTCTGCAGCAGTTTTATTCATCTTCTTTTGATACCCAGACTCCACCACAAAACTGCCTGAGAAGCATCCTATGCTCCAGATGACATTCTTAAGAGAGGAGAAGCAACCATATATGACAACTGTAAACATGACTAAGTTAAGATCAGGTGACAGGGTGTACGTGTGCGTGTGCAGGCCAAATCCTGAGGGCCTTAATCGTGTGAACTCACATTCATTTCCTTTGAATAAGGACCACAGAACATTATACACTCTTAGGCTCTCTCTTTAATATGTCAAACATATCTGCAATAACATATTATCAAGTCAGTCAAAATCGTTGTCCATTCTTCATCTACAAAGGAGAGCAGATCTAATTAACAGTCTTATATTACTGGGATTTGTTACTTTCTTTCCAGGGACTACATGTTTTGTTGTTCACAGGTCTATTTTGTTGCTGCAGAGTTTTCCCTCAATATATTGTTAATCCTAGCCAAGGGCATTTAATACATGGCCCCCCACCTCTGAAGAGACACATGTCTATAGTTTCCTTTTTGAAGAAACTATTCAACTATGCGAGATAGAAAATGTTGAAAAATTACTCTTGAAAATGTTTTCTAAAGAAGAAGTTAAGACATACATTTCTTCCCACAGTTAGCTGAAAGCTCATGCTTTCACATTATTCCAAAAAAAAAAAAAATTTTTTTTTTTAAAAAGAGGAAATTCAAGATTTTTAGACAAGAAATGATGGCAGGGAAGGAACTGAAACAAGCTAAGAGTCCAAGAGACTGAAAAAGGATTAGTTATATATATTTTGACATCGCTTATGAAAAGTAAAAGAAATTTAACTATTTCAGCTTATTGCTACTTGCAGATCCCTTACATATTCACTACATTTCATTTTTGCTTCAGCAACAATTATTTATTTAAACAATGTAAACTGAGAATTTTAGGAGGTGGATAATGGAATTAAGTACCTAATTTATATTAAATTTCAATGGGATTTGGATGCCTTAGTCTCCTTTGAGGAACCAAACCATGCTCTGTACAACTGAGTGTGTCAAATTTCACCTCTTTGCAATATCAACATTTTAATACAAAAATAAATCAAGATTTATCCCCACTACTAGACTGTATAAGGTACATCTCAATGGAGATGTACAGCTATGTAGTATGTATCATCTGCATTAGCCAGACTTTACACTAGAAATGGCATGTAGATTACACAGGTAGCAGTGATATCGCATCCATAATTACCCATACTTTCAATGCATCAGAATGTCTATGGGCTGCCAGAAGAGCAAAAAGATATCAGAGGTGGATGTCACTGGCAAAACCCAGTATTACATATTTCATCGGAAAAACGTGATGCAATCTACCCATTTTTCTTGAAGAAAATTATTGTAGCCTCAGACCAGGAATGAATGCAGCTCTGGATTTCCTTGTGATGGGGAACAGGAGATATAAAGTCATATTTATAATTACTAGGTTAGCATTCCAAATTCTCACAAGTCAAGGAAATGTAACTAGAAATCAGATTTGGGGGAACAGGGGAAGGAATCTAAATACTGAACACGCTATAAGTAAGCATGTTAGCATTTGGAATGTTATATAGCTAATGTACATGTACTACTCTTAGATTATGGCAAAATTGAGCAGGCATAAAACACACCCAGAGACTCAGTTGACAGCTTTTTTCATAAAGGCAGTTTACCTATATTACTACAGAAATTAAAGATGGGAAAGATCTCTGTCTAACCCATTCCCTCCGCTAGCATATGATTCTCCCACATGGTCCATTTCATGGTGCTTTGTCCATGTCTCCAGGGAATGGAGATTTTCTTTTAGAAGACTATCCCTTGGCCTAATAAAATGCAATTATTGGGAATAAATATTGGACATTCAGCCCAAATTTTCCATTTCATCCCATTACTTCTGCTAATATCCCTTTGTACTGTACTAAAGAATTCCCTTCCTTGCTCCTAACTATAAAAGCCAAAGGGCAATAAAATCCACTTGCTTTTTCAGTGCCTTTGAATATACAGACTTCATTCTCAAAAGGGGTTGTACACACAGCTGCAGAAGATGCACGACAGCAAAGCCAACTGTAACCATGAAAGGTCAGCCCATTCAATTAGGATCCACAAAAGGAAAATTGTATGTTATTGCAGCATCTCTGCCACAATTCTCTCAACAAGAAGGTGAGTAGAGACAAGTAATAAAGAATACAAGTTTACTTTGCACTACAATTAGGGTAAAAGAGAAAGAACTCTGAAGGTCAGAAACTAGAGGGAGGATGTGTGTCACTCTTTAGGTAGGTGATCTGAATGAGACAAAATATTATACTATAAGAAAGCATCTGGCTATTTTTACACTTAGAATGCTATAGCAGCACAGCTGCTGTAGTGCTTCAGTATAGACACTCGCTACAGTGACAAGAGGACTTCTCCTATCGCTGTAAGTGATCCACTTCCCCAAGAGGCGGTAGTTAGGTCAACAGAAGAATTCGTCCATCGACCTAGCGCCGTATGCCAGGGATTAGATTGGTTTACCTCCATCTCTCAGGGATTTGGATGTTTCGCACCTCTGCGAGAGCAGCTATGTCAATGTAACTTTTCAGTGCAGATCAGACCTCAGGGTATACTACATGTCTTCCTGACAGTTTTGACCTACCTTTATAACTTCTTACCCTTCCATTTTGCCAGTCTGCCTGTTGCCTATTGCTGATACTCTTATAATTCCTGTACAATTCCACTGACAACATGCATCAGTTAATAACTGAAATAGCCACCACCTATGGTTTCAAATGCAACTGCTATTTCCTTCAGAGTCCATCTGCTCACTCTTGATATTGCTCTTCTCAAGGTGTCTCATCTTGACGGTACCCCTTCTAGAGAAAGTTGTAATTTTTATGAGTTGGCTTATTACGGTTCACACAACTGCTATAACCAATAAAAGCCAGGATTTTTATGCAAAGGAAGGTGACTATATTTACTGAGGGTTGTGATTACAAAATAAACCATAAGAGCAAAGGCATGAGTAGCTGGTACATGCCATGAAGAACAAAAAGACACACAGCCTTATGTTTATGTCATGAACTGCAGAAAATGACAAAAAAATGTAACCAAATTGTTTCACACTTTACAAAGCACACATTCCTTGTTGAGGATATTCATGTGTCAAGTCTGAAGTTTTAAATTCACTACATGTTGTTTAAACGAATGAAATACACCCTTCATACACCTCTATTCTCAATAATACAAAAATGGCCAAATTGGATTGAATTCACACAATCACCTGTGCTGTAAGAATAAGCATACCATTGTTTTAACTCCTAAAACTTTATGAAGAGATCTCAAGTCTGAGGAAACTCTTGTGCACAAGCTAGTTTTTAAGAAAGATAAAATGAACTTAGTTGTAAGTATTATTGATCATTACTGTTTCTTTTTACTCCATGGAAGCAGACAGATAAGAAAAATATATATCAAAAGCCAACGTCTACAGTTTTACACACCAAAACAGTGACACTTAATATTGGATGTCAGCTCTTTTGAGGAAGCCAAAAAAGTGCATGGCTAGAACAATCAAGGAACCAGCTTACTCAAGTTTTACATAAAAGCCACACATGAGCAATGTATATTGAAAGAGTCTATAATATTCCTGGGGGAATTCTGTGCCACTGCGCATGTGCAGAATTCACGTCCCCCACTGATTTCTTTGCTGCTCCACAGAAAAATGACTGACAGGGAAGCAAAGGGAAGCTGCAAGAGCAGTCACACACCACTCCCGAGCTGCACAGGTACATTGTTTCAGGCACTCGGAGCAGCCAGCAGAGAGGTAAACCACCACAGGCCTGGGAACACCCCAGCCAGTGGCTCCTGCCCTGAGCTGGATCAGCTGCTAGTCCCAGCTGGGCTGGAGGCAGGAGAGGACAAGACTTCCTCTTCCTCTGTTAAGGAGTGGCTAGGGCTGTGTCAGACTCATCTCCAGAAACCTCCCCAGCTGCAGGAAGCTCAGCATCCTCCCCTGCTTCCTTCCCCCATCGCTCCTCAGCTGCGGTGGAAGGGGTCACTGTATGGGGAGCTCCTCCCTCATTTGCCCAACTCCCATGCATCTGGATCTCCCATACCCAGACACCCGTACAAAGCCTGACTCTCATCCAGAACCTCCTAGCCCTCCATACCCAAACCCCATCCCACTGAACCTCAACCCCTTCATCTGGAGGCCCCTGCACCCAGACCCCTTGCCTCTGGACTGCACCCAGAGCACCCCCCACCTGAGCTCCCTGCACTCAGCCCCCTACCCTGATGAGCCTGAGCCCTCACATCCAGCCCCCCAACTAGCTGCACCAGACCCCAGCCCCACCAACCCCCCCTCCCAGCACCCAGCCTCCCTTGCTGAGACCCCCACACCCAGACCCCTCGTTGAGCCCCAACCACTTTCACCTGGAAGCCCCCGCAGAGTCCCATTGCCCCTGCACATGGAACCTCTCCAATAAGCCTCTGTGCATCCAGATCCCCTCACACTGAGACTCCCCACTGAGCTGCCTGCATCCAGATTGTCCCACACAGAATCCTCTCACTCCACACCTGGTTCCTCCCCACTTGGATCCTGCCTGGTATAGCGTGCCTGTCCCACACCTGGTGCGCCTGGGGCAGAGCCCCAGGGTGTTTCTGGGGCAAACCCAGGCCTTGTGCTGTGTCAGGGTCAGTTGCAGCCTCACCACTGAGTCCGTGTCCCGGGGGTGGGGAGGCTACAGGGTGATCTCCCATCTTCGTACAGACAGTGGCCTGTGCTCCTCACCGCTATGCTGAAGCCTCTGCATTTATTTATTGACAAATAAAACTTGCAGAATTTTAAAATATTGTGTGCAGAATTTTTAATTTTTTGGTGCAGAATGCCCTCAGGAGCGCTATAATATGGTTTGAAGGTCAGAGTAAAAGTTGTATGGAAATAGGTAAGGTGAAATTTTACATAAGTATATTGTGTGAACTGTAAGGGTAACATAAGATTTTAAGTTATCTTAATTTGCCATGTTATTTTCATACTTCAAAATATATTTTAAATAAAATTTGATATCGGGTTAGATTATTTTCGCAACCTTAACTTTTAAACTAAGGTAAGCTTTTTGCATCAGAGTACTAATAAAAGTGAGGTAACAGGATCCAAAATTCTGCTCATTTAACTAAGGAGTCCCAATAATATTGATAAATTTTGGTCTACAATAGAGAATATTTCTCTTTTAAAAAAATAGACAATTGAGAGATACACATGAACACAATGGAAGAAGAAACGCTAGCAGGTGGTATGGAATACTTCTGTCTGAAACTCCAAGGGACTGTCATCAGAAATCAAATAAAAACATTAAATATGAAATATATTGAACTTTAAAAGTGTCTTTTTAATGTCAAAGCTGACCATATCCTTAGTACCTAAAATAAAACACTGATGAAACGATAATTTAAAACACACAGTAAACCACATTTAAGAATCTCCCTTGAACAAGCTTAGCAACAAGAATAATGCTCAACCTTGCTTTTTCTTAATCATTGTGAAGGAAAATTACATGAGCCTAGATTGATTCTGGTCCAAATATTCAATGCACAGATTAAAACAGTGCCTTTAGTAGGCAGATTTTAGAGTAAGTGGAGACTATTGAAACTCAACAATGAATGTGTGATCTGGCATGCACTTGAGGAAGTTACACAATACTGACATGTTTATGCAATGAAAATATTAGTAAGAGGCAAAGAAAGCCTTTTCAGATTAAGTACGGTTTTCCCTCAAAATGACTATTACACATACACATTTAAATAGAAAAAGCAGTCAGTATTTATAAATCAGCCATGCAATAATATGCATCCCTGTAACAAGTTTCCCCGCAACCTGCATTTTTGTTATGGTTCCTCATTTAAAAGATGTCTTGCTATTTATTTTAGGTCTCACTAATATGAAGTATAAAGTACATATACTGTTAAATCAAAAAAATTCATTAATGCAAGATAACATTGCACTGTTAAAAGTCACAAGGAGTCAGAAAGTGAAATAATTGAACTTCCACACATTTTAGAAGTGGGAAAGGAGAGGTAATTTTAAGACAGACCAAAAATATTATTTAATCTTTTTAAAAAAAATCTGGTGACTCATGAATTTTTTTAGGGGTTGGCAATACTAAGAATCTAAATATTGCATTGCAGGCTTAGCTATACTTAAGCCACAAATTTAATAAGGAAAACAAACAGAAATTACAATGCATGTGAAGAAACAGACTTTAACCCTGATTTTATATTCAGATTCTTAGTATAGATACTGTGGAGTCCCATTAATTTCTATGGGGTTCTGCACAGTTAGAAGGCTATGCAAATAATTGATTTAATTGCAGAACTTAGGCAGTTAACAGGGTAGTTAGAATCTTCATTTTTGCATTTCCTGATTCTAAAATTAACTGTGCAATCTTAAAGTTGCACAAACAGGCTTTAAAAAAAAAAAAAAAACTCATTTGATTTCCTTGTTTTCTCCTGAAAGTACAGAATGAAAAAAAGAAATTTCCTGTGCTTAATATTACCATTTAAATAGTTCTAGTTAAACTTTGAAGTTGAATAAAAGGATAGGATGAGGTTGTTTCCCACCTTTGTTGCTGCTATCATTTGGCTTGATGTTTTTTGTTTTGGTTTCATTTTTTTTTGTGCAAACCTGGATTAACTGGTTTACACTGACTGCTGCATCACCTATATTAAATAAAAACTCAGATACTGTAGAACCCCGGAAAAAACCTGTAGTTTCCAAAAGTTGTGAGGTCAGCAATTTTCTTTTCATGATTGAGGTTTGCTCAAGTCATGGATGCATACAATGACCTGAAAAGGATTTGTTTTTCTAAACAATTGGGTTTATGCCCTTTATTGTTTGTTAATTATGTATAAATAATCTGTTTTTTTTAAGTTATGTTCTTGGTTTTCACATTAGTAATTCAGGACTACTAAACTTGGAAGATTATGGTGACAGGAGAACTAGTGAAGTTATGAAAGATTAAAAACTGAGCAACTAAGAAGAGTAATTATTAGCCAGACAGTTTAAAACATTTTTTGTTAACATCGGTAACTCTAGTGCCTATTCAACACTTAGTATAAAGGACATTTTTGTTAACATTTCAATGCCCTTGTCCCATAAGATATGAGAACTCACAAACATTTCTCAGACCATAAATAAGTCATCCAAGCAAAACCAGACTTGTTGACATTATTGATAATTATGAAAAAAAGAGAATAATAAAATTCATAAACAATTAGTTAACCCGCATTCTGGATTACTTACATGCCAGATCTGAGGTTTTCAAAGTAAGCCATGTAGGGTACATCTACAAAGCAGCTGGGAAGTGAGAGTCCCAGCTTGGGTAGATGTATATGCACTAGCTGTGCTTGCTATTGCCGAAAAATAGCAGTGTAACCTCAGTGGCATAGGTGGCAGCTCAGGCTAGCCATCTAAGTACATACCTGGGGATCAGGGCAGGATTGTACTAAGTTGATTAGTTCCAAGCTGTTCCCCATGCCACCACAGCCATGTGGCTACTTTTAGGGGCTAGCTCAAGTATCTCTACCCAAGCTGGGAACTGCATCTCACAGCTGCTGTATAGACTGCTCTTGGGACTTGTTTGTTTGAGGGAGAGAAGGGAAAACTACCACTGCTAAACACACAACTTTAAAAAACAAACAAACAAACACACACACAAACTGAATAACTAAACAAACAAAACAAAAACCCCACTCTTTTGGGCTGAACCAACATTTCAGAAATTTTAGCCTAAGAAGTAATTTGAGATAAGTTATTAAAAGTTATAGTTTAACACAGAAGAGTAAGCCAGGAAATTGCTGCTGTGATGCCATAAACAACAACAACATAAGCCAACCACTTCATGATAGTTAACAAGAGAAGAGTTCCATAATAGGTTATTAAAACTGTATCTCCCAGTTCATCTTTTGCCGGCATCTGGAAACCACAAGGGACTTTTTAGTAGGTAGACAAAAGACTGGCCCAGGCTACTGAAGATAATGGGCTCTCTTGAACTGTTAATATAATACAAGAAAACTACAGTATGATATGAAGGGCAACAGAGAATAGTAAACTGTGAAGGAAAAATTAGTATGGATGATGAAGAGGAACATGGGTATGGCAAGATGTTAGGTGCAATTTAGCAGATGTAAGTGAATTCAGCTCAGCACGGAACAAAAGAGCCTTGCAAGATAGACTACCAGGAGTGGCTCTATATTTTTTGCCGCCACAAGCACAGCAGGCAGGCGGCTTTCAGTGGCACGCCTGCGGGGGGTCCGCTGGCCACGCGGATTCAGCAGCGCACCTGCGGGAAGTCCAACGGTGCTGCGCCATCGGCGCCCCCACCGCCAAAGCCTCGGGACCAGTGGGCCTCCCGCAGGCGCACCGACAAAAGCCGCCTGCCTGCCGCCCTCACAGCAACAGGCAAGCTGCTCCCCGCGGCTTGCCGCCCCAGGCACATGCTTCCTGTGCTGGTGCCTGGAGCAGCCCCTGCAGACTACCATAACAGCTCTTGGATTCCTTTTTTCTTAACAGTGAATGCAGGTATACAAATAGAGGACACCAACACCAAGAATCCCACCACCTCTTCTGCCCTTGAAAACAGATTACTAAACAGGAGTTCAACAGCATATTTTAGACTCTCAACTGAAGACTTCAGCAACAAGCATAACATGGGCAGGTGCAGAATTCCACAGGTATGAACAATCTTGAAATTCTGCAGAGTATCAGTCTTTAAAATTTAGATTTTGTTTCGGTTGCTAATAAATCCTTCATTCTATAAATCAGTGCATTACTGTCTTGTGCATTTATTAATAATGTAGCTCAAGAGGGGTAAACATCCCCCATTCGTCTCAGGTAAGTGTTCAGTTCTAAGATTAGTTCCCCTAAAGAATATGAAAAACACACACACACATCCCTCTTCACCTCTAGACTCCCAAGTAGATGCTGCACCAGCAAAGCAGAGATGTAGCACTGATAGGCACGTTGTACTGGCATGTAGTGTCACCTATCATCAGTAAGTCCTTAAAGATTCTGCCATACCTTCCAGGAAGGTGTCACTACTGGAAGCGAACAAATGCTAAAATGCCAAGGTCGTCCCCACTAACAGATTTAAAGGAGTTTCTCATTTTTTAATCAGGACCAAAAGTTTCGTGATTACCATCACCACTTTCATTTCCTCTGCTCTTCTGGAATTTCACATCTCAGAGTGACAGGCACAAACTTTTTTCCTCCACCAAATACTGACTTACCTCAGACAATAGGTTAATTCATCTCTTGTTGTAGGACCCAAGGGTTACTTGGCTATATGAGATAAAAACTAGAGATGGGTAGCCAGTCAGCTTTGGGATTTACAAAACCATTAGCGGCTCAGATCAGTGTTCCACTTCAACTGAATCCCAGAAATTCAGAAGAGCGGGGGGGAAATAAATTAGATAATTACACACAATTTCAAAATATCTTCATATGTTAATTGAAATTAGCATAGATTGGTTTGTATTACTTTCCAGTTTAGTAAGAGAAAAAATAGAATAATGAAATCTAGGTTATCTCTAGAACAGGGCTTGAAAAGGAAAGATGGAAGGAGATCATTCAGGAGAGAGAGTTAGAAGGATTATTCTGGTTAATGTAACCACTGTAATCTGGATTTTTTAAAAACACAGGCAATGCTGCTTTTAAGAAAAAGTACTGAAGGGGGAAGCTGCACTACATGTTATTTAATGTGGTGTACGTGTTATCAAAACAAAATGAAAAAGCATAACTTTTTTAATTACATACCTACAAAAATCACTGATGTTCATCAGCAGGTTTTGTGACAAAGCACCAGAAGAAAGCTTCCCCCCCCCCCCCTTTTTGCATTAACTATGGAGCCACTGACTGATGTAAAACTTATTGTATTTTAAATTTGGATAAAATCTGGGTTTGAAATGCTTATTGGGCTAGTATCAGAGGGGTAGCCGTGTTAGCCTGGATCTGTAAAAGCAGCAAAGAGTCCTGTGGCACCTTATAGACTAACAGAGGTATTGGAGCATGAGCTTTCGTGCGTGAATACCCATTTAGTCAGACATGAAAGCTCATGCTCCAATACGTCTGTTAGTCTATAAGGTGCCACAGGACTTATTGGGCTAGGTTCTCCAGGACAGATATTATTTGAGCAAAACACCTATATCCCACTCCACCCCAAGAACTTGTTTTATAGAGGGTCCTAACTCAGTAGGTAATTTGCTATTTTCAGACCACCAAACAAAAAAGAGGGGGGAGCAAGAGACAGAATATCAAAAGAAGAAAAAAAAACAGCAAGAAACAAGGAAACAGAGGACAGAAACCAAGAACAAAAAAACGTATAGCGAAAGCAAGCAAAGGCAAATCAAGGAAAGATATGACAAAGGTTGGGCCGGTTTTGTGGCTGGCTGCTCTGCACAGCAGATAATCTTCAGCCAAAAGTGGGAATTAGGGCATGTCTTCACTAGCTTTCTAATGCTTGCAATTTACTCATGACACAAATTAGGATAACAATTTCATTCTACTAGCTAAACCTCCAGTAATTTTAATACTTCAGTCCTTTAAACAATCACATTCTGGTACTTTTTTAACATATAAGATTTATAATTAGGGCTGTCAAGCGATTAAAAAATGAATCTCGATTAATCACAATTGGGGGCAAATTCTCCCACCCTTACTTATGATTAGGGCTGTCAAGCGATTAAAAAAATTAATCGTGATTAATCACGCTGGTAAACAACAATAGAATACCATTTATTTAAATATTTTTGGATGTTTTCTACGTTTTCAAATATATTAATTTCAATTACAACACAGAATACAAAGTGTACAATGCTCACTTTATACTTATTTTTTATTACAAATATTTGCACTGTAAAAAACAAAAGTAATAGTATTTTCAATTCACCTAATACAAGTACTGTGGTACAGTCTCTATCATCAAAGTTGAACTTACAAATGTAGAATTATGTAAAAAAAAACTGCATTCAAAAATAAAATAATGCAAAAACTTTAGAACCTACAAGTCCACTCAGTCCTACTTCTTGTTCAGCCAATCACTTAGACAAACAAGTTTGGTGAGAATTTGCAGGAGATAATGCTGCCTGCTTCTTGTTTACAATGTCACCTGAAAGTGAGAACAGGCGTTCATATGACACTTTTGTGGCCGGCGGCATTGCAAGGTATTTATGTGCCAGATGTGCTAAAGAAGGGGTAGGCAACCTATTGCACACATGCCAAAGGCAGCATACAAGCTGATTTTCAGTGGCACTCACACTGCCTGGGTCCTGGCCACCAGTCCAGGGGGCTCTGCATTTTAATTTAATTTTAAATGAAGCTTCTTAAACATTTTAAAAACCTTAAAAAGAACAGGAGTACTTGTGGCACCTTAGAGACTAACAAATTTATTAGAGCATAAGCTTTTGTGGGCTACAGCCCACTTCATCAGATGCATGTAGTGGAAAATACAGTAGGAAGATATATACACAGAGAACATGAAACAATGGGTGTTACCATACACACTATAAGGAGAGTGATCAGTTAAGGTGAGATGATATCAGCAGGAGAGAAAAAGAAAAGAAATGTTTGTGGTGGTAATGAAAATGGCCCATTTACAGCAATTGACACGGAGATGTGAGGAACTGTGCATGGGGAAACACTTTTACTTGTGTAATGGGCCATCCAATCCCAGTCTTTATTCAGGCCTAATTTGATGGTGTCCAGTTTGCAATTTAATTCCAATTCAGCAGTCTCTTGTTGGAGTCTGTTTTTGAAGTTTTTTTTGTTGTAATATTACGATTTTTAGATCTGTAATCGAACGGCCAGGGAGAATGAAGCGTTCAGCTGTTTTTGAATGTTATAATTCTTGAGGTCTGATTTGTGTCCATTTATTCTTTTATGTAGAGACTGTCTGGTTTGGCAAATGTACATGGTAGAGGGGCATTCCTGGCACATGATGGCATATATCACATTGGTAGATGTGCAGGTGAATAAGCCCCTGATGGCATGGCTGATGTGATTAGGTCCTATGATGGTATCCCCTGAATAGATATGTGGACAGAGTTGGCAACAGGCTTTGTTGCAAGGATAGGTTCCTGGGTTTGTGTTTTTGCTGTGTGGTTGCTGGTGAGAATTTGCTTCAGGTTTGGGGGCCGTCTGTAAGCGAGAACTGGGTATTAGGGGACGAGAGCTGAGGAAGTGTTGTTCTAAGTCAGCCATAAAAATGCTGGCATACTGTGGGGCCATGTGGGTACCCATAGCAATGCCGCTGGTTTGAAGGTACACATTGTCCCCAAATGTGAAATAGTTATAGGTGAGGACAAAGTTACAAAGTTCAGCCACCAGGGCTGCAGTGACATTATGGGGGATACTGTTCCTGACGGCTTGTAGTCCATCTCTATGTGGAATGTTGGTGTAGAGGGCTTCTATATCTATAGTGGTTAGGATGGTGTTTTCAGGAAGTTCACTAATGGATTGTAGTTTCCTCAGGAAGACAGTGGTGTCTCAAAGAAAGCTAGGAGTGCTGGTAGCGTAGGGCCTGAGGCTATGTAGACTAGGTAGCCAGGCTATGTAGACTCCTCTCTCAGGCCCTACGCTACCAGCATGCCTAGCTATCTTCGAGACACCATTGACTTCCTTTTTGCGGACACAGACTAACATGGCTGCTACTCTGAAACCTACTTAAAAACCTTATTTACTTTATATACAACAATAGTTGAGTTATATATTGTACACATAAAAACAGACCTTCTAAAAACATTAAAATATATTACTGGCATGCAAAACCTTAAATTAGAGTGAATAAATGAAGACTCGGCACCCCACTTCTGAAAGATTGCAGACCCCTGCACTAAAGATTCATATGTCCCTTCATATTTCAGCCACTATTCCAGAGGACATGCGTCCAGGCTGATGATGGGTGCTGCTAAGTAACAATCCAAAGCAGAGCGGACCGACGCATGTTCATTTTCATCATCTGTGTTAGATGCCACCTTTTTTGGTGGCTCGGGTTCTGTAGTTTCCACATCTGAGTGTTGCTCTTTTAAGACTTCTAAAAAGTATGCTCCATACCTCATCCCTCTCAGATTTTGGACGGCATTTCCGATTCTTAAACCTTGGGTCAAGTGCTGTAGCTATTTTTAGAAATCTCACATTGGTACCTTTGCGTTTTGCCAAATCTGCTGTGAAACTGTTCTTAAAACGAACGTGTGCTAGGTCATCATCCAAGATTGCTATAATGTGAAATATATTACAGAATACGGGTAAAACAGAGCTGGAGACACATAGTTCTCCCCCAAGAAGTTAGGCCACAAATTTAATTAACACATTATTTTTTTAATGAGCATCATCAGCACGAAAGCATGTTCTCTGGAATGGTGGACGAAGCATGAAGGTACATACAAACGTTTAGCCTTATCAGATATGTAAACACCTTGCAATACCGGCTACAAAAATGCCATGCAAACGCCTGTTTTCACTTTCAGGTGACATTGTAAATAAGAAGCAGGCACCCATATCTTTCGTAAATGTAAACAAACTTGTTTGTCTTAGCGACTGACTGAACAAATAGTATGATTGAGTGGACTTGTAGGCTCTTAAGTTTTACTTTGTTTTGTTTTTGAATGCAGTTATGTAAAAAAAAAATCTACATTTGTAAGTTACACTTTCACGATAAAGAGATTGCACTAAAGTACTGGTATGAGGTGAATTGAAAAATACTATTTATTTTATCTATAAATTTTATAGTGCAAATATTTGTAATAAAAAATAATATAAAGTGAGCACTGTATACTTTGTATTCTGTGTTGTAACAGAAATCAATAAGTGAAAATGTAGAAAGGCATCCGAAAATATTTAATACATTTCAATTGGTATTCTATTGTTTAACAGTGCAATTAATCATGATTAATTTTTTTGAGTTTAATCGTCTGAGTTAACTGCAATCGACAGCCCTATTTATAATATATATTTTAAACATTCTTTGAAAAATATATTCATATTGATAGACTTTACGGTCAGAAGGGACCATTATGATCATCTAGTCAGGCCTCCTGCACAACACAGGCTACAGAATCTCACCCACCCACTTCTGTATCACACCTGTTTCTGAGCCATTGAAGTCCTCAAATCATGAACTAAGTGAGGCAAGAACTGTGTGTCTTGCTGTGCGCTTGTACAGTTTCCAGCATAACAACTTCACTGGCTCTTGTGCACTACTGCAATACAAATAATAGGTAAAGTGAAAACCTCGTAATACATGGGAAAAATTTGACCTCAAGTCTTAAAAGCTTTTGTCTGTATAGCTCAAAATTTCTTCCAGAATGAGGTGAAAAATTTTCAGTTAAAACACACACATACACAAGTGTCTAATGTGTGGTGTTCAATACTACAAAATATCTATACTGGCAGTTCTGGAATCAACGACCTAAAAAAACATCTAGTGTCGCTGCAAAACATGTCAGTGGTGTAGCATCATTACCTTTCCAGTGAAACAGAAATGCTTTTTAAAATCCAGCTCAACAATCATTTCAGTGAAAAAGTTACAAATGCCAAAGTGTTGCTACTATTCACTTTGCTGACCATTTCACAAAGCTTGACAAGATGACATTCTCAGACTCAGCTACTGGAAAAAAATTTCCCTGTGGAAGAACAAAAAGCTGTGTGCATCATCAAAGCTCTGTCAGCACATCTGACACAGTCAAGTCATGAACCTCGCAAGATCAGGACCTTTCACTGTTATGATGGATGAAAGTAATGATGTCAGCAATGAAAAGAAGGTCTACATCATGATTAGCTATTTTGATTAGGATTCAAGACTTGTGAAAAATGATCTTTTGGGAAAGCTTGTCTGCAAATGCTGAAAGCTTTTTTGCATCAATGAATTCAGTTTTCACTGACTTCAACATTCCAGGGACATGATAGAATTTCTATCTGACTCAGCATGTGGGGACTGGCAAGCACAGTCTGTACAGAGTAAAAGAAATGTCATCCTCTCTGTGCAGCCTTCCATACATGTCACTTGTGTACAATTGGTAGATAAGAAGCATGCTATCACAGCCATCTCCAGAACAGTGAAAGACACGTTGATTAACTACTATTGCAATTGCTACACAACATGAAAGGAAGAATACCCTCAATACCAATAGTGGTGCAGTACAGATGACCTAGCTAGCCTCCTACCACCACCATGTTTAATGCAGGATAACACTTCAACAAGCTTTTAATTTAGGTGTCCCTAAACCACTGACTGCCAGAAGCTGGGACTGAGCAATGGGCTGGATCACTCAATTACTGCCCTGTTCTATTGATTCCCTCTGAAGCATTTGGCACCAGTCACTGACAGACAACAGAATACTGGGCTAGATGGACCACTATTGCCATTCTTAATATGCCACTACATCGTTATTGTAAAATATAATCTGAGATCAAAAAGCAAAGCAAAGAGTTCCATGTGTTACTGCTTACGAGACTGTTTAGTGGTCCAATTATTTTTAATGACTTTTTTTTTTAAGATAGAAGATAAAGGGGATCTAGGGCTACCAGGAGATCATAAACACATCTGTACGATTTCTGGCTCATCTGATCTAGAAGTTCGAAGGCATGTAAAGAATGAGGCAGGGAATTACAGGAAGAGAAAGGTGAAGGCAGGTAAATGCTACCCAGAAAAGCTCTGTTCTATTCCTGGCTCTGCAACAGACTTCTTATATGACACTGAACAAGTCAGTTAAACCAAAATGTTCATTTAGGCTTTGTCTCTTCACTAGCCTACCAGGTTAGTGAATACATTGTAACTAACACAAGGTAAAAGCCTAATGTGCCACTTCACCTGGGTAGAATATTCACACCCCTGAACAAAGCAAGTTATACCAAAGTAATATGTAGTGTAGACATAGCCCGAGTATGTTTCCCAGACCTGAAGAATTGCTTTGTGTAAGCTCAAAAGCTTGTCTATCACCTACAGAAATTGGTCCAATAAAGGACATCACCCTGTCTCTGTAATGAAGACACAGCAATTTGTAGTTTTCACATGTGTTAGCAGGTCAAAATTAATCCTAAATTCCCCACTCCTGTTCAAGCTTACGTTACAAGAGGCGTGGAGAACACAACTTTTGTTCCAATCATATCCTTGTTTGGCTAATGGAAGTTAGACCTTTGTATAATCACTCACACCATGGTGATGGGCATGCTGTAAGAAGTGGATGAGAATATTTCTTTTTATCCTCTTTGTATTGATTTTCACTGCAAGGGCACTTTTTTTTTTTTTTTTTTTTAAGGACCTCTTCTTCCTTTCACTGTTTTATGCTAAAACAACATTTCTAGCCTAGTTAATTTACTGTGCACTTCAAATAATTTATTTCATTGTGCTGGGCTGGATGAACAAACTTTGTGCATTAACTTAAATTTTGGCCTTTTGTAGTGCTAAGGAAGCTAGACAACACCTTCATGGAGGAGGTTTCTATTAGGATTTAAATTATTTGTAGGGCCTTCGTATAATGAGGATAAAGACAAAAACATGTCCATCCTTTAGGAAATTGCTTGTCAGTCAAGCAGGAAATAAAGCCAAAGGAAAAGCCAATTCAGGCATCAGAAAGAGCCAAGAAGTATCAGAAGAAGCCAAACCATTTGACCTGGCATCAAAAACTAAGAGGAAAAAAAAATACAAATAGAAATGAAGGCTGGTCAGTTCCCTGTAGACAGATGTTTCCCATTGCCATTTGGGAGTCCCAGTCTATGATTCCCAGTGTAGTCAAAAGTAATACACAGAACACCTAGAGACAAGGAGTCCTCTCTTTTACCTAATAATAAACATATTGCTCAGTTAAGGAGCAACACTGATGGTCTCCAACAGGATTCCCATCCTGTCCTCCTTGGAAAGTAGGAGTAGCTATGACAGAGTTTTAGTCTACAGCGTAGGGCTTCACGAACAGTGATATCAATGGGTCACCTTTCCCTTATGAGATTACCACTTTTCATAGCACACAGCTGGATGAACCTCCATTGGCAGCCTATCAGCTCCTAGAAACCTCTGTCATGGACCACCATCCCATTGTGCTAGGCACTGTACAAACATAAAAAATATTCCCTGCTCCAAAGAACTTACAATCTAAGTATAACATAAAGAGTCAACCGGAAGACACAGACAGACAAAGGAAGCACAAGGAAACAAATAGTCACTAACCACAGAGCCACCAGGCTGCTCCACAAACTTCTTTTATTTTTTATTATAGTGTCTTATCTGTAAGAAATGCTTATTTTACAGGCCAGCATGAAAACCCTATGCACAGTGTGAAATTCTGACAAAGAGGTCTGATCAGCTCAGTCAGTCACACTGGCAGAGAGAAGTAACATTGAGGGCTGATCTACACTACCATTTAAGTTTGGTTTTAAAGGTAAGTTAGAAGAAAGGCGTAGCCCCCGAATCCGTACGGAGTACAACCCCTGGCGTTTTAGAGCATAAACCACATCCATTGCAGTCACAGTCTTCCGCTTCGCATGTTCAGTGTAAGTAACAGCATCGCGGATCACATTTTCAAGCAAAACTTTGAACACGCCACAGGTCTCTTCATAGATCAACCCAGAAATATGCTTGACACCACCAACGATAAGCCAAACGACAAATAGCCAGTTTGGTAATACTTTGAATGTCATCGAGAAGTACCTTCCGATGGCACTTAGCACTCCCCTTTCCAAGTCCTTTGCCCCGATCTGACATGTTGCTACCATCAAGTTGATGTAATATATGTTGCTCAGAAGCATGAAAACAACACCCCCTGAGCAACGTAACTTACATCAAAACTCTCCTGCCAACACAGCTTCTATCTCTTGCGTAGTTGGAGTAATGATGCCAACAGGAGAGCGTGTTCCCATCTGCGGAGCATGTCTTCACCAGACGCGCTGCAGCAGCACAGCTGCATCTGTGCAGCTGTGACTAAGTAGCACAGTAGTGTGGTCTTGCTCTGAGAAGGCCAAGCAGGATAGAGGGAAAATGCGGGCGTGCAGGGGTGGAGGGTAGCAGGGAGAACAAGCAGAAAAAGCCAGGTAATAAACAAACAGAAAGGGAAAGCAGTTCTAATTTTTTCTTTTTCTTTTTTTTTTAAAGATAATTTTTCAATGCGAGGAGATTAGTTTTGTTAGAGTATTTAAGACAAAAAAAGGGTCAGAAAGTGAGAAAATGGAACAAATAAATTAAAAAAAGAATGAAAAAAATAACTTGGAGAGGCACAAAACTGCCCACTCTGATCATGGGTATTGAAACTGAAAAAGCCCAAGCTTTTCCTGTCTTTACAAAACATTTATCAGCAAGCCATTATCTTTATTTTTGAAATCTCTTTATCAACACTGCATCCCCAAACCTAGGTGCTCCAGATATTAGTTGTAGTTTATAAAGTTGCTTATCATTCTATTATTAAGACACAGAGGATTACTAAGATCTAATCAAATTAGGAGTCAAAATGGATCAAGTAAACAAACAAACAAAAAAATTATTTAACCCCATGTTGCCAGAACATCCCTGAACAACTTCTTCCCTTTCTTTTGGGGAAAAACAATAGATTTCAGCTAGATTAATAGCCTTACTAATAAACAGTTATCTATCTCCACAGAGGCACCGCTCTCAGGTCTGTTCCAAAGACAAATTACTTCAGTCCCTAGTCCTCTAAAAGTTATAAATCTAGCTGCACCTCTCAAAACAAATTGGAGTAAATCACCTGTATCTCAAGTAACCACACCTACAAATTGTCAGGGAGGGCACCTACTTAACCATACTGATATTGTAAGTTAATTGGTTAATAAATGTAATAAAAATGTTAATACAAATATAATTATGTTTAAATCCGCTTTATGTCTGACCATATTTCTACCCATATCCACATCACCAACAAAGTACAAAAACAAGTTTGTTTACTCTTTGTTGGTAAACAAACTATTTAAATGTGCTTGTGAAATTACATCTCTGGTTCCTCAAAAGTTAACCAGTCAAAGTGAAAGACAGCAGAAACACACATACTCCTGCTTGGCCTTTCTGTAAAACTGTGTGGTGTTCCAAAGAAGTGCCCCAGACACTGTTTACACAACCACCAGTCACTAAGAGTTTGAGATGTTCTGTAAAAAAAATGTCATCACATACTATGGACTGTTGAATGCCTGAAGAGTCCATGTAGACAGGCCTCCTGCCAGGGCTGTTCTATAATGCCAGAACTGAAAAAGTGACTTGTACTAGTGGTATTTTACATAAGCAGATCTAACCATACTCCCCTAAAATACTGTTTGCTAGTTCAAGGATATGAACTGCATTACGAAATACATAGTGTATTCTCACAAACAAAGCTAAGAAGCAGAGAGTTAAATAACAGGTCCGAGGGAGGGGGGAAAACGGATTTTGCAGCCTTTTCAAAAGTTTATGTGCCAAAAGTGTATGAGAACCCAAGAGAACAGGCATTCAGAATAGCCTTCAGAACAATACTGTTATGGTACAGTACAATAGCATACATTTGTCTTTATGTAGTTATAAGCCATGATATCCACTATGTATTGGTACACAAATACTATTATGATGGTCACATCAGAAACACTGAAAATACATTTCAAAGGATGTATATAAAGAAAAGAAAAAGTTATCTCATGAAGATTTATACCACTGGAGATTGTTGAAATTGAAGAGTGTTTCTGCTTTAGAAAACATTTAAGTTCCTTCACCAAAATATAACTGATTCCAGTCCATTAATTTCTTTCTTCCTGGACACTTAACTCTTTTTTTTTCTTTTTTTCTTTTTTTAAGATGCAAAAGTGAATTGTAGCACTTGGAAGAAAGTACTAGAGGACTTTGCTCTCCATCTACCCCACAGCTCAGGCCACAGCAGTGCAAATTCCTCACACAGATCCACCAAAGAGACCTAACCTTAACTTGAGATGGCCACTTCTTGACATCCAGGTTATTAAGGACCCATACCCATTAAATTCCTGATCTATCTGCTACGACAGCCACCTCAGCTGCCCACTGTATACACGTTTTGTACGATGAACTGACTTGAGACCACCAACTCTCCTTTGACACATAGCGATCCCACTGTACAACCATCAGATGACAACACCAACCCCTAAACCATGTATCATAGTCACCATAGTCACTCTCTATAAAGCTATCTTTGGGATTTAATTACTTTAAAAATTGTAGGAGATGCATTATACTGAAGGAATTAACTTTTAAACAAGAATGATGCAGCCTCAGAGTGGCATTTTAACAAAAGCCTTATATAGAGAGAGAGAGAGAGAGAGAGAGAGAGAGAGAGAGTATACTTCAGTTTGTTATATAAGGCTTTTGTTAAAATGCCACTCTGGGGCTGCATCATTATACATAAGGCAGTGTATATATATAAGGTAGTAAGGTATGTTGGGATGTGACAAAGAGGTAAACAAAATATACCTCTTGAATTTTTAAACAACTCTTGTAATTCAAATAGATCACCTTAGTTCTGGTTTACCACTGTTTAGACAGTAGTGTTTCATAAAAATATTAAGTGAGTTGAACTTTATTTAACAGAAGCCATGCCTCATTGATTTACATATCTATTGTAAAAATGATTTAAATAACCTTCATATTAATCCCAAACAAAGTGCAAATTATAAAGGTAACTGTTCTTACAACATGGGTCTTAGATACAGCAGATATAATTTACTTTCAACTAAAACAATACCTTGGATGGATGTAATAATCAGTTGTATTAGCCAAACATAGGGTTTTTTTTTATTTAGTTAATATCTTAAATTATCATCAAAAGAAGCACTGCAGTTTGTAAACTAACATTGGCAGGACAAGAAACCAGAGTGGAACTGAAGAAAACTTTTGCTACATTTTTAAGACTACCGCAGGTTTTTAAAATTTTCTATATCCAGCAGGGGTGGGCAAACTTTTTGGCTCACAAAATTGAGGTTGGGATGTGGAAGGGGGTGCGAGGTCTGGGGTGGGGCTGGGTATGAGGAGTTTGGGGTGCAGGAGGGTGCTCCAGAGTAGGATCGAGGGGGTTTGAGAGCGGGAGGGGGATCAGGAGTGGGGCAGGGGATTGGGCGTGGGGAAAGGCTCAGGGGGTGCAGGCTCCAAGGGGTGCTTTCCTTAAGCAGCTCCCAGAAGCAGTGGCATGTCCCTTCTCTGGCTCCTATGTGAAAGCGTGGCCAGGAGGCTCCGCACACTGCCTCATTTGCAGGCACCGCCCCTGCAACTTCCATTGGAGCATGCAGGAGCTGGAGCGAGGCCATGCCACGGCTTCTGGGAGCTGTAAGGTGTGGCCCCAACCCAGCGCCCCAGACAGAGCGGGGCCGAGCCAGGTGGTGCAGCCCCGACCCAGCGGGATCGATCCACGTGGGGAAGCTCGTGGGCTGGCTTAAAATGACTTGCAGGCCAGAGTTTGCCCACCCCTGATATATAGGTATTGGAACTTGATAAATTGTAATCTGAAGAAGTAGCTCCTAGAAATAAAATTCTCTAGGTAATACATTTTAGTGCAAAAAAAGAACTCCTGGGGGAATTCTCGGCCACTGCGCATGTGCAGAATTTATGTCCTCCACAGATTTCTGAGGGGGAAGCAAAGAGAAGCCACAAGAACGGCCATGCAACGTTTCCCAACAGTATGTTTAGGGAGCCCAGCAACACCGGCAAAGACGTAAATCACCATGGGGCAGGAGGAGGGACTGGGGAAGACCTGGCTGGTGGCTCCTTCCCTGCGCCAGGATCAGCGGCTAGTACTGGTTCGGCTGGGGAGGATGGGACTTCCTCTTCCCCTTCATGGCATCTGGGGCCAGATCAGATCCACCCGAGATTTCTCCCTCATCTGCAGGAAGCTGTGCAAACTACACACACACACACACACACACACACACACTCGCTTCCTGCGCCCATCATTCCTCAGCTGCAGGGGGAGGGATCCCTGTACAGGGAGTTTCTCCCACATCCACCAGTCCTCCATTTATCCAGACCCCTTCATACCTCACCGAGCCTCATCCCCCACACATTCAGAACACTCTGATGAGCTCCACTCCCCCAGCAACTGGAGCATCCTGACAAGCCACCCGCACACTGATCCCCACTCCACCAAGCCCCAACTAGCTGCACCTGGTTCCCCCTGCATCTGGACCCTCACTGACCCCACACACACATCCAGACCCTTGCAGAGACCTTTCCCCCTCACACTCAGACCGCCCTGCTGAGCCCCAACCACCTTCACCTGGACCCCCCTGCAGAGTCCCATTACCATTGCACCCAGAACCCCCCCCAAAAAGCACCTGTGCAGCCAGATCCCCCCCATCACCCAGATCCCCCACTGAGCCACCTGCACCCAGACTGCCCCTCACAGAATCCTCTCAACCCCCATCCGGATACCCCCATGCTAAGGCCCTCCACACTTGGATCCTGCCTTGCTCAGCTTACCTGCCCACACCTGGTGCACCTGGCATGGAGGGGCAGGGCCTGCGGTGTTTCTGGGGCAGGCCCAGTCCTTGCGCTGTGTCAGGGTTGGGTGCAGCTTCACTGCTGAGTCTGTGTCCTGGGGGAAAGCTGCACAGTGATCTCTCACCTCTGTGCAGCCAGTGGCCTGTGCTCCCCAATGCCATGCTGGAGCTGTTACAATATTTTAAAATTCTGCAGATTTTATTTGTCAAATAAATGTGTTTGATATTTTTTATTTTTTGGTGCAGAATGTACTCAGGAGTTTAAAAAAAAAATCAACTGGCTTAAAAGGGCGTTTTTTTGTTTGTTTTGAGGCTTAAATTGGTATCACATTACACTACTGGTACAACAGAAGGTTTTAAATGGATCAAAGCACTAATAAACGTGACAATTAAAGATACATGGTAGAAGTCTATGATAGAAGGGTAGAGGTACACTGTTTCCCCAATAAGAGGAAAATATCCTTTTTGTGGCACAAGACAACTACTGTTTCTGCTGCACTTAGAACACAGTGTCATTTACACTCATGATTGGCTGGAGTCATGGGAAACATCTAATGGTTAAGAGACCGAAGAGGGATGTAGAGATGATTCATAAATTGCTTTCATCTCCATTTCAGTTTGACTTGGTTATACGGAAGCTTTGACCATTGTGTTCAGTGAAGTCTTGTGTACATCTGAAGAAGCTTTGGCCATTGTGTTCAGTGAAATTCAGAACCAGTATCCTGAAGAGCATACAGGCTGAAAGATTTTTTTAAAAAATCAAAACAAAAAAATTCACTAACTTTCTTCTCACTTGCACCAGTTTTGCATCATTGTCTTCAAGGGAGTCACTTCGGAAGAGAATACATGCTCTTCTTGCCTTTAGCTGCATCATGTCAGGGAACAACACTTTTGCTCTCAGATCAGGCAACAGGATTAGCTTGTCACATGTTGAAGGCCTAGTTTCCCTTATGATGTAGGAAGCACTCAAAAAGATTTGTTTGCAAGTTACTAAGACTCTCTGTGTTGGAATTCTCCCACAATAGAAGATAAACAGCGGTAGAGGAAGTCTTTCCACACCTGCAAATTTTCTTAATTCAAAGGTTTATTCTGTCCTCGTCTTGTGATACAGTGCATTACAACAGGGTTGCCTGTAGGAACTAACACAAATTAATTGGATTACAGATTTCTGAACAACTTTCTGAAGTTCTCTATATTAGTCATCTGTCGGACACTGTATACCACAGACTTTTGGACAGAACAAGTTTACCAGTGATAAAATGGTTCCGGATGATTTCCAACATCCAGTCTGGAAGCATATTTGACCAAAATAATTTTAGCCTGTGAATAGATCACCCTTTGGTTGTATTGGAGTTAAATTTTCACCTGTTCCAGTGCATAAGGAAGTTAGAAAAATTCAGCTTTGTACAATATGTAATTTCAAACTCTTTCCAAGTTGTATTTAGTTGGCCAGTATCACAGGTAAAAACTGCACATTTGCAGGCAAGTGCAAGTCAGAATTAATATGATACAGTAAGAGAGTCAAAACTTTCATTAAAGCAATGAGATAAAGCACCCCAAAAACAAACTAGTCTGAACAAAAAGCATTATGTGCCTCAGACAGATTTCACTTCCCTCCTGTAACAGATGCCTGTTTATATTTATTTCTAATATAGTGTTGTTTAATTTTGCTAATGGGTGAAGGGTTATGCTAGTAACTAATTCAAAACAACATGAGCTGCACACACAAATTTTTCACATGGTATTGGGAGAACTGACTCTACAATATTATTACCAAACAAAATTATTGGCAATATCATGGCAGCCAGGTAACAGAGTATGAAACGTCTCTGGAAATTGAAGTTAGAAAATAAAGAAGGGACTTCAGCTCCTCTAGCCAGCAGACAGAGAATTTGGCAGAAACAATGCTCTCAGATGCCAGGTTAGACATTGTTTTTGTATCCCCTCCTCTTTCCCTAGGAGCTAATTCTTGAAGCACTGATGCTGTAAGTCTTGGCCATAAACTATATAGCTATATTGTAGCCTAGTAAATGGGAGGAGAAAACGGAGTAAATTACATAAACAAAAGTATAAAAACAAAGGACTAAAATGAAGGAACTAGGGATAACCATGAAATTTTACTTCTGACTGCTCACATTTTTAACCTATTGCCTGAGCAAGATGACAAAAGGCCCTACCATATGCCTTTGATTATGGTTGTGAGCAAAACGGAATTTGTATTACAGTGAGCCTGCAGATTTTATTAGTGGCTATTTATTAAAAGAAACTTCTACTCTGTTTTTTGGGAGGTTATAACATTTACTTTGTGATGCACTCCTCCCCCATTGGCTGTCCAGGCTCAGGATGCAAGCACAGGCTTGACCCAAGTATTTGCTAAGACAAATGCTGACTGGCGAACCTATAACTGTCAAAAATGAATTTGCTCTGGGTTTGAGAGAAAAAAAAATGTCTTGAGAGAAGAGAGAGCACATTGAAAAACAGATGGGAGGTAATATAGAACTCACAGAGGGACGGAGAAGGAATCAGGGCCAAAACTTAGAGTTTGCACCTAGCCTAAACCTAGAATCTGTGTTTAGCATTTCTTGCTAAAATTCTTTCCCCTGCATTTCTCAAACTGGTGACTGAGATAAAGAATGGAATTTTCTGAAATGCTTGGTGATGAACTAGCTCTTCTCTAAATGAAGTCAAAGGGAGTTTTACCATTGCCTTCAATGGGAATATATTTAGCTCAATATTAAGCACTTCTGAAAGTTTAACCTTAAATGTCACACCTGAAAACTTCATGCAGGAAAGCTGTAATCGCAGAAAGATCTGCTAAGGTACAATATACCATTTATATTGTAAACAAATGAAGAGGAACCAATCTGTTAGTTTCCTAAAAATAGAGTTCCATCAACAATTTAACTTCTATTCAGGGAGAAAAACAGGTGGGGGCTTAACGACTGACACCTACTTCGAAAGGTAGGGAAAAAAAAAACTCGGAAGCAAACAGGATCATGGATGTCACATACATCTGTTCTGAAACCAGCTAACAGAGAAATGATAGCAATGCCAGAAGCTTCTGTAAGATGAAACCACATCTCTGGCAGCTTTCCCTAACGTGACTGTGGATGTAGTCTGTGAAGGAGAACAGAGAAGCAGGAATTCAAGGAAAGGATAAGTCCTTAGGCCAGTAACTAGAAAGGCGTACAGTGTGGAACTCAAGGACTTGGTAGGCATCCCTACAGAGTTTGAAGCCCCTTTAAAACTATTTCTTGTGAGGAGATTAAAATAGTTTTTATTTGTCAATTCATGGATTTTGTAAATTTCAATACACACTATTATGAACGTCTTATTTACTCAAATATAGTATCTTGACATTTGTATTCACAGTATTTTACATTTCTACAGCACTTTCCACATGAGGTCCCCCAGGACACTTTAGAAACACTAGTGAATTAACCCACAGGATATGCCTATAGAGATATATCTATTAAAATAATATCCATTTTACATAAGCGTGCATACCATGTTTAAATGAAAATTGCACATATTAGTTGCCTTGATACTAACTGCTTAGGGAAAATACTAATCGTATCTTAAATTGATTAAATACAACATATTGGATAAAACATATTGGATACATACAAAGTGCTGCTTTAGAACAAGTTACCACCATTATCTTCCTTATTTGAACCAAAATGGACTAAACAGTAGTTGAGGCTTCATGGGACTTGTCTAGACTAAGCTACACTGGAAGGTAAAGCCATATTTGCTTGTGAGTAAGGGATGTGGTTATTACATGACTTTGGAGAAGAAAAATATGGGAACCCATTATCTTAGAAAGTATTACTATTTATTTGCTATTCTGCAACTCCACATGAATAGTGAAGCAAATACTCACCAGCAACTACACACCACACAACAAGAACACCAACCCAGGAATCAAACCCTGCAACAAACTCCAATGCAACTCGGTCCACATATCTATCAAGAGACACCTTCACAGGACCTAACCACATCAGCCACACCATCAGGGGCTCATTCACCTGCACATCTACCAATATGACATATGTCATCACATGCCAGTAATGCCCCTCTGCCATGTATATTGGCCAAACCAGACAGTCTCTATGCAAAAGAATAAACGGACACAAATCTGACATCAGGAATTATAACATTCAAAAACCAGTAGGAGAACACTTCAGTCTCCCTAGTCACTCACTAACAGACCTAAAAGTGGCAATTCTTCAACAACAAAACCTCAAAAACAGACTCCAACGTGAAACTGCAGAACTGGAATTAATTTGCAAACTGGACATCATCAAATTAGGCCTGAATAAAGACTGGGAGTGGTTGGGTAATTACAAAACCTAATTTCCCCCTACTGTTACTCACACCTTCTTGTCAACTGTTTCAAATGGGCTACTCTCATTACCACTACAAAAGTGATTTTTCCTCCCTTGGTATCCTACTGTTAATTGAATTGTCTCGTTAGACTGACCTCCCACTTGGTAAGGCAACTCCCATCTTTTCATGTGCTGTGTATTTATACCTGCTACTGTATTTTCCACTCCATGCATCTGATGAAGTGGGTTATAGCCCACGAAAGCTTATGCTCAAATAAATTTGTTAGTCTCTACAATGCCGCAAGGGCTCCTCACTGTTTTTACCGATACAGATTAATACAACTACCCCTCTTAAACCTGTGAATTTAGGGTTCAATATCTCATGAATGTTTTAATCAGCAATAGAGTGGTGTATGACTCCTTTCCAAATGATAGCAAAAGTTGATTAGTGCAAGCATCTATTAATAATATGATTTAAATGACAATAAAGCATCAGTTGGTAAAGATTTGTTTAAATCTGTCAAACAAGTCTGAATTTCAGTAATCTGATTTACAGTTTAAAAGATGAAAGTGAATAAAGTAAAATCCACTGCATCATTGAATCCAGCCAAAAAATCACTTGTATTAATATGAATGGCTGTTAAAGGGAAGACTTTTAAAAATATATGGTTTTAGTTTGAATTAAGAGTGACTGATTCAAATTTTTAAAAACTACTTTTATTCGTGATATCACAATCAACCGTGCATATGGCAACCATGCACAAAACCAGTTTTATAAGGCATTCCTGAACACACACAGATTTTTGTTCTGAAGTCTTAAACTAAAATGAAATCTCTGGAAAAGAACACACTGTGTTTGCTCATTTCATAAAGTGAGGCTGGCTCCTCACATCAATGCAAGTGTTTTATTCTTCAATGTTATCCTGGAGGAGTAGCAGTAGCAATGGCAACTTGTGATTTAGTTGGGTCTGTGCACATGCGTCTGATATATATACACACACACACACGCTATAGTTTGGAAATTATTCTATGACGTTTTCATTACAGGAAACTTTATATATATATTACTTAGAGCTAAATGTGTAATTAATTTTTTACTAACAACATGTCAATTAGGTAGCTTCAGTTACATTTTTTTTTAAACCATCAAAGTTAAGTTTACTGTATTTTGAAGGGAAAGGAGGAAACAGAAACAATTTAAGCTCTAAAGATCAATCTTGAGCATTCAATACTTGCATTCTCTATTCTATATAAAAATACATATTACAAGGTTCTAATACAAAAAATAAAGAAGAGAGGAAGATAACAGTTAAAAACAAGATTCCTGACATTTGTACTGTTTTGGGATGGCAAAGTAGTAAAGAATAGAATAAAAACAGCATATACTCATAACTTAAGAGCCAAATGCCATGATCTGAGGCATATAACCTGACATTCCGATTGGAGTATCTGATACTAATGGATTTACTGGCTCTCTCTCAATTTCATCAGAGATGTTTTGTGTTAAATAAAAAACTGGCATTCAATTTCTGTTTTAAAAAATACAATGAATAAACAGTATTTAATATTATTTGGGAGGCTTCAGCCATCAGACAAAGGCATATTTAAGGAGATTTTAAAATACATGTTATCTGGTAGACGCAATATGATTCTTGTGTATTTAGTTTTAAAAATAGGGCCACTCCATATGTCCAAGGTATTTTTAATGGTGATTGATTCACATCCTTAATAGGCACATTATGAATACTGGGTATACATATCTTACTCCCAAGGGCATTCTGCACACAATATTTTTTAAAATTCTGCAGATTTTATTTGTTAAATGTGAAGGTTCCAGCATGGCATTGGGGAGCACAGGCCACTGGCTGCACAGAGGTGGGAGATCACTGTGCATCTTCCCGCAGGACACAGATTCAGCAGTGAAGCTGCACCCAACCCTGACACAGTGCAAGGATCGGGCCTGCCCCAGAAACACTCCAGGGCCCTGCCCCTCCGGGCCAGGTGCACCAGCTGTGGGCAGGCAGGCTGAGTGAGGCAGGATCCAAGTGTGGAGAGGTTTAGTGTGGGCGTATCCGGGTGTGGGTTGAGACGGTTCTGTGAGGGGCAATATGGGTGCGGGCGGCTCAGTGGGGGATCCGGATGTTGGGTAAATCTCAATGCATAGGGTGTGAGCAACTCAGTGTGGGATCCGGGTGTGTGGGGAATCTCGATGCACAGGGGCTTGTTGGGGGGTCCTGGGTGCAATGGTAATGAGAGTCTGCAAGGGGGTCCAGGTGAATGTGGTTAGGGATCAGCAGGGAGGTCTGGGTACAGGGGGGCTAGAGTTTGACAGGGGAGTCTGGGTGAGTGGGGGTCAGTGGAAGTCCAGATGCTGGGGGAGTGGGGTGGGATCCAGGTGCAACTGATTGGGGCTCAGTGGGGTATGGGTGGCTCAGGGTGCTTCAGGTGCAGAGGGAGTGGGGCTCATCATGAGGGTTCTGAGTGCAGGGGAGTAAGGCTCAGTGGGAGGGTCTGGGCATGAGGGGGCCTGGATGCATAAGGTTTGAGTGGATGGGGGAACAGCTCCCTTCACAGGGATCCCTCCCCCTGCAGCTGAGGAGTGATGGATGCAGGAAGCGGGGCGAGGGGAGTTTGCACATCTTCCTGCCACTGGGGGAAAAATCTGAGGGTGCCATGCAATGGAAGAGGAAGTCACATCCTCCCCAGCCCAGCCGGGACTAGCAACTGAGCCTGGCGCAATGTAGGAGCCACCAGCCGGGTCTTCACCAGTCCTGCCTCCTGCCCCACAGTGATTTACCTCTCTGCCAGCTGCCCTGGGCACCCAACACATACAGCTGGGGAGGACTGCGTCACCGCTCTTGTGGCTTCCCTTTGCTTCCCCATGAGAGAGTCATTTTTCGGTTCGGAAGCAAGTAAATCCACAAGGGACATAAATTCTATTTATGCACAGTGGCACAGAACTCCCCCAGGAGTAAAACAGTAAGTATCACACAGTCCAATCACAACTGGCTTAGTATCAAGTGATGGTGGCTGCCCGTTTTCATCACCTGATAACGTTCCGGAAAAAATATTTTTTGTGTTGAAATGTTCATGCTTTGATTCTAGCCAGAGATGAATCTTTGTGGAAAGTCTGAACAAAATGCCTTCACACTGCTTTAGTTCTGTGAGGGCAAGGAAAGACACACTTTTTCCATATTTAACAAAACAAAAACTACACACACCTCAATCTTTTCTCCTGCAACACATCATTAAAACATGGCTGAAATCTGTTCGTAAGTAGTTTTCACTGAAGTCTGCAACCACATTTGAAAACCAAAATTGTGTGACTAGTACTAAAGTGATCAATGACTGAAAATAGGCTATTGCACACGCACAACAGAAAATGTCATTAAGTCTGAGGCTTCACATGCACAGTTCATTTTTCCAGTGGACAATGAGACTGCACCTACACTGGAAGCTAGGCATGTGATTTCCAGCTCATCCCATAAGAAAGGCCATAGTGGGTCAGAACAAAGGTATCTATCCAGCCCAGTATCCTGTCTACCGACAGTGGTCAATACCAAGTGCCCCAGAGAGAGTGAACCTAACAGGTAATGATCAAGTGATCTCTCTCCTGCCATCCATCTCCACCCTCTGACAAACAGAGGCTAGGGACACCATTCCTTACCCATCCTGGCTAATAGACATTAATAGACTTGACCTCCATGAACCTCCTCTTGCTTAACCTCCTCTCGCTAAAAATAGTAGCACAGCCACTGTAGCGCAGGCAGCAGCAGCAATGGCACAGGCTAGCCATCTCAAGTACATACCTGCAGGGTTGTCTATGGCAGTGGCTATCAACCTTTCCAGATTACTGCATCTCTTTCAAGAGTCTCATTTGTCTTGAATACCCCATGTTTCACCTCACTTAAAAAAAAGTGCTTACAAAATCAAAGATACAAAAGTGTCACAGCACAATCTTACTGAAAAATTTCTCACTTTCTCATTTTTGCCATATAATTACAAAATAGATGAATTTGAATAAAAATATTGTACTTAAGTGTATAGTGGAGTGGCCAAACTTACTGACCCTCTGAGCCACATACAATAATCTTCAGAAGTTCGAGAGCTGGGGCACACCTGACAGGGCTCAGGGCTTCAGCCCCGCTCCTGCTGAAGCCCCTAGCCCCTGCAGGTGTGCCCCACAGGGTTGAAGCCCCAAGGTCCCCCGCCCCACTGGGCAGAAGCACCTACCCCACCACCCCATTGCAAGGCAGAGATCCTGAGCTCCCCCCACCACAGGTCTAGTAGGTGGAGAATGGGGAGGGCTGGCTCCATGAGCTGCACTTTAATGGAAAAAGAACTGCACGTGGCTCATGAGCCACAGTCTGGTCACACATACTGTACAGTACACAGAGCAGTGTAAACAAGTCATTGTCTGTATGGAATTTTAGTTTGCACTGACTTCGCTAGGGCTTTTTCTGAAGCCTGTTGTAAAAGTAGACAAATATCTAGATAAGCTGATGTACCCCCTGGAAGACCTCTGAGTACTCTCACGGGTATATGTACCCCTGGTTGAGAACAACTGGTCTATGGCACTATAGGTATGCGTTTTCCTTCAAAAGTGTACATTTTATCTATTAACATGATAACCCATCTTCACCTAAGTCATTTCTACTAATATGACTAATCCAATGTAAAGCCCTGATCCTGTCAATATTTCCACACATTTAGCTCCTTTGGAGTCAATGGCACTTCTCCTGTACATGAAATTAAGCACGTGCGTGTCTTTGCAGAATCATGGCTTAAGATATTGGACAAACTTATGTTAGGTCTACACTACTTAGCTTATTCACCTCTATGCAGTGGTATCACATAAGGCTTACGCACTGCTTTAAATTCCACTTCAGCAGAAACAGGCCCCAGTTCAGCCCACACACAAGTATGTGCTTAACTTTAACCAACTGATTTCAGTAGGATTTAAGTATAGGTTTAAATGCTCTGTTGAATAGTGGCTTTAAGCGATACTTACATGATGCATAGGTCTTATGTGGTCACCCTGTTCAAGGGTCAGGTTCACTTTATTTGTATTGGTGGCTTTCAGATTTTAAAGAACCCTAATGAGGGCTTTCCACTTTTTAAGTTTTATGTAAAGAACTGGGAAAGTTAAGGCCCCAGCAGATCAATATAATCAAGCACGAGCAGTCTTCATTGAAGTCTTTGGGATTACTCAGGTGCCTAGAATTAGACACATGCTTTAGTAATTCAGGCCTAATATGTTCTTTAAAGTAACTCCCCACTTAAAGTCGTCCCGGTTAACGTTGTTTTGTTTCTGATCAATTAGGGAACATGCTCGTTTAAAGTTGCACAATACTCCCTTCTAATGTTGTTTGGCAGCTGCCTGCTTTGTCCACTGCTTGCAGGAAGAGCAGCCCGTTGCAGCTAGCTGCTCCGGGCTTGAAACCAGGGTGGACTGGCAGCCCCCCATCAGCTCCCCACTCCCCTACGTTCCCTGTGCTGCAGCTGCCCAGCAGGCTATCAAGGCAGTTCAGCTGTCCCTCCCCCACTGCCATGTGCTGCTCCTGCCCTCTGTCCTGGAGCTGCTCCCAGAGACTCCTGCTTGTTGTGCGGGGAGGGGGCTGTACGAGTGTCCTCCTCCCCCATGCATCCTGCTTACCCCTTCTCCATATAGAGCAGGGAGGGGACATGGATGGAGAGAGAGAGAGAAATCTTGGGGCACCAGCTGCTGTCTCAACTTCCTGATCCACTTAATAAGACAATGCACTTAAGAGTGGGTCAGCTTACTGAAAGGGGCAATGTGCATCTCTCTCTCACACACACAAAGGTGTGTGTCTGTCTCCGTCTGCTATGCTGTCTCCCCTCCCTCCTGTTCGTGCTGCCTTGTGAGAGACTACATTAAACAACAGTGTGTTAACCTTTGAGGGCTCAGCCAAGTCCTAGTTCATCATTTAGCAGCAAGGCATTCCCTGGGAAATATCCCTCTCTCTTCCACCCTCTCTAACTTCACCACCTCAACCAAGCTTCACAATCATCATAGCTGTGAACAGTATTAAATTGTTTGTTTAAAACGTATACTGTGTGTATATCGATACAATATATAGTTTTTTGTCTGGTGAAAAAAAATTCCCTGGAAGCTAACTGCCCTATTTACATTAATTCTTATGGGGAAATTGGATTCGCTTAACATCATTTCACGTAAAGTCGCATTTTTCAGGAACATAAACTACAACGCTGAGCGAGGAGTTACTGTATTTAATATGTTAAATGCATTATTAAAATTGAAATATTTTTAAAAGTCATGAAATGCAAAAAAGAAAAGTCATGCTATGACCCTGATTCTGAGTGTGTTGTGACAGGCAAGCACAAAATGTGTTAAAATACTGGTGGGAGATGGACAGACAGATCCACACACTTTCATATATGTAATATTCTCTGTTCCCAGCATTCTTCTAATAAAGATATGGCAACAAATACTAGAGATAGAAAACATGACCAAAATTAACTATTCTATAGGAGCAATACCATTTTCCATTTCCTGAGTTTTAGAACAATTATGTTAACTAGACAACCTTAACAGTGTATGAACAACGCTATTTCGGGATAAAGAGAAATCTAGTGTCTTTTCAAACAACTTTTAAAATCAAAAATTTTTTTTAAGAGTACAACTCAGTATAGAAGTGGCTCCATCATTGTACTGTATCTGTTTCAACTCGAGTGTATTTTGTTTTAGGCAAGGTCTACCCTATAAACTTACAGCAGTATAACTACCCCTGAGCAATGTAGTTGTACTGACCTAGCCCCTGATGTAGACAATACTGTCAACAGGAAGGGTTCACCTGTCATCATAGCCGCTGCCTCTCATGGAGATGGATTAACTACGCTGATGAGAGACTCTCTGCCATTGGCATAGAACCCTCTTCACTGAAACGCGGCAGCTGTGCCGATCCAGCATTTTAAGTGTAGACCAGTGGTTCTCAACCTATTTATAACTGTGGGCCACAGATTGAGAACCACAGATCCCTATGCTCAGCGCCCCCTGCCCAGAGACCCCTCCTCAGAGCAGGGCCAAGAGCAGAGCCCCAGGTCCAGGCAGCCGGAACCTGGACCCAACCACATGCGGGGCTGGGCAGCCGGAGCCAGGACCCGGGACCCTGCCGGACACTGGGCCGGGCAGCCAGGATCTGAGGGTTTTTTAGCACACAACTGGGCCACAGCTGCATGCTCACTGGGCCACATGCAGGCCACAGGTTGAAAATCTACCAGTTTAGTTGTACCCTTAACCAATCAACTAAAAAAAAAGTAACATTTTTATATTAAGTATCATGATTTTTCTTCTGGTGAAGTTCTACACTATTAATTCAAGTTCTGTTTCATCTCCATCCACATAGTATCCAATATAAGAGTCAAGACACACCCCTGCATATGTCAGGTGGTCCTTTTTAACCCTCCTTTTAAATGATCATGACCACAGGCCTTTCTTCAAACCAGATTTCAATATTACTCTATGACGTGGCCATCAGAAGGCACACAGGTAATAAACAGCTGCAGCATTTTTATGTAATGACTTGACCAAATATGTTTTCACCCTCAGTTTTAATTATTAGTAATTTCTAGCATCCTGTAAGCAATTTAGGACAAGAACCTGTCATAAACAGATAGCTAAGGGTTAATGTCTCTTTCACCTGAAGCACCTGACCAGAGGACCAATCAGGAAACCGGATTTTTTCAACTTTGGGTGGAGGGAAGTGTGTGTCTGAGTCTTTTGTCAGTTTTCCTGCTTTCTCTGAGCTTTGGAGAAGTACTTTCTACTTTCTAGTCTTCTGTTTCTAAGTGTAAGGACAAAGAGATCAGATAGTAAGTTCTATGGTTTCTTTTCTTTGGTATTTGCATGAATATAAGTGCTGGAGTGCTTTGATTTGTATTCTTTTTGAATAAGGCTGTTTATTCAATATTCTTTTAAGCAATTGACCCTGTGTTGTATCATCTTAATACAGAGAGCACATTTGTATGTATTTTTCTTTCTTTTTATATAAAGCTTTCTTTTAAGACCTGTTGAAGTTTTCTTTACTTCAGGGAAATTGAGTCTGTACTCACCAGGGAATTGGTGGGAGGAAGAAATCGGGGAGATCTGTGTGTTGGATTGCTAGCCTGATTTTGCATTCCCTCTGGGGGAATAGGAAAGTACTTTTTGTTTCCAGGATTGGGAACAGAGAGGGGGGAGTCTCTGTGTAGTTTCACAGAGCTTGTGTCTGTGTATCTCTCCAGGAGCACCTGGAGGGGGGGAGGGAAAAAGGATTATTTCCCTTGGTTGTGAGACTCAAGGGATTTGGGTCTTGGGGTCCCCAGGGAAGGTTTTTCAGGGGGACCAGAGTGCCCCAAAACACTCTAATTTTTTGGGTGGTGGCAGCAGGTACCAGGTCCAAGCTGGTAACTAAGCTTGGAGGTTTTTCATGCTAACCCCCATATTTTGGACGCTAAGGTCCAAATCTGGGACTAAGGTTATGATAGAACCATCTTTAAAAAGAAAGAAAAAAAAAACAAACCACACCTGTGCTTATCACAATGAGGTCTTGGTCCATGACAGAGGTTTCTCAGCGCAACCACAATACAAACAGCAAGATAACCAGTACCTTTCAGTAACAAACTTGTTTTTCTGAAAAACTACTAGAATTATTTTCCAGTGAAATCAAATATTAGTTCATCTAGTTAAAAAGTGCCAGCACAACTCTATCAGGTTTTTGTTTGTTTATTTTTAGGTGTGTTATGTAATGTAAGATATGGTTGTTTTTTTAAAACTAGATGCCTTTTCTAAAATCAAAACTTTATAACAAAATAAAAAAACCCAAACTCCTACACCAGTAAAAGAATATATCTTTAGATTTAAAAAATGTAAATGCATTTTTGTAACAAAGGTAGAACAAGGTCCTGCCAAATTGTGAGTTCGGAATTCTTTTCTCCTTGCAATATTTTATTCCTGCATCCCTTGCATTGTTTTCAGATGGTTGTGACTTCAAGTGTTGCAAAGAAAACACAGAATCCTAAATTCAGGATGTGTCAAGGAAGTATATTAATTATTGTTAAGTCTAAACAGACTAACTTTTTTAGGATTGCAAATAGATTAAATTTTTTACCTTTATGATTCAACTTTGCTTTCTGAGTTTGTTTTAAATAGCCCTAAAGAAAAAAATTTTAAAAAAGAAGATCAGCTCCTGCTGTGAAAGGAAAACATTTAAATACTACGATAACCATTTAGATACAGCTTCCATCATAAAAAAGTCTAGAATAACAATATTCTGTTTTTTTAACCTACTAAAATGTTTTTTTAAGTGGTGCCTTAGATTTAGAAAAACAAGCAGAGAGTTATGAATAATAAATAACTTTCCAAGTTAAAGGAAATTTCTTCAGGCAAATATTTTTCCATTTCAACCCACAGCTGTAAAACATTACCACACTTCTGCATTTCCTCATCTACAAAAAGCAACATTTAAGACTGCCAACTTCATTGTGAAATGGATCACAAATACGTCCAAGAGTGTGCAATATTTTACATTATTCACACACAAAAAGCAAAGCTATTTGTGTGAAGAATGGATATATATGTAGTGGAAATAAGTTAATTTTAGAAACAGAGCTCAGCTGATATAGTTTACCTTTGAAAGGTAAATTAATAAAATTTTAAGTTATACTTTTCCCTGTACATAACCTGCATGGAGCTCATCTATACCAGTGGTTTTCAAACTGCAGGTCGCTACCCAGTACTGGGCCGTGAAATGTAAGGCACCAGGGTCATGGCAGCTCTTGTCAGCACTGCCAACCGAGCTGTTAAAAGTCTCATCAACAGTGCTGCCCAGCTAAGGCAGGCTAGACCCTACCTGTTCTGATACTACTCTGTGCCCTAGAAGTGGCCAGCAGCAGGTCCGGCTTCCAGGTGGGGGAACACAAGGCTGCACGCACTGCCCCTGCCCTGAACACCGGCTCCACACTCCCATTGGCCAGGAACCGCCCAATAGGAGCTGGAGGGGTGGTGCCGGCAGGTGAGAGCATCGTCCACCTAGGAGCCGGACCTGCTGCTGGTTGCTTCCAGGGTGCGACACAGTCCGTGGTGCCAGGACAGGCAGAAAGCCTGTCTTAGCATCCTTGCTGCACCGCTGACCGGGAGCTGACTGAGATAAGCCCGTGCCCCAAATCCCTGCCCCAGCCCTGAGCCCCCCCAAACCCACAGCCCCCTCCTGCACTCCAAACCCCTCATCCCCAGTCCCACCCCAGAGCCTGTACCCTCAGCCCAGAGCCCTGACACCCTCTTGCACCCCAACCCCTGCCCCAGCCAAGAGCCGCCTCCCACACTCTGAATCCCTCATTCCTGGCCCCACCCAGCAACCCTCAAAAAAAACACAAAAGTTTGAAAACCACTGATCTATACCATTTGTCAGTGAAGTTACATGGCAAGTCCAAATCAGAAGAATAACATTGTGTAAAGAATGGAGGAAGTTCAGGTCAACTATCTGTACATTCAGATACTCAATGCAAAATAATTATGCAAATGTGATGGTTACAAATTAAACATGCTAAAGTCAGGAAATTCACAAAAATCTGTACTAGTGCTTAAAGCAGGGGTTCTCAAACTGGGGGGTCAGGGCCCCTCAGGGGATCGTGAGGTGATTACATGGGAGGTTGCAAGCTGTCAACCTTCACTCCAAACCCCACTTTGCCTCCAGCATTTATAATGGTATTAAATACATAGAAAAGTGTTTTTAATTTATACGGGGGAGGGGTCGCACTCAGAGGCTTGCTATGTGAAAGAGGTCACCAGTAAAAAAGTTTGAGAGCCACTGGCTTAAAAGTAACTGTGGACTAGTACTGTTGTTATAAGAGTCACAGTTGTGTGTCCAGCTGAGGAGTCCACCTCTCAATGCATGCATTTCACAGAGCTGCACAAGTACAGTAGTATGAAATATGCATTTCTCAGAGTACACTTCATCAGGAAGTTTAAGCACACCGATTCACCTTTTGAACCCACCCTATGGGACAAACTAATCACGACAATTAACGTGTATCAACTGTGAGGTGAGAACTAATCCTCTCAATGTTCGAGATTAAGCTATAGTCATTTGTGAGGGAGCTTGTATTGCCTAAGCTAGGCTGGTTGCTTGTGCCAGACTCAGGTTAGGATGACACTAGAAACTTTTGCTAGTATAGTAACATCGAGTACGGTGTGGGGTTTGTTTCTTTTTAACATTATACACATTTCTATATTGGCAATCTTTTGCTTTTTACTACAGACTTATAGAAAGAGACCTTCCAAAAACATTAAAATACATTACAGGCATGCAAAACCTTAAATTAGAGTGAATCAATGAAGACTCAGCACAGCACTTCTTTGAAAGATTGCCGACCCCTGAGCTGAACACAGGGAGGAGGAAACAGTCAGGAAACCACAGTGGAACCAACTGCACTCGGGAGCCAACTCTACAAAACAGCAAGAGAGAAAACCAGGACAAGAAACAGCTTTGTTCAGGTAACAGAGGCAAAGAAGGAAGTCATAGTTTGTTCTTCTCATGCCGGGAATGTGGTATCAGCTAGCCCTGGTAGGTATGTTGAGGTGGGATCTTGAAGGGCACAGTATGGTATAAGAACCTATACAGAATAGAATGGTCAGTGCCATTAGATAGTTAAAATGACACCTAGGGATTACCCAGTGGTCCAGGACCAGAGAGATCCAGCCACATTGACCCAATATTTGCTTATATTAAGCTTTAACAAGAATTCTTTCATTGGTGTGTCACCTGTTTTAATAAACTTTTTATGCAGCTAAAACCACTATTTCTTGTTTGCCAGAGACCCGTGTTTGTTGGGCATGCCATCTCTAGTTTGGATGAAGAAACCTGCCTCTAACTGGACTTCACATGCAGTCTAATGAAGAGTTTATAATATTACACACTGCTCAACTATCATCCATGTGGTTACCAACACTTCATGAGAACCGACAAATCCATGTGTTGTGATTCAAATTAATTTAAAATGCCAATTTTTAGTCTTTAATGGGAAGTACACAATGTTTTTTAAAACAATAGCTATTTTTATATATCACATCACACAACTTTCTCCGTAGATTTTAACGTACTATGTAGATTTCAGGAGCCTTTTGATTCCTGAAGAGCATAGGAGGTTTTCGGCCAACTGGCACTTGCAAACTCTCTATTGACAGCCAGTTGCTGAAATCCACACCAAAAAAACCCCAAAACCACCACACACATTCAGCTGCTTTTTGGAGGTCAGAACAGCATGAAGCAGGGAAGTGAAAGTTTTCAAAATTGTTTTTTAAATCTTTACCTTATTTTCCCTGATAAGTCATCCGTTTCCATGGGAAGAGAGGCAGAAACAGGTTGAACAGCCAGAAGCATGTCAATTTCAGTTGCTGGCTGCTGGTTCCCCAGTTCCGCTCCTGTTTCCATGGCAACTTATGTAGCATCAGGGAAAACAAACGAAAAGGACATATAGCAGCTAGAGGCAGAAAACACCAGTTTGCAAAAAAAATAAAAAAAAAATAAAAAAATTAGCTGAATACTTAAAAATGTTATTAAACTTAAGTTACAAGATTAGAGACCTGGTCCTAGAAATCAAACAAGCTGAAGTGTTGACTTCACTGGGAATACTCCCATAAGTATGGCTTGATGAATTAAGGTCCCAATTTACAGGAAAAACAGCTGAGATCTTCAAAGCACGAAGAACTGTCATCAGCCATTAAGATGCTTTTTTCATAATTTTTTTTACACACACACTTCATAGATATACATGTGTTTCTGCACACATGCACTTATCTATGTACTCAAGTGACTCCTACCACCACAATAGTTGAGTACTTCCCAGATATTTAAAGATAGAAACAACAAAAAAAACTTCTCCCTCTCTGTTTCTTCCCAGCACATTTGCCATAGAGTTTCCAAAAGCAATTTGTCAAGATGAAATTTAAGAGTTCTGCACTATGCGCTACTCAGACATAGTTAAATACAAACTATTGAGCAGCTAGCCATTAGCTCAAGACAAATCAACAACAGGCTGCTGGCTGGCTGAAACAAGGTCACTTTAATCATGTCTTTGCCAATAGAGTATTCCAAGACGTGGGGCATATCCCCTGCCCATGCACTATTCTTTACCATTCCCTTCTCTGTGAAGTTCTTGCTCCTTGACTCTCTGGAAGTCTTCCCGCAAGTTTGTCTATCTACACTCAGAATAGGCAGCAGGGGCCTTTACTGTTCAGGTGCACAACAACATCCTTTCTGCTGGATGTCACAGCTGCTCAAGGCCATACTGCACTGGATTCTGTGAAGCATCTGAGCATTGAAGGCATTATCTGCTACTATCTCACTAGGACTCTCTCAGTCAGCTGTCCTATAATTCCTTGTCCTTGGAAAGTATCTTGAGTTCAGCCATGACAGCTGGGACTGTTGGGTCTCAGGATCCTGAGGGTTCTCTTTCTGACAGCTGCTTTCTGTGCTCTCCAGAAAAAGAGAATAAAGGATACTGGAACATTCAAGACTAAATGGTCTTTGGTTACATTCAGCTCACTATTACGTGTGCGGAGAAATCAGATCAGTTTCCCAAGACAACCAAAAATCTCTTACAGGTACTGAAACATCAAGTGCAAAATCTCAGGAGTCAATAATAGAAGGAAGACAATTAAGTTGATGACAGTGAGCAAGAAATTGTTCAGTAGAAGAAGAGGCTTGAGGAAGAAGTGTTACTGCTAGCACCTTTATTACTTCCTAAATAGTAAATCTGGAAGCAAACTCCAGTTTATATTGAAAAACTGCTATTCCTTTGGTTGAGAAAGTGACTGACAATGGGAGGTTAGAGCACCCCAAATCCAGGCTCTGACAGGAACTCATCACCATGAGACATGATTTTTTTCCCCCAGCCTGACACGTGATTTAGACAAACTACATTTAACAGTAACACTAACATTCAATTAATTGAAGACCATTAATTACAAATAGAACATTACTTTACTTTAGGAATTAAGTTTACATTCATACCAGGCCTGTTGTCCCCTTCAAAAATAAAAACGCTGCAGTGTAAAACAAAGCAAGATTTTGCTTGAGGATACTAGGACTTATTTGGTCTGCTAATTTCAGCAGCATTGTTTTGAGCAAAATCAGTCAAAACAGAGATTGAAGAGATCCTCAGAATTTTTTCTCTAGACTCGGACAGGATGAGGAAGTTGTAGAAACAATATTCAACTCTAGGAAAGATACAATACACATACTACCTAATGGTTTCAGGCATAATATACCTGTAACTTACATACTATCATATGAGAGGAACAGAATTTAAATTTGGAGTTTGGTATTTTGGACTACCATTTTGTAGAGACAAACTGAATACCAACATTGTATCAGTAGGGAAAAAGTGCAGTAAGGACCACCAATGAAACAGAGACAGAAGAATCATCATCTGGGTATGACTGCAAACCAAAGATGATTGTTCTTCTATCTCTTATGGATGATGATGCAAATACATCTTCCCATACTTGGTGTCCAGCTTTTAATTTCTGCTCCACTTCACTGGAGTGATCTATTACTTTTACACCCTGATAGGCAGATAGTATTCATTCTGTGATATGAGACATGTATACTAACATAAATATTGTGCTCTATCTGCCCCTTTTATTAAAATGCTTATATAACAGTAGGGCAAAACTTTCATCCTATGGTTAACAGAAAGCATGCTGATGATATCCTTTAAAGAAGAGGTTCTCAACCACGGGGCCGGGGGCCCCGGGGGGGGGGGCACGAGTAGGTTTCAGGGCGCCTCCAAAATAAACCAGCATTAGACTCACAGGAGCCCAGGGCAGAAAGCCGAAGCCTGCATCCCGCCATGCGAGGCTGAAGCCAAAGCCCGAGCAACTTCACTTTGCAGGGACCCCTGTGGTTTGGGGCCCTGGGCAATTGTCCTGTTTGCTACTCCCTAATGCCGGCCCTGCCTTTTAATCTACTGGATATGTAGAAAAATAGTTGCTGTGGCATAGATGGGCTGTGGAGTTTTTATTCCGGGTGTGGGGGGGGGGGAGAAGAAAGAGGCCTGAGAAAGAAAAAGGTTGAGAACCCCAGCTTTAAAGTACATGAAGGCTACCTTAGTATGCAGATGGACATGAAAAATAAAACCCGCCAAAATTCAGACCCCATCAGTCACACAAACAGCCAACTCAAATCTGAAGGCATTTTTCAAAAAAAACAGCTTGAGACCTGTGAATTCTGAAAAACCGTAAACACTTTCCAAAAAGGCCTAACTATTTTTGGATTCCTTGATAATTTCCCAGCCCACATTTGACTGCTGTTTTGTAACATCAACTGAAGAGCCACATGACAGTGTCATAAACAAATCCCTTATCAGAAGGCTACTAAATCAAACTCTATAATGTATTCAGTAAATTCATGTTGAAAATGTAATTTCCTTTCTTATATAAGTGGACATATGGGTGAAATAACCTCAGACACTGTTACAATGGTGTCATGCCTAATATCAAATCTCCTTCCTATTCATGAGGCTACCAGTTTTTGAGCCAACTTTGTACCTTTTGTCCTCAGTGGCTTTCATGCTTACTGGTATTTAGCTTGCAAAACAGATGTTCAAGAGCCGAAGAATATATTTATTTTAATTATAATAGGAGTTTTGCTGTTGTCAGATAATTTCTCTCCAAGTCCAATATCACCATGTTTGGCACTAGAAGATATCATACATGAACCAATATGAGTTCTAGGTCACACCTCATATCCCTTCTTACCAAACCAGTGTAGCCTGGCTCCCTCCAGAATAATTCCCAAAATGAAAACATCCACAGATATGCACGTGCTTCATGAGCATCTGATCTCAGGAAAACAAAAGAACGCATGAATGACTTTGCCAGGTAGCAGTCTGATAAATTGTATATAGACTTCCTTTAATCAGAATAAGGAAGAATAGGTAGTCTGTCTAATCTTAAATTCAGCAAGCCCAACTGTGCCTCTGTAGGCTGATCAAATCCCAGTAAAATAATCTATGACCGGTTACTATATATCAAAAATGCTGCTACTTAAAAAATTATTCATATTCAATTCTGAAAAACTGAATTTAGTCTTCATCCATTAGGGCAAGATGCTTTTTATGACCACTAGAGTTAATGCTAAAAATTACTGGATTGCAACCTACTGGCTCTTTTTTTAGCAAGTCATATAAATTTACTACAACTTCTGGGGTTACATTTTCCACGATTGGTCTCTACCAAAATTTTGAGAAAATGGCTCGGCTAGTTTTGAGTGAGAAGAAAATGTGGATGGGGAAGGCAATGGGGTATCTCTCCATCACATATATAAAAAAAGTTATTGTGGCTTTTAAACAAAAAACCAAGAAGTTAACACTTGAAATCTGGAACTGAAATAGCCCTCTTAAAAGAGTAGTGCAAGACTTTTACTTGAGACAACTAGGCATTAACCAAGTTATGACCATCTGGGGGAAAGAAAAAAAAAAATCACATACCAAGTATATGCACAGGTTGGCTTTGTTTTTTGGTTGCTGTTTTGGGGGTTTTTGTTTTGGTTATTTCCACTGTGCTTCTTTGGGTGCACACATGAAAAAACATGAAGCTGCATATGCACAGCTAAATTAAATTAGCAGTCTTTTCATCTATGTTGCTGAAGGTGACCCTATGAGCAGGAACTGAAGGAAGAGACCAGTGTTCTTCCCTCAGCCTCTCGGGGGGAGCAGGAGGGGTCTTGTAAGATGCCCTTGATAACTCAGTGGTTTGAGCATTGGCCAGCTAAACTGAGGGTTGTGAGCTCAATTCTTGAGGGGGCCACTTAGTGACCTAGGGTACTTGGTCCTGCTAGCGAAGGCAGGGGGCTGGGCTCGATGACTCTCTCAGCTCTATGAGATAGGTATATCTTCACATATTATCCAGTCCTGATCCATTTCTGCATGCATTGAGTGTAGGGCTCCCACAGTCTAATGCATTTTACAAACTCAAACAACTTATCACCCCAGGCTGCAGACCTCCTATGATGTGCAGGAAAGGTGCTTCTTCTTAGTTGTCTGCCTCCTAAAATAATTGTGTGGGATATTCTGGTGTCACTCCAGAATATGGATTTCTCATGCCTAGTTTAAAATTATTTTACAAGTTACTAAAACTACAACAACTACATAAATAGAACATTACACTTGAGCACTCAGGAGGTCAGAAAGTACCAAAAGATATGGTTATACAAACAATCATACATCTGTCCCCTTGTATGCATGCATTACAATAGTCTTTATATGATCACATACCATTTCCCCAAATACGTCATATTATCTTCTGTGACCTAAGACAGATAGTACCACAAGGCTACACTTCAATGCCAGGTCTATGAAAATCATTTATGAGAAGTACACAGTAAACTGTACTTACATTACATATTAAGTGCAACACTGAGTAACAGTGAAAATTTATTGGCATCTATAGGCTACCTATATTTGCAGCTAACTTTGTTGCATATTTAACAGCCTCATCTTCTGAATTGTGCCTTATAAAGGCTGTACAGCTGGTTGAACAGTGATGATAGTAGAAGTGCTGACCAATGATTTTTTATATATATATATATATATATAAAATTTCTTGCTCAAGTCTGTAAATAAAAAAAAAACTGTCACTAAAAGCCACTACTATGCCAGTGAAGTAAAAGGAAAAAAAATATTCCAAGATGCTACAAGAATAGCTAACGTCACAGGAAGACATTTATGATGTAGTGCTTTCCTGAGAGCCAGGTTAAAAGGTTATGTTTCCGCAAGTGCATTTTGGATGCTGCTAAGCATTAGCTATAACAAAAAGCTCACATCAATGTGACATACCTTTCTCCCATTCCAGGCCTACGTTTAATCTACTGTATGAATACATATGTTCACCAGTCTAAAGTATTACATCAAAGATTATACTCCAAAACTAAAGGCCTAGACATATCAAAATTGTGGGAGTTACCGTATATACTCAATCATAAGCCAGTTCGTTTATAAGCCAACCCCCCAAAGATGGATAAGTAAAAATGGAAATTTTTTATGACGCGTTCATAAGCTGACCCTATAATTCAGGGGTCAGCAAACTTTGGCTCCCGGGCCATCAGGAAAAGCCGCTGGCAGGCCGAGATGGTTTCTTTACCTCAAGCGTCCACAGGCATGGAGGTAAACCTAAGTAAACGAAGTGTCCCGACATGCCAGCTGCTTACCCTGATGGGCAGAGACAGCAACTGGTGTGGAAATTTTTTGTAGGGAGAAGCTGGGAGTCAGGGGAGTAACACTTGTGACCACTCCCACATGACCCCACATCTAACCCAGGACCCCCACACTCTCCGCATCCCATCTCAACCCTTCCCACCTTATCTGAGGAGGGCCAGGGGAGGATGTCTCTGGCCTGGCGGGAGCTGCTCCGGCAGGCTGGGCAGTGCGGTCGCAGCCTGTTCAGGTGGGCCAGATCAGGCAGCGCGGCTGTAGCATGTTCCACAGTGCTCCAGCAGGCCAGGCAGTGCAGTTACAGCCTGCTCTGGGGGGAGGGCCGAGTGGCACGGCTGCAGCCTGCCAGCCCCAGAGCTTCAGCTGCTTTGGAGGCTGGGGGGTGAGCAGCATGGCCAGAAGCGGACAGACTCTGGCCCCGCCTCTTCCCTTCTGACTCTGCTGCCTCTCCTTGCTTTCTCTGGGGGAAGGGGTTGTGTCCCACCTCTCCCTGTCTATACCCATTCAAAAGCTGACTCCCTTCTCTGTTTCCCTTTTTTACTAAAAAAATTTGGCTTATGAACGAGTATATATGGTGTGTGTGTGTATATATATTTCAAATTAGTAAATGTAACAACTCCCTGATGCATCTTCTTCACTCTACCCAACATATCATGCAATTTTTTTCCATTAAGGGTGGGAAAAACTATGAGGGCAAGGGACAAATGCCACCTGACTACTACAAAAACTGTTGAAGACTACGCCAATAAACAAATGAAAGACATAGAATTTGACCGCCAACATCATATATGTCAAAGTGCAATAGTCTACTTTGGTTTAGGAAGGCATTCCCTTTTTGTACCTTTTCTTGTTTTCTTAAGTTTACTCCCCAGTACTCTCCTATTTTCAATGAAGCAGCACAAAATTGTATATATTTTCCAAAACTAAATCTTTTCTTTAGTAATTTTTGGCAAGCGTATGTAAAGCTCTAGCCAAGCACAAGACAGCTCTTGACTCCTTCTAATATGCCAACCAAGGGCTTTATTGATCATGGCACCTCTAGTTCATGGGTCAACTATCTACTGATCATCCCTACATTTTACAATCCTGTCCTCTGACACACTCAAGGTATGGTTGTAGGGAAGGGTACTTTCTGCACCAGTGCTAGGCAATTACTATATCGTTCCAACAATGTAAAGTTGCCTTCCCCTGCAGCGTGGGGCATGGGTCACTTGCTGGTGGATTCTCTGCAGTTTGAGCTCTTCAGACCACAATTTGAAGACTTCAATAACTCAGGCATAGGTATGGGGTTTGTTATAGAAGTCGATGGGTAGGGTTCCGGGGCCTGCTTTGTGCAGGGGGTCGGACTAGATGATCACATTGGTCCCTTCTGACTCTAGAATCTATGAATCTATAAAGTAGTCATTATACCAGTAGTTATATGATAGTCATACTACTTAATCCCTTTCAATGCTATCAATAAAATCATTACACCAGGCAACAGAACTAGCATCTACTTCTGTTAATCATGCCTTAAAAAAAAAAAAAAAATCTAAAATGGGCCTGTTTCTGCTTTATTCCTGATACAGTCCTGTTTCAATGACGACATTATCCTCAACCACACAGTAGCCCTTCAGCATGATTTGTCTTGAAAACAAGGTAACAAGGTTTGACTCACTGTCTGATGAAGCATCAACAATTCAATTGCTACAGCTGAACATTCTATTCCAATTTAACTAAAGACAAAAAGAGGAGAAGGAAACACCCATTTACTTCCTTCCAGTCCCACTTAGAGCAGCTTCCTTGAGGGAGCCAAGATGACTTCCTATTGTTTCTAACATCCACCAAGAGAGTTTAGAAAATAAAACAATTCTCTTTGCATTGAAGGCGCTAGAGCTGTGCTAATATAGTTTCTTATGCATATTGTAGAAAAATAACCTACAAACTATTTTACCACATAGCACTTTTCCCTCTTGCATCCTTAACCTCCTGAGCCAAACAGGTTTGTACCAAACTGCTACTTCCCCTCACCATGTCTCCTAATTGCTCCTTCATCACCTCAAAATGAAGCACTTGGACGTTCAGTGGTAACATAAGAAGTTATCAGAACTCTCATAGGAAAAATACTACTTAGCACTTCTTATAGGCTTAACCTTTTAAAAAGTGCTGTAACTAATTAACACATTAAACAATCTTCATGTGCAAGACATGCCAGCTTTCACGATCTCCATGCATCGGGCAAGAATGTGTGTGACATGTCTTTTCAAAAACCTCATCTGCCTGCGACACCGGATCATGAGCTTTTAACTAATTTCATAATGGACCTAAACCTGTAAGATATTGAGCACCCTCTGCTCCCTTTTCTTTCAATAGGAGCTGAGAATGCTCAATACTTCAAAGAATTGGGCTCTTCATTTCCCTCAAAAGAAAATAATCATTTCTCTAGGCATTCCAGCCACTAGCCATTAAGGCAAGGAAAGATGAGAAAAAGTTGCCAATAGCAATAAAATCCAATAATAGCAGCCACTTTATTCCTGTGCATGGAAAAAAAATCAAGACCTTTTACATTTCTTAAAAACAGAACTTCACATTTACTAACACAGCCCATATATAACCACTGGTGGCTATTATTAACAAGCATATGTTCTGTGACGTTACAAAAAACATACTTATCCATTTTAGAGCCATGAAAAGATTAAAGTAATTTCTAACCTATTAAATTTTGCTTTGTGATTCTTGTCAAGATTGTTATAGATCCAAGGTATTAAATAATATTCTAACAAAACTATTTCTTTAATACATTTTATATTTTTGGAGTTTCCCCCCTCCAAAGCCAGGCATGGGCAAAGCACGAAAATCATGCATTTTAATAAAACTTTGGTTTTGAAACCTTAACCTTGGCTAAATTTAGCAAAGATTTCTTATTCAAAAGAACACAACAATCAAAAGACTACAAAGGTTGCATGATGTATTTTTTAGGCTGCTTTACAAAAACAAGATTTTGCATTTAAGATGTGTGTCACTTGATCCTTCCAGTTTATTTCTTCAAACCCCATACTTTATCGTTTTATTCAGTATTTAGTTAAAATTAAATATTTAAAATTGAAGTTGATCTATGCTGCCAGCGCAGCTAAAATGACAGTCCTCTCTGGCAGCAGTGACTAGATTTTAAATGCAGGTAGATCAATAAAAAGAAAGGAGCTCAGGCACAAGCTCCATGTGTGAGTGGAATGGTTTATAATAGCTTGCAAATGACTATGTGCTTGCTGTAACCAGCTGTTCTTAAATTATGAATATGCAACCAATTCATGTTAAAGCCAAATCCCACCACTATTTCTACAGAGAAATCCCAGTAGTTTTCGCTTGTTCTACATGTGAGCTCTGTTAAGGATACAAATAGCAGTAAGCTTCAGGACAAATAGGACCAAACTATTGGCATTTCATGCACTAGGTCCATTATCACAGCAGGGGATGTCAATCACTGGAACATTCCTATAACAGCTCAGGCAATATGACAATGATCTCCCAGAAAAAAAAAATCAAAATCTCTACCGCACACTCAAAGTCTCTCTGCCAACCTAATGCTTTTTTGCTTCAGCCAATCAGATTGTCAGCCCTGACCTAGAAGACTTGCATCAAGCTTCAAACCTTTAAAAAACATCAATCATAAAAACAAAGACAGGACATTGAATTATACAGTATTAACCTCCAGGGTTTGCATACAAAGACCTTAGATTTATTTATGTCCCAGCGTGTTAAGAGCTTCAGTACACCGTTCTTTACACCAAACCAGCTGCCAATTTGATGAACCTCTCTGCCCTCAGCAGGAGTGCAGCATCTTTGATTAATGAGTGCATGCTTGTGGAAAAGTGTAAGAACAGAAAACAGGGTTTAAAAAAAACACACACAATTGTGTCTCTACATATCCGATGGACCAATGCAATAATTATCTTCAAGATGGATTTCTTTTACAGAGAAAGAATGAGACACTTTTAATACTGAGTATATTCACTTAAACTCACACTGCAGTTATTTTAGTCTCTTAAAATACTTTTTTATAAAATGCAAATGTTATCTCTCACAAAGCACATTCATCTACTGCAAAAACTTAAAATTCATCAGATCTACAAAGCCACTACTAAATAAGGGCACTACTTCTGACTGAATGTGTGCTTAAGAAAGTGCTTTAAATCATCAAAGCAGTAATTATTTTTAACATTTTTTTTAAACTTTTAAATTCCCATCTAACAGTATAACAATTCAAAAGCTCAAACCAACTGAACTGGTGTATTTTTTCCTCTTTCTAAACATTAATATATAAATACAGTATTGATTTTAAAAGTTCCAAATTAAATTAGATACAAAATATAATTACTTATTTAATTTTAACAAAGGCACATTTTACATAGAACATTCCATTTTTCCAATGTTTTAAAATGTTTTGTTGTGACTTGCAACAAATTAGATAACAATAAGGACAGAAATAAGTTCTACCTATACAGACCCGGGGAAAAAAAAACAGATATGTCTGTCTGATGGAGAAGTGACCACATTATTTTTGATCACCACTTCATTTTAGAAGAATTAGTTTAACTTCTTTTAGACCAAATACATTTTATTAAAAAACACATCAAGAATTTGATCCTGCAAATGATAACAGGCATAGTGCCTAGTAGTACTAAAAGCTGTCTCACAATGAGACTATTTACAATGATAAGCACTACTGCACCTGATAGTATTTGCAGGATTGAGCCCAAGCATTCTGAAGGTGTCACCACCTTTTTTTCTGCATACACCCATCACAGAGGTTAGAAACATCTTTACCTATCTCTCTAAACTACCAAGGTTTAACTCATTCAACTCCTTACCTACATCAAATGCAAAGATAGTCATATGGTCCCCTCCACATATAGGAAATCATAACACCTGAAGTGTGCAAGGAAGCAGGTGACAGTATGGGTTACACATTAACAGACTAGAATCCCCCTTCTATGAAAATTGGAGGGATACTGTCAATTTCAGATCTAGAATTGGGGGTGGAGGGGGATTAAGTGTTAGAAGTAGTTTCAGAAATGACATCTTCCTGGGAGTCCCCTGGCCAATTTCTAAGAGTTAAATACATAAAAAACTGTTTTCTATTTTTTAAAAAGATTTATTCTTTTTTCTATTGCTGTTTGAAAAAACCCACACAAACAAAAGGATAAACTAACAAAAGTGCTGTCAAATGCACAAAATAAACAACCTGAATTCAAAAGAGAAAAAAATTTCCTTCCTCTAATCTCTATTACTTGCAGCAACATTAGCGAAAACCTACAGTCAGATGTCGGATTTTTACATTGACAGGGCTGCTTTAAACTGTCAGTCTTGTTACTTACTAATATGATCAGAAAACTTCACAATTTAAAAATTTTGCTCATAAAATTAAAATAAAACCGAAGATATGATAGTGGCAGCAAAAGCTATTCTTTGCTTTCTCTACAATAAAGTTTCAGAGGAAACTGTTGTACATGACTTAAAGACTACGTTAAAGAAGTGTTTTCATACTACTCTAAGGAATTCCTTTGGGTAGATCGAAGGCAGTATATAACCCTAAACAAGAAAAAACAGGAGGGTTTTTTAAAAAATTGTCTAGTTATTTCATATTTTAGATTAAAGATTAAAAAAAAGACTCAGATTAGTGAAAATAGTCTTAATATTTGACACTCTACATGCTGAACATAGACTATGAGCCCAAACCTACGAAGGCTTATGCACACGCTTAACTTTACACATGAGTGTAATCAGAAGTCTCTGCAGGATCAGGGTCAAAGGTTTTCATTTCTGGAGTTACAGACCTGGCAGTTACAGTACTGATTCAGTGTAGTGCCTGTGCTAGGCAAAAGCAGATGAAGCAATTGCTTAGGGCCCCGAGCAGCTCAAGGGGGCCCTCTATTAACTTTTTTAGTATGTGTTTGGTGGGGGGAGGGGAGGCAAAAATATTCCTGCTTAGGGTCCACAAAGGGCTAGTACTACCTCTGATTTAGAGTCAGGTAATCTTGGCTCTGTTCCCAACACTGCCATTGACTTGCTGTGTTGCCATGGGTAAGTCACTTCACTTCTCTGTACAGTATAGGGAAACTAGTAGTTAGCTACCTTTACGAAGCTCGGAAAAGTTCGGCTGAAATAAAAGTGCAACAACTAATGTTTGACGTACCATAGGATTATTTTTCTTATGCAGTGCTTTGGTGACTCATTTGTTGTTTCTGAATGTATTAGCACAATTAGAAAACGTGTACCTTTTTAAAGTTGCTCTTATTAATATTATTGTTTCCATTACTCATCCCTAAAGAGTAAACATAGAAGAACTACAAACCCCTTAGTATGTACTCACTTAGATAATGACACTAAAGCAGTGCTTCCATTATAACTACAACAGCATTAACAATAGAACAGATCATATGTAAGGAAAAAATATTGGTGCAACTGAAACTTTACAAAAACAGAAACATCATTGCTGCTTATCTTAATGTTTCTTACTCACTTTTTTGGCACAGATTGAGGGGGACATAGTTTTAAATGTCTTCTGTACCTATTTTAGCATTCCATATTTTCCTCCATACATTTCTTTAAAGCATACAATTTACCTGTTACACTGTTTTGTCAGTGTTCAACCAGACTGTTCTAGTCTACACAATTGTGAAATACACTGTTGTCTCTCTTCTCATTAACATTTGTCAGTGTTTCTCTTGATTGCTCTTTAGTAGCATTTAAAAAAGGACACAGACTAGCTGATAAAATTATTTTAATATCATCGACCAAAACAAACAATAGTAGAGGACAAAGGAAATTTGAGAGAGTTACCTTAAATTTGGGGGAAAACCCTGATGGCCTTAGCAAGTCATTCCCATCAATGGCCAACGCACCAGTGAAGCAAGCACTATTTGGCCCTTTATCAGGTCTCTGTTATAAAAACCATCTTCAATTTGTTTTAAGGGAAAAAAAATGGATCATACAATACTATTACCTTTTAAAGCTGAAATCTCTATTCAAATCAATTGAAGGATATGGCACTACATTTATATTTTTAAAAAGGAGAAAAAATAAAACCTGGTTTTGAAGATTTTTAAATATAAATTACTAAAGGGAAATTAAAAACCCTCCAAGGAATCTCGTATACTAAGAATAAATCTTGGTGAAATAATTTCAATTCTGGGACAGCACTCTCTTAGTTTCTTTGTAGTAAGATGCATTTCTAGTTGATCTAGACTTGGCAAAACAACTTGGATCTTCTAGTGCCGAATATGCCATAATAAGAATACTGTGAATCTAAAAGCAATCAAGCACTAAACACATTCTTTCACTAATTCAGAAGGATCAGACAGAAAGCATGAACTTTCTTGCAACTGTGATATTCCACATCTTGTGTAGGAACACAAAAGTAGCAACAAAGACATTAACAATTGCAGTTCAAGCTGGGAGTGACTGTTCTGTTTCAATTCAATGACACCACTAATGGCTTCTTAGCAGCTCCATGAAATCAACCAGCTGTCAAGTCGATGCATCAGAAGGAACAGTTCCGCACTCCCATAAGAAAAAGCAACACATCAGGATGTTTGGCAAAACATCTGCTCCTTTACACTTCAATTCTATAATAAACATGCAACAAAGAAATAAGGAAAAAAAGACAATAGAAACTTAAAATTCTAAAGACTTCATTGCTTTCTTATTTGTATTTTAAATAATTTTCTTGGAAAAAAAATCAGTCATGGAGCATCTTATCTACAAAAGTTAGTATTAATGCTTAATATATTTACAATACTCAAACCTGTGTAATACAAAAAAATATTGTTCTTGTTTCTGTTAAGATGGTTGGATACTGCTTACCAGGAAGAGAAAATAGAAAATCACTTATTTCCCCCAAAATTACACAACATATTTAGTAAATTTTATCATAAAACAGTGTTCCAAACTAATTTTACCATATGAACTACGACCCTTAACATGAGTTTTCAAATAAATCTTATTTTGTTGAAACAGGCAAGTTTAAGTAACTCAAAATACTAGAATTATTTAAATAAATTCATAGGATGAGAATTTAGTGTGGCAATTCTACTGTTTATTATGTTAATACATAGTACTCTCAGAAAGCTCATTTACATGATTCTTTCAAAATAGCAGTAAGTCAATAATAGGAAGAAACTATTAGCTACTACTCCTCAAAAGATTATTTTTTTCTTCTAAGACATCATTAAAATGCCACAAAAATATATTCACATATAAATTTATCAGTTTGATTTTATATGCTATAGTTTTTAAAGAATCAGCAAGCAAAAAAAAAAAAAAAAAAAAAAAGCTTCCTGTCTGCCAAATTGGACTTAAAATAACTTGAACACCAAAGATATCCCTCCTAAGTACTTAAGATTCCTAACTTCTCGATAAATCCAATACAGAAAATTGTTTCAACTACAATTTTCTTTATGCTGTCTGGCTTATTGATTATGCAGCATTGTGTCAAAAATGTGTAGTTTACAATAGGTGCGAGAGACATCAAATACACTTAACTACCATTTTCTTAAACTGCTTTATCCTCTGTTGCTCACCATTTATAATCTGCCAAATCTTCTAGGCCTTTGTTGCATGTATAATTTAGAACCATCTGTTCTATGGACTTCTAACTATTTAAACATTTTCATCTACCTACAATTCACATAACTGGCAGACATTCAATTAATTGAGGTTTTCTAAAGCATTTTTTAAAAGAACATATTAAGGTAAATATCTGACTTTTGTTAACAAAAAAGCATACTTCCTATACAACCATAAAGACATGTTGTTTAATGTATCATTCAATTTTGAGTATGTGAGAAAAAGAGAAATCTCTTGATGTACTAAGCCCTGTTCCTATTAGTTTCTAAGTTAATTGTAACCAATGTTTTTCCCAATCCTGAAGACAAAGGGAATGCAAATTAAATACAGACAGTTTCATGTTCTTGTTAGCGTGAATATAAATATGCAGAAAGTAAAATGAATATAGGAAACAGAATGGAAGATTAGAATTCTATTTATAGTACCTATTATTTATGAAGTGTTCCCTGTTTCATTAAGTTTTGCCATGTGACCAAGAGAACTCTTATTATATGAAAAGACTATCATTGACAAGTAAATTAAAGGAACACTGTATTTTACTGTTTTCCTTTTCACAGTGGCTGATAGAAGAGTTTATTACCAGATGTAAAGTGATTCAAAATTGTGGCTGTTTTTTGTTTTTTTAATTTAGCATATTAACTACATTCTGCCAAATGCAGAATACAGCATCTGAAACATAACCCAAAATACATAATGTCTACAGGTACTTTCCAAAAGAACTGTTTTAACAGTATCATATGTATGTAATAAACTGTTCATAATCTATCATTTTTTAAAAAATAATTAAATTTCCCTAACCCCCTTCACCTTCAGCCTATACTCCTTCAGAGAAGATTCTGGACCAAGTTGTCTCATGTAAATCCACGAGATAACTATTTGCTGTAAATACAAATAATGCTAACACACAAATGAAATAATATTTCATATGACAACTTTGGATTTTTTAAATAAAGAGTTAAATATATATTTATATTTGAAATAGTACAAGGCCAGAACATACAAATTAGAGAAATTCAAAATAATATACATTTCTCCACCTGTTACAAAAATTCCAGAAAAGGAGTGCATAGTTTTAAGAATATGCATTCTAGCAGGATAAACTACACATCTCTCACTTTAAAGTGCAGCTTATAACACATTAGATCAGAAATCCCAAGGGGGAAAAACACACACTTGGAAAATTTCCCCTTAAACTTTACATGACGTCACTGTCTGTCCCTGTTACATTTCCTAAACTTTGAGCCTTATTCAGCAGGACTTTCAGGATTTCCACCCACCCAACCACCTCTAAAAGAGAGAGAGACAGACTTGGGAATAAAAATTTGCCCAAGATGGCGAAAGCCTTGTTGTTTAGAGGGCAGAAAAATGGAGGATATTGTAATATACACAAAGGGATAAATTTCAACAACTCGGCCAAGGGCTGCAGCTGCTTGTCTCTCTTTATAAGGAAGCAACACACACAAAAGATAAAGGGCGAGAGAAAGAGAAGAAAGCAGCAAAGCCCTCAGCACAGGCAGACTCCCTGGTCTCTCCCAAGCCCACTCCACTCGCCCGCCGCCCTTTTCAACGCCCAAAGTGGAGTTTGGAGCAACTCTACAATGCCACATTTTGAAATAAAAGGACATAAAAGAGTCCGGGGGGGGGGAGAGGCCAAGCAGGAGGGGAGAGTTGCCGCTGCTCAGCGGGAGACAGAGCCACGGCTGTACTGAGCCGGGCTGTGCTCCTCTTACCCTGTGCACACTCCGAGCTCCCGGGGGCCCCCTCGCTGCGCGCTGCGAACCCCACTGGGCACCGGCAGGGGAGGCAGAGGGGAAGGAGCTGCCCCTGCGGCTGCAGCCGGCTGACATGCCCAAAGCGGCGGCTGCCGGAGCGAGCCGGGAGCGCAGAGACACAAAGAGGCGCTCCCAGCCCAGGCGGCGGCGGAGCAGCCCCGGCCCCGCAGGCAGCGGCGGAGCCGGGCAACCCGGCCCAGGGACACACACTGGAAGCCATGAACAAAGTTTAAACTCGCTGGAGATCGGGACCCAGACCTCGCCCCCCTCCCCTGCCAGGACTCGCACTGTAGCAGCCTCTCTCCTCCCCACCCCCAAACCCGAGTGGACAAGGTCAGCCCCTTTCCGATGGGACACACAACCCCAAAGGCACAACCAACCCACCGCAACAAAGGGATGATACAAACCAGCGGCTGCAGAACACCGACACCTCAACTCCGGCAGCAGCTTTGCCCATCCGAGCACGATCTCTCCGTCCCTCCTTCCTTGTCCTGAAATCTAGCAAACATTTCACATTTCCACCTTAACAGAAAATCCCTCCCTCCCATCCGGGGAGAGCAGGCTGAGAGGTTTTAACTCACCTTTCTAGTTTGGAAGAGATCTTCCCTTTCTCGGGTTGCTGGAGGTTAGGATGGGTGTGTGTGTGTCAGGAACGTTTCCCTGTCCAACACCCTCAAGAAGAGTGTAAAGAAACACTAAGGAGGGGTGGGGAAATTTGGGAGAGTGTAACCCTCTCTGCGTGTATCTGTTTCTCTCGCTGTCTCTCCCTGGTTAGTTCCTTACAGCGGCAGCAGATTGAAGCAGATTCTCTTCTCAAGGTTTATTCAGCTTCACTTCCAGGCGAAGCCTTCATGAACCAAAAGTGACGTCAACCAACAAGGCTCTTCTCTCTCCAACAATGAAAGTTGCTGTTAACAAGGGGGAAAAGAGAGAGAATTGTTTATCTCATTTCAGCCCCAGTAATAAATGACCTATCAGCAACGAAAAGGAGTAAGGAAAAGAGTGCATTTCTGTTTCCCAAGTGCACACACACTCTCTCTCTCGCACACACACTCTGTCCAGTATTCCCCGGACTAGGAAAAGTTATCGAAAAGTTTAGGTCTTATAAAAGGGAAAATATAATAAATCCACATTTGATGATTATTAAATAACTAATGAACAGATTGGGAGGGAAATACATTAGTCCTTCATAGCTGTCTAAAGTAGTTCTTAAATTTATGTTCAGGTTAAAGATTAAAATGCATCTAATTTATAATTACAAGAAAGATTTTAGGGGGAGCAAATGATGACCTGCTACAAAAAAAACAACACCACAAAATCTGACACTTTTTGAACCAGACAAGTACATCAGCGAGTCATGCTGGATGTAATGTACAAGTCTTATGATGATGTGACAGAAACAAAGTGAAATCCAAACAAATCCAAGTAAAACTGACAAATAGGATCAGAAACTGTAAGGTGTTTTAACATGAGGGTGTTAAAATAGTTCAACTGTTACTATGGAAATTTTTAAAAATACTTTCCAGAATGTCTATAAAATATGAGCATTTCATTTTGACTAATGGAGACTCTCGTTGGCTAAAACAATTGAATTAATAGGTTATTTTGTGAAAGAAGAGCAAAAACTGGCCCCTCCCTACTCTAACCCTTTAAATTATACACGTGGTTTCTCTCTCCTTTTTTTTTTTTTGGCAAATAGTCAAGCTAGGCCAGGTTTAAAACCAAAGCACTGCTCCCTATGAACTATAAAAATAAAGATTTAAAGCTATATTAAAATATAATCAAGAACATACTTCAATAAATGTAACATTATTTCATTATGTATCTTACAAAACATTTTCTTGCATTCTGAAAATGTAATATTTAACTTGATCACTTTAGCACTATATAGAATTTAAACATTTATTTTAAAACTACAGCTAAACAAAGCTGATCTCAACATAAAATAATATGTATATTTAGAGAGATGCCATTGTTTTGTGTTTCCCCTTCAGCCACTGGCTGTGATTTTAATTGTGCTGGAGGATCTTCATTAGTATTAACACATGGGGAGATTTCACAAAGCTGCTTCATTAGGGGAAAAAAAAAAAAAGCTTGGCAGACTAGGTCTTTTTGCATGCAATGAGAATGTCAGCCTTACCTCGGTCATTTGTAACATAATAAGTGCAAGCACAGTGATTGCAATGCAGGAACACTGGGGGAAGGGCAAAAATACTGCCTGTCTAACAGGAATATGTGAAAAGAAAGCTCCTCATTACACAGTAAAATGTATGCTAAAAATTAGTCAAGATGAGGTCTCAAGAGACTGATGCAAAATAAATTAATGTGCTGATATGTTTTTAATTATTATTTTTGTACTAGTTTATTTCATTCCCTGGATTCACATCTAGCAGCAAAGCTTTGCTAGCATTTATTGATTTTTTCACTGCCACATTCCCGGAATACAGATTTTAATCATTTCACTACACCACACTCAGTAATTTCATTAAAAACTGGAACCTTCCATCCCCAGAAAAGCATTTAATTTCAATGACACACAATTTCTCTTAGCAGCAAACTGTCTCAACAGTAAAAGCTGGCCTAAGGTTCAAATGCATAATTTAATCCTGAGTTCTCCATGCTCTGCATTCCTTTGAAGCTATAATTTGACTAACTACCTAATAACTGTAATAAGAACAATGATTTCCTTATAATATGTTATTAACCTATATTTAATTAACTCAGAGGCCAAGATCTGTACATGTTTGATTGGGTCAGTACTTCTCTAACCTCAAAATTTACAAATAATGTTCTTGTAGAAAAATGTGGGATAAGAGTATAAATATGGAAATAATAAAATAGATATTTTTCTCAGAATGTTATGCATCAAAAGCTCATATATTTTCTAACACAACAGTATTGTGCTCAAGAGATAATAGGATTTTAAAATACGTGGACAAACAATGGATTTAGATAATTCACTATACAATGCATTGGCTGTTATGCAGATATATTAAATATCTCTGCTATTAATATTTGAAAGAAATCCTAACATTAATTATTACTAGCACTATTGTAAAGAAAAGACAATTTTTTTAAATAGTTAGTAAGCCAAACCAACCCCTGTTCTCAAGATAAATAACAAAGTTACTGTTATATAATCTATTTAGTTTTCTACAGTGCCCATAATCACTATACAATTTAAGCACTTAAAATACAAAATCAAAATAAAGTTTAAAGAAGTATTCTAATTTAAGCCACTAGGAATGCATTTTGTTGCTGAAAATTTAAACACTACACTTCTCACTGGAAAGCTAAATATTGATTTTGGCTTCATTTGGCAATTGAAAATATTATTGAATTTGTAGATAGCACTTTGTATTCTACAGTAAAATGTGTTTAATAAAGAAACGATGACTCTGGCACCTGATTGCAAGAATAGCCATAAAGAAACCAGTTTTACTAGTGCAAACTTAACAAGATTCATAAATGTATTAAAAATTCTTTTGTTTTAATATGCTTATTCAACAGAAGCTGTTGTTACAGGATCCTATTGATGCATTTAAAGTGATTAACTATTACATCAAAAAGGTTCACAGCTTCAAATTTTGGCTGGCTTCTCTTAGGCAGTATTAAAGTTGTAGTCCTTGATAAAAAATATGCAAATTAAAACTGCAGCCTGTATACAATAAAAATAGGACTCTTGTTTCTTCATATGTTTGATTAATTAATTTAAAAAATGCAGGAGCCTGGACACTCAAGTTTTCCAATGCAAGTGCTCTTTAAATAAAACCAGCACAATATCTCACCCTTTGCCTCTTCTACTACTCATTATTTTGATCATAAAGAATTCATCAGATGGTTCCACCCCCAAATTTAGGCAATATTCAGAAGTGTCACAAACTGCATGGAAGACAACCTGAGGAAAAAAAGAAATAGAGCAAAGTAAGACGCCAGGCCTGTGAACACTTACACACATGTACTTTACACATGCGAGTAATCCTATTAAAGTCAATAGGTCTATTAACATGCTTAAAGTGCATGGATAAATATTTGAAGGATGAGAGTTATACACTTCAGTAGGGGCTACTCACATGAGCAGACTTATAACCATACTTAAGCATCTGCTGGATTGGGACTTTAGGCCTTGATCCCACAATGAACTCTGCATGAGCGGACCCTTGTGTCCCCATAGAGCTGCACTAAACTCAATGGCTTCAGTGGAACTCTGTGTCGGTGTAATGGTCTGTCCACACAGAATATATTACATAGGTCAGGGTCTAGTATTGTACATTTTTAATAGCAGTTGGCCTACTTGTAATGTTAACAGTGGTGTTTGCAAAGCACATACGTTTATTACCATAAAGAGAGAGTCAAATATATTTGAGACACAAGAAACAATAAACTTTCAGCAGGATTGATATTATTGTTCATGCCACTGATAAGGGATAGATGCATAAGCATGAAATACATGCTACTAATAAAAAAAAAGCATGGAGGTTGATTTAATAAAAAACGAAGTATTTCATTCAATTATGATGTGCAGTCTATGCTTTAAAACATCATGTTTAAAAGTAATAGCACAGTAGAAACCAGTTAAAAGCATAACCTTCCTGCTTAGAAAATTTACTCTGGGTTTAAGAGGTTTATTCTTATCATAGATACTTGTTGGCAGAGCACAGCTTATGCTATCACTCTCTAAGGGCTATTTATACAGTTTAATGTGTCTAAAGTACTACTGGCTTTATGCTGTTACACCCCTATTTTATGATGTCATCCTAGAGTAGTCAGATGAATGAAGATCTACTTCATCTCACTATAATCAAAAAGTTTAGAAGAACACAGAGACAGGGGATTTTTAAAAAATACAATGCAATTTATATATAGTATAAAACAACTTTAATGGCTTTGCAGCTGGACTAATCTGTTGATTATTATTTGTGAGTTGCTTGCTTTGAGGAATTCTGATTTCACTGACAGGGTTCAATCTGTTGCAGACTCTCTTCTGAAGCAAGTGATGTAGGAGCGCAGAGGGTAAGAGAATCCCAGATGAATGGCCCTAATAGCTTATGGGTACCCTGAGCTGCCACGTGGAAGGATAGGACCAAGTGCCAAGACAGGAATCCCCAAATAATCAAAAGGGATCTGGACTGAAACATCATGTATAGGGTCAAAGCCTACAAAGATTGCCCCCAAAAGTGGTATCTGCAGTGTCCTAGATTACTGGGAGCCTCATGAATTAACACACTAAGGGTATCAAGTATCAGAGGGGTAGCCGTGTTAGTCTGGATCTGTAAAAGCAGCAAAGAATCCTGTGGCACCTTATAGACTAACAGATGTTTTGGAGCATGAGCTTTCGTGGGTGAATACCCACTTCCTCAGATGCATGTAGTGGAAATTTCCAGGGGCAGGTATATATATGCTAGCAAGCAAGCTAGAGATAATGAGGTCAGTTCAATCAGGGAGGATGAGGCCCTGTTCTAGCAGTTGAGGTGTGAAAACAAGAGAGGAGAAACTGGTTCTGTAGTTGGCATACACTAAGGGTATGTTTAAACTTCCAGCCCAGGTAGACATATTCTTGATAGCTTGGCTTGAGCTAGCATGCTAAAAATAGCACTGTGGATATTTAAGACTCCAGGGGAGATCCAGACTAGCCACCTGAGCTCAGATCCAGTGGGAGAGTGGATTTGAGAAATTAGGCTACTACCCAACCATCAATGTCCATGTGGCTATTTTTAATGCTTTAACTCAAGCTGAATTAGCAGAGTCTGTCTATTGGCACTGGGAGACTCACTCTCAGATGCAGTATAGACATAACCTGAATGACTTCACCATAACTTGCAATTAATAAGACTATGGTGATGGGAGCAGTTCTCAGCTGTGCTGAGATCATGAACAGGACTGAGTAGGGAAGGGAGACAAAAGGTAGCTGTAAATCATATTTCTGCATGACCTTCAGGCTGATAGCAAAAAAATGGGCTATACCTGGAACCAGCTAGAGCGAATGGCCCAGGATAGAGGACTCTGGAGATCTGTGGTTGGCGGCCCATACCCCGATTGGGGTGACGGGCGTGAGTGAGTGAGTGATCCTGGGCTGGCTGGGCAACCATGCCAACTCCTACTGTAAAACAGAGCAGCTCCTCCAAGCATTCTGCCAGCCATGTTACAGCAGAATGCATTGTGCTCCTGCCTTGCATTCTTGCCCTCCCCCTCCATCACAATTCCTCTCCCATCCTGAAACTCTCTGACATGACTGGGAGTTGGGGGTCAGAAAGGGTTGGCATAAAATCCACCATGCCAGCTTCACACTAGCCCACAATTCCACCATACTGAGAGAATCCTCATCATACCCTTCAAGGCTCAGTTAAGGTCCCTTTGCACTGATCTATCAATATGAAAGGACCTTAGCAGGGGCAAGGACCTGGCCCTAAGACCAGTATAGTATTACAATAACTAGCAGGTGTACTGTGTATTAATTAGCACTACACCGAACAAGCAGTAACTAACTCCCACCTCCCACAAGTTCTGTTTCAGGTTGCTCTAGGAAACCTGGATGGATTCTTTGGGATGGTCTCTTTCTCAGCTGTTCCAGTATTCTTATCAGTAATGTGAAGATGATATCTCTGGGGCATTGAAGAGGCTACAACAGCAGGACCAAACTACTTTCTACTACAAGTAACTCTGAGGAATAGCACAACAGAGTCTTTTCTTGCTGTCAGCGCATGCATGCAGGCACACACACACACACAAAACTTTAGTACAATTGTTATCATGAATATTTATTTTTTATTAAGCTCTTTCTGCTCCTTATTTGTTTTTTAAAAAGTCTATGTATATACTGTAATATATATAAAATGGTTTTGTGTGTCAGTACTATTGCTCTTCCAAAAATAAAATAAATAAATAAGAGCAGAAAAAAACATAATCCTTTTACCAAACAGTAAATATTAAAATAGGCCTGTGATAGGGTCTAGCAGGCCTTCTCTGCCTTCCGCTTGAGGCATCAGTGACCTGACACTCCCCAAGGAAAATCCACTGACACTGGGCAACCAACAAGTCAATTCTCCAGAGGCCTAAAAGGTCCAGGAGGAAATAGTGACCAAACAAGAATGATAAGGCCAGGTAAGATGGCTTGCCTGCTTTTTTCTACAGTCTCAGGGAGAGCTGGGTAAGCCTGGGACAGAGGAGGAGCACCTCAGGAATAACTGAGAACCCAGGTGCAGGTCAGGGCCTTCCCCTAAGTGCTGCAACTAATTGCTAGCATTTGAAGGGTTTTTTTCCCCCCCTTGCATAAAAGTGAAGACAGCTGAATCTTGAGCTGCTGGTTTGTTACTTAGTTGTGTAGAGACTGATGCCAAGCTAAAGACAAAGATGTCCTGCCCAACACAGGCAGTCAAACCATGCGGACTAAAGTGGGAGCACCTGCAGAACCACCTGTAGCCCTGAAAGGGGCACTACAGAGTAGCACTGCCTCTCGCAACTTGTTTCCAACAGTGGAATTGACTCCCCCTTTTTCCGTAAGGTTGGGGGAGGTGTACCATGGATGAGATCATACAACTCCTAACTCAGCAGCAGCAGCAGATCCAGGCAGAGGCCCAGTAGCTTTTCCTGGAAGGGCAGCAGGAGGCTTGGAGAGCCACCCAGCAGCAGCGAGCTGTGTTCTTGAAGCTATGACAGCAGCAGTTTCAGGCAGTGATGCTTGAGCAGGTCACTCGGAAGTGACTTCTTAGGCAACAAGTATAGTCCTTTCCAAATTGGGACCTGCTTATGACCCTGAGATATATCTTGATACATTTGCATGGGTATCGCATGCTGCTCAGTGGGTGAAAACCATCTGGGTCACATGACTAGCTCTTTTTCTGACTGCAGAAGCCCATGTTGCCTGCCAGGCCTTAGATGATGAAGCTGCAAAGGATTAGGTACCCTGAAAGCCCTCTTCCTTGACCAACTAGAGGTATCACCTAAGCGTACTAGCACCAATTCTGGATAGGACATTTCCCACTCGGGGCATGGCCTCACACTGTGGCATCGCAGCTAAGGGACTGGGGCATTCACCGGCTGCAATCGGCATCCTATTGTCCAGTCAAGATTCTGGGGTCGGTGATACTCTAACAGTACCTAGATATTTTGCTGACCGCCATTCAAACCTGGCTATGCCGACAGAACCCCAGCACGTTGACAGATGCTGTTAAATTCACTGAGAATTTTATGGCATGTTGGATGAATGGCCTGGATCTGGTGAATCCCAGCCTCTATCTCCTGAGGAGTCAACTCAGGGTACCAGAAAATAGCTGTCTCCTTGAGAAATCCCAGAATGAGGGGTGCCCCCTCAGTAGAACTCCAATGTTGCCTTGCAACACCACCTCAAGAACCATCAGAGAGATAGCGTATGGAGTCCCACCCAGGAGCAGGCCAAGGAGCCTCCCCTAACTAGCCAGTCATTTGATTCCCGTTGTGGGAAGCTGGGACATGTCAGCTGCTCATGCCCCCTCAAGGGTTGTGACTTCATGGAGTGTGGCTTTATAGAAATGCTGTTGCCAAGAATTTGTAGCTCCAGTCGCACTCAGGAGGGAAAGGGGGCGAATGGTGACAGGACTAATAGATTCCCAGTGCTCCCATATTCTATTCCAGGAGAACCTGCTGGATCTGGAAGAGTTGTGAGAGGATGAGCCAGTGCACGTGATGTGTGTTCATGGGTACATTCATACCTATTCCATGACCTGGATGCATTTGAACATTTTGATTTGGGGTAACTTTTAACTTGCTATGGGAAGTAATTATCGGAAAGGCCTGCCAACACTTCTCACTGCTACTGCATGGTTTGGAGAACCCAGATGTGATCCCAGTCTGATTGTCTGACATCTTTCCAATTGCTGTATCTGACTTTTGGGATGGCTCATCACAACCCAGGAAGACTCAGAACAGCAACAACTAGCCAGGAAGGTCTTGGCAACTCAACAGAATTAGCTCGGGACAGCCCTCTTCCCAGCACTGACTCAACGGGCTAGGATTTGGTTCAGGAACAGTGAGGAGAAGACATCCTTAGAGAGGTATACACTTGGCTTGTGGTGGTTAATGGAACCAGCGTGCAGAAGGCTCAGGCCTCCCAATTTCACCACTTTGAACTACAAAATTATATACTTTTACCATGTGGAGAACTCTTGGACAGATGAGATACATCACCAGCTTCTGGTGCCCCAAAGCATTTTTAAAGAAGTATTACAACTAGCACACCCCATCCCCTTTGCTTGTCACTTTGGCAGAGATAAAACTCTAGAAAGAATGCTAGCCAGATTCTTTTGGACATGGGTCCACAAGAAAGTGGTGAACTCTTGTGCATCCTGCCCAGAATGCCAACAAGTAGTGCCTAAGGGACACCTCTGGGCTCCCTTGGTCCTCTTACCACTCATGAAAACACCCTTTGAACAGATAGAGATAGACATAGTGGGACCATTAGAAAAAAGAGCAAGGGGTAGCAGTGTAGTGGGTTCTGCAATCTACTACCTGGAGACAGTTCCCTTTTGCCTAATAACAGCCAAAGCCATAGCGAGGAAGTTAATCCTGCTTTTTGCACAAGTAGGATTACCTACCAAAGTCCTCACAGTTATGGGAGTAATTTTGCCTCCTGCTTAATGCAGGAGGTATGGCAGCTTCTTAAAATTAGATCTCTCCAAATTTCAGTGTACCATCCCAGACCAATGGTCTGGTGGAAAGGTTTAATCAGATTCTTAAATGCTGAAGAAATTTGTGATGATGGACTCCATGGGATCAGTGACTTCTCTATCTCTTCTTTGCCATATAAGATGTGTCTCAGGGCTCAACAGACTTCTTACCTGGTGAACTGTGATATGGCCAAAAGCCTCGAGGACTCCTGGGCCTCCTTAAAGGGGCCTTGGAAGAGCAGCAATTGCACTCAAAACATGTTACAGAACATCTTACAGATGCACAAGTGGTTCAGACAGGTAGGACAATTTGTAAAGAAGACTCTTGCAAACCCAGCAAACCCAGGCTCAACATTATAATAAAGGAGCTTGGGAAAAGGTATGATGTCACTTCTCCCCAACTAGGAAATCAAGCTCTTGGCCAAACAGCAAGAACTCTATGAGGTTCTCCAGCAAGCTAGAAAAGTTCATTATGAAATTCACTGTCTAGACCAGGGGTCGGCAACCTTTCAGAAGTGGTGTGCCCAGTCTTCATTTATTCACTCTAATTTAAGGTTTTGCGTGCCAGTAATACATTTTAATGTTCTTAGAAGGTCTCTTTCTATAAGTCTATAATATATAACTAAACTACTGTTGCATGTAAAGTAAATAAGGCTTTTAAAATGTTTAAGAAGCTTCATTTAAAATTAAATTAAAATGCAGAGCCCCCTGGACCGGTGGCCAGGAGCCGGGCAGTGTGAGTGCCACTGAAAATCAGCTTGCATTCTGCCTTCGGCATGCATGCCATAGGTTGCCTACCCCTGGTCTACACAAAATGATGAAACATCAGGTCTTCCACGATGTGTTAAAACATGAATGGGCTCAGGAAATCTTGTTCATAGATCCCAGGGATCTTCCTGTGAATCTGACCCCCAGATACAAGAGCTGGCAGGTGTTGAAGATGTACTGATAGCAGAAAAATCTTACTCCTTGCTTACACTGGCAAGCTACTCATTACAGACCATGTTCTCACCCAGCCAGTGCAAACACATTTTATGGAATACCAAATCCAGATCAGCCCAGAGGTAAACATGAGACTTATTGCATTCCTGAGCAGCTCCACAAACCATGGAGTGAGAGGTCAGGCCACGTTAGACCTTTGTGTCATTAAGAAGTCCAAGAGCCCCTGGTGCAACCTGGTGGTTTTGGTTCTCAAACCTAATGGGACCACTTGATTTTGTGTGGACTTCAGGAGGAATTCAGTATCACAATTTGATGCCTCCTGATGCCTCATGTCAATGGACTCCTTGACCACCTTGGGGAAGACTAAATATATAATGACACTTGATTTACAAAAAGAGTACTGGCAAATAACCTGGGCCCCATATTCCAAATAAAAGATGGCATTTGCCACACATCTTGGGATTTTTAAGTTTATTTTGACAATGCCCTTTGGATTGCATGGGGCCCTGGCCACATTCCAGAGGCTTATGGACCAAGTCCTATGTCACCGCATCCAGTTCGTACCAGCCTATTTGGACGATGTAGTTATATATAGTACAACTTGGCATTCACATCTGGTATATGTGGCTTCTGCATTACATTCACTGAAGAAGGTGGTCCCATCACTAATCTGAACAAAGTAAGTGTGGGATGCAGGAAACCCTCTGTCTCGGGTATTTTTTAGAGAAGGGCTGGGTTCAAACCCGGAAAGATAATGGCAAATGAAGTGTAAAAATATAATTAGAAAGACCAGAAGAGAATTTGAAGAACAGCTAGCCAAAGACTCCAGAAGTAAAGGAAAAAAATTTTTAAATACATCAGAAGCAGAAAGCCTGCTAAACAACCACTGGATGATCAAGATGCTAAAGGAGCACTCAAAAACAATAAGGCCATTATAGAGAAACTAAATGAATTCTTTGCATTGGTCTTCACTGCTGATGATGTGAGGGAGATTCCCAAACCCAATCCATTCTTTTTGGGTGACAGATCTGAGGAACTGTCCCAAATTGAGGTGTCATCAGTGGAGGTTTTGGAACAAATTGATAAAATAAACAGTAATAAGTCTCCAGGCCAGTAAGCCTCACTTCAATACCGGGCAAATTGATTGAAACTATCGTAAAGAACAAAATTGTCAGACACACAGATGAACATAATTTGTTGGGAAATCATGCCTCAGCTAGAATTATTTGAGGGGGTCAACAAGCATGTGGACAAAGGCGATCCAGTGGATATAGTGTATTTAGATTTTCAGAAAGCTTTTGACAAGGTCCCTCAACAAAGGTTCTTAAGCAAAATAAGCAGTCATGGGATAGATAAGAGGGAAGGTTCTCTCATGGATTGGTAATTGGTTAAAAGATAGGAAACAAAGGGTAGGAATAAATGGTCAGTTTTCAGAATGAAGAGAGGTAAATAGTGGTGTCCCCCAGGAATCTGTACTGCATCCAGTCCTATTTAACATATTCATAAACGATCCGGAAAAAGGTGTAAACAGTGAGGTGGCAAAATTTGCAGATATACAAAACTATTCAAGATAGTTAAGTCCCAGGCAGACTGTGAAGAGATACAAAAGGATCTCACAAAACTGGGAGACTGGGCAACAAAACGGCAAATGAAATTTAATGTAGATATATGCAAAGTAATGCACACTGGAAAACATAATCCTAACTATACATATACAATGATGGGGTCTAAATTAGCTATTACCACTCAAGCAAGAGATCTTGGAGTCACTGTGGATAGTTCTCTGAAATCATCCACTCAATGTGCAGCAGCAGTCAAAAAAAGCAAACAGAATGTTGGAAATCATCAAGAAAGGGATAGATAATAAGACAGAAAATATCATACTACCTCTATAGAAATCCATGGTACTCCCATACCTTGAATACTGCGTGCAGATATGGTCGCCCCATCTCAAAAAAGATATATTGGAATTGGAAAAGGTTCAGAAAAGGGCAACAAAAATTATTAGGGGTATAGAACGGCTTCCGTACGAGGAGAGATTAATAAGTCTGGGACTTTTCAGGTTTGAAAAGAGGCGCCTAAGGGGGGATATGATAGAGATTTATAAAATCATGATTGGTATAGAGAAAGTAAATAAGGAAGTGTTATTTACTCCTTCCCATAATACAAGAACAAGGGGGCACCAAATAAAGTTAATAGGTAGCAGGTTTAAAACAAACATAAGAAAGTATTTTTTCATGCAACACACTGTCAACTTCAGGAACTCCTTGCCAGAGGGTGTTGTGAAGGCCAATACTATAACGAGTTTAAAAGGGACCTAGATAGATTTATGGAAGATAGGTCCATCAATGGTTCTTAGCCAGGATAATCAGGAATGGTGTCCCTAGCCTCTGTTTACCAGAAGCTGGGATTGGGTGACAGGGCATGGATCATTTGATGATAACCTGTCTGTTCATTCCCTTTGGGGCACCTGCCATTGGCCACTGTCAGAGGACAGGATACTAGGCTTGATGGACCTTTGGTATGGCCGTTCTTATGTTCCTGGGCCATGTGGGGATAGGCCAAAGTAGGTGGTCGTCTGGGCGCACTACGCTGCAGAAATACCTAGTTGGCAGAAATACCCAGTTACTGAAACATTGCTGCTCTACCTTATACTGGGCTCTGAACCACCCCCATCTAGTCCTGAAATCAAGGGAGCTACCTCTTTCCCTTTCCTTTGCTCTTGTGCAGAATGGAGTTTGGTCAGGTCAAGGGATTTGTCCCAAAGAATAAAGATAGGTTTTGACTAAATATTTCCTTGTTGTGTTATGGTCAGCACTCAGGATTTTCCAAGTGGCTACAACGTCAGTCAGTAAGGAGAATATTATTCAGTAAAAACATAGAGAGGAAGTAAATATCCAGATGACTTTCGTAATCTATTCCGCTGTATACCATTGGAAGAAAATCAAAGTTTGCAGTTCTTGCCCAAGAACTTCTTATGTGAGCACCAAAATACAAAATTATTTTATCTGAATTGTTTAGTGGACCTTGTGGAAAATATTGGTATGAGCCAAGGTAAGGTTCAAGGTCTTAGAATAGGAGCATAGCCTTTTGTACACTATGAGTTGGAAAGTTTATACTCAGTGAGGTCAGAAAATTCAATGTTTCCTTAATAAATATGTTTCCTTAAGAAATGTCCTGTGAAGGAAGAGATGAATGCTTGAGGACTGGTTTACTGATACGCTGCAACTGTAACCACAGGAATTCCATGCTAGCAACTCTCCCTGCTGCTAGCTAGATCTCTTGATAGCAGAACTGCAGTTGCCAGCATGGTTGGCCTCTGCACTCCCATCTGTGACTTTCCTTGATCTTTTTTCCCACTCTCAGCTACATCTAGGGTTTTCATAGCTGCCTCCCTACTGTGTACTTGCATATGTGTATGGGGATCAAGTCCTTTGAGCCTGATCTATAGTAGGAAAAATACCTGTTGTTGTCCTTACTTTAGAACAACGTTCAGCACTGATTCAGCTGCACCTGCTGCTGACATTCATTGCTAATAACAGGTAATCTTTTAATGACATATATAATGCATTCTCTGTTCTCTACCATGGAAGATATTCTACTGAATCTTCACATTTGTACCATGATGGGGAGAACCCATCCTCTCCCTTTCTATCTGCTCTCCTGTGTGTGTCAGAAGGGGTTGATGGAAAGTCTTCAGCTCTACTTGAAAAAAAATACATAAAGTAAAAACTGAATCCCTAGGTCAGTAGTGTATACATTATTATTTATTTTGTGTATTGTGGTAGTGCCTAGGAGCCCCAGTCATGGACCAGAACTCTATTGTATAGGCACTGTGCAGACAAATAACAAAAAGACAACTCCCACTCCAAAGAGCTTGCAATCTACATTGGCCTCCCAGCTTTCCCAGATACACCATCACTTCCCACACCAAAACCCCTTTAGAATGGTGAGAGGCAGGGGCAGAGTTCCTGCTAGTGACTGCAGTGCTGATATCACAAAAGTTCACTGCTAGGGAAATTGGGTTTTCTCCAAGAGTAGAGAGAAATGAGTTGATACGGATATAGAAAATGTATCCTCAGTCTCGCTTATTGATAAGTCTGTACAATCTTTAACAGGCCCAATCATATGATATAAGCAAAGTCCATCTTATAAGTCGTATGTGTAGCACCACTTTCAGGAATCCAGCAAAACTGTGTTCATGTTCCCCGTCCAAACTTTTTTCTTCCATCAGTCTGCTTCAACTGCTATGTGTCTCTGTGTTTTTATCCATTCCAAACACATTCAAACCTATATGTTAAAGATGAAATTCAAAGTCACCTCTGCACACTCTAGCCAACTTCTGTGTGTCACCCAAATGCATTCCTGTCTCTGATGTCTACACATGAGGTTTAGACAAAATGGCGTAAACGAGAACTTATATTAAAAAGAATCTCTGCCTATGAGTCCACAGTGAGACGATGTAACATCTATGCAATTCCCCAGTCAAGTGGCTTGGTTCTAGTCTCACTTAAATTCACTATGCACTAATATAACTCCATTGACATTAGAGTTACTTCTGAGTTGCAGTGGTCACCAACTGGTAGATCACGATCAACTGATCAATCATGGAGCCTCTGAAAGTCGATCTCAGTCTCAGTCACTGAGCCTGAGATCCATTGACAGAGGCTCCACAATCAACCAATCAGTCATGATAGAGTTGCTAGCCCTCCTGCAGCCAAACTGGGAGATTGGCTTCTTAACAGTCTGGTGGCACAGCAGGGCTAAGACAGGCTCCCTGCCTGCTCTGCCCCCGCACTGCTCCCGGAAGCGGCTGTCACATCTGGCAGTGACTCCTGGGGGGAAGGGGCAGTGGGTCTCTCTGCACGCTGCCCTCGCTGCAGGCACCCTCCCCCCCGCAGCTCCCATTGGCCAGGAACAGGGAACCATGGCCAATGGGAGTTGCAGGGGCAGTGCCTGCAGGTGAAGGCAGTGCCAGAGCCACCTGCCTCTCCCTCACACCAGAAGCCACTGCTGGACATGCCGGGTGCTTCTGGGAGCAGCACAGAGCCAGGACAGGCAGGGAGCCTGCCTTAGCTCCACTGTGCCACCACCCAGGAGCTGCCTGAGATAAGCGGCGCCTGGCCAGAGCCCACACCCCGAACTCCTCCCACACCCCAACCACCTGCCGCAGCCCTGAACTCCCTCCTACACGCCAACCCGCAGCCCTGAGCCCCCTCCCACACCCTGCACCCCAACTCCCTGCCCCGCCCTCTCCCAGAGCCCACACCCTGCACCCCAACATGTTGCCTAAGCCCTGAGCTGCCTCCCAGAGCCAGCACTCCTCACCTTCTCCTGCACCCCAACCTTCTGCCCCAGCCCTGAGCCCTCTCCTGCACCCAAACTCCCTCTCAGAGCCTGCACCATGAGTCCCCTCCTGCACCCCAACCCCTTGCCCCAGGCTCAGCCCAGAGCCCCTCCCACACTCAGAAACCCTCGGCCCCAGCCCAGAGCCCAACCCCCCTGCACCCCAAGTTCCTGTCCCAGCCCAATGAAAGTGAGTGAGGGCAGGGGAGAGCAAGCAACGGAGGGAGAGGGGATAAAGTGAGCAGGGCAGGGCCTCAGAGAAGTGGCAGAGCAGAGGCATAGCCTCAGGGAAGGAGCGGGGCAAGTGTGTTTGGGTTTGTGTAATTACTTGTCATTTCTACATTTTCTCGGCGATAGCTCTTGGATTGCACTTAAATTCAATAAGTGATCTTGTGCTTAAAACGTTGGAGACCACCTAGTGTATTTAAGATAGGGTTGCCAACTTTCTAATTTCTGAAAACTGAACACCCTTGCCCTATCCTGCTCCCCTGAGGACCTGCCCCTGAGACTGCCCTGCCTCTTCCCCAAGGCCCCACTCACGCTCACTCTTCTCCCCTCTCCCTCTGTCACTCACTATCCAGCCCCAGGACTCACCTGCTCCCTGCAGAGACAGGCTGAGAGGAACTGATAAAGAACCTACTTAACTGTCCAATCTGGGCACAGTGGGATGGGGATGGGTAGGTCCCTGGAGTGAGGGGGCCAGGGCGCAGTGGGACATGGCAGGGTTCAGTCCCCAGAGCAAGGGGGCGTGACCAGGGCAGAAGAGGGGTGCCGGCACCTACTTCTTGGAGCCCGGTCTGGAAACCAGCCCCTGCTCTCTATCAGGTGTCAGCAGCTGAGCAGAGAGCACCTCCTCCATGTGGCTCCAGCCACAGCTGCTGCTCTTCCCACCTTCCAGTGGTAGAGACTGGTTACTGCGGCCAACCAGACGCTGCCAAGTTCCCTTTTCAACTGGACGTTCCAGTTGAAAACCAGATACCTGGTACCCCTAATCTGAGATCAGAATTGGACCCAACTAGCTTTAAGCACCTGAGGCCTGATCAATCAATGGGAACAGGCTATCTGGTCAATTGGAGTAGGAGCAGGCCCTGAGTTGTTAAGCCAACTAATTAGGATATTGGGAAGGTCTCCTGTAACAGCGTTTTACGTGTAACCCTCATCTCAAACATTTATTTAAATAAAATTATTGGTTTCACATTCTCCTACCATCCTTTCTTACAATATCTTTATTTTTTTCACAAGCTTGCTGTTCTGAATTAAAGGAACTGGGCTGGAGGGCCAAAGTGTCCACTCTTCCTATAGTTATAGCAAAGAATTGGCCTATGTTGGGTCTGTAGTAAGGCTATTATCTCTAGCAAGTAATTTGTACAAGTTATACCAGTTGCAAACTAAGTCTTATATGCTGTTCTCACTCAGTTTCTCATCAGTGCTGCATTTTGTTTTGTTTATGTTAGTAAGGCTTCCATCTTGTAAAGCTGATTTCCCTTAAATTCTCCCCTCTCTTCCTCCACCCCATTGGGTACCTGAAGAATATATCTTATGAAGCGATTCCATAGACCAAACTATTCTTCCATTTGCAGTTTTTACATTAGCTTTTAATAGGCCAAATTTGGGCTCATGTGTATGTAGGAAAAGAAGTAGCCAGCCAGGGAACAAATGCTGCTTCTTGATATGGGGGGTGCTGTTCTAGCAAGAGGACATGTAGACATTTCCTGATGGTCTGCCTTTCAAGAATAATCTTAGTAGGGTCACAAGGCTTATAGTACTGCTATTTTCCCCCCCAATGTTTATGTACACTCCTCTGCAACTAGAAACAAAATAGGGCCTGAGTTTGCTCCAAGGCCTATAAATCTGATAAATTCAGAGTAAGGTGCCAAATGCAGAAATTATCCACAGTTAGTGCTTTCTTTTCCTTTCTTTTATTTTGTGTCTAAGACTGCAATGTTTTGTATTTAAAAAAGCATTTGCATACTACAATAATGGGCATTATACAAACTTTAGTAGACAAAAAGAGGGGAGGAATCATAAAAAAATGCCTAAAAATAGTCAATGTAAAAGTTAAAACTAATCCTCCAAATACCCCTCTTAACTTATATTTGCTATGTCAGATTCAATACTGAATTAAAAATCTAGACTTTGGAATCAATGCATGACCTTTTTCCTTTTCATAACAATTTCCTCTCATTATTTGAATGAATAATGACATCATAGACATTAAACAAATTCTAATGGGTTGCCGTCTCCCCTTTTAATTAAAATGTGATCTAAAAGTTTAATTTTTTTAGGAGCTAACATTTGAATTGGCACACACAATTTCAGGACAATACCTATTATAGTCATAAAAAAGTTCAACCATGATATACTGTTTCCCACTTGCAAGTATTCCTATGATTTCACAGAACCACAAATTAGTTGTTATTCCATGCCAGAAAATGCTTTAGGCAAGGTTTTGTCACAAAGCCTTGCCAAAAGCTCTCTATAGGGGATAGTAATGAATTTATGCAGTTTAAAACACAACTTGCAACCAAGGATGTTAATTAAAATAGATTTTGTTGCGTGGGTGGGGAGAAAAGGGAGATGGCATGTGAATGGGCCAGTACTGTGAATGTTTTTTTATTGATATGTATATTTCAGTTCTTCAAGTGATTGCTCATGTCTATTCCACAATAGGTGTGCATGCTTGCCACGTGAACCGGTGCCAGAAGTTTTTCGCCTAGGAGTACCCTTAGGGGAGCACCCTAGCGACTCCTGGAGTGGTGCCTCCATGGTGCAGTATAAGGGGAGCTGCACGCTCCCCCCACCCTCAGTTCCTTCTTGCCGCCAGTGAAGGTGCTTCAGAACTGCTCTGCTCCAGCTTTGCTGTAGCTTGTCCCCAAAACTGCTTGTTCTTTCAGTGTATGGTACCTGTAGGTAGTTAGTAGTTTAGTTAGTTTAGTTTAGCTAGAGAGCCCAGGCCAGGGCATGCCCCATTTCCTGGGTTTTAAGTCGTGCGACAGTTGCAGGTGATCTATGCCAGTGAGTGATCTGCATGTGGACTGTTTACACCGTTTGGGAAAAACCTATCTCAGCGATCGCTGCAAGATTTGCAAGTCGTTTAAGCTGCGGACCAAGAGAGAAAGGTACATTATGCTCTGGGCTATTCTGATGGGGTCGGTTCTGATCCTGGCTCCGGCGCACCACTTTGAGTCAGCACCAGTTTTGACTAGTCAGCACCGCTCCCCATCCACAGGGCACGCCAAGAAGGCTAGGAAGAGGCCTTCTTCGCCACGGCACCAGAGTAAACCTGGGACAGAGGCAAGACCCATGTTGGGCAGTCCTTGATCCCCACCAGCCTCTAGGCCTCTGTAGTGGGGTGGTTACCCCGCTCCTGCCTTGAAGGAGTTAAAAGCAGCTCTGGGGAGAGCTGTGGCTGGGAGAAAGCAGCTACTAAGCTGATTGGGAGGCAGCCTCAGCTGTGGCCACACCCCAAACAGACTCAGCTCGCCCTATAAAAGACAGGGAAGCCAGGGGCAGACATATAGCCTCCTCTAGCTGTAGAGGGAGACAGGCCTGACTGCAGGGAGCTAGAGAAGGTACCTGAAGTGGAGCAGGGCTGGGGGAAGGCCAAGGGAGCTGGAGAGCTCTGGACTGGAAACCCCCCAGGCGGTGGCCTAGTATAAGGCCAAACAGGTATTGAGGTTGCAGGGGACAGCCCAAGGCTAGGCAGAGGCAGCAGGTCCAAACTCAGCCTTGCCTGTGATGAGTGGCTTTTACACTGCAGTCTGCCCCAGTGAGTGGGGACTAGATGGTGACTGGCAGTAGCCCATAACTGAGTCAAGGTGGGGATAGAGGGTGAGGGTTCCCCAGGGAGGGGAGATCCAGATCTGTGGAAGTACTGCCAGGGGGCAGCACCCCAGCCTGAAAGGGGCAGTGGTGTCCAGGAGGGACTTGGGCCCAGCGGAAAGCGGGGCACTGGCCTACAGAGGGCACTCCGGAGGCTGGAAGAGCTAATTCCCACTGATGGGACTAAGGCAGATGACAAAGGTCCCTGGTCACCCCATGAACGTAGACATCATTCCCGTTCATCGTCCCACTCCAGGATCCAGCAACAGCACCGCCTCTGCAGCCCCAGGCGTCGATTACCGTTGTCTTGGTGTCACGGGTCTGCCCGCCAGAGCTGATCAAGGAGCAGCTGTTACCAACAGTACCGGTCCTCCACATCAGGATCACGGTCCTGTAGTCGGCACTGCTCCTGGTGCCACTGCTCCTCCCAGTCCAGGGACAGCGGCAGGTTGTATGTCAGCCTGGCCTCCCTTCGTAGTTGTCCATCGATGAGCCAGGACAAACAGCTGGCTCCGCTGGTACCACAGCAGGTGCTGTGGCACCAGACCCTGTGGCTGGCCCAATGGTACCAGTGGGCACCGTGTTTCCCAACGCAGCCCCTGATGGGGGCTCGCGCAGTAGCCGGAGCCTCAGAAGGACCATCAGCCTCCATCTCCAGACCTCCGAGGAAGGAGTCAGTGGGACATAGATCCTCGGCACCATGCCTGGAGACCGACCAGGTGGTGGACCCCCCGGTGGCGGTGGACATACAAAGTACCGCACCGGCCTCCTTTCCCTCCCCGGATGATGTGATTACGGCTCCTCCTCCCTCTGTCCCACATGAAGACTTTAGGGCCCACCAAGAACTCTTAAAAAGGGTGGCATCAAGCCTCCACTTCCAAGCAGAGGAGATGGAGGAGCCCTCGGTCTCCCTGTTTAATGTACTGTCCTCCTCAGCACCAGGCAGGGTGGCCTTGCCTTTCCACGAAGGGGTGGTGTCAAATGCCCTGTGGCAAGCCCTGACCTCATTGGCCCCCTTCTCTAAGAGAGCGGAATGCAAGTATTTTGTACCCGCCAAGATACTTATACACCCACCCTGCTCCTAACTCCCTAGTGGTCGAGTCGGTCAACCACAGGGAACGGCAGGGCCAACCACCCCCTACCTCGAAAAATAAAGATTCAAGGAGACTGGACTCATTTGGAAGAAAAATGTATTCGTCCTCGAGCTTCCAGTTATGGGTGGCGAACCACCAGGCTCTCCTGGGCCAGTATGAGTTCAATCTGTAGGGCTCCCTGCCCAAGTTCAAGGACTCCAGAAGCACGACAGAAAGGAGTTCATAGCGCTGGTGGAAGAGGGCACAGCGGCTGCCAGGGCAATGCTGCAGGCAGCTTCAGATGCAGCGGACATGGCCGCGTAGTCCATGACCTCCGCAGTGTCCATGAGAAGGCGTCATGGCTCCCGCTCTCTGGGCTGTCCAGTGAGGCAGAGACCTCCCTGCAGAACCTCCCATTTGATGGCAAAGATCTGTTTGCAGAACAAACAGGTACAAAGCTGCATGGCCTGAAAGATTCCCGCACGACTCTCCAGACGCTGGGTCTCTATGTTCCGGCTCCGGCTAAACCTAAGTTCAAGCCACAGCAGACTCCCCCTCAGGCCACCCATTCAAAATACGAGACTGCTTATAAGAAGGTGCGGGAATATAAGAGGCACCCACAGAGTCAGTCTTGGCCTGCCCCCTCAGCCCCATCCTGGGTCCTCCAAGGGCAAATAAGTGGGGAAAAGGTGGTTTTAACAGGACGAGCATGCAAACCTATTGTGGAATAGACATGAGCAACACATCTCAAACAACACCAGTTATGGAAAAGGTAACTGTCTTTTCTTCTACTTTTCTTGTTACACTAAGTGATCTCTGTTAAAGCTGTTTGTTTGAGAGACTGTAGATGCCTAAAAATAAACCTAAAGTGAAATAGATAACAAATAAACCAGCTGACATATGACATTCTTCCAGGCTTCCACTAGCTTGGAAATGGGCCTGTTCACATTTGCTTTCACACCAACAAGAAATACAGATCTGGCATACCAAACAAGACTTGCTTGTTAAGTTCTCAGAGCATTTTAGTTACAACTTAAGAATAATTCAAGTACAATAGTTGCAACAGATACACAGTTTTTAAGCTTTAATTCAAGATTCTAGAATCCTATGTGAAATGTAAACAATGAAAAATATTATAATGTATCATGCTGTTCTGAAGATTCAAATTAATATAAAGGGTTGAGAAATCAAACTGATGGCACAGAAAACATGTTCAGATTAAGAAACAGCAGATTGGCAAGAGTTCCTAAAGGTGTGGAGATAGGACAAACAGATTTAAAAAAATAATAATTTTGCCATAGGTTGTGATGGAGCTACAGATGAATACTTCTGAACTTCTTACACAAATTATGCTGTGGTAAATTTAAACCCTGGGAAAACCAACTTTTGGCATGAGTAATAAACTTTTAAAATTAACATGGATAATTGAGTTTAGTTCATATTTCTTTCATAGGAAGTTTTTGTCTAGTGATTTAAAGAATCAGACTTCGTGGACTTTGGAACCAGAAGCTTCTAAATGTAACCCTAGCTCTTTTTTACTCGGTGCATGAGGGAAATCACTTAACCTTTCTGCCTCATTTTTCCTACTTGTAAAATGGGTATATTAATAAAGTACCTGCTTCACAGAGGGAGTTGGAGGATGAATGAGTTAGTGTTTGTCTAGCAATGAAGGATGAAAAATATGTGCAGTTTTAAGTATTATTACTATTTTAATTAATTTTGATTCCAGTCCTCTTGTTCTCTAGATATGAGAATTATGACTGCTAGAACAAAACACAGTACATTGATTGGTTTATTCTATTATGCTGAAGGTTAGACCTATGTCCTCCTGTGTCCGTTGAGTGTAATGGTATTTCTGATTAATAAGGAAGCACATTGTACTCAAATGGTTGAGCACTTTGACACATATGGGCCTGCTACTTTTTCTTAAGTTAACTGACCATTTTTATTCCTAGTTGTGGTTGCTATCACATTTAAATGTAGTTTATGATGTTTGCAGAGGATTGATGAAGGCATTGTGGTGCAAAGATTAAGATTTATGACTTTCTGGGATGGGGCTGAGTTAATTGATATGAATTTTGGCTGAATGATGTGAGAAGCTAATTTGGTCATACCTGATTTGTACATCAAGTTGGTTTTTTTTCTTTTAAAATCATGGGTCAGACAATTCTCCCCTGATGAAGTCATCCTTCTTACTCCAAGTTGCATATTTTCTACCCCAGTAATTCTCAACCAGGAGTCTGTGTACCCTTGGGGGTTATGCAAATATCTTAGGGCAGGGGTGGCCAACCTGTAGCTCTTCACAAGTTGATATGCAGCTCCTTGTACAGACACCGACTCCGGGGCTGGAGCTACAGGTGCCAACTTTCCAGCGTGCCGAGGGGTGCTCACTGCTCAATCCCTGGCTCTGCCCCTCCTCCATCGCTTCCCACCTCCTCCCCTGACCCGCCATGCCCTTGCTCCTCCCCCTTCCTCTCCCCAGAGCTTCCTGCATGCCACAAAACAGCTGATTGGGAGGTGCATGGAGGGAGGGGGAGGCGTTGATCAGCATGGCTGCCAGTGGACTGGAGGCATTGGGAGTAGGGGAGCTGATGGGGGGCTGCTGATGTATTACTGTGGCTCTTTGGCAATGTACATTGGTTAATTCTGGCTCCTTCTCAGGCTTAGGTTGGCCACCCCTGTCTTAGGGGGTTACATCAACTCATCTAGGTGTAACCCTTCTGCCCCTCTAGTTGGCAGCAACAAGGGCCGGGTTCAGTATCCAGGGGTTCCGTTTCAGTAACACAATGCATAACCGGCTCGAGCCCCCACCCAGTGACCTGGGACACTCACATACCACACCCCCCTGGGCGCCTCTAGGAGGCAATACTTCCCCTCTCGCAAGCACGGAGTCTGAGTGTAGCAAAATCTTTTTTAATAAAGGAAGGAATCAATGCGGCATCCCACTGGAGAAACACCACAAACAGGGTTATAACACAAACCATAAACAAAAACCCACCTCCAAGTACGTTTGGCACTGTCCTTTTTCCCCTTAGGGTTTTAAGTCCAATCACCCCAAAGTCCAACAACCCAAAAGTCTCTGGTCAATGCCACCCCAGAGTTCGAGAGTCTATCTGTAGAGGTCCCTCCCCCCAGCCTGGGTAGAAAGGGGCACCTTACGTGGTCCAGGGCCAACTGCCCTGCCTCTCCGTGGGTTCTGCTTCCACGAACTGCTCCGCTTCACCAGCCGCTCCACTCTGCTCCTCCAGCCGTCCTCAGGAACTGCTCCGCTCCACCAGCTGCTCTGCTCCATGAGCTGCTCTGCAAAACTGCTCGGCTCCGCTCACTCTGTGGGCCGCTCCACCCGTCCCACAGCTACTCCGCTCTGCCAGCCGCTCTGCTGCCACCAGCTGTCCCGTGATCCGCTCCAGCCGTCCCCGCAACTGCTCCACTCCGCCAGCTGCTCTGTTCCACAGCATATCTTCAGGCTCCCCCACTAGTTAGCACAATGCTCAGTGCTCTCAGCTCAGTCATTTCAGCTTTTTTGTGATTTCAACTCTTAGTGATCTCAGCTCTTAGTGGGGGAGCCCCAGTGCTAGTGCACCATTAGTCCAAAGTGAGTTCAGCTCAGCAACCTGTATTTAGATTCTTGAGGGAATAAAAAAAATCAACTCTGACATTCCACAGTGGAGAGAGGAGGGGGTGCAACTGGTGCTTCTGGCTCCACAAGGAGCCTGCACCACCAGGCACAGATACCTGTCCCCAACCTCTCTACTTCACTGGGTTTTGGAACCCATGACCCTTGTCTAGCAAGTACCACCCAACTGAGGGTGAGTCATTTGTCACCAAGCAGTCCCACCGCTCAGCAATCTGGGATAGGGTAGGCGTGTCTATGCAAATAAACTCTCTGACATTCTTTCCACCAGATGTCAGGGGAGAGCTTATCCTGACTCTGCTTACATCGGTATTTGCCTAGTTTTACAACAGACTATGTAAAAAGCACTAGCGAAGTCAGAGCAAACTAAAATTTCATACAGACAATGACTTGTTTATACTGCTCTATATATTATATGCTGAAATGTAAGTTTGTTTCATTTATGTTATTTATGTTCCAATTGATTTATTTTATAATTATGTGATAAAAATGAGAATGTAAGCAATCTTTCAGTAATAGTTTGCTGTGATACTTTTGTATTTTTATGTCTAATATTAAGCAAGTAGTTTTTAAGTGAAGTGAGACTTTGGGGTATGCAAGACAAATGAGATTCCAGACTACCGTACCCCTTTCAGGTAAGGTTGAGAGCCACTGTTTTACCCTAAAGAATAATCTATAATACAAAGAGAGGGGCAAGTTTTCAAAATGCACAAGTTTCATAACCTACGTTTTTGGGCATGAAAAAACTTGATCTTGTGAACACAAATTCTGCTTGCACACACAAACATAATAGCTAGAAGTTTAACTACATGAACTCAATCCAGAAATAGTTTATGATACAAATTCAAAAGTTTTGTAGACACCAAAACCTTTCATTAAAATAAGTTGGTTTCAAATAACTTAGACGCAGAAAATTAAAGGTGCAGTTTTAGAAGCATTCTCATAAAATGTGTCTCTACAGACACATTTTATCTCCAGCGTACCTTAACTGGGAGTATTTAAGAAGAAAATAAAATACTTCATACTGTTTTAATATACTAGAAGATTTGCTAAAAATATATATTTTGTTTCTCCATAGTTTTAAGGTAGCCAGGTCTACAGTATACTTATGAATAAAGCTATTCAGAGTGCATTGACACAAAATACAATAGCCCAGGTGCATTTTTAATATGTATATGCTAATAGAATGTTTTCATTTTAATGTCATTCAGTGTATACTGCACTATACCTGCAGTAATTTTTCTTTGTGCGTTGAAACCAAGATTTCTACCCATTGCAGGTCATCAAAGAGCCTGCTGAACTTTCTGCAAGAGTAGGGTTGTTAATCCTGCTGACCTGGCCAAATTCCAATTTGGCTAAGTACTATTATTTACCCTATAGATTTAATTTCATACAGTATTTTCTTCACTTCCTGTCCTAAATTGTTGTGTAGGCTTATTATGTGCTGTACAACAGCTGTTGCACTCCACCCCAGAAGTGGCTACATATCAGTTGTAGAGGGCATTTACTACAGAGTAAGGGTCACATTAAGTTTGCAACTAGGCTTCCATTAAAAGCCTTGTATGATAAAAGAAAACAAAAACCAAACCAAACCCACTACTTTTGTTTACAAATATCTTAGGGTACGTCTACACTACAGGATTATTCTGATTTTACATAAACCAGTTTTGTAAAACAGATTGTATAAAGTCGAGTGCACGCGGCCACACAAAGAATAATGCGGTGGTGTGCGTCCATGTACCATGGCTAGCGCTGATTTCTGGAGTGTTGCACTGTGGGTAGCTATCCCGTAGCTATCCCATAGTTCCCGCAGTCGCCCCCGCCCATTGGAATTCTGGGTTGAGATTCCAATGCATGATGGTGCAAAAATAGTGTCGCGGGTGATTCTGGGTAAATGTCGTCACTCATTCCTTACTCCGTGAAAGCAACGGCAGACAATCATTTCGTGCCCATTTTCCCTGGATTGCACTGGCAGTCGCCATAGCATGGCAACCATGGAGCCTGTTTTGCCTTTTGTCACTGTCACCGTATGTGTACTGGATGCTGCTGACAGAGGCAGTACTGCAGCGCTACAGAGCAGCATTCATTTGCTTTTGCAAGGTAGCAGAGATGATTACCAGTCGTTCTGTACTGTCTGCTGTGCCCTTGTAAATTGGCGATGAGATGACGGTTATCAGTCGTTCTGTACCGTCTGCTGCTGTCATGGGTGCTCCTGGATGACCTTTGCTGAAGTTGGCCAGGGGCACAAAGACAAAAATGTTGTATCTAAAAATAGAGTCAGTCCTGCCTAGAATATGGGGCAAGTGTACTAGAGAACCATTGTATCAGAGAACCAGAGAGCACAGCCGCTCCGTGTCAGATCCCACAGAAATGATTAGCTGCATGCCATTCTAGGGGGTGTCCCTGCAACAACTCCACCCGCTGCTTCCCTCCTTCTCTAACCCTTCTGGGCTACCGTTGCAGGGTCCCCGCATTTGTGTGATGAAGTAATAAAGAATGCAGAAATAAGAAACACTGACTTTTTAGTGAGATAAAATGAGGGGGAGGCAGCCTCCAGCTGCTATGATAGTCCAGGCAGGACATTAAATGGTGGGGGTGAGAGGAGCCCAGCATCCCGCTGCTAAGATAGTCCAGGCAGTACAGAATCTTTTCTTTAGACATGAAGGGGGGGGGCTGATTGGAGTTCAGCCCCCAGTTGCTATGATGAGGACGGTTACCAGCCGTTCTGTACCATCTGCTGGGAATATCCGGGAGTCATTCCTATTTTTACCCAGGCACCCCCGGCCGACCTCACCTGAGGCCAGCCAGGAGCACTCATGGGATGATGACAAGGACGGCTACTAGTCCTACTGCACTGTACCGTCTGCCACCGGGGAAGGGAGGGGAGAGGATGCTGCTGTTCAGTGCCCCAGCACCGTGTCTACCAGCAGCATGCAGTAGACATACGGTGACATTGAAAAAAGTCAAGAAACGATTTTTTTCCCCTTTTCTTTCAAGGGGGGGGGAGGGGAATTAAATTTACAAGATATACCCTGAACCACCCCGGACAATGTCTTTGACCCTACAGGCATTGGGAGCTCAGCCAAGAATGCAAATGCTTTTCGGAGAATGTGGGATAGCTGGAGTCCTCAGTCCCCCCTCCCTTCCTCCATGAGCATCCATTTGATTCTTTGGCTTTCCGTTACGCTTGTCACACAGCACTGTGCTGTGAACTCTGTATCATAGCCTGGAGATTTTTTTCAAATGCTTTGGCATTTTGTCTTCTGTAACGGAGCTCTGATAGAACAGATTTGTCTCCCCAAACAGCGATCAGATCCAGCATCTCCCATACGGTCCATGCTGGAGCTCTTTTTGGATTTGGGACTGCATTGCCACCAGTGCTGATCAGAACTCCACGCTGGGCGAACAGGAAATGCAATTCAAAAGTTCCCGGGGCTTTTCCTGTCTACTTGGCCAGTGCATCCGAGTTCAGATTGCTTTCCAGAGAGGTCACAGTGGTGCACTGTGGGATACCGCCCGGAGGCCAATACCGTTGATTTGCGGCCACACTAACTCTAATCCGATATGGTAATACTGATTTCAGCGCTATTCCTCTCGTCGGGGAGGAGTACAGAAACCAGTTTAAAGAGCCCTTTACATCAATATAAAGGGCCTCGTTGTGTGGATGGGTGCAGCGTTAAATCGGTTTAATGCTGCTAAAATCAATATAAATGCGTAGTGTAGACCAGGCCCCCGTCTCAGGCCAGAAGAGAATTCTTTTGGAAAGTCTGAAGCAAGTCAGCCATGCCGTTTAATAAGACATTTTACAGGGCAGTGAAAATGTAATATGTCTAAGTAGTAAAACGTGTCTAGCCATTTCTGGGAATATAGAAATGAAAAATTACTTGGATTTATGAGTTAATACTTCCCCTGTTCTTATTTCTTCTCAAGAACTGTTGCATATGTTAGATTAGGACACATTTCATCTACAAATTGAAAATGTAATTGAAGTTTGTTTTTGTTTCCCCCCCTCCCGAGCTTACTAGTTCTGCGAGAGCTGCCAGGTAGTGAAAGAATTTGTCAGTGACTTAGCTGCTTATCTATTATTACTATTTAACAGAACCTAAAAGTGAGCAGGGTGCTTTACAAGCAAAATAGAATGATAAGTGGCCTAATTCACCTTTAATTTAAACCAGTTTTACTTTTGTAACTCCATTTACTTTAAATTACACTTCTACCTTGATATAACACTGTCCTCGGGAGCCAAAAGATCTTACCACATTATAGGTGAAACCGCGTTATATTGAACTTGCTTTGATCCGCCAGAGCACACAGCCCCTCCCCCCCGGGGATATTACTGCGTTATATCCGAATTTGTGTTATATCGGGTGGCGTTATATCAGGGTAGAGGTGTAGTTATTTCTGAATAATACCAGTGCTCAGAATCAGGCCTAAGGTCCCTAAAACCCTGATGCTGCATTGAGAACCACACAGGTATAGTGGTTCTCAATGCAAGACTGAGGCCTAATATTTAGACATAATATGAGGAGTGGGAACAACAAACAGGGAAACGATAGGGTGAAGAAGGATGAAGGTCACATTTAATATTTAAAAGTTAATAGTTGAGCATGAAAATACATTACTATGCATTACTTTTTAAATAGTTCTATCAATTCGAATAATAGTGCTCAGCACAAGAATACATTCATCAGTATTTTCCCAATAACTTTAATATGCTTATTGACCCTGATTCTCTAGTTTGGCCAAGCTGCACTTGATACAGGACCCAAAGGTGGCTTTGTTACCTTTGCAACAACACAGTACAGCAATAGACTTGGTGTAGGTTATAGTAACACCACAACCTACACCCATCTAACTAGCACGCTAGGGGGCCATTCGGCTGTGGCAATAGCTGGAACTTTACAATCCATCGGACAGATTCTGTGTATGGGACAAATGCAAGAAAACATGGAGACTTCATTAATAATAAGAATATTGGACAGATACCCCCCAACTGGTAGGAGTCATGGCCTGGTAAAGACCAGGGCTAGAGTATGGTCCCTCCACACTGTTATAGCACAGTTTGCTTCCATTCACATAAACAAGACAAGGCCATGTCTACACTTACAAGTTTATAATAGCATAGGTGTACCGGATATACAGCTGTGCTGCTATAAGGTAACTTGTGTAGCTGTGTTATGCTGATGGGAGAGAACTCTCCTGTTGACATAATAAAACCAGCTCAACAAGCAGCAGTAGCTTTGTCGGCGGGCGAGCGTCTCCCACCAACATAGTGCTGTGCACACCAGTGCTTACGCTGGCAAAACTTATGTCAGTGAGGGGGGTGTTTTTTCATACCAGTGAGTGACAAAAGTTTTGCTGACTTAAGTGCTAGTGTAGACATGGCCTGAATATTGTTGCAACACAATTTTGCTATGGCTATTGTTCTCATGGTGTTCAAACAAAGTAGATCTTTGTCATGTAAATGTGGCCTAAATTTCTGATAGATAGTGGACACAGTGGTCCACAGAGCTTGGCATAACAAAACTTAGTTCTCCATGTACTTTTTAAGAATGAGAGGGTGATTTAATGTTGAGCTTCTTGGGGAAGGGACAATATCTTGTTATAAGTTTGTACATTTCCTACCTTCTATAATATAAGTGATAATATTGATTTTATTTACAGTGAAAACCCATCAAAGGTATAGAATCAATATGAGTACAGTAATTTAATTGTGCTTTATGGCTCCAATACAGCAAAGCACTTAAATGTGTGCTTAAAAAGCATGTGAGTAGTCCCAGTAATCACAGTTACCAACTTTCACGTGGTAAATAAGCACTCCGACTTTCACAATAAGGCAAAAATCAAGCTAATCTCATTTCAAAACAAGGCCAAAACAAACCAATCCCTAAGAACCCCAACACTCTATGTGACTAGATCCCCTTGGCGTGCATTCTAGGACCGTGGTGGGCCTGCTGTGCACCCCTGACTCTTCTCCCTGCCTTTCCCCTGCTTGCCCTCCCTTGCCCCTGCTTGCCAGGAGCCAATAAAAAAAAAAAGAAAAGAAACAAGCAACAAGCTACAAGCTAAAAACTAAAGAAGCCCAATTTCTGCATTTTTTCTTGGGTTTGGCATATCTGTCAGTAACTTCAGTGGAACTTCTTTTGGGTTTAAAATTAACTGTTTGCAGGATTGGGGTTTTGTGGGTGGTGAGGCTGCTCTGTAGTGCCCCTTCAGGGCCAAACGTGGTACTGCAGACATGTCCCACCTTAGTCTGCAAGGCCACCTGCTTGGGGCAGGGTAGCCTGTGCCCTAAGCTTATCAGTCTCTAAACAACCAAGTAACAAAATAGCAACTTAGGATTCAGCTGTCTGCTCCATTAAACAAAGACACACACACACAAAAACCTCAGCCTATAAAATGCAAGCATTTAGTTGCAGTGTTTAGGGCAAGGCCTTGATCCGGGCCTAGGGACTGGGTTAGCCGTGAGGAGCTCCTTTTCTGTCCCAGTCTCATCCACTTCTATCTCTGAGCAAAAGCAGGCAAGCCTTCTTAACTGGCCCGCTGGTTCTTGTTTGATCAGTATTTCCTCCTAGGCCCCTGAAGGATTTTCTTGTTCGTTGTCCAGTCTGACTGATTTTCCTTGTGTGGGGAATGTCAGCTGCTGATGCCTCCAGAAGGAAGCAAAGAGGGCCTGATAAATCCCATCACACACTTCCCCATGTAACATGGGCCCCAGGACCTGATCTCCCCCATCCACAATAACATAACTCTCTCAAAAAGAAGTCCACATTCTAGTGCTGTGAACCTGGCTGGTATTGTACACAAAAAGCATAGGGTTGCAATGGCAGATATCACTGAGTAATGCAAGAGTGAGTGTCCTACAACCATTTAAGTGGTGCATGGTCTGTTAGTAGGTCAAAGGGAGCCCCTAAAAGATAGCAGCATAATACACCTAACAGCCCATTTGATGGTGGCCTCTCTCAGTGGTGGCGTATCTGGTTTCCTGTGGCTGCGGTTTCCAGCTTAGGTATGTACTGGATGTTACACCCTGAAATTTTTGTGACAGCACTGCATCAAATACAAACTGATGCTTCCACAGCTGAAGTATAAAACAGTAGTGAGAAATCCAGACACTGTAGCACAGGCTGTTACATTCAGTTATCCACTGGATTGCTCAAGGTGTATTGGCCTTTGTAAAGTCTGTCAGTGGTGCCACAAGTGTTGCGAAGCAGGGCATGAACCTCAGTAATAGCTAGCTAGACTCAGGAAAGCCTGCACTTGTTTCTTGGTGGTGGGAAATGGAGTGTCCCGTAGGGCCTCTGTCTTATAACATAAGAACAGCCATACTGGGTCACTCCAAAGGTCCATCAAGCCCAGTATCCTGTGCTCTGACAGTGGCCAGTGACAGGTGCCCCAAAGGGAATGAACAGACAGATCATCATCAAGTGATCCATGCCCTGTCACCCAATCCCAGCTTCTGGCAAACAGAGAGTAGGGACACCATTCCTGACCATCCTGGCTAATAGCCATTGATGGACCTATCTTCCACGTATCTATCTAGCTCCCTTTTGAACCCCATTATAGTACTGGCTTTCACAACACCCTCTGGCAAGGAGTTCCTGAAGTTGACAGTGCGTTGCATGAAAAAATACTTTCTTGTGTTTGTTTTAAACCTGCGACCTATTAATTTTATTTGGTGCTCCTTTGTTCTTGTATTATGGACTATGTATTATGGGAAGGAGTAAATAACACTTCCTTATTTACTTTCTCTATACCACTCATGATTTTCTAGATCTCTATCATATCCCCCCTTAGGCGCCTCTTTTCAAAGCTGAAAAGTCCCAGTCTTATTAATCTCTCCTCATACGGAAGCCGTTCTATACCCCTAATAATTTTTGTTGCCCTTTTCTGAACCTTTTCCAATTCCAATATATGTTTTTTGAGGTGGGGTGACCATATCTGCACACAGTATTCAAGGTGTGGGCCTACCATGGATTTCTATAGAGGCAGTATGATATTTTCTGTCTTATTATCTATCCCTTTTTTGATGATTCCCAACATTCTGTTTGCTTTTTTTGACTGCCGCTGCACATTGAGTGGATGATTTCAGAGAACTATCCACAGTGACTCCAAGATCTCTTCCTTGAGTGGTAACACCTAATTTAGACCCCATCATTGTATATGTATAGTTAGGATTATGTTTTCCAATGTGCATTACTTTGCATTTATCTACCATTTATTCCTACCCTTTGTTTTCTATCTTTTAACCAGTTAGCAATCCATAAGAGAACCTTCCCTCTTATCCCGTGACTGCTTATTTTGCTTAAGAGCCTTTGGTGAGGAACCTTGTTAAAGGCTTTCTGAAAATCTAAATATACTATATCCACTGGATCTCCTTTGTCTGCATACTTGTTGACCTCCCTCAAAGAATTCTAGTAGATTGGTGATGCATGATTTCCCTTTACAAAAACCATGTTGACTATTTCCCAACAAATTATGTTCTTCTATGTGTCTGACAATTTTGTTCTTTACGATAGTTTCAATTAATTTGCCCAGTACTGAAGTGAGGCTTACTGGCCTATAGTTGCCAGGGTCAACTCTGGAGCCTTTTTTAAAAATTGGCCTCACATTAGCTATCCTCCAGTCATTTGGTACAGAAACTGATTTAAATGATAGGTTACAGATGACAGTTAGTAGTCCTGCAATTTCACATTTGAGTTCCTTCAGAACACTTGGGTGAATACCATTAGGTCCTGGAGACTAATTACTGCTTAGTTTATCAACTTGTTCCAAAACCTCCTCTAATGACACCTCAATTTGGGACAGTTCCTCAGATCTGTCACCCAAAAAGAATGGCTCGGGTTTGGGAATCTCCCTCACATCCTCAACAGTGAAGACTGATGCAAAGAATTAATTTAGTTTCTCCGCAATGACCTTATCATCTTTGAGTGGTCCTTTAGCATCTCAATTGTCCAGTGGCACCACTGGTTGTTTAGGAGGCTTTCTGCTTCGGATGTATTTAAAAAAAATTTTGCTATTACTTTTGGAGTCTTTGGCTAACTGTTCTTCTAATTATATTTTTACACTTCATTTGCCAGAGTTCATGCTCTTTAGGATTTATCTTCCACTTTTTAAAGGATGTCTTTTTGCCTGTCACTTCTTTTACTTTGTTGTTTAACCACAGTGGCTCTTTTTTGGTTCTCTTACTATGTTTTTTAAATTGGGGTATACATTTAAGTTGAGCCTCTATTATGGTGTAGGAGAGTTGGTGTAGAAACAGCTGAGCTGGCTCTATGCCACACAGGGAATCCCAACATCTACATTCCCCTAGCTATCTATATTTTGGATTTATACGTAATAAAAAAATCATTTAACCATCTGTTCCAAGTGCCCTTGACATAAAAAAATACAACTATCAAAAACTCACTCCATTATGAAGCCTTGCGGTCTGCCCCAAAGGTCATTATTGGAGTGGCTCAGATGCACCAACTTAGCGTGGCTGAGAGGGTGGGATAATAATGCTGTGTGCCAGGGCAGATGTGTCTGGGTTTCTCAATCCCTGTGATGGCAAGCATCAGGGGACAAGGCAAGAAGAGATTCTGTTTGCTAACTTGAATTGAAGTGTTTCATTTCTATTCCATTGATTTCACCTCTCTCACTAAGTTTGTTGCCAGGTGTCTGGTTTTCGACCGGAATGCCCAGTCAAAAAGGGATCCTGGTGGCTCCAGTCAGCACCACCGACCTGACCATTAGAAGTCCTGTCGGCAGTGCTGTGCGGCTAAGGCAGGCTAGTCCCTACCTGACCTGGCACTGTGCTGCGCCCTGGAAGCAGGCAGCAGGTCCGGCTCCTAAGTGGGGGGCAGCCACAGAGCGCCACACGCTTTCCCCGCCCAGAGCACCAGCTCCGCACTCCCATTTGCCAGGAACCACAGTCAATAGGAGCTCGAGGGCAGTGCCTGCGGGCGAGAGCAGTGCGCGGAGCCTCCTGGCCCCCCTGCCTAGGAGCCAGACCTGCTGGCTGCTTCCAGGGAACAGTGCAGTGCCAGGACAGGCAAGGAGTTTGCCTTAACCCTGCTGGACCGCTGACCCAGAGCTGCCCGAGGTAACCTCATGCCCCAACCCCCAACCCCAGCCTTGAGCCCCTCCCAAACCTAGGTCCTCTCCTGCATCCCAAACCCCTCATCCCCAGCCCCACTGCAGAGCCTGCCCCCCCTGCACTCCAACCCCCTGCCTCAACCCGCAGCCTCCTCCTGCACTCTGAATCCCTAGGCTTCACCCCCCAGCCTGGCGCCACCTCCTGCACCCCAAACCCATCATCCCCAGCCCCACCCCAGAGCCCGCACCCCCAGCTGGAGCCCTCACCCCTTCCTGCATCCCAACTCCCTACCCCAGCCCAGACCCCCCTCCTGCATCCTGAATCCCTCATTTCTGGCCCCACCCCGGAGCCCACACCCCCAGTTAGAGCCCTTATCCCCTTTCACACCCAACCCCCTTCCCCAGCCCAATGAAAGAGAGTGAGGGTGGGGGAGAGCAAGCCACTGAGAAGGGGGAATGTAGTAAGTGGGGGGAGGGGCCTTGGGGAAAGGGTGGGGCTCAAGGAAGTAGAGGGTCTTGGTTTTGTGCATTTAGAAAGTTGGCAACTGTAGATCCTGGTCTTAGCTTCATGACAAAGAATATATCAAGGCTATTGATTAATAAAATATCAACCATATGTGAACTGATCAGGGATGAGGCCACAACTTTACATTTATTATATGATAAATGAATTAGATAATCCAAGACTTTATCAACTAGGCCAGTGGTTCCCAAACTTGTTCTGCCGCTTGTGCAGGGAAAGCCCCTGGCGGGCCGGGCCGGTTTGCGTACCTGCCGCGTCCGCAGTTCGGCCGATCGCGGCTCCCAGTGGCCATGGTTCGCTGCTCCAGGCCAATGGGAGCTGCTGGAAGCGGCGGCCAGTACGTCACTCGGCCCGTGCCACTTCTAGCAGCTCCCATTGGCCTGGAGCAGTGAACCGCGGCCACTGGTAGCCTCGATCAGCCGAACCTGCGGACGCGGCAGGTAAACAAACCGGCCCGGCCTGCCAGGGGCTTTCCCTGCACAAATGGAAGAACAAGTTTGGGAGCCACTGAACTAGGCTATACACTGCCTGTATTAGGATTGGGACTCAAGAGACATGGGTTCAATTCTTATCTTTGTCACTGGTTTGCTTGGTAACCTTGCCACATTACTTCCCTCCCTATGCCTTAATTTTTCCATCTGTAAAATGGGGATAATGATACTAAGCTCCTTTGTAAAGTGCTTTGAGACCCATCGATGACAAGGGATATATAAGAGCTAGGTATAACTATAGGTGAAGTTGGTATGCTGCCAATTATTAAAGTTGTCTGACACTTCATGTTATAAGATCCTGTTTTCAGTTGCTAATAACTTTGCCAAATTTTAATAGTCTGACCTGAAATTTTCCATGCTGGGTGTCTCTGACAAAGTTTTCTTGGAAAAAACAGTCCAGCCATTTCTGAGAACAGGGCTAGGCAATAATACATTATTTTACCCATATTAAAACATTCGTCTTTGTTTTGAACAGCTCTAAGACCCTCAGGTTATGGATCAGGGACTTGACATTTGGTGAGGGGAAGATAGCCTTTGTGTCAGAGATGTGCCCTTTGCCATCTCTGTGAAAATCTCGCATGTCAGAGTGGGAGCTGGAAGCAAGAAGAACAAATGCAAGTCTATGTGCTTCCATAGCACATTAAAGTTTCTGAAGAATTTTAAGTCTAATATGCAAAATGATTTCTATGTTGGACTCAATACGTTTAACAATAGCTAACTTGACCTCTAGCTGCCTTGTAAGAACACTGTAAGCATATAGAGCATCACTTAAAATATCCCCCTATAAACTGATGTGTACTGCCATTCCTGAAATTATAGTGTTGTAGCAGCAATTTGGGATTTATGGCTGGAGAAATACTTCTCTGCTTTTAGCTTGTTGGCATTTTTGACTGGATGATATTTCTCATGCTTCTCAATCCCAAGGTTATCTTTGTTTTGTTTCACAAATTTAGTAAATGTCAACAAAAATATTTTTAAATATCTCAGTATGGAAAAAGGTAGGTTTTATGTTTTAAATTTGTGTTCAGAAACTTCAAATCCTATTATTTTTTACATTCAATTAATAAACAGCATATTTAAACACTTTCAACACTTCTGTTTGCCATGAAATTAGTTCCCAATTAAGAGAAGTGCCTTTGACCTGTAGATAAAGTAATAACCAAGTCTGGAAATTGTGTACTAAGTCATGCTGACTATGCACTATATGCTCTCTTCCATTAACCGTGGTGTGTGTATTGAAGAGGGAATATGTCTGCAGAAAAAAACATGATAGGATCCCATGAAAAGGGAAGAGACTAACTAGAATACTCCCCTCACCTCTGCTTTTCCAGCTTTCTGTTCTTCGTATCTGCATGGCTACTTGGCTTTACAGAAGAAGTGGTGGGACCTGGGATTGGGAGAAGGAGCCAGGGAGGTAGTGTGCTCTCACAGGCTGCAGGTGAAGTTGTGGGAAAGTTAATGTTGCCCAGCTCTGTTCTGCACACTTTGTGATTCCTTGCTAGAGAGTCACAGCACACAGCAGGGAAGAGTGAGCCTTTGGCAGCACAACCCATGGTCTCACTGTGCTGCAGTGGCTGGGGGAGAGTCTGGTGGAGAATGCGGAGGGAATGTCCCTCCAAGCACTGCATGAGATCCATGGGGCTGGGGCTAGGATCCTAGCAGATCTCTGGCTTCTCATGAAATGTTGATTTCTACATCCTGTCCTCTCCACATCCCTACCAGTGGGATAAATGTACAGTTTTTCTATTAATTAGTTCCCCATCACATGCTTTTGTGCAGAAGGGGAACATATGGGCCTTACGTGATTTTCTTACCCATTAATATTTTAGCAACATAAAGCACACTAAAAAACTGTAAGCCAGTTAACCCAGACTTCAAACCCTGCCTAGATGTTCCCCTCCAGTATTTTTAAACTTTTGCTTATTTTTAATGTTGTTGACAGGCAGTGTTTCTAAAGCAAAAATGTCCACTTGAAAATCACATTTCCAGTAAAAAAAAATTTGTATCTACTAACTGGGTACCAATTCAGTCAGGGTATTTGACTCAGAGACTCCTGTTTATACAGATGGGGGGTGCCTTACAGATGTTTCAGTACCCAAGCAGCAGGAGGTGTCTGTCAGTAACCCAAGAATTGTAACAGAAGCCATGACATTGCTCTAGTAGTTAAAGGTCCCAACTGGTCCCAATTACTTCCAGGATCCAGATCTGGCTCCTTTAAGGCTCTTCCAAATGTGCTTCACCCAGCAGATGGTGCACAGCAGCAGTGTGGTCCTGCTATTATAAAGAAGATCTAGGATTATTATAACTGCAATAGATTAGAGATTTTTCCTCATTCTCAAGTTCATTTTCTTTGTAAAGTTGACAGAGTTTTGAGTATAATTGGTGTCACTGGTTTTTTTTCAATTATGCATGCCCTTTCTGAGGCCCTAAAAGGTGTTTACCACCACAAAGCTGAAAGTGAAACTATGACTGAACAGGCAGCTAGCAGCAGGCAGGTGTGAGCAGAAAGAAAAGGGACCAACAAGGAGGGATGGGCCTGAGTATTTCTGGTGCTGTTGACCTCAGACCCACCCAAAAGACCCTTCTAAACACAAACCCCTTATTATAATGTTTAAATGTCCTTAAACAAAAGTAGGAGGAATATTTTTTTTTTACAAAATCAAGTTGATGCTGGTTAGGACTTAGGGTTTTCTCATAAAATTTGTTGGCCTTTATAGGATCAAGGTCCTGCTCGGTAGGTTAAAGACTAACTTGTGAATAATTCCACTGATTTTCATGGGACTGTTCATAATGTGTAAAAGTAAGAAGGTGCATTGTCTTTGCAAAAGTAGAGCCTATGACTTCTCTACAATGAACAAATAGGGAGGGAAAATTATAAAAATTCAGAGAGGAGTATGGGAGATCAGATGGGATTTTCAATGTTTTAAAATTATTAGCTATTTTTAATCAACCAGTTTAAAATATTTTTACTGCAAAAAAGGACATTTTTCTCAAAATAAGGCCCTCATGATTGTTTGCATTTTTTCCCTATACGTTTGTGACATTTGCATTTCTTGCTGTAACAAAACCATGACTTTACTTTTGTTTTATGATAACAATCAGTTTTACTAATGAGTCCTGGATTTACTGGCTCTGATGGGAAAATTCTGTTTTGTAATCTACCTCTTATCCAGTGTGCAAAGGAAGTCATGAAAGACAGCTGTGCATGTTCAACTACCAAAAAACAATGAGAAAAAATGAATGGTCAGTCAAGACTAATGTTAAAATAGTTTGGTATAAAGCTCTCCCAGTTCATACTCTGAGAACTTGCAGACCAATCAATAACGTACACAACATTGGAGAAAAAAGGAACACAACAAAATAAAAAACTCCAACTTCTAGAAAGGAAGTGGACTAGAATTAGGATGGAGTAGGAAGCAGACTATCACTAACTGTGATAGTCTGTGCTGGTAACTAACTTCCTTTTTTCAGATGTCACCTCTTCCCCCATCAATCAAAGAAAATCCTGACAGTGAACATCATAAGCATTAGCTTATGGGCAATGGGCTTACCTCACTTCGCAGGCTTCTCCTTCCAAAAGCTGTTATCAGCTGGTGTTCCCAGTCTTACTATGTAATGACAGATAAAGGTGAGCACTGAGGACCAAGCTGCAGCTTTGCAGATCTCTCTCACTAGTGTCTCAGCCCAAGAGGTAGCCATCTCTTTGGTGGAAGGACACTACAGTACAATAGCTTTTTGCAGTCCCACATTCTAGTCTTTGGACCTAGATAACAAACAGTGTTCCCAATTATTCTGAAACTCTTGATACGGTACAAGCAAAATTAAAGAGCGTGCTTAATTTAAGACTTCAGATAAAATTTTCAAAAGCACCTAAGTCCATTTTCAAAAGGGACTTAGGCACTTACATTCCTAAGTCTCTTTGAAAAATCAGTGGGATTTAGTCCCAGATTTTTAAAGGTATTTGAAAGCACCTAGTACCTAACTCCCACTGAAATCAATAGGAGTTTGATGCACTTGAGTCAATTCCATGAGGTGCCTATCTGCATCTTTAGGCACCTAAATATCTTTAAAAATCTGTCCCCAAATGACTACAATGACAATAAAAATGTATTCTCTTTGACTTTTTTTAAAGTAACTATTTCTGGATAAGGCCCAAGTCAAAGTTAACTTATATTTGATGTTTGGTTAATTAAGATTGTTCATGATAAAAATAAGCTTTGCACTTAACTGTTTATTTTATTACTAAATGCAGCTAATTTTTTTTATTTTAAAAAAGAAGCAATGCATTTATAGTCACCTCTATTTTAATTCACCTACAGAATATAGTGCTAGGTGAGCACAGAACTGTATCGAGTTCTCTTTTTCCCTATCTTATTTTCTTCACAAGAAAATACCAGTCATACTTGTTTATTAACATAATTCCAAGAACCCATGACTCCAGTCCCAAATAAAATGTATTAAATGATTATACCTAGTGTGGGAATGTAGCTAAAATAGTAAACACACAATATTGATCACATTCATACTTTAATACTGACAATAATGAAAAGAACCTATACCACACCTTCTGATCAACATGCATTTTAAATTGAAATGGAAAATATGCTAATATAATAACATGAACCTATTTTAGCATATGAATTATATTAGTTCTTACATTAAATGGAAATACACTGAAATATGTTATATACTTAAGATATAAGTTTCTGTTGTCTAAAACTATTATATTGCTCCTTCTGAGCTAGATTTGATCCATGGTCCTAAATTTTACAGATAAGCAATAGTCCACAATTCAATCCAGTCATCCTCAAACACAAAATATTTTTCTCACTAAGTAACACATTATTCAAAATCCAGCCAAATATTACTTGTTCAGCAGTATGCTAAACCCTTTTATTATAGCCTGAGTCAAGAAAGACTGATGATCTTGAGGATAAAGCAGTGGACAATGGAAAAACCTGTGACAGATTTCAAAGCCAGCCAATGCTTAATTTATCGAGACCCAGAAGGCAAAAACAAAATAAATTCAACTATTATGATTGTTAGTGGATAGAAAGTCTGTACTGCACTCTAAAGAGAATCTTCAACATTGATAATGACATATAAACAATTAAACTGGTGTATATGCCAGCAGCTATTGTGGATAGAAGTTTCATTTGCAAGCCAGGCAAAGAAAAAAAAAATCTAGATTTATTAAAAGATACAAGCCAGGACACTCTCAAGAACTAAGAGAGAGTATCTTAACCCCAGAATATACACTCAATCATTCCAGCGATGTAAAAAGTGACCTTGTCCTTCTCACATTACATTAAAAAAGAATACATAAATTACACAACACAGCAGTATAATGTTTTGAAACAAAGCAATTTCTTAAGAAGGTATTAAAAAGCAGCTCCAGAGTATTAAAATTGGCTTGGTGCACTTTGTCTTGCTATGGTCTTGCTGGATCTTTGTACTGTGTGAAATACTGTAAACATGGCATAAAAAATCAGATACAAAATTGGTTAGCTATCTGAGTATGCAAAGCAAAGGATCACTCAATCGATTGCTTTTCTGATAGTAGGAACTAAAAAACAAAAACAAAAACAGAGGGAGTAAATCAAAATGAAATTTAACTGCCAGATTAGGTTTCTGATTTTGCTATTCTGTGTTACTGTGTGAATTGTTGCTAAAAAGTTACTACAACAAAGAGGAAATGCCATAACAACGAGGAAAATGGATATTGAGGGACAAAAAGAAAAAAATCTAAATGGTATTGTGTGGTTTCACAATAGGCTCATTGAACATGGAATTCTTTATTTTTATCTCTATAAAAACATCAGTATTTGAAAGTACAAAAATATTTCTGATGAAAGCCGTATTTCTGTTTTAGTGATGTACTATTGTTTTCTCTTTTCTGAGAATTACATTTTTGGCAGTATATAGTTTCAGCAAAGCATTAAGAATTACAACAGATACTATATTGTTTACAACCCCACCTAGTGGTCTTGAGTTTCAAATCTTCCCACTAGATAGAATCGACAGTCTGTATTTTAGCATGAGCATCCTGATTAAGGATCTCTAATGTAACAAAAAATATTTTTCATTTATATAGTACTTTTCATCCTGAAGGATCCCAAAGCATTTTATAAAATTAACAGGCTGATACATCCAACACAGAAATGTATCCATATCTGGGGTGGAACTCAATAACTGCTTAACAATACATAGCAACGCAACATTTAGGACAGGAAATTAAGGATCTAACAGTCTGGCTGATAACAATCTTCAAGTATCTGAGCGCTGTTATTAAGAGGATGGTGTTCAATTGTCCTCCATGTCCACTGAAGGTAGGACAAGAAGTAATGGGCTTAATCTGAAGCAAGGGAAATTTAGGGATATTAAGAAAAAGTCTCTAACTAGAAGGGTAGTTAAGGACTGGAATAGGCTTCACAAGGTGGTTGTGGAACCTTCACTGAAGGTTTTTAAGAACAAGTTAGATAAACTCCTGTCAGGTATGCTCTAGGTTTCTTTGGGTCCTGCCTCAGCCCAGGGGACTGGACTACGGATGACCCAAATAAACAAATATTTCTATGATTCTATGAATATTTTTTCCATCTGAAATTAAGAAGGAAGATAAAACTACCCTGATGGGATATAATCAATATATTGGGATTAATACCCTTTCTCTCAAAAGGAACAACCTGGTATCTTTAATCACAAGGGGTCAGGATCTTGATTTTATGTCTAATCTGAAAGAAAACATTGCCCTCTAAAACAATGCTGGGCATTTGTTCAGTAGCGAGTCAGAGGAAAGAGTGCCATCTGCTGAATCATCACCATATATAAGGAATTCATTTTAGAAAATAACTAGATTAAGAGAATGTTAAGGTTACAAAGTGAAGTATTCAAAGTCAGGAAATGCCAAAGTTAAGGTTGCATGCACAACCTTGACTGCTTCCCCATGCACAGGTTTCATGATGCAATAAAATTCTTTAATTACATGGTTATATATATTATTACAGAAGCCCTGAGCCCCCATCCCTCCAGGGCAGAAGCCCCTATCACCACCACTCTGCCACAGGGCAGAAGCCCCAAGCTCCCATACCAAATCTGGTAGTTGGATAATGGTGGGGGTGCCTCTGTGAGCCACACTCTCTACATGAGGCTTGGAAGCCTTGGGTTGGCCACACCTGTATTATTATTTCCACAGGATCCTTGCCTCATTAAGGCAAATTCCAGTGACATATAAATTCCCAGAAAAAGGAGAAAACAATCAACAAAAGAAAAATATGGCTTTTGCAAGAAGCATATTTACTTCAGTGGGTTTTGGGTCAGGCTCTCTGTACATGGGTTGGATGGTACAAAGTGAACCAAGCAGGTATGGGACTGATCACTCAAACACTTAGGCATGTGAAAAAATTTACTCAGATCTGTATTCCCAACTGGCCCTTCATTTGAAAATAACTTATTATAACAGAAGAGAAAAGCTATAAATCTCATCATAATTATCTGTTATTCCAGAATAAAGAATAATTTATTTTCTTCATGGGAATTAAGTTACTGTATATACTCATTCATTAGCCCATTTGTTTATAAGCTGACCCCCCAAAATGGATAGGTAAAAATAGCAGAAACTGTATGACCCTTTCATAAGCCAGCCATATATTTCAGGAGGTGGAAAACTTTGGCTACCGACCCACCAGGATAAGCACCCTGGCTGGGAATGGCAAACTGCGGCCACAGGGAGCTGAGGGGCTCCATGCCCACAGATGCTCCAGTTAAACAAAACTACAATGTATTAAATCAGGAATTGGCAACCTTTGGCACACAGCCCGCCAGGGTAAGCACCCTAGCGGGCCAGGCCTGTTTGTTTACCTGACGTGTCCACCATGGGAGTTCCGCCATGGGGCTGGCAATCCCACGGGCTGCACTGAAATCCCTGATGGGCCAGATCCGGCCCACAGGCTGTAGTTTGCCCTCCTCTCTGTTGGGCTCCTTATATAGTCAGGGTACCCAATGAGAATGCTGTCTTTCCAGCCAATCAAGGGGGCTGTGGCCTGGCTGCTATGGGTCTGTAGGCCTTTAGCACTAAGGCAGTTAGTCAGGGGCAGTGGCTTATGGCACAGCAGCTAAGAATGCTGTTTGGGAACCTGGTAGGCCTAGGTTCAATACTAGGGTCATGACATCACTCTTCTCCCTTGGGGTACTGAAGGACCAGGCTTATCTGGATGGGCTCTGTGGAACATTCTGACCTTTACAGGAGCATGTACATAATGGGCTGGTTCCCAGGACCAATCCTCCAGCCTATACTCTTCCCAGTCAAGGAGGTATCATATCTTTCCTCTTCGTACATTGCAGTTTAGGATCTTGTGGACAAGATCTTGGCCTTGTACTGGTGGAGCAGGAGATTATTTTCATTCAGAGAAGGGTTTAAGAAGAGAGACATGGAATACAGGGGGCACCTTAAGGTAGTAGGGAAGTTGAAGTTTGAAGGTTACTGGGTTACTTTGCCTGAGATTCTGATAGGGTGCTAGGTTCTGGTTGTCCAGTTTACTTATGGGTCTGCCTGTCTTGAGGTGTTTGCAGTAGGACAAAATTATGGCTATTGACCAAACATATGGCCTCTCTACCAGTGGCGATCAGCATGATGTTTGTATGCAGTTATGGCTGCATCTAGGTTTTGTTTCAACTCCTTCTTTGTTGAAACTCTTCCTTCCAGATCTGAGGCTGCAGGAACTGGGGTACTATGAGAAGTGCAGGGTGAAAACAGGAGGGAAAGATGTAATTTTCAAAAAACAGGCTCACCTTGGACAAGACACAGTCTGTGTTGTATGCGGATTCCGTGTATGGCATCAGTGAGGCTCAGTCATTTTGGTGGCAGTTTGTGAAGCATCACAGGTATTGTTCTAATACCTGGTTTACTTTTTTTGATTGGTAATTGGTTTGTGGATGGTAGGCAGTAGATGCATGGAGACTCATCACTAGTAGGCAAAACACCTCCCGCCAAAATTGAGATATGAACTGGGACCCCCAATCTGAGGTACCCTTGATGTGGTCTGGGAGGCTGTGGAGGTGACATATGTATGCAATGAGGGGGACAAATGGTGTTTTTGGTGATGGGAAGATGTGCATAAGGAATGAAGTCCACCATCTTTGTCAGTTGATATACTATCATCAGTATGGTATGGCATCCCTCAGATTGTGGTAATTTGACAATGAAGTCCATTGTAATATTAGCCTAAGGCCTCCAGGGGATCTCAGCAGATATAAACATCCCAAAAGGTTTTATTTAGGGGACTTTTGTATAGCCAGACGTATTACAAGATCTGATTTAGACCTGAACATTGGACCACAGTTTTGGCCCCTAGAAAGAATGACATGCTATGCAAGTGGTTGTGCCTGCCTGAAGCATCTAGCCCAAGGGATGTCATGGCAAATATGTAGGGCCTCCAAACAGGGGTGTCTCTCAAGGATATAGATATGCTGGTGTCCATCCTTTTGTATGAACTTTCCCTGGGGTTCAGTGTTGGAAGTTAGAAGCGTGTGGGTGAACAGGTCATTTGGTAGGGTGGAACATATGGTCATGAACAAATCGGATAGCAATGATCAGGGTCACTCTAGGTTTTTTGCCACCCCAAGCAAAAAAAATTTTGGCTGGCCCCCCGTCCCAGCCCTGGGCTCCTTGCCACACCCCCCTGCTACTCCAGCCCTGGGCTCTCTCTCCCTACCCACACCCCCTGCCACCCCAGCTCTGGGCTCCCCCCCACCATTGCCCCTCCCACACACCTCCTGCCGCCCCAGCCCTGGACTCTCCTCACCACCAACTGCACCCTTCTTCCGCCGCAGCCCTGGGTCACTGGTAACTCGCTCCCAGGGTGGGTCATTCAGCAGGAATTTTAGATGTGCACAGAACACAGACAGGATTGGTTCCCATATTGTTACAGAACTGCAGTAAAGTGGAACAGTTTTCAGCTTGTGTGATTGGAGGATATCTGGATGCATATTATAAGACTGTCCTACATAAATGAGGAAAAGTTGAGGTGCCTTTATTATTATTTTGTTCCTCTCTTTGTATGGGGAATTTGCCAATGCAATATCAGTGCCTGCCTTTTAAACAAACAAAACAAACAAACGGCAATGGCTGTTGAAAATAGCAATTCCAGTCCTAATAACCACTGGGAAGCATTTCTTGCTCAATTTTATCCTACCTTTTCTACAGCAAGTTACAGTGGATCAGTATATTTGATTTGGGAGAAATGAAGTAACAGCTGCCCAAACTGAGCTTGAGCCGTCCTGAATTTTGAGGTGTTCAAATCTGGAAGGCAGGTGCTGGGGGGGTAGGGGGGGCTGTGGCTCCGTGGGAGAGCACGGCAGCATGTCTGCAGCAGCATGGCTGGCGCTGCACAGAGCCAGACACACTGGTCTCAGTGGCACAGTAAGGGTGCTGGAGAAGGGATAGGGGGTTCTAGGGGGGCAGTCAAGGGACAGGGAGCAGGAGAGGTTAGATGGGTCAGGGGTTCGGGGGCGCAGTCAGGGGACAGGCAGCAGTTGGATTGGCATGGGAGTCCCAGGGGTTTGTCAGGGGACAGGTAGGGGGTGGGTCCTGGGGGGAAGTTGGGGGCATTTCTCAGGAGGGGGCAGCTGGGGACAAGGAGAAGGGAGGCATAGATAGGGGCAGGGGTCCCGGGAGGGGGCGATCAGGGGGGTTGGATGGGTTGGGGTTTCTGTGGGGGGGCAGTCGGAGGGAGTGGATGATAGCATTTTGGGGCTACCCTCCCTCCCCATGGAGTGTCCTATTTTTTTGAATGTTAAAATATGGTAACCCTACCCTTCACAGTGCAACTTTCCACTCACAGCACGCTGCAGCATGAGGTCTCAGCTACCTCACTTCCTCCCCTTTCCTTTCCTGTTGGTAGTGGCCAAGGAAATGCTGGGAAATGTAGTTCTTTCCCTGCTCCAGGGCTGGCTCTATAGGCAGGGAGATAATCAAGGAACTACAGCTCTCAAGGCCCCCTGTTGGTTCTCAGCTCTCAGGCTGGATCCCTGCCACCCCTGCAAATGGGCTGTCCCAAGCACATGATTGCTTTTGCTGGTGCTTAGAGCCACCCCTGGTAATGATCCTCCAGGAAAGTAATGTGGTTTCAGGATGAAAGGAGGCTCTTTTTTGAGTCCCTTAGGATTGTTGGCATATTCTCCTTTGCAGGACAGGGCGTCTGTTTTCCCATTGCAGAAGCCAGATCAGTAGATTATAATCAAATCAAATCTAGAAGAGAAGAGAGCCCAGCACAGCTATTGTTGGGTTAGGGCTTTATCAGAGTGCAGGTGCTCTAGATTTTTGTGATCAGTGAACACTTGGACTGGGTGTTTGCCTCCTTCTAGATAATGTCTCAAAAGTAATTTTGATGGCAAGTAACTCTTTGTCCAAAATTTCATAATTGTTCTCAGCAGGAGTGAGTTTATGAGAATAGTACTCACAGGTATGAACTTCTTGGTTGAGGCCCTCTTTCTGGGTAGAACTGCTCCAATGGTGATGCTGGAAGCATCAGTTTCCAGGATGAAAGGTTGACTTTTGTTGGTGTGCATGAGGATGGGCATGAAGGTGAATGTTGTCTTCAGATGACAAGGCTTCTTGAGCTTCTGTGTCCAAGTGAATTTGGCAGGTAGCAGAAACCATAGGGGCTAGGATTTGGGAGTAGTCCCATATGAAGTGTCCATAGAAATTTGCAAGTCCAATAAAGCACTGAATTTCTCTAAAACTTTGCAGCGTTGCCCAGTTGCAAACTCCTTCCAACTATTGGGGGTTCATGTAGACGCCTGCTGTAGACAGAATGCAGCCTAAGAATTCCATGGTGGGCTGATCAAAGACATATTTCTCCACCTTAGCACAGAGTCAGAGTTAGTGGAGTCTTTCTAGGACATTGCGAACAGACATGTATTAAGTCCAAAAGACATCACCAGATATTCAGAGTGGCCATACCAAGTGCGAAAAGTAGTTCTCCATCCATCCCTTGACTGGATTCTGACTAGATTGTACACCCCTCTGAGGCTGAACTTGGTGAATACCTGGGCTATTCTAACCTGATACAGGAGCTCTGGAATCAGGAGTAGTGGGTTTCAATTCTCAAATCCATTTCATTTAGGGAACAGTAGTCCATGCAGAGTCGTAGGGAGCCATATTTCTTTTTCACAGAGGACAGGAGCCCCAGCCAGAGATGTAGAACACCAGATAAAACCTTTCTCCAGATTCTCATGGACGTAGCCCTTAGTGGCAGCTAATTTGGTTTCTGACACTGAGTACATTCACTCAAAACAGAAGGGGCATTTGGTTTGGTTTTCTACCCAAAGCTGGTTTGCTGTGGCCTGTAAGGCTTGGTTTCTACTTTTAGGTGAGCTATCTGCTACTGGAGGCTCAGTGTGTGCTGGAGAGCCTGTGGTGCCATGTGGGTATGGAACCTTTTCAGGTAGGGCAGAAGCAATCTGAGCAAACTGTAAAGCCCAGTGGCTGAGGTGAGCTAGGGGGCAGTCCAGAGCAGTAGTCAAGTGTGTGCCGGTGGTTGGGTAGCTGGGAAATCAACTGGTATTCAAGGCAGTCAGGGGCAATGGCAGAGAGTTCTCATGGGGTCAGTAGCCAGAAGACCCAATCCAAGAGGCTGGTTCAGTGCGGTAGGAAAGCAAGGTCAGGTGAGGCAGCAGGACAGCAAGGCAGAGTCAGGCAAGGCAGTAAAACAGAGCGGTCTACGCAGCAACTGGTGGGCAAACTGTAGCTCAGACAGTTTCCTCTTCCTGTTGGAGTCTTTATACAGTCCAGGTACTCAATGAGAATGCAATCTTTCCAGCCAATCAGGGGTCTTAGGGTATGGTTGTTATAGATCTGTAGGCCTTTAGCACTAAGGCTGTTGGTCAGAGATGGTGGTTCAGTGCACTGCTATTATACAGCTAGTGATGCCATCTAGAGATCTGGTGGGCCTGGGTTCAGTACTGGGGCCCTGACAATCTCCTTCCAATATAACACCAAGAAATCTTTATTAGAAAACCTTTAACATTTTTTTAAAAAAGTTACTGCTCATTGACAGGGTATGATTTTTAAATCCTCACCACTCAGCCAAGTTAAAACCAACTTTTACTACAACATTAAAAAAAAACATTTCCAGCCTAAGGTCCGTTTCCCACCACATTTAAACTTTCAGTCTAAAACTGCTGAGATGAAGTTGTTAAAAAATGTTTTATGTGTAATTGCAAAAGTGTATTCTCCCCACCACTTCCTTTAGTCTCAGAAATGGCAGAAGGGTTTTGGATCATAATTTAAAAAAAAAATCTTCAGCAAAGACAAGATCTATAAAATACGGTCCCAAAAGATGTAAGTTTCAGAAGGTTAAAAGCAACTGAATGGATTGGAAATGCTAAGGCAAGATTAATAGCTAAGGCAAGATAGTTACCCCATCCACTCCAGCTATAAAAGATCCCTCAAGAAACAGCCATAGCATCAGATACTTCTCAACCTTATGTTGCATAACAGAAGTGCTTCAAAACCACCACTGTATTCCCAAACTCCACATGCCATTTATTCTCCATATATATGCTGGTATAGCTCCTATATAGACACAGCATACGTTGACAGGAATTTTTCTGCCAGTGTAGGAACATCATCTCCCCGAACAGTCTATGCATCCAGTGAAGTGGGCTGTAGCCCACAAAAGCTTATGCTCAAATAAATTTGTTAGTCTCTAAGGTGCCACAACAACTCCTGTTCTTTTTGCGGTTACAGACTAACATGGCTGCTACTCTGAAACCTCCTCAAACAAAGTTAGCTGTCAACATAGCTGTGGCTACACCGCAGGTTTTGTTGACATAACTATGCTACTGAGGGGGTATATGATGGTATAAGTTTTAAATGTAGACCAAGCCTAAATTGGTGCAGCTCACTCCTTCTCCCATTCCTAATCCCACTGAGGTATCACCCGTGGGGGAGTTGTTTCTCACTAACATTTTGCTACCAGTTTATGTCTCTCTTAGTGCAGCTGTATGATTCATTCATTCTCATTCCTGATCCCCACAACTCTTTTTTAAACTATACTAGAGCTAATATGAAACAAGCAACAAATTGCAACTATGTTGTAATGAGCCAGCACACAATTCTGTAGTAATTGGGTCACCTTATTTGGATGCAATTGAGCTGTGGATGAGCCCTAATGCATGTCAGAAACAGTACAACAAACTAGATGAACCAGTGGCCTGGCCTAGTATAGCATGCCTATGCTGCTAGCCATCTACATTTGGCCTGTTCTTCATTGTCTGGTATGATATGTAGTCATTTACATCAATGCAAAGTAGGTATAAAACTACTAGAATAGAACGGCAGCAATAATACCTACCGTGCACTTACTTTACACTAGTGTAAATGAACTGTGCAAATAGCAAGGCAGTGGTGAATCAGGCCCATTGATTTTTCCGCCGTAAACCCCAGGCATGTATGCTGGGAATGTATAGCAGACCCTCCAGATAAGAGTGGAAAACACCATAGGGCATGAGCTCTATTATTGAATGGACCAGCAGGAAAAGAATTAAAACTCTGGGAAACAATTTTCAGCCATATAAATTCCTAGTCTGGGAACCAGTGACCTGGTATCAGGAGGAGGACCGAGGTTATAAAGAGCCAAAGAAAGAAGGTATAGAAGAAATCTGAAGGTAACAAACATGCTGAACACACAGCTGCTATTAAGAGTTAGGCTCAAAAACAAGGGATTTTTCTACATTTTGGGGAAGGGTAAGGAGATATATGCATGCGAGGTGTCTGACTAGGGACTCATCAGCCGCAGAGTAGCTTGGAATTTGCTAATGGACAGATAGGCCTGTAGCATTAATTAAGGTATTTGTCCATATTGTGTTGTCTACAAGCACTGCTTTTGGGGAACAGTGAGATCATGTCAAAACTGTTTAAATACAGTATCACAGCTGATATTCTTGCCCAATGGAAAAAATACCTGTGGATTTCCATGGGAAGAACAATAAATATACCTTCCCATGTAAACTGGTAGCAAAACTGGAGTCTGGGTTACCAAGAGATTTGCCAAGATGATAGTGGAAGATTGAAGAAAGGTCAAATCCAGGATAAAGTCTTATCTACCTTAAATATCAGTTCTGATTGATTGCACCCATTCACAGAAAGCACTTCAGTGCACTAAATAGTTTGGCTAGTATTTGGACCACACATGTAGTGCTGAGTTTCTGATGTAGGCAGAAGTTGATTGCAGAAGCAATAGTTTGTGACTGACAGTGGGGTTTAATGACAAGGAAAAGTTGCATTGCATTGTGGAAATGTCAAGTCAGTTAAAAATGGGAGTTGGAAGACAAGATAAACCACTTCATCTGCCATGGACTGAACTGTCCATCTGCCCTGGTGCAAAACTATGCTAGAGAGACATCCATTCTTCACATACCCAAAATTAAGACTAGCCTCCAAGGTAAATTCAATACAAATGATGTGATTTTCCACCTTGTTAAAACAGTTTTATATTGCTATAATTCAATTAAAATCAAGGGAGTTCCACAAGCATAAAACTGGTGTTATGGAAAGCGAATCTGGTCTGTGTGTGTCTATATTTTGGTTCCAACAGCCTCTGAAAGTACATTGTGCTGCAGCTGCAGAGAGTGTTTCAACTCAAGGAAAACTCAGAATTGGACTCTGGACTAAACTTCATTACAAAGCACCTATATCTATTCAACATGGGTTTAAACTGCAATTTTGTCTGCACTGGAATCCAAAATAAAGTATTATAATTTTGTTATCACTAAATGGAATTGGCTTGATATATTAAGTTATAAACTTGCTGTATGCTTTACAGTTTGGGAAAGATAAAACAGGAAGCTGTTTGTGCGGGAGCATTTATGTGTGCCCATGCATAAAGTTTTCAAATTCTTTTTATGTATCTTTATGCTTTAAAATAATGGATTTAAATTACCATTACAATCATGAGTTAATCCTATGCAGTTTACCTCTCTTCAGATAAATGCTTCTTTGAAAAGCCTCCAAGACAGCATAGTATCATTAGCTATATTTTCATATCATACATGTGTTAAAATATATGCTAATTAGAGCTAAACTTTGGCAGTTTTACACATGAACTTTGAAAAGGCCGTGTGCGCATCTATGTTAAAGAAATTAAACTATTTTCTAACATTGTACAGTTCTCCTGGGACACAAGTCATTAAAAATAGACTGTTCAATATTTTAAACATAGAAAATAATTAGTTATGTAAAGTAACAACTCAATTACTTTTCATAATCTAATTCCTTCAAAACATTAGTGGCCTGATTTTCAGAAGTCCTGAGAACTCAAAAATCTCACTGTAGTTACTAAGTAAAAAAAAATGGGCTAGATTCCCAAACTTGATATGACTATCCCAAAACAGTTTCAAAGGCATATTTTAGTTAAAAGAAATGATGAAATATATATTCTAAATGTGACAAAATGGTGCAAGCCCATTCCTGTCCTTCTGAAGGCCATATGTTGAAGACAAATATGACCCACCCTCCATACAACTAAAACATAGTAAACAGGATTAGAGCCTCAGTATCGCTGACCAACTACAGTATATCTGTCATTTATAAACTCTTTATAGAATGGTGCAATACAAACCAGTTATGTCTGGGTTTGTGATGATGAATGTTACAGGGTGTATTGTTTACTCTTGTACATGTTTGCAGAGAATATCAACACTCATTACACAAGTTTGATATTCGGTTGCCAATTAGTCAAGTATATAGATTTGAGAGTTAAGATTAACAGCAAGAAGAGTGGCTTAATTGTCACTTCATATAAGCTCAAGGAGAATTAGGCAAATGATAAATGTGGGTGAAAGATCTGCAACTTTCTTATTCACATGAAGTTCTAATAGGACTAATTTCTTTTGTTAGGCTTACTCGAGTGAAAGTGGAAGGATCAGTCCCAATACCAGCAATCATTCCAGCCTCAATCCCAATACCAGCAATCATTCCATCCTCAAACACTGTATATAATACTAGATTTTCACTGAAAACTGAAGAGTATGTGTAGGAGAACAATAGCTGCATTTGGAAACTAGAAAAAATGTAAACAGTTCTGTAATTCATGTCAGGGTATATGCAACTATACAGTTAGCATATACATCTCACAGAAAACAATTAATATGTGCACTTTTAATATAGTCTGGTAAATAAGTAATTGTATTGCCAGTCACTCTGTTTTGCTGCTGATTTAGATAAGGAATGCCTACATACATTTTCTGAGACATAATAGGGAGATAATGGGACAGGTCTGTTAACATGTAGAAAGCATAGGGTCTGTAACATTATTTACGTCTGTGTGTGGTTTTGATTAACCAGACTGTTTACACACTCTAAACATGAACTGATGAGAAAAAGCTGCAGCAGCAGCGAGAAAGAAACTTCCTAAATAAAAATGACAGATTATATCCCTTTCACAAACAGCAAGTTGACGTAAAATGAATACTATTCTGGGATTCTTTTCCAACAGTTGTCTGTGTCTGAGTTTCAAACACATTTGTATGCTGCTCTTTGTTAACAGCAGTAAATACCTCATGGTTGCCAGGAATACCTTATTTTGCATTGATTCTGCCTAGTTGTAGCACTGCACATTCCTTCTGTGGATAAAGGAAGTTAGAAATATTGCAAATGACGGTTTGTGGAGATCCTGCTCTCTGACCTTTATCTGCATTTAACAACAGCTTAAATTCCACATTTTGTTCAGCATAGTAATCACACAAAAGTCTTCTAAATAGGCCCCTAGAAGCTGCTATTGAATGTCTGAGAGTTGTTCCTATTATAGGAGCATTTTCTCCCACATTTGGTTGGTTTAGGAGTAAAGTGTTACTACGTTTTTAGGTTTAGTCTATAGATTATTTTTCCTTTCAAATCTTTTAATGAGGAGTAGAAATGCTAATAGTCTGTTGTGTATTTTCTTTCTATGGCTTTCTGCCAATTATAGATAAGTCAACAATCAAAACACTAATAAGTTTTTATGTTAATAATAATTTGAATAGTAGCTTGAAAAATGTGAGTGTTTCTGTAACATTGTAGTAAATCTCTTCTTATCTGTTCAACAAACATTTATATAGAAAGCAGCTATTTCTAGCTATGTTCCTGTCTTATTTACATAGCTTGTATACATACCCTTCCTTGATTATATTTGGAAGTAATACATTTGTTAATAATGTTAAACACTGAACTTATGGTTTAATAAGCAGATAAAATGAGCTAAATAAGGAGACTATCAAAATTTTATTATACAATTAGTTTTTTTCCCTTATTGAACTAGTGTTATGTATGAGTTATATTCACTATTTAGATTGTGTAGAAAGATTCAGAGATTCAGCTAGGAAGTTTCAGTGATATGTAAATAATTTTACATTATGTAAATAGAAGTATTGTAATATGTAGTTTACTATACGAAAATATAAACACTGAAAATATTAGGTAATACCAGACAGCAAAACAATTTAAAGATAATTTGATATTTTTAATTATTTTTTGTAATTTGGAAATCAAATTTTAAGTCTAAAATAAAGAAATACTTGAAACAAAAGAACCTATCAATTCATTTTTCATAAATGAAAAGGCCTGACCCTCCATGGGAAAAGGTTCTTAGCATTATCCTGTAGACCACTGGGTATATGACTTCAAAATGGATGCACAATAAGGACTGGACTGATCTCAGTAAGCACTGTCCTCAAAGAGCAGGGCTGAAAATCCAGGACAGATTTTCTTTCATCGGGCACAGCCTCCCCGTTTCCTGGTGCACCAAGACATCACAAGTACTACTGCCACCCCTTCACTGTCTACATCTGTTCAACGTAGACAAGAGGGGGAAGGCCTGTTGTGACTATTGGGCCTACAAAGTGTACATCTATTGTGAGCTCAAATGTATAGTGTCTGTGAAAGTTCATAAGATGTTACAATAACCATGAAAACTAGGCCAAATCATTTACGACACTGAATGTTTAACAAGTACAAGAGAAGCAGGCAAAGAAGCTGGATTAGTCTAAATCAAAAAGGCCATGTTGATATGATTCAAGAACTGTTGGAATTATGTGTGGTGAAGACAAATTTTAAAAGTTAAAAGACCAAAATTGATGTGACAGATATTAGGCCGAGTTGGTGAACAAAAGAGTAGGGGGTGAACTATGGCACCCACTTTTTCCCTTTTGGGGTTTCCTAAAAAGAGACTTTGAAAAAAAATCAGTTCAGTTCAGCTCTCCCTCTCATCCCATCTCATCCCCCAACCTACCAACACTGCAACTCATCTTGACTTACCTAAATTACTTTCTCCCTGAGAGGAAGGCGCTCTGGCCTTGCACTTGTTTAAGGAACTTTGTTTTCACCTGTGATTGCTGAAAGTCATCACATTATCATGACATCCAGTCCTCAGTCCAGCAGCGGGGATATCTAATTAGCAGCACCACAAAGGCATGTAAGATCTGGTACTGTATTTCCTTCCCTTGTTATGTTATTTTCTGCCCCACTGTTTCTTTCCTCCTATCCTATCTCACTCTCATGACTTTTCATTGACGTTTCCTCAGATACCCTACAAACATTAAAGTCAAGTTTCCTGATGTGTGGCTCCCAGTTTAGCTGTATCTTTCTCCACCAAGCATCTATACTATCTCATTGAGAGACAGCACTGCATCCTCCTAAGAAGCTATCTGATTTTGGAAATTATCTGAAGTTATTACCCCTTTGGGGTGCTCTCTGAAAGAAACAAACAGAACCATTAAAAGGCCAGGTGCTAGTCTGTCATCCCTTCTGATCAATATATGCATGGGACCATTAGGGGAATGTGAAGAGATGACTTCCCCAATATTTTTTAAAAGACCGTCTACATGCTGTGTGGAGTCACATCTCACTCCCATTCTGTGATCTGGTTTTATTAACAAAGAGATAACATAGTTCATCTCAAGCCATCTCCCTATGGTTGGCTGCATCTAGGATCTTTATCTCAGGACTACTGAGACCAGAATCTAGAGCTTCTTTGCCTCAAATTCTAGCTCCCTCATAAGTATCTCCCAGCAGGATCAATACCTACTTTCAAGGACAAATCTACTGGAGTATTTCCCATCCCTCTTAAAAAGGGCTAGTGAGGCAACATGGGCTGCAATATGCAGATAAAATACAGCTTTATAACATCATCTTTTCTGACCAGCTGGTGTAACTGAGTGACTCAGCTAGTATCTAATAGCTTTGGAGGAGTATGCAGGCTAACACTGACTGAAAGGGTATACCTGCTGTTTGTTACACAGACTCACAACCTAAGGATTTTTGCTGGCTGTTCAAGTAGCAGTGTTTCTCAATAATGCTTTTTATTGTTTCCTCTTGGCAAAAAGGTTGTGACCTTTCATTTTAGATACAGATCTTCCTAGGGTCATCCATGCCATTTTCATCTTAAAGTTGGATTACTGCAATATGCTGTAGAAGAGGCTATATCTTAAAACAATCCAGAAATTAGCTAATGCAGATCGTGATTGCCCATTTATTAAATCAGCACTGCATTACTCCTGTACACTGGCTACTGACTGATTTACAGGTGGATTATAAGGCATTGGTTCTAACCTGTACATCCTTAAGTGAAATTGACTCTACCTACCTGTGTCATTGCCTTTCTCCTTACATGATTCTGCAGCAGTTGTGAACAGCCAAGACCCAAGCAATAGTTGTTCTTGATGTGGGGCCCTTGACTTTGGATTTCACTTTCCCATATAGTTTGCTTGAGGCCAGATTTGATGACCTTCAGAGTATGCTGCAAGACTTTACCCAGATTTTACTGGGGAGGGAGCAGGTGCTGAAATGTATTTTAGAACTGATGTCTAAAATTGTTCTTTTTTGGCATTGAGACAATTTGTACATTATTTACTTATTATTTTATGTTTTGCACAGGCACTGAACAGTCTGTGGTTGGCAGATTTTAAAAAGTGGCCTAAATAATTTGTCTCCCCAATACTAACAAAGACCCAACATTTCAGCCCACCAGTATTTTTCCTGTCCATCAGTCACAATCCATCAGGAACGTCTCTCCAGAACAAATGGTGATGAACAAACATGGCAATACCCTTGGATAACATGAATACTCTAAAACTGCCCTCCTTGCAGAATTCTAAGTGTTTCTTTATTGGAAATAGTGTAAGACTGCCTCGTGTATACTTTGCAGTGTGGTAGTACTGGAAAAACTTCAAGAATGGCAGGCCTCAGTTTTTACTATCCAGTTATGCTCAGCTTGCGATTTACACAGAAGCAATGATCTACATTCTTTGGCCCACTCTGCTTCCTTTGCATGATTCAAGAGGCTTAAAGGTAGATGAACCTTCAAGATCACTCCAGGTGGAAATACTCCCAGTATAAGGGATTCCCAGCAGATATTGAGCCATTGGAGCCTTCTACATTTTCACCCTGCAGCTCTTGCTATAGTGGGTGTATCGGAGGCATGGAGAGGCCTGCCAATTGAGGTGGAGTGGAAAGCACTTCATGAGATCAAAGACAGCTGGTGTAGTCTGGAACAGCCACAAGCGATCTAAGTTGTGCAGAGAATAAGAAAGTTGTAACCAATTCCTTGATAATCTCTCCTTTCTCTGCTGCACCCAGTATAAAATGGATACAGAAGAGAATCTGGTCAATTGGCAGAGCTGGGATACAGGAATCATTGAGCTGAAGTTCCAATTTTGACACTCCTCTGGGGCCTGGGACATCTCCCTCTGGCTCAGTTTTCCATTTGTACAATGGGACAATAATGAAACCCCTACAAAGCCAAAAGGAGTTTTAGAGTGTGCAAATTAGTGCAGAATTTGGCCCTAACATGAGAAACATACTACATATAAATCATAGATTTTAAAGATATTTTGGCATTGCTGAGCTCAGCATTGTCACACCTAATTGATTTAGGAGCCTAACTCTCATTTACTGTAAATGGGATTTATGCTTCTAAATGCCTATATCCCTTTTGAAAATTAGATTTATGAGTTACAATACTGAGCATAGCAATTATTAAAAACTTTTAAAAATCTGGGCCAAAAGGGACCAGCTACAACTGTGGGAGAACAAGATAATTTAAATTAAAAATTCAGGAATGTAAGTAACAATTTACCTTAATATGGCCATGTCCGCACTGCACAGAGCAACATAGCAAGTGGCCCATAAACAGGTTAAATGATTTGCCCAATGACATAAAATAACTTTATGACATAGTTATGGCTAGAAGTCAAGAGTGGCTTCCGAGTCCTGTGTCCAATCTACTAGACCATGCTGCCTCCCTCAGTGTTTGATTTCTTAGGTGCTTTATGTGCAAAAAGGAAGGAAACACTCAGTTCTTTTCATTTTTAAGAACAGTTTATTTTAAAAAATTTACTTTACCTTTTTCTTATTTGAGCTTCTAGCCAGGGACATTTATCTTTTGAATGGTAGGGGGAAAGAGGCAGGGGAAGGTAAGATTTGTATCAGTTGTTGGAAACAGCTGTTTATTGTAATTTTAGCACTGTGTGTCAAGATATCTAGATGATGGACAAACTCTAACTGAAGGAAAAAAAAACCAAAGCATTAATTTTCCTGCAGAACTGTGAGTATTTCAATTACAGAAAAGCCACAGTAACTCTCTCTGTTTGTGCTACTTACAATTCGGGAGCCTCACTCCCCCCACTTCTTCATCTCCTTAGCACCCAAACTCTCAAGCTTTAACTACGAATACAATAACAATAATTACCCTGTCATTGGACACTATGACAACATGCTGATGAGATTGGGGAGGGAGAACTACTCCCCACCTATTTACATAATGCTGTAAATTGCGGCGCTTGAATGGACTTTGCTAAAAATCTTAGGACCTATTGAGCAAGTCCAGAAATTATTTGTTTACAAACATAACTATATATATTTTTTCATATGTAACTAAGAGACTTCCCCATGGATATCAAGTTAAAAATGTTTTTGTGCAGTTGTTTTTGTTCCTTCTAACTTAGACATAACAAAGTTGAACGGATTTTCTTATGCTTCCAACAATAGAACAATAACTTCCTGACTGAAAGCAAACAGGGACATTTTCAGTTCCAAAGGAGAACTTTTCACTGCTCTTGTGAGTATCAGATAATAGAACTTGACTGCCACATGGGCCTTTCTTCACCTGCAGCTGAGATCACTGCAACCTTATTGAGGATATTACAAGCAAAAGAGGTTTCCTAGAGGGCTCCGCTGTAACAGCACTGTTCCCTGAACTGCTCTCCAAATATGTCTGGGAGCACTGTCATCCTATTGAGGATATCAACAGGGAGAGATGCTTTAAACAAAGGACTGCTATGTGAACAAGCCTGTATTTTCTTTTTGATGCTTATAATTTTCAGTTGTTAGGCATTATATACAAATAAAGCTATCTTAACTATTTTGTCCTATTTAATGAAATGTAAAGATGTTCTATAATTTGTAGATTTAACATTTGCTATAGCTATCTATGAAAGCTATTTTTAAGGAAGGATCAAGGTTTCCTATTTTGTAATGTGACATTATTGGAGTCCCAGTGATTTTTTGTTTTTAATGTTTGTGCGTTGTGTAACTTCATCTGTGTTTTTTATATTTACTTTGTAATTGCAAGCGAGACTGGGTATCTTGGCAAAAATTGAGTCAGAGAAAATACAAGTCATCTGAGAAGATAAAGCAACAGAAGCAGCTTGGTCAATATATTAAATTGAAAATTAGCAGTGAAGATAAAGATTCCTCAGTGACTAATTTATTGTCAGAGGCTGCAGTCTGCACCATATGCAGATCTAGCCTTTGTACAGGTTTAGGCTCTGTGGTTTCTAGGAAAGTGGACATAAAATGAAGGACTTCACAACCAGCTTTTAAAAATGATGAATAAAAAAAACTAGCTGTTGTATTCCCAAGAATTAAAAAAACCTGGAAATACTAAAAGAACCACTGAAAAGGGACCAATTATCCTATTAAAGAACAGGACCAAATTAAGATGCATTTGAATAGCTCTAAAATATTAGCAGGCACATTAAGCTAATACTTCATTACCTCAGAGGTTGAGCCTCTGGAGAATATATCAAGTCTCCAACCACATGTTTTAGGATTAAAAGAAAGCAGAGGGTATGATCCTTCTGTTCCTTTACCTGAAGATTATTGGGGGAGCAGCTTAATCCACTATTAAGTATACAACATGCTTTTGAATGACTTCCTCTTCCTTGCACGCTTGTGAAGCAAAAAGGGCACAGGGAAGAAAAGGACACTTTCTGGTTGCTTTTAACATGTGGCAGATTGAAATAAACATTTATGTCTTAAAAAGATTATTTATCAAGAAACACTGAGTTATAATGTTTTCAGATAGTGAAAAAGAAACAAGTCATAAGCAGAACACATTTATAAAATAGGCACACACATTGCAATATGTTATCCTACAAGACTGAGATTCTTCTGGGACTAACCTATGTCATCTTGATTTTGATAAGGTTTGAAAAGTTTTTGTTTCAAAGCATCCTATATCAATTTTAGTTGAGGAAAAATCTTTGGAAGCAGTAACTGACCTTACTAAAAATCCTTATTTTCCTGATTCTTCAGCAGCAAAATCCTAGATATAAAATAAAGTTTGGACATATGTTTTTAATAAATGGAAAAATTTTCCCATTGGAATTATGCAACATGCCTTACTAACAGCACCATAATAGTTTATTTAACTATTAACAGATGAGCTATAAATTATTTTGTCTTTGTGATAGTTCTAATTTTGTTAGTATTATTACTAGTGACAGTGAAGAATACTATTTTATAGCATTTGTTTTTTTTAATTGATAAAATGAAGCGAGGAATACAAAAGTCACATATAACCTTAGCATTCATATACCATGCAACAATAAAAGGGATGATTTCAGACTCCACTAATCTATGACTCAGCAAGATTTGAGGCATTCCCCAAATCTTCAACCTACTACTTCTCTGCGCCTCTTCTTCTGCTGCCACACACACAGAGCTAGCAGTGTGTGCTCTGCACCACGGCTGAATCAGTCAAATATTGAAAGACTGAAAGAATAGCACTATGGATCTAAGATGCGTCCCCTTAGCCGTAGGCTACATTGTCTCCTGCTCATTAAGGTCCTGTTCCTACATGTGCTTAACTTTACACACATGAATTGTGCCACCAAGGTCAATGGGACTACTCACATATAAAGTTAAGTATGTGCATAATTGTTTTCAGGACTGGGGCCTACATTGCTAATGTTACTCACTGAAACCAGAGGTTCCAGATTGTAAGAATTAAATCCTATCTTAAATAATCTAAAAGTATTTAAAATATTTAATAAGCATCTAAATTTCTTTTGGATAACAATGCATCCACATTGCCTAAAAAGAAGGGAGCTCAGTGCCCTCTACACAAAACATATTCATAGCTTGGCCTGGAGATGTGACAGACAGAAGCACTTTGGATGTTTATCTGAAGTGAATTTGTATTGTTACTACTGTGTTTATTGCAGTAGCGCCTACAGACCAACCAAGATGGGGACTGTGACGATGTATCCCATAATGCTTTATGGGAATATGACATAACTGGAGTATGTTTTATGCTACATGTGCCGTGTAACTTATCTCTGTAAAGGTAATGGTCTACTGAATCTATTCATCTTATTTGTACACATACATCATTTTTGTACTTGAAGTTGTGAATATTGACTGTATACTTGCTTGATTTCTAAGTAAGCTTTGTAAGGCATTTGGTCAGCTTCTTTAGAAAGGAATTTACAACATTAAGAGAAGGGGTGGGGAAGAGGCGTGGCCTCAGGGCAGGGGTGGGGCAAGGAGGATTGGGTTTCTGTAATTACTGTTATTTCTACATTTTCTTTGAGGTAGATCCTCAGTTGCACATAAATTCAAAAAGTGATCTTGTGCTTTAAAAGGTTGGAGACTACTGACCTAGACCATCTCTGCAAGGCGTTTGTCTAATCTGTTCTTAAAAACCTCTAATGACAGGGACTTCACAACCTCCCTTGGAAGCCTAGTGCAGTACTTAGTTGTCCCGATAGTTGGAAAATTTTCCCCAATATCTAACCTAAATTTTCCTTGCTGCTGATAAAGCTGATTACTTCTTGTCCTACCTTCAGTGCTCATGGAGAACAACTTATCACCATCCTTTCTATAATAACTTTTACATATCTGAAGACTTGTTTTCAGGTCCTCCATCTTTTTTCTCAAGACTAAACATGCCCAGTTTCTTTAATTATTCCCCATAGGTCAGGTTTTCTAAACTTTTTTTCATTTTTGTTGCTGTCCTCTGGACTCTCTCCAATTTGTCCACATCTTTCTTAGAGTGTGGCACTCAAAACTGGACACAGTACTCCAGCTGTGGCCTCACCTTTATGCAGTGGAACAATTATTTCTCATGCCTTGCATATGACACTCATGTTAATATACCCCAGAAAGATATTAGCCTTTTTCGCAACTGCATCACATTGTTGACTTATATTCAATTTATGATCCATTATAACCCCCAGATCCTTTCTCCAATACTATTGCATAGCCACTTATTCCCTGTCTTGCCTTTGTGCATTTCATTTTCCTTCCTATGTGGAGTACTTTGCATTTTATTTTGTTCATTTCAGACCAATTCCTCAATTTATCAAGGTCACTTTAAATTCTAAAAGTGTCCTCCAAAGTGCTTTCAACTGCCTTCCCAGCTTGGTGTCATCCACAAATTTTATATGCACACTCTCTGCTCCATTATTCAAATCATTAATAAAAATAGTGATTAGTGTCAGACCCAGGCCTGACCCCTGTGGGACTTCCAAGAGAAACATCCTCTCAGTTTGACAATGAACCACTGATAACTACTCTGAGTATGGTTTTACAACCAGTTGTGCACCCATCTTACAATGCTTTAAGGCCACATGTCCCTAGTTTGCTTGGAAGAATGTCATGTGGGATGGTGTCAAAAACCTTATTAAGATCAAGATATCACAACTACTGCTTCCCTCCATCCATTAGGCCAGTAACCCTGTCAAAGCAAGAAATTAGGTTGGTCGGGCATGATCTGTTTCTGAAAAATAAGTGTTGGCTGTTACTTATCACTCTGTTATCCTCTAGGTGCCTACAAATAGGTTATTAAATAATTTTTCCAGGTATCGAAGTTAGGATGACTGGTCTATAATTCCTCAGGTCTTTTTTGTTCCCCTTTTTAAAGATAGGTATTATGTTTGCCCTTCTCCAGACATCTGGGACTCACCCATCCTCCATGAATTCTCAAAGATAATTGCTAATGATTAAGTCTACGATGAAGTAATGGAAGTCATGGAATCCATGAATTCCATTGACCTCTGTGACATTTCTGCCCAGGGGCTGGAGCTCCCAGCCCACCCTGCCCTCACAGTTCCCAACCTAGTGCGGGGACCATGCAACTACCCAGCCGTGGCAGGTGGACCCTGCAGCTGCTCAGCTATGGCAGGCAGCTGGGGGGACCCAGCAAAGCTACACAGCCGCGGTGGGCGGCTGGACCCCAGCAGCTGCCCAGCTATGGTGGGCAGCTGGTGGGACCTGGCGTAGTTGCCCAGCCCTGGAGGGCGGGAGGGGGGACCCCGTACAGCTGCCCAGCCATGGCGGATGGCCGATGGGACTCCCTACAGCTGTCCAGCTGCAGCTAGCAGGCCCTGCAACTACCAGCTGCCCAGGGTGACGGGACCCCGCAGTAGCCCAGCCCCAGGATATGGAGACCCCGGAGCTCCCAGGCAGTGCAGCAGTGAGGAACCCGGGAGCCCCAGCAGCAGTGGGTGCTGAACCCACCTACTCCTTTTGTCAGGGATATTTTCAATGAAAGTCAGGGATAGGTCAGGGGCTGCCATGAATTTTTGTTTATTGCCCGTGACCTGTCCAGGACTTTTACTAAAACTATCAATGACAAAAACTTAGCCTTACTAATGATTCTGACAGGTATCGGGGGTAGCCGTGTTAGTCTGTATCCACAAAAATAATGTTTTAATGATTCTGAGATTGCTTCAGCTAGTTCCTTAAGTACACTGGGATGAATTTCATCAGACCCCGTCAACTTGAATTAATCTAAATTATCTAAATATTATTTTACCTGTTCTTTCCCTATTCTGGCTAGTGTTCCTTCCCCCTTGTTGTTATATTAATTGTATTAAGCATCTAGTCACAATTAACCTTTTTTGTGAAGACTGATGCAAAATGGTCTTAAATACCTCAGCCTTCTTGTTGTCAACTGTTATCTGCTCCCCTTCTCCACTAGGCAGTTTACTAACACTTTCCTTCTCTCTCTCTTACTCCAAATGTATTTATAGAACCTCTTCTTATTGCCTCTTATGTCCCTTTCTACATGTAACTCATTTTATGCCTTAGCCTTTCTGATTTTGTCCCTACATGCTTTGAGAAACTGTCAGCTTGACTTAATTCCTTTTTCCCTTAGATATTCTTCCCCTGTACCCTACCTACCAATTCTCTGATTCTCTGAGTTTGTTAAAGTCTGCTTTTTTTGAAGTCCATTGTCCTTATTCTGGTACTCACTCCTTTCTTTCCTTAGAATCACGAAATCTACCATTTCATGATCACGTTCACACAAATTGCCTTCAACCTTCAGATTCGCAACCAATTCCTTCCTGTTAGTCACCTCCTCCTCCTGATTTGGTGGTCTCCTGTAGAGCCCTACCATGATGTCACTCTTGATTTTTTCCCTTTTATCTCCACTCAGAAACTTTCAGCTGGTCTGTCTCTCACCTTCTTCTGAAATTCAGAACAAGTGAATACATTCTTGGTGTATTATACAACACCTCCTCCCTTTTTTCCCTGCCTGTCCTTCCTGAACAAACTATAGCCCTCTATACCAGTGTTTTTCAGCCTGTGGTCCGTGGACCCCTGGGCGTCCACAGACTATGTCTAAGGGGTCCACAAAAGGATGTTGTTACCATAGAACAGTGTTTTTCAACCTGTGATTTGTGGACTCCTGGGGGTCTGCAGACTATGTCTAAGATTTCCAAAGCAGTCCACATCTCCATTTGAAATGTTTACAAATGAAAAAAAAAAGGTTGAAAACCATGGCTCTATACCAACATTCCAGTCATAAGATGTATCTCACCATGTCTCAATGATGTCAATTAAGTAATAATTTAGGTTATGTACTAAGACCTTCAGCTCTTCCTGTTTGTTCCCTCTACTCCTTGCTTTTGTGTTTAGACATCAAAGATGTTGAGCAAATCCTCCCCCGCCCTCCTTGTTGCTCCTATGACTCTATTGTATTTTACCATTTCCCCTCCAACTTCCAACACTCTGTCAAGGTCACCTTTTTAAAATCCTTCCTGTGGCTTTTTGTCACCTACCCCCTTTAAACCTAATTTAAAGTCCTCCCTCCTCACTAGCTTGGTGAGTCGGTGTCCAAAGATGCTCTTCCTCTTCCAGGTCAGGTGGATGCCATCTCTACTTCCTTCATGGAACAGCACTGCATGGTCAAGGAAGCCAAACCCCTCCTTTTGACACCATCTGCGCAACCATGTATTCATCTCCAGGATGTGTCTCTCCCTGCCTAGGCCGTTACTCTCAACTGGGAGGATGGATGAAAACAGTACCTGCACTGCTGACTCCTTCACCTTTCCTCCCAGTCAAAACTTTACAAAAGTGTAGGTAGGACACAATACTGACTGATCTGGGCTGTTATTTCCCTGTTAGCAGGCATACAAAATGGAGTGTCAGTTTCCTTACTGCAACATGGACAGTGAGACAAGTGTTTAGAGCTTAGTAAATCAATCAATACTTAATAAAAACCTCTGTGGTGAATTTCCTTCCTCTTGTTTCAAAGACTTTTAAAGAAGGCAATGGGATGGAGGTTCCCTCAGCCTGTCAACTAACCACCTGTACACACACTGCTACTTTAGGCTTTCTGATTAGCACTGGAGACCATCCCAGTATTTCTGGCGTAATTCTTGGGACAGATTTTAATCAGATTCTATGTGGTGCTATGTGATGATATTGTAATAGAATATCATTATATCTTTTCCTCCCTTGTGCTATCTTGAGGTTTATATTGTGATGTGTTGGCATGTCTTGATTAAGCTAATGTAGTTGTGCTACATAACATTATAAGGGAGGAGTATGATCCATTGGACAAACTTCTAAAAGTTGCAATGCTAGTAGCTGTAGACACATTCACTCTTATGTAATGGTAAATTCTGTTGATTGCGGTATAATGTTGCTGAAGGTGCATTCAATGGTACTATGGTCATGAATATGGGATGCTTCAAATTGCAGTCTCATGACTTTAATAGTGATGGTAAGACTGAGTTTCTGAGAAGCCCTTAGCTCTGTGGCAGGCTAACCATATATATTAACTTTTCAAAAAAGGAAAAGAATTGTGATCTACCATATTCAAAGGGGGTTTGAGTCTTGAGAAGAATGAATTATCTTTGTTCAAACTTGGAACATTTTTCAGATTTTTGGTGCTGCTAAAAACTTCCAAATTATATTTAATCAATAGATTGAAAAATTTTGTATGCTATGATCTGTAACTGTCATAAACAGATAGCTAAGGGTTAATGTCTCTTTCACCTATAAAAAGGGTTAACAAACAGTGAACTGAAACACCTGACCAGAGGACCAATCAGGAGACAAAATACTTTCAAAACTGGGTGGAGGGAAGTTTGGGTGTGAGTTCTTTGTCTTGGTTTGGTGACCCTCTCGGCTCCGAGAGTGATCTCTCTATCTCCAGGCTTTCTAATCTTCTGTTTCCAAGTTGTAAGTGCAAGGATAGTAAGACAATAGGTTTATATTGTTTTTTTGTATTTACATGTGTGTAGTTGCTGGAATGTGTTAAATTGTATTCTATTTGGATAAGGCTGTTTATTCATTTTTTCTTTTAAGCAATTGACCCTGTATATTGTCACCTTGATACAGAGACCAATTTTATGTCTTTCTTTCTTTTTATATAAAGCTTTCTTTTTAAGACCTGTGGATTTTTTTTTAGTGGGGGCTCAAGGGGATTGAGTCTGCAGCTCACCAGGGAATTGGTGGGAGGAAGAAGACAGGGGGGAAGAGAGAATCTCTTTGTGTTAGATTTACTAAGCCTGAATTTGCATAACCTCTGGGTGAGGGGAGAGAAATATTTGATCTCTCAGTACTTGTGTTTCAAGGACTTGAAGCAGGGAATATCCTAGAGTACCCAGGGTGGGGAAATCTGGGAGGAGGTAAAGAGGGGGAAGGGAAGTGGGTTATTTCCCTTTATGGTGAGACTCAGGGCATCTGAGTCTTGGGGTTCCCCAGGGAAGGTTTTGGGGAGACCAGAGTGAGCCAGACACTGGAATTCTGGCTAGTGGCAGCGATATCAGATCCAAGCTGGTAATTAAGTTTGGAGGTTTCATGCTAGCTTCTCATGTTCTGAACTCTAAGGTTCAGATCTGAGTAGGAGAGTTATGACAGTAACTAATTAAAAAAAAAAAGTCACAACATTCCCCTTTTCCTCCCTCTTCCTAATCTCCTTGTATGCCTCCATGTATCTCTTCTTGTTTCTTTCTATGCCCATTTCCCTCAGCGAATTTTCCTATATATTTTTCATCCTATTGGAATGTTTCATTTGATATATTTTCTCTAAAATCCTCCATTTTATTCAAGTTTTTCTTTTCTAGTTTATCCCTTTCCAATGGATCTTTTCTTGCATTCAGTATTGTCCTTCTCTCTTTCTTTGTGCCAACCTCTACCACTATTTTTTTTCTTCCATTTCTACACCCATAGTCCTCCTCTTTCTGTTTCTCTGAGAATGCAAGTCAAAAAACAGACCCTGTCACAGTCCAAATGCAGGTGAAGATTGCACTTAGGAGGGTTAATGGGTTACAGAGTAAAGTGATTTCATAGACTTGGGTGCGTCACTACCATTGCTCACCCTTTATTCTATCTGTGTGAGGGTGGAGTCCAGAATACTGGAAATGTAGGGGTTTGGGAAAGTGCTGAGCTAGAGAAGTGACAAAGAGAGTCTGGGGCAGAGGCAATGCCGGAGCTTGAAATAGTGGTGAAACAGAGTGACAGAGATTAGGGCTAATGCCAATGGCACAACTGAAGTTCAAGGCAGTGCTGAGCTATTGCAGAGGCTGTGACTCACAAGTAGGGATGCCAACTTTCCAATTTCTTAAAACCGGACGCAACACCCTCCCATCCCATTGTTCGATCCAAACCCTGCCGGCTGCTGTCTTCCCCCCTCTCTCAGGGCTCACCTGTAGGGTTGCCAACTTTCTACTCGCAAAAAAATGAACACCCTTGCCATGACCTCCTCTGAGGGCCCCCCCCCCCGCTCACTCTGTCCGCCATCCCTCCGTTGCTCTCTCCCCCACTCTCACTAACTCGCTCATTTTCACTGGGCTTGGACTGGGGGTTGGTGTGCAGGCAGGTGAGGGTTCTGGCTGAGGGATTTGGAGTGTGGGAGGGGGCTCTGGGCTGGGGCAGAGCTTGGGGTGTGTGGGGGATGTGAGGGCTCTGGCTGGGGCTGTGGGTTCTGGGGTGAGGCTTGGGATGAGGGTTTTGGGGTGCAGGAGGGGGCTCCAGGCTGGGGCTGAGGGATTCAGAAGGCAGGAGAGGTATCATGGCTGGGGCAGGGCATTGGGATGAGGGAGGGGGTGCAGGCTTCGGGTAGCTCTTAGCTCAAGTAGCTCCTGGAAGCAGTGGCATGTCCCCACTCTGGCAACTATTCGGCGGTGCAGCCAGGCGGCTCTGTGTGCTGCCTTGTCCACAATTCCTGGCCAATCGGAGTTGCGGAGGGGCACTTAGGGCCAGGGCAGCACGCAGAGCCTTCCTGGCTGCCCCTAAGCCTAGGAGCCAGGGGGAGGGATGTGCCGCTGCTTCCAGGAGCCGTGCAGAACCACGGCACGCAGGGAGCCTGCCTTCACCCTGCTGTGCCGCTGACTGGACTTTTAAGGGCCCAGTCAGCATTGCTGACCAGAGCTGCCAGGGTCCCCTTTCCACCAGGCATTCCAGTTGAAAACCAGGGAGTGGTCGTCTTTGGTGTGGTGATACTATGAATGGGGGGGAAGTGCAAAGCTGCCAGCTCTCAATATTATCCCAAGGACCATGGTGATTTTATGCTTCACAGCTTCCCAGTCTGACGATTTGACAAACCTTGTAAACTTTTGCTCTTAATCAAAATGGCTGCCATCTCCTATTACCTTTTAGTAGGACAATAGTACAAACCGAAAGTCTCCGCCTTCAGTTAAAAGGACAGCCGTTTCCATGCAGCTTTGCGGAATGAAGCGAGGCTGCGTGTAGTAACGAGTGCTGCCATCTCCTCTTGTTCCTGGGGACGGAAGCCAAGCTGCCTGCAGGGAACACTGCCACCCTCTGGGCTTCTGGTTAGGAATCTAGACGGTAGGGCTGCTGATAAACTAAACAAACGTTGTGAAATTTGTTTTTGGACAGTTTTGAATTTCAAAAATATTTGCCCAGCTCTGTTGGACAGGAAGAGACTGAGGAGATGTAATGTGCTAAAGAAGCAGAGTCAATATGAGGGGCAGGAGCTGGGAAGAGGAAAGGGAAAATATGAGGAGCAAGTAAATGTGGAGTAGGAAGAGGACGTGTAAGTGGGGCTGGGGAGTAGATGGGACGGGAAGGCGGGTTGAGGTAAGGGGGGGAGGGATGAAGAAGGGCAGAGAGTGAGAGAACTTTCCTACACTGCAGGCCATGGAGGCCCACATTGATGTTGTTTTAAGATTGAATTTTGAACCTGAAATAAGTCACCCCCCTCCAAGGGCTTTGGATGTCTTGACCCTAACGACTCAGGGCGGAGAAAGTGGGTTTGTTTTTAATTCCGTGGTTTCTGAGGCTGTTATAAGAGCGTGGTGTTCGAGTCATGACTTTTGAACCCTAGGGACAGCAGCACTCGGGGTGCTGGGCCCCAGCACGATTATGCCTTTTTCGGTGGGGAGACAGGAAGCAGAGTAAATTTGGGACGGTTCCCGTTGAGCGTTCATCACACGTGCCCTGGGGTGAGAGGAAGAGGCGTTTGGAGTCATCTCTTGGAGCAGTAACGCAGGGGGCTAGAGGGGGTCGATCGGAAACCCCACCCCACCCCCGATTGTGGTAACGGGCTAAGGGGGCGGGTCGGCGCTGGGGACTCTCCGCCTCTCCCGAGTGGCTCGGGGCTCCCAGATGTGACGAGGGGACAGGGCCCAGAAGAGAGACAGCGGAGGAAGCGGCCTCTCCTGCCCGTTCTCGCGAGAGCCGGAGAAGGGGTGGGGCGTCAGCGGGGCTATGACTGGCGACTCGGAGTTGTCGCCATTGTGAATTGTGCAGGCGGAGGCGGCTGGGCCGCCCGCAGCGGGGGGATCTCGGACGGGACCGGACCAGAGGAGACGCGACGCAGGCTCGGGTGAGTAGGGACAGGCGTGGCTCGGGGCGGGGGGACCCTGACGGAGGTTGAGGCCCACAATATCCATCTTGTCTCTGGGCTGTGGCGGCAGCAGCCTACCCGCCGCTACAGTCTAAGGAGCAGGCCCAGCCGGGCCGCAGAGCGGCCGGGTCTCTACCTGGCCTGGCGAGACTCCGTCCCCCGCTCTCCCGCCCACCTGCCAGGCTTGGGGTGCGGTACGAGCCACCGGCACCCGCCGCCACCTGCTGTGACTCTTCCACCCCCTCTGTCCCCAGCTCATCCGGTATGGATCAGCCCTGCCCGTGCCACCCTCCGAACCGCTTCGTCCTAGGGCCGGCCTCAGCCTGTGCCCCCAACCCCAGACCAGCAGCCCTGCTCGGGACTGCTGAGCAGCGCACACTCCCGGCCTGACACCTCCCCTTTCCCTCCACTGGGCCTAGGGAGTTGCCCTGTTCCGTCTCCTGTCAGGGCTGGGGGAGTAGCCCCACCTTCCTGAGTGAGTCTGGGGACGAAACTTGACCCTGATGGACTGAGTAGTCTGGGAGGGCTCAGAGTTAATCAATCGTATATCTATGCAGAAGTCCCAGTTATCCCTTCTACCCATTACCACCACTAAGACAGAAGACTTGGGGAGGTGGGAATCACTATTGAAGGGGTATTGATCATTACCTTGTTGTAGGTTCCACCATGCCAGAACTAGTCACTGAAGGGAACTTTAGGAAGGGTCGGGGGATAGCTCAGTGGTTTGAGCATTGGCCTGCTAAATCCAGGGTTGTGAGCTCAATCCTTGAGGGGGCTATTTAGGGATCAAGGGCAAAAATCTGTCTGGGGCTTGGTCCTGCTTTGAGCAGGGGATTGAACTACATGACCTCCTGAGGTCCCTTCGAATCCTGATAGACTATGTGCTAGAGGAAAGGGAACAAACTGTCCCTAAGAGACACTTCTTCCTCCCTTCTCTCCCACTCCCCAAACTCCTGAGGCATAGGCCTTCCTAAAAGGCAGGGATGCTGGTTCTATGCACCCCCTCCACCTGAATGGCAGAAGGGGCATAAGCACACTTCTATTGTGTAGTGCTGCATTGGTCCACTGAGGCCCTTTCAGAACTGGTGTAAGTTAAGATGACTACTCAAGCCTTCCCTATCTGCAGAATGGTTGAATTGGCCTCTGTCAGCTCTAAGAGACTGGTAAATGCATTGTCTTCCCCCACCCAGCCTGATTCTCTTCTGTTTAAAAACAGCACCTGATTTTAGCACCCTGGGGTGAACCAGCATCAACTCTGATCCTTTGAAGTACTGAAAAGTCCAGGTGTTCAAAAGCTATTAGTAAGGTCCTCCCAAAATCCCAGTAGCTTTAGAAATTTCTTTGCCTTCTGTTTTTAAAGCTTTAGGGTATGCTTGGATCAGGATTTTTTTTCTAGCTGTCACAGTTAGAGAAGAGTTACTTGAATTTTCTATTACTTAAAATCTGAGGTGGTCCCCCTTATCACATGCCTCCAAGCTAAAATTGCAGGACCCATAAGCATCACTTTTCTTGATCCCCAACCCGCACTTCTCCCTGTGGTGGATCAGAAAGATTTCAGCTTGGCATTCCATGAACAGTGTTCATTTTCCTCCTTCCCTTCCCAGAGCTGATGACTCTGGAGAGGCTCCATGTCAGTGCCAGCCCCTATCATCTCTATCTCTTCTCTGTGATGAACTGGTAGACTCTTAAGCCTGGTTCTCCTTTTTTACTGTACTTAGCGACACTGATGGATTGTGAGAAGGGTAAGACAGGGGCTTCTTGGCTTGCCAGTACTATCGTTGAAGGAGAAACAACGCTATCTTTTTTTACCCTTTTGCTACACTTAAGTGTTTAGGAGGCAATGGAATTTAGAGAAGCTTCAGCCCCTCTCAAACTTACCACTGTCATAAGAAAGTGGTAAGAGATCTTAAGGGTTACTTCTAATATGGAAGGTACTTTATTATAGTAAGGAAAATAGTTATCTTTTCATATCCATTCAGTTAGGGATGTACCCCATATTTTTCAGAACTGGACATAAGGGCACACCACTCTACCAGTTCAGTAGTAGATTTGTGCACTATTCATCTAGTTTCTCATTTCTTTTAATATGCAATGATTGTTTTTGGATTGTGCTGAGTACATTGTAGGTCCCTCTCGGTAAAATCTGCAGCCGCTCTTCTGCAGAACTGGCTGAACATGGTCCCTACTTCTGTGCATCTTATGAGGCTCATCCCAATGGCTGTGGTTTGGCCTGGGAGTGACAAAAGTATCAAATGCTCCATGCCTTTTTGATTGGGGTGGACTTTGAACTGATCTGGGCAACAGTCAGTCTTCGGCCATGTCTACATCTAAAATTTTGCAGCGCTGGTTGTTACAGCTGTATTAGTACAGCTGTATAGGGCCAGCGCTGCAGAGTGGCCACACTTACAGCAACCAGCGCTGCAAGTGGTGTTAGATGTGGCCACACTGCAGCGCTGTTGGGCGGCTTCAAGGGAGGTTCGGGGAACGCGAGAGCAAACCGCGGCGAAGCTGGTCTCCTTTCCCGGTTTGCTCTCTCGTTCCCCGAACCCCGAGCAAGCAGGTCTCCTTCCCTGCGGTTTGCAGGGTGGTTCGGGGAACGCGAGAGCAAACCGCGGCGAAGCTGGTCTCCTTTCCCGGTTTGCTCTCGCGTTCCCGAACCACCCTGCAAACCGCAGGGAAGGAGACCTGCTTGCTCGGGGTTCGGGGAACGCGAGAGCAAACCGGGGAAGGAGACCAGCTTCGCCGCGGTTTGCTCTTGCGTTTCCCGGAACCACCCTGCAAACCGCAGGGAAGGAGACCTGCTTGCTCGGGGTTCGGGGAACGCGAGAGCAAACCGCGGCGAAGCTGGTCTCCTTTCCCGGTTTGCTCTCGCGTTCCCGGAACCACCCAGCAAACCTCAGGGAAGGAGACTTGCTTGCTCGGGGTTCGGGGAACGCGAGAGCAAACCGGGGAAGGAGACCAGCTTGATTACCAGAGGCTTCCTCAGGTATGCTGGGATACCTGCTTATTCCACGGAGGTCAAGAAAAGCGCTGGTAAGTGTCTATATTTGATTACCAGCGCTGGATCACCAGCGCTGGATCCTCTACACCCGAGACAAAACGGGAGTACGGCCAGCGCTGCAAACAGGGAGTTGCAGCGCTGGTGGTGCCCTGCAGATGTGTACACCTCCTAAGTTGCAGCGCTGTAACTCCCTCACCAGCGCTGCAACTTTCTGATGTAGACAAGCCCTTCCTGGGGATTAAGCGCTAAGCACTTCCTCAGAGACTAGTCTATGGGCTTCTAAATCAAAGTTCTGGAGAGCTAAAACTAAAGTTTTGGTGCATAGCCAATTGCTAGCTTGTAATATACAGTCTACCAAATTATTAATTGGCTGAACACTTATACTTGTAAAATTTTAGTTTTTTTTTATAAACTGTTTTCGGTACCACAAATCTACTTTAAACGTTTTCAGTGTAACTGTCTAATCCTTCAGTGTCTAAATGGATTTTAGAACTTGCAAAAGTGTGCTACTTTGAATCCTACTGAATCCATGTTCACTCATATTTCTGCCACAGTTGAGAAAGGAGTTGGGTAAGGTCCCAGTGCCCCCCTCAGAGTAAAAATCCAAAATGGTTGTCAGTTGAGGTTTCCTTTTCAGTGTAATTTGTCAAGTAAACAGACAGTGCTGTGTACTTGTGTAATTTGCAGGTATTGGTGTAGCTAGTAAAATGCTGTAGTGAGGGTGTCAGGGAATAGAGGAATGTTGTCAGTCAAGGAAGCCTATAAGTTAAGTATGGTCAAACCCAGTAATTATACACAGTTGTCAAATGACTATATTTTAGCACTAGTAAGACAACCAGTATATTTTCCCTACACTGTTTGTGGAACACAATTATGTAACATTGTAATGCAATGGTAATTTGAATATCTAAAGTTACATTTATCACTTACATTAAGTCCTTTAGGACAGTTTTGCAGTGGGTTCCTCCCCTCTCACATGTAAAATTGTGCTCAGATTCCTGGTACTAACGCTACTAATTTTTGTTGGGTTTAAAACAATCCTTTTAGGTCATGCATTTACCTTTAAGGTAGTTAAATTGTACTGGTTAATATGAAAACACTCAAGGGCTCATCTACACAAGGCATTTGGGAAAAGCGATACAGAAAAAATTAAGAATAACTCTGTCTTAATATAAGCATGTCTACGCAATGGGATTATTATGCACAATACAGGATGTGATTTCTAAAGTGCATCAATATGTCACACACTTAACTAGTTCACATAAACCCTGCTGGTATGTACTAACAGTTCCCCAGTGTGCTTTAGCATAGTATACTATTTGAAACAGTACTTATTCTGGAATAACTCCATGTGAGGACAGTCTAGAATAGCTATTTTTTAAATCAATAGTCTTATTCCTGCATCTATGTGTAAACAAGCCCTAAAGTGCTAGAACTGGAAAATGATTCCATGTAGGAGTTTAATTTTTTTAAGTGTCTTAAGTTACCATTCAAAATATCTAGCACAATCTAGGGAGCCACTGATTCTGACAAATTTTTGTGAAACTTTTATTGTGACAAATACATTATAGTTTGCAGGATTTCCATGTAACTTCTTCCCTTGGTGGATGTAAAATGTTATCAAATCAGAATAAGTTTCAAGTCATGCATGCCAGGACAAAGCTTTAAAACATGAACTGAAGCCATGTCTACCCTATGGGTACTATAGCAGCATAGTTATGCCAGGATAATCCTGTAGTGTAGATACAGTCTATGGCAGTAGAAGAGCTTTTTCCATTGCTGTAGGAACACTATGACTTCATCTACATTAGCACTTTTGTTGGTCAGGGGTGTGAAAACCCCCACCCCTGACTGACAAAGTTTGACAAAAGCTTGGTTGTGGACAGCATTATGTTGGCAGGAGACACTCTTCTGCTGACATAGCTACCGCTGCTTGTTAGGGATGGCTTAATTATTCTGGCAGGAGAGCTCTCACCTGCCGGCATAGAGCAGCTACACGGGAGACCTTACAGCAGTGCAGCTGTGCTGCTGTAAAGTGTAGTTTAGACAAAACATACCTTCTCGAGCGACGGTAGCTAGCTCAATGGAAGCATGCTTCCATTGACCTAACTCTATTTACGCTAGGGGTTTTATCAGCATAGCTGCATTTCTTAGGGGTGTAACTTTTTCATACCCCTGAATGCTGTAGCTATGTTGATGTAAATTTTAAGTGTAGACCAGGCCTGAATGGTCAATGTCTGTCTGAAGCTGGAAAGGGCATGAACAATAGCTAAGAGGTGTGAACTGCCCAGTCATCTGAATTCAGAAGCATGCTGCTACCTAAGGAGGGTGGTATTATGGCAGTATTATTATTTGGGAGAGGGGTGATAGTGGATCTTCTTGTGGATTAGTACCCTAGGCACAGATTGCCTTAATTTAACTCTGATGTGAGTGCAGGTGGTAGTACAGAATGAGGCCCTCTCTATCTTCCCCTTTCTCTGCACACCTAAGTAGCGTGTTGTGTCCTTGTCCTTGCACACATTCCTGGCATAAAGAAACTGACAAAGTTCATGCCACTTTCATGCTGCTGCTTAGAAAGCACTACAAGGATACCATCCAGAATAGAGAAAGGAAGAGAGCTGCAGCAGTGCAGTAGCAATGTACATTAACTTTGAGAGTTTCTCAGCCCACTTTTTGGACCTGCAGGAAGTGGGATAGAACACTGATAGTACTTTTAGTCCCTTGGCTAGACTCTTCAATCAGGTGTCTAGCCAACTGAAGTAGAAGTGTCGATGCTGTAGGAGTAATGCATGGCTCTGTGACACAGGAAAGTATTGAGGAAGGGAGTTTAAAAAACCTATTTGCCTTCCTGCCAAAGTAAAGTCTGTGGCTAGATGGACTGAGGGGTGGGGAAGACCTCTAAGAGGTGGGGGAAAACGTTAAACTGGGGTAGATCTGGTAGGAAAAAATGTGAAAAACCAAAAAGCAATTTAGCCAAGACCTAGCAGAGAAAAAACAAAAGTTTCTTAATTTTTTGTTTGAGGGAGATTGATTGTATTAGTAATCTGCCTCAGTATGCCATAGGTAACTAATGCTTTACACTTATTTGGCATCTCTTAGCAAAGGGTCACCAAATGACTTATAAACAGGTGGTAGTGAAGTATTATCCTTATTTTACAATAGGAAAGCCAAGGTAAAACATGATGCAGTTTACCTTATGGTCATATAGTAAGTTAATGGCAATTCTAGAATTAAAAGAGGTCTCCTGGTTCCCAGGCCTGTGCTTTAAAAATCGCTATATAAAGCATGTGTGCAGTAAGTATTGATGACAAACTTAACATACCTATCTGTTGTTGCATTCTATACTACCAACAAAAAAAGGGGGGGGAAGGGAAAATAACTTTTGTCTCATGTAGAACACTGAGAATGGAGTCTAAACCTTCAAGGATTCCTCGAAAGATATCAGTTCAACCCTCCAGTTCCTCCTCTTTAAGTGCCAGAACATTATCTGGAAGCAGAGGAAGCAGTTTAACCAATGCATATCATACAAGAGAATCTTCACTGAGACTGGATTCTGGATGTCAGGTAAGGCATTTTATATTTGCTTTTAGAAGTAACACCTTCTAATATCTGCCTCTTTTGAGCAGGATTCTTAACAAGATTAATTTCTAGGGCACTATAAGGAGGAATTTCAACATGTTTTCTCACACAAACAAGATAAATACAAAGATTTGGCCTTGCTAGTGGTAGTGCTTTGCACTGCCGTGAAATGGCCTAGAGTCACTTCGTTTTACCATCTTTCCCCACCACTGCTGGTATGTAGCATTTCAAATCAGTGCCTGAATAAGGAACATAATGAGTCCTATGCATATATTTTGTCTATCAGGATGGTGATTATAGTGTAGGATCTTGAAGGGAAGTCTATTTAAGTAAAATCAGGATCTTCTGGCCTTACAGGGAGGTGGGGACCATAAGTTTTAGTATTGCCAGAGCACAGCATTTTAGTTATAGATAAGTGTAAAATGTCTCAACTCTAAAAATGACAGCACAGTTAATAAGCTATACCTGATCTGTTGTATTTAACTGTTTGTTCTATCTGAAAGTTATATGGCATGAATGAGGATATAAAGGAGTGAGATGGCTTTCAGGCTTCAAGTCATTCTGCCAGCACGCTAGCAGAACTAGAGATAAAAGCATAAAAGGTGCTAACTAGAACATTCTCTGTGAAGGCAGAGTTATGTCTAGAATGCGGTGCTTCAACACAGTATACTAACAGTTGATTCATTAGCCCTTTGTCATGTTTCTCATTTTAGTTTACACAAGTGTGTAAACAGACAATACTGTACATAGTTATTTCTATCTAAATACATATGAAACAAGCTGAATTTAAAGGCATCTGTATTGATTTATATTTTAAGTTGTATTAATATGAAGAATCTGTTTGGTCCACACAATTGTACTTAGGTTTGTGTCCCTCCTGTATAATAAGGTTGAGCGCCACTGTCTTGAACAAGACTGTGTTTAGTAAACTAGAACACACTTTTAAGGATTAACCTGTATATAAGTAGATTTGGGGGAAGTCTTAGATGCAAGATATTGGCCAGTGAGTTTTCATGTTACACTTCAGTTAATGATTTGACACTTAGATTTTAATAAAACTCCTCTTATGCTATTCAGAAAAGAGATTTTCTAAATTCCTCTTAGAAAAGAAGTCTTGCAAGTGTTAATGAGTACTTATAACTCACACAGAGTGCTTTACAAAAGTGGAGAAACACTTTTTTTAAGATGTGGAAACTGACTTGCTTGGTGTGTAACATCAGGTATGGCAGAACAGGGAATAGATCCCAAGTCTAACTCCCAACCTGATGACCTGTATATTGGACCACACTGCCTTGGCTCATCTAGTTATCATGGACCAACTTTCTGTGGAAGTGCACTTTTGGGACTAAGACCTGGCTTGCATAGGAGTAGTCTTTTCCTTATCAGGGAAGTTTTTACAGTACTTGCTTGGCTTCACTTCTGTTTAATCCTCACTGTCTTGTCTAATAGTTGTTTCAGTGATTAACTCAAATGGGGAACACATCAGTGCTATTCCTTTTCTAGAAAAGGAAATGTGGAGGTATACAGCTGATGTAACCTTCCTTCAGTTGGTAAAGAGAATGCTAGCTGTGACTGACTGAAAGTGTGTCTATTATCTATCCATCTGATAAATGAGGCATACATCCCTGTTTTCTAAAACCAGATGGCTAAATGGTGTGAAATTTTACACAGGATTGCTTTTTTGATGCCCTCTTAATTTTGTGTGTAGTTCCTCTTCATACATTTTTATGAAAGAATGTTCTGAATTGGGTCTCTGAATGCTTTTCCTCAAATATTACCAAGCTTTATGTAGAGAGGCAGGTGGATCTGATGCAAAGGATAGGGATTGGTTTTTAGAAACTTTATTTAGGGTCATTTGATTTAGCCATTCATACTATAACAGAATTTGTGCTGTACACACAAGGTTGGTTGATGGGGTTGCTGAAAGAGCCTGATGCACATAAAACTTGAACTAGCAGCCACACTTCGATTTCCGCCCTTTCAGCACAGAAGGGGAAAAAAAAATTTTGCTGATAACGTGTGCCATGATGATCACTTACCACTCCCACTACTTCTAAATAAGCAGGTCCACTTCCCCTCCCAAATTAAACACTAAAAACCTGGGAAATTAATATACAAAATTTGTGAAAGATAGGATTACTGTACACAGAATATTTGACACAAACCCACAAAAGCAGGGAAGTTAAAAGTTAAGCCACCTAACAGTACATACCCTGTATTCCACTCACAAGCACACACCTAACCATTACCAAAAGTACCCTATATGACGACACTAGCTCTGCTTCCCTGCCTAGGGATGCCAGCCTATCATCCCCTCCTTCTACCCACAACCCTCTACCAAACTCCTCTCTCCAAACACAGACAACTACACCATCAAACATCCACAACTGCTGTTGATGGGGAGAAGTAATTGGGTAAAAGGACTTGTGCAGAAAGTTTAAAGGTAAGCAGAATTAGGGTTTTGGTAGGTGGTCAGTGGCATATGATTTAGTTGCAGTAATGGTAAGATGTGTGCCTCTGGGTGAAACAGTAGTTCTGTTGAATGGCTTAACTCTTTTTTGTGTTCGGTAGTCAGGGTTGCAATACGCGTGCACCAAACAACTCAGTAGGTATTTTTAATATTTATACTGTAGCATTTGGAATCCCTAAGGCTTGGGTCTTAGTTGTGCTAGGCCATGTACAGGTGATTAAGAAACAGACCTCCTTTACCACAGAAGCAGTCCATAAAAAGAACATTTAGTTTTCTACCTTCCTCTCCTCATCCATCTCACCCTGAAGTCTTCAAAAGTACTCATTTCAGACAATTCTGACCTTTCCTTTGAGGGTCTACAGAAGTTACAGCCCTCCTCTACACATCTCTATTAAACTGTCCCCAAAAGCTTAGAGTTTGTAGTGCAATATATCTGTCCTAGCACTGCTCTTAAGACATTTTGGTTTACATTGAAATGGAGGCGTTGTCTTACAGTGGAAACTATAGAAGGAGACGAAAGTGTGGTTTGTTATGCTTCATCTTATCTTTTTGGTAATTTAGCAGCATTAAGACTCTATAAATAGAAGCACCCTGAAACTACTTTTAGTTACTCTCTTGCTCTGAAAGATGACGACATATACAAGGAGGAGCTGGAAGGATCCAGGGCTTTACATTCTTTCCTAATTTGCAGCAGCTTATTTGTGATGGATGCATTTTGCAGAAGCTATAGGAACACATCTAATTAGTATTAAATATCACAGGTAGAGGGTTAGCATTGGATTTTTTTTTTTTTTTTTTTTTTTTTTTTTTTACACAAAGTTCTTAAACAAATTGCTTGGGGGAGAAAGCAATGCTTAATTTATTAAACAAATTAAATCTTGCAGGCCATGATTTATGGTGTTAAAAGTAGCACAGTTGGTGGAGATTAAATCCCTTAACATGTTAAACTTTCTTAGGTGTAAACAAGAGAACAGATGCTTATTCAAGGCTAGCTGGGTCAGTTTGCCCTGGTCACTTGGGATCTGAACCCCTAAGCAACACCACTTGGCTCTTTGCTCCTTGAGTAACTGGGTCACATAAGTCTGAGTCTGCTCCAACAGTCAAACTAAGAAAGCAGGTCTTTTAGCATAGGCTCAGGCTCCAGAATCCAGAAGTCAGATGTTCAGTCCCTGCTGACTGTCCATCCAGGAACATTGTGTTACATAAGCCATTTCTTGAATTTAGTTTTCTGAGTGCTAGATCATTCAAGTTACCATGTATAGCTCAGTAGGTATATATAGCCATGTATCTTTCCTACATTCCTGTCTTGTATACATGACTTTCCAGGCATATTGGATGCAGAGTATGGCTTATGCGTAGGTTAGAACATTTTCAACATGTTCACTCATAGTAAGGCTTGAACTCCTGAGCTCTGCTGCTAGCTATACTACTGATTCATTACATAGTCATGGATCAATCACTTGCCTCACTTCCCCTTAAAATAGGGATGATGCGTATGTCTCTACATGTAGAACCAACCATTTTATCAGTATTCATGTGGTGCCGAAAACATATTAAACTTAACATTTTTAGACAGATTATTTCTAAACAAATTAAGCGATTTTAGCGATGACCTATTCAGTTTTTGCCCTTTCCTTGGTTAAATTGGAATACTATTCTTGATTTCATCGTAACACTCTAAGGTCTGAAATCCAGGGGCAAAGTCTACATTGTATGAATTTTGCACTGAGTGTCAATGAAACTTACTGCAGACTTCATGTGTTGGTACTTAGATACACCTCTACCCCAATATAATGTGAACCAATGTAACACTAATTCGGATATAAAGCAGTGCTCCGGGGGGGCGGATCTGCGCACTCCGGTGGATCGAAGCAAGTTCAATATAACACGTTTTCACTTATAATGCAGTAAGATGTTTTGGCTCCTGAGTACAGTGTTATATCAAGGTAGAGGTGTTTAGAGCCAAACTATCTCTGACAACAGTTTGTCTCTTCTCATGTGACCTCAGCTGTCTAAGGAATTTTAGGAGCAGATTCCAGTGTTGCTACAGGTACAGATTTCAAGTGAGCAGGTAAACTGAGTAAGATCATCCTGAATAAGTAGTAATAAATATAGCCAAATAGGAACAGAACTGACAGGTTTTTGTCACTTCAAGATTGAGTCTGAAACCTGATTCGAACAAACTACTACTAAGAGCTGCTGCAGCTGCATAATAAAATTTACCTTCAAAATGGGTTGCGGTGTCCTTTTTTAAAAAAATTGCATAACAGGTAATGACCTTGGAATAGAATGGAAGAAAATTACACCCACATACAAAATTCTTAAAATCCAAGAGCATTCATAATTGAAAAGCGTACCTCATAATAGGAAAATTTAACTTCGCAAGGCAGAACAAATCAGAAGAGAAGAGTTGGTATAGTGTAAATTTTAATGGAAGTAGCCAGTAATTTAAGACCATCCATATAGGTACTGTAGTTTTCCCAAGATTTCAAATAGATTTTACACTTTGAACTAAATTGGATGTTAACGGCCTATAGGCATGACATGGTTAACAGGCTAAAAGTCACGCCAAACAAAGATGCACTTGTATCGTCCAACTGTTTGAGGAAGAATGGAAATAATTTGACAGTAGTAAATGATCTCTGTGTAGTCTAAGTGTCACAGTCACCAGGCCAGTGCTCTGGAACTACTCCATACAAAGCCAGTCAGGACTCTGGTGTAGCATGCCTCCTCTCGGAGCGTATTTTTACCAGGGAAGAAGCTTCCTGGGTCTGACCTTGGAGCATTCAGCATCCCTTTCCTCCCTGTGTGCTTCCTGCAACAAGTCCGCCCAGGCAGGGCTCCTGGGGAAGCCAGAGGGCCGTGCACCACAACTTCTGCAGTGAGCCAGCTTGTAGAACAGAAGGGTTTCTTAGTTGACAGGAACACAGTAGAACAGAGCTTGCTATCACAGGTATCAGTGACTTTCGGCCAAGTCCATGGTGAGTCCTGGGCCAGACAGCCTGGACTCCCCCTCTTCCAGTCTCCCCAAGCAGACTACCAAGCTACCAGTGATCTGACCTCCAACGTCCCCATTCTTCCTCCTCAGCTTTTGCCCTGGAAGCAGGACAAAGATCACCTGGTCACACACCCCTCCTGGCTCTCAGATTACAAAGTGCACTGGCCATAGCATACACAGCTGGGCAGCCTCACCTGCCCTGAAGGCCTCTGCAAAAGTTGCACCCATTTTCCCCCACCGAAATACTGGCGCAGTACACAGGGAAACAGGTACACACAGTATTAGTATAGGACAGTAAGACACATGCAGCCTAAGATGAATAAAACTCCACTTCATCACAGTAAGTGTCAGAAGAAGTTGGTTTTACATGATTTACAGTTTTAAATGTAAGACTATAAACGCAAGTTTGGTTTCTATTATACAAACCTTTCATAAAAGTTTTGCAAAACTTGCAAGCAAAAAATCTTAAATCACTTTCCTTTCCTACAAATAAGATTTTTTTTTTTTTTTAAAGTGAGTTTCTGGGAGCAGCTTTTTTTTTTTGACAAAGACACTGATTTTTGTGCTGCTTTTTAGGGCCTACTAAAACCACTTTCTTTGTTTAAGGAAAAGCATTCTAACCCCCCCCCCCCCATCTTTTTATGTAGTGTTCCTGCTTTACTCACTCACCATTCAGTTTGTTTGAACTGCATAGTATTTGTGAGAAACTAGGGTAGGACTGTTTGTTCAGCACCATAAAATAAGTGCTGTATGTCGTTTACACCAGCACTACATAAACTTAAGTGGGAACATAAGAGAAACTGCAACTTCTGGTTTTGGTAATGCAACAATTTGATTTAAAAAAAATAAAAAAAAAAAATCACAAATTCCAGCATCTCTCCTACTATACTGAGAAAAACCCTTTAACGGGAGTTCTTAAAATTAGGAAAAAATAAACCAAGACTTAAAGAACCCTTAAACACACACTCCAATCTTGGAGAACATTTTCTAAGATTTAGCCTTGAGATTGTGGTTAAACAGTTGCAAAAAAGAAATCAGAATACCCCTTTACAAAACTGTAAACACTAAAAAGTCTCTACCTTTGGACAGAGTATGGACAGTTTCTGTCCCAAATGTTGTATTGCCACCCTCAGTGCTGAAAATGTCGTGAGCTGGAGGTCAAAGTGGCATTTTCAAGATTGTGTGTGAAGCCTGGGGACTAGAAATCTTAACATTAAAGCTGAAATTTTCAGGTTTTCATTAGCTGGAGGATAAAAGAAAAATATTGCAAGACTTGGCAAGAGGCAAGTGACATGCCTCAGTAGAAGTTATGAACTCATGTAACTGACTTTTTACAAAACAAAAGCACAGCTGTTTCTTAAAGTTGGATAATTTCTGGATTTCCCAACTATGAGAATAGTTTGATTTTAAAAACTTAATTTTGAAATTAAAAGTATTTTAGAAAGTGATTCCAGAAGCTCATCACAAAAGGAGTATTTAAAAGATTAAGCTTCCCATAGCCCTTTGAAATTATTTAAAGTGGATCTTAAAGAAAAGCTAATAAACTTTGTAATGTTTTACATATGGAAGTAAACATTATGGATATCTTTTAGAAGGAGTAGCTTAATAAAAAAAAAAGGACATGATTTACTCCAGATATCGACATGGAATTTAACTTATAGCATGAAGTTAACTTTCATACTGCGTCTCCCTTGAGGAAAAAAGGCTGTGTTTCTATTTAAATAGATTGTCAGGTGTCATTAGAAATGGCATTTGATTTTACTCCTACTGAATTTATTGGAAGTTGCCTCTTAAGTGATGTTGATACGGAACCTCAAGAATGTTAACATTGTTAAAACCTTCTCTGTACTAGTTGATCAGAGTGCCTAGAAATACAAAGATAGTAATTTTTGTATTTCTCCAGAGTGTGATGTTCCAATCCTATTACCGTTAACTTCCCTATTTGTCCAGAATATGGACTGCAGCCTTTGGATGTGTTGGGAGGATGGAAATACAAGAGTCAAATTAGTTGCAGCTACTGCCATACACTAAACTTTTCCAGCAATTCGAAGAACATTTTGTACAGAAGTTATTCAGCCAGCAGTGTTTTGCAAAGCTCCCATACAGAACTGTCTTCAATATGCATGCCAAAATAGCTGTTTATAATTTCAGTCCTGTTGCGCAATGTTTGGTGAGTCAGCTACATAGATACCCAACTACTAAATTTTTTTCTCAGAAAGTAAACCCTCCCCCCCCACAATGGTGATTTGTTATGTTTTGCTTCCAGATGGCACTGTAGGCCTTCTTTGGTAGGGCTCCATATAATTGCACTAGAGTTGGGTAGCAAACCTACAAAGTGAAACTTCTCTAATGTATTCCCTGAGCAAGGGGATGGAGAGTCAGGATGCTATCCTTTACTCCTCTGTAGAATATATTTGAGGAAATATCAGAGAGAAGTAAGGAGAAGAGAGGCAGCAGAATAGGAGGGAAATGGTTGTGGCCTGAAAAGAAACAAGAATAAAGTGAATTTGACGTAGATGTTATGTGAAGTGTTCTTACAGTAACAGCATTGGTTTACTTTGCTAATAAGCCACATTACCAATTTAATTGACACACTGCCCTCCCTTGTTTCATCTGTTTTGTTCGGGCAGGGTTTCTTTTAATCAGTGTGCTATTCTGTTGTTAGTTCTTGAGAGCGGCAAAAAATGTAATTCATCATCCTGTTCGGTGTTAAGGTGAACCAAACAAGTGTAGTTTTGTCCTCTACTACTGCTTTGGTGTAGAAGATGCTCTGTCTTGTGTTTAAGAAAAAAACAAAGTGTTACTCAAGAATAGCAATAGTCGTGTCACACCACAGGAAACTTAACTTAAAAGTTCCTCTTTCCTACCCTCAAACGATGAGAGGGGGGTGTAGAGACTTCAGCTTCCTTAAACTGACAGAGTTCTGCAGTTTGGGTTACAGCTGCATGTGTGACAGCTATTCACATCTTCCAGCAAAAGGTTTGGGTCCTTGCTTCTCTCAGTACAAAAATCCATTAATAACTTAATGTCAGGGAGGAATCTGAGGCAGCAGAAAAATGAGAAAACTAATTCGCTACCTCCTTTCCCCACCCTTCCAAAAATTACTAACAAAACAAAGCCCACAAACCTTTGCTTAGCAATTCTTCTTAGATTGATCACCTATAGCTTAAGTCCAAAACACTTAAAGATGGAGTGGCCTGCTTTAATTTTGAAGTTTCCTGACTCTTGGTGCCACCATCGTAATATGTACTCAGTCTTCACAGAGCATGACTACAAAGGCCATTTTTTAAAAAAGTTACATGTAATATGCATGTTCTCTAGGAATCCAATCTGTTGCATAGTTCCAGTAGAGACTGGGGAATTGGAGAAAGAGGAGAAGCTCATGAAACTCCTTGGAAGCTTACTAGTTCCTCTCCAACTCGCTGCTCGGGGACACTTGATCGTCCATGGTCTGGAAGATTTTTGGGAAGCAGAAGCAGATTGGTGAGATTTGATAATATATAAAAATATATGGGAAACAGAGGTTTTAACTTACAAATCTTCCAGGTCAAAAAACCCGCTAGTAGGAATCCGCTGCTATGATGCTTAAAATAAGTTTGGTAGACTCAAGTTAAGAGTGACGGGGGAGGATGGGAAATAAGAGGACTGGAGTTGTTAACAGACATTTATACAGCAATTATAAGAGAATGATGTGAATTAGATTTGTTTTAGATTAGTTTACAAATAAATAGTTAAGGCTAAGATTTTCATGGGCAAACAAAAATTCACAGAAGCTGTGACCTGTCTGTGACTTTTGCTGCTGCAGCTCCATGGTCTCTCCTGCTACCATGGTGGCTGGGAGCTGCAGGGTCCCCCATCCCCGCATGTGAGGCTGTCATCTGTCACTGGAACCCTGAGGAGGCTGTTGTTGCCTGTTGCAGGAACCCACAGGGGGACCTTGAGGAGACTGTTGCCTTGTTGCTGGAACCCTGCTGGTTGCATACTTTTAAAATGGAAGCTGAAATTTAATATTGTGACTCCAGGAACGAGGGCCTGAAGTATCTGCCTTCATCTGGGCCTGGTCTCCCCACAGAATTGAAGCTTGCTATTTATGACATTTTATGCACAATACTGAAGTCAAATGTTTTAAAAAAGTTAGCAGTAAGTCAGGACATTGGACAAGCCATAGAAAGGTCTGTGGCCTCTTAAAATAGTAAATATTTGGAAACTTTGCCAAGAGAGAACAAGTTTAAACAGGGTTTCTTCCACCAATTTAAAAAGGTGAAGGTAGTCAGAGTGGGTGAGAAAACAAATGTGGGGCTGCCAACCTTCAAGGGAAATAATGGTGAAAGACTGTGCATGTAGTCAAAGTGCAAACTTCCTGTGCTTATAAGAGGCCTGTCCCTGTAGTTAGTAGGCACTGCAGGCTTTTCAAATTTTTTTCTTAAAGTTTAATTGTTTTTTTCCCTAAAGTGACTTTTGAGCTGCAGTGCAAAGGAATGTTGTACCACACAGTACTTTCTGAAATTGTTGTTTTTAGGTTAGCTTCATTGAGCAATGTGTGTGATTCAGTCCGATTGCTAAACAGGGTTATGAGTCCTGTTTTGTATTTGGTTTGGGAAGCTAGTTTCTACTTTTTTTTTAAAGTGACAGGGAGGAGAAATGTCTAGTACAGCTCCCAGTCATAAAAAGTAAGAACAGGTGCTTTGCCTAAACCCTATATAAAAAAAGCTTTTCCTTAACTCTCTTCAAATACATTTTGAATTGTGATTTATAGGGAGGATCTCCAGTAATTAGGACAGGAAGGTAAAGTATCAAGGCAAATTGTAACTGGCTGACCCATGAAGTTATGTTGTTCTGGTTACACAAGTCTTAGTAAAACTACATGTATGCCTCATTTCCTCAGTGCTAATGATTCTCTCTTAACTTGTATTAGTGACTAGCAGTCAATTGTGATCTACTGCTGAACATGTAACTTGCGGTTCAGTGTTATGACAAATTATAATCAACATTTTATCCATGCTCTTGGTCTTCAGAAGCAAGAGATTTAACTGCTAGCCTGAACCTATAAGTTTAGGTTGCTAAAACAGATATTTTTCCCAAATTAAAAATACGATGAGTATTAAAAGATGGAATTGAGCCATTAAAGCTATTAACTGTAAAGGCTATTATGATCTTTACTGTCTTTTAAAAATGTAGACAATATGAAAAAAACACTTTGCTGTGACACCTTCATGTATTCAAACATGGCTTAGTGACAATGTTCTGCATCTCAAAGGGAAATGCTTTTCAGTGTTACAAAACAGGTAGTGTAGTGGGGAAGGGAGTTCTTAAGAAAAATTGATTAAACCCTGGGGTTGGAAGGAGAGGTTGGCAGGGGAAAAGGAGGAGTTAATTAAGGCTACTGGCATAAGACCTAAAATACAGCTAAAGGACTATTTTTACTGAATCCTTTTAACTGTTTAACCAAGTCATATGCTTACTCTGAGGTAAAATTAGCAGCTTTTCTATAGCACTCATAGTATCTGTGCACCTTTTCCACATTGTTTCTATAAGCAAATTAGTCAGTGCAAATTGTCTTGCTGACTTTACCTGTAAAAGCCAGCTTTAAAATATCTACTTGTATATGGCTAGAAGCAGCTTGGTAAAAAGCTTAACTGAAACTTTCATAAGTTTTTATTTATTTATTTTTTAAACACTCAGTCCACATCCGCCTCCTCTCCTCTTTCATCTACTTGGTATGGTGAATCCGAGAGAACTCAGGGAGCACACTCAAGACTACATAACCAGCAGCGGGATAGTGATTCAAAGAGACCTAAGCTTTCCTATACATCTACCTCTTCTGTGAGAAGTAATGGCTTAAATACAGTTTCAGGTAAGAGATGCATTACTAGTGCTAAATAATATATATAAAATGTAGTTCTGAACATCAAGCTTTTACCAAGTTGTAAATATCCACTGATAGTTTTGAATCTAAGTATTTAAAGCCTCTCAAACTTTAAACAGTAGAAACAAAGTTTTCACAATTTTGGTGTCTTTATCAGTCTCTAGGAAAATATTAACTTAGTGTTTTGAAGAGACCACTGTATTAAAAATCACTTATTTCAGTAGAAAACATTCCTGTTTAAAGGTGAATGGAGTGACTAAGATAGGACTCTGACATTTTGGTTAAGGAAGAAAGTCTGCAGCTGTTTATGGATGCAGTTTGGCACTAAAATTTAACAGGTACGCAAGAGCAGTAGGGCATGTGGGAGCAAATTCTTCCCTGTATCCTAGCTCTGCCTTTCACACAACCCTGAATACCCCAGCTGGCCGAAGTACTATGGGTAGAGGTGGAGCTAGAAGCAGAATCATCTTTTTTTTTAGCATGGGCTAAAGGTGGCCATCTTTACAACAGAGTTTTCAAGCCAGTATTAAACAACATGGAGCTGATATGATTTTAGATTGTTAGGAGAATGCTTAATCTAACTACTGTTGGAGTTAAGGTTGTAAATATGTATCTAGAATGTGTCTGTGGGGTGGGCATAGAATTTAATACTCAGTTTAAGTGTAGCAGCTAAAACTAAAGTTGAAGGTAAATGTAAAAAAAAATTAGAAAGTTATGAAAATACCAAACAACCTGAAGTATGATCTTATTACTCTATCCTCTCTACTCAATATTTGCATATCTTCAGAACAGATTATGAATTGCATGCCATACAGCATCCTCTCAGACATTAATAAGTTTACCCTCAAATCTTAGTACACGTATGCCACTGACTCTATTTACTCTGATTTGAGAAGACCAAGAGTTCTCCTCTTACTCTTCATATAAACTAGATTTCATTTTAGCCTTTATCTCATCTTCCCAATATACTTCTGTCAAGTCAGATATGGAGTCATTTTAAAACCATGTATATTCCCTGTTGCTGTCTTCAGTGCTTTGATTCCCAGCAGCTATAGAAACATTAGCTTGTGCCTACATCCAAGGTTATACAACTTAACCGAAGATGGATGTGATTTAAGGTGGCTTCAGCCAAAAGTGAGAAGCGATAGTATGGATTTTAAGAAGGTCACAGAAACCAGGGATCCTGGCCAAACCACCAAGATATCAGAGGTTTGATGTATCACACTGACCTTACCTAGGAGAGAATAATGGGGCAGAGTTAAATTGGCTTGGGGTACTTGGGTTGTTTTGCCATACTTCACAGTATTTTAGAATTGTGGGTCTGGGTAGGGTTGTTGTAAGCTTATAACGTTAAGAAAAATCCAGTGTTAAACACAATGAAAGTGTTCTGTTAAGACTTTCTTCTTGTATAGAAGTCCGTATACACCACTTTATATCCTGCTGAACACTGGCAATTTAACAAAATGATTGGATTCTACTACCTTGCTCCCCATCTCCACTTTGATAATACATTGTATATTCAGTACAACTCATGGCATCATTGACCATCTCTGCTTTTTGCGGTCAGGTGGGAACTGCAAGAAACCATAAGTGATTACAGATTCTGATCTTACAAACCCCTTTGCACGTAGAAATGTCCATTGTAATCTGGAGTTTTGCCCAAAGGATTGAGACAATTACTACACTGACTTGCTCGCAGATGAATGGGCTGGTGCCCTCATTTGAAAACTCTTGACTGGTGACAGAAAACAAAATGGAGAAGGCAAAGGCTCTCTTTGTATAGTATTGATGCTTTGCAGCACATGTTTGTAATGCAGCTTCAGAACAGTATTTGGTGTAAATAGTGAAATAGCTACTCATAATAAAGCAACATTAAAGGTCTAAGGAATATTTGATCCTTGCTTTTTTAGATTTGGCTGGTCCTCAGACTGAAGTAGTGTGTGTTGTTAAACTGTATTTCATTCAAAAATAGTATAACCAATGTTTAAAAGAGCCACTGAAGAGCACATTTCTTAGACCAAATCTGAAATACCTATCTCCTGCTTAGATGCTGAAGCTGTTACAAAAAATAAAATTGAAAAACCACTTGCCATTTAAAAAACTTTTTTTGTACTGTGAGCAAGAGCAGTTCAATTTTTTTTCAGTTACTCATGGACTGAGAAAGTGTTCTGGGAAAACAAGTTTTAAGAAGCCCCTTTAGTATCAGTGCAATTATGTTGTAATACACCAAAGCAAATCAGCTGTTTGAGTAAAACTGGTATTGATACTTTTGTGATAGTTTAAAAATTTCAGTATCAGTAAAATTAATACAGAGTTCTTTTGTTTTTAGATTCCTCCTGGAGGTATAATCAAGTTCCTAGATCTTCGTCAGTGGTACTCAGTTCTCTGGGAACTGAGCTAGTGAGAGAGAGGAGAGAGCTAGAAAGGAGAACAGATCCATCTGTTAGTAGTCTTGTGGATTATAGTCACAGGAATGGTGACTTTACATCTTCAGCATGTATGTATTATGCAGCTGAAAGCTTGCAAATGCATAGGTTGTGTGTTTGTTATTCCTTTAATGTTTCATGTCACATGTAAAAATCTAACAAATCTATTTTAATTTATAGCCTGTTGGTCCTCTTAAGTCAACTGGTCAAACATATGGATAAGAGTTGAGCTTACTGTCTAATTGCTGAACAGTTCTATCTAGATTCTGATTTGAAAATGCCTTGTATGCATTTAAGTATTTACACCAAGCTGCAGGGATTTGTTGAACTGAGCTCTATGTTAGTGAAAGATTATATTGCCAGCAAATTTTCAGCAAACCTCTCTGCTCCCTCAACTTCTCAGCCTTTTCCAATGAGAGGTTTGTTTAACTTCATAAGTGTTCCCCAGTGGATGGAGAATAAGTATAAACAAGGTTATTTGACTAAGATATCTATACACAGTGTCCCTCTTTCCTAACTGGTCTCTTGCCTGAGAGTGGATCAGCTCAGATCTCTCACATGTAGCCCATTTACCTGCCCAGAGGTTTCTACCATGAATCTTTGCAAGAGGAGAATGTGTTGAGAAAACAAGTGCAGAACTAAAGTTACAAGTGAGTAGCTATTGGCAAATGGAGTGCACACACAATCAGCTTGACAGACTTACCTATAAGCACAGAGTTTTATAAAAAACTTAACACAGACTAATATGACTTTGGGGTTCAAAACAATCTTTGGACTTGAATATTAAGTAGAGAGTATATTTTAACAGAATCACATAATCCTTATGCCTGGCTTTCTGGTTTGCCTTTCACACTTTCTTCCTCTTTAAGCTGTTTTGGCCTTGTAGAGCTACCCTAACCTATCCAAGGAAAGGCTCCTCACATATCCTTATCTTACCTAGTTCACCAGTGCTTTAATGGCATCTTCATGCAAAACTCTGCAGAATTCCCATTCTCATGGGTAAGGGAAAAGGAAAGATATAGGCCCTTATTCTGCATTGTGATCTGAGTAGTCTACTGTGCCTGCATAAAGACTCTTTCAGGTCAGTGGGGCTTCCTGCATGTACAGATCACAACATAAGATGGGTGCCTTAGTGTCCAAGGAAAGGAGCTCTATTTCCCTGCCAGTGGTAGCTTAGCATTTAATAGCATAGAAAGCTTGTTATGGCCACAGTTGGGCAAGGAGAGCTATTCAGAAGGATCCCTGCACCTGTGCAGAACTACTTACTTCAAAGGGGTTCTGCCTGTGCAGTTCTCCTTCCAGTTTCAGAGCCTGTGTATCATGAAATGTCATGCAGTGGATCAAAATGCTATACTATACAGGGAAACATTTGACTCCAGTTAATAAATTCCATTTTTAAAAAACAAGGAAGCAAAATAGTTTGTTTCCTTACCTAGTTACTTCTCTGTTCCTCCTTTTTTAAAAAGATTTACTTTCTCCCAACCTTTTTTTCCTCTAAGGAAGGAGGCAATCTATCTTCAGCTGTGGCTGCTGGTCTTTTGGGTCTCAGACATAAAACAGGAACCCTGGTTCAGCTGCTGTAATGTCAAAGAAGTTGCCCCAGGAGTTAAATCCTTGTTGTGGCTGCACTCTGAAGACAAGCTGCAGGATCTGAAGAAATCATGCATCTAAAGAAGCAGCAGATGGATGCTGGGGAAGGGGCACAAGCAAATTAGAGGACTCAACAATAACATTTTAATTGGCTGGCTGGATCATATGACTCTGTTGAGCCAATTGACATCTGGATAGTAAACTGAGCAACTGCTAGCAATAATACTAAATAATTAGTCATATGATCCTGTCTGAGCCAGTTGGATGGTTGAGCCATTGAACAGTGAAATAGATTTTGAAGAGTCAGAGTTGTTAATGAAAGTCAATGTTAGTAATATACTTGCTAGTTAACAGTTACTCTTAGTATAACCTTTTTTACTGAGGGATTATTGAAATTGTGGGTTGTTGTGTTGGTTTTTTTTTAACTGTATTGGAGATATTTGAGCATTTTGTTAAACAAGATGCTCTCTTTTTTCACTGCATCTGATTATCATTCATATTGAAGTTGTAGTACATTTTAAGATCTCTAACTGAAGCTACTACTACTAAACTTAGTAGCGGCCACATAACCTTTGAGTAGTTTTTGAAACTACAGTTTTTGTTGTCTCTTGTTTTCAGGTGTAGTTGGGATTAAGTATTCTACAAAGCTCTTATACTCCTTTTTTTTAATACTGTAACTATATCTGAATGCCTTTATTTTGAGAGAGGAGAAAATATGCTTCATATGTAAATTCTGCATTCTAGACGTATTTTAATGACTGTTACATTTGTCACTGAAATTATTAGACTGATCTGAATATTTACTTCAAAAGGCCCAAACTGGTTGGAGATTGAAGAACAGGTATTGAATAGAATACTGTTTATATATGCAGTTTGCTATTAAATAAGTATTGTGCTTACATAATGTCGGTTGACAGATACTATTTTTAATGTTCATTAACTTGATCCCTCCATACAAAGAATGCTGAATCATAAGGTGGTAGTTTGAATAAAATACAGATGAGGATTGTGGGGTATGTGCATCTGCTATTGACTTAATAAACTGGTTTCAGTTTATCTGGAATCTACTTAATAATGTAATCCTGTTCACTAAGAGAACAGTACTCAATTTAGACTGTCTACAACCTATCTTGCAAACTTTTAAAGTCTTTAAAAGTGAGTACAACATAACCCTAGACTCACTGTAATTGAGTTGGATAACTTTTAAATGACACTGTACACTGTCTCTTTCTCCAATTCTTCCATTGTAGATCTTCAGGATAGACCTGCCTCTTCATATGCACAGGGAGCGAGACCAAAAGATAATTCATTGAGCACTTTGAGGCTGAATACGTCCATGAACCGCCAGTTGCCTTCTGAACATGACTCATCTTTATTCTCTGGAGTCTCTGGCAGGAGCTCTTCAAGATCTAACTATTCTACAAGGGAAACGGAATCTTCCCAAAGGAATATACAGCCAGAGTTTACCCACATTGCCATTAGAGATGAAATTCCCTCCACAAGCAGCACTGAAAGAGTTGCGTCTCAAAGGTCGCTTAGTGAGCCTCCAGCAGATACTGAAGGAAGGCGTACAACTAGACAATTACTATCTCGTTTAGCTTCAAGTATGTCATCTACATTTTTCTCACGGAGGTCTAGCCAAGACTCATTAAATGCAAGATCATCAGATTCTGAAGATTCATGTGTAGTCCCAAGAGTTCAAACTTCAACCCAATCTAGCACTAATGCAACTGCACGTCCTGAAGTTCCAGGCATTCAGACACCTGAAACTTCTCAGGGATTTAGCTTCCTTAGACGAAGATGGGGCTTATCAGGTGTTTCACAGAATCATAGTTCTGATTCAGATGCTGAAAGTTACAGACAAGAGCCTGAAAGTAGAAATACAGGATCCTGGTTATCGTCATCTCTAAGAAATAGATGTACACCTCTGTTCTCCAGAAGAAGGCGAGAAGGAAGAGATGAATCTGCAAGAACCTCTACCTCTGAAACACCTGCTAGATCACTGCACCTCTTTAGGAGAAGAGAGTCTAGCGAAGAGACTCCTCTTGAAGCACAGAGCAGCTCCCCTGGGGCTGCTGCCAACAGACCACCAACACCAGCAGTATCTAGCAATCCTACAACTACTGCTTCCACATCAGATGCATCTCACAGTAGAAGTAGTTCTGGAATATCAGGAATTCTTCCCGGCTCTTTATTTCGGTTTGCAGTGCCCCCAGCATTAGGGAGCAGCATATCTGACAATGTTATGATAACAGTAGATATTATTCCCTCCGGTTGGAATCAGCCTGATGGAGAAGAAAGTGACAAGTCTAAAATATTACCTTCAAGAGATCCTGAAAGACTCCAGAAAATTAAAGAGAGGTAAATCAATATGATATTCCTAGTCAATAAAACATAGCTGAATGGGTTAATAGACTTAATGAGACTTTTCTTTAGAGTTTATTTAAAGGGGCCTCTTATTTTGAGATAGTTGCAGTTCAGTTCTTTGGCACCTAAAATGTCACTTATCTTCAAACTTGTTTTAAACTCCTTTTTCAGGTTTGAGAACTATTTGTCAAAGGGATTAAAATTTGGAAAAAATGCCATATACATGTAGCTTTCGTCTCTATTTGAAAAAATTGCTTTCTTCCTACTCAGCCTCCTGTTAGAGGACACTGAAGAGGAGGAAGGTGATTTATGTAGAATCTGCCAGATGTCATCGGCATCTTCTACCAACCTCTTAATAGAGCCATGCAAATGCACTGGAAGTCTGCAATATGTTCATCAGGAATGCATGAAAAAATGGCTGCAGTCCAAGATTAATTCTGGTAAGGTAGACCTTTTTAGAACAAGTTCTTCTCTTGATTAAATGAAAGATGTGTTGTTGGAATGACTAACTATTGCAGTAAAAATCATACAATCTTGGGAAGTCATTTGATTTGTTGAATGTGCAAAACAGTTGGAGACAAACCAAGAGAAGCATGGAAATTCTGAAAGTGTACCTGGCAATCCTAGTTTGTCTTTTATACATGTAATTTTCAAAGTACCCCAAAATGCTTGGAGATTTGATTCAGTTTCTGGTGTTGCTTGGATTTACTAGTAAGATGGTATAACTACAATGTATTTTTTTCTTTGTTAAAATACCTTACATTTTGATGTTTTCTTCAGTAGTATGGGGGGAGAGGTAGATACTCTGGAGGGTAGGGATAGGTTTCGGAGTGACCTAGACATATTGGAGGATTGGGCAAAAATAAATCTGAGGTTCAACAAGGACAAATACAGAGTCTTGCACTTAGGATGGAAGAATCCCATGCACTACTACAGGCTGGGGACTGACTGGTTTAAGCAGCAGTTCTGTGGAAAAGGACCTGGGGATTACAGTGGCTGAGAAGCTAGATATGAGTCAAGAGTGTGCCCTTGTTGCCAATAAGGCTAATGGCATATTGGGCTGCATTAGTAGGAGTGTTGTCAACAGATAGAGAGAGGATTATTCCCCCCTGTTCAGCACTGGTGAGGCCACATCTGGAGTACTGTGTCCAGTTTTGGGCCCCACATTACAGAAAGGATGTGGACAAATTGGGGAGAGTCCAGCAGAGGGGCAACGAAAACGATTAGAGGTGTGGGGCAAATGACTTATGACAAGAGGCTGAGGGAACTGGGTTATTTAGTCTGCAAAAGAAAAGAGTGAGGGGGGATTTGGTAGCAGCCTTCAACTACCTGAAGGGGGGTTCCATAGAGATTGGGGCTAGGCTGTTCTCAGTGGTGGCAGATGACAGAACAAGGAGCAATGGTCTCAAGTTGTTGTGGAGGAGGTCTAGGTTGAATATTAGGAAACACTATTTCACTAGAAGGATGGTGAAGCATGGAATAGGTTATCTAGGGAGGTGGTAGAATCTCCATCCTTAGAGGTTTTAAAGCCTGGCTTTACAAAACCCTTACTGGGGTGATTTAGTTGGGGTTGGTTCTGCTTTGAGCAGGGGGTTGAACTAGATGACCTCCTGAGGTCTCTTCCAACCGAATCTTCCATGATTCTATAACTTTTTAATGACTTTATAACAAGGCACAGTATCGCAGAGTTATAAGTATTTTGGAACCCTAGCATTCCTTAGTGATATCCAATCTGCTCAAATGAATGCCTTGTTTTAAGGAATACTAACAATGTTCAGAATAGCTATAGCTTTAAACTAATTGTTTAGCTGCAGAGCACATGAAAGTGAGAATTTGGGAAATCTTTCAGAAAATGGGAATGTCCACATCTTTAAAAGCTGGTATTGCAGTCCAAAAAAATCTGTTCATTAAACAACTTCAGCACTTAACAGTTTTATGCTGCTTTTAGGTATTGGCCTATATATGTGGACGGCATTGAGATTAAAACTGGTTTGGGGGTTTTGCTGAGCCGTCATAAGAGGCATATAAGAATAAAGCAAGTAAACTTTGACAAAAGAAAAAAGTCTATTGTTGGACCGTAACCCTGTAACAGATATTCCCTACAGTGACTCCAACAGTATTGCCGTCATACTTCCTTTTTGTTTAATCTTGCTATGTAAAATAAAATTGAGTCAGGCACTTAGACCAAACATCTAGCCTTGAATATATGATCTGACTCTTGTTTTGTTTCCATAAGGTTCTTCTTTGGAAGCAGTAACTACCTGTGAGCTGTGTAAAGAGAAGTTGCATCTTAATCTTGAGGATTTTGATATTCATGAACTCTATAGGGCACATGCAAATGAACAAGTTAGTATATTTTGCCTAATTTGGTAAGTGTCTGTCTAGTGCTGGAAGTACAGTTTTTTTGTTTTGTGTTTTTCTTTTTTTTAAAGAAAAATTGGTCAGATACCATGTACAGAATATAAATTTATTTAGGCCATATTCTGTCCCCTGTCTAAGTGGAGCAAAATAAATGAGAATTGGCTGCAGATTCTCAACATAGTCCCTAGTAGGCATAGACCCAATATAGATTCCACCTTGTAGTCTCTGTTTTTAGCAGTTACTCTGCTTGATTTATCTGAAATAAGTTTATATGAACCTAGAAATACTAGTATGAACCTAAGATCAAATTCCAGATGGATTCAAGGTGGTAGTCTAGCTTTCTGCATACTTAAATGTCCACATTGCATGCATGACACTATTAAAGGCCCAAAAGCAAGCTATTCCGATGGTTAGGAAAGATAGAAAATGTGGCAAAAGACCACCATGGCTTAACCACGAGATCTTGCGTGACCTACAAAATAAAAAAGCGTCATATAAAAAATGGAAATTAGGTCAGATTACAAAGGACGAATATAGGCAAATAACACAGGAATGCAGAGGCAAGATTAGAAAGGCAAAGGCACAAAATGAACTCAAACTAGCTATGGGAATAAAGGGAAACAAGAAGACTTTTTATCAATACATTAGAAGCAAGAGGAAGACCAAGGACAGGGTATGCCCACTGCTCAGTGAGGAAGGGGAAACAGTAACGGGAGACTTGGAAATAGCAGAGATGCTTAATGACTTCTTTGTTTCGGTCTTCACTGAGAAGTCTGAAGAAATGTCTAATATAGTGAATGCTTACGGGAAGAGGGTAGGTTTAGAAGATAAAATAAAAAAAGAGCAAGTAAAAAATCACTTAGAAAAGTTAGATGCCTGCAAGTCACCAGGGCCTGATGAAATGCATCCTAGAATACTCGAGTTAATAGAGGAGGTATCTGAGCCTCTAGCTATTATCTTTGGGAAATCATGGGAGACGGAGATTCCAGAAGACTGGAAAAGGGCAAATATAGTGCCCATCTATAAAAAAGGGAAATAAAAACAACCCAGGAAACTACAGACCAGTTAGTTTAACTTCTGTGCCAGGGAAGATAATGGAGCAAGTAATTAAAGAAATCATCTGCAAACACTTGGAAGGTGGTAAGGTGATAGGGAATAGCCAGCATGGATTTGTAAAGAACAAATCGTGTCAAACTAATCTGATAGCATTCTTTGATAGGATAACGAGTCTTGTGGATAAGGGAGAAATGGTGGATGTGATATACCTAGACTTTAGTAAGGCATTTGATACGGTCTCGCATGATATTCTTATAGATAAACTAGGAAAGTACAATTTAGATGGGGCTACTATAAGGTGGGTCCATAACTGGCTGGATAACCGTACTCAGAGAGTAGTTATTAACGGCTCCCAATCCTGCTGGAAAGGTATAACAAGTGGGGTTCCGCACGGGTCTGTTTTGGGACAGGCTCTGTTCAATATCTTCATCAACGATTTAGATGTTGGCATAGAAAGTACGCTTATTAAGTTTGTGGACGATAGCAAACTGGGAGGGATTGCAACTGCTTTGGAGGACAGGGTCAAAATTCAAAATGATCTGGACAAATTGGAGAAATGGTCTGAGGTAAACAGGATGAAGTTCAATAAAGATAAATGCAAAGTGCTCCACTTAGGAAGGAACAATCAGTTTCACACATACATGGGAAGAGACTGTCTAGGAAGGAGTATGGCAGAAAGAGATCTAGGGGTCATAGTGGACCACAAGCTTAATATGAGTCAACAGTGTGATACTGTTGCAAAAAAAGCAAACGTGATTCTGGGATGCATTAACAGGTGTGTTGTAAACAAGACACGAGAAGTCATTCTTCCGCTTTACTCTGCGCTGGTTAGGCCTCAACTGGAGTATTGTGTCCAGTTCTGGGCACCGCATTTCAAGAAAGATGTGGAGAAATTGGAGAGGGTCCAGAGAAGAGCAACAAGAATGATTAAAGGTCTTGAGAACATGACCTATGAAGGAAGGCTGAAGGAATTGGGTTTGTTTAGTTTGGAAAAGAGAAGACTGAGAGGGGACATGATAGCAGTTTTCAGGTATCTAAAAGGGTGTCATCAGGAGGAGGGAGAAAACTTGTTCACCTTAGCCTCCAATGATAGAACAAGAAGCAATGGGCTTAAACTGCAGCAAGGGAGATTTAGGTTGGACATTAGGAAAAAGTTCCTAACTGTCAGGGTAGTTAAACACTGGAATAGATTGCCTAGGGAATTTGTAGAATCTCCATCTCTGGAGATATTTAAGAGTAGGTTAGATAAATGTCTTTTAGGGATGGTCTGGACAGTATTTGGTCCTGCCATGAGGGCAGGGGACTGGACTCGATGACCTCTCGAGGTCCCTTCCAGTCCTAGAGTCTATGAGTCTATGATAAAAACGCTTTACAACTCCACGATTTCTAATTATCTTTGTAGACAAAGTGAAAAATTTCCCCCTAAAATTTGCTATCCTGCTGCTTGCCCCACCTAGACAAAAACAAAAATGGGGCCCTGAAATAGTCACTCACTGCTTAAGATATCAGCATACTTAAAAAGGAACACGAACACACTTTGGGTGTGCATATAGTGTATTTTTTATTACTAGACACATAAGTATCATACAGATGGCTACTAAGAAAGTACAAAGTTTTGTTCAAAGGATTTTCCTACACTTTTAGCTTGGTACTTTACCTTTGTGAATATAGTACAACCTGAGTTATGTGAATAATTTCAAATAACTTAAATTTCCAGTAATCTGGAAATTTCATAATTGTTGAATAAGGAGGACATGACCCGATTTATGCATAGTAAGAAAACTGAAAGCTGAGGTTTGCATTATGTGTACTCTGAATCATATCTCAACCCAGACACCTATGTGGATGTACCAGAGGAAAAATCAGATACTTTTAAGTAACTATAAGAATCCAGTCACTTGGGGCCAGATCACAAATGTACTATTTGCATCGGTTAGCAGATACTCACAGGAGTAGTCTAATTGAAATCAGTGGGACTATGCCTGGAGTAATTGCTTGCTGGTGGGAGTAAGGGATTTGCAATTTGTTCCTAAGGAACTGACTCTTTTAAAAAACTGTTGCAACACTATTGTATGCGGTATAGTTATAGACTTTTCAGTCCCAGGAGATTAGAGACACAAAATAGGTGAGGTGGTATCTTTTATTGGACCACCTTCTGTTTGTGAGAGAGACAAAACTTTCAAGCTTGTCTTTCTCACCAGCAGAAGTTGGGCCTGTAATTGCTACAATAGTCATTTCAAGTTCTTTTGTATTACCCTACTTTAAAACCTTTTCTCTGCCATTAATCATTAACTATTGAAAGTTAGTTTTCCCCTCCCCCTCCTTTACTAGATGAAGTTGCATACATTTTTCCTGTTATCTTTCAATAGCTCTCTCCAGTTGGGAAAAGAGAGGTTAGAGGGCATTTTTGCTTTCTGCTATTCAGCACTAAAGTGAGCTAATAGTTTTGGGATCTATGAAAAGGACTGCTTAAGCCATAAAAAGCCCTGATCCTCAAATCTTTGATCATAGACTACTCTCATTGACTTCAGTGCAAGTTCTTGTGTGAGTAAAATCTGTTTGCATGAATAAGAGTCTTGAGATCAGGCCTAAGCAGTTATTAGTTATGATTTCATAATTACTTGGAGCACTAAGATCAGAATGTAGTAGGAGATAGTTTAAAGCCTCTGCATCTGTCATCCTCCCTCAGCATACTACCATTGAAACTTGACACTGGTATGCTTTTCATATTGCTTATACAAAAAAGTTTGATTTGTTGAATTTTTCTTCTGTCCCCTTCAAGGCAGACTATGAATTTATCAGCTCTGGTCTCTACCTTGTAGTGTTATTACACTTGTGTGAACAACGCTTTTCTGATATGCTGGGAACTGCAAGTGAGGCCAGCACACGTGTCAGGGTGAGTGTCTCATTTTGTGGGTGGCATTGCTTGCTTGTATAAACATTCAGGTTATTTGGTGAGTTGTTACCTTGCTATGCTCATACACTTAACAGCTCATTTCCTGTGTACTTTATTTTGTAACCTCTAAAATGTGGTCATATAGTCTAGCATAATGGGGCCATGATTTTAATTGGGGCTTCTAGGTGCTACCATAGTACAAGTAATAATGATAAAAATCATAGTTCCTGTCTTTGTGAGAATTGCATCATGCAGTATTAAAATAGTCTTGTCAGCAAAATACACTTTTATTAGTGGTTAAAAGAAACAGGGCATTGAATATTTTAGTGGTCTGGTATGATAATGAAAACGGGGAGGGATAGCTCAGTGGTTTGAGCATTGGCCTGCTAAACCCAGGGTTGTGAGTTCAATCCTTGATGGGGCCCACTTAGGGATCTGGGGCAAAAATCAGTACTTGGTCCTGCTAGTGAAGGCAGGGGGCTGGACTCAATGACCTTTCGAGGTCCCTTCCAGTCCTAGGAGATAGGCACATCTCCTACTATTATTATAGTGTATTCAAAAAGTCAAAATTTAATTTCACAGAAGTCTTAGAGAAGTCTTAACTGGAAAAAATCTGATTACAAAATCTCCAATTGTACAAGATGTACAATTCCAAATATCAAAATCACAGATGTACTCAACCAGTCTTAAAGATACCACACTACACTAATATCCCTTTATTATAGTACTAGGGCCTGAACCGGTAAACCCCCATCTGCAGGATTTGGCCCTCAGTTTGCACTTCTGTATTACATTGTAGCTTGTCAATTTAGAGTGCAAGTCAAGAAATAACTGGAGGAAACTCTTACTAGTCATATGATTGGATATTTATCCTAAAATTGGTGCTCATTTAGGAGTATAATAAACGATGCACTAGTAATTCAGTACCAGGGGAAATCTTTCTTTGACCGGAGTCTGATGCAGCAACCTAGTTATATAGCTAGAAGCTCTTTGATATCCTATAATGGAAAAAAGCTCTTTAGCAAATTAGCTATTGAAAAGCTAGTCCTTTTAACAAGAAGCAAAACTGTAGAAAGTGTGAACTTATTCCATGAGACCTTCAAATGACCAGCACATGGCCATGTCTGGTTTTGGTGTTTCAGATAGTATGCCTAGACTTAAGCATTTGGGGTAGGGAACTTGTTGGCACTAATCTCCTACTGCACAGGGTCATGTACATTTATGGTGCTATACATATAAAGTATATTCTTATCACTACAACTTTCAATGTATGGTGTATTGAATGTGGTTCTGAAGGCAGCTATAACTATAATAATTAGTAAATTTTAATTGCTATAAATCTAGGTTCAGATTTTCAATGATGCCATGGGATTTGTATACCCCATTTTCATGAAAGTTAATGGGAAACAGGGCACTCAACTCCCTCAGAGCTTTGAAAATCTCCACCTTAATCTTTTAAAGCATTGAAGTTATTAGTGACTTCTTTTATTGTATTTTAAGCCTTCTATTTACTATAGTTTGCATAGGTTCTTTAATGTAGATTCTGACCATCTAGTCAAGTGCGTTCTACTTCCCCATAAAATCCCACTATATTCAGATTAATGTAGATGAAACTAGTTCACGTAATCAAGTAAACATTACTCATTAGATCAATTTATATACTGAGTTGCATTTAGAATAGATAAACTAAAAATTACATTTTGTAACTCTAGGAACCAAATAGTTTTTATTAAAGTTTTTCCCATTTCCATAACTGACTGTATATTTGACTCTTAAATGAGACATGTCTTCCAGAATATAGAGCATGCACATGACACCATTGACTTCACTGTCAGGATTCTTTTTGACACAGTGGAGATTCACACTTCCAGTTGGTATTACACAAATAGTCTGATACAATGTGCCTTATTTTTTTAATAACTTAATCTTTGTACTGATGGTTTATGCTGATAAGGGCATAGTGACTCCTTTGGAAAGGGCTTTGGGGTTAAAGGCATAAAATGCATTTTTTTTTCCTTAAAGAAGAAAGCAAACCTCTGTGCTAATTTGTTGCAAATTTCTGCAGATTATTTTTGCAACATTTAAATTATTTTCTCTTTACCTTGTTTCTAGTTTATTAACCTTGCAAGAACTCTTCAGGCACATATGGAAGATATTGAAAGTAGGTGGCTTTTCCTTTCTAGATACGTTCAGTTTCACTTCAGGTTAAACCAGCATAGGGAAACTACACTGAAAATAATCCTGCTTGATATAGAATCAAACACAAATGCTGAAGCTGGCTTGTGAGTTTATACGGCAGTGCCTGTTTCATCATGTAACACTGGAAGGGTGTTGGGAGTGAATTGGCATCTAGATTAAGGGCTCAGATTAGCTTTCCTAAATGTTTATAGTCTGTTGGGGAGTGGATTTTTTTTTTTTTGAGACCAGTAGGACTATCCTCTGTAATTGAAGCCTGTGCATAACAGTACCAAGATTCTTTAATTATTCAGATTAACTTGTCTTCATTTATTGGAGTAATTAGTTCCCAAACTGTAGTTTGTGGTCACTTGGTGATGACCTGCAGCCTGTTCCCTTTTTATAGGGGTTTTGTTAGAGGAAGGCAGCTTAAATTGCATTTGAGACTGCTCAGGTGATGCACATCGCTCCCTCTCCGGCTCCCCTAACCTGAACCATTTTGGCTATGCCTCTGTCAGCACCTGCTTCTGTGATACACACTGGTCAGTTGCAAGACCTCTAGCAGAGTGAAAGTATAGCGACTGGGTAAATTTTTCACTACCTCATTCCTGTGCCCTGGGCTACGGTGGCAGAAGCCTGTGTAGCCTAGTGCTTAAACTTGCATGGATCTAAATGTTGTCTTTTGCTTGTTTGCTACGTGTAGACATTGGAAAGATATGGATGACTGCTTTGATTTGTCAACCTCAGTGTATGGATGACTCTTTTTATAGAAAAATGGAATACAGGTCATAAGGCATGAATATGATGATTTCCATCCATGAGAGGAAGTGTTTGAAGTACTATAGGGATAGTTCTTTGCTTGTGCTGCAGGACACAAATTATGATTTAGTTTCATGAGCCTGAATGCATGACTTCATATGGTAATGGTCTAGTTGTTAGCTAGCTAGTATTTTTCTAAAACAAAGGTGACCAGAATTTTTTAAAATAACTTATTCCTTGTTTAGGTAATTGTGTTCCTTTTATAGAACAAATGAATTCTGGAATGAGCCTTGTTTCTCCTTGAGTTTGATCTGCAGAGAATTTGACAGATGATTTATCAGTTGGCATAAACATTGAGTTTGGGAGTCTGAAATTGTGCATTAAATATGCTCTCCCTCAAGTCTTTATAAAATAATTTAGTTTTTGAGGGGAAGGGGAGATTTGAGGCCAGACTTCCCTTTTAACTTAGGCTTGGCACAATTGAATTTAAATTGGTAGTCCATCAGTAAATGTTGAATTTACCTGACACAGAAATCAATGGAAAAAAATGTCAATCAATAATAGCAGTCTGTGAGTGCAGGTTTCCTACACCCACAGGGATGTGGCATCATTGGTGTGCAGAAAGCCCTCTGCAGCCCCACGGTAGTGGCCCGGTTCACTCACTCACACTCTCTCTCTCTCTCTCTGGGCGTGTGAGAGTTGTCCCCAGAAAAGAGGTGTTCAGCAGTGGGTGACCTCCCCCACTCTTAGGGGCTTGTCTTCCTCGCTGTAGTCCTGGCCAGAAATATCTGTTCAGTCCCACCAGCACCACAGCCTTCCCTGCACCCTCGGCTTCCAGGGATCCAGTTTCCCCAACAATGCAGGGAATCATCTGTAGCCCTGCTGTGAAAAATGTATTAAACTGATAAAATCGGGGGAGGGAAGGTTAAAAATAAATACTGATTGAATTTACAACCAAAAAAAAAAAAAATTGAATTGTCACAGCTACTTATATTGCAGCTATTCATGAACAATTTGTTCCTGCATGCAAGTAGATTTATTCAGGATGGTTCAAAAGTTCTTACACTGACATCTTAGTTTTCCATATAGATGATCCTATCTCCCACTTTAGTATGAAAAAAAGAATTTCAGCAAGTATGCTATAACATAGCACTAAACAGTTTAGGGCACTTAACAGTAAAGGAAAAGTAGTTATACAATTGCATTGCTCACCCAAAAAGTGGTTGCACTTCTGTGGTGGTGGAAGATTCCTGTGTGTACACACACATTTTAGAGCATGTCAGGATGAGTGTTGCATAGATATACGTTACTATTTTTTTTCAGGTTGCAAATGGGTATTCTTTCCTCTGTGTCCCTCTCATGCAGCCCTATATAAATTTCTACCACAATTTTCTATAGCACATAGTACTAGAGAATCTCTGAAAACTAGGAAAATTGTTACTTCGAAGCAAAAATAAGTGACACAGCATGGCTGACAGCTTCATAAAACTATCAGTTTTCTAAAGTATCCTCTCTGTTTGGGATAATGAATCTTTTTAGATATTTTAGAAATACCTGAATATACTTTGTTCACTTTGACTTTTTTCATCCCCACAACCACCACTGCTATGGTGTTTCCCTGCCATAGCTACTGGTGTTAGTCACCATAAAGAAGGGCTAGTTTATACTCAGGCTTAAGCAGGTACAGGTGTTTGGGTTTTTGTTTTTGTTTTTTTTGCCAATGGCAGCTGCATGTAATGTTGGTGATACATTTTTCTAGGAGCCTGCATTCAAACTTGGAAAATCTTGCATTTTAACATGCATTTGAATGGTCTGATTCTTGTGATAGAAAATTCTGAATTTTGGTATTATAAATTAAATCTCTTCTATTCACATTTAAACTAAAAGCCATTTTAATTCTACATTTTACAGACCTTTAAGAAGGCTTTTGATTGTACTATATTGTTCCAACAGCTTCAGAGGATGATTCCGAAGACAGTGATGCTGGCAGAAGTTTTGACACTGCTTAATGCTGCAAGAGCCAAACAGAAGTGCTGCAAAGATGCTGAACTAGCAAGAAAGTACCATCAATATGCATTTATTTTTTGCTCTCTTTAGTAGAAAGCGCATTGAATATTACTATAATTTTTTTAAAGCATTACTGAACTCAATCTGTTGCTGCATACCAGAACATAAACAGTGAATCTGAAAACTATTCAGCAAGGTGTGCAAGAGTTAGATATACCACGCTGTATCCACTTTGAGATTGGATCTTATGCCTTGTTTTGAAAAAGTAGATTTTAAATATTTAAGGAAGTCATATCTCCCTTTCTATTAACGTCTTACTGTAGTCAGATTGCTGGATTGGTCTATCAAGTGTTTCTCCTATATTGGTAATTGTGTGTTTTGGGGTGGCGGGACCCATGTACTTATAGCATAAATTTTCCTTTTAAAAATGCTTATGTTGTAGTTTCTTATAATCACTTGCTTCCAGTGTTAACATAGGATGAATGGGTACTGTAAAACTACAGTGTTCAGTTTCCAAATTTTATTTGAAGAGTGTTAAACTCAATAGCAATAAGAACTTGCAAGGGGCTTATACTATTAAGTGTTAATGATGGCTTTTTTTATGTACTTGGAAATTTGAGATTATATTTGATATTATGTGGATATTCCATTAAGGAAATATTGCAGCTGTAAACTCTCTTGCATTTTGGCATTCCTGGCAGAAATGCAACTTGATAGGATTTAAAATCTTAATTGACCTGTTTAGTTTAAAAACCTTTTTTAGATCCCACATTCACTGTTAAAGCACTGGTTATATCAATGTGTTTTCTAGTGTTGTCACTTCTTTATAAATAAAGATGATGCATAGAACCACGCTGGAATGTTCCTTTTTTAAACATGGGTAACTGTAGAATGGTCTCCCTAAATTTAACATGGTAGCAAGATCTGCACATCTCACCTTGTAAGTCTGGTAACATATAGACTGTCTTAATGTTCTCTGTATAACCTGGGGAACAATTTACTGGTATAAAAAATAATACCACTCTGGGAAGAAGTTAAGAATGTATATGCAACCTGTCATGTACAGAAAAAAGAGCCTTTCTGTAGGATACTTAAAATTATCTAGGGTCAGATCCCTACCTAATTTTTTTTTTTTTTTTTTTTTACAGCTGCATTTGGTTAGACACATCTGTCAAGGAGTAGATTACTAGTGACAACTTTTTCAAGGGAAACAGATACATAACATGGTCAAGGAGAGTCCCTCTATTCCAACTAAATCTCTTGTTCGATACCATTATAAGAAGAATTCTTCCTTCAAACTCAATTTGTAATATGCATAAGCACTCTAGAATCTACCAATTCTGAGATTAAAAGCTGCCCTATTGGATTATCTAGGAAGTCCACTGCCAACACAGGCCAGTTCTTGACAGTGTATAGCTGAAACAAGTTTTAAGTGACTAGTAACATGGCTTCTGCTACTTCCTGCCATGGAGGAGGTGCGGTCACTTAAGACTTCCCTACTAGGCCTAAGCAACATTTTGCTGGGCCCAGGACAAATTCATAACACAGGCTCCTATCCCATCCTATACAGACAGACACTAATGAAAGAAAAAATATTTTATTTTTGAAAGGGCACACACACAGGCCTTAATCACTTTACAACTTTAGTCTGGCCTTTTTCATTGCAAAATCACAAACTATCTTACTACATTTTTTTTTTAGGTCACACACAGACAAAACAACAACATGACAAGTGTTACCTGTGCTAGAGTAGATAATCTACAGTTTTTGATGAGTGCTAGCTTGCTGAAACTATTTTCAGCTTCTGCCTATCACCAGCAGTGTACAAAACATTCTTAAGACTATGTACGCTTCACTGAAAATTACTTGTTTTTTTGTTAATCTCCTTAAGTAAGATAAGTAATGGCAGTTCAAGTTCCTTCCCAAAAGTAGATTTTTTTTAGCTAGTCTTGCAGAATCTTTTTTCTTGTATGAAGTCTTGCATTTGAGAAAAAATTCAGGAAAACTGGAGCCATCCACATCTTTTGGTCTTGACTTCTGAACTTCTGAATTTTGAAAATGCAGTACACCAAATTAAAAAAATTGATTATTAATCTAATGTGTTTAGCCACAATTCTGAATCTAAAAAAAAAAAAAAAGATGGAAACCCCAACCCCTCTCCCCCCCCAACATGCATCAGTAAGGAATGCAGCACTACGTTCTCTTACTTGTTGAAAACTTGAGTCTGATGGTACTATTATCATGATTACCTTTGGAAGTCATTAGATTGGAATCACTATTCATCTGGCTGCTGTCCTTCAATTTCCACAGTCTCTATATTGAAATCACCACAATATTTCTGTTTTTCTTCATTTGATTTCCCAGTTTGTGCAGTGCGTGAACCAGGCTGTCGAGGCCTTATCTGACTAGAAAAATTAGACCATTGATTGACATCCTTCAGCTTCTTTTCTTTAAACTCTTGGTGTTTCTGGCTGTCTGATTTGTATTTATAGCCAGACATGGCAATATTAGTGATACACCTGTGATCAATGCCCTCTATGCAGCCTGAAGGTACTGTTATGTGTCTCAACCCTTTTAGGCACCCCGCAAGACTAGCTCACTGTTCAGAATGTTGCTTCTGTTCAAATACCACAGCTGATGGGCTCAGGTAGATTGCAAGATCTAGATGCTGCATAGATCCACAGGTACAATCAAACATAATGAGATTATATAAGTAATGTTTAGTCAAACTCAAACATCTAAAATTTTAGCCTGATTTTTTTTCCTCATGGTGATAGATGAGCTTGTGGCCCTCTGCCTAGGCCCCTTGGTGGATCAGGCCCCCGTAATGTATTCCCACCATTTCACCTCACTTCACTTGGGGCCTGCTTAAACTGAATTAAAAAAAAAAAATCTAGCTTCCGTTACCACTGAAGCTCACACATACTTACATTTTGTTGTGCACTCTGAACAGACTAGTTTTCCTCTAGTGAGGTTTACTTCTTAAGTTTGCATAAGTGAGCACGATTACTGCTGTCATGCCTGTGGGTATGTACATCTACACTTAAAACAAAAAAACAATTTGGGTTAGCCTCCCCAGGTTGCTAACTTGGGTTTAGACAGCAGTGTAGACATATCAACTGATGTTTTAATTCAAGTTAGCAGCTCAAATTCAACCCCACACTCACTTATAGGCTTTAACAAGTTCCTAACCCAAGTTAATAGTTATCTCCATTACTGTTTTAACATGGGTTAGTGAACCAGAGTTAAGACTTCTTTGAAAAGTGGACAGCACCCATCTATACTTCACAGGAATATGAACACTTAATACAATCCTCCTAATCGGTCTATGGAATTTGAGAATGATGTTTCTCTTGTTCAGTGATTTGACAATCCACAGACTGGAGTACTACCTTCAGTGCTTGCTTGCTTGAGTTTGTATAGCTGAGAATGTTGCCAAGGGCGGTGGGGGGGGGGGGGGTGTTACTTGATCCAGAATGTCTGTACATAAACCAGGAAAGCTCTTAGCTTTGCTACCACATTTTGGATATAACTGTAAACTTAGATCTAGGGTGTCTCAACTCTGCACCAGCATGCAGGAGTAGCTTATACTGCTGTAAACTCAGAGAAGAGCTTCCATTCAATTACTTAGTGCACTGCTTGTTCATGATTAGTATCTTTAACACTAGGGATAGGTGCTGTCCTTTTAAAGGCTAGGCTCAGGCAAATTTGAATGACACCTTGAGAATTTTCCCTGGAAAATTCTCTACAGGAATGAATACTGCTGAATACCTCAACAAACATAGATTCATAGATTCTAGGGTCAGAAGGGACCGATGTGATCATCTAGTCCGACCCCCTGCACAAAGCAGGCCACAGAACCCTACCCATCCACTTCTATAACAAACCCCTAACCTATGCCTGAGTTACTGAAGTCTTCAAATTGTGGTTTGAAGACCTCAAGCTGCAGAGAATCCACCAGCAAGTGACCCATGCCCCACGCTGCAGGGGAAGGCGAAAAACCTCCAGGGCCTCTGCCAATCTGCCCTGGAGGAAAATTCCCTCCCGACCCCAAATATGGCGATCAGCTAAACCCTGAGTATGTGGGCAAGCCTCACCAGCCAGCACTCAGAAAAGAATTCTCTGCAGTAACTCAGATCCCATTCCATCACCAACCACTGGGCATACCTATCTGGCGATAATCAAAGATCAATTGCCAAAATTAGGCTCTCCCATCATCCAACCCTTCCATAAACTTATCAAGCTTAATCTTAAAGCCAGATATGTCTTTTGCCCCCACTACTCCCCTTGGAAGGCTGTTCCAGAACTTCACTCCTCTAATGGTTAGAAACCTTCATCTAATTTCAAGTCTAAACTTCCTAGTGTCCAGTTTATACCCATTCGTTCTTGTATCTACATTGGTACTAAGCTTAAATAATTCCTCTCCCTCCCTAATATTAATCCCTCTGATATATTTATAAAGAGCAAGCATATCCCCCCTCAGCCTTCTTTTGGCTAGACTAAACAAGCCAAGCTCTTTGAGTCTCCTTTCATATGACAGGTTTTCCATTCCTCGGATCATCCTAGTAGCCCATCTCTGAACCTGTTCCAGTTTGAATTCATCCTTCTTAAACATGGGAGACCAGAACTGCACACAGTATTCCAGGTGGGGTCTCACCAGCACCTTATATAACGGTACTAACACCTCCTTATCTTTGCTGGAAATACCTCGCCTGATGCATCCTAAAACCGCATTAGCTTTTTTAACGGCCATATCACATTGGCGGCTCATAGTCATCCTGCGATCTACCAATACCCCAAGGTCCTTCTCCTCCTCTGTTGCTTCCAACTGATGCGTCCCCAATCTATATCTAAAGTTCTTATTATTAATCCTTAAGTGCATGACCTTGCACTTTTCACTATTAAATTTCATCCTATTACTATTACTCCAGTTTACAAGGTCGTCCAGATCTTCCTGTATGATATCCCGGTCCTTCTCCGTGTTAGCAATACCCTCCAGCTTTGTGTCATCCGCGAACTTTATTAGCACATTTCCGCTTTTTGTGCCAAGGTCAGTAATAAAAAGGTTAAATAAGATTGGTCCCAGAACCGATCCTTGAGGAACTCCACTAGTAACCTCCTTCCAGCCTGACAGTTCACCCTTCAGTACGACCCGTTGTAGTCTCCCCTTTAACCAGTTCCTTATCCACCTTTCAATTCTCATATTGATCCCCATCTTTTCCAATTTGACTAATAATTCCGCATGTGGAACCGTGTCAAATGCCTTACTGAAATCAAGGTAAATTAGGTCTACCGCATTTCCTTTGTCTAAATAGTCTGTCACCTTCTCAAAGAAGGAGATCAGGTTGGTTTGGCACAATCTACCTTTAGTAAAACCATGTTGTACTTTGTCCCAATTACCATTGACCTCAATGTCCTTAACTACTTTCTCCTTCAAAATTTTTTCCAAGACCTTACATACTACAGATGTCAAACTAACAGGCCTATAGTTACTCGGATCACTCTTTCTCCCTTTCTTAAAGATAGGAACTACGTTAGCAATTCTCCAGTTGTACGGTACAACCCCTGAGTTTACTGATTCATTAAAAATTCTCGCTAACGGGCTTGCAATTTCATGCGCCAGTTCCTTTAATATTCTCGGATGAAGACTGTCCAGGCCCTCCGATTTTGTCCCATTAAGCTGTTCAAGTATGGCTTCTACCTCAGCTGTGGTAATATCCACCTCCAGATCCTCATTACCGTTTGTCATCCTTCCATTACCCCTAAGCTCCCCATTAGCCTTATTAAAGACTGAAGCAAAGTACTTATTTAGATATTGGGCCATGCCTAGGTTATCCTTAACCTCCTTTCCATCCTCAGTGTGTAGCGGTCCCACTTTCTTCGTTTTCTTCTTATTTATATGGCTATAGAACCTTTTACTATTGGTTTTAATTCCCTTTGCAAGGTTCAACTCTACTTGGCTTTTAGCCTTTCTCACTTTATCCCTACATGTTCTGACCTCACTAAGATAGCTTTCCTTGCTAATCCCACCCTTCTTCCACTCCTTGTAGGCTTTCTGCTTTTTCTTAATCACCTCTCTGAGATGCTTGCTCATCCAGCTTGGTCTACAACTCCTGCCTATGTTTTTTTTCCCCTTTCTTGGGATGCAGGCTTCCGATAGTTTCTGCAGCTGCGACTTAAAGTAATTCCAGGCCTCTTCCGCATTTAGATCCACAAGTTCTTCAGTCCAATCCACTTCCCTAATTTCCTTAATTCTTTAAAGTTAGCCCTTTTGAAATCAAAAACCCTAGTCCCAGATCTATTTTTGTTTATCCTTCCATCTAGTTTGAACTGAATTAGCTCATGATCACTCGAACCAAGGTTGTCCCCTACAACCATTTCTTCTATGAGGTCCTCACTGCTCACCAAAACCAAATCAAAAATGGCATCTCCTCTTGTCGGTTCTTCAACTACTTGGTGAAGGAATCCATCAGCTATCACATCCAGAAAAATCTGAGCCCTACTATTCTTGCTAGCACTTGTACTCCAGTCTATATCTGGGAAGTTAAAGTCTCCCATGATCAGACATTTCCCATTAGTGTTTACTTCCTTAAAAAACATTAAAGAGGTCTCTATCCATATCCAAATCAGATCCCGGCGGTCTGTAGCACACCCCAAGCAGTATCTCAGGGGAGGCTCTAGTAGCTTTCTTTCCCAGTATGATTTTTGCCCAGACAGAGTCTGTCTTGTCCATTCCATCACTTCTTATTTCTTTACAGTTAACTTCCTCATTGATGCACAATGCTACTCCACCACCTTTGCCTTTATTTCTATCTTTCCTAAACAGCACATAGCCTTCAATACCTGTACTCCAGTCATGACTACTATTCCACCACGTTTCCGTTATCCCTATATCATCTGGTTTCACTTCCTGCACCAGTAGCTCTAGTTCCTCCATTTTGTTCCCTAGGCTCCTCGCATTAGTGTACAGACATCTTAATTTTTGCTGTTTGGCTTCACTCACATTCTGTACCCTGTTAGACACAGACATTCTACCACCAACATCAGCTGTTAGTCTGTTATCTACACTACCCTTCCTCCTTATGCCAATTCTTCTGTCCATAGCTGTATCCCCTCTTACTTTGTTTACTTCCCTCTCAAGGTTAAATTCCGGCGTGGAGATCTCCCGAACATCTCCCAACCATCTCACCCAAATTTCTAGTTTAAAGCTCTCTTAATCAGGTCGGCGAGCCTCCATCCTAGAAGTCTATTTCCCTCCTTGCTCAGGTGAAGTCCATCCCGAGACAACAGTCTTCTGTCCGTAAATGCTTCCCAATGGCCGTACATCCCAAAGCCCTCCTTATAGCACCACTGCCTGAGCCATCTGTTGATCGCCATAATCTTGTCACACCTTTGTCACCCTTCTCTAGGAACCGGCAGAATCCCACTGAACGTTCTATTCAGCCCTTAGACAACATACATCCTAGTGCCACTCATATGAATGTTTAAAATGTTTCGTGTATCTTAATCTTAATCACCTTTTAGCGGACAAAAGGATTAGAGCAGCAGAAGTCCCTTCAGGGAAAATCTCCAACAGGTGAAAAAAGAGCAAGAGGCAAAACAACAGGTTTGGTGCGCAATAAGAACATCAAATGCATAATGAAAATAGAGAAGCAGTATGGAGCAAGACAGAATCAACAAAACAGCATGTGGAGGGAGGGGAAACAGGGAAGGTGGTACTGGGTGGAGCAATAGGCATGAAGCTCTCATGTTTGAACCATTCAGATTTTGTAAAAAGATTTGATGAGGAAGAGAGATGAGCGTGCCTATAAAACCTGAGCTCATATCACCTAAGAAGGTGAGGAACTGCAAAAAAGGAAGACTACTAATTTTCCTACTGCTCCTATTATTTTATATCTATAGAGAGTAAGGTCAGCCTGCATTTCTTTGCAGTTCCAATCCAGTTTCTGCTCAAGAAATACGAGGAGTCCGGTGGCACCTTAAAGACTAACAGCTTTACCCATGAAAGCTTATGCCCAAATGTTAGTCTTTACGGTACCACAAGTACTCCTCGTTGTTTTTGTGGATACAGACTTACATGGCTACCCCTCTGATACTTGCTCAAGAAATTAAGATTTAATTCCATTAAGTTCTGAAGGAAGCATACTGTATACATATAAATATTCTGTTCTGTATCATGCTGTTAACATCATTTACCAACTATTGCTTGGTATGTATCAAATCTACCTTCTCTAATACCAATTCCTTTGCTTCACAGAGATGTGGACCTCCCTTGAGAATCTTCACTCAAGGTTTTGGTCTTTTTGCAGTCTCACTGGGTAAAATGCAACATTTAAAAGCATAGAAAAGAAAATTTGTGGCAACAGAGTACACATGCACACAACAATCTTTCAGTTTTGTTTTATATATTAAAACAGTTGCAAGTTAGCCAGATGAACTCTTGGCAAACAGTTTACCCACTAGTTTCCCCCTTAAAAAATATAGGCTGACTACATATTGCAGGGTATAGAAAGCTAGTTTTGCAATCAAATAAGCATGGCTATAAATGATAGATGCTAAACCCTGATCAGTGGAGGCAGACCCCTGTTCCTGTGCAGAGACCGAATGATTTCTACGCAACTTTAAGGGTCTGCACAACTGGGACCAAGACTTGACATCTTAATCCTGCAGCTACAATTAGCTGCAAATACAAAACTAGAGAGTTTGTGAACATTTGGACTCAAATCCTAATTTGAACTGGGCAAATAATTTGAGGAATTTCACCTCCCTCTTTTAAATTGTTTGCAAGTAATTCGCAAATTTGCTTAGTTTTGTCTCAAATTACTCATTTTGGGTAATAGCTTTTTTTTTTTTTTTTTTTAAACCAGTTTCATGAATCTGAATGGTCTGAAGTTCAGACTGTTTTGACTGGATGCAGACCACGTAGCTCATTTTCTGTGCATTGACTGGAAGTTCTTTGAATTAAGGTTCAGTGCAAACACAAATTCAAATTTTCTTTCTATAATATTCATTAAAATGAGCTAGTCTTTCAAACTTTTATTTGCTAAAATATTCCACAGGCATGATTGGTTTTCATTAACACAGATGAAACAAATGAATTAAAAACCTGTTATGGAAATCTGCAGAATTTTTGAAATCTTAACGTTTAATTAAATGCTTGCTCTTTTCAGAATGACACTTCACTGAGACAGACCAACTCATACTCCAGGTATTTCCAGGTGCACTAAATACATTTGGAGAGAATTTTGAATATGAGCTCTGACAGCCCAATAGGAAATACTTTTGACTATTTTTAGTCTGTCTTCTCTATCTGTGTCCTAACAACTAGCACATTATTATGCGAGTAAAGTTATGCATGTGCTTACAGGACTGAAGCCTAAATATGGGTAAGATGTCACTTCTGGCATATAAATAAAATTGTATAATTTTACATTTTAAGCAGTATACTCATTTTCTTCATCTATTAGAACAGTTTCATCACTGTATGGCATTTCAGCTGTTGAATGGTGTGTTATACATAAAGCTCCAGAAGACATATTTCTTTTGTACAGGAACCAAAATAATGCTGCAGAAACTGTCACAACTATGGTAAAAATTATGACCAAGGTGGTAGTCAAAGCAGTTTTATCTGAAACAAAAGAAGATAGTGTTGTAAATAACCATTCATACACTAGGTATCTATACTAAAGGGGATATAAACATTAAGTGCACAGTTATCAAGTTTATTTTTTAATTAATTGCATTCATATTGTTTGTTCAGTGGCAGCACATGGAAACCTTGGGATTATTTGGCAAACATCCTAAACCATTAGCTCTTCCTTTCCTGTAATCTACTCTGTCTTCATAGCTGACTTTGTCGTCATTTAATTGCTTAGAAAAATTCCAACTGTTGGGACGTCTTTTCAAATCCCAGTTTCTACTCTTCACTTTCCAGAATTCTTTAATCAAATAAATATTCTGAAGTTAAAAAGGGATGAACTACTCTAGACATCACACATCACTAAAATAATGAATTAACTTCATTTTGGCAGAAGTATTTTATAGCTGTGTCTTTTTCCAAGGGATTAATTTAATCGCAAGAGTCGATCAAACGTAATGGAAGACCAAGTTACCATTCAGTTTGTGGTATTTTTCTGATCCCTCAGGGGGAAATTACTTGCGGAAATTGTACATTTACAGGTGTCAGGGAATTCAATTTAGAATGTGCTGCTTAGTGCTCATTATAGGAAAACCTGCTCCTCATGTACAATGTGGGTGTGGAGTTAAAAAAAAAAATTAAACTAGCACCCACTGATCCTGTGCCTTTCTTGACAAACAGAAAGAATCTGCAGTAGTCAAGGTCTGAGAATAGAATTTGCCCTTAAGTGTCACAAATACTGTGAAAATAGAAGAAAATATGGAGCTGTTGCCTAAAGGTGATCATTCTCTCTTTTCATTCCTCTTATTGCCTACTCGGCGTTTAAGTGGCTCCAAGAGCCTGCCATGGAAGGAGTATCTGCATAAGCTCTGAACAGACCAGCTGACAAGGGGAATTTAGATGCATGATTACATAGATCCATATTACGCCCTCCCCTCAGTATAAATCAAGAGTAACTCCACCCAGGTCAATGGAAGCTACTCCAGATTTACAAAGCTGTAAGGAGAGGATATGGCAGTGGTCACGTTCAACGACAAAGGAACTACTGTCTAAACCCACCCGTGTGAATTCTATTCCCCGCAAAAATAGCTACACAAAGCCTGATTATTAGAACTTGCAGCTGAGAAAGTGGGGATGACTTCCATCCTTTGAGCTCAGGAAAAACTAGTGCCTTTGATTATTTAAAAATTTAAACTAGTTCAGAAAGTTGTTTTTATCTGATTACAGCCATGGTTTGGTTCAACTGAAATGAGCAGTGACCCAGATATTTTTGAGCAAAACTACTCATTCAACAGCAAGGTTCTATTAGTTTCAGAGGAAAATATCCTGAATCAATCCAGATGCTTCAGAAATACTCCATTCAAGCTTATGTTAACCATTTAGTTCAAAACCTCCACAGATAAGAGGGTTTCTTCTGTATAAAGTGATAAGCTATTCAGATTTAAAGGGAGAAAAAGTAGCTTATTTAAAAAAATGTTAATTTATTTCTAGTTTTGATTAACTATTATGAACCTTATGCTATTTTGTTAAAATGGGACATTAACTGCCACCAGGTAACAGTGGGTTAACATTTGGCAGACAAGAAAAATTGCCTCATATCTATGTAAGTTATCTTCTAAGGTAGTCACTTTCTCCATTTTCTTTAATTGTTGTACAGGCCTCCTGACTCAATATTGATCCAATTAGCAAATATTTCATTGAGATAACTGAAAATTTCTTTTGAAGAAAATTAACTCCGTGTCCTGGAGATTATGTGATAAAAGTAATGCTGATTCCTGACTTGAAGAGGTTACTATGAGCTCAGATAGGGATGCCCTCTCTTGTATTGCACTACTGAAAATCTTACTCTGCTAAAATGATAAAATAATTGAAGTTATGGAACTGGTCAAGCAAAGTAACATATTTATAAATTGGTTCTGAATATGTATCTTATGACTAGTTAAGTTACATACTAGTTACACGTAGTAGAGCTAGCCCCAGCAAGGGACATTTGTTCCTGACCCCCTAATTTAAGGCTTGTGTCAGTACACAGGATGCCATGCTGCGTTTTTTAAAATGCTTCCTGTTACAAAAATATTTTCAGCTCACACCTATTTGTGCCACACATGGATGAAGGATAATTTTGAAGTATTTCTTTTTAAAATGCTGTTAACCTGTTGGGGCCTATTCATAGTGATGACACAACCATGTTAGCTGAAGTCATTTTTATGACAGAGTTTAAAAACAGTTTCCAAACACAATCCATTTTGAAGTGCAGGTGGGGCCTAAAAAGCACCTTAATTATCCATGCACACGTACAGCCAACAACCCTAGAGATCTGCTTCCCTCATCCTCTGGTCTGAAGACCATCTGTATGTTTTAAGTTGAATAATTTTAGTACATTCTGAAATCTCAGATGATTTAGCAAATGGAGGAGGTAGGTAGAAACTATGCAGAGGCCAGGATGAGAGAGTTGTGTCTAGGAAAGGAGAGGGATAAAGCTCCACTTGTTACTTTGAACAAACCCTTTAGGGGTTAGTCATAACAGCTGCAGGTTTGATAAAGAAAAAGAGAATTCCTATCAGTCTAGGGTTACCATATTTCAGGTTCCCAAAAAAGAGGACACTGTCAAAGGTGGGGGGAGGAGGAGGAGGAGCTGGAGGGGTATGTGTACTAGGAAGGGTACCTGGGGGAAGCTGGAGGGGGTACCTGCAACCTCATTCAAGCTAGGGGGCAGCGTCGCTCCCTCTCAGCATGCTGATGCAGGCCCAGGATAGAGTCAGCTGCCTTTGGGCCTCTCCCCCTCCCCAGGGATGGGCGCTGGGGCCTAGCTGGGTGGGATCCAACAGCTGTGGCTGCAGGGAAGAGACCAATCGGGGCATGAAGACAGTTCTTTCTGAGCTGCAACGTCTGCCCGCAAAAATCCCAGACACTGCCTCTTATTTAAAAAAGAGGTTGTGTCCAGGAAAACCCAGACATACGGTAACCCTATATCAGTTTATTCCTTTATCTATTTTACATCCAAGTGATAAACACGACTAACCATCCAAAGCGCGCTGGAAAATGTCAATCTGTGCAACCCTGCCCGACCTCTCTTCTAGCAGTGGGAATTTTACTAACCTCTTGCCTTTTGAAGTTCTAATATAAGTAATAAAGCTCTTTCCCTTCCTTGTGAAAGCTTAGTCTAATATTATAACAGAATATCAGCTGACATAATATGTATACACATCACCAAGATAAGGTAATAGACAAATAAATCAAGATGTGTAGTTCATAACCAGGAGAAATACAGTGTCTCCTTTTTTGGAGATGGGAGTTGGGAAGCAAGTGAGTGGGGCAGTGAATAACATCCATAAAAAGCCTGTAAACTTCAAGCAAAGGTATGCAAACACTCACCTGGTAAGTACTTCTTTTCATAAGCAACTATAAGAAAAAAAAGATTTAAAATTAGGTGTTTAGCTTGTTTCATGTTTGTATGGAATAAACTACTATTTTCAAAGAAAGTTAATTTTCATCACAGTTTTTGATGTGTAAGCAATTGAGGGAAGAAAGCACTCTCACTGGAAAAAGTTTACTTAACTGTATTAATAAAAAACGATGGTCCCACCACTCATGCAGATGTCCATGAAGTTAACAGAAAATGCAGAATAAGGTAACGTAAGTGTGGATGAGGAGAGATGTCATTTAAGTGTGAAACTAGGAGCCAGACTCTAATATTACTTCTATGACTGGCTTCTATATGTCCTCAGTCAAGTAACTTCGGCTCCCATCTACACCACTGGCCTTATTCTTCTCATTCGTCAGGGTAAGTGCCTTGCCTTCAACAGTTACTCCTAATTTGCACTGGTAAGAGAAGAGGACTAGGATCCTGTAAGTACAACTTTGTTTTTATAACCAGGTTGTGACATGCTCATCTGACTTGATTGCAACAAACATAGCTGCCAAGTGTCAACACTGAACCTTTTTTTTTCCCTCCACAACACACCAATGCATCTACATGGTTCCACATCCACATAACTTATGTTTCTAAAACTAACTGCAGTATAATGTATTATCATTGTAGTAGATGAGAGGCTATTGTAATTCCTGTTAATATATGGTTCTTCAATAAGGATTTTGAGACAGTAACACAGCAAACTCATGTTTTTAGATGTATTGTGTTGTCTTCTAGAAAACTGAACTACTATACAAAAAAGGATCACCCACAAACAGACATCCTGACAGTAGTGGGTAGGGCAAGGCTACAGAGAGATCTCTAATGTAAGCATGAACACTCCTTCTCTGTGGCTTCCCTTAGACTGAAATTATATGCAGTCATGTGATTAGATAAATTCTCTCTGCAAGCTATTCAAGGGGTCAGTAATTCAGATAATTATCAGTAAATCAGAAAAACAATAGCTTTTATAGCCCACAAGACTTGTGACTTGTCTTCACTTAAAATGCTACAGCTGTACTGATGCAGCTGCACCGCTGTAGCACTTCAGTGTAGACACTGTCTAAACTGATGGGAGAGATTCTCCTGTCGGCATAGGTAAGGGGCGGTAGCTAGGTCAGTGGTAGAAGTCTTCTGTCCACCTGTCTATACAGGGATGTAGGTTGGCTTAACTACACCTCTTGGGGGCGCGAATTTTTCCACACCCCTAACCAACGTGACTAAATGGAACTAATTTTTTATTGTAGATCAGGCCTTGGCCAAAGCAGAGTACTGGAAAACAACCCAGAACCAGCCCAAAGGAGAGAGAGGAATAGGGTTTCTGGAAGAATTGTTTAAATTATAGCACCATTAAAGTCTATTTTTAAGCATATTGTGAAATCTAGTCTATTAATTGTTAAAGACCAAACACACAGTGAAACAAAATTATTAAAAACATAGTTATAGGAATGTAGCTAAGGCAACAAACAAGATAGTGGCTTAATCCAGCTCTCTGCAATAAACGGCAGTGGGGGAATAAATGAAAGTGATATAAAAAGAACCCTGAACCCACAGATCCATGCCTTACATTTGAGTAACCATCAGTGGAGCAAGCTTTGAAAAGCAGGAGGAGGGGAAAAACGGGTGAAGAGAGCTGACAGATCCCAGTCCCACAGAGCAGCTTTGGTGAGAGAAAAATTGAGCAACTGAATCCAGTGTCATCAGCTTGCAGAACATATTAAAAATGACTCTGCAAGCCCAGAGATACTGAACTGGACCCTCATTACCCTGTAAAGAGACAGGGGTGAGAGTGCAGCAAAATTTTTAAAAATTACTATTGTGGCTGGGAAAGGAAGCGTGGCAGAGGCCATTCTGGAAAGAGCAGACAAGTAGAAGTGTGGCAAGAGGCATCTTTAGAGAGAAGCAACTAGTAAGAAGGAAAGACAAGAAGATCTAGATGTCTGTGAAAGGAAAGATCTTCCAATATAAAGATCTGTTTCAACAAAACAAAGATTTAACTACTAAAGAGAGTAACTTCCCCTCCAGCAAATTATGAAGGCAGGTGGAGAAAGACCAGTCACTATCTAACCTGAAGGACCTGCTGTTAAAAACAAAAAAAGATGAATATGGAGATGAGGGAAGAGTTCCAGGCTTACAAGAAAGAAATAAAAAAATGAAGTTAATGATATGAATGGGAAAATATCAGATGTGGAAACAGGATTAATCAAGCAATTGGACAGCACTACTAATCTAAATGAAAGAAATAATTGAGGGGAGGAAAGAGAAGAAAAGAAAAAACAGAATTAAAGATGGAGGACATGGAAAATACAGAACACAGGAAGAAAGCAAGGATTAAGAGTATTCCAGAGACTGAAGGGAGAAATCTGGTCACACTGGATGATATTTTCCACGACATATTAAAATCAGCAAATAAAGTATGATATATTGCAGGGGAATGAGATTCCTGATTTGTGGAAAGACAACAATTGTGGCAATTCCTAAAAAAGGAAAAGATCTTACCAATTGTGCATCATAACACCTATTTATTTTATTAATGAGGATGCTAAAAGTAAAAAAGGTGTTAGCAAACAGATAATGGGTATGTCTGCAGCTGGCCTGGGTGAGCTGATTTGGGCTTATGGGGCATTAGCCCTGAAGCGCAAGACTGCTATGTAGACCTTTGGTTTTTTTTTGTGGGGGGAGGGAAGGGGGTCCCAGACCTTGGGCTCCACCCAAGCCGGAACATCTGCACAGCAATTTTATAGCCCTGCAGCCCAAGACTTGAGAGCCCAAGACAGCTGACCCAGACCAGCCATGGATGTTTAGTTGCTGTGTAGTCATACCCTGAGTGTCATCTTGCCCAAATATGTTCCGCTGGACCAGTGTGGATTTGTTGTTCAAAGGAATATCTGATAATATCAGAACTCTGAATTGAACTATAATGTTAATTCCAGGAATTCTTCCGATGTGCTACTTTCTTTGGATGTTGAGAAAGCCTTCGACTGTCTGGAACGGAAGCACCTCAGACAGATTTTGGAAATCAGTGTTATAGGGCCATGTCGGCACTAAATACTCATCCTCGAGCATCTGCTTTGGTAAATGGTCATCAATCCCCTCCTTTTAATTTGTTAAGGGATATGAGTCAGGATTGCCTGTTATCCCCCTGTTGTTTTCTTTGGCCATGGAGCCATTTGCAATAAAGCAGAGGTCTCAAAGTCCCGGCCAGAGAACCTCGCCACTGCGGCCCGCAGAGGAGAGACGCATGCAGCCATGATGCCGGCAATGTCTGCTGTAGGCACCGCCCCCCACAGCTCTCATTGGCTGGGGGAGAGGGACAGAAATACCATCACTAGTCACCAGGCAGAATCAGCCATGGAGGCAGCATCATTTTTTTCCCCCACAATGAATATAAACAAGTCAAAATACCAAACAACTATCTGATACACACCTCGCTGAAATCCTGAAGGTTTCAACTGCTCAGTTACTGAGGCCAAACATCAAAAAACTGACAGAACTGAAGCATTGCCAGGTGTCTGGCAAGCGAAGAATTGTATAAAGGTTTATGACAGTTTCATTATTTCTAAGAATTTCAAAATTAAAAAAAATATAAAAATTCTCTTTTCTGAACACCATCTTCAGTGACATTATTGGCCTGCTGGTAGGATTTGAGGACTGGCACTGGCTCTAAGGTAAATTGAGTTTGAGAGCCCTGCAACAAAGGTAAGAAGAAGTAGCCCCTGGGTAAAGGGCATCAAAACATCTTCTGGATTAGAATACAAAATAGCTCTGCACGTGGACAATGTGTTATATTTGCAGGATTCAGAAGCCTTGTTAAAAGTTACATAACAATTGACTTTGGAACTTAGGTAGGTATCAGGCTTCAAAATAAACTACAATAAATCTGAAATTTTAGGAATTAATATTCCCAAAAAGCTCAAAACAAACTGTGGTGAGCTACATAAATTTAAATGGATAAAGGAATCTTTAAAATGTGTAGGCGTAAATATTGTGGAGAAACATAAAAAAAATCTCTTTAAGTGAAATTAGCCTCCAATGTGGAATAATATAATAAACCTCTTGGAGGAATAGAACAAACAAAATTTCTTGGTTACTCAGGATATAGCCTCAATAAAAATGAATGTCCTTCAAAAGTTATTTTTGTTTCAGCGCATCCCTGTTGGTATCCCTGATATGACATTAGAAACATGGCAAGATATTCTATTAAAATGCACAAGGAAACATAAAAGACAAAGGGTGATTTCAAAAAGTTCTGTATAAACTTACAAAGTGAGATGGACTAGCTTCCCTAATGTGGCATGTTATTGTTATACATCACAGTTAAAAGATGTGATCAAGTAGATTAACAATAAACATCAAAACAGTGCATAAAACTCAAACAAGAATGGAGCCCAAATACAGCTATTCATAGTAGTTGATGAGTCAGAAAGAAATTTAAATCACCAAAAATAAAAAGTCACCCAGTCTTCCAGACCACCACAGTGGTTTTGTATAAATTTTCTAAATTCTTGTCGCCAAGGCGCTCTCTCTCAGCTATTTCCATTATCAATCAGGAATTTATCCCAAAGAAATATCAAAGTGTCTATTAATTGTGGATAAGAACTGACATTACTGAATTCAGACATCTGTTCCCAAGTCCTGATTTGAAATCATATCAATGGTATGTAATATAGAAAATAATATAACGATCCCATATTTTCAGTATTTACAAGTCAAGCATTGTACTGTTAAATCTGGATACAAGGCAGCTCTAACTAGAGCTCCTCAACTGCAGTTGAGGAGCTGACCCAGGAGGAAGCTGGAACAAAAGGTTTAATTTCTAAGATATATACAATTTTGATGGAAAAATATGTAGATAAGAAAAACAACCCAGATGAAAAGTTAGGAGAAGGATTTGGACAAAAATCAATCTGGATGTATACATGGGAAAGATGATAAACATCTTTAATTTGGGTAGCTCAAAGAAAATTCTTCGAGTGGTTGCTCATATCCATTCCAGTTAGGTGTGTGCGCCGCGCGTGCACATTCGTCGGAAAACTTTTACCCTAGCAACTCAGTGGGCCGGCAGGTCGCCCCCTAGAGTGGCGCCGTCATGGTGCTCGATATATACCCCTGCCGGCCCACCCGCTCCTCAGTTCCTTCTTACCGCCCGTGTCGGTCGTTGGAACAGTGGAGCGCAGCTTAGCTGACCTCCACTTCCCTAGCTACTCGTAGTTCTCGTATACAGTTATGCAGTTATAATCCTTTTTTATATATATTTGTACAGTTATACGTTTTTTTCTTTGCTAACATAGTTAGTTTAGTAATAGTTAGCGGGGTTCAGGAAGTAGCCCCTTCCATGAACCCGGCACCGGAGCCCATGCACGGCTCACCGGGTTTTAAAATGGGCTCGGTCTGCCAGAAGCCGATGCCGAAGAGCCACACGACTCCTGTTTGAAGTGCCTCAGGGAATCACACTTGACAGCTAAGTGCCCCATTTGCAAGGCTTTTAAGCCGAGAACAAAAAGGAGCGGGACTTTCACTTACCCCTCCACCTTTGGCGCCGAGCGATGATCAAGCGGCTGGCAGAAGCGCCTCCTCGGCACAGGACCCCGCCGGTACCGCCAAGGCCTTTCGGCACCGGCCATCGCCGGCACCAAAGTCGACTCGGCACCGCTCCCTTCCTCCGAGGTCGAGAAAGCCTACGATTCCTGCTGGTGCCGGACGGCTCCCCGGCACGCGCCGTGGTCGAGCCCCCTGCTCCTGCTGCTTCCGTGTCACCTGCATCGCAGCCAGAGAGCTCGTCTGAGTCGGATTGCCCGGCACCGACACCTGCAGAGGCACCGATGACATCGGCATCGTCGATTCCAGTCCCCCAGGGCCACTGAATCCAGTGCCTGACAGCTCCCCGGCATGCGCCGTGGTAGAGCTTACTGCTCCCGCTGCTTCTGTGCCAACTGCACCGCAGCCAGAGAGCTCGTCTAAGTTGGATCGCCCGGCACCGACACCTGCTGAGGCACCGACGACGTCGGCACCGTCGATCCCGGTCCCACAAGGGCCGTAGAATCCGGTGCCTGACGGCTCCCCGGCGCGCACCGTGGTTGAGCTTACTGCTCCTGCTGCTTCCTTGCCAACTGCACCGCAGCCAGAGAGCTCGTCTAAGGCGGACCGCCCGGCACCGACACCTGCTGAGGCACCGACGACGTCGGCACCGTCGATCCCGGCCCCACAAGGGCCGTCGAATCCGGTGCCTGACGGCTCCCTGGCACGCGCCGTGGTTGAGCTTACTGCTCCTGCTGCTTCCGTGCCAACTGCACCGCAGCCAGAGAGCTCGTCTAAGTCGGATCGCCCGGCTCTGACAACCTTGGTACCGTCGATCCCGGTCCCACGAGGGCCGTCGAATCCGGTGCCTGACAGCTCCCCAGTATGCACTGTGGTTGAGCCTGCTGTTCCCTCCACGCCGGAGACATTACCAACGGCGAGGGATCTCATTGCCATGACAGAGTCGATGCTGCCTGACCCCGGCACCGCCGGTGCGGGTAATACAGTCTTTTCATATGACCGTCCTCTGTCAGCACAGCAGAGCGGCACCGTTCATGATCACGGTCCCGCAGACACTCCAGGTCCCGTCAGCACACCCGACACCACTTGCAGTCCCGGTGCCGTTTTCCTCATCGGTACTGGTCGCACTCGCCACACCGGTCGGTATCCCATTCGCCAACCCGCTATCGGCACCGTTCCGACTCCCGGCACCGCGACAGGTACCTTGACTCCTGTAGCCTCTCCCCGAGCCTCGAGACCTCGGTCGACCTCCCGGCACCATTCTGGTTGCAGGTCTGGATCTCGTTCCAGGTACCGGTACGCCTCCCCGTGCCGGTCCCCGGTGCCGAGTTGGGCAAGGTCAACCTGAGGTGGAGGAGGTCCCAGAGGTAGAGGACCCGGTATGGGGCCCTCTAAGGGGTACGACTACTCGTCTGTCCGCTCTCCTCTCTGCTCACTTGTCTTTCAGTCTGTTAAGGAGAGGTATTGGGATGGCCTGCGGGCGCCAGCCCCGAAACTGAAGGAGGCTTGGCGAATGAACCTGCTGGGCCGCCTGGTGTATTCTGCAGAGGCCCTGCAGCTCTGGGTAGCAAAGCAACAAGCCTTGCTTGGCTGCTATATTATAGCACCTGGGTGAAGGTAGTTTAGTTTATGGAGTTTCTCCCTCAAAACTCCCGCCAAGAGTTCGCTGCCGTCTTGGAGGACGGGGGAAAAAGGTACCCAGAGCGTCCCTCCAGGCCTCGTTGGACGCAGCAGACTCAGCAGCCAGGACTCTGGCCTTCGGTGTCGCCATGAGGTGCATCTCATGGCTTCAGGTTTCAAACCTCCGGCCGGAGCTGCACTATGCCATTCAGGATTTACCCTTTGTTGGTAAAGGCCTCTTCACGGCAAAGACAGCCCCAGGCTGCGAAGCCTGATGGACAATAGGGTCCTAATGCGCTCTCTCAGCATGCATATGCCAGTGACCAAACGCAGGCCTTTCTGTCCCCAGCCGCCATACTCTGTGCCTAGCCAGAGACAGGACTTTGGCAAACGGCGAGGCCAAGGTGGTCGCAGACGAACGTCAGGACCCCTAAAGAGCCAAGGTCAAGGTCCCTCGCAATTACCACTGGGACCAAAGACGAACCTTCCAAGGTGCGCCTGAGGGCGGTGTACCAGTCACAGGCTGGGATCCCAATCCCGCTTTCTCCTAGCGTGGCCCCAGTTAATTTCAGATCGCTGGGTCCTGCGCATGGTGGAGCATAGGTACCACCTCTAATTTGTTCCAGCCCTGTCCCCCTTCAGGGACCCCTCTCACGAGCAATTCCTCGTACAAGAGGTGCAGACGCCGACTGATGAAAGGGGCAAGGGGGTTTACTCCCGTTATGCCCTAGTCCCCCACTCGAACGGAGGTCTCAGACCTTCCTAGTCCTGCACGGACTCAACCAGTTTAGGATAAGGTTGAAGTTCCGCATGGTATCCCTGGGAACCATTATTCCATCCTTGCCTCCTGGGGGCTACTATGCCGCCCTCGATATGAAGGACGCATACTTTCGCAACGCCATCTTCCCTCCGCACAGGAGATACCTCCGCTTTCTAGCCAACCGTCAGTACTTCTGGCTTACGGCCATTGTCGCCGCCTACCTTCGCTGATGTCGGATATACGTTTTTCCGTATCTGAACGATTCGCTTATCCGAGGAGACTCCGAGACACAAACCACTCAGCACGTGGGCATCGTCACGGTCTTATTCACAGGTCTAGGCCTGATGATTACTATAGAGCAATCCAGTCTGGTTCCCACGCAGAGGTTGGACTTCCTAGGGGCTATCCTGGTCTCCTACCTAGCCGGAGCCTGCTTATCACAACTGCGGTTTTAGGCGATGGCAACAATCATCCGAGGTCTGCAGGCTTTCCCAACGACCTCGGCTCGTACTTGTCTCAGTCTCCTGGGTCCATGGCTGCCCGCAAGTTTGTAACCAAACACGCCAAGCTCCGCCTCCGTCCTCTCCAAGTCCGGCTCACCTCGGTGTACCACCCGGACAGGGAGCCAATGGTCATGGTAGTCACCGTTCCCTCGAGCACCTTAGGCTCCCTAGAGTGGTGGCTAACTCCCTCCCTGGTGTGGGCAGGGATGCGGTTCCATCCGCCCCAGCCCTCACTGCCCCTGACGACGGACGCGTCATCTCTCTGCTCGAGTGCTCATGGTCACCTCCGAGCTTAAGGCCTTTGGTCTTCTCGGGAGCTGGCATTCCACATCAATGCCCCAAAAATGAGAGTAGTCCGCCTGGCGTGCCAGGGGTTCCAGCGGCAGCTGCGAGGCCGTGGTATCTCGGTGTTTACAGCCAACACAACGGCCAGGTGCTTCATAAATAACCAGGGAGGGACATGGTCCTCCCCCCTTTAGTCAGGAGGCCATCCATTTCCGGGACTTTTGCATGGCCCACTCGATGGAGCTGGTGACGTCCTTTCTCCCAGGCGTTCGGAACGTCTTGGCGCTTTGACTCAGCAGGTCTTTCCTGTCTTACAAGTGATCACTCTGCCCCATGTGAGGCGTTCTGCTTTCCAGAAGTGGAGATGTTTCCTCACATAGACCTGTTCGCTCACCGCGAGAGCAGAAAATGCCAGATGTTCTGCTCCTTCCAAGGTCTCTCCTCGGGATCGGTCTTGGACGCATTCCTGATGCCGTGGAAAGGCCAACTCCTTTATGCCTTCCCACTGTTCCCACTGGTTCATTAGGTCCTGCTCAAACTCCGCAGGGGCAGAGCGCGCATCATCATGATCACTCCAGAGTGGTCCAGGCAGCACTGATATACCACGTTGCTCGGCCTGTCAATAAACAACCCAATTACCCTGCCACCCCACCCAGACCTCATCACTCAGGGCAACGACAAGCTTCGTCACTCGGACCTGCAGCCTCTTCGCCTCACGGTGTGGCCGCTGCGTAACTGAGCCGGGGTGACAGGAAGCCTTCCACCTGGTCAACGTACCGGGCCGAGTGGAAGCGTTTCTTCTACAGCTGCAATACGCTCGATCTTGCTCCTACTGAGGTCTCGATCCCCTCTATTTGGCCTGCCTCTGGCCTTCAGCGGCAGGACCTGGCGGTATCATCGCTGAGGGTACACTCGGCAGCCATCTCTACCTTCCAGCCAGGCTAAGGTGGACGTTCCGTGTTCTCACACTCTATGGGTTCGAGGTCCCTCAAGGGCTTGGAGCGCTTGCACCCTCGGGTGCGCCGCCCAGCCCCAACCTGGGACCTCAACCTAGTTTTAACTAGACTTATGTCTCCCCCATTCGAGCCGTTCACGACCGGCCCTCTGCTATACCTGTCTTGGACGACAACTTTCCTCGTAGCTGTTACATCGGCCAGACGGGTCTCCGAGCTCAGAGCTCTTACGGTGGTTCCGCCGTACACTACGTTTCACAAAGACAAGGTGCAGTTATGACCGCACCCGGCTTTCCTCCCTAAGGTGGTTTCGGCCTTTCATGTTACCCACAGCTCAACGCAATGGGCGCAACCATTGCACTCCCTGGACATCTGTGGAGTGCTCGCATTTATATTGCGCTGACAGAACCGTTTGGTAAGGTGCCCCAGCTCTGTCACGGTAGCAGACCAAAGGGAGGGCTTGCTTGTTTTCCTCTCAGAGGATCTCATCTTGGGTGATGGCGTACATCCGCACTTGTTATGATTTGGCTCATATTTCCCCAAGCCACATCACCGTGCATTCTACCAGGGCTCAGGCTTTATCTGCCGCCTTGCTGGCTCGTGTTCCTACCCACGAGATCGGTCGCGCAGCTCCATTGGTCCTTGGTCCATACCTTTGCTTCGCAGTATGCCCTGGTTCAACAGTCAAGAGATGCTGTAGCCTCTGGCTCAGCAGTTTTCATTCTGCCACATTTCACTCTGACCCCACCGCCTATGTAAGGCTTGGGATTCACCTAACTGGAATGGATATGAGCAATCACTCGAAGAAGAAAAGACAGTTACTCACCTTTGTAACTGTTGTTCTTCGAGATGTGTTGCTCATATCCATTCCACACCCGCCCTCCTTCCCCACTGTCGGAGTAGCCGGCAAGAAGGAACTGAGGAGCGGGTGGGCCGGCAGGGGTATATATCGAGCACCATGACGGCGCCACTCTAGGGGGCGACCTGCCGGCCCACTGAGTTGCTAGGGTAAAAGTTTTCCAACGAATGTGCACGCGCGGCGCACACACCTAACTGGAATGGATATGAGCAACACATCTCGAAGAACAACAGTTACAAAGGTGAGTAACCGTCTTTTTGTATCAATTATTGTATAGATGGCATTTGACTCCAGTTAAGATCCATCTTCTAGGGAGATGCTATTAGAGGGGTTTTCTGTGGGAGGGGCTGTTTTGGGAAAGTGGAACATACTTGCACATGTAGTGGTTGTCTAGGAATATATGATATGATTTTGGGAGGAATTTAAAGAGATTCATTTTATGACAAAATGCCAGCTTTCTGGAGATCCTCTGCTGTGCTTACTGAATGCTCCTGTAGAGGATTTGCATTTTAAACAAAGGACAAATTATTTATTTTCTATTGTTAGCAACTAGACTCTGTATTGTGCACTACTGGAAAAATATGACCCCTTCACACCAAGTATGTACAAAAGAGAAGTGCCAAAAAAAGGACAGAAATTTGGTCATATTTTCTAGTGTACTCAGAGGAGGAGGGCTCCCAAGCTAGCAAGCCAAAATGCCACATTCTTTGAATATTAACCTGATCCTGAACAAGTAATGTACAGTGTAGTATGTTAACGTTTTATTGTAACTTAGCCATAATCAAAAGTTTAAAGTGTGTGTGTGTGTCTCTCTCTCTACAGAGAAAGAAGGCGAGAGTCTTGTGATGTAGACCCACATTGTACTTACAGGCTGTTTTACAAAGGGTCCCTGTCCGAGGAAGATCTTCACAACTGATTTTTTTCCATTCCCCAGACTTAGTGTACATAGAAGCACATGTGTTCAGGAGTTCCTCATTGCTTTCCTCTTCAATCCAATTGGTAAATTTCATTTCCGACTTGTCAAACCATTTAAAAGCATTATCTGTGATTGAAGGAATTATACATTATGTCATTCATGCAAAAACAGTTTTTCACACTTACAAATCAAATGAAATACTTGAATTTAAAAGAAAACTGAACATTTTGAAGTTATTGGTACTTTTTACAGGCTGCATCCTGGCGACATGCATCAAATGCAGTGCAGTGAGAGATGCAGTTCATGTCCAATATATGCTCTCAAGACCTTCTTGGACAAGAGAAATTCTGCCAACATACACCAGGCTGACATTTGGACCAGATCATGCTTCAGGACACTTGTTACTGCTCTTTCTCATAAAGAATATACTCATTGCTCTTGGACAGTATCATATGTGATTGCCAGTTTGGGATCAAACATCTCTTTTTCATAGAGACCATTCCTTTTGTGTTCATGATGCATATTCGGTCATCTTAGCCATGTGGCTGGGCTTCCATCCTTTTGCATGCCATAGTAAGATTATAATTTCTACACAAATTGCTTACACTGCTGCTTACATATTAGCTCTGAAGTTTCTCCTGTCTTCCTCTTTGTGAACATGGGAAGGATTTTATGTTAGGACCAGGAGCTCTTTAATATACACTATTCTCCAGATCACAAACTCAGTCTTTAGCCTGTCCTCAGCCCGCTGGTAATTTACAAAACTCCTAAAACCAGTAGAATGATCCTTTAGGACTAGGGACATTAAAATGATCATTAATTTAAATAAACTAATAATGTCAAACTCTCCTTGATGTAGGAAATGGACTTGGTAATCCACACTATGGAGCCTGTAGATTTTATCATGAACAGAAGTCACACACTTGTGTCCCAGCCCAGAGAGATTTTTGAGGTTTGTAGTATCTTCATGGAAGCTTCCACCAAAGAAAATAAGCGCAGCAAAGGAGGAGATAAAAAGAATCCTGACAAACATGAATATTTTCCATGCAGGGACACAGTGAGAATCCTGGTATTAGGAAGTCCAGAGGAGGAAAGTTGGTCTCATGGTTAAGGTGCCAAACTTTGGCTCAGGCATCTGGGTTACATTCCCTGCCAGACTTAGTGTGTGACATTGGGGGCAAGTCACATTTTCTCCCTGTTATTCAATTTCCCATCTGTATAATTGGAATAATAAATCCAGCAACATTGTTACTTCTGAACTCCGCTTTAAACTAGCATGTAATAATAAGCCTCAGATTCTGACATAAAACTGATTTTCTTAGATATGCAGAAGAAAAATAAATCAGGATTTTATTAAAAAGACACAGAGATGTTTTATATTCCTACTTTGCTCCCCTAATGAAAGTAACTTTGGGCTTTTAGGGTACAGTGCTTGGGACCCAAGAAAGAGGGATCTAAATGATCATAATCTGTAATTTAATAAATATTAGTCATCCCTCAGCAAGCAGTTCAAGGCCACATCAAGAAAGAGGCACATCATAAGGAGATAGCCACACATATAGGCTAGAACAGAACACAACTTCTGTAATAGAAAAACATATTACACAAAGTATTAGAAAACTTAAAAAGAATTAACCTTATCTTTTGCTGTTGTTCTGGGGCAAGGAAAGAAGTGTAGCATGTAATAACATTCCCCATGCATAATAAAAGCCAAGATTTTTCCATGCTGATTAGGTCTCAACTGGAGTATCGTGCCCAGTTTTGGGTGCCACATTTCAGGAAAGATGTGGACAAATTGGAGAAAGTCCAGAGAAGAGCAACAAAATGATTAAAGGTCTAGAAAACATGACCTATGAGAGAAGATTGAAAATACTGGGTTTGTTTAGTCTGGAGAAGAGAAGACTGAGAGGGGACATGATAACCGTTTTCAAGTACATAAAAGGTTGTTACAAGGAGGAAAGGATAAAAATTGTTCTCTTTAACCTCTGAGGCTAGGACAAGAAGCAATGGGCTTAAATTGCAGCAAGGTCAGTTTAGGTTGTACATTAGGAAAACTTCCTAATGGTTAGGTGGTTAAGATCTGGAATAAATTGTCTAGGGAGGTTGTGGAATCTCCATCACTGGAGATTTTTAAGAGAAGGTTAGACAAATATCTGTTAGGGATGGTCTAGATAATGCTTAGTCCTGCCGTGAGTGCAGGGGACTGCACTTGATGATCACTTGAGGTCCCCTCCAGTCCTACAATTCTATGATTCAAGATCTCTAGCAAAATCATGTTCCCCTCTCCGGGCTAAATTCTGTTCTCAGATATGTAAAGTCAAAATAATACATTAGTTTCAATGTTGTTACTCCAGATTTACATAGTGTATCTGAAGTTAGTACATATATACAAAGGGACAAATTTTATTTACAGTTTTTTTAACTATTGATATGAATGGAGAAAAGCAAGCAAGTGTGTTTCCATAACTACGCAAACACCACATAAAGATGTTTGTAACCATCATCTGTGAAAATGAATATTGGTCTTGTCAAAACTGTCAGACTGAAAGACCTGGAGATAATCCTATACTTATCCTCCACACAGGTATAGCACAGATAGCAGCAATACAAGCTTCCACGTAGTCCTCTACTGACATGTCTCAACCCTGATTTGGAGGGACTATCTAGGGCTGAGAGATGAGTTACGTGTCTGTTCTGATTCAATTCCAGATATTGTCAACAACAGTTCTGATTAGCATGGCAATTGTTTTTTTCGATGTGGACACCTTTTCAATAAGAACTGAAACTGAGACTGTCATATAATTTAATAATTCCACCACAAAGATCTGCATTTTCTGCAGTTAATAGAGACAAAGTATTAAGATATCAACAAGGTAGTTCTCACTTACCATCTGTGTCAAAGAACATGCCCAGTGAAATATAATCAGGGCCTTGCCAGTGATTTTTGAATGTTTCTTGTATAAAGGTATTCTCCTCTTTATTTTTTATACTAATAATGTCTGCTCCAGAAGCTGTATTTGAAAAAAAAACAAACCCTATAAATCTAAGTTTGAAAGCACATTTCATGCAACAGAAGTGAAACAACTATAAATATTATATTAAAAGCATCTTAACATACTGATCACCCAGTAACCAATCAATTGTGTACGTACATTCACCACATCTCAGCAGTGCAATGACAGACTGACAGGATATACAATGCATTCACATAGTGTCATATAAATGCCATTTACGATGTTAGCGAACACACAGGTATTTAGACATTTAAGTATGTAATCTTGAAAAATTGTCTAAATTGTCTAAACAATTTAGATAATGTAATTAGATCAAAGGGTTGAATTATAGTCTCTCCCTTGATATGTCTCAGATTTTGTACTCAATTTGAATACACTGACTACCAGTGGATCATTCAAAAGAAACACAAAATTTAAGCTCTTTTGTTATTTACACCATCATCATCATATCATTTACATGCTGTTTGCAATACAAATCTCTTTAAAATATTAATGAGCTATGGGAAAAGATCTTCACACACACATAAGTAAGCCCAACCCTTTTGATTTAATACATACTACTCTGAAATAGCTAAAAGTTGGAACTGTATTCTGCTTCGGAAATTCCTTGTCAGTGCTCAGCTGATTTTTCCTTTGTAAAATAAGACTTAATATAAAATAAAATGCAGAATAGTAAATTGAATGTTAAAAGAAAATGTTGAATAGCTGATTATATTTAAGGCTACCAGAATGTCATGGTGGTCATGGATTCTGTGACTTTCTGTGACCTCCGTGATATTGGGGCCCTGCAGAAGCCCAGCTGCCACGGCAGTGGGGGACCCCCTAGAGCTCTCAGTTGCAGCAGTGGGAGGCCCCCTCAGCTCCTAGCCCCATGGTCAGGAGTGCCTTCTAGGCATGAGGCAGGAGTGGGGGGCCACAGCTCCCTGCTGCTGCATTCAGTGGGGAAGGGTGATGGACCTTCCTCCCTCCCCATTTTGTCAGGGATGTTTTTAGTAAAAGTCAGGGACAAGTCATGGCTTCTGTGAATTTTGGTTATTGCCTGTGACCTGTCCAGGAGTTTTACTAAAAATATCCATGACAAAATCGTAACCTTAATCATGTTCCATTTGAAGCCACTGGGAATTTTCCCATTCCCATTAGCAAGTATATGACTGAACCAAACATGGCAAGAAAACCAAAGTAATCTTCCATTTAAAACAAAAACACGATGAACTATGTCCCTACGGAGTAAGTGATATAATATGCAAGCAATTACGGACAGTCTCTAACCATATATTCCAGGTTACAATGGTGGAGATGTCAGTTCAGTTTATATTTTTTTACTTTCACTACCACTGAAAGAAAATGATGGTATTCTAGAGGAAGGAACTATTATTAGTCTGTGGCTTTAAGTCCTCACCCTGTGGCAAGGAGAGGATGTGGACGTGCACTGTTCTGGCAACACTACATGAGGCAGGCACAATGCTTCTGGGAATGCTGCAGAGGAAAGCCCACTACACCATGTTACACAGTGCAGCATGAGCTCGGCTTAGCTGGCAGGGTAATGGTTTCTTTTTCCCTCCCCACAGGAGAATCGAACACCACCTGTGTCTTCATTAGACTCTGCTGGTCTCCCTGTCCTAAGAGCAGTACCATGAATTTGCCTAGCTGTGAATGGGGGCTGGGATGGGGCAGGGCAGGGGATTAGGGAAGACTCCTTGTACCTCCTCTGCCATGCATCCCAGAATGGCTAAAAGAAGAAGAATATAGACTGAAATTTTAAATGTATGTCTATGATTTTTTACTCTGAGGGAAAAGCAGTAATGAAAAATGAGAGAATGATAGTCACTTCCAGACTTTACAGAGAATACTGAGGCAAGGACTCGGGTCCAGGGTGACCTGGTGAGATACTATATGTGTTTAACACAGCAAAAATTGTGGTAATCTCTTGTCTAACAAGGATATGGAAGTGTTTCCAGAGTATCTGACTGCCACTGCAGCCTCCGTTCTCAGATAAACACCAGTACAACTTGAAGAACATTTGGAAGCTCATCCATTGAGGTGAAGTTTTAAAAAAGTAGTTGCTCTACTACCATATTTTGACTATTGAGAAAGTCCTGGGTGACAGTAAAAACTCTGCTGAAGTCATCTTAAATTACCAGAAACACAGGATTGGCTGTACTAGATTAGACCAGACCTGTAACAAGTACTTGCTGCTTTAAAGACAGACAAAAAATGCATTTAGCCAAATGTGCAACGTTCTGCCATACAAGGGAAATTTCTTTCCTGATCCCCTTGGGTTCTCCAAAATGCTGTTTAATTACCTTTATTATTTTAGCTTGTTTAATAACAATAATGTCCTAAAATAATACAGTTATTCATTAAATGCAACCACAGTACACATCTCTTAATAATGAAGCAGAAATAAAAGAGATGGATTACAGTACCATTGTCTTTACAGAGATTTCTGGCTTCATCAATATTGTCCAATTCCTCTAATGTGCCTTGAAGAAAAATATAGCAGCTACTTCTAAATGGAATCCAAGCAGAGGAAGGGCACTCTACACAGAGAAGAACAAACATCATTATTCTAAACACTAAATAGTAGTATGGTTGTTGTTACGAAGAAATTGTTTCAAATGGTGATTTAGATGAAAAGAAAAATAATAGAGTTTATCTTTCTGGATTGTATGCATCTCTGATGGAGCATGAAAACAATAAATATCTGGAGTAAAAATAAATACAATATTCTTAAGAATCTAATTTAACAGGTCAGATGAAGAACAAATACAGGACATGAGGATGTGTGACATAGCAGAGAAATCAGAGGCACAAAAGACTCATTAGATCACTTACCCATCCTCTAGCTAGTATTCTGCTTTTTAGTTTATTCTCCAGTAATTTGGCCAATATAATTGTTAAGGTCTCCAGTAGAAGGAAGGCCTTTCACCATTCCCTTGGGATATTCTGGACATATCTCACAGATATCACTGCGAAGGGCTATCTTTTTGTTCTGTTTGTACAACACCACCACAATAGGGTCCTGGTCCACAATTAGGGCTCCCAGGTGTTACAATAATACAAATAGACACTAAGAGTTAGTTAGGAGATTTCCCTTATATTCAGTTTAATTTGTCCTTTGCTTTTTTCTACGTATTTATAAAGAGCCCATCACCATGATATTTATTTATCCCATTACTCTCAACTAGATAACCTTGGACCACTCTAAACGATTCATCTTGCTCACTTGTGTTTACACCCTTTGAATACTAGGTGGTAGCAAAATATTTGCCCTTTTACTCATCTGAACGAGTTATATGTATTAATTTACTCTTTCATCACAAGTCAATTCCTTCATCATTTTAGCTATTTTTATTGCTTTTTCTGGAATTTCCTCCACTTTATCATCATCTTTCAGGTACTGAGGTACCTAAAACTCAGAGTAATCTGGAAGTGATTTCATCAGTACCAAACAGAGAACAACTCTCACTTCCCAGCTAAGTGATCCCTCTGTCTATGCAGCACAAAGTTGTAGTGACTCTGTTTTTTGTCAACACTTTTGTTTTTGGACTATATGCTCTTTTACTACCCACTCTTGCCCTTTACCTCTCTTATAGCATTTCAGTTTACCAGTTATTTTCCATAAGAGCGCAGGAAAAGAGAAATAAATTCAGTAAGAAAATATGTAGTTGGGGACACACTATATAACTGCTACTTGATGGCTCAATGAGCAGGAAGGAGAAAAGAAAAGACAGACATGACAACTAACCAAAACAATATATTTTCATTCTGAAAGTAGTTTCTTCCTCTAGTCTGTGCCTCCTCTCACTAATGTTCCCAAACCCATCTAACTTAATCATGTCCCTTTAGTAATTACAAAAAGATGTGTGATTCTGAAGAATCAAAGCCAGCATTCCTGTTTATTACCTTCTATGAACCTATTTTGGTCTGTCTACCTAGCAACACAGACCACCAGGAACTATTAACTGAGCACTCTGCTCTCTGCATTGAATAGGGAATTAAATTCAAGGATGCATCCTCATATTCAAAGTCCTCTATTAGATTGGCCTTAGCTACCAGAGAGATCACTTATCCCTCCATGATAATGACCTCCAATGGCAGGGACACTCCAATGAAACTGTTGACCAAAACAGTGAGGCTTGTGAAAGCAGAAGGCAGAGTTTCACAGGAGCTGGACCTAGAACATGGAGCTTATTCCCGCATGTGGCAAATTGGCTGAAAATACAGTAAAGAACAAAATTATCAGACACACAGATCAAGAAAATATGTTGAGGAAGAGTCAGCATAACTTTTGTAAAGAGAAGTGATCCCTCACCAATCTATTAGAATTCTTTATGGGATTTCACAGACATGTGGACAAGGGTGATCCAGAGGATATAGTGTACTTGGACTTTCAAAAAGTCTTTGACAAAGTCCCTCACCAAAGGCTCTTAAGCAAACTAAGCAGTCATGGGGTAGGAGACCAGGTCCCTGCTTGATCTGTAACTGGTTAAAAGATAGGAAATGAAGTAAACGGTCAGTTTTCACAGTTGATAAATGGATAGATAGCAGGGTCCCCAAAAGATTTGCATTGGGACCAGTGCTGTTCAACATACTCATAAATTATCTCGGAAGGGGAGTGAACATTGAGGTGGTAAAGTTTGCAGACAATACAAAATTACTCAAGATATTTAAGTCCAAAGATGACTGAGAAGAGTTACAAAGGGATCTCACAAAACTGGGTTACTAGGGGACATTTTGGTAGATTAAATTCAATACTGATAAGTGCAAAATAATGCATATTGGAAAAAAATCATTGCAACATCCGTTCAATATGCAGTGGCAGTCAAAAAAGCCAACAGTGTTAGGAATCATTAAGAAAGGAATAGATAATAAAACAGGAAATAGAGTGCAACTATATATCCATGATATGCCCACACTTAGAATGCTGTGTGCACACTGCAGGTCACAGAACTTCACCTACCCAGTCCTGTAATAGATCCCTAACCTCTCTGGCTGAGTTACTGAAGTACTCAAAGCATGATTTAAAGACTTCAAGTTACAGAGAATCCACCATTTATAATACTTTAAATCTGCAAGTGACCCATGTCCCATGCTGCACAGGAAGATGAAATATAAAAATATATCCTCTAAATATAAAAAGGGGCTATTGTCTTAGCACACTGCATCATCCGGTCCTACAAATGCAGATCCAAAAGAGTTCGTTCAATTTAATAAAAATCACTAGTGATGAAACGTCATGGCTTGTGTAATGAAACTCACTCTGTAATACAGTGACACCCTGTTAAACAGAGAGAACAGATTACTATATTCCTGTATAATCTCTAAACAAAAGCTCACTGTTGTAATGGTTATTATTTTGTCTCTGATATTTACATGCCAAGGATATGTAAGCTTGTTAACACTTCCTAAATAAACTGTTAAAAAAATACAAATGCAGATCTCTTACTGTTTATTTGGTCATTACATTTTATTTATCCTGAGGTTCCACGCTACTCTAATACAACACAAAAGCTACAAGACACTGATAGCACATACCATTTAAACGACCAAAAACTAATACATTCATACATTTGAAGGAATTAACTCCACACCTTCCAGCACTGAAACATGCTGTGTAAGCAAGATCAGATACTGCACTTTTACTTGATAAATGCAAAATATTTAAATTATATTGGAAACACCTAATTTTCTGCAATAATAATTATAGACTGATGACTGAAAACCCTAGTAGAAACAGTACTTTTCTAAATAGTTTCCAATTAAAAACATCAAAATCCAGTGGCTTTTAAGTAGAGTAGAGAATGTAAGACAGCATCAGAAGAATGTAGTCAAGATTTTCTGGAGTGACGAGTGATTTTGAGAACCTCATTTTTGGGTGCCTAATTTAAGACATGTTTAAGAGGCCCAATTTTAAATAGACTCTGGAACCATCCCTAAAGGTAAAATTGATCTCTCTTCAATGTAGTTCAACTTCAGTAAATTACACTGCCCACACCTACTACCTCTCACACAAACAAAAATATAAACTAAAAGCAAGTTATTTCTCCTGTAGGCTGGAAAGGGATATTACACATTATTTATATTTTTTAAAATACTTCGGAGGTGCTCATATACTAATTAAGGGCCTTATAAACATATTAAACTAAGTAGTCTTCATCCTCAGAAGGACTGAATAATGCCATAAAACAATGCCAAAAAAGGAAGAAATTATTTGAACTTTGACCTGAGTGTTCAGACAGAGCCATGATACATGATAGGAGTGACTCCTATCAAGGGGTGAGGACAAACCTTTTTAGAAGTGGTTATTTCAGATCTGATGTTTCCTTCTAGACCTTACAGTGCTCTTGCAACACCACTCTATACTATAGGTGGCTGGGTGAAAAATTTTTTTTGAGAGAGCATGTGTGTAGGAGTGGGGGTGGGGATGAGACTACCCTGCATCACCCCACAAAGGCAGCTCCTGTCCCATGGGGCTAAGACTGGCTCTCCATTCTAGCCCATTGGTTCTTGCTGGGCTGCTACATGCAGATATGGAGACATCCGCTCCAGTGTCACTTGATGCACATACATGCAGGTGGGGCCCTCCCACAGCAACATCCCCCCCATTCCCTTACTGGGTACAGGGCCTCAGGATTTCTCTCTTCCCCAGGACTCCCTCCCCCCACCTCCTCAAGATTCTTCTTTCCCCCAGGACTGCGCTCCCCACTATCCCCACAAGATCCTTCCTTCCCTCAGAGCTCTCACCCTGTCCCAGTGAACCTCATCCCAACCCCCAGCGCAGGGATTCTACTCTCCAATCTCTGCAAGCCATATCTTCGTCTCTCAGGAATCCCCCAGGATCTCCACTCAGAGAGGTCTCCCTGGACACCATAGCACCTCCTCCCCCATACTCTGCATCAGACGTGGCTCCTGAGCCTCCCTGCCTGTTGGAGCCTCCAACAACTGACACTTCACAAACTTCAACCTTTCCGGGAAGTGCCACTCAGGAACCAGAAGCCAGCATCCCTTGCTGGGACCAAAATCTAGCTCCATCTGCCAGGAATCCAGTGTGCAAGCACGGCCCTCGCCCCACAATGTCCTGCCCACTTTTTGGCCTTGGCACCACCAGATGCGGGGCTTCACTTGTTGAGCTGGGCATACATGCAGGCAGTGGGGTGGCTCACAAAATGACCAGGAAGAGAGAAATTTTGGGGCTGAACCTTCTCTAGCTACCCATTTTGCTATATACCTCCCACTTACATACTGCCTCTAACCATTTCCATGTCATCAACTTCATTTGCTTCAAATGAACCAAGGAACAGCTGGGTCACATTCCACCTGGGTTGAACAGGCACATACAACACTTTATGGGGGAAGGAGGGGGAATCTTTGTTTCATTCTTTTCATTCACTGTTATCTTTTTAAATCTTTCATTTAACTTTGAAGCAAAAGGTTTCTAAAAATGCTATAATTTAAAAAAATAGCATTACTTCATTGTTTGTGTAGCAGGAACCTCATAACTCAGCACATTTGCAACTTGAAGTCATTTTAGATATATTTCCTTCTGCATTTTTTAAATAGAAGGTTTAAACATTTTTCTTTTATCCACTCTTTAGTTTAATGGCCTCTCAATATATATCTGAGCAGAGAGCGAGTGAGCAAGCCACACACACAGTGTGAGAGTTTTGAAAGTGCCTAAACATCTTAGGAGCTCAAGTCTAATTGATTTTCACTCAGGTACTTTTGAAAAATCACACCCATCACAAGTTAGCTTTTAACTATAATTGCAGAAAAGGTTCTTGACTGCCAATGAAGGGAAACATGGGGCCTAAACTAGCAGTATTAAGCACATCACTTTGGCTGCATAATGCAAAATTAAACTGGCAAACTTGCTGAGCCACAGGAGAGCAAGTGGGGAACCCTTAGCCAATTGAATGAAAAAAAGTTAAAAAGCCACTCAAACGTCAAAGATGTATTGCAGGGGAAGTGCTGGTGAAAGACTCAGTAATTGGGTATGTCTGCACTGCAATCAGAGGTATGATTGATGCACAGATGTAGACATTTGATCTAGCTGGCACAAGTACCAATAGCAATGAAGCTGCTTCAGTGCAAGCTATACAAGCCTGCCCGAGACTGGGCTATTTACTTGTGTGGCTAGCCTGTGCTGCCGCAGCTTCACTGCTATTGGTATTCCCATTAGCTAGCTCAGGCGTCGGCAACCTTTCAGGAGTGATGTGCCAAGTCTTCATTTATTTACTCTAATTTAAGGTTTCGCGTGCCAGTCAGACATTTTAACATTTTTAGACAGTCTCTTTCTATAAGTCTATGATATATAACGAAACTATTGTTGTATGTAAAGTAAATAAGGTTTTTAAAATGTTTAAGAAACTTTATTTAAAATTCAATTAAAATGCAGAGCCCCCCAGACCAGTGGCCAGGACCTGGGCAGTGTGAGTGCCACTGAAAATCAGCTCGCGTGCCGCCTTCGGCACGTGTGCCATAGGTTGCCTACCCCTAAAATAGATTAAAGCTAGTTTGAGTACATCTTCCTGTCCTGCAATCACACTTCCAAATGCAGAGTAGACATACCCAGACACCCTTTGGAATGAGGAGGTTTTCAGAAGGAAAGAGATAGCAAAGGACAGAAACAGGAAGACATGGTCAACTTGTTTTCTCTAATCTCTTACAACCATTTCTCATTGTAAAAACAATTTAAGTATTGACAACTCATTGTTGTCTTCTGTTTGAGATTGTTTGTCCTGCACTATTTTTTTTTTTTTGCATACTATTAAATTATGCTGGTGTATTACCATTATGGGACCATAAGACTGTTGCCTCTCACAGGAAACTCACAAAATTAGATAAAAGAACAGGAGTACTCGTGGCACCTTAGAGACTAACAAATTTATTTGAGCATAAGCTTTCGTGGACTACAGTCCACTTCATTAGATGTATGTAGTGGAAAATACAGTAGGAAGATTACACACACACACACACACACACACACACACACACAGAACATGAAACAATGGGTGTTAACATACACATTCTAACGAGAGTGATCAGTTAAGGTGAGCTATTATCAGTAGGAGAGAAAAAGAACCGTTTGTAGTGGTAATGAAAATGGCCCATTTCCAGCAATTGCCATCCAGAGCCTCAGAAACAACTCTGACATCATAATCAAAAAGGCTGACAAAGGAGGTGCTGTTGTCATCATGAATAGGTTGGAATATAACCAAGAGGCTGCTAGGCAGCTCTCCAACACCACATTCTACAAGCCATTACCCTCTGATCCCACTGACAGTTACCAAAAGAAACTACACCATCTACTCAAGAAACTCCCTGAAAAAGCACAAGAGCAAATCCGCACAGCCACACCCCTAGAATACTCCTGCTCGGAGTTCTATCTGCTACCCAAGATCCATAAATCTGGAAATCCTGGATGCCCCATCATCTCAGGCATTGGCACCCCGACAGCAGGATTGTGTGGCTATGTAGACTTCCTCCTCAGGCCAGGGCTGGCTTTATGACCCGTGGGGCCTGACTGGAACACTTGGCAGTTGTCTGGGGCTTCGGTAGCACTTCTGCGGCGGGGGGTCCGCTCCAGGTTTTCTGTGGCACCAAAGTACTCCCTGCTGCCAAAATGCCACCAAAGACCCCTGGAGTGGACCCCCTGCCGCCGAAATGCCGCCAAAGACACCCGGAGCAGGGCCCTCTTAGGCATGGGGCCCTCTTCGGCGTGGGACCCGATTCCGGGGAATCGGGTGAATTAGCTTAAAGCCGGCCCTGCCTCAGGTCCTATGCTACCAGCACTCCTAGCTATCTTCGAGACACTACTGACTTCCTGAGGAAACTACAATTCATTAGTGATCTTCCTGAAAACACCATCCTAGCCACTATGGATGTAGAAGCCCTCTACACCAACATTCCACACAAAGATGGACTACAAGCCATCAGGAACAGTATCCCCGATAGTGTCACGGCAAATCTGGTAGCTGAACTTTGTCCTCAACCATAACTATTTCACATTTGGGGACAATGAGTACCTTCAAATCAGCAGCACTGCTATGGGTACTTGCATGGCCCCCCAGTATGCCAACATTTTTATGGCTGACTTAGAACAATGCTTCCTCAGCTGTCGTCCCCTAACACCCCATCTCTACTTGCACTAAATTGATGACATCTTCATCATCTGGACCCATGGAAAAGAAGCCCTTGAGGAATTCCATCATGATTTCAACAATTTCCACCCCACCATCAACCTCAGCCTGGACCAGTCCACACAAGAGATCCACTTCCTGGACACTACAGTACTAATAAATAATGGCCACATAAACACCACTCTATACTGGAAACCTACTGACTGCTATACTTACCTACATGCCTCCAACTTTCATCCAGACCACATCACTCGATCCATTGTTTACAGCCAAGCTCAACGATACAATCGCATTTTCTCCAACCCCTCAGATAAACACCTACAAGATCTCTATCAAGTGTTCTTACAACTACAGTACCCACCTGCTGAAGCGAAGAAACAGACTGACAGAGCCAGAAGAGTACCCACAAGTCACCTACTACAGGACAGGCCCAACAAAGAAAGTAACAGAACGCCACTAGCCATCACCTTCAGCCCCCAACTAAAACCTCTCCAGTGCATCATCAAGCATCTACAACCTAGCCTGAGGGACGATCCATCACTCTCACAGATCTTGCGAGACAGGCCAGTCCTTGCTTACAGACAACCCCCAAACTTGAAGCAAATACTCACCAGCAACCACACAACAAAAAACACTAACCCAGGAACCTATCCTTGCAACAAAGACCATTGCCAACTCTGTTCACATATCTATTCAGGGGATACCATCATAGGACCTAATCACATCAGCCACACTATCAGAGGCTCGTTCACCTGCACATATACCAATGTGATATATGCCATCATGTGTCAGCAATGCCTCTCTGCCATGTACATTGGCCAAAACAGACAGTCTCTATGTAAAAGAATAAATGGACACAAATCAGACCTCAAGAATTATAACATTCAAAAACCAGTTGGAGAACACTTCAATCTCCCTGGCCACTCGATTACAGATCTAAAAGTTGCAATATTACAACAAAAAAACTTCAAAACCAGACTCCAACGAGAGACTGCTGAATTGGAATTAATTTGCAAATTGGACACCATCAAATAAGGCCTGAATAAAAACTGGGAGTGGATGGGCCATTACACAAAGTAAAACTATTTCCCCATGCTTATTTCCCCACATCTCCTTGTCAATTGCTGGAAATGGGCCATTTTCATTACCACTACAAACAGTTCTTTTTCTATCCTGCTGATAATAGCTTACCTTAACTGATCACTCTCATTAGAGTGTGTAGGGTAACATCCACTGTTTCACGTTCTTTGTGTGTATATATCTTCCTACTGTATTTTCCACTACACGCATCCAATGAAGTGGGCTGTAGCCCACGAAAACTTATGCTCAAATAAATTTGTTAGTCTCTAAAGAGCCACAAGTACTCCTGTTCTTTTTGCGGATACAGATTAACACGGCTGCTACTCTGAAACAAAATTAGATGTGTACATCAAGAATCTCTCTCAGCAAGCAAAGCTTTAACATTAAATATATAACAAAACAAAAGAGGACAGGGGCAAAATGAAAAGCAGAAAATGATGAAGTTTGGCCTCAGAATCTCAGATACATGTGTGCAACACCCACTGACTTCAATAGGAGCTGTGTGTATTCATCTGAAAGTAGAATTTGTCTCAAAACAGAAAAGGAACAGAATCAGAGCATCAGGAGGCATCATAGGAGAATAGGGAGAACACAGTTAATAGTCACAAAAGTTTTACAGAGCAGCATAATAAAATGGTTTTAGAAGTTTTGATAAATTTAAATATTCCACTCTAAAGTGCTACAAATGATTTACAAGTGGGTTACCAGTTGTGCCACAGAGACAGATTTTGCAGAACTAAATACTGGTTTACTCTGAAGTTTTTAGTGCCAGTGTGTATGCAGACTTGTTGAAATGCTTCAATTATTATTCTCACTTCCTCTCCTCTCCCTTCTACCAAAGTCAGAGCTGATATTGGAAAAGGACTTTTCCACATGATAAGATCTGATTGTGTTTGAACACAATTCTGAAGAACCACGTTACTGATACAATGTTGGCCAGCACACACCGAGCCGTACTGTGGTGTCTGCTAAAGAAATTAGACCCTGTTGCGACCAGCATGCCATCACAAGGCCATGTTTACACTTGCAAGATTACAGCGACTCTGCTGTACCAATACAGCTGTGCCGCTGTAAGATCGCTTATATAGTCGCTCTGTGCCAATAGGAGAGTCATCATGGACAGTTCTCTGAAGATGTCCACACAGTGCGCAGAGGCAGTCAAAAAAGCAAACAGGATGTTAGGAATCATTAAAAAGAGGACAGAGAATAAGACTGATAATATATTATTGCCCTTATATAAATTCATGGTACGCCCACATCTCGAATACTGTGTACAGATGTGGTCTCCTCAGCTCAAAAAAGATATACTGGCACTAGAAAAGGTTCAGAAAAGGGCAATTAAAATGATTATGGGTTTGGAGAGGGTCCCATATAAGGAAAGATTAAAGAGGTTAGGACTCTTCAGCTTGGAAAAGAGGAGACTAAGGGGGGGATATGATAGAGGTATATAAAATTATGAGAGATGTGGAGAAAGTGGATAAGGAAAAGTTATTTACTTGTTCCCATAATACAAGAACTAGGGGTCACCAAATGAAATTACTAGGAAGCAGGTTTAAAACAAATAAAAGGAAGTTCTTCTTCACACAGCGCACAGTCAACTTGTGGAACTCCTTACCTGAGGAGGTTGTGAAGGCTAGGACTATAACAGCGTTTAAAAGAGAACTGGGTAAATTCATGGTGGTGAAGTCCATAAATGGCTATTAGCCAGGATGGGTAAGGAATGGTGCTCCTAGCCTCTGTTTGTCAGAGGATGGAGATGGATGGCAGGAGAGAGATCACTTGATCATTGCCTGTTAGGTTCACTCCCTTTGGGGTACCTGGCATTGGCCACTGTCGGTAGACAGATACTGGGCCAGATGGACCTTTTGTCTGACCCGGTATGGCCGTTCTTATGTTCCTGTCGACATAATAAAACCACCTCCACAAGTGGCAGTATGTAGGTGGGCAGGAGAAACTCTCCTGCTGACACAGCGCTATCCATACTGGCACTTCTATCAGTGAAACTCATGTTGCTTAGGGGTGTGTTTTTTCACATCCCTGAGTGACAAATTATACCAACAAAAATGGGAGTATAGACATGGCCATAGTTAGCTTATAAGACACTGAACACAGTTTGCCCTGATTTACACTGACTGCTTAGTTGTGGTCAGCAAACAAGTGCATTTAGAATGGAATTTGTTAGAACACTCTAAAGGAAACTTTACTACAACTAAATTCACTATAAATACCTTCCAATGCATACACTAGGTGAGAGCCTTACACCAGCGAAGGGATGAAGCAGTATAACTGGGCCCTAAAAACCCTAGTTCTATCCAGGAGAGGGTTCCTCCAGCACAGGTATTGAGGAGACAGGTGCAGCCCAGGATTGGACAGGGTCAAAGATGGCTTAAAGCAATCTTAACACCCTGCCCCCTACCTCCTTGGGCTGCAAGCTATCTCCTACTCTACTTAGAAGAAAAAGCACAGCATCTCAACAGTTTCTTTTACTTTTACGCAGTCAGGAACAGAACCAGTTCCTGTGCTTTGCTCTGATCAATACACCATATCTCAAAAAGAGGCATCTGATGAATCACACTATCTCAGAAAGATTCGCAGCTCTGGAGTGAATTCCTCATAGAACTGCTTGTTCTTCTCCTAAACCACAGAAACTCTAGATGGGGAAGCGAGTACGTTTTTCTCTTCCAATTTGCGTTGGGACATTTTGCAAAACTTCCTACTAATACTAAAATCAGTTACATTTTACTGGTGGTAGCAAAATTGAGAGTCCTAATGTATAAGGGCTGTCAGCTGCCTCCAACATTTTAAGTACTGTATCAATTAGATTCTCTAGTGTAGGCCAGGCTCAGGTGTGTTTATATGACAAATCAAAATTACATTTCCAGCTGGGAAAGTCTTTCATAGGCTTCCTGATGGCTAAGAGTTTTAAGGTGCATCTGTTTGCTTTGAAATACATGATCTATGCATATGTGGTATTTATACAGTTAATAATATTAATACAATTTGAATTAACTCTAGTAGGAATTATGTGCATTACAGTAATGCACAGAGGCCTCAGTCAGGATCTGGGCCACCTTGTGCTAGGACATGTGCAAGAACATTAACAATATGCTTTCCCATCCCTGATCAGATTAAAAATCTAAGATGACAAGTGACATACAGAAAGAAGAGGAAAATATTGGTTTCTAATATTATAATACACACTTTTCGTATACTTTTATTTTAAATAAAAACACCTCATTATACCATCTATACCTCATTCTATCCTTTCCTGCAGGCTATGGAGCAGTAACGTATAATTGAGGTGATTTTTACTTACATTTAAAAAAATTAAAAAGTATATGTTAATTATATATTGTACAGGGAGGACACATGGTCTGGTGGTTAAAGCATAGGTATATGCAGGTCTGGGTTTTACTCAGTTCTGCCACGGATTTCCTGGGCAATTCCATTTGCACTTGAAAAACTGGCAATTTGTTTTACAGTAACAGCTAGCAATGAGGCTAAGCCACTAGTGTGGTTGTGACTCAAACACACAAGTTTTCATTCACAGTGATAAAAACATCCAAAACCTAGCTAATCTAATAGTTTAGCCCAGGTACACCCGCAGTCCTGGGGGGAGGCAGAGGCAGATAGGAGGTGAGGGCCGGGCCACGACCCCTTCCCCTAACCAGCCCTCCATACAATTTATGAAACCTGATGCAGCCCTCAGGCCAAAAAGTTTGCCCACTCCTGGTTTAGTTATTAAGAGTTTTACATACTTATTAAGAACAGAATAGACTTTTCTAACCATAAAAATCTGAGAACTTCATATAATACTATTAAAAATAAGACAGCACTGCAGAAATGGCAACAATGCAGCCACTTAAACTCATGTAAATCACAATCCATTTTAAAAATCTCAATACTTGTCTTTTGTTTGTTTACAGCCATAAAGCCATAGAATCACTCACTAGCCACAGAATTTATTTCAGTCTTTCAATTTTTTTAAAATGTGTAGCATATGCCCAGGGCAATGAACAGATGGTACATTTGATTAAAAAAGAAAGAAACAGAACCACCACAAACTCTTAAGCCCTATATTTTGCATACACAATTACATGTAGTTATTTTCGACAACAGAAAAGAGAAACTAAAATAATGCCAAGGCAAAAAAAAATCAATAAATGAATGACAGTTATGATACAAATTTACTGTAAATTGTGAAATGTACCATACATTCTTCAACACTCAGGCCCTACCTACACTTCAAAACCAACCATTTGTATCATGCCTGTAGTAGGCCAATGGCTCTCAACTTTTCCAGACTACTGTACCCATTTCAGGAGTCTGATTTGTCTTGTGTAACCTCAAGTGTCACCTCACTTAAAAACTACCTGCTTACAAAATCCTACATAAAAATACAAAAGTGCCACAGCACACTAGTACTGAAAAATTGCTTACTTCCTCATTTTTACTATATAATTATAAAATATATCTATTGGAGTATAAATATTGTACTTACATTTCAGTGTACAGTACATACATAGAGCAGTATAAACAAGTCATTGTCTGTATGAAATTTTAATTTGTACTGACTTTGCTAGTGGTTTTTATGTAGTCTGTTGTAAAACTAGGCAAACATCTAGATGAATTGATGTACCCCCGGGTAGACCTCTGTGTACCCCCAGATGTACACACACTCCTGGAGGAGAACCACTGTTGTAGGCTAATGGTACTATGCTGACTGAGAGGGCATTGATGGGTCTGGAGGGGAGGATGCACGTATCAAAAAGAGCAACTGCAGGCCAGAAAGGAATGGGAAGGCACAGAATCTACATCCAGATGGTCCTGTGCTTCCAGAGACCAAATCCCTTTTCCTTTTGTGGTGGAAAGGTAAAAGAGAGAATTTCCATCCCACCCCACAGAACAATGTGGGAAAAAAGTCAGCAAGGGGAACTGCATGGAATTATCATCCCTGCACCACTCTCCTCTCATGGGATTTTCTACAGGCAGGGACACTCTTTCCCTCGGTAAGAAGACCAGCATACATGGAATGGGGATTACTTGGCCCGACTGCCACATCCTTGTGCCTACTTGCCATCTCACATATCAACATAACCACCTAAACAACAACACAACCAGCAAGTCCAAATACGGATAGCTCCTCACCCCAGCACGTACCCCTTTATCTGCCACCAACACAAACCAACCAAAATCTCCTAGCACAACACAATCCAGGCACAAATCAACACAACTTCACATCACAATACACATTTGTCCACCCTCACTCATACTTACCATAAACTTAAGTGGCAACTCTTTTGCTAGTAAGCATATATTCAGCTACTGTGACAATGCAATAAAAGTCAGTAGAAAAACCACTGTAAGATGCTATAAAATTTAAGGGTGTAGAAAAAAAGGTATATATTATATGAGAAACAGTATGTGACCCTGTAATTAAAAGATTACATGATAACAGTCTCAAAGAGAAAAAGTTGTGTATGCAACCCTAATTTTGGCATGTGTGCTTAACTGTGCAGTCTTAACATTCTCTTTGTGTAGGTTTTTGTATGGAATGTGGTACGATTTGCAAGCAACACTGAGATTGGTTTTGTCTGAGGATATCAAACCTAATATTGATGCTCTGGTTGATGCAAAACGTTGCCAGTTAAGTGGCCAAAAAATGAAATGACTGTCAAAATTAGCATTGACTTTTTGCATTACAGTTTTAGAAAAGTTAATGCATTGACTTTAAATAGCATACTATATTCTTCATTTTTTACGATACGTTTGTATCGTTGTATGAAAAGGTGTCAGTGATGTGGCCCTTGGGCCAATGTACTAATCCTCATGTGGCCCTCGTGGTGATTTGAGTCTGAGATCCCTGGTGAAGAGTCTGTAGACAAATCTATAGTGCTACTTGTATCCTGGTCCAAACTCTAGGGTTTTGTCCAAGAGGCAGAGTGCGCTAGTGGATAAAGCAGTGGGCTGGGACTCAGGAAGTTGTGTTATCTTGCTAGTTCTGCTATTGACCTGCTTTGTGACTTTGGACAAGTCACTCCACCTCTCCATGCTTTGATTCTCTCCCTACTCCCCTTTAATTATTTTGTCTCTTTAGACTGCAAGCTCTTCAGGGCAGACTCTCTCTTACCATGGGCTTGTACACGCTATCTCTTATGTCACTATAACTTATGTCACTCGAGGGTGTGAATAAGTCACTCTCCTGAGTGATGACATAAGTTACACCAACTTACGGCTGATATGGACAGCACTATGTCAGTGGGAGAGATTCTCCTGACATCATAGCTATTGCCTCTCATGGTTTTATTATGCTCTCTCGTCAACACAGAGCGTCTTCACCAGACGCACTACAGCAGCGCAGCTGTATCACTTCTAGTGAAGACTAACCCTATGTGTTTGAGCAGTGACTAATGCAATGGGGTCCTGATCTCACTTTGGCTATGTCTACACTACAGACCATAGAGCAGCACAGATGTACCACTGCAGATGCATCACCGTAAGGTCTCCAGGGTAGCCTAGCCGCTCTATGCCAATGGGAGAGAGCTTTCCCATCCACATAATTAAACCACTCCCTACAAGCGGTGGTAGCTATGTCAGCAGGAGAGCATCTCCCGCTGACAGCGCTGTCCACACAAGCACTTCTGTCAGTGAAATTTATGTCGGTCAGAGGTCTGTTTTTTTCATAGCCCCGACAGAAGTTTTACCAACAAAAGTGCTAGTGTAGACTGGGGTCACGATGTATAAACGAGTATGCAAGTAATTAGAAACTTTTACCATAACAATTAAAACATTTTTTTAAATTAAATGAAAACATGTTTTGTTTAAATTTAAACATTTCCCTATACAATTTGTAACCTAAACATGGCAGCATTGTGCTGATGCATTAATGAATAACACTGATCAGTTTACTTACTTTTCCACTTCACATGACTAATAAATAGCATTATCTAGGAAAAGTGCAGAAATGTTGAAAAATTCAAAAGGAGAAAACCCTCTTAATTTCTTTGAAAAATCAAAACCACTTAATCATACAACTTATGACTGTGCAGCAATGCAAGTCTTTCATAAATTGCAAGACTAAACATGATTTTTTCTATGCCATAACGCCGATATATATGTTGATAATGTGCACACACTTTCTTTACCAGAATTATGTAGGATCAAAGTCCTACTATATAACTAGATATAGAAAAAGCTCTATTTAAAGCCTACCCTGGGTAAGGGAAAAATATAGTTCCCAGGCATTAGGCATTTAACTGACAGGAACACAACACATGTCATTTTCCCTAGTTTAACTGGTTCTTTCCTTTGCTACTATTAATTTCATAATTAGGTCACAAGCCTTCAAATATTTATGCACATGCTTAACTTTACTCACTCAAACTGTCCAGCTGAAATAAAATTAACGGTACTATTCACATGCTTAGAGTTGAACATACGTGTACATTTCTGCAGGACTGGGTCGTTAGTTTTGATAAGAAAGCATGAGAAAGCACTGGCTCCAGACTATCCTATGGTTTTTTTAATGTTCCATGTTTGAAGGGGTGTTTGCTTTCCACTGTTTCTCAATAGTTGTACATTAGCCAAATGGACTTTCCAGAAAATGAAACTTCTCAGCACACAACAGAAGAAGCCTCCTCTCCCCTCATGAGGAACAGGAAATGAATTTGCCTCTCATCTGATTTTGTATGAGGAGCAAGACTAAAAACATAACGGGACTGTGGCCCTGTCTGGATCTGGAGATAGGTTGTGTTTTGACATGTTTGCTGGTTGTGGCTAACACTAGACTCCCTTAAAGGCTGACCAGGGCCGGGGAAGAGGTTTTTAACCACGACTGACAGTATCTGCTGCAATGGTCGGGCTAGTTAATATGTTTTCGCTCCCACGTTTCAAACCGTGGCCTACGTTTCTAGCGCAGACAACAGCTATGTTCATGGCAGGCCAAGAGTGTCCCAGAGCAGCTACCCCCGCGGGCCTGCAGTGCCCAACGCAGCACCCCGGCAGCGGGAAATATGCAAGCGGTAGGGTGAACTCCTCCCCTCTATAGACTTACAATGCACCGGGGGGGGGGCCGCCCCTCGAGCTCGGGGCCGCAGCTAGCCCGCAAACCCAGCAGCGTGGGCTGCGCTTCCTCCCGCAGGGGGTGTCGCCCCCCCGCTCGCCCGCCCTGAGGGGGACAACGGCCGGGCTCGAAGCGGCCCTGCACGCTGAGGGAGGCGGGGGGCTGACAGGCGCAGGAGGGGACCTTACCGGCTGCTCCGGAGGCGGTGGCGAGGAGGCCGAGCAGGCAGAGCAGCGCGGGGAAAGGGGGCTCCATAGCCCCGGCTCACTCTCGGAAAGCTGCGCCCGCAGGGGGGAGCAGCGCCCTGGCCGGCCGGACACCACCCACTCCGGGGGCAGCCCGGGGCCGGGAGCGCGGCCCCCGAAGGCTGCCCAGCCCCTGCAGGCTGGGCTGGGCTGGGCTGGGCTAACGCGCCGCTCCCAACAGGGCTGGCTCCGGCGCGGGGCCCACGCGACATCTGCTGGGCATGACCGGGGCCAGGCGTCCGGGGGTGCAGGCGAGTCAGGCCGTGGAAACACACCCAGCCCCAGGGGACTGGGCTGTCCAGGGCCAACTCTGCCTTCAGCAGTGGGGGAGCGAGCGCGCCCGGCCTACCGACCGGTTCGTATTAGCCGCCAGAAACACTGCAGCGCACGATGCAACTATACTAACAGGAGAAATCTTCCCGCATCCCCCACTAGTGTAAGACGTGCTGGCCTCCAGCTCCCCCCCTCGCTTTTAGATGGCTCCTCTAAACTCCTGGCCTCAGCACTTCTGTCAGCTCGTCTCCACGTGGAGCTAGCTTGGAATAGGCTCTGAGTACAAAAGTTTGAGAACTCAAGAGTATTGGATTGTGCTGGTAACTTGCCTGCGAACTGCCATGGAGAAGCCTGGCCTAGTTGTCTGTGTTTATCAATTGGCTCTATTCAGTGGTGGTGGTGACCTTTGGGTTATATTGTTTGCATTTTATTTTCAGAACGAGAAAAACTGGCAACACAGGTGTGGGGAGGGAAGCAATAACAGTAGCCACTGAAGTCAGTAGGCTACTGACTTCTGCCGGGTGCCACAGATCTAGAAACTTTGATAGCCTTGATCCATGTCATGTGACTGAAGCTGGGTAACAAAGATCAATCTTTTACACACACTCCTGTCTCACCTTTTATTACACAGATACTGAGCAAACACAGATGTAGCCCCTCCCCAAGGAATCTAAACTACACTTGACACTAATAATACAGATGCATATAATAGTCTGAGGCCCATGACTGAGCTCCCAGTGTGAGGTGAAGTACATGGGCTTTTTAAAAAGCCCATTTTCTCATGCTTGTTCTTTAGCATTTTAGAATAACTTAACATTTATAATATACCCAGTGAACTTCACCCACAAATACTATTACATTAAGATAAAATAACCCCATCTCAATTATTAAGCACCAGGGAAGAAGCTCTGCCCTGCATTTAATCAGGCTGCACCATTATAGGACCTTTTGTCTCCCTTCCTAACCAACAAACAAAAAAATCTGCAGTCCTTAGGTAAAAGCTCCTGCTAGAGTCAATGGGAGATTTATATCAGTATGAACTGCAGAATTTGGCCCAGAAACATTTAAGAGGTCATTTTAGGCAGGAGAGAATTCATAGTAAATCTTAAAAAGGCAAGATGGTATGTAAATTTTATAACTGATGTGTTTCATTATACATCAGACCAAAAGTATCTTGGGACTGGAAGATAGGGAAGTACCCATCAGGTGTAGTCATCTATTTTCAGGGGAATTCCCTTGGGGGCTCTTACTGCAACTATAGAGGTTGTTACATGGGCAGAAAGGAGCCCTGGGACACCAGTGAATCAGACCTTAACATGCATTAAATGCTTTAAATTGGCCACATTTCTCTTTAATTATTGCCAGCTCCTTGCAACAGAAGCCTAGTAGTCATTAGGAGTTTTCTTGTATTCCACAGCAACGTTTTTCTCCATTATAAAAGAATTTAACACCACCAATTTATCCAAGTTTCTACTAACTCCCTTAACATTAGTTACTACTTTATTGTAGAAACATGATTGTGCTAAGTATTGTACAGACATTCAGCATTGTTAATTTTTCTCCACAGAAAACAAAAATATTAGGCTGACTTTTTATAAATTTTATTCTTTCAAGAGTTAAGAGCATGTTTGCATATTATCCTCACTGTACACTTCAATCCAGAAAGTGGGCTGTTCATTTATGTTAAGACAGTTGTGCTCACTGAAATAAAAAGCTACCCAAGATTCCATTTACTGGTATATTGTAAAAAACATTGGAAGTGTGCCTTACAAAATTATTTACATAATTCACAACAATACACAAACACTTTATAAAAACACTATCCTTTTATTGTATATTCATGTGTCTTGAAATCATAATTTAGTTATCTTGGTAATAACATTAAAAATATACTTTCTATCTGTAAATTCACATCCAGGCAAGCCCATAAGTGCAAATAGTCAAAAAACTAGCAAGGCTGAACACACATGTATCTAATTTATATTTGTACAAAAATACCCTGACCTGTACTTTTGTTAGGAAAGGACACAACCATATACAACTTTATTTAATGCAGTACAAAACTTCTCTAAATCTACTAATTTAGACCTCTTCCAGCAAAACATTTAAGTATTTATGTTAACTTAAAATAATGCACCTTTAAGTGCTTTGCTGGATCATGGCCATGCTCCCTATTGCTTTATTGATAATATTTTTATCACATTTGTTGGAAATTTGTCATTAAATACACAGTAGAGGCAAGAACTGTGTTCTCATGTGTTTGTACAACACTTACCATGTAAGACCCCACTCTGCTTGGTGCTACTGTAATATAAGTGTTTCATAATTATAATAAAATAAAGGATCACAAGAACCAGACTGTTGTAAAAGCAATATGTGAAGCACAGCAACAAGGTTAAATAATCACATTTTACCTAAAATTTACTCCAAGGTATTGCAGCCAATTTCAATAGTTTTTTGCATGAATTGCTACAAGGCCAATTTCTTTCTTACTCTTGTTTCTTAGTTATGGCCAGGTATCAAAAGGACGACGTGCTTACTTTTTCTCCAGTCAGAGAACTAATACAGAACTATTTTCTTTAGTGTGCTTGTCTGGTACCTATTCTTTTTTATGGGTGCTAAAACCATCTACAAGAATCTTGCTCGAAAGATACTGTACTGTCCAAGTATCATTTAAAAAAAGACTGCATATCCAGAATAGTGCAACAAGCACAAAGGGGAGTGTTTCATCAGCAACAGAAAGAGAGGCTCACAGGTCTGGCCTGTCACCCTTAAAAATCTCTCTTAAAAAAAAAAAAAAGTATTCTCAGCATATTTGGCCAAATATACTCCTGATGGAATACCACTCAATGGAATTACACCAGGAATGAATTTGGTCTTTTGTGTACAGTGTGGTTTTTTTACTTAAATAGTATGTATTCCTTCAAAACAGTAAACAGATCTGATCTGAAAAAGGACAGTGTGCATTAAGAAACATTTTTCTTACAATTATTATTCCACTTTCACACAGTGACTTACTATAATGGTTTAATCAAGTAATATATACTTCAAAAAACCCTTCACTCTTGTAGCCTTTTTGGAGTACATAGGAAAGGCAACTGACACAGCATGTAAAAAAAATCAAGTTTATCTCGCATGTAAATAGATCAAGAATTTGTAGCACGTATGCACACAACTTGAGTTGCGAAACATTCCCTCCCACTCACTACCTAGGACATATTTTCATCTCACCTCTGAAACTTATTATAGAGGAAATACCTTATTTGTTATCAAGTTGTATGTTTAATCATAGCACAAGTGACTTAGGATACTATTCAGACCAAATACAGTGTTTATCCTTTTGTATTATGTGATCAGAACAGCTGTGCTAGATCACTTTGTATTTTAAGTCTAAACTTTCCCCCATTACTCCAGAGTCTCTGTCATAGCACCCTCTGCTGCCCTGACTTTTCTCCCACTTTTACACACCACCCACTCCAAGTAATATCTCATTCCAACTATCCTTGAAAAACAAGCATTTGCTTAGGAAATAGTCAATGAAGCTCCTTAAATTGGCTGGCAGGACTGTGGTTCATCAACTGTATGGATTTCCTCATTACAGAACCAGGAATACTGGCTCTGAACAGAGTGCAACAGACTAGGAAATGAACTATGAGTCTTTCCCATGTGTTAGTGCAGGACATCATCATTCAGATCTAATTCTATACCAACTTTAAAAACATAGGATGGATTTTGGAAGATTTAAAGGTTATTCTCTAAATACTAGTTTAAAGACTAGTCTTCCTTTTCTATTGCCTCCTCATTCCCAGAAACTGATTTTCAGCATGCCTGCTATGGGGTACTTGCAGCACCACATATAAGAGCCTATGAAAAGAAGACTGAAAATTCTTAAAAGGGACAGTCTCCTTACAGTGAAAAATACACCATTCTTTGAACTGCTTTTAGACGGTCACAGAGTGTTTACATAAGGTTTGAATTTTGCTCATGTTTGTATTTGAGCCTTAATCCCAGTTGTGCTGATATCAGTAGAATCTTGGGAGGTCATGCCTATTCATGTATGAGCCTGCAACAGGCTCAGACTTAAATGTTACCTGTTTTTTTTAATAGGAATATTTCCTTATTGATAGAATCCCAGAGTGAAAGAGCATACTCTATGTCATGATTCTAGCTCTGAAGGGCACCTGAACAATAATTAGGAAACAGTGATGATCGCTTGTTGGTGACCTCTGAGAAAAAAACAACAATGTTCAGATATAATTTTTTTCTCTCTTGCACTCAATGGATCATAATAAGCATACCAAATGTTAAGATTCTACCTCAGTGAGAACAGAAAATATCAGTGGTTAAAAGCCCTTCTGTATTATATCACAGTTGATAATTAATGAGTTATTACAAAAGTGGTTATTCCAAATATCATTTATCTGGTATTTATCATTGTATTTTGTGCTAGTTGTTGCAGGATGACCCAATGCTAGGAACAGGGAATGTACTGTACCTCAAAATGTATGTCTTTTGACACCAACGGTTTAATCGATAATTGCCTGTTAAAAGCTAGATATTTAATTTAAAGTTTGTTTGATTTGCAGTTTTTAAATGTCTATTCCTCACCTGCAATTCCCCAAAAACACTTTACCAAAAGAAAAAAAAAAGATAATATAGGCAAAGATTTTAGAGGCAGTACCCAGATTTAATATGGAATCACAGAGCTATAGAGGCTCAGGGAACTTCTACCTTGTGCAAGATTTACAGCTAAGGCCAAATTCAGTTAACTCCCACTGACTTAAAATTGCACACATTATAGGGCAGAATTTAGCCATTAGTTAATCTTTTTACTTGTTTTTCAGAAGGAGCTAATAAAGTGTCAAGTAGCCCATTCCCCATAGCTTCACACAGTAGAATCTGTAATAAAACAATTAGCAAAAACAATTTCTCAGTAACCATCTTTGGTAAACATGCTATCAGTCTCATCTTCATTCATCCCTCGTTCGTAGCGTACTGCAAAGAAGCCACCCCACTGAAGCCGTTTCTTTTTGTAGAGATACCAAATTAATCCAGCAACCAAGACTAGGATAATTAACAGAGCAAATGTTATAGCCACTCCAGTATGATTAGTGCCTGTAAAAGAGAAATGAAAATAGTTAATCAGTGTTTTTGACTGAAAAATATTTGTTATACAGGAAAGTTTTATACTAATATGTATACAGTTACTATAAAGTCATTTTATTGAAGTTCAGGAACTCTATTTTAAGTCTTACAGACAGACACACACTAATATTTTCCACACCATCAATTCAAAAGCCAGTTTCCTATAAGTGCCAAATATTATAGCTGAGCACAAGCTCCACTATGATTAAGGCTAGGAAGCCCTTTCTGTTTAAAGCTGGACTGTTCTGATTGTGCTACAATCCGTCTGGTTACTTGGATTGCCTTGATATTTGGTTTGCCTCATGGAGATTCAGAATAGGGTCAGTGATCTATATTTGGGATACAGTTCCCCAGAAAACCAAAACAAAAAACCACCCCAAACAGCTTTTCTTAAATTAAAGGTGACCTATTCTGGCAATACTTTTTTGCATATACTTGGGAAGCGACTGCTGAATTTCACAAGTGTGGTAGTCTATCAGGAGAGTATGTTAAGTGTTTGAGTGCAGGGCAGGTGCAGATAGCTCCTTTCCTTTACAGTGAAAAGACAGAGTGAGTATGTGTAGTATGGGTGTTTTGGGAGCACTGCTCAAAGAGGCCAGAGTTAAGGTTATATGTGGGTGTACCTTAACTCTGTATTTCCTGATTTTCTGAAGTCTGAACTTGACATTCTGAAATGGCACAAGCTATTGCTGGACAATATTAACTCTGTATTAACAAAGTTTTCTGCTATTTAATCTAGTAGCTAATTTTGAATCACTTTGCTGATATTTCTTAATCTATTAAGAAATTATTTGCATTTAAATCAATGTGGAATTGCACTCAATATAACTGAGTGTACTTTGGGTCCTCTGACATGAACATTTTTTGAAAAATAGAAGTAGCAGCAAATTTTGAAGTGGAGACACACCTTAAAGGTCTACACTGAAGCATAAAAATGGTGACAAAATTCCAAGCCTGTAGTTGTGGGTTCTGTGCTTCCGGGCAGATTTAATGGCCTCCGAAGCTTGCTAAGGCCCTCAATGTGACCTCCCTTTCTTTGTGTAGTGGCAAAGGTCACAGCTTTATTGAGCGATTTTCATCACAGGCCAGTACAGAAAGGTGGAGTGGGGAATACTCTCCCCCCCCGTCTTTGTTGCTCCTCAGAGCTCAGTAGGTGCAATCCTGCCTAGACCTAGGCCTGCTTCCCCCTCAGGGGGTGCTGTAGAGCAAGGGGGTGGGTGGGGAACCCCAGGCCCACCCTCTACTCTGGGTTCTAGCTCAGGGACCTTAATAGGAGCAGCTGTTGGCAGCTTCCCCTTCACCACTGGTGCTGTTTTGATTCCCTGGTCCACTTCCCCATGGTCTCCTTTTCCTAGCTGCACTCTTATCTTAGGATTCAGCAATGCTTCCTCTCCTCCAGCTCCTTCCACCTGAGCTCTCTTGAGAGAACTGGAAGGAGAGCTTTTAAGCACTGTGAGTGGGACCTAAATTAGTTCCAGCTGTCTCCATTAGCCTAATGGTCTTAACTGACCCTTTGCTAGTTAACTGGAGTCAGATGCCTGCATTAGCCTAACCATAGACGCCAACTCTGTGGGTGCTCCGGGGCTGGAGCACCCACAGGGAAAAATTGATGGGTGCTTAGCACCCAGCAGCAGCTCCCCGACCTCCTCCCGAGTGCACTGTGTGCCCGCCTTTTCCCCCTAGCTCCCAGCGCTTGCGCTGAATAAAGGGAGGGGGGAGGAGGGAGAACGTGGCACACTCGGGGAAGAGGTGGGTACAGGGGAGGATTTGGAGAAGGCGTCCAATAGGAGCAGGGAGGGGACGGAGTTGGGGTGGGGACTTTGGGTATGGGGTTGGAATGCGGGTGGGGAAAGGGCCGGGGGGTGGGAGCGGGATACAAGCACCCACTGGTGCCGGGGAAAGTTGGTGCCTATGAGCCTAACTACCTTAATTGGCATCAGGGGTCTTGATTGTCCTGGAGTAGCCTTTGTTTGGCTACCCAGGGAACAGGGACATGCTCATCCTGAGGCTGATATATTTGCCTTCCACAACTCTTTTATAGTTGTCTGGTCTGAATCCGTCATAAAACCTATCATTGTTAATGTTGGTTTTCCTCACTGTTTAAATGTACTTTGTGCCTCAGTGCATAGTTAATTCTGTCCCTGAGCTTCCTAGAAGCAGGAGGAAACCCATTTCTGAGGCAGGGTCAGAGAAGATCTTGTAGCTCTATTCCTTAAGAACATGAACAGGAACATTAGCTTCCCATTGTTCCTCCCTCTCAACTTCCATCAAGGTGTAGGCAAAATCTGAAAGATTCCACTGCTTCCAAGGACCCTTTCTGACCCAAGAAACTGATTTCTATTCTAAAAGGAGTGAAATGTGAAGTAGCAGTATGGGAACTGGATCCTTTCCCCATCCACCAGGCAAGTAAAGTTATACCAGCAAACCTTTAAGAGTAAACAAGACCTTAATCTAGTGTAGTTTGTCTACCTGCAAGAATGGATAAACCTGCACATGGGACTCACAGCAAGAATTACTTTAGCTCCTCAATGGAAAAAGTGTAGTGCCGCATCCTATACAGAAATAGCTAGAAAAGACAGGTATTTTAGTAAGGGGGAAACTTGCTACTATGAAGAAAACTTACAGAGATTATTCTATGACATGGACACACATTCTAGATTTTGCTGAAATCTATGTAGCTGTCATGTTAACACTGCATACACAGATGAAGCCACTAAGATGATCTCTCAGTGACTAGGTGGTGACACCCTCAACTTTTCCCTGGCATGCTACATACATGCACCTGCTGCCCATAGGACCAGCCCCAGTACTAAAACCATGAATTCCTGTCTCTCCATATGAGGTCCACTGGTGGGGCAAGAAAGAAGACAAATACTTGTATACTGTAGCCCCCATATTTATTTCTGTTGTAGCTGTTAATAAACTTGGGAAAACACACTTCTGTCCTACTGCAGACTGGATATTAGGGAATGCAGACTGATGGTATACATTTGGTACATGCCAGCAGAAGAATTTTGGAACTAGCAAATTTTGGAATTTTGCAACTAGGAAAAGACTCAAAAACTAACAGCAATTTTTTTGTAAATACACCAGAAGCAGGAAGCTTGCCAAGCAATCAGTGGGGCCACTGGACTATGGAGGTTCAAAGGAGCATTCAAGGAAGATAAAGTCATTGTGAAGAAGCTAAATGAATTGTCTGCATCGTTCCTCACTGCAGAGGATGTGAGAGAGATTCCCACACCTGAATCATTCTTTTTCATGACAAATCTGAGGAACTGTCCCAGACTGAGGTGTCAATAGAGGAGATTTTAGAACTGATTGGTAAATTAAACAGTAATAAGTCACCAGGACCAGATGGTATTCACCCAAGAGTTCTGAAGGAACTCAAATATGAAATTGCAGAACTATTAAGTTTGGTATGTAACCTATCACTTAACTCAGCTTCTGTACCAGATGACTGGAGGATAGTTAATGTGACACCAATTTTTTAAAAAGGCTCCAGAGGCGATCCTGGCAATTACAGGTCAGTAAACCTAACTTCAGTACCAGAAAAACTGGTTAAAACTGTAGTAAATAACAGAAGTATGAGACACATAGATGAACTCGATCTGCTGTGGAGGAACCAGCATGGCTTTTTTAAAGGGAAATCATGCCTCACCAATCTATTAGAATTCTCTGAGGGGGTCAACAAACATGTGGACAAGTGTGATCCAGAGGATATAGCGGACTTTCAGAAAGCCTTTGACAAGGTCCCTGACCAAAGGGTCTAAAGCAAAGTAAGCAGTCAGGAGATAAGAGGGAGGGTCCTTTCATGAATCAGTAGCTGGTTAAAAGACAGAAAACAAAGGGTAGGAATAAGTGGTCAATTTTCAGAATAGAGAGGTAAACTGCAGGATCCCTAAGGGATCTGGACTGGGACCAGTGCTGTTCAACATATTCATAAATGATCCCGAAAAAGGGTAAATAGTGAGGAGGCAAAATTTGCAGACAATACAAAGGTACTCAGGATAGTTAAGGCCAAAGCCGATTGCAAGGAGTTACAAAAGAATCTCACAAAGCTGGGTGACTGGGCAACAAAATGGCAGACAAAATGTTGATAAATGCAAAGTAATGCACAATGGAAAACATAATCCCCATTATACATACAAAATGATGGGATCTAAATTGATTGTTATTATTCAAGAAAGAGAATTTGGAGTCATTGTGGATAGTGCAGCAGCAGTCAAAAAAGCTAACAAAATGTTAGGAATGGAATAGATAATAAAACAGTGAATATCATAATGCCACTGTATAAATCCATGGTATGCCTACACCTTGAATACTGTGTGTAGTTCTGGTTGCCCTATCTCAAAAAAGGTATATTAGAACTGGAAAAGATACAGAGAAGGGCAACAAAAATGATTAAGGGTGTGGAACAGCTTCCATATGAGGAGAGATTAAAAAAACTGGGATTGTTCAGCTTGGAGAATAGATGACCAAGGGGCGATATGATAGAGGTCTATAAAACCATGAACAGTGTGTAGAAAGTGAATAAGGAATTATTATTCCTTCAAATAACAGAAGAACCAGGGGTCACTCAATGAAATTAATAGGCAGCAGATTTAAAACAAACAAAAGGAAGTTCTTCTTCACATAATGCACAGTCAACCTGTGGAACTCATTGCCAGGGGGATGTTGTGAAGGCCAAAACTATAACTGGATTAAAAAAAGAATTAGATAAGTTCATGGAGGATAGATCCATCATTGGCTATTAGTCAAGATGGTCAGGGATGCAGCCCCATGCTCTGGCTGTCGCTAGTCTCTAACTGCCAGAATAGATGATAGGATGGATCACTTGACAGTTGCCCTGTTCTGTTCATTCCCTTTGAAAGCATTTGGCAGTGGCGACTGTCGGAAGATGAGATACTGGGCTAGATGAACCATTGGTCTGACTCAGTATGGCCATTCTTATAATGAAGGCCTCTAACTATTTATTGAAAGTGACAAAGAGTCCTGTGACACCTTATAGACTAACAGACGTATTGGAGTATAAGCCTTCCTGGGTGAATACTCACTTTGTCAGATGCAGTATTCACCCATGAAAGCTCATGCTCTAATACGTCTATTAGTCTATAAGGTGACACAGGACTCTTTGTCGCTTTTTACAGATCCAGACTAACACAGCTTCCCCTCTGATACTTAACTATTTATTAATATCTATCTATGCATTTCTAGTGTGCCCATCAACACGACATATCCCATGCACAGAAATGCAACAACCAGGTATTGAACATACAAAGATTAAAGCAGAAATTAGCTGCTGTACAAAAACAAAAGCAGCCTAAAAATAAACAGGATAAATGAATCTATGCACCATTTAAGTTCCACTTAAGTCACAGGTCTTCTGGAGTGAATTTCATCTGAGTGATCTGTACACAGACCTTGCCTGACATAAAAATCCTTTAGTGTAACAATAAAAAAAAAAGTAAATTGTATATTAAACACAAGAAAGACATACCTAGAGGAGCTTTACAAACAACTCTGCCTTTACTATGACTGCAGTCAACTTCAGACCATGATCCATTTGTGGATAGGATAACACTGCATTTACCATTGACTTTTGAAGTTCCGTTTGCCCAATTGGCATATTTAACCGCTGAACCATCAAGCCAGTTCAAGAACTTAGCTGTAGGGAAAGATCACAAATACTGCTTTGATAAATCACCATAAAAATTTGCAATATTGCAACATAATGTGAAAATCGCCATTTATTTATTTCATCTCATTTCTAAAAAACAACTGTAGGTGCCCATCCAGTGAGATGGGTGCCTATTGCATAAATAACAAATGACAACATAAACTGCCCATAAAGATAAATATATCCACCTCAGTGCACCCTTCCTGAGAGAGACAAGCTTTGCAGCATGCCCAGGTTAACAAATCTGGGATCTGGCAGACTAAGAGTTGGGAGTGAAGTAAGTTCAATTACTGAGCAACCTGCATAGAAAATGCCCTGTCACCACCTCAGTCTCATCTATATTGAAGGAGTTCCAGCTCAAGTGCCTCTGCTCATCCTAAATGTGGCACAGGGAGACAGGATACCTCAGGTAACCAGGTCTCAAATCATTTCGGGCTTAAAGTCCACCTAGAATCTTATTGGAACCCAGTGTAGACCATGGTGTACTGGGCTAATGTGCTCCCAATGTGCGACTCCACTTAGTAAGAGCACTACAGCATTCCAGCAGTAGATTCAGCTTCTAAATTGTCCCCATGTGTAGCCCCATGTAGGGTGCATTACAGTAATCTAGTCTTGAAGTGATAAAAGTATGGATAATTCTGACAAGGTTCGCATTGGAGAGAAAGGTTTATATTTGTCTTGCCAGGTGCAGATGGAAAATACTTTGTCGCAGCTGCTACCTGGGCATCTAAGACTGGCCCAGAATCTAATACCATCTCCAATTTTCATACTGTTTTACAAATGGTAGTTGCATGCCCATATAAGTTCCACTTACTCTTCTGTCTGCTTCCACCAATCCACCATTATCTCAGTTTTGCCTGGATTAAATCACAGCCAACTAGTTCTCATCAAAACCCCAAACTCCTGTACAATATCCCTTTGTTGATTATCTAATTTTCATTCAAAAACCACAAAAATAAAAATGATTCTGTGAAACTTGTAAAATAAATATTTCAGAATAATTTTAAAAAACCAACAAAAAACACCTCTCCCCATATACCTTTTCTAACTCATGTGTCTTAATCTAGCAGCTAAATGTTTGAATTTAAACCACTGAATATATGAGAAAATAATTCTAAATCACAAATCAAGAAACATTAGGAACTGACACAAACTGGGAAGAGGTAGAAGTTACTATACCGTATAAATTAATGCTAACAAATTGCATAGCAAGGGCAGTTAACTTTTCAAATTCTAAATATTTTTATATTATGTTCATTCATTTTTATTTAACATATAAGATATATACACACACATAGTTAGTAGTTACTTCTTACCCTTGAAGTTCTGAGACAATCCAAGCCACACTCTTCTGGTGATGAGGTCATTTTGCCTTATGTGCTTGCTGACAAATGTATTCTCTTCGGCATCCTTTATAGTCAATAGAGTTGCAGAAGGATCTAAGCAAAGAGTTTAGTGGTCAGTACAGAAAGAAATTTTAGAGGTTTCCCTCATAGTCTTTTTAAATTAAATGGATTTTCTAAAAATTCAAAAGGGATCATTTAAGGCACAGAAACGAGAAAGAACATTTGCTAATTTGGACTCCTAAAATTTTGCGATATGTAATCTGCAGAGGAAAAACACAGATTAAGAGAACAGTGCACTGTCACGAGCAGCCTCAGATCAAAGTTAACTTCTTGTTGTATCATCTGGGAAGGTGATGCAAAATAAAATAAAGACAATTCTCCTGCAAGTCTGGAAAGATGTTAAATGATACTGTATGGAAGCAGAAGCACTGATCCTGTCAGGTGCTAAGCATCTTCTGTAAACCCCCTTGATTCCTATTAACCTAATAGAGGCTCAGCACCTTGAATCAGGGCAATTTTCTGTATTTAAATAACAATCATATATTGATATACGTCACTGCACTTAATGTGCAATGGCAAGGAAGGGGTGCACTGGGGGCGGGGAGAGCAGGAGGCATGCTTCAATGCACCGGATCCTCTGCTGGCATAAAGGACTTTCTGCCAACAGCATAAGTTAAAGAAGGACTATTCTTGCTCTAACACACGCTGGGTCCAAGTGGCCCTGAACTGGGTGTCACACCTGGTAATGGGAATACCTGCTTCTTTTATTTCAGTTTATTTTACACAGCTTAATTAACCTTAAATCGTAAAAAAAAATGACATAGCTAAAATTATGACAATTCAAACATCCTAAAATTGTGAAGGGAGCAAAAGATTCTGTACATGAGGAATTGCATGCTGCTTATATTATCTGTCACAAAACAATCCCCAGTATTTACTAAAGAAAAAAAAAAAGCTCTTCTTTTAGCACAAAAATTGGCCTTTCAGCTTCTGTGTGCGTCATTAAGTTTAAAGTATGAAGTGTCTACTTTCAAATCCTACGTGGGATTTCTCTGCATTCATCCTATGCCCAGGGCTATAATAAGAATGACTTTGTAACAATACAGGCTTCAATTTGTATAAAGTGGTTTGTGTAAAATAAAAAGGTTTTCCCTTGAAAATCAGCCTTGATCTTCTGAATCCTTTATCAATGGTTACAAATGAGGTATCACTTTTTGTACATTCATGTTCCAGATAAGTAATCAAAACACTGCACAACTTTACCAAAAATATTAATCAAATGCTCCAGAAATCATTAGATAAAACCAGCCATTAGACATATTCCCAAATCAAAGAAACATAAAGCATAAGTTTTGCCAGTGTGTTTTTTCTAATCCTCCCTTAATGAGGAGCTAGTTACAAGATATAACACATTATAAATAAAACCAAACATACCCAGCTTCTGGCAGACTCTTTTAGCCTCTTCTGCAGTATATACTGAAAAATTGTATAATGCCATGTCAAATGCATAGCAATGATCTTTATACTGCAACCACTGCGATGTTCTAGTACCCTGTGGACACCTGGAGGAGCCTTTGGTTTGCTGTGGCTGTAGTTGTCTCTCTGTAAAAATATAAAAAAAACTTTGTATTATGCAAATTAAAAGAGGCTCTGCAGACTCAAATCACTCTGGGGTAGGGATGCTATATACAAAAATTCACACACATGCTGGAAACGGTCTGACTAACCGACAAAATTAATTTATATCCCATTTAGCTTGCTTCTTGAAATATAGTAGATTCATTCATTATCAGCCAATGATTACAGGAAAAGTTCCAGATATTCTGGGACTTTCACCTTCCCTTTAGTGGGGGAACCGCTCATTCTTACTGGATTTCAAGCATTCAAATGGCCTTGAAATACGGTATGCTCATTCACTGTGCACCTCTGATTTAAGAGCTGACATTTATACCATAGGTCACAAAGAGGTAATCAGTCTAACAATTTATACAAATTATATTAATTTATATTTATATTAATTTAATTATATTAATTTATTCCATGAAACATTGGGTCATGTTGAAAGTGATCCCTCTAATTTGAAGAAACTAAAATAATCTGAGGTCACCAGTTTTATTTATCAGATTTTGCCAAGGTAATTGTCTAAAATGAGGGAGTATGAAACAGATACAGATGGTGACAGTCTCATGTTCCCACTATTCAAACTAAGATTCATAAATTAATATGGTAATTTCCACAGCACATTCCACACAAGGATCTCAAAGTGCTTTATTGCTTTATAAAGGGAAGGTATGTATTTCCCATTTTATAAGTGGAGAAACTAAGGCACAGAAAGGTTGCCATTTGCCCAAGGCCCAAAGCTAATCTTGGCATAGTTGAGAATAAAACTCAGGAGTACTGACTACGAGTCTCCTGTTCTAACTACTACTCAACAATGCCCCCAAAAGCCTTTCAGTAATGTGTTACACCCTGCTCAGCTCAGTTTAAAGTTTCACTCCATTAATGGGCATAGGAAAGAAATGTCCCAGGCAGTTATGAAAATCTTAAAACAGAAATCCAGTGACAGCACATGACTTTGACAGAGTTGGTATTTCATGGAAGTTGAGCCAACAAAACTCTGCAGTGAAAACATTTTGGGCATAAAGAAACCCTCTCACATTAGGCTGTTTAACAAGCAGTATCTATTTTTAATGCTTGTTTAGGTATCTGGCCACCACTGTTATCAAATACCAAAGTATGATGCCACAAAGCTTACAAGATATACTGACGAGTACTTTGCCACTCCTTCTAAACAATCCGTCTTAAAGAACAAAATGTCTGGTTTAGTCTAAATCACATTTCTTTCAGTCTTCATTTTCTGTTCATAATACAGCATGTAAAATAGAGTGTGTGTTAAATTACAGGAAAAAAGGAAATCAGACTTACTGTCTGAAGAAGTATAGCAAATGGCACCATCAACAACATCTGTGCACCTTCTACGTTTCCAAAATCCTTTAGTATCCAGAAAAATGCAGTTCCCAATAGATGTAGAGTTTTCTAGTTCCCAGGGACGGTAATCAAATTCACTTCCATCAGACCATTCTAAATTAGATTCACTTCCCTGATTAAAGAATAATATTTTTTATACCACTGCATTCAGGTCTTAATTACTCAAATATAAACACAGATAACGTACAGAGAGTGATGCACTAAAGAGTCAAAAACCCATTTCCTCCAAGTCAGTACTGAACCAACGCCCAACATGGTTAGCAGCTTCTATCTTCCCGGTAATACTTAAAACTGAGGCCCTGGCCACTTGTGATCATTGAGGAGTCTGTGGTATTCTAAGAGTAGGGTTGTGGCCAGGCCAAATCCCAACCTGGTAACATTATGTCTCCCTAATTTTTCCCTATGATTTCAATTACATAAGGCATTCTTCACTTCCTGTCCTAACAAATCTATTACTTAGGCCACGTCCAGACTAGGAATTAAAATCGATTTTAGATACGCAACTTCAGCTACGGGAATAACGTAGCTGAAGTCGAATTTCTAAAATCGAGGTACTCACCCGTCTGGACGGCGCGGCATCGATGTCCGCGGCTCTCTGTGTCGATTCCGGAACTCCGTTCGGGTTGATGGAGTTCCAGAATCGATGTAAGCGCGCTCGGGGATCGATACATCGCGTCCAGACTAGACGCGATATATCGATCCCCGAGCAATCGATTTTAACCCGCCGATGCTGCGAGTTAGTCTGGACGTGCGCTTAGTCATGCTGTGAGCTGTGAAACCACAGGGGTGGGAACAATATGTAAAGTTTATCAGTTTTTGATGAAAGCTACTAAGCTAGATTCACTTGGAAGTGTAGGCTGGTGGAAACCATAGCTGTGGAAAGTATGCAATGGGAAGTGAAGGGATTAGTGGAGCCCAAAAGATGGGTAGGGTGGTGGACGGATGCACTGAATTGATGTTTCCCTGAGCACTATTTGCTGGTGGGCCCCAAGGGGAGCTTAAAGCCCTTTGAAAACCCTGTGGAAGAATGGTGGTATAATGGGCAAGGTGGAGCAGAGAGGCTGCATGCTGTACTTCTCTATGCTAGTCGGGTGAATTTGGCCCGTCATGTAAGTATGAAATCAGGCACTCATTCTAAAATACATTTTTAATCCCCTAATATCTAAGTGTAATAACGTGTAGGAAAAATTAACATATATTATTAGTTGTAGGGGGAAAAGAAAGCTAATAATCTTCTAGCATGAAATTCAAGCCTCTAAAAGAGCCTGGAAAGATCACAAAGCTTTTGGAAATCAACTGCAGAAAATTACTGCAGAAAAAGAAACGATGGTCATGACAGTAGAAACTTACATCAAGGCTTGATAGCCCAAGCCACAGTGGATATCCATCACGCTTTACAATATCTTCCAAAAACACCTGATGGGATTCACTGTGTATGCTGACTAAATCACTTCCATTCTGTTTGCATTCTCTTAATGCTTCATACCAGGTTATTTTTTTCTGAAGGACCCTGTATGTGCTATTTCCATGTAGTATATACTCAGGCAATGGAGGCTTGTTTTCTCTGGGCCCTATTTCAAGATTAAGATCATAGTTAATTCTATACACTTCATTCATGTTATTAGAAATATGTGGAGATCCATCAGTCTATAACAACTCAATTCAAGCACTGAAGTGTTCAATATAAATTACTTATGGGATACATATTATCTTTTTTTATACTAAATGATGGGAGAAAGATGGAGGCACACAGCCAACATCCATCCTGAGCAAAGTACTAGAATACTGACAGACAGCTTCATCCTGCAAATTGAAATCCATGACAGTTTTGCCAATGAGTTCAATGGGAGCAGATGCAGGGTCTTCATTGGGAGTCATGTTCCTGGAGGGCTTGCAGGACTAAGCCTTAAAATAAACTTTACCTCCCCAGCTCCCAAACCTTTGGGTGTAATTGTTTCTGGATATTACTTACCCATTTCAATTTTACAGGCAAGAATACTGTGTTGATTAAACTGGAGAGCTTGCCAATTTTGCGTAAGGTTGTAAATATCCCAAAACCCATCACGGTTCACTCCAGCAAAAAACTGATTCTTCTTTACGTTAGGTCTTCCCTGTTTCCAGTTATTGTAAGATACATAAGTTTCATCATACCATTTTAGGGAATTATCTGTGGAAAATATGAAAAAGTTTCCATAGTTAGCCTTGAGCAAAGCACTGATTTTTTAAGAAACATGAAATTCATCTACAACTGAAGATGGTGTGCTCCTGACCAGTATTCATAAGCACTCACTTTGGATCAGAAGTAATATGTTTTTTGAAGTTGCTAGAGTTTCCTCTAAGCCCTCACCAAAATTCTAAGTGTCACGAGAAAATGTTCTCTGTAGATTACCCAAATCAGAATTGTGAAAATTCAGATTACAAAAACCAAACCAAACCAAACAAACAACAGGTGCCCTGCAAGTAACCCAGTACTATTTTATGAAGAAGAGTGGTCTGGTGGATAATAGCTATAACTAGGAATCAGGAACTCCTGAATTCTATACTGGCTATGATGCACACTCCCTCGGTAGCTTAATGTGACTAATGTCTCTGCCTTGTTTTCACATTTTGTAAAATGGAGATTGCCATGACCCTGTGTGTTCTGCAATTCCTTAGCCATGCAATTTGACAGAATATCCATCACTCTGCAGTAAGATGCTCTGGAATCTAAGATTTCTTCTTTCTTTTTTTTTAAATGATGTTTCCTGCCCATGAAGATTACTTTTAAAACAAGAACTGAATGTAATTGATGCAGTGTTGTATTTCCGAGTCTGCAAACAGTCTGAAATAATAGCTCTGAGAAGTGTGACCTACCCCATTCATCACAATGAGTTCAGTATTTGAAACCTAAAGATGAAAATTTAAGGCTCCAATACTAAAATCAGATCTTTGCATCTGCATGGAATCCCTTAAGTTCCAATCCTGCTAACTACTCTACAGTTTATTGTTTAAATAGAAACATCCAGTTCATGCACTTGCCCCACAATCCAAAACTACCTCCTGCTCCACCTCTCCAAGGGCTCCAGATTGCAACAGAATTCAGACACCCTGCTTCAGAATCTACATTCAGAATGAAGCAGAGTACATGGACTCTTGGGGATCATGAAAAAATTACTGATCTACATCACTGAGATGTTATTCATTCATCTTTGTAAAGTGCTTTGAAGATGAAAAGCACTATTATTCTAACAGAAAAATTGCAGAAAACTTACTGCACATAATAGAGAATGCAGGATTGGTCACAAATTGCAGCTGTAGGAGCTTTAGTAGTTTGCTACTCAGTCTGGGCTTGAAATTCCAAAGTAGTGAGCACCCAAACTGTTACTAACTTCAGTGGGAGCTGTGGGTGCTCAGTATCTCTGTAAGTCTGGCCGATGTATATTGCTAAAAATGTCAGCACATATCATTGTGCTCTTTTTAAATCCTGCCTTTTGGTAAAATCAATAACCTGGATTAAGCAGACTGTGTAGGATCTAAATATCACTAGAACAGACAAAAGACATCCAATTATTTCCCTCTAAAAATATAAATGAAAATATAGGCAGTTGTAAGCATTAGTATATATTTATTTTTATAGTATCTTGGATTTCTCTACCATATGTAGTATGTAAGAAATGTATCAGTCTAATGATAGTAAATTAACAAATTTTATTAAGAAAAAAATCTTACCCCTGTCATCATAAATTACACCCAACCATACCCATGTAGCTAGGCCACTGAACGAATGTAGCTGCTCAACAACAAAGTTATTTTCTTCCTCATCTCTAATATTCAAGACAAATGCATCTGGATCTGTTGAAACAATTTTTAAAATAATAGTTAGTTTATTACAAGTTTATCTATCATCTACAAAACAAATTAAGTTTTAATCGCCATTGTTTAATCATTACTACACACACACACACCCAAACATTCTAAAAGGACAGACAACACATCAGCCAACAAAAATATGAGGACAAATTACCATTTTTCAAAAGGCAATGTCAACACTACCTGTTCTGTGAGTATTTTGTAGACAAGTGGAGGATTTCAGCTTCTAGCACTGTCAGCTTACTTTTCAGGAGCACGTCATACACTTAAAAACAAGATTCCTTTTCCAGTAAGGAAAAACCCATCACTGGCCCATGCCAACTGATTCGGGCTTGTGGGACTTAGGCTATGAAGCTGTTTCATTGCTGTGTAGACTTTGGGGCTTGGGTTGGGGCCATACTCTGGACTTTGTGGGGAGGGAAAGTCCCAGAACTCAGGCTCCATCCCAAGCCCGGAAGACTACACAGCAATGAAACAGCCCCACAACCCAAGCCCTGCGAGACCGAGTCAGCTGGCATGGGACAGCCACAGGCTTTCCTTTGCTGTGTAGGACCCGTTATGCATTAAAAATTGACCTTCTGATTTTAAAAAATGGACAACAATATTTGCTATCTTTCAAACTCCAGCTAGGCTTCACCTCCCTAGTTTTTCAGTTTCTGTACAATCAGCGTAAAAGACACTGTCAATCTGAAATCTAGTAATTAAAAGAAGTACTTACTTATTTTCTTGCATAAGTGGTGGGCTTCTTGTGATTTCATTTCTTGCCATCTATCTTTTGTTATCATGAAAGTGTAACAACTATTTTGAAATGATATCCATGGTGTATTTTTAAACTTATGTGGACATTTAATATGTTCAACAACTTGTTCTTTCTCAGTCTCATCTGGAAAAAAAAAAGAAGACTCTCTTAGGTCATGCACAATTTTAAAATAAGACAGCTCATTCCTCACAACAAATTCCAGTGTGATATGAAAATCTGTTACAAAACATAAATTCAGCATAAAATATAACATTGTTCCCAGTCTTCTCAGAACAGTGATATTTCCATAAACTTAAAGATGGTAAGAAGCAATGATTTTATGAAATGGGATATGCAAATACTTTAAAAAGGGTTTTCACAGAAACTATTTTAGGTTAAGTAGTTTTAGGAACAAATACATATAATAAACCCAGAACAAATATTATCCAGTAACTTAGCTTTTGCAGTGATTCTTGTGCAAGCACAGACTACCTTTTACATTTTTACATAGCAATCCTGAAAGGGTAAAACATTCCAATCTTGGGGCACCATGTAATTCCCATTGAAGTCCCCAACTAAAACCTCTCCAGAAGATCATCAAGGATCTACAACCTAGCTTGAAGGATGATCCCTCACTCCCATAGACCTTGGGAGACAGGCCAGTCCTCACTTACAGGCAGCCCCTCAACCTGAAGCAAATACTCACCAGCAACTACACACCACACAACAAAAACACTAACCCAGGAACCTATCCCTGCAACAAACCCCATTGCCAACTCCGTCCAGATATCTATTCAAGGGACACCATCATGGGTCGTAATCATATCAGCCACACCATCAGGGGCTCGTTCACCTGCACATCTACCAATGAGATATATGCCATCATGTGCCAGCAATGCCCCTCTGCCATGTACACTGGCCAAACCGGACAGTCTCAACACAAAAGAATAAATGGACACAAATCAGATGTCAAGAATTATAACATTCAAAAACCAGTAAGAGAACACTTCAGCCTCCCTGGACACTCAACAACAGACTTAAAAGTGGCAATTCTTCAACAAAAAAACTTCAAAAACAGACTCCAATGAGAAACTGCAGAACTGGAATTAATTTGCAAAATGGATACCATCAAATTAGGCCTGAATAAAGACTGGGAGTGGCTGGGTCACAACAAGAACTAAAAAAACTAATGTCCTCATGCTAATTTTCCCCTACTGTTACTCAAACCTTCTTGTTAACTGTTTGAAATGAGCCACCCTGATTACCACTAGAAAACTGATTTTTCATCCTGTTGATAATAGCCCACTTTAATTGATTTGTCTCGACCTCCCACTTGGTAAGGCAATTTCCATCTTTTCATGTGCTGCTATATATATCTTCCTACTGTATTTTCCACTTCATGCATCTGATGAAGTGGGTTTTGGCACACGAAAGCTTATGCCCAAATAAATTTGTTAGTGTATAAGGTGCCACAAGTACTCGTTGTTGTTCCCATTGAAGTTAATGAGACTACTCCTCTAGTAATTCAGACTGAAAGAATCAACTTAATTATACCATAATCACAAAGAATTTCTGGTTGCAATTTTGTATTTAAAGCAATAGCCCATATCATGCCCTTCCACAGAAAAACCTACAAGAGTGGTCTCACGAGGAAGAAATTTCTGTGAAGATCTCAGGGGGATTCCCTCACATCATCCTTTTCTTTTCTCTTTTTTTTGTTTGGTTTTTGAGGGGGGAATTGTTGTCCTCCCCCGTTGTCCTTGGCCAAACCTAGAAGATCCCAAGGGACCTCTTCCTAGGGTGCATTATTCTATTTGGAACAATTTCTGTGGAGTTGGCAAAGGCTCAATTTGCACCTCTCGACTTGATCTCCACTTGCAACTCCTTCCACCTACCCAGTCACCAATCTCCCCCCGCAGCCTGGACTCCAGACTGTATGAAGAGGCCTCCACAGGGCCCAAATGGGGGCCCAGATGGTGCAGGGGAGATGGCTAAATCCTCCTTCCACATGGAGGTGAGGGAGATCCATGTGCAGAGGGTGTCCTCAGTTGGCAGATCTGGAGGGCACAATCTGGGTCAACACAGCAATCCTGAATGCTATTAAATAATTACACAGTGTTTGGGTAACTTGCTCAGGTGTATACATGGCCCATTTCCAAAGCACCAGCGGGTTTTCTGGTACACAAACAACTAAACAAGCCTGTTCTAGAAAGTAGTCTATGTTCAGTGTATATAATGGAACATTTTTATTTTAAAATAATTATAAAACATCTTTGTTACTGAGTTTTACTATGTATATTACTTATGAAAGATGGTTTTTTAAAAATAATGAGAATGTATTTTCTCAGAATACATACTTCTTGGCAAGTAGCAAATAGCACCCGGATTTTCAGAGGAACATGCAGAAGTTTTCCAGAATCCATCAATATCCAAAAACACACATTCTTCACTTGTTTCTTCATCTTCTTCAGACCAGCGACTAAAATCAATGCGCTTTCCATCTGCCCAGCCATAATGTTTTCCATCCTAGCATCATACCAATAAAAGATGAGAGCTTACACACTTAAAAAAAAGTCTAGGTACATCAAATGACATGATACTACATTTCTACCCGGTGAAATCCTGTGTTCAGCAAGAGTTGCAGGTGCTCAGCAGCTTTTAGGATTTGGTCTCTTGTTAAAATAATAAACGAAGTCTGTCACATTCAGTTTTGGTTCTGAAAAAAACTACATTGACTATTGTGAATGGCAAATGATAACACGTAGATGTTAGAGAGACAAGGTGGGTTGGGTAATATCTTTTATTGGACCAACTTCTGTTGGTGAGAGAGACAAGCTTTCAACCTTACACAGAGGTTACCTGAAGAACTACTCTGTAAGCTTGAAAGTTTGCCTCTCTCACCAACAGAAGTTGTTCTAATAAAAAATATTACCGCACCCACCTCGTCTCTCTAATATTCTGGGATCAACACGGCTACAACAACAGTGCAGAACTTAGATGTCTAACTATTATGCTTGATTTGCAGGCAAAGCCAGGTAGTTTGATTTCTAAATGGTACCATTTGCACCTGCCATTAACTGTGGGCACAATTGTGCATGGAAATTAGAAGCAATTTCTAAGAGTCAGTCCTGTTGTTTCCCCATGTTAGATCAAATGTAACGTATTAATGTTTAATATTAAGTACTTCTCAAATTTATAATTAGACATATTCCTGCCCTGAAGATGACAACAATAAATAAATAATAATAATTAATCGTATTAAAACACAAGAAAAGTAAGTGGATCTATGCTTTAGGAAAGTTAAATTTAAAAGTCTTCTTCTGTATTTAAGACCACTCTTATATTAGGAATCGATACCAGCTGTGCTAATCTTTTTTTTTTTTTTAGCTGAATATATCTTCCTGGTATGTTCAGCGCTAGAACTCTCCTAGCACTGCCTCATTGCCTACAGGCATGAGCTGCTGTGTAGGCAGTACCTCTCTACATGTTTCAGAGCTTTAATGCCATATGCAACAGGATGAGGCATTTGATCCCCACTTAAAGGTCACCTACAAAGGGAGGAGAGGTTGTCTTCTTTTTTGCTTCTTTGTGAAGTACACATAAGACATGAAAAGTCTGTTTTCTTTAAAAATTCCCTGTATGTTTTATACATTAAAAATACCAGGTTCTTCCTTCTCTGTTGTTCCTGGAAAACTCTATGGACAGCTGCAGAAGTAGGAGAATTATGATGACATAGACACATGACCACGAAAACAATTTTTATTCTGGCTATTTAAAACTTTGTGTTTTGCTTGGTTTTGGTAATACTTATTTAATTCAAACATCCATAAATGGTCAGAAGAAAAGATGTTTGTTAAAGATTCAGCACTCACTCACACACTCATGCCCCAAGCTTTTTAATTAACAGATGAGAAAGCTCCCAATCCACACTGGGAATTTCCAAGAAGTCCTCCAACAAACACAGAAGAAAGAAGACTTGACACTATTGATATTTTTAAGATAAAAAAGCATATTTTTTTTAAAAATACCCTTTCACAACTTTTCTCCATTATTAAGAAGCAATAAAGCATACAAACCCTACCTGAAAAAATCCATTCCAAGTTCTAAGAGAAGATTTTACAATATATTTCAAACAGTTTTTAGCAGTTGCTTTTGGATTTCATTTGCTCTCTTTCAGATTTTCTCTTTTTAAAACATTTTGGTTGACCTTCCTTGACCCTGCCCCAGAATTTCAAATGACAGCAGCAATTACAGAACCACTGACAACAGAGGGGCAAAGATGATGCAATGATATAGTTTGCTGCTACTATAAAATATTTTCTTCCATCTTAAACCTGAGGGACGTAGTCTCCTCTCAATCAGTCCATCAATAGGAGTTCCACACTTGAATGTGCACCTCAGAGAACTGAAAATCTAGTATATAACCCTGAGCATCAGGACTGGTTGACCTCCTGGTAGACCTCTAGCTTCAAGATGGTTCTCTGCAACTGAAAATAGATGTCAATGGAAACATCTATTTAAAAATAACCCAGTAATTTTCAGTTTCATTGTTTCCCCAGCCATTCCTTTACTATTCCATCCTACCCTAAAAAATGGTTCTAAGGAGGGATGGGGAGGAGATAAAACTTACATCTTTGCTGAAGAGTCCAATCCACAGAGGGTAATTGTGAACAGCAGCCTGCACAGTAAGAAAAGCCTGTTGGTACTGATCTGTGATGCTAACAAGCTGCATGTTTTTCTGTTTGCACTCCCGCAGTGCATCATACCAGGACAAATTCTTCAGAATTACTGTGTAATGGACATTTTGATAGGTCAGTGTTTCACTAAGGACTTGCTGTGTCTGGTTGTCAGCAGCCCCTGTAAATAATCAAGAAACAGAAGCATTAAGTAGGATAAACACTGCAAAACATTTTAGTTCTCAGTTTCTTTTGTAACAGCAACAGCAAAACTCATTCAAATTTCTTTTGAGAATAACCATCAAAAATAAAATTAAAAAAAGATTCATAGACTGTTGTAGACTACAATTTTACTACATCAGAATCGATAGAGTGTGTATCTATGGAAAAATGTAAAGCTCTTTTTAAATGTAAATATGTAAGTCCCTGTATACAAGCTTGGTAGAAAGGCAGTAACAGAACTACTGGGCTTTGTGGCTTTCCAGATTCATCCAATTTAACACAAAAGAGTTCAAGTTATTAGGGAAAAAACATATGCTCTGGGTGAAATTAATGTGAAACTGGTAGCCTTCTACAGAACTGCGCACAGATGTTGTGACAATCAACAGAGGCCATGCATCTCCGAACAGTCTGACAGAGAGAGGAATGAGTCCAGTAAAGAGCCATCAGATTCATTCTTATATAAATCTAATGGGCAGTAAACCTGGTATAGGTAGCTCTTCCAGCCAGTACACTGCAAGAGCAAGCAAAGAGGTAAAAGTTTGCTTCCATAGCATATGCTCAGTTTCTTGCACAAAGCCGCCTGATCTGTGTATTGTGCGGGAAGGGTGAAATTTACCATTTGGGTTCTAATCATCCAATATTATCACACTGAGCTGCATTAATTTCATCCAACCAAGTGATGCATGCAACTATAAAAAATGCAAACTTTACATGGATGGGGAATTAGAGCATGTGGATCTAATGATTCCAAGAAGTTTATGGGCTGACACCAGAACTAAATTTGGCCCTAGAATTTTGTAAAATGTGCATTGGCATCTAACACAGAGGTGTCTCAGGAACACAAAGATTTGTCAAGGGAAAAAATTACTCTGTATAAATAAGAGCACTCAAGTGACTGATGAATAGGCTGACAGACCAATACTCAAATGACAGAGCCATAATATTAATTTTATGTTTATGCACAATTTGCAGCTGTCAGTGGATTAGAGAGGTGACATGAAAGAAACAGAATGTTTGAACTAGCTCATGGCTGCTGTCAAGCGCTTCTATGCAGTAAACAGCTTCAAAAGAGAACTGTTTTGTTCTCACACACCTAAAGGTTAATAGTAAAGAGTTAGGGGAAAAATATACATTTCCCAAAGATGAAAAAAGAATATTGCTGATGTTTACAAGCACAATTATCACAACATTTTGAGATAATCATTAAATGTCTGAGATGTCAAGGAATCCGAGCTGCTGACTCACTTGCTTCTGTGACAAAAGTGACATGAAAACCATAGGGCCAGACTGTACTTGGCCAAGGATGCCATGGCAGAGTGGAAGAAGTTTCCCCTGCTGCAGCATCCTGAGCTGTGGCCAGGCACAACTGCAGTTTCTGGAAGAGCCGACTGAGCGCTCCTTCCCTGCATGCCTGAGTGTTTAGAGGCTTAACAACCCAAGAATCATGGGGACCATATTGCAGCAATCACTGCACTTTCCCTGAATGTCATTTTCCTTTTCTGGAGAGAAATATATTTATCAATAGTAGCAGCACTCTTTTATTGGAGTCTTACAAGCATTTTTAATGTTCAGAGCCTCTGCAGTTCACCTTTTCTTTTTTTTTAATAATTAATAAAAAAAAATCCCCTTCCGATTTTTCAGACTGAATCACTGTCCGTCCCTCCTTCAAATTTATCAATAGCTATTTAAAAGGATTTATACATAGCAGAACATACCCCGAAGATGGATGTACCGCATATTAAACCCTTGGCAGTTAAACAGTAACTAAAGCTTTGTTCAGATTGGGTAATTGCCCTGATTCGAGTAATCAGTGGGCAGCCACCAATATAGCTGCACTGGTGCAGCGCCCCTCCCCAATCCTGAGTATAAACAGGAAAAGCCACACTGTATCAGTGGAGGTGACCCCTGCTTGAAGCCAGGGCAAGTTGCACCAATGTTAATTGTGTGTCTCCTTGTCTACACCTGGGGTTTGCACTAAGGTAGCTAAACAAGTGATCTGAAATCAAGCCTAATTCCAAGTGTAGATGAGGCCTCATATTATCCCTTCACTGTTAAAACTCACAGGAGCTGGTTAAGTGGGATTAAAATTCTGTGTGGTTCTCCTCACGGAGTGTTGCCCATGTTGTTCTGGGGAAGAGGAGTCATTTGCTCCATTTCTCACTGAATGAAACAAAGTCCATCCCCAATCCCTGTAGGTCCCCAAAGTGTCCAAAGAAGATCAGGGCCATTCACTTAGAGGCCTTGTACTCCATGCCACCTATTGGGCCCTCCACCCTGCCTTCACTCTCAGGCAGCGTAACTCCACAGGAACTTCACTATCAGGGCCTCCACTGCCCATGGCTTTCCCCAAACACCTCCTAAAAGGAGTTTCACACTGTGGATGGTGTCATGGAAAATGTAGGCATTGAAATTTTTCAGGAGCGATGAGGTTTCTCCTCATGGCCCCACCACTGGATGCCCAGTATGGGCCTGTTTAGTCGCCAGAAGGATCCTGCCACCAGGGAACACCCTTCTTGAGGTGCTGTGTAGGGGGAGATTGTGCCTCAGGAAGGGTGATATCCATGCATGAAGGGGCTTCTTGGCAGGTGGATATTAGGGGCACAGTCAGTCTTACCTGGTGCCTTCTGGCAGATACCCAAAAAATGCTCCTCAGCACAAGGCAAGAAATTCCATGTTCCAACATACAAAGATTTGGGGTTGTTGAGCATTACACCACACTGGTTGTTTATCTCCTCATCAAACATCTGAAAACCAGAAAACTCATCAAGTTCATGTATGATATAAACATTCTTGTGTGGAGAGAGCGAATGAAGATCAAGTTAGGAGAACATCCTTCTCTTAGTATGTGCAGAGCAGTAGTACAACACGCAGTTAGTTTATTTTGCAATATTACCAGGTTGCTAGATTGTTTGTGAAAAACATTACCTGGACCCACTATACTCTTTAAAAATCCTTGTTAATCAGTGGCATTCCATTATGTTTCTTATGCTGCTCAATGAACAGTGCAGCCAGGAAAACAATATGTGTAATGGTTTATGGATGTATTCTGCAAATAACTGAACAAAAAACTATATAGTAACATCCCTCTGCTATCTACATTTTTATGGAATGTGGCATCTCAGCTACATATTAGATATGCAAAGAGACCCTTTCCATCCCTTTCCATTTTAATAATTAGTGTTTAAAACATATCATCCAAATAAAGATACAAAGAGCTCAGTCATTACTGGTCCCCATGTCTGCCAATTAAGAATACAATTTCTTGGTTTGGGACCTTTACATGTTTTTTCTCTTTTGTTATTTTGATACAGTTACCAAAACACCAACATTCTATACTTTTTATAGGACAAAACATCAGCCGGTTTGTATATTCAAACAGATAACTTACATCAAGTGGAATCTTCCTTAGCCTTCCTCTCAGCAATGGGTGAAAGTTACTGTACAGTAGTCTACTGCCATCTACCCATTTGTTTTCTCTTATGCTGAAAAAAAACTTCAAACCAATCCAAATGTTTTCTTCCAAACCAGGAAGCAAGGATGTTAAAAAATCTGTTGGGCAGAAAAATAAAAATGTACATACTATGATTTAGACAACCACAGCAAACATTTGGAAAACAGCTTGCATAAATAAGATAGTACAACCCCCATCTACATTAACTTAACTTCTCACCCTAATCTTTGAAAATGCAATAAGCCATTTTAATAGAGTATTAAGTGTTTTGCAGTTTTATCATTCCATCCTTTCCATATCTGACAAGGACATTATTTAAACAAATCATTTGAGAGGATTAGCCTTTTAACAGGCTAAGGTCTAATAGAGGGCCAGGAGATCAGTTTAACTTGTTTCTGTCTCTCTCCTCCTCTCTCTCCCTGACATCAACCTTGTCTCCTTGTGTCTCCACCCAAATTTCAGAAGGTGCCTCCCTATTGCTCTGTAAGATCTTCTACTGACTTCCCACAGAAGCATCAAAAGCGGGCTCCATGTCCTCTTTGAGGGCATGGAGAGTTTCACTTGCTTCCCATACACTTCGCTCTCTGACTGCTGGGCATGCCTCTAAAACAGAGCCACTTACTGAATAAGTGTCTGATTTACTCAACCAAGAAACAGAGAAAGTCAGGATAGAGGGAAGGGATCAGTTCCAACCGAGAAAGACTCAGGAATCCCAAGACAGCCACTCTTTCTTCTCTGTGGCAACGCCCACTATTGGGTGAGGTTACGAATGCTTAATGTGTGCCAGGGCTTAGCCTCAGCACCCCTAGGCTTGACAGTTCATAGCCCTGGGACCTCCAGGCTTGCTGCATCAGTTATGAATGTAAAATAATTGCTTGAGCCCCAGCACCTCTTTCATTATAAATTAAGCACTGAATGTTCGTTAAGACATTTAGAACTAGCTACCTGCCATATGTTAGCTAGCTCCAGGCTAGTCCCAAGCTCTTTTCCTAAACCAGACAAACCCATTAACGGTTAACACCTCTCAGGAGTAGTCACTATCCGATAGACAGCTACAGAAAGGGCCACAGTACATGAGGGGTGGAGGGAAGGCTGGCAGGAAGAGGTGGTTACCTAAATTATGGCAGAGCTGTCTTTCTCCACCACAGCTTTGCCATTGCACCGACTTGCCTGGCAGACAGGGCCGGCTCCAGACACCAGAGCAGGAAGCAGGTGCTTCGGGTGGCCAAAGGAAAGGGGCGGCACGTCTGCGTCTTCAGGGGCAATTCGGCGGCAGGTCCCTCAGTCCCTCTTGGAGCAAATGACCCGCCGCCGAGGAATGCCGCCGATCGCGGCTTTTTTTTTTTCTTCGCCGCTTGGGGAGGCAAAAGAGCCTGAGCCAGCCCTGCTGGCAGAAATCTCTCACCAGGACTAATTTATTATGCTAAATAGCCTTCAAACAATTGAAATGAACTTCCATTTACACAATCATACTAAGAAATGTTTGAAGCAGAATATGCTTTTCTAGGGTTAAAAGAGTTCTGAATTGCTCCAGTCTCAGCCACTTGAGTTCCAGTGTGGGTCCATCTCAGTGCTGTGAGAGAGCAGCAGACTGCTCTTCCACTGTGCGCTGTTAACTACCGAAGTGGCCTGCCTGGTCTATTTTCTATATTCCACTGCACTGAACTGACTTGGCTGGAGGTCACTTACCTATACAAATAATGTTACACATAGTATGGAGCTCTGTTGTGAGCTACATCTTCAGACATATCTGTAGGCAACTACCTGCCCACTACAGAAATACAAATGTATTAACAGATGTCTCTCTCAACAGATAGGTAGTCAGACACATCTGTAGACAGCTATTTGCAGCAAATGTCTTCTCTTCATTGCATTCACCTCAATGAGCTTTTAACTTCTGAAGTAAGGCTTGGAAACTGCTTTAGACATAGTCCTGCTACTCTTCATAAATCTCTGGTAGTCTTTGCGATTTCTAATTCCCTTCATATGCAAGGGTATGAAGAAAAACTGGTCTTTGAACTGGTTCTTTTCCTTTTTCCATGGTTTGCCCATTGTGTGTGCATTTCCCATTCTGTGACAGACAGAATTCCTCTGACACAGTGCAAATAATTAAAAGGCATTAGTTATAGGTTTTTATTTTATTGTGAATTTTTAGAATTATTTCAGTAAGACTCAAAGTAATTGAATGATTTTACAACCAGATAACACCGCCACAGAATTCCCAGTCTGCTGCATGATCCTGTGCAGTTATGCTGCATAGACTGGGGAAGGGGCTTGACATATTATTTTGGTCTAAAGTTCTGTATAGTATAAAGAGCCTTGAATTTACCATCATACCTTGTTCAGCTTGGCTTGAGATTGATGGAAGAGTGCCTCCAAAAGTTTCACATACTTCATTGGCTTCTTTAAATGTTAAAAATCTGTGTTCTATCTTTAGAAAACACTGCAAAATAAAAATGGTAAAAGTTTATGCAATGTAGCACAAGTTCACTTTCTCTTTAAGATTTATTGTATCTTAGATGTAATTGATAAATCAATGACCCTAAAACCCTCACACCTCACTTATCTTGCTTTCTGTGAGAAAGTATTAGAAATGCAATTATAGATAAATGCATTCAGGCTCTGATTCAGTAAGGTGCCGTTAACAGGTGACTGTCCAGTTAAGGATAGCAGGGACTAAGGGTCAGTAAACCCTGTTTTCCTTTAAGATTCCTAGGACTTTTGGAGCAGATGAAGACCTACAGACGGGCAGAGGCAGGTGTTGGGAGAGAGGAAGATGGTCCCAGAGACATAGGTAATGCTTGGGGGAAACCAAGGCTACTGTTTCTTTAAAGGCCCAGAAGCCTTGTGTGCAGGGTGGGACAAGGCTCCCCTCTCTCCCAGCTAAGTGAGAGGAGCCTGGAGAAGGAGGGCAGCATATAGCTGCCTCCTCTTTCACAGGAGGGCAAGGATTGCCATCTGCTAATGTCTCTCAGCCCAGAGAGGAAAAGGGCTGAACTACAAAGTGTGGAGGCAGCTGAGAAAGAAGCTGGTTTTAAGGCATCAGCTACTCTGAATTAATGCAGATCGCAAGAAGGCAGCTTTTGGACTGACGAGCCTAGGAGAAGGAACTTGATGGAACCGATGCAAACACTGAGAAGGAGAGCTGTGGGACACCTGAAAGAAGACCAGGGGTTGGGGCTGAAGGCTACCGAGTCCTCTGCAAAGGAGGGATCTGGTTTAAACACTCTGGCCTGAAAGTGAGGCTTGGTCTACACTACAAAGTTAGGTTGCCGTAATGCAACTAATGATGATCGTCCTATATTCCCCCTTCACCTTGTTCTGAAACAGAATCCATTCTTTAGGGCATCCTCCTTTAGGGGGGTGATATTCTGGCTCATGTTTCTCCAGTAAGGATGCATTAGATTTTTCACATATAAAGGGCAGTTTCAGATTGCAGTTTATTGGATAGTCTGTAGGAAATATAAATAAAGTTATTATCTGTATTCTGATGACTACGATGTGCTAGGTGTTACCTAGCCTTGTGAGAAGAGACAGTCCTATGTAACTATAACATACAGCTGCAAATTATGCAAAGTAAAGTATTTTAAAATGACAGTAGAATAAAGCATAAAAAATTAAATGTATGAGAAAATATCGTATTGATAAGAAAGGACTAGATTTGACAACCTTACTCACTTTCAGTAGTTACTTACTCTACAAGTAGTATCACTGACTTCAGTGGAGAAATGTGGAATAAAGTCCTATACACTGTAAGTGTGAGTTTCAGAATCTGTCTCACAGTGCAAAAAGTCATTTGCTCCTGGATCTTGTATTCAGTATTGCATTCTGGACAGAGCTAATATTTTTTTATTAAAGAAACAACCTTACCTCTATACCAGCCCTTCGAAGAAATATACCAACAATCCCTCCAGAATCGATCATGGAAACGTGGAAATAACTGTAAACTAGATACAAACATTTCAGAGTCAGTCCCTGACAAAAGATGCTCTTTTAGGGGAAAATCCTGGGCATGGCAGCAGAACTAGCGTGCCTCTGCTGCTTGGGAGAGAGGAAATTTCAAGAGTGTACACATATGAAGGGGTTGCCTGTGCCCTAATGTGCAAGAGGTTTAGGGAGAGGGCTAGTGTAGAGGAAAGTGGGCAGTAGGGTCAGAAGATCTGTAGTGATTAGTGTAGTCACGGATATACTGACCAAATAAACCCTACAGAGAGGTACACAACAGGAGCTCTGCCTGGCTACTCAGGCTGTACACTAAGGAGCTGTCTAATTGTTTGCCTCTACTGCAACCCCTCCTCCATTATCATGCACCATGAGGATAATAAAATATAGATTCTACATTCTTCTGTTCTAAATTATTCTTTTTTAAAATGTAACATTTTGCTACTTATGCATCCTAAGATTTGCTTGGATAGGAAGGCCCTGTTCCTTAGCTGCAGCTGAGGAGCACACAGTGCAACTCAGGAGGGTTGTATAAAGGTTGCTGTAAGACATCTCTGCATTTCCCTGATCCTGGATCAACACTGTGCCAGACTATGTCATAAACTAGAAGCAGCCTGAAGGCTGCTCTAAATTATACTGCCTGCCAATGGCACCAAGGACCAGGGACCCCCAGGGCACAAAGAAGCCCTGGATAACTCTCAAGCCAGCCAAAGGGAGGAGTGGTAGTGTAGGAGCCTTATCCTAGTTTTACAACACCAAAGGATCCCCTAACCTAGGATAATCTTCCTGTGGCTGGGCATGGCAGAAAGCAGAGACGAGGACAGAAGATGACTTATCTAATTTCATGTGCTCTATATGTAAATATTTTGTTCATGGTTTTTAACTTACAAGATGAACTGAAAGTTTTTGGTTTTGTTGGTTTCTTAAATGGAAGAGTAAAATAATGTAAAAACCTTCAATCCTGTTTCAGAACTCAAGTAATTAATGGGCTACATGGACAAGCTTAAAATCACAAATAAAAACAAATGAAATAGGAACCGGCAAGTGTTAACTGTTAGGACCAGGATTCAAGCTTTCAGGGCTTCTAATGATACCACTAATGTATTAAGTCCCTGGCCATTCAAAGACTTATGCCTGTGCAGAAGTCTTTGGGGACAATGTCTGAAAAGCACTTTTAAGACATGAAGCCTCATATAAGAGCTAAGTGTTGTTATTACTAATTTAGGCATTAGAAATGTTTCCAACCTTTGTAGTGGGAACAGCACTTTGTAAACATTCCTGCTTGAATTAGATGCTACGTCCTTAGTTCAAGTATTAAGTCTACACATATATTCTGTTGATTATTTATTATATTCAAAATCCCCAGTGTCCTAAACTCCTCACCAAAAGAAATAAAGACTCAGTCGGTGCTCGAGAGACCTTACACTTTAAATTTGACATGGCCAGGAAAAGTGCAGGTCATAAGCAGATAAAAAAGGGGGAAAGCAAGAGAAAGGAAAAGAGTCACAATTATCAGATAATGTGGTTTTGTTAACAAGGTTTTTCAAATAATTATTTTATGCTTTTTGTACCTGACCTGTCAGAAGTGAGCTTTGTTAACAACTTGGGACTATTCAATAGTCATTTTAAAAAACCCACTTATTTCACTAATTTTTTTCCCCATACAAGAAAGGTCAACAAAAGTTTATAATAATGTTGCCTGCAAATACAATACATACGGTGAATGATGGCTAGTTCCACGATCCATGTATTTCAGCCACCACTTCTGCTCTGCACCCGACAACTGCCAAAATAAACAAAGAAATAAAAAACATAAACAACTAGATTTTACCACCATGTACAATACAATATCCCAAGATAGACCATTGGTCTTCATCCATCCTTGTGGCAAAATTCCTTTTGATGTAAATGGTTTAACAGAAGCAGGACTGGAACTTACAAGTAATGTTCTTGTAAATGATTCAAAAATTCAAGTGACTAACTTCTTGGTCTTGGCTATAGACTATGCATGGGGAATTCACAAATTCTAGTTCATAAAGGGGCATTGTCAGGTCAGATATTTTATAATCTCAAATCTGTTTCTAGTAGTTCTTTATTATTAAAACCAATATTACATTCAAATACACCTCTACCCCAGTATAACGCCACCCGATATAACATGAATTCGGATATAACACAGTAAAGCAGCGCTCGGGGGGGGGGGGGGGGGGAAGGCGGGGCGGCACACTCCGGTGGATCAAAGCAAGTTCGATATAATGTGGTTTCACCTATAATGCGGTAAGATTTTTTGGCTCCCGAGGACAGCGTTATATCAGGGTAGAGGTGTATATTTTCCCACTGCTTACTATATTTTGAACATTTACATTTCACTCAGTTGGGATCATAAAATCGGGCTAGTTAGTTTCAATGTTGGGTTCCCATGTGCTAATACACAAGGGTTCTCCAACTTTTTTCATGGTAGGTCACATCTTAATAGTGATCTTAATGACATCTTCACATCTTGTACATCCTATTCTTCATAAAATCATGTATGATCTACTCTCCCATTCAAGATCATATAATATCTCTGTGGCAACTATAGCAATTACTTAGATAGAAAGATAATATAAAGACAGATTTTGTGTATTTGTAGCTGTCTTTAGTGCAATAAGTTTCTTGACCTTTTTGAACAGAGATAATCTTACTGCCTTACATACTTCATTTTGGGATGGATCCTCTGGCCCAGCCAAGTAGCTCTCAGTGCGGAATGAGGAGGGAGGAATAAAGGTTGGTTTTAAGAAACCTTTGCTGAGAACAGGAGTGGGAAAAAGTAGTGCAATGAGCCTGAGGATCCAGTCCTTAAACTTTTCCTCCATCTACACTGTTTCTCTCACCTGGAAACAAGGGTGAGAGCTAGCTCTCTGTGGACCAATAGAAAGTGCTCTTTGGACCATCAAAATCCCCCTGAGCAGTATGGGAACCTCTGTGCCAGCACAATGAAGTAATATTTGTTTGCAAAGAGCATGAAGGAACATTTAAAATAAAGAATGAAATGGTTGTAACTGAAATGAAAGTACAGTACTAAAATAAAAACTTTCTTAGGGGCCAGATCATACCCTCAGGATACATGCAGTGATGGGACACCTCTGAGCATAGAGCCATCCCTACACATAGAAAGTAAAGAGATCAGCTGTCTCTGTGGCAATATAGCCCTTTCACCCAGACTGTGAGGAAGCCTTTCGCTAGTTTGGGGGGTGTGAGGCAAGCTGGATTGATGTACCTCTTCTCCCACCAATGCACAGAGAAACAGATTATATATAGAAACAGAGCACCCTCTGCTATGGGAAACATCTTAAAGAGGGGTTCTGGGCACTTGCTCCAGGATCCCTAACAACTCCAGTGCAGTCACACTGTCAGGCAGAGATGACGCATAATTTAAAGGTGTGGGGGGCACGTAACTCTTGAAAGTGGGGGGCACATGACCACCCCATGTGTCGCCTTTGGGCTGAGGAGCAGCGACAGAGCCAGAAGCACTACAGTAATTGCAAGCGAGCACCTCAAGAGAGCATCTCATGGCAGCTGGGCTCTGCAGACAGGGGCCAGCGCCATGGGGCATTGCCAGTGGCACCAGGCTCCTTTGGGTGCACCTCAGGCTGTGCTGCCCGCCCTGCCTGGGGGGCACTCAGCTGTGCAGAGGTGGCAGAGGTTGCCTGGTGGAAGTGGCCAGTGTGGAGAGCCAGGCGCCCGAGTGGGCCAGGCGACTCGCACCAGCTTCTGATCTGCCAGCTCCTGGCAGGATGACAGTTTTCAAACTGTGGGGTGCACCCAGAGTTTGAAACGCTCTGTGCTAAATGGAAGGCAGAAATGGTGAGGTGGGGACATGACACCCCTAACCCCCCCCCAACATCGTCTCTGCTGCAAGGTACCCAAAGTTGGTGTGAAGTCATAGAACCTTCTTGTGGATGACCCTGTGTGTCCTCCAAAACCATGTAGGATCTGCAAAATTGGAGAGTTGGACTCATGAATTTTTCTTCCTGGGGGCAAACCCCATCTTAATCCTAATGGAACAATTCTAAGGAAACTCTATGAGGGGACCCTGTTAACTTCCCACTTCCACAAAATAAAGAGTGATGTGATGTCTCAATGACACTGAAAAAAGGCAGTAACTGAGATATGGCACTCTGAAGTCTTTTTTTTTTAAATGATTCCCACAGAGCAGCTGATTTCCTGATTACATAAACCATACGCTCTGCCCTACAGGGACTGATCACATCTGTTTATTACTGGTTTCTAATATAGTCCTCTTATTCAGATAATGGTGTGATGTCCCCATGTTGGAACACACATATACACAATGACTATACAGTGTTACACCTCTGGCTGAATCCACGAACAATGGAATGTTTATGCTAATCTTGTCACAACATCTCCTTGCTGTTTGGAGCTTGTGTTCTGTTATTAAGATTATTTTAACAGGTTGTTTTAAATTTAAATATTTAAATGCAGATTTAAAGGAGATTAAAACAAAATTGATTATTTCCTCTTTCAACTAAGCCTTTCCTTTTACAGGAGTTTTAAAAACTATTACAGATTATATGTCAGTGAAAAATTAAGAGAAAAACATTAACATTCGTATATTGGAAATGCAACAAAGACAATTCCTGATGTACAATGTATTTCATTACCTTTTCTATTTTGGTTAGGAGTGCCCTTAGTTTTGTATAGGAGTCCACAGATGCTAAGTCACTATCATTGTTTGCACAGTAGACAGCAGCTTCTTGGTAGCTCAGGTTTTTATCTGGCACAAACCAAAATTCAGCTCCATCAATAACAAGTGGCGGTCCATGAATTCCATCTACATCTGGGGAAGAAAAGCACACATACACACATGACATTAATCCTAGAAAATGATTACACTCAGAAAAGGAAAGGGCTGGACAATCTGAGCCTGATGCTGAGAGGAGCTGTATTTACATCTCCCATTGAAATCAATGAGAGCTGAGAGTGTTGGCCTATCTCTGAATCAGGCCTTCTGTGTGTCAGCATGATCTTCACTAACATTAGAAAGGATATACAGTGAGAAACACTAGACACAAGTAACTGAAACATATGTAAAAACTAAATCTGTTTACCTGGTGTATACCACTCTGGTGTCTTTGGGGTACTACCTGTTCAGGAGAGAAAGAAACAATCACTGATCTTGCATTCCTGATACACAACTTCCACAGAAGTCAACGGGAGCTTTGCACGCATCAGACTTAAAGTTATTTTTTTCTCCTTATTAGAGATGTGTAAGCACCAAAGCTCACACTAATAATAATGCCAATTCTCCACACACATAGGCACTAAGATTTGGCATTTTCACTGCAATTTCCAACAAGTCAAGGAAAGTTTTAAGTCCCCAAAAGCTATTTTTCTGACCAACTAGAATAATTAGAAGAAGCTACGATTACTAGATGCTAAAACTCCTAACTCCTCACAAAAACAAGTGAATCTGTGCAGAACCCTCATGCCATCCTTTCTCCACCCTCACCAGAGAAACCCTTTTCTGTGTATTTTGCTACTCTGGAGACCCAAGTCATAAATTTTACAAGACGATTAGAGGCCAAATTCAAGTCTGGAGGAATTAGCTGTTCAAGCTGTCCAGGGGATTTTCTTTTGTTATAAATACTGCTTATACATTTTAAATAAAGCACATAAATGCTGGAACGCTATGATCTGTATCTCCCCACCACACTAAGATATCCACATTCCTTGTGGCACATTTCTTACTCCAAGGGAACTTAAGGGGTAGAAGCAAGGTTGGATCCTAGAGAACTGATACAAGGTCCTTCCTCCAGTAATAGTTTATTTGTGAGTGTTTTGTATGTTTATGTTTCTATGAACAGGAGCTTATGACACATGCAAGGGATTCAGGCCCTTGCCTCGTGTACTGTTATGGCCAGTTGGTTAGAGGATGTGGTGAAGTACTGTCTGCCAAATTTATTGTGCTCATATCCTTCTTTTCCCCAAGTAGAAAAGAAAAAGACGCCCAACAACCAAAAACTGTGAATTTCACACAACTTTAGAGAATATAACCCAGCTGTTACTCATACTTCAACCTTACACTTCCTATATCAAGCACCCTTTCAAGTTGATAATAAACAGCATTGCAAGTGTGACAGTCTCTCTCGTCTTATTTATTTAAAATACACAAAGTTCAAGTCTCGCTCTCACATTCTAAGGACTCTAGGTCTCAAGATTATTTTAATGCCTTCTGAGATGTTTTAAAGTCAGAGATCCTGGGTTTACTGTTAATGATGACAAAGTGGAAGAAGTAATTAAAGACATTTTAAACAAAAAACAGATGAGAGTTTAGATCAGGGGTCGGCAACCTTTCAGAAGTGGTGTGCCGAGTTTTCATTTATTCACTCTAATTTAAGGTTTTGCATGCCTGTAATGTATTTTAATATTTTTAGAAAGTCTCTTTCTATAAGTCTATAATATATAACTAAACTATTGTTGTATGTAAAGTAAATAAGGTTTTTTAATGTTTAAGAAACTTCATTTAAAATTAAATTAAAATGCAGAGTCCCCTGGACCGGTGGCCAGGAGCCAGGCAGCGTGAGTGCCACTGAAAATCAGCTTGCGTGCTGCCTTCGGCACGCATGCCATAGGTTGCCTGCCCGTGGTATAGATGAATAAATGTATGTAAATACAGCTTACCTTTTGTTATCTGGCAAACCCATTCAAGTCTAGCATCACACAGGAAAGGTTTTAAATAAAAATCCAATTGTCTGCCATCATGGAAATGAAGTCTCCAAAAATACCTCCGTGACATTCGAGTGGTCTGCATAAAAGTAGGGGGTGGGAAACTGTGTTGGTATACTAGATACAAATTTCTGAAGCAATAAAACTGTTTATAAGATACCTTAGATATCCTTGATAATAGAAGTCATCTACCCTGTTGCCAACCCTTTGCAGTTTTAACTGAATTTTTAAAATGATAAAATATAGGTACAGCTTCAAAAATAGTCTCTGAACAACTAGAAATTATGAAGCAATCAGTTTAAAATGTATCCATTCACAGAAATCTCATCTTGCAGCTCACTACAACACTGTGTGTTTGTTTGTTTTTTTGTAATCCACAAATTTCATCTGGAGTAATAGTCACTGCCCCTTAAAGGATTCTTGTATCTGCCCCGAAGGGACAATCATCTGAATTGGCCCAGAAACAGGATTCTTCTTAGTATAATCAAAATAAAAAAAGCTCGATGCCACCTCCTGGTTTCTACAATAAAGATAACGTTGGTTCCTTTAGTTTGACAACACAGGATCAGACTCTTGTAATTGTGAAAATAGTGGTTACAAAAGCCACAATGCCTACTTCACACTTGTTTAGGGACAGTCTTCTTAACATCCAAAAATTTGTTAGCCTAATATTTTAGATGAGAGGTTCTCAGTCTAAGGGCTATGGCTCCTGGGGGTTTCAGGGGCAAGAGAGTAGTGACCACCACCCTCTTCAATGAATACTAAATGAGAGGTGGTTCTGGATAAATGGGAGGGAATGTCCCAGCATGATCCCAAAACAGGAAACCAGGTAATTGTATGGAAAAGGTTGAGAAGTACTGTTTTAGCAGTCATACCATGTGGTTAGAGTTACACAGTAATGAGGCATTTATGAATATAAGAGAACCACACCAGTCTGGATTAATGACTTGTAGGACCATAATTACAGTATTTTGCTAAATTGCTCTGTATGCAACATATTATTACAGTAGTATTTTAATAGAAGTAAAGAAGTGTTGGTGAAGGAAGTCCTCGTTATATGTTGTTAGTAAATATTTACTCAGCAGAGGAGGTAAAGCTGCTGTTTTTTGTGAAAATTAGCAGGTTTGTGAATTAAGAAAAAGAAAAGTAGCATCTTTCTAATGTGTACAGTTATAAATTTACGGCAGCAGTCTAAGTTTAATGTACAAAAACTTAAAAGTACAAAGTAAATATACTGTAAATAAAAATTTCATATGAATATATTCATATTATTAAAATCTTGAAACATACCTTTAAAGCAGCACAATCTCTAATGTCATAGACATCTCTTTGGAAATCGTGTGACATAACAACAGTAGTTTCCTACAGAAAGGGGAGTGATGGCAGAATTGTGACTTATTATTATTTGTATCAAAGTACTGTCTAGGGACCCTGGTCATGATTCGGCCCCTTTGTGCTGGGCACTGTTGTAACACAGAATAAAAGACTGTACCTGCCCCAAACAGCTTTCAGTCTATGGCCCTGATTCTGCAAAGACGTGTACATACAGTACTTAACTTTATACTAGGGTGCCGATTAATCACAGTTAACTCACACGATTAACTCAAAAAAATTAATCATGATTAATCAGTTTTAATCACATTCTTAAATGATAGAATACCAATTGAAATTTATTAAATATTTTGGACATTTTTCTACATTTTCAAATATATTGATTTCAAATACAACACAGAATACAAAGTGTACACTGCTCACTTCATATTATTATTTTTATTACAAATATTTGCACTGTAAAAACGATAAACATAAGAAATAGTATTCTGAAATTCACCTCATACAAGTACTGTAGTGTGATCTCTTTATCATGAAAGTGGAACTTAGAAATGCAGATTTTTTTTGTTACTTAACTGCACTCAAAACAATGCAAAACTTTAGAGCCTACAAGTCCACTCAGTCCTATGTCTCATTCAGCCAATCGCTAAGACAAAAAAAGTTTGTTTATATTTATGGGAGATAATGCTGCTGACTTCTTATTTACAATGTCACCAGAAAGTGAGAACAGGCGTTCGCATGGCACTTTTGTAGCCAGCATTGCAAGGTATTTATGTGCCAGATGTGCTAAACGTTCGTATGCCCCTTCATGCTTTGGCCACCATTCCAGAGGACATGCTTCCATGCTGATGATGCTTGTTAAAAAAATAAAGCGTCAATTAAATTTGTGACTGTACTCTCTGGGTGGAAGAATTGTATGTTTCCTGCTTTGTTTTACCCACTTTCTGCATGTATTTCATGTTATAGCAGTCTCGAATGATGACCAAGCGATGTTCGTTTTATGAACACTTTCACAGCAGATTTGACAAAAGGCAAAGAAGGTACCAATGTGAGATTTCTTAAGATAGCCACAGCACTCAACCCAAGGTTTAAGAATCTGAAGCGCTGTCCAATATATGAGAGGGACAAGGTGTGGAGCATGCTTTCAGAAGTCTTAAAAGCAACATTCCGATATGAAAACTATCGAACCCAAACCACCAAAAAAGAAAATCAACTTTCTGCTAGTGGCATCTGACTCAGATGATGAAAATAAACATGCATTGGTCTGTACTGCTTTGGATTGTTATCGAGCAGAACCCATCATCAGCATGGATGCATGTCCTCTGGAATGGTGGTTGAAGCATGAAGGAATATATGAATCTTTAGCACATCTGGCATGTAAATATCTTGCGATGCTATCTACAACATTGCCATGACAACACCTGTTCTCACTTTCAGGTAACATTCTGAATAAGATGTGGGCAGCATTATCTTCTGCAAATGTAAACAACCTTGTTTGTCTGAGCAATTGGCTGAACAAGAAATAGAACTAAGTGGACTTGTAGGCTCTAAAGTTTGATATTGTTTTATTTTTGAATGCAGTTTTTTTTGTATATAATTCCTCATTTGTAAGTTCAACTTTCATGATAAAGAGATTGCACTACAGTACTTGTATTAGGTGAACTGAAAAATACGATTTCTTTTGTTTTTTACAGTGCAAATATTTGTAATAAAAATAAATATAAAGTGAGCACTGTACACTTTTCATTCTGTGTTGTGATTGAAATCAATATATTTGAAAATGTTAGAAAACAGCCAAAAATATTTAAATAAACGGTATTCTATTATTGTTTAACAGTGCTATTAACAGCGATTAATTTTTTAAATCACACGATTAATAACAATTAATTTTTTTAATTGCTTGACAGCCCTACTTTATACACATAAACCAGCTTGATAGTGAGATAGACATTTTCTGGAGGAGTCTAGACAAACCAAGGATACGGGGTTGAGAAGCTGAAGTACATCCTGGGATATAAAGACATTTTGTTCTGTCCAGCAGCATTTGGATCATTACATTTAAATATTTTGACAGCAATACAGTATAAAGGCAGATTATTATTTATGAGATTTTTAATTGAGAAAGTCTCCTAAGTGCAAAGTTTTACATAAATGTTTTTCTATATTCTTCATGTGCCACAGAACAAGATTAATCTAAAATATCAGTAACTTGATTATATTTTCAATCCAATCTAAATTCAAACAAATGTTAATATGTATTTTCTGGATAAAGATTAATGTAACTTACCGGATTATTATCACTCCACTGCCAGGTTCCTAGAGAATCTGGATTCCTCTTATTGAGTCCCACCCAGACCCATCGGTCATTACTGTAAATATATATTTAAAAGAAAAACCTCGGCATGACTGTATGTTCATTCTAGCATATTAAATAAAAAGATTAATGAGTCATTTTAAAAGCTTTCCTTTAAATATCAAACTTTTGAGACAAGTACAAAAATACAAGTATAGCGTCTAATTCTTCAAACCCTTCGCTTTGTCCACGAAGCCCAGTGTGAATTACTAGTATTGTATCCCAGTTTAAACAGCCTCTGATAGCACATATTAATTAAACAAGCCAATATTAATTTGGAGTCCCATTGCCTGGGATATTTAAAACAAAAGTAGCATAGAGAAACAAGCTAAGACAAAGGGGTTTGTGTTTTCTCTCTTCTCTTAGGTTCTGATTCAGCAAAGCACTTAGGCACATGTAAATTCATTGAAGTTACTGGGGACTAAACAAATGCAGGGCTGTCTTTTTATTTTTGTTTTTCATTTTTTAGGAGTGGGGTAATTACAACTTAAAATTCTCAGTTCCATTCCAGGAGCAAGGTTGTCACTATAAAAGGGGATTTCAATATATTCAAAACTGCAGTAATACCACAGGTCTCTTTACTATTGATTGGGACTTTAAGGGCATTGTGACAGAGTGGGATATATCTGGGTCAGACTGTGAACTCCATTTGTATTGTAAGCTTCATTTTGGTTTAGGACATCTACTTTGTTCTATATGCTGAACGCATGTCCAGCCTTGCCAAAGCAAGGTTATGAAGTGTTCTAGTCAGTTACGCTGCCTAGGGAACAGTGCTGGTATCTTGATGACTTCTCAGAGATTATCCTTCAAAAAGACAACAATCTAGTGCCACTGACACTGATTGTCTCTAAACTACCAGTCCATTCCCATGGAAAAATGGATGTTTTACACAGGATCCTGGAGGGGGAAAGGGAAAAGCATCACAGTAGAGCACATGGCAAAAAAGAAGAGAGACTGTATTTAAGGAATGCTTTTCTGGCAAAGGATCTCTCCATCGCCACATGCAAAAAGACAGGGTTGGAGAGAGAGAGGAGGCAGGAGGGACTCTGCCTAACCTGAAATGCTGACCAGACCATGGACTCACAGAAGAGATGAGCTCAAACTAGGCAAGGGAGCATCTCAGCACTTTTTTAAAAAATTATTTCCAAAGATCTGTATCTCTTGAATGCTTTTAAAGAGGAAAGTGATTGTGACTAAAATTATTTTGCTAAGCCTGTGTTCCTTGCCTTACTGGCCTTGAAGGGGTTAATGTAGAAGCCAGAGTGCCCACAGCCTAGATGGAACTCTCAGGGAGCAGAAGTAAACAGCTGGGGGTTGGGAGATCTGAGGCACTGACTCCAGGGTCTGGGATGGCTGGACTGCTGAGTCCCATATCCCAAGGAAGGGCTCAGACAAGAGGAATGAGTCTGAGAGTGTGCCCTAGAGACCCAGAACCAGAAGCAGTGACTCAGCTCAGAAAAAAGTGGGACATGGGCTAGAATTTGAGTCCATTTAAAATAGACTGGTGCCTGTCTAGAAATGAAGTGGGACAGGCTGTAACAGGCATAACTAATTTGAATATAGTAAAGATACTAATTTCCAAGACCATCCATTTCTATTTGTCCTCCGATTCTTTTTATGGAAATTCTTGGTCATCCTTTTATTTAATTTGTAGACATACACCAAATACTGCATTGACTTACAATGTATGTAGCCTACTGAAGTCAGTGAGGTCACTTTGGGTGTTAAACCATCAGAGTCTGGCCTATAGATGCAGATATTGTACATAACTAAAGATTTTACAATTCTATATTCTAGATCATCATTTGGGGCCAAAAATTGGCTCTTACTCCAGTAACCAGACCTGCTGGTTTAAGTCTGCTTTGTCCTAGGGGAAATGGCACTTAATGCACTGAAGAATGACAGCCAGCAATTCCACATACATAGGGCTGATCCAAAATTCTCTGAAGTCAGTTGACTTCAGGTCCAAAAAACGGCATTATTCATTTTGTTTACTTGGATTTTGATTAGTAGGATAGATGTTTTACTTAAAAAATAATCTTTACGTGGCAAATATTTTGCCTTGCTCTAACATTAACCGTCTTCATATACCAGTGGGATATAAACTTACCATGTTCAATATTTTCTGCTCTTCTACAGTGATAGGAATTAAATTTGTACAAGTGTAGACTCTAAAGAACTTAGAATGCTATATGTCACTCCCCAGCAAACCACTCAGAAACAGGTATTTACATTTATCTAACAGCTGAATTGCTTCTGACATTCTTCTTTTAGGATTTTATTCTTCTACAATTGTCCATCCCTGCACAGTTATTCAAGCACTGCTTAACAATCTCTGAGACACATCCCAAAGCTTAGAGTGGCACAAGGAATCACCACAGGCACATGTACTGACTAATGACCCTAAAACACTTATTTAAGAAGACTTGCAATAATTATTTGAGGAAATAGAGCAATTTTCAAAATCCTTGAACTTTGATGCTCCCACCTATTTCTTAACCAGATGTCAAGTCAAGAGTTTCCCCAATTTATTTCCCAATTTGTAATAATTAACCTGATTATGTAAGACTTTTCAGCTGATGTGGCACTTATAATATCAATTCATAGTTTGGCTTCTTTGTGAGAGCTCAAACATAATTATGAAACTTATTCAGCAACTGATCCACTATTTTTGATAGACTCCTGCTCAAGTCAAGTCTTTTAGTACCCTAAGTTGAATGCACTATCACTTCACATGAAGTAAATTTAGAAGGCATCCCAGGCCAAAGTAACGCTGGAATACAGCTGTTAATTAAGATTCCATCTGCACTGCACCTATGATGGCATCAGGGAACCTTGTTACACCACTGTTGTCCCCTGCTCCAGTTACAACATGGTTAAAAGTTGTATTGTAGATTGCACCTAAATCTGTTCTAGTTTAAAACCTTGAGTAGCCTAGGTTTTGGGGTGGTTACAGTTAGATCATCATATAGTGTTGTAGCACAGATGGAACCTAAAATGGACTCAGTCTATGCTTTACCATGCACTCAAATTTGATTGAGTTTAAAGGATTGTAAGTCTCCATCATCTGCTGTTTCTGTGCTGAAGGCTTTCCATTCAGATGAGGAGTACTCACACAGAATTAGACCTTGGTAAATGCTACCAAGTGCGGTATAGTCTTTTTTACTACTTGATGTAAATACTATATGGATCACTGACAATACTGCAACAGAGAGGTAGGTATGTTGCACTTTTCAAAGATTGTTCTAAAAGAAAAAAAACAGTAACTCAGGAAATAAAAGTTCTAAATGCTTTACATAATTGCTTTACATAATTAAAAAAATGCAAAGCACAGCGTAAACTAATAGCACCGTGTAAATGTATTCAAAGAATAATAATTTTAATGTGCCAGTCTCCGGAGGCAATACTAACCATGTAACATCTCTTTAGTGGAAGTTAATGATCTCAAGACATAAATGATTCACTCCTGCAATCTCATCAACATTCTCTCCATGTTTTGGGCTACTGTTGTGTGCATTCTGTTATTGCTGCTCTCTTACACAGTCAGTTTATACTGTGCTTACTGTATTAAGGCCAATTTAAATTCCACTGTGGTCAAGTAAAAGATCCTAAATGACTTCAAGTGGGATATCCAAGTCAGGAGTAAACGAATGCCTTAAATCACAAAAGAGGATTATAACCAGTGTTATACCATTGGATACGACAGCTGGCAAGGCATGACTGAGGTTATGGAATGAAAGACTCTGTGCAGTCAGATGCACTGAAATAGAGCTAGAACCCCACGAGGACCTTCCCGGAATGGCCGACAAAGACTGGTCAATGTAGCGATGCCTGAACTGCCTGTGCATACAAACTGGCAGATCAAACACTAATATGATCAAATGGGGCTACTCTAATTACATGAGGTGAGGTGCAGACCATGAAGCACCTGCTCATTTGTCAACTCTTTGGGAGATCTGTATGAAGGAGGACCTCGCTGCAGTGATGGTTCTGGAAAAACATCTAGTTTGTGACAAGGATACGAGGGGGAGGAGGAGGAGGAGAAGAAGAGGAGGGAAATCGATCCAGCCCTTTCTCTATCAAGCAATGTCTGAGGTTCCTTACATATGACATATACAATATCTCACATTATAACATTGCCAGAATCTATAGAAATTGTAAATCTTCATCTCCTGACTCCTAACAAAATAAACATGGCCATTAGTTGTAATTAATATTGGATAGGTATTGGCAAGCTGTCAAGCTGTGCCACCTACCTCTGTTCAGTGGGGAAACAAAATATAATGATTCCTTAAACATATTTCATAGTGAATTGGGTACAGAGAAACAAAACTTATATTTGCAACATGACAGAGTAAAATTAGAATAGATTTACTACATCTACATACAACAAAGTTGTATAGTATATTTTATCTGAGGGACATTAGTAAGCCACTTTAATAAAGAAGTTACAGGTGCCTTTTTCTGGGATGTTCCATCTATGTACAGAGTATGTGGGTTTGCTGTTGTCTTGTATTAGTGCAAACAATGGCTGGGTCCTTTTCATAATTGGTGGATTTCCAAACAAAACAAATTGGATATTCAGTTATGCCAATCTTCAGCCACTGACTTTTAATTTTTAAAACGTATTACAAGAGACTGTACATTGGGAGATATTAAATGCTCTTGCTTTAGTTTGTGGATAAAAATTTAAAAAGTTAAGTGAGGCTGGCTGCAACAACAAATTTAAGCTGGCAAGGGTTCTGCAAGGCTAAACTGCCAATCAAAAACCTTATTACACATGGATCCGACATCATACCCATGCATAACAAGGCTTTTCAGAGACAGCTTCTTTGACAAAAATCCAAGACTCACAATTTATGTAACATTTAATTTATTGATACCAGAGAACTCAACATACTCATCTAATATCTGTACAGTGTTATCCCAGTTATGCCAAATAGAATCTGTGCCAACCAGATTGCTAGATAGTACATTATTCATTGATTTAATTAATTAAAAAACAGAACTTTTATTTAGGCAGAGAGCATCTTGTGCACAAAAATAAAGCTCACTTTAAAAAATTTAATAATCAGCCATTCCTAGAGTAAGTTTTTTCTTCAAGTCAACCGGAATACAGCAGTCGAGAACAGAGAGTAACTGTCACTAGACCAAAATTCAGCAGAAAGAAGCAATCGTTTTACTGTAACAATGTAGATTTAAAGTCATTGTAAAGAGAAGATGGAAAGCAAACATCTCAGCTTTGCCTCTTTATTCCTGTAGCACCAAGAAAACTTTGGCTAACTTGTGTTCCCTTTAACACTATCCAAAGAAGAGGTATTATGTTCAGGAGATTGACTGTCACGGGCTCTTCTTAGAGTAGTTAATAATTGCCTAAGCTGCCTCGGAGATGTTTCTAATGGGCAAGCCCCTGGACCTGAGTCCAATGAAGTTTTGGATCTATACTTACTACAGTACTGGGGACATAAAGAGACATAAAGGTTGAAATCTTGATCCTATTGAAGTCGATAGGTGTTTTGCCCTTGACTTCAATGGGACCAGGATTTTGCCCAAAATCTTGTCACCAATACAAAAATGATGATAATGAAAACATATAACTGCTTCATTTTTAAAAAGAAGTGTTGCCCATTCCATTCTAGTGGGAAAGCAGAATTTTACAAGGTTGATTTAACTAACAGAATCTCTACTGCTTTGCAATAAGAAGTAAATAAATGGGTGCTGATACAGATGAACTATTATGCAAAGAAGAGGCAATCAAATATGCTACAGAACAATTAAGGCTATTGCTATTATACAGCAAACTTATATAGGAAAAATACAATTTTCTACTTCATTAGAGCTTTTCAAAGTCCTGCACTGTCTCCTTCTTGACAATCTAGTGATATACACTTTAGGGACATGTCTAAGACGAATGGTGTAAGTGATCCAGGAGAGTCCTAAAAAGTAATTAGTTCTGCATTGGAATGACTTATTTGGAAAAAAAGATGTATAACTGTCATAAAACTAAAGTCATCTGGAATCAAGCCTGTTTCTTTTAAGCCTAAATCTGGCCAATTGTTAGAGCTTTCAATTTCATTTCTGAGAAGACTTGGACTAGTTGAAGATTTTCTTTTGATGAATAATCTGGGTTGAAACATAGCCCAAAACAAAATCAGATTTCACATACTAAATCAGAAACTTCAGGACCCTCATTTACAAAAGTAAAAACTTCAGCATCAATCACAGTTATTCAAATGACAAATACACAAAAAATGCAGCGTTTCTCAGATGTAACACCAGGTTAGACTCCAATCTCAGCAGTGTGTAACTGAAATCACCGTATCATCATGGCATTTCTAGATTGTTACCTGATAATGTCTCTTAGTATATAATGGAGTTCCTTCATTTCTGCAATATCACTGAAACTAGGAAGATGACCTCCTAGTGCTTCACAGAATCGTTCTGCCTCTTCCCATGTCCTGGTTCTCAGCAATCTTTCACTATGAAAGAACTTCACAAAAAAACAAAGTGACAGCATGACTCAGTGACAGCATTGTTTAGACGCTGTTATTCTACTCAAATGTGGGCATTATTTGTAGGAACAAATTATTTCTTTCCAGGGGAAGAAAGCGGAGAGTTTGATATTAAACATTTTTTTAAATCATTCTTTTTCCCCAGTTCTGAGGGAATGGCTGGATTCTCTGGATTTTTAGTCCAATTTTTGTTGGTCTACATTCAGCTCGACAGTATTTCTCCTCCTATCTGTATGTACCACAATAATTTTTGAAAAAGGCATCTGTTAAATTCCAAAATGCTAAGGAATGTTCTATGTATGGAAAGACAGAACTGTATGGATTTTGGTGAAAATCTGAAAAGCCTGATTTTCACTAAAATCACGCCAACAGAATGCCCATTTTGTGCTGAAGAAGCTCTCAGACGCCCTCTACTGCCACCTTCTCCCCTGCCCCCTACTTTCACCAACCCCTCCTCCCAGTTCTATCCAACCTCCCAGCAGGGTCTACATTTGCACCTAAAAAGTTGGATACCCAAAGCTCAGCCTAGCTGAGGCCTGGTCTACACTACGCGTTTAAACAGATTTTAGCAGCGTTAAATCAATTTAACGCCGCACCCATCCACACTATGAGGCCCTTTATATCGATATAAAGGGCTTTTTAAATCGGTTTCTGTACTCCTCCCCAACGAGAGGAGTAGCACTAAAATCGGTATTACCATATCGGATTAGGGTTAGCGTGGCCACAAATGGACGGTATTGGCCTCCGGGCAGTATCCCACAGTGCACCACTGTGACTGCTCTGGACAGCAATCTGAACTCGGATGCAGTGGCCAGGTAAACAGGAAAAGCCCCGCGAACTTTTGAATTACATTTCCTGTTTGCCCAGCGTGGAACTCTGATCAGCATGGGTGGCGATGCAGTCCCAAATCCAAAAAGAGCTCCAGTATGGACCGTACAGGAGATACTGGATCTGATCACTGTATGGGGAGACAAATCTGTTCTATCACAGCTCCGTTACAGAAGACGAAATGCCAAAGCATTTGAAAAAAATCTCCAGGCTACACAGTGCTGCATGACAAGCGTAATGGAAAGCCAAAGAATCAAATGGACGCTCATGGAGGGAGGGAGGGGGTACTGAGGACTCCAGCTATCCCACAGTCCACAGCAGTCTCTGAAAACTATTTGCATTCTTGGCTGAGCTCCCAGTGCCTGTAGGTTCAAACACATTGTCCAGCGTGGTTCAGGGTATAGCTCATCAATTTACTCCCTCCTCCCACCACGTGAAAGAAAAGGGAAAGAAATCGTTTCTTGACTCTTTTCAATGTCACCCTATGTCTACTGAATGCTGGTGGTAGACGCGATGCTGCAGCAGTGAAGAGCAGTATCCGCTCCTCTCCCCTCCCTGGTGGCAGTCAGTACAATATGACTGCTACCCGTCATCACCATCAGCCCATGAGTGCTCCTGGCCGGCCTCAGGTAAGGCTGGCTGGGGGCGCCTGGGTAAAAATAGGAATGATTCCTGGTCATTCCCAGTAGATGGTACAGAACGGCTGATAACCGTCCTCATCATAGCAACTGGGGGCTGAGCTCCATCAGCCCCCTCCCTTTCCTGTGTAAAGAAAAGATTCTGTACTGCCTGGACTATTATAGCAGCGGGATGCTGGGCTCCTCTCCTCCGCACCGCTTAATGTCCTGCCTGGACTGTCATAGCACCGGGAGGCTGCCTCCCCCTCATTTTATCTCACTAACAAGTCACTGTTTCTTATTCCTGCATTCTTTATAACTTCATGACACAAATGGGGGGGACACTGCCATGGTAGCCCAGGAAGGTTGGGGGAGGAGGGAAGCAACGGGTGGGGTTGTTGCAGAGTCACCCCCCGTGAATGGCATGTAGCTCATCATTTCTGCGGGATCTGACACGGAGCAGCTGTGCTCTCTGATACACTGGTTCTCTAGTACACTTGCCCCATATTCTAGGCAGGACTGACTCTATTTTTAGAAACCATAAAGGAGGGATTGATGCTCTGTTAGTGGCATCCAGTACACATACGGTGACAGTAAAAAAAAAAAAGCTGAATGGGCTCCATGGTTGCCGTGCTATGGCGTCTGTCAGGGCAATCCAGGGAAAAAGGGCACGAAATGATTGTCTGCTGTTGTTTTCCTGGAGGAAGGAATGAGTGACAACATTTACCCGGAACCACCCACGACAATGATTTTTGCCCCATCAGGCACTGGGATCTCAACCCAGAATTCCAAGGGGCGGGGGAGACTGCGGGAACTATGGGATAGCTACAGAATAGCTACCCACAGTGCAACGCTCCAGAAATCGACACTAGCCTCGGACCATGGATGCACACCGCCGAATTAATGTGCTTAGTGTGGCTGCGTGCACTTGACTTTATACAATCTGTTTTACAAAACCGGTTTATGTAAAATCAGAATAATCCTGTAGCGTAGACGTACCCTGAGCAACAAAATGTGATCTCGAGTTTACTATCTGTCTAAACTTTGTGCTGCATCCCAGAAATTAGGAGGTATAAATCAAATAGGCCATTCATTTTAATGGGATTTGATTCTAAGCATTTCCATTAGGATTTTTAAATGGAAAAATAAAGTGTGCTTCTAAATTCAAGATCAATGAATCCATTCCAGCCAACTCAGAAAGCTATCTTAAAACAGCAAATACAACTTCAAAATTTGCCTATACTCTTTAGTGGATAAGATCAACATATTCCTGTAGCCATCCAGAATGAAAAGTCAAATGTCCCCATTCATGGCTTCTGACGGTATACAAGGGGATGTGAGAGGAGAGAAGCTGCAAGGTGCCAAGTGCCTTCTTTGTGCCTCTGTACAACAGCCAGACACAGTCAGGCTGGAGGGAAGACACTCCCTGTTAGTGCAGTCAACAGCACTAGCCTCCTGAAAGTGCTGGCACGGTGCCACTTTGACTCGGGGAGTTATTCCCAGTTTTGGCTTTGCGCCCCCAGCCGATCTCATCCGGGGCACCCATGATAGCAGCAGACAGTACAGAACGACAGATAACCGTCATCTTAGCCAATTTACAATGGCAGCAGACGGTACAGAACGACTGATAACCGTCTCTACTATCATGCAAAAGCAAACAAATGCTGCTGTGTAGCGCTGCAGTAACGCCTCTGTTAGTGGCATCCTGAAAGGAGGCAAGGTGATGGTAGAGCTGTGCCTCAACCTTCCTTGCACTGGTCAGCAGTGCTGGCCTGGCATGGAGGGGAGTGCATGCTGCACCTTTCAAAGGATGGTAGAGCTGCTGCTCCAGTGTGTACTGCCTAGAGCCTTTGGAGGAATTCTGAGTTAGCAAGAATTCTTCCTTGGGCTCCCAGTGCAGTACGGCTTCTCTGAAACTCCCTGCAGCACAGCTTAAATCCACAAACTGGCCACTAACATGTATATACAGACGGCTGCAAGAGAGTGCCAGAATAAATAAGGCATTTAATAAGAAAATGTATTACCTTATAGCAGGCAAGGCCTGATCCATTTTGCCATCCAGCAGGACAAGGATCAGTTGGCTTAGGAAGTACTTCTGGCTGTCTGGGAGGCCCAGTATAGTTCTTGCAGACAGATAAAGCTGTAAAGGTTTTACAGTCCTTGGCCTCCCATTTTCCAAGAGATTTCCCACTTGACATTGCTACACATCCTCCAGGAAATGCTAAGATTTTAATAAACAAAGACAACTTTTAAAATGTCCTTGCTGGTTTTCAGAAAAGCCATAAGGTTTTTGAATTACAGTTGTGCCACTCTTGTGAGACTATAAATGCACTTTATCACAATTATTTATTTTAGTTTTCTCAACTGTTAAAGATTTTACCTGGCTGTAAGGAATTCCAGTTTGCATACATCACAGCTTCATTTTGTCTCCCATCTGCAACACCCCAAGTATACTTTCCTGACCGGCTGATATCTTGCAAGCCTGTCCAGAAATATTTTTCTTTGCCTTTACTGTATTTTCCAATCAAACTGTTTATAAATTCTTGCTCAAACCTGGAATAGTCACAATTTATTTCAAAAAGATATTAAAAAGACATTTGTAACTATCAAATCAATTTGAAAATGAAGGGATATTCTCTTCTCTATGTAGATGGGTAAGCCCAAATGGTTATAAGAGGCGGTTGACAAATTCTGTACATTAAGAGAATTTAATTTCTAAATATGCAAGTTTGAATTGCCTATAAAATACTAACAGCTGATAATGGATAGACAGGTGGTAAGCTGAGACTACTGCCTACCACGCATATCATTCTTGTTTTAATGTTACCTAATCCTCCCACCACCAACTGTTGTTGTGTCATATAAACCTAGCTTATGAGATCTTTGGTGTAGGAATTGTCTTCTTAATACTTGTCTATACTGTGCTTACCACCACAGCCCTTAATTGGAGCCTCTAGGAAGTGGTTCTCAAACTGGTGACCCCTTTCATATAACAAGCCTCTGAGTGCGACCCCCCCTTATAAATTAAAAACACTTTTTTATATATTTAACCCCATTATAAACGCTGGAGGCAAAGCCAGGTTTAGGGTGGAGGCTGACAGCTCGCAACCCCTCATGTAATAACCTCACAACCCCCTGAGATGTCCCAACCCCCAGTTTGAGAACCCCTGCTCCAGGATCTACTGCAGTACAAATTAATAAATAATAATAATAAAAGCTACAGGGCTGTACCTGTTCATTATTGTAAGATTGCACTGAGCTCCAAACGATACTTTATTGTTATGAATCTTATAACAGAAGTCTCCATGTCTCTTCCATCCCTAAAAGTTTAGAGAATGAAACATTTATATTTTTGTAGGCAAGTTCTGACAGTATAGTCCAACCTACTTCCCAAAAAGAAAGCATTACACCGTTGTTTGGTGTCCAGGCACAGATATGCTATTACATATAAGACCCAAGATCAGGGTATTGCAGAATTTTCACGCTCTCAGCAAGGGAAAAAAGAACATGCGAAGGAGTGACATATCATGGGCTCTGTCCGACACCAAATATCCTTACTTTGAGTAAGGGCCACAGGATCAAGCCCTAGACCTATAGTGTTTGGGGAAACAAGGCAAAAGAGAACACAACACTATGTGTGCAAAACTGTGCAGGAAGAGCACTGTAATTGTTGCTTGTCAAAAGTCAATACTAGAGTGAAATTCTGGCCCCACTGAAGTAAATGAGAGTTTTGCCACTGACTTTAATGAGCTCAAGATTTTTAAAACATTTTATTTTAAAAATGCAATTAATATCAATTTAGGAACATGACTAGAGTAGTGATTTAGAGGCGAATACCCTGTTCAGGAATGTAGGTGGGGGAAAAAGGGGAAGAGGTGTTGCATTATGCATCAAGAATGTATTCACTTGTTCTGAGATCCAGAAGGAGCTGGGAGGCACACCATTTGAAAGTCTCGGGGTGAAAATGGTTTTAATTGAATTAAACAAACAAACAAACCCAAAGGAAATTAATGAAAATACACCTATTAAAATTAGGGTTTTGTGACAGAGTCAGGCCAGATGGATACAGGAGAGTGTTTTCTTTTTTTTTTTACAACAAATAATTCGGGGGGACAACTAATGAAATAACAGGGACAGGAGTGTGGTCAAAGGGTCAAATGAAGGGAACCTGACTGGGACACCGAGCAGAGATCCCTGAACAGCGCCCACTGCTCCTTGAAGGTGTCAAGGGAGCCAGTGGAAGCCGCCCAGAGGAACTCTGTCCAGATGCATGAACGGACAGAGGATTGGAAATAGGCCCCACAGTCACAGGAGACCCCGTTGGCCAACCTCCTCTCCCTGGTCTTATAGATGGCCATTTTAGCCAGGGCCAGGAGGAGGCTGACCAGCAGGTCCAGCGACTTCATGGGGCATTAGAAGGCAGATATATTAGTCCCAGATTAAATAGATCCCTTTTCCCAGTGTAAGGTAACAGGGGCAGTTCCAGAACAAGCAGGTACCTGCTGGAACCAATTAAGGCAGGCAGGCTAATTAGGACACTTGGAGCCAATTAAGAAGAAACTGCTAGAATCAATTAGGACAGGCTGGCTAATCAGGCCACCTGAGTTTAAAAAGGATCTTGCTTCAGTTTGTAGCATGCACGTGAGGAGCTGAGAGCAAGAGGCACTAGGAGCTGAGAGTGGGAAGGTGTATTGCTGGAGGATTGAAGAGTATGAGCTTTATCAGACACCAGAAGAAAGGCCCTGTGGTGACGATAAAGAAGGTGTTGGGAGGAGGCCATGGGGAAGTAGCTCAGGAGTTGTAGCTGTCATGCAGCTGTTCCAGGAGGCACTCTAGACAGCTGCAGTCCACAGGGCCCTGGGCTGGAACCTGGAATAGACGGCGGGCCCGGGTTCCCCCCAAACCTCCCAATTTCCGATCAGACACAGGAGGAATTGACTTGGACCGTGGGTTCTACCAGACGGGAAGGTCTCTGGGCTGTTCCCTAACTCACCTGGTGAATCTCTGAAGCGAACAAATACGCCAATAAGCGCAGGAACCATCAAGACAGAGGAGGAACTTTGTCACAGTTTGTAAAATATATTTTTTAAAATAAAGTAATACAACATTACAGCTAACATATTGGGAATAAACTGCTTGCCAGCATCCCAGTATACTTCTCACTAAACAGAGGAGTATGACTTTTAAAAGACAACCCCTACCGAGTGAAGAGAATTTTAAATTAAGTCAAATTTTGGGTCAAAACTACTTGGATGTATCTTTATAAAGCTAGGACAATCCAATGTTTGATAAATTCTTTTAAAAATTAGAACTCCAAAAATAGAGGAAATAAAAGTAATTTTATGTAGGCAGCATTTTTACACTGAAGTAAGATAAAAGAATCACATATTTTTACAATAATTGGCATTATGAATTATTACCTCTTTCGGGGAACAATGTTTATCAGATGTTTCATTCAAAACCTCTCCTTTTTTCATGCACACGTACTTCAGTTTCTCTTCACAAGATCTGACTCTCCATCGACCCAACTATTAGAAAGGAGGAAAAAATGGGATTTAAAAACCCCTCAAAACTTTCAAATTTGAACTTATTTCCATTTATACTTTAGTTTAAAATCATTGCTGTGATATAGACATAAGCCAATTTAAGTTGTGGGGATTCCTCCAGGCTGAATCAGCCTTTCCTGGTTCTTGCTCTTTAAGGATTAATGATTCTCCTGGCTACTGGCCCTATAAAAAGCCTGATTAATTATGCCTGCTTACGGGACCTTTGTCTGCAGGGTATCCTGCTATTTCTTGCCAGTGCCGTCTCTTGCTTTCCTTTACCAAAGCATTACACGGATACCTCATTTTCTTCTTAACTGATCAAGGCGTGCGATGACCCTCTTGAAGACACCAACTCTGCTGGTCACAGTAGTACTTAATAGCTCCCCCAGGTTCATCAGATCGTTCCCTCCAAATACAAACCCAAACTGCCCTAAATTGCACTTTTAACATGCACTGTGTTGTTACATCAACAGACAATGATGTTTCATCATGATCCAATACTGCCCAAACATACATAATCACATAAAATCCCACTGTCATCATTTAAAAAGTACATATAAAAGCCTTAATGGAGAAACCCCAAAGTTCAGAGTTTGCTAAAACAACTTGTTCGGCTATGTATGCAGAAGTCCGGATGCTATCAAAATCAGTGATACCTCCAGGCAAGCCCTGAAGCCCTCCTCCATACTACCTCTTTCTTCCCAAAACATTCCATTGCTCTCCCTCATATGTCTCTTTAGGGAAGGCTCGCTACCCTCTTCTGCGTAGTTGCAGAATAGCTAGTAAGTCTTTTCCAGGAGAATGGCTATGGCCAGCTCCCTACTCTGGCATCTCTGTGGTGTTATCAAGATCTCTCTCCCCTCCAGTCCCCTTTACTACCCTCCACGCACCAGGGTCTCTCTCCTTCACTCCACACTCCAGGTGTCTCACTACCCCTTCTCAGAAGGGAGGGACTAAATTGCTCATAGTGCTTCAAGCCTGTAGGGTTTGATTCAGGCTGGCTCCTCGTCTCTATAGCTCTGCCCGCATCCCTCTTGGCTCTCTGTCACCTAGACATACCAAGGAGCTGGTAAGTGGCAACTCAGAAGGCAGAGCAGGATTTGAAAGAACAACATGGAGCAACAGGAGAAACAACTAGCTGCCCCTCAACAGCAGCCAAAGCAGCAGCTGCTAGTGGCAGAATTTGAGAAATGCAAACAATTGTTTTCATTCCCTTGAAGCCCATCACACAAACAGGGAAACCAAGATACACAGTATGCAAACTTTGGATAAATAATTTCAAGCAATTTCTTTTTTTAAAATAGTGTCAAATATCAGAGGGGTAGCCATGTTAGTCTGGATCTGTAAAAGCAGCAAAGAGTCCTGGGGCACCTTATAGACTAACAGACGTTTTGGAGCATGAGCTTTCGTGGGTGAATACCCACTTCACCCATGAAAGCTCATGCTCCAAAACATCTGTTAGTCTATAAGGTGCCCCAGGACTCTTTGCTGCTTTTACTAGTGTAAAATAGTTATTTCTGAAACAAAGAGATTTGCTTTCATTATCCCTATACTTCTTTATATAGCTAAGATGATTCAGTAGCATTTGAGGTTTTTTGCTCTCAACCTTCACACATACACCACATAACACTGAATCTACTGTGACTGAAAGAGCATTGGGTTCTTACCTTTCCTGAATACGACACACAGTTAGGAGTGTTGTTAAAAGGAATTTTTGGTTCATTCTGATCCCAGTAAGTGAAAACCACTTTGGACCCATCTGACCACTTAAACAAAGCTGGAGTATTCTCATTCATGAAACCCATCCATATTTCCTCTTTAGTTTCTAAAGTTAACATGGGGATGAGAATATAACTTCAGTTTAGTAAGTAAGATAATTGCAAATGAAAATGAAACCAACAAGTTTAAGACTTAACAGCATGCAAAATACTATAGAAGCCTCCCCAAACCTGCCACATCTCAGAATGCACTGCATTATTCTCAAATATCCATTCTCACAATGCGATCTGAGACTAGTACAAAACATTTTTACCATGCATTTTTTTATTATTATGCATAAATATACGTAATTGCTTTTTTTTGTGATGCTTACACATACCAGCAAAATTACCACTAATCCAAAAAGAGAAAGCAGCAGTGGAGAATACAGACAAGTACAATGACCAATAGTCAAGTAATAATTCAAGTAACTGTGTAGATTTGAATGAAGAACTATCACCATTCTGTTTAAAACAGAATACAATAAAACACAAAGTAAAATAAAAATAAACATAACCCTACCAGTATAAAACAGAGTAAACAACCCTAAAAACTTTGGAGAAAAAAAAATAGTTTTCTCAAGAGAGGATGATCTTCTTGGGTCAGTTCCTCAGCTAACATGAATCAGTTTACTACACTGAAATCAATGTAATACTACTACTGAAGTCAATGGAGGTACACTGATGTAGACATACTGAGGATCTAGCCTTGTATCTCTCTCTCTAAACTGCTGATTCATTAATTTCTGGCCTCAGTGAGCTATTGTTAATTTTGTTAATATTGTTAACTATCCAAACTTACCATTATGGAGCTTTGTAACAACCAGCTCAACATCTGCTAAAGAATGTATGCTGATGAGGTCACTTTTATTTTCTCTGCATGACTGACTTGCCATATTCCAGGAAGCCTGGTTATTCATTAGCATATAACAAAAACCACTGTATGGAAGCCAGCCTGAATCACACTGAGTCTCCAAGTACCTCCAAACATCTGAGAATGAACAGAAAGTGGATTACATGCCATGTGAGTTACACAAATTATTGTATAAACTGAAAGTTTGTTAAATGTTTTCTTGCAGAATCTTGAAGCTTCCAAAACAGAGCAATTATAATGCATTCACTCAGCAGGAAACTGCTAGTATTTCCTCTTTCTTTGGCTCCGATCTCAATGTCCCACATTGTGCCCTCCGATTCAGTGAGAAGAGCTACCCCAACTATGTCAAATGGAAGGAGAATTCTACTTCTGTGATACTGTTCAAGTTCTCTTCCCAAAGTACAGAAATCGTTCTAACATGAAGTGCACAGAAAATGCTTCAGTCTCTACCAGCATTCCTGTATGTCTCTCACTTATTACAAACATCATTGACTTAAAGTAAAATGGAGAGAGGTAACGTTAATGAAAACAAGTAACATGGCTCTTACAACGTTGGAACCTAACCCAAGGGTCAACGAGAAACATGTGGGGCTTGCACCTATCCAGCTAGTTTAGCAGGGGAGAAACTAATAACAGTGATTAGTAATATTTATGGGTGGTAGGGAAGGGGCAAAGAAAATGCAGCTGGTTGCAGTGGAAAGTAAAAGTTATCCATCACCCTAACTGAGATGTAAGTGAAAGGTATTTGTCAGAAAAATGACCACTGCCACATCTTTCCTTGAAACTACATTAGAACACACAGCCAAGCAGCTAAAAAACAAAGCTACTTCATTGTTAGTGGCCAGTATATCACTCCCTCAGCTTCAGCAGCTTGATTTAGAAGGAATTATGCATGTCAAGTATACAATATTATTTGTATGTATTGTGTATCACTGAATGGCCTCATTCAAGATTAATGCTGTGAACACACACAAAAATTCCCAGTCTCAGCCCTGAAGATCCTACTGTCTTTTTCTCCTAAGTAGGTTTCCTGTAAATAGTCTCAAACTCCAATGAGATTCAGCCTTACTGATTTAAAACACAGCACAAAACATAAATACGTTTGAAGTAATCACAAGTTGAATGGTGGAGTGTTACAGTCGGTAAACTTACTATTTCATACAGCCTGTCAGACCTTTCCTAGAAGCTTACTGAATGTTTACAACACTACACAAATTATTTTATAAAACAGAAGAGAAGACACAGACCCTGCCTCAAAGATCTTATATGCTAACTCATACAAAACCAAACAAGGAGACACAGTTCAGGTATGGGAGGTGTGAGGACACCACTGGTAATGAGGTCTGTGTTGGAATAACGCTGAGCTCTTCTCTAGTTTACATCACCAAAACATTGTACAAACATTAACTACCTCTCAGCACACCCCTCTGCAGAAGGTATCAGAGAGGTAAAGATTATACTGTGGGTCAGACACCAACTCAGGCTTCTAATTCTGGGCTTGATATAAAGTCAAAGGAGTCAATGAAAAGATTCCCATTGAGTTGAATGGGCTTTGAATCAGGTTCCCTGTGCTTAATCCACCTAAAACACTATCTTGTCAATACAGACAAGCTTTGTGAGGGAAATGGGTTTTCAGAAGAATTTGAATGAGCAAGGCTGCCTAGAGGATAGGAACTTCCAAACATTGGGTACAGTATGAAAGAAGCCACAAGCTGAAAACAGGAAAATATGATAAAGAAAGCACCATGGAGGAAGCAACTGGGAAGCATTCAGGGAATGTTTGAGAAAGTAGGCGGAAATGGGAGATGAGGGTGAGGGAAGATCCTGCACTGTTTTGAAATGGAAGGCAAAAAGTTTGAGCTTGATGTAGGAAAAGAAGGGACTCAGTGCAAACAGATATTGGGGAGGGAGGCTGATGTGGTCAGAGCGGGCAGAGGACCATTATTTTAACACTGGCAAGTGACTATAGCAGCAGTGGATATTACCCTCATATCACTATATATTGACCAGAAACGCAGATGCATAGAGATGGATTACCTGGTAATTCTGATTTTGTATTGTTAAGTGGTTTCTTGCAGACATATGGAAGTGCAGTCCCACAGTGGTAACTCTGCCATTGACCTGAGGCAGCATTCATCGCCACACAACTTGACCCATCCAAAGGCGACACATTTTGCATGTCTTTGAGAGAGAAAGAACTATATGTAAGAGTGCAAATTTATATAAAATGAAGGTGATTATTGCTTCTTTTGTCTCACGCTTTTTGATGCAATAATAATACTTCTTGCTTCTGTAGTTTCTTCCATCTGAGGATCATAATGCACTTTACAACCTTTGGCCTAAGGAATTTTACGGTAGGTCACACAGGAAGCCTTCTGAAAGAACCAGGAATAGAGCCAAGGAATCCTCATTCCTAGTCCTGTACTTTAGCCACCTAGCAGACCTAGCAGAATATTCTATCTAAACTACAATTAATACAAGGAAAATTTAAGCTATGACATAAACCAGCAGATACAATTATTCCATTAATTCATTTCCTTTTAAGTAAAACTCAACTCTTAAATGTCCTTGTGTATGTTTAGAGGTAGCTCAGTTACAAATACCTGCTTTTATGATCATAGGAGTTTCAAATGGAAACTACCAATATACTGTTTACCAAAACAGAAAACCTGTATTAATATAGTAAGCACAGTAAAAGCAAAACGAAAGAATAGTGACTACATTTGCCAGAAATCATTTGGTAATAGGCACTGCTTTATGTTTTATCAAGTTTTTCTGTCTTTATAATGAGTGAGGCAACAAGTATTTCAATACACGGTCCCTCCTGGTCACTTCTCTCTGTTGTTTGGAAACTGGGTGTCAAAAGAATAATTTGGTTTCTTGATTAAGGGCTCAATCCTGCACACTTGGAAATTATTGTGAGTTTTGCCATGGATTTAAAGAGGGAGTGGAGCAGGTTGTAATTTACTGGGCTTTTCCATCTACCCCTTAAAAGTTTTACATTTTGAGCTACATGGTTTGGATTGTCAGACAACTGGGGCCAGATTCTGCCACCTTTACTTATGATTAGGGCTCTCAAGCGATTAAAACAATTAGTCACAATTAATTGTGTTAGTAAATAACAATAGAATACCATTTATTTTAAATATTTTGGATGTTTATTACATTTTCAAATATATTGATTTCAATTACAACACAGAATACAAAGTGTACAATGCTCACTTTATATTTATTTTTGATTAAATATTTGCACTGTAAAAAACAAAAAAAATGTATTTTTCAGTTTACTTCATACAAGTACTATAGTGTAATCTCACAAAAGTTGAACTTACAAATGTAGAATCATGTACCAAAAAAACTGCATTCAAAAATAAAACAAAATGTAAAACTTTAGAGCTACAAGTCTACTCAGTCCTACTTCTTATCATAGATTATTAGGGTTGGAAGGGACCTCAGGAGATCATCTAGTGCAATCCCCTGCTCAAAGCAGGACCAATCCCAAATGGCCCCCTCAAGGATTGAACTCACAAGCCTGGGTTTAGCAGGCCAATGCTCAAACCACTGAGCTATCCCTCCCTTGGTCAGCCAATCACTCAGACAAACAAACTTGGTTACAATTTGCAGAAAATAATGCTACCTGCTTCTTGTTTACAATGTCACCTGAAAGTTAGAACAGGCGTTCACATGGCACTGTTTTAGCTGGGGTTGCAAGATATTTACGTGCCAGATGTGCTAAAGATTCAAGCTTCAACCACCATTCCAGAGGACATGTTTCCATGCTGATGATGGGTTCTCCTTGATAATGAGTCAAAGCAGCGCAGACTGATGCATGTTCATTTTCATCATCTGAGTCAGAAGCTATCAGCAGAAGGTTGATTTTCTTTTCTGGTGGTTTGGGTTCTGTAGTTTCCGCATCAGAGTGTTGCTCTTTTAAGACTTCTAAAAGCATACTCCACACCTCATCCCTCTTATATTTTGGACAGCACTTCAGATTCTTAAACCTTGGGTCAAGTGCTATAGCTATTTTTAGAAATCTCACATTGGTACCTTCTTTGCCTTTTGTCAAATCTGCTGTGAAAGTGTTCTTAAAACGAACATTGCTGGGTCATCATCCGAGACTGCGATAACACAAAATATATGCAGAAAGTGGGTAAAACAAAGCAGGAAACATACAATTCTTCTTCCCAGGGAGTACAGTCACAAATTTAATTGACGCATTATTTTTTTAGCAAGCATCATCAGCATGGAGGCATGTCCTCTGGAATGGTGGCTGAAGCATGAAGGGGCATACGAATGTTTAGTATATCTGGCATACAAATACATTGCAATGCTGGCTACAAAATTGCCATGCGAATGTCTGTTCTGACTTTCAAGTGACGTTGTGAGTAAGAAGCAGGCAGCAGTATCTCCCGTCAATGTAAACAAACTTGTTTGTCTTAGCGATTGGCAGAATAAGAAGTAGGACTGACTGGACTTGTAGGCTCTAAAGTTTTACACTGTTTTGTTTTTGAGTGCCGTTATGTAACCAAAAAAAATCTGCATTTGTAAGTACACTTTCACGATAAAGAGATTGCACTTCAGTACTTGTATGAGGTGAACTGAAAAACACTATTTCTTTCGTTTATCATTTTTAGTGTATATTTTTGTAGCAAAAATAATAATAGAAAGTGAACACTATGCACTTTGTATTCTGTTTTGTAATTGAAGTCAACATTGAAAATGTAGAAAAACATCCAAAAATATTTAATAAATTTCAATTGGTATTATATTGTTATAAGTGCAATTAATCATGATTAATTTTTTTATTGCAATTAGTTTTTTTGAGTTAATCGCATGAGTTATCTGTGATTGACAGCTCTACTTATGATGAATAGCGCCCTGCTTTGCAAATTGTCCCACTGAAATCACAAATAAGGTGTGACTCGTGTAAAAGTGGCAAAGCTGGGTCCTTAGACTTTGAAGAGATGATAAAAGAAATGCTTCATGTGGCAAATCTTATAAAAAGGTCTACTTAGCAAACTTATCCAAAAATAATAAACTCTCACAAAAGCCACATCTTATCTCTCTTCTCCTTGCTTCCTCAAATGGCCACCATTTGATGGAACAAGAAGCTATTTAATAAGCTGAAAAAAGAGAGTTCAGTTCCAAAAAGACCAGACAGACTTACTTTGGGGAGGGGCTGGAGCCTTAGTATTAGTGTTCAGTTATACAGCAAAGATTCTCATAAATACCCACAACAAATGAAACCAGATTTCAAATGCAAGGCTTCAAATTCCAAGATACTTAATGAGCAAATCTCTCACTGATTTCAATGGAACTCTGAGCAATTAAAATAAGTTTACCAAAATTCATCTTTCTACCTCACCTCCTAAGACGCCACACGTTAATGTAACCTTAAAGTTAAGAATTTAACTGCACAAGTCAGGCTGCTATTGCAATTCATCCCAGGTCTCCGGCACATATGTGTTATTTTATATGCTGTTAAATGTATGCCTTCATATAGCAGTATAATGTGGTGAATTATAGTCGTTATGATAATCATATCTTTGAAGTCCACAATTTGTGTATAAAATCTCATCCATTCTGCCAGTGGGAAGAAGAAATTGTAAAAGAACCCTGGAGCTGCACCAAATATGCAGACAATCTCAAACTGAAGGTGTTTTTAAAAGTTGTCTTTTTTACTAGGGGTTTATAAACCCTACTCTTCCATAATTTGAAACTTGTTTAAATAGTAGGATTCACCTTTTAAGAAAAATGTCTATGGATGTTTTTCAACTTTTTACAGCAATGGAACAATAATGTTCTCTTTGGTAACGTGCAATAAAGGAAGATGAAAAGTAAAGTTCTAGTGCGTGTTATGAATATACGTTCATTCAATTGAAAAGATGGTTACCTGGATTCCAGTTAAGAAAGTTCAAGGGTGTGTGGTCTGACCACTGCCAGCCTCCAGAAATGTCCAGTTGGTTTAAGCCAATCCAAAATGCCTCTGCAATGCCATCTTTAGCTGGAATTAATAATTAAAAGTGGTTAACTAAAACTACGTTCATCCATTAAACCGTTGTTTTAAAATTAAAGAGCTACATGAAAACATGTCCAATAGAGAAACATTTTGCATTGAATATGGATGTGCAACTTCTACTGAAGTAAGAAGTTAAGGTCCCTGGGCAAAATTTGGCCCTTAATACGTTACAGAATTCTGTTTCTTCCTCCTGTTTCCTCCAGAAGCTGATTGTTTTATTCCCCACATACTCAAAGACACAGTGACACCTCCTGCGTCCAAGCCTGAATTAAGCCCTGTATGGCTGCACAGGTGATGACATGACAATGGCACAAAACACCCTCTTCCTCAAGGGATGAGTGCACTGCTAGAATGGATAGAACTAATTTGATTTCCAGATCCAAGCCTGGATCCTGTGCACTGCACTGACACTAAAACTGTCATGCTGACACATTCTGCATTTTGTGTGTGGACACTGGCAGTTTACTTCTGTTTACATTCACAAACACTATAATACAATCAGATGAGCTATATGAGAAAATCTCAGGTTAGATTAGTAATTCATTCCTATTATACAAGTTTAAGCACCAAGAGATCTTACATGCCAGAGAATTTTAATGCTACCTTGAAGTTATTCTACTTGTCAGGGTTTCCTGATATTCTGCTGCCAACATACTCCTCTCATCCATTTATTACAGACAGTTTTACACCTACCTTGTATATAACTTAATTCACTTGTATTTGTGATGCTCAGTAAATCTCCCCCTTGTGTTTGACATGAAATATAGGCTTCTTTCCAAGAAAGAGCAGACTGTGTGTTTAACTGGTAGCAACTTTCCAATCCTGGATCGTGTTCCCAGGTATCACGACAACCATCCTCTGTTTAATGCAAACACATGATACTGGTGACTGTAGCAAAACAATAACGGCATTTGGGTTTTTTCATACATTTTAGTGAACTTTATTGTAATGCAGAGGAAAATGCAAGGAAGTGTTTTAGTTGTATGTTAAAATCACTCATATTACAGAGTATATTTGTGTTGATTGTTACATCAATGTTCCAATATCAGTGAGACCTAATTTAAAAAGAGTTTAGTGTGCAGATATTGTACCATAAAATGGAGCTGTACACACATGAAATTGCAGAACTCTGTTAGAACATCTGTTTAGAAAAACTACGTGCCTGGTTTTAAGCAGATTCCCCATTTGGCATCCTGATTGTAGCTGGAGGTTGTGGCACACCAATCACCATCTGTGTGTGTTTCATCCCGAATGCAGTCATGATACCATGTCTTATTAACTAGGAAGGGGAACTCACAGGGCCTTCCATAGGAGTTACCATCCCTCGTATAGATCTCTGTAGGAAAAGCAACAAAACAGAAGATTTAGTATTTGAAAGAGAAATCTGAACACACCTGAAAGCATTATAATGAATAATCTAAAACTCCCCTCTCACAAGTTTGTTGAGGAAGAAAAGAGTAGCAAATAAAAGCTACTACTTACGTGGAGAACGTTAATTTAAAAATTACCAAATCAAACTACTATCTAGGAATACTGTACTCTATTGTTACGAATAATACATAATAATACTATAACTAGAAGGGATTAAAGAAAAATATTTTTTCTGTTCCTCCCCACTCCCCAGGCATTACTTTGTGTATTAGCCAGTTTCACCATGCTTCCTCTATGGTCAATTAGACCCCAATCCTGTGAACATACTTGTGTTGAACTTCATGCATTTCAGTAATCCCACTGAGTTCAATAAGACTCTTTACACATGTAAGGTTAAGCATGCGTATAAGCATTTGCAGTATCATCACCTTAGTTAGTTTCCCCTTTTGTTCCTGTGAATCCTTCCCACAAGGAGTCGGGGTCAGCTAGCCACAAAGCACCACCAAGAGCTCTGAGGACATAAGTGAGCCACACCCCAGTATGGGACCCTGGATTCGATTTCAAGTTGATGATCCCTTTAAACAAACATGAAAATGCTAAAGGAACATTATGGCCTGCAGCAACTTTTCCCCAAGACTAAGTCTACACTAGGAACAATTTGCTGCTATAGCTATTCTCGCCCAGCAAGGACACCGCAAAACTACATCTACACTAGAGCTTTTGTCAGCACACCTATGTCCGTCTGGGATCACCCCACATGACATGCCTCAAAAATACAGCTATGCTAGCAAAAGTCTGAAGTGTACACATGGCCTAAGTGACAGTTCCCTCTGTTAGAGGGCGAGGCTTCATATGACCCTCAGGACTCCCCTGAGATTCCTCTTAACCTAAACAAAAATCAAGGATCAGGGATTCCCCCAGTAGATCTCTGATAGGGGAATCTCTTGGAGGGGAGGAAGAATGGTCTACTAGATAGGGCACTGGACTGAGACTCCAGAAACCATTGTTCACTTCCTGGCTTAGCCACAGACTTCCTGTGTGACCTTGGGCAAGTTACTTGGGGCCAAACTGACAAAGGTATTTCAATGTCTAAAGCTGCAGACAGGTGCCCACCTTCCTTAGGTACTTCTGTAAATCACACTAGGGCCCAGATCTTCAAAAGGTATTTAAGGCACCTAAGTGAGTCACACACCTAAATAACTTTGAAGATCTGGGCCTCGGTGTTTATCTGCATCTTTAGGCACTTAAACTCCTCTGTCTCTCAGTGCCTCATTCCCCATCTGTAAAATGGGGATAATAATACTTCCCTACCTAAGAGGGGTGTTGTGAGTATAAAATCCACTGATGATTGTGAGGTGCTCATTTACTATCAGGACGATAGTTGTAAAAACAGCGCTGGAAGCTGTCACTGTGGGCACAAGTTCCCTACAACTTCCAAATAGCTAAAGGAAGCTGATCCTCTTCCTACTGTGGCAAACACATGTGAGTTGCAGGGTAAGTATGCATGACCAGAACTCCTAGTAAAAATCCATGAAGCTGACACACTGTCCTCCTTTAAATCCCTCCTAAAAATTCACTTCTGCCATGTTGCCTACAGAACATTTGACAACAGCAAAGCAGCTGGTGTGCTTTAACCACTGCTGCTTATGCTAAACATAAAAGTCTCATTGTCACTGTGCACTCCCCTATGTGTCTGTTATATCCATCTGTTGTCTCTTGTCATATAAAAGCTTGTATAGGCTTTTGGGGGCAGTACCATCCTTTTCATCATATGTCTGTACAGCACCTTGCACTATGCAGCCCCAATCCCTGACTTGAGCTACTACTGCAACGCAAATAAATAAATAAAATAAAATAAAATAAATAAATAATAAAGTAATAACAATACATAGGGCTTCTGTTTTACGGGGTATATTAATTTTGGTTTGGGGGCTTATTTTTGTAATTGTTGAGTTTGATACAGATGGGATTTTCAGGGTTTTCTTTTACATATACTGTATGAATAATGTATATTATATACTGCCATGAGTAATCGCTTTGTAATGTTCCCTGGTGCTATTTCACATAGTACTGTTTCAAACAGCACTATGTTAAAGTGCGCTAGGGACTCTTTAATGTGCACCAGAAGGGTCAATATGGACCAATTAATGCATAACACAGCAGAGCACTTTAGAAATCACACCCTCATCATTCATCTTATTGTCCATGTACACAAGCCCTTAGATACAAGTAACAATTTCTGTTTTTTCTAGTGTTTACTGGATAAACACCAATTTCTTTTTGCTTTTCTGTATCAGGAATGTTTTACTGGTGTTTATTGGATAAAACTGAAAACCAGAAGCTCTATAATAAGTTACTCTAGCTATGGCAGTAGCAGTAATTTTGGTAAGCTGCATGGCACCAAGAAGGAGAAGAGTGAAGCAGATCCTGGGATCCTGGAAAGAAAGGCAGGGCTGTCTTTATTTGTGTGTATCATCAATGCAAAGCATTTTAATAATGAATAAAATAAATAAAATAATAGTTAATAATAGAGAGTTTTGGAGCATGTTGCATGAGATCATCTTCCAATCAGCTCAGCAGCTGTCTGGTATTGAACTATTACTGCTTTTGGCTTTGCACAGTGTGCAGACTATTCCCCTTTACCTAGACAGCAGAGAATAAACTATTAAAGACAAAAACCATCTCTCTGTTCCTTCTTCGCATACTCCAGAGGCAGCTATTTCCTGCCTTTTATACAGGGCTTGTGGCAAAGATACAATCCAGGCCTATTTTTTTCAAACCAAGCAGTTAATTGTTTGTTATTGAGGGCCTGACTTTTTTAAATAATGCTGTTATGGGGAAAATAGCTCAATCTACACTTTCTCCATGAAAAACTATTTACTCGTGAACTTTCGCACAGTAGCCAGTGATCCAACAATTATTGTGGTTAAAATATTTTTTATTTAAATGCAAAAAATACTGCAGATAACCAGTTACACAGTTTTCAAATCACCACTCCTACTAATCAGTGTCAAGAACAGATTTAGAATGGTAGAGAAAGAAAAAAACCTGAAATCCTGGTCTGAATGAAGTTAATGGCAAAACTTCCAGTGAATTAAACAGGGACAGGAAAAGGCCTATCAACGACAGTCTTGCTAAAAGGTGGCTAGTGTTTCATATATGAAAGGGATGCTATCAAAAGAATGGTAGGTGTACATGTACAAAACTAGCCTTTTACTTGACACCACTTCTGTGTGATTAATCAATCAATAAACACCAGGTTACAAATTTGTAGTACCTGAACATCACTATCTCTCTGTGGCAAACATTTCCTTCCTTTATCAGTCTTTCAAATGCTTAGAAGTTGGCATACACCCACATATTGTTAGTGAAAATCATCACCATATCTCCTACTTCTTCCAGAACAAAATCAGAACCATAGACTTACCACGGTAAGGGTATTCACAAATATCATCGGAAGAGTTACTTCTTCTCCAGGCGTCTGACGAATTTATACTTGCAGTGACAACATTGTCTTTTAAAGTCAGCTTGTACTGGGATGCACCAAATATGGAAGCATCAACACATCGCCACCATAGCATAAGTTGTGAATCACAGTTAACCATTTTCAACGGAGATGCTCGTTTGGCTATATTTAATCCAAGGCACTGTCGGGATCCCAAGTGGAAAAGGCGATTTTGGGAGACCCATTTCCACAAAGTTTCATTTGTCTCCTTGCAGTCTGCTGCCATGATCTGTGAGTTTTTAACTTGTAGGCACTTGCTGCTTTTTTCATGGCGAATGGTAAATGCACCATTACCTATATATAAATACATGTGTGATTTACATGCAAAATTTTGTTTTTAAAACTAAGACAAGTTTTGATATGCTCTACCAGAAAGGACTAGCAATTGCAGTACATATACGACTCCTTATCACTAAGGCTAAGATTTCGTTATGGATATTTTTAGTAAAAGTCACGGACCGGTCAAGGGCAATAAAGAAAAATATCCATGACAAAATGGGAACCTCTGGGCAGCTGCGGGGCTGGACAGGGGCTCTGGGCCCCCCACCACTCATGGGGGCTTGGAGAGTCAGGGTCCCCCCCCAGGCTGGGAGCTGCAGGGGTCCGCCCCCACACTCTGCGGCACGGCTTAGCTGTGGTGATCCCCTTGCCACCCACAACAGTGGAGGGCTGCGGGGGTCTCCCTGCCATGGTGGGAAGCTGCAGGGATAATGCTACGGGTGACTGGGGGCTGCAGGGATCTCCCTGCTGCCACGAAGGCAGGCAGCTGTGGTGGGCCCCCTGCTGCCCATGGCGGCCGGAGCTGCCGGGGGGGTCCCCCTGCTGCTGCAGGGATAACCTGCCACCCATGGCTGCTAGAGGTTGCAGGGATCTACCTGCCGCCCATGATGGGGAGCTGCTGGGGTCCCCCTGATGCTGCAGCAGACGGGGGATGAGGGTGGCTGGGAGCTGCCAGATACCCCTGTCGCCTGCAGCGGACAGTGGATTCGGGGATCCCCCTGCCACCCACGGCGGTGGATGGCTGCAAGGTCCCCCTGCCACTGCAGGCTGAAGTCCTGGAGGTCTCTGGAAGTCACAGATACTGTGACTTCCCTGACCTCTGTGACAAAATCACAGTCTTACTTACCAATGGCACAACTTACATAAACCCTAGTTTTAGTAGCACATTTAATTTCATCTTCCTAAGTGAAAAATTTCTGTTAATAAAACAAAAATAATTCTTTCTAAATGCGCATAAAATGAGTTTACAATGTAAGGCCTGATCCTAAGCCCAGTGAGGTCAATGGAAGTCTTTCTATTGACTTCAGTGCACACTGGATCATATGTTGGATTAATGTGAAACCTGTCTGGGTCCGGGACCTTGTTTTCATGCCTGTGGTAAAACAACCAGCACGCTGTAGTTGATACACAAGCAATAATAAATAATGATCATCCTCATCTTTATCTACTAATCAGCAGGAACTGTCTCTGAATGTGTGTTTGTATGGTGTCCAGCTCATTGGAACCCCCATCCAGACTGGAGTTCTTGGTTGCGACCATAATATAATAATGGACAATTATCCCACCTTGGAAATGTGCATACAACCATAAAACCATACAATTAACCAGGGCTTAAAATAATTACCTAACACTTACCGGCCTTAGGACTAAGGTAACATTTTCAGAAGCATTAGGGGCCTAGGTCCCTTCAAGAGTGACTTAGATTTTTGTCTATATGGGAAAGTTTTTCAGGTATAACCGAAGACGTGGATTTAAAAGGATATCGTTACACTAGTATAACTTCCCATGTGGATACTGACTGGCCCTTTTTCAATACATCTTATGTCAGCTGGGAAGGATTTGAGGCTAAAACTGAAAAAAACAAACAAACAATTCTTATATCTGAATAAGAGTGTCCACAGAGTTATACCAGTTTAACTATATCAGTATTATGGTAAAACTGTCCTGTAGGCAAGGCCTATGCAATAAAGTTATGTTCACATATGCTATGTCAACTAGGAGTGTGAAAAAATTCAAACACCCCAGCTGATACAGCTCTGGCAGCAAAACCCCCCGTGCGGTCGCAACTATGCTGGCAGAGGAGTACGTACCTCCCCCATTTCCAGTGGTAAAGTGGGATGGGTCCTACTCCTGGGGGTGTGAGAGGCTTGGGGGAGGAGGAGGGGTGCAAGTCTGCCCCACACACACCCCACAGCAGTAGATCCTGTTCCACAGGGCTGGTTGGGCTCGGTTTCCTACTCCAGGTATTGTGGCCTGGCTAGTGTGACAGGTCCACTCAGGTTTGGCCTGGCTGTATCTGCTTAGGGTCCCTTCCAGCCCTACATAGCTGTGATTCTTAAATGGTAAGATTCAAGACTGTACTTCCACTAGAAGTGCAGAACAGAGAAACACCACGGAATCATAGCTTATGTATCCACTTGAGTTGTATCCACTTCTCTTCTCAGGATCTGACTATTTTGGAACATCTGCAGAGATTGGGAATTACAACGGAGACGTAATCAGCACTTTAGATACTGTTCTGATAGGCACCTTAGTAGTACCTGATGAGATAAGGAAAGAGAAAAAGATCTATTGTGGATTTTGGTTGTCTCTTGGGCATGTGAAAAGCAGCATCCTTTGTCCTGCAGCTATGGCAAGTTTTCCCAAGCTGGAAGGCAATGTGATTTTTCCAAGCCATTTGGATAGTACAGGGTACAGGCAGGGATAGTGGATTTAAAAAAAAATTCTTTTGTAAGTGAATTTAGAAAAGCTTCCCACACTACTTTAACCAACATGCCTCTGCTCTCCGTCTACAGGGACCTTCTCTATTCAATCTCTGGCTTCTCTTCTGAGTCTGCCAACAGGAATACCTAGAATGGCTTTGGTGACGTGGACCTTTTTTCAGCAGAGTTACAAATGAATTCAAAGTCCTTTTTATGAACATCAGATGACAACATTCATCAAATTGTAACAACTGTCAAGTGTTCAACCAACCTGTGTATGAATAAAACTGGTAATCAGATCCTGAGAAATCAGCCTTAGACTATTTTAAATTTTAGAGCCCCTGGAGAGCTAATCTGTCCCACCAAATATTTAATATTCTAAAATATCCCCATTTGGATGAACAAATCAGCAGCTGATCTGCTTAGGATCCACCCTGACTACCAGAAGAATTTGTCCAGCACCTGAGAGTGGGACTACACACTGGAAGAACTCCCTAGTGCCCCAATCCTAAACACATCAGCACCAGCACTTTTCTAGCAGCAGGGTCACCTCCGGAGTGAAACAGACTAGGAATTAAGCAAGCTGCAATTCTTTGGACTTTGCTTCCTACCCTACTTGCCTCGCCTGCTTTTAACACATTGGTTTGCCCTTGTCAGATTATATCGAAACTAAACTTCTTCCATTTCCTTGGCCCTAGCGGGAGAGTTTCCTTTGCCTCGTCTAGCAGTGAACAAACACAAACGAACAAGCTGAAATTCCCCGGCTGCACAGGGCTGCGCCACTTCCTCATACTGCGGACCCGAACTCTCATCTCTCGGAGCTAGGATTCCCTGGGTGTTTCGGTTCCAGGTACTGAGGCCAAGACATGGCCCGTCTGGGGCTGTGTTAATTCTGGAGACGCAAAGGGGACGATTACACGGTAGAGGAGGCGGAGGGGACTCGCCGCAAATGTGACGGGAATTTAAGTAAAAGTGAATTAGCGTTTAAACTGAGCCCTGCCCCGCCGCCTTCGTGATCACTCCTACGGTGGGGTCCTCTCGCCTGTCCTTGGGACGGTCCCTTCCCCGCTCCATGGGGCGCACATCCCTTCCCACTAGGAGACCCTGCCCCTCGCCACAGACGCCCGCTCCTCCCAGCTAGTTACATGCGTTTGTCTGCCCGCTCCCCCAAGTGTCCTGAAGTTGCAACTAAATGCGCCACCAAAGCGCAGACGGGACAGCGCAGCCCCCTGCAGAGACTCTTCCCTCCCCCAGGTCCCGAGTCTTCCCCGGTGCCCAGCTGTCTGGGCTGGGCTCAGGTTCCCCGGGGCTGTGGCCCCGCTGCTCCAGGGACTTGGGCCGGGTGCGTGCCTGGAAGCAGGTAAAAGTCAAAGTCCCGCTGTGCGTTACCTGCGGATGCCCCGCACGCAAAGCAGCAGGTTGCGAGCAGAGCCACCCAGCATGTGGCCAGCGAGCGCCCGGGCCCCCTCCTCATCCTCTAACGGGGCGAGCGCGGAGCACGACAGCCAGCTGCTCCGACCCCCGAGAGCTCCCCAGCTCAGTGACACTCCCCAGTCCCACGGGCACTCGCTGCGACCCATTGGAGGAGGCTGGGGCCAATCAGAGTGTTCTCCTTCACTCCAGGCTGGGCGGGTAAGTTGTTGCCGGGCGAAAGCCGGTCCTAGGAGGTTACGCTGCTACTTTCACCGCAGACCTTACTCAAGATCACATCTCTCAGGGCACTCAGGCACCTGGTGGGGGTGCAAAGGGGACGAAGGGCCTCACTGAGACACACATAAAAGGAACAGTGGGAGAAGCTTTACAAGCACAGGATTTATTTCTACCCCCCATCATTTCAGCTGCAGCCCTCCACGTCACCTCCCCATCAGTTCAGCTCCAGCCCCTCAGTAGTCACCTCCTCTCAGCCCTCATCACTTCAGCTGCAGCCTGCCCAATAGTCACAACCCCTCAGCCCCCATCAATTCAGCTCCAGCCCACACATCAGTCAATTTAACCCTTTTCTGGGCTTGAAGTGCATCTTCACCTGCTCTTTTAGGGATGCCAAGTTTGGTTGGACATATTCTTTGAGGTTCCATCACATGACACTCCTAAATTAAAGATAATAATCTTTCATTCTGGAGACTCCAAGGCAATACTGTAGGATTGGCAACCCTACTTCACCCTCTCTGCCCTTTCCCAGGCCCAGGAGGGAGCGGGAGGGGCAGAGGCCTGTCCAGCTGTTCACAAGAAGGAAGGGGGAGGAGGGAGCTTCTAAGGTCTTGTGAGAATGGCTTGGTGTTGCTAAGAGAGACAGAGAGAGTAAACTCTTCCTATAGCAGCTCTGATTGATTGATTGATTGCTCTTCCCCGGGTGGTGGGTAAGTGGGGCAGGCAGCCAATCAGAGGGGGTTCTGCCACCTCTGAACTTGCCGAAGGATTGGAGATGGGGACTAGCACCAGCCCTAAATGTCATTTGCAACAAAACTCACAGGAGCTGGCAACCAATAGTGTTTGATTCAGCATTATTGATGCTCTTATAATACCAAGTTCAGAGCCTGAACCAGAGCTAGCTCTGGAATTTCCTGCTGATGTTCTAATCCAGAGCTTTGGTGGCAGCCTATGTTTATAACGTAAATATTTGGAGTAAGGATTGGTCTAATACTGGGTCTTGTATACAGCCCGGCCCCTCAAGGTGATTAACAAATAATACATAATAATGATGGGCCAGGTTTTCCACTGTGTAAATCTGTTTAGCCCCATTGATGTCACTGGAACTATTCTAATTTACACAGGCTGAGTATCTGGGGCATGGTTGGTAATAATTAAAGAGATATACAAGATCTTTATGGGATGGGGGCAAATTTGGGTCTCAGTGAAGAGGCACTACAGAGAGGCATGCTTAAGACAATAATGTTAAAAAGGGAAAGAAAAACGTAGGGATATATATGTCCTATGGTACTGCAACATGCCAAATAGATCATGTCTGTTCTCAGAAAAGAAAAACAAAAACCTTCAGGAGGAAAGAAGACCAAGGGAGAAAATGGGAGAGGGAAGAAGAAGCCGAGGGTGAGAATGTAGTGAGGTGAGGAGTGAAGACTATGGAGGAGTAGGTAGGATAAGGAGAAATGATGGAAGAAAGAAGCTCAAGGGGGAGAGTTTCATTATTGACTTCACTAGAAGCTGGATCAGGCCTCAGCTCCTTAGTACAGTTTTAAGGCTTTCTGAGTTCAGCCTGAGCTGCCTTTGTAGCTCGCTGGTGTTTCTTGACTGAATTACTTCAGTTCAATAAGGGAAATTACAGCCTTTGACATCAACATGGCTTTGCTTCACAATCTAATAAGCAGCAACATGACACTATCAAACACACAGAAAGCCTTTTCATTTAATTTTATTTTTTTAATCTGTGGGGAAAATTCTTGACCCAACATACAGTCCTAAGAATGGGTTTCTCAATTGAGGCACTCTCTCCTGAGGCTGCAGCATGACAGTGAAACTGTTCTGTGGTACTGTTACATCCTGAGGGCTGTAATAGCCTCTGCTGCTGGTGCACTCCCCCTACAGAGGAGGACAGCCAGTGTACAAGGAGTGTACACAGAGAAGACCTCTGTGCACATGCAGAGGTGTGGAATCCCCATGTGAAGATTTCAAATTCTTCCCTCATCCTTTCTGCAACAGAACTTCAACAAGGCCCTCTGTGTTTGTTGAGGAGGGGCTGGATTTGTGCTATATAATCTATGTACGTTATTAACATACGAGAGTTTAAAAAAATCATTTAACTCCACTTGAGTGATAGCATTTTGCTGCTGCTCCATCCAAAACAAATTACTTCAGAGCCATTACTCACAGGAGCAAGACCATCAAAAGTTGGCTCTAAAAGGTTTTACCAAGTGCAGGTTGGGGAGATGAGTGGTATTCCTTTGGATTGTAGTGGAAAGCTAGTTGCCAAAGAGCCATATCAAAACATAAAGAAGAACACAAAGTGTGCTAGACATAATCCACAGGAATAAACAGATGCCTTCTTCCCACAGATGAGGAGGAGGAGAAAGGTCATTCTGTGAAGGAACTGGTAGGGGAGTTAACTGTCAGATTATAAAATTCAGGTGTCTATGGCCTCTCGGATTTGAAACAACTGCAGCTAAGAACATGAGCATATGGGATAAGTGAGTCACAGATACGAAAAAATAAGACTTGAAGGGGAAAAAAAATCCCAAAGCCTTCCCAAAAAGGCATGTGAAATAAAATATAATCTGTTTATGAAGAGATATACTGTGTATATGGTGATCCAGAGATATCTATATAGGCAGGGCCCCAGCTAGGAAACAAATTCCCTCACTCAAAATTTGCAGAAAAAAATATTGGGGGAATCTATTATAATTAAATTTAGAAGACAAAACTATTCAAGGGGGGTAAGTCAGATTTCCATCACGGTGGAAGGTGCAACACTGAATCTATTTTGTTAGCCAATACCATATATTTTAGAAGGTTTATGCTAAGCTATATAACTATGAACCAAACTTGTAGTATACCTTATTAGGTATGCTAAGCTTTACAGTAGAATTGTATTAGCCAGAAAAAAATTTATAACCTCAATTTCTTGTACATGCAGGAACTGTCAGAAATGAGATGTGTGTTTTGTTAAGGTTTGCCAACTCATAATTATTGTGTTGGGCAGAAATATCAGGAATATTTGGGCAAGATAAGATGCCAGGATAATTGGTGCTTGCCCTAGAAATATTTGGGGTAGGTGTCTCTCTGTACCCTGAAAAACAGGTGGTACAAACTAGAGAAGAAACAGAAGAAAGGTCTGTGATAATTAGGGTATTTTCTGTTTGATGTAAGTGGATAAGATATAAACACAGATCAAAATGAGTTCACATTTTTGGAACAGATTCGAGCTGCAGAGCCATTTCCCAGGGACTGGTATGTATTTGCTTCTCTGTTTGTGCTGATCTGTTTTTGACTAATAAATACCAACTGAGCTGAGCTATTTGACATATCATTGATCAGTAATCTAAATCAACCTCATTTACAATGTTACATATTTCTAACATATCCAGTCACTTTAAAATCTGGACACCTATCTGAGAATGTAGGTAGGCTGAATATAATGCTGTCAGGTGTAACTGTCAGAAAGGAGGGATACAAACAAAACTGTATAAGGGAGCAAAAATTATGTTCTTCCTGGAACTCAGCAATGAGCCCTGAGTCAGGAAGCAGGTGTTTCCAGAGATGATTTAAAAAAAAAATGTTTCAAACAGGGGGAAGAGGGTTCTCTGTAAGTTGCCTCAAAATTAAGACTGCTCTTTTAGAACAAAATATACATTTTCTGGAACACTAGAGCTGTAAATAAACAGTTAACCCAGAGTGAGGGAGAGCACAGTTCTCAATGGAAATTCTGATACACAAGTAGGAGATTAAAACTAAAATTAAAAATATATTCAGACATTATGTGATGTCTCTCCCTTCATACAATATCATAACAACAATCACTAGCACAGACACCTGTACCCATGAGTGTGAGTTCTTTAACTGTTTTCCTCCAACTTTATAACGGTCTGTCTCCAGTCTGGGTGAGGAGGGGGAACATAGTTTTAAGTTTGTAGCAAGTGCAATGTGGTGCATATTTACTGCACTTACACTAACAATGATGTATATTAAGTAAGTTAAAATCTGCTGAAATCTAAACTGTGCAAAGAATCATGTTTGGCTCCCCTAAAATACAATTCCAGCTGGTGGTCTCTTTTCATATAGCTGTCTACAGACATCACACCAGGGACAAAATCATTGGTATCACAGGCCTTGCTCCTTCATGTCTCAAGGTAAAAGAACATTTTAGGAGTACTAAAGATGAATGTTTGTACAGTTTATTATGTCTCAGCAATGACTTTTTTTTTATACTTAATATGTTGAAATCTTGATATAACGCAATAGACATGCTGCCTGCAGATTTCAGTTGCCAGCTAAAACACATTTTCTGTCTTCCCCCCCCACACACACCCAGACTGGGGACAGACAGTTATAGAGTCAGGAAAAAAAATAGTTAAAGAACTCACACCTGTTGTTGCTCGGGTAAACTGCTTTGTTGCTCAGTGTATAAACATGGGAACAAGCATTTTGATGATGAAAGTTGCTAAAAGACGCACTTGTTATTATAACATACAAAAGCACAATGTATATTAATTTATATACCCAAGTTTTATGCCCTTTGATGTTTGTATATTGTAAAAGTTTCAAAAACAATTTAAAATGAATAATGACTATTTATGAAGTGCAAGCTCATTTCTATTCTGAAGGTAAAGATTGTGTGGGCAAGGACAGTAATTAAGCCACCAAGAAAAAGCCAGGATGCCAATTTGGATAGAAGGAATGATCACCAGGAGAGATATGTAGAAAGCTATTATAGCTGATAATACAAAAAAGGAAGTACAGAATCTTGTTTTGTTTTCATGGAATATAAACACAAAATTTAAATAAAAAAATAGGAGACACAGGGAAGGTGGGGTGCCCTGGGTAAGACAGAGGTGGAAATTGAAAGCAGATGGAGGAATGCAACCACAAGGAAGACTAAAAACTAGGAAAAACAGAAGGGAAGCACATATTTAAAACTGATATTTGCTTCTGACAGAAGAGGCCCAGATGAGGTCAGCACTCCAAACAGTGAATGGTAGGCATGAGCACTGAAATGGAGCCACTGGAAAGAGGGGCAAATTATCTTGTTTGGTGACTCTATAATGAGGAACATAATGGGCCCATTATTCATTTACACTACAGACATTTTATACAACTCTGGCATTACAATGGGTGGAAAATACCCACCTTTATGGCACCTTTAAACTGCCAGAGCAGTGTAAAAGGGCCTTAGTAGAAATGAAAATCAAACCTGGAACCTGTAGCCAAACAAAGAAAAGATGCTGGCTCCTGAGAGCCATGACAAAAATATCACAGTAAGGGTTCCAGATTTCTGTAAAATGTTGGGCAACTCTTACTGATCATAATTCATATGGGGACACCTGGCACATGTAAAAGAAGTTTTTAGGTAACAGAGAATGACCTCAGAGGTCTGGAAAAGCATCTGAGCATCTTTCCCCCCCTGTTGACAAGCACAAGTGAAGAAGGAAGACTGATAATGGAAGCCTCCAGCTCACTCAACAGTGATGGGGAGAGGATTTTGGATTTCTGAAGCTCTGGAATTACATCTGCCATGAGACAAGATTTTATGCAATTAAGGACATGGGAGTGCCAATCTTCTGGATTCAAAATGGACAGGGCTAGTTAGGTGAGCTTTGAACTAGGTTTCTGGAGGAGGAGAGTTTTTGGTTAACTCACATGATCTGGCATGTGCCTCCGGCAAAAAAAGACTGACAATGGAGTTGTTCTGAAACAAAATGCAGAGTATGAGCATACTAATGTGTCTATATACATACAAGGAGTATTGAGAAACAAACAAGAACAACCAGAAACACTTCTAAATTTTAGAGATTTTGATCTAATGGGCAAACTGTAATTAAAACCTGCTAGGATAATTCTCATAACTGGAATGTAGATATAGATGGGTGTAATCTGCATGGCAGAGGTGTGAGAAGAAAGGGTATTATAGGTCAAAAGTGCTTACACTGCAGTAAGCTATGAGTTTGGAATAAAGACTCAGATGGTAAAATTTTTGATGAAAGTAACAAGAACTGAAAAACAAAAACCAAATAACAGCGAGCATCTCCTCTGGACCAGAGGAACTGTTCAGAATCAAGCAATCTGACAATAAATGCAGACTTATTAGTTATAATTGGATAATAGCTGGTTTCCATGTAATGGCTATCTCCAAAGGTGGAGCCCTTAGTTTAGTTTGTCTTTTGCTGAAGTTATGAGCAAAGAGAGGTTCTGTCTACTGCCTGTAAAATGTTAGGGAGTTGTCCAGATCTTCAATCTGTCAGAAATCATCCATAACTGTATTTTATAAAGCATCTGCCATTCTCACTAAAAATGCAAAATGAAAGTGGAGTTCTGAAGCACAACTTGGGGGGATTCTTTAGAAGCATGGTTGGATTATCAAATTTAATACAAATGAATTTCTTTTTATGGCTGTTTGGCTGTGTGTATTTTTTGGCATTGTTGGGACATGTACATTCTGCAAAATGATAAATTTGGATGCATTTGAAATATTCATGCAAAATTAAATGCATTCCTCGAAAATAGCATTTCCAACTTTTGTTACAAACATGAAAATGATCCTTTTTCTGATTTTGTTTCTAATAAAAAAGAATCTCTGCTGAGTGAAAACATATTTGCAATGAAAACATGCAGAGATTCATATTTTATCACTTACCTGAAATACTAAAAGTCATTTTATTGTTATTTCACATATAGAGAAGTTTGGTCTGAGTAACACTGCAAACATTTTTACACAAAACTTTCCAAAACATGATTAAGTTTGCACTTGTCTGGCTTGGAGTCAATACTGTTTTTTATTATTGCAGAAATTAGTATGATAAATAAGGGTACAAAAATGTGATAATAGCAACTTTCATCTTAACTATGACTGAATGCCAAATGAATGTCTTTGGAGGAATTCATGGGTTTGGCTGACCCGCCCCTGTTGGTGACCATATAACCAGTTTTGGTGGCATTCAGGGGTAAGTGAGACACAGCCAGCAGCTGGTTAGAAGTTAAAAGAGATGACACCAAAGATCTTTAATCTCTAAATATGATCTTCTTCTAGATTCTTATTCAATTTGTTGGCTTATTTTGTAACCAAACATTGTATGCGTAAGAATTATTTGTAAATGTTAAAGAGTATTTAGAGTTTTTTAATAAAAAAGGAAAATAGGTTTGTTGTTGTTTAGACTTCCCATTCCAGGAGCAACAGCACAGTCTTTGAAGGCATTACGAAATCATTGTGTTGCATAACTTCAGCAAAGTAACTGAGAGGTAAAAGATCTAATTTTTCAACTAGATTTTTTACAGATTTCTGATATTTCTTTTACAATTTTTACAGAATTCCTTAGGACAAACTTCAGGGCTTTTGTTTTACATAGTATCTGGCTCAGACTGCTGATTCTTATTTACATTGGCATAAGTGAGGGGAGAATAAGGTGAATCGTCACTGTTCTGAAGAATGTTAAAAAAAGGAAAGGGGTAATATCACTAAAATAGGTTCTGATCAAGCTCCTTTGACATGGGTGTCCATTTTCTGCTTATACGGATCAGGCTCATAATGAGGTAGTTCACTGAGGGCTAATGTTCAGCATGGTGCAGTGAAGCTTTTTTTAATGGCATAAAATAAATGTCTTAGTTAGCTAGTTTCTTGTAGGCTTTATAGAAAAGGGTCTTAACGAGGGGATTTAAATGTAGAGAAGGTAGTAGCCTTGTAGGCCAGCTCAGTAGCATGTTCCATTCATAGAAATTTTTGATCTTGAACATATTTTTCTTTCTCCCTTTGAAGCTGGGGGATTTTCTGGCAAGTATTTCTCTGCATTCTTGTACTGCAACAGATGCATGACATGGTAGAAAGTTGGCGCATCGGTTGAGGAAGTCTCTTGTTGTCTCTGACTGATTCCAGCATATAGAGTTCGTAAAATCATATGATATGTGGGAAGCTAGGAAGGTTTCTTCACTTCCACCAGAATGTCTGCAAAAACTTGCACAGTGAACTGTTGACAGCCAGTTGTGAATCCTTGCAATTTCTACATAATTGCTGATTTTAGTTGTTCTCATTGTGAAGAGTTGCCATATTACTTTGCAGATAAAATTGCTGAGATTCAGACTGAGATATCTGCTGCTGCAGAAACAAAACCACATAAGACAGGGGTTCTCAAACTGGGGGTTGGGACCTCTCAGGGGGTCACAAGATTATTATATGGGGGGGGTCGCGGGCTGTCAATCTCCACCCCAAACCTTGCTTTGCCTTCAGCATTTATAATGGTGTTAAATAGATTTTAAACGTGTTTTTAATGTATGCGGAGGGTCGCACTCAGAGACTTACTATGTGAAAGGGGTCACCAGTAAAAAAAGTTTGAGAGCCACTGACGTAGGACAAACATTATGTCTTTCTCTGTGTCACAGTCAATATTAGTTGCTGAGGTCATAGAGGTGCTGAGGCAGCTTCATTCCACAACTTGCACATTGGAGCCTGGCTTTCCTAGATGGTGAAGGCCAGAGGGAAGTACAGGCTCCACTGCTGGTTGAGATTGCTAGTGTTTCCCTATCAGAGAGGGGCAGCATTCTTGCCTCCCTTAAAGAAGCTACTGTGAGACCCATGGTCAAGAAACCAACTCTTGATGTTGACAAATCTGGCTAACTTCCCAGTGAGATGGCTGTGACAAGGTAATGGTGGCTGTATCTTCATGCCTCAGATTTCCAGTCAGTCTCATTATAGGCTTGGATGGGATTAAAACTGCACTTTCTGAGTTAATTGCTGACCTCCTCCTAGCACTGGATGACGATTAAAGTGCCCATGCTGACTCTTTCAGACCTGTCAGCAGCCTTTGACACCATTGAGCACAAGACATTGTTGAGTTGTTTGTGAACACTAGTATATGTGGCTGGAGCTGCTCAAGAAGGTTCCATTCTTATCTTTCTGAGAATACTTTTCCACTACCTCAAGGGATCTCTCTAGTGGCCAGAGGTTGATATTGTCAGCTTTTTTGTTCAGTATGAATAGGAGGCCACTCGGAGGGTTAGTGAGGAGACAAGGGCTGCAGAGCATTCTGTAATGCTGATGACTTCCCACTCTACATCTCTGCCATGTCTGATCCAGCAGGAGTAACCGGTGCCTAAATTAACTTCACCTACAGGCCTAGCATTGGTCTGTTTACTCACCAGATGGAGACCACATAAACACCAGAGTAACAATTCCCTTCAAGGTCATGGCTTCTCTCTCCTGGTAGATGAACCTGAAACAAGAGTCCCTTTCACCACACCCTTGATGCTGAGTATCTTGGACCTCCTCAAATGGAATTTAGAGATCATTTGCTGCTCCCTGCAGGAGCTCTTGATATTGCCTGGGGTCATCAGGCGGAGATGGGGAAGATGGAACAATTGCCTCATCTGGAGAGGAAGATGAAACATCTGTGGTACCTGTGGATCAAATTTGATTTTCTCTCCCTCATGCTCCAACAGAGCTGATTGATGTAATGTAGGAGAGGGTCAGTGGGATTCATGAAAGGATCAGAGGTGTCTAGCATAGGGATTCCATGGACCCCAACAGGGCCAATATGAAGAGTTGACTGGTTGAGGGACCCCTTGGCATAGGGTACCATTGGTTCCTTGAATAGTTGTATCTGGGTGAATGACAGATCCCAGATCTCCTTGAGTCTCTGTCTTAACTCACCTTCTACTTGGGGATGATGATTCATCTGGATTTTCATCAGAAAAGAAAACGGGCTCCCGTTCAACCTGTAGAGTGGTAAAGTACTGATGGGTGAAAACTCTTGCCTACACACAGGAGAGAAGAGCATCCCTGTCTCCTGAAGGCTGATTCCTCTTCCGGTGTCAGAATGTCTCTCATAAAGGTTGGACCTGAAAGAAGAAGAGATTGAGGGTAGGGAAGGATGTTGTTCTCCAAAGACATGTAGGTTTTGGTTTGCCCTGTAGTATATGATGTTCTGGTAGTTGGGCCTGATGGATCCAGTGGGTCCATGGTCATGGTGGATAGTGAGTTGGGGATGGGTTGCTACTGACAGTCTAACTGGGAACTCTTAAGGTATGTATACAGTGGAATAAAACACCAATGGCTGGCCTGTGTCAGTTGACTTTGGCTCACAGGGCTTGAGCTATAGATCTATCAAATGGCAGTGTAGATATTTGGGCTTGGATTGGAGCCCAGGCTCTGGGACCCTTTCCCCTTGTGGAACCCCAGATCCTGGGCTCCAGCCTGATCTTGAATGTCTACACTGCAATTGTATAGCTCTGCAGCCTGAGCCCTATGAGCCCGAGTCAGCTGACACAAGCCAGCCGTAGGTGTTTTCTTGCAGTGTAGATATACTCTTTGATGGTGTTGGTGGGTGCTGATCAGTAAGCTTATGAACCGGAGCCATTGTCAGAACCAGCAGATCCTTTCTCCTTTGTGCTTTACCCTCGTGTTTGGAGGTTTTATATAGGTCTAAGCCCTTAGGACCTGTGCATGAGGATACATATCACTTTAGACGCAGGCCTCGCAGGGTCACTCTCCTTGTGCTTGTGAGAGTGTCCCTTACTCTCATGAGAAGCCCTAGTTGATGACTCTTTGGGCTTAGCAGCTCTCGCTTCCGCTCCTGAGCTCATCCTCAAAGGGCACTGCTCGTCGGTTGAAGCTGATATACATGAGCGTCTCCCTGACCAGAATCTAACTGAGGTCTTATGGACTTCTCCATAAAGTGCTTTCCAGTCATATTGACCTTTAGTGCCTTGAAGTTTCCTGGGGGCAAGGAGCGGGAGAAGCTTCACTTAGCAGAGAGATGAGCTTCTCCCAGACCAGGGGTGGCTCCAGGCCCCAGCATGCCAAGCGCGTGCTTGGGGCAGCATGCCGCGGGGGGCGCTCTGCCGGTCGCCGGGAAGGCGGCAGGTGGCTCCGGCTCGGCGACTGGCAGAGCGCCCCCGCGGCATGCCCCCCTGCTTGGGGCGGCGAAATGTCTAGAGCCGCCAATGCTGGTGTTCATCACTCAAGGAGAAGGAGCAGAGGCAGGAGATATAGTTCTTAAATCCCAGGACTCTGAGATTAGTTTCTCCCAAAACTCTAACAATACTAAAAACTAGGCATAATATCTTAAAAGGTTCCGAAGAAGAAACACGGAGAAATCTGTGAACACACATGATTCTGACTAAGGCTATGGTGGCCATAAGAAGGAACTGGAGAGGCGTTGGTCCACACTGCCCGAGTAATACCCTAGGTTTGGAACACAAAGGTGGCAACTGCGCAGACCAATGAACATTAGTTGCTAGAAATCTATCACAGGCATACGGTGCACATGCATATCACATGTGGAATACACATAGGGATCAGGGCTTGACTACACATACACTAGCCCTGTCTACAAAGCCCAGTAATTGTAATCTGTGTACATTAAATCTGTAACTGATGTGCACAATTCAAGAGCATCAGTCATGATACATTTACTCTGCAATGGCGACATTTCACTCTATACATTCCACACTTCATGTTCATGTGCATTTTACAGTGCTATCCAGCGTGTGCACATCGAATACTTGGTTTTTAACATTTATACAGCTCTTAAAATAGAAAGTGCTAAAAATGTGTCAGAATTATCTTTACCACATACTAACCCTAACCCACCTTAACTCAGGCACAAACATTGACAATACTTTTAATCTTAACCTTAAAACAAACACAAGCATTACCAGTAACCCAAGCTGTAAGTGAAACCCTAACTCCAATCATAACTACAAACCAAGCACTTATCTTTAACCTTTACGCCTAAATACTTTTATGGTCAGGCACTCTGTAAGACAAGGCATGACAGAACACTGTAAGGTGAGAACAAGCTAGAGTGAAGCCAAGAGTCTTGCTTGGCTTCAAAAACCAAAGCGTGAGCAGAGACTCAGTCATCTGACAAAACATGCCTAAACCCAAACATTGGACACAAAAGAGAAGCACAGAGGAAACACAAATTTAGTGTCTGACATTGATTTAAATAGAAGAGATGTCTTACTCTAGTTTCTTTTTATACATTATGCCACAGTTTCAGAAGACTCTTATTAACACATATTCAAGCATTAACAAGTTTTTGGTTGGCAGTACTCTGCCACTTTTTTTACCCACAACATCAGTGAAAAGAACAGTTGTTTTGTGCATCTTTTTTATGCTGAAATTGGTAGTCGTTCATTACAGTGGTGTTAGCATAGATTGGTTTTAGAATTAACACTATTCCAAATTTGGTTTTAAAATAAAACTTAGAAAACGCAGTTCTGCATTCAAATTTTCCAGATAATGGTCTTCTCCCATATCCTGAGAAGCACTATAATGATGAAGTATAAAATAGGATACTTCAAACTGTTGCTGAAGGGGGTCAGGAAGGATTTCCCCACTGTTAACAGATAAATAACTCTTTTGACTCACATAGCACTTTTCAGCCATTGATCCCAGAATGCTTCATATTGGTGGAAACAATGAGGCGTCCTTGTGGCACCTTAGAGACTAACAAATTTATTTGGGCATAAGCTTTCGTGGGCTAAAACCCACTTCATGAGATGCATGGAGTGGAAAATACAGTAGGGAGGTATAAACACACAGCATATGAAAAGATGGGAGTTGTTTTACCAAGTGGTGGGGTCAGTGCTAATGAGCCAATTCAATTAAGGTGGAAGTGGGCTATTCTCAACAGTTGACAAGGGGCGGAAATCACTTTTGTAGTGGTAATGAGGCCAATGTAATCAAGGTGGTCCATTTCAAACAGTTGACAAGAAGGTGTGAGTATCAGCAGGGGGAAATTAGTTTTTGTAGTGACCCATCCACTCCCAGTCTTTATTCAGGCTTAATTTGATGGTGTCCAGTTTGCAAATTAATTCCAGTTCTGCAGTTTCTCGTTGTAGTCTGTTTCTGAAGTTTTTTTGTTGAAGAATTGCCACTTTTAAGTCTGTTATTGAGTGTCCAGGGAAACTGAAGTGTTCTCCGGCTTTTTGAATGTTATAATTCTTGATGTCAGATTTGTGTCCATTTATTCTTTTGCGTAGACTGTCTGGTTTGGCCAATGTACATGGCAGAGGGGCATTGCTGGCACATGATCTCATACCAATGTGATATATACCACTCTGAAACCTGTCACACTGGTGGGTAAATATCCTTATCCTGATTTTACAGATGGAGTGACTAAGACAGAGAAAGTGATTGAGTTAGCTAAGGTCACATGAGTCAACACCAAAGTTGGGAGGAGAACTCAGGTGTGGCATCTCATTAATGCCAGCCTTGTGCTCAATTCACTAATACTGCACCTGTCCACAAATAGCACAACATTAAATTACATAACTGTCTACTTTTTTCTTTTGCTAATCTTCCTCTGAACCACAAATGATTGGCTGGCTATTGGCCTTGTGGACTGTCTGGTGGGTCAATCTGGAATCTTTTGCTATTAAGACAATGTTTGCTTTATCAAAGGTACAATAGTAAATACAAACAATTATTGGATATCCATCCTATTTTTTTTTTTTTTACAAGTGAAGGCCTAAAACAAACTGGATGGTTTGGGCCCACAATCCAACTAATGTCATAGCTGTGACATTTTGTGGCACCTTCACCTTCTTGAAAGAGGAGTTGGGTCCTTTGTTTATGCATAGCCCTTCCCCCAGTGTTGAGACTTCCCCACTACTACAGATATGTGAGATCATATTTGGAGATTCACATTCTTGATCCATCTGGGGCTCATTTAAACTTAATCAATCGCTGTCAACAATATTATGAATATTCACTGTACCTTATCTGTTGCCATTTAACTCATCAGCCCAGGGAGGGATGGAAGACAATTTCATTATTCTTGAACTGGCTCAGATGGTAATTGCTTTTGTGCATCATCTCCGTAGCTCTCAGTATTTGCTACACATAAGCACTAGCAGACAACTAGGACTAAAGAAAGAGAGAAGGACAAGGTGGGAAGAGATTAAAAGAACCTGAAAGTAAATTTTCTACATTATGGTAGTTTAGCAATACAGTATTAGCAGAACTTGTAATGTCACTTAAAATATTAAAACAAAAATCAAAAATATGCACGCCACCAGTATTAATTTCATGGCCAACCAATTCAGCTGAAAATCACTAGGTACTAAATAATAGGAGTACAAAAAATCGAGTCAGTATCTCAGGCGATCTGTTTGTTTAAAACAATAATACATTCAGTTAAATCAGTGCTGGCACTTGGCTTGATAACAGCAGATGTCTCTGTTTTGCAACTGTATCAAATAGCAAAATAATTCTAGCATGTTAAACAAATGATACAAATCATTTATTCATTCCTAAATTTAATTTCTTTGCCTTTCTTTTTTTTAAGCTACCAGTAGGTATTATTTAATGCATTTATACTCTCTTTTCTCTAACCATGGCATATATTTTAATTATAGCGAGCCAAACGCTGACTTGAATGAGCCAGACTTTGGTTCAATACACCCTCTGAAAAACCTCCTTTCCCTCTCCTGCCCCCCCAATATACCAGCAATTGGGAAAAAGTATCTGTATACTACACAACACTATCTATTTGCTAGGGATGCAAGGGAAGAATGAGGACTTTTAAGTGGCGTGGGATGGGAATATGCTGCTGTGGTGTCTACTATCCACTGACCAGTCTGTTCTTTTTATTGCTTGATACAGCCGAATAGTTGTGATTGTAAATGTAGATGGAATTTTTCAAAGGCACAAAGAGCAGATAGGTGCCCAAATCCCATTTGTGCCCTTGAAAAAAATCTCGCCCTTCATTATTGTCAGAGTGCCTACAATCCGTGAATAGGCATTCTTCTCTATATATTTTATATCAGAATAAACATATAACTTCAACTCTTCCCATAGAGCCCTTCATTAAGATTGGGCCTTATTTCAGCCTTCAGGTTGCTGACCAGAGTGGAAAAAAAAATCATGGAGAAAATGAGGCTGACTGAATTTTTCTCCATATTCAGTCTGGGAACTTACTAGTACCTCATATAATAAAATACACCTCATTTTTCTCTTTCATTCCTGGTAAATATGTAAGACACATGTAAGTGTTACTTTTCAAAAGAGATCTGAATTACTTTTGATGCTTTCCTGGGATGTTTTTTATACACACTTCAAATGCAATCTGTTCCATAGAGGGTTAACGAACAATTAACAAACTTGATCCTCCAGCTGTTTTTGGAGTCTAAATGCCATCCTCCTCCTCCTGAATTCAATCAAGAGCCACCAGAAATAAAAATATTAAACAAACCACAGTGTGCTGCAGGACTCTCTTACGATGTTTTGGTCTGTGCTCAGCAAGTTTTGTTAGTTTCCATTTAAGCTTTTTTTCATTCCACATGTGGTAGTTTTATGTGAAACAATAGGACCTTTGCTTTAAAAAGCACTAATGTTACTAACAATATGTAACACTTTACAGCATCAACATGCTTACAAACATATACTCATTAATTAATCATCGCCTCTCCCAAAGTGGTTAAATGTTAATACACCTATGAAGTAGTTTTAGCTCTCTGTGGTTGCAGTTCTTCCCCCTTTGAGTTCACTATTATTATTATTCCCATTTTACAGTTTGGGTAATTGAGGCAGCAGGATTAAGTGAGTTTTCTTAAGAGGAAATCAGTGCCAGAGCGGGGATGAAAAAGCAGAATTCTGTCTTTTAGTGTGGTACCTATCAGCTAGTACTTTTAGTTCTGTGATTGTCTCAAGTTGAATGTTGCTTTAGCTGGGTGGTATAGATGCCTAGGCCCAAACAAAGCCCTCTCGGACCTCATCTCAGCATCCTTAATGAAGGGAAGTGCTATTATTCTCCATAGTGGGCCTGGTGAGCCCCAGGTTATAGGACCAAGGAGAATTTCTCTCTCAGATGTGGAGAGAATGTGGATCCCTATAGACTGCACTTCAGCAAGGGGCCTTCAAAGTGCGGGCAGCCACCACATGTAGGAGATTGGCAGGGGAACTGGTCACCATTTTTCCAGGAGCGCAAATAATCTGCTTAGGTTCACCCTGGATAGTGAGCTCAGGCACGATCTGTGATTTGGTTCATCTAAATGTCTTGGATAGAAACATTGGGAGGGCATCTGAGCCAGAATTATTTTTCTTGTGGTGATATCCAAAGCAACAAACAACATCTCTTTAAAGAAAAACATCTTTTGCTTTAGTGCTTCAGAGGAGTCTGGTGTTTTGGGGTAGGGCCTATCCACTCCCTTCCATGGATTTGTTGCATCATGTACAATACAGATATTTTCAAGTTATTAAAATGATGACATGACTATCAAGTGTCCAATTGCAAGTTTGTTTATGGCTTCTCTGTAAAAAATATAATGAAAAATAGACATTCCTTCTTCTTGACTCACTATCTCACCTTCCATGAGGCTTCTGTGTTGATCCCTAGTCTTCCTTAGCAATTTGCATTTCTCTTATATCTTGTGAATGTTCTGTTTATTGTTCGTTTGCCTGTTTTTTGGCAGCTGTGGTGGGGATTGTGAAGGTTTTGTTGTCTATATACTTCCTTCCTGGCTTTCATTCTGGCCCCTTTCATGGTACATTGGAGATGTTTCCTGAATACCATTTTGGAGGACTTAGGGTCTTGGAATACCAAGTTTGTGTTTGTAGAATACTTGTGGGGAATGATGGCTGGTGGGAAGAGAGCAGGATGGGAATAGTGCTTCATCAATAGAGAAAATATGTTGTGATTTCTTACACAGGATCAACTGCAAGGGACATCCAGTGGGGTTTCTAGTTTGTTTCCCTGCAACGTTGCTGGAGTGATTTGATCATTCCGATACCATGGGTATTCAATGTAATTGCATATTTCTACTGAGGGTAATTCTACAATTTATTTTGGCAGCTTGTCCTGCTGTCTGACTGTTCCTATGGTAATAAAGATTTCCCTTCTGCTTTTTCAGTCAATTACTTCTTGTTTTGGTCTTCTTGACTAATAAGTATAATTGATCCCTGTTATCTTTATAACACTGCTTTAGATAGTGATCTTAATTTTTCTTGGTTTTTGCTTTTAGCATTCTTGGCATTGTGCTGCCCAGGAACAGGTAGCTGAACACCTCATAAGGCCAACAGAAACCTATCTGACTTCACAGTATATTTTTTTATACTAGAAAAGGATGAAGCAACTTTGTTACTGACCATAGCAAGAAGAGTGATGAGTTGCGAAGCTCATGTCTTAATATTAAGAGTTAAAATCCATATTATTAACTAAATGTATTTATGGGACTAGATTTTGGCTGCTTATGTGTGGACACATGGGTCAGGGTAGAGGGCACGTGAAATAGTTTCTCCCCTTTCCTATATGCTCCTTTAGCCAGAATCTTGGTGCTCGCATTCAATAATTGCAGAAGGTAGGTGACTGTAGATACTAAACACCTCAAAGAGGGCAAGGGGCTCATCTCCATTCCTGGCTGGAGGCCAGCGGTGGAGAGTGCTCAGTGGACTCAGGAGTTAATGCCCATGTAGGTATTCTATTTGTCTCTATTTGTCACAGGCAGAGTTTCCAGAAGCCACTGCTGATTTGTTGCACCTTCATCCCCCTTTTTAAAGCCACAGTGTAATCCCTCCCCCTATGTAAACTCAAACGTTGCAAATACATTTGCATTTAAAGTAATTTCATCTGTTCTTACCATGAAATCACTTGGAAAGTGTTATCAGTCCACAGCCTGGCCCATTTGTCCTATGTGGCAGCAGCCATGTTAGATTCTTGCCCTTGAGGAAAGAACCCTTCCGGTCACATTGAATTTTAGGTACTCAGGAAGTACATCAATGGGATCGAGTAAATAACTAGTTATAGATAGGTACGTTCATTGGTGACAGTGGGAGATCTCTCAAAGGATTGTAGTGTAGTGTACTGCCAGTGGAACTATTAACGACAGTAAAGGTTGTATGCTTGAGCCCATACCTAATTAAGCCTCAGAATTATTTATTTATTGTATAGATACATTCAGAGCTATTTGTAAAGTTTACATACTCTATCCAGTTGGCAGCAACTGAAGTTAGGGTTTCTGCATAAGTGGCTGATCAAGCCTTAAAGCATTAAGCTTTTTGACGCAATGTTGAAACAAATGTTAATGAAGCCTTTATGCCTGAAGCTACTGAATAACTGGACTCCACCTTTCCTTCAGTTTACAAATCATTATCTTTGTGCTGGCTTGCTCCCTACGGATCTGCAGCCAGAGGGGGTTTTCCACGTGTATATCTCCTACTTTCTGCCTGGAAGGGGTAAGGGAATCCCTTATCTTGCCCCATGAATGGGGGGGGGAGGAAGAGGGGAGAAGGAATGTTGGGGGCTATGGAAAAGGGCTATGTCTTTCTTTTACTATGTTGCTGGTATCTGCCAGATGGCAGAATGAGAGGCACTCTACTGGGCCAACTTCCAGTGGAGCCTTTCCAAGTTGCTGCCTCAGAGCTGGGATCTGAAGAAACATGCTCAGGAGACAGTTTTGAAAGGGTAATTTTTAATAGTCATTTCAAAATCCCCACCACATATGATTTGGAGGGTAGTGGAGGGGATTTTCTCAGCTGCTCCTGAAGAAAATCCGTATAAAAAGGAAACCAATTACATGAGTGAATTTTTTTGACTCAAAGATGACTGCTATGTGTTGATACAATATAGTTCATTTTAGGCACAGCTGTCAGACTCCATTAGTTGTCCTAATCATTGTGGAGGAGCTTAAAGTGTCATTGCCTGAATGGCTGGACACCACTATTTGTGTGCTGGCCTGCCTTGCAGACACTAGTTTTGTTAATTAGGCCTGATTTTCCTCTCCTTTAAAATGCTGTATGTCACTGAAGTTAAAGGACTTATACTAGTGCAAATATAAGAATCAGGCCTAAAATTTTACAGGCTTAGGCATTCCAGTGTAACCTCAACTCAAAAATGGCTGCTATCTGTTGATACAATATAGGTGCTATGTTGGTAGCAATGTCACACACAAAAGGAGAAGCCAGGGCTCCATTTCATTTCTGTCCCTCTTTACCCACTAAGAAAGGTTGGGAGAGTATTAGGCATGCAGCCGCCATTCTTTTTCCAAAGAAAGAAGATCCAGGACATTCCTACATGATTGTATCAGGAGTAGGTGACGGGGCTGAAGAGAGAGCTTATTCCTCTGTGCAACCATCCATGAGCAGGGCACAATCTAACCATCATGAATTTGAAGATTTGTCGTATTTACAATTTAATTTCTGTTCCAATGGGAGCTGTTTAGAAGACAGTTTATTTTATTTGTTAAAATTGGAGACTTATTCAGTAGGTTGAAAGGTTGCATTTTTTTTTAAAGAGCTTGTCAAAATTAGCAGCTGCCTAACAAAAAATAACATGCTTTATTAACCCAAATACAAAGTAGTAGTAAAGGAGGGACTTTTGTTTCTATCTACTTGGGCCTTCTTGGAAATGTATATATGTTAGAATGGATATTACAGAAATAAGACATGATCACTTGTATGCAATCCAGTCTGATGGAATGCTTACTTTTCCTTAATCATTACCACTAGTTACTCCATTACAGAAGCATCAGAAAGTTACAGAAGAGTTAAGACACAGGAAAAAAATCCAAGAATATCAAAAGTGAGTCTCTAATTTAAAGTGAGGTAATACTCTAGAGTATCTTTTAATTCCCTTCCTCTTTTTAATTAAGTATTTAGGATCTGAATCTAGGCTGACATCAATTTCTGCTTAAAGTCAGTGGAAACTGAGGGTGTTCAGCATATTCAAGGCTCAGCTCCTTATGAATAAGCTCTGAGGAAGGATAAAATCTGCTTTCACTAGTGAAACAGAACTGAAACAAATAGTAGATGATAAAAATTGCTTTTGCATTTTTCATTTCATACATAAAGCCTTGATAAAGAAGATACTGTGCTGAGAGTCAACAAGTAAAAGAAAGAGGAATGTGTACATATCTTAAAACAAATGTCATTATAATAAATAGAGCTTGTTGGAACACTTTTGACAAAACAAAACCTGCTGTTTCATCAAAGCTAAAACATTTCACAGAGGTGTAAAGATTTGGATGTAGTTTTTGACAGCAAAATTTTTGAGGTCAAAGGTGGATGTTCCAATCAATACCAGAGAAAGGGGAATCTAAAATTTGACCTTTTCAATCCCAAATGGACATTCTGACACAATTTTGCTTCTCAATATTTTCAAATGATTTTGTTTTCATTCCAGTTTGGAACAAAAACAAATTCTGAAACCTTGGAAGTTGTCGCAAAATGAAATTGTCATCCTCCCACTGATTCTAATTATAAATTAAATTGATATATGTGCAAACATCATCCTAAGGGTTCAATCTTGCACCCATTAAAATCAGTGGCAACACTTGCATTAACTTCAAAAGGAGTAAGAGCTGACCCTGTACAATTCCTTATAAGTAGTACCCTATCTGTTTAACTTCTAAGACCAGTTAACTTTAAATGAGTTGGCTGCTCTTATGTATACCACTGCCATCTACTGGCTAGAGTAAGACCTGCCTATGTGTTTGTAATCATGGTTAGATTATGATTTCAGATTTAAAATGAGATTACTCCTGGTTTATAGTGATGTAAAGGAGATCAGAATCAGGCCATAAGTTTCATGGGGCTGGCCTATCAAGTTAGTTATACTGCCCCCCATACTACTAACAGCTAACGGAGGTTTCACTGTGGCTCAGGAAGAGACCTATGTTTTTGTACCAGAAGGTTGAGAGTCTTGTTGCTGAATGTGCAGAGTGTAGCCGGACAATCATTATGTCAGTATGTGACTGTGTGGGTGTGTTGTGGATTTTATTAACATGGATTTATAAGACTGTCATGGACAGGAAGGAAAAAAATTCAGCTAAGGGCTAAATTCAGCCCTGGTTTGTGCTGGCAGAGCTTTAGAGGTGGAAAATCCAACCGTGTGAGGCTGGGGGAAGAGGGAACTAGCACCAGAGTGAAAAGCAGCCACAGCTTCCCCTCTGGCTGACGTCCCATTGACATACAGCACATGTCAAGAACGAGATGTGGCCCGGGTGGTTAGAGATGCACGGATGCTGTGCATTGGAGGCCCCAAAGGAATTAAGTCTGCCTTCAGTCAGTGGAAAGTCTAAAAACAACATGGTAGAAGAAAATCCCCTGCTCTCTTTCCCTCCAAGGGGATGGGCTGGCAGAGCAAAGTGCAATGTACACCTCCCTGCACCAGCTCTGGTGAATCCACACAAGCACAAGGAATGAATTTGCGGCTGGTGAAATAGGTGTGATTTAATTGGCTCAAACACAATTTTGTTGGAAAAAACTACAGAAGAGCATTTTGTGCACTATTTTAACTTTCCAACTGGAATAACAGTGAAACAAATTGTCAATATCGGTATGAATCAGAATGAAAATGGGTTCATCAAATTTTCAGATTAGGAATAATACAAAATGCCTGTGATCCAAGAAAAGCAAGTTAAAGGAAGAACAGAAAACACAATCAACGCTTATAGTCCTGGGCTAGTGCTAATTGTAATTATGAGAATTAGATGGTGTCACAGTAATTCCTTATGTAAGAGATAAGCAAAGGAAGTTTTTATCATAGCTTGATAAAACTGATCATAATCAGTTTCTTCATACAGACACCAACTAAAAACATAGGATCAACGCAAGGTGCTTAGTTTGTTGCAGAAACCCCCTACCTCACCCCCACCAAGTATGTTATCTCAAAGTTTAATCTTTAACAGGTAACTTGGAGTAACTCCTGTTATTGTACTAACAATGTGAAGAAGTCAAAGTCTGTACACCATGCCAAGTTTTAAGTATTTCAATTTAACAATAAGATAGGAATGGTGGACTGAACTGGTCAATTCTGACACTCCAAATTCCCTCCCCACCCATAATTTTATATTTGCAAAACAAACAAATTAAACCAAATTAAAAAAAACTAACCCCAGCCCAACCAACCAAAAAAACCCTAAACAAAACAGGCAAGCAAAGCCACCAAGAATGGCTCTACTTCTCCACATGCTGGAAATCTACATGGGGTAATCCTATGTCTGAAAAATGATACTAATGTCATTCTCTTTGCACAAAACTGGGTATTGAGCAAAAGATTCTTGTAGTAATTTGATTATGTTTTAAGTTTCCTGAAATCAGGGCAAAAATTTAATGTTAATTATGGCCAGATTTTGCCTCTTGTGTAAAATAAAATGCAACAAACAACAAAATACACAGAAGGAACAAAGCTAAGTGAAAAATCTCTGCTGCCTTCAGGCCTCAGGGTTTCTGTTGAATTGTCCCATGTAGTATGAGAGGATTTGCAGGTCCTGAGATCTGTGGGCCTATCCTGAGGATCTTCAGGCAAATGGAGAATTCTAGGTTCTCTCACAAGGGAAAGACTCACTGATTCTCCTAGTGCTGGTCACTTAAACTGTATTGAATCAAAATCAAATTAGAACAAGTTTCCATCCCAGGGCTTGCTCTGTACCACCGAAGTCAATGGGAGATTTACTATTGACTTCAGTGGGAGCAGGATTGTCTACTTGAATCTGTGCGAACAGAAGAGGCAAACATCCTGGTTTTTGCATCATCACAGAGAGTGATAATCCTTGAACAATCCATCCCCTAGCAGAGCTTCAAAGAAAATCTGTTCTTAATCAGCAAACCTATTTTCCACAGGGGTTTCCAGGAATGGAATGCAAACCTACCCAAGTTAATGCTGATGGGCTGATGCTGCGAATACCATGTGTTTCCTGGTTCTAACCCCTCTCTGCCCATTTGTGCTCCCTAAAAATCTGCAGATGACTTATTGCAGAGAATTCACACAGAGAAGCTACCATGGGAGCAGAGGGAGGGGACATACAGCTGCTACTTAGGTTTCACTCCCCTTCTTTTTGACAGATACTTGCTCCTTTGAATGGCTTTTCCACTCTTCATTTTGTCCATTGCAAAAGACTGAGGTGTGATTTGGTCCTAGGTAGTAACTAGTTCATAAAATGAACTATTCTGTAGAGTTTCTTTGTATTATATGTATTAAATGCAATTATTTTAGTCCTTCTTGCACCACTAATTTTCACTAGTTCTCTCAAGTTCAGAAATGAGGATGCTTTCTTCCGCAGCTAGATCTTCAGAGTTCATTTGTGAATAATCTGAATTTCTGAACCATCGAACTCTGTTGAAAAGATGGTTGTTCTGTTTGTACAGGCACCACAGAAATGTAGAAATAGTAGCCACCATCACAAGGGTCACCGTTACAGCTAGAGCTACGATACCACTGTTTGATGCTAAAAAGGAAGAAGAAGAAAAGTTCTATAACAATGAAAGAAAGTAATATCATAAAAATAGATGCAGAAAACATTTTAGTTTCAGTATTTCTGATAAAAATATAAATGTATCACATAGCAGAAATTACCTTTTACAGTTTGCGCTGTTGCAAAGATATCTGAAACAGAATTTAGAGTTAGCATGAAAATTATTCAGACAACTTATAAAAGTTAACATACATGCTTTATTGTAAAGTTGCTACTTGTGGGGGGAGGGGCATACTTTAAACAATAATGGGCCATCCCTGATTTAACTTTATTGATGTCAATGGGAGTTACAACAGACTCTGATAAATATGGCCTGATGCATCATTTGAAATTCTCTCACTTACCAAAGTGCATGTGAGATAAGCGTGGTCTGAACATGAAGGAGCTAAAGTTCAGGAATGCTCAGTTATGGTTTGATCTGCTTCTGCAGAAGTCACCTGATTTTTGCCACGGGTTTCAATGGAGGCAATGGGCCTCTACTGGGTGAGAGTTGTCAAGCTCTAATACTTTGAAGTCTTTTCTATTCGTACAGTGGTCTTTTGGTTAAGGAATCAGCCTGGGAATAAGAAGATCTGAATTCTATTCCTGATTCTCCCACAGATTTCCTGGGTGACTGTGGCCAAGTCCTTCTCTATAGGGGGGAAATAACATTTACATACCTCTAGGGAAATTGTGAGGCTAATTTCATTAATATTTGTGAGGCACATACTATACTACTGAGTGACATAGAAAAGTCTATGCATAAATACTTGGATACAACTTTCAGTCATCCACTGGATCTATATAAGAATTGTAGCAGCGTGGAAATCAAAGATCTATTTTTTCTATCTGCCACCTGTCTTATGAGCCAGTTGTTTCATGAGGAGAAAACTTAGAAGATTCTACTGCTTTTCCCAAAATATATTTGGTACAATTTAACGTTGGGGACTCTTTTTTTTTTTTTTTTTGGCACAAGAGAACCTTGCAAAATTATCACAGAACTTTACCATGCCTTGGTGATTATGAAAATGGTAGTGATATTTAGTCAAAAAAAAAAAAGAAAGAAAAAAAAAAAGAAATTCTCACCGGGGACAAGTAGGGGAGCATCGTTACACAGGCCTGGTTTAAGACTAACTAGCAGGGCTTATGCTGATTTTAGTGTTTTTAGGTGGGCCTGCAAAATAATTTTTTTAATCCACAAAATGTAATGATTCCTGTCCCCTGTGACTATAGAGTAGCACTATATGTCAGGCAGACTTGGTACTTCGAGGAGGGTCAGTCAGCTAATTCTTTAGGATGCTCTATATTTCATTTCATGTATAAAAGGAGAGTGAGAATCTCTTATTGTACAAATCGTGACTATTGTCTGTGAAGTTTCCGACACTCTATAGTGTTTCAAAGAACAATTATATGACTAAGCTAAGAGTTTGGGGGGTACTGGAGGCTTTTGTGCACACTCTGGTGAACATTAGCACTTATATAGTAGCACTTTATGCCACTTCTTTAGTAGATTGTTAAGTAAGTAAGTAATTATTAAATATCCCCATTTTACAGGGGGGAAGACAGGTTAAGTGACTTGATTATGGCCACAATCAGGGAGCTGGCTTCTGTTCAGTCCACTATCCTAGGCTGTTTTTCACATTATTTAGCAAGCTGCCCTTGTGGCTGGAGGCCACATAGTCTGCTCAGCAGAGGAGCCGACTCAGCAGCCTGGAAAGCAGCTACAGCAGCTCTAGCACCATCAGTAGCAGTGCCCATTGTCCCGCAACTATAAACTGGTCTGCATCCCCATCACAATAAGGTGACCACAACTAAGGATTTTATGGGTCCTACAGGCCAATTCTGAATGGCATTAGGGAGGACCAGAAATAAAGAATCATCTTTAGGAAAAAAACATCAGTGATAAAATTGCAAACTTTGAAGTTAGTTCACTTCTTCAAAGCTATATCCATGAATAAAAAGGGGGAAAAAATCTATAAAAAATGAAATATAGACTACAAAAATCAAGTGAGGCATGTGACTACAGGCTTAATGGATGCAAAGTCCAGTTGTGAAGAGGATTGCAGACATATGGAAAACTGAAGGTGCAACGGCATTAAAGGCCCTTAACTGAACACCATTTCAGAGGAAGGCTAAAGTAAGGAAAAGGGGAAACCAGGGGCATATAAAACAATGTTATACGGAGATGGTTACTTTCTTTCACATAAACACATACCTGTATCCATTTTACATACAAATCCCTTTTTCTCGCTGCAGGGAGATAATTGCCATACTCCATCTGTGGTCCTCAAAGCAACACAAAAATTCCCTTTGAGATGATCTAAGTCAGGTTCCCTGATGCCCCAGTTTGAATAATTTAAGGGAGAACCATCAATCCATGTTAATGTGTCATCTAAGGGCAAAAATATTTAAGCACTGTGAGGTCTGTGTAATTTGTCTTTAAATACTTGCTGAACAGGAAAGAATGAGAGGACAACTAAATAGGGGGATTCTGAAGAGCCCACTCCCCAAAAATATGGGCAAAATTATCTTCTCTGATATGCACTGCTGGAGCTTCTTTTGTTCCCTCCATCTCCAATTCAGGAAAGCATTCCTATTCAGGAAACCACTTGCGTGTCTCCTGAATATGGATGGATGTTAGCACGTTCTTGTGTGTTTTCCTAGATCAGAGCCTCAGAGAGGTAGCCTACCTGCCAGGAGCAGACTGCATATGGTCCCATTGAGAAACCTGTCTCTCACAGCAAAAACAGTGTCATCCATTATGAGCAGTTAAGGTGTGGGCAATGAAACTGGGTGTCTCTCTGCACTGTGAAGTAGAGTTGCTGGGGATGTGAAACAGAAGGGAATCTGCTCTGCAGTGATCACCCATCCTGCCCCGGCAAGGAATAAGGGTATTATCCTTCCTGTGAGCCAGCCATTATAGTGGGTCACAAGCCAGAATGTTCCAACCAAACAGGCTACAAACAGGCTCTAACCGCTACAGAGATAGAACTTTGTATTTCCAGTGCATCCTAAACTGACAAAGACAGCTGATATAAACAAGTTGAGTGTTCTGGTATGTGGTTGTCAACATTAAAATAAGAAATGTAACTGTACCATCATATTAATGTATTCCATTACTTACTGTCCACAACAAACTTGTTCAACCAAATCCTTTGGACAGAACCACCATAATGGTGCAATTCTTCCAGAACAAAAGCATTTTCATCTTCCTCTTTAATAGTTAAAAGATTAGATCCTGTAGATGAAACATATATACCAAGTTTCTTCATTGTTGATCATGTTCAGAACATAATTAAACTCTATTCATCTAGCCTTCCACAGTGGGAAATCATCTCCTCCCGCTGTAATTGCAATTCACTCTTCACAAGATAACTACATGCAACCCCATGCTCAGGATGTCCCTAAACCTCCGACTGTCAGAAGCTGGGACTGGACTACAGGGTATGGATCACTCAATAATTGCCCTGTTCTGTTCATTCCCTCTGAAGCATCTGGCATTGGTCATTGTTGGAAGACAGGATACCGGACTAGATGGATCATTGGTCTGACCCAGTATGGCCCTTCTTACTGTATATACACTCGTTCATAAGCCGAATATTTTTGGTAAAAAAGTGACGCATCAGAGAGCAGGGATTGGCTTATAAATGGGTCCACACCAAAATGTGATGATTTTAAGGAATGGAATAATTGAACTGAATATCTAATACACTTTCATTTTGTTTACCTGGAACGTCTGCAGGCATGGAGCCCCTCAGCTCCCTGCGGCTGCGGTTTGCTGTTCTCAGCCAATGGGAGCTGTGGGAATTGGCGCGCTGGCAATGGCAAGCCGTGGACACTGGGAGCTGAGGGGCTCCGTGCCTGTGAACGCTCCAGGTAAACAAAACATCCAGGCCCACTAGCGGCTTACCCTAACAGGCCGAGAGCCAAAGTTTGCCAACCCCTGAAATATAGGGTCGGCTCATGAAAGGGTCATACACTTTTTGCTATTTTCATCTAACCATCTTGGGGAGTTGGCTTATAAACAAACGGACTAATGAATGAGTATATACAGTAATTTTCAGTGGAGCCTTAGGAAGTTAGTTTTCCAACACTCAAAGCAATTCAGTAGGAGCTGGGCACCTAACTCTCTTAGGCACCTTTGAAAATTCCAGCCTGTCTCTTTAAACAAAATATTTTTGTTTCATTCTCACACACCACATGGAAGTTACATTTCCCACTCATGGGCTTTTGCTACAGAAGAAATAACACCTGTTGCATGGTGTCAAAACTTAATATTGCGCTTCAAAAGTTCAATATTATACATAGTTATCTTAGAGATTTTAAATTATGGTTAAACTATATAACTTCTAAATTTACAATGCAGCTATAAATCTGAAACTGTCAGACTGTTGTGAAACTGTGATCACAGGATATTTACAGTAATCTGAAGAGACAATCAATGAATTTTATACAAATGCAAAGAAAACTTATATCTTGATGTATTTTAGAACATTTGTTAGTTGTTTTAGTTAGTTACAATATCATCTTCTCTCCCATATAAAACAGGCCACTATTTAAATAATTTATTTAAAATGTTCAGAAGAATACATGACATTTATTGCTGTAAGATAACTAATAACAGATTACCTTGCTTTTTGCAAAATTCATACGCTGTATCAAAACTTGTACTCTCAAAAACTGTGGAAAACCTGTAGCAATTGCTTCTAAATTTTATCCAGGTGACATTTTTTTCTGAGCATAAGCCTTTGTATTCAATTAGTTTCTTTTCTGTGATAGAAATAACATTGTAGGTTTAATGGAGTAACACAATATATTAATAAACATCCCACAAATCATTTTAGAATAATACTAGCAATAATTTTACACTTGAGAAGCATACATGTAAACTGGTAATCTTTTTACTGTATTATGGCATGGAAAATCTTTATTTATTGTAAAAATTATAAAGAAAAATGGAAACTTGACTCACTGACAGTTAAGATCTATTTTTTCTTTTTTTTTGCAGGAATAAGCTAAATTGAAGTAAACTATTCCTAAACCCAAATACGATACAATTAAGGGATACAGCCACATAATAAATACAATCATTGTGACTGATCCTGCTGCCCTTCCTCACCCTAGATGCCGTCTGGTGAGAAATTAGCTCAATATATATATTTTTAAATGGACACGCTACACCCATTGAAGCCAATAGGAGTCAATGGCAGTGGGATTGGGCCCTTGGATAGGGTAATGTGGTCCTGTGTTGAAAAAACATTTAAAGGACACTGCTTAGTACTGCAGAAGACTCAGCAGAGACAGTAACTTTAATTAAATTAAAAACGGTTAGTTACTTTTGATGCATCATTGTGACTGATCCTGCTGCCCTTCCTCACCCTAGATGCCGTCTGGTGAGAAATTAGCTCAATATATATATTTTTAAATGGACACGCTACACCCATTGAAGCCAATAGGAGTCAATGGCAGTGGGATTGGGCCCTTGGATAGGGTAATGTGGTCCTGTGTTGAAAAAACATTTAAAGGACACTGCTTAGTACTGCAAAAGACTCAGCAGAGACAGTAACTTTAATTAAATTAAAAACGGTTAGTTACTTTTGATGCATCATTTTAAGTAGATCACCAGTGTTGTTAAATATGTCCTTCTTTGCTAGGCAGTACAATATCATTTATGATTAAAGTAAGAGAATGAAAACAGGATCTCGGTTTTTGGTCTTATTCAAAAACCCTCTTACACAGTAAATTGTCTGGAACTCTATTTACCTCAGGGCTAAGATATCCATGGAAGGATTTTAAACTGTGGTTTGGATCCAGGAAATCTAGACAAGAGTCTACTCATTTCTAACTGATGACCACCAAATCATCCATGCTCTGTGAATTTTATTAAAGTGTATTATACTTCATGCTAAATCTAGTCTTAATCCAAGAGATCTAACATTTCTCATTAGTTTTTTCCAGTTAGAAGAAGGTGTTTTCCTTCTTCCCATTGAACCCAAAGTCCATTTTTTTTTATTTAGCTTCACACCAACTTTTAGGCACCTAAAAATCACTAGGATTCACAAAGCCTGAGTTAAGCCTCTATACAATGAATGGGGAGAAACTGGCACCTAAGAATGGGATTCAAAAAAGCCAACATACTAGGCGTCTACTCATCTCAGCTAGCCAATGGATGCCAAGGTTTGCTAAGCTCTGCCCTTCTAATGGAGTTAGGTGCCTAAGTGTGGGCTGCAGGGAGGTGGCTCCACCTGCTTCGGATTCTCAGTCATGGGGCCAGACAGATGCGAATATGAGAAAGACTCTGTAACCTGGTAGTTAGAGCACTCACTTGGGAGGTGGGAGACCCAGGACTCAGTCCCCTTGAGCCACAATGGAACAGCGTCAACAGGAGAGACTGGGAACACCACATCAGAATATCCAATAGCTTAATGCTCAGAAGAAGCTCCCAAAAGATGGGACATCACTGTTCAAATCCCTCCGCCTCAGAGGGTCTCCCACATCCCAAGTGAGTATGATAGCAATGGTAATGAGGTGTAGGCTGATGCTGCTCATTTTGTGTGAGCTGGCCGATGACAGCTTGAGCCGATAGATGAGCTCTGAGCACGTTGACTAGATCGGGCCTGCAGGTAAGTTAGGCATAGGAACACTTATCTTCCTCCACTTAGTGCACGACGCTGGGGCTTAGGCATCTGAGACATCTGACATGGGCTGACGTGCACATGCACAGAGGCAGAAGAGTAGGTGCCTAGGGAACTTTTACTGCTGTAATTTAAGCACAGAGTTTGGTGGCACCTGAGCAGTTTTGTGAATCCCACTGGGGCTTGATTCTGGGATTTAGTCACCTAAAGCAGTTTATGTCCTTTTGTGACTCTAGCCCCAAATATTTATATATTTTATAATATTATAATAATCAGTATTCAACTGTGAACCAACATACTTCTGTTCACATGCTTCCATAGCCAATGTGTAAAACTAAATTAGTTGCTGCAGAGATTTAATATAAAATTAAACAATGACTTACCAGTTGGCACATGACAAACTGCTCCTTGTAGAAGTCTTTCACAGTTAGCACCTTTCCACTGCCCATTGATATCAATATAAACACAGCTGCCCAGTGACTGTGACTCCTCGTCTCCCCAAAAGGTAAACAAAGACTTGGTACCATCTGACCACTCAAAGTTAAGCCCATTCTGCCAAAATAAATTTAGGATGTGTTTATGTGTTACTGTAACATAAGTGGCTTCTTCTTTTGGGTTGATATCCTTTCCGTGGGCTGGCAAATCTGGCTTTTCCTCCTCCAAGGCAGCTTCCTAACTAAACCATGTAGACATTCCCAAGGACCATTACTATGTAATTCCGCAAGAGCCTCATAAAATATGTGGGAGCTGCGGAGCCAGCACTCTGGGTGGAGGCAGTGTGCAGAGCTGCCTAGCTGTGCCTCCACCTAGAAACAGCAGGGACAGGTTGCCACATGTGGGAAACCTTTCCCACTCCCCAATCCCCTGCCCCAAGCCCCCTCCTATATCCAAACTCCCTCCCAGAGCCTGCGCCCCAACTCCCTCCTCCTCAGTTAACTGGAATTATTCACTTACCAGCACCTCCCATTTCCCCAACATGCTGGCTAAAAAAACTTTTACTGTACTAAAGGAACCATTGTGGCAGCTGACCATAAATAAAGTAGTTATCTGGAGCATAAGTGTACCAAGAATGAAGCCAAAGCCACTTCAGTGGTCAGCTTACAAAAGGCTTTTTGCCTATGAATATTCTTCTTTCTGCCTTTAAGCTTCCTTTCAGTGCTGGGACTCTAGCATCATACCAGCATATCATGCAGTGGTGACACCACACTGATTACAATTTACTTTAATGAAGCTTATATGTTGTGTTACAACTATAGATAAGCCCAAGATGCATAGTTGGGTTTGGCTTCAGGATCTGAACTTCTCCCAAGTACAGGGGTATTCAGCTTGAGGTTTTTGCTGCAAGCTCATCTCCATTTACAAATCCACCAATTTCAAGTGAATATGCATTTCTTTTTCTTTTTTTAACAGCTTATTACCTTGTTACTGTAAAAATGAATCTACAATATCATGTTCATATGCACAGACTCCATTACGTACATCTGAGGTAGAGAGTCCAATCCAGTGGGCATATCCTAGTCTGTTTACAATGACAGTGAGGAAGGCTTGGTGATAATGGTCCGTAATGCTGACCAATTCAGTTCCATTTGCCATGCAGGTTTTTAAAGCAGCAAACCAAGTCATATTCCCATGTATTAGTTTATATGTTCTGTTTCCATATTCTAATGTATCTGGTACTGGATACATCTCAGATGCATCTATGGCATGTTTGGACGTATCTGCAACAAACAGAAAGAAAAAGACAAAATATCCAGTATTTTCAGTATCAAACATTTTCCTTTAACAGACAATGTTTAATAAAATAACAGTTCTCAAAGCAGAATGGCTATCCTTAAAAACAAATGTAAAAATTCCAAATCTGTTAGTTCTTCTAGGAACATCCCTGAGACCATGTCAACACAGCAAACACACACACACGACTCTTGTTTGAAATCACAGCAAGGCCAAAGATTGAATTTGTGTGGAAAATGAATCGATTCAGTACACAGAGAGGAAGGCTCTCTCTCAACTCTCAAACTTTGAATTTCAACAAGAATTCAAAGGGGAACTAATGCCAGTGGGTCTCAATCCCAGGGTAAGTACCCATAAAGCACTATATACACAGAAACATGCACCAGCTCAGTGATGCTGTTTTACAGTGATGTTTTGAGTGTAACCTTAGAGGGTCTCATTACACACCTGTTTACTGTGGATCTCCTTGATCTCCCACTGGACTGAGGAGCTGGAGTAATCCAAAGGTGTGCTTATCTGCTTATTATGCTAATAAGAGCCTGGTTTTGAATTGTAAAAAATACATATTTTGCACAGTGAGTAATGTACATATTCAACTGTGAGGTCTACCTTTTCAAGGGGATAAAATTGTGCATGAGTCTCAGAGTCAAAGATGAATGCACACAGTACAAAGACTATGGGATGACTTCAGAAATTAGCTGTAAAGAGCGTCACATATCCTATGCAGTATCTCACTGATTCTGGCAAATGGATAGAACGGTAACAGAACCAGATGAGAGGGAGAAAAAAAGATCAATTGCACAAAGCTTTAAAACACTTCTGAGCCAAATCAGTTGGGAGGAAGAATTTAAAATCAGAAAAATGTGAATGATAATTGGGAATTACTCAAGAACTCTTTATTGGATACCCACAATCAAGGAAGAAGGCCCTACTGGTAAAAAAATACCAATATGTTTAGAGGGGAAGTGAAGGCAGCTATAAAAATAGCGAAAATGTTATAACTTGCCAAGTATGATCATCTTGTTTATATTTTTGTATCACTTTGTATGGTGAGGTATATCTGTATTTTCAAACTTGTGCTGTGTTTCTGTGACGTCCCCAGAAAGATTAGCATCAGCAGTGCCTAGCCTGTTCGATGGCCCTTCAAGGGTAATCAACTGTACAATGAACCCACTGCAAGGAACCTGGGAATACACTTCATGAGTCAGCAAGGCATTTGGTATCCTTATGGACAGAATACTAAGGCTTTTCCATGCCATGTGCTGGGCAGTTTGTGTTTGGGACAAAGGAAATACAAGCCACATGGCAAAAGAATATAAAGGGCAGCTGCATCATCTCCATTTTGTCTTCATTCCTGCTTCTTCTCTCTGGAGTAACTTTTCTACAAACGAAGCTCTGAACAAATGACTAAATGACCCATCCCAAGTGAGAAAAGCTCTCTGTAGCTCTAAAGTTGGTTCAATAAAAGATACTACCTCAGCCACCTTGTCTCTATGATAAAAATAATATGGGACACATTAAATGGATTAAAAGCTGGCTAAAATATAGGTCTCAAAAAGTAATTGTAAATGGGGAATCAAACGGCAGTGTTGCTAATGGGGGCCCTAATTTTTAAATCAAGATGGGATTGTTTTCTAAAAGATACACTCTAGGAATTATTTTGCAGAAGTTCTATGCCTGTGTTATACAGAAGGTCAGACTAGAAGATTACAATGGTTCCTGCTGGCCTTGGAATCCATGGAAAAAACCCAACTATATTAGGTCTTCTAGTCTATCTTTCTGTCTGTGTGGATTGTTCTCTACAGTACTTTTTCCTAAAGTTTTCTATAATCCAGTTTTACAGGTCTCATACTGAATCTCATTGTCAGTAGTTTTTTCTGATGGTTAGTCTAAATTTCATACCATTACTCCAAGTTATGCATCACCCCAAATACCTGTTCCCCTCCATGATCTAAGATATACATTGTGTAGCCAGAAGAAAAAACCAAAAATAATACCCTTGGTATTGCTCACGTAACAATGCTGATTTATCCAAAATGCTACAGATAATTTGTAGTTTTAGGCTGTTGACATGAAACCATATAAGAGGTAATTTACATTCCATGGTTTATAAAGAATTTATACAACATAACACAGCTGAGAGAGAAGAAAGTGAGTAAGTTAATTAACAGTGGAGAGGGCTGAGGGCGAGAGTAAAACAGAAACAAATCCTTACCTTGAGCCTTTTGGCAGATAAAACCATACTTTTTCTGACAGCTTTCTAAGTACCATTTTCCCGTAAAATGAAAATTAGGGTTATTTGATACCAACGTACACAATGGAACTTGTTCTTGAATATTAGCACTGTTATATCTCTGACCCTGTAATAAACATATATCATGATAATGAATAAACACTGCCTAAAAACCAACTCTTAACAGATTAAAATAAAAATTACAAGAGAAAGCATGCCGAAGATTAACCAGCTGACAGTCACTAAACATGAACAGTGCAATGTACAATATCATAATTAAAAATTGAAACATCATAATGAAAATGTTGCATAATTCAGTTGAAAGAATGTGAAATCAGAACTAACTAAATATTTCTCTATGCATAAAGCAATACACTGCACAGTACACTTCATGATAATTTTGATTCCCCAATCTCTTTGGAGCAGATTTTAAAAACTCATTACCACTTGTTATGCCCCCAATTTTGTGCCTGTAAATAGCTGTAGGAGTAAATGATTCAATATGCGTGTCTACCCCAAATAGCTAGATGTCTACAGAGGACCATTTAATTGGACCTATGAAACTGTACCCCCCATTATTAGCACATGCAAAAGTAAGCCCAGGTTGAGCCCCTGTCAATCAGGCCCTATCCTTTTAAAAAAATCATTGATTACTATGTACAAAACAACACCTCCCCACAATTTAATAAATCATTGATTATTATGTACAAAACAACACTTCCCCACAAAACACATTTCATAAAACTTACATGAACTACATCAACTGGAGACCAATTGGAATATACCTTCGGATGTTCATTCACCCATTTTCCATAATCATCACTCTGCAGACCTATCCAAACACTAGTCCTCTGTCCAAACAGATTCATTGTTATGAAAGCTGCAAAAGGAAAGAATGAATTTTAACGCATACAGTATTGTAAGTCATTTGGGCAACTCTCTCTTTATAGCCACAATTAGCACATTAAAACAAAGGATAAACTTAATCATCAGCCAATGCCATTTCATTGGTATTGTCCTTATTAGAAAGAAAGAGCACTAGCAGCATTTCATTTCCATCTAATCTTAAATTTACTGGTACTGATTGACTTCAGTGGGGTCAGGATCTAGACCGTTATCTAATTAGGGTTGAAGAGGTTCCCATAGCTGTTGGAACAATTTTAGTTTTTTGATGTGATTGTTTCACTGAACATGCATTTCTCCATGATAGTTAAAAATTAGACTGTGTAACAGAGCTTGAAGGCTAGATTTTTAGTTCAACTAAAAAAACCAACCAACCAACAAAAAAAAACTTTACACACATGACAAATTTTAACCTGGGACTTTTTTGAACAGGGAACATAAAAAGTGCCAAGTGCACAGGTGTTTGTTACTCTGACCAGTCCAAACTAGAGTCTATAAAAAAACCAATCTAATATAGTACAGATAAGACCCAATGCACTACATTCATGCAACAAGGATACTAGCTTTTCATCATTATTACCACTATTTTTAATTAGGTAGATTTTATAATATTATAATGTTGTTTTCCTAATATAGGAATTTTATAAAGCAATCTTTAAAAATGTATCCCTCTATCTTTGGCATTTCTAATTCATGCATCACCTTTGTATGTAAGCACAAAGTGTTGTGCAAACAATAACTAATCCTCAAAATACACTTTTTGAGGAACACAAGGAAATATTATCCCTGTTTCACAGTTTGAGAAACTGAGGAATGGAGATTTTAAAGAGATTGTTCGAAGTCACTTGAAAGAGTTAGTAGCATAGCCAGGATTGGAATGTGAGTATTCTTAATTCCTGGTTTTGTAATAAAGATTATGCTTTACTTCTTAATAGAATAAATAAAATGTCATCTTTATTATAATACAATACAGTATTATCAGTAAAGTACCTTGTTCTACTTCATTTTCAATAGAAGCTAGTGACCCATCCTGTTCACTGCAGAAAGACTGGGCAGAATACCAGTTCGTCAGATGGTCTGGATCCTTTGGAATTTGTATCAAAAAGCACTATTCCCAAAAGCAAAAAATGTTTACTTTTTTACATTTTAAAATGAGTTTGGTGATCGTTAAAGGTGCTGTATTGACAGCCCTGAAGACTATAGTCTTCTGATTACCCACAGTATAGGTACAACAAAGGCAATGGCCTGCCCTTGTGTTTGAACCCTAAGCAAGAATGACAATTATTTCAAAAGCAGGCAGGGCACTGTCCATGCTCTTTCAGTATCTAGGCCTCTCTGCCAAGACTGTCAACAAGAGTGAAAAATCAAGATCAGCTGGGTCATGAATACTGTGATGTGGACAACTGCCCAACAGGAACTGAGCTGAAGCCATCAAATCAGTTCAAACAGGTCACTGAAAAATAAACATTTATTTACGTAAACACATCTCTTCTACATTCTTGATATTAATTTTCAGTCACAAGCGATCAGGGCTAGATTCAAACCAGTTTAAAAGGTGAAATGTTCCTTGGGCCAAATTTAGCCCTGAAGCCAGTGGAGTTTAACGAGGGATGAGAGTCTGGCTACCTATCTGTGCCGGGGTTACAGAATACACAGGTTTAATATAAACCGAAAGAAAATTTTATCACTGTAACTCTAGTGTGTGAATAGACTTAGGTTTATAATCTTTTCTGAACATTATTGTAACAACATGTATAGGAATGTGACAATTTCTGAAGGAAAAATACAGGGCTCCATTTAGCACAGACTTCTTGTCATATTTGAATCACACTCCTAGGCAATAAAAGCCTTCTTAGTGCATATGTTTTAATTCGGCCATGGGGTATGGAACAGGCTAAGGCCCCAATCCTTCAGACACTAAATATATGTGACACAAAAACACGAGTAACTTCGCACACAAGCACTTGCATTTTACTCAACGAAGTCAAAACATTCTGTAACTTAAATGAGATTACTTGTGTATAGAAGTACTGGTTAGCATAATCATTTGCAGAATTGGGGCCTATATTTATATGCCTAAAAAGCCTGTTGTCAAAAGGGAAAACAGTATCTTCAGTAATCTGTAATATCCTTAAATATCCTTAAAACTCACTATCATAAATTTATAATGGGTTTTGAACAAACAAAAAAAAATATATTTTTTTTTACCTTGAATCCAAAGTACAGCCATCCTTTGGGACATTCTCCTTGCTGGTTCTGGTCTTTTAGAATTTCTCTCTCTATTGTCCATACAGTTTTACGCTTACAAATAGAAGGAAGAGAAATGGTACCGTTTTCATCACCCCAGAGTCCTGTGAAAAATAATTATAGAAATGTTAATACATTCATGTTGGAAAAGTTGCTATGTACATCAATTTGATGACTAAATATTACTGTTTCTCAGATGTTATTGTTAATATTGCTATACATTTATTGGCCAAATGACACAAGGCCCTACATTCAACTCAATGGTATTTCTCTGTATGTCTTTCTATATTAGAGGTGGCCAAGAACTGGAATTTACATTCCGCTGGAAATACTGATATTTTCAATTTTGTTTTCATTCTGAATTGGAACAAAAATCTGAAATTTTGAGATTTGCTGTGAAATGAAAATTCAGAAAAAAATTGATTTGGGACCATTTTGAAATATTTTATTTTGATAGAGCTGAAGTGTTTTGTTTCTATCATTTTAATTCATTTATTTTTATATTATATTAAATATTAAACATATGTTAATATTAAATATACTATTTAAATATTTAAATATAATATGAACTAAACAAAAGGAATCAAAACAAAAATATTTCAGCACTCTCAAAGTGAAACATTTTGACTTATTTCTGTTGAAAAATTTTGTCAGAATCAACATGTTTCTGCTAACGATTTCAATTTCAACAAAACCGTCAATGGAAATTTTTTGTCCAGCTCAAATCTGTATAACACAACAACTTTTGAAAATCACATCTGGTCAATTCCTCAAATTTCAAAACTGGAAAACCAGAAAAGTTTGATTTTCACTAAGAACAGACCCAAAGACCGCCCATTTGGTGCTGGAGGTAGAGGAAACTCCCTGTCATTCTCTGCTGCTGTCTACAAACATCACAGACAGAAGCTTACTTGAGGGCTACACATTTCCCTGCTTATGTAGACTGAGCTGTACACTCCTCCCTCTCCAAATCTGGCCAGCCAGCCCCTACCTCCAGGCAGGCAAATTGCTCCTTTCACCCCACTGCTGTGCCCCTCCCCACCACAAGCTCCTTGCTGACTCTCTGGCCAGGCCCCTTCACCCTCACCTACATTTACACGTAAGCTGGATAACACACAACTTGAATTACATGAGCAATGACATGTGCAACCCTCTAGTGGCAATTTATTGCTGAGAATTATACAACATAGAGGGGCTGATGCTCAGAGGGTCTGAGCATCAGCAGCTCCCTGGGGAGTAACAGGAGTGGAGCACCAGCTCAGTTCAGCTACTATGCTCTAAAATCTTTCTGACTGTGTTGGTAAACTGTGATGACCCATACTAGAAAATAAAAAAGAGTAAATAATCATTTCAAACTCAGCCGAAGAGTCCCGTTTTGTCTGATTTCATCTGTTCTCTTTCTTGCAAGTTCTACTAAACATCTTCACTTTTGGCCACGAGGATAGCCATGCTCTCTCTCAAAACACAGCAGTACCTTGGTTACTCCATGATGGAGCAGTGGATACTACCATAGTTGATGCAATCCATGTGCCCCTCTGATAAACAGTAATACCACCTACCTACATATTTCATCTTTGGCTGCCCCTATCGTCACTTCAAAACACTGCTTCTTACAAGGTAACAAAACTACACAACTTTGCCACTCAACCTACTCTCAACACTTAATCTATTTTGAGAAACAGCAAACATCCTTTTGATTGACACCTGGAACTTACGGTATTGCTAACTCCCAAAAGTAAGGTTCCAAAAAATAATGAGATTATTAAAAATAATACATTTTAGGTTCTTTTTAAAATTTGACTGCTGCTTTTTGAGCCTAGGGTGCACCTAGTTACATTTTTTAGCTTTTCTCCACTGCCACATGGGCTAGAAAGTTAATTTAATTTAATAAAAAAACCCAAAAGCTGTGACTCTTAAGTTACTAAATGACATCAGGAGCTGGCCATTAAGAAAAACATCCAATATCACAAGATTCATGATAAAATTGTGAGTTGGCAACACTATAATTTTGATAACTGTAGCAAAAATATAGATCCAGCCAATGATGTAAAGAGTTGACAAGAGAATAACAAAACATTGTACCAACAATCCTTAAGCAAATTGGCTAAAGAACCAAAACCAAGCTAGAGCAGTGAGTTAGTAAAGTTTTGTGTTGGAATAAATACAATTTACAAAAGTATTAAAAACCATTACTAAATCAATCCAGCTAATTTGAGATGAACAACTGGCTGAAAACTGGCAGTGCATTAGCTTTATTGTTGTGCAAGAAAAATTTCTAATATGCACTGAAGATTCATTGTATGATTAGATTATTTATAATTTTGATATTAAAAATCTGGAACTTTAAATATTTGTTTTAGATGCTTTGAGTCAGTCTCTGGGAATATTTTCAGGTTATTTTGCCATTGCTTTGTTCCAAATAAGAGTGTCACTATCTAGAGCAGGGATGGGCAAATTTTTTGGCCCATACCTGGGTGGGAAAATTGTATGCAGGGCCATGAATGTAGGGATGGGGCAGGGGACTGGGGTGCAGGAGGGGGTGCAGTGTGCAGGAAGGGGCTCAGGGAAAGGGGTTGGAATGCAGGAGGGGACGCGGTGTTCAGAAGTGGGCTCAGGGCAGGGTGTTGGGGTGCAGGAGGCGTGCGGCAGAGGGCTCAATGTAGGGGGTTAGGGGGCTCAGGCCTGTGACTACAATCCCCGAAGTTCCCATTGGCTTCCCATTCCCGGCCAATGGGAGCTGTGGGGGGCGGTGTCTGTCGGTGAGTGCAGCACATGGAGCCCTCTGCCCTGCCCCCCCTGCCCTGCCGGAGCCACAAGGATGTGATACCGGCTGCTTCTGGGAGTGGCGTGGGGTCAGGCCAGGCAAGGAGGCGGCCTTAGCCCCGCTGCGCCACCGGGCTGGCAATCCTGCGGCCTGGATCTGGCCTGTGGGCTGTAGTTTGCCCTCCCTGATCTAGAGTTCACTTACTGAAAAAAAAAAAAATTAGAGTGTGGGTTATTTTGCATGTTCTAGAGAAATACGAACCTCAATCTAATTTAGCAATAAAATGTGCAATAACCCCTTCAGGCCCATAAAATGATTAGTTTTGGATTAATGCAACAAAGGGAAATGCAATATTGACCTGTCTGTGATGAAATGAAGCCACACCTTTCACCTTGTGTGTGCACAGATCTTTCTTTTCCTTCATTCCAGTTCTCATATACTAATGGTGACCCATCTCTCCACCTGCATAGAAACATTAAACATTTAGTCCATATAATAATACCCGCATCTGTAATTTTCACTCCATGCATCTGAAAAAGTGGGTTTTTTACCAAAGAAAGCTTATGCCCAAATAAATCGGTTAGTCTTTAAGGTGCCACTGGACTCCTTGTTATTTTTATTAAACATTTAGTGACATTCTCTTCTTTTTTCCACCCCTCAAATTGCCACTACATTAATAAATGCCACCAAACAGATAGGGGATAGTTGCATCTGAGGAAGTGGGTATTCACCCACGAAAGCTCATGCTCCAAAACGTCTGTTAGTCTATAAGGTGCCACAGGATTCTTTGCTGCTTTTACAGATCCAGACTAACACGGCTACCCTCTGATACTAGATAGGGGATAGAAAATGTCCCTTAATTAGCTCACAAAAACCCCTATTCACATTGTTGTGTTATATCCATTATAGCCCTTTCAGTAGAAATACTGTTAAAATGGTAGAAAAAACAGTAATAAATTCTGAATTACAGCCCACTCCCAATAACCTAAGTGGATCCTTGACACTCCATGCAGTCATAAAACAGGGTCTTATTTTGACAAACTGAAGGGCAACTTGTAAACAAGATCTTTCAATTAAAAAAAAAAGACAAAACAAAATTAAAATCCCAAGCACACACTTAAGTACATTCTTACCGAAATCCATCACTAGATACTTCAGAGTGCAATCCAATCCACCAGCGTATGTCACTTTTTGATAGCTGTAAGAATTTTTTTTTTACCAGTGTTTAATTATATATAGTTCTCCTAGTAAAGCATAAACAAACACCTAAGGCCCAGTCCTGCTTCATATAATCATTTGAATAACTATTTTCAAAATGATTTTAAGTCAGAAAAATATTTTGTGTTATATATACTTTATGAACAAAATATATATTTTAAATAAAACCAAGTTATAATCTCAGAGCATAAACTATAATAAGAAGCAATAGATCTGGTGATTTAAGCATCTGCTGTACAATGTATACAAGGATAAGATGTTCTTTCATTACAACCTATCCCTGTTTAAATCCATTTTCAATATATTTTGTGTGAAAATTCTGACTGTCTACTACAGATGAAAACAGGCTAGTAAGTCATTGAAAGCTTAAAGAAATCCTATTGCATTAAGAAACAAACAATCTGCTTAGGTTTTTGTTTTACTTTTTAAGGTAAAAGCAGAGAGGACTTTACACGCTGAAAGTAAAAGTAGACAGTAAACAATTACAGCTTGAATCTTTTTGGCTCAGCAGTGGTTGGTGATCTTTTAAATTAGTGCTGCAGTGTAGTATTGCTCTGACTAAGGCATCAGAATCATAGCTATTATGTGTTTTTCTTTATTTTTCTTCCTTCAATCTTTATTACTAATGACATTTAAATGAAAACAGGCTGTTTGTTTCTAGGGAATTCATCTGTTTCTGCAGCTATTTCCTCCATTTAAAATAATAATAATCTGCTTATTACATCACAACGATTGCCATGGAGATTCTGATTTCATATACAAATGAGAATTATGATAATTTAGAAGCAAAAATCCGGTTTTCATACAAATTACCTTAGTAACAAAGGGCTCTAATTCAGAAGAAATCGTATGCAGCATTCTAAAGAATGGGAGTTGGGAGTGACACCCTGGAAGGCCTGTTCAGAGGAAAAGTTGATCTGTTGTGCAAGGTCTAAACCAGCTCTGGATCTGCTTAATGAGTGGGAAACTTGTGCATTACCGATTCCTGCTCAGCACTGCTGAGGAGCAACTACAGCCCTTCAATTATCTCTTTAGAGATGTATGCTTAAGAAGAGGACTTCAAAGCATTCAGCCGAAATTTCTTACCTGATAATTTCCTGTCTGCTAGCAGCATCTCCCATAGTCCTTATACATACGAGTTATTGCCCTGCTGTCTGCAGTTTCTGGGTGCAGTTCAATGCTGCTATAATAACCCCAGCTGGTCAGGTCTCCTTCTCCAGCTTGCCACCACGTGATTCATTCCAAGCTGTATAAAAGCCTCATAGAATACGATTAACAACAATAGCTCCAACGCCAACCAGTAAACCATGTATAGGAGGCTAACAGGCCTACAAATTGTAGATATAAAAATTAAATTTCGCTCCTTGGGTAAGAAGCCAGCCAGGGAAGGTAGACTTGTGGAAGATGCTGCTATCAGAAAGGAAATTATCGCGTATGAAATTGCCCATTCTGCAGCCCAGTGTTTCTCATGAGATGTATGAGAAATAACAAGCAGTGAACAGAAGTAGGGAGGAATAATAAAGTCAAATGAGACGTGGAAAACACCTCCCAAAATTAATTGCCAAAGTGGCATGTAGCACCTTCTGGCCAAAGGAGGCCTCTGAAGAGGATAGAAAATCCACCTTGTAGTATCCAATAGAGGTGTTAACAGAGAACCATGTTGCTGCCCTGTAGATCTCTGCAATGAAAACACAGATTCTTTCTCCTCATGCAGTCATCATAAACCTCATGAAAGGTGCTTGACTCCACCAGCAACAGATGAACCTGATGTCTTCTATGCCTCTACAATGCATAACCTGATCCATCTGTCCAGGGATCATTTCAATAGCAAGAGCCCTTGGCACTTTGGATGAAAGGACTTGAACAAGAAGCCCAGTCTTCTTGTTGATTCATTACATTTGATATAGATCCTTAGTGCTTTATGAACCATCCATATTCCCCCACAGCTTTTCTGTAGGAGGCTATGGCGTTGGACAGAATGATAGATCATCTCCTGTGAGACATGAGAAGATGAGTTCACCTTCGGCAAGAAAGATTCCGGGGCCCTTATCAGCACCTTCTCAAAACGGAACACACAAGTAGGTTCCTGTTAAAGTTGCCAACTCATCTAGCAGGCAGGATAGTGACTGTGTGTGGAGGTGAGGGATGGTTTTGGTTTGGAAGCACCGACCGCTACACTCCAATTTTCCCACAAACAGGGGAGCACCTGTGAATTTGGATGAGCACAGGATTTGTTTGGAGTGACTGTCTTGCGGAGTGTAGCCAAATGTGGCACCGTGCCTGGGAGATGAGGTCTCATTGCTAGAGTCCTTGGATTTGCTGTTGGGAAGAAGGGGAGCTGTGCAGGAGCCTGCCTCTTTCCCCAAGGAGCTTAGGATGCACTTCGTTATCTGGGGGTCAGGGGTGTGTGCGAGAAGGTGGGAATGACCTGGTGCCCCTTAAGGGTTTTTTCCTTATGGCTCAGGTCTGTGCTGGGACTTGCCCCCAGAGCTGGCTGACTGGCATTCCCCTTGTCTTGGATTCTCTCCCTGACACGTTCTGCGTATGCACATTGGGCTTTTCTGCAGTGGAGTCGCAGCTCCTCAGGGCGGGGAACCCAACATGCCAGTCCAACTCTAAGGCCCTGTGCCCTGGCAGAGCGAGGGTTGGCTGGCTGTGAACAGATAGGTCATAATTCACCCTCTAGAGAACCTATAAATGCTGCCTCACATATGGGAATACTACTCTGATTAGCCTGGTGAATTCTGGGCAACTCTGACATGCCTGAAAAGGAGTAGAAAAGTCTGGTAGGGAGGCTGGATCCAGCTGTGACTGAGACCACAACATTGCTCATGAGAATGGGAGGAAGGGAGAGTAAAGGTTGCTCATTACTTCCCAAAAAAATCAATTAAAATTAAAGCCAGAAAAGAAATGCTTGAGAGCAAAGCAAACCACCCCTGAACTGCTGAGACAGAAGATATGGATGCAGTCCAGAGTAAGGGACATAACCAGCAAGGACTGTATTACAGAATTGAAATGCCCCCAAAACTGCAGACAGGAGAATAGCCCATACATACCAGAACTGAGAGAGATGCTGAGCTGCAGAAAGTTATATCCATCCCACATTAATGCTGCACATTAATTGGTCCATGTAAATTCTGCTGGTGCACTTTCAAACATCACTACTTTAAACAGTACTACATTAAAACATATTAGGGAACCTTTAGGGAGCACCAGCAGTCTCTATCAATTAATGTGAAATACCTTAATGCACTTTAGAAGTCACTCCCCCATACAGTGCATTGCCCCACCGCGTAGATAAGCCCTCAATACGTTCTCTAGTATCATTACCCAAAGGCCAGCTACAATTTACTATATGACAAGAGAGCATTGTTGTGCAACTGTATAAGACCAAATCTGGCCTTATGCAACTGCATCCATAGCCCCACTCTGTGAGTGAGCTAGGAACCATGATGGCAAATTTGGACTCAGTGAAGCTGCAACAACTCCTATGTCCTGCACAGACACAGAGGGATGAGTGGAACAAAGAGGGAGAAGCTTATGATAAAATAGGCACAGTGCATGCAGTGTGGGAAGCTCCTTTACATGCACATCCAAGCACTTCCACAACTTTGGAGAAAGGAGCTGTTTTTTGTTTCTCTTGACACTTACGCAGCAAGCTGACCTGTCTCTTCATTGGCTCAGATCACTGCAACTACCACTGTCCCACCCCCCCCCCCCCGCCCAAAAGGTTACTAACATAAAGCAGGATAATCCTTTACAATGATAAAGTAAGAGGTAAAGATAATAGTAATAATATAAGCAGAATTGTTTTTAAAATAATACGACTTTCAACTTTTTATAAAAGGCAACTGAAAACCAGAAATTCCAAGAGATGTTATTGGTACTGAAATTTAATTTTGCAAAGGTTTGTCTTGTTACCTGTTTTATTCTACTGTGAATAAATTCTTGTTCACTAGAGGATTGTATTGTGACTATTTCACCACGAAGCCAACCACAGATGAACTCAAAGATGGTCCACTCTGAAGCACTAATATGAAAGAGGTATTCTGCTCCTTGATAGTAAGACCATGGTGGTTCTAAAATAGAAGCAAAAGATTCAAATGTGTAGCACAAGGTTTAAGACCTCCTTTGGATTCTTACATGGAAAATTCTTTGCAACTAACAAAACATATCTGAATATACTATATATCACAAGACAAAGATTCCATTATAAAAAACCCTCTCATTAACTTTGATCTATCATATATTACAAACTGACAGAGATACTAAGCCAAAATCTGGTCTGAATCATACCCCATGCAACTCCAATGACATTAGAGGGGCTGCATGGCATATAAGCAAAGGCAGAATTTGGCACATTGATTTTAATGAGTCTCGGAGGATACCAAATTCCTACACCATCTGCTCTTGGCTAGATTCTGATATCTTTAGTTGAGTAGTGTCTTACTTGAGTACTCCCACTATGAGTTGGGGCTTGTCTTCACTATGGGGGTAAGTTGACCTAAGTTATGCTACTCCAGCTATGTGAATAACGTAGCTGGAGTCGACATAGCTTAGGTCGACTTACCCCAGTGTCTTCACTGCGCTACATCGATGGGAGACAATCTCTGGTCGACTTCCTTTACTTTTCATGGAGAGCCAGCATACCTGGGTTGACTGGAGAGCACTCTGCTGTCGATTTAGCAGGTCTAGTGAAGACCCGCTAACTCGATTCCTGCTGCAACAACTGCAGCGGCGTTGATCTCCCTGAGTGAAGATCAGCCCTAAGAGTGGCAAAATTGGGCCTTATAGAAGCAATGAGATCAATAATTCTTACAACGTTACTTAATGGGAGTTTAACTTATATTAATTATTTTAACTCAGAGCTTAAATATATAATTCCACATAATAGCTTTTCAAGATGTGAAAACTAAAATGTCCTTTTTCATACCATTTATGTACCACTGTGGACTCTTTGGCTTAACACCTGTAAAGAAATAATAATATGAAACAATAATTTCACACAGCAATCATACAGTAGAATTTAACAAAAAAAATTATATTACTTCTTTTGTTGATCAGGTATAAAATTCAAAAGGGAATAAAATAAATATTGGGCATATAGTTTTTAAACTAATATGACACTTTTCAGCAACAAGATAAAGCACTTGTTCTAGGTTTTCAGCTGAACATTCATCTCCACATACTGCTCATCAGTATAGGTCATTTCTAAACAATGTGCACATTGAAGGCCATTCAGCAAATGGAACACCAATCTCAATCCAAAATCTAAGGGTACTACAGTCCTGCTTTCATTCTATGCAGCAGAACACCCATTGACATCAACACAGTTCTGGCATGGAATAAGAGAATTCTATAACCCATAAACATTTCCCCTGTCTCTTCAGGGGGAAGGGAATAGCTCAGTGGTTTGAGCGTTGGCCTGTTAAACCCAGGGTTGTGAGTTTAATCCTTGAGGGGGCCATTTAGGGATCTGGAACAAAAATCTGTCTGGGGGATTGGTCCTGCTTTGAGCAGGGGGTTAGACTAGATGACCTCCTGAGGTCCCTTTCAACTCTGATATTCTATGATTCATTATAACATAATGACTAACTATAAGTAGCATACATAAATTAAAATATAGCTTAATGACTCTTACCTTTTGGTATTTTGCATATCCATTCACGCTTCCCATTGCAATGCAATGGCAGGATTGTTCTATTTACTTTGTATGCAGCACAATTTCTTGAATCATCTTCAACATATATGCTCTGTAAAAATGCAGATACAACCTGCAAGAGACCAATGCTTTCCTCAGCCCTTACTGAGATTCCCAGATAAGATGTTTAAAAGTTTTAATACAAAATTAAATGTAAAGTGTTTTGAAATGTATACATTGCACCATTAGAAAACTAATAAACGTGGGGTACCTGAAGTATGGTGAAAAACTCTTAAAATGAGGTCCACAGTTACTCTCTTCCCGGGCCCTATTCAGTACTCCTTGCTCATTTTCAAACCCTTTTTCATATAGCTAACTGAGTAGCATTAAACAGTAACTTTTTGCCATTCCTGACGGGGACTGCCCCATGTCTAATGTCATTTTTCCTCTGTGTTCAAAGTATTGCATGATTTGCATTTTGTATTTATGTTCTGCACTTATTTTCATCATTAGTATAGAGAGTGATTTTGCTGTAGTATGTTTCTGGATACAATTCTAATGATTATATTTTTTACTGGAAGTCTCTTCATGCCCTTGAAACACTTTAGTACTTTTGAATGCCATGTAGCATTTCAAATAATATTCCCACACTGTGTGCGCCAAAATCAAAACTTGCCACCATTTAAGATGTGGCACAAGAGATGTGACTAAATCTGTTAATTCAAAAGCAGATTACGGTTAGTGAAGTGGATGCGTGTGAAGGAAGAGTTTGTTTTTTCTGGCCACACAGTTTGGCTATTTGGAAGGTTTGTTTTTAAATTGTGGTCTCATGCTCAGTAATAATTTAATAGGTCCTTAGAATATATAGCAAATGAGTATTTACAGGAGTTCCATCAGACCACACCCATGTTCCTCCAGACAAGGGGCTTCTTTTATTAAATCCAATCCAGAATTGTCTTTCATCAGCCCTGTGACAGACAAAAGAGAAAACAACTGAAGAACATTGCTGATATGTTTGTCTTGTCTAGCTTCATAGAGCCTTTTTAAAATGTATAAATAGCCTGCAAATAGCAAATTCTGGTAATTGAGATATGTCAAATTGTAATGTATTTATTAAAGTTCATAGGAATGTTCTGCAGAGTTGCTGGCATCAATAAAATAATTTCTGTTTCTCTGATTAAAAAAATATTAAGTTACCTATTTAAAGGTGGCAATGTAAAAAATATTGGGTCAGATGGCGAAGCCCCTTTTCCCACTGGTGAGAAGTTACTCATGTGGTTACAATGACTTTAATGAATATTCACAGAGTAAACTATTGATAAGGATCAGGGCCACACGGAGCACATCTTGACATAAAAAATATAGCAAATTGTCAGGACTTTCACCATCAAAATGCACAATCTCTAGCCACTTATGATAGAGGAGTAATTCATTTGGTTTAATAGGCTGTTTCAACAGCTAGGAGCTAGCAACAACAGAAAGACACAATCACGTGCATTAAGATTATTAGGACAACACTGAGTAAAATCTCCTGGGTAGGCATTGCTCAATAAAATGCCATCTGACCACATCTTATGCTTTTTCAATGTATTTTGTTATTGAAAGATTCTAAACCTAGGGCCTGCTCTTACTCTCATTCAAATCAATGGACGTCAATGGCAGCAGCAACAGACCCTTTACAAATCATTAGGATTAATAAACGGACCACCCTATCATGGAGGGTTTGAGCATGATGAAAAATAGTGGACTATGGTAAGACTTGTTCCAGCCCTAGCACAAATAAAGTTGGTCTTTAAAAGGAATTACATTAGAACTTTGCTATTGTGCTTCTTTTGGAAGAACAAATTCATTTTCAACTTCACTTCAGTCAGCGAGGGAGATTTAAGTCAATTACTGGCCACTGTTGATGAGGATGTAGAGGCACAGAGAGTTCTGTTTGTTTAAAAAAATCTTTGGTGATATTAAATTTTATAAATACATGTTTACCGATCAAACATTTTGTTTAAAAACGTGTTCAAAAAATCCTCTTCATACACCTGGGTAAAGCTGGCAAGATGTGCTCCAAGATCTTGGCATAATGCTTCTGCTTCATCCCATGTTCTTTTCATCAGAACTTTCTCATTGTGAAATACCTGCATATAAAATAAGAACCACCACAAATTTAAGAACAAAACTGATTTTGGGAGGCTAAGATATATTTTAAAAATAAAAAAAAATTGTTTTAAGGAAGTACAATTTGCCCTTGCAATAAAAGACATTTTGCCCTGTCTTTTTCTGACACTAATCTTACCTTGGCTTTCATTAACTTTGAAATGCTGTATAAAATGGTACTGATAAGTTTTCAGTCCCAGTCCAATGGAGAAAAGATCAAGTGCAACAAGGAGTCTTGGATTCTTTTGGAAAATTTAGAATTTTAAGTTTAAATGAAGAATTTTCTTTCTTTAAACAGTGTTGTTTGGAACAATAGGTAAAATCCTGACACAAATCAAGAGATTTAGGTAACCCTTTTTTACCTTGTAGCAGCTGAGCAGATTAGATTCTGATTCCCATCCAGGATAACATACATCCAAAGGTTCTTCAAAATTAGGCTCATTTTCTTCATATGATTCAATTTTTTGCTTACACAATGACAAAGCTTTGAAGCTTTTACAGTTTTTCACCTCCCAGTAACCAAGAGGCTGCCCTCTGCGAACAACAACACACCCTCCAGAATGGCCTAAGGCAAGGAAAAGAAGAGTATTCAGCATCAGAACAAAACATTCGGTGTCCAAACAGGACATAGTTTTATGAATTAGTAATGGTCATCTTTCTATGATGCTGAAAGGCATCAAATTAAATAGATTTAAACCATTTTTCCTAATAAACTCAACATTTAGTGAGACAAAGTGGCTGAGGTAAAATCTTTTATTAGACCTTCCCTTAAACGATCACATAACCGAAGATTTTACTCTTCGATCAACGATATGATAGCACTGAGAGCTCATTCTGGAGTGAGTATGATTGTGCCATGCCTGAGACTCCATGGATTGGTTGAGACTGGAAGTAAGGGGCTACATTATTATAGCCTTTACTCAATCACACAGGGGAGTGGGAAGCTGAGGTTACTTGCCTAATACTGCTGGCTGTGAGGAAATGGGCTGGGAGGAAGCCGACTGTGGGAGGTCCCCTGGCTGTACCTCCCCACCAAACCGTCATAGCTGGACAGATTACCTGGCTGGGTGCACAGTGAGGAGTATATTGCTCATGGGGAGGTGCTGTTATGTGCTATCCCTTTCTCAGGGCAGACTGTAAAATTACAGTCTGATCCAAAGTGAGCCTAATGCTACACATATCTTGGGCAGAGTAAAGGAAGAAAAGTGATGTTGGCTATGTAAGAAGGGTGACAAAACTAATTCTGGCCCAAGAATATAGTGGGAGATATTAGAATTTAACGAGAAGTTGTCATTTATCACTACAATATATTACTCACTTGGCTGATGCTTGTTCCAGTTTGTATAGCTCACAGGCTGATTCTTCCCCTCTGCAGTTAGCCAGAAGTATTCTCCTGTATTGTTAAGGTCTTGTAGGGCTATCCAAAAATAGGTGTTATCAGTTTCCACCATGCTACGAATCATACTGTTGATAAATGCTTGTTCAAATCTTTAAAAAGGTCAAGATAAAAATCTTGTCAAAATAAGATACCCTAATTCACATTTCAGTGAATAATTCTCATGAAATATTTTGAATGATGCAAAAGAGAGAAATATCCAAAGCCATCTACGCTTCCTAATAAATGTCAGTCATGTATTTGCAATGCAGGCAGAATTTGGCTATTATCGCATATGCCCAAATGCTTTACAAAACAATCGTTTAAGCTATCTAATTTGCATATAAACCAATAACCTCAATGCTTATGGTACAATATATGGAAAGAAAATATAACACCCAGAAGGCATTATTTATAAATAATGCAGAGCTTAACAATGAGACTCTTCATATGCATGATGAGGGAGGAGTGGTGCAGAAGTTCAAAGGGAGTTACAGAAAGAATACTGATGGGAAAACAAGAAAAGACTTGTCACAACAATGTTTTTCAGGATTTGATTTGGACACTCCAGTGGCACTAAGTAACTAGTGGCACTACACCAATAGCTCTGACACTTGCAGATAAAGCTGTTCCGTGGGTGATATTAATAAATGGTATATTTAATCCTGTTTTTACTACAAAAATATAATTTATTGGTATAGCATTATACAAATAAATGCCTTAACTTATCAACACATTTAATCAGCTTCCTATAAAATTACATACATTGCATTAAGGACCCAATCCTGCAGAGACTTACATACTCTTAACTTTAGGCACTGTGAGAACTATTGAATTCCATGGGAATGGTCATAGAGTGTAAAGTTAAACATGTGCATACATCTTAGTAGGATTTGGGCCTATGTAGCTACTATTCATTAATTTTTTTATTTATGACTTTTTGCTTCTCCTCCATCCCCACAATCCTCCTTCTTAGTAATATGCTCTATATTGGCAGAGATTATGATAATTTAGAATCTTCTAAGTATCATTAATTCTGGAGAAACGTGTTTGTGGTTGTCACATCAGGACCAAGAAACCAAACAATAAATAAAATGCCATGTTTACTACTATTTTCTCAGCTAGTGCAATATGGCAACTGGAAACCAGTGTCTGAAACAATGATAATGTGGAAGCGATGAACAGTTATCACATCTGTGCCTCCAGTGAGGTGCTGTGTATCCTCAATTCCCATTGATGCTAATGAGAGTTGTAGATGCTCAGCAACTGCAGGATCTTTCCTTTCTATTCACAACATGCATTACTTGTCTACTAAGATACTTATTGAGTATTAGGAACAATGTAGGGAATCACTGTCCTAGCAAGAAGAATCTCCATCAACCTATCTCCTGGATTTTTAAATCCATCCCACTGAATTATTCTCTTGAACCTGACAGTGCTATCTGTCATTTTTTTCAACTGAACGGGTTTCTCATACTTTATTTCTCCATGTCACTAATGTTGAGGGAATCTATTCTTTTCCAAAAGTGAGCAAGCACATATCTGGATGCTAGAAGTAACTGTGTTATAAATGTGTCTTACCTCCCACCCCATTCAATCACTTCCTTTAGACTGTAACCTAACAGAACAACTATGGATTCTGTGGGTAGCCTAACTTTAGTTATATTGAAAAATTCTATTTATTATTTTTCTACAAAATATTATTATGGTAGGACAATCCCACCATATATGCAGACAGGTCCCTATTCCTCCACATCCAGGATCAAGTAGGTTTTATCATTTCTAGTTAACATTTTTCAATTTTGAAAAGATAAATGGACAGTTGAGAAGAGGTTCACCAAACACGAAGAGGTCTCTTAATGGTAACAAATGCAGGATATGAGTAAGTTTGTTAATATTTGTACAGAAAGTTCGTATGTGTAAATAATGATCAAATAAAAAGGTCAAAAAATAAAGTATTTCCTTATATTTTATGCATATTTGAACATTACTTATTTAGAGCTTGATCCAGCCAGGTGCTGAGGACTCCAGTCCCAATCCAGCAAAGAACTGAAAAATGTGCTTAATTTTAAGCAAGAGTAGTTCTACTAAAGTCAAGCATGTAGTTTATTGCTTTGCTGGAGTGGGGCCAGAGTGCTCAGGATCAAGGCTTTACAGTCGTATCCTGCAAAGTAACCTCAATTTCCACTAAACCAGGTATCTGTCCCTGTGTAATTTACTACCATAGAGTGGTAGCAATTTCATAAAGGGAGCAAAAAAAGGAGACACAATAGCAGTGACTGGTGACCCACATTTCCAAGAATTCTATGAAACCAGGGCTGGGCAAGTGGGGAACCACCCATGGCGCAAAGCTGCAGGATCGGAAAAATGGAGTAGAAATGGAGGTGACATGTAAAGGTGCTCAGAGAGGGAGTTCCACCTCCAACCTGACTCACTTCAGTGGGCCACCCAGCCAGTCTGGGGCATAACCAAAAAAAAATAAATAAATAAAAAAAAAATCAGGGGCAGGGGGGATGTGACCCAACGTGCCCTCCCCACATCGCCTCTAGGAGGAAAAATTATGATAAAAATGGTAAAAGACACAAATATGTTTGCTGTCCCCGGCTGCTAAAATGCCTAGTTATGGTTCTGTATGAATCAATTCTATGGGTCAAGTTTAGAGGTCAGTCACCCAATTGTATCTTTTGACAGCCTAATAAACTCCAATGTAACTGATCATTTTTATTGCTCTTACAGTAACAGAAAAGAATTGGATATAGGGTTAGAACACGTAAAAGGGTTCCTCCTCAGGCCATTTGTCCTCAGACACTCGAAATGTTTCCTTGGAGCAAAGGTGCTCATAAGCCTTGTTAGCACTGGCAGTTTTTTTCCCCAACTTTTCCACACAACTAATTCTGGAGGGAATCAAAACTAATGTGTTTGTAGTAAAATAAATCTTGACAAGCTAGGAACCCCTCTTACAACATTTACACCTATGTATCATTGACCAGTAGTATACCTACACTAATATACTTTATAAATGACTGAAGAGTATCAACTTTTTTTTCCCAGCTCTCCCCGCTGGCTATATAGAAAGTGGAGCTGACAGAAAATTTTCACAGAAATCAGATTTTGTTTTTGGAAAAAAAATTGTTTAAATGAAAATACGATCTTCCATTGATAAACTGCTTCAATGGAAAATTTCTCTTTTATTTTTTGTTAAAAAATGAATTCTAAAACCCCAAATGCTTTCAGTTTAAAATGCTGCCCTAGTGCCTCATAGGAGTCTGATCAAGGAGTCCAGCCTATAGAGGAGTATGGGAACTTGAGGGACCTTAACTATTAACCCCCCACCCGCACCCCGCAGCGTGAAGCACTATGGTGACATTTCAGAATGGAAGTATTTTGGATTTTGTTTTTTTAAAAAAAAAAAAAACTTGAAATTTTCTGTAGGAACCTGCCACCACCCACACACAGTCCATCAGGTCAGTAATTGCACTCTACCAAATTTAATCCCTACTCGGGAAGGAAACAATGACAAAATGAACATTTGATTTTAGTCAGTCATTAATCTATGTAGTATTATTTATAAATAGTAACATTTTCTCTATTTTTTTTAATGTTAGAATAACATTTGTTACAAATATCTTTGCACTGTCTAATAGGATTAACTACCTGTTTGTTACTGTTACAAGTGAAGGAGGACAGTAATAGCCACTGGAAGCATGTTCAAAACTTCGAGGGGTATTGTCGATTTTGTAACAAAATCCACCATGTCTCTCCCATCCCTTAAAAAAAATAAGGGTTATTTATATATCATATATATAATATATATGCACAATTGGTTTGGTTGTTAAGCAAGTGATCTCTCTTTGTACTTTCTATGTAATCATCACTAATTATGTTATCATATGTGCCCGTTTTCTTTTTGCTCTGGTGGAGTCCTTGTGACCATACCTGACTGACAATTTGATGAACCAGGCTTTCAGTAGCCCTCTGTTTCCTGCTATCATGTGATGAGCTACTCCGTTCATAAACCGGAGTTGTTTTTGATCTAATTTTAAATGAATACAAACACAATACAAGAAAGAAAAGAATTACTGAATACATATTGAAATATGGCTGGTGTCACTGACTTCGCTTTGTAAAAACAAGAAGCTAATATTAAGTTAAATACCAGTATTAATTTTTTTTAAAAAGGATGTTGTATCTGAGGGAGGTAGGTAAGAAGATGTATCCCAATTTTACAGAATCAAAAACTGAGAGTTTAAATCCATTAAACATGAAAAATATTACATAAAAAGTTTATTTAATAATCTGTGATTTTTAGCCTGTAAGTATAAGTACACCTCTACTTCAATATAACGTGACCCGATATAACACAAATTTGGATACAATGCACTAAAGAAGTGCTCCGGGGGGGCAGGGCTGTGCACTCTGGTGGACCAAAGCAAGTTCGCAATAATGCAGTTTTACCTATAATGCGGTAAGATTTTTTGGCTCCTGAGGACAGCGTTATATTGAGGTAGAGGTGTATTTGCTAGGTAAGGCATAGGTATAAATTAAGGCAGTAACACAGTGAACCTACAAGCCACAAGGGCTGTAAAATAATATATTAGCTAAACTAATCAAGGTCTAAGTCCCCAAAATCCTTATCATAAACAGCTAAGCAGGAGTAACCCTAGACCATAAGATATCACAAGACAGAATGCTGTAATAAGTAACACTGAACTGAAGACAGCTAACCACAAGATGCCTGATTATGCCAGCTTCAGATAATTTAAGTTAGGAACATCAGCAGATATCCAACAACAAGAATGCCATGGTAGCTAATTGATGTACAAATGAGCTTGAGATAAAAGGCCAAGTAACCTAAAAGGGAGAAGGGCACCCCTACATTCCTCACCCTAGGGTGAGGAAATACAGATAAGGAAAAGGGGCTGAAACCCCTACTGAATATGCATTAGGCAAAGTGGACATCAGTGTAACACATTATAAAAGCTGTATCTTGGCCAGTGGCGGATTAGCCACTGGGCCAACAGGGCCCGTGACCAGGGGCGCTGGCCAATTGATGGGCCCTGGAAAAATGGGCACCCCTGCACCCCAACCCACTCTGCCTGCCTGGCGCTTCTGCTGGGGAGCAGGGTCAGGGTGCTGGGGCTTGCTCCTGCTGGAGAGTGGGGTTGGGGCATGGGAAGCTTAACACACTTCACCTGCCTGCCCAGCACTCCTACCAGGGCAAGCCCCCGCACCCCAACTCTGCTCCTCCACCCAGCAGAAGCACCAGGCAGGCGGGGAAAGCCCCTGTGCCCAACCCTGCTCCCCGGCAGGAGCACCGAGGGAGGAGGGGACTGCAGATGGAAGGGGTGGGGGGGCACTTGCTCTGGCCCTGGGCCCCACAAAACCATAATCCGCCTCTGATCCTGGCCTGCATACCTTGGGAGATGCCATGATGATGACGACCAATGGTGGGGACAGTGAGGATGATGACTAACGCTTAGGGTTTTTCTGCAGGGAGTGGTGAGAATATATGGATGCTCATATGTGGGATGTTTTGATCATCTTATATTATTTTTCCGCTTTGCTGGGTTGGAGTGTGAGATTTTGCTAACTGTGCTAATAAAAATATTAAAAAGACAGAACACCTTTCTGAAATGTAACTGTCTCCTTCGGGCACATGAGATTCCTTGTAATAGCCTTAATATTTCTGGATCTGATCATGAGGAAGAACCTTGTCAAACCACAGAATGCTAACTGGGAATTAATACATAATGAACAGATCAGGCAACATAGTCAATACAGGGTAATGAGTTTACTTACTGAATCTTGGGGGCACATGCCAGGACATTTAGATATGTCATTTTGGGATGAAGTGTTTAATTGTGCTTGTTAGTTTACAGTTGTGATAACTCATTACTAATGTAGAATATAAAAAGTGTAAGAAACATTGCATGTTGATTCAACTGAGCTGGTATTTATGACCATCTGTACCCCTATGTTTATCCCTTTTATAAGATTATGATATTTTTTGTGCAAAGTATGTCTTATGAGGTATCATTTGAAAACTCATAATTTGCTGATCATTATTGTCCCGGTAGGATGTGTGTGGCAACATTGTATGTAAAGTTATAATATTCTACTGTATGATATTACTAAGACATGTTCCAAGTTTGGAGAGCAGTCACAAACCTGTTTTCCAGAGACAAAAGGCTAGCTAGTGCCTCAGAGAGGTGTCAACAAAATCAAAGGGACCATCACCTGGTTAAGTGGCCATTCTTTGGCAGGAAAGAGGATGTGGGCAAAAAATTACACCTAGACAAAGAAACAACTGGGGGTTTCCTGTCCACATATCCTTTCTGTCTCCTGAACCTTAGCTGGAGATGATTCTCAGTGAAAGGAAAGAACTATAAGAAGGGGGAGCAGACACCCTAAATGATCTCTCCCTTTCTCTCTACCCCTGGCATTGACAACACTTGAAGAACAAAGGAAGCAGCATTGGACTGGGGGAAAGATCCTGACTGAAAGAAATTCAGCAAGTAAGACTGCTGAAACATGTGGTCAGAGAGATCCTTGCTTTGAATTGACTTAGTTTATTTAACTGGGCATTAGCTGGGTTTTACTTTTATTTTCGTATAATCAATTGAGACTTTTATTGATTATGTGTAGTCACTTAAAATATTTCTGTAGTTAATAAAATTGTTTTATTGTTCTAAACCATTGTGTCTGGACTGAAATGTTTGGGAAACTCCACTTGGGATAACAGGATTTGTGCATCTCATTTTCTATTAATGACGAGCTTTGTATTAGCTTGTATTGTCCAGAAGGGGATGGGCAGTACAAGACATATTTCTGGAAGAAAGTCTGGGACTGGGACTGCAGGTGTTGCACTGCAGTGTAATTCAAGGGTGGCTGGCTATAGCACTCATACAATATATGGGGGTGTAACTTACATGCTGGAAGCTGTGTGAGAGCAGACCAGGAGTGGTAGTTGTCACAGAGAAACAGTGTAAAAGGCACCTCAGCTTGGAGAATTGAGGGAACACAGCTATTCATCAGTCCAGATTGTACCCTGTCACAGTATTATATGTTACAGCTGTATGATTTTTGTTTTAAACTGAAAATGGAATGTTTACTTAATACTAAAAGTGGCCTCAATGCTGACCTTTGACAAGGCAAATCATCCTTCTTGTTATTTACTTCATATTATTTTCCTGCTCTGTTTTCAAATACAGTAATACTTTTAATTTTCTTCAATTTTTTTTTAAAATGCCAATAGCGCAGGATAAAATAAATGAAGCACATTATAGCTATTACACAGGTCTAATTTTTTTCATCCCAAGATGTTCACATTGGGGAAGAGTTGACAGAGCTTTTGTAGAGGGAAGTCATGCATTGCCAATCTATTAAAATGCTTTAGGGTCTCAACAAGCATATGGACAAGGATGATCCAGTCAATATAGTGTAATTGGACTTTCAGAAAGCTTCTGACAAGGTCTCACACCAAAAGCTCTTAAACAAAGTAAGCAGTCATGGGATAAGAGGGAAGGTCCTGTCATGGATTAGTAAGTGGGTAAAAGATATAGAACAAGGGTAAGAACAAAAGGTCAGCTTTCACAAATGGAGAGAGGTAAATAGCAGGTCCCCCAAGGATCTGAACTGGGACCTGTGCAGTTCAACATATTCATAAAAGATCTGGAAAAGGGGATAAATAGTGACGTGGCAAAGTTTGCCAACAGTAAAATATTACTCAAGATTGCTAAATCCAAACCTGACTGTAACAAGTTACAAAGGGATCTCACAAAACTGGGTGATTAAGCAACCAAATGGCAGTAGAAATTCAATGTTGACAAGTGCAAAGTAGTGAACCCTGGGAAACATAATTCCAGTTATACATACAAAATGATCAGGTCTAAATTAGCTGTTACCACTCAAGAAAGATCTTGGAGTCATTGTGGACAGTTTTCTGAAAACATCCATTGAGTGTTCAATGGCAGTCAAAAAAGCTAACAAATTGTTTGGAGCCATTAGGAAAGGGATAGATAAAAAGACAGAAAATATCACAATACACTGCATATATCCATTGTACACCACAACTTGAATACTGCATGCAGTTCTGGTTTCTCCATCTCAAAAAAAGATTTATTAGAATCGGAAAAAGTAAGAGAAGGGAAACAAAAATGATTAGGGGTACGGAATTGCTTCCATATGAGGCACATTTTTGTAGTGTTTTGCAGATTTCCTTAGAGAATGAGGACTGAAGTTCAGATATAGAGTGAACATTTTGTGAGAAGTATTCACCCACAGATGAACAATCCTTGGAGCTTAAATTCATAACTTTGCTAGACACTAAAAATCATGGCTTATTACAACAATCTATACCCACTAACAATTCCCTGCACCAGCTTCCAGGTTGTTAACAGGTCACTTCTCCTTGAACAGTCCCCTGAAATATATGCTCATTACTTATGCTCAGCAATGTGTTCCATCTTGTATTTAGCTGTGACACACTGAGTACATTTCCCCAGACCCGAAGAGCTCTGTGTAAGCTGGAAAGCTTGTCTAGCTCACCAACAGAAATTGGTCCAATAAAAGATATTATCTCACCCACCTTGTCTCTATTTCATTTTTGTTCATCAATTGTACTTGGCATTCCACCCCTTAAATGCACCTTCTTCTTTCCTATCTTATTTTCAGCAGGCATGGTAACATTAACAGTATCAGTATTGGGAGATGGGCCCTTTTTACCACAAGTGACAAGCAGTAAATAAGAGAAATGCCTGTTTTAGTGCTATGCTATGATAGCTTTGAACATGTCAGTTAAATTACTGAGGACCATAACTGCCCACTGATATATGTGTATGCAGTGTTGTTGTAGCTGTGTTAGTCCCAGGATATTAGAGAGAGAAGGTGGGTCAAATAATATCTTTTATTGGACCAACTTCTCAAAAGCTTGTCTCTCTCACCAATAGAAGTTGGTCCAATAAAATATATTACCTCACTCACCTTGTCTCTCACTTCTTTCTCTGTCATCAAGTAACTGACAGCTCCAGAACACCTACCAGAAGCTGGTTTAAGGAAAGTTCTTAAAAACATTGTTTTTGGACAGATTGCCATAGAGAAGCTGACCTTTGTTACAAGACATTTGCTCCCTGTTAACAGATAACAGGTTAAACAAATAGTTGAATGAGTAAATAAATAAAAGTTTAAGAAGAGCCAAATAGCTCATGGTGAGTTGAGAGAAGTGGAAAAATAGTGATTCCTGCAATTATTGCATCAGCTGATCAGATGCACAAGAGATTTTTAATGCTTATCAGTCTGAGGATCAAGTAATAAAATCAACAGTAAAATAGATAAGACTAGCTTCGTAAAGACAAAAACATGCCCGGGCTAAGAATCCTTGAGAGAAAAATAAGAGGCATAATGAATTTAAAATCAGATGTGAGACAAGCCACCAGAATTTACCTAGTTATTGTACATCAACAATGACAAAGAAAAGGAAGAATAAGTAAACCTGGTAGAGCCCATAGAATGAAACCAGGAATAAAGCTAACTTTCTTACTAGTAACAGGCATTATTTTCTATGACGTGATGGCAGCTATGCTAATACAGAAAACTACAGTTTGGGGATGCAACATCTATTTAATCAACACACAGAGTAGATGGAAAGAGAAAACTAATTAGCAAGATAAAGATTCCAAAATAAAAATTTAACTTACTGACTACTTTTGATCAAATGAACACAACTGCTTCTATCAGGTTAAAAATTAACAGACTCATAGAAATCAAGGAATTATACCAAGCTTGAGCACGTTTTACAGAATGAAAAATAACAGACAGCAAAGAGGCGACTCCCACAGTACATTCCACTATTTATGACCTATGAGTCAGACATGTAAGTTCTGATCCTGGGAGGTGCTTCACTGCCTTTTGCAACGGTTGAATGCCTTCAAATCACACTCAAATCACTCAGCGTCTCTCATTCACGGCTTGGTCTAATGAAACTGGCTCTGTTCACCCCAATGAGGGCAAAGGAGAGAGGGAACAAAATTAAGAATATCTTTCTGAAGAAAAATGTGAGCATGATGTGGTATATAAACTCAACACTGGGATAGAAGGAGCAGTTCTGGGCCTACGTAGCCCCACCCTATTGCACCTGCAGAACCTGCTCCAGCTGGAGGAGGAGTTTAAAATAGAGCTGGACAGCTCAGAAAGGGGAGGAGAAGAGATAAGATAGAATAGGAGATAGACTGGTAGGGGAGTCCAGGCTCTCAAGTCTGCTGTGAGGGTGGTATAAACCCCTCCCTCCTTGAGATAAAGGGATTAAAGACATTGTGAGCCCTGCAGTAATGATGTGAGGCCTTTGAGGGCCCTCAGTTGGGCTGGAAACTCCTTTTTGGGGGCCAGAGGGCCTTTGGACTTCTATACTTGGTTGGACTCACTCACAGAAAAGGAAGATTTCATGGGTGACCTGGCTAGAGGGTTGAGTTACAATCTGTGATGCTGGACAACCAGGTCAGATCAGGACCCCAGACCAATTCACTTGTGTATTAGTACAGATCAAAGTAATGTGTAAGTGTGTACTGAGATGTTTAAATGTCATGAAAACTAGAGGAATGTTATGTACTGTTTTCACTTATTTGTTCCTATTATAGTGTAATAGCAAACATTTACTTTGTGTATACCCCTGTAACTAAATAACGCGAAGAAATCTTGTGAAATACTATGAAGGATTTAAGGACTTTAACAGAAAATGTTAATTTCAAAGCAAGTGGCCATTATGTGATGGTTGGAGATTAGAGGCTATGTGCATTCCCCACTCATCAAAGGAAAAGTCCATCTGGGTAGCGACATTGTCAGCTTGTTTTCTGTGTGAAGACACTATAAATATGGATTAAAAGAATCTCTTTTTAATCCCTTTATCTCTGCACTGTTTGGATTCTAACAGGCAGAATAATTAAATGAGAAGACGGAAATACCCAGTTATTCCTGATAGCCTTGAGAGACCTTTAGGAAACTAGCAGATTATTATATCTTGCTACCATTTGGAATTATAGACTATGGTTCTCTTGTACATATATTTTACCTGCTTTAACCTCCCAACAACTCTCATTGTTTTTCTTAGCTAATAAACCTTTAGTTAATTTACTATAGAATTGGCTGCCAGCATTGTCTTTGGTGTAAGATCTGGAGTACCAATTACTGTGGGTAAGTGACTGGTCTCTTGGGAGAAACCTGATGTGGTGTGATTTTAGGTTTAATTGAACTTTCACCACAAAGTTCAGTTTGTCTCAGTGGCAAGCCTGGAGAGTCTAAGGGGACTGTCTGTGACTCCACGGTAAGACTGGTATAGTGATCCAGGAGTTCACATTTGTTACTGGCTTGGTGAAATCTAATTATAGAACACACCACCAGTTTGGGGTGTCTGCCCTGTTTTCTGACAGTCTGCCCTGAGATAGGCACTCACAATCATGAGCCACTCCAGACAGTGTGGCAGTATCTACTCGAAGTGAGATTGCCAACATGCTGGAGCGACCACTGGCAGGCAATACTAGAGATGGGGGAGAGTTGAGACCCAGGAACCTAACCATTTGCCAGTACCACTTGTAATCAACAGCCCCGTCACAGTGAGGATTTTCTTTTTTTAATAGAATAGCCGTCTATGTGAAATAGTCAAATGGAACGAAAAAGAGCGTAGTGACTGATGGGTCAAAGAAATTATAAATGTGCACAACCTGCAGGTAGATGGAAAGACCTAAATACAACAAAACTCTTGATACTTGAATGTTAATCCAAGTTCTTCATTTAGCAGTGCACTATTGAATGATAATCAAAGGTCATACTACTGCTAATTAATAATGAGAACCACCTTTACCTAAAGATGATGGATGCGGTCACAAGGCCAAATTCTGCATTCCTTTCCCAAGCAAACTCCCATTCACTTCTGTCTACTTTAATCTAACCTAAATATTTATATCAGCCCCATCACCAGCTATTTGAATGCTTTACTAATTTGTTAAAGCATACACATGAAAGCTTACACATACACTAGCATGGGGGAGAAAAGTTGCCCACTCTTGATTTTGATGAGGTCTTTCCTGTGCTCGCAGCTTTATAAATTATAAAAAATGACATGTTCTTACTAAACTGCAAGAATCTTAACAGCCTGTGCCCAAGAGCTGAGATGAAGAAGTAGGGTCTTTGAAAGAAAAAGACATCTGTAACAATTCTGTCAGTTCATTGGCTTTAAATAATTAACTCCTGCTAACGGTATCATCATAATACCATTTTTTACTTTGAAACACAAGAAGGAAACAAGATTCAGTGAACTCAGGACCTGTTCTGTGATCAGATTTTTAAACTTCATTTTTAAGAGTACTCACAGCACAACACATCTTAGAATGACAAAACATCTGAGAATAATAATATAGTATATTTTTACTTGATATACCTCAAAATAGAGATTGGCTCAAGTGAAATGCCTTTTTACGCAAGCACCCTAACTTTGGGGAATTTTCTATTTGGCTCCAGATGTGGATACAAATATCACAGAAAGTCTCTAGCTCCATAATGACCTGAACAGAAATCTAAGTTCTGAACAGACTTGAATTTGGGGGAAAATTGGATCTAGGTCCTAACTTTTTAGCTTGGTCCCTTCTCCAATTTAAATTGAATCTGTCATGTTTCTTGACCTCTGGCACATGGCTTTGTTAATCAAACATCGAAAGGGAATGCCAAAAAAAAAAAAAAAAAAAAAAAGGGAGGAGTGATGAGGGAGGAAACTATTACATTGAGCAGAAATACGCCTTCACAACAAAGAAAGGACAAATATTTCTATTGAAAAAGCTTTTATAAAACTTCTCTATAAAGTTTTGAGCAATTTTCAAGGACACTAAAACCCATCAATCCCAGAACGTTTCTTTATATTGTGTCTGTTGAACAAACTGGTAGCAAAAAGAAAAAAAAGTTTTGCCACTGGACTACATAGTTTAAAAAGCTTGAATTCCTATTATTTTCTCCCTTTTAGATAGCTTCATGCCTTTCCATTTGTTTTACAAAAGTGAAAGGAAAGTCAAATTGTGTGTAAAAGTTCATTCTCCATATTAAAAAAAACCTGATTATTTTTCACCCTGACATTCCACTTGAAACTATGAAAACCATGTGGGAGGTGGGGCATCATGTAACAGTCATTATTTGCACAGATGGTCTGCAAGAGTATTTTGACTTTTGATCTAGAAAGAAGCAGGAACTTGGGTCATAACTTCAGACAAGGCAGTGATCCATAAAAGGAGCACTTGCAAATTTTACATTAATCTTTGGTTTATACATTTTTAAAGCCAACAATGGGAATGAGATTTTTCCTAGGAAAACTCAAGTATATTTTTTAATGTGAAAAAGCAAACATAGTTATATACAAATATGTAATGGTTTCCTATCACATTTTATGAAGTAAAAAAAGCACTATGCAAACTCACCTCTGGACAGTCTGATTCCTTCTTGGATGTGTCATTTTCAAGCTGTCCTGCTATTTTACAAATGTAAAAATATCTATCCTCACAATTTTTAACTTGCCAGTGTCCTGCCTAACAAAAAAAAAACAAATAAAAAACCAAATCAAACGCACACACAATTACATAGTTTCTTTTCTTATTTAACAGACCTTTTTGGATGAGAGAATAAACAGTCACATTCTCCTCACTTGATTCCTGTGTTTAGTCTTCCCATTGACTTCAGAAAAAACCTTCAATGATACTATTTGTGTGAGTAAGGCAAGAAGGATTTGTCTCTTTGAATATTAAGATGAAATGCCCTTTAACTGATTGAAGCCAATGAGAACTGCTGTTGCTAGCTCTCTCAGAATCATGTCTTAGATGTTTCTTAGCTACCACTGGGCCTGACACGATTAATCCTTTTTCGCGTGCATGGTCTTTACTCAAGCAAGTAAAGGTTTGTGGGTCTGGGCCCCTAGGCATTTTTAAACTATTTGACATGCACAAAATGAATGCTTTAAAAGTTAAATTTTGTGCCTTGTTCTCTGCTACGTTGCACTTTCTATAGTCATTTACACCTGTGCAAAATGGGTGAAAAATGCTCATGTGTATCTAAATTATAATTTAATTAATTATCTTCGGCTCCAAGACATTAGGCCTGATCTTCCAGTTCTTAGTTATTAAGGGTAATCCTTGGTTTCTGTGGGACTACTCCCATGAGTAAGGATTAATCACATGAGGAAGGGTTTGCAGGACTGGGCCAATTATTAGGGACTAGATAAAATTTCTGATAATTGTGCAGAATAGAGGATTCTTTGGCAAAAACGTATTTTACTATAAAACCTGAAAATGGTGTCACATGGCATTAAGGAAAGAGTTTATTAGTGGGTTTGAGCATTACTAAATTATCCTTTGGTCAGATAAAATATTGGTGAATGTTTTTAGATATCCTTGTCTGGCTAGTAGGAACTGTAATTTACTTTTTTTTTTTTTTTTTAAAGTATGCATTTTGCTCCCAGTCTCAAAATCTCTGGCAGATTTAGAGTTCAATCCTGCTGCCAATAAAAACCAATGGCAAAACTTCCAATGACTTGGAGTGGGATTAGACAGTATATGCTGCTCCTTGGTGTATATTTTTACAAGATGTTCCATAAACTGCTATAAATGCTGAGAACTGAGAGTAAGATGAAACGGGCATACTTTATCAAAAAAATTCATTTGGAGCTTTCAGGTTAATAACCTAAACACAATAAGTTAAGATGCACTCTATATGAATTTTAAATTATTTTCTCTTCACTGAAACAAAACTACCTGCCCACTAATTTTTGTCTTCTTCCATTCGGCAAGCATTGCATTATTCCATTTCTTATTGAGGATGAGGCCCAATGGTTATGACTCATTCTTTTTTTGTTTGTGCATCAGCACAGTCCTAAAACTGATTTTTAAGGTTATATCATACTTTTCAAGACTCAGAGTCATTAAGCATCAACAGGCAATGTTGTAATGTGGTCAAGGATGGAAAAATATATGCATATTAAAAAGACCGACAGTGATCATGACCAAAATTGACTAACCTAACTTTATTTTTAAAGGAAAGGAGGAAAGAAAACTTACAGATCCTTGTGCTGAAACACAAAGTTGACTTGTTCTCTGAAAGATATTAGGCTCTTGTTTGTGCCAGTTAGTGTAGGTTACTGAGGAGCCATCAGACCATTGAAAAATAACGGGGGTTTTATTACTGTTCAAGCCAATCCATGTTTCGGTTACATTTTCTGTAAAAGATATTTTAAATTTTGATGAAGCAGAAATAAATGCCAATTATTTCCATAGGATTAACAGCACCTTTTTTAAAAAATGCAGAATTTCAGTCAGTTTCACCTTTTTTTAGAAAAATAAATTACACAAAATTTCTGAAAATTTACAGATATGTTTCTGCTTTACTTTATAAAAAATGGCTTCAAAAGTAAACCAATGTATGTGATGTTATGATCTGTAAATGCCCACAGGGGGAAAAGAAATTAAGAGCATATGCATGCAAGGGGGACAAAACATGGTATAGAAGACAAAGTTGGCTATGGAGTGGTATCCTTTTTAGGGCTATCAAGCAATTGAAAAAATGAATTGTGTGAGCAAAAAAATCAACCACCATTAATTGCACAATAATAGAATATCATTTAATTAAATATTTTTGGATTTTTTCTACATTTTCAAATATATTGATTTCAATTACAGCACAGAATACAAAGTGTACAGTGCTCACTTTATATTTTTATTACAAATACTTGCACTGTAAAAAACAAGAAATTGTATTTTTCAAATAACCTAATACAAGTGCTGTACAAATACACTGTAGAAAAACATCCAAAAATATTGAAGAAATTTCGATTGGTATTCTATTGTTTAACAGTGCGGCTAATTGCAATTAATTTTTTTAATTGTGATTAATTTTTTTGAGTTAACCGCAATTAAATTGACAGCCCTAATCCTTTTCCTCCCAGCCTCTGTGGCTGGGAACTAATGGGCGCTCTGCTCTACATGGCTGGGGAGACATGACATCTTGGAAGAGCCACTATAGATTGCAACTTAAGTTGCCCTGAGTAGGTAAAGAAAAAGGTATCATAAACATTGCTGCTTTGAGAAGTAGTAGTTCTTGCTCCATTGCTTTTGCACAGGGAGTATTATTGAATTAAGTAAAAGCCCATGCTGTCATACAGGTGTAATTTGTAAAGTGTAAAAAAAAAAAATATGCAACAGACCATGAATTCCAGTGATGATTGAACCTGGTGAAACTGTAAACCCAATGAGCACTCAGTCAGTCTGAAATGATGGAAACAGCTACAAGCATGACTCGGACATTCTAGGCTTCAGAGTGACAATCTTGGAATTTTACAATATAGATCAGGGGTAGGCAACCTATGGCATGTGCGATTTTCAGTGGCACTCACACTGCCTGGGTCCTGGCCATGGGTTCAGGGGGCTCTGCATTTTAATTTAATTTCAATGAAGCTTCTTAAACAGTTTAAAAGCCTTATTTACTTTACATACAATAATAGTTTAGTTATATATTATAGACTTGTAGAAAGAGACCTTCTAAAAACATTAAAATGTGTTACTGGCACGTGAAACCTTAAATTAGAGTGAATAAATGAAGACTCAGCACACCACTTCTGAAAGGTTGCCGATCCCTGATATAGATGCTTGGGAGCAGTTTGTAGGGGCACAATCAATAATAAAATGAAAAGAAAAAGAATCAGACTGCAAAGGGCTTACTCAGGACTTGCTCAGAAGCTAGAATATGCCAAGATCTATGGTAAAAGACACTTGACCGTTAGACTCGTGATGCTAGTCCCACTGCCTAGAGGGAGCAGAGTTTTCTGGAGCCTTACAAAAGGGCGTTGAACTGCATGGGCTACTGCTCTTCTTTTGCATGAAGGGGAGAATATGTCGGGGAGGGGGGTCAGAGGCTTTCCCCACTCTATGTGGCTCTCGGAAACAGTGGCATGTCCGCTCTCCGGCTCCTACGCATAGGGGCAGCCAGGGGGTTCCACATGCTGCCCCCACCCAAGTGCTACCCGCACAGCTCTCACTGGCTGAGAACCATGGCCAATGGGAGGTGCAGGGGTGGTGCCTGCAGACAGGGCAGCACACACAGCCACCTGGCTGCGCCTCTGTGTAGGAGCCCGAGTGGGGACATGCTGCTGCTTCTGGGAGCTACTTGAGGTAAACACTGCCCAGAGCCTGCACCTCAACCCTCTCCTGTGACCCAACCTACTGCCCCAGTCCTGATCCCCCTCCTACCCTCTGAATCCTTTGGTCCCAGCCTGGAACATTCTCCTGCACCCTGAACTTCTCATTTCTGGCCCCATCCCAGTGCCCTCACCGCCTCCCACACCCCAATCCCAAATTTTGTGAGCATTCATGGCCTGCCATAAAATTTCCATATCCAGATGTGGCCCTCAGGCCCAAAAGTTTGTCCACTCCTGTCCTAAAAGGAGCAGGCATCATAAGTTCTTATTCTATCATATGTCTGTACAAGACAAATAATATCATGCCTGAGTCATGTGGAAACCCATCATAAAAAGAACTTAATGAATCAAAAAGAATTCAGTTATTAAAAGTAACAGAGTTTAAACTAACTCTCCAGCACTCACCATCTTCAAGAAGGTTAATAAGTAACTCCACATCTGCCAAGGAAGTTATACTAATGAGATTGCTATTATCAGTCTTGCAAGACAGTAAAGCCTCATTCCAGCTCTTTTCCTCTTTATGAAGTTTGTAGCAGTTGTGGTTGTAGGGATACCAGCCAGTGTTACAGCGGGTAGGATGATACTTCCATATGTCTTAGTTAAACAATAAAAGAAAAGAATATATTACACAAAATTAATTTCAGGCTATGCTCTATTGTTTTCATAATACAATCATAGCTTATTTATTTATTTATTTACAAAAGTAGAAATATAAAACCATTCAAAACTACTAGGTAAAGACAGAACATATCCACATACGAACATGCAGTATCATGTATCACAATACAAATGCTAAATATAGATGATACTTTATTGTAAAAAACAAAAAACCCACCAAAGGAAATATTACCATTGAGAGACTTACCAAATGTTTCATATTCTGTACTATTTCCATATTTTTTGCATACATAAGGCAATCCAGATTCACATTTATAACTTTGCCAGTCATACTGTGCCTTTGAATTAAAGACTACACAGTCATTTTCTCCAAGTGCTCTATTGGTGAGATCTACAACCAATTTTAAAAAATGTAAAATTAACCACAATTTACTTTTGAATTGCAAAACAGGCTTATAATCTTCTACGGGTGTTAGCATATTGATACACAAACCACAAACTCTCAGTAAAGTAAAACAAGTTTTACTGCTCAGCACTGGGTAATGCAAAGGAATGGATTGAATTCACAGGAATTGGATGGTTGAACATCACACTCTATATTTGTTGGTATGTGTTTGCTCATTGAGTGCTATCCCATGAAATACCTGAAAAGTTCCAGTGTCCATTTTCTGTGGAAATGAATGGCCTTGAAATATGGGACAAGGGATGTCATAAGGCTTATCATATTAACGTGAGACTAATCAGTTAAAATTCCTAATATAAAATATCTTTAAAATACACTTTAAAAAGTCCAATTAATGAAACCCTGATCTATGTCCCTGGAATTTTGAATATCCCTCTAAACAAAACACAAAAAAGGCCAATACTCTTATAAATTTCAGTTATAGAGAGCATACAATTACAATGCAATAATTCAGAGCAAGAGGAACATCAAGTACTTGATCTCCAGTTCACAAATGCCAATGGTGCTCCATCAGACCACTGCCAGCCAGAAGATTCATCCAGTCTATTTAGCCCTGTCCACAGCAGAATTCCTTTAGTGCTTAACTTCTCTGAAATATAAAAAATAAGCAAAGCATGTTGAACATTTCAGATATACTGTTCTGATCGCTCATAGTGATAACAAAGCAAAGCTTAAAACAAGTCTCCAGAAGGCTTAGGAATGCCATTGGCATTTAATCTTTGCTCTTGAAAATGTTCTATTCCATTACTAATCAGTATTATACTGAAAGACAACTAACTTAGCCAGTCACTGTGCAGGAATAACGTATGTCCGCAATAACATGATCTCTTCACCTTCCATCTTGTTTCAGCTTTTCTTGCTCATTATGAATGAAATATGATTTTACGGTCAATTATAGTAAACAAAATTGTCAGACACTTAAAAGAACATAATTTGTTGGAGAAGAGTCAACATGTTTTTTGTAAAGGGAAATCATGCCTCACCAATTTACTAGAATTCTTTGAGGGGGTCAACAAGCATGTGGACAAGGGAGATACAGTGGATACAGTGTACTTAGATTTTCAGAAAGCCTTTGACAAGGTCCCTCACCTACAGCTGTTAAGCAAAGTAAGCTGTCATGGGATAAAAGGGAAGGTTCTCTCATGGATTGGTAACTGGTTAAAAGATAAGAAACAAAGGGTAGGAATAAATGGTCAATTTTCAGAATGGAGAGAGGTAAAGAGTGGTGTCCCCCACGGGTCTGTACTGGGACCAGCTCTATTCAACATATTCATATATGATCTGGAAAAAGGTTAAACAGTGAGGTGAAAACATTTGCAGATGATACAAAACTACTCAAGATAGTTAAATCTCAGGCAGACTGTGAAGAGCTACAAAAGGATCTCTCAAAATTAGGTGACTGGGCAACAAAATGGTAGATGAAATTCAATCCTGTTAAATGCAAAGTAATACACATTGGAAAATGTAATCCCAACTATACATATAAAATGATGGGGTCTAAATTAGCTGTTACCTCTCAAGAAAGATCTTGGAGTCCTTGTGGATAGTTCTCTGAGAACATCCACTCAATGTGTAGCGGCAGTCAAAAAAGCAAACAGAATGTTGGGCATCATTAGGAAAGGGATAGATAATAAGACAGAAAATATCACATTGCCTCTATATAAATCCATGGAACGCCCACATCTTGAATACTGTGCACAGATGTGGTCACTCTATCTCAAAAAAGATATATTGGAATTGGAAAAGGTTCAGAAAAGGGGACAAAAATGACCAGGGGTATGGAACGGCTTCCGTATGAGGAGAGATAAATAAGACTGGGATTTTTCAGCTTGGAAAAGAGATGACTATGGAGGGATATGATTGAGGTCTATAAAATCATGAGTGGTGTGGAGAAAGTAAATAAGGAAGTGTTATTTACTCCTCATAACACAAGAGCTAGGGTCACCAAATTAAATTAATAAGCAGCAGGTTTAAAACAAATAAAAGGAAGTATTTCTTCACACAACGCACAGTCAACCTGTGGAACTCTCTGCCAGAGGATGTTGTTAAGGCCAAGTCTATAACAGGGTTAAAAAAATAACTAGATAAATTCATGGAGGATAGGTCCATCAATAGCTATTAGCCAGGATGGACAGGGATGGTGTCCCTAGCCTCTGTTTGCCAGAAGGTGGGAATGAGCAACAGGGAATGGATCACTTGATGATTATCTGTTCTGTTCATTCCTTCTAGGGCACCTGGCATTGGCCACTGTTGGAAGACAGGATACTGGGCTAGATGGAACTTTGGTCTGACCTAGTATGGCCAGTCTTATGTACACAAATATTTAGTGCCTTCACCTGCAAACTAGACATTTCAAATCCTAGTGTAATAGGAATTTCAGAGTTAGCCACATCCTATTACTGAAAGTAATAATTGTTGGGATTCCCTCCAAGACCTCTTTCCACTTGGCTTCCCAAGAATTCAGTTTGACTCCAGACTTTGTCACTCAGGTATCTTCATTTGGCATACCGCAATGCTACACTGAGTTGATCAGGTTTAAACGCAGTGGGAATGGATGAAGGGTACAGAATAGCTCCAAAATTACACAGAAACTCTCTCCCTTTATATACATATCTCATTGCATTTACTATACATTGCATCACACATTTTTGGATTGGCTTGATTACTTTGAGCTGTCCATGCACTGTCCATCCTGACCTCCTCTACACTACCTCTTTACATTCCTTCCTTATCTTGTTTGCAGTAAATGGTTCCCTGGTTGTCCACCCTCTGACCCTGGCTGGCCCAGACATTCTGTCTTTTTAGCTTAATGATCTGTTTACCTCTAAAGTCTATCTTCAAGAAATGGAGCCTCCTTCCATGTGTTAATCACTCATGTCAGGCCAGGTCTCAGCTACATTCCTCTGCTTCTGTCTTTCTGTTTTATATTAGCATTCATATTCATCATATTTCTGTCTTTCTGTGCCCTCTTTTTTAAGTTCATTATTCAGCAACACATGCCTAAGACCGCAGTAATTGTAATTATTTGAACTACCATCAATATTAGACTTCAAGTAGGAACCAGGGGATGCAAGTTCATCTCCTCTAGTACAGCCCACCATGGTGTTTCCACTGCCTGAACACTAGCATCCCAATGATAACAATATCATTGCTTGGCTATTAGCTGGGCAATGGTCATGAACTGCTCTATTTTCCTTTGTATCAAATCAGTGATGTTAATGGACAAGGAATGAACGGGTGCAAAGAGATTGGTCACCAGTGATTCCCATTTGGTGTTGTCTGTCATGACCTCTGTCACATTCTCCTTCATCTTCACATTTGGCCATAGGTCATGGGTCCCAATCTGAGTCAGAGAGGTGAGGTTCAGACAAAATCCATCCAGTGTCCCACCATGGTTTTGTCTCCACTGAAAAGTTGTGGCATCCCAGAGCACAAACTGTGTCCCCAAGCCGTACCACCTCCTTCACTCTCTCTTTAAAGACTAGTTGGACCCAAGCTCCCTTGCTTGTGGGAGGTTCATTCGGGCTGAGCACTCACAGAACCATCTGTGCTTGATTTGTTTACAGCAGACTGTGTCTATTTCATCTTCACACTGGGATAATGTTGTTTATAGGTCCCATTCTCTATTATACTGTTAACTGTTAACATATACCATACATACTCTTAACATATACCAATCTTTTAGGATTCCTGGCCTGTCCATCTAGGAATAGCAATCACAATTGTCACAGCTGAATTATTAATTTCATGTGGTGCCCAAGATACAGGACCTTTTAGCCTCGCAAATTGCAAATTTTCCTTCCCGATATTCTTAATTCCCATATCCATTAGCGTGGTTCAGATAAGTGTGCTGTTTAACATTCAGTCTGTTTTATTTCTTCTATTCCCTCCATTAGACGCATACCAAGTTTGGTACCATATATGCAGCATGCAATATTCAATGATTCAATCACAGTATTCACAGATATATTAATCCATTTTAATGTTTGTGCAATGGAGTGCATTAATAGTTAATGCCTCCTGCTGCAAGGTTAAAGTACTAATCCTTCCTCCCTTTTTAATGGCTCAACCTAAACTATCAGTTATCAAGTTAATTTTAAGGTTCAATTCCTTTAGATCTGCATAATTCCATAGAGAGACCCCCCAACTCCAGTGCTACACACATGGTGCCACTGTGTCCCTTTTGGCTCTACGATTTTTGTGTACTTCTTGGAATATGCCTCCCACCAGATCCTCCCATAATAAATGTGTGTCCTGATATTATTGGTAAACTTTTTTTTTTTTAAACATAGGGCTGGGCAGGTTCCAGTCAACCTGTGTTTTGTACAGCCTAAAATATATCTACTACCACTATTTCATGAGTGAGGTATTTAAAAATACCATTTTCTAGCTATGGAGCAGTGATTGGATAAAATAGAGGGGGGATGTTGAGCCCTGTGGAGGGAGAACAGTGCGGATATGCATAGGAGGCTGTGGAACCATAGGCTCACTGTTTCAAACCACCCTCCACCAAAGCAGTGAAAAAGAAATGATAATGTCAACTATCCATCTGAGTCCAATGTCAGTACAATTAGTGTATATAAGAACATCCAAAGTTCTGAAATTCTAGTGCATCCTATAGTTCCTTAAGTCCATATCAACCACCTGGACTTCATTAGCCATCTTGACATTCCGGACCCACAAGAACTGGAGTCAGAGAGTCCCGACAGCTGCAGGTTTTTGCCAGTCACAGAACATAATTCGTATGCCCTGTAGGTAGCCAGATAGCAGGCCCCCTGAAACCTACACATGGCAAGGTAAATCACCTCTCGTCACTATGATCTTAAGCATGGTGCCAGAGGGGTTTACCACAAGACCAGATGAACATTCATCTTCTGAGGCTTGTCAACATCTTTGGCTTTCTACTTGGATAGGAGGAGTGATCTGAACAGCTGTAAAAATTCACCACAGAACTAATGCCACACCAAACCACAAGAGTGTGTCCAATGTTGGAAGCCACCACCACTGCATGGATGCAGATCTGCAAGACAAAGAGGAAAGAAACCATTTCTAAATTCTCTCTTTTACTGAACTTTGTGAATTTTGAGCTGGCTTGCATGAACTCAACTCCGCCCTTTACTTCCCAGGTCTACCAAGCATACAGAGGGACCAAACTGATCCAGTATCACACATGGACCATACCTCTTTGCCTTTGGGAAAGTGTAGTAAAGATCTAAATCGTGGATCATGAATTTAGATCCTACTTGATGTTCAGTTAGATCTCCTTTTGCATCGAACCATGTCTTGGCCTTCTGTACTTCTGCCTCATCGGTTACCACCAAGCTCTTTTAGACCTGTAAAATTTGCATCTGCCAGTCCTGTACCTGGGCTTCCGATAGAGCTACTGTAGCCAGATGGGCTGGAACTGGGTTAATCCCGTCCTCCCACCGTGTCATTTGTCTTCCCATCAAGACCTTGTAGGGGCAAAAGCCTGTGCATCTGCACTCCCTAGCTCTGATATGCATTAGTACTAGTGGTAACACTTCATCCCAATTGCTGTCTGTAGCATTAACCCTTTTTTGAGTTCAGATTTTATGGTTCTGTTCATTCACTCAACCTGTCCTGGTGCTGCTAGATGACATGGGAATGTGGAACTTCTCACTGATGTCCAGCACAGTGCACACTTCTTTGACAACAGACCTCACAAAGCTGCTCCCATTGACTAAGAATCACCTTAGAGACCCTTTTCTGCAGGACAAATTGTACACCAGTTTTTTGCTGTAGTTAGGGCAGTCATATTCTTGGTGGGGAAGGCCTCAATCTAATCAGAAAAAGCACCCACAACCACTAGCACATATTTATTACCTCTTGGGCTTAAGGGTAACTCCCCAGTATAGTCCATTTGAATTCTTTCCAAGGACCTCTGGGTGCCTGTCTCATAAGAGCTCCCATATGATTTCTGTTAGCTGATTGTGTCTGGCACAGATTAGGCAGGCATCAAGATGCTCCTTTAGGTCCCTTTACCATTTGGGCCACAACCCCCAGCTTTGCCAACCTATTTCTGGCCTCTGCCAGTTTGGGGTGGCCACCCCACGCACCCATAATAGCAGATCTTTTCACATATCCTGTGGTACCACCTATACCAAACCATTTTCTGATTTTACACGTAAGAATCTGTGCTCTATTACTAAATCCTGACCTGCTACTTTCACTTCCTTGCAGCATGCTTGCTCCCAAAGTGATCCTAGCTCCAAATCCTGTTTCTGAATGTTTTGTAGCCACTCTGCTATAGCTTGTGTTTGTTGCTGACCTCAAGTCAAGTGAGCACTGCTACCGGGGTTGCTTCCAAAGCGGTCTCCCAAGGCCAAGGTGACTCAGTAACTGCTGCATCCTTGGTGGCTAGGTTGGCTTTTTTTCCTGTGCACCTCAATTTTAACCAAAATCAGCCAACATTTGCCACATACTACTGAATTTGATCTCTCCTCCATCAGTAGCCCAGTACTACTTCTGAGCCCACCAAGCTAACATTCATACAGCAACCCTGAACACTCAATCTGAGTCCAGAACTATGATAAGTTTAGAGAGATCCCTTTTCTTCCATCAACACACCAATAACTGCTGCCACTTCTCCATACTGAGCCGATTTACCGGCATTTATATTGTAAAGTGTTTATAATTATTCCATCCCTCAGTTTTACTGCTGCTAGACCTCCTTTCCTCTGTCCTTCTGCAGATAGATGGCAGTATGTACATCAAAGCGCCTCTTCCTCTTGAACTCTGCCAGCATAAAGTTCTTTTAAAAGATTGGATATCCAGTGCTAGAGGGGCTGACCTCACACTCATGTAGCATCCCTCCTATGCAAATTCCTGCAATCCATTCCATTGGTTCCATAAGCTGAACAGCCTCCATATTTTCTCCTTGCAAAGCCAGAGTCCATTTCTAAATTCTTTCATTACTCACTTGCCCAGCTGATATGTTTCCTCCTAGAACTACCTTAAGGGGAGTATGCTGGCTGACTATAAACATGTTTTGGCTTCCCACCAAGTTTTTGTGCTTGATAATAGCCCAGTATGCTGCCAAGATTATTTTCTCACACCAGTTATACTTTAGTTCCACACTCTGCAGCAGTCAGGAGGCAAATGCCACCGGCTGATCCTGATCTCCATATTTCTGCATCAACACAACCCCTATACTGTTTGGAGTTAGACTTTTTAATGCACCCAGTGTTACTTTCATCCGGACGAGTCAGTACAGAGTGCCCCAAAAGCCTATTCGGCTCAGCCACTTTTTCAGTGTGCTCTTCCTGCCAGTCCCAATGAGGTGCCATTACCAATTCATACAGTGGACTTGCTGGGGAGAAAACTCCCTGCAAAATCCTGTTATTCCAAACAAAGATTGTGGAACCTGTTTGTCTGTGGAGATGGGCAGTTTGGAGATTAACTCTGCTCTCTGGTGGTCTGTACTTCGCCCTTCCTCATCTATGACACTCCCAAGAAAGTCACCTCTTCCTTGCCAACTGTGATTATTTCCACTATTCACTTTTAATCCTGACAACTGCAGACACTGCAAAGCCTCAAACAAAACCTGTTTATGTTCCTCTTCTATAGGGGATTGAATTAGTATTTCATCAATGTACTGGATGAGTCTGTCTGGCTGAGGGAAGTCCCAGAGTCCATGCTCACGTGAAGCAGTGTAAATGGTGAGGGAATCCTTGCCCTCACGCATGTAAAAGCCATCCTGTACTGACACTCTGGGACTAGGGGGAGGGACCAGAACCGATTACTAATGTTCAGCGCGGAAAACCACTTCATTCTATGAGAGATTTTTGTAGTCATCTCAGGATAAGCCATAAAGGTGCCACAGATTTTGCCCTATAGTTTACGCTCCAATAGTCTATGGTCAACCTCCATCCCGCTTCTGGCTTCTGCATTGGCCAGGCTGTGGAATTACACACTGAGGACACTGGCTTTATCACACCTTGCTCTAACAATACCTCCACTATCTCCTGAATTGGACTGAAGGACTCCTTAGGTACTGGATATTGACTCTGACATGGTCTCCACTAGTTGGGGTACCCAAGCAGGTGTGTCCTGTTCATATCTCAGAGCAATTTCTTATGCATTGGGCATGACACCTTTTTCCACATTCCCCCAAAGCACCATATTGGTCAAATCCACCACTAATTTCATTTCCACTAACACATGAATCCCTAGAATTTCTTCTTGTGAATTTACTACCATGTCACACTCTTCATATTCCTATAATACTTGTTTCCTTTTCCCTAACCTGAACTGGACAAGTTACTCCAGTAACTTCCTGAATCTCCCTTCCTCAGTCCTTTTTGGCAAGTTCCCTGTCATGGTTATTGCTACCCCACTGTCTAGTAACATGTTCTCTTCCACCCCAACTATAGAGATGTTTACCATGGGACATGCCAGCCATCCTCTAAAAGAGGTGCTACGAGAGACAGCTGGGATGCAAGGGTCTGGCAGCCCTATTGGGTGCTCACCAGACTGGCTACCCTGCAGAGCTTTCAATCTCTTCACTTCCTCCTCCAGTTCCTCCTCCTCTTTCTTAAGCTGCCCAAATGGCAGCCAGAGTCTTCGATGTTCCTGATCTACTTGTCCCTTTCCAAAAAGTCCCTTGTCCCTAGGGCTGGATTCCACTTGGAAAATCTTGGCTTCTGCCACCAACACTGTGGATTTATATGTGGCCCCCACCAGTGCTCTCCTCTGGACAACAGACTGTACAACTTAGAAGGATTAAGGTCAAATTGTAAAACACGATCTTTGCACTCTGCGGACAGCACAACTAACAACATGTCAATGGGTGTTCTCTCTCCTGAGGCTAGTAAATATGCATATTAGGCTTCTGTAGATTCCACCACTGAAGGAGGCGATCTGCTAGTTCACTCAGACCCTCCTTTGGGAAGAACTTCATATTAAACAATCACCTCGGCTTGAGCTGATCTTAAATTGTAAAGCACCCATGCCAACTGTGCCCCTAAAACTGACTCCTCCAGGGTATGCTCTATGACCCATGTCCACAAACTTCCCCAAGATTTCTGCAATACTGTCTCCGAATTCTGCATAGCTAAGTGGTTCATATCTTTCAAGGCCAGTCCTTTAAAAAACACTGAGTATATCTATTCCAATCATCCCTCTACTGCACAAGCATGTCCCATAGCTACACTGCAAATTGGGAAAACCCTGCTGGGTCCCATCTCCCATCACGCTGGCACTGCCACAACTAGTCCTGTAAATTTGCTACTTGTTTCATGAGCTGGTCTTGTTCCTCCTTAATGACTCACAGCTTTCATTCTTCTCCAAACATGTCTTGTTGGATTGTATTGCATGTACCTTGTATATTTATTTCCTTTTCCAATTTGTGGACCTGAATTTTTAAGTCCTTCAGTTGTTTATCCAAGGCTTGGATTCCCAATATTAAGCCTTGTAACAGAGTCTTTTGCTTGTCTGTTTTACATTTCTTACCCAGCACTAGGTGTTGGAATTCCTTTTCCACTCAGTTCCAGTCTCCCCCAAACACATCTCTGGGGAGTCCATAGGGGCCTCTTTTGGATACAACCCACCCCTCCAGTGCTCTGGCAACTTCAAATTTAAACCCTTCTAATGCCATTGCAAACCTTGACACGTATAATAAACTATACATTACCTGCTCCAGATGAATGGATCCAGGTAGAGGCATGGCACCACTGTGTTGGGATTCCCTCCGACACCTCTTTCCATTTAGCCAAGAATTCTGTTTGACTCCAGACTGTGTCACTCAGGTATCTTTACTTGGCATACAGCAACACTACATTGCATTTGAATCTGATCAGTTCAGCAGGGATGGATGCAGGATACATAACAGCTCCAAAGTTATACAGAAAGCCTCTCCCTTTATATGCATTACATATCTCATGGCATTTACTATACATTGCATCACACATTTTTGGATTGACTTGGTTACTTTGCAAAAACCAATTGCTGTGCAGCATATACTGTCCATGTGCGATCTCCTCTTTACCACCTCTCTACATTCCTATCTTATCTTGTTCATCATCATTTTGCTTGTAGTAAATTGTTCCCTGGGTGTCCTCCTTCTTATCTTGACTGGTCCAGACATTCTGTCTTTTTAGCCTAATGATCTGTTTACCTCCAAAGTCTACCTTCAAGAAATGGGGCCTCCTTCCATGTGTTAATAACTCATGTCAGGCCAAGCCTCAGCTACAACAACAGGAAAAAACTTATATTTGTAGAGAGGGGAAGTATAAGGATTCAGAGCAGTCTTTAGAGCACAAAACTAGAAGCCCAATTCTGTAACCCTTTACCTACACTTATTCTTTAATCAAACTAGAAATCCCATTGAGTTTAAGGGTTTCAGGATCAGGCTCTAAGGGAAGATCACAAACAAAGGCTTATTTAAGAGACCCTTTCCACAAGCAGGTAAACAAATATATCAAAGACGAAGAAGTGTTTTCTGTTTATGATATTTACTTAAAGCCTGCAAAACCTTCTGGTCAGCCCAATCCAGTTAGTACAGGTACTGCAGAAGAAATAGATTTTGACACAGGGTAGAAGGTAGTTATAGCTTGCAATTAAAAGGCTCTCGCATTGTATTTGTGAAATTCTCCAGGGAAAATGGACAGACTTGTAACTTCCTGTAATAGGGGCACTCATCTCTTGAGTGCTGAGTGTGAAACTGCAATCCTTTTCTCACTCCAGGCACCCCCCGCAGTCTGCCAGCCAACCTTGGCAGGTCTTCAGCAGCTTGTGCCTCCGGTCAACTCATTAAATCTAAATGAAGCCCTTCTGCAGTAGCAAAGTGTACAATAACTAACAGTCTATTTGCTCTCGCTAGGGTCTTGAGCCCCAGCTCTGGGCCCATTAAATTCAGCCCTTTGTTCTGGAGCCAAAACAAGGCCTATCCCTTTCTTGGGATTTACACCACTTTACCTGTGGCTCTTAGAGCAACCTAGGATCACCCACTACTCTGGGTTCTAAACCAAGAATCCTATAAACAGCAGCCATGTACTACTTACTCCAATCTGTGGCTACTATTTTCCTGGGTCTCTTCCTAGTACCGGGCCCCTTTTATCTCCAGCCCTATTTCAGGGCCAGCATCCTCTGGTCTGCTCTCTCTTCTTCACTCCGTTGGTCCAACTAGGAACTGACGTGTTAAGGCTCTGCAGGCTCTTTTTTCTAAGCCTGCTGGGCTCTGATTAGCTGCTTCTGTGAGGTTTCTCTAAGCAGGCCTGGAAGACCCATCTTTGCTGTTCCTTTCCTGTTACTTCACTGCTTCCTGGGGTGGCATGTAGTAGGACTGTAGGGTCTCCCTTAGTGAGCTGCAGAGGCCAGATACACCCCGTCACATACTTTCTCCTACAGAAAGGAGTTGGGTTGGTGGTTCAGTCTGAAGGTAACATTCTCTCTTTTCCAGGCTTTGCCCTGCTTCCTCAGGGTCTTCTCTCTCAGACCTCTCTGCCTGGAAAGCTTTTGCAATTTAGGCTCCCTGGGAGTTGCCCTGCTCTGGAGCCAACATGCATCAAAAGGTGGGTTTGACCAAAGTTACCCTTTAACTATGTTCTCTAGCCGGGGACACTTTTTGTTTAGCTATTACAAGGAAGTCAGCCAGGTTCTTGGCAATACCCTTATCTTCCTCAGAGAAATATGAAGTGATGAAAGCCTGGAGCTCCCCCATTATAGGTACCCCATACAGTGCACATGGCATGCTGTAATTTATGATGTGCCGAGCGTTCAGCTGGCTGAAGCTCTTTTTCATCTCTAGAGTGGTTAACAGAATTGGGATTTCACTAGCAAGAAACTTTTCTGCTGTGGCCTCCTAAGCTGGAGAGGAACCTCCCTGGATGCACTTGCATGTACAACCTTCAGAGATAAGGCTCTCGCAAGCTACATTTAGATCACTTTCAGAGTTTCCAAAAACCAGGGATTGTACTGTTTTGCTCACTGCTTGGAGCATCTGGCTTAGGAATACCTGCTTTTGTTCTTTCTGTACCAGTGCTATTTTATGGATGAAATTCAGTATATCGGGATCACTTTTATCTTCCTTTTTCCTCTGGCTATAGCTCTTCTTTTTAGCAGGAGTCCAGTTGTGGCTTTAGCTTGCAGCTTCATTGTGAGCTCACATCATTCGGTCTATAGCAGGGCAGCTCTTAATTACAACTGGCTCATGTCCCTTTGGGCTCAAACCATCTTCCTGTTGTAGTGGTTGCACCCTACACAATTCCAACTCTTTTCAAAGGATGAGCTACGTCAGCCTTCAGGCTTTCCCACTCTTTATCTTTAACCCGCTAGACTTCAACCCTGACTAGACCTAAAGCAAATTGTGGAGCTAAGTCAGCAACTTCTGCAGCAAACACTGCTGTTCCCCAGTCTCTTTTTCAATTATGAGATGGGTCCTGTTCCCACTGCACTGCTTGGGCTAAGATCTCGTCCCCTGAGGAGCACATCTCTTTGAGTTCCTACAAGGCCTTGACCTTTTGGACCTGAAGGATGTTGAATTGAGACACGACTTCCTGTTTGACCTTATCACCTGCAGTGACCCAATCTTCTACTTTTCTCCACTCCAGGAGGGGTTGGATAGCTGTAAAGGCTACTGACATTGTTGGAGCTTCTACAGTCAACAGCGGCTTGGTACTGGCAGCTGTTGATACCAAGTCCTTCACTGGGCGGTGAATCCATATCCTCACACTATTTTCCCGGCTGCTCAAATCCTTACCCTGCTCCTTGTGGGGATGTAAGCTTCCTGGTCAACTATCACCCTGCTTTCCACTTCAAGTCCATACTTGTGTGTTTAATCACACCTCTCTGCCTTCTTCTGGACCATCATCCTCTGTCCTCTCAATTCCTCAAATTTGTTTCAGAAAGTGGTTGCTGGCTCAGATGACTTCTCATAGCTGAACGCTGAAGTCATCCCATTGTCCTATGAGCATCACCTTCTTGCTCTGTTGTTGCTGAAGCTTGCAGCACTAAGTTCTGATCTTGCAGACTCCTCTGATGTGCTTCCAAGATCTGGATCTGGTCCCAGAGAGCTTGTAGAACTATCTTGTGTTCTTTATGGTGGCTCTGTATCTGGTCCTACATCTCGGAGATATTCTGCAAAACTGTCTGTAAATCCTGATGTAACTTCATGTTACAAAGCTGCACAGATGTCAGCACCAAATCTTTGCTCTGCTAGATCACCTCCATCTTTGCCCCGCTGTCAATTTAAAGAGTTTTCTTCTCCATCTGTTGTTGCCTGCAACTCTTCTGATTCTCCTTTAACTCCTCGGTGAGCTTGTCTAGCTGTTCTTGGAACTGGGAGGTCTTAGTCTGCTTCGCTACCTGCAGACTTTGCAGTTGCTCCTTTAGCAGCCTCTTTTCTTCATCTCCCATTTTAGACCCATCTCCATGAGTAGCTGCTTGACTGAGGAGGGACTGGTGTCTGGATCCTGACATTGGGCTGGATCTCTCAGTCACTTCTAAAGCTTGTTAGCTCTCTTTTATTCCAGCTGCAGCAGTAGCTTCAAATTCTTTTGCATGGCACTCTATTGTCCATCCACAGAGTCTTGGCTGGTTGATGACATCTGTCATCTAGTTCCCTGTTCCCCTTAGCTGTCTGGTGGCCATCAGCCTGGCATTTCTTGGACTCTGAATCCCATAGCTGTTTTAGCAGCACTACCTTCGCCTCCGAAGCAGCGAGGGAAGATCTGATTTGAATACCATCATACCTCCTCTCTGCCTAGACTGTATAATTGTACTAAACGGATCATCTCAAGTTGTGCTATGGCTTTGACCGTCTTCAATTCGAACTATCCCAATCTCGGAGCTCTGTTTTCCTTCTAAAATAGGGGTTCCCTGGCCTTGTGTTCCCCTACCATGATTGGTCCCTCCTAGTAAGGCTGTGTTGGGCCCTTGTCACCTTTTTCAGGTGTTCTATTAAATGACTGGAGTATTTTAAACATCTGTCTACACACCCTTAACTGTTGCTTCTTGACTGCTACCCTATGCTTTCTGCTGAGGAAGACCCTGTTAAGACATACCGGGTCAGACAAAGGTCCATTTAGCCCAGCATCCTGTCTTCCAACCAGTGGCAAATGCCAGATGCTTCAGAGGTAATGAATGGATCAGGTAACCATCAAGTGATCCATCCCCCATTCCAAGCTTCTGGCAAACCAAGGCTAGGGACACTTCAGAGCATGCAATTGTATCCCTGACCATGTTGGCTAACAGCCATTGATGGGTCTATCCTCCATGAGCTTATCTAATTCTTTTTTGAAACCAGTTATGCTTCTGGCATTCACAACATCCCCTGGCAATGTGTTCCACAGGCTGACCTTGCATTGCGTGAAGAAGTACTTAGGTTTGTCTTAAACCTTTGCCTATTAATTTCAGTGGGTGACCCATGGCTCTTGTGTTATGCGAAGGCGTAAATAACACTCCTCTATTTACTTTCTCCACACAATTCATGATTTCATAGACCTCCACCATATCCCATTTTTCTAAGCTGAGCAGTCTCAGTCTTTTTAATCTCTCCTCATATGGAGATTGTTCCATGCCCTTCGCTGTACTTTTTCCAATTCCAATATATCTTGTTTGCGATGGGGCAACCCGAACTATATGCAGTATTCACTATGCGGGCATACAATGGATTACTATAGTGGCATTATGGTATTTTCTGTCTTATTATCTATCCCAGGGGTAGGCAACCTATGGCATGGGTGCCGAAGGCGGCACGCGAGCTGATTTTCAGTGACACTCACACTGCCTGGGTCCTGGCCACTGGTCTGGGAGGCTCTGCATTTTATTTAATTTTAAATGAAGCTTCTTAAACATTTTAAAAACCTTATTTACCCTACATACAACAATAGTTTAGTTATATAGTATAGACTTATAGAAAGAGCCCTTCTAAGAACGTTAAATGTGTTACTGGCAGGCGAAACCTTAAATCAGAGTGAATAAATGAAGACTCAGCACACTACTTCTGAAAGGTTGCCGACCCCTGATCTATCCCTTTCCTAATGGCTCATAACATTGTTAGCTTTTTGACTGCCACTGCACATTGAGCAGATGTTTTCAGATAATTATTCACGATCACACTAAGATCTTTGAGTGGTGACATAATTTAGACCCCATCCTTTGTGTGTACAGTTGGGATTACGTTTTCCAGTGTGAGTTACTTTGCATTTATCAACATTGAATTTCACCTGCCAATGTGTTGCCCCTTACCCAGTTTTGTGAGATCCCTTTGTAACTCTTCACAGTCAGATTTGGACTTAACTATCCCAAGTAATCCTGTACTGTCTGCAAATTTTGCCACCTCCTCTATTTATCCTTGTCCAGATCATTTACGAATATGTTGAACTGCACAGGTCCCGGTACAGATCCTTGGGGGATCCCACTATTTACCTCCCTCCTCTGTGAAAAATGACCATTAATTCATACCCATGTTTCCTATCCTTTACCCAGTTACTGATCCATGAGAAGACCTTCCCTCTTATCTCATGATTGCTTACTCTGCTTAAGAGCCTTTGGTGTAGGACTTTATAAAAGGTTTTCTGAAAGTCCAAGCACACTATCTCAACTGGATCACCCTTGTACACACAGTTTCCCAACAAATCATGTCCATCTATGTGTCTGATAATTCTATTCTTTAATATAGTTTCAACCAACTTATTTCCCTGGTACTGAAGTTAGGTTTACTGGCCTGAAATTGCCAGGATCACCTCTGGAACCTTTTAAAAAAATGGTGTCACATTAGCTATCCTCTAGTCATCTGGTACAGAAGCTGATTGTAAGTGATAGGTTACATACCACATGTTGTAGTTCTGCAATTTCATATTTGAGCTTTTCAGAACTCTTGGGGGAACTCCATTTGGTTCTCATGACATATTACACTTTATGAATTTGTTTCAAAACCTCCTCTACTGACACCTCAACATGGGACAGTTCCTGGAATTTGTTATTCAAACAGAATGATGCAAGTCTGGGAATCTCCCTCATATCTTCTGCAGTGAAGACCATTTATAGATCTGGGATATCAGACATCTCATACATGATGCAGTTAAATGCTTACCCTTGTCTCTTCATCCTACCTTGATGGGATAGAGATTTGAATCCCACTTCTAGCACAAAGTTGTAACCAGGGCATTCATTGCCTGATCACCTCCTAGTAGCTAGGTGTGGTAATGCAGTCCTTTTCTCATCTCTGGCACCCCCTGAAGACTATAGTTGACTTAGGCAGGTCTTCAGGGGCTTGGTCCTCCAGCCAGGTCACAAAGTACAAAGAAGCCCTTTCTGTGGTACTAAAGAATCCAATAACAAACAGTCTATTTGCCCTCACTAGGGTCTTCAGCCCTAGCTCTGGGTGCTATAAATTCAGCCCTTTGTTTGGGATCCAAAACAAGGCCGGTCCTCTACTTGGGGTTTACACCACTTTACCTGTGGCTGTTAGGGGAACCTGGGCTCACTCACTGCTCAAGGTTCCATCTCAGGGACCTGATGAACAGAAGCCACGCACTACTTACTCCAATCTGTTGCTGGCTTTTCCCTGGGCCTTTTCCTACTGGGCCCCTTTTATCTTCAACCTTATCTCAGGCCCAGTTCCCTCAGGTTCTTCACTACCTCCAAGCAAGAGAGGAGCACCTTTTTTCACTCCTCTGATCTCAGCCAGGAACTGACCTGCTAATGTCCTGCAGCTTCTTTTAGTTAAGGCTACTGGATTCTGATTCACTGCTTCCATGAGGTTTCTTTAGGTAGACCTGGAGGACCCACCTTTACTGTTCCTTTCCTGTCACTTCACTGCTTCCTGGGTAGGGATGTATAGGACTTCAGGGCTACCCGCATGGAGCTGCAAAGGCCAGATACACCTCAGCACACTTCCAAAAAGACTTCAATTTCAAGAATGGAATAATAAGCCTTATAGTAAACCATTTGGAAGGGGAAAGAATAAAATAATTACATCCTGGAGTAACATACACATAAACCTTGGACTTTGTTAAGCCCATATCTTACTTGCACTCAGATTTTAAAATTTTTTTTATTGGAACAAATGGTGTGGAAATGCCCTGAAAACAGAAGTGGGTAAGAAAAGAGATGTATATGCTAGATATTGGTGGCTATGTTGCAGCATCTCTTTGCAAATCTATAGAAACCCTTCTACATGAATACACTGGTTGGGGCTCCACAGATCTAAGTAATAAATAGCCACTCTATGCAGCCTGCTCCTCGGGCAACTTGGCTGAAATATCGCAAAGCTGTAAAGTTTTGATCTAGACTTGGGTCTGAACTTCTCCATAGTCTGGGGATGTTTGGGTCCAGCTTTTGGTTGGAGCCCATTTCTACTAAAGAGCAGTATTTGACACATGGGATGAAATCCTGGCCCTTCTGAAATGAATAGAACTGCCCAACTAAAGAAGCAAAATATATATTTAAGTAAGTTTTAACATAACTACACATCTACTCACCACTTATATACCTCTGTTCTGCCACGTCTGTGATACTTAGCAAATCTCCTCCTTGTGTCTGACATGCAACACGTGCCTCATTCCAAGAAAGAACAGAAAAAAGATTGAACTGATAGCAAATTTGGGTGTCAGGGTTCTTCTCCCAAAAAATATCACTACCAGGCTCTGTGTGAAAATCAGTTAAAAACAATATGATGCAACAAAACAATTACAGAGAACATTATAATATAACAATCTAGTTAATGTTGAACACAAAGTGGAAATGCTATTGAAGCATGAGTCTGAACTCATTTTCAATGTTTAGTGTTAAAAGCACACAAGGAAATAGGATGCTATATGAATTTTAAAAGTTTAAAAATTTTCACCACTGTAAATGAACTGTTCAGCCTTTCACAAAGTTAGTGAGTACTAGCGGGAAGGTCCTCACCTGGTGTAAATTGTCATAGCTTCACTGCAGTCAGAGCTATGACAATTTGCACCAGCTCCTAGAAGCTTAATGGTGAAACTAACTCACAGTGAATTTTGTAGGAACAGGGCAAACCCCGATCCCCACAGCCAGAAGGGATAGGCAATTACATCTCCCCTTACCCAGTGCCCAAGAAGACATCTGTTAAGGGATGAACACATTATGAACAATTAATAAAGGCAAGGCTGGTAGTACTGCTTATTAAGATATCCTGACATTTCCCCATTACAAAACCCTGTTTTTAGCTGCTTATAACTTTGCTGAACTCTAACCATTTGGGCTGCAATTTTCCACCTTGCTTGTCTGTCTCAGGCAGAATTTTTTTGGGGGGGAAATTTGCCCAAAATAGCTCAGCTGTTTCCGAGAACATAGGTAGGGGAAAATATGTTGATTACCAACGTTAAGAAATTCTGGAGACCTTTTCCTTCAAAATGCTCTTTGGAGCAGGGACTTGAAATTTGGCAGTGGGTGGTCTTGGGTGTCATGATGTGTCTTTTGCTGTTTGTGATGGGGCAGCTGCCCCACACTATCAGAAAGGGGGTTAAAAGCAGCCCTAGCGAAGCTGCACCAGAGGCAGCCAATTAGAAAAGGTCTGAGGGGAGCAGCCAGTCATGGCCTGGCAGGCTCATAGAAGAAGGGTTGCAGGGCAGAGCAGAAGGAGTCACTCCCTGGAGCTTAAGGAGGGAGGTAGACTAGCTGCCTTGCAGGCTGAGGGCAGCAAGCACCCTGGACGTAGCAGTGCTGGAGGCTGAGGCCCTGAGGCTAGGGCAAAGAGGGTGCTGGGGCCACGGGGAAGTGGCCCAGGGAGATCCACAGAGGAGTCAGAGGGGATGCAGTAACTGGCCGCTATCTATAGGGTCCCTGAGCCGGGACCCATAGTCAGCGGAGGCTCCAGGCACCAGCACTCCAAGCACGTGCCTGGGGCAGCAAACCATGGGGCACAGGGTCCTGCCAATCCCTGTGAGGGCGGCAGGCAGGCAGCCTTCGGTGGTGTGCCGGCGGGAGGTCCACCGGTCCCGCGGATTTGGCGGCAATTCGGCAGTGAGTACGTGGAAGCCATGGGACCAGCGGACCTCCCACAGGCAAGCCGCCGAATCCGTGGGCCTGGGTCCCTCCCACCCTGCTCCTTGCCACTGGTGAAGTGGCTAAACAGTAGACTGCACTTGCCACAGAGGAAGTGGCTGGACAGTGGACTGCAGCTCCCCCCGGAAGGGCGGAGAACCAAGTGCCAAATACTGAGCCTGTTAAAGGCAGTGTGTGACCAAAAGCAGCTTTAAAAGGTGTACTGTAGTCAAAAACAGTAGAGGCCCTGTACAGAATGAATCATCATTCACTGCATGCTGTGGAGAAAGTCTCCATAGATCATCTGGATGGGTGGGCTGGTAGAAAGGCAAGGGTACAGTCAGGGGAGGTCAGTGGACATCTCTTGTATTCATATTTTGCTCTAGGGATCTGGGTCTCAGAGATAAGCATAAAGAATTATAGTAATGGCTATAATTTTTTGAAGAAACATCCATACTAATGGAATGGCAAGGATCTTGCAATTAATAAAACAGCCTGCTCTCCTTGAACTAGTGTATGACATCAGACAAACTTTTATTTACAAAACAGAGAAGAAAGGCAGTACATACCAGCATTTGGGCAAAACCCCCATTTTTCATCTTGTTCATACCGACTTGTTGTGGCACACCAGTAAAATTCCCTGCTTTCTCTGGTGCATTCGTAGTACCATTTGTTCTTATATTTAAATGGAAAAATACAAGGGAAACCAAGAGAATTTCCCAGCAGGGTATATGTTTCTACAATAAATAAAATAAAAGGAAATAGAAAAATCTGTATCAGTCAAATACTAGTTTCTTTTCTACTTTTTTTTTTTTAACTTTATATCACAGCAATGCTGTTATTAAGACTACAGCAGCATACCCTGCATCAGCAGAAGTTTATTTTTTAAAAATTCCAGTCAACCTAAGACTTTCAGGCAATTTTTCAAAACTGTGACCCTGATTTACTACTAAAAAAATGTATATGCAAAAAGTAATTATGCATACAAAATCTGCATTTGCAACTAATTGCACATAGAAATGTCCATGCAATTGCCTGGTCTGGATGCACAAATCCTTTTAGAGCATTTCAAGAGCAGGGCTTTGAACATCATATCCTTATTTGTACATAATTCAATGACAAACAAACCCCGAGAATCTTATGGATTTCTACTGTTCTTGAATTTTCCCTGTTTATTCCTCTGTTCTATAGTTCCTTGACAGTAGAATTTTAATCAGTGTATTTTACCAAAGGAAAAAAATATTTTACAGTGTGAACGGTAACAATCTGACTTTGGGGAAGAGTAACTAATGCTATTTGAATTCACTATAGTTTTGGTTAATGCCTTTACAAAACAAACAATCTAGATTTTTTTCCTACTATATTTTCATTAACAAAATATGGAAAAAATTAAGTACATCTGAAACCTGCGAAGAAGCTTTACCTCACTAAATAATTTATTAACTTCACAGTATTGCCCTTCAGTGTAGGGGCATTTTTAAAGCACCATAATTGTTTTTAGCATGAAACTAATATTTGTGAAAGGTGCTGGACTGATAGCCTGGAGATCAAAGTCCTCTGTCTACAGCTCAGGCATAGCATACACAGTTTTAGTTTCCCAGAGCTGATGGCAGTCTGTCTCAATAAAGGTGGGAGAGTAGTTTATTCACTATGAATCTCGTTTAAAGCCCAACAATGTTAATGGACAGTGTTAGACACATGGGAGATAGCTGTATTATTTTTATATTACACATACCTCATTCTATTTGATTGCTATCATGCTATCAGTCCTAAGTGATTTTTTGCACATCGGCAGGAACCCAAAATCAATGGCTGTAAGTAGCCAATTGCTGGTATTTAAACAATACAGGTGTCAATACCTTTGAAGATTTAGCCTCACCATGCTCTGATCATCAGGCTGGCTTAGCAACCCCAAGAGGGTGGGGGAATCCAAGTGGGGGAAAATGAAGCAAAGGATTTCGGATGGATTTAAGCCTCAGCCCTGAACCTCAGAGGGACACAGAAGGAGGTAGTGATCGCTGAGAAGACACTGATCTTCCTCTCCCAGATGTTGGGAATACAGGGATTCAGGCCTACCTAAATCTTGAGAGAAATGCTAAGCTTAAGTAAGATAATGTTTGTTTAGGCCTTTTTGTTGTTTTAAACCTTTTCTCTCTGATTGCTATGTTTCTATAAGTGAATAAATACTATTTTGTTTTAATGAAGCTGTTCTAACTCACTGCATTTTTATGCTGCTTACAGCTCCCAACAGGAAGTCTATCTCAGGGGCCAAACCTAGTTGGACCTGCTGAGCAAACATGGTTGGCAAAGTGGGATGCTGTAATTTGGAGAATCAGCCTAACATTGGGGTGAATTGCAGGAGAGAAGTGCAGGTGCTGGCCTTGTTACTTGAAAGAGGTCCTCATGGAGAGACCGAGTCAGGCGTCAAATGTACAGCTCGTGCTGGAAATGTGACAGTGACAATTTTATCTCTGTATCTTCATTTCTTTTTTATAAATGTTAACATATTTGGATGCTTGTATTGTCTATAAATATGGAAACCTATACTCTTTAGTTTATATGCAACATCCACCACTTAGCCAAAACACCAGATCAAAATACCCCTAAAATCTGAGCCTGGCTCCTGAAATTTGCTCTTGGTCCCTTTCTCTATAACAGGATAAACCAAAATACTGATCTCCATACCCCAGTGTTTCAGGTGTTCAAATCCAGACCTTGAGGTTGCCAGTCCTCATATTGCTACACTGTATTGTGACCTCTGGTCGATTTTGTATCGTAGGCTACGTCCAGACTACCCGCCGTATCAGCGGGTTAAAATCGATTGCTCGGGGATCGATATATCGCGTCTCATCTAGACGCGATATATCGATCCCCGAGCACGCTTATATCAATTCCGGAACTCCATCAACCCCAACGGAGTTGCGGAATCGACAGGGAGAGCCGCGAACATCGATCCCGCGTGGTGAGGACGGGTGAGTAATCCGATCTTAGATATTTGACTTCAGCTACGTTATTCACGTAGCTGAAGTTGCGTATCTAAGATAGATTTCCCCCCGTAGTGTGGACCAGCCCTTACAGACAGGAGCTATACCTTCACTAACTTGGTGAGGCCACTATTGCTGAGCTTGGTGGGGGCAATGGGGTGGCTCTACTGTTCTATTTGGGGGTCTTCCCTACTCAGAACAAAGAGGCACCAGGAAACTGCAGACAGTTGCTAGTGCTTCCACATGCTCAGAAATGTTCCTGTGCTGCCTGCAGTTCCCACTTTGGTAGCTGTGCTACAGAAGAGTGAAACTACAGGCTCAGGGGAGAACCTGAGCCACTTCCCCTGGAGGATGGAGATGGGAGGACAGCTGATGGAGCCTGAAAGGTAGGAGAAATAGGGTCTCCGGCTGGTTGGAGGAGGGCACTGGAATCTGCAGGGGTGATGAAGGCTGCTGGAGCCTTCAGGGGTTGGGGAGGGAACATGTGGCAGCTTGCTTGGGCTAGGAAGAAGGAGCTTCTGGACACTGCCAAGGAGCAAGAGGGTGCGACTGGAATTACCAAGAAGAGGGCAGACTGCAATTTACATAGGGAAAGGAAAGAAACTGGGAAAGGGAGTGTTGAGTGCTTAGGAAAGGTGAACAGGGGGTCAGAGAAGAAGAGAATGCTGGCCCAGGGATTAAGAGAGGGAAATATGGAGTCCATGTCAGGGGGAAGATAGAGAAATTCCCTCCTGATATTTGTGCACACACATTTTGTGTTTGAGCTTGACTTTTTCCTCTTGCATGCACTGAAATGGAGGGTGAGGGAAGGAATGATGGGATCTGTGAAGAATCTGAAAGTCAGCACCAGACTCAAAGTACTTCGTGCTTTTTTAAAAATCAAATCTCATGAATATTTGTAGTTTGCCTGAGGATTTTTAAAACCATAGGGCTTGTAATACTGGGATCCTGATCCAACTTGTGATGCTTTATAATACTGTAAAAAACAAACACACACACACACACACACAAACACACACCCTAATTTAAAGACTCAGCATGATGCAGGTCAGGAATGATCATGAAATTGATAAGTTATGTCTCACCCTGCTTCAGAGAACCTGTACAAAATTCTAATGGCACTGTGGATGGAGACTTATTTTTACCTTGAAATGGATGTTCACAAAGATCTTCATCATAGGACATGTACTGCTTCCACTGGTGATTAGTGTTTCTTTTTGCCACAATGTGTTTGCCATTTTCAGCTGCTAGTTTGTATTCTGATGCACCAACCAAGAGCTTTCCATTACAGTTCCACCATAATGAATGCTGAGCAGAATCACATTCTAACAGGCTTAATGGTTGCTCTTCATTACTGATGTTCAGTCCTAGACAAGTGCTTCTGCCTATGTTGAAAAGATGACGTTTCGATACCCATTTCCACAACATATATTTGGAAAGTTGACTGCAGTCTTCAAGAACAAGTCTAAATGTATCTGCTTTAATGCACAGGTTGAGATGTTCACTTTGGATGATAAACATCCCTTTGTCTGGGGAAAAAAGAAGTTTCAGTTCATGATACTTTTTTGCAGATTATTATACAGGACCAGGGCCTTAGTTTTGACCATTTGAATTAAAACATGCTTAACTTTTACAAAGAACTTTGAAATTATCTTTCAAATTACATGTAAAATATTAAAAACAACTGGTACTCCAAAGACAAGAAGACTGTTCCAAATTGGTGCTGGCATAAAAAAAATGCATTAAGCTCTCAGCGATCCTTCATAGCCCAATGCAAAAAAATCCCACCCTTTTATTTAAGGCTAGTACTTCTGAAGTCACTCTTTCTTGTTTCTGTTTAAGTATCCAGCATTGTGACACCTATTTTATGTTATATAAAATGTTAACTACATAGGACGAGACTTTCATGAGCAATCAGTAATTTTTATGCTCAGTTGAGACATGCTCAGCACTTTCTAAAAATCAGGCCTGTTCAATATAGCTCAAGCTGGCTACCCAAATAATGAGGCACACAAAATCATTAGTCACAAAATCTTGGCCACAGAACAGGGGTCGACAACCTTTCAGAAGTGGTGTGCCGAATCGTAATTTATTCACTCTGATTTAAGGTTTCGTGTGCCAATAATAGATTTTAACGTTTTTAGAAGGTCTCTTTCCAGAAGGCTATAATTTATAACTAAACTATTGTACGTAAAGTAAATAAGGTTTATAAAATGTTTAAGAAGCTTCATTTAAAATTAAATTAAAATGCAGAGCCCTTCGGACAGGTGGCCAGGACCCGGGCAGTGTGAGTGCCACTGAAAATCAGCTCATGTGCTGCCTTCGACATGCGTGCCATAGGTTGCCTTCCCCTCCCATAGAGAATTCATAGAATCATGGAAATGTAGAGCTAGAAGGGACTCCGAGAGGTCATCTAATCCATCCCCCTCTGCGCTGAGGCAGGACCAAGTAAACCTAGATCGGGGTAGGCAACCTATGGCACATGTGCCAAAGGCAGCATGCGAGCTGATTTTCAGTGGCACTCATACTGCCCAGATTCTGGCCACCAGTCCGGGAGGCTCTGCGTTTTAATTTAATTTTAAATGAAGCTTCTTAAACATTTTAAAACCTTATTTACTTTACATTCAACAATAGTTTATTTATATATGACAGACTTATAGAAAGAGATCTTCTAAAAACATTAAAATGTATGCGAAACCTTAAATTAGAGTGAATAAATGAAGACTTGGCACACCACTTCTGAAAGGTTGCTGACCCCTGACCTAGACCATCCCTGATAGGTGTTTGTACAACCCGTTCTTAAAAACCTCTAATGACGGGGATTCCACAACCTCCCTCGGAAGCCTATTCAACTATAACCATAGTTAAGCTCTGGAAAGATTTTCCTAAAATCTAACCTAAATCTCCTTTGTTGTAGATTAAGCCCATTATTTCTTGTGTTCCCTTCAGCGAACATGGACAACAAAGAACAGTTAGAGGTTCTGCAAGTTTGCAAGCGTCAATGAGAAGAGTTGAATCATAGGACTGGAAGAAACCTTGAGAAGTCTCATGGCAGGACTAAGTATTATCTAGACCATCCCTGACGGATGCTTGTCTAACCTACTCTTAAAAATCTCCAGTGATGGAGATTCCACAGCCTCCCTAGGGCACTTTATTTCAGTGCTTAACCAGCCTGACAGGAAGTTTTTCCTAATGTCCACCTAAACTGCCCTTGTTGCAATTTAAGCCCACTGCTTTTTATCCTGTCCTCAGAGGTTAAGGAGAACAATTTTTCTCCCTCATCCTTGTAACAGTTTTCAAGTACACAAAAGGTTATGTCCCCTCTCCAGGGGTAGCAGAGCCTTCCTAAAAGTAGGGGGAGCAAGGGCCCCCACCACTGCCCCTCCTCTTCCCCCCAAGGCCCCGCCCCCAGCCAAGCTGGAGCGGGGCCAGGAAGCCCAGGCCCTCCGCTTGACGGGGGGGGGCAAGAGTACCCCCAGCCATATCCCTGTCCCCCAAGCTCCCTACCAGGGCAGGTAGAGGGTCTGCAGCACCCCACAGGTGCCCACATGGCTCTTATCCTGACCTGGCTCCGGCTTAGGCGGGGAGGGGGAGGCAGGGCCTCAGAGCCACAGCTTGGCCATGATAGAGCTGCTTGGGCATCTGTGGGAAGCCGTGAAACCTCCATCTGGCCCGGGAATGGGGACACAGGCCAGAGCTGCTCTTGGGCCCCACCCTCCCCTGGATAGTTGGAAGGTGGGCTCCTCACAGCTGCCATTGGTCGCTGCTTCCAGCTGGGGCGAGGCCTCAGGGGGAAGAGGCAGGGCAGAGGTGGGACCATGGCAAAAAGTGGGAGGGCCATAGTCCCTTGGCTCCCCCCTGTTCTGGTGCCTCTACCCCTTCAGTCTTCTCTTTTCCAGACTAAACAAACCCAATTTTTTCAATCTTCTCTGAGATCATGTTTTCTAGACTTTTAATCATTTTTGTTGCTCTTCTCTGAACTTTCTCCAATTTATCCACATCTTTTCCTGAAATGTGGCACCCAGAACCAGACATAAGACTCCAGTTGAGGCTTAATCAGCACGCAGTAAAGTGCATGTGCACTGCTGATAGACCCAGGTCGTCAGTAGGCAGAACTGAACTGAGGACCTCTGGAGCTTAGTACAGGAGCCTCTACCACATGAGCTAAATGCTAACTTGTTGTTAGCTAAGGCTGTAGAGCAGACTCATTTTTTCTCTCTCTCTAAGTGGTCTTGGTGCCTCTAGATGGGACAGAACACCTCACCCAGAAGGTGTGTGGGTTACACAAGAATTACTTATATCTTGCTTACAACACTCCTGCTAATATGTCCCAGAATGATGTTTGCTTGTTTTGCAACAAGAGTTACACTGTTAACTCACAGATCTCTTTCCGCAGTACTCCTTCCTAGGCAGTCATTTCCCATTTTGTAAGTGTGCAACTGATTGTTCTGTCCTAAGTGAAGTACTGTGCATTTGTCCTTATTGAATTTCATCCTATTTACTTCAGACCATTTCTGCAGTTTGTCATTTTCATTTTGAATTTTAATCCTATCTTCCAAAGAACTCCCAGCTTAGTATCATCTGCAAACTTTATAAGTGTACTCTCTATGCCATTATCTAAATCATTGATAAAGATATTGAACAGAACCGGACCCAGAACTAATCCCCGTGGGACCCCACTTGATACGCCCTTCAAACATAAATGTCAACCGATTTAGAATTGCTGGCTTTTCTCCATCCAATATAGGGAGATGGTCAAGCTAGGACAAGAAAAACATACTGTGAATAGAACAATATGCTTAGCTCATCATTCTATGCAAAAAAAAAAAGTCAGCTTGCAAGGGGTGAAAGGCCAACAGCTGATCAGCACTCTCAGTTCCTGTTTACTATGTTCAACACTGCAACAGGCCACCTCCACTTCCCACAAAAGGCAGTGGGAAACTTCTCATAGTGGTAATGAGAGAGGGTTTTACTCCCCTCAGCAGCAGCAGATGGGAGAGTAGTAGGAAGTTGCTTGGAATAGGGAGAACTTCACTGTCCTCTGACAAGACACTGGGAAGGAGAGCAATGGTGAAAATCTGACGGGATGCCTAGTCTATTCTCCCAGGATAAAAGGAAAAAAGGCAGCCACTGAGGTGGGAGAGGGGATCTTTGTTTTCCTCCCACCAAGGGTCCGTCTTCACTGCAGAATTAACCAGGGCTCTTATTTGGGAGTCGTCTCTAACCCCTTTCCTTTCCACACACAAAACTTTTATCTCAGTGTGATGGTACTTTCAACCCAGGCAAGCTGGCCTATCCTGGAGGTGTAGCTAAAGCCAGAATGTGAGGCTTTCACTCAGGCTGGTAACACACTCTTGCAGTGAGGACACAGGCTAGATCACTTAGTTCTCTATTTCCTTCCCACAATTCCCCTATGTGCCCAGAAAGCCAGACGAGTTCTCCCACAATTCACTGGGAAAGAATCATACAGCAGCTCAGGGCCGCCCAGAGGATTCAGGGGGCCTGGGGTCTTCAGCAGCAGGGAGCCCCCACCGCTGAATTGCCGCCGAAGACCCAGCACTTTGGTGGCAGATCCTGGGGCGGAAGGACTCCCCTGCCGAAGACCTGGAGCAGAAGAAGTTCCGGGGCCCTGGAGCAAGTGAAGGACCCTGCTTCAGGGGCTCCAAAAAACTCTCGTGGGGGCCCCTGCAGGGCCCGGGGCAAATTGCCCCACTTGTCCCCCCTCTGGGAGGCCCTGCAGCAGCTCAGTTTACTGCAGCACAGAGAACCATGGGATTTGCCCCCCAAAGTCCTAGTGCCACACACGTCAGGCTCTCTAGTGTGGCTGCTCACATCTCAGACAGGTTCACCCTGGTGTGAACACCCGAACACTTAACTCTGCAGTAAAGACATGCCCAAAGACAGAAAAGAAAGGCCGGGAAGCTATCAGAAGGGTAAATAGAGATGCGCATTCCCCTCCCAAAAAGCAGAGGAAAGAAGGGCAGATCTTCACCTCTCTGCCTTCTGGCAGGTAGGAGAACCTAGCATGGAGGAATCCTTATGCTTCTCACCAAACATGTAATTGCTGGGGTGGGGAAAGGAACATCTTCACTCCCCTCCCTAAAGTTCAGTACAGTGCCCTGAGGAGAGTGGGCTTCCCTCAGGGGAATGAGGACAGCACCACTATCCTCCCCTAAGAGAGTATAGAGGACATGGGGGAAGTGGCACAATGGCAGTAGGGGTGATGAAACTTTTCTCCAGAACAGGAAGGAAGAAGAAGAGAGGACTCACTAGAAGAGGAGAGGGGTCTGGTTTGAAAAACAGAGAGCATTTCCTAGTGTAACCTGGTGATTATGTTCACTTTCCAAACGAAAGCCAGAATCCCATGCTGCTGCCAAAGAGCTGCACATGTAAACATGCTGTCAGTGTAAACACATCCCCCAACAGGCTGAGTGCAGTTTACAACTGCAGGACAGAACAGGAAGAAAACAAAAAAGAAAAGGAAAACTGCAGGACAGAACAGGAGGAGGAAAAGGAAAAAGCAACAACATTAAGTTCAGGGCTGTTCAAAGCAGCTGCCTTTCGCACTAGTTCCTCAACATGGCTCATTGCTTCACTTACTCAGAAAGTAGGGCACTTGGTCCTGACTCAAAGCTGCATCGTCTTCAGCCAAACTGTAGCAAACTAGCAGCATGGAACAAACCAGGAGTTGGATCTGCACACACAGCATTTCTGCAGAGTAACAGCTCCTGGCAAACACTTCCCTATGGACTCAGTCGATGGAAGAATACCACACTTTTCAGGGAGAGAGCGATCCTGGATATGCAGCTGTTCCCCGGACCACCACAGCCACTCTGACTCCTCCTGGTTTGATGAAGGGGAGGGACCCCCACGTCCACTAACAGCAACTGCTTTCTGAACAAGGGGGTGGGACATGTCCCGCCAGCCCGTCTAAGGAAGGGAAGTGAAGCAACCCGACCCTGTTAATTTGTTTCTGCCTACAGGAGGGACACGCAGCACCGACTCCCTCCAACCCCTGCTTGGGGAAGTGGCATGGAACTTCCCGCAATCTCACCCACTCTGCCCTGCAGTCCAAGGGAGGAAATGGCAGGGACCTTCTCCACCCTCCACGTCTCTCCCACGTGCAGCATGAGGGAGGGGAAGTGAAGTGCATGCACACTTATGTCCTGGCCCCAGGAAATCCCAAGTGAAGTACAGGCAGTTCCCCTGCTCACCCCACCCCTCCCGCTGGGCTAGGAAGGAGAAGTGCCATGCAGTTTTCACCAAGGCAGCTGTATCTTCATTCCCCCAGCACCACCCCAGCTTCAGGTCAAACTTGTTGGAACTTGAGTGACTCTCTGGGGAGCTGAGAGGGAAAGAGGTCTCTGTTTAAGGAAAGAGGGACATGCTAGACAGAAGGGGGAGGATAATGTCTAAATTGAACTGTTAGCTGGTATAAAGTTAACAGCTGGTACAAATACACTTCTAAATCTTAATGGTATCAATACATTTCTAATTAAGAGGTCAGAACAATGTTTTTAGTATGAAATGGTGTGTGGAGCACTATACAAGACTGCATCTGTGACTGATTGGGAGTTAGCCAGCAGTGGGCTCAGACTGACTATAGAGCGAAGTCTGACATGGGCTCCTTGACTGGTGAATGGCTCAAGTGACACAACTAAGACATGCCAAATTAGAAGACATGGATTTATTTGAAATCTGACAAGCACAAACTTTTTTCCCTGTGCCCCTGTCCTGTACCCATTTGCAAGTATACTGAAAAAGAGCAGGAAAATTACAGGAAGACACTAGGTGGAAACAGGTGATGCAGCAATTTCTGGCAGTGTCCAGTCAAATGTACTGACCGGACACTAAAAATCCAATTACTGCAGGCAGTTCAGGGGAGAGTGGCAGCCTGTCACCTGGCCCTGAAGTGGCAGTTACCATGGCAGCATACATGCATGAACCAGCTTGGGCTGCCCCTTTGAGGAGCATGGGCTGCACGGCTGCAGTGGAGGACAGGCATGGCAAGGGGGTAAGGAGCTCCCAGCAGGCATGGAATGTTCCCTGGGACAGAAGGAACACAAACTGCTCTGCCAGCTGGTGTTTTCCCAGCCTGCACTCTCAGGCAGCTCCAGGGCAGGGAGGACCCACGCAGGTGGGGATGAGGGTTGCTGGGCAACAATGCACAGGGAGGCAGGAGGGCCGCATCCTAGTTCGCAAGCAGGGTGGCCTGGCTGCTCCCATGTGGCCGCAGTGCTCTTCTGAGCTGCACTCCCAGGCAGCCTGCTGAAGCTGGGGTTTGCAAGTCCCTTGGGCCTGTTCACACTGGAGTAGAGGGGGAGAGCAGTGAGCGATGAGGCCTGGGGGAAGGTGTGGGGCCGGTTTTCAGACATTTTGCTGTTCTATTTAATGAGCTGATTTGTAAATAATTTGCACCCTAGTTACCAATTTAGTCATTTTCCAACCCTTTCCAAAATTTGAACACTGCCTCTAATTTCAATTCCTGGGGAAAGTACTGGGACAGAACACAGGTGGGTGGAATTAATATGAAGGTACAGTTTTAATCTGGGTAAGTTCTTCCCTCTCTGGCTCTGCTACTAATGAGAAGAGATAACAAAATTCCATGTTTGTGTTCAGAGCATAGCTGAAATCCCTGCTTGATTTCCAGCTATTGTGGTGGTCTTGTCATCTTGTTTCTTTTTCTCCTTCTTCCCCCTTTTATCATCAGGCAACCCTACCTAGTGCCCTACAGGTGTACAAGCTTCCCTCCCTTCACAAAGTAGCCCACCACCTTCACTAGAGACCCTCTACACACACACACACTGGCCATCCTCTTGCTAGGGCCCCCACTCTCTCACACACTAGCAGCATTCCATATTCCCAAGGCCCCGTGGAGAATAGAAGTGTCACATGTTTAGCTGAACTGTAATTAAGATGGCAACTAAACAGCCTCTATTTTGTTGTTCTATTTAATGAGCTGATTTGTAAATAATTTGCATTAAACATTACACATGTTGCTTCACAGAACTTGGCAGCTATGCACTAGCTCCCCCAGGGAGGGCCCCACTGTCACATACTCTAGCAATAGTGCCAAGAACAAACAGGCCCCCAAAATCATGAGATCTTTTGAAAAATATATAATTTTTAAAAAATTGGCTTAATAGTTTTTCATCATTTAGGTTTCACTTTTCAAGCATTTCTCTACATCAAAGAGGGCTAGAAAAATTACCTTTTTAAAAATGAAAACATTTCCAGCATAAGAATGGCATTCAGTTCTGACACCTCCTTCTGCCACTAACCCCCACCCCCCAAAGAAAAAACCCCAAACCTATCACAAGCAGAGTTTTTACCCCAAGAAGGGAGAAATGCCAGAGTGTCCATGAAGTCTAGTATAGCTTTGGTATTAAGAAAACACCAACTATCGCAAGACTTGCATCACAAGGTTCACTCACCTCTAGGGGAGCCTCTTCCTGGCTCTGCTCAAGTCCAACGCCCCCTTCTATAGATCATTCATGCTCTCTCTTCATGACTTGGCCCTCCTGTCAGGTCACCATACGCCTCCCCTTTTGGGATACCAAAGCCCCACTGGATGACTGTCTGTCATAAACAGATAGCTAAGGGTTAATGTCTCTTTCACCTGAAGCACCTGACCAGAGGACCAATCAGGAAACCGGATTTTTTCAACTTTGGGTGGAGGGAATTGAGTGTCTGAGTTTTTGTCTGCCTGCCTGCTTTCTCTGAGCTTTGGAGAAGTAGTTCTACTTTCTAATCTTCTGTTTCTAAGTGTAAGGACAAAGAGATCAGATAGTAAGTTATATGGTTTCTTTTCTTTGGTATTTGCATGAATATAAGTGCTGGAGTGCTTTGATTTGTATTCTTCTTTTGAATAAGGCTGTTTATTCAATATTCTTTTAAGCAATCGACCCTGTGTTATATCATCTTAATACAGAGAGAACATTTGTATGTATTTTTCTTTCTTTTTTTATATAAAGCTTTCTTTTAAGACCTGTTGGAGTTTTCCTTTACTCAGGGAAATTGAGTCTGTACTCACCAGGGAATTGGTGGGAGGAAGAAATCAAGGGGAGATCTGTGTGTTGGATTGCTAGCCTGACTTTGCATTCCCTCTGGGGGAATAGGAAAGTACTTTTTGTTTTCAGGATTGGGAACAGAGAGGGGGAGTCTCTCTGTGTAGTTTCACAGAGCTTGTGTCTGTGTATCTCTCCAGGAGCACCTGGAGGGGGGAAGGGAAAAAGGATTATTTCCCTTTGTTGTGAGACTCAAGGGATTTGGGTCTTGGGGTCCCTAGGGAAGGTTTTTCAGAGGGACCAGAGTGCCCCAAAACACTCTAATTTTTTGGGTGGTGGCAGCAGGTACCAGGTCCAAGCTGGTAACTAAGCTTGGAGGTTTTCATGCTAACCCCCATATTTTGGACGCTAAGGTCCAAATCTGGGACTAAGGTTATGTCACTGTCCTAGGCAGTCTTCGCTCCACTGCCCGGTCTGTGCCACTTCCTCAGCAGCTCGTAGGGAAACCAAGGCTCACCAATAACTCTGGGTTCCAGGCCAGGGACCCTGCAACCAGAAGCCAAGGTCTGCACCGTCCCAAACCTTGCTACTGCTTCCCTGAGCTGCTCCTACTTCATCTCTATCAAGCTTTTTGCCTCTATCAGGCTCTTTATCTACCTTCCTCTGAGTATGCCCTTCCCTTTGATTCTCCCCTGATTTCCTCCTTTCCCTCTCTACATATAGGGAGTGACTGTAGGGGTCCACACTGCAGACCCCTTTCTGCTGCCAACTCCCAGACTTTATCATAGAGCCGCCTGTCCCTTCTCAGCTGGGCTCTATTCCCAGTCAGGGGCTGCTCGTCCAGCCTAATTCTTCTCTAGTGTGACCTATCAAGTTAATTGCCCCCCCTTCTGAGCCTCATTAACCTTTGCAGGGCTCGTGTGGAGGTGAACACCACATCGCAACTTGCAATAAAATTGTGAGTTAGCAACAGTGCACTGGCCTCCTCACACGCTATCTCACCCCTCAGTAGATCCCCTGTACCCACACACTACATCACGTAATTCATCTTCCGCCCTTCAGGACTCATCCACACATACACTAGTTTCCCCTCACTAGCTCCCTTTGCACAGTAACCCTCCCACTTATGTAATCCTACAACCCACTACATACAGTATTAATAATATCTCAGCCCCTTGAGCCCTACTCACATGTAAACTTGCTTTCCTTTTCCTCACACATGGTTGGTTTCAGGGTCTGCCTACCAGCTACTTCACCCTGTACATACACACAGCTAGTTTGTGTCTCCACTGTCTCTAGCAAAGCTAGCTCCAGGCAACAGCCAATGAAGCAGGTGTTTGAGGCGGCCAATGGAAAGGGACGGCATGTCTGGGTCTTCCGCGACGGGTCCCTCAGTCCCTCTCGGAGCAAAGGGACCCACCGTTGAATTGCCGCTGAAGTATGAAGCAGTGTGGTTGAGCTACCACCGAAGTGCCGCCGATCGTGGCTTTATTTTTTTATTTTTTTTATTTTTTTTTGCGTCTTGGGGCGGCAAAAAAACTGGAGCCGGCCCTGATCCCTAGACTCATATACACGTCAGCACATCGCCTCTTATAAACACAGTTGTAAACTGTGGGAGTCTCCTTCCTCCCCTACTTGCAGCCTACCCTCCTCTCAGGACTGGGGGCTGCAGTGTGTTGACTGAAAGGAGGGAAACAGAAACAGGCAGCTGTGTACAGACTCCCCAGCATGCCATTAGCATCTCTGCAGGGGGAGAGGAAGAAGCACAGAAGCAGCTGCAGCTCTTCCTCCCCTGCTGCCACATCCCCATGAGAAAAGAAAGGCTGCACTACGCAGAGGGGCTATAGCTAGGAATATTTTGTGTTATTTTCTCCTGTCCTGCTCTAGCCAAGCATTTGGGAGTAGCACTAGAGGGAAATAAAGTTTGTGGGGATCTGTCTCTTCACCCTCCCCATAAAATCATGCATTTTCTTTTTGTTACAATGACTGTAGTTGGAACAGAATGGCAACAACAAAAGTACCACCAAAAACTAATCAAGTTGACACAGTAAGAAGGAGCCTTACATACAAGCTAGATACTTATAGTGCAACTTCATTTCTATCATTAGACCCAAGCAACTTTCAGCTGAACCTGCTTCCAACTCACCAGTGTCTTTTAACTGTAAGGCCTTGTCTACACTATTGATATTTTGCAAAAATTTCTCATCTTTGTTAACCACCAGTGCTAACAAAGTTGAGAGCCCTAGTGTAGATAGCTGACCAGCTGCTACCAGCATTTTAAGCACTAGGTCATGTAACCCTACTCAACATGTAACTGATATAGGCCAAGATCCAGCAAAGAATTTAACCAAGTACTTAACTTTAAACATGTAAATAAGACCAATAAAGTCATGAGACAACTAATTTGTTTAAGTTTTTTGCTAAATTGGAGTCACGGTGCTTAAAATTCAGGTGGCTTCTGGTTACCTATATACAGTAGAGATCTCAATGTTGCTAACACCAGTGGGGTGGAACCAGTGTTAATAAACTGTTAGAAACTGGCAAAGTTTCTCTAAGAAGATATGACTTAAAAGAGGTTAATATTGCTTGTATACACACAGAAGCATAGAATATCAGGATTGGAAGGGACCTCAAGACCCCCTGCTCAGAGCAGGACCAATCCCCAACTAAATCATCCCAGCCAGGGATTTGTCAAGCCTGACCTTAAAAACCTCTAAGAAAGGAGATTCCACCACCTCCCTAGGTAACCCATTCCATTCCAGTGCTTCACCACTCTCCTAGTGAAAAAGTTTTCCCTAATATCCAACCTAAATTTTCCCCATTGCAACTTGAGACCATTACTCCTTGTTCTGTCATCTGGTATCACTGAGAACAGTCTACATCCATCCTCTTTGGAATCCCCTTTCAGGTAGTTGAAAGCAGCTATCAAATCTCCCCTCATTCTTCTCTTCTGCAGACTAAACAATCCCAGTTCCCTCAGCCTCTCCTCATAAGTCATGTGCTCCAGACCCCCTAATCATTTTTGTTGCCCTCCGTTGGACTCTCAAATTTTTCCACATCCTTCTTTTAGTATGTGGCCCAAAACTGGACACAGTACTCCAGATGAGGCCTCACCAATGCAGAATAGAGGGGAATGATCACATCCCTCAATCTGCTGGCAATGCCCCGAGTTATACAGCCCAAAATGCTGTTAGCCTTCTTGGCAACAAGGGCACACTGTTGATTCATATCCAGCTTCTCATCCACTGTAACCCCTAAGTCCTTTTCTACAGAACTGTTGCCTAGCCATTCGGTCCCTAGTCTGTAACAGTGCATGGGATTCTTCCATTCTAAGTGCAGGACTCTGCACTTGTCCTGTTGAACCTCATCAGATTTCTTTTGGCCCAATCCTCTAATTTGTCTAGGTCTCCTATCTCTACTCTCCAGCATATCTACCACTCCTCCCAGTTTAGTGTCATCTACAAACTTGCTGAGGGTGCAGTCCACGCCATCCTCCAGATCATTAATGAAGATATTGAACAAAACTGGCCCCAGGACCGACCCTTGGGGCACTCCGCTTGATATCAGCTGCCAACTAGACATGGAGCCATTGATCACTACCCATTGAGCCCAACAATTTAGCCAGTTTTCTATCCACCTTATAGTCCATTCATCCAGCCCATACTTCTTTAACTTGCTGGCAAGAATACTGTGGCAGACTGTATCAAAAGCTTTGCTAAAGTCAAGGAATAACATGTCCACTCCTTTCCCCTCATCCACAGACCCAGTTATCTCCTCATAGCAGGCAATTAGGTTACTCAGGCATGACTTGCCCTTGATGAATCCATGCTGACTGTTCCTGATCATTTTCCGATCCTCTAAGTGCTTCAGAATTGATTCCTTGAGGACCTGCTTCATGATTTTTCCAGAGACTGCGGTGAGGCCGAATGGGCTGTAGTTCCCCGGATCCTCCTTCCTCCCTTTTATAAAGATGGGCACTACATTAACCTTTTTCCAGTCATCCGGAACCTCCCCCGATTGCCATGAGTTTTCAAAGATAATGGCCAATGGCTCTGCAATCACATCCACCAACTCCTTTAGCACCCTCGGATGCAGCACATCCGTCCCCATGGATTTGTGCTCATCCAGCTTTTCTAAATAGTCCTGAACCACTTCTTTCTCCACAGAGGGCTGGTCACCTCCTCCTCATGCTGTGCTGCCCAGTGCAGCAGTTTGGGAGATGACCTTATTCCTGAAAAAAAGAGGCAAAAAAAGGATTGAGTACGTTAGCTTTTTCCACATCCTCTGCGACTAGGTTGCCTCCCTCATTCAGTAAGGGGCCCACACTTTCCTTGACTTTCTTCTTGTTGCTAACGTACTTGAAGAAACCCTTCTTGTTACTCTTAACATCTCTTGCTAGCTGCAACTCCAAGTGTGATTTGACCTTCCTGATTTCACTCAGCAATATTTTTATTCTCCTCCCTGGTCATTTGTCCAATCTTCCACTTCTTATAAGCTTCTTTTTTGTGTTTAAGATCAGCAAGGATTTCACTGTTAAGCCAAGCTGGTCGCCTGCCATATTTACTATTCTTTCTACACATCGGAATGGTTTGTTCCTGCAACCTCAATACGGTTATCAATTATCAATACCATTGCATTTACTCATGTACTAACACATAATTATGACTATTTTAGAATCAAAAATAGTATTTACTTAATGTGCAGCTGCAAAAAATATTTAACATTTGCAAAAATTATCACATAATTGCATGCAAAAAGTTGAGTAAAAATAATGTTTTGAGTTCTAAGAATGAATGAAATGATCTGTACCCCACAAAAATAAACATTACCACAATTACATTACAAATTGCAGAAGCTTGGCTTTAATTATCTGGTTCTCGCTATGTATACATGGAGAGAGAGAGAGAGAGAAATAGATTTAATTTCTCCAAATAGCTTTGTCACATTTAAAAGAGAAGCAAAATAGGTTTGACAGAAGATAACGGAATTTTTATTTCAGTTCATGTGGCAAAAAGAAAGACACAAGGCTATTTTTGAATAAAGCTGGTCAAATAATGAAAAGAAAAACTTTCAAATAATTTACATGAAAGATATTTTTAAATTTGCTGAATTTTTATTGTATAATAATATTATGATTTATTATTAGACCAGCTCTTAGGATTTATATTGTTTGATTACAACATTACCTCCCTAGAGCCAGATGTGTGACTCCTATTGACATCTGTATCTGAAACGTGTTATGACTTGTTTGCAAAATATATTGTTATGGGCATTATTTTTTCTAGATGAGATCAATTTGATTTGGATAATGCTGTTCTTCATTTGGTAAATGTTCTGCAGAAGGATGACAGAATGAGAAACCTCAGACAAATAAAACATACTTAACTATAGCCCCAGATGTGGGAACTAAATATTCGTTGACCATTAATCATAAGTTTTGATCTACAATTCACTTCCATAGTGAAATCTACACATTGAGATAAGTTTTAGTTAAGAAAATAACTGGTAAAAGTTGCAAAATTCTGAGTCCCCATGAAGCTCAGGCAAAAGCCAGAAATTTTAGCTCAGGGATCTTCCAGATGGAATAATTTTACCTTACATATCTTATTTTGCATTCAGTAGAATTAAATACAAACATATTCTGTGTTCTCTTTGATATTTTCTTTTGATATAAATCCGACACATATTTTCCAAAGGGAAAAGATGATGGTCCCACATTTGATGTAATTACATGAATTTATACAAACTATGGGTCCAATCCTGTTCCCAGAAGAAGTCAGTGGAAGAACTTCCATTGATTTCAATAAGAGAAGGATCAGTCTTCATGTTTGGATAATTCAAATTCTTTTTGTCATTGCCGATAACACAGTCTCTGGCCTCAGGTAATTGTTGGCAGCACAGAACCACTTTTGATACCATTTTTCCCCTGAGTCCTACATTTTGAATCATGGATATTTACATTATTCAAACATTGAAAGGATGTGGAAACATTCAATTTTTCTGTGGCTGAACATTTGTAGAGACATAATAGGGATTACATTTGATTCACAACGTACAATCATCTGCTACCATTGATCATGGCAGCGGGAGGAAATCAGCACTTCTCAATGTAATAGATGACTTTGTTATGAAGGAAGCTGGATGTGTTCCTGAGAATAGCATCAGTTGACTGAGCAACTAGCATCAGGCCAAGAATGTCAAATGTAAATGCATACGCATTAAAAAGAAACACATTTATTGTAAATAATAGGCCAGATGCTCTGAACATAGTACACTAAACTTAGCCAAAATCTTTGATATCAATGAGAATTATTTATTGACACCAAAGCCATTAGATCAGTAAATCCAGACATGTAGAATTGCAAATCTTTGGTCCTTGGGATGGAGAGGAGGCTAGACAAGCTCTCCTCAAGTACTTTGTACTGGCACCTTTGTGTATTTTCTACTTCCAGCTTTTTTCCTTCTTAGGGCTTGTCTACATGGGGACCTGGCCTACATTACAAAGTTTTGCCACCATAACTATTTCAGATAGGAGTGTGAAAAAATTACGCCCCTAACCAACGTAGCTAGGATGGCAAAAACCCTTAGTGCTGACACAATTATACTAGCAAACGTGTCCTTCTGCCAGCATAATTTATATAATACAGGGGTGTGGTTTAACTTTGCCTCAATACAAGCAGTGTCTCCACTATGGAGCTTTGCTAGAGTAGCTATACTCATATAGGTATGCTAAGAAGAGTTTGTAGTGTAGACCAGGCCTCAGGAGACTTCATCTGAATCAACTCATGGCATGAAGTTAAAGTGCATAAATTAAAGTGCTTTAAATCCCTGCATGGATATTCAGCTTCAGAAGTGGCCTTTAAGGAGGATTAAGCTACAGTGAACTAAGGCCATTTTACTTCTGAATCAGAGCATCCACAGAGGGGTTTAATGCTATTTAAATTATATGCATTTACTTCACAGCTACCACTGATTTGTCATAACTTTCCTGAGTATTCTCATGTAGACAAGCCCTCAATGTCAGTCTTCCAACTGCTTCTTGTAGAGGTGAAAAATATATTCCATGGGGAAAAAAACACTCCACTTGTACAAAGCCCCTATAATCAAGCTCAATATAGCTGGAGCTGGAGAGGCTAGGACGGGGTAGGCAACCTATGGCACGTATGCCGAAGGCGACACGCGAGCTGATTTTCAGCGGCACTCTCACTGCCCGAGTCCTGGCCACTGGTCTGGGGGGCTCTGCATTTTAATTTAATATGAAGCTTTTTAAACATTTTAAAAACCTTATTTACTTTACATACAACAATAATTTAGTTATATATTACAGACTTATAGAAAGAGATCTTCTAAAAACATTAAAATGTATTACTGGCACGCAAAACCTTAAATTAGAGTGAATAAATGAAGAATCAGCACACCACTTCTGGAAGGTTGCCAACCTCTGGGCTAGGAAGTAGAATCCAACCCCACAACCCACGGGCAGTGAATGGAGCTGCTGTGCAGTCTCCTTGAGGCTGCTATTCCAGCTGGCCTGGAACAGTAACCACAGTCCCTGCAGGTCAACTGTGATAGATGTTGGGGCCACTGGATCTGTGGCACTTCTCCAGTTACAGCCTTCTGTGCTGGCCTGTGTGGCCTTGGTGCAGAGACCCTCTGTACAGCCCAGAGTGGGTACTCAAGCACCTTTGCACAGACACTATGTAATGCCAACAGACCCCGTTTTTGTGGCTGGCAGGATCAAACCTGGGACCTCTGAAGCTAAATGCGTGAGTCTCTACTGCATGAGCTAAAAGCCACATGGCTGTAAGTCAAGGCTGTAGCAGACTCATCAGTCTCTAGGTGTTCTAGGTGCCACTGGAGGGGGACAGAGCACCACACTCAGCCGGCCTGGGTTACAACTGCATGGGTTCAAAGATTTTTAAGGATAGAAGAAATCATTAGATCATCTAATCTGACTCTGCTGTATAGGGTGACCAGGTGTCCTGATAAAATCGGGACCGTCCCGATATTCAGTCGTCTGTCCCACTTCCCAATGTATGTATGGTCGGGACACCATTTGTCCCGACATTCCGGCTCATTTTTTTTGTTTTGGTTTGGTTTTTTTGTTTTGTTTTGCTTTGGTGAAGCTCTGGCTCAGCTTTTTTTTTTTTTTTTTTTTTTTTTTTTTTTTTTTTTTTTTTTTGTGTGTGTGCTTCGGCTGCACTCTGGATCTGCTCCCCCATGTGTCCCAATACTTTGTTCATGTAATCTGGTCACCCTACATGCTGTATAACATGGCAATAGCCACTTCTGGCCTTAAAACCTATGAACCTATATGCTCTATGAGTCTATGTAACGCGTGGCTGTACCTGAACTGAGGTAGCACCAGTATAGACAGACCTGTGGGGGAGAGTTTAACAAACAAAGGAGATAAAAGGGCATATAGAGGAGTCTGTATAGAAGTTAGAGAAGAAAACAACGTTGCTAAATGGTACAGAAAATAGAGAAAATAAGTATAGCGTGAAAGTCCTTAAATAACGTTATTTTTATTAAAAGGCTTTCTCCCACTTAATTCCAACCGCTCCTTGACTGCCTCACTATCTTTTCAGACTCCTTTATTTTATTCTTTCCTGGGAATTTAATGGTTATACTATGTTCACTTAACCTGACAATGGTAGGATGGGCCTCCTACAGCTTGAAATAGAATCTCTTGGGGTTCATTATATAGAAATTTTGACCCTGACACTGAAGTCATTTGGGCCTAGTCTTGAAGTCTGTGAGAGTTTTAGTAGGAGCAAGATTGGACCTACACATGTAACTTTGATCTAATGGAGATCAGCATGAAGGCACCATTTTCCTTAAGATGAGATTTAAAATTGGTGGTACACCTCTTCCCCAGAAACATGTAAAGCCCAACTGTCTTTAACATTTCAATTAGTATGTGCCATTTCTCTCTGCATTTAGCCCTCAGGTTTATTTAACGCCTTAATTTGTCCAAATTTGGAAGCTGTTATTAAGAAAACTATTGCTGAGAAAAGTTACTTTGCAGACAAGTAGCTTGTAGAAAAAATATCAAGCCACACACTTTTTCTATCTGAAAATGACATTTTTTGCCATAGTTTGTAAATTACCCAGTTTTATTAGAAATACAAACTTGAATTCATCTATTGTATAAATAATTCTCTGAAAGGTTAAAGGTTGCAGAGAAAATCAGTTCCTGGTTCATATCTGCTCTCCTGAATTCTTATTGATAAAAGTTCAGGTTGGGGCAAACTTTAAAAGAAAAAGTTCTCAACTTCCTAGAATCTCTGGAAACTTCATGCCTTTTTATCATGCTAGACATGTGTCATTTTTGTTCTTTTCTTGATAATCTCTCAATCTTTGCCAATATGAACCACAATGAAAAGAGAGAAGAAAAGTTTCAAAGTATGGACCTTTCTTGGAATCAAGAAAATAAAGATTTATAGAGAGTTGGTGTAGGCTGAATCTGCTATAAATTATGCACCATAGGTACATGCTATAGAATCAAATCAATTTCAACTTTCACATCCCACTGTGAAATATGAGAGGACATTTTCTCATTTTGAACTGGGGAAATATGATTAACTGGCAATATAGTTCTATCAAGGATATAGAACAAAGCTCTCTTCCTCATAGCAGGATATTAACAAACAAGACAACAATATATATGAATTTTCATTGGAACAGAAAAAGCAGAAGTACTCTACAGATAAAATAGAAAATATGAACTTTGCCTTATAGCTTCAAGGAGAAGTAAAACAGTTATTATAATGATTAATGGAAAACCCTTAGCTGTAAGCATGTTGTGCACTTTAGGAATCACTCTATATAACCCTTTCAGACATAATCACATCATATTTTGGAAAAATAGGTTGAGTATAAAGCTTATTCATTTACTTAAGAGCCTCTTGAAAAATAAATAGATCACAAACAGGAGACCATCTATTCATATTACACCTCATAAAGAAAGCAACATCATAAACTATAGGGCAAACAAAGATGTTAAATACAAACAATAAATTTCAGCAGAACAAATTTTGGAAGCATGAGGGAGTTGCAAGGAATAATCAAATGTCATGAAGCAACAGATAAGGACAGGATGACACGTACAAGATTTAGAGAAAAAATAATTTACTGTAAATATACTTGAACCAAAAAATAACAACAACAAAAAAGATACAATTTTGCAGTATTTACTCAAGATGAAATAATTCCCTCCTTACGGAAGGAGAATTCAGTGGGAATTACTCATACCCTGCAGAGGAATGGAGGAACAAATGGGTTCCTTCAGGTTTTACTCATGTAGCTTCTGTGTGATCATTCCACTTGGACAATGTTCCTCTTCCACCTACTTTAAAATGAGCTGGGAAGTTCAGGTTCAAAAGGCTTGACCGACATACAGGAAGTGTGGCTTTATACTCCGAACTCAGGGCAAACATGCAGAGCTGTGCAGCATTAAGGAAAAAAATTCACCTAGGACTCCACTTTTTGGATCACATTGTGTGGCTGACTCCAAACACTCCAACAGCAGGTTTCTCATCACAGAAGGTGTTTCTATGTAAGATAAGGGTTGGTGTTATCTTATGAGATAAATCTCTATGGGTTTTGAGGAGGAGGATGCTTTGTAGAACAGCTACTCCCCCCAGCTTCATCCACCCACGCTGTCCCACCATTCCGCCTGAAACCAGGGAGTTGTAAGTCTGTGAGAGACTTCAGGGAGAAGTGGACAGTGCTGTTTCTGCACATCTCCTCCCAGTTTGTGGATACTTCTAGATACTTCAGTTCCTTGATGCTTGGTCTCTAGTTAGGGTGACCAGATGTCCTGATTTTTAGGGATAGTCCCAAATTTTGAGTCTTTTTCTTGTATAGGCTCCTATTACTCCCCACCCTGTCCCTATTTTTCACGTTTGCTGTCCGATAACTGTATCTCTAGTCCTATCTCAATTCTCATTGGTGTCAATGTGATATTTGCCTCTAGGAACATATGATGAATATCACGGATTTTTAGCAGGTAAAACTCATAGCCCAATTCCTGTAACTAGCTTACAGTCCAAGTAGCCTGGCTGTACACTGGATATTTCCTCAGGGTGTTGGAGGGCAGGAATCCTCTCACTTGAAGCCAGAGAGCCTACCACAACTGCAACTACAATCTCAAGACTACAGCAGCCCAGATTGCCATTGGGCTCCCTTACCATTCTCCCTTTTGTAGTGGAAAAAGGTTGACTGGATCTATATACTTGTGGATCCATTGGCCCTCTCCTGATTTATTCTGCAGGCTGGGAGTCAGTGACATATAGTGGAATACAGCTCCATAGCCTGTAGGAAGTGTGGACCCTCTGTATCTCCAAATCCTGCCCTCCTTTTCTCCTCTGAGAGAACTGGTCTGAGTTAGGTGAGTGAGGGCACTCCATAGCCAGAGAGAAAGAGGCAGGATTTGGCCCTCTGCATTACTATATACAGTACACAAAGAGTACTGCCCTGACATTCGACTCCTGGATTCATTACCTATTTTCTGTATTATATTGTTTCCTGAAATTGAAAAAGCCATACACAGGAAATGCAATCTGGACACACAGTGCATATATACATTTTTGTAAATCAAAATGAAAATTATCCATGCAAGACAAATTACTTAAATTACATTTTTAATGTATGTCAGATACACAAATACAAAAAAAATGTTATGAACATTCTTTTATTTACTTAGTTTAACTCTTCAGTGAACAGAAGTACCTCTATTAATAATGTTTTGCCCTTTCTCCAGGTCCAGCCTTAGGTCAAAACATCACCCATGACAACAGCAAAAAAAAAAGACTTTTCCATCTTCTTCACTGCCTCCCCTCCTTCCCCACCACACGGACACTCAAGAGTTTGAAAAAGGGAAAAAGGGTTGTAAAATTTTGCTAAAAGTATCTACAAGATAACAAATATTACCATCCAACTAAAAGGATAAACTCCACTCCTGGAGTTGGGGAAAATGCCACTGGTCTATGATCAACATCTTACAATATGCTATATGACCTCTGGGAAGCTTGCAGCACATATTTTAATTAAAAATAGCTTTCAGCATGATCTGTATTTGAGACGTCTCCTATAGAATGTAAGCTCTTCAGGGCAGGGACTCTCATATAGTGACTTGCACAATGGGGCCCATTAATTATAACAGTAAATAATCCGTGAGACTGGGTATTTTCTCTGTTCTGATGAATTCTTACTATAAAAAGTAGCTGATTGATTTTCATTCTGGCAAAAAGTGCCCGACTGAGAGCCTTGAAAACCTCTATGCACAGAACTAGTACAGCACAAGCAGCCTTCTTCACCACACTGCCTTGCCAACGTGCCTCTGGCCTGACAGGGCTCCCTGCCAGGGGATGAATGAGTTCTGTAGTTCAGTCTGTGCATTAGGAGACACTGAACAGTGTTCAGAGGGTAACAACATTCAAACACTACAGAGCTGTTCTATTTATAAACTGGTGACCTAAAGATGAAAGACGCTATTACTGATCCATTGAGTCAGCCATTCTGAAATATAACTTAAAAAGTGTTTAATAAAACAATAGGCATTTGGTTACTTTAGAGCTACCAAACGGAAGATGCTTTTTAATCTTTTAAAAATGATTCTGATTTTATACTTTTACTTTAAAACCAAACACAGAAGTAAGATCTATTTTACCTTTACATTCTTTCCATGGTCCAAATTCTGCTATCCTTACTTGTGTAATAATCCTATTGAAGTCAGTGAGTAAAATCCTGGCTCCATTGAAGTCAATGGCAAAACTCCCAGTGACTTCAATGGAGCCATGATTTTGCTCAGTGGAACTATTCATGTGGTTAAGGAAGCATGATTTCATGCTATATGTAACTTTCACTGACTTCAGTATGAGTTAAGTGAATGGAAGGACTGCAGATCTGGGCCCTCTGCATATGCGTAGCTTCCACTATGAGTTGTGAAAGAATAATGAAAAGTACAGATGCCTCATTAACTTATTCCAGTGATTAGATTTACAGTAAGCCTTTCACACTGCAATTATTTCACATGCTGTTATATTGTCTCATCTTATTTCTAAAGATGTTTTAAAAGTTTCTTTGAACACAAATATATATCATAGGTCCCAGTCCATTAATGAATAGTGTTAATCAGCTTCTATCTGAACAAACAAATAGAACTTCCATTAACTAATAGCCAAGGTTCCATTGTAACTATTTTGGAGAAAGAGCTGAGATTTTAACAAATAAAATAAAATATATGTGCTGTAAGTTTCAGAGCAATATATACATCATTCTGATGTGTTGGAATTTAGTCTGAAGTCTGGTTACTGAGGTAGAACAACTTGAACTGATTTCAAGCTGTTTAAAAGATATTCTGCCATTCAAATAGAGAGAGGTGACGATCGCAGAACAATGGACATCTGTTTTTATTAAAGGCTCATCCATCGTTACCAATCGACTGCAGTAGACTTTGGATCAGGCCCAGAAAAACAGGTTTGAGTCAGAGCTACATGATAAATCAATTCACACCACATCTTGTATTTGCAATGTATGGACATAAAAGCTTGAAGTTGCACATGCTGTTGGAATAAATATTTATTTCAAAATGGTCACCTAAAAGGATTTTTAGATCAAAATTTTGGTTTAATGAAGAGAAAAATATAATTTTTGTTAGCTTGTCAATAGGTTATCACAGTTTTTAAAAAATATTTTCAGATGGCATATGTGTCTGTCGTAAAAATAGTCTGCACTCTGAATCTCTTTACCGTGGATTCCAGAAGGTTAAAACATTTCAGAAGAAACTAATACCTAGCTCAATACAGTATTTTTTTCACTCTAAAAAAAATCTTGATAGTGTCATTAACATGTTATCACATCAGCTATTTTTTTTCAGTACTGTGCATGCCATTAGCATTTTTGACTAAGGGTCTATGGCAAGTAGTTAGCAACTCTAGTTAAAAACTGACTTTTTAAGGTCCTTATTAAAGTCACTGCCAGGAATACCAAGTGGAATTAGTAATCATTAACAGCTTATTTTGAAAAACTGCCCCAAAAGGCCAAATATATTCTTTTGTACTAGAATAAATGGACTTGCAGGTTAGAATACGCTGCTGCTATGGACACCTAAGAATCTCATCATTTGTGTGTATGGTATCCACAGAACAATGCTATTATAGGTATGATAATTACAAATGTGCCTTATGTATTAAATTCTCTTCTATGCAAAGGGCTTGCACAATAGCCTGTGCAGCTCCTAAGCGTATCTTGAAGCCTACTTAGGATTAAGTGGTGTATAGGCCTTGTGTGGGATCTCTGCACAGGAGGTAGATTTTTCAGAACCCTCAGGGTCATCTTCAGGTTTAAAGCTGCTCTGTTGAGTTTTCTGAACTATGACAAACATTTCTATTTTGTGCAAGAACCTCTCCACTAGAACTCAGAGGAAAGAGGAGGAAATGATCTGGCTGTGTTTAAACAGGATTCACCTTTGGCAGTGCCTTAGGATGGGTCCTTAAAGAAAAGAGTAGAACACCAAAGGGAGAAGAGTCACGGGCAGGGAAGGGGACAGGCAAAGAAAGAGGGAAAGGCAAAGAGGTTGAGGAGATATTTTTGTAAGCTTTGGATCCATGTAAGCTAGGCTATATATTCAGTTGTTTCTGATTAAATCACTGTCCAGGCCCATAGTTTGGCATCAGGATCCTCTAGCCCTGCTTGCATTAGTCTCGTCATTCATAAATTCCTATCTTTTATTTTATGCAAGCCAACAGGGTAGACTGATTGTGTTTGGGCATGCACCATATGTGTGGCATTGTAGCATGAACAACGTAAAGTCAAATTCACCATAAATAGCAAATACAAGTTAGACTCATCAAAATGTGCTTATTGATGGTGAATTTTTATTCTATTTGTGGAGCAAATTCCACAGAAATCTTCAGTGCTTTCTTCTTTAAGACTAATTTGTGGGTCTGACTGTTAAGTGTATTTCTTTGTAATGTTCCTCTTAACTGCTGTATGACTAAAAATTATCTACAGTACCTTCAATACACACAAAATATATTTGCTCTAGCTGAATTATATCACTAAGATGTGCTAATAAACATCCATGTAACCAGTTATAAAGAAATAGAAACAAAATAGTGCTTTTATATTTCTTGTCAGTAAAACTAATTTTCCAGTGTCTGAAGTGCTAATAGAAATCTGCAGTAATGTCCACTTTTTGCTTTTCTTGGTGCTTGTAAGTTACATTTTTAAATGTAGTTGTTGAGCCTCTGTACAGGGGATTTGTTCCCTAAAAACAAAACAAAACAAAACAAAAAAAAGAAAAGAAAAGAAAAAAGAAAAAATGCTAGTAAGTTAAATATAATTTTTCTTAAATCTGCCATTTGACCATTGACTCATTGCACATGTGTATAGCTGCAACCCATTAACTTTAATGCTACCTCTTCAGCTTTAGAGCAGTGTGGGTCACTATCATGTAAATGATTCCTGACCTGATTCAGTTGGTAATGCAAACCACACACAGACTCAGTATCTTTTATTCCTTATATGTGGAAGCAATGTGCTTATTACTGCACTACAGAATATAGCACAGTAAATTTGTCATGTGCAGATCCACTGAAGATCGTAATATGGCATAACTATGATCAGTCTACACAGAGCATAACAAATCAGTCCAGAACCAGGAAAAATGTAACAAACAAACAAACTTGTTTCCCAGGTTAAAAAAAACAAATCTAGTCAAACAGTATGTTGCCAAAGATGTAGTTAATCAGGTGTCTTACATTATTTTCAAGCAGAGCATCATGACTGGATCATTCTAAAAGGAAAAGACTATACCAAGTGTTTTCTATAAAAGGTCATTTAAATTGTTTATGCTGCCACCATTCCCCTACTTGATCTCTGCAGGCTACTCAGATGAAAGGGTTGCTCCCCTGCTCCCTTGATAGGTGGCAGATCAGTCTGAAACTTCCCAGTTGTAATCACATATAACTATGAATAATCAATCAAATGACAGATTTATTATTTCTGGCACTCAGAACTATGGGCCAAGTAAAAGCAGCAAAAGATGTGTTTTAAAATGATAGTAAGAATACCATGTACACTTATTACAGAATGAAACACTTTATATACAGGAGAAGTCATGCATCAATACCCCTTCAGGCAAGTGTGCTTTGCTGGCCTGCATCTGTGGAATAAGATCCCTTCCAGTGGTATCAGTGGTTTTGTGCTATCTGAAACTACAGATATCCTTACTCTTTCCTTGAGGATTACAAAGCTGTCCAAATTCTTAACACACAGTCATTTACCACCCACAATGAGCTAGAGCACTCTTTCTTCCCTTGAGGCCAGTCCCTCACTGAACCACCTTCCTTATGTAGGCACCTAAAAGTTGCGTTCAGATGGCATTTCTGCTTTCAACATTGACACTGAAATGTGACTCCTCAATGTTCTCCATTACATTGCTGAATCCTTCAACTGTCTAATTACACAGATGGTATAATTATATTTTGCAGTACAGTTTCCTGAATTGCTTTTTGGGGATTTTTAGGCAAATTCTCTCCATTCTTTTTCCACTTTTCCCTCATTCTTACAATCTTCGGGTGAATCCCCAATGCCCACTCTAGATCCACAGAAGCTGATTGCAGCTTTCTCAGCAGCTTGTCAATGTTATTATGGCTTGAACTCTGGTCAGATGCAGCTGCTTGGAGGTGAGGTGTCCTGGCACTCATGCTGATTCCTTCTGTGGTCTTAACTACCTCAGTTGTCTGTGTGCAAAATGGCACTAATAATACTCTCCTACCTGAGGATTAGTTAGATGATGATGGAGAAGTGCTTTGAAAATGAAAGGTGCTAGATAAGTATTATTAGGTAATGCATATCCGTTCTGGCTTTAATTAATTACCAACTCATGTAACTTCTCAACATGTTATTTTCTGTTTTAGATTTTTTTTTTAAAAGAATCACAAAGTTTACACCTTAATTTCAATTATGTGCTAATCCTAGATAAAATGTTCTGTAGTCACTTTGGAGGGGAGGGGGGAATGATTCACCGTTAAACTGCTAAGTTAATTATAAAGATAGTACTCATTTGTCAAGCCTGTTTTTTCCTATAAAAACACAAATTTGTGCCAATTAGTATATGTAATGTATATTAACATGATTTTTTTCATAGCTTCTTTTAATCATGTTTAAACAAAGCTGTAGCAACTCACTAATCTGCAGTTGATATTGCATGTCTTTTCAGGTCTGCTGGTTAACCCATTTTTACTGTTACCAACACACTGAAATCTCATGTAACAGTTTTCTATTTGAATAAAAATGTTCTCGCAGAATGCTGCTTTTATTCTTTTATATGCAAGTAGTACTAATGAGGCAGTTAAAGTGTTTGTTGTATAGCAACATTGACATTACCATTATTTGGCCATGCAGAGAACTAAGGGGGAGTAGAGCTGTACAGAGTGTGGCTCTGGGGGAGATCAGAGAATGCTAATCAGGACTCTCCACTGTAAGCAAGTGGTGTGTATGGGGAAGATAGGGGATGGATGGGGCAGGGAGTGGGAACCTTGGGTACCACAACACTACTCACAAGTCAGAATAGCTGGCTGAGTTCACAGGGTCGGGGAGCAAACCACTCCAAAACAGGGATGAAGTAACTTACTCCCCATCAGAGCAAGGGGAGAACTGGAGTGGAATTGTAATTCTGAGACATAATTCTTTGCCTGACCATCTCTTGGAATGGCACAGTTACACACCGTCCCTTGCTCTGGGCTGAGCTTAATGGCTCAATCTAGCTCAAAGTGCTTTCCAAACTATGCTCTGAGCTGCTGAGGGCCTTCAGTCTTCACAGTCATTGGAAGTTGAGGATGCTCAACTCCTCACAAGATCAGGCTCTCTGATTTTGCTAACTCATGTAGTACAGGCATTTCTGATGTGAAATGCATCGGTTATTTAAGAGATGAGCCTAAACCTTGGAACAAAGTTCACAGCTTACACCTAGCTCCATAACGTAAGAACAGCCCTACTGGGTCAGACCAATGGTCCATCTAGCCCAGCATCCTGTCTTCCGATAGTGGCCAACGTCAGGTGCTTCAGAGAGAAAGAACAGAACAAATAATCATCAAGTGATCCAGCCTCTGTTGCCCATTCTAAGTTCTAGGCAGCTCACTTCACCCCTACTCTTGTAGAAGGTTCCATGGGATTTTTAATATAACAATATGGCAACTCCAAAGCTATGCACTCCTTTCAGAACAAAACCTGAAGCAAGCAGAAAACCTCTGTGGTTCCAGGCTTTGGATGAAAATGAGGCTTCTTTATCTTTTATACAAACTTTTAGCTGAGGTTCAGAATCCTGAGCCTGAGATGCATGTAAACCTCAGAATGTTCAGATGGCCTCTCAATTCCTCAGGAGGTCTTCTCCTACCACAGGCCTATGATCTTTCATTTATCTGTTGTCAGTCTTCTTGGGGCATGGCAGTGGCTTCCCCATCTCCTACCAGTGTCACTATGGGCAGCTGACAGGCCTTGGAAATACCTTCTCTCCCACTTTCAGCAAGAGTGGTGGAAGATATATGCTGTCAGAATTTTATTCAGCTCTACTGTAGTCAGCCACTTCAGACTGTACTACATGGTTAATTAGGGAAACCCCAGGGATTTTCAGGGCTAACACAAGGTATGTTAATGCTGGTTTCCAGTGCCCTTTGTCTGGCCTCACTGATTTTCCTTTCAGAAGTTTCTTTATTTTCTCCTCTGATGGCTCTTCTATTCCTTCACTTCTCTCTTACTAGCCTTGGCTAACCAACGGCATTGTGGAAATATTCTTGGAGTTAAGTTGTACCTATTTTTCTTTCTCAGATGCTGGAGAATACATAGAGACTGGTCCTGCTGAAGTGTGTCAATCATGATGGTACTCTGCTCTGTGTAGCTTTGCCTTAGTCAATGAATCACTATTTAATACATCATAATACATTAAAATCCCTTCCACTCTTCTCTAGAAAAGCTTACTGAGCAGATGGTTCCCAGCCCTTTTCATTTAAAGACTTTTGCAAAAGAGCAAAAGTTCCAGGCAGAAGCAACAGGGAAAAAGGAACATGTGATATTTATGGGAACATGATTGTGCCTCTAATCTTAATCAAATTATTTACTAACAGATGCATATAAAATTATTCATTAGATGCCCAGTTGTTCGTTAAAAAACCAACATCTCACATATTTGTTTGTGGAAGAAATAAAATGAAGAATATTAAAATCCATCTATTTTTCATTCATTCCTAAAAACCCATTTCAATTTTAATTTATAGCATGCTATATAGTGAAAATCTACTGACACAAAAGCATGGTTTGGGAAATCTGTCCAATTCTTTTATTATTTGAGAGTCATTGAGCCAAATCATAGACACTTGTATAAAATTAATGCAAATACATACCGTTTGCCATTTGGCCTTTGATCTTTCTGCTTCAAACTTGGCAACCTCTTTTCGGTCTTGAAAAGAAACTAGCAATTTCCATATACAAAGTAGAACAATGCCAATCAGAAGGATAGCAAGAGAAACACCCAACATTATCATCGGAATGTTTGGAGGTTGTGGGCAATCTGTAGAAACAAAGCAAGCTATGAGTGTTATTTACAAGTATAGCTAATTGAAAACAGCTCAGAAGAACCTTCTGGTTTTCCTTGCTGGGTGTTGCATGTGCCTTTTCTTTCAAGTTCATGTATCTTTCCAGTCCCTGAATACAAACCTAAGAATTCAAAGTGAAACTCATCTGAAATAGTTTTAGCTGAAGCCACCATTTAGCTCAGGTTTCCATGAAATTCAAACCAGGCTTATGAAAAGGTTTGAGAAACTGGCCCAGAAGGATTATACTGCAAGGGTAAAAAGTATTCACTACGGAGGTTTCCCATTGCTCTAATACAAAATTAACTAGATACAGATTCTCTGGACTTAAATTTGGAACACCAAAAATAAAAATCCAAAAGTGATTTTTCCAAAAGAAATAAGAAAAATGATTGGCTTAGTGTAGCATGAAGTCTCACAATAGTTTGACTTCTTGGACTTAACGGCACTCAGGCATATTGCAGAGGGAAAGATGCTGACTAGATTGTTGGCAGTTTAGTGGATGACTACTAACACAGGGAAATAGCATCAGTGAAATGGAGAAGCTAGGGGGAAATGGCATCTCAAAAATAAAGAAAAGCAAGAAAACCCAAGATTTCCCTTGAAATGTCTTAGATGTGGGACTGGGATTTGACTCAAATAAATAAGATTAGAGTTGCCTGGAAAAAGTTACAACAGAATCATTTTCCATCAGAGAATGCAATTGTCGAAAATAGAAATGCTGGGAAATCATATCAATTTTGCAGAAAGTTCATTTTAGGAGAAAAAACAAGGGAAAAAGTTCAGACAATGTTGAAATGTCTCATTTCAACATTTTCAAGATGAAATATTTCAATTTTTTATTTTGAATCTTTTTGTTTGGAATGTTTAAAATTCAGTATGATTTCTTTATATTACAGTATGTAATGCAACATCTTAAAAAAGTCATAATATCAATGAAACATTTTGATTTTGTCCAAACAAAATGTTCTGATTGATCCAAAATTATTATTTTTCTGGAATTTTCCTTCATGGAGAATTTTGAAATGTTCAGGTTTGTTCTGATTCAGAGTGAAGCCAAATTTTGAAATATCAAAATTCTGTGCAAAACAGAATTTAAATTCTTCACACAGGTCTAAATGAGATATAGAAAGACTTCCGCTGTTTTCCAAGGTCCACTGCCATAATGTAAACAGTATTGCTAACCTAGCTCCCACTAGAATCCATGACAAAACTCATCAACTTCAGTGGGGCAGGAACAGACCCCTAGAAACTACACTGAAGGTGCTTTGTCTTGGGCTCCATTGATTTGAATATACTCATAAAAATACAGACATGGTCTTTCCCACGTGAATCCAGTCAGTTCTGAGTTCTGAACAGATGTCACTTTCAGCCCTATCTTAAATGGTCATGTTCTTTCCATTCAGTGACCAAACCTCATGAGTAAAGATGGAGTGAAGGTAAGCTGAAGTATTGGATAAGGAGATACTGCATCAAATCAGACACCCAGTTTTCAAACAAAAGCACCTAAGTAGGACTCGGAATAATACACTTGATTGCTCAGTTTCGCATTTCAGTGCATAAATGTTAATTATACACATGGGTGCTAATTACAAAGGTCTAGGTGTGGGATATGTAAAGTTTGTTAGGGTACCTCTGTTTAAAAACAGGTAATAACATCTTTGAACCAGAAAGAAATATTCTAGACACCTCAGTTTTGGAAATGTTTCACTTTTATTTCCATGGTTAATGTAAGGTGTTATCACGCTATAAGTTCAATACTACTTTTTAAATGGCTTAAATTATTTATTTATTTATTTATTTATTTATGTTTTCGGTTCTATAAATGCTAGCTAGCAATCCTAGGTCGAATATGGACATTTTAGAATAGAAAACCAATATTATTCTGGGATAGTTTTTTTTATAGAATTCAACATAGGCTTGTAAAGCCCAGAGGGCATGTTCTTTTTGTCAGCTCTCAATTAAAGGATCATTTTAATATTAACCAGTATTACTCATAAAAGTCAATGAAGGTTACTATTTTATGAAATTTGCTGCTGAACCATGGTCTGATGACATTTAGAATTTGTTTCAGTTTGGCATAATTTACACAAAATTTATTTTGCATGACTATTTTGACTGATGTCATTATGCAACTCATTTTGAGAGGTATAGTTTGAATAGTGGATGAACGCATTAGCTGTTCATGCAGACGAACTTCAGATCCATAAGTGAAAATGAGCTTTTGAGCATCCATGGTGGTCTCATCTTAGTTCACAGTTGCATACATCACAAAACCACAGCATAATTGTTCCTCTGCTTGAGACAGGCCCAGAAGTGGAACAGCAGATTAAAATTTAGGTTTGTCGTCAGAATTGTGTGGGGAATGCTGCAAAGCATTTGTATGCAGCATGCCTGCGGTAAGCTATTTCCATCAATCCTTACCTTTAAAGAAACACAGTAAATATATTTAATAAAGAGACTATCATACATCTATGAAAATATTTAATAGCTATCATACAGCTATTAAATGTTAATATATTTAATAAAGAGACTATCATACAGCTATCAATCATATGATCTTGAATCTGGGGAGTGCAGTTTACATGTGTATACCTTCCATCCTTATTGTAAAGCTTTGCTTCAGCTAGGTGACCAAACAGCAAGTGTGAAAAATCGGGATGCGGGCGGAGTGATAGGAGCCTATATAAGAAAAAACCCCAAATATTGGGACTGTCCCTATAAAATCGGGACATCTGGTCACCCTAGCTTCAACATTCTTTTGTATAAAACTACTGTATATAATAGCACACTACTATTATTAAACAATAATATTCTTACAGGAATAGCTGATTATTTCCAGTGAAATCACTTTAATTCCTGACACAGATACTGCAGAAACACTGCACACAGAATTAATAAAGAAGATGAATGGCTGGAGAAATTTTCCAAACCTCATTATACTGCCAGAAGGAAAGAAAGCATGTGCAGTGCCTTTCCTTAATGATGTAACAAACTTTTAAAAGTGTGACACTGGGTATGTCTAGGGTTGGCATGCATCCAGTTTTTGACTGGAATGCCCAGTTGAAATGGGACCCTGGCAGCTCTGGTCAGCACCACTAACTGGGCTGTTAAAAATCTGGTTGGTGGCACAGCAGGGGCCCAGGGCTAAGCAGGCTCCCTGCCTGCCCTAGCTCCACGCAGCTCCCAGAAGCAGCCACCAGGTCCTTGCACTCGCTGGTGCATGGGTAGACAGGGAGGCTCTGTGTGCTGCTCCCACCCTGAGTACTGGCTCTGCAGCTCCCAGCTGACTGGGAACCGTGACCAATGGGAGCTGCAGGGGCAGTGCCTGTGGGTGCGAAGGCAGCGCAAGGAGCCTCCCTGGCCACTCACACGCCTAGGAGTCTCAGAGACCTGGTGTCCGCTTCCTGGAAGCTGCAGTAAATGCTGCCAGGACTCCGCACCGCAACCCCCTGCTCAGAGTCCCTTCCCAGGCCCAAACTCCCTCGCAGAGCCCACACCCTCCAAACACCTGCCCCAACTTGGAGCTCTCTCCTGTACCCTGAACCCCACATTTCTGGCCCTACCCCCAGCCCAGAGCCCATACCCCACCCCACCCCAATCCCCTAACCCAGCCTGGAGCCCTCTCCTGCACCCTAAACCTGTAATCCCCACCCCCACCCAGAGCCCGCAGTCCCAGCCAGAGCCCTCACCCCTGCTCCTGCACCTCAATCCCCTGCCCCAGCCTGGTGAAAGTGAGACAGGGTGATAGAGAGTGAATGACAGAGGGAGGAGTGGGGCCTCTGAGAAGGGGAAGAGCCTCAGGGAAGGGACAGGGATGGGGTGTTCCGTTTTGTACCATCAGAAAGTTGGCAACCCTAAGTGTGTCCAAAAATTTATCTGACTGTCTGCAAATGGCCTATCTAGTAACTGAGAAGAGGAGTGTGTTCTCTCATGTCCCACACGATTAGGATCTTTACATGAAAGGTAAGCAAAGACATATAACACAATAAATAAAGAAATATTTTTAAATGAAAGGACATACCTTAGTAAAAATGACTGTTGAATATCTAGAGTAACTTTGTGAAAATCATTCAAAACTTGGTAATAGTGTTGTGTTAAATGTAATTACAGTATGTGGACTGGGCATGATTTTAAAAATATTTGCTTCGCCAAATCTAGTGTAACTATTATGGATTCTTGTTAATCTATTGAATTTTTTTGTATCTATATGAATAAGATTTTACAGGTAATTTGTCATGTAATGTGATGGTATTTGGTATCATCATCATCATCTTCATAATGTTTAGTACTCCCATAGTGCTTTTGAAAAATTAACTAATTAATCCTCACATCACTTCTGTGTTGTAGAGAATGAAATGTTATCCAAACTCTACAGATGAGGAAACTGAAACAGAGATAGAGTGAGTTGCCTCAAGGCCACAGAGGGAGTCAGAACTGGATTTAGATCAGCAATGTCTCGCTCCTAGCTTTGTGCTCAGTCCACTATTCCATACTGCCTGTATTGCAAAAATGGTCATATCTCGTTTCACCATCACATGAAAGCAATATTTTAGGAGGTGCTTTTCTTTGGTTAGGTAGAGAAAATTATTAACACAAGAAAATACAGTACTGTACGTAATATCTCAGTTTGCTTATCTTCCAATATGTATGGGTCGTTTCTCCCATCTGTACTTTTAATTCACAATGTGCATATATTAAAAAGGTGATATTAACAACTCACCTTTCTGCTTTATGCTATGAATGATTGTCCTTCCCTGTTCATCTGTAGCCATTAGAAATGTAGTAACACATTCATTTTCCCCTTGTAAAGAGCAGGGAATAGATTTATCCTTTGAGAAATCTGTGGAAAAAGAAGCCACCCAGTAGGTCAAACGCAATTTAACATGTAATAAAAACAGAGACTATGGATTAATGTGTGTCATGGCCTTTTCAACATATAGTAAAGTCAGGAAGAGAACTGCAGAAATATCCTAAGAATGTCCACTATATTTAACAACTTTTTCTTCCGCTCTAAATGGCTTTTTGTTTTTGTTTTAGATTTTCCACTTATGTTTCAGAAGAGTACGTCCAGGTGTTGTCAATCTGCACTGACCATCAAGTGCACCTATCAATCTGCTGTAGTGTGAATTTCAATGAATTGCAAATACTTCTAAGACACTTTCCACCAGTTATCTAGGGAATATAATAGCCCTGATTCTAGCACAAAGTAAACAATATGTTCTCTTTGGCTTAGAGCTACTGGTAGTATGTCTAGATTACGTTTTAGAAGTAGATAGTCACATATCAAACAGATACTGATACCTTTAAAAGGACTACCATTTATTCCTTCCACAATGTTGTTCCTAAAGAATACTGTGGCATGTATTGTGACAATAATAAAATATAAACTAATAACAGAAGTAGTTGTCAAGTATCAGAGAGGTAGCCGTGTTAGTCTGGATCTGTAAAAGCAGCAAAGAATCCTGTGGCACCTTATAGACTAACAGACGTTTTGGAGCATAAGCTTTCGTGGGGGAATACCCACTTCTTCAGATGCATGCAGAAGTAGTTGTGGGATCATTGTAATGTGATTCAGCAGAAAGCAGATACAAAAATAATCCATTATGACAAACTGTCCAGTTTTACTTGCCCCTTCACTTAAAACTGTACAGGAAAACTTAATCCAGTTTTTTTTTCAAACCTTTCAGAAGTAGGGAACCTTTCATGTTGGGTTCATTCAAGAGGTAGGGGGTGGGAATGAATAGTTGTGGCAGACAGTAAATAAGAAGCAAAATGATTGGAATCTGAGAGCGTATATCCAATTCCAGAAGTGCCACAATTCCAATTCTAACATTATATAATATCTTTATGTTAAGAAAATATCCTTCATTTTAGCAATGCCTGCTAACACATCTGTAGCTGAACATCTACTGTTGCTTCTGTTATAAACTATGGTTTCAAGACTTTTATACAATAACTGAGCTCTAAAAATTAGCTTTTCCTTTTAATGGATTTTCAAAGAAGCCTGTTGGTCTTTGTTATTCTTAGATAGATGTGAGAAAACTGGCAGTTTGTCAAATGGATTTTTTAAAATGAAATGTTATTGGCATTTAATGCTCTATTCACCACTCCTTCAGACAAAACTCTGTGGGAGTTTGGCTGAGTAAGGAGTGCCAAATAGCCCAACCCTAACCTTTCAAACATCCAAATCACAAAAAAGGAAACAAACAAACAAAGAAATAACTTGGCTACAATAATGGAATTTTAAAGGAAGCTATTGTACATACACAATGTCAACTTTTATTTACTATGTATCACATACTTTCATATAATTTGGCCTTTATTTATATCATACATAGGGATGCAATGTGGCCATGTAGTCAAGTGATTACAAGAGAATCTCAGTTTTCATTAAAAAAAAATTAAGTTTCTAGTTCTCAGTATGGTAGAGAAAAGCTTGAAAAATGGGACCCAAGTGCATTCAAAAGGCTCAAGAATCAGAAGGCAAATAAAAGGAACCCCAAATTTATTACTTTTAAAAAATGCCATGACTTATAGTAATCTCAGGATTTCTGACAACACTGCTTTCATTTCTTAAATTTAATTTACACTGAATATATTCATTAATCCTCCCAGGTGTCCCACTGTTTAAGTACATGAGGTCCTGGAAGAGTAAGGATAAAAAATGTACACAGCAGTTCAGGGTTGCTGGAACTAGGGACGCTGTGGGTGTGGCAGCACCTCCTAGCTTGAACTGGTTTCCATCATATACAGGTCTTACAGTTTTGTTCAATGGCTTTCAGCACCCCACTATTAAAACTATTTCAACTGCACCAGTTTGATTCCTTCTGAAGTGTTTCAGCATTGTACTGAGTCAGACAGCATGCAAGGTTCATCCGAGGCAGCAGGACTGCAGGATTAGTGCCTGAGGTTTATGTTGCACTGAGATGAGATGCTGGCAGCTTTAAAGGGGTGCATCTACTTAAATGTTCTTAATTATGCCAAAGTGGAACAAAATCACTTTTGTCAAATATATCTGCTGCTTATGCTCCTTTTAGTTCTTTCCTAATCATACTGTCCTGGGCTTTTAGAATTGCTTTATTCTGACTCATACAAACACTAAGGGAACATGTATAGACCTGATAGGATGTGTGTGCAGATCAGAGCTGGGGGAGGAGTATGGGAACACACTGAACCCTGGCTCTGCATGTGCCTCAGGGATGCAGTTCAAAACAAGTGCTTGGCCCTCTCCCCAATCTGCAGCTCATTTCCCTGATCCTCTCCTCTGCTGGCTCTACAAGCTGGGGTTGAGTATGTTCCTCCTAACGCAGCTCCCTGGCTTGTAGCTCCATACCCAGCTACATGGAGGGGACAGATGCCTTCTGGACCTTTCCTCAGTTTCCTTTTGTGGGTCCTGTAGGACATATAGATTTTTGCAGCTATCTCAGCATTTTTAGAATTTTTCAATTTGTAATAATTTGACAATTTCTCTTCATCCATGAAAAACAGTAACAAAGTAGCACCTATATAAACTCAGAAACTTCAGCACCTCCACAGCTGTGTTATATTGAAACCGTGTTGGAGTGTAGGGACAAGAACATTCAAGTGAGCTTCCTGCAGAGCACTTATACATGTGATACTAGTGGGAAGTGGGAAGTGAAACTGACTTTGCACAGTGCACTGCCAAGTACAGAAAGTAGGCAATCTAAAGAAACAGAACAAAAAGTGTATGTGTTTTTGTGTGTATTTTGGATGTTTGTGTTTGACTGTTTCTCAACTGTAATCAGCTCAGGTTTTACCTGTAACAATTATTAATAAAGGAATCTTTCAGACAAAATCTATTCAGAAATTTTTAATATTCCATATAAAAATATGTTTTAAAAATATTCAGATTTCACAATGAAGCACTCAAAAATCAGGAAACACCCAAGTTGAGGTTGCAATGTTGTCCAGTAGCAGGACTCCTAAAATGCAAAAGAACAGGGCTTCCTTTGTGAATCTTACAAAATGGGCAACCCTCCTTAACTTCTTTGCCACTTACAAGGTCCATGGGAAAAGAGTGAAGGGATCCTCTAAATCCCCTGCCTCAGTCCATATGCAGCTTCACTGTACTTGCCACTATGCAGCTATGTTAGCCATGCATAGTGCAGTCTACCTCAGCTGCACTCTTTGGACTTGACCAAATTCCTATTGAAGTCAATGGAAGCTTTTATATTGACTTTAATGAGATTTGGATCAAACTTTTCAGAGACTAACAAACACCCCTTGCACAGATACATGCACACTATGTACAATTTCAAAGGGTCAGAACTTGTCAAGTTAAAGCCAACAAGTATGATTATTTATCACAATAGCACCTAGATGCCTCAGTCAGGATAGAGGCCCCATAGCGCTAACCACTACACAAACAGATTAAAAGATGGTCCCTGCCTCAAAGATCTTGCAGTCTAAGTATGGGATGAAATGCAACAAATATGTACAACTAACAATGAATAAGAAGCCGGGGGAGGAAGAAGAAGGGTAACAGTGACAAGATTATGCAGTTACATAGGGCAAGTAACGCACAACTTGATGAATTCTCATTGCATTGCAGCTGTTCTGTTGTTTTTGAAACCTCTGAAAATTTTTTTCTTTTAAGTATTAATTTTCTCCCAGACCACTTAAAGTCACTCCTCATTGAGGGCTATTTCCATGCCCAAATCAATCACTCCACCCACCACTCTCAACCATTTTGGATCAGGCCTAGAACTGTTCAAATATAGTTTGCAATAATTTTATTTATTTTATTTGTGGGGTTAGAATGGAAACTATCATGCAGTTTTTACTACAGCAGTTGATACTACTACTGAACAAAATCAAAGTCTACAGTAGCTGAAGATTATGGTCAGGGAAGGATAGAATTTGAAAGAGGCTCAAATGCAAAACACACAAATATACAGACAAGGCAATGGGCTAGTCCCAGTTTTCAGCAGTAATGTGGATACCTTAAACAGAATGCTCGATGTATCCTTGGCTACAAAGATCTGCCATTCAATGATAGCGTTTTGAAAAATTGTACTAAGAATACAATGATACCAAAAACTGTATGGAAGGTACTCAGATACCAAATATCCATGCTACCACCGTCTTCTAAATAACTATCCAAACAAACATTTTCATTCCATTTATTATTTTTACTTGTATGTTTTTTTGAGAATTTTTGCCATAAATATATACTACTTATTGTACTTTTATCATAAACTATAGAAACTTATTTGGATTTATAGATTAGTATCACCCAAAGAAATTTATCTATCATTTGAACAGTGATTAATTGCTTTTATGAACTTATTTACTGTTTATAGAATTCCATATGTTCATGAATATATACCACATATATTAATCATTGTAACTTCTTGTTAAGTTCTGGAATACAATGTTGCCATCACTGCCCCCAGAGATAAATTCTTACAATTTTTGTACGTTGTATTTGATATCTGTAACAGAAACCACAAAATACAACTGTGCTGAAGCTCTTCTCAAAAAGGATGCAAATGTCACTGGATTGCTGCTATTTGTGATCCTGTGGATAAATTCCCAGTGGTTTAGTGCAAACAATTGCAAGATGTGCATACAGGATTCTGCATTGTTGTCCTAATTATTATATTTGCCTGATCTAGAGGTGAAGTCATATCTGTGATATGTTTCCTGCATAGTGATTGTGCTGCCTTGCCTCAGAATTACAGTATGTCAGCGTATTAGCTGCCTCTGGAAGTAATTATAGATTGTCTGCATAATTATATGCAGGCCCCTCCCTTTTTTTCTGTTTAGAAAAAGCAATGATATTGCATAGCGGTCTTGTTTAAAGTTTTATTTCTTTATCTATGAGGGTAATATTTTATTCAAGGTCAATTGCTGTCCTGGAAGTTCTCATGGACTTCAAAGGGGTCACTGCATGTGCATCTGAGGGCAGCAATCATAATGAAACTTAAGGGTTGGGTGTAATTTTACACCCAGATGCTTTTGTCAGGATACTGCTTTCACTGGGAGTTTGTATTAGTGCACGTAAGACTAAAATTCAGTCATAGATGGGTTATAGTTTTCAAAAGTTGGTTAGGAAACTAGGTGTATAGTGGTGAGTTAACTAACCTGAAGGATTAAAAAGGATGTTTCTCAGTGCACTACTGTATATGTAGATAGATAGTGATTGGGTCAGTATAATTTTTTAAGCCAATCCCATGGGGACAAAATGATGTACGTATTGCAGTAATTTTCAGATATTGTATATACTTTTCTGTAAAACTAATGAAAAATGAAGCCATGAATAAGGCAGACAGCAAAAGGCAGTTAAATAAAAGATGTACAAACCTTCTGCACTGTTGACAGTTGCATCAACTAATCTACATTTTTCATTGCATTCTGCCTGTGACTGGACATCAGAAGCCAAGTGACATTCTATGCAGCTCCTGTGAAAAATAATTTCAAAAGCTCATCAATCTCTGTCTGTTACACAGCACAAATATAAAGGAGAATATATATGCTGTCTACTTTTTAAAAAGTAGCCAACAAAAGGTCTTGTGCTATAGATACAGTAGTTCTCAGAAATGTGATATGTATTGCCTCAAAAAAACGCTGAATAAAGGTACTGTAGTTAAGTACTCTTTTGCCCTCTCTCTCTCTAAGCTCTCGTTAGTTACCAGACAGAACCCCAGGCAACATTATTCATGTATGTCTGATAAAGAAATGAGGTTACTCATACGTAGCATTCATTTTTAAAGATAAAGGTTCTGAATTAAGCCTACACTAAATACTTGTCAGAAGAATGGCTACCAAATGGACTAATATTTGATACTGACTTCAGTGTGAGGAGACTGAGAATCTAATATAAATCTCCCTATGTTTAAAATCTCTTAAATAGTGTGTTATATTTACAAAGTGACTAAAAACATGCTCAGGTATCTTAACAGATGTCTCTCAAATATCATTCACTTGTCTCAGGAGCTACTAACACAGATGCTAATTAAGCTGATGCAAGTTATTGGCAAAGTAACTTCAAAATATCTTATTTACTTTATTTTATTTACTTGTACAATTACTGGAATATTTAAAAACAAACTCGGGGTCTGATCCAACTCCCACTGAAGTCAATAGAAAGTCTCCCAGTGATTCAGTGGGAGCTGGAGTGGGTCTAGAGTCCGCTAGTGGAATAAAGAAAATACATAAATGAAGTTCATATAAGAAAATTGTTGTTGCAAAGTATATTGGAACAATTCTAGGTTTAAAGCATTGACTGGATTCCGAGGCTGAGACTCTGAGAAGAACAACTCTGTAGGACTGACTGACTTTAAAAAGAAACTGGCCATCACAGTTGCGGGATTGAATTACATCCCTCTGTGAGAATAATGCTGAGGGTACTGTGATTGTTTTCATGAGATGGGGATGACCTGATCACTCACAAGTGAAGCAGTAAATAGAATACATGAGTGGGTAATGGAATAGTCCCTATCAAATGTAGATATATTCAGTGTTGTTGGTGTTTTTGTCATATTTGCCATGTTTCTCAAACTACTGCCCTCACTTTCTCAGCTGCCTACCCATGTCTCTCTGACCTGGTCTCTTAACTTAGCCACGTCCTCCAATCTTCTCTCTCTTGACTTTTCCAGCCATATGTTTCAGCTGTAATGGCAGTGACAAAGAAAGAGGCGAGATGGAAAAGGCCTGACAAATGGATGATGTGGAATATATTTTTAATATGCTAACTCAATGCTCATCAGATAACTAAATATCTCCTATTAGTCTGCTGAATTAGTCAGACTATAAACAGATCAATATATTCATTGCATAATGTACTTATACTCAAGGGCTACGTTTACTCAAAATATTATGCACTTAGCCTATGCACGTGAGTCTTGAGCAAACTGTACTGGCCTTTTGGGACCTGATCCACTAGTTGTACAGAGCCATGGTAGTATAAGTTACACATCATGGAACTGGTTCCTTTCTCATTTACAATGCTATATTGAGAATAAGGCAATGGAATTCCAAAGGGGTAGAGACAGTGTGGGAGAAGAAGCAGGCCTCAGGTATAAACCAATATAAGTAGCAGAGTAGAGATACTTTAACATAACTTGCACTGATTCAGCATTCTGTGAACATGCAAGTGTACTTTGCACCAATTCGGTATTCAATGGAGAGCAATTCAAACACCTTGCCTACTTGGGCAGTTGTGCCTACTTATATCAAGGCTGAATTTTTCCTCGAATGATTTGGTGATAGTGCAGGCATACAAATGTGTCTGTTTAGAGGATCTGCTTTTCTTACCCTCTTTTAAGATGTTTTTACTGGTATACCCTTGCATGCAAGCTTCACTTCTTTTACATTTCTCAATGAAGGTGAAATCAGTGCCTCTTTGCCACTTATGATGTCTCAGATCAGCTTATACCTGATGCATAACTTACGCCACTGCTTTTATCTCCACTGACCTCACCCAGACATTCCTATGACAGCTGCACCTGCTTAATCCATGCTCCATTTAGCTGAATTTGGTATTTGAGTTGCTGTATATGTGTAAATCTGGTGTAGCTTCTGAGAGCAGAACTTGGCCTTATGAATCCATAGCCATAAATAACAGTCATGTTGCAAACTTTGTTATATGTTCCTTCCCTATTTGTTTTTCTTTCTGTGACATTGGTGTTGTTGTTCTGTTCCATGAACAGATGTCAGTATTGCTCAACTGAATTCATTGTAGGGCTTCTTTGTACAACCAAGCGGCAGAAGTGGAAATGTGACATGGTGCTCTGTGCCAGCTGAAACTAGGGGAAGTGTTTTCCCTAAAGTTCATTTTGAGATCTAGCAGATCAATGCTGAGAAATGTTTGGTTTCTGCATTATGATTAGATCGCACAGAAAAAGCAGAGAAGCCCATAGGTTCTAGGACCAACACCCAGGAAAAATGTGTTGGGAATAGCACCCCAGAGCTATTACTATACTGCACACATCTGAATGAAGCAGAAAATACAAACATGGTAAAAACAATACCTTACCGTTTGGAATTACAAGGATCACCACATGTAGGGCATCTTTCACACGTGCTACCGGAGGCCCCGGGATTTGTGCAAACACATGTTCCACAAATGCATTCACCTCTTCCACTGCACAGTATTCCATCCTCAGAAACACAGGAGTTAGTGTCAGTTGTGCAGTTACAGTATTCACCAGTCCATCCCCTGTGGCATACACATTCACCGCAGTCACAATCACCATTACCTAGAAAAGTAATGGTTATCTTGCCAGGTTAGTGTTTTCATTTAAAAGTGACAGAAGAAGTCATTACAAGCATTCTATTTCAGAATGCACATTTTCATTACTACCAGCACCTCTCATATTTAAACCCCGCCTCCCTTTCCAATGTATAGTTAAACATAGAGGGCCTGATTCTCATCTCACTTAAATTAGTGAAATTCTATTTACTTTAGTAGAGTCACTCCTAATATAGGTGGGTGGGAGATAAGACTCGATCCTCATGGGCCAAATGGTCTTTTCATTGACACTGGGATAACTCCAACCTACCTGATTCACTACTGTGCTACTCCAGAGAGATGTCAGTTGAACTCTATTCCCATTGTTTTTAATGGACTTGCTGTGGATTTACAGCAGAATTCAGTCCAGAAGAAGAAAATAAATATAAAGGCCCCGATTCTTACTTCACTGACATTGGTGTAAATCAAGAGCAATTCCACTTATATCGTTGGTTTTACTGGTATAAAACCAGCATGAGATCTGAATCAGGCTCAAAGTGATTAAATACAGGAGGGCATACTTGGATAATTATAAAACAGAGAAATGGTACAGTTTTGGGGACAGAGCTGGAAATGACAAAATGAGAGACACACACCCTGGAGTTGCCAATAGCCTGGTGGTTAAGGCATTCACCTGAGATGTGGGAGAGACAGGAACTTGTCCTAACCACTGGGGTACAGTCCCTCATTCTCTCTGGTCCAATTGATATTTAATTATTTATTTGTAGAAAATGGAATAGCTCCAACAGGAAAGATTGAGACACTGCTGCTATAGCATTGCAATTAGGGCACTCACCTAGCATGTGGGAGACCCACAAGCTGGGACTCCCACATGCCAGGTGAGTGCCCTAACCACTGGGCTATGGGGTATTCTGGGGCAGGAAGGGATCTCTCTCTCTCTCTCTCTCTCTTATTTTTTTCAGAAATTTTTGAAAGGTTCTGATTTCATGCCAACCTGGAATGAAAATAAATGTCAAAACCTTGAAATTAGCTCACATCTGGGAATACACCTATAATGAAAGTTACATCTACATAAAAGGTTATAATATAGATTTTAAAAATAGTTTAAGGTGGACATACCTCCACATTGCAGTCCTTTAAATCTCACGCAAGAGAAATTGTCACATTCACAGTATAGCCCATAAATATTTCCATACACTGAGAAATGGCAAATACACTGCCCACAGTAACAGTCGCCTCTCCCACTGCAGGAGCTCTGCTCTGGAGACCTTTTACAGGAATTTGTGCTCAGGGAGTTTTCATTACATTCACAATAAGGACCCATGTAGCCAGGGTTGCAGGCACACACACCACACTCAAAAGAGCCCTTTCCTTTGCTGCATTTGGAACTGTTCATCTCAGCCTCTTTCTGACAGTTACAGCTGCATTCCAGCTGAATATCAATTTCCAGGGCATCACTCAGGCCCACAGGCTTTATTACAATCTGCCTCCGCCTTTTTTCACAGGTAGGTAGGCTTACTGTCATGTTGAAAGAGACCTGGAAAAGAAAATATATTAACCATTCGTGGCTGCAGCATACAAAATGCAAAGAATACTCTGGAAATATAACGCACAGCCAAGAACAATAATTTATTAGGTATTGCCTAATAACTCTCAATTTGTTTGGAAGAGATTTATTAAATAAAGGAAGCAAGATTTCTGCCTTGGTGTTCTAAAAACCTCTCTCAGTTTTACAGGAATGAATGTCATTTGAGAATCTGTTATCTACTTACTGTCTCTCCTACTTTTATATGGGAACATTTCCTCTGGTGTGGAAAAATGGAACCATTGTTACAGATTGCCGTGAAAGAGAGATTGAGTCCTTCTGTGTCTCCTAACACCTCCAGCTCCACTTCAGATCGTAGCTCCTTAAAGAAAAGGAACACGATGGATGAAATGGTTGCTAATGCTCCACATCTTTGTGACATATATTGGAAAAACTCAACTTTATCTATGCAGTAAAGAATTCTGAATTTTGATACTTTATTTACATACTTCTTTCTTGCAAGAAAAATGGAAGATGAACAAAATATTGCCTTTTAGGCTAACATCAACAGCCTTATCAGCTGAATATCTGATACCAGAGCGACCATATCCTGCACTTGTAGGGGAATGTACTTAATGTTCTAATAAGTCGTCTTTCATTTCTAAGTACTCTGCTTTCTTCTGTAGGTTTTAATTTAGCCATGGCCTTACTAAGGAATTTATATTATTACTTTGTCAGCACTGTAGCTTTCCTTGTTTAGCATGTAACCTTACAGTCTTTGCTCAGGCATGACATCCATTGACTTCAGTTTTGTCTGAGAATGGCCAGAGAAAAGACTCCAGGATTTGGCATTATCTTTCCAGTACCAGAGACAGCCCTAATCCTCTGGCTCTGGCTCACTCCATTGTGTAAATCTAAGTCTCATCTTCTTCCTGTTTTCTTCTGTTCCCCAGATGGAAACTCTTTCAGTTTATGAGCTTTTGCTTGGATTTCAAAATAGGTTCAGTAACGCCAGAAATCATGCTAATATTGCTTAAGGAAGAGATACTTTTCATGTTGCTGCCTGCGCTCCCTCACACTCTGCTTTCTGGGTTTCATTCTTAAATGTTTTTGTATTACACTTTTGACAATATACTGAGACTTGATCTAAAGCTCACTGAAGACTGCGGCAAGATGGACTCCTGTGGACTTTAATGGGCTAATTCAATCAATAGTGTGCATCAGGCTAAACCTCAGATACATAATCCGTTTGATGGGAAATTTTCATAAGTGTTTAAGGGATTTAGGAGCACAAGTCCCACTGACTTCCAGTGGGATTTGTGTTTCTAAGTACCTTAGAAGCTTTTGAAAATGTCCACTTTTTCTTAATTTCCTTGGAGATTCTCAGGTGAGTCATCCCAATGAATGGTACCACTCACTTGAGTAAAGATTTGCAGGACTAGGTGCAATGGGCAATAGCTGAAACTGCAAGTGGAATATGTATTAACTTGCATAATTGTCTCATTTGTATAAACTTTGGATTATCTACATGATCTATTTGTCTACTTCATTTTAATTGTGTCTTTCCATCTGAAAAACCTCACTGAAGTATTATTTGAATAAGATAAAGGATAGCAGCCCATTTGTTAAGCAAAATGTTTAATACATTCATTTACCTCCAAATCCACTCTACAGCACACGGCTTGAGCAACAAGGCTGTGCAGTGAGGAACAAGTTGGGAAGCTGTATGGGATGCAATCTCTCCCTCCTCACTGCTATGGCAGCCACAGGCTGAAGTAGCCTCTGTGCTGCCTGAATCTCCCTCTGAAGAGGGAAGATGGGCACTTCCTCTGGCTCTGCTGTTCCCTAGCCTTCTCTGTTTGGAAGTACAAAGGAACCTCCTTAGAGAACTCTAATTCAGCTGGCAGGGTCTATGCAATCCGTGTGTGGCAACCCCAAATCCTGCCCCCTCTCTAGGCAGTGAACTATATAGTTTCTGCTGCCACCAAGGTCTTGCGTGCCCATATAGGGAGGGGATAGGGATTTACCCCTTAGTGAAAGTGACATTATTGCCAGCCCCAGAAAATCATGAGATTTGCTTAAAAATCATGAGATTAAAAATAATAAATATTGTGTTCTTTTGATTTGCCATCTGGTGTGGGGATTTTTAGGGTCACATGGTCAAGCTTTTCTCTGCAGCCATGAAGGTAAGAAAATTCCTTTAAAAAAAAAAGAAAAAGGAAAAAAGCAGAGGTTCTCACACAGTACCGATTCCAGCAGCTGAGGGTCTAACAAAAGCATCAGCTACCATGAGAATGATGCTAAAATAAGGAGAGTTGGCAATGCAGACTTTATAAGATGTACCACACAATAGTCTGGTTTTCAACTCCTCGCTCCATCAGCTGGATTGGAGATCCAGGGCTGGAATTGAGGTGCAGACTGCAAAGCGATTTAAAAGTGAAATTATAATTGTAAGTACAAATTAAATGCTGCTGTGCATAAGCCCATCATCCTTTTGGTCAGATGGATGGGATAGATCTTTATCACCACGTCTCCATTTTCTATTTAAGAAATGTTTTTTTAAATTAAAAATATGTATCACTTTCAGCTGAAAATGAATGGAAATCCGGGGTCAAACTCCACCCTGTTTTCACCTCCATGACTTCAAGAAGACGACTCAAAGCTAATGGGTTACATTGGGCATAATTGGGAGCAGAATCTGGCTCCCAAGTACATTAAACGTTCCTGCAGAAGCACTTTTAACTCAAAGATTTCCTGAATGGAACAGGCATCAGTGGTGTTACAAACTTGAGCCTTTACCAGCAGCTCCCCCAATCAAAACTGGTAACTGATCTGTTTAAAATATTATTCCTTCAATCTTTATTACCCTGTAAGCCAAAAGGGACCTGGCTGCCGGAGAGAATGGAATTCTTTGTCTTTTTAAGAATGCTGGAATAACTTAGGAATCAACAGGCTTGATTTCAGATATAATGCAACTTGAATGAGTTCTTTGAAGATACAAAGCTAATACAGAATTTAACCTTTGTCAAAGCAAGTCGCGACATGCTTACTGGAGACTATGAATCACACTGTGGAGGGGGGCATGGGGAAAAATGAGAACATTTTACAACAAATATTTTGACAACTCATAGTTTCCTAATTTGCTTACTCCCACTGAAGATTTTAGAGGCCAATACATCTGTGAGTTATATTAATAATAACTTGAGTTTCTATAGTGCAAGTCATATAAAGAACGTAAAGCATTTTAGAAACATTCACAGATTTAACCTAACACCATCCTTCTGAGGTAGGTAATTATTATTATTCCTAGTTTACAGATGGGGAAACTGAGGCAGAGAGAGAGAATGCAAGGTGACACAAAAGTGTGGCAGAGCTGGAACTAGAACCTAGAATTCCTAAGTCCGAATCCTGTGATTTTTAACAAGTCCACCTTTATTCCCACCACAATTTCAGCTTTTCTACACTCCCATCAAATATAAGGAAATGGTATTTCATTCAGTGAGGCATACTTCATTTTTATTTAAAATATTCTGCAAAATGAATATTACCCTCAAGGAGGTGGGAAGGAGGATTTTCTTAGTGTTTGTGTTAACTTGCTTTTTGTCCTTAAAAGAGTTTCAGACACGAACTAATGGAATAATTAACCTTTAACATTAATAAAATGGACAAGAATAAATTCTGGAAGTCTCTCAGCCAGGGGGCCTTGATTCATATATGGCACCATAGGTATCTACATGAGGCTCTCCTTGGCACTCCTCTCACTCTCTGCTTTGATCAGAGGAACCCTGTACTTTTCAAACTAGCCAAACTATTTGTGGAGTGCTGAGCAATGTGTGGGAGCAGCCAGGATCCATTTCCCAGCTTCACCTCTCTTGCAGATAGTAAGTGAAAGTGGCTTTCAATCCATTAAAGTTGGAGTAACAGTAGCTATGTCCTAAAATTCCATCCTCAATTAACAGAAGGCATTTACCCTTAGTCCAATGTTAAACTCTAGAAGCGGAATCCTGGCTCCACTGGAAGTTTTACCACTGACCTCAGTGGGGCCAGGATTTCACCCCAGGTCTATTACAATAGTAGTCCCTTGATTGATTGACTTTAAAGTGCATTGTCATATTTTTTTTTTACTTTATTGAAAATCTGTTGGTATTTATTAGAAAACCCATAGTATAAAAAGCTATTACAATTAATTATAAAAGATTTCACAATTTGTGTTACTTTTTTCTTTGTCCTGCAAACCAAAATAATTTTGTTGAACGTATTAGAGATATGATATAAATAAAGGACGTGAGAATGAAAAAGCATGGGAAATGATCATATCAAAGAGGGTTTTTTTTAAATACAGTAATTGCTAGAGTACATGCTTGTAATAAAGAAAAGTGAAGTAAAGAAAAAAAACCCAGAGACTAGGACCCTCAATATATTACTGCAAATGTACCCAGAGACATTCCCCTAACTATGTATTTTATAAGCAAAGCTCTGAAAGGCAGCACCAGGTTTATGTCCTTATTTGTATTTCCCCACATAATCTTAAATACATTCAAATCTTTTTTTCCTGCCTATATTCCATCCTTTAAAAACATTAGAACAACCTCACAGCGGCACCACCACCTAGCTAAAGCAGAGAATAGCATTCTTAGTGCATTGCTTTCCAATATTACTGCAAAACAGTGTGATGAATATGCTCAAACAACATTTGAACTTGCATGTTCTTTTTTTCAGGAGCGACGGAAAGTTTCTATAATGCAGGATATCTGTGCACAACTGATGCGCTTATTGTAAACAATGCAGAAACAAAACCAAAGGCATTTGTTTTCACCAAATCACAATTTAATTGCTGAGAATAGCAGACATGCAAAAGGAGAAGTATGTTATAAACATACCTTATATGCATCAATGATCAATTGGAGAATATTTCCAGAATCTTTCTGAAGTTGTCCAACAGTAGCTCCAGGAATAAGTTTGGCATAATTCTGGAAAGAACAAGTATAAAATATAGACTTGAGCTGTTAACAATAAATTGAAAGCATAATTGGTAATAGGTGGTATAGTCCGTCTTACTGGCAACCTCCTCCACCACCCAAGCGCATAACTACCAATCTAAAGAATTATGAGTAGGATTTTCAAAAGCACTTAAGTGACCTCAGAGCAAGCACAAGTCCTGTTGAAAATCAGTGGAGGAGCACAAGTCACTTAGGAGTTTTTGAAAATCTCACCTCATAGTGTTCTCCAATTAAAATGAAAATATACTCTCAACAGTTCTATTTGTTTTTAATAAAAATAATCAGAGCCTGATTCTGCTATTCTTACTGCTATTGTAATCCTGTTCCTATGGGCCCTATATGCATTTCTTTAAGAAACTGTACTTTTCTGAGGCAGGAACATGTTAACTAGCATATAGTGTACTATGCACTAGAGCTCAGCGATGAAGGGGCCATAAGGCCTCAATAAGGATGAGACTGGTGAGCCTGGAACACAGGCTCTGAACTATTTGCTGCTGTTTTTTGACTGGAATAGAAATACCACACATTAATCAATGGTTAGTTATAATTCAGGAAGGATGCCTGACTAGTGCCATGTTTATATGCTGGTTTTGTGTAACCAAAATTGTGGTCATTTAATGTCCAGTCTCACCTTCGTGCTGTCATTGTAGCATGACACTCAGCAGCTAGTTGTTAGAACTAGTAGCTAATATTAATCTCAGCTGGTGATTACTACAGTGCATTTAGGGCTTGAACTGGTGCCTATTGACGTCAATGGGACTCCTTAGAGATAATGAAATGGGCAGTTAAAGAGAAAATTGGTAACATGATAAACTGCAGAAGAAAGCTGCTGTTATAATGCTGATTTTTTAAACATTAAAAGCATTTAAAAAAATCAATGAAGGTGGACAATTTGACTCCCTTAAATCTCTCTTATACTTTGCACTTCCATCAGTATTATGCTTACTTGAAATATTTTGTAGGAAATACCTACCATTCATTACATTACTAAAGTGCTATTTAAAATCAGCAGGATTAAACACATTTTATGTTACAACAGGCGATTTGGCATGCCTGACTCCTGTGAATTATAGCATTCCGTCTTTGAAAGATTGTTCTTAGAATATAGAACTGCATTTAGTAAACATGGGCATTATGCAGGCTGATTATAAATGAGAGTTGGAGAGTTTGGAATCTAAAATATCACTGCCTTTTATCTGGGGCATGCAAAACAAACAGCAGGAACATACTGGGCTTCGGGCCATATTCTACCTTTCCTCTTTGCATAAAAATACCATGGATGACAATGTGAGTTCCACTAAAGGCACAGGTGCAGACTGTGGATTGATTTTAAGAAAGTTTCCATCTTTGAGCATATGTTTTAATGTTTTTTCCATATAAAGTTTCCGAGCCGATTTACCAGTGTGGTGTGATTGCTTTGAATCTCATGGTTAATATTGTTAACCAGTTATGGCAGGTTGTCTTTTTAGTGCTAGTGTGACACAAATAGACCTTCTAACTTTTTAGCATGCATTTACTAAATAGTTGATTTATTTTATTTACAGATATATTTGCAAAATTCTGCTCTGACTCATTCTCAGTGGAGTTAATTTGAAATTGCTTCACTGAGGTCAGTGGCGTTGCACATGATTTGCACCAGTGTAAATGAGAATAGAACTTGTGACATGATCCAGGGTGGAAGAGTACTATGTCAAATTTAGAAGAACTACATGACGTTTTTTGAACAGATCTTAAGCCTAGAGAGCTTCTGATGCCATTTGGCTATGTTGAAATGAGAGTTTTGAGCAGGTCATTTTTAAACTATATTCTCTTTGTCTGGAAGCAAAAGAAGAATTGCTTCAAAAGAAGAATCATCTTGTTTGCATGGCACAGGATTCCATTTAGTTAGAAATACATTTTTGTTGTTTTTAACTCAGCTTAAATTAGAATGATTTTTAACATAATTTTCCTTGAAAATACATTTCAATTAAGGAAAAACTGTTTTGAAAACCTCCAAAAAATTCCAAGAAACCCAAAGCTTTAGACAAAATTAGCAGTTTCATGAAAACCTAAAATACCAGTGGATTCCCCTACCCTAAATGTGATACACATAGTCTGTTAAACTTTCACTGTTATCACAATACTCATAAAAATAATTTTCAAATCAACAGCTTTTAAAAAGAAATTAATTACTTACTCTGTTATAAACAGCTTTCAGCTAAGAATAATGATATATTATTTGGTCAGCCATATGTGAATATATTCCAGAGGAAGGTCTTTTTTGTTTCCTGACCTTTTCTTTTTTATAAACTATTTTAAGCCGACATGCCTCATCTGTAAACAACTTCCTTCCCCCTCATGCTCCCATGCCACTTAGTTTTTAGTTTTTGAGTAGTCTTGGCAAGTGTTTAATTTAAAACTCAATGCTACCTTAAAAGCATCTGTGCTCATGCAATACTTTGCTGTTTTAATTTTGATTCTCCCATGCAACGTGACAACTGCTATTTTAAAATTAGGGGAACAGTTTGATGTTTGGTGACATAAAATACATGTATTAGTTGCCTGGGTATACCGCAAGAAGGACAGGAGACTTGTTATGGGTTTTAATCAGGCAGCAACTTTAATATATACATGTCTGGGACTACCCGGCAGATAAAGTGTACAGTGTAGGCAAATCCATGCTTATTTAAATCAATTCTCTGGGGCTTTCACCAGCCTGACTTTGTTTAATCCATGCTTAATCAACTCAGTTTTCCAGGGCTTTCACCAGCCCCGCTTTGTTTCCATCCAGGTTCCCCCCAGCCAACCCATGGCTTGGACCTTACCATCCACCAGCCTCGTGAGAGGGTTTAGGAGGGCTACGAGAATGGAGGGGGTTGGTTCCCTGCCGTGCCAGTCATAGGAGTCCCCGAACCCCTTCCCCGTTCTGTCCTTTTATCCAGGACCTCCTTTTAAGTCCTTTATCAGGCCATTTATCTGGTCACTAGCTGTCCTCCCTATGGAGTACCTGCACTGAACATCTACCCAATATTACAAAATAAGTTGCGACATATGGCCTACCACCTTTTCTACTGACCAGAAAAGGTCCATCCTCACACCTGCTGTGAGGAAGGCAAAAAAAACCACACTCCACCAAAGCCAGTTCTGGTGGTGCGAGAAAAATTCCTTCCCAGCCCAACATTAAAAGGGGCGACTAGCTTAATGCCCACAGCAAGGCCTAACCCAGCCTGCCAGTTGCCTCCACTAGGGGAGGGAGGGTGGGTGTTGGCTTCCTTGCTGCTTGGACATAGAGACTTGTCCCTCCCAGGTTTCGTAACTTTATGCACATTCCTGGAGGAATGGGGAGAGTGAGTCACCGCTGCAAAGCGCATTTTGCAGCAGTTTCTGATCTTCCTCCCTTCCCCCTCCGGCCCCAACCAACCACAAAGCAGAGATGCCTTCTTTGGGTAAGTCCAGACAACTTTTGCCCCACCTTTAGTAGTGGTGCAGTCAATAACAATATACACACCTATGTGGGAGGTAGGTCTGAGCCTAAATTGGATCTGAGGGGGATTAGGAATATTAAATGAATAAATGATTGACATATGCCATGCTAAACTAAAGGAGGATTATAAATAGCTAGAAATATAACGGTACATTTGATTATTTGACTACTACATTTATTTTAGACTAATGCCATCTATCCAAACTATTTAAGGAGCTTCTGGAGAAATTCTAGTATAGTGTTTGCCCTCCTTAGAAACTAAATTATCATCTGTCAAGATCAATTATATTTTCTGGTCCAATAAAATACAGTTTCAAGTTTCTGGGCCTGATCCTGCAAACCTAATGTAATTTAGGGAAAACTCCATTAGGCTCAATTATAGTGGTTTCAACTGAAGTTTTGCCTGAGTAAGGCACCGTCTGTAAAGGTGCCACCAAAATGTTTGACTAAAGACATGAACCTTTGAGCATAGGGGTCCTTCATAGACTATAACTAGGCTCCCAACTAAAGTCAAAAGTGCCCTGTTTCTTGGCAGCACTGATTAGCTGATACTATTTCCACATGTGCCGAAAACTGATCTTTCACAGGCGGAGTTAAGTTTTGTCATTACATAAAGTGGCCCAGAGCAGTGCACACAGGTAGCTTTGGTGTTATGAATGAGTACATCTGCATATACTGAGTGATGATTTGGGTTCAGCTGCATCTGCTATTGTATTTTATTAAATAATGAGCTCTTTGTTCAATGAGAAACCCTTAGCTCTGACTGTATAAGCACAATAAGCTTCCATTCCTTAGCCTACTCTTGTTTCTGGAACCAAAATCATCCATTTTCCTCAAAATAGTTTATATTCCTTCTTTAGTTTTCTCCCCCCACCTCCTGCTCCTTCCATGCAACAATGGAACGCATACATTTCCCAACACATACGATTACCTTGCACAACTTATATAAAAAATGATCTCATGAAAAAAATCATGGTTAGTTTTTTGACTCTTGGATTTCAGTTCACCCTTGGTCAATAATAGAAAATACATCACCCGCGCAAAGACTAAGAGATTATGCATTTTAAAGTCTCATTGACTCAATGGGACATAAGCACTTGCTTAAAGTTAAGAACATGCTTAAGTGCTTTCCTGAATTGGAGCCAAAATGCACCCTTGCAGCTTGATCCTGCTCCCAGTAAAGGCAACGATAAAATTCCAATGGACTTCAGTGAACCAGGATCAAGTCCTTAAGCAAGTCATTGTCCCTCCTTGTCTCCTAGCACTCTGCCCTCTTCTTATTCCCCTAGGATCCTTCTAATTGCTCCTTCATCATATCCTTTGGAGGATCTTCCTTATTTCCCCCCCATACATACCAGGTTTCTGTGGGGATTTCACAGGGCTCTGTCCTTGGTCCCCTTATTTTCTACTTCTATATCTCATCTCTGGGTAATCCCAAGTGCAAACACAAGTTCAACTACCATCTCTATGCTGAGGACTCACAGATCTCTCTCTTTCTCTCTCCACTCCAGACTTCTCTCCTTCTATCCAAACTAAAATCTTGGCCTGTCTCTCTGACAACCCCCTCCTGAATGTCCAGCCATTAGCTCAAGTTCAACATGGTTAAAACAGGGCTTTAAACGTTCACCTCAATCCCTCTTGCTTGCATCCTTTCTTGGTCACTCTGGGTGACACTGCCATCCTGTCTGTCCTGGGTGTCATCTTTGATTCAGACGTCTCTCTAGGTCCTCACGTCTCAACTATCTAAACTTTGCTATTCTTTCCCTATAATACCTGTAAGGGTGTGTGTCTACGCTGCAATCACAGGGTATGACTGCAGCTCACATAGACACACCTATGCTAGCTTTAATCTAGCTAGTTTGGGTATTGGAGCGAGGCTGCAGCAGCATGGGTTTCAGTGCACACTTCTCAAGCCTGTCTGGAACCCTGACCCTGGGTGGCTAGCCCACGCAGACACCTGTGTGAGATAGCTAGGTTAAAGCTAGCTCAGGTATGCTGCCTGCTGAACTGGCCTCTGACTACACCCAGGGTTAAGGGGGAAAGCGGAAGCTAGTTTTGCTCCCATTGCTTTTGTGCACTAACCCACTAAGGACTGCTCTGGTGCACATGAGGAGTAAGCCCCAGGTTGTGGCTGCAGAAAAAGATATTTAAAGCAAAAAAAAAAATTAAAATCAAAATAGAAGTTTTTAAGGTGAGTCCAATCTCCATGCTCAGGGGAAAATAGTGCACGCCGAGTTCAACAGATAAGGAACTAGTAGATGTCACTCAAGTATAATCACACTGCAACATATAGTTACATAAGCAAAGGGAGTAACTAGCTAAATATTTATGGCATCCACAGAGCAGGTATTAAAATTCTATCACCTAAGGTTTGCTGGCTGGGGATCTGATCCTATGGCCAATGCAATCTTTCCACTGACTTTAATGGGTGCTGGATTAAGTCCTGAGCCTAAACTTGGAGTTATGCAGCTCCTCTTAATCTATTGTCTTATTGCACTGAAAAGATCCATCCCTCACTGAGTGCATGAAGGTTTCCTTTGGAATTTTCCAGTGGTCACGGTCTGCGCTAGCCAACACCATTCTTATCAAAGGTTTTATGTTTCAGTATCTCTGTGTCAGTTTTATACCAGTATCAAAGTTATCAAGTGGCATGCTTTGTTCACTGGGAACTGTATACTAAGATTTACAACTAACAAAAATGTGAGCCATTGTTAATCAATCTATTACTTTTTGTTCTCTACTTTCTTTGTCAGAAAAATAAAGTGCCATCATTTTCTGTCTTGTATAGAATATAGCAATTCTTTTAAACATATTCTATCTACTGCTTTCATCTTTTGCATGTGACACTCTGTCACTTAACTGAGTATCTCCTGTTATTGTTCCTTGTGCACAGCCTCACTAACCTGCGGGTTAGATGAACAGTTAGTCAAAGCAAATATAAAATAATAATAATAATTAAAAAAATCAGACTTTTATGGCTGTCTTTCACAAACATCAAAGGACATATCTAAAACTATGGGACGGTATTGTCATATTCCCCACCTGTGTCAATCAAACTCAGAATATTAACCTAGAAGTCCGATTCGCCCATACTCATGACTATAAAGAAAATGTAATATGACAATATAAATCAAGATTATAAGACTGCAAACACTGAATTCTGGTCTAGGAGTTATTTTTAGACACTACAGATTTCTTCACAACAGCTTGACTTGGCAAAAATATACATAATAAAGTAAGATGGATACTGGCAGTTCTCTTAATGGGAGCATTGTGCCTATCCATTGCGCAGCTCAGAGTGAAAGAGAAGAGAGGAAAAGGCCCCTTATGTGTGGGAATTGCTCCCTGTAAAAATCCCCAAAGACATTACACTTCCAACTCTCTCCTTAACCTACCTGCGCTGTGACTTCACTTCTACCCCAGCTCAGGGAGAGTTGGCTGGAGAACACAGGGAAAAAGGCCAAAAATAGCATGGCTCATCAGAGAGACGTGTTGCCAGGGAGGCTGAAACCAGGGACTGCAAGGATGGTCAGGTCTTCATGTGTAATCTGGGATTGGTGAGACTACAGCTGGTCTTTTCTATAGATCCTCCAGATCCAGTGTTATAAGGCCATGGGTACAATTTTCAACAGGCCCCTTAGCCATTTAAAGTTTTAGAAGATTTTTACCATGTCCCCTCTACATCATGGGTGGTGGGCATAATAGGCATGGGGAGGCTTGGCTTCCCCTAGTGTAGCCGCTGCTGCTGGACCCTGGTTGCAGGTTTGACAGGGGAAACTTTTGTTTTTTACTATTCCCCATGCTGGTGCCGGGGCAGCTGAGGAGGCGGTATGTGCTACTCAGCTTCCTGGGATCATCAGTAATCTCCCTGGAGTCCAGAGAGATTACTAATGAACCCAGGAAGTTGAGTAAGGCATACTGCCTCCTCAGTCACCCTGGAACCTGTATGGTGCTTATCAAAAGCTCAGGTTCCTCTTCCAGAAGAGAAAAGAAGAGAAGAACTTTTGAATTTTCCTTGGGGGCAGCATAGGGTCTGCAGTGGCTCTGGCTGACCCGGGGCTCCTCCAGGCAGGTTGTGGGGGACGGGGGAAAGAGCTTGGGGCTCTGGCTGGCCCGGGCCTCCTCTAGCATGGGAGGAGGGTGCAGAGGGTCTCGGGACTCCAGAAGAGGGGGCAGGCAGAAGGGGTGGGCCGGGTGCTAGCCTCCCTGAAGTGCGGCTCCACCTGCCACCTGCTCCACAATGACACAGACACCTCATAATGGAGGGGAAGGGGCTTATCAAGCACAGAATTGTCAGATTACTTTTCTATGGTTTTACTGCAGATGGGAAACAGGCTTTTTCTCACTCATCTTTGACTTATTTTTACTCATCATTTTAAACAGGAACTTTAAGTGTTGTGGGCCCACTCCAGGGATGTCCTATCACTCCATACACTGGTTCTGCTGGGTACTGGTCACTGGGAAATTCCCCAGCTATAGGAGAATCTCCAAGTATATTCAGTCTAGGCAGGAGCGGCACCAGGGTTTTTGGCGCCCTAGGCGCAGGGCCAGCTCGCCCTAGGCGTGCCTGCGGATGCTCCACCGGAGCCGTGGGACCAGCGGACCGTCCGCAGGGACGCCTGCAGGAGGTCCACTGGAGCAGTCTGCCACCCTTCCAAATCCTAGGTGGTCGCCTAAATGGAAGCACCGGCCCTGAGTCTAGGGGACAAACTGGGAGTACCTGGGGAAAATGTGCATGCTGACACAAGTTATGGCTGCTTTAGTTTCGCTGAGGGATGGAACTGCCTCTGGCCAAACCCTGAATAGATGCACAATGGTGGTGCAAAGTATCTTTTCCACTCCTTGCCCCAGTCCCATTTGCAATAAAATGTCTAATCTCCTCTCCACCGTCTCTGCTCCCATTGCCATGCAATGACTTTTTAAACAAAAGAGTCTTCATGTAACTGAGACTTGTATTCTTCACTTCAAACAATGCTAAGTATCTTTTCTCCCTTCAGTGCATACAGGCAGTTAGATGTCAGGGGGAGGGGAGAAGTTCTCCCTTCTATTTTGCCATTTTGTACTTTATATTTCCTGCTACCTTCCAACTTATCTCACTGAAAAGAAGTTTCAAACTGAAGAGCAGGAAGAAAACTCTCAGATCACGTAAAAACACATTGAGAGATGAACAAAAGTTCATGCGGACATTTTGTTTCAAGGGGTATCCCTGTCTCACAGGAGAAAAAGCAGGCTCAAACATTAGTACCCAGCATCTTAAGATACAACTGTCTAATGCTAGTGATTATGCTGAACAGTTTAGATAAGCTTCAGGGTAGAACATCCTTATCTATTATGATTTAAAAAGTAGGTATTTCACAGTGTGATTCAACATAAAACCCAATTTACAATTCCATAAAGAACCATAAAATCAGTACATGATGAGGTGCTTTCAAAGTAACTGAGTTTTTAGAAGTTCTAAATCAGGTATCTAATTTTCTAGCTATATTTTTAATTATATATGCACCTTGCAGGGTTGAATCCTCAATGCTAGTCTTCTCAAGTGGTACTATATAGGGCCCTTCATTTTCAATTTTTATTGGGAATTTATCAGACAAAAAACAAACAACAACAACAACAAAATCAGGTAAATATCAGTGCAAAAATCTATTATTAACTTTTCTGGGTAAATATCAGGGTTTATTTTGGTGGATGGAAAGACAGAGGAAAAAAGTATTCAGTAGATTAATGCTTTGAATTCCGTTCATCAATGTGGTTTGCTGCAGAACTAAAATAGAACTCAAAACACAATGCCACCTCAGAGTTTAAGAAAACAGTATATATCTCTAATCCCCAGATAAAACTTTTCATTTGAATAAAAAGTTTACTGTTGTAGACTTAGAACTATTAGACTATGAACATTTACATTTAATAATTGGGCCACACCATTTGCAGTGCATATACTCATCATCCTTTTCTCCTATTTTTGTTTTCTTAAAACTTTTGAATAGTTCCATGTGTTCTGAAATGTATTCTGATACAGATTTTCATTTTCTTCCCATTTTAGCATGTTAAATCTTTAAAGCATTATCTACTAACAGCTTGAAATGTGGACGTGGTGGCATGAGATTCATCAGTGTGTTCAGATGCACACACAGTTCTGAGCTTGCAGGCATGCCTGTTTATAGTGTCTATCTTCTAATCCAGACTAATACATAGCCTTACTTCAACAGGCAGCTTTGCATATACACACAGACTAATATATATCTCATGCAATGTATTGTATTGTATTTTCCTGAAAAAAAAAACAGTTATTTTTTACATATTTGAATGATACAAAAATAGGGTGAAAATTGGAAATAAACTGAATAATACTTTTTGTAAAACCCTGGAAATTTTCAGTTAAAATCAGTTTAAACTGAAAAAGAAAGGGCTTATGTACAAACATTATCAAAAGGAACATTAAAGCAAAACACTGGAGAGTTACACATTTTAGTTACCTCACCTCATAGAAGTAAACTTGTTCCTTTGTTACAGCAAAAATTAGTAAAACGTTATTTTGCACAAGCTTGTCTGTTAGTTGGCCAATTGTTGGATACTCCTGAAAACAAATATAGAGAGCCAAATCAATCCCTGTTTTACAAAAAGACCAATGATTTAAAAATAGTGATGAAAAACATTGCATGTTATCTTTAATGAACATACATTCATACCATGCTCGGTGTAATATAAATATATAATTACAACTACATGTGTACAGAGTAAGTGTGTATGTGCACATAGAGCCTTTCCTTCTGGTGCTCACATTACCCTGAAGAGACTGAGTGCTCCACCTGTATGTCATGCTTTGGTGCTTGGGGTCAGGAGGTTTTAGTCCACACTGGAACACAGGCCTTTGGAATGTTCTTTAAATCTCTTAATTTAAATCTCTTAAATCTCTGAATTTAGACTCTAAGAAGGTGAGAAAACTAACTCTTGGAGGCAAGGACACTACTTACCTAGCACAATATGGCCCACATCCTAACAGGGGCCTTTAAATATTACCATAATAGAACTATTAATAACAGTATTAGTCTGAGCACTTGACTCTTAGTTTGAAATGTTTTTCTGACCTCAGCAATGTCCTACACATTCCTGAACCACTCCTTAATTTACTTCCTTTAAGACAAGTGATGAAAACATATTTTTGCTCCTCTCTCAAGGAGAGGATGCCAATAGGTTCTGTTCCACATGTTACCCATGGTGGCAGTTATTGGGAATAAGAGATATCACTTTTTCTAATCATAACATGTTCTGAGATCACTTAGGTCAAATTGCTGTGTCCTTAGTTTTGATTTTATGAAAATATGTGATTAAAATTAAAATGGATGACATCAAATGACTGGATTTCCCAACTCCTACTGCATATCACTGAACACTATCATTAATATTCCAATTCATCTTTCCTGTACTTTAAAATTCCACAATGAAAAATTGTACAAAGCACGTTACCAAAACTGTTGACATGGAATATTCATTATTGTGGTCCAAGTGACAATGCCCATCATTTGGAATAACAATCCCTGCCAGTTTACTGTCCATCCCAAAATGGGAATCAGCATCACTCACAAACACCAGCAGATGTAGAGAGTCATTTCTCCACCCAATCTTTTCCTGTAATTAAAATGTAACGGTTTAGTATAGACTTTGATTATATTGATAGAAATAATACAGGATGATGGGGTAGAACACAGAAGAAGAGGTCTTTCAAAGAGATCTTTAAAAGGTAATGTCCTCTCTGCTTTAAGCAGACATCAAAAGACACCATGACAATTATTTAACAGAGTTCACCCCATTGCCTCTGACCAACATATCTCCTCTTCTCATTGTTGTGTTGAGTGAAGTGTGTATAGCTGCTTGTCATCTATATAAAATATTGTGAATCATTAAAATATTTAAAGAGAAAAAATTGAAGAAACTATTATGATTATGTGGTAATTTTATTGCTTTTCATTTCCCATAGACACCCAATTATTACATGATCAGTGCTTTTATTGATGGAAACTACAAAACAATCATTTTTCAATGTGCGTATTTAACTTCATTATATACACTTTTCTAATGAAAAAAGAGATAATTTGAATATACCTTTACAGTCTGAACAAATACCCACTGAAATCAGTGGGGGGCCTTCCACTGATTTTAGTGGAGTCAGATCAGGATCAAAGTCTACATTCTGAGAAAACAAGAGCTGCTTATTTTTTTTTAAATACCATTAAAATCTATTAATATTAAAATGTGGAGTAATAAATATTACACCTAGAGGTTTCATTACCTTGCAAACAGCTGCCTGCATAATTGCATCAAATCCTCCCTCTGGAGTATCTATATTAGCTGAGATTTTCTGTTCTTTCACAATTTCATTGAATCTTTCAGCGTCATTTGTTAATGGCAAAACATGTTTGTATCCAAAGGTAGGTAAGCAATCACGTGGAACACTTCTATAAAATAAATGATATATCTATGTCTATATCTTACAGCCAAAGCAGAGATAGAATGCACACACGGTAGTTTCTTTGTAACTCTATCTAGCTTAGTTTTCAGGTGAACATCTCTTCTGTGTAACTTATGTGACAGACCCAGGCCAGTGCGGTACAGGAGTCTGGTAGAGGGCAAATATACTAGTCACTGGATGAGTAGTTTTCTGTTCCCTGAGTGACCAGAGCAGGGGCTGCACTAGAGTAATCAGAAATCTGCTAGAACAAATTAAGGCAGACAGGCTGATTAGAACACACCTGAAGTCAATCAAGGCAGGCTAATCAGGGCACCTGGGTTTAAAAAGGAGCTCACTCCAGTCAGGCAAAGAGGAGCCAGAGGAGAGGAAGTGCGTGTGAGGAGCTGGGAGCAAGAGGCACCAGGAGCTGAGAGTGAGAGAGTGTACTGCTGGAGGACTAAGGAGTACAAGTGTTATCAGACACCAGGAGGAAAGTCCTGTGGTGAGGATGAAGAAGGTGTTTGGAGGAGGCCATGGGGAAGTAGCCCAGGGAGTTGTAGCTGTCATGCAGCTGTTACAGGAGGCACTATAGACAGCTGCAATCCACAGGGCCCTGAGCTGGAACCCGGAGTAGAGGGCGGACCCGGATTCCCCCCAAACCTCCCAACTCCTGATCAGACACAGGAGGAGTTGATCCAGAGTGTGGGGAAGATCACTGAGGTGAGCAAATCTGCCAGTAAGCACAGGACCTACCAAGGTAGAGGAGGAACTTTGTCACACTTGTTTTATTAATATGACTGCTGAAATTAGTACCTTTATAGTTCAGGTAACAGACCAAGTGAAAAAACTTCAAGGTTAAAACATAACATGACACTCAGTTAATTTTAATGAGAAACTGTGCGTTTAGATACGCTGTGGCTAAAGAGTGGTGTGAAAATGGCACTTCCCCAGGAATAGCCCTGGGAGGCATTGTGCCCCACTGATACCCTGCAGTGGCATACTCCTCCTATGCTCCTCTTGTAATCTGTTCCAGCCCTTTACAGGGCACATTATACTCCCACCATCACCTTGCCTCCCCACTTGTTCTGAGGAGGAGAAGAGTATCAGGCATGCAGCCCCCACTCTCCTCAAGCACCCCAGAGTTATGATCTGGGCAGGACTCATGCAGCATGGGGCTCAGGGGACTGTTTCTGGTTCTTTAAAACAAATAAATAATAAGAACATTAATAAATATACTGAACTATTGTTGTTTGGTACTTTTGAGTACTCAAAAGTATGGTGAGCCTTTACAGCTGTAACATGAATAATCCAGGATTTAAATAAATAATATATATTTCAAGCACATTCAAGAGATATATAACTTGAGTATCAAAGTGCAAATCAGTCAAACACACCTGTAACTAGCAGGAAAATCTAAACAGAAGGCAAAATGGCAAGCCTCTTGCCCCCTTAACTCCCCCTCCCCCCCCCAACAACCCAATGGGGTATAGAAAATGACCAGAGTATGAACCAAGAGCCAAGTCTCATTTGCTTCATTCGCTCAGCTGCAAGTGAGTCAGATGGAAAGGCTCCAGTGAGGGCAGTGAGCAGGATTTTGCCCCCAGTGTTCCATCATTAAATAATAACACATACATAGTTGCTTTCTTTGCCTACCTGCAAGGGTTGTTTATTTCTTCAGCCGTGGTTTTGATGAATGGTGAAACTGGTTTTTCAACAAAAGACCCAAAGCCCAGTCTAAAGTTGCTTGTTAGTTTTGACATTTCTTTGGAAAGAGTTGAGCCTAATTCCTTTATTGTATTCAGATCATCATCCATGGAAGCAGAAAGGTCCATGAGGTAATAGAGATCAACTGGATAATCTTCAGTCTGGCGAACTTTAATTTCTATTGTTTCTTCATTTCCTAGTAAAGCCATAGGGGAAATGGAGAATAAATTAACACATTTAACTTTAGACAATGTTACCGTCAATATAACAATGACTGTCTGTTTATTCTTAATAGTACCGTATGTGCCATTGGTGGAATTAACAGAAACGTATAAAATTATCAGTAAAAATTCCAAATAGAAAATCTGAAAGGCCTTAAGTAGGTATTACGTGACTGGCACAGTAAAAGTTAAGTACTAACTTCAGGTTTAGGACTATTTGATTCCTGTAGATCTAGTGTGTTAGGAAAAACAAATGGCAGAGTGCAGCTTTAAAACCTTCAGATATGAATCTATAACGAAACAGAAGTTAGCACTTGTAGGAGAGAGTGCAAAGGTTAGTGGTCTGAGCATGGGACTGGGAGAGTGGATTACAAGTGCGCCTGGGTTCTATTCCCGGTTCTAATACAAACATACTGTGTGTTGTTTAAACCTCTCTGCACCTCATTTTCCCTAGGACAAATTCTGATCTATGTTATATTGGTGTAAATCCACAGTAACGCCATAGACCTCAGGAGATCTTGCAAATCATGTTGATATCCTCAGATAAAAACACTATACGACAGATTCTCTGCCGCAGCTGAGATTTTCTCAGGGTAGCAAAGAAGAGGCAAGACACTGGGGAGCTGGCTATGGTTGCAGTTTCCCAAATCTCTCCTCATCTCTGCCATGGCCTGGGTGCAGGATAGAGAAGCCTCCAGAATAGGTGCTGCTGGGACCTGGAGGTGCTGCTGTCGTGGCCCCTAACCTGAAGTGGATTCCATTATATATAAGGTTTACAGTTTGGTTTAGTGGCTCTTAGCAAACCCACTATAAAAACTGTTCCAGCACCCCTGGCCTTCAGACTTCTCTAACCAATACCAGCTGGCCACATCCCATGGGATAGCTCGCCTACTGTGCTATGACCATGGCCCCTTCATTTTCACCCTCAATACACCTCCTGCATGAAGGGCACAAGAAGAACTGTAAGGAACTAGCTCTTCCAGCTCTACACCCATGGGGGGGATTCCCAGCCCCATCGATGTGTGACATTTCCATTCCCTTTGTGCTGCCCCCGGGCCATGAAGAAAATAGAGCAGGGGGATTAATCTCCTTTTACATAAATGCAAAGTACTTTGGGGGGAATTTAAATAGATCTTATCTATTTTAGATCTATCCATCAGAGTAACTCATGATAAATATTCACTAGGTCTTATATGATTACAAGTAATGCTTAATTTTGAATTTGTTAATACATTTTATTTAAATACAGTAAATACATTGTTTTTTAGATCATTAACCATTTATTCTGAGAAACCTGGAAAGATAGCATCAGCAGGAAAGAATCACAGTTATGAACTGAATAACTTACCTGGTCGCAGTCTAAAAGTTAACTTTTGAGGGGAAATCTGTGTGACATCAGAGTTATTCTTCTGGATTCCTATGCTAAGGGGCTTATTTTTGTGAATTTCTACTTTAGAAATGGGAAATTCAATAAATTTCAACTGACATCCTTTTGACAAAAGATTTTCTGGAGCATCACACCTTCCGTGAATTCCAGATGAGTCTGTATAATTCTGAAACAATCAGCAGAAAGAATGGAAGAGTTAAATTTATTATTGAACAATGGAAAATAAATTATTTTCTGACCATCTTACCCTTGATGTTTAACTAACACCATATTTTCATGACCATGAATTTAGCCCAGAGATACACATGGCACTTGTATTCACTTCCTTGAATTCAGCCCGATGTGCTGTTTGGCCTTCTCCTGCACTTAGGACATGATCAATCTAAAGCCCATTGAAGTCAACAGGAGACTTTCCACTGACTTCAATAGTCTTTGGATCGGGCCCCAGCTTTCAAGCAAAACTTTCACCAACTGGAATGGGAGTTTTATGATTATATATTACTCTTCCTCTTCAAAGCACTATACTCACATTAATTTCCACAACATTGTTGTAAGGTATCATCATTGCTGTGTGAAAACTTTGGCAGAGAGGCTAAGTGATTTGACCAAGGCCACAGAAAGACTCCATGTCAAAGCTGGGATTAAAATTTAGAAATTCCTGGTTTCCAATCCTGTGCTCGTATCACTGGTCCATACTCTTTTCTTGTGCCTATATAAGGAATTTAAAGTTTGCCCTTAAACTGCAAATGTCCCCTGAATTTTGTCACTGAGAAACACTCTGTCAAAGTTACATCAAAATTAATTTAAATCCACAAAAGCCCAGAAATTCAGAGTTAATGCTAAGACTCTGCTCTTCACTTCCCACTGGGAGTCAAATTCTGTTCATGGATATGTGTGTGTCTCATTGATTTCAGTGGAAACATAGGAGGGAAAAAATTGCCTTTCTGTACTTGGGGCCACTTCTGATATCTACTCAGACAAAACGCCCATTAACTACAGGATCAAACCCAGTGTATGTAAAAATCACCTATTATTATGAAACCTTTGGAAAGCAAAGCATACCATCTGCAGTAGCTAACACTGAATTTTCTGGTTTCTCAAAACATGCATTATCAGGTAAACACATGGTTCAGGGCTAGTTAGAATGTGTATTTTTATCCAATAGACTATGATGGCTGCTTTTATTGAGTCTAGCCTGACATTAAAATAAATATACAGTTCTTAAATACACAGATTTTTTGCCTGCCCCACATCACCTGAGTGCAGCAAATAAATCCATGGGCAAACATCATATTTATTCTACTGACATTTCCAATAAATGCACATGATCTATACATGGTACTTCCAAACTCAAGAACTTAGTTGTTTTCTTTTTGTGTTTTATGAAAACACCCAATGGCAATTGGCCTAATTATGTACCTAATAGCATGGAAAATTTCATACTATGAAATCCTGCATTTTGAGTTGTACAGGAACTGGTTTTTAAAAAAGCATAGAAAAGCCACTTTTTTGCGGGGTGCGGGTGGGGGGGAACTTCCTAGTGTTATCTTTCAAATTGCTAAATTGCTTTTAGTAAAAACTGGATTAAAAAAAGAATGGTATGTCAGTTTCATCCAAGATGCTATTTCTACTGTTCAACTAAAACCACCTAAGGAAAGTGTTTATACATTATTTAAAGAGTCCCTTAGAGGAGAGCTGTAGAGGTAGGAACAGTAAACCACCACAATAAGGTATTTTAACACACATTCTGTTTCTCTTTCATATCTGATCTGTGTATTGTGTTTACATATTTATTACGTGCTTTGGATCTGATCCTTTGAAATGCTTAGCACCTTCACTTGCCACTGAAATCCATGGCTATGACGGGTGCTCAGCAGGACAAAAGTATCAAACACAATCCACTTGACTAAGACATTATTTTAAGAAATTTTGCAGTACATACCTATCTGATCAATAATTCAAAAACTAACCAGCAATTGACTGGCTAGCTGTTGGCTGAAACAGATTCACAAAACCCTGTGTTTGTCTATCTGTATTTATAAGAGCCAAGATTTCCAAAATCTAAAGTTAGGCTTCTAAAAATCATATCTAGGCTCCTGAATAAGCAGCCATCTTTTCAAAAGTGCTGAGCACCTAATCGTTCACCTTCTGCTTTAGAAGGGAGAGGGATGTGTGGCTCTCATTTGAACCCTGCTTATTTTATTTATTTACAGCCATGTCTATTGAGATTTAATCGCAGAAGCCAACTGCTTCACAAACACTAACAAACTGAGGCTCAGAACACCTGCTGTGAGGCCAGGACGAATTCCTATTCCTATTTTACACATTAAGAACTGAGCCACAGATAAGTTAAATGACTTGCCTGGGGTCACACAGGAAGTCAGTGACATATCTGGGAACCAAATCCGTATCTGTTTCCCAGCCCCATACGTTAGCCATAAGACCTCTGTATCTTGGGCACTCTATCCAGTATCACAGGAGCTGTACAATCCCACCATATTCACTTCCAAAATGATGAGGGCAGCTCCTCTGATAGGTAGAAACAAAAGTGCTAAAAGCTGGGGATCTTTTTTTTTTTTAAAGAAATAGAGAACAATAAAGCATAATTTCCAGATGTACCACTTTTGATTTCCAGATAAAATTACACAGGCAATTTTTCCCCTCTAAATTCTTCATGCATTACAAAAGCACCGGCTGACCCGATTAATTCAATAATTCCATCACTCATAGCCACTGCAAACACTTAGATTGTATGGCTTTGAAATTTTTAAAATCATTTACTTTACCTCTTGAGAACACCAAGCACACTGTGGTCCAGAAAGCAAACAATCTTCACAAGTCACTGCACTCCCTGGAGAACAATTTCCTATATTTAAACCCAGGAAGGAAAGAGATTAATAATGGGTTTAATTATTCTTTTTATAAAAAGTCCCATTTTGTTAAAAATATTGGAGATAAAAAATAATGACACATTAGGACATACTTAATATTATTGCAAAAATTCCATCATTAAAATATTTATATTAATTTAGTATTTAACTTGATCAATAATTACACTATTACTGGTAATTAATAAAAATGTGAGCACCTGAAGGTCACTCATCTATGAACAATATGCATACTATTATTTGTTTTCTGAAATGCATTTCATAATTGTTAAGTTTGTTTAATCATAACTAGAATTTTTAACAAAATAGATCTGTGAACATTGTACACATTACAGTTGTTTCATTCTGCTTTCCAATGTATTTGCTCTGGAAGTTAAAATTATGCCAGGTTCCACAGATACACCACCAGAGTCACAGATGTAGTGTGAAATTTCATGATGGATCAAACTGATTTGTTTAATTAAAATGGCTCAAAAGCCTGTGTGTTTGGTGCAGGTAGTTCTATATTATGAACAGATGTACTCTAAATACATTTATTGGCTATGAAGTCATACTACACTGTCAAAAACATTCATTAAGTGGAAAGGAATGATTGAACAGACAATATGAGAAGCTAGTTAATAAAAGTTGTTAAACAAAAAACAATGTAAAATATGCTTTTAAAGAAGCAGAGTTCACTAACTGTACGCCTTACCTTGTACATTGTTATTTCTTAGCAGAAATAGAAAGAACAGGAAAAGCAATACAATCCCCATTCGTTTTCAGTTCTGGCTGTGTGAATTAAAAGTATAAAAGAATAATTACCTTCAGGGTAAAATGATTAATGTGGAATGTTGTAAAAGTCATAGATTCCTGAAGTATGTATTCTAAGATGATACTTACACTGGTCTGAAGAGAAACTTCCAAAATACCAGGACAGAACATTAATACAAAGAAAACAAAAGCTACCTGAATAGGTAAAGACGACAGGCTGTGCATAAAAGCAACTTCAACATGGTTATGGAACTTAACACTGCTCTTTATCTTACTTCCTTATTTTCCTTATAAGGAAAACAGGTACACAATCATAAGAAGGTGGGGGAATTCATTCAGGTACTGATTCTTTTTTTTTTTTTTTTTTTTGGTCAACACTCGCAGTCTCTCTGGGTCCTAGAGAAATCTGTCCAGGAGATTTTTATCAAGCATACAGTAACTCTAAAGTACTGGTATTCCTTTGACTGTTTTCTGACTGAGTTCAATATGCTGGCAAGTCATACAAATAGTGAGGTGAATATACCTGGAGAGATGTATAAATCCCATTTTTTCAGGTTTCATGTTGTGGAATGAATCTTCTAAAACCAACTGTGAAAAGAAAAATCACCATAACTTATTATAACACTATAATAGAAAGCCGTTTTAGGAATACAAAATGTCTTTTGTTTTACCGTGTAGAGTTTATATATACACGTATTTTATTAGCATTATAAAGTGAAAAAGAAATAAATCAAACCTACATTATTGTGAAATGCCATTACTATTGTACAGGTGTGGTCATCTGCATGTTACTACCCCAATAGAGTCATACTACACTGTCAAAAACATTCATTGTCTTCTGTGATGGAATTCAAGGTAATTTCCCCTGCAGCTATTAATACATTCAGGTAATCATGACTAGAAAGAGGTTTTCATTGCATTTCAAAGCATACGGGGAACAAAAAAAACCTCACCGAACCTTCACAACAGTGAAGCAACAGTAATGAGTACAAGATGAAAGGAAAAAGTATGGTTAGAGAAGGGGAATGGTGGCTTCAACACCAGACTTCAATTCCCAACTCTGCCACTGACTCACGGTATAGTCTTGGGAAAGTCACAATCTTTAAGATGTTGAGAGGTGGTTTTTAAGACACATTTAACTCATTGGAGGAAAGGTTAAATATAAGTTCATACTATTATTATGAAAGGAAATTTTAAAATAACAAAACCCCATGTTTATCTGTTGTTTTATTTCCCCCCACCTTTTATCCTTTTGAGCATATAAGTTGTTTGGGACAGGGACTCTCTCTTCATAACAAATTTGTTATGTAACAGCACATGTCAAACATTAGACACTACTGTATAAATTATAAGTAATGTTAATAATAACCTGTGTACCAAAATATAAAACTGACAAATACATGTCATTCCTCCTTGATCATTTCAGCATGTCTGAGCCAGTTCATTACACTAGGAGTTACAGGGACCCAAAGTTATCCCTGACATTAGATCTCACAAGTCTTGGTGATTTATTTTAACTAAAATTTGCCCTTTCTATGCTTCACAAAGTGATTCCAATTCCAGCTAATGTATTTGCTGTTCATAAGTATCCACCAAATAATTTATGTGAACAAATATACTATTGTTTTTGTCCCTTGGATGGATAATGTTTAAAACAAAACAGACTAAAAATTACAGCATACTTACAAACTAAATAAAAATTCACATGCACTAGTCATACTGCCTTTGACCTTGAGAACATAAGGCCATATTAGGTCAGACTAAAGGTCCATCCAGCCCAGTATCCTGTCTATCAACAGTGGCCAATACTAGGTGCCCCAGAGGGAGTGAACCTAACAGGTAATGATCAAGTGATATCTCTCCTGCCATCCATCTCCACCCTCTGACAAAGAGGCTAGGGACACCATTTTTTTTACTCATCCTGGCTAATAGCCATTAATGGACTTAACCTCCATGAATTTATCTAGTTCTCTTTTAAACCCTGTTATAGTCCTAGCCTTCACAACCTCCTCAGGTAAGGAGTTCCACAAGTTGACTGCGTGCTGTGTGAAGAAGAACTTCCTTTTATTTGTTTTAAACCTGCTGCCCATTAATTTCATTTGGTGGCCCCTAGGTCTCATATTATGGGAACAAGTAAATAACTTTTCCTTATTCACTTTCTCCACACCACTCCTGATTTTATATACCTCTATCATATCCCCTCTTTGGGCCTGGCTATACTTGTGAGTTACAGTGCAATAAAGGAGTCCCGGACACACTAGCGCACTACCCCTCCACACTGGCAAGGCAGATAGAGCGCTTTGACTCTGTGGCTACAGCGCTGCTGGTACTCCATCTCGGCGAGTGGAATAATGTTTGATGCACCCCTGCTGGAGCACTGTGGCGCCATTGTGAATGAGGTGTTGCATCACTGCGCTGTGATAAGCCTTTGGAAACTTCCCATAATCCCCTTAAATCAAGTGGCCACTCTTGTCATTGTTTTGAACTCGCTGTAGGAACGCTGGAGGAATGCGCATATGCCCTTTCAAAGCTCCGTTTCTGACAGCTGGCTGCTAATCTGCCGGTCTGGTCCGGGACAAAGGAACCATTACTGAGGAATGCTGCTTGCTTTGAGTGAGTGAGTCAGAGAGAGAGGCAGGGTGGGGGGGAGGTCTGCTGCTGTCTGAACTTACTAGACAGCAAGCTGGCATGCTCTCAACCCACCCCCCAAAACCCATTCTCTCTCCCTCCACATACACACAACACACTCCACCCCACTCCCCCCCATTTGAAAAGCATATTGCAACCACATGCATGCTGGGATAACTATCACAATGCACTGCTCTTTGTGGCATTGCAAGAGCTGCTAATGTGGCCACTCCAGCACGCTTCCAGCTGAGCGTGTAAAACATTTTCCCTACTGCGGTAACTCCCAGTGCTCTACAACTACAAGTGTAGCCATGCTCTTAGTCTTCTCTTTTCTAAGCTGAAAAGTCCTAGCCTCTTTAATCTCTCCTCATATAGGACCATTCCAAACCCCTAATCATTTTAGTTGCCCTTCTCTGAACCTTTTCTAATGCCAGTATCTCTCTTTTGAGATGAGACCACATCTGTACGCAGTATTCCAGATGTGGGTGTACCATGGATTTATATAAGGGCAATAAGATATTCTTTGTCTTATTGTCTATCCCTTTTTTAATGATTCCTAACATCCTGCCTGCTTTTTTAACTGCTGCTGCACACTGCATGGATGTCTTCAGAGAGCTATCCATGAACTCTCTCTTTCCTGATTAGTTGTAGATAAATTAGCCCACCGTGGTCCCCAACATTTTTCATCTGGCAGGGCCGGACGACGAGCCACGGAGGACCATGGCGACGGCCGAGCATCTGCTGAAATTTTGCCGACAAGTGGCAACGTCAATAGGCGACAAGTAGTGTCATCCAGAGGCTTCAATCGCTGAAATACTGCCAAAAATCCCTTTGGTGAGGGACCTTGTTAAGCCTTTCTGGAAATCTAAGCACACTTAACATGTCTTCTAAGGTTGGATCGTTCAAACACATATACATATCTTTTTAAGGATGAGCTGGCCACTTCCTGAAAACCATTTTTTCCTTTTCTCCTCCACAAACACTGCACATCTTTCACTGATCATAATGACCCCATTTTTCTGTTGGTACCTGCAAACTTGCCCCTTAGACTAGATCTGCTGTTTCCAGGACCAGTTCCTTCTCTCCCTGTTTACCCTTTCATCCATCTTCCTTTTTTTCATGGCCACTTTGGAGCATCAGCACTCAGAACACTATTATATTGATTTCTATCAGCTCTGGGCCCCTTGCATATTCTTATTAGGCCAAATTCTGCTCTCAGTTACACCAATGCAACACAGTAGAATTTGGCTCACTTTAAAAGATTGGCAACACTAAAAATATAATCTTTGTGATCATGGAACCTGGGACATTTCAAAAGATTCCACCCTGTGAATAAGACTTCTGTGGTCGCAGAGTGTATGTGCAGGCTTTTTCTTATTCCTGCCTTTATAGTATCCCAAAGATAGAATGTCTTTTTGTGCTATCTGTCTGCTGAAAAAACGCAGAAGTCTGGTAGTGAAAAAGCTTTGAAAAAGGTACAAAACCAGGGAAGATGCATCTTAGGCACATATGAAGCCAAACTAAAATATGTCCTAAGGCATGTTACCAAAAAAGTATTCTCTCTCTACAGCTAATGTGTATCTTTCCTGACAAGCAAGATCTTGTTTCACTCATTGAGCCAAATCCAAAAGGAAGTGTGGGGGCCATAAATAAAGATTGTGTAAAGATTCTAAAACAGAAAATGTTTGCAAACAAAAGAATGCCTAATAGTTCATGCATCTTCATCTGAATAAACACTCTCCCTTTGAAAAAAGCCAAGCTCTGTAGCTAGTAAGTTAGGAAATGATGTATTAGATATGATAGTTACACTTTAGGAGCCCAGTCCCGGACAAAATGTCTATGGGTTCTTTCCAAACTAGGCAAGTTCTGAAAGAGAGGGGGATGCTGGCTTCACAGAAGACTGAGCTACCCAGGAAAAAGGTCAGTAGGACACACAGATGCCTGAAGGCAAGGAAAAACTCGTCTCAATAACTGGGAATTGGAGAGCTACCCACTAAGAAGAGAAGAAGTTCATGCACATGCTCTCTCAACTTCATATGCTACACAACTTCTGATTCTTGGGACTGCTTACTACCCCTATCCCCATAAAACCATGCACCATGTGGGATTTAGTACAACTGAAAAGTTATAGTAATTCTCTTGAATGGTCATTGTTGGGGAATTCAAGGGCTTGGTGTCTACAGGCAGAGTGTGTTTTAAATACTCCCCTGTTGTTGGAGAATGGTATGGCAAGTGGACACAGTGGGCCAGCTTCTCAATTGCCCTGCAGCTTACTCTTTTACACCTCTGCAAAGTGGATGTAAAATGTGTAATCAGAATGGTAATGATTTAGAACCCCTGTGCACTCAGGGCTGGAGGTAGGTGGCTTTACATTTGGGTCACATGGTTAGTTCTTCCTTTCCCCATCTGGCCTCCAGAACAGATCTGCCAGCCAAGGAATTCCCAATAAAAACCGCTTAAAAGATTTACTACCTGACTGTCACTCATTCCCAAGAATCTACTTGCAGAGTATGGTGATTGGGAGGGTGGAGTTGCAAACTCTGCCTGCCAGTAGTCAGCAGTGCTTGGTCACTTAATAAAGATATTCTAAATAAGATGTAGCTGTCAAGCCAAGAAGCTTAAGGCTTTCTGTAGGACAGCAGACATGGAGACTCATTTTCTCTGGATTGGGTGACTGCCTAGAAAGATATTCCTGTCAACTGGAAACACCTGGTTCCAAAGACCATCTATAACAGAGATTCTTCAAAGGCTGCATATCAACTATCCAAATAAGGTTCTCTGAAAAAAGGTCTAAAACCTCAGAGCTTACACTAGTCCTTCTGGACTACTGCTGATTCAAGTAACCCCATGGAGATTTGAATACTTGTAAACATGGAATGGTCAGATATAGATAAAACAGCTACCCACAGCAACAGTATTTTGATGTAGAAGACAGTGTCATGTGCCTGTCCGCTACAGCATCATTCCTGGCTGTATGGGGAGATACAGTTGGCAGTAGTACCTCAATGCCTGTTCAAAGACGTAATGCCTCTGGCAATTTTATATAATAGGGAAACTCATAATACACAGCCAGGTGGGATTTTTAATTTTTTTAATTTTTGTGTGTATAGTATTTAATTATGTCACCAAATGGAGCACTTTACAAAATAAATAAAACTAGTCTGAACTCATGTGCTTTAATGTCAGTTAATGTTGCTTGCTGCCTCTTGCTCCCTTTGTTCATTAGCACAGCTGGAGATGGATGATATCATTGCAACAGAAAATGTCCCAGATACAAAGAAACAGCTGTAAACACTCAGGGCTAGCTTGTCAGCCCTTAGTTAACTATAGAGGGAGCAAGGAGCAGTAATACCCCACTGCTCAGACTGTGACTGCAGGCACATTGAGCTGCTTGCCCAGTGCTCCCACATGAGAGAAACAGACAAAATGGGAAGAGCTTTGTCCCCTGTTGCTTAGTCACTGTAATTAGCCGATTACACAGAGAGAAGTAATTTCCTCACCCACCCACCCTGAGCAAAGTGAAATGGAGGCCTGGAGGGTGTTGAAGAACTGTGACTCAGTGAGTTATGATTCATTCTCCAGTCTGCCCTGATCTCAGGTAGAGACATAATCTAGCTCTAAAACAGATCTGCAGAGAAAGAGAAAGAGCCAAAATGCTTACAAATGCTGAAATGAAAAGTAAACAGTTCACTAAGAGTAGTTTTTCAATTTATATGTACCTCAACCAGAAGTCAGGACTTGGTGGCTTCAGTTCAGGGTGTGTGTTTGTGCGCATGTGTGTTCTAAATTTGCTTTGCACGGGTGAGCACTCCTAGAGATTTTAAGATGTGGACAAACTCTCACAAAGCAAAATAAACCTGCCAAACTTCTCCCGGACTCAGGTGAAAACACTGCAATGAGATGAGGCTTTTGTCCCTGACTGCATGCCAGCTCAACACTGTTCAAAGGTGGCCCCGCTTGCCAGAGAGCCAGGCAGCTGCATGACTCCTGCCTGAGTTTGGCTTTTACCGTCCTGGTTACATTGTAAAAATTTCCCCCACTTCTAGGGAGGTCTCTTTACTGTATGGTACAGCTTAGTACCATTTTGGCTCTTCTTCGGGTCCATGGGGAAACCTCCCAGCCTGGCTACCTTTCAATATCTCACAGCTTCAAGTGCTAAGGGGCTTCCTTCTCCCTCAAACACATGGAGAACACAGAGGTCCTGCCCACTCTTAAAGGGCCAGGAGCACTCCTGAAACACCTAGTCCTTTGCTCCACAGTTAGTTCTGCATCCCCTCCTCTCTGACCCCAGAGCAACACTCCCCCCACACACTCCTTCAAGGGATGAGGAAGCTCCCCTCCTGCCTTATGGAGAGGTGAGGGATTCCCAGCTGAGCCCCATCAGGGCAGCACCGAGAGGCATGAGGAAGCACAGCACTAAGTGAGGGGTGAGAGGATAGGGACCAGCGGCCATGTCTACAGAGGTGTGTCTGGGGTATAATGGGGGTAGGGCTTGTGGGGAGGGGCAGGTTAGTTCATTTGGGAGGCTAGGCCCTTGTCATAAACAGATAGCTAAGGGTTAATGTTCTTTTACCTGTAAAGGGTTAACACAGGGAACCTGAAACACCTGACCAGAGGACCAATCAGGAAACAAGACTTTTTCAAATCTGGGAGGAGGAAAGTTTTGGGTGTAAGTTCTTTGTCTTGTGTCTGTGCCCTCTCGGCTCGGAGAGTGATTTTTCTATCTCCTGGCTTTCTAATCTTCTGTTTCCAAGTTGTAAGTAGAAGGATAGTAAGACAATAGGTTTATATTGTTTTCTTTTGTATTTACATGTGTGTAGTTGCTGGAATGTGTTAAAGTGTATTCTTTTGGAATAAGGCTGTTTATTCACTTTTTTTCCCTTTAAGCAATTGACCCTGTATATTGCCACCTTGATACAGAGACTATATAATATGTCCTTTTTCACTCTTTTTATATAAAGCTTTCTTTTTAAGACCTGTTGGAGTTTTTCTTTAGTGTGGACTCCAGGGAATTGAGTCTGCAGCTCACCAGGAAATTGGTGGGAGGAAGAAGTCAGGGGGAAAATCTCTTTGTGTTAGATTTACTAAGCCTGACTTTGCATACCCTCTGGGTGAGGGGGGGAGAGAGATTAGCTCTCTCGGTACTTGTGTTTCCAGGACTGGAAGCAGAGAATCTCTTAGGGTCGTCCAGGGAGGGGAGCCTGGGAGGAAGTAACCAGGAAACAAGGGGAGAGGGTTATTTCCCTTTGTTGTAGGACTCAAAGCATCTGAGTCTGGGGGTCCCCCAGGGAAGGTTTTGGGGAGACCACAGTGAGCTAGGCACTGTATAATTCCTAGTTGGGGCAGCTTTACAAGGTCCAAGCTGGTAACTAAGCTTGGAGGTTTTCATGCTAACACCCATATTTTGGATGCTAAGGTCCAGATCTGGGAAAAGTGTTATGACAGCCCTATTCTGTTTAAACTTCCAGAAGCTGTCAGGAACGCCTCCAGCAAGCCCTGTCCAGCCATCCTCAGCCAAGGAAGGTGCTGTGATATGGGACCTGGAGCATGGAAAGGGGGCTTCTCACTTTGCCAACCCTCTGCTATGTCAGATCTACATTTGCCATTGGATTTTCCTCTCTCTGCCTCTCCTTACGTCAGCTCTCAAGTACAAAGTGAACCAGTTAATGTATAAAGTTCAGACAATCCTACCTCTAAAAAAGGGAAAATGGATTTGCCCACCCTGTGTGATTCTTTTTTGCCACCAGTCAGTTTCTCACCATGAACAGGTAACATTTAAAGGCTCTAGTGGGAGCAATTCCTTTCACCAGTGCGCACCAAGGATTCCTCCCGAGGACTGTCGTCATTGTTCCTATTAGAACTATAAACATCTTGCTGAAGTTACATATATGGCAGGCTGATTCTTTGCTGAAATACAGCTTGAACATGGCCAGCATAGGGAGAGTCACTGCAATTGGTAACTATATTCTGGTCATGCCAAATGGCTTATCAGACCTGAGACAGTGGGTTCAAGCAACAAACAAAACACACTAGAATGATAAGGTTCCCATGTGTCATTTTGAATCTTGACTACATTGACTCCATTTACAGTAACATGTTCAAACCCTTTAGACCTGTGAAAGGATTCACTCACATCTGTTATTTTAGGGCAGAGGTCAGCAACCTTTCAGAAGTGCTGTGCCAAGTCTTCATTTATTCAGTCTCATTTAAGGTTTTGCATGCCAGAAATACAATTTAACATTTTTAGAAGGTCTCTTTGTATAAGTCTATAATATGTAACTAAACTATTGTTGTATGTAAAGTAAATAAGGTTTTTAAAATGTTTAAGAAGCTTCATTTAAAAGTAAATTAAAATGCAGAGCCCCCCAGACCAGTGGCCAGGACCCGGGCAGTGTGAGTGCCACTGAAAATCAGCTTTCGTGCTGCCTTCGGCACGTGTGCCATAGGTTGCCTACTCCTGTTTTAGGGAAAAGTCTCATACTTGGGTTTTCAAAGTTCTTCACACTAAGTGCTGCTATCTTCTGGGACTTCATTGTTCTGTGCTCGAGAAACAGCGTTCTCTCTATAGTGGGACTTTATAGTGGGAGTTTATGCACAGTGCAGGTACCACTTCACCTCTCTGCCTCTAGCAATGTTCAACCAAACTATGTGTTTAAGAACCTTACTGTAACCGCACCCTTTCCTCGGCCCCCTCTTGCTGAAGCTCTTTGCTGTCCCAATAAAGCACTACGAGCCTCTTCTTGGTGCAGCACCCGTGGCTTTTAGTCACACAAAGTTCCCACCACCAGTGATACTATTTACAGAGCTTTACAGGTCTTACTGTCTCCTCTTTTATAGATAGTCTACCTCAGCCTGGAGACCACTCTTTCTCTGGCCATTCCCCCCGTTCTCTGGCTGTCAGCCAGCCTTTATGGCCCTTCAACCTGCAGGCCCACAGGTGCAGCCAGTTCCAGAGGCCAGGCACCAGACTTCTCCCCAGCCTCAATCTATTTCCCTGATTGGGGCTGGCTGAGCAGGGGCTAATTAGGTGCTCTTGCAGCAGCACCCTGCTACACTTACATAATATTGATTCAGCTTCTTTGCTGAATATGTCTTTTCAAACTCATCCTGTAAAATCCTTGCCTCTCTATAATGGAATAAACAGAACATTCCTTCTATCATTTTTAGTGTGTGCTCCATGAGATATATGGCTCTAAAATTAAGCAAACTGTTTCTAATGTTTTGATCAGTGAATTGTATTTTACATATGTTGCCATAGCTGTTACACAATACAGTCTCATGAAAATGGTAGAAAAGGAATTAAAAGGGACACTGTCAACTTATGTTTAACCTAAAATTTAAATGTTGTAAAACAACCTTTTATAAAAGATAAGACCATTGTTGCCATAATACTTAAATTTCAGTAAAAACTGTTGTCTTTAAATACATAAACATTTCCAAGCAGTGTTTGAAACTCAAACACTGTAGCACTAAGAACCTGAAATTGAAACAGTCTATACACAAAAATGAAACTGGTTTAATTGATTTGAATTGTCCTTGTTGTGTTATACAAAGAAAATAGAGACAAAAAAATTGATTTTAAAAATTGTCCCTTTTAATAATTTAAGATGTTGTTACTAAAAAAAGTAAAGAAATGTGTTTTGTTTTTTGTAACAATTTGTAATTTTTAAGTTACCAGTGTTCCTTTTTGGTCTGAAATCGGTGAGTATTTCTTACTGCTGCTAACTGTGATAATGCAATGCGTGCTGCCATGTTGGTTATGTAGAAAATAATGTTGGACAGATATTTCTTAAATGTATGCAATTTGTTCAGAATGATTCATCGCATAACATCCATGAATATAGTTCTTTCTGTAGCTCATTGCATGTATTTGAAGTTAGAAATTATGAACAGCATTATGAAAGTATGAACAGCATTGCTTAGACACCCAGCTCATAAGGGTTCTTTCTGTTTTCTGATTAGATTACCATAACTCTTAGGAGTTTGGTTTCTATTGCAAACATACACTAAAACTGTTTTCCATGAATATTCTCTAGTACTCAGTGAACATTTTTTGGTTTTGCAGACATTCCTGGCAATCTTGTTTACTAGAGTTTTCATGAACAGTGAACAAAAAAGGGTTTTGAATGCAATCAAAGATGATCTAAAAATTCAAACTACAAGCATTCTGAAGAATTTACCCAGCTGTAATGGAAAGTCTGATTTGTTGTAATCTTGTTATATTCTGATAGGGAATACTGTAACTTTTTGTGCCTGTTACATTCACTCTGTCGCCTTTGAAAAAGTAAAGCCAGACCTTTGCCCAGGGCTGCCCAGAGGATTCAAGGGGCAAAGCAATTTCAGGGGCCCCTTCCATAAAAAAAAAGTTGCATTATAAAATACCATATTCTCATGGGGGCCTCTGTGGGGCCCAGGGCAAATTGCCCCACTTGCTCTTCCACCCCCCCCCCCCCCCCCGGGCAGCCCTGACTTTGCCTCCTCTAACAATCACCCAAAAGGCAAATAGTGCATGGAAAATAAAGTTTTAACATGCATGTGCAAATAAATGATTTATGTATGTGACATAATTCTTCAATTTACATCTGTATCATGAACATGATAATGTTTAAGGTATTGTGTTTTTTATACAGCATTGTACGCTTCTGCTTGCCCAGGGAGTGTCAGTGTCAGTGACTAAACATTAACAAATTCATGATAGAGTACCTCATTTACCTATTTTAAGATCATAATATCTAGAGACTGTGCAGTCATAAATCCATCCTCCTGCTAGGGCTGGTTTGATAACAGGATAGAGAATTTTTAAACTCATATGCTGCAGCTGTCATGGAGATAAAAGAAGATTCTCTGTACCACCCTGTCTGTGTCTCAGAAGTTCTGCCCACTGGAATTTTTTAAAATCCGGTTTCCTTTGCTTGGAAATAATTAGATTTTTTTCAGTGTGTAGAATTTCCCATCTACTTGATGACAAGTTTGATCAAATTCAGGTTGAGTGGGCTGATGTTGTGATCATGAAATATACAGTAAAAGGAGTGAGACCTTTAGGAATTCGGTAGAAAACACAGCAAAGGGCTGGAACAGGAAGAAAACTTACCTGTAGGCTCAATGCAATGGGTACTAGAGATGGCAGTCAGTAAAATGCCTGGTCAGGTTAAATCTTCTGGAGAGTTAAGTCTAGTATTCCAAGCAAACATTAATAATACTGGGGATCACAGAGAGAACTATCTTGGGAAAATCGAATGGTACTTTTCACAAGAGGAGAAGAGTTAGCCATAGTATCTTGCCTAATTCACCCTTTATTTTCATACTGTATTCTTCTTCACTTCCTGTCCTTATGCACTTTTCCTACAATATATACTGTTAAACAAATGCTATGTCCCACCCAAGAGATGGCTGCAGTTCTATGGTTGTTGAAATGACTTCTGTTTATGTATTGTGACAGACCCAGACCAGTGGGGTATAGGAGTCTGGTAGAGGGCAAATATACTGGTCACTGGATGAGTAGTTTTCTGTTCCCTGAGTGACCAGAGCAGGGGCTGCACTAGAGTAATCAGGAACCTGCTAGAACCAATTAAGGCAGACAGGCTGATTAGATCACCTGCAGCCAATCAAGGCAGGCTAATCAGGGCACCTGGGTTTAAAAAGGAGCTCACTCCAGCCAGGGATGGGAGAGCCAGAGGAGAGGAAGTGTGTGTGAGGAACTTGGAGCAAGAGGTACAAGGAGCTGAGAGTGAGAGGGTGTGCTGCTGGAGGAGTAAGGAGTACAAGCATTATCAGACACCAGGAGGAAGGTCCTGTGGTGAGGATAAAGAAGATGTTTGGAGGAGGCCATGGGGAAGTAGCCCAGGGAGTTGTAGCTGTCATGCAGCTGTTACAGGAGGCACTATAGACAGCTGCAATCCACAGGGCCCTGGGCTGGAACCTGGAGTAGAGGGCGGACCCGGATTCCCCCCAAACCTCCCAACTCCTGATCAGACACAGGAGGAGTTGATCCAGACTGTGGGGAAGATCACTGAGGTGAGCAAATCTGCCAATAAGTGCAGGACTCACCAAGGTAGAGGAGGAACTTTGTCACAGTATATTATGCATAGATTATACAAACTCATACACACTTTGTATACATGTAGCTAGTGAATAGAATCCTTTTGGATAATGGAAATATATAATGAAGAAACTAACTTTATAAGATGTGGGACAACTTTTAAAATTAAATAGTTCTTGAGTTTTATGAAGAAATATTTTTGAATGGAAGAAGAGCTATGGGAACAGCTTGACTATACTTTTGAACTTATTTGTCAAATGTCTCAACACTTCTCCTGAAGGTAGTTTAGTCTGTTACAGTTAATCATTACCTGAAACTATGTGAAAAAACTATCCAGAACCAGTAGACAGTACATTGTTGTTTTGCTAGACAGGGAAGAAATGTAGACAGTTGAGTCATAGCTATCAGTTTTTCATTACACTTAAATGTAGTCAACGACTATAGGATTTTCCAACACTATTCCCACTTTTGATATATAGTGTTACTGATCTCCTAGGATAAGCTCCTCCAAAAGAGGGCAGAAACCTACTTCTCCCATTTAACAAGGCTAATTGCTTTGTGGTGGGAAGAACAGCGAGTCCAGAGGCCATGCACAAGGGGCTTCACAATCCTCTGCTTGCTGTGGATCATGGCTCTCTAAAGAAGCATCGAGGCAGAGTTCAGGGGTGGGTCAGGGAAATGGTGGAGCTATGGAGAAGAGTTCTGCCAAGTGCACAGAATCCCTAGCTGGGAGCCCTGCTGTAGCAGCAGCCATGGACTGGTTGTGAAGATGTGCTGCATCTTGGACACAGGTGATGGGCAGGGAAAGATTCCATTCTTCGAGCCATGGGAAGCCTGTTTACTTGGGTTTTGCGCCAGTCATATGAATTTCACCTAAGGTGAGAAATCTAAAGAAACATGTTGGAAGTACCTTCTATGCACAAGCCATGCTGGAGTAAAGGTGGGTGGTAAAGAATACAGATGAGCATTTACTAATTTCCACTCTTGCAGAGTAAGTATGTAGCTCATGAGCCACAATCATGGATGTGATTTCAATTAGGGTCCTTTAAGACACAGTACCAGCAATGGAGTATGGTTGCTAGTGATCTCTTATACCAGTTAGGTATTTATCATAATTTGCTGAAATTTTTAAACTACATTTTTATTTCTTGTTTCTTAAAAATATTCAACATTTATCACTATTAAAGGATAATGTGAAAAAAGAGATATACAATTTTATAACCCTCTAGTCAAACTGCTGCAGCTTTTGAAATCCACCAAGATCTAACTTCTGTAAATGCCTGCATAAAGCAGCATTCCTAATATAATACTTGCTTTCACCAGAGTTCCCTCACCATGAGTTTGCCCGCTCTGAATAATAAAACTTATTTTCACCTGCAAGTACTGAACTGAGTTTATATCGTCACTTTCTTCCAGTTCTTTTATTCCTACTACTTTTTGTATGATTTTCAGGGGATTCTTTTTTGCTGGCTTTTCAGAAGACCCCATTTCTTTGGTTTGCTTTGTTTTTGGAATGAACTTAGTAGCCTGATTTTTGCCAGTGCTTTGAAAATGATCAGTAATGAACCTTCGGAGACTTAGCTTTTTACCTGCATTCTTCTTTCATCTATTTGTAATCTTCATGCAGATTACTCTAAGGATGCATTTTTGCTTCGTTAGTTGTTATGGTGATGTGCTTGAGGAAGATATTATAATCATTGTTTCCCAAAAGAAGCACCTGTGCTTCAGGAAGTAGGTTTCACTAGAATCAGCTCAGGCTTAGGCACAGACACAGAGTCACTAGCATTTGCTTGAGTGGCCTTCATGGCTTAAGAACTTTCTTAGTGCATTCCTGTGAGAACCCTTTATGTCTGCTCTTCTTTTGATTTTTTATTTTCCCTATTAACATTCTGCTTAACAACCCAAGCACCATCATGGGCTTGGTTCACTTCCACTTACATACTGAGGGGCAAACTGTACTTTCCTGTGCAAACAGAGGTCACTGCTTGCAAGTAGGTAATCACGCCTGAGGAGGGCAGGTGGTATTTTCACCTCCACGCTTTTGAGGGTCTCACCAGGAGAGGATAGCTTTAATCTCCACTGGGCAGCCATAGGAGCCATGTTTTCAGAAGTTGCTTGAGGACTGTAATGAATCAATGCATTTCCTGGTGCTTCAGTAGTATTTCATCTCTACTCCACACCTTTCGCCTTCTGTCCAATTCAGGTCATGGCTTTTCTTTCTGACATCCTGTCAAGGATGTCTAGCTGTGCGCTCAAGCTCAACAAAGCTTAAACAGAGTTTTTAATGCCCCCTCCATTTGTTGCTCCCCACTACCTCATTCTTGATTTCTGTGGGTGACACCACCAGCCTGCTTGTCTCTTAGTGTACTTAGTGTACCTTAACCTGAGTGTACTCACACCTCTCTTTAGGTCCCCCCATCCAGACTATGCCTAAGTCTTGTTGATTGTTTCTGCATAATGTCTCTAAGATAAAGCCTTTCCTCTACCCATCCACACTGCTAAAACTCTTATCCTGGCTGTCAGCATCTCACATCTCAGTTACTGCAACACACATGTGCCTGGCCTTGACGAATACAACATTGTCCTGCTCACATCCATTCAGAATACTGCTGCAAAGATCATTCTCCTAGCTTTTTACTCTCACCATACTTTGCTCTGTTGGCTCCCCATTCACATCAATTAAAAGCTTCACATTCAAGACATTTCATGGCCTATCCCCACCCTACCTACCATTTCTCATTCAATGTCAAGATGCTGACTTCCTCCTGTGCTTGTCCCTTAGTGCCAGCCTCCACTGCATACTGTTACCTTTTCAAACAAGCACCTTTGTGCTTTCTCCCATGCTGCCCCTCAGGCATGGGAAGAGCCCCCAGTACACATCTGCAAAGGTCTTTCTTGTTACCCGCTTTCAGATTTCTCCATAAAGCTCTGCTTTTTTGTGATGCTTTTCTGACATCACACCGTGCCCCAGCAAACACATCGGAGTTATTGCAGGAGAAATCCTGCTCAGTCCTTTGATTCATAAGAACTGCTTTAGTTGGAGCTGGAACAAACACTCAGGAAAATCCCAGCTACTGATCTGCATTTTCTTATTAGTTGTTTGTGATACTGAATTTAAGAGAAGAGTTTCAGATCCCACACAGACAGACACTGTCCAAGCCACTCCAGTGGTTTGACAGACCCTCACTTCAGTGTCATATTCTTATCTAAATGAACTTATAAAAATTAAATCTTGATAATCACAGGACATTCACCTGATCAGAGATGCCCCAATCCAGTCACTTGCATTTTTAAACAATCAATGGGCGCTTTCTTGTACCCAGAACCTTGGGGAGGAACAGTTCATCAGTTTCCTTTCATTGCAAGCTTCAGTGAGCTGATGGAGTCTGCCAGGTTGATGAGCTGCACGTAAATTGTAAAAGACACCATGAATCTGGCTGAGCATATAGAAGTGCTTCTTAGATTATCATGTTCTTTGATTTAAAATTTCAGCGTAGCTGATGAATCACTCATACTTATCACAATGTTTGTTCTAAAAGGAGCAGTCATCCGGAAATAAATGTAACATGACACAAAAAGTCTGAATAACCAATGTGAACAAATAGCAATCCTAAGCATTACTTTTGTTTATTCTAAAAAAGGGGATTAGACAAATGAATCAGTGCCCATATGAGAGAAATACAATTTTACCTGGGCTTGTATACAAAGGGTGCAGACATTAGATCATGATTTAAATTTGTAGACACATGCATTTCAATGATAAGGCCATTCTTATTTCAATCAAGGTACCATCATGGCTTTTGGGGGATGGATGATTATTTTTCTATTGGGACAAAATTTGTTTGGTACCTGAAGTTAGGCAATTATCTATTGTTAGGCACCTTAATAAAGGGCCAGGTTTTCAGACATGCTGAGCACCACATCTCCCAATCAAGTCTGTGGGACTTGCACCAGCTGAGGATGGTCTCTTAGGGACCCTATACCAGTTACGGATATCTAAAGTGCTCAACTGAATGAGACAAGAATCCTGTGGGGAAAAAAATAGTATAAGATCATGAAATTAATCCCTATGCCCAAGGAAACACAATTAAGGTTGCACAGCCAATCTTAATTCTGGCACTTTCTAACTGCTGAGTGCTTGGCTTTGCAACCATAATATTTTTAATGTAATTTATTTGTATAGAATTCCCACTCACACATGTGTATCTGTTACCTACAAGGAATATAATAATGTACCATAATAAAATAGCATCAAATATTTGTTTCACATCTGAATTTTGACACCCAATACTTCTTATAGCTCATTTCGTTTACTGGCTTTGCCCATAAAGAACCCTGAAAGATTCAAAATTTTTTAGATCTAGATTCAAATTACATCTTTCCTACCTGTGGATGTCGGGAAAAATGCACAAGCACCAGCTCCTAAACACTGGAAACTTTTCAACTGGTTTGTTAAAAGGCCAAGGTAGGGATTTAAAAGGGTGTGTCAAAAATATGCATATGACACCATAATTGAACATCATCATATTGAGTGACTGGTGGTTTGTTTCTGGGGTCTTTTTAAAGAGACATTTTAACACAGCAGCGGAGTGAAATGGAGAGTGGATTTTTAAAGTGAGAAGATATAAACATCCATTTTGGATTGGTGTGCTGTTGCGTAAAGAACAAAGATAAGGAATACAAAAGAACCTATATCCATAAGTTCATCACTCATGAGAAGGGAATCTCTCTTCACTTACAAGAAGGAAGACCAAAATAATCTGACCGTATGCATCATCTGCACAAAGAAAAATTATACCATAATTATATTTATCTGGATCATCACAACCAATTTTCTTTTGCAGAGATGTGCATATTCAGTTTAGAGAAGAGTTATTTAATTCAGAGGTGTAGTGAGCGCCCTCCGTACCCTCTGACCAGAGGGGGCCCCACAAGGAAGGGGGCCCCTACAAGTGGCAAAAAAAATGTAAGGTATAACTAGGTAAGTGACATTTATTGACGCTATTGCACAATCCATGTCGGTTTTACTGACAAAACCGTGAAGTCATTATGATACATCATAATACTATTGGCTACATCAGTTGTCCTTCGGTCAGTTTCGAATTTTAGTTGGACCCATTCAAAGAATGTGTATTTGCGTTCATAATGGCGGTCGGCAGATAAATGTTATTAATTTAGTTGTTTAGTTTTTTATCGTTTCCAACGCAGAAGCGTGCTTTGTGATGTCTAAGAGAATGTATAAGAGCGGAGCTAGTAAACGAAAGGCAGCAAAAGATGTCGAGAAGGAACTTGAGAAAATTCCAAAGTTGTCAACATATTTTGCGCTGCAATCCAACGTACAGGTACAGGCACATGAAACGGACAGTGCTAGCAGCCACGAATCGTATCCAGAAGTATCCAGAAGTGCTTCAAGTGAGGTCAAAGGTGAAGCCAGTTGTTCTACCAAACAAACTGTGACAGATATTCCAGCTGCTGCCGGGAAAGAAGTATCTGAATCTGAACCACTGACTGATGATCCAGGAGACTGGCCGTCTATAATATCGGACAGGCAAGTGTGTGACATTGTTCCACGTGGCCCACCACAGCAGAATGAAAGTTACGAATTTCCATTTAACGAAGAAAGACGGAGGTTCACAAGTACTCATTTCTATCGAACCATGGCAAATGGCGAGAAAATAAGACGTTCATGGTTAATGTACTCAGTTCAGAAAGATGCCATTTTTTGTTTTTGTTGTAAATGATTTGGCACTGGCGACATACCACTACGTCATGGAACATCTGCTTGGAAAGCACTGTCAAAAAGACTTCAGCAGCATGAAACAGGCAAAGGTCATCAAGACTATGGTGAAATGGTTTGACCTTCGGTCAGGCACAGTAAACCGTACATCTATTGACCAACTCGAATTGCAGGCTTTTCTGAAAGAAAGAGATTTCTGGAGAAATGTTGTCAAACGCATGGTTGATGTCGTTATTTTCTTGTCCGAAAGAAACTTGGCATTTCGAGGAAGTAATGAAAAGCTCGGCGATCCTTCGAATGGCAACTTTTTGGGACTGTTTGAATTGCTTGCAAAGTATGATACTGTCCTCAGTGAACTTTTACAGAGGATTAAGAAGGCAGAGACACATGTTCAGTACCTCAGTCCACAGATCCAAAACGAGCTGATTCAACTTGTTGCCAGTAACATTCAAGAGGCCAACATAGCGCAGCTTAAAAAAGCAAAATATTATTCAGTTATTTTGGACTGTACTCCCGACGTGTCACATGAAGAACAGATGTCTGTGGTGTTACGCTTTGTTGAATGCAACGGTGAAGATGGTGTCAATATTCGTGAAGCGTTTGTTGGTTTTCTTAATGTTCATGATACAACTGCCGAGGGCTTATTGGAAGCGTTTCTTGAAAAGGCAAACAACTTAGGAATAGACATTGCTGACATGAGAGGCCAAGCTTATGATAACGGCGCAAATATGAGAGGAAAGAATAAAGGAGTTCAAGCCCGCATGCTAGAAATAAATGACTGTGCCTTGTATGTACCATGTGGAGCTCACACTTGGAATCTTGTGATCTCAAACGCGGCAAAGTCATCGAAATATGCCGTTGACTTTTTCGGTCTGATTAACAGAATATACGTTATCTTTTCTTCTTCACCTTCACGTTGGGATATACTTAAAAAACATATGCCAATATCTGTTAAAGGGTTATCGGACACTCGTTGGGAGTCGAGAATTGATGCTGTGAAGCCATTGCGTTACCACCTTGAAGAATTGTGCAATGCTTTGTCATCTTTGCAAGAATATGCGCTCGAAAAGAAAGATGGCAATACAGCAACAGAAGCCGGTGTGCTTTTAGACCATGCTACTACGTGGCCTTTTGTTCAGACTGTGTACACGTGGTACGATATACTATTTCACGTCAATAAAACCAGCAAATTAATTCAGTCACCAGATGTGTCAATTGACGTACTGCAGGCAGAAGTCGGTGCTACAATGAAGGTTTTGGAAGACTATCAAAATACAGGATATAACTCTGTGGTCACAAATGCACGTGAAATAGCAGAGCATATGGGTATTGGGCAGGTGTTTCCAGAAACCAGGGTGCGACATAAGAAGAGAATGTTTGATTACGAAAGTGCTGATGATTCGTGTCATCTTTCTGCTGAAGAAAAATTCAAATTGCAGTTCTTTCTTGTTCTCACTGATCAGGCCATATCTTCTGTTTCGTCACGATTTGACCAACTCATGGAGTGGTATAAGTTGTTTGGATTTCTGTACAACGCTAACAGCCTGAAGCAGTGTCACAGAGAAAATGAACTGGAGAATCACAGCAAAAATTTTGAAAGAAAAATGGGAGACATTGATGCCAACGAACTCATAATGGAACTGAATCGTTTTATTTATGTCATCGAGAAAGAGAGAGGACTTGTCATGGCAAACAATTTTTTAACATACACATACAAGAACAGCCTTCAGGAGATATATCCGAATCTTTGCATTTGCATCAGAATTCTTCTGACCACACCAGTTACTGTCGCTGGTGCTGAAAGGAGCTTCAGCAGAATGAAACTGATCAAGAATATCCTGCGCTCAACCATGACAGATGACAGGCTTTCTGCGCTTGCAGTTATCTCAATCGAAAACAAGATTGCCAGATCTCTGGACTATGATGCATTGATTAACCAATTTGCGGAGAACAAGGCTCGAAAGAAGCGCTTTGCGTAAATACGGAATACATGTACCCTGTAGGCCTATGTATACATAATATGAACCCTGTATATTGTATAAAATAAATACCGCATTCCAGTTTCTGCATTGTAAGGGGCCCCGGACATATGTTCAGAGGGGGCCACGTTCTTTGTTGCTACGGCCCTGATTTAATTGATATGATGGCAGAAGCATTTAGGCCAATTTTTAATGTTGCCAACTATCATGATTTTTGTCCAGAGTCCTGTGGTATTTGGTATTTTTCTTAGAGCCCCAGCTGATGGAATCAAGAGATTGCATGACAATCTCAGCTTTCATTAAAAATAACAGACACTCATACCACCTCAGAATGCACAATACTTAAGCTACAGATATTTCCTCTCACAGTAGGATTAAACTTAACACCAGTTTGAGATCAGGAAGAAATTTTCCACTACCACATGTTTGCATTGCATATTTTTACCTTTCTCTGAACTGAGCAGGCATCATATGTTAGGGTCACATATGCTTGTCCCATGTGATTGGTTTTCTTGCAGTTGAGAGGACAGCATTCATGTATCTTGGCCCTTTCTGTCTTCTATTTTAATGCTAATGCTAAAAAAATAAAATTCCAAAATGACTTTTCAGTATAGAATCCTCTGAGGTCAAATAAAACTTTGTACCAAACCGAATTGCTTAGTTCACTCCCAAGGAATATCACATTGGAAAACAAAATAGGAGATTAGCTGAATTCCTGTGTAGTCAGGCCAACTGACCTCTCCACCCTCTTTCTTTTTTTAATCCTGCTGCTGATAGCTCATATCAATTGATTGGCCTCTTACAGTTGGCATGGCTACTTCCGCCTTTTCATATTCTCTGTATATATAAATATCTTCTAGCTGTGTGTTCACTTCTATGCATCCAAAGAAGTGAGCTGTAGCCCACGAAAGCTTATGCTGAAATAAATGTATTAGTCTCTAAGGTGCCACAAGTACGCCTGTTCTGTTTGTGGATACAGACTAACACAGCTGCTACTCTGAAACCTTTCTTTGAGGAGGGATCCATGAATGGTTTTCCAGGCTTCAGAAAATTAAACAAGTAAAGTACTCTGAAAGGGATCTTGGGTAAAAGGACACTTCCGGATGCTGCCTTTTCAGTAGTTTTATTTCTCATTTGGTACACCTCTACCTCAATATAACACTGTCCTCGGGAGCCAAAAAAATCTTACTGCGTTATAGGTGAAATTACATTATATCGAACTTGATTTGATCCACCTGAGCGCGCAGCCCCATCCCCCGAGCACTGCTTTACCACTTTATATCCGAATTCATGTTATATTGGGTGGTGTTATAATGGGGTAGAGATGTACTTGGCGTGATTAATGGAGCCTTCAATTGCAGTCCATGCTTAGATATCACAGTGTTGGAGTCTCATGGTTTTTCTACATAGAGCTGCAGTGCACTCTACAGGGATGAGTGCTATCTAGTGTGCATTAAAGTAGTCTGTGTGAAACCATAGGTGCTGGAACTAGGAGTGCTGCTGCACCCGCTGGCTTGAAATGGTTTCCATGATATAGAGTTTACAGTTTGGTTCAATAGCTCTCAGCACCCTCACATTACAAATTGTTCAAACACCTCTGTGTGACACGGACGGGACTATATCAAGGTGGGAACTAGGTACCTTTTAGTTTGTGCCAGCAAGATCTACACAGGGCAGACAAAGCACTCTATGGTTTAACCCCCTGTAGGGTGCACTGAGGCACTGTGTAGACAAGCCCTTAATATAAGTGATACCCTCTGAGAAGTTTGAAAACAAAATTTCTAGCCCTGCAAATTTATTCCTATTAAAATCTGCATGTTTGTCAAGCTCTTATTTCAAGCTCTGTTGGAATGTACATTTTTAGTTTGACCAATAAAGACTGAGCTATAGTTGGTAGTGACCTTGTTGATTACGTCTTGCCCATGTTCTCAGGGAACAGGCTCTTTAATTGGACATCAATAAATATTGAGCAAGTTCCAAGCTTTTAAAGCACAGAGTTTATCATGCGGGTTGCACAACTCTTCTGTATGTATTCTCAGATTACTGGTATTTGAGACAGGGTAATTCTAAACACTTTAGCTCTTTCTCTGTTTACTAGATAGAGTTTGAAACACCACCAATAAGCTATTTTGTTAACCATGATGGATAACTACAGTTGGCAAGACAGGCAATAAACCAGCATCTGCTTTTGTATTTTCTGTAAATCAGGCTGCAAATAATTAAACTTCAGATTTCTGGAATCTACCCAATTAAGGGGAAAAAAGCCTGCGGCGTTCAGAGCCCTGGAATGTTCTTTTACCATGAAGTCATAACTGATATTGCACTAGATGAAGAGTATTCTGCTCATCTCCTTATAAAGCTTTATAATTTAGACCCAGCTATTAGCAGGATTAATTAATGTCTGCTGATGGTGGTCTGGGGTCATAAAGGAATATTATTCTTCTTGAGGCATTAAACAGCTCCGTCACAGGATACAGTCCTGAAAACACCTATAGATAACTCACTCTAATGCTACTACCTTGAGTAGTTATATTAAAAATTCAATGGATTACTCATGACAGTAAAACCTAGTAATGATAGTAAACATTTGCAGACTCTATAACATTTCTATACTTCAGGCAATATTCTATAATTATTCATCCTTTTTCTCTTTGTCTATGTTTATGGGTCTGTAGACCCAATCACTGCTATAAAAGTAAAAGATTTGACATAACTACACATGAAAATTCATCCGGACAAACCAATGGTGTATAGTCTGATACTCTCCATCAGCTCTTAACACAGTCGCCTTAAAGCAGTAATGGGGAAAGCTCAAACAATTCAGGGCAGGAAACCCCCTCAAACGAAAGACAGAGCTGAAAGGGAGACACACAATAATAAGGTAGCACTGGGAGCAAGGAAACATACAGCAAAAGGAGTGAGACCTTTAGGAAGTTGGAAGAAAACACAGCAAAGGGCTGGGACAGGATGGGAACTCAGACTGGGATGTGCAGAGGTAGTTACTGGTCCGCCTTGTACAAAAATATATTGTGGTGTTTCATTGTGAAAATAGTCATCCCACAGAAACATGGTTTGACTCAATTTCTCACTCTTGGCCAGTGAGCCTGGAAGTGCTATAGAGGAACTTAGCTGAGGGGAAGGTGGGGCTTCTTATGACCCACAGCAACAACTCTGGCTGAGAACTCATATAGAGACCCTCCCAGCTACAAGAATCATAGCTGTGATGGGGGGTGGGGCGCACTTCAAGAGTGATGATGTAAATAACTATAAAAAGGAAAGTAGGGAAGTTAACAGAGAAGATAGACGTATTTCAGCACTTTGGTTACACCTGATGATTCAAGTGATCAAGTGTTAACAATGCACTGAACTCGGTGCCTTAAACTGTGAGGGTTATGGGAAAGCAAACTCACTAATCCTTTTTCGTGTGTGGTGTTTTTTCACTTCAGAAGCATATCCTTACTTGTGTTTTCAGTACTTGGTTCCAGCCTGCTTGAGATCAATTAGCATAAGGCAGTTTGGATAGTATTCAGCATGGTTTATAACTATCATCTGGCTTTAAAAAAAAAAGTAGCTATTACTAAAGGTAAGTTTCTGATAGATAAACATACTTTTGAGCCTGTGTAGTGCTGTCTTCTCTTGGAGATAAATCCTGCAATTCCTGCTCACTCTAAATTCCAGTAGACTTCAATGGGAGTTTAGCCTGAATAAAGACTGCAGGACTTGCCCTTTGTTTGAAGAGAAGATATATAGACAGAATAACAACCTAATATTTTATAAAACCTCAAGCAGAACCTGAGTGAACTGATCACACACTGAGGTAAACTGGGCTTGTATTGTGCTGCAGGCACTGGCCGTTAAAGAAAATATTTAACTCATGGCTTGCACTTGCATTATGCAGATGAAATAGGTTAGAAACAATCTTGGAAAAGCTCTTCTGCAGGTGACATGGTCTGCAGTAGTCTGCCATGAGCTTCATATCATCATTCAGGACCTTGTCAATTTCTGAGAAGGCCTGAGCTTGATAGTTGTGGCAGATGTCGTCGGCATAGATAAACTTGCAGGAAAGTGTTGCTGGCAAGTTGTTGATGTACACATTGTACAGTATTGGTGAAAGAACTGAATCTTGAAGACTGTTAATCTGACACTTCCAGGAACTGCAATGGTCGCCCATGTGTATTCTGAACTGCCTATTTTGGAGGAAGAGCTCTACTACTTCACCCAAAGTGGGGCAACTTGAGAGAGTTTACACAGAAGGCCTCTCTGCAAACCATGTCATAAGCAACAGTCCAGGAAGATGGCTTCTGTCTTTGGTTTTCAACAAAATCTATTTTCGATAAAGGTTGTCAAGGCCAAGACGTGATCCCAGGTGCTACGTTCTTTCCTGAACCCTGCCTGCTCAATCTGCAAAACATTGTCCAACTCCAGAGCAATTTGTTGGAAGATAAGGTAATAATAATTGGAGATATACCAATCTCCTAGAACTGGAAGGGACCTCGAAAGGTCATCGAGTCCAGCCCTCTGCCTTCACTAGCAGGACCAATTTTTGCCCCAGATCCCTGAGTGGCCCCCTCAAGATTAAGCACTCAGACACCTTATGACACACTAACAGCAAGCCATGTAGTGAGGATCCTTGCCCAGACTGAGCATGGCAATAATCTTTGCTTGATGCCAAGTACTTCTCATTAATGGCTCTTATATAGAAATTCGTGAGCCACTGTGTTGCCTTTGGTCCAAGGTGCTTAAGGAATTCTGGCAAGATGTTATCATACCCTGCCGCCGTACCTGGTTTGATGGAGTTAAGGGCCTTATCTAGCTCATTGACTGTAATTGACTTTGGTTGTCTCCTGCCTACATTCTAATGTTGAAGTTGACACCATTCATCATGTACTTTGTGTTTAATCATTTCTTCAGCAGAACCTTTGCTATCTGCAGTAGGTGGCTTGCAACCTCACTGGGTGATTTTGGCCTGGTGATCACTGAACAAAATCCAGCCAATAAATAAGATTCCACCACTTCTGGCTGGAATAAGTGAAGTCAAGCTTCCCCATAAATTCCTTCCACCAAGCGGTGTCCAGAGACTCATCAGATGGTCTACCGTGTCTAGGTCACCAGATAATTCAAACTTCTGGAGCAAGGCTTGGTAATCGGCACCCAACAGCCTCTTGGTATAGCTGAACCAGCTTTGTAAATGGCTCCTTGGAATCAGCGTAGGCTTCATTGACTGGGATACAGTGTGATAGAATGGTAACCACCAGAGCCGCCCAGAGAGGGAGGAAAGTGAGGCAATTTGCCCCAGGCCCCAGGTCCCGCAGGGGCCCCCATGAGACTTTTTCGGGGCCCCTGGAGCGGGGTCCTTCACTTGCTCTGGGGTGCCTGGAAAACTCTCGTGGGGCCTGGGCCCCCAGAGCTTCTTCCGCTTTGGGGCTTTGGCAGTGGGGGGTCCTTCCACTCCAAGACCTGCCACCAAAGTGCCCTGAAGACCTGCAGCGGGGGGATCTTCCGCCCTTGGACTTGCCGCTGAAGTGCCGGTTCTTCAGTAGCAATTTGGCAGTGGGAGCCCCCCCCACCGCCGAAGACCCCACGCCCCCTGAATCCTCTGGGCGGCCCTGGTAACCACACTACCAGTTCCAGGGCATCGCAGAACTTTTCCTAATCTGCCTTACGAAAATTCCACCGACACTTGATTGAACTTCAAATGGTGGGTAGCTGGAGCCCAATGTGGGCATCAGCTAATTTGTTACTAATTTAAATTAGTTAATAATCTCTCAAGTGCAACTCTCCCTGTCCTTTCCTCATTGAAGTGTTTCTAGTCAACTTCATGACCAGGTACAATAAACGTCTTTTGTTTTTTAAACAGATGATTTGATGGTAGGATGTGTATTAATGGTCCATCCTTCTAAGATGCTGAATCCACCCTGAAAAGAGCAGAACACCCTTGTGATAGGGCAGGGTCCTGCTCCTGTGTCTTTTCAAGCAACAAACCTCTCCGAGGCCTTCTCATGGTTTACTTCACAGTGTTCTCCCCACCACTTCTATAAACTCATGCAGCTCTGTATGTAAAACATCATAAAACCCTTGGCTCTCTCAGCCAATGAGGAGGGACACAGAAGATATCTTCCCTCCTGAGAGAGCTCTGGCAAGCCTGCAGATCTCTCTCTTCCCCTGAGTACTTCCTTTATGTGCCTTTTCTACCTCTTGGATAATGGGCTAATTAGCCTTTTGGGCTCTTCTCAGCCAAACCCAATCCACATATTAGGCACAGCTCTTCTTAATCAGGGCTAATTGAGAGCAACTACTTGTAGTGGCAGTGACCAGAGTGCTGCATCATTGCTGTTTCCCAGCACTCTGTCACAACCCTCAACTCCTATTAATTTCTATTGGGCCTTAACTCAGACAGTTCAGAGTTATAATAAGGTGTTGTGCTCTTAAACTTTTTGCACCTACTTTCTACTGAATCTTATAAGTGAGAAGTGCTGAACCTTTACTTGTAACTCTAATAGCGAAAACTCCCTCCTCTTTAAAGCAGCATTGAATATGTAACATCCCTCATTCACCCAGTGAAGCAAGACAGATTCAAACATTGATATGGGAGGCTGCAGTGTAGCAGGAATGGCTGGACTAAGATTAAGAAAGGAATGGACATTAAGAGTTCATGCAGTTTTTAGCTCCAGGGAGCAATTAGTGTGGGAAACAGAATCCCTAGCAGCAGCTGAAGCTGCATTTAGAAATATTTGGAAGAATACAAAGACTAATTGGGGCAGTAGACGCTGAGGACCTGATCTTATTTTCACTAGAGTTGATAGTTTTGCCACTGATTTCAGTGCAGTAGGACTGGTCCTAAAGGGCTAAGATGAAATTCTGTCCTCAGATATGTAACATAGGCATACCTCCCTCTGAAGTACATTGGAGTTTGTACTGATCTAAATACATTGTGTGGGCTCAGTACTGTAAATTAGCATTACATTTACAACAGTGAATCAAAAATCAATTTCCTTTAGAATCACAAGTTCTGCAGCCAAGTTCATTCCTGTGTAACTCCAATAAACTTGGGCCCCTCATGTCTCAGGAGTAAAGAAGTATGGAACCCTGATAGGAAAAAAGTGTTAATCAAATACAAACACATGCACTTTAGTCCATAAAGCCATTCAGTGCTTTCTCTGAGTAAAATACCAAAAATCCTGTATTCAGAACATGCAGTTAGTGGTGAAGCAAGGTGTCCGGAAAGAGACTTCACTCCCAGCTATGAGAACAGCGAAGTAAAACACAATATCTAACAAGTCACAAGGTGTTACCTAGTGTTTCTGTGCACTACCCAAGAGGACCAAATTCTGCCTTCAGTCATGACAGTACACCCCATTTGACCATAATGACCCTGCATGGGTGTGGCTGAGAGTATAATCAGCACCATATTGTGGCCCAAAAGCCTAATAGACTTGCATTTAAGAACTTCCCTAAAACCTGAGGGACGAGCTGGTGAGCAACTTCCTATAGTGCAATCCATTCCCTAAAACTAACAAAATGTAAAACCCTCAAGTAGCTACCTCGAATGTCTTCCGGAGCAAAAGCCTTGCAATATGTATTTATTCAAGATAATATGTATGGGTGTTGAAGTTAGGCCTCTCCATCTATTTTTAGGACCCTAAGTCAAACTGACCCAAGGACTTTCAGCTGCTATTAATACTTAGCTTATAGACCTTTCCATCAGTAGTTCTCAAAGTGCTTTACAAAGGTGGCTAGTATCATTATCCCCATTTCAGGTATAAGAGGGGAAATGACTTGCCCAAGTGGCCAGCTGGCTGAGCCAGGATTAGAGCCCAGCTCTCCTGAGTCCTGCTCTAGTGGTCTGTCCATTAGAACCATACTGCTGTCTGTGTATTTTTATGTCATGGGCAATTTCTGCCACACACCTAGTCTGTGGATGCAGAAAGTCTTAAACGTGGTGGAACCAATTTAATTATTATTACTTGTCTTACAGTAGTGACTCGAGTCCTCAGTCAGAATCACAGCTGAATTGTACAAACACATAATAAGACAACCCCTGCCCCAAACAACTTGTAATCAACCAGATGGCGTATGGGAGGTCAGGATTTGGGGTTCACCTCTTGCTTGTTGTTAGTGGGGCCTTCAACAATTATGTTGAGAAAGAGGGGTTTGGAGAGTGGGGATGGGCCGAAAGAATGATGGGACCATCAGCCATTGTCTCCTTCCACTGCTGAATAGGGGTAGAGTAGAGGGTTCACTGTGCTGGTGGAAATGGGGTAGTTTCATCTCTGCCCTGTGGCCTTCATGGGCCTTTCCCAATGGGATTCCTTGAGAGGGTTTACTCTTTCGGTGCGTGTGTGCAATAATGGCTATGATGCCATGAATGATTGCTAAAGACAGAACATACCAGTAAATGAGCATAGCTTTATCTTTTCTGTTGTATACTGAGTGACGTGTTCAGTCACTGTGTTAATAATTTTAATTAATAATTAAAATAATTAATAAAATTATTTTTTACATATTTTTCATTAACAGGATCATTTGATCTGGATCCGTCAAAGCAAAGCTCTTATTTTCATGATGATTAATAAGTTAACAGTTGTAGAGTACATGGAAGTACAAGGGGCGGCTCCAGACATCAACACGCCAAGCGTGTGCCTGGGGCGGCATGCCCCGGGGGGGTGCTCAGCCGGTCGCCGCGAGGGCGGCAGGCAGGTTGCCTTTGGGGGCTTGCCTGCGGAGGGTCCGCTGGTCCCGTACTTCAACAGACCTCCCTCAGGCATGCCGCTAAATCAGCAGAATGGGGGACCTCCCGCAGGTAAGCCGCAAAAGGCAGCCTGCCTGCCGTGCTTGGGTGGCAAAATACCTAGAGCCGCCCCTGATTACAAACCATGTATTGTGTGGAACTGGATTCTTGGCAGACTTCTCTGATTATTCTAATACATGTTTATAACCACATTGATATATTTTAGACCTCTTAATGCAGTAAAATGTTTGAAAATACCAAAATGTGTTTTAACCTACATTGAAGGACTAATCACCTTCACCATTTCATGTTTACTACTAAAGAAACCAAGACAGTGCTTAGGTCATAGCAACTCTTACAAAACATCTAAAACTGGTAAATGAAAAGAGTGAATATTCAGAGCCCAAAGTGAAAGGAAATGCTAGCAGATCCTTCAATTTTAACTGCACAAGCTGCTACTCAATATCAAGAGAAACTAAATGGGACATTCACTAAATATATCTACTTTTCAGTATATTTCCGAATGAAACGTCCTCTTTAGCAATCAGCATTAGTATCTCTTAAAAAACCCTGTTATATGAACTATAATAAACCAAAATGTGATTACTTTTAAATACATTTGAGTTCATCATAGCTGTGTATTTCCTCTATGCCCAGTTGCAACTTAAAACAACAAGAATATAGATTTAGAATTTGTGTAGCAAGTTTTTTAGCCATGCATTATAGTGAGATTTTTAGCCATGCACATACCACTTACCTTTCAGGGCAGGTCTTTAATTTCGGAAAGTGCTGAAAGGCATTACCGTACCCATTATCAAAAATCTTTTCTAGACATATCATTTATCTTTGTTGTGGTAATAAACAGATTCCCAGTGTTCTGGTATTAACAATCCAGAAGTAACATATTAGCTTTAATTTTCCTTCCACAAGTTAAATGATTATTTTGGGTAAAGCACATGGTTTTAGAAGACTATGAAGATACAGCCCTAGTAAAAGACAGAATGGCTGGTTGATTTATATGAAATAGCAAGTGCTTGTGTGAGAAAAGGTTAAAATTAGATTGACGAGCAAATGTGTTACCAGACTGCTGGCTGACAAATGGCAAAGCTATGCCAATGTATTACTTATACTGGAGATGTACTAAAGTAAGCAGGAGGATAAAGACTATGTGCTAGAATACATTCAAACTTAGCATAAACAAAGAATGCTGGGGTGGCCACAACAGAGGCATGCCAGGGATTTACATATTTTGTGGCAATAAAATATAGCATGGGTACAATTTAACAATTAGATATGGAGATCCAGACGCCTGTTTTGTGAACAAGTCAAGAGGGGCTGCTTTGATGGTATACAGATTCATTTACGATGATACTCCTGTTTGGATGATTATACATCCATTTTCTGATAAACTTCTTTCACTGACCACGGTGACTAAATGCCCCTACTTTCTAAGACACTCTCAGTTAGGCGAGACAATGCAAATAGGAATTAATCATATAACAAAGTCGTTCCCATCTTGATCAAGGTCTGATCTGTTCTTGGTGGTCAGTGAAGAGCAGTCTGGTCACATGGCACTGGCCCCCGTTTTTCCCCAGCTATTTCTACAGTGATACAGGTTTTAGCCAGATAACAACTATTTAGGACAAAAATTTCAGAAGTGTCCATTAATTGTACATGCCTCGTTTGAGACACCGGGGGCTTAATATTTGGAGATGCTGGGAACCGACAACTCACACTGGTGTCAACTAGAGTTGTGAGTGCTCGGCCCATCTGAAAATCAGGTCCTAGATGAGTCAAGCTGGACATCCAAATCCTGAAGCACCAAAAACTTAGTAGACACTTTAAAAAATAATGGCCATAATGACTTATCAGCTAAGTAGATAGGTAGTCTGATGTGTGTGTGATGTTTCTACAAAATGTAGATGCAATATTTAAATAGACAGAAACAAAATTATAAATGTTTCAGGCTGCTACTCCATAATCACAACCTCATCATGCTGCTATATGTGTATTTTAAATAGTAACTGTTACAAAATTTAGCTAGCTTGCAGAAGCCTTACTCATGATAAATATAATCCGTATGTCTACAATAACACTCTATGGGCTCCATACAGTATATCATTTTGTTTATCAAACAACATGGAGCATGTTCCCTTTGAAGTTAATGGGAATTCTGCCATTGACTTCAATGAGATTAGAATTTGGCCATAGCATGAACTTTACAACACTTAAGAATTGACTAAATGGGAGTTTACACAGTAGACTTCATGGACCATATCCTGCCCTCCAATGGGTCAGTTTTGTACAACTCTGCTAGTGTGGAATTGCCCTGGAAATGGCTTACCAAGTCCTAAAACCAGTTTGCCTCACTCCCTCTGAAGGACTACCCCCTGTTCATGTCATATGGCCAACACAGGGGGCATGGCCATGAGAAAGGGGTCAGCCATCTCTGTGCCCCAGCAGTTGGTTGGTGCATCAGTCTGTTGGAGCTGCTGGAAGCTGGTGGAAGTTTGAGCAATCTTCGGGCTTCTCAGACTTCTGGATGACTGGCCTAGTTCAAAGCTTAAAGTTACCTTTGTACCCACCCGCTTCTCAGCAACAGCTGTGGATCTGACCCTATTATGCTGAGCCTTTAATATGTCTGACTTATTTCTCCCTCATTACTGTGAAGTAATGGAAGAAGGAAAATAATTTAACATTCCCTTAAGGCTACAAAAATAAACTGGTGTTGAGATTCCAGTGGTTTGCCAAGATATTGCAGGTGTAAGCAGAATGTATGTGCTGCAATATCCAGGAACAATAAAAGGATGTTATTAAATATCGAGTGAAAAACATTACTTTCACCAAAACAGAAGTTTAAAATAATCAATGTGTCATTTTTACAACTGAAAATCTACCACTTTAATGAGACACTTTGAAGGGAGAGACCCTGCTTCATAAATCAGATGGCATGATTGAGATCCAATATGCTGCATAGTACAAAAAGCCTTTATCGTGCCTACCTAGGAGTCAAATTAACTGTACTACAAATATTAGAGAACATGTAGAAAGGACCACAAATAACTAGAGACTGGCTGAACAAAATATCCAGGTCTGAACTGTTCTGCTAGCCATTATCTTTGCAACAAATAGTGATGATAATAAATAAAAAATGCAGATCCTCTCCAAACATTTGGCTCTGGATTTGTACAAAGAACAAATGCTGCTGCTGTTAAATCAGCAATTGCACGTGTACTTTCTACCCACCCATGAGTAAGTCTGGCATGCAGTGAGTGCGTGCTAAACCCCAAAAGCCTGCTGGGGCCCATGAGCCAAGCATAATCTGAATAGCTCTTTTCATTGCAATAGTAAAGGAATAAGAATGAGAACGATGATGTTTTGGCTCAAAGATCAAATGGCAAAAACAGATTGTGCTTGACTGATTGAAAACTAGGCAATCAGACATTTTAACAGGTATTCTTAAACCGTAAGATTACAAAATGAGTGTTTTGAGACACTGGTAAGGTTCTTTTTTCTCTTATTGACACTCCAGACCAAGTCCTTAAGGTAACAAAGCACTAAACCAGGGGTTCTCAGACTTTTGTACTGGGGACCCCTTTCACATAGCAAGCCTCTGAGTGTGACCACCCCCCTTATACATTAAAAACACTTTTTTATATATTTAACACCATTATACATGCTGGAGGCACAGCAGGGCTTGGGGTTGAGCCTGATAGCTTGCGACCCCCCCCCCCATGTAATAACCTCATGACCCCTGAGGGATCTCAACCCCCAGTTTGAGAACCCCTGGACTAAACTGTGCAACTGCACAGGTTCTCCCCTATTGACTTCTATGAAACAGAGGAGATTGGGTCCCAAAGGGCAGATCCCGCACTCCTTAGGTAAAGAGAACCTCAATTCCATGGCAGGATCAAGCCCTACATATCTGTTTTCAGATACCAAATCCATGATTAATCACTTAACCTTGCTTTTCAATAGAGAGGTGAGGCTGCTACATTTCAGTCTTAACTTACTGTATGTGCCTGGAGGTTATTTGACATTGGGAGACTGCTGAAATCCAGTGAAGGTGGTTCCTTCTGTGGCTTGCACTACTTTCAGTGTACACTTGTCTGCACAACCCTATAACTTCAATGACACTTTATTGCTAACTAAAAAAGTTTGTGGCACCATCAGGATGAACTAAAAATACGTGAGAATCTCATTCCTTTCCTTTTTCTACACCAGACTGTTAATGTTACTGCCAACATAACTTACTAAAGCAATATCTGATTTTGTGCAGCTGGCATAGATATCAATATAACAAAAAGCAGCCCATAGTCCCGAAATTCTAACTGTGCACTGACTTATATGAATGGATTAACGTAAAATGTCCTTTGAACTAAACAGCCTGAGGTCAGGGGTGTATGCAAAATCAGAGCTTTAAATTTCCGGCTTTACAATATTTTATATTTGCTGTTCAAGAGGGGGCATACACTGATTGGCTTGCTCAAGTTGTTCTCTGTCTGTACCCTGCAATTTGAACAGGCCCAGAAGCGAGTCACTTAATTGCTTGCAAGCAAGCAAGCAAGCTTGGTAGAAATTTCCAGGATGGTTTTGGTATTCCGGGGCCAAGAATAGGACTGTGTGGGTGAAAAAAGGATGTTGGTCTTATCTTGCGCTTTCCCCATAAAAGCGACAGAGTCCTGTGGCACCCTATAGACTAACGGACTTATTGGAACATAGGCTTTTGTGGGTGATGAAGTGGGTATTCACCCACGAAAGCTTATGCTCCAATACGTCTGTTAGTCTATAAGGTGCCACAGGACTCTGTCGCTTTTTACAGCTCCAGACTAACACGGCTACCCCTCTGATATTTTCCCCCATACAGTGTATTTTACTGTTGGACATTCCACAGTGTTCACAGCCATACACAACTCTCTTCAATGTTTATGGGTTAAATTCTGAAATCTTTACACAGGTCAATTTCCATTGGTCCCATGGGGGTTTGGGCTGCATAAAGACTTCAGGATCTGAACACATAATAGCCTGTGCTGTTGCTTGTTCATTGGTTCAAACTGCCTTATCTTAATCATATGCAATATGATGAGACAAAACATTTTTCCCCATTAAGAATTTGGAGAGGAAACCAGCTCTTATTTTGATAGCCACTAGAGAATGGTTTGCAGAGAAGAGCAGTGAGAGGTGTTTGACACACAACCAGAAACCATGTAAAATTTGCCTGATTTAAATTTTCAGTACATCCTCTTCACTCCTCCTGTGTGTACTGAAACATTGAGCATTTGTATGAGCCACATGCTTGTTCCCTGACAACACAAAACATGGGGGTTTTGACTGAGCTACACCTCAAGTTTTTTGGGTACTTGAAACTATAAACTCAAAGCAAAACCAAGAGCTGCCTGTCCCCAAGAGTGAAAACCAAACAGAAGATACGCAGATCCCATGGGCTGAAATGGCTGACTTTCACAGCTCTCTCAGGGAGATGAAAGAACCGGCTAGACCCGTTGAGAGTTACATCCTTTGTGATTGTTGGGGGTCCCTTCAACTTGAGATTATGATGAGAAGCCAATGCTGCCAAATTGTCTTATGTGCCCAGAACACCCTGAAATGAGAAGCTAGTTTAGTATTTCTCCCCCTCTGCCCATCCCCACCTGTGAGCAGCTTCGCTTTTTTTTTTCTAGTTACTCTATTCAGCTTCCTCTCCCCATTCCCATGATGGGCACTCATTATGAGAAGAGCATCCAGTTGGGATGTATATAAGCTGGTTTTGTGTATTTCACTTCTCAAATCAAAATGATAAAGGTTTCTTCTCTTTTGAGACAAACTTGTTTTTCTTTGTGATGGAAAAATCATAATCTTGGGAGTGTGAAAAGTTATGTTGTGTTTTGCAGGGGCTGGATAAAGTTATTCTTTTAATGACAATCCTATAAATATATAATATCCTAGGCACATATAGACCATGGAATTCAACTACTGATTATTAATAAAATGAAGATGCCCTCTAGTGGTTAAATAAAATAAAGCCCTGCACTCTCTTCTGTTCAAGGGAATTATCCTCACCTCTCTTTTTCTTTTCTCAAAACTGCTGTGAGCAAGATTCCACACCATTCTTACACTCTCTCCCCCCGGATGTTTGGGTACAGAGGATCATTTGAAATGGTCGTGTTTAGTCCGGCAGGGCATCAAACAAGCTTAGTAAATTCACTACAGTTTCTATAGGGGCCATATCTGAACACAGTAGGGTTGGTCACATGATCACCATTTGGAATAGATGAGACTCATATAAGTTACAGTGGTGTGTTCTTTTTGTAGCCAACTGTTTTCTCAGACACGACTGGTGACTTTTTCATCTGCAAAATATTTTCAGGAAAAGGATTGCTGGAACTGTTCAAATCATTTTTGTAACTGAATGAATGATGAATTTTCACCAGCATTTCAGTACTGTGAGGTGAAGCCTCAGTGCTACATTTCTTCCAGTGAAAGGCATAGTGTAATCTCACTCTTAAATCAGAGTTGCGATCTTACCACTTCCTTTTTATAAGGTTATCCTTGGAAAAAAAGAGTAGCGCAAATGTTAGGGAGGTGCACTGTAAAAGAAAGGGGAAGCTTAAAACCACATTTTTGGACATAAGAGGCTTTAGAAACTCAGGCTGCCCAAGACTTAAAACAAAACAAAACACCACTACATGCCTTATAAGGATAGGCTCAAGGAACTCAAGGTTAAGGGGTGCCTTGATTACAGTATACAAGTACCTACATTGGGAACAAATATTTAATAACTGGCTCTTTAGTTTAGCAGAGAAAAGTGGAGCATGATCCAACGGCTGGAAGTTGAAGCAAGACTGAAAAGAAAGTGTAAAATTTTATCAGTGGAACAATTTACCAATCCCCTTGGTCTTGGATTCTCCATCACTGACAATTTTTAAATCAAGATTGTTCCCCTTCCCCCCCTCAATAGATATGCTCTAGGAGTAATTTTTAGGGGATGTTCTGTGGCCTGTGTTGTACAAGAGGTCAGATTAGATAATCACGGTGGTCCCTTCTAGTCTTGGAATCTAAGATGATTTGGTCTCACATGTGGTTCAAGATGCCATCTGGTTCTTCTCTGAAAAGTGATGATACAAGTTGCATTGTGGCACTCTACATCTGTTATACCACTCGGCTTCCATCTCATTGACAAGCTGCTTCCCACCCAGTCACATGTGAAAGCTACTCCTACTGACAGCTGGAGTCATTTTTGCATGTTAAAATATTCCATATGAGGCTGGGATGTTAAAGGGAGGTGTGGAACTCAGGCCAGCGCCCAGATGACGACAGTTGATAATCTTTTCTTTTCGTTTATACTCTTCCAGGGCAGGCTGGCTTTTCTAAGCATGTTTGAAATTAATTCACTCTGTTGTTTAAGAGACAAGTGAAATTTTGTTCTCTGAAAACGTACTCCTACACTTCCACTTGAATAATAGTCTTATTGCATTGCCATGCATGGAGTATTAATAAATACGTAGAAATCTAGATAAAATTAGCCAAGTCTATTTTTTCTACAAGCAGTTCCTAAGGAAAGCTTTAAATAACAAGGGACAAAGTCATTTGCCGCTGCTGACCCCAAATAGTTAGAATATGCAATGTGGGACAACTTGATCCACTTGCTAAATGATCCTGTTTGGGCACCCTCTATTTCTAGCTGCCTTTCTCCAAACCAGTGTTTAACTCCATTCATTTCAAACCCTTTCTAGATGTAGCTTAGGGATATATGCAACCCAAGTGTGTATCACAATTTCAATTTTAACCAGTAGATGAACAAGTTGGTCAAGTAAATCTGGCGTGATTCCCAGGAGCTCAGTAAAGTTGAGCCAGCACAAGTGCAGAGTAAATGGGAGCAAGAGTTAGTCTGTTTCAGATTCCATTTCCCCCTTGCTAACACCTGTAAAACAATGAGGCTACTTGGAATAAGGTGCCGTTCAGAGTAAGCTAGGGGATCTGAATGTGGCCCACAGTGCTTATTAGGGGTGGGCTGTAATTACGGAAGTTGTTAGGGAACAAATACATTAATTCCTTAAGTCTGTGACAGTCTCACAGAAAATTAGTTGGAGGAATGAATTGTTAATTGGCTAAAGGCAGGTTAATGAACTATAGCAGAATTCAGAATGATTTGTTAACTGTGGTTCTAATATATTAAGTAAATTAATGCTGCTGAAAGGGGCAGGATTGATTCTGTGCCTCAGTCTTGTTCTGAAAACATCACCTTCCGTCTCTTACTCCAGTCATCAATTTTTTCCGCTGAGACTGGGGGAAAAAGATCCAAATATAGTGTGATGTGATGTGGCCACTCATTTGCTAGAAAATGGACTCTTTATATAAGCCACTGCACTGCACGGCTAGCAGCTGGCAATGACTTTCAGCTATTACTGAGGCGGGTTAGATGTGAACTTGTCACCTGAAAGGTAAAGACTGCTAGTTCTACTACCCAACCCTTCAGCCACCCAAGCCCCTAAATCTTTGATATTCTGACATAGTTCATTTTCTTAACAGCTGCAAAAGAAGTTACTAGACAGAATTATTTTTGAATATTCTAGCCATATTTTGGGCAGAAGTAAATGGTCAAGTGAGAAAGCGAAGCAGCTCAGCCTTGTTTGGTGTTAATCAATGCCAGGATCCACTGGCTAGGAAACTGACGCTTTCCCACTTGAAAGGAGTATACCAGTTTTGCAAGTTCTCTTAGTGTATTTGGGAGTAATTGCATGTATGGCTTAAAGACTATCAAATAACATGCTAGCTTGTTCACATTAAGACACTGTTGGACAGCAGAGGATTGGATGTTGTACTCCAATGCACTAGAAGGCTTGCAAATAATTCCAGAGTGGCGGTCAAGAGCAGAATGGACAAGTGTAGTGAATGTATGTGGTGCATACAGCTACATACAGTGCCATTGCTTGTGGTTGGGATCCATTTTTCAGATGTTGGATATTTTTCAGTTAGCTATTGTCAAGGTTTTTGGAGGAGGCAATGTCATGGCTTTGGTTTACTAGTAAGTACAGAATTACTGCTAATGTCTTATGGTGGAGCTATCTCAGCACAAATCAACTCTCCTTTTTATGCAAGAGCTCCGAGCTGGAAGGGGAAAGGAGGCAGGATCAGGGCTAGTGTTCAGAAAAGCTGACAGAGACACCCTCCACAAGCACCACAACAAAGAGGATGCTAGAATATAGCTAGGACTGCCTCACTCCTTTGTCTCCAAGCGAGGCATCTGATTGTGAGATCCTCATCTGCAACTTGTTCGAAGGAATTTTCTGATATAGTCTGGAGCAACGGGAATGGCAGATTGTGTCTTCACCAAAGATGCTAACGTGTCCTGGCCAGTATGTTAGATATACATACATCAAACTCAGATGTATTTGGAGAGGTGGCCTACTGATTAGGTAGAAGTAGTGGACAGCGTTGGAATTGTCTCATTTATTATTTGGTTCTTGTAAAGTTAATTACACGAATAGCATTTTTATCTGAACAAGATTCAATTTATTTGTATCCACATTTGTTTGTCTTAACTTTATACAAAGTATACAAAAACACTGAAGAAATATATTAACAGTATTATTTGTTGTAAAACCCCACTTATTTCTAAATTAATATTAGCAAAATCAACAAACAAAATACCCTTCCAAAAAAACACACAGGGAGGACAAACCACATATGCATGAAAAGCACCACTTGTTTCTGTGGTTGAAGACTAAGCAGTAAATTAGCCATAAGAGACATCATACAAACACAGGAAAATTAAAAAAGGAAGAATTAACAAAACAAATCCCCTTCTCAAAGTGTAGCACGACATACTGTGGATGTCTTGCAGATGAATCACAAAGTAGTGGCCAGATCTTTTCAAAGTGATATTTAGTTTAACCATTTATTTATTCACGATTCTCATACTTACTTTTGTTTCCATGCTTTTATCAAGGAGTAAGGGTTTTTTCCTATCCCATTAGCATTTATATTTTTGGGCAAATGAGTAACTCTTGGAAACGGTGGTTAAAGCTTTCAGAAACACCTAAGTCATGTAGGAGCTCACAGAAAGCCAATAGAACTAAGAAAACTTCACTTTTCTTGAAATGACTTTTTAAAGACGTTCAGGAGCTAAGCCAACTGTAATACCAACCTGAGATCCAGATTCATTCAAGAGAAGACGTATAACCAAAATGGCTCAACTCTTGGCCAGGCCCTAATAAGTGAACTTCAGAAACCTGCTGAACATTATGCAATTCATTCTTAAGCATATTATTTGGATTGGTATTCGTTACATTGTGATACTTTGCTTTTCACATCAAATTTATAAATCTTTTTAACTCAAATGGGAAGCCCAGGTCAGAATTGAGAAAGACCTTGTCTAGCGACACTAGGCAACACAATCTAATTAGTTTTGGGAACTGGAAACAGAGCTAAATGGTCTTGGTCCAACATTCTCAGTAACAGGATTCCTTTCCTATTAATTTACCACCACGAGATATGATCAAAGTGTTATTCAGTGACCAAGTCTCTCATGTGATTATAGTTGCATAAAAATGTAGTTTTACAGAACTTTCATAACTAATACTAAATTAGCTAACAATAGAGAACATGTTTTTATTAACAGCATCTTGGCAAATAAGCTACAAACTAACAAAGCAAAATTGTGTTCAATGGTCAGTTAAGTCAGTTTTTGAACAAGGGACCTGTTACATGTTGGTGAAAGACAGACCAGTTTTGAACTACACAGAGCTCTGCTTCAGTAATTTTGCGATATATAATAATATATATAATTGTGTGATATACACTGAGTTTTAGGTGTGTATTTAAAATATATTGCATACAGAGCATGAGGAACAAGACTGGAAGAGTTGTGGGGGGCAAAGCCCCCACACACAACAGCCCAACCCTCCAGGAGCCTGAGTCCTCCCTTCCCACACCTTACTAGAGCTCCTGCCCCTCCTACCAGGTCCATCCTCCCATCTCACTCTCCTTACCTTACTCTCTCTGCTGACCAGCCCGAAGCCCTCTGGTGAGGTCTTTCCTGCTTCTCAGACCTCGAGGGTCCCCGGCACCTTTCTGCTGTAGTTTTGCTAGCCGACAGGTGAGAGCTCACTTGCTGCCATGTAACTCAATGTGGAGTGGGACCCAAGTGTCGGCCAGCTGGGCCAGGTCACAGTGTGCTCCCTCCCAGTCAGGTTTTAAGGGGTGAGGGACAATGGCCCTTTACACGCCGGAACCTTGGTAGAAGTGTGTATGGTGGTGGTGATGGACGTGGCCAAAGCAGCAGATGAATAAATATTTAAATATCCTGCAAAGTGCACGTTTCTTTTGTTAAGAAGCCTGTGTGAGGGGGTACGGTATGCTGGCCTCCCGATTACCAGTGATACAGAGATCTGTATTACTGAAGACTAGGTGATATATTGTGTGGCATATTCACCAGCCAGCCAGAAACCACTGATATTCTTTTCAAATACATTTGATTGTATAATAAAGAGCTAAGTGCATCATAGTGCTAGAAAGAAAAGCTAATAAGATGCCATATAAAATTGGTAATAAAACAGAACATTCGTATTTGAATACATGAATACTACTTATTCATTCCAATTAATTTAAGAATGATAGAAAATAGGAACATGGTCCCTCACAGATTTGTGTAAATCTTCATGCTCATTTAATTTTAGATGGGTGAATTGTTGAGCCACAGTTTAGATGAACAGCTCGACAAAGCAGTAAACACAGTACATGTTCACTTACGGGTCTCTCTAAATTTTATTATCCTTAATTAGTATGCAGTATAATCCAGTCTTTTCATTTATGCAAGAGGAATTGGTACTTACGGATGTTATTTTATTACGTACGTCTAAAAAAACAAAATCATCTCCCCCTAGAGACAAACCGGAACTCAAAGCTCCTTTGATCAGCTCCAAAAGAGAAAAATCATGTCAGCATCCTGGCTGTCACTATATCTGTATGTATGTATGTATGTATATAAAAACGATTTTTTGCTATTTTGTTATTTTCCCTTTCCTTGGAAACAGCCCTATATATATATACACACACACACACACACACACACACACACACACTCTATATATATTGAAGCAGACTCACTATGTTCTAGACATTTTTGTTACTTTCCGTCTCCTTAGAAACAGCCCTTTTATATATATAAAAAAGGGCTGTTTCTAAGGAGAAGGAAAGTAACAAAAATGTCTGGAACATAGTGAGTCTGCTTCACACCATATCTACAACATCCCAGAAACAGTGATATTTTAGATATTTGGCTATTTTATGCTTGGGTGGGGGAAACAGTTAATATTTTACAGTAAGCTATTTGGTTTAGAAGCCTTAATTCTGGGGCAGGACAACACACACACCATATGGAACAGCATCGTTTGCTACAGATAGCACAATTGGAGGGAAATCTGTTTAGAACATCAATATGTGTGTGTCCTTCTGTATATTTTCTTTTTCACCTCTCTTTCAGACTGAGGCTGAAGATGACCAATTAACATCATACAATTGCACTGAAGTGACGCTAATGCTGAGTAAAATTCACTGGGATTGTACATCCTCTGCCAATTTAATTCACAGCAGCTGGCCCTGGCAAAGCACTTTAATGCAGCAGTGTGATGCTAGTGACTGTAACGGTTAAATCCCATGTTGCTCGCAGACTTTTTAATGGCGAAAGCTAGGCCTGAATTTACCATTACGTGTGTAGGCCTGGATTGAGGCGAAGAAGGGCATAGCTCTTACATTCAAATCAGATATTTGATAAAAACTATTATAATAAATCATTTCCTGTTTTCTCTTAAAGAACAAATGACTTGTCGTTTGAGAAAGCTAAAATTCCATTTAATTAAACATTTGGGAGGGAAGGGGAGCCTCTGAGAAGCGGAATCCAAATTTGAGCGGTTCAACATGAAGAAACGCTAAAGTTTCACCATAAGCTATTTGGGGTCCATCCGTTCTTCAGATATAGTCAGAACTGAAGAGAAAGAAGACATTTTCATTTTTTCAATCTTTTTTATTCAAAAGTTTTCAAAAGAAATAAAACAGAAAAAAGCTAACAATCTAATCAAATGTACAGTTCAAAAATGTCTTTTGGCGTTTAACAACAAGTCCTAGGAAACAAAACTACAGAGTTATCTTGAACCGGACAAATAAGTTACCACTGGCAAGTTTGTGGCACTAGAAAAACAAAAATAAAAAATTAACTCTCTTGATCATATAGATATCTCTATGAAAATCTTTTTTTTTCAATCTGTACAAAAGGTCTTTCTTCATAAATTAATTTTTTTTTATAATTTAATGGCTGTCTACTATGTGATGTTTAAGTAATTGATTATTTCTTTATGTACAGAGGTTAAATTTCCCAAATCTTACCCAGACAATGAGTATGGCACTTAGTTCAGACATTTCTAGCAGCAGCTCTTCCCTCCCTCTAACACAGCTATTATATTGCAATTTTAACGAATGCAAAAAATATCAAGTAATGAGAGATCCAAGAATGGCAATATACTAGATACAGGGAAGGTGCTGCAGGAGGTCTGGACTTTTACAAAGCAGTAATATTCCAGGGAGCATAGAACCAATAATACCACAACTTTTTTTTTTTTTAAAAAGAAAAAAACAAACATCTCGTATGACTATGTAATTCACTAGAATCTACACTTCTCAGAGCAGCAATTTACTTTTGAAACTATGAAATGTCTCCGACATCTATACTCCAATACTCACACAATTTAAAAACTAAAAAATACTTGAATGAAGTAACTGCTTAACCCTAGCTCCAGAGCTAGGATGATTTGGTCTGTGGAAACAGGGAGGGCCAGCAACCTGTCCCAGTACAAAAAGAAATAAACTTTGAGGTAGATAACTGATCATATACAGCTGACCAGACAAGTACACAGTTTTGGAAGACAACTTAATTTATCATTTGATTTAAAACATATGCCATTGTAATAAAAGAGCTTAATAGCAGTGAATTATCTAATACGTAAAAATACAAATAACTGTGTATTTATTAATCAGGAATTTCATAGTTTCAAAATTGGTTTTCTTTACACTTAACACTTGTAGTGATGATGTAAAGCGTGGCACTGCTTGGATCCAAATCTTCCTTCATGCTTTTTTGTGTCCATACATCAATTAAAATTATAAAACCTAAATGCAAATGTACAAAAAAAGGCACATTCTCCTAACCGCAAACTGGTCCGGCAAAAATAAAGAGTACAGAAGACGTAATGCTGAGACAAATCAGAATTATTGGTTACTGGCTCTTTGTTCTTTGGTAAAGTTACCTTTAAAAGTGCCAAGTCTTTTTATTTTTATTTACCTACTATAGAGAGCTAGTACCCAATCAATTATGCGTCTACTTACATCTCAGCTTATGTTTGCAAACAAGTCCTTAGCTTTTGCCATTTGCTGTAATAGCAAATTTTCTGTTTGCTAGGTCTCAGCACAATCATCATTCTAAAGCACTATCATTAGTATAAAGGAAGGACAAAAACATTCTGTGATATTCCCACCCCAAACTCCCCCCTCTACCTACACTAAAACTAGAACATCAAGTTAGTTTCTGAAAAAAGGCAAAAAAAGATTTTACATTGCATCATACAGCAGAGTTCCTAAATCATTCAAACTATCAGAGGAAACTATTGGCATATGGCCTTACAAACAATTTATCCTATTAAAATTTCCCCAGTCAGAAAATGTGTTTCACACAAAACATTTTTCCCCTCTTGCATTTCACTACCTTACATATTATGTGAAAAAATCATTAAAAACACCTACTACACATTAAAAAAAGCCAAATTTTCAGCAATTTTTACTGACTACCTTTTAAAAGCCCTATGCTGCTGTTTTACAAGGCATAATAGACCAGCTCATTTGGTCAAAGCATTCTACACCATTAGTTTGGACTACTTACTGAAACAGCTACAGCATGAAAGATTTAAGGCAAATTGGAATTTATAGAAAAGGATAAGACACTTCACACTACGTTAAAAGAAAAACAGAAAGCTAAGAGAACAGACACTAACTGCAACACTGCACTGTAGCAACACTCACACACTGCAAGCACAGATCATCATTTTAGATGTTTTACTATTTTAAACGTCAGAAAACCCATTTCATACAATAAAAAAACAAAACAAAAGAAACAAAACAAAACAAAAGAAACCCAAAATACAAATTCTGCCATGCACGTGAATAAGTCTTCGTGGTCATCTGTGCATACCCAGAAATTTGAAAAAAAAATTGTGTCATAACACTTGATAAAAATTTTCTTACTAAAATAAACCTGTTCACGGGAACAGCTACTAGATGAATTTAAGGATTTTTATGCACCTTATAGAACTTATAGCAAAAATAGTTTTAGTTGATTTCATTATAAATAATGTTTTCAAGAACCTGTGCAAAACTGTCAATAATTCCTAAAGCACAATTGATCAGTAAAATCCATGATTGTTTCAGCCTTTGCACCCTTCTCCAGGCAAGATCAACACTGGTTATCTGTAACATAAGAAAGTCAGAGCTAGGGCAGAGTTACTTTTGCATTGTCTTCTATTGTAGACATCTATGCGCTAAATTGTTTCTTACCTCAGATGTAGTTTTGAGAGGACCAAGTGAGCCCATGTACATACTTGACAACTGATCAGGGAGATGCCAAGTGCCCTGGGAGTTGAGGGTGCTGAGCACCTGCCCGGATAGGTCCTTTGCCTAATTACAACCGTATCCTATAGTTTTTTCCCCCCCCTCACACACAACCTCACTGATTCCCCACTGGGAGTTCTGTTTGCTAAGAGCTTAGGGATTGTGACCCTGCACTCAAACTACTGAGTGGTTCTTTTGTTTTTTTTTTTTTTAAATGGTAACTACTGTTGGCGCATTCATGGGGAGGAACATTAATTTTGCAGATTAAGTTTAGTAATTTTAATACTCTTCTCCACCCTGCTATTCATTACTTATAGGGACTATACTGACTCATAGTGCATGTAAACACCAATAACAATGCTTCTTAAGACATTACGTTCATGCAATATTGACTTTTAAGGAGAGTGCTCAGTGTTTCCAATGGTGGCTACTATAATATGCCTCAGAGAAACTGGTAGCAGTTTTACCATCTCTTCTAGACGCCAAATGCTGTTCCTTCTGCTCTGTGAACATGCAAAGCCCCAAACGAGTGGAGATAATACTGATCTGTTGCTAGGGACAGGATATGAAGAGCAGTATTTTGCTTCCCTGTGTGTCCTGGATCACTGCTTGCCAGCAGCAGTCTCCACAGGCCCACAGAGAAGGCTTAGGACAAGACCATGTATCTGAACTATACTGACCCGCAAGCCAGATGCCCTGAATTGGGAGCATGCAGGGGCCACGGTGCAGTAACAGTCCACAGGATGTGCCTGGGTAATCGCGAAGTGTAGGATTTAGGCCCCTCAACCTCAAAAGGAAGAATGGCAATGTGCAAGGCCTGTTTACTTGGGATTCCTGTAGGGGCCAGTATTTGGCCGATGTAAAGTAACCAACACACAGACTTGTTCACTATTATATGGAATGTGGCATCAGATTAAATGTGCTCAGCTACTGAACTTGTTTATTTGACAATTATTAGACTTCTTGAGTATAGAGGAAATTCTTATCTGAATACTTGGGATGAGAGCAGTGTTACCAGTTACCACAGAACACAATTGACCTGCAAAACCAAAGGTAAGTGAGATATGTACATATCAGTGAATGTGCACTAGGAAAACAGGATTTGGTTCAGAAGAAGAGGGTCATATGTACAGAAGGTGCACAATCATAAAACTGCTGGTGCTTTCTGTGTTTCTAATAAACCTGTGTCATGAGAGCTACAGAAATGAACTTTTATGAACCTTTCGGAGCACATAAACAATACAGCAAGAGATTCACTTTTTACTGCATGAATAAAGTTCTTTCAGTGTGAAGTCTTGCAAAACTTTATAAAAATGTATGCAACGGAAGTATAGGGTTCATGATGGTTGGAGGAAAGACAAAGCAGAGAAGAACTAAACTCCAGAAGCATAGGTCTTGGAAGGATGGAATGAAGAAAATGGAATGCTAGGGAAACAGTCAATGCAAAGAACACTTTAAAGGTGGCAAGCTATAAAAAGCAGTGCTGCGTGGAAGGGGTTACAGTCCAAACAAATGAATGATTTATGAAGGAAAGCACATGGAACATTCTCTATGAAAAGGAGGAAATTAACTAACTCTGAGACAAATTTAAGCCAGGACTAACAATTTGTTGACCAGTCTTTCTCCTTCCTACAGTAGTAAGACACGGAAGGGGAGTCTTTCCAAGTGAAACTCAACAAGGATTTCCTTGAGGAGATTCCACTGTATCATCCCACTGGAGGTGGAATTGCTTCTCTGTAGGAAAGCCACTTTCAAGTTAGTGCTGGGATTTAAACTGTTCTCTGCACAAGTCCGATGACATGCATGGAAGCACTGATGTCTCAACGTGAAAAGTTAAGGTAGAATGGTATGCAATTGTGCGCCAGAGAAACTACTAATAAATTATTACAGATAATTCATTAAGAGCCTAATCTTAAAGTCTTTACTCTATTTTTTCTAATTTCATACTCTGGCAAAACTCAAATTGACCGTGGGCACTGGCCCTAAATTATTAGCAGTTTTATTTAGATTATATCACTTTTGTAAGCTACACTATATTGTACATTTAGTTTTGAATTCATGCCTTTTACAGAGTAACAGGACAAGCCCCTACCTCAGTTATTTGTTTTGCTGATACGTATATGGAGAATGGTCACTGGACGTCTCTACTGTAACCTGCTGTTGACCACTAGCTTCCTGTAAAAGAGGAAAAGGGGTTGAGACATGATACCCAGCAATACTAGCTAGTGCCTAGATTTCCCAAAATGCCTGGAGATTTTGGATGCCTCTGTATTCTGTTGTCTAACACAAGACACTTGACTGGGCCTAGCTTTCAGAAACTTAAGCATCTTCTCCATCCTTCTAAAAAAACCCAAGCCCCTCTCTAAGGTTTCTCAAGTTAGGCACCCCAAATCTGATGCATCCAACTTGGCCTTCATTTTTATTTATAATAGAAGAACTAATGAAATATAAAGTAATCAAGTACATGTTCTATTTTCTAAATTGCTATAGCAATAACTAGACAATGTGATGAGATTAACAGAATAGAACCACACAAACATATTAAAAAATGAGTGAATAAATTCTGAAGTTTTCTGTAGACCACTACAAGTCACCATCTTTGTGCTGCGAGTCAGTGTGAAGAACATAGACATCTGTATTCCCATAAATTGTGTGTGCATCTGCTTGAGTACTGTACTGTGGCTGGCTCCATGGAACACTAAGGGTTAGCTTCACTAGAGAGCTCTCAACACATATTCCAGTAACCAGGCGATGACTAATTCAACTGCTAGAGACACAAGGTGAGTGGGCTAGTATTTTTTTATTGGACCAACTTCTGTTGGTGAGAGAGACAAGTTTCCATGCTTATACAGAGCTCTTCTTTAGGACAATGAAAGCTTGTCTCTTTCACCAACATAAGTTGGTCCGATAAAAGATCTCAGATGAGATGAGATGGATGAGGTAATATCACGGTACCTACGCCGCTACAATACCACAACATAATTCAATGTCTGGTACTTAAAAGGATAGTACAGTGAATCCCCCACTGGAAGTTTGCCTCTGACACATCTGGGGAGATGTGTAAATCATACTAACAGGGTCAAGTGTCTCAGGACAAACAGACTCTGAAATGGATAAAAGATGGCCTGTAAACTTCAGGGTGTGGGCAGAGGGAGATAAAAGAAAGACAAGGGAAGGAGAAGGGGCAGGGGTGAAATCTGCCTTGCTCAGCCCCAATGCTGGGGGTTCTTGGGATAAGTGGGGCCTACGTAAACTTGCAAGGAAATGCTAAGTTTTAAGTAAGATAATACACATATAAGCTTTTTATTCCTTAACCTTTTTCCTTCCTGTGGATGAATAAATAATACTTTGATCTGACCACGTTATTCTCTGTCACTATATTTTTTCAGTGGTCACGGGTCAGAAGTCTAAGTAGGGGCCAAAATCCAGCTGGACCTGCTGAGGACATGATTGATGGACAGGAGTGGTGTAAATAGTGTGATTACACCCTGGGAGTTACAAGCCTGTAACTGGGAAAGAGTGCCCAAGGAGAGACTGAGAATGGTCAAAGGTATAGCTCCCCCTGGAACTGCAACATTCAGTCACATCTCAAAGCTGAGCAGGGCAGGGCTGGGTCGCTGCTTGGATGGAAGAACTAACTATTAGAAGTTCAGGTTGGTGCAGTACATTAGATGAAAATAATGACATGGTTGTAGCTTAATAAAACTGAATTTGTACGCAAAGATCCTGCATAATGTAATGTTTTCATCTGTATTTTTTTTTTCTGGTAAAATAATAAATATAACAATTTTGGCTATAATAGCCTGCCTCTTACAAAATTTACCAACCTCAACAGGAACAGCTGCTGTCTGAACATGTGTATACTGGGGTATGTAGGCTCCTTGCATAGCTGTTGTGGCTGGCATGTACTAAAAAGACAAAGAACACATTCAGCTAAAATAAAATCTGATACAGATCCCATAATATATTTTAAAATATACATTTGAGTGCTCTGGTAGGGAAGAGGATTCAAAGCGAGATTTATCTAAAATCAATAACCAGTGCAGAGAGGTGAGGTGTACTCCACTGAGCAGTGTTATTACACAAACTCAACTTTGGCCTTCAGAAACAAAGAGGTTAAGTATTTTCCTTAAATACTCCAGTCTGAGCCTTTTTCTTATCAGTATGTAGCCAAGGAGAAAGGATGATCTCATGGTTAAGGAACTGGCTTGTGACAGAAGAGCTGTGTCAAATTCTTGTTCTGCCATACACCGTGTGACTTTGAGCAAGGCTCTTATCTCTGTGCCTCAGTTTCAAATCTGTGAACATAGAGGATAACATTTCTCTGCTTGACAGAGGTGTTGAGGATAATTACATTTATATTTGAGAAGTGGCTAGAAAGTACACTGATGGAGGCCAGACTTTATATAAATAAAGTGTTCTATGTATTTTTTATTGATTTAGTGTATTTGTTTCCATGAGGAATGCAGCTTAAACTAGGAAGCTCATGGTGTTCCTTTAGGTAAGTGGTTCAAATTTAGCTTAAGTCAATAACGAGCAAAAGTTACCATCAGACGGGTCTCTTCTATCATCTGTATGAAATGATTTGGTATAGGTACTTCTCTATGTCAAACTACCATCTGGTATGCTAGATATAACATTGCACAGAATTGAACATTCAAATGTAAGAGGTTTTTAGCAGATAAAATGTATTCATATCAGACAAATGTACGTGAATCAAATGATTTATTTACAACACTGAATCCTGAAGAGTGAACTGCTTCAAGTTCAGTTCTAGAATTAAAACTGCTTGAACTGGGCTACTTTCATTTGCTTTTTTCCATGTATTTGGAGTGCATTTCATACTACTACACTAGCTTGTCTAGTTGCTCTTCTGCCCTAAAGAATCTGTACTGAAGTGTGGAAACAGCCATTTACATTTTAACTGAGGAGGAAAAACCCTTAGTGGGCTGGTTTTCATGTACACTACACAGATATTGTAATCAATACACAACATTTTCCCTTTGTAGATGCTGAGCTTTATATTAAATTGCCACATACTGTTCCAGTACTGCCTAATGAAAGGTGACTCATCTGTTGTGTCAGAGGGTTTATCATTGATGCAGGCTGTAGTGACATGGTGTGGTCCATGGAGGGAGTCAATACAGCACCCTACAGGAGAAAAAAAAACAAGTTTAAGAATGAGACCTTCCAGATTTTAATTACACTTCTCTTTTGGCTCAGGCATGTAAAACATGGATTTTAATTCCAACAGCATACACCAGTAGGGTTTTCCCTAACCCGCAACAATGAGTTCGGATACTAGCTGGTCTTGGAGATCCTAAGGATTTTACTCCATTTTATAGCTCATTACCCGATTTATACATGCACCAATCTGAATTTGTAAATTAATTGCTTAACTTCCAAGCAAAAGTGCAAGATTTGATGTACAATGGATAGACCTGCAAATATTTCATGTGCCACTGTCTTATAGAGAGAATATTTTCCTCAACAGCAACTAATGATGCACTTCCATAACTGCCTGTGCAAGTTTCATACCCTTGAGTTAGGCATTGTAACTTCTGCTCAGAGAAGTAACAGTTTCACTAGGGCACTAGTACCAGAGGGTTATGTTGAAAATACCATTTCTTCTGTAGAAAGTCTATCTAACATGATGGGATTAGCACATTCCTGTCAGGTCTCTCCATCTTTGTATGTACAATGGACATACTTTTTAAGCATCTGAAGTTGCCAAATATTCAGTTGCTGTACAGGTGCTCAGAAAACTCATAAGAATGCATAGCAGTTAATTTAGATGGAGGGATACAGGTGGGGTTTATTTTCATCCTAAGATGCTCCTGTAAAATTAGGATTCTAAATATATTGTGTTATATATGCAGGTGTGTGACTGAAAAGTGGTTTAGGCTGAAAACTAATAGAAATAATTATAGCACACTGAAAGTCAGTGTTTTTGAATGAATAATTTATCCCTTCTACAGCAGGTCTTATATTTTTTATAAAGTACTGAGTGTAGCTAGAAAAACAACCATGTGACCAGTGTCGATGAAATGAGTCACAGGCACAAACACTGCAAGAATTTCCTGTTCTGCAGACTGCAAGCGTCTCTGCAAAGCAAATGAATGAGAGAGAGAGAGAGCGCACAAGTTTCCACACAGGCCGAAGACCAAAACTGAGAAGTCAGGAATCTAGATCTTTCATTTCACCGAGATAATAGCTAGAAATGCATACCTGTAAATGGAATAGCCCTAATAGCATGATAACCTATTAATTTAAATTTCTCACAGCATAATTTATAGGCTTTCATCCTTGCTTATTTCAAAACTCTACATTGATAAAAGGTGTAAATAAAATCCATAAATGACAAACTTGGAAAAAATATGCATCAGTTGGGCATGCTGAAATGATGTAAGTGTTCAACACAATCTTTTTTGCTTGCACAAACAGAAAACACTTTGCCAAAAAGATTTACATTTTCCAGCCTGCATAAAGAGGTTAATTAAAGTCAAGGCAATTTCCTTCCTAGATTTGAAAATGTGCTTGTTTGTCAGCCATGGCACTGCATATATTAAAGCACAAGTCAGTGTATATAATGTCAGTACCAATAAACTCAGTCATTTTGATGTGGAACGGTACTGATGAAGGGGGAAATATGATGGGATATATATATATATATATATATATATATATATATATATAAAATACATGACTGTGTGATATAAAAATATCATAGCCATGAGCAGGGGTGACCTGCATAACTCATGAGTGGGGAAGTCATGGGCAACTAAATGAGTGTCCATAAATCTATGTATATCATACCATATATTTTGCTTCTGTAAAACAGCTGGCCTTAATTATTTTAGATCTGCTCTCGAGCATTATTAAAATTGGTTCTGCAATTTATCACATGGATATTACCATCACGTGGGCTATGTCACAAAGTGTTCAGTCTCAGCATGTACTTATCCCTTGGGAAATTGTACTAGGGATACATGTAGTTGTCCTCATCAACCTGCCTTCCTGAACACATAGACCATGTCCCTTTTCCTTCCTATCTTTCACTTTCAAAGTGACCAAAAAATGTGAGAATGACTCTACAGCCCAGTGGTTAGGGCCCTCACTTGAGGGGTTCAAGTTCTCTCATCTCATCATTTGGGAGTGGAGAGGAATTGAACCAGACTCTCCCACATCTCAGGTGAGTTTCCTAACCGCTAGGCTGAAGGTTATAAGGAAGGCCACTGCCACCTCCTCCTCCTCCTGGCTGTTTTGTATGGGGATAAACAGGCTCTGAGTAGGTCTACTGGATCAGCTCCCACAGGCAAAATAGGCAGGGACATGACTATCTCCAGCTGGACTGAAGATCATGTGGGGACTTAGGCATACAATGCATCTCGGCACATGCCTGAGGAAGCAGTGAACATGCCCAGAGACAGAAACTTAGGCACCTAAGGGAATTCTGCAGCAAATATTTAGGTGATGAATGAGCGTAGGTACCTAGTGTTCGGTGGCAGCTGAGCAGGGATTTTGTGGATTGCAGTGGTGCTTAAATACTGGATTTAGGCACTTAAGTCCCTTAGTGAACCTGGGCCACTGTTATTGAGGACCAGGCAAAGGGGAGAGCTGAGACCTGGCACAGGAAGGCTGGAGTAGTTAAAATGTGAAGTAGCAGAAGTCATGACTGAGCCCCAATTCCAACTGATCACCTCCTCCTCCCTCCTTCTTAGCCTACAGTGTCCCATGGTGGAATCACCAAAGTCCAAGAAAAAATATGGAAAGGAGAGTTACTTACCTTGTACAGAAATTGTAATTCTTTTAGATGTTTTGTCCCTACGATGCTCCCACTTCAGGATGTGTGCACAACTGTGCAGTCTTAATTGGAGATTTTGTCAGCAGTACCCATGGGTTCACACCTCCTCCTACGCAACCTTGTGCTCCAGTGCGAGGATGTATAGGTGAGAGAAGACCTGCCACTGCTCCAGTTCCTTCTGAACCCCAAAGCTCAAAAATAACTCCAGAACATAGAGAAGGAGGGCAGGTAATGCATCAGCTCTGGAAGCATGCACAAGAGCACCATGCCGGGAAAAGGCACGCATTGATGATCAAGTGGCAGCTCTGCAAATGTCTGAGACATGTCCCTTCTTCAGTAAGGCTACAGAAGTAGACTGCACTCCGGTGGAATGAGCTATCGCTCCAGGAGTGGAATGCAACCCTGAGACTTAGTAATCCTGAAGTCCATTTAGACAGTCTCTGGGTGGAGATCGGGTGCCCTTTCGTTCTTTCCGTGGAACGTAAACGTCCAGGAGAAGCCCTGAAGGGCTTAGTCCTATCAAAGTTAAAAGCAAAAGCTCTTATGTCCAGTGTACAGAGACTAGCTCCTTCTCTTGAAGGCTAAGGCTTGAGGTAAACCATCGGTAGATTAATCAGGACATTCATGTGGAACTCTGAAGATACCTTAAGTAGGAAATGGGGGTGAGGAAAATGATGTCCCTTTGTCACAATAAAACACCATGTCTGGAGGGTCAGCCATAAGGGCTCCCAGCTCTTCTACTATCCTGGCTGAGGAGATGGCTATAAGGAATGAGATCTTGAGAGATAGATGAAGGAGGTCACAGCTCCCCAGAGGTTCAAATGGGCTTTTCTTAGCATGTTAAGAACTAAACTGAGGTCCCCTGGAGGAGCTGGTTTCTTGACAGTAGGAAAAAGATTAAACAAGGCTTTTAATGAATTTTGCAGTGATTGGGTGAACAAAGACTGAAAACTCTTCAAAAGGGGTGTGGGTAGGTGGGTGTGTGTGAGAGAGAGAGAAGATTCTTCTAGCTGCCATTACAGCCTGAGTTCAGCTATAATCCTGTAGTTTTCAAATTTATCAGGTAAATTAAGAATGTTCGAAAGGCGAGACTTGAGAGGCAGTGCCAGATCAGAAAGTGTTTCTATATCTGGGTTTCCTATTACTGATTAGTGTACTGTCTGGATCTCTGGAGGGCTGTCCTGGTTTGTGTTCCAGAGAGTCATCTAATACCCATTCCTTGAAATGACTTAACAAGAGGCTGGGGTGTAGTGTAGTGTAGTGATTCACTGACAGCGGAAGGCAGAGAGATGGTTCCAGAACAGTCAAAGGAGCTCTGGGAACCATATTTACCTTGTCTATGATTGTGTGAAGAGGATAGCCACTGATTTCTCCCATTTCAGCTTATTCAGGAGATTGAAGAGTAATGGCATCAGGGATAAGCACAGAGGAATACGTTAGGCCGACAGATACTAAGAGCACCTCCCAGTGAATTGCGACAATGTCCTTCCCTTGACCAGAACCATTGGTACTCATCAGCTAGTGACAGTAGAGTGTTGTTGATGGTAAGGCAATTTTGCCCTGCAGTGAGGCCTGGAGAATGTCCAGCAAGGAATGCTGAGATTTTGCATCTCCTCTAGTGGGATTTGTAAGGTCTCTGTAGTCCTTTTCACAAGTTCCTGGAAGGCCTTGAAATTATCTGTGCCTGAGTAGGATGGGAAGCGGGGGCATAACAGTCTCCTCTGGTGAGGAGGAGGATTTGTGGGAAGCAGGTGTCTCCTCTTCTGAACCTGGCTGCTGCTCCTCTGGAGGCTCCTCCTGTGAACTAAGACCTGGTGTCAGTTGTTGCTGTTCTTGAGGAGTCCTCTTATGAGGGTACCCTGTAAAAGTGCTCACCGTAGGGGGCCCACTGTGGTGGGATGTAAAGAAAAGAGGTAGGATCCAAAGGTTGTTTCTGCCGGATGCATATGCTACTGGGACTCTCTTCCTTGGGATGCACTCCAAGGGAGAGACTTTAATGAAAAGGGTGAGAAATCTTAAACCAACAACTCAAAGTTAGATGATGTCCTGGGGGAAAGTGGTGTTTGTACAGGTTGCCAGTGAGGGACCCGTGACTGCATCAGTACTGGCTGTTAAGAATTCAGATGGAACCATCAGTTCTGGAGCTATGAATTGGTACCAGTGGAAAGTCTCTCTCAGTACCCTTCCTGTGGGTAGCCAGAGATCACATCAATGCCAGAGGTCAAGTCCCCCTGTGGATACCTGGAGATCACACAGATACCAGAGGTCAAGTTGTCATGGACGGGTAAGTAGACTCTGGAAGGTAAACTGGTGCTGGAGGGAAATCCCTGCCGGTACCTCTGAAAGGAGAGAATTCAGTTTCTTCCAGGTACTGGGAAGTTTGGATAGTGTTCCTTGGGAGGCTGCAGGCTAGGAGGTACCAGAGACAATATAAAGGAACAGTCCATGCATTCTCTACCATTAGCTGAGGAAGACAGTACCAAGGAGTCAAACACCTTGATATTTGAGGAGTCCTTATACTTCAGAGGCACTGAGTCCAGTACCATCTCTGATGCTCCTTGAAGTTGCTTGCTAGATGCTTATCAGTATTCAGCAAAGCCTTTTGAGCCAGTGCTGGGGTCTCAGTACTAGAGGGAGTAGAAGCCTCAGCAGTACCCACACTGGGATGTGAGGACTCATTAATCCCAGTTTGAAGGGGTGACTTTCCACTCCTCTTGGTTTCTTGTTCTGGAGAAAGGGGTCTCTTTCTTTTTTGGTGTTTTGGAAGAATCTGAAGGGCCTCCACGGTCTTTGCTACTGGAGCAGAAACAGTTACCAGGGAGCTCTGAGGATCTGAAGCTGATGTACAGTGGGTGGGAAACTGACTCAGACCCCACAAGTCTCAGAGAACTTTCCACAAGAGGAAGTTTTAGTTTATCCTCCCTCTGTTTATTTTTTTAGATTTTCTGAATCCAGTGCAGATCTCACACCTGGAGGGGATTTGGAGTCTCCCCAAGGCAGCAGAGGCAGCCAGAGTGCCCGTCGCTACAGGGCAAAGATATGTGGCAAGTCAGACAGGTTTGAAGCCTAGTATCTTGGCATAACCCGCTAGGAAAGTCTGCAGAAGAAAGCCAAGTTGGAATATAGACCCACACCAGGCAAAAAGGGGAAGGGGAATCCCGCAAAGCACAAACTGTACTAAACAAATGAAAAACTAAGAGAAAAAAGTTAGCAAGCTGTGCAGCTAGCTAAGTGGGCACTGCAACACTCCATCTCGAGCTGCAGGTGGCTGAGAAGGAACTGATATGGTAATGGGCCTGGTCTTCCCTATATACCATCGCACCAGATCATGAAGAATGTGTAGGATGCAGGCATGGACCCACAGGCACTGCTGGCTAAATATCCGCTCAAGAATGTACAGGTGCGTGCACATCCTGAACTGAAGCACTGGTAGGGACAATTACTTGAAGAATGGATCTATTTTCTACAGTCTGAGATCTTCAGAAAGCTGTTAAATGTTTTACATCTACACGAACACAAAAAGAATGACAGTGGGAGAAGGAAGAATAAGAACTTACAGGGTGCTGCATTATATATGGTTGAGGTTGCATCCAAGAAGGACTCTGAACCTAGAACAAAAATAAGATTTAATTTTCATATTTTTCTTGGATGCACCCATTTTAAATATCGTGATTATTTTATCAATCATAACATAAAAAGCCTTCACTTGTTCATCTGCTTACCTAACCCTGCCTCTGTCTGATGTAGACTAGGAAACACGGATTCCTATTAAAACTCCTATTTACAATCCTCAGCTCTGTTGGAAGGAGTAAAGCTACAGCCTAACGGGAAGGCAAGATATGGACATAACATATCATGTGCAACTCTCAAAGCAGTACGTTTTATTTATTTGTAGTGCAGGCCTTAGAAACTCTATGGAATACTCTGTAAAGGTCCCAGTGGAAAGAGAAGTTTGGCTTCCACTCATGTTGAAGTGTGAAATGCCATGTGTCCTTGGAAATCCCAATGGGAAAAGTAACCAGAAAGTCTCAGAAAGCACGAGATTGTTTGCTCTGAGTTTATGCTCACGTGGCATTGGAATGAAAGGACTGGCTAGTCTGATAGTAGTTTCTACTCAGTTTGCAATGGATAAAAAATACCAGTAATTCTGCTTCAACCTGTCACAGGGACAAGAATAAGGATTAGCAAAGTTGGGTTTCTCCTGATAGGCCAAAAGAGTACAGTATTCTCAAAGACCAGGAAGAGGGAGTGGGGTTCTAATAAGCACTCTCTCCTCAATGCCAAGCAGCTCTTTGATTTTCAGGGGAAGTGAGATTGACTTTGTCTGAGACTTTCTGACTTGAGGCACGATAACTTTAAAAGATTCTTATAACTACACTGATAAGCTAGTCTGCTTCTCCTAGTTGAAAGAGGCTGGTTTAAAGAACTATCTAGTACTTCTGCTTCTACAAAAGACTTCTTTGTGAGAGAAGTCAAGGCAGGCTAGAAACATGGAGCTGTCACATCTCCATCTCCTACCAAGAAAGTATGCAGAGGATGAGGAAGGTTTCCGATCTTTTCTGTGCACCTAAAATAGGTTAATTAGTGCTGCTGGAGACTTAAGGGCCACAAGGTGCCTAACTGCCTCACATGGAGTCCTGTGAGGAGCAAAGGCAGTTAGACCTTGTCGTGAATTGAGGTGACTTTCTGCAAGATCAGTATTTCCTGCCCTTCTTTTCTCAATTATTTTTTTATTGAGTCACATTGAATGACTCTCTTCCTTTCCAATCATTAAAGAGAGAAGCCTCCCTTTGCAGCTCACTTTGTAGAAGGCAGATCGAGGACCAGGGAATTCAGGAACCCAGAGTCTTTAATGCCAAAACTGTTGGTGCAATTTGACTGGTGCTTTGACTGATCTCTTCACCTGACTCATGACTTTCATCTGGGTGTATCAGAGGTGCAGAAAGAGTATGAACAAACACTAGCCAAACGTTATGAAATCTGATGTCCTTCAGTAAAACTAACTCTAAGAACAGGTTTTGCTGCACATCAAGGAAAAAGTCTCATTTTCATGATGCATTCTGGTTGTGTGAGTGATAGGATGCTGTATGTTCAGCAAGCATGGATCTGTAATTAAGATGTGACTAATACACATATTATGAAACTCTTTTGGCCAGAAAAAAAATCACTTCCTTCTACACAGAATTATTCTTTCATTTTCATTTCTAATTAAAAAGATGCAACCATTTCAGATAGTACAGTGTGAACAGTGTTTAAACTGTTCCATTCTCTAGAATCTGAGCCTTGTGCCATATGTTGAAAAACACTGCTAGTAACAGATATTTGGAAATATGCAATACCATATGCTGCAGATTTGAATGGGAAATAGCCTAGAAAGCCTACATTTTATTCACAGGTAACTTCTTAGTTTTTCCATGTCAAATTTCAGTTTTCACATGCAACAAAAGGAAAGAATCGGAGTCACTCCCTGAAGGACAGTGAGAGCCTAACAAGGATTCGCTTTGTTTTTAACAAGGAATAAAAAACTAAAATCACTGGAATTTTGCAGGGTAGGGGGGGTGGAATGGTGGAAGCTAATAATAATTCTAAAGATTTACTGACTATCAAAGCAATACCATAATGTCCTCCCCAGGATGACCAATTTTCAACAGGTAGTGGAAGCACAGATTAATAGGCCCATTCTCCTTCGCTTTCCTCACCTGGGGCTGCTGAACCATATGGAAGTTTCTACAAGGGGACAATGTAAGCCTTAAGTGTGACCAGAGGGACATGCAGCTCTTGTGCTGACTCTCTGTATGGGGTTGTATTTCACCCGTTCTGCACAAAAATGGTACAGTTTGGCCCTTAAACTCAGTTTTATGCTAGGAAATGGGAGGTAAATTGCTAAATTTAACAAAAGCAAAATCTGCAGCATTTCATACGTTAGGATTTTTTACTCCCTTGGTTTAATCTTTGATCAAATCTTTGCTTTTGGATGTCTTTCCTATATGAAGTAAATACCTACAACAATAGCTAAATTAGAGAGACATGGTGGGCGAGGTCATCTCCTTTATTGCACCAACTTCTGGTGAAAGAGAGAAGCTTTCAAGTTTACGCAAAGCTCTTCTTCAGACCTGAGGAAGTGAAGCTCTGCGTAAGCTTGAAAGCTTGTCTCTTTCACCAACAGAAGTTGGTGCAATAAAAGATAATACCTTACCTAACATGTCTCTCGAATATCCTGGGCCCAACACAGCTACAATAGCACTGCAAACAGCAATAGCTAAATGTCTCTTTAAGCTGTGGTGTGGCAATTAAGCCTTTGCCAGATGCTACTGAACTGCAGCAGTAAATCTGGACTCTCAATAAATGGAAACACAGAAGATCAGAGTGGTATTTAAAAATGAGCATTCCTGAAAGCTTTATACCATGTGATACTGCTTTGTATGCATCATTTATCAGCATATTAAATTTTTTGTAAGCTTATTATAATGGGAAGCAGAATTACTCATGCCAGTTGCCTATGTTTCAGTGCCCACTCGAGTCAAAGAACAGATTCCATTTGACTTCAGTCTGCTTTGGACTGGGCTCCGAGATTTCAAAGTGTGCACTGAGTACTCTTTGCTCTACAATCCTTATTCCACCAAAATAACTCCTGGTTTAAAAGGCCCTGTTAGGCCACAGAATGCTTTGCTCATATGTGGAAATATTTGTACTTGACCTCATGGCTGTCCATGATTTTCTCCCAGACATCTGAACTCTTCTTCAATCTTCGTCCCCTAGAGTATACTGAGTGTCTAATCTCTTCTCAGGACTCCTTACGCCTACAGGAAGCCCCAGCAGCATGGGCAAATCTTCAAGCAAAAGTCGGCCAACCAAAGCAAAGAGGGTTTAAATAATGGTATTCTCTTACAAATACACCACAGACAAAAAAAGGATTCAGCAAACTGCCACGGAGGACAATAGAGAACTATATATGAAATCTACAAGTGGTCAACAAATACCTTAGCTGTAACCACAAGCAACAGCCTTTACTTTGCAAGATTCCTTACATCTAATTACATTGCAGTGCTACATAAAATAAGAAGCACTTCAAAACAAGCACCCTGTTAGTCACTCATGTGGCATCTGTGCTAATCCTGTATGGAATTTAATAGCCATTTTAGTTTAGCATCTTTGTAGAGATCCATAAAAAAAGATGTGGCAACCAGTAAATAAGCATCAGTCCCTATAAATCAATTCTGCGACTGAGTTCTAAATACAAACCTGGTACGTAGAAACTGGAGAAGCAATATATGGCGTAATAGATGTTTGAGTGATCATCCTGTTTGTTGCAATACTGTATGGTGAAGGATAAAATCTACAAAGTACAAAAAAATAAATTAAATCCTAGCAATGTAATAACTCTATGAATCTTTCATAATGCAGAAAATTATTTTGTTTAGTGTCACCACTTGACGTACCCATTTTGTAAAGCAGCTGTAGTTGGATCGTAAGTAAGTGTCATTCCAGCCTTTAAGGAAAAACATAAAATAAATAAATATATAAAGATGGAAGAATTAACAAAATTCTATTTTGGAAATTGTTTACATAAATCCTTTTTTAAATATATTATTAGTGATATTTTATTTTCCTATGCTGAGGGAAAGGTTAACAGTGGGCGAAAGTAATTACATAGTAAAAGGAGTTACTGAACTATAATGTTGGCTCAGAATACAGAGTTTCAGTACGAAGAGACAAATGCAATATCTGAAAAACTGGGGTATGTGTGTGTTTTGCCTGTGGTGCATTAATTGTAAAAATGAACGTGGAGAACTATTCTTCAGAAGATAGATGTGAACATTTTCATAGCCTCAAATGTTTAGTCTTACTAAAGACAGTAAAAGCATATGGAAGAATTACCTTGGATATTAAAATTTAAGGAAGACTATGGTATCAGTGTGATTGGGAAAAAACAGCATGTTGCCCTGCACGTGTGTATTTCTCTCATATGTTGTAAAATAGGTACAGCACTGTATTTCAATCCTCACTGACTTACAACACTCACACGACTTAACCCATTTCAATGCTGTATGAACAAATGTTTAGCTATATATGACTGAAGTTATGTTTTTTGGCAGTTTTACACTGGATGTATATATTGGGGGTAAAATCCTGTTCCCCTGCAAACTTCAACTGAGTTCAAGAGGATCAGGATTTCATCTTTTGCATTTACATAGGGACACAGGACTGGAATGGGCCTCCTGGGTCACCTAGCTCAGTCCCCTACTATCACAGTCAACCCTGTCATATAAATCTCATTCATAAATTTATCAAACACCATCATATAACCAGTTAAGATTGTTTGCCCCCACTAGTCTGATTGGGAGGCTGTTCCAGAACTTCCCTCCTCTACGGGTTCGAAATCTTCTAATTTCCAGCCTAAAAATTATTCATGTCCAGCGTGTATCCATCTGATCTTGTGCCAACGCTATCCTCTAGCTTAAGTAGTTCTTCCCTGGTATTTATTCCCTCAACGTATTTATAGAGAGCAGTCATATCCCCTCTCAGCCTTCCCTGTATTAGGCTAAACAAGCGAAGCTCTCTTAGTCTCCTCTTGCAAGGACACATCGATTACCAGAACTGTATAAAGTATTCCAGATGAGATCTTACCAGTGCAATGGCATTAATAATTCCCAATCTTTACTGGAAATACCCTTCCTGATATATCCTAGAATTGCATTTGCTGTTTTCATGGTCACATTACACTGGTTGGTCACAGTCTTCTTGTCATGGCCAATATGTCAGGTCTTTTTCATCCCCTGTTATTTCCAAATGATGAGCCCAAAATTTATTAGAAATTCTTATTAGTCCCTAAATTAATGATCCTGTACAACTAAATTTCATCCATTTCTATTACTCTAGTCCTCAAGACCATCCAATTCCAATCCTCCTTTGCACTGATGATCAACAGGTTTTTTACAAGAAAAATAAAGATGAATTTAAATATTTTATAAAAAGTAGCAAACTGGCATGAGAGAGGTGCTGGCACACATTTAATAGGCCAAAAGCCAAGCCAAGAAGTCTATATGCTTATCATTTTTGTAAGTATTCATTATCACACACCCACACTAAAGCTTAAAGGGAGGACTTACAAGTCTCACCTCGCCTTCTCTATGCCACGCTCTCCCGTTCTGTATATATTTGTTCTGATTCTGTCTCTTTTTCTGTCCTCCATCTGCAAATTTGCACAATAAAGGTTCTGCAGGAGCTAAAGGAATAAGAAATACTTTGAATTAGGCATTTTTGTATATAATTTATTAGGCAGTCTAAATATTGTATACATTTATAAGTAAGACACATTACATTTTATTTACTTTAAAAATATTTAATGTTAAAATTACAGCATTAACACAGACCCTTGACAGAGTATCAACTAGTGGGCAGACTGAACATGAGAATACCTACTCCACAATACATTGTACGATCAATAGTTGACAATCAAGTCACATGCAACTAAAGTATACAAATCTTGAGGGATATGGGGACCAATCCATTTTCTTCTAACCATATACACCCAAAATTGTTTAAATTACTTTTCTGGTTTTATTTTGTTTAGTAGTTTAACGTGCTATAAAGGGGCAGTTGCATTGTAAACTCTAGTCAGTTTCTAAAAGCCAATAGGGTCTACATGAGCACTGTGGTGTGCAGTATGGAATTAGTTGGGGGATAGGTGCTTAACTATCTATGGAGGGTAAATCGTTAAAATGATCACATACAGAAACCATCAAATGCCTAAAGCAAACTAAATGGAAAAATAAGTAATATTTTCTCTAATCTCTTTCAGTTATACTCATCATGTATTACTTCTAACAACAGGTTAAGTGAGATATAAAATGAAAAATTTAAATTGACTTGTCCCTTTAAGATAGACATATAACGAGACGGTAACATCGGGTACGGCTATGGACTACAGTTTCTTCTTAGCTCTTCTAGTTAAATTATTATATTTAAATTTAAAATGCTGACATAGTAAGACTGTTAGCAAGACACACGACCATGATGTGTTCTACCAAGTATCCCATGTGTGTCCTATTGTTCTGTGAACTAATGAAGACTGTGGATCTAGTTCTGAGCTGTGCCTTTAAGAAGGTGCAGTCCAGGAAGACCATGGGTTGGGGCGTGGGGCTTTATATCACTTTGGGCTTCCTGCATTCTGGGTCAGGTTCCCATTGTCAGTTATAGCAGCCCTTTGACACTTCAGTAGCTTCCCACAGGTGCATACATTCTGCTCAGCTAGGCCAGAATAGCCAGAGCTCAGGTACTCTGGCACAAAATCTCTCTTTCTTAACACTGCTTCTGCCCACCATGTCATGCCACAACACTGAAGGTTTGATATGGAAGCAGTGTAGGCTGTTAATCCAATCTTATGCCACTTTGCACTGGCAGATTCCCAGCTGCTTTCCCCTTTTCACCTCTGCAGCACAGAGGGGACAGAGCCCAGAACTGAAACCTGAAATTCTTGACTATTTTCCTTTTACCCCACTCTTCGGTCAGCCTCAGAAAAAGGGATCACCTACAGCTTGATGGTGTTTTCTCTTTTCTAGTCTTTACATAGCAGACTAATCATGATCACTTCTATTTCTTATCTCAAAATGTAAGCAGCCATAAAGAGAAAATATAGGTGCAGAAGTTCGCATCTTACTCTTTCCCTATTACCCTAAATTATCACCCTTCTGAGCACATTTCACTGATGCCGTCTTTTCCCATCCCACCCCACCCACAGGGTGGAAGTATTATTGTGACTTGGCTCTTCACAAATCACTGCCAATAATTCCTACTACATGAGCTGTCTAAGCTGTTTCATGATATTCCTTTATCCTTTCTCTAACAGGTAACACCCCAGTGAGAGATCTAAAAACGTGTAGGTTTCCAAATGTGAAGTAGACATACAGGATTAGGAGACAAGAATCAAAATGGTAGCACACCTGTAACAAAATAAACAAAAGATCTTTCAATATTGATATAATTAGTGCCCACATGCTATTCGTACTGTCTAAAGGTGCTACAGCTGATTGCTTCTTTCATCTTTTGTATGACTTGTTTCTGAACCTTCGAACAGTGGGGACTGGATAACTCAGAGGATTAATAACAAGGCAAAGACTTTCACCTCTAAGCCATCAATTTAAGTCTGCCTCAGGCTGGTTGGTCAAATCATTATCTGGGGCTGGCCTATATGAAATCAATTATTGATACTATTTCTGGTTCTACTGAGAAAATACTCACATCATACCTGCATACTTCTTGGCAGTCTTTCCATGAAAGATGCATGGACTTAGAGGCAGAAACACTCTCACAGGTGGTCCCTTGTGGTCAAGGTTGAATATGAGGCATGTCAGTGAGGAAGCCTGCACTACTACTGCCTACATTGTATATATTCAGTAGACAAATATAAATATTCAGTGTCTAGGTCTAGAAATCTGGCACCTTCCATGAAAAAACACTTAAAAATAAATCTTAAGGGGAAAGTACTTAATATTGCATAGTGGTAAATTAAGATTAGGACAATTTAAGCTGACAATATGGAAAAAAAATCCTTTGAGACGTATAAGACCATAGAGTAGTCCCACAAGGGAAGTGGTGGAAGCCCTGAATGGAAAGGACAAATACTGAAAAACATACTATAGGGAGCAACGGTACACTGGCAAGGAAATGGACTCTAAAGCCAAGAGCCATTTCCATCTTTGATGTCTACTGTTGTTAGAAGGGGATTTTTTATTTCTTATCCTTGTATATTTTTTTTGGGAAAAGTATCTTATGAAGGTACTGAAGGGCATGTACTAGAAAGGCCAGATATCTATACTCCTGCTCATGTTGAATAGCATCTTACTCCACAAATTGTCCCATTGAAGTCCATAGGACTACTCTGAATCAGGCACTACTCATAGTGAGTAAAGATATTGGATTCTGGTCCTAAATATTTTTAACTCCTTGATTTCAGCATTTTGATGTATCCATTGTAATGCGTGTAAGCTTATGATTTAACACAGGGAAAAATTTATGGCACAGAAGGAGCCAGTGATCCTATATATGTCTGTTTTTTTATAGGTTACTTTACATTGTGTCTAATGATACAGGAAGGAGATGTATTTTCTAAAAATATACTGTAAATTTTGATGCGATGAAGAGAAATTGGCTTGAGTTATACAAAGGTGTTAAAAAATTCCCTCTATATACTTATAGACTCAGACTTTAGGGTCAGAAGGGACCAATATGATCATCTAGTCTGACCTCCTGCACAAGGCAGGACACAGAACCCTACCCATCCACTTCTATAACAAACCCCTAACCTATGTCCGAGTTATTGAAGTCTTCAAACTGTGGTTTGAAGACCTCAAGCTGCAGAGAATCCACCAGCAAGTGACCCATGCCCCACGCTGCAGAGGAAGGCGAAAAACCTCCAGGGCCTCTGCCAATCTGCCCCGGAGGAAAATTCCTTCCCGACCCCAAATATGGTGATCAGCTAAACCCTGAGCATGTGGGCAAGACTCACCAGCCAGCACTCAGGAAAGAATTCTCTGCAGTAACTCAGATCCCATCACAGACCACTGGGCATACTTATCTGCTGATAATCAAAGATCAATTGCCAAAATTAAGCTATCCCATCATACCATCCCTTCCATAAACTTATCAAGCTTAGTCTTAAAGCCAGATATGTCTTTTGCCCCCACTACTCCCCTTGGAAGGCTGTTCCAGAACTTCACTCCTCTAATGGTTAGAAACCTTTGTCTAATTTCAAGTCTAAACTTCCTAGTGTCCAGTTTATACCCATTTGTTCTTGTGTCTACATTGGTACTAAGCTTAAATAATTCCTCTCCCTCCCTAATATTAATCCCTCTGATATATTTATAAAGAGCAAGCATGTCCCCCCTCAGCCTTTTTTTGGCTAGGCTAAACAAGCCAAGCTCTTTGAGTCTCCTTTCATAAGGCAGGTTTTCCATTCCTCGGATCATCCTAGTAGGCCGTCTCTGAACCTGTTCCAGTTTGAATTCATCCTTCTTAAACATGGGAGACCAGAACTGCACACAGTATTCCAGGTGAGGTCTCACCAGTGCCCTATATAATGGTACTAACACCTCCTTACCTTTGGAAATACCTCACCTGAGGCATCCTAAAACTGCATTAGCTTTTTTAATGGCTGTATCACATTGGCGGCTCATAGTCATCCTGTGATCAACCAATACTCCAAGGTCCTTCTCCTCCTCTGTTGCTTCCAACTGATGCATCCCCAATCTATATCTAAAATTCTTATTATTAATCCCAAAGTGCCTGACCTTGCACTTTTCACTATTAAATTTCATCCTATTGCTATTACTCCAGTTTACAAGGTCAGTTTACTTCCAACCACATAGGTATATATTATTATGGCGTTCACAGGTAGTGAACACTTAAAGCTGCATTATTCTTTCTTTATAAACCTCTACAGTGAGATACGCAAAACTTTCACAAAGGCGTTCCTTTGGAAGTTATGTTTTCCACCTGTGTTCTTATACCAAAAGAGTGATTTACTTTGTATTGTCAAAACAAAATTTGATCAAACGTTTGAAAAAAGAAAGCACAAAACTTTCTGCGTAGCTCAGTGGAAACAGTCCCCTGGTAAATTTAAGAAGAAAAAAAGTCAAACAAACAATGTATAAATGATTGAAAAATTACTTTTATGCATTGGACTCTCAATAACCAAATACCCATGGCAAAAAAACAACAAAAACAAAAGCCCAGCAACCCACATCCACCTGCAACTTGCCTGAAGATTGTGCCCCACATTTGGACACAGACCTGGCCATGGTGATCCATGTGTTTTTGTTTTCCAGGCTTGTTTATTGCTACTCATATCCAGAAATGAAGCCATATGCCTTACAAGTTCCAACTGGTATAAAGTGCAGTCGCCCATATGGTTAACTCCACAAACTGCTGTGAGCAAACTGCACATTGCTCTGTTTTTTGCATCGACTCTCCAGTCTAATTGGACTGACACGTTCCAATTCAAGTTCTCTGTCCAGACCCCACAAGCACCACCTGTTTGAGCCTAACTATTAGCTCCCACTCTGCAACCATGACTTCCCACACCAGCTACATTCATCAGAACAATGAACCAGTCAGCCACCAGGGAGGCTCCTGAGTACAGGACACAACCTGCAGAGAATCTGATCCTACACTATGGGACTCACTCCTGAAACATGTAAGAATGACAGGCCTCGCTGCATTCAGATATTTAAAATAAAATAATAATAATAATAAAAATGAAAAAATATATAATTTCTGCAGCAGAGTTCCATCAGTAAATTCCACAAATACACAACAAATAAATTTCCACAAATACACATTTCACTTGAACGTACAGACGTATAAAAACCAACTACCTGCTAGTCAAGCTATTTTTCCATCAGGCTGGGAAGAAAGACAGACATATAGTATTTCTATTTTTCAATAGTTGGAAAGTGCTCAGGTATCTAACATGATGGGGATCATTTAATTACCTAGATAGACATGAGAGAGATTTGTTGTATAGAAACTGTCATTATATTGTTGAAAGAGAGTGGGATTTTCAAAAACACCTCAGTAGGTTAGAAACAAGTCTCATGACTTCCAACTGAATTTGTGCTCTTAAGTCACTAAGGCGCTTTTGAAAATCCCATCCTATATAATTACTGGTAGCTGTAATAAACTACTATAGTGATGTCCTTTGTGCTATTAGACTGAGGTGTTCTTCATCTGTTGCATGCACTTTTCCTCAACTAAACTGGTCGAGTGATTAGTGCTTCACAGCCAGAAGTACAAAACACCTGCACCTCCTATGGAGTCTTTTTTCATCTTACTACAAATTTCTTCTCCCCCTTCTCCCTTTAAAAGGAGAAGAATATTGTAATGTTACTCAGGCAATTCAAATGCTACGTTTCCTATAAGGATGTAAATTCTTCTGTTGCATACACAGGACATGTATGTACAATAGCAGTCTGTGTTGCTTGTTAAATGTATATCTTCATATACTCTGACCTGAACTGTTAAATATTTACAGTGGCAAAGTTACTGTTACTGTAGCACACTAAATTTTCAAATGCCTTTACTTCTGAATGCTAATTTCTCAACATTACAGTTGCATTCACTTTTGCATTTAAAATACAGAAAACTCAACAAGGTGGTTTTAAGATTCTTCTTCTTTAAACAGTTTGCTTAAATGCTGCATATTTTAGTATTTTTTCATAGCATATTGCCAAGTAACAAAGCATATGGTACCAATGAATTCTGACATTAAAACATCACTACAATGATGCAGCAAGACTATACAGCTAGATACTTTTGCCAAAAACTGGATTTAAAAAACAAACAACAAACCCTAAATCATGTCTGTCTAGTGCAGGCCCAAAATCATATCATCAGTAGCTTTACATTTTTTTTTTGAGAGAAACTGAATAGACTCCACTGTCATCAAATTAATCCTCGTTTTGTTGAATATAAAGTTCACGGGCCAAAGGTCATCTCCCTGATCCTTCTAATAGTGCCACAGTAGCACATTTTGAGTTGTCACAATTAACTTCTCTCTCTCTTCAATTACTGTTCCTTAATTAAACAGCAGGCACAAGATGAGAGAATTAAGAAAAAAATAAAACTATCCTAAATTTAACTCTAGACTTAAAACAGGTGAAATCCTGACCCCACTGACTTCAGATGGGACAAGGTTTTACACAATAACTCCAAGGCCTATAGTAACTGTGGATCTTTCAAAGGTGCTGTCCACATGTATTCCACTTCTGGTACGAAAGCGCTCCATATGCACAAGATCAGAATTTTTTTGAATAGTATTGTCCATTGGAGCTGCATCTGCATCCTGCAGCTGAGGGCACAGAGTGGGTCAGCCTCTTCCTCAGAGGCTTGGATAATCTTTGCTAGCTGCAGTAGTATGAAGGAGGTTGTCTTTGTTCATTAGTTCTGAGACCTACATTGTTTTCTCCTGGGGACTAGGATGTACACTCCCAGAGAGCACATGGTGACCCATGAGTCCTTTAATATGTCCAGGGCTCTGTTAGGAAGAAGAGATCGCAGCCTTCAAAGTATTGGTCCTTGATGGTCATTTGGACCTCCTTCAGTATTCCAGAGGATTGTCACCAGGAGGCCCGGTACATTGTGATTGCAGTCGCCATACCATGAGCTACAGGGTCCACGGCATTAATGGCCTGTAATGAGGTCCAGGCAACCAGTTACCCCTCTAACACCAGCGACTTGAGCGCCTTTCTGTGTTCCAGAAGAAGCGACAGTTGATCCCAGTTCAGGAAGGTATATTTAGCCCTGAGTGCTTGGTAATTTGATATGGGTATCTGTAAACTGGCTGGGGACTATGTCTTATGCCCAAAGAGTTCCAGCTTTTTGGGGTCCTTGTTCTGAGATATTGCCTTAGGTGGTCAATGCTGTTTAGATTTCTTTTGGAGTCAGCCACTTCTAAGGACAGGAAGAGGATGCTTTTAGAGTGTCATCATTAATGGAAATAACTACCTCGTAGAAGGGACAGGATTTGAATGCTGGAGACTTCAATGCCTTCATGTCCAGGATGGTTCAGTGCCAGGGCACCTCCCGGACTTGGAGACTTCTTTCTTTGTCAAAGAGCTTAAAGTGTGTAAATCTAATTGCACTAACTATATACTACCTAAAGAGAAAACAACTGCACAGTGTGCAGAGATGGGGGCATTAGAGTGTTCTGTCTCAAAGCCTCAGGGGTAAGAAGGAATTGAAGGGCAAATGGAGGTGCCCTGATGTTTATGCCCTTGGCTATGCGTTCCAGGGGGCATGCAAAGTGCTGGTGCAGTCCCAATGGATATAACTTAGATAATATTTTTACTTCAAGGTCCCAGAAACACAGACAAGGTTTACTACTCAAAAAGATTCCAATCCCTCATTCATGGTGCGCACACTCACTGGAAGTGGAATACACGTGGACACTCCCTAGAAAAACTATTTCACAGTCATGCAGTTCACCTCTTGCCACATAATTATGCTTCAGAATCTAAGCTTTCATTTAAAATGATAAAATGGTTGTGAAGAATCCCTTTGAAACTTAACCAACTGCAAATTGATGTTGTGGTGTCTGCCCGATAGCTCAGAGATGTTAACTGCCTATTATTCTCCATGGAGTATTAACTTTTGAAACCTAATGATGATAATTTACATTTTAGCATTTAACTATTTCAGCTTATCATTTTAGCAGGAACATCCAGGTAATGTGCACATCCATCATCAATTCCAAATTGCATTCCACACCTTCCCAGGTGCCAAACCTTATCTGTCCCCACCACTCAGCTGCCAAAATTTCCAGGCTCCCTCTGACAATTTCAGTTACGTGTTTTCTACATATTTGTTTTTAAAAATCAGTAGAACTTTGAAAACTAAAGACTATGAGTCTGTTTAAAATTAAATATTACACAGGATACTATTATATTGATTGACTGTCAGTTTCATTAAGTCAAGAAAAAAAATCCTCAATTTAAAATGTATTTGTGGCAGGCAAAGACATTTCCAGAATGCTGCACTTTTTTGTCTCGGAATTTAGATCAAGACTGTAAGAGCATGCACAGGCACTTGCCTGTATCTAACTCTCTAACAGAACCTCAAAGTTACGAACTGAACGGTCAACCATAGGACCTCACTTGGAGCCAGAAGTATGCAAGCAGGCAGCGGCAAAGACTAAAAGAAAATAAAAAGAGGGGGGGGGGCACATACAGTACAGTATTGTGTTAAACAAACTACTAAAATAGTAACGGGTAAGTTTAAAAAGAGATTTCACAAGATAAGGAAACTGTTTCTGTGCTTGTTTCATTTAAATTAAGATGGTTACAAGCAGCATTTTTCTTCTGTAAAATAAAGCTTCAAAGCTGTGTTAAATCAATTTCCAGCTGCAAAAACTTTTGAAAGAACCACCATAATGTTTTGTTCAGTTACAAATACTTCAGAGTTAAGAACAACCTCCATTCATAACTGTGAGGTTCTACTATATATTGATAGTCTATAGAGATCACTACTACAGATAGTACCAAATAACTTTATGAAAACAAATTGTTCTATAATGAACTAATAATAAAAACTAAGGGTGAGATTCTGATTCCCATACTCGCAGTGAACAGTACCTTACACCATGGATAGTCCCAATGACTTCAGTGGAACTACTCATGGAGAAAGGAGCAACTCTGTGTGAAGTATGATGAAAGCAACAGGCTTAACCTAGTGGGTACACAAGAAAATTAAAATTAATTTACAACATTAAAAACACACAGTGCTGATCTCTTCTGGCAGTTAAAAGAATTTTCCAACTCTGACTCCTAAATCTTTTGAGAAGGAGAAGACAGATAAGGACCACAACATGGATTTAGGGTCTTCTGAAAATTCTTTTCTACTTCTGTTTACCAATTTACCAAGGGCCAGATTCTTACATTGAGCAGTACCTTACTCTAAGAGTAGTCTCACTAATTTCATGAGATTACTCCTGGAGGAAGGCATTACATAGTATGAGTAAAGGTGGAAGAGTATGGCTCCAATTAGGGCAACTAAAATAGCACACACCCCCTCAGCCTTTTTTGGTTTTTTTTAGTCAGATTGACTATGATAGCAGATAGTGAAACTTGTAAAAGTCAACTGTGTGTGTTGTAGTTGTGCAAGGTACTTGCAATGCTCACTTCACTGGAGATCTGTAGTTGGTCAGTTCCATCTAAAAAATAGGTAGTACTGGTTGGCAGAAGTTGGAACACACCACAAATTATAGAAATTAATCCATGTAAACTCCCATTTTGCTAATTAATCAGAATATGAATTAAAATAGACTTCATATTTTTAAATAAAAAACTTAGGCACCCTTTTAAAAATCTTAAAAAGTTACTTTAAACTCAATGGTCCAAAATCTACCTTCAGTTCACTCATGCGACCCAATTCTTCCAGCCAGAGCATAACTATAAAACTTTAACTATAAAGGAGCTGCTCTAACTACTGACCATTATCAATATTTTGGGCCAAATTCTGTTAATTGACCACAATGGAGATACACAGGGGTCCATACCTCAATCTGCCAAAGCCCAAATATTTTAAGTGATATGAAAGAAAAATCCAAAACTGAGAAAAAAACAATACAATCATTTCTTCAGGGAAAGTTATTTCCTAAATGTAAATTCACTTCAGTGACACAATTCACTTCAGTGACATTCAGATTTCACAGCCTGAGAACCTTTAAACACTCCATTCTTCAGTAAAGACAATTACTTTTCTTAAAAAAGAAAAAAAATTAAATGCAAGTTATGTTAAGGTAATATTAAAACTAACTAATTGCACAGGTAAAGTTAAAAAGGCAGCATATGCAAAAGTTAAGGCTCTCCCAGTAAAGTTACATGAGTCATGGCATATCTCATTTTATGGCATAAAGAGAGAGAAATATTCATCTAACATAGTTAACAAAATCCCAGGAAAAGAAACAATTGTTAAAAGAAATCATACTTTAGTGTTCGGCACGTTAGAAATGCTTCAAGAGTTAGTAGGTACCACTGTGGATTTATAACATGGTTGATTAAACATTGATCTTTGCGCCTTATCTTTTTGCATGACTTAAACCCCAAACCAAAAAAACCCTTTGTAACCTTGACATAACATCAATATTGGGGTGAGGGAGGGAGTTTGCACTTAATATAGGATATAGGTATTTGGGTAAAGAACCAGCTTAATATTAATCTTGGTTAACTCTCAGGGTTGGGTAACAGTTGATTGTTTAACAGTCTGCGTAAGGAAATAGTTCTATCCTGCACCTCCCTTAGAAGTTCCACTGTCAGGATACATACTTGAGCCGCATTCATTATTTTTTGCCTTTACAGGGAACTTTGCATTAAGGTTTCCTGATCCGTCTTCTCATGCTGCCCAGGAGGTCCAGCTCCTATAACTGTGTTTAAACCCTTCTTTCATTTAAATCCAATCTTTGTTATTTTAACTAAAAGAGATGTTCTTCCTCCTACACCTATTTCATTACAATCCCCCTCTCCATCTTGGTAACGGGGTTTAAATATTCAGCTCTGTTTGCTGATTTTAGACAAGTTTTTAGTACACAGTGTTTCAGTTTAAACATGTAGTTCTACTTCTGCAGTTTCGTTTTGTATGGCTCTAAACTTACTCCGTCCTCACTCCGCCAAAGGATAATCATCTACTTTGTACAACTCTACCCTCTTACTATCCATTTAGGAGCAGACTGTGCCTGACTCAGTAGGGTGTGAGCCTTCTCCATTGTCTTTGCATGGGCTGCTAAGGGCCAGGAAGCTGCCCCATGGCCTAGTCCCATTCTGTGTCAGACTGCAGTGCAGGGTGGGGAATCAGCTGTACCTCCTGCAGGACTACAGTAACTCCTCACTTAGCGTCATCCCGAGTCGCTGATCAATTAGAGAACATGCTTGTGTAAAGTTGTGCAATGCTCCCTTATAACATTGTTTGGCAGCTGCCTGGTTTGTCCACTGATTGCAGAAAGAGCAGCCCTTTGGAGCTATCTGGTGGGGACTTAGAACCAGGGAGGACAAGCAGTCCCCCATCAGTTCTCCTAAGGCTACGTCTTCACTACCTGCCGTATTGGCAGGTAGCAATCGATTTCTCGGGGACCGATATATCGCGTCTCATCTAGACGCGATATATCGATCCCTGAACGCACTCCTACCAACTCCGGAACTCCACCAACGCCAACGGCGGTAGCAGAGTCGACAGGGGGAGCCGCGGACGTCGATCCTGTGCAGTGAGGACGGTAGGTAATTCGATCTAAGATACTTCGACTTCAGCTACGTTATTCACGTAGTTGAAGTTGGGTATCTTAGATTGATCCCCTCCCCTAGTGTAGACCAGCCCCAAGTTTCCTGTGCAGCAGCTGCCCAGCAGGCTATCAATTGCCGGGCAGTTCAGCTGTCCCTCCTCCAATTGCCATGGGCTGCTCCTGCCCTCTGCCTTGGAGCTGCTCCCAGGAGCCTCCTGTTTGCTGTGCAGGAGGAAGGGGTTGTGCGCCTCCCCCAGCTCCCGTACCTCATCTCCACAGAGTGGGGTGTGTGCGCGTGTGGAAGGAGGGACACTACAGGGCTCAAGAGGGAGGGAGCTTGCGAGCAGCAGCTGCTGTCTCAACTTGCTAATCTACTTAAAGAGACAGTGTACTGAGAGTGTGGTCAGTGTACTTAAAGGGACAACGCGTGTCCCTTTCTCTCTCTCTCTCTCTCTCTCTCACACACACACACACACAGAGTGTGTCTCTGCCTCTCCCTCTCTCACACACACACACAAATGGTGTGTGTGTGTGTCTGTCTCTCTCTGTCATGCTATCACTTCCTTCCAATCGTGCTGCCTTGTAGAGAATATGAGGCTACATTAACAACCATATGTCAACTCTTGAGAGTTCAGCCAAGTGCTAGTTCATCATTCAGCAGTAAGTCATTCCCTGGGAAATATCCTACCCTCTTGCACTCTCTGACTCCACCACCTCAGAAAGCTTCACAATCATCATTGCTGCGTACAGTATTAAATTGTTTAAAACTTATACTGTGTGTGTATACATACACACACATATACACATACATACAGTCTTTAGTCTGTCGAAAACTTTTCCCCTGGAACCTAACTCCTCATTTACATTAATTCTTACAGAGAAATTGGATTAGCTTAACGTTGTTTCACTTAAAGTAGCATTTTTCAGGAACATAACTACAATGTTAAGCGAGGAGTTACTGTATATCAAAAACTCCGCCTGTGTCAGGGAGCATCAGGAGCAATTCTACCTCCACAGAAATTCTCTCCAAAGGACAGGACAGCTTCTCACCACCCACAACTCCACGCTGTGCCTACATGGTAGCATCACTGAGCTTTTAATGATGTAGCTTCTCTCAGCGACGCCCTTCCTCACCTACTTATTTGAATAATGAGCAGTGTAATGCTAAGTATTTGTAGTATTAACAATGAGTGTATCTTACTGTCCCCAGATAGTCACATTTACACAGTGTGTTCCCCCACCCCACTTGTTATACAAATCACTCCTATAATGTAATCCTGCCCAACAACTTGCTGCTTCTACCTGGTAAAACCTGATAGCACAAGGGTGTAACTGTGGCTTCAAAAGGGCCTTTAGTAGGCAGGGTGTGATCAGTTATGGTAAGATAACAGCTGCCAATCCAGGCATGGGCAGGACACAGAGCTGCAAATGAGCAACCTAAAAACCACTAGCAGGAGTTCCCACAATTTTGCAGTTGCCAGTTTTGCACAGATTCTATACAGTCCTTTTGTTTTGGTTAGAAATACCTAAATATTGATTAGAGCTTTGTCTGCTCCTACTCATGAGACTCTTACCAGTGTCTGAACAATTTCAGTATTATAAAACAAAGCAAAATGAAAGGGGACAAGAGAACAGTTAACATTCAATGAAAATAGTACCATTATCTATTTGCTGCCTCATGGATTTTCCACCTCACAAAATAATGATCTACATGGGATATTTGCAAAGATAGTCAACAGGAAAATGGAAGTTACAGCCCCTAACCCTAATGTCCACAGTTTTCATGCAATTATTATTTCGTAGGCTATGGAACAAATCCCAGTGCAGAGAGTCTGCAAAAGGCACTCAAGTCAAAATGCCACCCTTCAATAGATCAAGCTGGGCAAGGGGAAGCAGCCTTTCCATGCCTATCAAACCACAGACTGACTCATGCAGGAGTCATCTTTCAAGGATGAGGTATGTATGTAGTTTTATTAATCAAGCTATTTTTTTTTTTTTTTTTGCTGTTTGTTGTTTTCCTTTTCCTGTGTTCTCTGTGACAAGGTCTGGGCATGAGGGACGTGTCATCAATGGGAGTAGATCATCAGTAAATGTGTTAGCAACACTGTAACTTGTAAAATCCTTTCTTGAGTGTCTCTGTAAAATAGTTACCAAACGAAACCTGGAATCTTAGCCATGTATTATTTCCTCATGTATTGTCCTGTTTTGCTTCCTAATTTACTCTGCTGCTCTGTGTTTTATAGAGTGACTTCCAATTTAATTCATGTTTTCCTGTAATTATATTTTTAATAGGCAAGATATCAGTGAAAGTGGCGTGAGCATAGTCTGATGCCACTGAGCTCCTATGTATTTTGACTCCAAATTCTTTTGCATTTTTCTAGCATTTTCTGTGGGTCTCTTTGTTCAAGAACTTGAAAATCTGTTTCAGATGCAGAGTGGAAAAATTCAATACACTTCAAAAGGATTTTCCGTAGGCAGGCCGCAAAGATGTTGCTCGTGGGATCCAGTTTGCCAGCAAGTGAATGACTTCAAACAAAAGCATGGGTAGATGGCAAAACACTAAGTTTAGGTCACTTTAAAAAAAAACAAAAAACAGCAGCTAATTGATCCACGGGCCACCAATCAACCTTTGCTCTAATGAGTATACAATTAACTTGGGCTTACACAGGATGTAAGTTAGTGCAGAATTTGGCTCAAGACATCTGAACTGCTTTTCTACTTTGTTGAGTGGAACATAACAGTACTGCTTCCCAGTGAAGCTCTATTGTGAAAATGAAAACAATCATGGTGTTATTTTCAACAAAAGTGGCATTACTGTGTTCCAGGCCAGCAAATATTCTAGCTATCCAGGGAAGCAGTGTTACATTTTAATGAATGAGAAACCAGGTATAACTATCCCCAGGATATGCTTGAACTGTAAGGACAGTCATCGATTGACATATGTTGTCAGAATAGCAATATAATCAACATACCAGAAACTCCCGGTGGTGTCTTAATGAATTTGCCATTAAAATGAGCAATCACTGCTTCACATTTTTCTGTTGATTCCATCCTATGTAAATAAAGGATAAAACAGAAATTAAACTTTTGTCCAGTTTCTGCATTTGAAAAAACAAACGGATTTACTAGGTTTTCTTGCTCTCCTTTCACTTTTGTGACTTCCTTTTGTGTGTGTGAGCAACAGGGTAAAATTATAGGTAAAATTAAAGAGAATTAACTTTTTGTGCAAAGTGATAGACTCGACACTCTGAAAATTTAATTTCTCTGTTTATTAGGTCATGCCCTACAGAGCTCAGATAATATGGGTTACACAAGTTAGGCCATGTATACTCAGTTTCCAAGGGTTGGCAATGGGACTATTACTACACGATTCTTGGTATTTAGATCCTAAACCCAATGCTTCAAGAAACCTTCCCTAATTTCTCCCTCCCACCCACCTTCTTAAAGGTAGAGGAGGCATGTAACAGGAAAACCCTCACCCCTGAATTCTCCTCAAGATGGTCTCTCTTTCACCATCTTCCAACTTTATAAAGGCCAATGCCTTATCCCAGAATTCAGTTAGGTTCTGCAGTAAGTGGAACAGGAAGCAGCTTAGCATCTCGATGATGCAGAAGGAGCAGGAACACTCACTCCCACAAAATCCTAGACAATGCAAAAACAGAGATGCCCAATAAACTTTATAATGGCAGTTAGGGAATCCACTGGCTTCCCTGGCAATGATATAACAGATGGAACAGCTCATAATTGCTAGCCAGAGTTGCCCTAGCTACAGAACTAAGCCACAAGGGGTGTGGCCATCACTTTATTTAGTACAGGAGACACAGCAGGCACGGTAGTGTTTCCCCATTCCTGCTGGGTTTTGCTTGTTTGTTTTGGGGGGGAGAGGGCACTGTAGCCCTGACCTAATTACTCCATTGCTCCTTCAGAAAATCCTACAGGAAGGGCAACTTGCACCAGGTGAAGTGGGAATAGGGTGTGCTGGGACAGCAAAAAGGTAAGGCTAACAGGAGACCTCAAGGCATCTAACAGTAGATGCTGTGGGGTGAGCTTAGAAGGCCAGAACTGCAAATTGCACTGACTGAGCTCAGGACATACTTTGTGGATCCAGGAAGACCTTCATGAGCTGAGACAGAGTTTGAACCCAGCTTGTGATTACTGGCAGATTCGGGGTTCTAGCCGAACACATCTAGTATGGCATGGGCAGTAGCAGTGCAAAGTCCATTCAATGGTACTTAACAGATGGGTTAATTCACAGTCATTCATTCATTCAAATTTCAAACCACAGCCTCTCTGAGACAGACACCAAAGGGCAGTACCACCGTTGGTAGTGGTTTTTGCAATGTTCACTAGGCAGAGAAAGAAAGCGAACTCTATTCACACAGCACATTGAACTGCCTTCAGACAGTCCTGACTTTTAGTCATTACCAACCTGGACTGAATTGGAACTGTTCACCCAGAGATGAAAAGCGAAGAGATAGCAATTCTAACAGGAGCATAAGTTTAACAGCTGTTTGTAAAATGAAGATGAGGTTATATATACAAAATCATTAATGTGATTGTTATCTGGTTATTACATTTGTGAAACTCAGATCCACAAGTTAGGCCATATGACTAAGTCACCTTCCACTCATCAGCAATCTACAGTAACTAATGAGAGGTAAATATTGATGCTTTTGGACTCCTGGAAGTCTCCCCACTCAGACCCTGGGAAATTCTTCCATAGCCAAGAACCAGGATCAACAAATGGACAGACTGAACAAAAGGGCTTGTTCACAAATGTAATCTGAGAACCAAGAGAGCTTGGAGAAGGCTCTGGATTGCTGGATCTGAGTCACTGTGTTAGTCTCAGATTCAAATCTGGACTTGACAAAATCTATTCTGAGGTTACTTTCTACTAACCTCCTAAAACATCATGGACACAAGAACTGAAAGATAACGGTACATTCATTCGTATGTCCCTTAAAAACCTTCAGTCTCAAAAAGGCATTCACCCATTAATGTTCAGACATCTAACCTGCACTACTTGAGTATATGTGGATAGATGTCAAAATATGGTCTTATAGAACTCATCTACACAGGTTTCCTCTCCTGTTACTGTAAAAGCCAGCCATATTTCTAAATGAACACATGGAGTTGTTTCAGTCTTAGCATAGTAGAGAACCCACTTAGTACAGATTTTGAAGCTAAGGTAATGCTCTTCTGGCATCTAATGCCACAAGAGTTTAGGGTAAAATCTTGCCCCAAATCCCTCTTGTTTAACAGAATGAGAAACAACTTGCAAAGAGAACCATTTCAGGGAGATCCTATCGTCTTGTTAAATTTCCCATAAGCAAACTCAGTGAAACCACTCTCTAAAATATTTCTATTTGACTGAACAAATCAATAGATTTCTGACTATGTCAGGTGGCATACAATGTTCAGATTCTTCTCTGTACAGTCCACGAGAGTGCCAACAATTTTATCTTCTCCTACTTTTTCAAATACAAAACTACCACAACATAGACAAAATATCAGAAATGTTTATCCAGTCATCTGGTCTTCGAAATCCAAGAGGACTAATTCTACCTATCATCAGTGTTTTTGTGGCACATTTATATGCTTAATCATATATCTTTTAGGATCTACTTCCTCAATTCAAGGAGTGCTGCTTATTGCAGACACTGTTAACAGAAATCTCCAATCCAGTTCTCAAATGTGGTCATTCAGCTTGCACACACAAGAGATCTTGACTGTTTTCAAGAGTGACCATGAGTTGATCCAGGCTTAATGCAGGACATAGAGACAGAGAAAATAAATGCTAAAGGGCCATACGAGAACTCTTGGCATGGAAATCTGCTATAGTCAAATAGCAAGTAACAAAAGGAAATACAGATCCCCAGGGTCAGGGTATTTGAGAGCTGAGTGGACCATGGAAATAGTGTTTGATCTTATTGACTCTAAGAGAGAACAATTCCCATCTAGATGTCAAATGATTTTGGTATAAGATTTATTATGGAGGATCAAAAATATATTTTTCTCCAAAATGGAAACAGGCTCATGAGCCAGAATATGCCAAGCACTCACAATACAGAGTGATGGGTCTCTTTCTTCAGAAAAATTGATGCAAAGAAAGGTATTTCAGTAGTGCAGGAGCCCTCCCACAACTCCTCCTCCTGGAAACCTAGCCTCAAAAACTGTATTATAGAGGCCAGGGTGGGGTTCTGCTCATACAGTACTTAACAGGGAGACAAGCATCAGAGGGTAAGCCGTGTTAGTCTGGATCTGTAAAAAGCAACAAAGAGTTCTGTGGCACCTTAAAGACTAATAGATGTATTGGAGCATAAGCTTTCGAGGGTAAATACCCACCACGTCTGACGAAGTGGGTATTCACCCACAAAAGCTTATGCTCCAATACATCTGATTGTCTTTAAGGTGCCACAGGAGACTCTGTTGCTTTTAACAGGGAGAATTTCCCTTTGTCCTTGAAGAGGCTATATTTAGCAGAAGTAGAGGTCTGATTATCAGTCTGAGGCACTGTCATAAGTTTTCCTAATGGAAGGGCTTAGGGGGATGTGGAAAGGAGGGTCTGTGATGGGAGGATTTCAGCCCAAATTCTTCCACAGATGTTGGCTATCATTAGAGGTGGTGATGAGAAGGCTCCCATACTTCCTGCCCACTTACTCAGGTGTGGGGGAGGTGGGAGCAATAGCTGTGCAAGGAGTGAAAAGTGGAGTCTTGTTCCCACTTGAACCCCTGCACTGCTGCACAGAGCAAGCCAAAATTAGTCCCAAATCTTAGTTGAGAGTCTGACATATTTGGCTAAGCAAAGCACAAATTACCAAAGTCCCGCTGCATCTCTTAATTAAAAAGGGATTCAAATTAAAAGTATGGTATTCTTTCTGTAATTACCTCTTCCTCCTCCTGTCTGGGTGAACCCTTAGTGACAATAGCTAGAAAAAGACATTTTTATGATGAACACTATTGATGGACACATGGTTTACATAGTACAGAATGAGCAAACTACAGTACCTTGCAAAGCCAACACCACGACTTGTGCCATTGGAATCACGAAGTATCCTTGTAGAGATAACTTGCCCAAATGGCTTAAGCATATTCTCAAGCTCCTGCTCGTCCATTGACAGCGGCAAATTGGAAATATATAAGTTAGTTGGATCTTGTTCTTGTTGCTGAAACAGAATTAAAAATTGACATTTATCTTTCAAAATCAAAAGTGTTGAAAGAAATCTTAAGCATAAATTATGTCTATCATTACATCTGTGTTTCTATGTTTATGATTCTCAGGGCCCATATACAAGCCTCTCTCTCCCTGCATCACCCGCTTTAAACAACTGTCTCAGTATAATTATTCAAGCAAGAAAAAACCTGCTTAAAGCATGTCTAGAGTGACTTTTATTAACTTTACCATTCAGAAAAAAAGTGGAGATTAGTATGAACAAATGACCAGTCTTAACACATATATCTCTATATATATCTATATATCATATCTTTGTTTTAAGGTTTTTGGAAAGAAGGAAAATATTAGAGAGGAGCAATTCAGGGAAAAACAGGATTGAAGCTGAGAGAAAAGGAAAATTTAGACTGAAGGAATGGCACCCTGAAAATGGAGAGGGAAAAGAGATAAGACAAATACACCTCTATCCTAATATAATGTGACCGGATATAACACGAATTTGAATATAACAAAACAGTGCTCCAGGGGATCAAAGCAAGTTCAATATAACGCAGTAAGATTTTTTGGCTCCCGAGAGCAGCGTTATGTCAGGGTAGAGGTGTAATAGGAAAGGAAAGGAAAAAAAGGGATGGAAACTAAATGATACAGTGCATTTTTTTTAAAGTATATTGGCAAAATGTTACAATAAAAATAGGCAGCTGTCCAATGCAGAGAAAGCTGGGCAGGAAATGTTTTTCCTAACCTGTGAAAATTCTCTCATTCCGCATTGGGATGAGAGACAGACACAGCAGCACGCAGTAAGATGGAGCATGAGCAGAACAGTCAATAACCCAGCTGTTAAGACATGCACCTGGGATCTAGGAGACCTGATTTACATCAGAGATTTGAACTTGGGTCTCCCACATCCCAGATGAGAACCTTGACCACCAGGCTATTAGCTGTTCTGGGCTCTCCCTCTCTCACTGGTTTTGATCAGAAATTCCATCCTGGACCTGATAAACCTTTCTGTCAAAATGAATACATTCCAGCAAAAAAAGACGGTTACTCACCTTTGTAACTGTTGTTCTTTGAGATGTGTTGCTCATATCCATTCCAGTTAGGTGTGCGTGCCCTGCGTGCACGTTCATCGGAAGATTTTTACCCTAGCAACTCCGGTGGGTCGGCAGGCCGCCCCCTGGAGTGGCGACGCTATGGCGCCTGATATATACCCCTGCCGACCTGTCCGCTCCTCAGTTCCTTCTTGCCGACTACTCCGACAGTGGGGAAGGAGGGCGGGTGTGGAATGGATATGAGCAACACATCTCGAAGAACAACAGTTACAAAGGTGAGTAACCGTCTTTTCTTCTTCGAGTGATTGTATCCATTCCAGTTAGGTGATTCCCAAGCCTTACCTGGGCGGTGGGGTCAGAGAGAGATGTCGCAGAGTGCAACACGGCGGAGCCGAAGGCTGCGTCATCCCTAGATTGCTGAAGCAGGGTGTAGTGGGAAGCGAAGGTATGGACAGAAGACCAGGTTGCTGCCCGACAGATTTCCTGAATGGGCATGCGAGCAAGAAAACCAGCTGATGAGGCTTGAGCCCTGGTGGAGTGCGCAGTCATGTGGCCCGGGGGGGCGTGCGCCAATTCATAACAGGCGCGAATGCAGGATGTTACCCATGAGGAAATCCTCTGCGAGGAGACAGGTAACCCCTTGACACGTTCCGCCACAGCAACAAAGAGTTGGGGGGTTTTGTGGAATGGCTTAGTTCTCTCTATGTAAAAGGCGAGCGCCCTATGGACGTCCAGTGAGTGTAGCTGCTGCTCTCTGCGAGTCGAATGGGGTTTGGGGAAGAAGACAGGTAGGAAGATCTCCTGGTTAACATGGAAAACCGATACCACTTTGGGGAGGAAGGCTGGCTGCGGTTTCAGCTGCACCTTGTCTCTATGGAACACGGTATACAGGGGATCTACCGTGAGGGCCCGAAGCTCCGAGACCCTTCTCGCTGATGTGATGGCCACCAGGAAAGCGGGTCTTCCATGAGAGGTATAGAAGGGAGCAAGTCACTAATGGTTCAAATGGAGGGGACATGAGCTGGGTCAGAACCAGGTTAAGGTCCCAGGTAGGGGCAGGGTGGCGAACCTGGGGGTAGAGACGCTCCAAGCCCTTAAGGAATCTAGTCACCATAGGGTGAGAGAACACCGAGCGGCCATCTCCCCGGGGTGAAAGGTGGAGATGGCTGCCAGGTGAACCCGGAGAGATGATATCGCCAGGCCCTGTTGCTTGAGAGACCAGATGTAGTCCAAGATTTGAGCAATGGAGACTTCGGTGGGAAGGAAAATCCATTCCGCACACCAGCAGGTGAAGCGCTTCCATTTGGCCGAATATGTCGCTCTAGTGGAAGGCTTCCTGCTGCCCAGGAGCACCTGCCGCACTGGGGTAGAGCAATGGAGCTCAGACCGGGTCAGCCACTCAGGAGCCACGCCGTGAGGTGGAGCGATTGAAGGTCCAGGTGATGGAGCTTGCCGTGGTTCTGAGTGATCAGGTCCACATGAAGGGGCAGCGGGACAGGGTCGGCTATGGAAAGGTCCAGCAGCATGGAGTACCAGTGCTGCCGAGGCCACGCTGGAGCTATCTTGATCAAGCGGGCCCTGTGTCTGCGCACCTTCAATAGGACCTTGTGGATGAGCGGAAACGGTGGAAAGGCATAGAGCAACTGCGTTGTCCACGGAACAAGGAAGGCGTCCGCCACTGAACCCGGTGAGAGGCCTTGGAAGGAACAGAACATCTGGCATTTCCTGTTCCCGCGAGATGCAAAGAGGTCCATTCGGGGAAAATCCCACCTCCGGAAGAGCGAAAGAGCAACGTCCGGGCGAAGGGACCATTCGTGGGACAGGAAGGACCTGCTGAGACGATCCGCCAGCGTGTTCCGGACCCCCGGGAGAAAGGACGTGATGAGGTGAATAGAATAGGCTATACAGAAGTCCCAGAGCTGTAAGGTCTCTTGACACATGGGGGAGGATCTCGTGCCGCCCTGCTTGTTTATATAATACATGGTCGTCGTGTTGTCGAACACCGAGACACAACGGCCCTGCAGATGGTGACGGAACGCCTAACAAGCAAGGCGGACCGCTCTCAACTCCCGGACGTTGATGTGGAGGGCTAGTTCGCGAGGTGACCACAGGCCTTGGGTTTGCAAGAGCCCGAGGTGAGCCCCCCAACCCAGGGAGGAGGCATCTGTTGTCAGGGACACCGAGGGTTGGGGTGGATGGAACGGGAGCCCCGCACACACCACGGAAGGGTCCAGCCACCACTGGAGGGAGTCCAAGACGCCCTGTGGAATTGTGACAATCATGTTGATTGGATCTCTGGCCGGACGGTATTGGGCGTTGAGCCAGGACTGGAGGGGTCTTAGGTGGAGCCTTGCATAGTTCGTTACGAACGTGCAGGCTGCCATGTGGCCCAGGAGGGTAAGGCAGGTGCGCATCGAGGTCAAGGGCACTGCTTGCAGTCTCCGTATGATGGCTGCCAAAGTTTGGAACCTCGAGGGAGGCAGAGAGGCTGTGGCAAGGGTGGAGTCCAGGATGGCGCCGATAAACTCTATCCTCTGTGTGGGGATCAGCATTGATTTGTCCACATTGATCAGTAGACCTAGGCTTACGAAGAGGTTCGTGACAATGCGGATGTGCCTGAGGACTTGCGCCTCGGAAGGCCCCTGGATAAGCCAGTCGTCCAGGTAGGGGAATACGTGTATACAACTGCGGCGAAGATGGGCGACGACTACAGCCATACACTTGGTGAACACTCTTGGGGCTGTAGACAGGCCGAACGGGAGGACCGCGAATTGGAAATGCTGCTGGTTGACCACAGACCGGAGGAACCTCCTGTGGGGTGGGAAGATGGCTATATGGAAGTAGGCATCTTGCACGTCGAGAGCGGCATACCAGTCTCCAGGCATGGGATGATGGTCCCCAGGGATACCATACGGAACTTCAACTTTACTAGGTATCTGTTGAGTTCCCTCAGATCGAGAATAGGTCTGAGACCTCTCTTCGCCTTGGGGATCAGAAAGTATCGGGAATAAAACCCCTTGCCCCGCTCGGACTCAGGAACCTCCTCTATGGCTCCTTTGGCGAGGAGCGCTCGCACCTCCTGTAGGAGGAGCTGCTCGCGAGAGTGGTCCCTGAAGAGGGACGAGGGAGGGGGGTGGGAGGGAGGATTTAAAGCAAATTGCAGGTGGTATCCAGATTCCACCGTGCGTAAGACCCAGCGGTCCGATGTTAGCTGGGACCATGCAGGGAGGAAAAGGGAAAGATGGTTGGAAAAAGGAGGGGATGGATCCGTCAACGAAACTGGTACAACGCCCTCGGGCGCACCTTCAAAAGGAAGGTTTTGGCCCAGAAGAAGGCTTGGAGGGGTTCTGGTTCTGGCCCCCTTGGTTGCCGGACTGTCTGCGGTGACCATTCCTGCCTCGCCGTCTAGCGAAGTCCTGCCTCTGTCGGGGTTGGGGGTAGGGCCGGCATTGCTGCTGTGGCCGGAAGGGCATGCGCTGGGTAACAGGTTTGTGCATCCTCAAGGAGCGCATAATGACCCTATTGTCTTTTAGGCTTTGTAGCCTGGGGTCAGTTTTGTCAGAGAACAGGCCTTGGCCCTCAAATGGGAGGTCTTGGATGGTATACTGGAGTTCCGGGGGAAGACCGGAGACCTGCAACCATGAGATACGGCGCATAGTAATGCCAGATGCCAGAGTACGTGCAGCTGAGTCCGTGGCATCTACGACCTTCTTGCCCTCATCAAGGATCGCGGAGAACTCCTGACGTGCGTCCTGAGGGAGCAGCTCCTTAAATTTGTCCGCTGCGGCCCAGGTGTTATAATTTTAGCGGCTAAGGAGGGCCTGCTGATTAGAGACGCGGAGCTGGAGGGCCCCCGCAGAGTGGACTTTCCGGCCGAGTAAGTCCATGCGTCTTGCCTCCTTGGACTTTGGGGCCGGGGCCTGCTGACCATGACGCTCCCTCTTGTTCACAGATTGGAGGACGAGGGAACAAGGGGAAGGATGGACATACAAGTATTCATACCCCTTTGAGGGGACCATATATTTACGTTCCACCCCTCACACAGCGGGGGGAACAGAAGCCGGAGACTGCCAGATAGTAGTGGCGTTGGCTTGGATGGTTTTAATAAACGGAAGGGCCACCCGAGTGGGGGCATCCGCTGACAATATGTCCACCACTGGATCTTGTATCTCCGAGACCTCCTCGGCCTACAGGTTCATGTTCTGTGCAACATGCCTGAGGAGGTCCTGGTGCACCCTAAGGTCAAGTGGAGGCAGGCTGGTAGATGATGTCCCAGCCACAGCCTCATCCGGAGATGATGACGAGGAGAGACCCAAGAGGAGTGGCTCTGCAGAGGGCTCTGCCTGAAGGACTGCATCCGACTCCGCAGGGGGTTCAGGGTCTTGAGGCTGGGACAACCTTTTCTCCGCAGTAGGAGGACGACGAGGACGGGAAATCGTGGCCTCAGGGACCCTGTGCTCCGAGACTTTGGAACGTGAGGGACCCGGCTGAAGGCCTTGGGCTTGATGGTACACCCAAGGTGTCCAGAACCCCCACTGCTGCGGCCCATGTTCTTGAGGCTGGGGTTCGTGGAACAACGTGGTAGGGTCATCTGCGTCCGGGGCATATAGGCTATCCGCCTGGGAGGACACAGACAGCTGGCGAGACGGCCGGGGGGGGGGGCCCGAACGAGGTTGGTACGGGCCCCTTGCCCCCGCTGGTGGAGACCTTCTCGGTGCCGGTGACCGGTACCGGGAGTCATAATGGTGCCGAGATCACGACCGAGACCTGCCACCAGCTCGGTGCCGGGAGGTCGACCGGGATCGGGAACGCCGACAGCGCGAGTGGCTGCGGGAGTCTCGGTGCTGGTAGTGATGACTAGAACCGGAACGGTGCCGAGGGTACCGGGAGGTGGATCTGCACCAGGAGTATGACCGATACCGCCGCGGTGAGCGGTGCCGGGACTGCGAGCGGCACCTCGTTCAAGATCTTCCATGGGACCTGGATCGGTGCCGGGACCTAGGTGGGGATCGGTGCCGGCCCGTCAACTCCAGGGACGGAGGTCTCATGGCTGCCGGTTTTCCTCTAGATTGAAGAACCCGCACCGGCGGTGCCGGGGGCTGAGGCAGAGCAGACTCGGTCATTGGGATCAGGTCCCTGGCCGACGAGAATGTCTCTGGCATAGTGGGGACCGTCAGCTCTACCACGTGTCTCACTGGGGAGCTCACCAAGACCAGACTTGATGGACCTCTTGGGCCCGGAGTCGACGGTATTACTGGCATCGGGGCCACGGCAGGAGTCGGTGCCGGGCGGTCCGCACGAGTCTGCTTCGCAGGAGTAGAGGCCGTTGATGTTCTTCTGTCGGGACCCGGGGCCGGGGAAGGCCGGTGCTGAGGCGTCTTCGCAGTGCCGGCGCGGTCCGGTGCCGGCACTCGGTGCCGAGGAAGGAGGGTTAAGAGCTGCCTCCATAATGAGAGTCTTCAACCGATGGTCTCTCTCCTTCTTGGTCCGCAGCTTGAAGGCCTTACAAATGCAGCACTTCTCAGATATGTGCGATTCCCCAAGGCACTTTAGGCAGGCGTCGTGGGGATCGCTCGTGGGCATCGGCTTTTTGCAGGCCGAGACGGCTTGAATCCCTGCGACCCGGGCATGAGCCTGGGCACTGGGTATGGGGAAGGGCTAGAGCCCGAACCCGCTAAATTATATACAATAACTAATTGACACTATGAACTAAATACTCTATACACTAACGATAACTATATACAACAAGTGAACAAGGAGAAGCTAGGTACGTGGAGGACAGCTATGCCGCGCTCCACAGTTCCAACAACCAACACGGCGGTAAGAAGGAACTGAGAAGCGGACGGGCCGGCAGGGGTATATATCAGGTGCCATAGCGGTGCCACTCCAGGGGGCGAGCTGCCGACCCACTGGAGTTGCTAGGGTAAAAATCTTCTGACGAACGTGCACGCACGGCGCGCACATCTAACTGGAATGGATATGAGCAATCACTCGAAGAAGAATTGTTAGTTTTTATCCAAAAATTCCTGACCAGCTCCAGATTTATTCAAACACAAATTATTTGAGTGAGCTATACAAATCTATGAATTTATTCAAATAATGTATGTCCAGTTTATATTACTTGTCATACTAAATATAGTTAATTAAATACTGTTTCCTCCTTGGATTCACCAGAACCTGGTCTGGATGAGCTTTAGGACATATTGGCAAGGTACACCTATATTCCTAGGCTTTTACAGAAGACATAGGGAGGGATGAGTGGAGTGTGATTGGTATCATGTGAGAGAGCTTGTGATGGAAGCTGCTAAAGAGGCTTTTTAATATTACATTATTATCGTTCAATACCCCAAAATGTGCTTCACAAAGAGGAGGAACAGAGTCTCTGCCCCAAAGAGCTTGAAGTCTAAATATAATATAAATGAAAGTCAGAACAAAAAACGAGTAGGGAGAAAGGGAGGACAAAGGACAGAGTGACAAGGTCACACAGTTACTCAAGTTGATTGTGCACATTCGGTAGTCTAACAGGTTTTCCCTCCATTATACTTAATTTTATACAGAATTTTAATTGTCCCATTTCTCTCTGAGAAAGGATACGAGAGAGAAAAAATATTTGCCCCACTGTCAGCCATCGCTCTAAGCTTTATTACTGAACAAAGCCTCCTCTATAAACTTGTGATTACTTTGATTTTTTTTTTCTTGAAGATAAACCCATTTAAATTCTGGGCCATGATCCCTCATAATCTAACTACAGGATAATGCCTCTGCAAAGCATGTGCTTGTCATCTCCCATCTGAAATACAGCAATGAAACATACATGAGCATGAATCTAACAACCCTTAGGGAGCTTTCGACCATAGGGTAAAGCTCATCTGTGCAGGAAACAGAACCTTCCCGGGGCTGGTCTAGGAGTCAGGAACAATTCACAAAGGAACTAAGGACCATTACAAACCTCACCATCTTCTGCTCCATGTGCAAAGCATATTTCTTTACCCTTCCTTCTCCAATATAAACTCACAGCAGTGTGTACATTTAAAAAATAAAAAACAAAAACAGAAAAGAAACCCAAAACCTTACCAAAAGAACCCCCTGCACAATACACAGCGTTCTCCCTCTGGCTACAAGGTCTGGTGTAGGTCTACACTACAGACTGGTGCCAGCAAAGCTATGTCAGTCCAGGGTGTGAAGAGGCAGCACAACTGTATAGCTTAGGGATCGCACCAGAAGTCCCTAGTGTAGACACAGCTATATTGGCAAAACTGCACTTTTACTAATATTGCTCGTTATGCTTGTGTGGGGATGGTTTTATTATACCAGTAGAAAGCACAACTTTGCCAATGTAGCTGTGTCCACACTAGGAATTCTTTGCCAGTATAGTATACCAGTATTCCTATACCAATGAACCAGTGCTAGTGTAGTGTAGAATGAATCCCATGTGACAAGCTGTTAGTTACTTCACTTAATGTACTACTGGAAGGTGCTCAGATACTACGATGATGAGGATAATGTAAGAACCTATACAGAATTACACACAACCCCTCCTCTGTGTTAAAAGAGCATTAATAAGGTCACAAAGTCAAGCACCGAAAAGTTAGGAAATGCCAGAATTAAGACTGACCGGGCAACCTTATTTCAACCTCCTTGTGCCTTTAAATTAAAATAGTCTCTCTTTATAGGAAACCGTACTATTTTCCCTGCCTCACTGAGTGAGCAGAATGGATGGTGCTCACTCAAAGAGTTATTCAATATTTTGTTTTATCCACCTTGTTCAATGTGGGGCCCTACGTCTTAGTTACTGCCCACTATTCAAACTTCACTCTGATGTTGGAATTATTAATTTCCTCATCAGTCTGTCTACAGTGCTCATCCCCTTCTTATAATTTACTCAAATATTAATGAATTTATTTTCAAAACACTCCTATGAGATGAAGAGGTATTATCCTCATTTTTCAAATAAGAAATTAAGCCACAGAGATTAAGGTCAAAATATGTGGTAATTTTGGGTTCCCAATTTGAGATTCCTAGAACCTCATTTTTCAGAGTACTTAGCATTACAGATCCACTGTAGCCTTGAACAGCTGCATGCTTAGCGTAGACTGAATCTTCGGGGAATTTAGCTACTAGAATTTAAGAACCTTTTTCTGAGCATGTGTGAACTGAACCGTGATTTTCCAATGACTTACAACTTGGCCAAATTTGTCCCCATGAATCTCTGCACAATAAATGGTACATTCTTGACAAAATGGCCGCCAAATCCCTGCTCCAAAGTATAGGGGTGCTAAAACTTTTCAAGTAAAAGGTTGACAGAATTTTTTAAATAGACAACATAACGTATTTTTTTCCTAGCGTTGTTCTCAGAAATGATAGCGTCATTTGGAAGAAATTTTCCAACCATATTCTGCCTGAGGCATATACTTGGAATTGAAAATTTCACTCCACATGGTTGAAGTTTGGCAAAGTTATAAGCAATTGAAAAAAAAAAGTCTTATTAACATTGCCCTACACTTCCATTATAATAGGGGTGCTCCCAGCTCTGCCTGTAAACAGAACTTATCTGAACCCCTGATCTTCCCTCCACACAGTACATATCAGCCATGCCCTCTACGTCTTTCTGCGCACTTTGATGTTCCCCTACACACGTATACATCCTCTCCACAGCTGCAGAATTCAGAAAAGTCACTTTTAACTTTTAAGGTCTAGGGAACATGGCTTGAGAGGGGGCTTCAAAGAAAGCCACAAATATTGGGATCATGAGCTTTGCTTTAAAGATATCTTTAAGATTAAATTGTTGTGTTATATTAAAAATTTGTGTTTACACAAAATTATGCAGCGTACAAGACAGACCCAATGAAAGTTTGCGTCAACCTACAGTACCATTTGTATACAAACCATTCTGGGAAAACAACAACTGAGACAGAATTTTATGTGCCGGATGATATTTTTTTGAGCAGGAGGCTTTCATCTTCCAGTCTAGCCCTAGGTGAAAGTTGGGTGGGGAATATTTGAGATGGAGCAGAAGAGGTTCTACCAGTCTCAGCTGAGAGTACTTGGTGTTCAGAAAAAGCTAGTAAGAATGTTTTCTTGGGGTCTCAAGCTATGTTGTGCCTCTACTGCCCTCTGATGCTACTAATGCTGGCCACATATCAAGATAATATTAATCCTTTACCTGTGAAAAGATGTACAAGGGCAGACCCTTATGTTCATGTGAAGTTCTAATTAAGTCAATGGGACTCTAAGTGGATGCAAGGGTCCATCTTAGTGAACTCCTGTGCGAGAACTATTCTATTCCCTTGTCTACATGGGTAAGTGATTTTTGGTAAGAGGGCATTTTTTGGCTTAGCTTATCTCACTGGGAAAGGAGTTTAAGCCATATGCGGGGGGACGGGACCCCAAACACTCCTACTGGAATAAGAGTGTGCAAACAAAGTACAACTATACCAGTATATCAGTGTAACTTGTAAGAACTTTTCCTGTGTAGATAAGACTGATACAAGTTCTTCCAACATCTGTATCATCGTAATATCTGAGTGCCTTCCAGGACCTCATTAACCAACCTTGTCTTCAATGACAAACATCTGTCATGCATCAAGGTCAGAGATAGCAGCTCTCAGTGGGGGTGAGGGGGAAGGAGTGGGGTTCTTCCCAGGAAAACACTTGGTCAGGATCTGTGGTGCTTCAAAAACCTCTCAAATTTGTAAAGTGTGTGCTTCTAAATATATTATACACGTGTGTGATTTTATATCATCTGTGTGTGTGTGTATTTTACATGAAGATTGAAAAATGAATATTACAAGTTATACTGTTGTTTGCCAAAGAAAACATACTATATTCAGAAACAAGGAATATTATATATACACACACACACACACGTACATACACACATATATATAAAAAAAGATCTTCGTTGTTCATTTATTCACCTTGACTCTTACTTTCCAAAAAAGTGAGTGCTTTGTTTTCAAATCTCCTCTAATGGGGTTGAATAACTCTCAAGTTCAAAGTATCCTCCAAAGAGGAATGTATTCCCATCCCAAAGACTCTTCCGTTGTCTGTTCACTCTCATCAATATGATTTTAATTCTCAATCAAATATCACCACATCACAACTGATAATTTTCTGGGTTCAAGGCAAAATTCGTTTTGTCTTAATGATGTCTCCTTCACTGCATTTCAAATGGTCAGTGAGTGACAAATATGATGGGTTTATTATTATTATTTTGTATTGAAAAAATGATTGACCTAGTATGAGGCAGGTCATATGGCAATCTGATGGCTTCAGGCACTTACTGAAAATAATACCGAATCCATACAGCATACAGTGAGGGCCTGTGGCTTCAGTTATCTTAGATCATCTCATTTCTCCTTTGCATTAGACGAGTCAGCAGAAAAAGAAGACAAGAAAATGGATCCACTGAGAGTCTACAGCTCACATTAATATTCATTACTGTGCACTGTGCAAACCACGGGGGAAAAAGCCTACATTACAATAGCAATATTTTTGACAAAGTTCAGATTTCTGCTACAAATCTGAGATGAGGATAGCTTTAATGATTTTAGAATTAGCTTGTTATTTAGATTCTATTAGACAATTATATTTTTATACATTGAGCTGGGTGAGCTGTGAGTTTTCAGTTTCTTCTTTAATGAACGCTATTAGTAAAGGATTTAATTGAAGCTTCTGCCTTGGGCAACACAACGTTTTATTCCTAGTCATATTTTAATTTTCTGAAACTCAGGCTGTTCTTTGCAAGAATACTTCATCTGCATTTTTCTCATTTTAGTACTGGATGTAAAACATGTTTGCACTCAAGTGTCCTAAAACTTATCACTTTAAAATGTATACCGTACAAGTCTGAAATTAGCTCCTTAGAGTGTTTTACTAACATTACTACTGTATAATAAACAGGCTTGCATTAAAATCTGAGACTGTCTCATCACAAAAGCTTGCCAAGATTTGGGAAGACTGAAAAATAAATATTACAAGTTATATATTTGTATGCAAAACAAAACATGCTGTATTCAGAAACACGGAATAAAGAGGGATAGTCATTTTACTCATATAAAAATCAGAATAATTAGGTTTTATGTAGGTGAATGGGAGGGTCCCCCTGTCCGGAGCTGCTACTCCAATCCAGGGGTTGGAGTTGCTGCTACTGCTCCTTCGTGCTGCATATAAGGTGCGTTAAGGCTGGTAGATCACAATCATTCTTGGCAAGCAAGGGGAAAAGCATTGGCCTGCTAAACCCAGGGTTTTGAGTTCAATCCTTGAGGGGACCATTTAGGGACTGATCCTGCTTTGAGCAGGGGGTTGGACTAGCTGATCTCCTGAGGTCCCTTCCAACTCTTATATTCTATGACTCTATGAACTAAGCCCTCTGCACATTCACTATGCCATAGCTGGCTCTCCGCACACAGCTTCAACACAGAGCCTTAACCTTTCTGCCCATCCTCTTCTCCAAAGTGAATTTCACTCTAGAAGAGCACAAGTGTTCTACAAAAGCATATCAATAGTTTGTCAGAGGAAGAGTCTAGATTATTTAGTACATTTTCAGGGTTAGCAAGAATATCACCAGCTCTACATGTAAATCCCTTTCAAGTTGGAAATGCAAAGATATTTTTAGAAACTATTCCCTCTAAAACAGGCGACATTTCTTGAAGGAAATGTAAGAGCTCCTTTGCTTTAAAAATTTCTGTACTCAAATAGCTTGTTTTGCATCCAAAAATTGGGGGTTTTAAAAATAAGCAAAATTTTCTAAAGATACCTGGGGGTGAATTATGGCCAAGTTTGTAAACCAAGCTACAAATTATCAGCATAAAATCATCTCGCTTTACAAATGAGGGGGCGTTCCATGTAAAACAAAGCAAAGTCTTTTTATTTTTAATATGTATTAGAACATTACAGCAACATGACACTTATAGCAAACAGCGTAAAGGTTTGATGCTTGATACTGAAATGCACTGGATCATCCTTATGGTCTTAAAACCTATGGGATTTAATTGAAACTTTTCTGAATCACCCTGAAGAGCAGTAGAATACACTTCCTATTAAATTCTACAGGATGGTATGAAAAACAATGAAAAGGTGATTTTCTATTTAATTATATCGGACATATCTATAAGGACTATGCACTGACCTTACCGAGTGCACTGCATCTTTAATTGTAATGGAATTGTACTCCCTTACTTCAGTGGTAAATTTAGCTCATTGGGAGGGATGTATTAAGGAAAAGGTTTGTGCTCCAAGATAAGAACCCAGATATCTATGGAAAACTCCAAATATATAACGAGTCTTTGTTTATTTTTCCTTATATTTTTTGCACATACAAACAAACGTGTACCGGTAATACTAGGTTTCTCAGCGACACTAAATTTGCTCCATCTTCTTCCTGTGTTATAACCTGTATTCCAGATGAGCACATTAGATTGGAGTTCTCTGAGGTCTGAAGGCCTAAGTGGGCAATTGGAGATGACGTCAAAAATTCTATCTTCTTGAAGCATGTGTGTGCACGCATGTGTGTGTGTGTAAAAGAGAGAGAATTACAGCCACCTGCATCACCTAGAAGGGCTTCCTTCAAAGCTCAGTTAACTCCATTCCTGATACTCCAACAGGACATCCCAACCACAGTGCCAGAGTGGATGTCACAGCGAGAAGATGGGACTCTAAGGTGCTCTCTCCTCTCCCCACAACTAAGCAAATAAAAGCATGGAAGTGGTAGCAGTGTTGCCAGCTCCACATAGCAGGAAGTCACCAGACAAGCCCTTAAAAGTTGCTAGATGTAGTTGTTTAAGCACTCAAAAGGAGTCAAAAATGTCACCAAACAAAAGTTCAACAGAGCAATAGAGAAGGATATTATACATATATACACACACACACGCGCGTGCGCACAGGTCAGTACAATCAAAAAATCATTCACAAGCAGCTCAGTGTTGATAAAATCCAAAATTCCATTCTGCTGCCCACCAGCAGCAACTCAAACAGTACACTGTCAACATCAGGAAGCACTCTCTGCTCATTGGGAAGGAAACTGCAGCCCTCTGCTCACTGGGAAGGGTGGTCTGTACATTGCAGCCCAGGTTGACTGGGGTTGGTTAATTTCAGCTGAGCCTCGCCTTCCTTGCCAGCCTGGATGTAAGCCAACAGGTTAGTGAAAGGGAGAGTCCAAAACAAGGGGGAAGAGGGCATTCGCCAGACCTGAGCGTGACGTTGCAGGGAGCTAAGAAAGTAGATTTAAAAACAAAAGTCTGCTAGCGGGACCCCTTCCTCCCGTTTCCAGGGTTTCATTTCTGAAAATAGTTGGGCAGCTAACCCCAGGCCAACCCAGGGAAAGAAGCAAAGGGGAACTGAAATCAAGCTCGCTCCACCTTTGATCCTGGAGTAAGAGTTTCATTCTGGAAGGCATGGTGCCCCCTACCCCATTGGGGCACATGGTCCTGTCTCATTCTACTCCACCTTCCATCCATGTGGCTCTCCTCGCTGGCTAACCTGCCTCCCCTGCCCAGCCCATTTCATTAGCCATCTTTCCCTGCATCACAGGCGGCCCGACCTACTATGGAGCAGTGAGAAAGAACACATTTGGGTAAATACAAGCCCTGGCTAATATGCTGCTCTCTCCAAAGTGCGCCTGGCTTTAGCAAAGTATTTAATTAGCCGCCACAAACTTCTTTTCCTCGCCTGCAGATTATAGTGATCTCAGCCCAAGAAGCCCTGGAATGTGATTCCTTTTGAGGACATGTTCAATTGAGACGTAATGACATTGACTTGGCGTACAACAGAATGTAGTACAAAGAGCATGGAAAGGATTTTATTAACATTATTGAGCTGCTTGTGAATGATTCTGTAAGTACATATTGGTGACTCCTTCTCTGAATATCTCTGTATTTGGCAGTGAAAGTCACTAGATTTGTCACTGGTCACTTTGACACTTATTTTCTTGCCAGGGAAACCAAAAAGTCACTAAATCTAGTGACAAAGTTGCTAAGTGGGAAACACGGATGGTAGGGACGGCAAAAATAAAATAAAATAAAGAGACAGTGAGAGACACAGGACAGAAAGGGAGGGCTGGGGATCTCCATGTGAAAAGCTGGGAATACTATGTACAATTTCCTGCATCTTAGACTAAAATGTTTTATGCAAAAAGCAAATAAACTAAACAAAATACAATAAAAGGAATCCTATCTGGGATTTCAGAATAACTTGACAGTGGAAAAATTATATTACAAAATGTGCACCAGAAACCCAGATGTGATCATCCAGCTTCTGTCACCATCACAAACCTAGTGAACCTTTTAAAAAAATCCATCAGGATAAGTTTTGAATGTTTATGTAAAGCAAATTATATCCTTCTCCCTAGGACACTGGATTTCCACACCCACTTCCAAACTACAACCATAACCAGGGCTCCCAATGCTTCTTTGTCCTACACAAAACAGTACCATACAAACCAGATGTTTACTTTTATGTAATATTTTGGCACCAAACTTGGTTAAACAGTTTAAAATTCAGGAAGTCAAGAGAAAAAAAAACAAACAAACTTGTTAACTTGCCCCTCTGACTCTGGCAGGCAATGGCCTGGTACATTATTAACTTCTGTAACTCCCCACCTTATGAGAACTGTCTCATTGTACTTTGTTTCACATCAAAATTACAGACCAATTTTACAAGGGCAAATTGGTTTACTTGAGTTCAGAGTTATGTTGTTTCATCACAATTGAGGTCCACCCTCACTTCCATGTCTGGCAAATCAGTAAACTGTGGCAAACACATGCAAGCAAGCACAAACCCACAGACTCTCAACTTGCCTATGTATTAGCAATGAAATTTGACTGTGAAAAATCTGAGTTTATTCAAAAGCAAATCTTACATGAACACCTGATGAACCAAGCAGGGTTTGCATACCTCTAAGGACCTGATCCAAAAGTTCACTAAAAATCAATGGAATGACTCTCACTGACTTCACTGGGCTTTGGATCAGGCACCAAGGAAATCAATCATGACAGTCACACGTGTTTCTCATCTGACAGTACACACAGCACTAAATTCTAAGCCACAGAACTATCCAGATTTCATACATTTTGATTCAGTAATTTATAGGGCTGTTGATTAATCGCAGTTAATGCATATAATTAAATTGTGATTAATTTTTTGAGTTAATCAGTTTTAATTGCACTGTTAAACAAATAGAATACCAATTGAAATTTATTAAATATTTTGGATGTTTTTCTACATTTTCATAATGTATTCTGTGTTGTAATTGAAATCAAAGTGTATATTATTTTTGTTGACAAATATTTGCATTGTAAAAATGATAAAAGAAATAGCATTTCACAGAAATACAGTAGTGCAATCTCTGTCGTGAAAGTGGAACTTTCAAACATATATATTTTTTGTTACATAACTGCACTTAAAATCAAAACAATGTAGAACTTCAGAGCCTACAAGTCCACTCAGTCCTACTTCTTGTTTTGCCAATTGCTAAAACAAACAAGTTTGTTTACATTTACAGGAGATAATGCTGCCCTCTTCTTATTTACAGTGTCACCAGAAAATGAGAACAGGCATTTGCACGGCACTCTTGTAGCCAGCACTGCAAGGTATTTACGTGCCAGATATGCTAAACATTCGTATGCCCCTTCGTGCTTTAGCCATCATTCCAGAGGACATCCTTCCATGCTGATGACACTAGTTAAAAAAATAGTGTGTTAATTAATTTTGTGACTGAACTCCTTGGGGGAGACCTGTATGTCCCCTGCTCTGGTTTACCTGCATTCTGCTATATATTTCATGTTATAGCAGTCTTGGATGGTGACCCAGCACATGTTGTTTGTTTTAAGAACACTTTCACTGCAGATTTCACAAAACGCAAAGAAGGTACCAATGTGAGATTTCTAAAGACAGCTACAGCAGTCGACCCAAGGTTTAAAAATCTGAAGTGCCTTCCAAAATCTGATTGGGATGAGGTGTGGCACATGCTTTCAGAAGTCTTAAAGGAGCAACACTCCAATGTGGAAACTACAAAACCCGAATCACCAAAAAAGAAAATCAACCTTCTGCTGGTGGCATCTGACTCAGATAATGAAAACTAACATGCGTCTGTCCGCACTAGTCTGGATTCTTTTTTAGCAGAACCTGCCGTCAGCCTGGATGCATGGCCCCTGGAGTGGTCGTTGAAGCATGAAGGGACATGTGAATCTTTAGTGCATCTGGCACGTAAATATTTTGTGACGCCAGCTACAATAGTACCATGAGAATGCCTGTTCTCAATGTAAAGTGACACTGTAAACAAGAAGTGGGGAGTATTATTGCCTGCAAATGTAAACAAACTTGTTTGTCTGAGTGACTGGCTGACCAAGAAGTAGGACTGAGCAGACTTGCGGACTCTAAATTTTACATTGTTTTATTTTTGAATGCAGTTATTTTTGTACGTAATTCTACATTTGTAAGGTCAACTTTCATGATGAAGAGAATGCACTAGAGTATGTGTATTAGGTGAATTGAAAAATACTATTTTTTTTTCTTTTTTTTTTTTACAGTACAAGTACTTGGACGTGAAGAGACAAACCTACAAAGAGTGCCCCTTTAGATTAATGCATGCCATATTCCTTAAGGCACTGAAGGGTTAAATGCCTACCTTAATAAGCTGAAAGCTAGGTTCAACGTTTGTTGTAAAAGGGACAGGAACAAACAGCCACTAATGTTAATTTAAGTAGAAAAGTGGTGATATGGGGTCCTACGTGGTATAAAATGCTCAGCCATCAGCTGAAAGAAATTAACAAGAGCCTCCCTGTGCATGTGGAACAGATCCTAAAACACAAGAAACTTGGCAAAAATGATAAGACATCTGTTTTCTCTTGCTCTGGATAGGGTCACAGCTAACAGATAGCTATTCAGAAACATGTGACTGGGCAGTGCTCGCAGCATGGAAGATCCTCTGGCTGATACAGCAGGGATTAAATGCTTGTCTGCCTTTTTTATAGAAACTCTTCAAGTTTACAACTGGCCCATATCTAATTTAAATATCAGTTGTAGCTCCAGCTTTAAGACAGTTTGTCCAAGGACTGAAAGTAAGAGACCTGAGACATTATTAGCTTAATTTTCACTTGCTATCTAGCATTACAAACAAATGGTATATTTAATTAGCTACCTAAATATCTTAATTTGTTTTCACAAAGCACAGTTAGTTATAGTATAAATGATTAGAACAAGACCAGTTTAAAAGGTAGTTTTTAGCTACAGTACAACACTGCAGTCAAGTTTGCAACCATCTATTTAATCATATGCTTCTTGTTTTTCTTGGCACTCTTGCTTTCTCCTTAAATCTACAGCAGGGGAACACGCAGCAGTTCTGTAACATGGCCCATTGTGATCCTCATCTTCAGCACAGACCTACAGCCTACCAAGAGGTCCCAGCATGGGAACAAGACGCAGCACCACAGGCTGAGATGTGTAATTTCTGTTGGCTGCAGCTCTGAATTGAAGACAAGTAATTGCTAACTGTTCGATTTTATGCAAATAAGGTTTTAGCCCTTGGGCTCCTGAAATGATGGTCATTCAGTCCTCAGGTGGAAAAAATTTGGCCCTCCTTTAATCTATTGTATAAACAATTTTAATCAACTTTCTTGTAGTATTCCCTACAAGTTCCCTGTGTTTTTTATACAGTTAGAGTTTGCTAGTGGGAAAGTTAAGGAAAACTGCTTAATTTTCTTAAACTAATCCATCATCATTCTAACATGGGTTTTTATTGTACTGTCTACAGAAATGCCTGCAAAATGGGTAGATAAAATATTTTTATGTGAAGTATTCAGTGTCCATAAATGGCTGTAAGAAAAGTTTGCTAGAACTTGCCCGTTTGCATGTAACCTGTTTCAGACATTCAGGAGTCATTATATAGCAGAGTCCACTTGCAAAATAAAACATTGTAATATTCCTCACCATATTTTTACTATCCTAACTAATCAGATTTAGTGCACTAGTTACCATGGTAACCCACAATTATTTACTTCCCTTTCTCTGCAGGAATGCAAACTGACTTAATTCTCCAGCAGGCTGACTCGGTGAAGACCAGTACAAAAACCCAGAACATTCTCAAAAGTCATATGAGTTAGCCGTTTGCCATAGCTGTTCACTCACAACCATGTTCTTTGGCAGTGACCTAAGAGGATGTCTGCCCTACAACATTAAACAGCGATAAAAAATGGTTAACCTTTAACTTCTCTTTCAGAAATGGTTACAGGTGGCACACAAGGTCTTTTTTAGATACAATCAGGGACAATGATGTGCAAGTCAGATTTTATGTAATGGTGACAAAGCATATCTCCCAAATACATTTAAAAAATAAAATGTCAACTGAAAGTGAGTTAGTGATTAAAAAATGGCTGTGTAACACTTCTGGCTGGGATGCCAGCATGTGGTGAGTGCTTCAAGGCTCTGTCTTCTTAACTGTTAGGAAAAGAATATAAAGATTACTGGCCGACGTTTGCACATAGATCATCCTGGGACGAGACAGTGGCCTAATATTAGCTCATTACATTGTAATGTGGGAGATATTTGGTCTTTTGCTTTCGAGCCAGCAGAACTTGGCAGAACAGAGAGATGATGCTCTCAAGGATAGAGGGAGAATCAGGGAATAGGTGGGGTGGAAAATGTGATTTGCATTGCTATCATAGGCATTCCTACTAGACAATCTGGGTGGGAAACAGTGTTCTATAGGGGCCCTGGTACCTGCTCATCCCTGGAGGATGTTGGGATGGCTGGAATTGTTTTAGCTGGAGATCTGATGTTATGTCCTGTAAGGCAGAGGCATTCCCCAGTTGTTATGGAGTCAGAAAGTAAGGGATGGTTTAAAAGGGAGGAAAATATGACAATATGAAACTCGAAGTCTTGGTTCCTAGGAAGGTGCTGCTATGGGGACAGTATAAAGCCAACAGCAGTTGAGTGGGATTGGGCAAATCTCTAAATGGATTAGCAGTAGCTCCTTCCTCCACAAAAATCAAATGTAAACATTAACACATGGAACACTCATCTCTGCTATTGGTTTAAGCTACATATACATTCTCAATCCATCCTGTGAAATTCTTACTGAATATATTAAAAGCTCTTTATGAGGAAGAAAATTTTCAAATATTATCTAATAAAAACTCAACATACAGAATAGTTATTAAAAATAAACCATACACCTTTCACCATATTACCCAGGAAACTTGAACCAAATAAAATATGTCATATTATTATACTAGCAACCTAGGTGAGCTCAACAAAGGAGAAACCAAAATGTCACATAAAATAAGTAGAAAATTCTGGATTAGAAAAACAGTCATCTAATTACTGACCCTGAAAAATGGAAGGTTATCTCTCTGTTCCTTAAGCGTCCCATTCTCTTATTCAACTCAACAGGAGCAGAATTGGCACTAATTGTTTACTATCCATTTCAACAAGTAGTACACAAAATACTATGCCATCACACAGTAAATTCCATTATTTATCATCTAAGAATGCCCTAACACACATTTTTGCACAGTTATATTTTATTGCAGTTAACATCATATACAGTATTACAGGATTTAAGTTAACTGGTGACTGCAGAAGCAATTCTTCAGTTATAGCCCAGTTTATGTATCTTTCAGGTTATCTATCTCAGAATTATGGAGGGCTAAATCCACTCTACTGGGATTCAATCATATGATTTCAGGGAATAAGTAGTTTAAATGCCAGTGGGAAAAGGTTTAGAGGTTTTAAGGATTAGGATTAAAGTATGATTTGTTAATTTTAAGATGGCATTTTAAACATAAACTTCTAAAAAAGCCTTTTTCAACAACATTTTAATGCTCTGAGGAGATTCTATGTATGCCAAAATCTGGCTTACTTCCGTAGATCCCTGAACATCACAGCATTCAAACAAGACAAGAGGCATGCTTAAAAGGGATCTTTATTCCTTGTCAATCCATAGTAATGGAACATTGATGAACAAGTCTTACATGCAATTCATTGTCAATTCTTGAGGATGCAAACATTCCAAAGTGCATCTCTGACAAAAGGACAATCCTTACTATGAAGATGCTGTGCAGAGCTTTCAAAGAATACAAAATAGTAGGTTCTTCACAGCTATTAAGGTCTCTTCTATTAATCTGATTTAGGGAGCCACAGCAGAGCACAATCACTAAATTTGAAATAGTAAATGAAAGATTTTAATTTTAATTTTATATGTTGAAGTGCTTGTCTAGATACTCCAAGTGCATGTACAATTAGGCAATTATCTGTGTTTCAAAAAGAATATAAAATAATTAGAAATTGGACTCTCCCTTTTGGATACTCAATTAAGTCACCAAGACTAACAACACCATCTGCAGTATTAGTATTCATGCCTGGTACACACCTTGTCTTCCTGCCTCAAGAACCTGTGATGAGATCCAGGGCTTGCATTATGCCCTGAAGGTCATCAGACTCTGGTTCTGTCAGACCTAGTGAAGAAGGTGAGAATGCCCCTAACAGAAAAACTACCCTCCAGGAGGGTGCGAGTTTGAGTGCCACAGCCGATCAATGAGGGTATCTCAGCTATTCAGGGCCAAACCATTTAGAACATTACACAAAACCAACCTCTTAGTTGCACCCAGAAACCAACTGGAGGCCACTACCTCCTAATTCACCTCACAGCTTACATAAAAACAGCCCCATATACACACTGAAAAAGTGGGGTAACATGATGGGATCCTACATGAAAGAACACTTGGGACAATTGCTCAATACCACCCTTGGGAATCTTCCAGAATAAAAAGGAATGAAGCCACTTGAATCCACAGGCAAGTCAACAAAATCTTATGGTAAATGGCATGAAAGACCTCTGACAGATTTAGAAGAATCAAGATGGACATCTGATTGCCATCACTGAGAGCCATCATCAACCAACACAACCAGACACTGCTGAAGTTGCCTCACCACAAACTTCCCAATCTGTTCCCTAAGTTTAGAAAGAGGGGTAGAATTGAAAACATCAGAAACAAGAGATAGTTTCTTGTGCAAGAGCTAACGATTGCATCTTAAACAGACATTGGCATTTCAACATCCTTAAGGAAGATAATGCCAAATATCTACAATGACCCATATCCACAGTAGTCTTCGGCAACCAGGAGGGACGCAGATGTAATTCGCAGGATGTGGTTTAAATTCTATGCCTCAGGCCCCCAAATCACCTCAGTGACCAACAACAGCTGAAACACAAGTGGAGAAGATTATGTTCCCTTGTCACCAGATCCAATTCCAAAGCACAAAGCTCAGTCAGATTCTGAATGATCTTATCCACGAGAGAGCTTGACAGCGCACCAAGTCAAATATTTAACATAATCACTGGGAATAAACAACTTGGCTTAATTATACTGTTCACAACTTGAAGCAGTTCTACCAACCGGGACTTGCAGATGCTGTAGTGGAAGCAAATGCATTTTTAATTCACATCTTGCACAGCTACAGCATGAGATTGCAAAAGCACTGCCACAGTCAGACTCAGAACAAGTCATCCATCAGCTAGATTTCTTTCCTACTGCTTTATCTGCTGAAGGCCCTCAGAATACCATACTGACTGTGAGCACGATGAGGGTGTCTAGGAGCCACATTATTGATCATTAGGCGAATACAATCTTCTATCAATGACAGGTCAAGTCAATCAGTTGATCAGTATTCCTCCCCAAGCTCACTTGAAACTGGTTGCATCAGTCTCCAAGGCAGACCACGAGCAAGTGGTTGTTATGGAAAAGGTACACCCCAACCTTTTCAAATGACAAGGATGCAAACTATACTGTGAGCAAACTGGACCGCACAATTTAACTGTAACAAAATTTAAAGCAGAAGGCAGCATGCAAAATGGGTAAAAATATACATACTATTTTATATAGTTCCCTGTATATAAAAAGACTGATTTTGCAAATCTTGGCCAAGATTATTTTAAAATGACTAGTGACTCTGAATGCCTCAATTTTTAGGTATCCAAGATGAGACATCTTAAATAGGCCTGATTTGCAGAGAGCTGATGTTCAGCACATTCTGAAAAAGCAGGCTCCCTTAAGGTATTATAGATTAGATGATCAATACTGAGGCACTCAAAATCACTGGTCACCTCTGAAAAATCTTGGGCTTGGTTCACATTTTGAAAAGAAACAAAAATTACTCTCATATCAAAAGCTGGCACATCAAGTTCCAGTCCAAAACAAACTTGTACGGATGCAGATTACTTATTTTAGGCATTCAAGTTTGAAAAATTTGGACTGTGTGTTCTTAAGTGATTCAGAAATTCAACAAAATTTTTACATATTCAAGACTCAGTTTTAACATTAGTGCTCACATAAAGCAATATTAACATATTTCATTGCTATTCAAAACCTGCTCCCGTTTGCTACCAGGTAGGGTAAACCTATTATATACATATTTCAAAATGACTGTCTCAAACTAGATGCTTGGTCTTGCTCTGAAGGCATTATTGGTCATTAAAAATTATATTATTTATACAGACAAAACATTCATCATCATTTTAACATACCCTATCTTAAAAAAATATTTAAAACATTTAATGACCACCAATGAAAACACACACATGCACACACAAAAATTTCACACCGCCCTGTATGTACGTACGTTCATGTGTGCCCGCCTGTGGTGAAATATGCATTAAGTACTAAACACATGGTTTCTATTTTGTTGACGTGGAACCTGTCCAAACACATCTCGTGTTGTTAGCTTAACTGTTCTCCTCATATGAGAAGCTGCAGAAAAGAAATCTCAACCGAAAAAAAAAAAGTCTGGACATAGAACCCCATTAATAGCTCCTAAGGCTTTCTAGGTCTGTTGTATATAGTAATATTTTTAAAGACTCAGATTATTTAATCATTTGAATATTTTGTCTAGCTAGAATTCCACCTCAGAATTATTGGTTTTAAGAACTACTAAAAACTATTTATATACACAAAATATGTACTAATATTGTCTTTATAAATTTGCATCGCTTTTTACAGCATTCTACTGGAAACGGGGCATTTAACAAAATGATTATTCATGTATTATCTCCCCAAATTTATGACTTTCTGGATTTACAAAACTCACCCTCTATTAAAAAAACAAGAGTAACTGTTAACTGCACATCTGATGCACAGGTCGGTACCATGAAAGGCAGGGAATGAGAACCAAATATTTTGAAATTCTCCAAAAAATGGAATAGATCCCTAGTCCTGAGGCAGTCTGAATGTCGTGTGGCTCTGAGACAGCACACTCTGGAAGCCTTGGGTCCCTGGCTCTCAGCTGGTGGGCTGCCCCAGGGCCACAGACCCTGGAAGTTCTGGGGTCCCTAGCCCCAGTGCATCCACTTGGTGGGATGCTCCTGAGCCACAAACCATGTAAGCCTCTGGGTTCCCAAAAAGCCCATTAGGCAAGCTATTGAAGAGCCAGGTGGTCTAGCAGGAAACCAGGCAGGCTTTGAAACCTGCCTGAGCCCCACTTCTATCACAATTTTGGTGAAACCAGTCTGTCTTCAAGGAACGTTTTGATTTTGATAAATCTGAAGAAACACTGTTCTGCTGGAATTTTTCCAATTACCTTGAGCAGACACCCTAATATAAGAATACCTTGACAAATATTTTGGGACTTTCAACTATCTATGTGCACCTAACTCCTACAGGCTTCTGAAAATCCCACATTTAAGTTTTAATTCAGTTAACAAGCCCTACAGAAACAATTCCAGTATATGCTGTTGAAAATTCACACCCACCCCTAAAATTTAGAGTGTGCTTCCCTATCATTACTGAGGCTCACCATCTGTAGATACATTAGGAACTGTCTCTACTCCTGGATTCTTTGGTAACTAGAACTGCTATTTTTCTCCTTCTGTACCAACCAGAAACTTGTAAATCTATCATGTTAGCTGTGGATTTAGCTAGTTAGGTAGAGTGGATTTCTCCAATGTGCTCTATTTGAAGATCCTCATAATGACCACTTGAAAGTTTCAGCTAGTAAAGAATACGGCAGACCGCTTACTCCGTGGTGCTCCACATACAGAGCACATAATAGCTGTGTTCTACAAACTACAGAAACTACTAATTTGTTTCCAGCTACAATTTGAGATGTTGACTTTAATCTGTGAAGTCTTATAGTGGTTATTTTAGGGCCTACTCTTTCTCCTACTGCAGTCAGTGGCAAAAATCCCATTCAGTTCAGCAAGGGAGGTGTGGGGGGTGTGTGTGAAGCCCACCTTTCTGAGGCTGAGTTCCAGCTAACTATCCCCATTTTTTAACTGAAGTATGGTGGGGATTGGAGACACTGCATTCTCAATAGGAGGCCTCAACTTTAGAATGTGCGTTGCCAATGATCTGAAAAAGCATAAATTTATTCACTTTCAGGTTACACTGCAAGAATTTGCAGAGTACTTTTAAACTTACCTTTGCCATCTGTGCTTGGACTCCACTAGCCTTCAGAGCGGAAACAGCCTTCTGAGCAGCTGCTGGGCTGTCAAAATCTACAAAACCATAGCCTGAAATTTAAAACATCTTTTACTGAGAAGCAAACAACCATTTTATAATGAAACAGTGCAAAAACTTTTTTTTTTAAATGCAAAATCTGTGCTGGGAGAAGGGGACAATTTGACAGCCTTGGAAGCTGAAGATCTTCATTTAATCACTGAACAGAACAGTAGGCAGGTAAGTTACCCAGCACGGTCCCACTAATGTACTTCAACCATGAGTTGGAGAAGCTACTTCTCGCAGTAAGAAGACACTGTCAGTTTTCATGCCCATTCACTTGTGGCTTATGTCAAAGCTTCCAACAATTATTATAATGCTCTGTGTGATCTTGTTATTAGCCTATTAGGAACTAACGAGGTCATACAGGCCACTGAATAGCAATCTCATGTTAATTTTTGGTCACTAAAATCTTTGCCCAGATTTTAACAAGCAACCTAGAAGTGAAAGCCTCTGTACCCTATTACCAATCACCAAAGCCATGGTGTGCTGATAAAATTGGTAAGCTATAGTTATTCCATGATGTGTACACAAGAGACAGCGGTTAGTTTAATTATATGATATGTGAAATCTTGGCTGCCAGTGAAATCAATGGGAGCTTTACATTGACCTTATTGGGGCCAAGATTTCACTAAGTGTTTCTAAAATGCTTTATATTGCAGCAACACACAGAGATCCTATAGACAACACCAGATTTTTTTTATTTTTAAGTACAATAAACTAAATAATAACAGTTATTTTTAATTCTAAAAATTGTCCCTGATAATTTTGGGAAGTACAAGAATTTTGTACATGCTACAAACTGGTTGTTAAGAAGGAATCTACCAATAGACTCCAGTGGGATTGGATGGCAAACAAATGCAGCCTTTTATCAGGCAATAACCTTACAGGCGAGGGTTTTCAAAGGTATCTAGGTGTTAGGAGCCATTACCTAATGAAACTAGCCACTGTCTATCTTCAGGTCCCACTGAAAATCACTAGGAGTTAGGTGACTTAATCCCCTTGGTGTTTTTCAAATCCTACTCAAAATAAACAGCCCTGTAAAAACAAGAGCAATCTTTGACCTAAGTCTACTTTGATAACAATAAATAAAATCCCATAACAGCAGAAAATGGCCCTGTGTCTGAGAAAGTGGCACTATTCGCTCTTGAGTACTGAAGCAAATCATGACGTAGGTAATTACAGCACACTGTGCTGCTGGAAATGCCACATTTTAGATGAGATGTAAAACTAATCCACTGGCTGCTTGTAATCATTAAAAATCCCACATAACTTTTGGAAAGAGTTAGGGTGTTATCAGAATGAAAAATTAGCTTCAAATACTAAACATATAAGGCTTACAAAACAATTAAATGTACCTTATGGATTCTGTATAGAGAAAACTATGTGCCAAAACATAACTTCTTGGAAGGAATATTGCCATTAAAAGGACACCCATCAGCTTTAAATCTGGTCACTTAAAAATTATTACAAGTAATTTAATGCAAAAGTCTTTGCAGAATTCGAGCCATAAACAGCACTCATCAGTTGACTTCCATAAGTCTTTTCTGGATTGGTGTGGGTGTGTGACAAACTAAGTACTGTCAAATGCATTAATAAATTGAAAGTGTAGAAAAATAGTTCTCCATTTTTTCCCCAGTTACAGTATAGCAGGTGTACATGCAAAAAGTTGGAGGTAAAAAGTTTTCAGATAAGTTCAGATTTTGAATTCAGTGTTCCTTTGATTGACTGATCCTGTGTTTAGAACCCATTCTGCACCATTGCCTCTAAGTTCCCCACAAAAAGATGGAACTCTTAATGATGAGCTTTCCTTTCCTGCCCCTGCTTGTCAGCTTTGTACTCATTCATGGGGTCAGTAGTTAACATTGCTAAGTCAGCTGACTCCATTCTTCCCTTTGCTTAGAAATTATCCTCATTATTGTCAGAAAGAATGTCTGAAACCTGGTATGTCAGTGTCTGTTGCTACACCTCCACACATCACTTGTGTTGCTGAGATATGCTCTCATAATAATTATATGAAAATTTGAAGGACAATGCACTAAATTAACATATCCAGTGTATCTGAAAGAAGTTTATTATTTTTTTCCAGCTATAATTATGTTCATGAAAACAAACCCTTTCTCTCCCACCAATATATTCAACAGGCATAGAACAAAAACACAATTAGGGTACTGGAACATGTAATTAAGTACTGCTTAAAACTATTCTGTCCTAATTAATAGAGCCAATTTACACAATGTGAAATGTTTCCAGATACTTAGTACTGTCTAATGGTCTTTTGTAAGGCAGTCTAATCTCCCCAGGCAAGGGGGTGGAGAGAGGAAGCTGTTTTCTAACTCCATTCTCCTTTTTGAAGCAGGGGCTAAATACCAGCAGTGCTGTGCCTGTTTAGTTAACTAGAGTCATCTGAAGTTTTGGCACACTGCCTGGGCACGGACTATTTGCCAGTTGTACTGGGGACAAATATACAGACATTGGGCAAGACTAAAGTTTGGTCTGGAATAAGAATGTATTTCATACATTCAGTCTCACACACACACACACACACACACACACACACACACACACACACACACACACACACACACACACACACACACACACACACACACACACACACACACACACACACTAAGAATATTTTAAAATCATTTGAAAATAAGTAGGCAAATATAATTTAAAGACAAACATACCTTTGCATTTGTTTGTCGTCTTATCCAAAATAGCCTTTGTGGAAACAATTTTCCCATATCTAAAAATTTTTTAAAAAGGAAATAAAATATTATACTTGTGACATCCTGTTACAATAGAGACCAAGATCATGTAATTTTATTATTAAATCTTCTGTTTTCTTTTAGTTTATAATGTAACAAAATAAGAATACATTGATAGAAACAGAAAAAAATCATCTAAAGAAGAAAAAAACTTCAAACTGTAACCCTTGATTTATTAGATGTATATAGTAAGGTTTCCTCTCTAAATTTCCATAACTATATAAAGATGACAAATGTACTATGTTAAAGAAGGAGCTTATTCTTACTTTTGAAAATGTTTAATTTAAATAACGCTTAGATCTTATTTTCATCAACAAGTCTGAAACCACTTTATAAAGGTGGGCATACATTATTATTCCTACGTCATCTTATGTGTAACACATACTGCTTACCCAAGCTCGGGAGAAGTATGTGTGATTTTAAACAAACAAAAACATGTGATAGCTAACATGTTAAAACCCTAGACAGGATAAGAAGTGGTTTTAACAAGTGTTAGCTGATTGAGATGAACTCCCCCAGATAATACATTGACCAGTAACAATGTGTTAAAACTAGAAGCTGCCCTGACTTCACTAGGATTCTAAAACATATTTGCTGACACTTTAAAATTAAAAATAACCACACTCTATTTTTCCTAGAACTGACAAGCCCAAAAAGAAGTGAAAGTCTCAAAGCTGCAAAATGCTGAGTAGAACTGGTCAGGAATTTTCCAGAATCAAAATTTTCCACCACAAATTTTTGATTTTCCATCAGAAAATCATTTATAGTTCCATGGCTTTTCCACTCCTTGGCAGCCAGTCTAGGCTTCCCAGGCATTTTGTTTCCACTGCAACCTGCCAGGCAGGCAAGCCAGGAATCCGAGGGCATTTATTTTGTTTCAGAAACATCAAATTGTCCCATTGTGGGGATGTTCTGCGCTTCTGAAACAAAAATACTGTGGGATTTCAATTCCATGAAGAATTTCTAGTGGTAGTGGAGGGGAGGGTGGTTTTCCCAGATTTGGGATGTAAATATTTCCCCCTCAAAATTGTCATAGTATGCAGATTTTGTTTCCCAGTTCAGCTCTAGTACTAAGTACTCAACTCCACTTTGCTGCCGGTATTCAGCACTTCACAAGCTCAGGACCAGAAGTCATCGAGAGAGTTAGTGGCAGAATTAGGAACAGAACATGTGTCTCTTGACTCCCACTAGACCACAACTTCCTCTATTTGCGTTCAAACTACATTTAATCCAAACACAAGCAGTACATCAGGAGGAGGAATATGGAACACAGCTAGTTCTTTACACACAAAAATAACATACTGTATTACTTTAATACCTAACAGGATACTGTGTTTTTAATGTACAAGAACTGAAAATGCTAACTGAAGTACGGAAGTTGGAAAATGCTAAAACTCATCACAAATATGCATAAGCCAACATATTATGGAATGCAGGAAAGAGTGCAGCATAGGCAGCTCGTCAGCTGATACATAACCACAATAAAGAGGGGGCAGCAACTTTGAGTTGCTGGGTTCTTATGGAGCTCAGTAAGCAGTCAGACACCACTAGGGATGATGATAAGGCAACACGTTAGACCACAGCAGCCACACAGTCTAAAAGTTATTTCATTTCCTGGTATAATATAGGAATGTATGCAGATCTTTGAATATTTAGCATATTATGTAAAATGTTGTGGCAATAGCAACTTGTCACAATTCAAGGCAACTACACTTGTATTCATGAAGTTTCACTGAATTGTTTCTGAAAGAGGTAGGAATGTACTTACGAGTCAAGAAGCCAGGTGATCAAAGCCCTGGGATCTAATGGAGGCCAGTGCTATTTGCATAGAGGCCCAGTACCTTCACCGAGCACTATGTGTACCCTGCCTCCTTGCATCCTAGACAGCATAGCTCCTACAAATAACCAGCTGCCCTGGAAACCCATAAAGTGGTTTCAGTAGCATGAAGCTGTACTAGTTGCTGGAGACCTTGCCACCTGTCAAGCTACAGGGCCAGAACTCTAGAGCCATCACAGTATTTCTGTGATAGTCATACAGCAGAGGTGGCACTTTCCCTTTTTAATTCCCCATCTCCAAATAGAATATGAGGTTGTAGGCTTTCCTGCACTCATGGAAACATTCTGGTCCTTTATTTAGCTGGGTATGTACATATAGTAACGTAAATCACAGGAGTTGTTTCCTAAATACACAGGTGACTGAAGGAAGCTGAGAGGTTCTGGTAGGTACACGAGAAAGGAGACACTGCCCTTCTACATCAGAGTAGCACATACAGAAACTTTTTGTCAGACTGTACATCTCACAGTTATTAGGGTTTTGTGTGTGGCACAGAGGAACTCATGAAAACTTTTATGATGCCCAAGCATGCCCGATCCTTGTTTCTCTAGGGAATTAATATTGGGGAAATCACTTGTGTTTTAAAAGAGGCACAAGGAGGAAATAATCCAGTTTAATTCTCAGATCCCAAACTTAGTTCTCATGGTTCACAGCTGGAAATCCCCTCCATCCTTTTATTTGTGAACTAAATGTGAAACTCATCAGATAGATGACAGACAGTAAACCCACTCTGCCATTTTTACAGAGTAGAACCATCTTCAGAGTAGAATCACACTTTATGAAAAACAGTGCTTTAAAAATACTGGCAATCTCAAAATACTGAATGACTGCTAAGATGATGATCATAAATTGGGGCATAATATTTTTCCCCCAGATGAATTGTTCTCCCTCCCTACCAGGACTGATCTTGTGTTATCTTCTCCTTCTAACTGATTCAGCCTCACTTGCTTAATGTTATTGAGCTTTCTTTACACAAGATCTTGTTTTAGAATATGCTTTTTTAAATAGTATAGCAAAAAAAGTACAACCACGCACTTTGTTGATTCTAGCTTAAGCTATTTCTCTTGGGAATCATTGCATCCACGCAGCTCTTCATTTTTTTTGAAATAGTCACAAAGCACTGTTGTTGCTGGTTTTTGTTTTTTTGCTCCATTGTGGGATGCCTACTGGAATCTACTGGAATTCTGGGATTTGATGTCAAATGAAACTCCCAGCATTCCCCTCCTGGCATCCTATAAATCATCTCTTTTTTGCAGGCCATGCCATTTTTGAGCTACTGACAGGTAGCATGGAGAAAACACTGCTCACTGTTAGGGTTGAGATTAATTCTGATCAGCTTATTGGCATACATGTAGGTTCTTCTATTATTTTTAATACGTTTTTTCTGCAATGCTTTTTACCTTAAGAATAAAGTAGGCTTGCATAGGAAGTGCTGTTTGGTAACTTATAGCTCTTAACAATCACTCTTATCAGTCTCTGAAGGGAAAAACAGGCAGGTATCCTTGGCAAGCTGTCTGCTGGGAAATACAAAGTGAAGGCCAGGAGCTGCGCAGCCAGGGAATACCGTGGTCAGAAGGGAGAGAGATGTGGGTCCCCATGGAGAAAGGCAATGGCTGGGGAGCTGGAAGCTGAGGGTGGGTGCTCTTGCTAAGTCACTGAGAAGTTACATACAGAGTGAGCACTTTGTAAAACGTGTTCACACACAGGTGATGTGGTGTTTTCATCTTTTATCATTTAACATTTTATTAGGAATTGGTGTATTGGGGGAATTCCAATGAAACTTCTCAGCCTAATTTTTCATAATAAAAACTTTTATTGATTCAACATAACATTGCAAACTTAAAACCAGTGGAACCATGGCAGAGCATGCATAAAGTATTGACGTGCTTCCATAGCTCGACTGATGAGCTCACATAGGTGTGTTGGCACGGAAGGAGGGCTCCAAACCGCTCTCCTTTTTCTGGGGATGGAATGGTGTGGGAAGAGATCAGATTTGGTGACTAAGAATGGGATCCCCTGTAATCTGAGGGAGGGCTGAAAGTCAGCTGCCAGTGTCCTGTGTTCCCCACATTGTGCAAGACATAGCTAAGTGTGTGGGGGGCATTGTTCACAACCAGAACCACAATATGCTCTAGAAGAGCTGCTTGCTCGTGAATCATTGCCAGCAGCCTTTCCTGCACGTCCCTTTCTGTGTCTCAGTACTCCCTTGAAAGCCTCTGGGCCCTCTGCCAAGATGCACTGACAAAGTCAGCAAACATCTCCTGCCTTGTCTTCTTTTACTTCACTTGAAAGGTTTTTCAGGTGCTCAGCAGCTAATAAGCCTCCTGTCCACAAGGGCTGGGGCACTTCAGGTGCTACAGGAACGTACAAGATGCTGTTGGCCCAATAGTGGTCTCCACACCAACAGTGATCAAATGTTATTTGACCCCCTTACATTTGGAATCCTATCGCCATCATCTCTTCCCAGGCTGGGAAGATGGTAAGTGGTTTTCCTGCCTCATTTCCCTTTTCTATAAGGCTCATCTACAATGCAGGCTTGGGTACTGGTGGTGAGCTGTTCGTGGGTGAAGAAGGGGTAGGTTAGTAACTGCATGTGCATCTCCACGGGCTGCCCTTGTGCTGGAGGATGTTTTCTTGAGGTATGTCCCCAAAAGGCAGAGAAGAGTCTTGTTCATCGAGGAAATAAGCAAACTGGGAAGATGTGCAATGCCAGTATTTGCTTCCAGTTTGTACAGAAGTGAAAGGGATACACCATCTCCCTTGGCTGCCCTGAGAAAGCTGCAAGTACCTTGCAAATCCATGTAAAAATAGAGCATCGCCTTTGCTTTAAATTCTCTTTCGTAACTCCTACATATCAGTACAAAGAGCACTACAAAATAGACTTCAGCAGTAATTGGTTTGAACCTACAGAGTTAATTCTGAGAGTCTCATTAAAAATAGTCATGAATGCTGTACAATTTCTATGCATTTTGAAATGTGTCAGTAGCCTAGTTTTAGCAGTTTACTTCATAGAATGTAAAGGCAGCTAAAAGCTGAAGGCAGTGATTAAGTTGTGAGCCCAAATACTTTTTCTATTGCTTTTTCCGTTTCTGTATTTGCAATGCTAGCATGTTTATTGTAACCGCAATATGTTTTATTTTTAACCCCTGCGGGCCATCATCTTGAGTAGGGGCATGGCAGTCAACCAGAAGGAAGGAAGAATTACATGGTGCAAGGGAGCGGCATGTTCGGCCAATGGTTTTGGGACACGATACTTCACAAAACTAAATGCTTTAGCACATAAAGTCTCTGCTAAAGATGCCACTTTGAGTAGGGCTGGGTTTTTTTTTGGGGGGGGGGAGGGTATGAGAGGGAAACAGGGGTAGCTGCGCATATGGTGAGAGGCTCTATTCAAAATGGTAGCTGCCAGCCAGTACATGAAACAAAATTGTTTAAATCCCCCTTTACTGCTGCATTGTAATTCAGCACATAATACTTACTAGTAGTCTCCCCTATGGAGTAATTTAAGGCTGACTCTCAGCCAGGGTTTTGGAGGGCATCTCTGGCACCTGAGTGTCTGGCTTGAATTTGGCATCCTGAAGAGATCTTGGCTGTTCAGGAGAGTCTCCTCCTGGTCAGTGTCTTTGAAGATTGCTTGGGTGCCTTCTGTAGCCCTCCTCACCAGATTGCACAGAAGCCTATTCCAGGGTTTGATGATGGCTTCCGTTGCCAAAATCTGAGTCGGTTCCTCACAGAACGGGCAGGTAGCTTGAGGCTTACTGGAGGTCCTGTTGCTCTCCCTTGTGTTACTGTAGCTCTGGCAGAGCCCCTTCGCTTTGTGGCAGCACTGTTCCATATCCTGGGAATACCGCTTTTCCTACATTTGCTCTGACAGACATTAGTAGATCCTGGCATTCCAGTGACAGCTGTTCAGATAGGCCTGGATATGCACCTCTGTCTAGAGGGCAAGGAAGTCCAGGATCTCCATACAGGATCACGCAGACACACAGGGCATGGCTGATATAAATGGTATGTGGCTCCACATGTGTGAACTCGCCACGAATTGGAATCGAAAAAGGGAACTCTTGGCTGACTGCTAGCATTTAATTTGGGAGATGACATGCAGTAAAAGTGACCCTGACACAGTACAGGGCACAGAAATAAAAAGACAAGCCAATCCAGGATAGAAACCATGCAGTGTGGGATAACAGTGGGAGGACCGCCAGAAGCAGAATAGTTAATCCAAAATGCTACAGCTGTTGCACACATCCACATGTACCCTATTCAAACAACAAACAAAACCCACCCTCATTCCAGTCTAGGGTAATTAATCCACTTTGGAAGTGTAATTATGCAAAATAAGATGCCAGATAATTAAAAAATAAACTTGTGCGTGGAAGCAAGACAGTTTATCTGGAAAAAAATAAGTTAGTCCTAAGAACAAAACAAAAAGGTTTGCCATGTAGACAAGGCCTTATTGTGTATCTTATGTGCTCTCTATGCAACTTACGCACATTCTGCATGTTGCTAGATCCCTTTCTGTTTAAAAAGGGAGAGGAAAGACTACATTTAAGTACCTCCCCAAGTGAACATGGATAGCACAACAGTGCATGCAATTTTTTCAGGGAGGGTGTTAGTCAGCACTTTGCAGTTTCCAGGAGACAAAACAAAACATCCTATTTCGGAGCAATGTGGTTCAAAATATTTCACACGAAATAAAGTAAGCAAGTTCTCTGTCACAAACCTTATCACATACTGAGATGAAATGCCAAACAGACCAGCTACATTCAAGTAAAACTAAGTGTGAAGCGAGAAATCTCAGAGAGATTCTCATCCCTGCTCTGCTCTCTTTGCACTGCCCAGGAGGTACAAAGAGAATGGAGACTGCCTATAAGCAGCTACTGGGGATGAGAGCAGCACAAGGGAGTTTCCAGCAAGCAGAGTGTCAGTAGAGCTAGCTCCCGCATCTCCCCTGCTCACACCCGAAGTGCAGGAAATTGCCAAGGCAGGAGCATGTTGGGAAAGGGCATGTAGGGAGTTTAGCTGAAGCGCAAGTAACTCCTGCAATCTCAGGTTGGCATATGGCCCCTGGGATGAAACACCCAGCTGGTTCAGTTTAGAGCAGGCCTTAAGCTGAGGTTGAGGAGAAAAATCAAATGGCTCCCAGACAGAGGCTCCTCTCTGTTGCTCCCTAGAGAAACTGAGCGCACACAGAAAAACTCACCCTACATTTTTGCCCCGTTCCCAAGTACACACAAGCAGAATTCTCCAATTACTGTGCTGTCTTCAGAAACCTTTTTCTTCCCTATTTTTATATATACTATATTATTATATTATATTAAATTATATTTTCCAGTCACTTATTTCTCTAGTTGTAAAACCTTTGGTTTGATTCTGGGTAGGAAGGTCAGCAAGTGGTCGTCACCAAAATGAACAGATGCCAATCTTTGTAACCTGCTCCACCCCTATTATGTAATGATGCATAAGCATCCTCTTATAAAAATTCTGATAAAGAATCATTTCCATTTGGCAAAGTAGTGGGTATGGGGACCATGACTGTAGGATACAGCCATACATTTACCATCTCTAGGTTTTTCTTCCTTCCAGCAGTCAAGTAAGGATGGGGAGGATATATCGTTGGGTACAATTTGTTATTGTATGTTGCCTCTTGTTACTGAGAGGCAAGCAATGCCCTGAAAAACAAATCTCTTTAGAATGACAAGTCAGTTGCTTCTTGGACATCATAAAACTAATAAGACTTGCTCACTAGAACGGAAAGATGATTGACCCATCCCACTTACCCGTAATCAGTATAAGAAATCTAGAAGTAATGTTCTACAGATGCATCATCGCACTGTATGAAGTGCTGGAAATGTTCATATTAAATTCTTCACTTTTCGATGACGCCACAGAGAACAAAGGAGTCCACAAGATCTTCTTTAATACTTGCTTGAGTTCCCACTTTGAGATGTGTTGTAGGTTTGGCAAGAGATGTGCTACTTCTGGGGTCACTTTCTATAAGTCTATAATATATAACTAAACTATTGTTGTATATAAAGTAAATAAGGTCTTAAAAATGTTTAAAAAGCTTCATTTAAAATTAAATTAAAATGCAGAACCCCCAGACTGGTGGCTAGGACCCGGGCAGAGTGAGTGCCACTGAAAATCAGCTCGTGTGCCGCCTTCAGCACCCATGGCACAGGTTGCCTACCCCTGTTATAGACTTATAGAAAGAGACCTTCTAAATATGTTAAAAGTGTATTACTGGCACACGAAACCTTAAATCAGAGTGAATAAATGAAGCCTCGGCACACCACTTCTGAAAGGTTGCCAGCCCCTGATGTTAGCAATTACCAATAATAATTTGGTGCAAATAGGTGAGCTGCTCTTCAGGTTCAAAACAAATAATTGGAAGGTTTGGTTGTGTATATGATACTTTAGAAACTGCTGTAGGAGGAGCAAAAAGGAATCTCAGTCAGTGGAGGTTTTTAAGAACAAGTTAGACAAATACCTGTCAAGAACGGTCTAAGTATTTCTGCCTCAGAAATGGTCTAAGCCAGTGGTCACCAACCTTTCTCGTCTGGTGGGTGCCAGACGACAAGCCACAGAGGACTGTGGTGGTGGATGAGCATCCGCCGAAATTTCAGCAGCGACGCCTCTGGATGACGCTATTTGTCAGCGGCAAGCAGTGTCATCCAGAGGCGTTGCTGCCAAAACGCTCATCCGCCAGCCAGTATGTGGGCACCGCGTTGGGGACCCCTGGTCTAAGTCCTGCCTCAGTGCAAGAAGGATGGATGACTGCCTGAGGTCCCTTCCAGCCCTACATTTCTATGCGTCTATGAAAAGCAGAAACAGCTTTTCTATTAACCCTTGCAGTTTAGTAATCTCTCTGGATTTAATCACTGAAGTTAATTTTTTGAGGTGTAATGTGTAGAAGAGCAGACATACTGCAGGATAAAATTATATAACTTATCAATAGAGAACTGGGAAACAGCGTCCAAATTTTTGGTCAATGTTGAATACAATAGATAAAAAGGTCACTGTGTACTTTAAGAACAGGTATTTTGTTATTAGTGTATAAAGAGCTAGACCACTATACAAGTTTGCCTCTAACACACAAGAGGTGTCCAAATTCTGGAAAGTCTAATAAAGAATGATAGATTTTCCCCTCCCTCCCCCAAAAGCTGTTCTATTCTGGTTTAGCAGAGGGAGACTGGAGGTGTAGGGGGAAGAAGTGCATTTAGAATCAGAAAAAGTTTGGTATCAGAGGGGTAGCCGTGTTAGTCTGGATCTGTAAAAGCAGCAAAGAATCCTGTGGCACCTTATAGACTAACAGACGTTTTGGAGCATGAGCTTTCGTGGGTGAGTACCCCCTTCGTCAGATGCATGTAGTGGAAATTTCCAGGGGCAGGTACATATATATGCAGGCAAGCTAGAGATAATGAGGTAGTTCAATCAGGGAGGATGAGGCCCTGTTCTAGCAGTTGAGGTGTGAAAACCAAGGGAGGAGAAACTGGTTCTGTAATTGGCAAGCCATTCACAGTCTTTGTTTAATCCTGAGCTGATGGTGTCAAATTTGCAGATGAACTGAAGATCAGCAGTTTCTCTTTGAAGTCTGGTCCTGAAGTTTTTTTGCTGCAGGATGGCCACTTTAAGGTCTGCTATAGTGTGGCCAGGGAGGTTGAAATGTTCTCCTACAGGTTTTTGTATATTGCCATTCCTAATATCTGATTTGTGTCCATTTATTCTTTTCCGTAGAGACTGTCCAGTTTGGCCGATGTACATAGCAGAGGGGCATTGCTGGCATACGATGGTGTATATTACATTGGTGGACGTGCAGGTGAATGAACCGGTGATGGAGTGGCTGATCTGGTTAGGTCCTGTGATGGTGTCGCTGGTGTAGATATGTGGGCAGAGTTGGCATCGAGGTTTGTTGCATGGATTGGTTCCTGAGCTAGAGAGTTACTATGGTGCAGTGTGCAGTTACTGGTGAGAATATGTTTCAGGTTGGCAGGTTGCCTGTGGGCGAGGACTGGCCTGCCACCCAAGGCCTGTGAAAGTGTGGGATCATTGTCCAGGATGGGTTGTAGATCCCTGATGATGCGTTGGAGAGGTTTTAGCTGGGGACTGTATGTGATGGCCAGTGGAGTCCTGTTGGTTTCTTTCTTGGGTTTGTCTTGCAGTAGGAGGCTTCTGGGTACATGTCTGGCTCTGTTGATCTGTTTCCTTATTTCCTCGTGCGGGTACTGTAGTTTTGAGAATGCTTGGTGGAGATTTTGTAGGTGTTGGTCTCTGTCTGAGGGGTTACAGCAGATGCGGTTGTACCTCAGGGCTTGGCTGTAGACAATGGATCGTGTGATGTGCCCGGGATGGAAGCTGGAGGCATGAAGGTAGGTATAGCGGTCGGTAGGTTTTCGGTATAGGGTGGTGGTAATGTGACCATCACTTATTTGCACTGTGGTGTCTAGGAAGTTGACCTCCCATGTAGATTGGTCCAGGCTGAGGCTGATGGTGGGGGGGAAGCTGTTGAAATCGTGATGGAATTTTTCCACAGACTCCTTCCCATGGGTCCAGATGATGAAGATGTCATCAATGTAGTGTAGGTAGAGAAGGGGCGTGAGTGGACGAGAGCTGAGGAAGCGTTGTTCCAGGTCGGCCATAAAAATATTGGCATATTGTGGGGCCATGCGGGTGCCCATAGCGGTGCCACTGATCTGGAGATATATATTGTCATCAAATTTGAAACAGTTGTGTGTGAGGATAAAAGTTTGCTTCCTTTCACGTTATGGAAAAGTGGATAATTTTTGTCCATTCCTCACAATCTATCTGGAGGAGTAGGAATCAATATATTCTGTTAGCTTCCAATAACAATTTTTGCAAGAGAGAACTGGATCTTTGAATAAGCTTTAATCAGAATTTAGTGTGCTAGTTTTTGGTAAATCAGGTGGAAATTTAGGTTAGTGCATTAGAAAAATTATTCTTGTCACATTTTAAATCAACATTTAAAATTGACTACTCTCACTACTCAGATTGTGGTTTTGTGTTCTGTTGTAACTTTAGAGACGTAGCTCCAATGTTTTACTGCAGAAATGCTTCCATTGTCAAGTTAAATAATGAAACGCAGCAACGCAAACCATGTCAAAACTTAGTTTAATATGTTAAAAATATTATCTATGGAAAAAACCCAATGATTCAATGTACTGATATTACACTACATGCATCCATGCAGTCATGAAATGATTTAGCCAATAGCTTGTCATTCCCTCACCCCAAAACAGCCATCAGAATTAGAGAGGAAACTGCCAGTATCCCTCTCTGGCAGCAGCTAAAGATGACCCTCGGGATGGAAAGAATCAACTGAAGCCATATGTGGGAGCAAAACAGCAGCAAAGGAAGGGCATGGCAGCAGGGACAGTCCTAGGGGGAGCAGGAAAAGCAGGGTTTGTATGAGGCTTTAATCTAGTAATGAAATCTACGGATTGTATTTTTTTTTTAAACAACAAAGCAAATTTTGAATGATGGATCTGTAATTCTTTCTTTGGGCTTTGGTGATTTCACACATGACTACAGCCTAGTCTTTTCAGCGATGGCATCACCAAAAACATACCATGGAATTATAGCCCCACTATTCAGTCACCTGTCGTTTAGGTGCTCAGCATAGGTCTAACTCTGCTCCCACTCCAAAAGGAGTTTTACCATGTGACCAGTTCTATTCCCATTGAAGTCAAGGTAATCACCCACTGATTTCAAAGGAGATCAGAGGTAGGTCAAAACTGAGCACTTCTGAAAATTACATCCCAAATCTAACTGTAAACAGAAAGCCATACAGCCAACATTAATGCTCAACATTAACACAGCAGTGAAATTACTAAACTTAGTTTGGTGTGCACCTATTCAAGCAGTAGTTTCCTCATAATCAAGTTACATGATGCTTGCTTGACTTGTCATACTACCAGTATGAATAGATAGAAATTAAGACCAAAGAAACTGGAAAAGTGGGGGGGGGAAAAAAACATCAACCAGCAACTCTCCCCGTTTAACTTTACCTCTCTCAAAGAGGTCATTTTATACGTATGTAACTCAGTAAACATGCAAAGATCTTTGTCATAAGAACATAAGAACACCCATACTTGGTCAGACCAAAGGTCCATCCAGCCCAGTATCCTGTCTATCGATAGTGGTCAATGCCAGGTGCCCCAGGGGGAGTGAACCTAACAGGTAATGATCAAGTGATCTCTCTCCTGCCATTCATCTCCACCCTCTGACAAACAGATGCTAGGGACACCATTCTTTAATTTCTCATAAACATGAAACTACTGACAGGGTGGTCCTGAGGTCACACATTATTTATACCAGTTCCCACTTCCTACCAAAAAAAAAATAAGTGTCCATGTGCTGAGGGAACATAAGGAGAGTTGGCGTTTAAGCAGCAAAACTGTAAACTGAGAAAAAAATAATTTTCTGTATTTTTTTTTTTAAACAGGCCCTTCCACTCCAGGAACCCAACCTATTTTCTGCCAATTTAGTAGTCTGCTTTCCTTACAGTGTATGGATTAAGAAGGATAAAACATCTAGCAGAAACACACAGTGATTTGATCTTTGACTTCAGAAGTACATATGTAGTCTAAGTAATTGTGCCATACTTAATTTTTTTCAAATACTAACGTATGTGTCAATCAAAACATTTTTATCTTAATAGAACAGAAGTAAATATGTTATAATATCAAATTCTACCTAGTCATATTTTTTATAATACAGATGTTTAAAAATAAACTTGTTTTTATTTTTACCTATTTCGATGTTCACCGTTGCAGGAAATTATGGGGTTGAGGGGTCAGACTATTTAATGACAGTAGACTTTGAGATTCAAGATGTTAAAGCTTTATAACCATGAAAACACATTATCAACATCACATGTCAAAAAATACATACACATAATAAATGTCCTAACCCTCCCCCCCAAAAGAAAAACAAAAAACACAACACTCTAGTAAGTTATCAAGCAGCATTTTTCCTACTTTGCTATAAATGTCAATCATCATCAAAGGTCAGTTTGTGTGTATAGGGTGAAATCAACATTTACAGATAAAACTCAAATCCTGCCAAACTTACATTCTACCATAAGATATTTGGTAGTAACATTTTCCTTTTTACGTTATGTGAAACTGACAGCTTAGCAGAGTTTACTAAAAAGTTCAAAGTATATTTTTGTTTATATATGATAGGAGCTTTTCTATTTATTCTATGAATCTATTAAATATTCTGAGGGCGGCATGAATATACATTTACTGGCCAATAAATAGTCTAATCACAAATGCTGGCCGATATTGAAAACTAATACTCTTGTTATTTTATTGCATGCAAGCATTATCCAAAGCTGAATAATTCAGGTCAGTAAGAACATCAAAAGCTACTTCTATTAAATATTGCAAATAAGCAATTTATGTTGATTAGGCAGCATTTTGTTCAGTTTAGGAACACTATTTTTAAAGCAGATTAAATGTGCAGTTGTATGTGGATTATTATTACACAAATCTATTTAGAAACCTACGTACTACTATTATATTTTCAGTGTGGCACAATACAGTTGGCAACTAACATAAGGTAGTTCTACAATCAAAAGATTATAAACTTCCAAAACCAAGTCACTTGGTGAGGGTCATTTCTGTTATCTTATGAAAATATGTTTACAGCTACTCAGCAGCACTTACAAATGGTCAAACTAAATCTACAAATGCTGTTTAATCAAAATATAAGAATATATATTGTTAAAACAATCACACAAAATATCATCAGTAATTATTATTAGAAAAACCAAGTTAACATCAACCAGTCCCTATTCTTTCTTCCAGACTAATCAATATCTAGTTTAACAAACTCTTTGGAAAACTCAAACAATACAGATGATATAGAAAGATGATTTTAAAAAGACTTGGAATTCTTACCTGCTTACCTTTACAAAAAAGATACAAAAATTCCTTATTTCATTATGAATAACAAAATCATAAATTAGAATCTGTATTTTGCTACAGAATATTTACAACATATGCCTGTGTCCTAACTAGTTTAAAGGCATTTCAGTAGATGGAAGAGGTTTGCTGTTTCATACAGCTATGCAGAATAAGTGTTCTAAGCACAAAATACACTTTAATGTAAAAAAATTACCTGAAAAGAATCCCAGTTTTGGGGAGAATGTGTGTGTGTGGGAGAGAGGAGTGTCAGTGCACTGTGGAAAGAAGTGTAAGAGCAAAGTGGTATTTATTTTAAAAAAAGCAAACAGTCTCACCCTGTTCTCTTACTTTAAGATTACAGAATTCACAGGAAGTATTTGTGAATTAGGACTAAAATGTTGAATAAAAGCTGCATTTCAAAACACCCCCAATCAAAAATGAAAGCCATTTATTAACAAATACAATAAACCAACTATACCATCGTTCATGTGGCTCATACCAAAAGTATAGAAAGGGAGAAAGAAAATGGAGTTCCGCATAAACTATAGAAAAACACAACTCATTTGGAGGCAAAATGAAGAAGTCCTCCTCAGGTTTAAGCAACTCAACCCTGGAGCGTTTTTACTACAGTCTGACAACTTCTTTTAGTTCTTGGTTTCCCGTCCACACGTGATCCCAAATCTACATAAGGAATGTGGAAGCTGAGAATTAAACAAGGTGGAATGCTAATATATGTTTACAGACAAGCATGATAACTATGTAGACCTACACATGTGGATTTACCAATGCACGCTGCCCTAATCTGAAGGCAAGGAAACAGTTGTATATTCAGTCATAAATTCTAGCAACAGAGTGATCTGAAAGCTAGTTGGGAAATGGAGTTAAAGGGAAATGGTCCATTTCGTAAAGCCCAGACTAAAAGCTCACCAGGAATAACTGTGAACAGACACAGAATGCAGTTAAAGAACATGCACCACTGTATGTAACCCTCTCCTTTCCCTTCATGCTCTAACCAGTCAAGATCAGCTGGAAAGCGTGACTTGACGATTCCTAGATTTGTATATCTAGAGGCCGGTTATGGTATGTTGTCAGTGGAAGGCCTCTGAAAGCATGTCACACAAGTCAAAAGAAAGACCTACTGCCGGTTTGCGTGACTAAGATGACACAAAGCAGACTTAATGGGCCTTAGATTTGGTGCAGTGGTGTTCAAACCATTTTTAGGCAAAGATACTCATCTGTTCTTAAATCAAGCTCTCATGAGGAGCTAAGTGACTTCAGCTCTGTTGGGTAGGCAGGGGGGAATCCTCACATGTTTAAATAATCTCTGATCCCTTTCAACTTTATGTGAACTGTAGTGAATAACCAGATTAATGCCATAAATCTATTAGAAAAACATGCAGAACAATATATGCTCTACTTTAAACTAGCCATAGTATGATGGTACTCAACTCCTGATTAAAGGGTGTGTGAATTAACTTCAGACTAACATTATGGGGTTTCTGTTGTATCCATCAGCACTCTGATTATTTTCTTTAATGTCTAATAACGTAATGTCAATCTTACTGAAACTGCATTAAAAGGACAAGTTATTCTAAATCACTGCTTGAACCTCCACAGGCACCATTTCTTGTCACCTTAATAAGCTGGCATGTAGATTTGATTCTGACTTGGTACTGCTTCCCTGGTCTCAAATCACAGCTGTGCTGAATAGCAAATATCTCAGTTTCAATAGGGAAAAGGTTGGCTCTCAAGTAGTTCACCCCAAAAATACTGCAGCAGGGTCAAAATACTGCAGCAGGGCATTTAAGTGCCTTTATGTTATTGAGTGGAAACATCAACTCTCATATTGTTGATCATAATTGGGTGGCTCTGTTGCGAAGATGTCTGCAGTAGTCTTAAGTGCTGAGAGACTGGGGCAGAGGAATGCGCTTTTAGAAAAAATGCGATCCATTTGCTGCCCAATTTTAGATACACAAGCAATCACTAGTTCTAACACAAAATGCAACCTTGGCTGTTGATGCATCAGGGTCATTCAGTACCACTTCCTTAGTTTTACTCTGCTGAAGAAACACAAACTTGTGAATACTGATTAAAACAAGCAGGAGGCAGAGTTTGCTTTCTACAGTTTTGCAGCAAGAAGAAATGGTAGTTACTTATCTGGAAATTTGGTTTTCTGTAACCTAGATATATACTGTTTCAGTTCAAATCACCATTATGCAGCTCTGGTCCCATTAGTCAAGTAATCTTAGCCAATCATGACTGAAGTCTTTTGGATCTACTACATTCTCAACCTAATTTTATTCTCAGATGGTAACTCCATTGCTTGTGAAAGGATCAGCAGCGTGAACCGTCCCCCTTTAGGATACTAAATGACTATCTGAAAGAAACCAAAAGCTGAACATAAGGATGAATTACAGTGTATGAATCTTTGCTACTGCAGTGGTTATCTGACAATGCCTTCTTCAAAGTCTAGCTGGAAAACTTCGAACATGCTTGAATGAAAGCTACTCAGAAGTGGGGAAACATAACGGACAACACAATTTTATTGTATTTTATGATAGATAGACAGAATCCAGAGAAACTATGTGGACATGTGAAGATGAACTAATTCTTCAATAACCCTGTAATGTCTGCATCCCGTGTCAGAAACCAACTCCTTAGGCTGTATCTAGGTCAGACTGCAGTTCTTCCTGCACACCCACAGGATCAGTACAGAGGGGAAATGCTGTGTGGGAAGGCCAGGGAATGAACCTTGCAGATCAAATGACTCAGACCACAATATCTCAAAAAGTTTAGTAGCAATTAAACATCTAACAATGAACACAGTGAAAATGAGGTAGGATCAGAAGCTAAAAGAGAGAAGTTAAAAATTACTTAGACAAGTTAGATGTTTTCAAGTCACCAGGGCCTATTCAATGCATCCTAGAATACTTAAGACACTGACTCCGGAGATAACTGAGCCATTGGCAATTATCTTTGCAAAGTCATGGAAGGCGGGTGAGATTCTAGAGGACTGAAAAAGGGCAAATATAGTGCCAATCGATAAAAAAAAGAGAAAAAGGACAACCTGGGGAATTACAAACCAGTCAGCTTAACTTCAGTAGCTGGAAAAATAATGGAGCAACTAATCAGGCAGTCAGTTTGCAAACACCTAAAAGATAATAAGGTGCTAAGTAACAGTCAGCACGGATTTGTCAAGAACAAACCATGTTTAAGCAACCTAATAATTTTCTTTGACAGGGTAACAAGCCTTGTGGATGCCGCGGTTGGAGAGGGAAAGAGACAGATGTGGTATATATTGACTTTAGTTGAGGCTTTTGATACTGGCTTGCATGACCTTTTCATAAAACAAACTAGAGAAATACAACCTAGATGGAGCTACATAGAGTGTATGCATAACTGGTTGGAAAACCATTCTCAGAAAGTAGTTATTAGTGGTTCACAGTTGAGTGGGGTCCCGCAGGGATGAGTTCTGGGTCCAGTTCTGTTCAGTATCTTCACCACTTATAAAGTTGGTGGATGATACCAAGCTGGGAGGGGTTGCGAGAGTGCTTTGGGAGATAGGATTAAATTCAAAATGACCTGGACAAACTGGAGAAATGGTCTGAAATAGGATGAAATTCAATATGGACAGATGCAATACTCCACTTAGGAAGGAACAATCAGTTGCACACATACAAAATGGGAAATGACTGTCTAGGATCAAAAGCTAAATATGAGTCAATAGTGTAAAACTGTTGCAAAAAAGCCAAACATCATTCCAGGAGTGTCGTAAGGAAGACATGAGAAGTAATTCTTCTGCTCTGCTCCATACTAATTAGGCCTCAACTGAAGTACTGTGTCTGGGCGCCACATTTCAGGCAAGATATGGATAAATTGGAGAAAGTCCAGAGAAGAGCAACAAAAATGATTAAAGGTCTAGAAAACATGACCCATGAGGGAAGATTGAAAATATTAGATTTGTTTAGTCTGGAGAAGAGAAGATTGAGGCAGGGCATCATAACAGTTTTCAAGTATATAAAAGGCTGTTACAAGAAGGAGGGTGAAAAATTGTTCTCTTTAACCTTTGAAGATAGGACAAGAAGCAATGGGCAATTTAGGTTAGACATTTGGAAAAAAACTTCCTGGCAGGGTGGTTGAGCACTGAAATAAATTGCCTGAAAAGGTTGTGGAATCTCCACCATTGGAGATTTTTAAGAGCAGGTTAGCCAAACACCTGTCAGGAATGGTCTAGATAATACTTAGTCCTGCCTTGAGAGCAGGGGACTGGTCTAGATGACCTCTCGAGGTCCCTTCTGATCCTACGATTCTATGAATTCAGTGATTTTTTTCAAAAGCTGTTCCAGGGATTAAAATAACCCATACCTTTCAAAGTACAATATGAAACGCAATTACAGTGAAAGGAAGAAATCACAAATTCACAGATTACTGGGTCAATAAGAGAGATCTGCAAGCAAATTAAAGCTTAGTGAGAAAGGATTGGGGCTGTCTTCTATACCACACTATATTGCCAGAACGTCAGAGGGTGAAGAAATTGACACTCAGCCCTCGTCCAGACTAACCCGCGGCATCGGCGGGTTAAAATCGATTGCTCGGGGATCGATATATCGCGTCTAGTCTGGACGCGGTGTATCGATCCCCGAGCGCGCTTACATCGATTCCGGAACTCCATCAATCCGAACGGAGTTCCGGAATCGACACGGAGAGCCGCGGACATCGATGCAGCGCCGTCCAGACTGGTGAGTACCTCGATTTTAGAAATTCGACTTCAGCTACGTTATTCACGTAGCTGAAGTTGCGTATCTAAAATCGATTTTAATTTCTAGTCTGGACGTGGCCTCAGTCAGATGTTCTTCTGAAACCCCTAGCTGGGATGAGCTCACCAAGGAGAATGCCAGGAAATTGCCTGCCAGAAAAATAAAGGAGAGCAGTTATTGCCAAGTTCTGACCTCTGTCACTACAGCAAAGCAACTTGAGGGAAAAATCCTGAGTATGTGTCTTCCATACTAAAGGAGATCAAACTTAGGGTTGTCAAAATGACACAAACAAGGATGAGCAGAAGAGAACTCTCTTGGATTCTGCAGAGATAGGAATCACTGACTCAAGTACCTACTATGACACTCTCAGGGTAAGCTTCTCAAGAACTATTTACAATTCTACTGACCTAAGGGTATGGCTACACTTGCACTTGAGAGTGTGGTTGCAGCGCCAGTGCTGGGAGAGAGCTCTCCCAGCGCTGCACGTACTCCACATCCTGATGGGGTTTAGCTTGCAGCGCTGGGAGCCGCGCTCCCAGTGCTGCGGCACTGTTTACACTGGCGCTTCACAGCACTGTATCTTGCAGTGCTCCGGGGGGTGTTTTTTTCACACCCCTGAGCGAGAAAGTTGCAGCACTGTAAAGCGTCAGTGTAACCAAGGCCCAAGTCTCTCGCACTGATGAAAACTGGGAACAAAGGCAAACACTGTGATGAGAGGTATTCTCCTCTGGACAACAAGCTAAAACCAGGAGTTTATTATCCCCTCCCCAAAAAGTATTTCAGTTTCTGCCTGTTACTTATGGAAAGAAGAGGGTTAGTCTAACTACCACAGAGATGAAATGGGAAAACTATATGCCCTCAAGACACTAAGATGTCTTCTACCCTAGAAGCACATTATTTCTCCATTCACAGAATCACTAATCCATAGCTTTTTGCCTTAAAACCTGGTGGGCCTCTCCTCCCTTTGCAGCAGAGATTTAAACAAGTATCTGGATTCTCTAGAGCTGCGCTGTGTAAGTGAACCAGAATGCATGCTCTGCACTAAATGACTGTACACTAATGGGCTACTTCTCCAGTCCAGTATAAATCCATAGCACACCAATATATTTCAGGGCTTTGCCTCAGGACACAATTTATTAGTTAGTAAAACTTAGGCAAAGTACCAAAATAAAGCATTTTCTTTGCCCAACATGGGCTATAATCGCCTGAGGCTTTTCCCCCCCTCGCCTCTCAGCCAGAGCCCAGACCCAGCAACTCGCATGGTAGTCTTCCTACACCCTGAAGTTCTCACTCCTCAAGCCTCCTGGGACCTATGGCTGGGTTCTTTCTCCTAATCCAGGGACTCCTGCCATTCTCCAGTTCAACTGACCTGTTCAAGCCATCACCTGACCCCTAACTCCACAGCCTCAGCTGATAAGCCACAGGTGGGGCTGGGCCCGTCTCCTCTTAAAAGGGCTAGTCACCCTGCAACAGTTACACTTTTCAAAATAATTTGACAGAGCGTTTTGTGATCCTGCACTCTTGATTGTATCATCCTATTTGTTCACATATTTGCTCATCTGCAAAATTCTGTAATGTGCAGAGGCTGCCCTGATTTTAAGGGGAATTAGTGAAGTTTGACTGCATAAGCAATTAAAGAAATTGATGGAAATAATCCTAAAATTCCCCATGGAACAAAACACACAGCTCATCTGGGAAGAAGCAGAAAATTGATCTTGAGTCTCTTTGCATCATTTTTATATTGTCATAGCACTGTATAGTCAAGTGGCATGACTTTCAACGAGTTACTCATGATTAATATCAATGTAAGAAACAACAGAATCAGGCCCAGCAGTCTGACATCAATAAACGTTTAAAATACTTTAATTCTATATGCAAGAATACAAAGGTTCATAAACCTCAGAGACACAAAACCTGCCATCTACTTTACAGGTGCAGAAGTCTATTTTGCAGCAGAACTAGCATGGTTCTACTAGGCTGGCGGGGGTGAGACATATAGGGTGGTAAGTAACTGAAATAATCACACATGGTTACACACACCCCATACACAAGCCATTGATCCATAAAGGAGCTCTGTACAGTATTATACAGAGAGATGTGATGTGGGGCAGGAGGATCAGATACTACATGGCTCTTCCCCCCCACCCCCCTGCCCAGCTATGCTGGAGGAAAAAGAATGCTTACTGTACAGGAGTGACATGCAGAAACCCTGCTATCATTCTGACCTTGAGAGGAGGACTGCTCTCTCACTTTACGTCGGACAGTTTCCAAGCACCCAGCCAAATTATTCAGGATGAATGCTATGGAGAAGCCACAAGGGGGGGCAGGGGGAGACAGTGAGCATGCAGTTCAACTGGCATTGAGCTTTTATACTGCTTAAATGCCAAGCCTTTTGCAACACAGACCCAACATTAGTTTGATAGCAAACTGGGGAGTCTTCTTGCTCCCATTACAACCAATGGGAAAGGTAGGCTCTTCCAGGTGGTGATCAGTACTTTCCAGGATTAGGCCCTTGGAATCATACTGCAAATATATAACAAGCAAAAATTAAGACTGCTGTTCTCTTGTGGGCATATTATTTTTGTACACATGCCCACCCACCCACCCCATTTGTTAACATGGAGTGAAACAAGCTAAGATGCCAGTTCAAAAGGATGGAAAAAGGGGTGCCGGGGGGGGGGAGGGGGGAGAAAGCACGCTGATATGAAATATTGTTTATATCCAAATCCTAAATAATGTCTTCTTAAAAATAAATCATTAACTACAATGTGTTTTAAAGCAGCATGTCTTTCTATACACAAGATCCAAAAAATTAACATTCTTCAGAATAAAAAGGTCACAATTTTTTGCCCAAAATATATGCCAGTGTCTTCGTAATATGAGAGGTTAAGAGGGAACTTTTGGTACCAACTTAAATTAAAAACAAGCAAAAGAACAAGATAAATATTTTGCAGAGGATCTGATCTCAGCAAATCAGTGTACTTCAAAGCTTCTTCTCTGGGAAAAATGGAGTTGGATTCTAAACTAGATGAAAGAGAGGACATGGAAACAACAGGATAAAAGTGCAGAACACACATGGCAATTTATTTTTGTTACTGAAGTCATGATCCTGCAACCCATTGCACAAGTATCCCTTACTCACGTGAGTTGCCCCACTTACTTCAGTGAAACTGTTTGTGTGAGTAAAGGTTACAAGAACAGTCTCCAAAATCAGCTGTTTCATTTTATCATCATCACAAATGATTCTTTTACATTTCCTGTACGGTAACATTTGGCATTCCAATTAATTTTTTTCTCTGTACTGTATATCTGTTTGCAAGCATTAATATTTTAAATGGCAGGGTGTTAGCTACATTCCAGAGGGGGGGTAATTCTATAGCTTTGATTTGCGCCAAGAGTTGTTTAAATTACACTAATGCAAGAGGCACTTTTTGAATGTCATTACAAGATAGAATGGTAGGGTTTGTGGGAAAGATTTCAAGCCCTGGGTTAACATTTTATACCATACTTTGAAGATAATTTACAGTTTTCTCTCCACTTCCTCAGTAACAAAGGACAGTCAGAGCTGGCAGGGCCTGAATTTGCTCGTTTATTTACATTTGCTGTTCTTTTTAAATGCAAAAAACATTGCAATGGTTTATTTTTCATTTTGCTTATGATTTGGGCACAGGGTTATTTTATCAAACCTACCGTGTGTCCTGAACATTAGCAATGCTGCATTAAAATCCCCCTAATAAAATGTTACCAATACAAATAATTGGCCTCAGAATGTGACAAGAGAAAACTGTTCACTTTTCTCCTTCACAGGGTTGGATAATTTTAACATTACATCGTTCAGACTTTAGTAGAATGAGCCTTTTACAATGTGGGTAACAAGACAACTATTGTTTCAAAGACTTAAGTGAGACTGCATTGGAGCCTAAGCTGTAATTAATTTTAAAATCTTGTTCTCATATAGGACTTCCTTTTCTTTACAGAAAACTGCCCCTATTGTCATCAAGATAGCAGTCTGAAAGTTCATGTGGGGAAAATCCAACTCAGAGTCCAAGCTGTGAAGCACTTTTGAAGAGTGTCTGTAGCTGAAAATGACTGTGTCTGAATCTTCGGGTCATGCTGGATAGCTTATGGAGAAGTGACAGTTTTTGGAATCAGCTGTCCGGAACCAGCTAAACTGATTGTTTTAATACTTCTTAACATTTATAGTAGCCAACACTGCTGCTACTTACTAAGGATCATGTTCCCATATCCCACATGAGGGCAGACCACACCCTGCCACGGAAAAACCTCCAAGAAGGGTCCCTGGGGAAAAATATACCATAAGCTGCTCCTAGCAGATTTTTCCCTGTGCTCTTCTGTAGGGGAGAAGGATTGCCCCTCCACAGAATGAAAGCCTGTGGATCCCATAGTATGTGCAGGCAACATGCTGCCGTATCAATTCTCTCCTACTTGAAATCCTCAGCTGAGTGGCTGCAGACCACTGTAGCCAGTGCTTCCTTCACCAGCAGCTGACTTTGAAACATAAAGAGTGAATTCCTCTCCCTCACCCTGCATCAGAACCCTGACCCCACAGATGACTTTCCATGGGATGCGGCCTGGGGTGGAGTGATGAGGAGGTGGTTGACTCCCACTTCTGTGAGCAAAGAACAAGCTGTGCATGATGACTCATCCACGTGTGGCTCTTGCTGAAGGGTGGGAACAACTGGACCCAGAGTTGCCAATGTGCTGTTGCCATCAAAGGAAATTCTGACTCAGGCTGTCAAAATTATTATTTGATTTATTCTTACATCTAGAAGAAATTTAATCATCACATTGAAGATGGAGTTTACAATGGTCGCTATTATTAAGTTAAGTTTTTACCTGCTTTTGCTTTAAACACAAAAGCCTCTCAGGAGGCGCACAGCACCTCCAAGGATCAGGCGTGAAATGACAACTCTCTCTTCCCTTCTTTCAAGCTCCCCCTAAAAACACACAAAGCCTTTCAATAATAATCCACTAGAAGATATGAATCTAGAACAAAAAGATCCATGCACCCATCAAGATTACTTTGAGAGTGGGCCCTTATTTGATCATGCACTATAAACATCTTTCAACTTTACTTTCTGTCCAGTTAATATGTAAACACTTAGGAGACGGGACAGCGTCTTCCTTCGTCTGTGCAATGTCAGTACAGCCACTCATTAGCACCCACACAAGAAGCTTTGTTTGTTACAGTTAAATTTGCTCAAGTGCACTAGCAAATCACCACGTCACAGAAATTACCACTTAAGACAACATTAACACCTTATGCCAAGCACAATTCCCATGATATGCCACCCAAACGCCATTATTCACAAATGTCTCTATGCTGCCTGAAAAGATAACCTGTCAGGAATAAAGGTATTTCAGTCTCCGTCTCCCATCAGTCTTGGGCCTGCTTATTAAAAATGACAACAAGGGCTCCTATAGAAATGAGGTCCCTTCTTTTTTCAACTAAACTCAGCTGAGAATCAATGGCAACCACCAACAGGCAGAAAAGGTTTTAAATTAAATACTAGTTTTAGAAAATAGACAGGTGAAGCGCCAGGCAAGTGGAGAAGGCACAACTGAGAGAGTTTTGTGTTGCAGACTCTGTGTTATATAAGGCCAACAGCAGCAGGCCTTGAAGCAGGAACACAGAGTAGCTGCTGGTACCAGACAGTATAACTGAACATCACAGTCATGTACTGTGTAGTTCTATTCCCCCCGCCCCCCAGTAAAAAGTAGAATAAAACTCTTCTGTAAACAGGATGTTACTCATTTCTTGTCCAGAGATGTTTGCAATCAACCAATCAATCAATAAAATAAATAAAAATCTCTTAAGAATGATTTAAAAACTTCTCCCTCCCACACAACATATTTCACTACTCTGTTTAATTATAATGCAAAACAAATGTAAAGTTTCACCTCAACTATGAGATACAGACACACTTAGATTCAAATATTACAAGACCAGAAGGGACCACTGTGATCATCTAGTCTGACTTCTTGTATGACACAGGCCACAGAACTTCCCCAAAATAATTCCTAAATAGTATCTTTTAGAAAAAAATACAATCTGGATTTAAAAGTTGTTAGTAATGGAGAATCCACCATAATCCTTGGTAAATTGAAGTTAAAAATGTACACCTTATTTCCAGTCTGAATTCATCAAGCTTTAACTTCCAACCACTGAATGGTGTTACAACTTTCTCGGCTAGACTGAAAATCCCTTTATTAAATATTTGTTTCCCATGTAGATACTCAGACTAATCAAGTCACTTCTTTATCTATTTAACTTAACAAAAAGACGCTTGGCTCAAGAAGCTCTGTCATTATAGTCTCTAGACCAAAAGGAAAGGAGTGAATAACTAAGTGGAGAAAAAGGAATACAGGAGAACTTACAGGACGGTAAGATACTCTGAGAAAATACTTTTGTGAATTCAGCTTTCAATTCCCCCATTTCCTTGAACTGTATAACCATTAAAAATCTGAATGAGATGTACAAGGTTCTTTAAAGATTGTGATCAGAGAGAACACCTTTCTGAATGAGTTAAAAACAAAAACAGAACTGGTAAAGCTGTTCACTATATTCCAACCACATCTATCTCCTAATGAACTTCACTGTGTAAAAAAGGGTGTCTGTGCTGATCTTAACTGACTGGAGCGGCAGCAGCTCCCTCCTACAGTAAATCTTAAAACTCTAATTCACATCCTATCAATACTGAACGTAAATGAACAGAGCAGACAAATAACAACCCAACTGGAGGTCATAATCACATAGGAGCAAAGAACAGTGAAGCACAAGCACGTCAAATGGCTGGTCACATGACAAGTTTCAGTTATAAAATTATATTAATATTCTTTTTGCACACTTTTGGGTGCTCTTGACCAAAACAAAAAAATATTAAACTAGTCAATGAAAATCTTAGATTGTGAAAACAAAGCTGTCCACCAAATCTGATTCTATCATTTCAATATGAACAGGCTTCTTCCAGGAAAACAGTTTTAGTTACCTCTCTGCCACAATGCTCAATTTTTAAAGTTGTGCAGCCACTTTTTTGCTGAAACAAATGCTTAAAATAAAAACTCTACAAGATTTATCATTTCCCATGTACATGTAAAACAAAGTCAACCATTACAAGATTGTGTTTCAATGTTCTGACCATCCTGGAACAGAACAATGGTCTGCAGTGGTAATTATATCACTAATTTTATTATCTTAAACCAGCTGCTTTCCTAGTTGTAATCCAATTAAACATCTACATAATATCCACTACAACAACAACAACAACAACAACATAAGGAGGAAGTCCCAAGTGAAGCTATCCAGAGCAAAAATGGTTTAAAAATATATTAAACTAGTTTGTGAACAGTTTGATATAAGCGATGTAGTGCTACCAACCAGGCTTGGAACTGAACATACCTAAACTGGTCTGGCCTGGTGATTTAGGCTGCACTGGAATAGAAGAAATTTAAGTTCAGCAGCAATAATTAAAAGCTCAGCCTGGCATTATGGAGCATCAATGAGGAGGAGGAAGGTCTGCTGCATTACTCTCTGTACCCCCATCCTGAATTAGTGATGTAATGCAGCGGTCCCCAGACTTTTCAGGGTCAGCCCTCCCCTGCACCCTAGCAAGTGGCTGAGGGCAGAGCTGCAGCCTGGGCCTGCCACGCCCCCTTGAACACTCCTCTGCATCCCCCAATGCACTGCAGAGGAGTGTGGCAGTTAAACTGTAGGCAAAAAGATAGAGGAGGATGAAGGGCTGATATCATAACCTAGTCCCAGATTTGGACCTTAGCGTCCAAAATATGGGTGTTAGCATACCCATAGCTTAGTTACCAGCTTGGACCTGGTAAAGCTGCCACCACCCAAAAAATTAGAGTGTTTTGGGGCACTCTGGTTCCCCCAAAAACCTTCCCTGGGGACCCCAAGACCCAAATCCCTTGAGTCTCACAACAAAGGGAAATAAACTTTTTCCCTTCCCCCCCTCCAGGTGTTCCTGGAGAGATGAACAGAAGCAAGCTCCGTGAATCTAAACAGAGGGATTCCACCCTCCCCGTTTCCAGCCTTGGAAAACAAAAGTACCGAGAGCTAATCTCTCTTCCCCCCTCACCCAGAGGGAATGCAAAGTCAGGCTAGTAAATCTAACACACACAGATTTCCCCCTGACTTCTTCCTCCCACCAATTCCCTGGTGAGCACAGACTCAATTCCCTGGAGTTCCCCACTAAAGAAAAACTCCAACAGGTCTTAAAAAGAAAGCGTTATGTAAAAAGAAAGAAAAAGTACATAAAAATGGTCTCTCTGTATTAAGGTGACAAATACAGGGTCAATTGCTTAAAAGAAATATGAATAAACAGCCTTATTCAAAAAGAATACAATTCAAAACATTTCAGCAACTATACCCATGTAAATACAAAAAAAAAACCAAACAATAACCCCTATTGTATTATGATCTCTGTACTCACAACTTGGAAACAGAAGATTAGAAAGCAGGAAATAGAAAAATCCTCCCCATAGCCGAGAGGGACAGATTCAAGACAAAGAACTCAGACACAAACTTCCCTCCACCCAGACCTGAAAAAGTCTGGTTTCCTGATTGGTCCTCTGGTCAGGTGCTTCAGGTTACTTTTTTTCAGGTGAAAGAGACATTAACCCTTAGCTATCTGTTTATGACAGCTGAGCAACCATGTGGATTGGGCATAAAGGTCACAAGTGGTAAGGCAGGGTTCACACTGAGATGCCTGAAAGCACCTAGAGTACATGTCAGAGCAAGTTACCAATTACAGGCTGAATCCTGCAAGCTCTGGCTCACATGAGTGGACCTTAATCTCATCAGTAGTCTCACTCAAGTCAGTGTGACTGCTGGTATGAGTAAGAGTTTGCAATTTCAGATCCTCATACATTAACTGTAAGTAGTGAGCTTGCATAACAGTACCCAAATAAAAGCTATAGTTAAAACAAGCCCCATATAATGTATTCTGAAGTTCAAAAAGCAGTACAGTGCACTTCCACCAGCTACTTCTGCACTGAAAGAGGGGGAGAAAAATGAGATCCAGATGGTACCACCCAGATATCCCAGAACTGTGCAGTGGAGATCCACTCCAGGGCATGAGAACCTATGTGGCACTCCCAGCCATATGGGACTGGGGAAAGAAACTGCAGGAAGGAGCCAGCCAGAAACTGAAGACAGCAGAACAGCTGCAAAAACAGTTCATGCAGGGACAGACATAGAGACTCATGATATCATCACTGCTTTCTGCAGTTTTCACTATGAGCATTCTCCCGCCTGGGCTGACTGGCTGTTTGCTCCAACTCCTTTTGTTTCCCCTCTTCCTTTGTCTTTCCACTTAACTAATATCCTCCTAACATAACATCACCCCCACCACCCTACATACTGAAAACATGACGACATTTGCCAGCCATCACACTGATCACGCTGTTTGTATGTTACATTCATTTCCTCTGCCCTCCATCTGTATTGTCTATTTAGATTGTAAACTCTTGGGGGCAGGGGCAGTCTACTGCAGATTTTCACAGGTGCCTAGCACAATGGGACCCTGTTCCCAGATGACCCCTAGGCGCTACCCTAACAAACATTTTACTTTTTCAATATTTCTGCCCCGGCAGACCACATGTTTTTGCTTTTACAGTGCAGGACTGGAATAGTAGGCTTGTGTTTAAATGGCCTATTCAGAAATGTAGGTTTTTCATTTTCAATGGAAATGTCACTAATACCATCTGAAAATATCTGCACTCCCAGGTGATCCATCTTCACAAAAAGTACAATACGCTGTTTCAATCTGGCAGGAAGAGGACAAACTGCTCCTACTGGTATATTGTTAAAAGGGCCAGAGGAAAGGAGGTAGGGAGTAGTAGATTTCTATAGTGGGAAAAATATTGGCAAAATTTTTTTTTCTATTTCTCCAGAAAAGTTCCATACTTTTCAAAAAAATCATAAAGGCATTATTTAAAGTGCTGCATAAATGAATACAATTTACGTATATACTGTAGGGCCTCACTGCAAATAGAACAAGCTCTACTGCTCTGTAGTTAGAGAAGAGCTTTCTATAGCAACTTCCCAAAAGAATGTAATCAAAATAAAAACCACCGTTCATGTTCATCACTGCCAGCTCCTCAATGCCAGAACTGAACTTACTGAATGAAGCCATGAGAAGAAAAACAAAGTCTTTGTACCACCAGAACCACATATGCAATTTTTTATAGAAGACTCTGTATAGTGACTCAAATACTCTGGTTATTTTGCTATAAAATAACCCCAACTGAATATGACTTTTCAATATTACAATATAATGTGCAAAACTGTTTTGGAAAGGGAAATAAAAATCGATATGCATGACAAGTAGCTCGTGCTCTAACTGTAGTTTATTTAGATGCTTAAAACATCTATATACAGCATAATCAATTATGTGTAACTGTTTATTTTATGGATAAAATTAACTCCTCTCTCCATGAGGCCGGAAGAAATGGGCATAGCACAAAGAATTAAGTAGGAGTTGGTGGATGGAATTCAGCTTGTAGCATCAAGGCACGCTATGAGACTACAGCTTAATCCTTCCACACCCTTGTTGTTTAGGTTTCTAGATCCTGGATCTGCCAAAGAGTGCATCTATTAGGCCACTTCCTAACCTACTCACCACACATCTATTAACAGCTGCTTATTCTGAGCCAGAGAGGAAACCACTTCTGCAACATGCAGGTATACTATGGACTCTGCACTCACACACTTTGCTCAAGATTATCCCTGGAGTTTGACAGCTCAGGGGACTTTGCATGGGCCTTCCTGTAAGAGACTGAATTCCATCCTATAAAGGGAAATTGTCCAGTTAAAATTATTACAGGTGTTTCTAATAACATCTTGAATTATAAGAACAACCAACATTTAAGGATCTAAGGTAAGATCTTGATTCCTTTAGCATCAATGGCAGCTTTGCCCCCGACTTTAATGGGTCAAGGATTTCACTTCTGGTTTATTTTGTATTTGACTCAGTCTGAACAAAGAAAACAGACAATCAGTTTCACTTTGTGGCTTTTATGTGACAGCACAATGATGTAGTGTTTTGTTGTAAACACTTCAAGGAAAGGTCCAAATACACATAAAAACCTGTTTTCAGTTAATCAAATCAAACACACTACATTTTTACTAATTTTATCTTCTATAATAAATGAATGAAAATATTGTTTTTCCTGAAAGTAGCCTGGCAATATCTGTTTAATAAAAAAAATTTAAATAAAGTGTGAGTAATTTATGTTGGAATAATATAAACTGAGTTAGACAAGACAAAAACAGAATTTCTCTTGATTTCTCATTTACCAAGTGCATGTTAAAGGTTGTTTAAGAAGTTTTTAGCAGTTATAAGATAGGTAAGTGGCAAGGAAGGCCCAGTGGAGCAGCTGGATATTGCAAAATCCAGTTTGGAAACTAAATACCATGTCTCCCAACTACTTCCTGGAAGGCTGTACAGTTTAGACAGAATTGCAGAAAGTGAGAATTTGGCATCTGGAACTTCCCATAATTCACAAAAGTGAGCCTCTAATACTAAGCCTCTCAAATCAGGAGAGTCTTGTTTCCAGATGATAGAACTGACATCAACTCCAGTTGCTAAAGGGCTATGTTGACAGAGAAGCCTATAGTTTTTAATAAAACCATGCAGATTTTTGGTCAAATGTTCCAAATCTTGGATTTTAAAATCTTCTGGAAATCTCACTTGGTTCCTCAGTAGAAATGGAGACTTGAGATAGGACATTTTCCTCTTCTAACACAGGAATCTCTGACCAGAGAAATTCCTCATAGAAACCAAACTCACAGAAGCTTCAAGCTCACATTTGTTTTGCAAACAAAAAGGCAAGAGCCAGCAGCTCACGAACTGCAGCTAGGTACAAAATAGTTATCCCAGAATAGGCTCTGTAGCGAAGACATATCCAAAGATCATTCTATAATGAACTACAGACTGAGCAAATAATTCAGAACCTTTGCCCAATTCAAGAGGCAAAGAACAAAACCAGAAAAAGATTATGTTTTTTTCCTGTGATTGCCAGAAACACACACACACACACACACAAACAAACTGGGGAAGCGCTGAGAGAGATAAGAGAAGTCTGCTCAAGGTGACAAAATGTTTAAAGTTATTGAGTGCTTCTTATACCAATCAGCTACTGAAAAGAAGCAACAACCCCTTCAATCTCAACTTGGAGGATCCTGAATGTGCTTCTGTATTGTTTTTAAAAAACAATTTAAAAAATAAAAAAAAAAAAAGGAAAAAACCTCTTCTACCATACATGTATTTAGAATGAGTTAAATCTCAGAGAAGTCATCTTCATATGCAAGGCTGTAGTATTTCATAATTTATGAATGGCTCCTTTCACAAAATTAATTATCTGCTCCATTTTTAGTAAGATTTATGAGAATCTTTTTCTGTTTGGAATATGTCCAAATGGAGCCAGTTTATTCTTTCAGGACATACACTATAATAAGTCTAATTTTTCTCCTGTTAGGTGGCCCAGCTCTTTCATTATAATCACAAGAAACAATAAGTATTATCCTGAAAGCACAAAGTTTTATTTTTGCAATAAACGTACAATTTCTCAAACCAGAAGTATGTAATTTTCTCTCAATAAAAATTTCATTTTTCTAAATTAGGTGTAATATTTTTCCTCTCTCCACAGATCCAAATCTTCATGGCTGAATATTGTAACTGTTATGGTAATGTCTTTCAAACAAACCATTCCTTAATAAAAAATTATTTTGAAAATCTAAAAAGTCTAAAGTTCTTCTGACCATATGATGTCAAGAAAGAAAGAAAGCTATTATACAGTTACTAGATATTTATATTCTTATTTTCTCCCCTTTACCCACCCACAACCCCCCATTCCTACCGCTTTTTGCGCTGGTAGCCCAGAATTTTTAATTATGCTATCTTTGCATATAATTTGATCTGAACTGGATATAAAGACTACAGGAATAATGGACACTGCCTGTTTAAGAAAATAAGAACAAAATTATGAGAAATGGGACAAAAATGCAACAACAAAACACTGCTGGAAGGAGGTAGTAATATTGTAATATAAAAACTGGTAGTAATATTTGGTAGCAGCTGGCAGGAACTATTGCTGAGCAGGTAAACAACGTTAGGAGGGCTGTGGATGTGGCAGAAAAGAAAGAGAAAGAACAGTAAGAAGAGAGGAACTGTGAGCCTGATGTTTACAGTGATGCCAAAATTTTCAAAAACAGCCATTTATTTTAGATGTTGCAATTTTTGGGTACCCAGTATCTTTGGGCCTGATTTTTTAGAAGTGTTAAGCACTTTGACAGGAGTTGAAAGTATTTAGCTGAATATACCTTCCTGTAACAGGAAGCTGATGAGCTATCTGAAGAGGGGGGAAGATCACGGAAATATACCAGCATTGTCCTCTTCCCAAATAGTTGCTGCACAAGTGGTGTCCTTGAAACAGGCATGTCATCAGGGCGGTGTGAAGAACTTCTGAGAGCGAATAGCCAGTAAGGCAGCTATGGATTGGTACAGTCTCTGGAATAACTAATTCTGGACTCATTTTCATCAGTGAAAATGACAAGAATTCTGGCATAACATATGTTGATCTAATTAGTATAAAATAAAGCTTCATCAACTGACCTGCACTACCCACACTACTGAAGGGAAAAAAAAGTAAAAAACTTCAGTAAGATTATTGACAGTTATATGAGCACCAAAACTGATCAAAGAACCCTGTTTTTATAAGAGGGAGCAAGAAGGGGGAAAACCCAGCGCTCCTTAAAGTAGAGACTCTACTTGCACATAGGAGAGCAAGAACTCTAAAAATAAAAAAAGTGAACAAATGTTGTTATGTATGTATTTAAACTGCACCTTCTGAACATAATTTGAAAATCTGGAAACTGTGAGGGTATTTAGACTTTGGAATACAGTTTAGAGAATGTGATGAAAGCTCCATCACTGGGATAATGAAATACAGAGGAGAACATTCAAAGACATAATACAGAGAAAAATCCTGCCTTGACAGACAAATTGACAAGATCAACTAATATGAGTGATTAGGCTGGAAAGATTTATTTTTATCTGCAAGTGTCAGTAAAGGTTGATTCCACCACATACGCACACAATTTTTTCACATCGATAACAACTGAAATGTATAGATAAAGTCAGAAAAATGTTGCTTGAGAACTTAGTCTGATTTAAGGATATTTACTTTGCATATTGTAACGTGATATTGACAATTTGTGTTTTAATGTTTATAAAGCTTCTACCTTTTGAATCTGAATGCCTACTGTCATTAATTATTGGCAGATATCGCTGCCCATAATTTCACAGCAACTGTGAACACTTAAAATAGAAAAAATGCTTAAAAACATAGATATTATCCATTGAAATTATAACTCAAATTCTATCAAACCTAAATATGACCCCTCCAGATTTAATGTACATGAATTTATGAAATTACAGACAGAATGGCTAAAAGGTTGTGCTAAAGTACAAATCAACAGCCCAGCATCTATTTTTCCAGAGTGTCATCTAATGGTTCAAATAAACTGGGAGCCAGGACTTGGGGTTCTTTTCCTGGCTGTGTTGCTGACTAGTGGTGTGACCAGGGACAAGTTTTTTGACATATCCTAATTTACTAATCTGTTAAATGGGGGACAAAAGCTTGTGTAATTAATAAGGTTATTTGAGGTTCAATCAGTGTTTGAGATTCTCAAAAAGATTCCTTATACAGCTAAGCTATTGAAGTGTACTCTTGCAGGAATGAAAAATTAGGGGCTTTCCTTGTTTACCAGATAGCCTGTAAATTTCAGTTTCCACTTTCCATCAGTGAATTTTACAGGTATAATATTTTGTTTCAATAATAGTCTAGCAAGTGTGTTGTGCATCTTCACATTTTTTCATTTTTTAGAAAGTCAATGTAGCAGTCAAGAATACTACGTTCCAGAGAAGAAACGTGATTTTAAAAAAAAAGTGTAAACAACATAATTACACACCCACATCATTTTCAGAAATGCTCAAAATGCATGGGTTTATACAATAACCCATTGATACAAACTCTGCTACACAGTGTTCTCTGAAAAAAGAATCTGTAGGTTATGTCTACACAGCGTTTTTTAGCTCTGATGTAGCTGCACTATAGCAAACCCCTAGTACAATCGTACAGCACTAGTGTAAATCCTAGTTTGAAATTGGTGAAAGCTGTCCCAGTGCAAGTTTACACTGGTGCAGTTTTATTACACTAGAGGTTTGTCTTGGTGCAGCTACATTTGTTGCTAACGGAAAAGATCTTAATCATATGCTTTTAAAAACAAGCTACACAATTGTTCGATAATTTTAAATTTTTTTTAATCTTTTATGATTACAGCAGATAAACAAGCAGTCAGGAGTATGGGTGTCCATGGTTTTTGAATCAGAAACCTGGGATACACATCTTTACTATATATTTAGTCTGTTCTCTGCTTCTGAAGGTGCCACACATGCTCAGCTCCTACTGACTTCAAAAGCTGACATTTTGTATCACATTGAAGAATCAAGAATATGAAACATGGGGCTAGATTTCTTCTCGCCTCGTAACATTAGCAAGCACATCACAAACGTCCTGCAAGTTTTAAAAGACCGAATTTTAAGAGTAGTACTTACGGTTGGCATAGTTTTACCAGGTCCTGGTCAGTGGTGTTTGGAGGCAGTCCTCTTATGTAAAGGTTTGTTTTACTTAATTGATCCCAACCTGAGTTGCTGCTGCTACTGCTGTTGTTATTACTGCTGATGGTGCTGGGACTAGGAGGAGCCATTGGGTGGGATGGTACAATGGACGGCTGCAAAATAAAGACAGAGCGAATTGTCAGAATGAAATACAGACTAATTGCAGAGTGAACAGAACATTTGCTAGTCTGAACATGTTAACTCTGTGCAGTTACTCGTATTCTAAATACATCCGTTTTCACCATATTTGGCATGGGATCATTAGGCGTACTCTAATACACAGAATAATAAATCTCAAACAATTTAAGTGCAAGACACTGATTCATAATACATATACCCTCTGCATGTCTTCTGGATCCCTCTTTCTGGGCTGTTCAGATCAGGACACCTCTCAGGATTAGGATGAAAATGGCCTGGGCTCCCAGAAGATGGGGGGGTGGGGGGTGGCAGCCATGATAGTGAGTCTCACGCCGGTAGACTCCATATGATCTCTTATTTTCCCCCTAATGTCTCTTTCTTTAAAGATGCCAAAAAGAGAGTGGCAAGTGAAAAAACACTTCCCCCTCATTATTTTGTCCACCAGTTAAGCCTAATATGTGATACATCAATTCCGGTCCATTAATTCCTGGTTTCACACTTTCCGTTATTCTGAAGCAAGATTTTAACATTGTGCTTGATCATATCAGTGGACCCTTTTTGTTAGGTTAATCCAGTTTTTCCTTTCTCCTTTTCATATCTTTTCCCATCAACATTTATTATAGGGTATTGTGACATCTTACAAACTGTCACACACTTATTTACAGTGAGCTCACAACTAGAGTAAATTTGTACTTCTAATGACAACAGAATTATAGAAGTAAATATTAAATTCCATAGCAAAAAATCCTTCTTTATCACTCATGTCTCTGTGTACCTTACACAGATTAATTTATCCTCATAAGTCCCCTGCATAGTAGGGAAGTATTTTTATTATGTCACTATTTTACAGACAGAGAACAAAGGTTACAGGCCAGATTTTTAAATGTATCTAAGCACCTAGGTACCAGTGGAATTTTCAGGCGTGCCTATGTGACTAATTCCTACTGATTTCAGTGTTTTTGAAATACTTCGAGAATCTCAGATAAAGAGCTCATATGAATCCAAATTATTAAAGTTTCAGTGGGAGTTAGGAACGAAGGTATGGTGAAATACCACTAGGCACCTCTCAGCATCTTTAGGCACCTAAATACTTCTTAATAATCTAGCCCTAAGTGACCTGCCTATAGTCCTACAGAAAGCAAGTGGATGAGCTGGGAACTGATTTAAGAACTCCCGAATCCTAATCCTGTGCCTAAATTGCAGCACAATATGACACAATAGAACCAGAAAGGAACTCCCTTACAAAAAAGTATGCGATATTGTAATTTAAGAACATTTTAATGCATATGCATAGACATAAGGCAGAGCTAAGGTTACATATGTAAATTCCATAAATTGCAAGGTTTACCCCCTGGTAGAGTGTGTCCACAAGGCAAAGCCCCTTTTCTGCAAAACTTCAGAGCACCACAGCTTGGGAAGGCAGCAGTAAAGAGTCACAATAGATTAGGATGGAAGAAAAGTGAACGAAAGTGAATTCTAATATAGATTTGGAGGTGGACACTTAGGACACGAGAAGAGCGAAACTATTCAGGAGTCATGGGGGGTGGGGAAAGCGAGGCACGCTGTTGTAAGCAGAGAAAAATATCAGATATAAGCACACCTTTGTAGCTAATCATAATTGTATTTCTCTCTTTTTATAAAATACCCAATTTCTTTTGAAAGATTTACATTTTGAGTTCAAGTCTTGACCCAAAGTTTTGCCCAGGCATGATTCAAAATTGGAAAGAAATTAAACCCTCCCTTTAAATTTGTAATGGAAACCCTGAGGAATTCTTAACTGTAACATCACTATATGTGCAGTTAGAGCATACTGCTTCCACTAACACAAAGCAATTTTTTTAGGGTTTTAAGCTATGCACAAAGGAATTAACTTTAGAAAATTTTCATATTGCACTAAAAGCTAGGCTTGCATAATACTATTCCCTTCCCTAAAATCGGTCTCTTTTGAAAGTTACACTAATGTGTAAGTTGACGAAAGATACAATTGTTCTGTTTAAAGTTTCATAGTCAACTGCTTTCCTCATATTACATTATACACACACAACTTCCGCTGAAATCAGTCACACTCATGCACATAAGTATGAGGCCAAAATTTGGCTCTTAGATGGCAATTATAATATGCACATATAGCAAATAGAAACTATTTTCAATGCTTTTTTGCATGTACTTTGTATATTATTTAGATCCTAAAATCTTGTTATATTATGAAGAACGTAAACACTATAACGGGGGGGGGGGCAAACTGGGCTCTTTTACAGTTAAAGTGCAGCTCGTGGAGACCCCTACATCCTCTCATCCACCCATCAGACCAAGGGTGTAGGGGGAGCTTGGGACCGCTGCCTTGCATCAGGGTGATGGAGTAGGGGCTTCTGCCCAGCAGGGAGGGAGGTCTCAGGGCTTCAGCCCTGCAGGGCATGCCTCTTGGGGCTTCAGCAGGAGTAGGGCTGAAGCTCCGAGTCCAGGCAGATACCTCCTGTGGGGCTGAAGCCTCATCAGGTGTGTCCCAGCTCTCAAAATTCAGAAGATTGTTGCATGAAGCTCAGAGGGTCAGTAAGTTTGGCCACCACTGCACTATAAACTGGTTTGTGTGGAGGAGGGGGGCGGCGGGGGGGGGGGGAACGACACCTCACTTACTAGTTTGTGGCAAGTGGAGAGAGAGTTTTTCCTCGTGAGTGCAGGGGGAAGTCCCAAGACACATATTTATGAGGAATTTATGCTTTTTCTTAAATATGAAATTGCTTCTGGTCCTAGTGGTTATATTCAAATAGGAAGTGAATGTAAGTCTATGCAATGTTGTGTTCCTAAAGCTACAGACAGCTTTCAGTGGCTGCCAGTTTCTTCCAACTTTACCCACCTCAAAATGCTTTACAATTACAGCTGTTCAAAAGAAAGAGTGACTCAGAAACACACAATCACTGGATTAAACGGCCAGTGACATCTTAAAACCATACACTGTAAGCAAATTTCTTTACCTATTTTATCAGTAACGCTGTTATACTAATGAAATAATCGAAAAAGTAAAATTCATTTGCTACTATTTACACTCTTTATTTACTTCTTATACTACTCTGAGCATGTACAATGAGAAATCAATTATGCTAGTTTCACTTTTGTTTGTTGCTAGTTTTACTTTCAAATTCTTATTGTTGCATAGCTTAGGTTTGACACACTGTTGGGAAATGTGTTTGCTTAATAGCAGATTTTATTAACATTAACTGCAAATGTTTCGATTGGTTTTAGGTTTTATAAAAGCTTATTTTACAAAACAAATTCTGCTCCAAATTAAAATGGAGTCTCTTTAAGAGCAGCAGTTGATCTAGTGATATGAACTTAAACTTCTGGCAATGTGATTTATAAACTGGAATCTACAAGGCAACACATTAATTCCTAATGTTCCTACAGGAACATTTTCCTATTGAAATGAATTACAGGATCTTAAAATTAAAGCTAAATCAGCGTAAATGATTAATAAAGCTGAAGAATAGATGGCCTCTGCTGTGTAGTAACAATATCTCTTTTCATTATAAATGTCATCCCCAGTCCACATTGGTTTACCATTTCCTTCCTACTACTCATTCCCAGAACTAATCAGCTATTAGACTTTTCCCCAGGAGTTTCCTCTATATCCCTTTCAGCACACACTGACTCACCTTCTACGTAAAATAGGTCACTCTATTGCTATACCGTGCCTCCCTGTTTCATTGGTGAGAATCTTCAAAGCCCTCAGAGCCTCACTCAGAGACCCTACTGCTAATCCTTCACAATCTCGTCCTGAGAGCAGTGATCAATGGAAAAGTTACAGGTAACGGTCACTAAGGTGAAATTTTCAAGGGCTGAGCATTCCCAGTGGAAGGCCCTCATCTGAGGAAGGCAAAGCCTTTGCTCCTCTTATGTGATTGTGAAAGGTCATTCTTTTTGACACAGGCAGTCCCTTTGTAACAGCAGAATTGCCTGTCAGCTTTTCCTCTGGATATAAAAAACAAACAACAGGAATAATCAGAGAATCTTAGAAGTGTAGGACCGTAAGGGACCTCGAGATCTTCTAGTCCAGTTCCCTGCACTCAAGACAGGACTAAATATTATCTAGACCATCTGTGATTGGTGTTTGTCTAACCTGCTCTTAAAAACCTCCAATGATGGGAGATTCCATAACCACCCTAGGTAAATGTACTGCAGTGCTTAACCACCCAAACAGTTAAGAAGTTTTTCCTAATGTCCAACCTAAACCTCCCTTGCTGCAAGTTAAGCCCATTGCTTCTTGTCCTATTCTCAGAGGTTAACAAGAAAATTTTTTCTCTCTCCTCCTTTTAAACAACCTTATAACCATATGTAATCCCGAATAAGAAAGCAGCACAAAGTGATGGGAGTGTATGGTCTTTAGGACTGAACCATTATTTCTTTAATTTCATATACTAGATACTACAGTGTTGGGTTCATTAGAAATGTATACATAAACTCATCTGTATTTGAGAACTTGGGTCACAGTCATGATCATTTCAGACAAGGAGAAGTGGACTCCTTTCACAATCAAAGGGAAAGGTTGCTGTTTGGTGCTTCAAGATACTCCTTTGACCCAGGAGTCCAGCAGACCACCCTTTAGTACTCCCAGTCTCTAACTGCCCTGGGAAATTCAAACAAGGGGACTTGAAGCTGAATATCTCGCATGCTGACACAGAATGCTACTCCTGTCCCAGCCATCTATAGCTCTCTAATTTAATTCAGACTATAAAAGCATGTTTATGGAGTTGAATATCGTGCATTTAATTATATTTTACTGTTTAATTGATATGCTCCATGTAGGGTGGAGGGGGGAGAAGATTACATGCACAAAGATGCCTTGGACTGAGGGAAAGGGAACAGGTCCTGTCCAGTGAAGTACTAAGTTATTATCTTTTACTCAAAAGCAAATCAATGAGCTAACAAGAGGAGGTTGGAAATAGGATGCATGTTCTGTGCTAAAAATAAATGGCAAAGAGAAATTAGTCTGACTGCTCTCTGATGAAGACAGTAGACTTCTCCACTTCCTTTTTATCAGTAAACACTGAACCCGGGCCATTGCATTCCAGTGTGCTCCTTATCCCAACAAACTGATGTCTGTAGTGAGGATTTCTCTGGGAGAGTCCCACAGGCTTCCCTTTAATTAAATTTCAATCTTTCAACCACCCTCTCTGATGCAGTATGACAGATTGAGCAAAGGTGGTGATTTTGAAAGTCTTTGGAGTCCAACTTCCCCTGAGGAAAAAGAATATCCAATGGATGACACAGACGGACCTGCTGTTGCAGTTTGCATCTACTGTACTCAGGCAGGCTCTCTGGCCCTCCCTGTACTTTGTCAGCTCTCCGACACAGAGTCGGAAAACTAGCTGCTTTCTAAGCACTTCCAGTACCCAACTCAATAGAGGGAGTTTTAGGGAGCTGGGTCCTCTGGACCCTCTCCAGTTGAGAAAGTCCTCAGGCTTACTTGGCCCCTTCCATACCCACAACCTATCAACCTCCTAAACTCTTGTGGGGAGTGGAAGGACCCTGCAGCGGAGGGGAGATTGGTACCTGCTCAATATGTGAGGCCTACACATCTTCCTAGGTCTCTCTGACTTACTCCATTCTCCCCTTTCACATAGGGCTATGGGCCTGACATCTGGGCGACTCACAGTGCCAAAGAGATCACTGCAAACCAGTATGTCTGGAAATCTCCATGGATATTCAAAGCCTTCTCCATTATTTCCTTTTTTCAGACCTTTCTCATCTGGCAAAGGTACTGATGCTCCAGAGGCTGGAAACAGAAACAAGTGCATTCTGAGAGCAGGCAAGTCCCTTCCATGCAGAGGACAACATCACACAAAAGCTCTGCATTATTAAATACTACTAAACTAGGTGCGGGGAGCAGCGCAAGCAGCAAGAGGCAAAGGGAGCCATTCACAGTTGGGCTGCTTTGAAAGCATCTCTAAAGTTTCAATGGAAGCAAAAGAATAAGACTTTCTTCCTTTGAGGACCTTACTCTTGGATCTGCTTGTTCTCTCCAAGCAGTGTTTCTGAAAGCTTCACTGACTGGCTCTTCCATCAGTGCCAGTGGAGGCGCACACTCCTGCCTCTTGGACCCAGGACTACCAACACTAAACCATATAAGCTATCGCTAGAAGAGAGCAGGAAGAGGAAAAAACAGCTAAGCTAATTCTCCTGCTCCTTTGCACAAGCCATCAGTGACTTCCTGCAACAACTCTCCTGCTCATGGCTGGTGACAGCCTTTTCCTCACCCATCCTTTCTTCCTCTCAGCTCTGCCTCTCAACTTTCTGGAGGAGGCTCTGAAGTTTCTGCTGTCTATATCAGAACAGCAACTTGCACAAGCCAGGCAACTAAGGCATGACAGGGCAATTTAAATCTAAAACTAAACTAAATTTACACTCAAAGTTAATTCACATTTTACTCTCTAGAGCCTCAGTGGGCTTCTTGGTGAGATCCGTGAATGCAGCATTACCACAGGTAATCTAGGGGAGTTAATCAGGAGGAAACCAGAGAAGGTTAAGAAACTCAGGTGCCTGAAGGAAGATGAGAGCTTTCTGCTGGGAACTGTGAGCTGCTGGGACAGATATCTGCATGCTTTTGTGGTCAACTCTTCATTGAGTAGGAAGATATGGAGCACTTGTTGCTAAGTTTTAGCCCAGGCAAAAAGGAATCAAGCTGTGATTACAGCAAAAAACCAACCAGAAGCTCTTTGGAACACTTTTATTTAATTAAATATTAATAAGTTTATACAGGAGCTATAAGCTAGGAGCACAATATTGAATGCAAATAATAAAGCATGAGCTTTACTTTATACAACAAGCTGGAGAATGTATTCCATTTTTTGGTGTAAATTAGAATCAGGAAATGCAATATTACAATGTTCTCCATCACTGGAAGTTTTAAAATAAAAGACTGGGTGTTTTTCTGAAAGATACGTTCTACTTCTAACGGGAACTTCAGGGAAGTCCCAATGGCCTGCAATATGCAAGAGGTCAAATTAAAATGATACAATGGTCCCTTCTGGCTTATCCTCTGAGATTGTCCTCCACAACTCCCTTGTATGTGCTTCTGATGCATCAGCCCAGAATGTAGATGACAAAAAAAATCAGTCTATATAAAATACAGTTTCAGGCATTTAATCTACCGCATGGAAAATTATCCAAAACTCCAATGCATAAAAACAACATCCAGCTAGATCAGAGCGGGCATGTTCAGAATTTTCTTATAGTTTCACTTCTCTGCAAGTCAGCAAGTATCTTATTGTTGTGAAACACCCTTTATGAAACTCATGCTCTCCTGACAGACATTAAGATATCCATTAAATACTGTTTTCAAAACTTCAGATCTCCCTAACCACACAGACACCAAAGTTATCTTAAGAAAACAGTGCAGCTCAGCTTTCATTGGGGGCATTAACTATCTCATTTGGAGGGTGCAAAAACACAGGCACCCCTGGTATTCAACTGCAAGCTTCAGTATTAGGCCTCGATGAGTTAACCTATGGTACCAGTTGAGTAGGTACAGTATGAATCCACACACTGCTCTTACCTTCTCAGGGTGCTAGGCACCATTTTGCTTTGAAGTCTGCTGTTTGCCCCAGCTACACATCTACGTATGTCTCAACAGGCCAAAAAGACCTATATTCCAGTAAACAGCGTTTAGGATTATGGGAACCTTTTTGATATAAGAGCACTGTACTGAGATTTAGACACCATAAACTCACTTAAATTTATTCAGAGACCTGCCTAATGCCTTTTTGTTTTGAATAATGGTACAGTATAAAATAGTAGACTAGTAAATTTTCCCCCAAAAAACCTATTTTTAGAAGAAAAATGGCTTTTTTGTCAAAACAAACATTTCTGCAGCAGAAGTCCTTTTAATAAACCTCTTCCTTCCCCCTTTCCCTCTTCCTTCCCCCTTTCCCTCTCCCCACCCCCCTAAAAAAAACAACAAAACCCTTTGGTTTTCAGCTGTTGAAAACCTGAAAATTTTTAAAGATGAATTCTGACAAAAAATGAAACCTTTCTCCATTTTCATCTAAAGTTTTCAAGAGATCAGAAATGCTTCCCAAATAGCTCTAGTAAATAGTCTCTCTTTCCTACCCCAACTCCACAGAGTCAGGGGTTCCATAGGGAACACTGATGAACACTAGAAATGTTGATTTCAGCTTGTTTGATACTTGCACTGAATATCACACGTAACGGGCTGTGAAATACCCTCGCATGATGCTGCTAATAAACACATTTTACCAATTAATGCTATATTTCTGTTTCAAATTCTATATCCTGTTAAAATACAAACTAAAAATATTTAAATATCAAATTATAAAAATGTTAATCATTAGATAATGCAAGATTAAGTATTTTTTCAACAACTGGGATTTTTTTTATTTAAACTAAAATGTTGTGTTCCTGTTCATTTTGCAATATCCTGCCATTCCCCTCTTCCCTTTAGACAGTAATTACAGGACACAAATGTTAAGCCATGAAAGATATCTGTCGGAAGAAGCATCTGCTTTTTTGGCAAACTCCATAGCATTGGTATCACTGGAACTGTTGCTAGATTGTTTGTCACAGTGTTAGACCACAGATGCGTTTTCTGGCTGACATGAGAGCTGGCATGTCATTTTCTATTTATTCTATATATTTTATATATATATAATTTTAAACACTGAAGAACTTGTGCACGTCTGTGTATACGGGAATCAAGTCCTATTAAAAACACATTGTACATGACTAAGTCTGCTGTGTCTGCTGCTTGTTACACTTAGCATAACTGTCTCACTGTTACTATGTGCACACACCATCCCAATCTTAAAATTAGAATGTAATCTCTTTGGGTAAGGACCAACTTTTTGTTATGTATGTGTCCTGTACTTAACACATAGCTCCCCTGCCCCTTCCTCATTCCTGAGCAAAGCCTTGAGGCACTACAAATAATTATTACATGATGGTTTAAAAGGAGGTGGCACATTGCTATGGATGTCTCACTCTACACAACTCATTTGGATACTGTCTACAAATTCAGCATTAATTCCATATGCTTTCTGTTGCTCGATCATGCAGCTTTGTATTTAAGCTTCATAAATACAATCTTACACATGGCAAGTCACAGTCGCTCTAAAATCAGTACTTACGTCATTCACTTAATTTACATTATGTGTAATTCTGGATATATTTCCCAACAGCACGTGGTTCTAGCTATTTCCAGCATTTACAAGAGCTATGTTGGCATGGCCCCTTCACATAAATGCAGTGTATACCTACTGTAGGAGCTTTTCTTATCTCTATAGGAATACCACCTCCCTAGCTACACGGACAGAAGCATTCTTCCAGCAGCTTAGCGGTGTCTACACTGGGAATTTTGTTGGCATAGCTGTGTCTGTCAGGAGTATGTTTTTTTTGTTTTTTCCTCCAGATCCTTGACCAACATAGCTAGGCCAATATAAGGTATTAGTGTAGATCAAGCCTCAGAGACTGAATAAGACCTAGAGACTAATTACTGCACAGCTGCTAACAAGCAATGTCAAATATTGGGTGACTACTATGTTTGTGAGCAGAGTATTTAAAGTTATTACCATTTGTAAGAGGCCAATGGGACACCTAATATTCCACCCTGTTCTGGTGCCAGAATCACCCCATATCAAGACTGAGTAGTCTGGTCTCAACCGCGGGGGGACATGCAGGGGAAACATTTCCTCACCCCAAGCCACTGAGTGGCAATGGAGCTGTTCTAAAGTCACTGCTGCAACCTCCGCAGATGCTACAACCTCCATCCTCAGTGTGTTCAATGGGTGCATCAACTCTCCATATATTGTATAGCAGTGGATATACCAGCCCTACTCCTGCTTTTGCCTGGCTTGCCCCTTCCCCCTGTACGGAAACACGGCGAGAGCCTATGTGCAACTGGGCTCCCAAATCTGATCTTCACCTAACAGAGCTGCACTGATTCCTCTGTGGAAGAGGAGGAGGAACCAACTGTTGGGTGTTTCAGAGGAAAGAATGAAAAACACACAAAGAACCTAGCTATGCGAGTTTGTATCACAGAGGTTGGAAGTTAGGGAGGGGATGTTCTTTTTGTCCCCATCTGAATACATATTATTTAGCACTAGGCTAGATTATACACTGAAGTACAGATCAGCTTTGTAATTTATTCTGTTTAGCATAATAGCAAATATTATTCCTTGTTGAGGCATCTAGTCTATTTTGAAATCTCAGAATCTGTCTATCCTGGGGATATTCATATCACTGTAGGCCCACTTCTCTTCTGGAGACGTGGTGCACCAACATAACACAAGGCTTGCAGCAGTATGGCTTACTCTGGTTGGTGTGGGGCCCTCTACCATAGAGCCTGAATCTCTGTTGCTCTGCACTTTATGCTGTCATTTACACCCATGCAAGGAGAGCTAACTGGGTGCACAATGCTACCAAATCAGAAAGACAGTATCCTACATGACCTTGCACTACAGTGAATGACCACACAAGGTGCGGACAATAGAGAATCATGCACTGGGTTCTCACTGTGAAGCTACACAAGTACAAATATTTCCTTGTTATATTTTTGCTGTGGCAGTAAGTTGTGCAGATGATGTTGAGCAAATGGTTCTATAATCAGTTTTGAATTGCTTGCTTTTTAATTTCAACAAGCATTCATTTGCCTCTGTATTATGCAACATGATAAAAATACAACTGCTACCATTTATTATAGGAATAAGTCACAATAGGATGTACATTATTTTATTAAGAGGCTACTGGTGCATGGCTCAAATTCATCTACCTGAGAAGTGCACCAATAGCCTACTAATGCATACCCAGGAGTGCATAATTGCTAGCAAAGTTTAGCTTGCTCATTTTTTTTTAAGAACTGTTTTGATTAATGTTTACGTATACCTACGCTTCCACCATGAAAAGTAGCTCCTCACTAAGAGAAAGTAGTAGGGAAAAGGCTACACGTGGAATTTCGCTACAGTTTTGAGTAAGCAGGTAGATAGATAGATATTAATTTTGCAAATACTCTTCTCTTTGTAAGGACCTAACTATTTATTTAGTCAGACCCTTTCTCCTAACTCCCTTTTCCCAGCTCAGCTGACCAAGCAACTGTAGTTTGTGTCCTAGGAGTAAATTCAATTCACTTTCTTTTATGAAAACTATTTTGTAACAGCAAATAGCTTCCAGCTTAGCCTTTACACTTGAAGAGGAGATAAAAGTGGATGAAAGGGCAACAAACTGCTGTTGAAATGGTAGTTTGGGCCTTCAGTAGAAAGGGATGGAACTTCAAATGTGTCACTATTTTCTCCTTCAGCCCCTTCACACTTACCACCCTTTTCCATACCATATACTCCCCCAATCAATGTTGCCCCAGTCATCCATCTCATATAATGGGTGCAGACATTTGAGAGACCAGGTCCCAGCTGTGCATCACTGGGACCAGGTGTATGCCTGATATCATCAGAAGAGACCAGCCAGCCATATTTGAAAACTATATGCTGGTACTGCATATCCCTGATCCTTCTATGTATCTCCTTTCCAAACGTTATAAGTATACAGAACGAAATGGGGCTGTTTCAAGCATGTTTTCCATAAACGATCAGTAGCTCTTTAAGGATGGATTAAAGAACTCAGATTGCTAGACTTTTCTCTAACAATTTAAAAACCAAACCACGTTTAAGGTTGTTAAGATTTAAAACAAACAAAACACAACACACCACCACTAGTGGTGTAGTTTAAATACACTTCATAGATCCGATTCTCCATTATCTTCCATCTTGTATAGTCATTTACATCCGTATAAAGTGAGCACAAAATAGGTATACAATACTGTCAAATCAGTTTTACATCTGGTTTTCACACGTGTAAATGACTACACAGGTTGACAGACAATAGAGAATAAATCCCAGGTATGGCAGTAAGAGTACAGTAAATGTACTGTCCTGGTAAATATTTTAAAATGCAAGGAAGATAAGGTATACTGCTTGCTCCCATCAAAAAAAGGGTCATTTTTGCTGTAGATCAGGCTGAACTTTAGTGATATCGAGTTTGCAGTTCTCCATGTGAAGAAGAACATAGCATCCAGGAAAGCAAATTTCCTCCACAGGAAGAGACACAAACTGAAGAGAGACAAATAGAATATAAGCCTCTGAATATTATTATAACACCATGTAACGTTTGCTGGTTTCCATTTTGGACGGGGAGGGGTGGGAAGAGAGTGAGTTAGGGATGTGGAACTGACCTCGCAGAATGCCCTGAAGCTTCCTACTTAAGGACTAGATTCTCCTTTGGTGCAAATCAGCCTAGCGCCATTTACTTCACTAGTGCTGATTTATACTAGTTGAAAACATGACCCTGGAGCTTTTCGCAAATATCAGTAATGTACAATACCTATGGTTTGGAAAAGGCTAGTTAAGCTTTAGAAGTGTATTAAAATGAATACAAATTTGCAAGACAGCAACAACATGTGAGTTAGCTTCTATACCAAAGACTGAGGAATAAGTACCGCTTTGACTTACCTACTGATTTCTCGATTTCATTGTGACTGTATGCAGTGTAAATAAGGCCATGTGTAAAATTTTCAAAAGTTCCTAAGTGCCTTAGAAACCTAAGTCCCATTTTTCAAAATTGACTCAGGCACTTGGAACCTAAGTCTTACTGCAAGACAATGGGACTTAAGAGTGTAAGCATCTAAGTTACTTTTAAAAATCAGACTTCGGTGCTCTTGAAAAAAAATGTACTCATTGTCTATAACAGTGGTGGACAACCTGCAGGCCATTTGCTTAATCTGATGGCAGGTTGAGAGATAGTTTGTTTACACTGATTGTCCGCAGGGACGGCTGTTCACAGCTTCCAGCATGTCCCTGCAGCCCACATCAATTCCCACAGCTCCTATTGGCTGGGAATGGCAAACTGCGGCCAATGGGAGCTGCAGGTGGCCATGCCTGTGGATGGTCAGTGTAAACAAATTGTCTTGCGGCCTGCCAGTGGATTACCCTGACAGGTTGCGTACTGGTCTATAGGGGGGCTTTTAGCACTGGGGTAGCTGCACCAATGCAAACCCTTGGTATAGATATATGGCATCAGAGTAAGCAATGACCTACAGCTTATGCAGATGTAAGTTGCACAGGTGCAAATCAAGCTAGCAGTCTATACAAGGAATTTGCTCTAGTGCAGACAAGGTCTTACAAAAGTGCTCTCACTGAACACAATACATTGTTCAGGATACCTCAGAAGGACAGCCAAAGTGAATTCTGTTTAAGCCTAGAGGTGTGGGAGAGAGAAGAGAACTTATCTCCGTAGTTTCAAAGGAGAGAACATGATTTAGAAGTACAATTCCCTAATGTCTAGGCTGGGAAATCTGGCTAGATAGCAATGAGGAACAGGAAAGGTGTGCTTCTCTGGGTTGCTTTCCCTTTTTAATAAGGAATATGTGCATGAGGCCAACATCTTTCCTTTTTTGAGATCTATCTATCATAGCTGCTCAATCCTCTACTGAAGTTACGGTGTTCACTTGTAAGATGTTACAATAACCCCTTCTGCATTGAAACTCCTGGATTCGGGATGGGGGAAGGGGATACTTTAGGTTACACTGAACAATAACACATTTTCCTGAAAACAGGTATTATACAAAGGGTGAAGAAAATGATAAATTAAATGGTCTTACAAAGATTTCTATGAAAGGGATAGTCAATTTAAAAAATAGGAATTAAAAATCCCACACATTTTTGTCTGAAAAGGTCTAATACCCACTGGTATTTTTAACTCCCAAGATTTCTGGAACTGAAAGAGGTTATAAGGGAACATATTCTTTTAATTTTTCCACTTTGTTTGCTTTGTGCATTTGGCAGCACTTTGTGTACCTAATCACTGAAATACTCTGTGTAGCCAGACAATTTCTCTTCGTGAGTATGACAGGGGAGAGACAAAACATTTTTAAAAACAGTAAAATGTGACTGTAAAACAAAACTGGCAGGGGGATATAGGGGCAGGTGTAATACCTGAAACTACTTTAAACACTATTAAAAAAAAAAGTGTATACCTTATGTTGAGAGTTCCCCTTTAAGTATCAGCAAGTCCTACTTTCAATAAACAGATCCCATATTTGTGGCTGGTAACACCATTTTTATGTGCAGGTCAGGTGACCAGCGTTCTTTATTTCCATATCTACATGACAGTCTTGAATTCACATCCTAATTCATGTCCTGGTAGAATGGTAACCTACCCAAACTCCTGTTAAATCCAATAGCTGTTGGATCAGAAGGTGGCTTTATTTTTATTTAATGTTAGTTAGCTCAAGGACACTGGTATATGACTGACTACCTACAGTGGCCTACCAGAGCAGTTAGGCTCCTGATATCAGCAAAAACCCTTATGGTCTGATATTCAAAGCTGCTAAGCATCTACAACTCCAAATGACTTCAACAGAATTTGTGGGTTCTCAACACTTTTGAAAAATCAAGTCATTGGTGACTACCAGCTGAAAAGCATACGGCAAAGCATAGTCAGGGGGCTTACTCTCCCTTGCACTACATCAGTAAGAATAAAATTGATGGTCAGGGTCCACAGTTTTGAAGCAGCATTTCCATTCATCAAGATAATTTACTGAAATCATTATAGAAGTGGTAAGGATACTGTGAAATGCAATCAATCTGCATGTGCACAACCTTTTAAAACCTTTTGGTAATTTTCACATCTTCAAGTCATCAGTGTACACCGCAGAACATATTAAGCACAATGACAAACTTTCTAAAGTCACCAATATAAAATGTAATATGCCAGCTTTTACTCAATGCAAAACACAGGGGGATACACTCACCTAAAATGGACATAAAAACCAACAATATTTTACAAAACAGAACCAAAACAAAAGAACATTCCCAGTCTACTTTTACACTTGTCAAGCTCTACACATAGAACAAGTTAAAAAGCACTGGTTGTCACAGTGTGGTTGTTCAGAGGACACTACTAATGCCCCAAAGATGACACCTCTCCTGTAACTTCTGGTGGGGGTTCCCCAATAGGTTTAAACTAGTGCAATAGGAATGGACTTATGTCTAGGTCCAAGGAGGTTTTGAAGAAGGAGATGGAGTTGTTGCAATGTCCTGGGCAAAGGATATTGAGAAAAAACAAAAAATCAGATCCTGATAAGGCTGTGGGATGGAAAGTGGACTTGTAGGTAAGAGGGATCAGAAAGGAGCTTTAGGCTTTGAACATCAGGAGTTAACAGTTCCTGGGTCTGGTACAAGAGCTGTTGTAATGTCAAAAACTGTTAATACAATTGGCCACATTCTGAGGTCTGGCCAAATCGTGCTTAGTGCATGCCTCAAGGTGGAAAACAAAGATGACTTTACATCACCAGTAGGCCCCTCAATTCTAGGGCCAGCAGAGATCTGATTAAGCCTCCAGTGCAATTTTCACCGTACTGTCAACGGCCATTCTAGTAGCAGAAAATCACTTGGCACTCTTTCCCCAGCTGAGCACCTTATCCCAGCAGCTTCAAAGTGGGGTGGCACAGAGCCAGCATAGGCATGCTAAGGGAACCCCAACCTGGCCTGTTAAGCCAGCTGTATGTCCCCTTTATGCAGCTAGAGTGGCACAAAGGATTCTTGGCAATCTTAGAATCAGACCCATTTTAGGGACACAACAGTGCAAAAGATTCTTAGTGACCTTAAAAATCAAGCTCATTATAGGAAACAGACTTTAAACTGACATGTATACACTAATTTAAAGGTAGCAAATACATTTGATATTCGTGTGTCCCAAACAGACCCACAGTTGAATTGTACCAAATGTTTTTCTTGTGGCTGATCATCATGAGTCGAAGGGAAAAATGCACACACGGCATGAACATATCAACATACATGAACCCATGAAAGTACCACATGTGGCAACATTGACTTGTTTGAAAAAAATAGCATAAAAATAAAGCTGCAACACAGGGAAAAGATTAAATTTGAATTTAAAAAACATTTGTTTAAAAATAATACTTGTAAATCCACATCAAAAAATGATTATATGTGGAGGTATTTTTAGCAAGAGCTTGACCCTAATCAGAATCAACTAACATCAGAATAATTTCCTTTATAAGTGACATCTTCCATTCGGAAGTTCTCCCTGTCACATTACAATTGTGTTTTACTCTACACTTCCTGTTATATTTGATATTAGAAGTTACGGCAATTATACAGTGATAGTAGAGGTGGCACATCCATTCTAAACCCCTAACGCAGTATGTTTCATCCGGTGGTACATATACTTAGAGGTCTTCCAGGGGGTACCCAATTCGTCTAGATCAGTGTTTCTCGACCCAGTTTTTGCAGCCTCAAGAGTGGTCATGGGACGGGTTTATGGGTTTTTGAAATGGGGAGCTGGCATTAGGAGGTGGTAAGCAGGGTAACTGCCCCATGTCATAGCTGAAGTGAAGTTACATGTTTCAGCCCCAGGAGGCAGAGCTCAGGCTTCAGACAAGGGTCACAAGTGCAAAATAGGCTCAGTCTCACATTGAAATGCAAGTACAATACCTATATTCCAAGGGATAGATTTCATAATTATATGCTAAAATTAGAAAGTAAGCAATTTTTCAGTAATAGTGTGTGCTGTGACACGTTTGTATTTTTATGTCTGATTCTATAAGCAGGTAGTTTTTAAGTGAGGTGAAACTGGGGGTAGTCAGCACAAGTCAGACTCCTGAAAGAGGCACAGTCGTCCAGAAAGGCTAAGAACCACTGCCTTAACTTATTCCCAACAATTTGCCTTTGGGGCTGAAACTTCATTTTTTGCCTGAGCCCAGATATATATATATTTAAAGCAGTGATGATGAAACAGACATTTTTTAGTTATCGGAGTATAAAAATGGTTTAAAGTTATTAGGAACATTGTTCAGATGTTTGGAGCTCAAAATAACAAACTGCCTTGTCTTAAAATTAAGTGTTGGCATACACTTAGTCCAGAATTATTAACTTATCCTTCACATGAACAAATCTGGATCTGAAATAAAATTACGAGCGTTCAACAAGAGCAGGACACTTCTCTTCAGTGCATGCTCAAGTCAATAAGTAGCACCCAAAATGCTGCAGGGATGGATGTGTGATAGTACAATCAATCATTTTCATAGCCATTGCTGAGCACGGTCTACGTCAAAAGTAGAAGAACAACAAAGTTAGATCTGAAAACCTTTCCAAGTATTATTTAATGTACGTAAAGCACTAGAGGGTCAAGATCCTCAGTTGGTGTAAACTGATGTAGCTCTACTTAAGTTAATGGAGCTATACTGATTTACGCTAGATGTGGGTCTGGTCCTATTAGTGCTAAATACTGATACCAGAATACAATTATTATACAGCTCCACTATAATCACAGAGTGCCACAACAGCAACCACTGTACTAACACATGTGCAGACAGTTGGCCAGGATACTATCACTATTGCTGGCATCACAGCTGGTGCACATGAGCCCAGCACCTGCCTAAAACAGTGTTCTGTTTGGGGTGGGAGTACACTTCACTCCATCTCTACTTCTCCCTCCCTGCCTTGGCACCAGCCTCCTGTCAAACACATGCAAAAAACCCAAAACTGCTCGGAGTGGCCACTGAGCCTGCCTCAGCTGTATTTTTACCTGTGGTGCTCTGTTCCTTGATACATTAGCACTGCTTAGAAATCCTGTCCCTAAACAGGGCAGGAAGTCATTGATGGGGCCCTGGATTGTAGAGGAAAATTCAAGAATGTATTTGTCAAATATAGTAAAGGGGATCTGCTTGCAGATAATCCATGATAGATGCTAAATGGCAATTATTCAGTCAGCTGTAGTCACATTATTATAGTCACTTCCAGTGTATGTAAACTCTAAACTCGGTCCTGGAATACCAGATAAGAACTGCTCAACTTCATTTTCCTATAGCAATAATCCTATCTTTTCAGTATGTCAACCTGTGTAACTGCTGAATGCTTAATGTTTATAACCAACTTTAATAATAATTTACAAGTGCATCCCAAATAAGTAAATGATTATGGAGCCACATCACCTTGAAACTGAAAGATTAGGAGATGGATCCATAAGAGGATAAACTGTGAGTTTGAGCATCTCTGATTTCACTGGTTTCATAAGCTATGTAACGTTGGGCCCATTCAGTATTTGGAAAGGCGACATCAAGGGGGAAAAGGAGTTAATGAAACATATAGGTTCGTAAGTTTTAATGCCTTTGTGATCACATAGTTAGACCTCCTGCATAATAGTAGGTGAAATCCTAGAGTCTGTAACTCCTGCATTAAGACCAACAATTTGTGACTGAATTAAGTATATTTCATACACAAAAAACTTTTGCTTACTAGACTGAAATAGGACTCCTGCTGAAAGAAACATACTTTCTCCTTTAACTAAATAAGCAAACTACAGACTTGGGTACTGGTGTCACCAGTCCAGTTTCTTACTGGAACAGATTTATTATAAACAACTATTATCCTAATTTGGGGGCAAATCCCAATTACTTTACTAACACGAGTATTCCCCTGGACGTCAATGAGACTACTCCTGTATGTACGGCAGGCAGTATTTGAACACTGAATTTAGTCACTTGGATTCTGAACTGTGCACATGAAGCTTTATGACTAATTTATTCTTGCAACAATGCACACATATATACTTATGGCTGCGATTACACTTGGACGCTGAACCAATTAATTTAAAAAACTTTCAGGGTGTGGGGAAGAGTCTTTGTAGAGCTAATAATTCCAGGTTATTCTAGATGGGAGGTGTCATCCCCTCACCCCCAAATTTTTTCGGGGGGGGGGGGAGAGAGGGGAAGGAGGAGAGAGGGCTGGGGCATAGTTGGCTGAATGGAATATCTTCAAACCATTCCTACTCATTTTACAGGCTCAAATACTCAGATAAAATGAGTGCATTTAGAAAACATATATTAGTACTGAAATACACTATATATAACATATATCTTTATAAAAGCAACAATGTTAATAAAGGGCTACATTAGAACTGAGATCACACAAGGTCAGGAACTTTGAAAGAGTGGAGTCCACAGCAAGAAGAGGTTACTCAGTTTGTGCAGTAACTGTAGTTCTTCGAGGTGTGTCCCCCTATGGGTGTGCCATCTCAGGCACACATGCAACTTGAGCCCTGTATCAGAGATTTTTCCACTAGCAGTGCCCGTTCGACCCACACATGATGTACGAGTGAACTGCTCTCAGTTCCTTCTCCAGCTAAGTGTCTCCACAGAATGCAGTCCAAAGCAGAGGGGAAGGAGAGTGGGTTGTGGAGCACCCATAGGGGGACATACCTTGAAGAACTGCAGTTACTGCACATGGTGAGTAACTCCTCTACTTCTCTGAGTAGTGTCCCTATGGGTTGTCCACTTCAGGTGATTTCTAAGCAGTTTCTCCAGAGAGAGAAGTGGTCTCTGAGAAAAGGCTACAATTGTCAAACTGGAGGTCCTCAATGGCATTCTGTACTGCTCTCAGAAACCCCAGGAGATGGAGCTATGATGCCCTGCGCATAACTACTGCCAGGGAAATGGACCTGGCGGCAGTGTCTGCAGCATCCACGGATGCCTGAAGAGCCGTCCTGGCCAATAATTAGCCCTCTGAAATGATGGACTGGAATTGCCCCCTCTGTTCCTGTGCCACATGTTCAATAAAGGCTGTCAATCTATTCTACTTTGTGAAACTGAATTTGGCCATTACCGCTTGATAATTTGCAATTGTGCACTGCAGAATTAGGTAGATGGTGAGAAGACAAGAAATCTGAGTCCTTAGGGGGAAACGTAATACTTTTTAATCTACCCCTTTGCACACTGATGGAATAGTAGCAGGTGTTTGCCACACAGTTTTACCTGGATCCAGGATTGCCTTGCTGATGGACATGCCACCCTTAAGTGTGTTGTTGACTGTAGGACAGCCAACATTTCATGTTGTGAATCCCTGACCTCTTCCAGTAGAATTTGAAGAGAGTGACAGCTATCCTCTTTATGAGGTCTTGCACTGGCTGAAAATTGTTGGCTATGGACGGTGGTGGAGGCACAACTGCTTTTTTCTGAGGCAGCTGGTTGTGAAGGAGAGGACTGAAAAACCCTAGTGTCCCTTTGAGATGGTACCAGTGGTCTGGAGAATTGCTGTTGGTAAGCAGTTAAAGGATCCCAGTTTGGCTGTGAGGGGAGGAGGGAAGAGGCATACAGGAGAGGAGGTGGCATGCAGGGTTGGTTCTACCATCCTTGATGATGGTCATTATCTTTTCTGTAACTGTCAACGAATGGGTTCCTGACAGCACATGTTGGGGAACCCTGGACTGAAATAGAAAAGACTGATTGGAAGTCCCCTTCATCATCCTCATCCAGTGAAAGAGCCCCCAGAGAAAAGGATGAAGAATCCTGCAGAACAGGGGACAGTAGCAGGCTGGAAATTGAGGTCTTGCTACCAAGAGATGCTTCATACCCATGAGGAGCAGGGATTCAGGCTCATCTGATATGGACGGGTTCCTTGTGCATCAACACTCTTACGGTACTGAGTAGGGAATTGGTACTGACACGGCAGAAGAAACGCAGTGGCTGAAGCTGATGATACCGTCAATGGCAGATGTGATGATGTAAGTCCCCACCCCACCCCCATACACACACACTGCCCCGCGATGGTGTCTGGCACCACTGCTTGCTCTGTACTGAGGGTATCAAATTGGTAGGTGCAGAGTGAGAGATTGAGCCTGCTGGTACTAGAAAGGGTCGCTTACCCTTCTTGCCCCGATAGAGGGTACTGAAGCCCTGTCAGAGCTATGTCTCTCCCTCAACCTCTGGGGCTTTCCAGCTCCATTGGTATCAGTGGAGGAGTCCTTTGACTCAATGGTACTGAGCCAAGAGGCAGAGGATGTAGATCTTGTAGGGTACCTGGGCTTTTACAAAGCAAGCTCCTTCAGATGAAACTCCATACGTCTCTTTTTCGGAGCCACTCAGAAGTCTCCAACGATCTCCCCCTTCTCAGGGGAAGCCTGCACCCAAGTAGATGGGGAGCTGAATTTGTCTGGAGACAGATGTACAAGGGCAGTCTTCTAACCTGACTCAGATACTGGTTGAGTGCGCCATCATTAACAGTCTCAGCTTAATCTCCTTGTTCTTCCTTGCCTTCAACCTGAAGGGTAGGCAGAAACTGCACTTCTGGGAGACATGGGACTCTTCCAAACAATGAACATACTTAGAGTAGCCATCATTTACTGGGATAGCCTCTTGGCACCATAGGCTGCATGTGAAGCCTGGTCAGCCAAGCATGCCCCTGCAGGAAGACAAGGCTTCCCAAAGAAAGAGAGGAGAACAAACAATCCTCTCACTGTTAACACTTATGTAATAAATATAACTACTGAGGCTGTCAAGCGATTAAAAAAATTAATTGCATGATTAATCGCACTGTTAACCAATAATAGAATAAATATTTTTTGATGTCTTCTACATTTTCAAATAGATTGATTTCAATTACAACACAGAATACAAAGTGTACAATGCTCACTTTATATTTATTTTTTATTACAAATATTTGTACTGTTAAAAACCAGAAACAGTATTTTTTAATTCGCCTAAGTACTATAGTGCAATCTCTTTATTATGAAAGTTGAACTTACAAATGTAGAACTATGTACAAAAAGACCTGCATTCAAAGATCAAACAATGTAAAGTTTTAAAGCTTCAAGTCCACTGAGTCCTATTTCTTGTTCAGCCAATCGCTCAGACAAACAAGTTTCCAGGAGATAATGCTGCCCGCTTTTTGTTTACAGTGTCACCTGAAAGTGAGAACAGGCATTGGCATGGTACTTTTGTAGCCGGCACTGCAAGTTATTTACATGCCAGACAGGCTAAACATTTGTATTCATTCTTCGGCCACCATTCCAGGGGACATACTTCAATGCTCATAATGCTCGTTAAAAAAAAGTATGTGTCAATTAAATTTGTGACTAAACTCCTTGGGGGAGAATCGTATGTCCCCATCTCTGTTTTACTTGCATTCTGCCACATATTTCATGCTATAGCAGTCTTGGATGATGACCCAGCACACACTCATTTTAAGAATCCTTTCACTGCAGATCTGAGAAAATGCAAAGAAGGTACCAATGTGAGATTTCTGAAGATAGCTACAGCACTCAACCCAAGATTTAAGAATCTGAACTGCCTTCCAAAATCTGATCAGGATGAGGTATGAAGCATGCTTTCTGAAGATAGCTACAGCACTCAACCCAAGATTTAAGAATCTGAACTGCCTTCCAAAATCTGATCAGGATGAGGTATGAAGCATGCTTTCAGAATTCTTAAAAGAGAAGTCTTAAAAGAGAAACTACAGAACCCGAACCACCAGATAATGAAAATGAACATGCGTCAGTCTGTACTAAAAACAAATGACACTAACAAAACAAACCATAAAAAGAACATGAAAGAGCGGAGGCACACTTAAGGTGGGCACGCTAGAGATTCATCTCAGACTGAGGCAGTAGAGAAGGGACTGCACGCGGTTCACCTGTGCATCCCTATACATACTCAGCATCCAGCATGAGGAGGTATAGGCAGGGCTGGCTTTAGGGCGATTCTCCCAATTCCCGGGAATTGGGCCCTGCCTAAGGGGTCCCCACACCCTCCGCCGAAGTGCCACCAGAAACAGCAGCAACCCATTGAGCTGCCACCAAATTGCTGCCGCTATCTTCGGTGGCAGCTCAATCACTGCAGCTGTCTTTGGCGGCATTTCTGCGGCAGCTCTTTCGAACTGGGCCCTGCACGTCCTAAAGTCGGCCCTGGCTATAGGCCAAAGAGGCATTGGAGATTTTTTCCACTATCAATCAAGGGCTAGAGAGATGCCTGTGCACCTGAAATGGAGAGTCCACGGACCTAACTGGAAGAAGAACTAAAAAAAATAAATAAATCTACCCTACTGCACACTTTCTATATGAATTCATAAAGAATCTGAAAGCTTCCTGCAATTGGACCAACCACCCTCAGCTCTCACTGACTGCGGCAAGAGTACCTTGCAAAATTGAGCTTTCTATCCGTTTTGTGGGCAATAAAGAGAGAGAGAGAGAGAGAGCGCGAGAGCGCGAGCTGGGGAGACCATACTTTTGGCATTTGTTCTATTAATATTTCAGACTTCGCATCGAAGTAATGTCTGACTTTATTTCCCCCTAAGCTTTTTACCTTATATCAAACATCTATAATCCCATGGTAAGTAGATCAAACTGTGGAATATTTGAGGCAGCTCCCCAGGTCACTACATAAAACAAATGAAAAAATACTGTTTTTTTTTTATTAGTGTTATACTGTATTCTCTTGTGTACTAGCACTTTTAATAAGTTCAAATCAATGAAAATATTATACAGTGAATTATGATTCTGCATTCCTTTCCATGAAAGCTTCCCAACTTTTTAACATGTTTAAAGTTTTAAATACCCAAACAAGTTAAACTGTAGTTTTGATTCCTTCTAAAGTTTTGCCTAAATTTGGAACACATTTTGAGACCAATTGACTTTATGCCAAGACTAAGGACAGGCCTATACTTTACTTAAACCAGTGCAACTCTGTGTAAAGTAGTGTTAAATCCATGGAGTTAACCAGTGAAAACTCCTCTATAGACACACAAACTGATTGAAACCCGGTTTACGTTATTTTAGCTTAAGTTAGTGGCACAAGCTAAATCAATAAACCAATTTAAAAATTGGCTTCTAAGAGCAACCACACAGGAGTTTACACTGATTTAAAGTAAAATCTACTAGAAACAATAGTGAAACGTGCAAGTTGTGTGTAGATAAGCCCTAAGATTTGAGTTTAAAACAGTGCTAGTTTAAGTTCTCTGCCTAGCTAACACGTGGCTCTCCCACCACTCTTCTCCTCTCTCTATTTGTAACTCATCCGTTCCCTTTCCTGTTGCATCAGGAAACTCTAAATACAGTGGCTTCTGCAGGGCGCTGTTATAATTACCACAGTGTACTGCAACTGTGAAACTTATGCAAAGTATGTAACTACTTCAATAAGCTAGAACAGACAGAATTTAATGTGGTTATTTTGGCTTTCTAGAAATCCTTTCTGACTAACAGTTCACCAAGAATGAAAATGATACTTTTTTGGAAAATATTTAATTTGGCATAAAATTTTTAAGACATAACATTTTCCCCTAAGCAGCTCTCATTATAAAATAAAAGCCTCTGCTTTACAGACCACTAAAAACTTTCATAAGAAGTTGAAGACAGTGAGTTCTGAAGGAATGCTAGTACAAAGTTCCTAGTCCCCATGATCTTTTATAACTTTTATTTTATCCTGTTTCTCAAAACAAATCTAGACCAATAATAGAATCTTTAGAGCTGTGAAAAATGCACTCACCAGTACAAAAGAGCTGCATTAGCAACAGCTACCATTTTCACCAACTCCCGTGAGAACACATTTTAACCACCTTCTGAGGATTTTATTTACTTTACTTTAGTTCTGTGGTGATGTATTATAAACCCTGTCAAGCCTCTGGAAAAGGTCCCCCCCACCCACTGAGTAATCCTGGTTTAAAGTTAACACATTTCAGAAAAAGTAGTAAAGTCAAGCATTCTTCAGAGTTGAAAGTTTCAAAAAAGAAATAGCAGATGTTCAAGACAAAACATACACCTCTGTCTTCTCTCATTAAGGAAATATATTTTACACACACACACACACACACACACACACACACACTATGCACACAAGCACATAATATACATATACATACACTTTAAAACAATTACGCATTCAAACAAATAGACAAAAGGATAATCCAGCAACCTGTAAGAAATCTTAAAACAGCAATTTCAAATATTTCAAAATACAGAAAACAATCACTTTTTCTAATCTATAATGTCGTATCTGACTGGTTTGGGTACTTCCTTTTATTTTCTTTCATTCAAGTTTGTACTATACCTAGAGCAACTCACTGATTGTTTATGCTTGAGAGATCAGATTTGCTCAGTGCTATACAAAAAAATAGTAAATGTGCGATTTCTCTACACTGATGTTTAATAGAAAGCTGAGAGTTTGGTTAAGTCCATGTAACGTCATTAATGTCAAACATATTTCATATGCAACTGATCAGGTCAATGCAAGGAATAAAATAATACAAGTCTTACCAATTTGAAAAAACTATTTAATCATAATACAGCAAGCTAACAGTTAGACCAAATACACTTTTAGTTTATCTTTCTCCAATCCCTCCCCCATAGATACACAGTACTGTTCTATGAATGTGCAAGAACTATTTCTGAGATTTTTCTACAGAGTTTCATGCTTTAAATTCTGATCATGCCAGTTATACTCCTTGATCCCATAAATTAATGAGGTCATTTGACATACACGTTTACAAAAAAGAAAACTGAAGCAAGAGGAGAAAAAAAAACCCATGGAGCTGTCAAATGGTATACAGGATTACAGGTATAGCATCTTGATACTTTAAACCCATCATCCTGAAAGTGAAACATTTTTTACCTGAGGCTTGGTCTACACGTGGGGGCGGGGTGGGAGGGGGAAAGAGAGAGAATCGATCTAAGATATGCAACGAGAATAGCGTAGCTGAAGTCGACGCATCTTAGATCGACTTACTTCACGTCCTTGGGGCGCAGGATCAATGACCGCTGCTCCCCCATCAACTCTGCCTCTCACCCTGGTGGAGTTCCGGAGTTGACGGGGAGTGTGTTCGGGGATTGATCTAGACGAGACATGATACGATCCCCGATAGATCGATCCTGCCGATAGCGCAGACATACCCTGAGACTAGCAATGGTTTGCTTCATTTAAACATTTTCTAAATGCCAGCTTTATCTTCAAACTCCAAGAAAACCCTGTCTATGACATAGAAATTGCTGTGAACAGAGCTACATGAAAGGATTAATCAACAGCATTGTATGTCAGTCTCTAAACAAGGCCAAACACTGAATCAGTTCGATTCCTCACGAGCAGTTACACCCAGTTAATCTGCTTGAAAGCAGCAAACTATGTAAATCTACTTATACTGATGAGATAAAACATTACACTCATCAAAATGTAACAGGAACCATTGTTACCAGGCAAAACTGTTAAAAATAAATTTAAAAAAAAATCACTGGGCTTTCTTACAGCAGCTCAGATACTGATCCAGCATCTACTGGTGAGATTCAATGGTTACTTCATCCTAAACCTAAATAGCTACTTGCTCTGGCCCCCAAAACACAGTGGAGATGAAGAAAATTGGGCTGGGCTGAACACAGAGATTTAAAATCCCAAATCAAATGTCTACAGCAGCTCTACAGATACAAAGAGCAGATGGAAGGGAGGAGGCCCAATTTTCCATCACACTGGCATTACACGGGCATAAATCTGTTTACTTCATTGTTGCTATCTTGGATTTACACAGGCATAACTGAAAGGGGCAAATTCAGGCTCCCTATATACGTAGGTTGTAATGAAGAGAGATCTAAAAGAGTTTACAGCAGAGGGTGAAGAGGTATACCATTTTTTATAGACTCTTCACAGTAAACAGAATATCCTCCTTTAAAAAGAAGAGTAAAAATATTAGACTGTATTTAGCCACTTTCACATAGCACATATGATCACAACTGTTTTGACAGAAACTACTGAAGGATAAAACCAACTGGAATAGGCAATGCATTGTCCACACTCTTCAGCCAGACTTGAACTTGCATTCTGTTTTTGTCAGGGCATTACCTGCCAAGTTACTACTCACTTCTGCAGCTTCAAACTTTGACATGAGCTCAGGAGGAGCATTTTTAATGTGCTCGTCTGTCCGCAATGCAGGCAAATCCTATTTAATACAGATGACTTCAGAGACCAGAGCTTGCCGCTCACCCTAACACTATAGAAGAGGAAAAGATTAGGCACCACCCACCTCTGTCTGACCTGAAAATGAAGTAGCTGACCGGCTCCTAGGAGCCTGAGTACACAGAGAGATAGAAACAGATAGCAAGCACAGTACTATAATCACAGATTCCTTTGTAAAATGAACATTACTTTTAGGCAACAAATAGATTATGTCAGTGAAATCCTGGCCCCACTGAAACCATTGGGATTTTTGCCATGGATTACAATGAGGCAAAATTATATTATAATTCCTTCCCACTGAAGCTGACAGCATACTTCATGCCGTTTGCTGATAGATTGCAGTCAACTTTCAGTCACAATCCAGCACCAACCAGAAATTTTGACAAAAAAAACAGATTTTATCAAAGATTCAGGATTCTATTAACATCTTACACCATTCTGTTACCACTTATAAACACATTATAATTAAAAAGCCAGCATGGGCTATCTCAGAGTATTTACTTTTCATTTTTAAAATTCTATTAATGTCTTCTCTGACTCATATACTGGATACTCTCTTTTAGCATAGAAGAAAACCAGCCTCTTCGAATAAAATACAAATACAATTTTTTTGAAAATGGATTAAATTTAATTGTGCATAAATAAATCTACTTTATATCAAATGGAGGGTTAGACTCTCATCCTGTGACACTAATTCATCCATGCAGTTGAAGTCTCAGTGAAAATGAAATCACCAAGTTACTCTTATTCCCAAAGAAGTCAATAGGAGTTTTGCACAGACTTCAATGGGAAAAGGCTCAAACCCCAGCTCCCTATGTAGGAAATGTTTGAATAGAGAATGGCTAAACACTAACAAAAGCAAGCTCTGGTACCCGGGGTCTTAGGACTACATAATACCCATGCATTCATTTCCTCATCTGCTACTGAAAAAGAAAAAAAAAAGTCTGTTTGTTTTTCTAATTCAGTCAGGCCTTTTAGCTCTTTGAATCTAAGGAGTGCACTGTGAAAAGAAGAGCATCTTATCAGCATGCTCCAGACCAGCAGGCTAACTCAGATCCTTGCACAAAACATACAACCCTTCAGTAAAAAGGCCTCACCCTTAGAGTTTTCCTCCCTATTTCCTTGCTAACACCCTGTTGCATGCTAACAAACAAATGAACACACCAGACCCTGAGGTGTCTTACTTAACTATCCTTTCAATGTAATGTAAGGAAATAGTGTCTAATACATTGGCTTCCCTTACAAAGTATGCAGACACACGATACAAGAGCTGCACTATGGTTGTATCTGAGGGATTTATTTAAAAAAAAAAAACAACCCCACCCAATAATCATATTTTATTACATATAGACACACACTTCAAATGCAAGATGCAATGATAATGACACATTGTTGGGTGTCACCTGCAGAATGTTGTTGAGAACTCATCATAAATGGTTTGTATTGTAAAGATGTTTCTTTAAAACGGAAGAAGAGAGCAGCAAATTATGAAAGCTCACTTAAACTCCAAGATAAACCTAATGTACACTATCAGAGGGGTAGCCGTGTTAGTCTAGATCTGTAAAAAGCAACAAAGAGTCCTGTGGCACCTTATAAATGAACAGATGTATTGGAGCATAAGATTTCGTGGGTGAATACCCACTTTGTCAGATGCATGCATGTACACTGTTGCACTGGTTAATTATCATAATCCTAATCATTCACATGCTTACTTATCAGAGAAACATGCATGAATTTTAATTTTAATTTTTTTAAAATTAAAATCAATAATTCCATGAAACCCTGTAGCAAAGTGACACTCCGTTATAACGTGATGTGATCTGATATTTCTATCTTTAATGCATCCCAACTTCAGACAGAATTGACAGTGCCTCCTGCACCATTATGATGATAAATTAATTTGTTTCCCTGCTAAGGGGGGGCAGACTCAAAAGGTGATTTGTGTTTCTCCCTCCCCAATCCACAAGAAAATAAATGACAGTGTGTGGTGGTAGTGAGTTGATTCTTTTTTTTTCGGTCAACCAAGCATCTTGCCACTGACTTCTAATCCATGTAACCTTTACTATACAAGCACAGGGTCCTCACTTTTTCTGACAACCCTGAAGCACATGAGTTTTGTCAGTTTGTTTGGTCAAAGTTTAATGAAAACTGGTCTGTTTTGTAATAAATACTAGTGTGACAAAGCCAATACTAAAAATCAGAAACAGGAAACAGTTTTCCAAGTCTCTCCCACCCCCACCGCAGCAGGGGATGTTGGTCTAACCATGCCAGCTGTTTTCAAAACTTAAGATGCTAAAATGTTCGTTTCAAACAGTTCCATAGATGTGAATGGTTCAAGTTTATCAAAACTATCTGTCTGCTCATAAAACGTCACAGGATTTCCCTTGTACTGCTAGGGGGACCGAGAGGGGGGTGGGGTGAGGTGAAGCTCAGCGGGGACAGCAGAGGTTTTTTTGGAGAGTATGGGGTTTTTTGTTTGTTTTGAAAGCACGTTCGTCCTTTTTGTCATTTTATCAGAAAGGAAAACAAACATTCAGCCTGAAGTTTCGATTTTCAATGCATGTTGCAACTTCACTCCTTAAATAAACCAAAACGTGTTGCAGAGCTCAGCAAAGCCAGGGCTCCCTGGGCTGTACACAACACGCCCCCCCCGCTGCTAAGGCCACCCGGCTGAAGTCGCCTGACCGACACCAGATCGCCTCTCTTTCGGGCTCTCAGCAAGGTCCCCACCACGCAGCCTCGGAGAGGGGACTCTCGCTCGGTACAAGCCAGCGGGACGGGCGCAGCTCAGCTCCAAGAGACTGGAAGTTACAGCCCCTGCCACTCACTCCCCCCCCCCCCGAGACATACCCACTCCTCCCCCTCCCGGGGAGGGGGGGAGCGCTGCTCTCTTACCTGTTTCCTATAGGGAGTCCTGCTGCCGCCCGCCGGGTTACTGCCGCTATTGGGGAAAATCATCGCCCCGCCTAAGCCCCAGCTTCCCCTCGGGATGGGCAGCAAGTTTTGTGCCAACCTGCGCGCAGGGGCGGCTGCGGTGCGGTGCGAGGTGCCTCCTCCCTCCCCGGCGGCGGCTGCCTCCGAGCCGCAGTTCCGCGCACAACGACGCCTCTCTGCCCCTTCCGCTCCGGGGAGCAGCCGCGCAGCGCCTACCGTACGAGCAGCAGCAGCCGCGACCGAAGAGAGTTCATTGATCTGGCGGCAGCAGCGGGCGCTTCCCCAGCAGCGGCAGAGCCGATCCCACCTCCCAGCGGCCTCAACCACCGCCCAGAGAGAGCAGCGCCGCAGGAGACAGCCCACAGCAAGCTCTGCGCCCGGCCCCTGCGCCCGGCCTGCCCAGCACGCCGCCGCCTCCTGCCCTGGCCGCTCCGCTCTGCGCAGGGGCGCTCGGCTGCCGCCCACTGCGCGGAACCCCGGAGGAGCAGGCGGCGGCCGCCCCTGTCCCGCCGAATGGTTGCTTCTGGCCCCCGCATACCGCACATTCCACGGTGCAGCCAGCAGCTCCCTGCGCACCAGCGGCGGCAGCACTGCGCCCCTGGGCTAGGCGCTCCGCGGCCAGGCGAGCGCACCGGGGGGGAGGGAGGGTGTCGGCTCCGCTGCACCTGGGGAAGGGCCCGTATATGGAGCCAGATGAGGGCTAGTCTAGCCCTTTAATCTGCAGGGCCAGCAGCAAAGCACCCCCCCTTTTCCCCTGGCTGGGCAGAGCTGCGCCTTCGATAAAGCTCTGCAGCCTGGCCCGGACGCACAGTTCAGTCGCACAAAGGCGGGGAGAGACAAGGCCAGAACCGGCCACCTTAAGGGTCTGCATGCTCCACCTCTAGCCCAAGGTGGAAACCAGGCGCAAATCCATGACGGATCGAAACTCGTTAAATAGCTCAGAAGGGGGCGACTTCTCACGTGGCCAGGGGTCTGAAAACTAGCACCTGGACCTGGAATGTTGCAGTGGCTCAAACCAAAACCTTGGATCCAAACACCCCCAAACTTTAGGGCTAGAAGCCACCATGCTGGAGAGCCTGTCTAAAAACTTACATGAAATCTAGTTCAAAACTTTGCAGTTTGTGTACATCTCTTCAAATATGTGATTCCCTTTCCTACCCATACACAGGCTCAGAGAGGGATTGCAAGTTTACTTTTCCCAAGGACCCCTGTTCCCTGTGTAGTCAATATGAGTATTGCCAGTGATTGATTTTGCCTGTGTGAAATCTTCTGGATTGTCCCTCATGGCTTGAAAGAACAAAAGTTATTAAGTCCAAAACCTAGCCTTATGGTCTGAGATAGCTAGCACAGTTTTAGGGAATTCATCCACCCTACCAATCCCTCCAAATAATGTTTGTTGAAGTTTGAGGGAAATCCCATTCTCCCCCCACCCCCAAAATATGGGGCCTTAGGGAGTTTTGTAGTTACTGGAAAATTAGATTCCTAGCATTTATTGAGGGAAAGGGAGGCAAATGCCTTCCGAATTTTAGATGTTACTCAGAACTCTGAACCCTTTTTGTTGTGCCCCTATCATTGGTTACCACTGGTTTCATCTATAAAATAAAATTAAACTTTGTTCAACTCTGTAGTTTCATAGAGGTGACTCTGTAAGAGGACCTTCCAATGAGGACACCTAGTTCCAAAGTTTCCTTTAGTATTTTTTATTCTCTTCAATAGTAAGCTGTCACAAACAGATAGTAGGGGTTAATACAACTGAAGTACTTTGTATCGCTTTTGCCTGTAAAGCTTAACAAAATCAGTGAGCCTGGCTGTCACCTGACCAGAGTACCAATCAGGGGGCAGGATACTTTCAAATCTTGAGGGAGGGAAGTTTTTGTGTGTGCTGTTAGTTTTTGGTTGTTGTTCACTCTGGGGACTCAGAGGGACCAGATGTGCAACCAGGTTTATCTCCAATACAGGCTCTTATAAGTTCAGAATAATAAGTACTAGATAGATAAAGCGAGTTAGGCTTATGTTTGTTTTCTTTATTTGCAAATGTGTATTTGGCTGTAAAGAGTTCAAATTTGTATTTTGCTGAAAGGCTTTTAATTTGTACTTGTATACTTATGCTGGGAGTGTATTCCCAGTGTCTATAGCTGAAAGACCCTGTAACATATTCCATCTTAAATTTACAAAGATAATTTTTACTGTTTTTTCTTTCTTTAATTAAAAGCTTTTCTTGTTTAAGAACCTGATTGTTTTTTTATTCTGGTGAGACCTCAGGGGACTGGGTCTGGATCCACCAGGGAATTGGTGGGGAGAAAGGAGAGAAGGGGGAGAGAGAGGTTATTTTCTCTCTGTGTTAGGATTACTTTCTCTCTCAGGGAGAGTCTGGGAGGGGGAGAGAGAAGGAGGGGGGGAAGGTGGATTTTCCTCTCTGTTTTAAGATTCAAGGAGTTTGAATCACAGTGATCTTCCAGGGAAACCCAGGGAGGGGAAGCCTGGGAGAGGCAACGGTGAGGGAAATGGTTTACTTTCCTTGTGTTAAGATCCAGAGGGTCTGGGTCTTGGGGGTCCCCGGGCAAGGTTTTTTGGGGCAGGGGGGGACCAGAGTGTACCAGGCACTGGAATTCCTGGTTGGTGGCAGCGCTACAAGTACTAAGCTGGTAATTGAGCTTAGAGGAATTCATGCTGGTACCCCGTCTTTTGGATGCTAAGGTTCAGAGTGGGGAATTATACCATGACATAAGCACTCACTCCAAAAATGGATTGGGAACATGGACTGCTAGGAAGAAACAGAGATTTGCCACTTGGTTCACCACAGAAATGTTGAGCTGCATACCAAAACATCTATGCCAGCTCTATAGTGTTTGGTGCTGGCAGCAACTTGGAAAATGTCCACCTCTCTCAACCTTCAGTTACTTTTTGCAATAAGCAGTCACTAAACATTTTGGGCTATAGCAGTTTGCTGCTCTAGACAAAAGCCTATTCTAGCATAGCCAACACTGAAAAAGCAGTGCCGCTTGGCAGAACGGTTTTCTGTGTAACAGTAAACACCACTAAAACACCCCCCCCACAGCACCTAAAAACTGAACTCATCCACAGTTACATTCCATGTTAAATTTGACCTTTGAATAATTGTTCAGAACTAGTCAAAAACCACTCCTGTTGTGTGCTATGTGCACATGCTATCTTACTTCCACATGCTTTGAATTAGTATTTCCAAGGGAAAAGAACTGCACAATGCTGGCAGCACAGTCTTCTAGTAGTCAACAAAAGTGAGAAAGATCTTCACGAATCTTCTACTCTTACAAAATGACTTTGGGAGTAGGAGACACCTGGAACTGATATCTTCCTCCTTCCCCCAGATGACAAAAACTTCTGAGGAACTTCAGTTTTCCCTTGTTCCCCACCCTTCCCAATACACTTAAAAATGGCAGGATGTAGACATTCCATATTCCATCACAGGTATTTTTTAAGGCACCAATCATTGTGGTACTTAGATACCATTACAGGAATTAAAAGATTTAAGAACATTTCAAAAGGGAACTCTAAAAGCAGGAACTCTGCACTTTCATCCCCAGGTTGCATTCTTTAGAGAGCATGTGGATTTCCCTCTTGTGAATTCAGCATGCGGGATGTGTTTTTTTCATGGACACTACATACATGTTTTATACCACAAACATTAGAAAAACAAAGTAACATTAAACCATTCTGTGAAAATTTGAATAGAAAACATCACCCTCAAGGGGTATTTGTTTTATTTATGATTTTGTTTAAAGGAGATTTGCAATGGCATTTTCAGAGGAGAAAGTGTATTAGCCTTGATGTCCTGGCCAAAGTAGCATTCAGCCTACCAAAAGTCTCCCTGCATATCCAAATGGATACAGTAATCTTCCTCAATTCTTGCCCTAAATTATGAAGTAGCCTTGCCTTGTGTGCTGTTAAACAATAGCTATGTTCTACCCCAGAGCTGGCAGTGGCATTTTAGTGATGTAATGGTGGGTTAAGTGATTTCTGTGTCTGAGACTGAGTGTGCATATGAGAGAGAGAGAGAGAGAGAGAGAGAGAGAAGACTAATAAGGCTCAACAGTATTTTCTGGGAGGACAGATGTTATATATGTTTAAGATTTTACTACGCGCTTTCCCCACATCTTTTCTAGGATAAAAGGATCACCACTTGTTTGCAGATAAGACCCTCAGTCTTACCCTGCTAAGAGTAAAAATATTGAAACAGGCTCTTTGAAATGTATACAGAAGTGGAAATGTAAATCACATTTGTCAAGGAAATTAATATTAATTGTGTTATAACAGATGTGAACATATGTGCTAGTAGGCAGGCACCTTCCTGGTTAAAGTTATAAATATGCAATTCAGTTTGTTCCTGAGAGGAACTGGTAAGCATGGAGGTTCTAAAGGTACCTGGATTAATATTTTTACAGTTTCTTTAACTAGCAGGAGTTGTTCAGTCAAAAAAGGCAGCGGCTTGCAGAGCAGAGTAGTTACATTTTGTAGTTAAAATCTTCATGCATTGCATGTTTATTGTTCAGAGAGAGAGTTAAAAGATGTGTATTTGTAGATAAATTAAGGCCAGATCTGAGTTGAGCATACCACCAGGGGGTATCTGAACACCTAGACAGCAACAGGAAGCCTTCAAAGGAGCTAGAGAATATCGGGAAAACTTGGAAGCTTCCAAGTAATTACCATCAATCTCAGCAAACAGCAGATTGGTGAAACTAAACTCTTATTCTGTAAACAGTTCCACATACATAAATCACAGCTTCATGATTCAAATCAAATTCATGGTTTCTTACTGCAGACAAAGCTAAATAAACTCTGTGGAAACCCTCCATCAAGGGTCATTCACCGCTGTGGTGGAACAGGTAGTGTTTCTACCTCCCTGCAGGGTTCTGTTTTAGTAGGGTAACTTTAGTTTCCACTGGGGGCTTCTAGGAACCTAGTCTGGATGTGCTGAATTCATGCATTCCGCCAGCTGCCCTGGCCATGTCCCCTTGTGAGCCAGTGCCACCTGTATGGGGGGGGGGGGCGGGAAGAGGGCTGCCTACACACACCCCTGCTGCAGGGAAGGTTATGAGCACTTACTACTCTCCCCTTCCAGTTAGGTCTTTCTACCATCATGGTCCTTTGTTACAGTATGTATCAATTTATGAAGCCCAGCCCACTGAGCAAAAGGATAAAATCTGTAATCAGTTCTGCAGTCAGTGCTGTTCCAAAGATGTTTCTCCTTTGTAATTTAATTGATTTTATTCCACATATAATGAACAGTGACATCTAAATCTAAAAGTGGGTGTGCCATACTGACACAAAGGAATGCTCAGAGTCCATTTACCGCACTGGGTAAAGATCTTCCAGTGTGTGACACAAAACAGGTCATTCAGGAGGATGCTGAGAAACAGAACAATGCATAAGAAACACTTTAAAATATGCTAGATAGGATATGAAAACAAACTGCATGTTAGGGGTGCTGAGCATTTCCTGGGGGGAAAATGCTGTCAAGGGAGCTGACAGCATCACACAAAATCAGACTTTAACTTTAGCACTAAACTGTTAAGAGATGGAGCAAGAAAAGCGTTTAAGATAATGGTCCATGGAATAAAGCAAACTAAATTACAAGGAAAGCTGCCTTAGAGACTGTTAAATAATCTCAGAATTAAATGCCTTTGTTTAAGTTTTATGTATTATAAATTAAGTGTCCGGATGACCAAAAGTAAAAAATAAATCATATTTTGCTAAATGAGAAAGTGAGGGAGAGGTCAGCAGAACATGGAAGAAATTAAAGTCATGAACATGCAAAGCGTCTTCAATTCATAAACTACAATATGACATTTTTCTTGGGAAAAGGAAGGACGTACTGAAGAAATAATGATTTCTGGAAAAAAAACGTACAAGTTACTAAGAGGCAGAAGAAAGATACACAAACAGAGAAAACTAAGAGAATGAGAAACAGTTGTTTAAGAACATATTCCTAACATTACAAAAATAGTCACAGGAATATATACAGAAGTCAAATACTCAAAAGTAAGAATGCAACCTCCTGCCTACGTTCAAGAGCAAAAAGTAAAGACAGATCAGACTCTTCAGGGAAACCATTTTCACCAGGGCTGACTCAAAACAGCTGCAGCAAGATATCCAGATTTAAGTTTTGGAATTTGTTTTTTACAAATCCTGTATCACGACTGATATCACCCCCATTCTTTGTTACCTTCACCTATCCAGAAATCCAATTCTAATCCCACCCTACCATTTCATCTCCTTTTTCAAAACAAGTTCTTCCTCTAGCGTAAATCTCTGATTCCCTCTCTCCTTTTTCCCATCTGTTCCACAGCTCTATTCTGTCTTTTCCCTGTAACTCTGTCTGAGTAAAATTCACTCTTTTATTAATGCTGCCAAATTTAGTGTATGCGAAATGCTCTGGCCACTGAGTTGGTTCTTCTTTTGAAATTTCCCCTTAAAATCTACCTTTTCATTTTAATTTATGACTGACTTCTGTGTTTTGTGAAATGTTGTATGAAGGACATATTATAAAAGCAAATCACATGATAATAGGTAATTTTTCTGATTTTCTTCATTGATTATTAGTGCAAAGAATGTGACTATAGTGAATGATACAATCTATTGTTAATACCATACTAGCACTTTGTAATATTATGGAATGTATTATTTATTTCTTGAAAGCCATGGTCAAGACATTACTTCATAGGAGCATTTCCACTGTCAAAACAAATGCCCCTTTGCTTATCATATGCTGTACATTCTGGGAAGTTTAAGTCTCACAGATATTACTGTAATGCATTATAATACAAAAAGAATCTAAGGAAGTTGCTTATATTTGACAAATTAGGTAACAACAACACAGGACAAAAACCAACCGTGGTTTGTGAAAATAACCGAAGTGACTCAAAAGAGCTGAACTCTGCCATTGGTATGATAATGATGCCAGACACTTGTTGGAACCTATAAAACAATACAGATTCTATAAACAGGTGCCAGAATTACTGTATAACAAAGTAATAAAGATGGAGTGAGAGGACAAAATATATAGGTAATATTAACCAGTAAAGCAGTGAAAACAGTGCAAGTTCATTACTTCATCAAGAATTGCATACACTTTAAGTAAGACTTAAAATATCCAGCTGCTCTGATATAATTATTTGAGTCACTATTTCGTACATTTAGGAAGGGGGGAGGAGTAGGTGGAGACAGGGAAAAGTTACCTACTACTTAACATTTTTAATGAAATGATAAATGATCTCTTGGAAATATTTGACTGTATGCATAATTATGAGTATGTTGAAACTAGGGATGATAATAAAAGAGAGAGAAAATCTGGAAATACCCAAACATACTTTGTAAAGCATCAAAATGAAGGTGTTCCATAAAGCAAAGCTTGGTTACATATGCCGATGCTCCAGCAGAGGATGGACCATGTGAACCAATATTTTTCTTCTACTACAAACTGGCAAGGTTTTATTTATTTCTTAGAAACTTCAGAAACAAGGAAGAGACAGAAAGAAATGCAGAGAAACCTACAATCCAAATGTGTTTGAAGATAAAGTAAATAGTCAGAAATACTAAAGAAAGGGAATGTTGTTTAGTGGTTAGAGTACGGAACTGAGAGTCAGTAAAACTTAAGCATTTTATTCCCTTCTGCATCACTGTTTTCATATCTGGGACTGTGGACTGACATCAGTGGGGTATTTCAGTGCTCAGAACGTCTGAAAATCCGACCCTAAATCTCTCTGTGGCTCAGTTTTCATATCTATAAAATTAGGAGAGTGCTTAACTGATTCACAGAGATATTGTGAAGATGTTTGTAAAGAACTCTGAACCCTTGAATGAAAGTTAAATACTATTAACTGAAACAAATTCTCTAATTAAACAATGAAGAAGACTGGCATAACTACATACATCCTATCATCATTGGTTGCCAAAATAGATCATTATAAAAAAAGGAAATAGAGTCAGAAAAGGAGTAACTAAAATATGGCATAGCATACAAAAGAATAGCAAGCATGTGACAAACTGGAACATGGGACGTTACTGCCATTAATGGCAACACTAGGCCACCAGCCCCAAGCTGTATGCTTGCAGAGACCTTGAAGAAAATAAAGGGCAAAAGTTTCCTCTGTAACGTCCACTCTGGATAAACTATCCCCTGTTCTGAACTTGCAAAAGGTCCACATGGCAGACTGGAGAGAAGAATTTCCCCCTCCACAGATGATAGTATTCACATTGATAGCTTAGATCAAAAGCAAAAATCAAGACTCTTTCCCAACAATGCCTTTGTCCCAACACTGACTCTTGCTAATTTTTAAAACCATGATTTCAGAAAATGTTCCCTGGAATCAAGTACTGTTGTATTTGTTTGACATGCTGATTCAGCTCTTGGCCTCTAAGCTGCCAGGAAGATATCTGTGAGTGTCTGCTGCTGTGTGAAAAGGAGGAAGGCATCAAACTCATTTCATAATCCATTGATCAACTAAAAACAAATTTTTGGCTACCACCATTCAGAGCTATCACTAGCAGTGAATTTCTTTACCATCCCCCCTATACCCATTCACTACCTTCACTCCCATGACAAGAACTAAATATCAGTCCAACCAATAGTTCCAGCATCAATTGCCACTTTCAAAGATTGCATTTTTCCACTTATTATTTGGAGGTGCATGTTGTGCAATAGACATAGGAAAACAAATTTCCATTTATGTGCAAAATTATTTACTGTGCTCCTCATTAGAGTCACCATTTCAATTCCTATCACTCTAAACTCCGAGGTGAATATTTATCTTCAATAATCATTAAATTCATCACAGATGACTAGAAGCACTTTATTTCAGGGACCAATTTAAAGGAGCCTTAGTTTTCACTAAGCTATTTACTAGCTGTTCTGTATTAAGTGTCTCAAGCTGGCAACAGTGCAAATCACTGTGGGAAAGTATTTCAGAAAAAAGTTTGGTGAAGTAATTGACTTGCATTCACAATAAAGCTTTATATTTATTTTATTAAACAGATTCTGAAAGTTCTATTGATCAATTTCCACTGAAATCACTTAATGGTCTGTGCATGAAATCCCTACTGAAGTCAGCAGAATGTTTGGTCAAAAATTTAAAGTAGAACATGGGGTGAAATCCTGGCACTGCAGCAGCCAATGGGAATCTTGCCCTTGCCTCCAGAGGAGCCAGGATTTCATACAGGGCTCTTATTTTTCATCCTAGGATATGGGAGACAGTTAAGTTTTACAAATGCACATATAACTGGGCCCCAGAAAAGTCAGGAAGTTTCTAGTTAAGGTTGCTACAATGATCTGACCTCATCCCCATTGTGAAGTTGTACTACAATAGGTTTAGGTGAACTAGTCTGGACAAAGGAAGAACAAGCCTGAACTTTTGCCCATTACCTGAACGTTCTTTGACATTCTCCACTGCTTTAGTAACTCTTCTTTATCTTAGCCAGTTACATCTCCATTCTGGGGCTCCACACTGTAAGGGGTCTCCCAATTCCAAGATCTCAAAGGGAGACTTCCATCAGAGCCAGTGACAGGATCTTCACACTGTCCCACTGCCAGCAGTCCAAGTGATTTACAGTTATTTCTGAGCATAGTGCTTACTATCAAATGGAAGTCCATAGAGTTCAATGCAAACACTGTTCAGAGTTTATGGAACTCTAGAACAGCAGTTCTCAAACTATGGATCAGGACACCAAAGTGGGTCATGACCCCATTTTAATGGGGTCACCAGATCTGGTGTTAAACTTGCTGGTGCCTGTGACTGAATGAAGGTCCAAAGCCCCAAACCCAAGTCCAAGCCCTGCCACCCGGGGTCAAAGCCTGAGCCCCACCGCCTGGGACTGAAGCCAAAGCCTGAGGCTTCACCCCTGGGTGGTGGGGTATGGGCTTTGGCTTCAGTGCTGGGTGGCGAGACTCAGGTTATAGGTCCCCTGCCCCAGGCTGAAACTCTCAGGCTTTGGCCTCCCACCTAAGATGGTGGGGCTCAGGCTTCATTCTCCCCTCCCATCCCTCCAGGATTGTGTAGTAATTTTTGTTGTCAGAAAGGGGTCGTGGTGCAATGACGTTTCAGAAACACTGCTCTAGAACACTAAGGATTTCAGCAGCTGGCAATAGGGTCACTCCAGGGTTTGTTACTGGGAAGAACTAGGGAATGGATCTGGCAGGTAGAATGGACTATTTTCTCCATGGTATTTAATTGTGCAACTACTCAGACATCTGCATTTGCACAAACTGGTTTCTATGTTTCTTTATCAAGTTCATCTCTGGTGTAACTGGACACAACTCCAATAAACCCAGTAGAGTAATACTAGGGTTAAAACTTGGTCCATTATGTTTATGAGATACCTTTTCTGGTGATGTGCCAACAAGAGGTGAAAGTCAATAAATACCACCTTCCATCCTATTAAAAGATAAAGTATTTTACCCCTCCAAATCGTAAATATAACTGAAAAGATATGGCTTGGGAGTCTGTAAAATCTGTTTACATAATCACACACTGCTTTGGACTATGTTATGTCTTTCAGGTCATTAATGTAATATAGTGTGCTACAATCTGGTCCAAAACAACATCCAATTATGTTTGGTGACGTATGCTGTGAAAAACAGGTGAGTTTTGTACACCCCCAGATAGCTTGTGTGCTGTAATACTCATATAAACTATACTATATAAACTATACTTTATAAACTATGAGAGGTTACCAACTTTGAAAAGCAAACATACCTGCTTCTTATATTTTCATTGTAATCAGCTACTTTACAGCAGGCAGTCTCATTACTATAAATTGCACTGGAGGCATTTTTGACTCACAGAGGAATTCATAAAAATCATGTCAGATCATGTCAACTACGAGGTTATATAAATCACATTTTTCTACAAAGTGAAAAATATATTTCACATCCAAGAAATTTCAGATTGGTTTATGAATAGAGCCCACTGTTTTAGAACCTTGTGATGAATCTTAGCAGGACTGTGGGCCCCAATAAACCAGACAATATGCAAAGGAAGTTAAAAACCTAAAAAAGGCTGGATCTTTGTATATTATTCCTCCTACTCACTGTACTTTCACCAAGGCTGTTATTCCATTCCATAGACAGACCAGTTCCTGAGAGGTCCTACTCCTGCAAGGCATTATGTTCACTGCATACACACAGAAAAATTAGATAAAAACCTAACTACTCTTGCTGGAAGGCTGCAAAGTAACAACTTTATTTCTTAGAAATCAAATTGCTAACACACAAGAACCATAAAACAGAGAGAGACAAAGCAAGTTGCTCCCTAAAACACCGAGACACAATTCACCCCATCTTACTATAAGCTAGCTGTTTACAGACTGACTGCTGCTCCCAGATACTTCACTACAGAGCTCTTTAGTCTGCAAGCAAGACCAGGAAAACGCCTTACCACCACCCCCCACCCTTGAAGTGATAACTTGCAATTCCAGCACAGTCCTCAATATACCACACAAAGCAATTAAGCATGCACACAATTTAAGCATATGTTCATATAAATGGTCTTCTTGAAGATAGTATAGCCTTTGTCTACACTAGGAAAAAAAGGTGAATTCTTAACTCAAGTTAGCTAAATCCAAGTGACAAATCAATTTGTAGTTTTCACATGTGATATGAGGTTCAAGGTAAACCCTAGGTTCCCCCATAGTCTAACTCAACCTGCTAGTATGTGTGAAAACTACAAACTGACTTGTGTTACCTCGTGCTAGCTAACTCCAGGTAAGAACCCACCCTTTTTCCAAGTGAAGGTGCACCCTAAGACTTCTCACGTGAGCCCAATTTCTATGTACATGGTTTTGCAGGATTTGGACAGCAGGAATAAAAAAAAGGAGGCAAAATTAATTTCTGGTGTAATTCACACTTACTGATTATCTTCAAACACATATTAGACCACAGATGAATTTGGTCAAATGCTCTTAATTCATGTAAAGAAAACAGGAAGCTTGTGAGGCTATTACCTGAAATAGGGATAACTACTTAAAATGCAAACACAGCTAGATGTCTATGGGAAAATATTTTTGAAACAAAAAAAGGTAAAGTTTTGTCTGAAAGCTAAGACCCTATCAGAAATCCCTTTGAGCACATTCACTCAAAAGAAAAAAACTCATTTTTGTAATAATTTTCAGATGAAATATTTTGACATTATACCAATGTAGCAGACAGCGAAGAGAGTATTCATCTCCCCAGAAACGATGCCTCTATTCCTCAGAATATATACATCAATAATTTAGACTACTTTTGAAGACTTTAATAAAACAAATTGCATCATTTGTCAATTTACCAAAAGGTTAATGGAAACATGTATTACTCAAACATTTCAATTTAAGACAATTATATCACCTTACTATCAATATATTGTATTCTATCTTCCACAGTACAATAATTCTGTTGGCTTAATTGAAGAAAATTAGTTAATTAATGATTTTCCATTACATCAATCTGTTAAAATTCAAGCACTGAATCAATTGCACTACAATTGGTTTGTTAAAATATAAAACTGTTAAATAATCAACAACTCGTTAACTACCAGCTACTACCTGATTCTCAGTGCTGATTACATGAAATTAGCAGCTCACGTAATGATGGGAATTATTTTATGATACATTGCTCCAGATGTTATTTTGTGGTATACTACTAAATTGTTACTTTTTAAAATTTCTTTCAAGAGTTGTGAACCATAAAATAAAAGCACCGAATAAGCAAAAAAATAATGTCTTCATGCTGAGAAACTCCAGGTTTCAAGTGAAGTGCAGGATTTAATGCTATTTACTGCACTATTAAGCTTATTTGGTAGTTGATCAAACTAATCAAAATGTAATTTGGAAGAGTTGGTAGAAACGTGGTGAATGTATACTCTCTTTTCACTGAACTCTCAGCTCTGACCACAGTGAAAATAGAAAGTAAATATCTACTTACTGTTTTAAGTACTGGAATATAAAATCTATAAATCATAGAATCACAATACTAGAAGGGATCACAGCGATCATCTAGTCTAACCCCTTGCCAAGATGCAGGATTTGTTGTGTCTAAACCATCCGAGACAGATGGCTATCCAGTGTCCTTTTGAAAATCTCAAAACTACATTAGCAAATGTCCATGCCCTTTGTCCTCAGATCTGAGACCTGGTCTACACCTAAAAATGAGATCAACCTACATCACTCAGGGCTGTGAAAAACTGTGCACCCTGCATGACTTAGTCAGGTCAACCTAACCTCCCCGCACTGTAAACACAGCTAGGGCAATGGAAGAATTCTTCCGTCAATTAACCACTGCCTCTTGGAGAGGCGGATTACCAACATCTATGGAAAAATCCCTTCCGTCAATCCGGGAAGCATCTACATTACAGCGCTACAGGGGCACAGTTTCAGCACTGCAGCTGAGCCACTGTAGCTGTCCTGTGGAAGACATACCTTCAGTGGGGATTTGAAAATGAAGCCATCTTTGTTTAAAAACAATATTGCAGTACTAAACAGAGTACCATGTACTACCATATGTTTGAAATCTGATTAATAAAGTTGTGTAACTGTTAATATAAGAGTGTAAAAATCGTGTGATTTACGAATCTGAATCTAATGTCTGAATATTAGTGTCTTATACATATAAAAGGAGTGTGTGTGTGTGTTTAGCATATGTGTATAATGAGAAAACTTAACTTCAAAATTTCACTCTATACAAATCTTCCTTAAAGGCTAAACTCATAGTTATACTTACTTCCTATTCAGTCATTTCCTTAATTAAAACCATTGAACTTTAATGTGAAATACAATCATTACAAAACCAGAAAGGAATCTGAATAGTAACAGACTTAGGCACATGGACAATATAATAATCATAAGTGATGTAAATAACAATGGCTGTTACCATCTGGTCTAATTGAATCAGAAGATAGCAAGAGTCAAAACTTATCTGCTGCATAGATAATAGCCTCTTTACAGCTCTGTGGTTGTATAGGCAAGTCACACGTGCAATATTTGTTGCACAGAAAGCCAGCATTCTCCAAGATGATTGGCTCTTCAGCATCTTTAGAGTGGGCTGGAGAGGAACTCACAATTAAATGCTCTACAGACACTAAGATGACATAGTCTATGTCTACTTAGCACTTTTGTCAGTCAAACTTTAGTCACCCCCCCCCCCCGAGCAACATACATTTTACTGACAGAAGCACCTGTGTGGACAGTGCTATGTCAGCGGAAGACACTCTCCCGCCGACATACCTACCACCTCTCGTGGAGGTGGCTTTATTATGCCAAAGGGAGAGCTCTCCCGTTGACATAGACCATCTGCACCAGATGCTACAGCAGTGCAGCTGAGCCACTGTAGTGCTTCCAGTGTAGAGTAGCCTTAAGAGATCATGACTGACAGCACAGGCCTTAGTTTAGGGAGGAATTACTATATATCATCATAAAAAAGAGTGAGGAGGCCAGTTCACAGCCTGAATAATATCAGAACTCTGGCTTCCTGCTGCCTGCAGTTCCTACAAAGGATTATCATATTTGGCCAGAAAGATGCCATTTCTCATTGGAATAATCAAAAGGCTTGAAAAATAGCCACACAAATATTACATTTGACAAGTTTAGTATAACACATATTACATTCTTCAGCACTTCAAGTGAAAGACAATTTCTCACTAAAAGGCTTACAGGGATGGTAGGTACCTAGAACTCATTAATCTAACAGATCCTAAAGTAATCGCCATGCCTACCCTGGTTTGGGTTACACTTCAACTTTAATTATTAGCTAACTATACAATACTTGATTGTTAAACTTGAAAATCTTGTTGCAAAAAACCAACCAAACAAAAAACCCACGTGATATCACAGACAAATATTCAGAGAAATGGGTGTACTATGTCTTACTGTATCAAAGGGGTAGCAATGTTAGTCTGGATCTTTAAAAAGCGACAGTCTTGTGGCACCTTTAGTCTATAAGGTGCCACAGGACTCTTTGTCGCTTTTTATGTCATACTGATTATTTTTTCAGCTACCAATATACCCTTAAGAATTTCTAAAACAAAGTGAAAACTGAGATTTTCAGATTAATATCCAGGAGGATAATGATTCATGCAAGCTCTAAGGTGAGAGATGATTTTTTTTCTTCATTTTGCCCCAAAGATAGTATTTCTTTCAATTACTTCTCCTAGCTCATTTTTTTTAACTGCATTGAATTAAAATTTTACAAAAGATAAAATGGAAAAAACCTCTCATGTTAGTTTTTAATAGGTGTGTAGTTTTATGTGTCTAATTTTGCGATTCTTTCTGCCAGTTAATGGGATTTTTTCCACTGATTTCAATGGGAGCAGTGTTAAGTCCTTGATCCTATATTCTGATATGTGCAGGCAAACTTACGTGGAGATCCGTTAAAGTCAATTGGTCTCTGCATGCTGCACAAGATTGGGTATGAAGGATAGATCCTGCAAATGGATCTATGTGTGTGCACCCCTGGTGTCGGGGGGCTCTCCCCAGGCGCCCGTGCACAAGGTCAGGCTTGTGCCCAAACAGATCAATTTGTAGGACCTAGTCCTTAGATTGTAAATTTATCAAAGAAGGGAATTAGGGACAAACTGAGGTCTCCTCTATACTTGGTGTATATCCAAAGTGATTCCTTAGTCCAAATGTTCATGGGTGTAATTGGGAGCAGAATTTGCACTTCTTTCTTCACACACAAATTTAAAGAGCCATCTATATCAATGGCATAATAATATTGTTAACTGATATTGCCATAGCAGCAGACAGAAACATAAAAAACAAACAAGAAGAGAAAATAGTGAAGTACAAAGAACTCTGCCACTGAGTGGAATGATTATGAAAAACTAGTACAAACACAACCCCAGTGATTAGTCGAGCACTTGCAGCAATCCCTAAGAATATGAATGAGCAGTTCAAGGACATTTTAGGAGTACAAGACATCACAAGTGACGTCCAGAAAACAGTGCTCTTAGGCACAGTGAAAATGTTAAGGAAAATCAAAGGAGAACAAGTGCATCTGAGTACCTAATGCAGGAATTCTGCAGAGGGTTTTAATGAAACTCCTGACTACCCAAACCTATGGTGTCGGTTTGTGGTCAGGATTGATGGTGACTCATGGGGATAAATTTTAGACAGTAGCTTTCCCCTTTTTATGCTTAAAGACCTTATCTGTTGTAAAGGCTATTTGTTTAAAAATACAAAAACAAAACAAAACATCCCCTTGATGTAATACTGAGGGATGATAATGTGGAGGACAGCATGAAATATCAGATTTGCATCTACTTTATGTAACTCATTTGTACTATGTATAAGCCCTGATCCTGCCATGTCACGTGCACTGTGACCACTGGCTTCTTTTCTGAAATTAAAGAGAAATATAAATGAAATCCAACAACATCTGGGTATTAAAAGTGTTTTCATTTGAAAAGCTCTACAAGAGTAAATTAATTCCACTTATTGTTATAAAATATTGGATAACAAGCTTGTTACACAAATGGACTAATGCAGACAGATAGTTCATTTTTTGTGCATAATTAAGATGCTTTAATAAGGGTGGGGGTAAAGTCCCTTCTTGGCTGGATCTCCAAATTGGAAAGGTTTTGAAGGTAATGGAAGTAAGCATTGTGCTAGGACTCAGGCATGATTTCTTCGTGCAGGCATGTTTTTGTCATTGTGCTGCCACCCCTCCTTGTGACTTCTAAACAACCCAGGGTCACAGTGTCCTCTCTTTAATTAGTATCTCACTGCTGGAGGGAGGGGAGCACGTCAAGGAAAAAAGAATGAGAAGACACAGTAAACAAAGGTCCTCAGGGGCAACTTAATGATTTGGACAAGCAATGGAAAAAATGCTCAGTACTTTGTTGGAGGTAAAGTTAAAAAAAATAGAAGATGGTTGGGGTTGGATATACTTTTAATATTAGCTATACCAATTTGGACAAAATAGAGGGAAGTCATGTTGAAATAGGAACACATTCTGTTCCCAGAAGGATTTATCTCCCATCAGATGAGTATATAATCTGTATTTTAAAAGAAGGCCAACTAAAATATCTGTTTTAACCATAAAGCTGTTGAAAGCTTGAGATACCCTCTGTGGGTGCTTCTTTCTTTCTTAAGTATAATTGAGTTAGGTGGGTGAAAATAATTATTTTTATTTTCATTACAACTTCTAATGCTCAATACTTTATATGGAAAAGTATTTCTGCTGCAAGGCCTAAACAATTGACATATTATGGCTGAATAATTTACATCTGCATTTTCCATATTTGCCAACACTAGACATCTATGAATAGGATATCTGAGGAGAAAATAAGGATATGACAGGATATAAAATAAGGTTATAAGAACTACACCAATTTACGCCAGCAGAGAATTTGGCCCAAAGAGGCTTTTAGAGGGACAAATCAGAAAAATGGCAAATATCACTAAAATTAGGAGCTGTCCCTATTAAATGGGATGGGGGCTGGTGTATGAGTTAAATATTTAACTGTTACAAGGCCTGTTTTACATTCTTTAAGGAAAAATGGTTCTGAATTCACAAGATGACACAAGAAAGAAATTCTGCATACATCTTGATAGCTAAATGTACCCATAAATACTCAATTATTTTCAACGGTTGGGAACGTACATTCTTCTGCTTAAAATCAATGCATTCAGAGCATTCTCTGGTGCTCTTAACAATATTTCAAATACATTCCTCTCTGTCTTTTCCTGTTTGTTTGAGTTACTAAACTTTACATGCCATATCATGCCACTGTTCTTTAAGCAGAACTCCTCATTCAAAGCAATGTAGAGTATGTGTTTAAAGTTGGCGGCATGATATGAAGCTAAGTATTCTGTTACTCCACTTAAAATTTAAATATAGTTATACCATTGGTGCCAACCCTTGTGATTTTATCATCAGTCTCATCATATATGGTATTTTTCTTCAAGCCCCAACTTCTGGAGTCAGGTGATTACATCAGAATCTCACCATTAATTTAAACAAAAACAAAACAAAAAGTTAACTTGCTATGGAAAATAGCTTAAAATCAGGAACTCTAAAGGCTCAAACACCAGAAAGCAAATAAAAAGAATCCAAAATGATGCTAATACTCTTATACTGGAGTGGAAACTAAATGTATACTCATACACCCAATTCACCCTGCAGGTCTCCTCAGTTCCTCTTTTTGTCAAATGGGGAAAATAAGGTGCCTACAGTGGTGGTTGAGTAAAGGGTATAGGCTATCTTAGCTGAGAGGTACCAAGTTCATCCTCTATGTCACCCAAATGCACCTATTTGGGCAACCCAGCCATGCAAATTAGGAACAAATCCATAATTTGGAAGAACTGGTTGAACAAGGACATTGTATGGCTTCACTTTCCCAATTTGTCTGTGATGAGGACTCTGTCACTTTTCTAATACTAAAGCAATATTATGACCTGGCACCCTCCACATAGTGGCAGCATTTACAGCTAAGATATTTGCTTACATATCAATTTTGCCCTAGAACTGCCAGACACTCCAGAACTACTGGGAACCTTAGAAATGCTTCATAAACTCCTCAGGGCCATGTCATCTAGTTATACTTTGTTAATGAAGAGGAACTCCATTAGTCCAGGGTTCTTTGTGAACATGTCACAGCCCTTAACAGAACCCCAATGGCAGAGCACATTATGTAATGTTAGAAATGCTTCTGAGGGTCTCAGACTACACTTGCTACAACAAAAGATTTTATTCAAAATGTACTGGGCGCCACAGAAGTTGCACAAGATAAAGGCCTTGTCCTTTGATGTTTGTTGGCGCTGTAACAAAGGAAAAGAAACTCTGATGCATATACTATGAGACTGTCCAACAGTCAGGCAGCTGTGGAAAGAGGTAAACATGAGTTAAAATAGTACTCGACTTCAGAAGCCAAATCTCAGTCAAAAATTATATCCCAGGTTATTTCCCTGCTAAACTGGGTTAATCTTCACTACAAAGCCTTTGGTTCTTGAGCACTTCAATGATCACCAACAGCATGATTTTACAAAAATGGAAGAGAAGGCTTATGCCCTAAACAGAGCTGTGGTATTTGGACCTGAGTTAGCAGCTAAACAAATAATAGCTTATCGCCAGAGGGAGCAATTATTATGAATTTGAAGAAACGTGGACCCTGTTTCTAGGCACAGTTGGATAAAAATGTTCAGATGGCTCAAATAATACCAGACCTCCATTCCACCTACCCAGTTCTCTTTTTCCCACCCCTCCTCTCCCTATTCATGTACGTCTTTGCTTCTCCTATTTTATTACAGTTACCTTCACCCAGGTTATCTATATAGTTTTGTACTGTCTGGTCTTGCAGCTTTAACAAGATGTAGAATTGCATAAGTGCATAATGCTATTGGAGATTCTGTGAAACATGCAGTATTTGGAAACATACACAAGTTGTAAGTCATTTACCTTTTTGTACTTTTTATTGTCTGTTCCTTTATGAATATAAAAAAAAAATCACATATACAAAAGAACCCAAAATGTTTTATTTTCAAAATGTCATTATTTTTAAGTCAATCTCGTGATTTTTAGCAGTTTGACTCATGCTTGTAGATAATATTCAGGGGGTAGATGATACTGTAATTCTTCAGTGCCTCCAGGACCCCCAAATAACTGTATCAGAAAATGTCTAATTAACTAATGAAAAATCCAGCAAACAACACTTAGCTCTGAACTGATGAGAAATAAAAAGTATATTTAAAACATATGAATGTTAGTTTCAAAAACATTGACATTGATTAAAGATTTGCATAGTGAACCACTTACAAGAAATTACCTCAGCAGGGTGCGTGTGTTCAGTTTCATAATCACAAAGCGCCCTGACTCCATGGTATTAAATTCCAAGCAAGCGTGCATATTAAGCTGAATTTAACTTTTTTCAGGAAATGACTTTACTCAAGATTGAATACAGCTGTTAGCACAGTCCACTGTTCCAAAAAATGTTTTTATGCAAACTGAAAAAAATGGTTCTAGAGGTGTTGATTCACTTTTCACTGGTCCCACAAGGATGATTCTGATCAAGTGGCAAACTTCATGGAAGCCAGGCTGTATTGTTAGAAATCGTTATTGAAAAAATATTATTTAAATATGAAAAGATTCTAACTATAAGAAAAAGTTGTCTATGCAACAGTTGTGGTTATTTAAACAACTATTCCGTTTTTAAACAACAGAATGTTAACAGTCTTGTTATTTATATTATTTTCTAGTGCAGGAAAGACTACCATGTACTACCCTTTGCTTTGTTTCAGGCACCAATATTAAAATCTCATTGGTAGCTCTTTTGTTCCACTCACTATTTCATTTTGGTTCTGATCTGGTTTAACATACACAGAAGTGCACCATGGCATATAGAGCGAGGCCTCTGCAGAGGAAATGCTGCCAGCTAAAAACACAGGATGTAATCGAGACCACAAGAGAGACATACTCAGTTATAAATGTTGAACTATGCAGGAGGTATGGGAAAGAAATGACGACTAATTTTTCACCGGCTGTTTTAATCGTTTCAGTGAAATTCTTCCACCCTCTAATACTTCCAAAGTAAGAAGCATAAAATATAAATGATTACATTTAAAGCTATATAACTTCTGTGTCTACCTTTCAAAATCAATGTAGTTATTTTTCTTTGGGATAATTTACAATTTGCTGTTTTTTTTCATATCACATATATCTCAGACAACAACAAACTACATTCTTTATGTATTATAGTCCTTAAAGGGGCACTGACAGGTCAAATTAGCCCCAAATGTAGGTTTTTAAAAAATTAAGCCTTTAAAAAAAATTAAAACAAATGGAATTTTTTTTTGTGACAAACACAAACAAATCCCCCTTCAGTGTTTGCAGTTCAAACACTGTGTTAGTACAGAGAACCAGAATGTGAAATGGACATCACTAGAAAACTGACTATAAATAAAAGTTTTAACTGATTAGCCTCTTTGCTATCACAGTCTTCTCTATAATAAACGGTCAAGAGTAAATGAGATGTCTAAAGTTCTTTCAGTGTTAATCATCTACAGTGTTTATCATAATATAGGTTAGTACATTTGTTTTGTTTTTTATTAATATATATATATATATATATATATATATATATAGGGCTATCCCATCCCCTGCAGGGATGGGGCAGAGAATGGGATCAGGGACCCAGATGCACTTTGTGGCACTGTACCAACCCAGGGGGATTTAGAGGATAAGTCAATACTGACACTGTTGACATTAACTTACCCATTTTCCTTACTGCAATGTGAAAGCATTCCTTAGGAGGGGCTGTGTTCGGGTCCGTGGCTGGTGGGAGACTCTTTAGCAGCACAATTGTGCAGACATAGGACAAAAGGAGCAGAAAAGTGCCAGGAGTCAGTGCAGGGCAGAGCATTCATGCAGATAGCCCTATGTCTTGGGGATCTGCTGTTTGGGGGGTTTCTGCAGGGAAAGGGACAAATCCAACCTTTCTCCCAGAAAAATTTATAGTAAATTCCAAAGAGTTGAAACTGACTGCATTTCCTGTTCCCTCTGCAGGAGTAGCCCTTGCAGGGTACAATGAGGATCATGATTTTTAACCTGATGCCATTTTACAATACACATTATGGAAATTTTATTTTATGAAGTTCTATTAAATTCATTCTACATCATAGCCTCTGCTTTCAGACAAGTTCAATTAGAATGAGCACATTGTACTTGCTGTATAACGTTTTTTGTTATTTTTTTTAATTGAAAACAAAGAAAATATCAGCAACAGACTTTGAACAGGATTTTTAGAATCTAGAGTCTCTTGTAGCTTATGTCAGCCATCTTATTTATCAGCTACAAAGTCTGAAGAAGGAAAAACACACACACACACACACACACTTTTCAGTTGTTCAATTAGCCACTAGAGGGAGCTCAGAAATTCTTAGGCTAGTACGAATAAAATTATACTTAACTTGACTAAGGAAATGAAATTTTTAATTGGTCAAAGCCTTTGCACATTTGTGTTTATGTGCACTACATTCCCTCTTCAACATACATGCACTAACCCCGATCCTGCAAAGACTGATGAACACGCTTAACTTTACACCTTGTGAAGACTTCAATGGGATTCTTCACAAGGCGTAATGTTAAGCACATGACTAAGCGCTTGTCCACACTTGAAATGCGACAGCAGCGCAGCTGCGCCACTATAGCACTTTAGCAAAGATGCTACCATGCTGACAAGAGAGCTTCTCCTGTCGGCATAGTTAATCCACCTCCACAAGAGGCGGTAGTTATGTCCACAGGAGAGCTTCTCAGAAATCATTCTGTGTACACTGGCGGTTAGGTCGGTAGAACTGCATCACTCAGGGGAGTGGATTTTTCAGTGTAAGCAAGTTTGAGGTATAGACCTTGCCTAAGTCTTTACAGGATGCGGGTTATATTTAGTGTTAACAACAGCGTACTAGGCATGTAACAACTTTACAGATATAATGGAAGGCAAGGTCCCTGCATCAAAGAAGTTTTTATGTATGGATGTATGGATGTATGTGTGTATATATAAACACACACAGAGACATACACTCTCTCTCTCTCACACACACACACACACATATATACGTATGTACAAATTCCCCTTCAGTGTTTGCAGTTCAAACACTGTGTTAGTATAGGAGAACCACTAGAAAATTGACTATAAACAAAAGCCTACATATTATAAACACCCAATAATTGCTTAAGTCCCACAGTGGGGCTGCATTGGGGTATGTGGATGGAATAGGGATGAAATCCTGGCCTCACTGAAGACAATAGGCATTTTGCCATTGAGTTAAATGGGATCAGGATTTGCCTCTACAAGAACAGATGGGGCCTCTCTACCAACTAAATGGATCCAGTGTCCCTAACACCTTATATATTGGGTGAAGATTGGAAGGGCCATTATTCCAGCCCATGGATTGCAGTAGCAGTCATGGATGCACACAGACCTGTGACCTGCCTGCAGGTAGCGAGAATAAATTCCAGTCCCACGTGCCAAAGCACCCACTCAGTGCCTCACACAAAGCAGGCTTTGGGTAGGAAAGGTGAATTTCGCCTTTATCAAGTGAACTAAAACCAGAATTGTCTGCTTTTCCTATTAAAAAATCCTCCTCTGGTAATATACCTGTTACTAATTATTTCCTCCATGTGAGAAGAGGGTGAGCAAGTTTGTACAAAAACTTGAGATTTGCATTTCATTCGTTAAAGAATTGCTCATAACAGAATTTGGTCCTGTTCACACAGAGCTTGACCTTGAAAGTGTTAAGCGCTCTGGCCCTGATCCTGCAAAGCACTTACGCACATGCTTACGTTTAAGCCCAGGAGAAGTCCCACTGCAGTTAATGGAACTATCCATTTGCTTAAAGCTAAGCACATGCCTAAATCTTTGCAGGACTGGGTACAGATTGTATGATAGTTATGCTTCCACCTCCCTCAACCCACATGCACAGGAATGAAACCTGAATAAATCATGAAGAATTATTTTCTCTAAAACATATTAGCCCAGTACAAATCAACTAAAATCATAGGACAACAGATCCATCATGGGAATTTATGAACACTTAAAATGTGTAAGTCATACAAATAACCAAAGTGTATTAAAACTATATTTTTGCCTACCTAAAGGTCAATCTAGTCTTTATAAACTGTATTTTATTAAAGTTTTGAATAAAGCTACAGATTTATCAGTTTGTTCATGCCACATAAGATCAAAAAATAATTATTTTGTGTCAGTTAATTCCCTGAGTTTGCATCAGTGCTTGACCTACAGAGGGCCAAATTCTGCTCTCTTGTACTGCACCTGGGTGCAAACCCACTGACCACTGTGCTACATGGAAGTGTTAATGTACTACATGACTGGCAAAACTGTATGTGATCACAAATGCTTTTAGTAAGAATGAGTGATGTATTTGGAAAATCCTTTTACCGTTTTGACCTACATTTATGAACAGATGTTTGGAGTTTGCTAGTTCTCAGTTTCTAAAGGCCTATCGCCTTTATACCAACTTTGAACTCATTTATTTCACCTAAATATTTAGGGTAAAATTCACCCATGTTCAGAGGACCAGCACAAGTGGGACTTACAAGATCCATAGCCTTGTATGGCCCTTAGCGAATTGTGCATTCAGTAGTAGGTGTGCTCTAGTGCAGAGTACTACATTGGAACATGCGAGACCAGGGTTCTAGTCTTGGCTCTGCCACTAGCCTGCTGAGTGACTGGGGCAAGTCACCTGAGTGCTCCGTGCCTCAGTTTCCCCATCTAAAATAGAGAGAAGGATGTTGACCCTTCTTTGTAAGATGCTTTGGGATCTATTAACAAAAAGCACTATATAAGAGCTACATGTTATTATGGGATGGGAAGCTATGGTTATTCTTCACAGCTTTTTTCTGTTCAAACTACATAACTCTTTTTGAACTGTTGGGAAAAGTTATCATGCATCACTCTACAGACAACTTTTAATTATATTCTATATGTTTAAACACAAAATCTACTTATCAAAGATTTGTTTTAATTTTAATACACACCAATAATAGTCCTTAAAATAAGCTGCATTGTTCTTGCACAATACAAGAGTGTGATGCATGTTACACGATGCAATGTGCAGGATATCATGTGAGTTGTTCAGACATCTTGATGTTCATTCTCAACTCCTTTTAGATAGTGCATTGTTGCACAGAATTTAAAGATGCTAATTCAGTAAAACACTTTAGTGGAACTATTCAGATGCTTTAAGTTAAGGAAGTACTTGAGTTCTGGCTGAATCAGGGCCAGACCTGGGCCACCTGACAATAAAGCAGAGATAGAGAAAGCAGTAGATGACATACGCTTTAAAATTCTCTGAATATTGGGACAGAAAATGAGAGTTACTGAAGTATTTAATTGAGGCCTATTCGACAGGTTGTTAGCACCAGGGCAAATAGGAACTGGAAAACAACTAGATGGACTGATTTTTTTAATTCTTCCATTGACCTAAGGGTCTTTACCCTTATATTTTATGCCCTTCCAGAACAGGAAAAAAAGAGGCAATATTTGGGACTAGGAACATAATATTCACTGGTCCCATCTTACTCCTACGGCATTATTGATTATTAATATAATGGTAATGCCAAAAGGCCTTACTCTAGGGGGAGTGGCCTCATTGTGCTTGGAGTGGTGCATATACAGATCAAGAGACAGTCCCTGACCCAGAAACCTTACAGTCTAAAAGACAAGAGTAGATAAATGGCTGGGGTTATTTTTTTTTATTCTTATAATTTTTTTTATAATAAAAAAATCCCAGCCATTCATCTGTTGATGATAGTACATACAAGTAATTGAACATAGTGATGACTCACACAGTTTTGTGTTACTGATGTTTTTAACTTGGAGTAAAGGTAGGTTATGGGGCAGTGACAGGAATAAGGGACTTAGTATAAATGAGGAAAGGAAGGGGAAGATTGAAATCATCCCTTGCCACTGCCTAGCCACGATGATCTAGCAGGGTTTTGTATGCACCAGATCACCTTTAGTTAAAGGCTTTGTATATACTGGAAATTAGTCCTGATTTCAGCAACTGGTGGTCAGCAAAGCTGCACCAGTGCAAATCCCTACTATAGTCAATGACAGCCACAACTTGCACTGAGAGCTTAACCCTGTTTGAACGCAGGATTTGCTCCACCAATACAAATTCCAACTTTATCTACACTAGATGTCTGCACTGGAGCAACTACATCAGTTTCTAATCAGCAACTGCAGATATCAGGGCTAATCCCTATTATAGAGAAGGCTTTTCAAAGCTTAAAAATGCAGTTTCCTAGTCTGGTGACTAATTCCATCAGTTCTGATTTGATGCCTACAAAACCCTGCCAGAACATCATGGTACCCTCTTGGCATTGATATAAATGACTGCACAAGGTGCAGGGTAATGCAGGATCAGGGTCCTCAGTTGAAGAAGGGCACATTCCCACTTGAAATCTAGAGGGGGAGAATTTTTGTTTTACAAAAAGACTTTAGATAAACCCTGTGGAGGGAAGGGCATTTCATTTGGACTATGATTCAATGGACTAGTGCATTATTTGTTTGTTGGACTCTTGGTTGGACCCCATACAAGTGCAGACTTTGGCTTTGCTCTTCATTTTCTTTGGGGTTAGGCTGCTCCTTCCTCTGGAGAGAGAGAGCCTGCCCTGTGACAAGGAGATCTTCTACACAGTAAATATTTCAGTTACAAAATATTTTCAAAGGGGGGCTGCATATGAACATTACTCAGTTCTCTATATTGAGGAATAGTTTTAAGCAGGTTGTTAGTAACTGATATATTTCGAATGAACAAAGGAGAACTATCTGCTTTATTTCTGGGTCACATAGCTAGTGGCCATACAGTTTTTATTAAAACATACTGACAAAGGGCAGAAGATTTACAAAAACAAAGCCTCTGATAAAGATACATAAGTGCATGTGCCAATTTTGGATCCTGCAGAAAGAGGAAAACTGTTATTGACTAATATAAACTTAGTGTCCTCATTTAATTAAAAATAAGAGGAAGGGAGTAAATGATAATTGCAGCTCTTACAAAGCATTTAAATGCAAGTGAACAGAATCAGGCATAGGTCAGATATGCTCTCATATCGACAACAATGCACTTAATAAGAATTATTATTACTACTAGTGAGGGTTTAAAAATCATTCACACAATTCCTGTGTAAAAAAGCATTTTTGCTGTTGTACATATGGTTCTCTCTATTACTAGTGTTGAGAGTTGCCTATCGTATTTCAGACTTGCTTTTCTCCTTCCAATGGCAGTTAAAATGAACCAGTACTTTGTTCAAACAAAGCAGCAGTACTCCTCCCCTCTTTCTCCCACCCATACTGCATGAAACCCTTCTGCATGATCTTCAGGAATTTGGTTTCTGTTGTGTGAAAATATACGGCCAAGTTTGGAGGTAGAGAGAATCACTGAGCATCACCGTTCCCTTCCAAGCTCAGGGGAATTTCCCAGAGTAAGATAACACTGACTCTTACTACATTACACATTCTCAGACTCCCTTGGGGGTCATGGAGAGCAGAGTTTGGCCCTACGTGGGAAGGGAATTCATGGGGGCAATTATGTACGGAGGTTCAAAGGTGCTGCACAAACATCACATAAGGACTTGGTTTAAATGCTGATAGCCCACAATCTGTGAGATTTGCCCCATATAATAAAACTTTCACAGGTCTGGAAGGCTCTCTCTCTTTGGGAAGCAAACAATGCCTCACTAGGATGACTTGCAGGAAAGTCCATGACTTTCAACTTAGATTCCTTGCATCCCCATTAGCTTTTCTGCATGGAGGGTAGGATTTGGTCCAATGTAACTAAGAAGTGTATTGTGTGTCAATGAGGGGAAAGTAGCATCCTCAGCAGATCCAGGATTCCCCTTTTTTAATCCTCATAAAGGCCTGATCACATTGATCTTATGCTAGCAAAGGAGGGCTGGTTAGGGCTCACTCTTGGGAGGACAGAGATTGTCACTAGAGCCGAATAGGTGGTGTTTCCTAAATGTGTTCTTATTTTCAAGTGCCACATTCTAAAGCCATGTTGGCTGTCTAGAAAAGCAGACATTTGTTTGCAGTCCCATATAGTACTTTAGCACTTTCAGAGTTATTTGTGTTGATGAACATTATATTCTACACATAAAATAACATACTTTTAAAAAAAAATTAACAAAAATAGACCAAAATAGGGAATGATCATATTGGCTAACAACTTTCCAATCCACGCCCACACACACACTTAAGATTTATACAACACTTTCCACTTTTGAAGCATTGCACAAATAATGAATTCCCCCAACACTCATGTTGTTAGGTATAATTGCCTCCATTTCATAGATGGTGAAGTACCCAAAGAAATGTCTTTAGCTGACTACTCAAGAATAAACTGCAGGGGGTAAATCTAAGTTTCCCTCTCCCACTTGCTAATTGCTTATTAAAATTGTTCAATAACGGAGCACAAAATTGTTCAGTTGCAATACTAAGTATGAAAAGCTTTGAGAATTTTTAAATTCCCAGAATGAATTTTTTTCCCTGACCTACACAGTACATACATTGATTATGGCTAGCAATAACTACTATCCCAATTTTAACCACCCCAACTAAAACAGATAGACATTAACAACTGCCAATGTTATCTAAAACTGTTTATTTCCATACCAGCTGCATAGAACAATATGCTGTTCTTTCTCCACCTCACTGATGCCCTCTCATCTTAAAATCTAACTGATGACCCATCTGTTCTAGACTAACCTACAAGGTGTTCCTGTTGACCATCCTCCCTTGAATTCAAGAGTAGAGGAGGCGGGCCATTCTCAGTAAAAGGGTTTTCTAGCTGTGGAACTCATGCCCTCTGACACTACAGGAGCTAGAGTTTGCTAGCTTTCATAAGGTTCATCTTCTCAGTCAACCATTTGCTTGAGCTTTGGACTAAGATCTTGAGTTTTAACTTTGAAATCCTTTTTCCCTCTCTATATTTTTAAAGTAAATTTAGGGCTAATCTGACAGTTGTGGAGAGAACAGTACTCTTATTTAGCCACAAAGGAGGTCCAGTATGGCCATTCCCCATACAGCCCTGCCAATGTGCCTCAAACTTGTCCCAGGAGGACTGCCTTTAGAGCTAAATGAGTGATTCATTAAACCTTTAACCTTTCTGCTGAGACTACCACAAAGAGTGATGAGTGGCCTTCCTAACATGAACTACTGCAAAATGAGACCAGCATCTCTTGTCACAGACACCAATAAACCTCCACTTAGCTCCCATGTCTCTGCTACTTCTCATAGCTATGCCACGCAGTTCACATTGAAATTAACAAGACCCATTCAGAGCCTTATAGAAATCATGCTGTTTCTGCTGCGTGCTGGAATTGCTGTGTGCTGTTGCTGCGTGCTGGAGTAGTTCACTCTGGAGGAGCAGGAGTAGATTAGCAGTGATTTCTCTTCCATCATTATGCTCAGCCCCACCCTTTGCATCAGCCAGGTAGAGGAAACAGAAAGCTCCTCTGCCTTCTAGCGTGGAAGGAGGAGTGGAGTGGAGCTTCACATTTAAAGGACACCCCCTAGCTAGACACAAGATAAGAAAGATGGAGCCCTGAAACAGGGACACCATGTTGATAGAAAATTCAGGAAATTCCCTCTTCCTAGACACTGCTTTGATCCTCATTGGTAGTTCCCACCCCTCCCATCCTAGCACCATCTTCTTCATATGTAGGTCAGGGGCAGAAGCGTTAGTTTTCTGTCTAGTAAGTGTCAAGTAAATCTTTGAAGCCATTACAAATCCACTGAGCTATCGAGTTCCTTTGTGCTATTTATGAATCATTAAAACACACAGGTTAAAATACTGACTATGTTTTAAACTGCGTAATCACACTCCAAACTAATAAATAGTTTCCCATCTTACTATTTCTTAAAACTATTTTTAAAATGCTCTCCTTTATAAGCAGAACATTCTACTCTAGGGCACTATGATGTTATGAGAGGTTGGCAAACAGTTCCTTGGGTGTGGGAGGAACTCTGCCTTTGGCATGGTGCCTCACTATGTACCCAAAGTGTGCCAACATCTCAACATCCGCACACCCTGTCACGTATCTTTTTTAACTAACTAAAGAAATGAAACATAGTATGCCATGCCTTATTTATATTAACCAAGATTGCTATTTACAAATACTTCAGCTGTGGTATATCAGCCTTTATAGATATGATTATTTTTTTCCAGCTATAGAAGACTACTTTCATTCATTTTCACTTGATAAGTTTGTTTCATGTCCAGTGGTGACAAAACAATTTAAATCAATGAGAGTAGAATGGTTGGTCCTTTTTACAAAAACAAAAACACCTATGGTATTATATTTGTTAATCTTTACTGAAGATAAGTCGCATCCCATTTCCATTGCAATGGATACTAACTAAGCTATTCATTTCTCAATGCTGAGTTCTTGGTTCATTTGTAATCAGGAAAATACAGAGCTACTCATTCGTATATTTTAATTCATCTTTTATCAAGACTGTGCACTGCTGCTTAGGGAATATTACACAAAGTTTTTGAGAAGCAATCCAATCTAATGCTTAGAGCACAAGCCTGGGAGCCAGGAACTCCCAGATTCTAATCCTGGCTTCACCACTACCCACTGTAAAATGGAGTAATTTGTACTACTTATTATTTGTAATACATTAATGCCTACAGGCCCCAGTTCAAGAGAGGGGCCCCTCTACAGGTATACTACTCACAAAAGTATTGTGAGGATTAGTTATAGTTCATGTTTGTACAATCTTTTTTAAAAAATAAAAGTTCTAGATAAGTGATAATCATGATTGTTCTTATTAGTTTATCAGTGCATAGATCTGAGATTTTGTTGTATGAATCACCTGATATTTTTAATGTTAGGTTACAATGCATCTTCCACGCTACACGATGCTAAAATGCAATTAAAATTCACACCATTAAATTAAATACACCAATTTTCTAACTGTTGGGTTTGGTGGGGGGTTTGGGTTTTTTTTGTTTGATTTGTTTTTGGAAGCATTTGGTCCTAGACAGCAGAGCACAAATGCTTATCCATCACAGAATGCCACTTATGTTCATCTTCTCCTTCAAATCATCCATTTCCACTAACGGTTTGATATCATAACCTGTTACAGAAAGCTAAAAGAGAGAGGAAATGATTCCCCAGCCATTGGCTTTTAGTAGTTACAAGACACAGTGGACTCAAGTGCATCTTTACTTTGCTGTTGTACTTCCAATTTTTACCAACCAATAGATTTATAATCCTGAGGTCACTCCTGAAATTGGGACTCCTCTTTAGCTGTTGTATCAAGACTAAGTCTAACTTTAAGGAAGCATCTACATAAGAAAGATACACCAGTTTAAGATGTTATTTTTAACCAATATAATTAAACTGGTGCAAACGGCTGGACGCTCTTAAGGCAGGTCTACACTGGCAAAGTTACAGCGCTGCCAGTTACAGTGCTGCACAGAGAGTGCTGGGAAACTGCTGTTGTGTGTTCTCACTGTCAGCTGCTTGTACAATAGCATGTTCACACTTGTGGAACTTGCAGCAGTACTCAGAGCGGTGCACTCTGGGCAGCTAACCCATAGAGCACCTCTTTCTCTTCTGCCGCTAAGTCTTGTGGGAAGGTGGAGGGGGTTGTTGGCATCTTGGGTCCTGTCCCAATGACCCATGATGCATTGCTTCGCATCCCAGAAATCCCTGTGCTTCCATCCGCATTTGGCACCATCTTTCAATGATTTGTGTACTGTGCGCTCTGTCTCTTCGGGCTGTAGGAATGGATCCCGAACTGTTGACCAGTATGCTGCTTACTCTGACTAACACGTCATGAGTGGCAGTGGAGTTATTCCTTAAAAAAACAAAGGCAAGAGGAGTGTGACATTGATCTCGCCACGCGTAGTAGCTATGACACAAGATTGCTTTTGGCATTCACGCAGGTGCTGACCACAGTGGAACACCACTTCTCGGCTCTGGAGACAAGTACTGAGTGGTGGGATCACATTGTCATACACATTGGGGATGATAACCAGTAGCTGCAGAACTTTTGGATGAGGAAAGCCACATTCATGGGACTGTGTGATGAGCTCACCCCAGGCCTGCGACGCAAGGACATGAGAATGAGAGCTGACCTGTCGCTGGAGAAGCATGTGGTGATGCACTGTGGAAGCTGGCTACTAATTGGTCACTAACCAGTTCGGAGTGGGAAAGTCAATCGTTGGACTTGTGTTGATGCAGGGCCATTACTTGCATCCTGCTCCGAAAGACCGTGACTCTGGGCTACGTGCATGATATTGTGGATGGGCTTTGCACAAATGGGCTTCCCTAACTGCGGAGGGGTGACAGATGGCACATATATTCCAATTCTGGTACTAGACCACCTACCCACCAAGTACATTAATCACAAGGGGTTTTTCTCAGTGGTTCTCCAGGCACTTGGGGATCACTGTGGGCATTTCACATACATTTAAGCAGGCTGGTCTGGAAAGGTGCATGACACATGCATCTTTCAGAACACTGAACTGTTCAGGAAGCTGCAAGCAGGGACTTTCTTCCCAGACCAGAAGATCACCGTAGGGGAAGTCAAAATGCGCACTGTGATCCTGGAAGACCCCGCCTATTCCTTAATGCCATGGCTTATGAAGCCATACACGGGGCAACTTGACAGCAGCAAGGAGCGGTTCAACAACAGGCTGAGCAAGCCTCTATAGGAAGCTGGACATGGCTGATGACAATATTCCTATACTTATAGCTGCATGCTGTATGCTCCATAATATTTGTGAAGGGAAGGGTGAAAGCTTCACTCAAGGCTGAACTGCAGAGGCTTAGCGCCTGGAGGCTGAGTGTGAACAGCCAGAGACCAGGGCTATTAGAGGGGCACAGTAGGGGGCCATAAGGATCAGGGATGCCTTGAGGCAGCAATTTGAAGCTGAAAGTCACTAATATTTGTTGCTATGCTCGGGATTTTAGTGCTTATAATGCTGGGAGGTGACTGGTATACATGATGCAACATAATTGTATGTTGCTTTGCGGTGCTCTTTTTGCTTTCAATTAATAGAATAAAGATTGCTTTCAAGCCAACATAAATTCTTTTATTAAAAGACAACAACTGAAGGAGTCAACCAAAAAAAAATCAGCAGGGAGGGGCATGAGGGAAGGGAAGATCCCAGGAGGTGAAGAAGTCCCGGGATGGCTAAAGATTGTGTATGTCCAGGGATCATATCCAACCTTCTCCTTCGGAGTACAATGCAGCGGGTACTGTATTTCAGCAGTGCCAAACTGCAGAGGGATGGGTGTTAGTGCAGTGGTGTCATGAACAGTTAAGAGTTAATGTCTCTTTTAGCTGTAAAGGGTTAACAAACAGGAACCTGAAACACCTGACCAGAGGACCAATCAGGAAACAAGATACTTTCAAATCTCGGTGGAGGGAAGCCTTTGTGTTTTTTGGGTTTTGCTTTGTTCTCTCTGGGTCCTGAAAGGGACTAGACGTGCAACCAGGTTTCTTGCCAATCTCCCTGCTACAGTCTCTTATATATTCAGAATAGTAAGTAGAAAAGGCGGTTATAGTCTTTTGATTGTTTTCTGTATTTGCAAATGTGTATTTTGCTGGACGGATTTTGATTGGTATTTGTGCTGGGGGGAGACTTCTTTCTAATGTTTATAAGCTGAAAGACCCTATAATATTCCATCTTGATTTTACAGAGATTTCTTACTTTTTTCTTTCTTTTATTAAAAGCTTTTCTTTTGAAAAGACCTGTTTAATTTTTTTCCCTTGTTAAGGCTCAAAGGAACTGAGTCTGTACTCACCAGGGAATTGGTGGGAGAAGGGGAGGAGGAGTTGGGGAGGAAAGGTAAATTTCCTCTGTGTTTTAGATTCATGGAGCTTGAATCTGTCTCTCTCTCCAGGATAGCCCAGGGAGGGAAAGCCTGGGATGGGGAGAGAAGAGGGAGAAAAAACCTGATTTCTCTGTGTTGTGATTCAAGGAGTTTGAATCATGGTGATCTCCTAGTGTACTCAGCGCGAGAAAGATCTGGGAGGAAGAAGGGAGGGGGAGGGGAAATGGTTTATTTCCCTTTGTTGTGAGACTCAAGGAATTTGGGTCTTGGGGTCCCCAGGGAAGGTTTTTGGGGGGACCAGAGTGCCCCCAAACTCTATATTTTGGGTGGTAGCAGCCTATCAGATCTAAGCTGGTAATTAAGCTTAGAGGAATTCATGCTGGTACCCCATCTTTTGGACTCTAAGGTTCAGATTGGGGAATTATATCATGACAAGTGGGTACTGGGTGTCCACAGGGCTGGACTGTGAGGGAGGAGGACCAGAGCCAGGAGGTTGCTAAGAGTGTGTTGGCGGTGTCTAGGGGGAGCATGGGAAAGAGTTTTATGACAGTGGCTGCAGCAGAGGGCGGACGCGGAGCTGCTCGGTTTGAAGAGTTAGTATCACCTGGAGCATGTCTATGTGGCACTCCATAACCTTTAAGAGCCGCTCCGTGGCTTCATTCTGGCATGTCGCATTCTCCTTTCGGTCCTTCTCGCTATCTTGCCACTCCTTCATTTCCTGTTTCTCGGCTGCAGAGTGCATTATAACATCACATAGAAAGTCCTCCTTCGTTCTTCTTGGCCACTTTCTAATTCTGCGCAGCCATTCAGCTGCCAATCACAAAGAGAGAGGCTGACTCCCAAGGTCATATCTGTGAAGTTTAAACACAACTGTATTTAACACAGCAGTACTGTTTGCAACACAAACACTGATTCAGTGCTTTAAAACACAGCCAGTGCTCACACACCTGTCACTAACTGGCTGACACCAGGCAAGCACACATGAGCCACATGACCCCAAAATGGTGAGTGGCCGCAGGGGCAGGGTAAATCACTTCCTGGACTCTGCTGTACACTGGGCATTTGGCTCTTGAGGAGAGCCAGCACTGGAGGGGGGACCTGATAATCATTCCTGTCCCCACACTTTTCACAGGATGTGATCATTATAGAAGATATTTTGCTGCTGAGGGTGAGCAGGGAATTAAGGGAGGGTCTTTTCTAAGCCTGCGGCTTCTGCCTTGGCCCCTGTGCGGCCACCTGTGTGCAGCCATGGTGTCCACCCCCACCCCCATGATGACACAGTGGTACAGGAAATTACCGTTAATTGGACAAGAAACAAAGCAGCTCTGCCAAAGAACCTGCGGCAGCGGATTGCCCAGTATCTCCTTGGGAGTTTCCTGGAGATCTCTGAGGGAGATTCCTGTGAAGTGATGGAGTCAATCAACAGCCTGTTCTGCCACTCAGACTAGGCATGCGGTGGGAGACAAGCCTGCTTTTTGCAACCCTTCTGCCCTCAACAACTAGCTTCAGCGATTCCCAAAATCAGATCCACTTACCAGAGGCCTCCTCTCCTGTTTGCGCTTTGCCAACAGCTACCCCTCCAGGGTAGAAAAGAGCTCCTGGCTGCATGCATCTCTGGCCTCCAAGTCATCCTCTGCCTCTGGGTCCACCTCCACATCCTCATCCAAGATTTCCTCCTCATGGCTCAGTCCACTCTCGACTGGCATGTGAGCCACTGAAGTATCCACAGTGGTCTTCACAGTGGCATTGGGATCGCCACCGAGTATTGTGTCCAGCTCTTTGTAGAACCAGCAGCTCGAGGGCGTAGCACCGGAGTGGCGGTTTGCCTCCTGTGCCTTGTGGTAAGCGTTCCGCAGGTCCTTCACTCTGACGTTGCACTGCAGTGTGTCCTAGTCATGGCCTCTTTCTGTCATGCATCGTGAAATCTATCCGTAGGTATCATAATTCCTATGGCTAGAGCACAGATAGGACTGCACAGCCTCCTCTCCCCAAATGCTGATGAGGTCCAGCAGCTCAGCATTGCCCCAAGAAGAGGAGCAAGCATGGCCACCTGGAAGGATGCGCTGAGACCACTGCAGGCATCACCAAGCGAACAGGAAGGGGACTTTCAAATTTCCAAAGGAATGTACAGGGTGAGGATGACAGTTGAGGGCAGGGCAGTAGAGTTCAAACCGATGACCAGAGAGGTGAGAACAGGCATTGTGGGACACCTCCCAGAGGCCAATCGTAGCGCTGTAATCGCCATGGTGTCTACACTGGCACCGCAGCGCTGTAGCCCCGGCACAGAAAGCTCTATGCCTCTCGTCGGGGTGGGTTTTTTACAGCACTGCAACTGCACAGTTTCTGCGCACTAAGTGGCTTGGCAGTGTGCACACCTCAGGAGTTACAGCACAGAAACCCACTTTACTGTGCAGAAACTGCCCAGTGTAGACAGAACCTTACTTTAGTTTAGCTTGAGTCAATTAGGACTCAATTTAAGGTAAACCCAAACAAGCCATTCTTCTACCGAAATAAGACTGTTCACACAGCCTTATGTACCAGTTGAACTAAATTGGTTTAAAATCACACTTTAAGTTAAAACAGTAGAATTTTCTCATGTAGACGAAGTCTTAAAAACTTGTCTTCTTTTCACTTCTCCACTCCCCATCCTAAAAGTTTAGCTCTTACATGTGGTTGGGATTAGAAAGCAGGAGTGAGAGTCCATTGCCATTTCTGTGCTATTGGCATTTTTAAAACAATATGAATTATGATTCAAACAACAGAATAGTTTATGACCAAGCTAAATAAAAACTACAAACCAGTTGATCAACACTGTCACTCGATAAATCGAAGTTTTAGTCCTATTGTCAATAGCTCTCATTAGGGTGTTTCCAGTTAAAGGTTGTTGCAGAAAGTGCTCTGTAGCTTGATAGCCACATGAGACCATTTAATAATAAATTTATTGGTGTTCATCACATCATATTTACCGTACGCTTCTATGTAATTCAGTTTTGTTTTGTTTACAAGTCTCTTTATAGCTTATGAAAATATCACCAAAACAACAACAAAAAAATCTTTAACCAAAGGATATTTCTGTCGATATTAATCTCAAACTGTGTTTCTGCCACAGGTTTTAAAATAAACTCATCTGAAAATCATCCAATATGAGAAATCGTAAAACAATGAGAAAAAAAAGTTAAATACATTATTCTTTCTTTAGAGCTACAGTATTCCAAAGAAGACACAGAGTAGGTAGCAAACATGCTAATCATTCTATCAGAGCCACTATAGTGGAATTGCCACCACAAAGTCCAATTTTCAGGTTTTATTGACTAAAATATAACATGTAATTTGTCTCCCCAATGGCAAAGTTTACAGTTAACACTTTAGTCGCTATCATCATAATTAATTGCATTAACTCAGCAAACATTCAAATCCTTCCATCCAGGTGTTCCCAATCTAAACTGTGTGCTGGGTATCTCCAAGAGAAGGCTGGAAAGAAAACAAAAATCAGTATGTGGGCTCTATATAAGCACATAAAAAGCTGTACAGAATCAGGCCCCTAGTGTTTAGTGTAGCTCACTGCCACCTGGAGACACATTCAACATTCCCCGCATGACTACAGTAATTCAACCACTTTCCTGCATTCCACAGCTGGCCTCCCACCACCATTCAGCTAGCAGCACAGAACACAGAAGGTCATATTTTTTTCATCAATTTTTATGCAGAACATGCCACTGAAAACAGTGGGGAGTTTTGCTTAAAAACTGATGGCTCAGAGTTCTTGGTGCCTCCAGGTAGGTATTCACTGCAAAATAAAGAAGTGTGCTGTTAGCTTGAGTTAGCTAACTCCAGTTAAAATAACAATGAAGACACAGCAACTCAGCTTTTAATTTAGGTTAACAGATTGAGTTAAAAGCCTATTTACTATTTTAACCCAAGTTAGCTAACCCAGGCTAGCTAACCTGAGTTAAGAATACACTTTTCACTGGAGAAAAAACAAAAAAAAGACTCTCAGTAGCGTGACTGTGTATAAGAAAAGTTATATTTGTTCTTCATTTTCTGTATGTTAAAACTACTAACTTTCTAGAAGATATGCGTACCCTTGGAGCCGTAAAATGGTTGTTTGGAAACCCTGCAACAATCCTAGCCTAGGGCAAATGCTTACTACTAAACACAGTGCTTCAGTTGTGAATAATCCTATTGCCTTCAGCAGAATGGCATGCTTGGCAGTAAGTGTTTTAGGATCACATCCTTAGAGGTTTTATTGAAAACTAAAGCTCTCTTTTTTCTAACCGCAAATTCATGTAGTGTCACATGGACTCTGTGTCAATTTTTGTCTAATTTCTGCACAAATGAAAGGAAAACGAGCACCTAAAGATGCTTTATTTTAATACCACAATTGGTTTAATAAGTTATGGGGTTTTATATTTTTCTAGTTCTAGAAGTTGGCCTGGTTCTTGCTGCTTTTTTATCTCCTAAACTTATTTATTTATTTATTAAATCTATCAAATCTCAAAGGGAGTTAGTATTTAAGGCAAACTAAGCCTTTATTTCTTTGAATCAGTAAAAATATTTAAATTTGAGAAATACTTAATGAGGCTATGGGATAGCAACTTTCTGGGAACTCATAGCATTTGCTTGCATGGAATTTAGCATAATTTTAATTATTTTAAGACTATATCAATGAAACTTTATGGAGACAATGTTATAATCTCAAGGGAACTTCATTTTATGATCCATGTCTACAACCCTTACTCATCTGAGCAACTTCACTGATGTTGATGGGACCACTCTGCACGACAAACTACTGGGTCCAAAGTCCTCCAGACAAAACAAAGAACCAAACCCTGCTCACATGGTATTTTCCCCATGAAGTGAATGGGAGAAGTGAATGAAGTCCGTACCATGACTTCTTTCCGAGCAATGCTGGACTCTTAGTTCCACTGAGATCATGAGACTATTCATGGGACTGAGGCAAGCAGGATTTGACTCAGTATGGGAGCAGTTCAGATCATCTTCCTAAACAATATCAGTGAAATTAATGTATGGATCTGCAAGTAGGGTCAAATTCACCTCTGGTGTAGAGGACCAGAGCAATGTTTGTGCACCACTTAAGCCCTATTTTGAGGGCATAATAGCATTCAAGTGGTACATATGTTTTGTGTTAACCCTCTGTACAGGAATCAATCAGATCCACAAAGAGAAAGTCTACATTAAGATGTAGGTTATGTTATTTGTGGTTTATTCTGCATGTGCATGTCATTTTTACTAATGATTTGCGTTAATGTGAATTTTTGACTTTTAATTTTATTATTGTCTAAAGGCACAACCCCAAAATTCTGGAGTAGCACATCACTCCATTTTCATTTATTTAAAAACTGTTTTTATATTACTGATGTGATAGTAAAGCATGAAAAAATAAAAAGTCTCTTTTGTCCTCCTGCAATTAAAAAGATCACAAAACATTGTTTCCAGTTTTTAAAAAGTATTATTGGAGTGGAGTCTCTGTTTGTTTGCGGTTTTTTTCAGTTTTAACCCAGAAAGAAACTTTGCAGTCTAGCTCTAATCCTTGCTAATAGGGATTTATTATAGAAACACTGATGGCCCGTTATCTAAAGTAGAATGAATGGCACCAGTACAAAGAGAAGATAGCGTATAACTACCACTGAATACCATCAAGTATTTTTAAAGAAAAATGTGCTGGCAATGAGCAGAAAGTAAAAATACATACCTGGTCAAGAAAACTCAAAACAGAGTTAAGTTTGCAAGCAATTATATGCTAATTTAATACGTCATTTTCAGACTATTAAAGTTATCAAAACCAATGTTTCAATGTGAGGAATTTCACACATAAGTCAAAATTCTGTTAAAATCAGTGGTGTTACTTTGGATTTATATTAGTGCAAAAGAGCAGAATGTAGACCAAGACTCCTATACCAACCTAATTCTGAGGCCAGTACCAGAAAATACAGATATTCTTCTTCCCAGTGCTGAGTGCTTTCTTCATTTAAGAGAAAGGAAGTTCTGAATGTTTAAGATCTGAGATGCTGTGATATCTCTCCTTTCCCAGGACACTGGGAAGAGAAGGGGCTCTGGGGTAAATTAAATCAGTTTTTAATCCAATTTACTTAAATTGGCTCAAAGCCCTGTGTGGACACTTAATTCAGTTCACGAGTGGCTTATTTCAGTTTAGCTTAAACATGTCCTAAATTACTTAAAACTACATCTTTATAAGTCATATTTATATTGATTTAAGAGTGGCCACACAGCTTGTTGCACCAGTTTAACTAAGTCAATTTAAAATCACACTTTTAATCACACAACTACAACTCTGCATGTAGACAAGCCCTCAGGTTTGCTAAGGCTTTTAAAATGCACTAATCTGAACCAAGACAAGACAATAGAAACAGGGACTCTTTGCAGTGGTGAAGTTGATGGGTACTGGCTGCTGTTTGGTAGTTTATAAGGTCCCAATTCAGGCTTGAGTTGCTGCTTCAGTTCCTCCTTAGCCAGTGGGGCAAGAATCTCCATTGAGGGAGCTTACATGACAGGCCAAATCCTCACACCAATGCCCAGCCTAAGCATTCGGCATTGGGGAGATGTGCACAGAGGTGGAGATAGAAATCCTACTTGCCCAGAGGCTGCAAGAGTGGCTGCAGTAAGCTTCCACCCCTCATACAGCTATCCATGTGGCTCCATTCCTCCCCACTCTTAGCTGTGTATGGAGTAACCATGGAATTGCCAAGGGAAATCATTGGTGCAGCTGCCAGGGGGCCCTCTATGGCCCTGGAGGAAGAAACAGGATTTACCCAGGATGCACAGTTTTATAATTTTGTAGAACACTGGCCTCCTAGCAGCCATTACTCTTACACAATATAGAATAAAAAAAGAATTCTCTAAATGAGCTAGCAAAGCTTGATGATCCACAGTGGACACAGCTATTCTACTCCATCATGGTGCCAGCCCTCCACTGTAATGACCAGCAGCATATCATAGCCTAGCCTTTAACTTTATACATTGTTTTTTGACCTCCTCATCAGCCCAGTAGGTGACTAGTTTTGTACAGCTGAATAACAATCCCTGCCTCAAACCATGGATGGACTCAGCTATGTAGGCATATTATGCAAAGCAGTCCCCACCCACCCAGTATGAACTTAGCTTATTTTACACTCATAACACATATGAATCCCACTCAAATTTTACACTGTTACTGGTGCTTAATTTACACAGTTAGTGTATGAATGCACGTCAGTCTTACTTTAACTGCTAGCTCTATTGGAACCTCCCACTCTGTAGAAAGACCTACTTGTTTTAGAAAGGAAGAATTTGTTAGTTATTGAATGAGCATTCTCTTATTAAAAAAGACTATGCGGGATACAACATGGCAGCAGTTAGTGCACAATGATGATACCTTGCTCTCCATCCAGGGAAAAAAGAAGCAAGTCAAAGAACAGCAAATACAGGTTGAGAAAATACATTTTTAACAGCCTTAAAGTAATTGTGTATGCATATAATAAAGATCACCTGATGGTTCTGTTTGGAAGAGCTCCATTTAACATCGTTAGCAAATATGCTGCAAGACTGCAAATGAATTTCTGTTTACTTTCCTATTTTCAGAAAAGCACCTCCACCAACTGCACTATAGCTCAGTTCTCTGTGTTAAGCAACAATCCTGTCAAGCCTGTGCTCTCCATATGAATAGTGTTTTATTTTTGAATTACAAGATGGCACTCTCTCAAAACTAGGAAGAAAGAACAAACGAACCTTCGAAGAACACTTTACTCAACTCTGCATCCTTATTATCCTAAACTGGATTATTATTCCCTTTACTGCCATCTCCACTACAGCGTAGAGAATATTCTACAGATATTATGACATAACTATATTGATTTGCATTTACAATTTAATCATTCTACTTATACCGCTCTCTGAACCTAAAGAGAAAAGGTAGTTCAAACATGTCAATTTCAATTGATATTTTACTTCTACAGTAATTAATTCTAACATAGCTGAATGATTATCTGAAATTACCTTTTCTACTCCTAGAAAATACCACAGGCCAAATGGTTATTCTGCTCAGTTAAGGACAGAATTTGACCCCAAACTGTATGTAGGAGTATTTTGGGCATATGGATTCCTTCTGTTACTCACATGCTTTCAACTATGCTCCATCAGTTGTAGATACTAATGAAAACTTGGAGCAGAATGCTTTGAAGGATAGTACGATTGGTGTTAATCTTTTTACAGTCCACCATAAATGTCATCCAATCTAACTAATTTCCCGAGATTTCGATAGTTCAAATATTGTAAATTTAAACCCATATACTGCCATAACTCCATGCATGAACTTTCACTAATATCAACAGGAATTTTTCATTAAAAAGTAGCAGAATATGGCCCTTCTATTTCTTAAAAGACACTTAGTTTTTAAAAAAATTAGATTAGTTTAGAATTAGAAACACATTTAGAACTTTATTGATTCATAGATTTATAAACGTATTCTCCTTCACAAAGTATTAAGAAATACTTAATAGAAAAAACAGAATTACCTATGTCACTATATTTCTGTTGTTATTATGAACTGCTCTGAAACATTTATTGTATTATTGGCATACCAAATTGAAATTTTAGTTCAATTTAATCCAATTTTAAAAAACACTGATCTGCCCGTCACTTTAAAAATACCTTTAGTTTTTTTCATCTATAGTCTACATCTCTGGGTAACTGTACAACGGAGGGACCAATGTGTTGATCTTAATTTATTGCAGATGTGAAGGTGCACGATAAGAATCAAAATTAACTTTGCAATAAACGGATTAACTGAATACTGAGCCATGGTTGCACAACAAATGCAAATACCCACAAGTCAGAAGAAAGTTTGTGGTTTTCTATGCCCTTATTATTATATATCTCTAGTTTCCAAAGGTTCAAAATGTGAAATTATGTTCCCCGTGCACTCAGATAGCATGGGATAAAATTACAAATTAATGTGTTCTGTTCTTGTTTATGTTAAAAGTTCCAAGAATGACAATCACATGAGTACAATGAAGGTCTTTTAGCTGTATGCAGACATGAAAGCTCAGTTCAACCACTGTTTAATTGTGTACACTCCAGCGCTAGGCAACACTCCAATACTTATTGTAAAGATTGTATAAGGTTTGTCAGGAAAAGCACAATAATGAGGCTTGTGCTTTTTACACTTAACTTTAAGTGACAGGTATCAGAGAGGTAGCCATGTTAGTCTGGATCTGTAAAAAGCGACAAAGAATCCTGTGGCACCTTATAGACTAACAGATGTATTGGAGCATAAGCTTTCATGGGTGAATACCCACTTCGTCAGATGCATGTCTGACGAAGCGGGTATTCACCCACAAAAGCTCATGCTCCAATACATCTGTTAGTCTATAAGGTGCCACAGGACTCTCTGTTGCTTTTTAAGTGACAGTTACCTTTTCCTTAGGATTTTATGTTTATCTTGTGCTAGATCACAGCTAGGGAGGTCATAATGGGTTGGGTGCTTCCTTGTTCAGCATGACAAGCTGCCCTTTATAGCCGTAGCCTAATTCTGTTCATGTGGTGCCATTTTTCTGAACAGAGACACGCTCTGTTGTCTTTGGCTTGCTTGTCTCTTTTGCATTGGAGAAGATATTAATTACAAGCTAAAAAATTATGGCTTCAATAAATGAAAAATGAATGCACATATTCTGCAAATGCAGCATGTACATTCTGAGTGCAATCAGAAATACTTCACTGCTTTCACAATTTATAGTTAGTCTGAAAATCTCTCTCCAAAGTTTTAACAGGTATTCTCCCACATAAGCCACATGAAATTGGCATCATTAATCATAATCTATAATCACTATAGACATTATTTTTCTCAATGTAAAGGAATCTTCTGACTACAAAAATATACATCTGTAGCAAGAAATAGAAGAATATGTGCAGTCCCTGAGTGGTGAGTTATTAGAAACTGCAGATTGGGTGTGTAGACAGAGAATCGTAGGACAAAGAACAATACATTCCTGAACTTTAATTCTATATAAGAAGAAAGTTCACTTATTGTCCAAAGGACCTCACTTACACATTCCAAGTTTCCATTATATAATTGCTTCTGTATTTAGTGCATAAAGGAAAGAAAATCCCAGCAGGACAGTGAAATGTCTCCAAAGAAATAACTGTTTAGAACTGGTATAAAATGCCAGTCTACTGAGCTGCAAAAGCCCTTTTCTGTGCTAAATAACTGCAAGATGCGCTCTTCATAACTAGCTGTCTTACTGTGTTACAAAAAAATAAAATAATGAATTTCTTCATTTCTCCAGCTTGCCCTCAACCTCCTACATGTATATCTAACAACCAACACAATGTTCAGTCTCACATAACAGATGCAAACTTTCCTGGCATAGTCTGCCACCGTAGAGTTACAGGTAAAACAGAGGTTGCACTTAGGGTCTAAGCCTGCAAAACTTTAATCACATAAGTAGTTTTTACTCATAGAAATAGTTCCAAGAACTGTTCACATGATTAGGTGTTTGGGGGATCATGCACAGAAGAGCTGAATATTGTGAAAATGTATATAAGAGCCAAGCTAATCACTTAGGCCCCAGCCCTGCAAGCTATTCCACAAAGGTGCATCCCTCAATAGAATCCCCCTGATTTTAGCAGCGCTCAGCATGAACAACCCTTATACCTTCAATGACCCAATGAAGCCCAGGAGGTTCTGCATGGTCACAGGGGGTCTGTTCACACTGCACAGATGACAGGACAGGGACTTTACTTTAAGCTGTGGTAAATTGACAAGTTATGTATTTAGATACCAAAGAAATTACAGAAAAATAACTTTATTTTAGTTTGGAGTTTACTTTGCAGAAAAAGTTCTTCACATGCTTAGTCTTTGACAGTTACAAAATTACTAATCTGAAATATATGGAGGAGGAGATATAGGAATAACAACAGTATTTTCCTTGCTGTTGATTCCAGTTCCAAATATACGCTTTACCATTTGAGAAAAAAATTCCAAAACATTTTGTCTCTCTTCAAATAAAGTTACTGGGCCAGATCCTCAGCAATTCTTTGTGCTGATCCAGTGGCAGCAGCTGAGAATTCCCCTTCTGCCTCCCCTCATGGAATAGGAAGAGTTCTGGAATAGGCTGAGGTTGGAAGGAGTCAAGGCAAGAGAAAGAGGGGCTGGTGAACAACGTGTTCTTGCAATCCAGAGCTCCAGTTTATACTAGGACTTTATTCAGTAGCAGCCTGCATGATCTGAAGGCAAGCAAAGGAGGCCCAGACACACCTATGGCTCCACTTTCCCCATGTGCACCAACTGCTGCTCTGATACACTCCCTAACCCATTGAGAAAATGAATTCATACAATTCTTGTTGATCTTAGTGGCACTGAACGTGGATAACCAAGTTCAATAACGCCATACTTTCTACTGTTGTAAATTATTTTTATATGAAAATTTCACTTGATAAGTCTGCAGATGCTTCTGTGCAGATGCAGATGGAACAGTTATCTCTATGTTTGGAAAAGTGTTACTTAACATCACAAATTTAGACCTTCCCTGATCAACAGCAAAATAAAAGATTGCATGCTCAGGAGAGTCCAACTAAAAAACAAAAAAGGCTAAACCAGCTATGTGAAAAAAACTTTCTAATTTCTCATCAAACGAATTAATTAGAAGTAGAATAAGCAGGAAATGAATACTTAGACATTTAAAAACCACAAATACATATACCCTTCCCTGCTGCTAACCTGTGTTTACAGTTAACTGATTTAAACTTTTGGCTCGTCTTGAAAGAACATAAAAACATTAATTAGTTACATAATGATCTGTTTCTTTGCAAAAGAATTATCTGTTTCAACTATTTCTAATGCATAATTTGATTATGAATTCTTAGCTACATATCAGTCATGGGATACATTCCATCCTTATGAAGTAGTAATTGGAAAGAACTTATGCTTCCAAACAGAAGGCCAAATTCTGCCTTTGGATGCAAAACAATTCCATTTGAAGTCAATGGGAGTTGCATTTGTATATCTGAAACAGAATTTGACACATAGCAAAATGCAGTCCTTTCTTCATATTGGGGTCAAACTCTACTCTCTGGAACTCTCATGCATCCTCATTATACTCTGTGGGTTTGCATGGATGTAACAGCAGAATGTGTCTCCCGCTCCAATAACTACTTTAATTACAGCTCATAAAAGATCATTGTGTATGTGGTATATTATATATTTAACAACTTTAAATTTGTACTTGTATGTAACATGAAGGAATCTATTCCTGGTTTGCTCTCTCATTATAAGGCCTGAGTTTCTTATGATAAAACTATAACTTTTAAAATTGAAATTACAAATAAAAGTAGTTCTATAGCTTTTGAATACAACTTACGAAAAAAAGCACAATACAAGGGCACGAAGAATCTCATTTGTATTCCCAAAAAAATCTGGGGGCCAATGATGTGTTCCTTACTCAGGCAAAGTTCCCAGTGACTTGAGTGAATGAGTATTTCCAGATTGTATAGTTATTTATTTACCTTTCCATTGTATTAGCAGATTTAGAAACACAACAAAAAACAAATTGAAAAAAAATATTATTAACTACCCAATAATGTAGTCAATGGAGGTTACAGGAAGGATGAATTTGGCCCATTCTATCTGATTAACTAAAGGGCTTGTCTATTCTTGGGAATTTACCAAAACAGTATTCCAGAATTATTCCAGAATAGCTATTTCAGTAAATTTCCAAGAGTAGACAAGCCCTAAGTGTTATTAGCAGCAATATACTGTACCTTGCGGTCTTTAGTTACTCTACAGTGCTGTGACTTAGTTTGCTTCAATGTCAATAATTCATTTTAGGGCCCAATGCTGCTCCCATTGAAATGAATGAGAAAAGTAGCAGGCACAAAGTTCCTATCTCTGGCCTTTCACCAATGCTTTCTGCTACTGAAGTAGGGCATCAAAACGCCAGTAGTATGGCTATCACCTAAGGGTGGTGATGTCAAAGTAAAGGAACTAGATACCAAATTCTAACCGCAAAGGATTATTGCTATTGAGGACGGAGGAAGGGAGGGCTGCCTGTCACGATTTTTTTTTAATTCATTGTCATATTTTCAATCAGTAGCATCAACCGTACTGTGGGAGATTTAAAAACAAAACAGAAAATAAAAACTATCAGAACTCTGCAATCTGTACTAGAAATAGATACTAGACCTGGGGGAAATTAGCAGAACAGGTGATGTTATCATCAACACTTACCCCCTCAGGGTTTTTTGACAAGTAAGAGGGAAGGATACTTTACGTTATGTGCCAGGATTCATAAGACACTTGCTGTCAGAGGCTACTGAAGAGATGCACTGAATCACTGCATCTCACATCTACCCTCTTTCCCAAACAGCAGCATCCACTTTTTGGATCATGATGGTCCCCTGTGGCAGACCACCACCAGAAAAAGGTGATTTGTGTGTGACCTCTTGGTGACAGCCTCCCCCACGATGGTCTACAATGGGAGCTGAGAGCACTCAACAATTCAAAAAAAATCAGGCATTAAAATAATAAAATAGCATTCCTTTATATCCAGTATTTGCCATGAGATGCTAAGATGCTATCCTGTAGTGCACTCAGCAGTCCAAATCTTCAGCTGGACCTGCTATTCACTACATGGGAGGGATAACTGAGCCTTTAAGCCAGTGGTCCCCAACCTTTTTGTGGCCAGTAGAACATTCATGTTTTCAGAAAAGCGTGGCGGGCGCCAACAATTACTCACATACAGGGCCGGTTCCAGGCACCAATGGAGCAAGCACGTGCCTGGGGCAGCACACGCTACGGGGCGGCATTCCGTCCATTCTGTAGAGTTGGAGCGTTTTTTTGTGTGTTTTGTTTTGTTTTGGGGTTTTTTTGACGCCAGTTCTGAGCAGTGCAGAGAGAAGCTGGGAGGACAGAGAACTCTGGCGCCCGCAGCCTGCATCCCCAGAGTACTTTGTCCTCAGCAGCCACGGGGCCCCAGCTTCTTACCCTTGCTGGGCACTAGGCGGGCCCTGCACCTGCCGGGGACAGAGAACACCGGCACTCGCAGCCTGCAGCCCCGAAGTTCTCTATCCCCAGCAGGTGCGGGGCCACGGCTTCTCTCCGGCTTAAGCCGCGGCCCCACACCTGCCAGGGACCGAGAACACCGGCGCCCATGGTCTGCAGCCCCGGAGAAACCGGAGAGAAGCCACAGTCCTGCGCCTGCCAGGAACCGAGAACACCGGCGCCCATGGTCTGCAGCCCCGGAGAAGCCAGAGAGAAGCCACAGTCCTGCGCCTGCCAGGGACCGAGAACACCGGTGCCCACAGCCTGAGCCCCAGAGCTCTCTGTCCCTGGCAGGTGTAGGGCCGAGGCTTCTCTTCCCTGCTGGGCACTAGACGGGCGCACATAAATGCCCCGGCGGGCGCCATGGCACCCGCAGGCACCACGTTGGGGACCACTGCTTTAAGCTAAACATTTAGCTCTTCTATCCACTCACTGGAGGAAGCTGGGATGTTGCTTCTATTCCAAGTAACAGATCCACCCATCCAATTGATGGCTTTTTTTCCCTTCAAGCAAATTTCTTGTGAATTTCCTTGGCTATCGACACATAACCAGCATAACATGCTCTGGTTGCTGAATTCACATTGATGTAAGAAAGATAGGTAAGTAAGTATTTTGGCATGGTACAAATAGGAGAGGTGTGTAACTATAAATAATATAAACTTTGATGTAAGAAAGCACATCTATGTGCACACAATCTGAGGACATGAAAATATAAAGCTTAGGTCACTGATATTTTGGCTGATGTGCTGCACATTTTGAATTGCAATACAACATTTATTATATTGTTCTAGAAATATACGTGCTGTGATAGATGCTTGTTTCACTGCTCACCTGTCTACTCATTTGTGCCTGAGGAGGTATGTTAACAGTCTGACTGGTAGGTGGGTGTGTATTGCGTTTAGTTTTTGCTATATTATTTTTTTCTTTTATTTACATTTGTATATATGCCCAGGGACATTGTGATGGGTGAATTTTTGAAAATCGAAAACTAAATGTGTATTTAAAAGGGAGGAAGGGGGTGACTAAGAGTTTTTAGAAGCTTCATTTGTTCAGAATCTTTTTTTATAGCCTCTCCTCTTCCTTCCGTCAGGAAATCCCTGACATTCACCCGATTCTCAGGCACTAGACATAAATGGAAAAATTCTGGTAATAAACTACAGGAAATGAATAGAAATAGTAACCTTCAATTCCAAGCAAGGAATTACCCAAGTCACAGAACTCCATGGCATGGATAATTTCTCACAGCATGGCTGGAGCAGCTCAGGACTGAAGAAACTGCCAATATAAACTCCCACATCCTCCCTCCAAAGCACCTTATCCACTCTGACAATCCTATCAGAACAACTCACACAACAGCAGTCCTGCCCACCAGCTAAACAGCCAAGGCAAAACTCAGCTCTTTTGGAAAAATCACGCCTTTCACTCTGACTGAACTTTATTAGAGAAAAGAACATAAGCTCCTAGAGAACACTGCTTCCAACCTCTCTGTATTGAAACACGAACTCACCTTAGCTAGCTGGATCTCCAGACAGATGCCATACTCTCCTTTATTCTGTACATTTTCTCTCTCCTTCCCTTTCCTGCCCTATTCTTCTTATCCCTTGTCTTTTTTTCCCCTAGCAATTTTCCTCTTTTATATTTATTTTCTTTTTATTCATTTCCTTTCTCCCGCTTTGTGCTCTCTCCCTTTCTCCCCTCACTTCTTTCCCATCTCAAAAAGCAACATAAGACCGAGGACTGGTCCACTCTTAGCTTTATGGGCCACTTAATGCACCTCCCCTGATGAACTGAATACCAAGGGAGCAGAGAAACGTGAGATAGCAGGCTGATCCCTGAGCCTCCAGCCCTGTAAATGCAAGCTACTTCTGTGGCTAGATGCAAGAAGCCACTGCCAGACCAACAAAGGATGGAATGTGGCTTTCAAGAAGCTGCCTATGGTTTTACCTGCCACCAAAGGAGAACACATGTAATGGAGTGCTAATCCTGTCATGCACCTTTTTGGAGCCTTCCCCCATTCCTTTCCTCTTCTTTCTTGCCCATGCTACTCTTATAAATACTGATCACAAGCCTCACATTAAAACCACAAGAGTTGACAACACCATCATGTGCAGCTTCTCACTCCCAGACACCCTCCAGCACGGTTTTGCACAGCTTCACGTCCTACCTCTGCCATGTCACAAGAAATGTTACATATGGAGCTGCACAGACACTGGCAGCTACGTGCACATGACAGAAATAATCAGGACAAGAGGCACTATTTAGCACCCTTGATATCAGCAAGGCCCCATGTGCTCCACACCAAGTTGAATCTAAATTCTGATTTAAAATCCCTGGATTGGCATAAACAGTAATCTGGTGCAGCCTGGAAATTCTGCAACAACCTCATGTAAATTAAAAATGGAAGTTTTAATAAAACGCATCTGAAATTTATTTTGATACTAAATTCAATTTATTTTGAAAAACTGAAAGCTTAGATTCTGGCACAGTATTCTACAGCAGGGGGTGGATTCTGTGGCTAAGGAATTACAAAATAAATGGGATACTGGATACCAGTCTCAGCAGAAAGCCCAAGATTTGAATGAAACTGGAAAATGATCTATTTTTTCAATCCAAGAGGTATTCCCTCTAGATCAAAGATCGAACACATGGGTGAGGCAGAGTAGAAAAAGTTACCATGTGTCTGTCCGTGTTACCCACAAAGGACTTCACAGATAACAATCCAGCATCTTTTATAAATAATAATTTCACAAGCATATCTTATCAGATCATTCATTTAAATGAGCTGGCCATAATTCAGGGTTATAGCACACAAAGAACTCACACTGCGGTCATTAGTTCTTTTGAGCAAACACAGTATTGTGCATAAAAATTATGTAAATGTAACATTATCACTGATTATTTAAAGTCAAAATTAGGAAATCCAAAAGTATGGCTCTAGCCTCCATCAGCTGTCTTGCTTTTGTATGTATAGAATTTTGCACAATTTTACCAAACTTTCCTAACAAATTCACCTTTGGTGCAAGAACAAGAATGGGAAATTTCTGCCTAAAGGGGTGGTTTTTCTAGTTTATAAGTGCCTGAAAACAAACTCATAATGAAATTGCTGTCTCAAACATAATTTATTTACTGTAACACAATAGTGTTGTGCCAGCAGAAGAAACTCACATTTTAAACAGTTTACCCCAGATCAGAGGTCGGCAACCTTTCCGAAGTGGTGTGCCGAGTCTTCATTTATTCACTCTAATTTAAGGTTTCGCATGCCGGTAATACATTTTAACATTTTTAGAAGGTCTCTCTCTATAAGTCTATAATATATAACTAAACTATTGTTGTATGTAAGGTAAATAAGGTTTTTAAAATGTTTAAGAAGCTTCATTTAAAATTAAATTAAAATGCAGAGCCCCTTGAACTGGTGGCCAGCACCTAGGTAGTGTGAGTGCCGCTGAAAATCAGCTCGCGTGCTGCCTTCAGCACATGTGCCATAGATTGCCTACCCCTGCCCCAGATATTGGCCCAAAGAGGATGAGGAATGGAGTCTGAAACCATTAGCAAAATGCTATCTGCATATTTGTAGACTGTATACACTAGAAAAGGGAATCCCTTTTATGTCTTTATTCTGCACATGCCATGCCAAGAGTTCGCAGTGATGAAACACAAAAGGAGGAAAGGCAACAAACCTTCAGATCCTCTGTTTTTAAAACAATGATACTGATATTAGACCCACCTTGTATGAGACACATTAGAGTCTCTGATCCTGTTAACAGAGATGTCCCTCAACAAATGCTCCCATGCAATCAATTTTTTTTCTCTAATCTTCTGCATTTATCAAAAGCCTTTTTGTCATTAATCAGTATTGCTACCAAGTGGAAACCAGAAGGTCACAGACATTATTCATGAAATTCAAAGTTTATGTCATATGCCCCCTCTTAAATGCTTTTTCTTAGAGACAGAATGTTTTAGCCACTGCTTTTCCAAATGAGCCACTAATACCCTTGTTTTAATTCTGCAGCTGATGATAATTTGAAGTACTAACCTCCTCCACCACCACCCTGATTGAAATAAAATATCAATATTACAGTACGCTGAAAATGGAAAATTAGATGTGACATTTTGCTGCAAGACCTCCAAAACTCACATTCTCATTCATTTGATTTATTTCTTTGTAGGTCATTTCTGATGGCTTTAGAGCTGAAATATTGTTATCTATTTCTTAAAATCTCACAGCATGTATTAAGACAGCTTGTTTCATTTCCCTCAACACCCTTCAGTCACAAATATTGAAACAATAACTCTACTGTGGCTGGAATAGTTTATACCATTTGATGGTCAGATAACTAAACAAAGAACTTAAAATGTTTAATAGCATGCAGTGGGCTAAATACTGCTCTCAGTTACATACACACAACTTCACTCAATAGATGCTAGCAACTTAAGAGCTATATTCTGCCCTCTTTCAGGGTCAGCTTATGCCTCCTCACTCAACTGGATGTGGGAAGACATAAACCCAGCCAAGTAAACCCCATGGTTCTGTGAGACAGGAGACTCTCACCAGAGAGGCAGCAGTGTGGAACAGGCCAGGGGTACAGAGGGAAAGTGGCCAGTGGGGCCATAACTGTGAGAATCCAAAACACCTCACATGCAACTCAACAAAACATCTTACACTGAAGGAAAGAAGGAGCTAAGGATGCTATTACAGCCCATGGGTTGTTATAGAGATTGTACTGGTGCTGCACAGCCTGAGGTACAGGAAAATTCTGTTCTCAACCGCCATGGAAATTCCAACAGCAAAGGCCATTTACTCTGGCTTGGCACAAATTCCATATCATTGTGATCATCTAGTCTGACCTGCCTTATAACACAGGCCATAGAGCTCTCCCAAAATAATTCCTAGAGCATAGCTTTTAGAAAAACATCCAATCTCGACTTAAAAATTGAAAGTGATGGAGATTCCACCACGACACTGGGTAAATTGTTTTAATGGTTAATTATGCTCACTTTTTAAAATATATACTTTATTTCCAGTCCAAATATGTCTAGCTTAAATTTCCAGTCATTGGATCATGTTATACCTTTGTTTGATGGATTGAAGAGTCCATTATCAAATATTTGTTCCCCATGTAGGTACTTACAGACTGTAATCACCACCCCTGCCTCTTTGTTGAGCTACACAAATTGAGCTCATTAAATCTATCACTTTAAGACATCTTTTTTGATATTTTAATCATTCTTGTCTTGGCTCTTCTCTGAACCCTCTCCAATTTATCAATATCCTTCTGGAACTGTGGACACACAATATTCTAGCAGCGGTCACACCAGAGCCAAATACAGAAATAAAATAACCACTTTACTCCTACTCAAGATTTCCCTGTTTAGGCATCCAAGATTCGCATTAGCCCTTTTAGCCACAGGCCTGGTCTACACTACGCAGTTAAACCGATTTTAACAGCGTTAAATCAATTTAAAGCTGTACCCGTCCACACTACAATGCACTTTATATCGATTTAAAGGGCTCTTTAAATCGATTTCTGTACTCCTCCCCAATGAGAGGAGTAACGCTAAAATCGATATTAACATATCGGTTTAGGGTTAGTGTGGCCGCAAATCGACGTTATTGGCCTCCACAGTGCACCACTATCCCACAGTGCACCACTGAGACCGCTCTGGACAGCAATCTGAACTCAGAGGCACTGGCCAGGTATACAGGAAAAGCCCCACGAACTTTTGAATTTCATTTCCTGTTTGGCCAACGTGGAGCTCTCATCAGCACAGGTGACCATGCAGAGCTCATCAGCACAGGTAACAATGTAGTCTCCCGAGAATAGAAAAAGAGCACCCGCATGGACCACACGAGAGGTACTGGATCTTATCGCTATATGGGGAGTGGATTCAGTGCTAACAGAACTCCGTTCCAAAAGACGAAATCAAAAAATATTTGAAAAAATTTCCAAGGCTCTGATGGGAAAAGGCCACACCAGGGACTCAGTGCAGTGCAGAGTGAAAGTTAAGGAGCTCAGACAAGCCTACCAGAAAACCAAAGCAGCAAACGGAAGATCCGGGTCAGGGCTGAAAACATGCCACTTCTACGCTGAGCTGCATGCAATTTTAGGGGGCTGCACCATCACTACCCCCCCCTTGTCCATGGATTCCGAGGTGGGGGTTATAATCTCAACCATGGCTGAGGATTCAGTGGAGGGGGAAGATGAGGAGGAGGATGAGGAAGAGGAGGACAACCTTGCAGCGAGCACACAGCACTCCGTTAGCCCCAACAGCCAGGAGCTTTTTGTGACCCAGACGGAATTACCCTCCCAGCCCTCCCAAGCCACTAGTCCAGACAGTGAAGCCATGGAAGCGACCTCTGGTGAGTGTACCTTTGTAAATATAAAACGTGGTTTAAAAGCAAGCGTTTTTTAATGATTGATTTGCCATGAGGGCTTGGGATGCATTCGCAGCCAGTAAAGTTACTGGAAAAGTTTGTTAATATGTCTGGGCATGGAGTGGAAAACCTCCAGGGACATCTCCATGAAGCACTCCTGGAGGTACTCCAAAAGCCTTTGCAGAAGGTTTCTGGGCAAGGCAGCCTTGTTCTGTCCACCATGGTAGGACACTTTACCACACCATGCATGTAGCAAGTAATCGGGTATCATTGCATGACAAAGCATAGCTGCATATGGTCCCGGTGATTGCTGGCATTCAAGAAACATCCGTTCTTTATCTCGCTCTGTTATCCTCAGCAGAGTGATATCGTTCATGGTAACCTGGTTGAAATTAAGGAATTTAATTAAGGGGACAGAGATGGCCATTCTCCTATTGGGCTGTTGCTTAAAAGAAATCCTTCCTTGCAGGTAGCCAAGCGGAGGGAGGGGAGGGAGGTTAATGGTGCTGAGCTTTTTAGCGTTTGGCCAGCAGGAATCTTCCCAGCTAGCAGCCACGCGGTGGCGGGGGGGGGGAAGTGGGGTGATTAGCAGTGATCTTCCATTATACCAGCCATGTGGTGGGGGGAGGGGTAAAGTAATCCTAGAGAATTGGATTGAGGAGGGGAGGGGTTGGCGTCTGTTGCTGCTTGTTAACAGGAAAGAAGCATCAGAGGGCAGTGTGTATATGAAGGCTGGAGAAGCTGAAAGACAGTGGCTTACCATGGACGCATGCAAGCTGAATTGTGATGCCTGGACCTGTGTCTGTGAGATCTGTAACACCAGAGCCGCAGGCACTCAATATTAAAAGATGCAAAATGCGACCTTGTAGTGAAATCAACTGTGCTATGTAAGGTGAATAGTGTTGTTCACTGTGAAAGAGTACAATCATTGTTCTGTAAAATGCATCTTTTTAAATACTTCTCTCCCTTTTTTCCCTCCCTCATGCAGCTGCACATTTTTCAAGCCTCCCTACTCCATCCCGAAGGCTAGCTCAGATAAGGCGGAGGAAGAAGAGGACGCAAGATGAAATGTTCTCTGAAATCATGGAAGTAACCCGCAATGAAAGAGCTCATCTGAAGGAGTGGAAGGACGTGGTAGCAAAGTACAGGAAAGATGCCAGTGAACGTGAGGATAGGAGAGACGCTCGAGATGAGAGGTGTAGGCAGGAAGATCAGCGGTGGCGGGATGCAACGCTGGAGCTGCTGTGTGATCAAACTGATAGCCTCCGATGTCTGGTGGATCTTCAGGAAGAGCAGCGGGGTCACAGAGTGCCGCTGCAGCCCCTGTGTAACCACTCTCACCACTCACCATGTTCCATATCTTCCTCACCCAGACGTGTAAGAACACGTGGGGGAAGGCTTTGTGCACCCGCCCACTCCACCCCCGTGGACAGTCCAATCAAAAGGCTGTCATTACATTGAAATGTGCTTAATGGCCTTTTTCTTCTCTCCTATCCTCCTTCCAAACCACACCCGGGATACCTTGTTAATTCTCTGCCTCTTTTTATAATTACTTTTTAATAAAGAATACATGCTTTTTAAACGATAGTGACTTTATTTCCTTAAGCAAGCTGTAATCGAAGGGGGAGGGTGGGTTGTTTACAGGGAAGGAGTCAATAAAGGGGGGGGTTCATGAAAGGTAAACAAACACAGCAGTCACACCGTTCCCTGGCCCGTGATGAAACTCGTTTTCAAGGCTTCTCTGATGCGCACCGCTTCCTGGTGAGCTCCTCTAATCGCCCTAGTATCTGGCTGCGCATAATCAGTGGCCAGGTGATTTGCCTCAGCCTCCCACCCTGCCATAAAGGTCTCCCCCTTACTCTCACAGAGATTGTGGAGCACACAGCAAGCAGCAATAACAAAGGGGACATCGGTTTGGCTGAGGTCTGAGCGAGTCAGTAATGTGCATCAGTGAGCCTTTAAACGGCCAAATGCACATTCTACCACCATCCTGCACTTGCTCAGCCTGTAGCTGAACAGCTCCTGACTACTGTCCAGGCTGCCTGTGTGTGGCTTCATGAGCCATGGCATCAAGGGGTAGGCTGGGTCACCCAGGATAACGACAGGCATTTCAACATCCCCAACTGTTATTTTCTGGTCTGGGAAGTAAGTCCCTTGCTGCAGCCGTTTAAACAGAGTAGTGCTTCTGAAGATGCGAGCATCATGAACCCTTCCTGGCCATCCCATGTGGATGTTGGTGAAATGTCCCTTGGGATCCACCAGTGCTTGCAGCACCATTGAAAAGTACCCCTTGCGGTTTATGTACCGGGTGCCCTGGTGCTCCGGTGCCAAGATAGGAATATGGGTTCCATCTATCGCCCCCCCCCCCACAGTTAGGGAATCCCATTGCAGCAAAGCCATCCACTATGACCTGCACATTTCCCAGAGTCACAACTTTCGTAGCAGCAGCTTTATGATTGCTTTGGCTACTTGCATCACAGCAGCCCCCACAGTAGATTTTCCCACTCCAAATTGATTCCCGACTGACCAGTAGCTGTCTGGTGTTGCAAGCTTCCAGAGGGCTATTGCCACTCGCTTCTCCACTGTGAGGGCTGCTCTCATCTTGGTATTATGGCATTTCAGGGCAGGGGAAATCAAGTTACAAAGTTCAAAGAAAGTGCTCTTACGCATGCGAAAGTTTCGCAGCCACTGCGAATCGTCCCACACCTGCAAAACTATGCGGTCCCACCAGTCTGTGCTTGTTTCCCGGGCCCAAAATTGGCGTTCAATGGGTAGAACCTCCCCCATTACCAGCAGGATCTCCAAAGCGCTGGGGCCCGTGGTTTGAGAGAATTCTGTGTCCATGTCCTCATCACTCTCGTCGCCGCGCTGCCGTAGCTGCCTCCTCCTCGTCTGCCTTTGCAGTTCATGCTTCACCATAGACAGCACAAGAATGCACAAGGTGTTTACAACATCCACGACTGCGCTATTGATCTGAGCAGGGTCCATGCTTGCTGTGCTATGGCATTTGCTCAGTTCACCCAGGAAAAAAGGTGCAAAATGGTTGTCTGCTGCTTTCACGAAGGGAGGGGTGAGGCTGTACCCAGAACCACCTGCGACAATGATTTTTGCCCCATCAGGCACTGGGATCTCAACCCAGAATTCCAAGGGGCAGGGGAGACTGCAGGAACTATGGGATAGCTACGGAATAGCTACCCACAGTGCAACGCTCTGGAAATCGATGCTAGCCTCGGACCATGGACGCACACCGCCGAATTAATGTTCCTAGTGTGGCCACGTGCAATCGACTTTATAATATCTGTTTTATAAAACCGGTTTATGTTAATTCAGAATTATCCCATAGTGTAAACATAGCCACAGTGTCACACCGGGAACTCGTATTCAGTTGATTATACACCACAACCTCCAAATCTTTTTCAGAGGATAAGGATTTTGCCTTCAGTTCACTCAAGTCCCATTAACATCAATAGGGTTTGATGAAAAAGGGCAAAAATATGGCTGTAAGTTCCTACCTTAGGTATAACGCTTTTGATATGTTTGTAACTGAGTCTGTATTTCTCCCTTTCTTTCTGTTATAGGCCTTGAAGTTGCACTGATTTAACTTAAACCAATTTTTAAACCAAATTTCTTTATACCAATGCAAAATCCTGTATGGACACACTTATTTCACTTTAAGAGCGGCTTATTTCAATTTAGCTTAAACCTGTTCCTAATCAGCATAAAGTTATATTAGCCAAGTTTATATCAGTTTAAGAGTGTCCACATAGCTTGTTGCACCACTTTAATTAATTTCATTATAAATCAACCACACTTTTAGTTAAACTGCCACAACTTTGCATGTAGACAAACATGTAGCCTTTTGCATGTAGTCTAATATACAGACTATGCTGTAGCAGAATGTAGGGTGGTGGATGAATTTGAATAGATTTTTATTTTTGTCATATGCTCAGGCCTGGCCAAAAATTATTTTCAAAAGACTACTATGCATGCAATATAACATAATAATGTCACTAAAAATAGATTAAAGGGCCCTGTTAAAACTGAACAGTAACCTTTGGTAACTAATCATGTCACCATTAATACGGGTAACATGGCCAGACAAGTCCATAGGAAGAAATATAGAAGAGAGTATTTCACCAGTTTATATCCAACTAACCCAAAATTATATTTCTGTCTGTTACCTGCTTGTGACTTTGTTTAGCCTCTATTAAAACAGAAGCCACAGTGTTCTCGATGCCATATTGATTTCAATCTTCTCTGAAAACAGGCCTGTCACTGCATCTCAGTCAGGCAGATTTCTGTTGTATCGAAACTTAATTGAGCTGGGATTGTCTACCACAAAGCTTCTCAGATCAGGGGGCACCTCCAACTGATGATTATTCCTATCCTGGCCCTAACCCCACTTCCTAAAGCAACCCCTAACCCCACTTCCCCATCAGAGAAAACAGGACTTAAAGTTGGTGTCATTTTCACAATCTTGGAAAAAGTACAAAGGCCTCGATATTGATTTTCTCCAGGGAATCCATGTTACCTCAGCCCATTCCTGTGCTGCTCACCAGGTTTCCTAGCCCTCTAACAGTTGTTTATAATGATTTTCGTCTTCAGAATTAAGAATGCCATCTTACTTCATGGTTGTGTCTGTTCTCCATGTTCAGGAAACATGCTTCTGTACAGTCTATTTGACCTTATAGATAATTAATTTTCTCTATTCGTATTTCAAACCTCCTGTAGAGAAAAGGGTACCATGAAACCTAACTAGACTGGCACATTCATTTCATATATTTCTCATATGGAAGCATCCTTCACTGAATAGGGAGAAAGAGGCTGGCTCCAACTCCTCAATAACCAGGGAAATAGAGGCCAACCCCTTAAACAAAGGGTCATGTTTGGTCTTTCATTTTTTTCCACATACAGGGCACTTTATTTATACTCAATAAATTCATCATCAAAAGATGTTTGCGAGATTATTCTGAAAACACTGAATTGGGGGGACACATCTTTCAGTAGAAAACGGTACTGTACAGACATCAATCTTAAACCATAGCCTATTGAACCATGGAGCTCATTCTCTCATGTTCCCATGACTGGACTGATAAGAATACCGTGTCTTACACTGACAGTGCCTTACCAGGTATAAAATCCTCTATCCCCCAATGACTTTCAGAGAATAATTCCTTCTACTTCAATTCCAGGTAGAATGCACCCTAATATTGTAAAGTTAGATTGTGTAGCCATGGATTGTATAACAGGATTCAATATAATTCCACAGTACTTATCTGACTAAAATAATACATGATAGCATGCAACACACAGGGCCAAATTGTGCAGTCTCTGCTTACGCACACAGCCACACTGAAGTCAAAAGGTAAGTGCCTAACAGTGTGAATAAGGATTCTACAGTCAGGCGCTGTATATAAATATTGCTTCAAAAAAATAACATGTTTTTTTCCCCCAATTCTTGTGCTTTAAAACATTTTCAAAGCAATTTTAGCAGAGGGGGTAATGCTCCTCTTACTGAACTTAGTGATGTGTACTGTAGTTACTATCATGTCAGACTTATGAAAGAATAAAAACCCACTGGCCCAGGAAAAGGAGTTTTTAACTGAAGAAGAGGGGCAGCAAAGATAGTGGTCTCCTACCATAAGCAAAGTCAGTGGCTTCACCACAGAATCTGGATTTGTGGATATCTAAAAGACCAGACACTATTCACAAATGACGGGGTAATTTAAAAGAATCAATGGAACTGTCAAGATTACAGCTGAGAGATTTTCTCAACGTTTTCCTGGAATGGAGCAGAGAACTACCATTCTAAAATCTATAGCTTCACTCCACACATTATAGGTCTAATAAGAGATTGCTTCTTATACACTGGTGAAATGAAACAGAAATCCTAGATTAGGTTTTAAAAAATTACCAGTGTTCCAAGGGAAATTTATTCTCTAATCTTCCTATTTTGGGGGGGGAAAATGGTTAATTCTGTTGTTACAACTGCCTGAATTGGAGACCTCTGCTCCACTGATTTCACCCAGGAGACTCTCAAAGTTAGGTAGAGGCAGACAGAGCCCTAAATTATAACCATACCATATGTTGTGCTGACAGAATGAGGATTCCTATTGATCATATGTTATTCTGTAATATGATTTGCAAACCTGCTACAACAATTGGTATATTATTCTAAAATTCTTCCATACATATATATCCTGGTTATTAAAAGGAAAGACACACTTTGTTTCTACTAAGAAGGTATTTGGGAAAATGTGCATCAAATCATAGCTTTCTATCCCATTCACATTTGTGGAGGTAGACAATCTTATATCTTCATGACTGTGAAAGCAGAAAAGAATGTTGTTTCAGCTAAAAACCAGAAGAGAGAGGAGCAGATATGGATTTGACACTATTTGATTAGTTATATATGGAGTCTAAGACTGCCACTAATCCATTTTTTACAGTTCTTATGGAAAAATGATTTAATATAATACTATTATAAAGTCAAGTCAATATCATAGTAATTTTTATGCTCTCTGCCATGGCAAGCTTGAAAGCTATGAAAAACCTGTTTATTATGGCAATATGAACCCTTCAAAAATGTATTTCCTTTTCTCTCTTTATTTAAGTATGCTTAAGTTCCCAGTAGTTTTGAGAAACAATTTAAGGGCCTGATCCTGAGATGTGCTGACCACCTGCTGGACCAGCACCAAAAATATAAATATAAATTACATTTGAAAGGTTGTTATTGACCTCTCCTATTGGAGAAGGCAAAGAGCAAGGCATGAAATTCCACTCTGGGTAAGTAGGGATCTTTCCTGAGTGAGAGCCATCAACTTCTGCTGAATTTAAGCTTTCATTAATAATAATAATAATAATATTTTTAAAAAAGAGCTTCTAGGCCTTGTGCATGTTATGATAACCAATGCAGTGCTGTCTTCCTGAATCTGCAGAGACAGGTCTGGCTGCCGTCACTGCTACAGAAGTTAGGATGTCTCAGCTCCTGCTGCAGTTACTGACAGGGTCACCCACCATTGTCATTAGGAGTAGGATATCCTGGGTGAGCTGCCACACTCATATTCAGAGGTGGCACCATCTGAGACAGGAGAACCAGCAGGGACCCAACCACCATGCAAGTATTGTGCAGCAGGAGAGATTTAGGTTAGACATTAGGAAAAACTTCCTAAGTGTGAGGGTAGTTAAGCAGTGGAACAAATTACCTAGGCAGGTTGTAGAATCTCCATCATTGGAGGTTTTTAAGAACAAGTTAGACAAACACCCGTCAGGGATGGTCTAGATCAGCTTGCCCACCACCGCTTCACACAGCTCCCATTGTCTGGGAACAGCAAACTGCAGCCACTGGGAGCTGTGCACTGCCGTGCCTGAGGAGGGTCAATGTAAACAAACTGTATCACGGCCTGCCAGAAGATTACCCTTACGGGCCGCAGATTGCCCATCACTGGTCTAGATAATACTTAGTCCTTCCTCAATGCAGAGGACTGGACTAGATGACCTATTGCAGTCCATCCCAATCCTACATTTCTATGATTCTGTGGTGATGAGCCCCATTCACCCTACCAGCAGGCTCTGTACGTGTGGGGCTCCTACAACCTCAGCAAAGGAATCTGCAGACTTGTGTGGAGAGAGAGGTCACAAATTGATTTATTATGTAAAATGGGCTGCTACGAATTAATTTATTTTGTGGAAGATTGGTGGTAGAGAGCAGCTAAGGATTAAATTATTTAGTTGGAGGAGGTAGGCTAGCTGTCTACATCAAGTACATTTAATTGATGTACTTGATGTAGATGTGGTGGGGCTAGCATTAATTCGTGGCACAGAATTCAGCCAGCAGGAGATGAAGGTCTTTGGAACCAACCAGCAGCGACTACACAACCACTGTGAGATGGGGCAGAAGGGGCATGACTGGAGACAGAAGCCTGGCCCAGGAGGGGTTGCGATTAGCAGCAGAAGTGTCTTAGAGCTTGGTGAATAGGCTGAGTCTTGGGGAGCAGGCACTGGGTAAATTTTTCAAAGCTTTGCAAAAGAGTATCTCTCTTCTCATTGCTGCTTAATGGTGCATCCTTCCCATAAGACTGGTAGCACCAAATTGTGGTCCCATTTAAGTATATTGCAAAGCTGATTCACAGAGAAGGACCAGGGTTTGGTCTGTAGTTGTTAAATTAGTCCTATCACAGTGCCAAATTCATCTTATGCCTGAGATGACTCAGGCCTTCATTTTCATACATATTGGAAAGAAGTCGCTCACTTTATTGTTACGCTTCTGCACTAGCCTCACAGCTTTATTCCAACTTCTTGTTAATAGTCAGCTACCAAAACAAGCCATAAAGCTAAAAGGAGATTTAACTGGGACAAGAGTAGAGGTTGTCCTCTCTAAATGTTTTGGTTTGAAAAACCAAATACAAATATATCCTTACACTCTCTTTAACAAACTGATATACTGGGGGGGGGGGGCGGGGAGTGAGGGGGAAAAGAGAGGGGCGGGTTGTGTGTGTGTGCAATAACTGGGTCATTTTTCGAGTGGAGGGAAGCCTGAACCTGCAGACATAGGCCTGGGAAGTCAGGAAAAAGAGAGTGCCACCTCTGCAGAATGTTTCTTCTGCCCCCTGCATAAGTCTTTGTGAGGACTCCACAGAGTTGGAGGAGGTAGGCTAGCTGTCATGGCTCTGCTGGATTCTTCCTCCTCCAAACACAGATGGAGTCTGTAGTAACTTAGACTTCTTCTCTTCCATAATTTGGAACCTCCTTGAAGGGATTCTTTGGGTAGCTACATTTGTGGGCGATGACAAAAGCACAGCCCTTGCCAGAGCATGCTGTCCAAAAGCCAATGCAGCCAACAGGACCAGGCAGAGTGCAGAAGCAATGTGCCTGCCTGAGATGCCACTGGCTACCAGTGGATTCTGAGTTTAAGAGAAATCCAGAGGTTAAAGAAAGGAACATCCATGCTTCTCCCATTGAGAAATGGTGGGAGGAAGTTTTATCTTCTGTGGAAGAATGGCATGAAATTTCACAAATTAAAACTCATGGTATTTCTACTCCTCTGTGTTGATTATTCCTGTGTAGAGTATTAAAAATGAAAATAAGTTTTAAAATGCTGATACACACAGTGTGATAGAGGACTATTAAATCTTACAAACTATTCTGGCTACAGACAGTTCTATATATATTATTGCAACATTTAACTTGCCAGAACATATTTAGTATGTAGAGATACTACACAAAATCATAATACATGTAGAATGTCTGACTAATTACTTAGAATTAGGAATAATTTATTGTAGTGAAATGTGGTGAATACATTAATGGGCACAAAACAAAAGTTAAACTTATCAGAACTTAAACTTTTTAGAGAATAATGGGATTCAGTTTTGATTAAAAACCTGACTATGGTCACATATCATCACAATTGTGAAAAACTTCTTAATTTATCTTTAAATGTCTTCATTGCATAGCTCAGGAATAAGATCACAAGCCATTACAAACTTTTTAGCAGTTCTTATGGTAGAGCTGAAAGTGGGCCAGTACGGCATACTGGTAAGAAGTGGCCACCAACCGGGGGCAGAGGGAGAGGAAAAAAGGGGCAGCTGCCCCAGAGCCCAGGTAGTGTGGAAGGGCTCTGGGGCTCCCAGACACTGCTGGAGCCTCAGGCTCTTTAAATCGCTGGTAGTGTGGAAGGGCTGGCTGGGGGAAGCTGACCCCCAACCCTGCCAGGCCACCATACTGGTAAGTCTTTTATCTTACTTTCACCCATGTCGTATGGCACATTTAAAAGGATGACAGATTTATGTGGAGTATAGAGCTCTCTGAATAAAGTAGCAAAGATGTTTGTACTAGCAAGATACCATACTGCATTAGACACTTCTACAGCAATATGTTGCTTAGTTTGACACACAAAGTGAGGACTATCCTTTGTCACTTCATAAGGCAATTTCATATCTGTTTTAACAGCGATGTAAACATTCATTTCAATAAATTCTCTGTTCTCTCTTTCATCACCATTGAGGCTTGTGTAAAATTTAAATTTCCCCTTTTAAGTTTGGCTATCAGCCTGTAAAATAAATTATTTTACCTAATGAACTGTATCTGCTTTCTGCATCAATTTACAATCTTTGCTACTACCTCTACAGTTAGAGTAATACTTCATAGGGATAAAACCTGCACCACCAAGTTCTATATATATTAGTTCCTTTCATAGTTGCTACAACGTTAATTTTGCTGATATTAAATCACCCAGCTGAAGCATGCTACAAAATATTACAACAAAACTTAATTCTGAGATACAACCTTTCAAAAATGAAAGCTTGTATCTTATTACTGTACCGTTTAGGAAATATGATTCTATCATATAAATAGTATTTTTTACTGTAAAGTGTTTGGCAACTAAACAGACTACCACAAAATCATTGTCTAAATTAAAAATAAAGATTTTATTAATCTTTACAGAAATATTGTCAAACAGCACAAAGAAATGAATATCTTCATGCACAGACAATAAATTTTGTATAATCAAATCATGACTATAAAATGGAAGCCAGTCAATAGAATTAGAATGTAATATGGCAAAGCGTAAGGAAAGCTGTCTATCTGCTTATGACATTTAGTTGATAGACCATCCTTTGAGATTTTCCTGAATCCTACTTCATATTCAACAAAGGGAAAACAAAGTATGAACATATTTTTTAAAACTATGTGCTGTATATATATTTATTGTAAAACCAGTATTCATGAAAATTCTCACTTGAGTAAGGTAAGCAGGATTTGGGCCATTGCTGTGATATCAACTGACATAATAAAATGGATTGTCTCTATACAGCACCTATCACAATAGTGCTTTGATCCTGACTGAAGACTCTGGGCACTACCACAATACAGACACTCGCTGAATTTTTTTTATTTGAAAGTTCAGAATCTCTCTCTTAGAAACCTAAGAGTTAAATAAAAAAGTGTATTAAAAAATTAACTGAAATGTGAAAAACAAATTGTCTCATTTATCGCAACACATGCGGGGATATATAGAAACTTCAAAGAGTTGATACTCTCTACAATGATGCTTCAAAAATTGCATGTCTGAGGTACCACATATACTGTGACACAGGAATTGCCAAAATAAACACACATTTATTACACAGTACAAAAGACTAAGTAGACATGTCAAATCATATAACTCATAGGATTGTACGTATACTGCTGCTCCTCAGAGGACGCCGAATGTTCAATTTCTATTTTCAACAATTTCAAATTTTTAATAGCCACAAATATTTATTTTACATGGTGTCAAGTATCAGAGGGGTAGCCATGTTAGTCTGGATCTGTAAAAGCAGCAAAGAATCCTGTGGCACCTTATAGACTAACAGACGTTTTGGAGCTAGCATATATATACTGCCCCTGGAAATTTCCACCACATGCATCTGAAGAAGTGGGTATTCACCCACGAAAGCTCATGCTCCAAAACGTCTGTTAGTCTATAAGGTGCCACAGGATTCTTTGCTGCTTTTATTTTACATGGTAAAGGTAGGACTCTCTCTTTCATTGTTTATTCTATGCATTTTTTTGAGTCCATGGGCTCAATAATCTATTTTACTGTGTTCAGCCTCTGGATCTGGAGGGGTCATTGAATCACAGCAAACTATTTCCCTTCTCCCTATTTCAGCAGTATATTCTGCTGAAATAATTTGAATATTTCATTAATAGGGGCATGGAGATGTTAATAAAAATATAAAGACAATCATTTTAATTGAATAATGTATTTTTGAAGCAAAGTCCTTTACAATATGAAAATTTGACCTTATAGGTCCACTAAAAATGTTTGCAATTTCTAATTAATACTTCTGTGGAAAGATTCATCTTCAAAACAGTCCCAGCCATCTCCTACTATAAATTTGCAGCTCATCTGTTAACCAGTGTCTATTCCATTATTATTCAGAACTGGACAAAATGTGAAGCAAAAAAAACTCTGGTTTAGGAGAGTATATTCCTTTAACCAGAGTAGTATCTCACCCTCATGCTACATCTTTAGCAAATGCTGTTCAGCACAGTTGCAATTGTTGTTTAATGAAGACCACAGACATTTTACTTAAATTACTAGAAAATGTAAACATATTAGGTGACAGTCTATTTCTGATCTAAACAATAGTGCAATTGAATTTTGTGACAAAGTAATTTTTCTACACTTTCAGACCAGATTTATGAAGAGAAACTGGCTTACATCAGCTGAATTATGCATACTTTTATGCATGCTGAGGCATATAGTTATCCATCTTTTTATTTATTGTAAGGAACTATAATTTTCTTTTTTTTTTTTTAACCCAGGACATCTCAAACACAGGATATGTGGATTTAATCACCAAATCTGTGATGTTGTGTATGTAGGTCAAATGGATGTGGGTTCCAATCAGCTGAAAAAAAGATGACGAGTAATGTGATTTCAGCCTGAGTAATTTTATAGCAAAGACTGCAATATATGTTTTGAAGATGTCATTGACTGCAACACAAATCAATATTAAAAACTTTATGCAGGAAGCACGCTTTTAGAAGATGGTCCTTAAAGCTATTTCATAGGCTCACAGATTTCTAGAATCATAAACGACAATAACTGGTACTTGTAATTAGGATATCTTCTTCAGTTTCCCTCCTCAATTATTTACAGGCCAAAAACAAAAAAAACACAAACAAAGTGGCATTGCGTTATCTATATTAAATGTTATGTACTTTGTTTCTAAATTACTAATGCCACAGAAAAATCACTAAGGTGAATGTTCAAGTATAAAAGTGTTTTTTTCACCTGAGTGTATTTATTTATTATTCATCCAGCTCAGTGTTGAATGATACAGCAGGCTGCTCTTTAGGCACACTATGCTGCATTATTTTACATTTAGGAGTAATTCAATATAATTTAAACGTCTTTCACCATAATATTCCTATCAGTTTTGGTCTACAATTAAATGCATTTCAATGCCTTATCATTGTTGACTTTTAAACTCTCTCATGATCGTCAAACTTTATTTTTCAGCCAAATACTCTAATTCATATTTTACTTTAAAACAGGAGGTATAACAAACAAGACATTTCATCTAGTTCGCAGTTTAAGAGGAGATTGTTCTTCAAGGGCCACAAAGTCAGATATATTTTCATAAGCAAGCAAAGCCTGATTATAACCCGCACAAGAAAGTTCACACACTGTACCCACACATGACCTGTTGTGATTTGTGAGGAGTGACATTGGTGGTTGAAGAGGCTTATGCTAAATGTTTCAGACAGCTGATGCAACCACCTCTGCATTTGCCAATTTGCAGCATGATGCTTCTAGAGCAGTGGGACTGTCGACCCTTACAGGCTCCAAAAAAGGGCCGCGAGAGACTTCAAAACCACCCAAATTAACAAAAACCAACTAAACAACCGTTTATCTGCAATCGGCAGCTAACTGGACACAACATTAAAGGCAGAAGTTTGATGTAGACGCTTTCTTTAAATTCAGGAGTTCAGCAGTTGTGAAAAAAATTTTTTTGAAGGTGTAACCAACAGACAACGAGAACCAATGTGTGGGTGAAACTAGCCTAGCGAGTATTTTACATTTAAACACACTTTTTTAACAAATGGAAATAAGCATCTCCAGCTGAGATCCAGCAGCTGAGCTGAAAGCACCCTTCCTCCCTCCCTCCCAGTTGAAAGTTACAAAGCAGCTACAATGGAGAGCAGCAAGCTGGGCGCTTGGCGTTAAACTTCGGCTCAGCTTTTTGTTTAAAATGAAGGTGTAACAGCGGACGGAGGCGACACTAAATCCTAGGAGCGGCCGAATAAAGCCCCACAAGGGCACAGAAATGCCCTTCGCAGCCCTGATCTCTATTTAACCGGGGGGAAGGAGGGGTACTGAGGACACGGCTCAGAAGGAGGAGACACGCCACTGCTCCCTGGCAGGAGGATGGGGCGGGGGAAACACCAGGAGAGGGAGGGATGGACGAGCCGGGAAGGGAGCGGCGGAGAGGGACAGCACAGTGTGGGTGAGGAGAGGAGGGAACGGCAGCTGTGCAGCCTGCAGCGAGCCCAGCCCCCGCGCCGCACCGCTCCGCTCCGCTCCCCCTCACCCCGGCTGGAGGGACAGGAGCAGCGGCGGCAGAGGCAGGAAGAGGCTGCCGGCTCTTTCCTGTCTGAGTCTGCGTGTGTAACCCGATCTCGTCCCCCGCCGCAGCCCCCTGCCGGCCCCGGGCTAGAGTTAGCCCCATTCAGCCAGTCCCCGCCCGGCCCGGCCCGGCCGCCCCGCGGTACCGTACCTTCGCCTGCAGATACTGGGGGTAGTAGTAGGTGGTGTACTGGGGGTACATCTGCTGTTTCCACACTTTGCCCATGAAGCTGGAAATGTCGCCTGCAGTGCAGGGGCGGGGGGCACTTTAGGGGGCTCCAAATGCCTCTCTCCTGCCTCTTCTTTTCTGGCTGCAGCTGCTGCTTGTCCTCAGCGGAGCCCGAGCCTTCCTCCTCCCCCCCCCTCCTCCCAGCAGCAGCAGGGAAGACCGCAGCGCGCCCCCAGCACAGGCTCGCTCGCTCTCTCCTCCCCCACCACAAGTTTCCTCAAGTCCCTGGCCAGCCACAGCCCGGTTCCGCCGGCCCCGCGCACTGGAAGCGATCTATCCAAGTGTGAACTGCAGCCGCGGCAGCGCTCGGTGCCAGGCAGCTGGGGGAGGGAAAGGGGGCAATGGGCGGTGCTTAGGCCCAGCTGGGCTCGAGGTGTGGGCTGGAGTTTAACCGCTCAGGACTTATTGGCATTAGGGAGCCGCAGGAGCTGGGCAAGGATGCTCGCTGCCAGGCGCAGGCTGCAGCATCGTTGCAGCCGACGCGACAAGTGATCTAGGATCAGGGCAAGAGCGGTTCTAACCCTGGAAAACTCATTCGGCGTTAACGCTCCCGGGTAGGAAGGACTCCATATTCCTACTCTGCCGAAGGGAGACTGCAACACACACACTGGGCATGACCTTGCTGGCTGGATTCTGCTTTATCATTTCCTTTGAGCCTTGTGATAGCTGGTACGAATGCAGTAATGCAGGGCACAAGCCTCACTGCAGAAGTGGATCTAGTTCAGAAAAAAAAAAAAACTAGCAGAGCTTTAACATTTACCTGCAGGGGGGACATGTTGCCGGCGCGAAATTTCTCAGGACCCTAGTATATCACTTACCAGATTTGCCTGAAGTGTAGATTAACTGGTGTGACTCATCCTCAAGTGTAATCAAATTGTGGGGGGGGGGGGGAGAATGACATCCAGCCTAACAAATGGTGTCTACAGTTCTGTATATTTTCCTTTGGAATATAAGCATGGTTGTTTGTTTGTTTGTTTTCTTTAAAAAGAATTTCACAAGTTTAGTTTGGAGAAAGAAAGGAAAGGAAAACAGATTACAATGTAATACAAAACATTTTCTTCAGATTGTTTTTGCCCTGATCAGCATATATCCTCCTCCTACCCAATGCTGCATTTTTCAACATGCACTTAATGAATTTTCAGAGAGTCTAAACAGATGTCACTTCTTGTCAGGCTGTGAAAATTATAGTTTGTGTCCCAGGAGCACTGGTTTATTAATTAAATATATATATGCAAGCTCCATGAAAGCTGCTGTGCTTATTAGGGTTAACCTAGCTAAAAATGTGGAGGAAAGGGAAAGATGTGGTATAAAAGCTTAGTAGTATTGACAAGTATCCCTGCATAAAGTGTAAAGGCAGCTTTTGAGCAGTCCTGCATACTGCAACCATCAAATCTTGTTACTAGCCCAGATAGAATCTGGACTGTGCAGTGGATAGGTGACTGCAGATATTCACCAAATCCTAGAGAAGAGATTTAGGTTTCTGCTCTGAGGTTTGCAGCATAATAATGCTGCAAATTAGCTGATCTGTCACTAAAAGACAGGTCTATTTTCAAGTTTGGTTGTGGGAGGAAATTCTTACTATACTTTATGGACCACACTGATTCAAAGACTAGTAGAGTCTATAGTAAGGAGGTTCTGCATCCAGGGAGATGGAACAGGAGTGCCTTGGTTTTTAGGCTAGCACATGACTGGAACCTCAAAGGGAATGGGGCTGAACTCAGGAAGGGTAACTAATATTAAGTTTGTACCTGAACTGGTGACGTTCCTGGTGGGAGAAACAAAGGTCATGGACAGAGAGAAGTCTGGCAAAAGGGAACTATCAGGTGGCTGAGAAGGGCCAAGGCCATAATAATTCCATGCTCTAGGATTGCACAAGTAGTAGGACAGACAGTTGAAAAAGCCAAGTCAGCACAGGACAGAAGCAGCTGCCCTCTGGAAAAGATGCAGTTCAAGGACTCTGAGTTTATGCTGTGGAATCTGGACTGTGCAGTGGATGAGGTAAGGAGGCTGTAATGAATAAGGGTCACATAAGAATGTGTGGTCACCTGTTGGTTCAGGTAGGGTTTCAGAAACTGATGACAAGTGTGTGGCCATGGCCAAACTACTTGATGCTACTCACCAACTTGGCAATTATACATCAGAGTCTTCCAAACTGTAGTTCAAGGATCTCTGGTAGTCAGCAGAGAGAGCTCAAAGATCACAGAGTGTTGATTTTCCTGGTTTCCTATTGAGAGAGAAGCAGATTAGGATGGGGGGAAGAGAGGGAAAAGAAAGGCAACAGCAGACTGTGTGAATAACATTTTTTTTTATGGAAGGGATAACACTCTTACTGCACGAAAGACAATTAGAAATACCAGGGAAACAGTCGTGTATTCCTTTCTACCTAAGCAACTGTTGTAGTTGCCACAAGAATGTTAGCGGTCTATCATGTGGAGGCTCATGAATGGGAAGTATCCAGAAGACAAAATCTCTTAACTGTGATCCACACAATTAAAAAGTTTGAGAACTTCTGGTCTATGCAGTTCCAGCAGTTATGACTGCAGCAATCTCCAACTTAGTTGTGTCAAGTTACTGGGAATACATGATAGCTGCCAATGAGATGAGTAGTAAGTAATGCACACTGTTACTATGACTGCTGAAAGAACAAATCTGGCTAAGAGTATTTTATTACTGTGATCATTAATATCAACTTCTATAACTAAAGATGGGCTCCTAATTCATAGACTATCAGGGTTGGAAGGGACCTCAGGAGGTCATGTAGTCTAACCCCCTGCTCAAAGCAGGACCAAACCCCAGACAGATCTTCATCCCAGTTCCCTAAATGGCCTTCTCAACGATTGAGCTCACAACCCTGGGTTTAGGAGACCAATGCTCAAACCACTGAGCTATCCCTCCCCCCTAAATCCATTCTAATCCCCCTTTTCAGTTGCTTATAACACCCATCCCTCAAGTTTTTCTAATCTGAAATGTTCCCTGCTTGGTTTCTGCCCAAAAGGTGATTTATTTTATTTAAAGTTGAGCAAAATTGGGTCTAACTTTTTTGAGTTATAGGAGCTAGATCTTCTACCAACCCTGCTCCCCACACACATGCACTTACTTCCAATTGGAATATTTGCTTTTATTTATTTTTAAAGTAACTTTGAAATTTGTAATATCTGCTATCAGGTACTGGAATAATCACTGAGAATTTAAAAATTAAGGAAAGGACCTGATGGTGCAAAATTCCACTCTTCTAAGCAGTCCTTCAGTCCTGTAGAAGACAAGTGAGGATTTGCAGATCATGCCCCAATTTGAGTAACATGAGTTCAAATGACAACTTCTTCTTGGCTTGGTCCCAACTATACAAAGTCAGCTCTTCCAGTCATTCTTCTCCATTCCAGTCTTGAAGCAGTTCATCAGAAACTCAATAGCTAATCAAAAATCCTTTAGTACAATATCCATGCAACTAATTTTGGGTTTTCCAGCCCTTCTCTTACCCTCCACTTCTAACTTTAACATCTTGTTTCTGGTGTATTCTTTCCATTTCTTTTTACTCACCAAAAAAATCTCAACATGGAATCCCTCAGCTTTTTTGTAATTGGTACCCCCTTCACACTTCCGCTAATTTGTTCATTCCAAATATGTAATTCCAAGCATCCATCTTAATAATTTCATTTCCAGTGTTTTGAAGATCTGCTCCTCTCTCTTCCACAGATTCAGAGCTAGAATTCAGAATGAGTTGAGAAGATTTAAAGAAATTAAATTTTAAAATCAGCATAAATTACATGCATGCCCATTAGAATTTATCTGTTTGGTCTCAAAGATGCATTTTAAGGCAGACTGCTCCAAAATACATATTTGTTAAGCATGGATCAGTGGAGGAAGCCGCAGGTAAGACATCTTTACCTTAGGGTGACTCAGTGGTGTCCCTTTAATATAGAATGAGTTAATTACTGATATTCTGTGATTAAATGGAGAAGAAACTCGTTTTGCTTTAATGCAAAGTTAAGTCAGAGGAATCCAGTATTCAGAAGTCAGGAATTTCCCCAGAGTTAAGGTTCTAACACATAGCTCCTCCATAGTGCACATAAAGATATATTTCCTATACCTATTTTCCTTGCTAAATGCAAACATAGTTTACACAAGATGTAAACTTTCAAAAATGACCCCAATTTTTGAGTGTCCAACCTAACACACATTATCACAGAATCATAGAATATCAGGGTTGGAAGGGACCTCAGGAGGTCATCTAGTCCAACCCCCTGCTCAAAGCAGGACCAGTCCCCAACTAAATCATCCCAGCCAGGGCTTTGTCAAGCCTGACCTTAAAAACCTCCAAGGAAGGAGATTCCACCACCTCCCTAAGTAACCCATTCAAGTGCTTCACTACCCTCCAAGGGAAAAAGTTTTTCCTAATATCCAACCTAAACCTCCCCCAGAGGGGGGTGGATTTCCAGAGGGTGGGCGCTCAGCACTTCCTGAAAATTTTTATATGTCTAAAGTCAGGCACCTGAAAACTGAGGTACCCCAAAACATTTATACATTTTCAAAGTGACTAATGTCTGTTGTTATTTTATAGAAAAGCAGAAAATGAAATGCAAATGACAGAGTTTTCAACTTTGACATTGTATTGATGCTTTTCGATTTAATAGCCTATCATGTGTCCATAATTATGGGGCTTGAGTACATCACACTAAAACATAAACGTTACAGGTTGCACAATGTAGCTCAGATAATATTGAGTAATAATGACTGAATTGTCAAATTTAATGTTGCCCTGATGGTAACGTTTGCATTTAATAGCTTATACTGTGCCCATAACCATGGCATTTGGGTGCATCAAACAAAACAATCAAATTAAGACTGCTTACCATGTACTAACCACTCACTAGAGAAAAAAAAACATAAAAATTAAAGAAAATGCTTCCTTTCCCTAGTTTAGGCCTTATCAGGTGATGGACTGGCTAAAAAGAAAACCCTGCTCTGATGGCTAACAGGTTTGGGCTCTGCAGGCCTCCAGAGATTGAATAAATTCTATAGCTGGAAACCTTCCTGTAAGAATTCCCTGCCTCCAGAGCTCGTGAGTGTAAATCACAAGTGCCTGTGCACCAATGTTAACCATGTTAGGGAGTGCAGCTATGATTGTGTCCTATATATGTTATAATGTGGCTTGGTTGTGCCTATCCAGACCAGATCAAATTGTGTTATTATCATGTTGAGGGAATAATGCTAAACTCTGTTGTTTTAACATTGTTCCCTCGACATGATAACAATGTGACTTGGTCTGGTCTGGACAGAAGAGACTAAACTGTGCTAAAATATGATTACGAGAGAGCAATATTTTAATTGTGTGGCCAAATGGCGAACTCTGGAAACCTGGCCTCGGTTGTCAGCACTGCTGTTGCCCTACTGAGTGATGTGAGGCAAGTCACTTCATTCCTCTATGCCTCTAAAATGGGAATGCTGAGTCCCTTGGTAAAGATCTACTAATAAAAAGCTACATAAGATCTAGGTGTTGCTAGTATTATTATTATTATTATTATTAACACAGTAATTGTAGTATAAACAAGGCCTGTGAGTAAAAGCACATCACATGCTCCCATCAATAGCAATGATGTTTAGGGAGAAGCATTTTATCTTATCAAGGTCCAAAAATCACATAGGGCTTTATCGATTAAATCCAATACCTTGAAATTTACCAAGAAGTAGATGGGAATCAAATGCAATGCAAAGTGTGCAGTTGAAATATATTCAGCCGAAATCTTTCCATTAATTGTGTGCATGACACTGTTCATCAGCTGACTGTACTGACCTGAAAATGACCAAAGTGTCGATACCAAAATTGTGGTATGACAATTAGCAGCTGAATGGTCAGGATGAAGTGAACAAGAATGGACTTGTGGTTAAGATCTCAGCCTAAAAGTTAAATGAGTTGGGTTCAGTTCCCAGCTCTGTCCCAGACTTTGTATGATCTTTTGCAAGTCACTCCATCTCTCTGTGCTTGTTCCCCCATATGTAAAATGAGGATAATAGTCCTTTTCTCCCACTCCTTGTCTGTCTTGTATATTTAGCTTGTAGGCTCTTCAGGGCATGGACTGTATCTTGCTATGTGTTTATACAGTGCATAGCATAATGTGGTCTCTAGGTGTGACCATAATATACACCAGGGGTAGGCAACGTGCCAAAGTCAGCACACGAGCTGTTTTTCAGTGTCATTCACACTACCCGGATCCTGGCCACCGGTCCGGGGGGTCTCTGCATTTTAATTTAATTTTAAATGAAGCTTCTTAAACATTTTAAAAACCTTATTTATTTTACATACAATAATAGTTCAGTTATATATTATAGACTTATAGAAAGAGACCGTCTAAAAACGTTAAAATGTATTACCGGCACGCAAAACCTTAAATTAGAGTGAATAAATGAAGACTCGGCACACCACTTCTGAAAGGTTGTGGACCCCTGATATACATAGTAACAGCAGCAGTAGCAGGGTATTGTTTTTACTGGGAGAGTGCTGAGGTGATAGAGGATACTCACTGTGTCCTAATCTTCTCACAAGTGGGATAACAAAAAAAATCAAACTGCAGTTTATAACTCACAGGACTAGTATACTGCAGTTTCAAGTCCTCAGCCAGTCTGTTTTTTGCTCTGCTTTCACACACTGTTCCAATTACTCTCTAGTTGCAAAACCTTCCAGTTGTAATGCCACCCTTAGCCCTAGCCTATGACCTTTACTGCATTGCAATGCAGATGAAAGACCCTTCAGTTTACGTGGCAATTGGCAACCCTCTTAAGCACAAAGGCTAAATAAATGGTCCTATTAATGGGCCACCAAGATGAAAAGCATTTAATTGTCTTTGTCATTTAAATCAGCACAGTAGCTGCTGCAGCAGCTATTAACCTCTTCAGCAGGTTCCAGACTATATATTTATTTCAACTAAGTGAAGAGATGAAACTATCTTTACCTTAATGCTGACCAGGGTTTAACAACACTTAGCTGACACCCACCTGAATATGGTTTGTTCTTGTCTACACTTACCACTTAATCACCTTCTCCACTGGTTCAGCTGCACCTGCTACTGACAGCTGTGTTCGGTAACAATTCAGTTTTGGAAGGTACACAAGGTCATACAGTCCACCAAGCTTAACCATACCAACGTATTCCACTGGTGTATCTACACAATGCTTCTGCAATGGGTCTCTCCGTCTCCTAAAATTCATCTACACTACGCAAGATATCCATCATTGACAATGGGTATCAGCAAGGGATGCAGTTGGACTGGTGCTGAAACAAATTTGGTTCCATCTATAATTGCAATTAAACTGTTTTCAGCACCAGTGCAGCTGCACTAGTGGCCAGTAACAGCAATATTTCTAGGGTAATACAAGCCTGAGGAATAAAATCCTTTTTTGCCGCATAACCATGATATTCTGGTCTATCTTGCCCTAAGGTATCCAGAGATTCTAAGGTGATGTCATGATCTTAATACCTCTTTTTTTCAAATATTTCTCATATAACCAGTTGACACTTGCACCCATCACTGGTTGGTTTCTCTCCACTTATCCATTTGATATACTTTATTTTGTCTTTACATTATATACTCCCCTTGCTGACAGCACAAACTAGTGCTATTCTAAGGGAATATGGCCATAGATGGGAATTTAGTTTCTAGATACATTATTTATTAGGCTCTTCCATCTGTGCAGTTCCTAACTGCTCTGGAGTCACTAGCAATATTGGCTCTATTGTTCCAGCAAAGAAACAAGGAACAGAATACTTGCACTTATGCAAGTGTTGGGCACCTGTGTGGGTGCGAGTTCTTCATGGGCACATAACCTGACAATTCTGTGACCTGTTTGGGACAATACTTGCAATTCTTTCCCATCCCCCTACCACTCAACAGGGACTAGTGAAGAAAACATTAGGTTTTTGTTGCCTGCCCAGGTCTGTGTGTGACTGGAAATCACATTCTTGTTTTCATAGCCATCTGACCAACTATCCTTTGATATTCTTGAATCCAAGGAGTCATTTAAAAGATGGACTATTTTGTGCACAAATTTTCTCCCATATAAATAAAGCTGCAAATGACTAAATATATTTAACTTATTTCTGCAGAATTTAGAGCCATATTGTATCAGTGATTTTAAGCAGATTTCAAGACAAATTGTGATTAAATTTGATGCCACATGTGTCTCTAACACTTCTGCTATAAAATGTCACAATTTTTTCCTTTTCTTCTTATTGCTGGGCCAGAACTATTCCCAATATATAGGTACTTCCAGGTGTGTTTGGCATGGGAGGCATGTTAAAAAGAGACAAAGAGTCCTGTGGCACCTTATAGACTAACAGACGTATTGGAGCATAAGCTTTCATGGGTGAATACATGTGTCTGACGAAGTGGGTATTCACCCACGAAAGCTTATGCTCCAATACGTCTGTTAGTCTATAAGGTGCCACAGGACTCTTTGTCGCTTTTACAGATCCAGACTAACACGGCTACCCCTCTGATGTTAAAAAGACTAAGCCAACAGTGGAGCAATCACAAGATCCTCTTTTAACCCAGTAATCCACCTTTGATGACCTCTTAAAGGTCAAATTACAATTTAATTCATTCCGTAATTTTACAATTTTAACAAACTGAAAAAAAAACACCACCTTCTACAATAAGAACAATGGGTATGTGTAGTGACTCAATTTTAGTTTCGTCAGTGGAAATTGCTTTCTTACTGATCAAAACACTGGGGGTTCCTTTCTAATTTGCCAATCTCTAGCTATCACAAACTATTTGCAAATGCACATTGCAATGATTTAGAATGTACTAGGATATCATCAAGGTACATGCAAATAAAAGAGAGGCTTGCCACACAAAACTTCTCCAAAACTGAGAAACTGAGGTTGCAGGACCACTGAGTAATTCAAAAGGCATTCCTTTAAATTGCTATACTCCTGGATCTGCTGTAGAAGGGGAGGCTTCCCCCTCTCCTCTGAATCCAGTTCACTTGGGTGGCGCATGAGCCACCCCTTCAGGGAGGTAGGCCCAAACCCTTCTGCCCAAGACCTCATCTCTTCCCCCTCCAGAGCCCCCCACCACAGCCACCGGCTCCTCACCCACCTGAGCATACTCAGCTCCAGAGTGCCAGGCGGTGCAGCCCCAGTGCCTCTAGCCCTGGAGCACTGGACAGTCTGAGCACTGGCCCCAGCCACCCTGAGTCCTGGGCCACAAGCCAGCCACCCTAGCCCCAGCCTGGGCCACAGGGGAAGACCGGGAAGCAGGAGAGGGCCTTGGATGGAGCATGAGGTGGGCCACGCCTGGCTGTTTGGGAAGGCTCAGCCTCCCCTGGCCTGTGATACCCATCGCCCATGCTTCCAAATAGCCCCTTTTTGAGATCAAGGGCCAGGTCCTCATCAATGAGTTACACTGATTTACACCAGCTGAGACTCCTAGGGTGGAAAACCAAATTCTTCCAGCTGTAATATCCCATGAATGATCTATTGTGGCAAAAGAAGAGTACAGTAACCTGTAGAGTGACTTTGTTTAGTTTTCTATAATCAGCACAGCATGTGTTGTTAAGCAGCTATCTTGTAGAACTAAGGGTGAGGCCCAGGCAATTAGATGATGGCTCAGTTATCTCTTCCTGATGCATTTCACTGATGGCCTGAAAAGCTCTTTTTCCTTTCTTTGAAATTGGTAACCAGTGAAATACCAGTTTAATAAAATGGCATCCTCCAGCGTCAGGTTTTGTTGATACAACACCGCACTATCTCAACCTGCATCTTGGCTGGTTTGGGAGAACAAAACCTGACTTCTGGTTTTTAACCTAAACATTTTCTAGGAGCTGTTTGTGGTACTATTGGCCCATCCTCTGCACCCCTTACGGAAGTATCTGAGTGCCTCACAATATTTTGTTGTGCTTATCCTTACAGAATCCCTGTGAGTAAGGGAAATATCTCTCATTTACAGATGGGGAACTGAGGCACAAAGAGACGAAGTGACTTGCCCAAGGTCACACAGGGAATCTTTGGCAGAGGAGGGAATTGAACCTGGGTGTCCTGACCCCAAGACTCCTAATGTTGAACCAACCTAATGTTAGCAAAAAGGTTTTAATCCCGATATAAACATGTGGCTCTGTGACAGAATAAATCCAATAAAAGCTTTGGGATTGCACCTTCACTCTTTCCTGTGCTTGTCAGAAACATTGAGAAACCTAGCTGGAATACTTTGCTGCTTCAGATCCAAAGTGGAAAGATTTTTAGCACTTAAAATTCCTTGCAAATCTTGTATTGCACAACAAATCTCCACTAATTTCCATTTTATTTAATTTTTTTTGCTGAAAAGTTACTCAGATACAAGATTGCGATTGCAATTACAATTTTGATTCCTGGGGACACAATTGTCTTAAGTCCTGATTCAGCAAGACGCTTAAAAAAATATACCTAGCTTTTAGCATGTCCCATTGGTCCACTCCAGTTAGCTGCCCACACTTCCAATCTCTATTTACCTTCCTAGCCAGATAAATTGAGGGATTATAGATTGTGAGAAGAACATAGGATGTTTGGTTCTCTCAGTTGCAGTGGGATGTTACTCCAAAGAGACTACATGCTGGCAGGATCTGTGGTATCGTTTTTATCCATTTTGTATAATTTGGTGTTTATTTAAATAAACATGGGTCTTTATACTTTCAAAATGGATGTGACAGATTCAGTTTTCACTACGGATGGCACAAAGGCAAAACACTAAGAGTTTTTTCTCAAGGGACTTACTAAAATGTTAATCTAATCAACTAAAATCTGAGCTATAAGCAACAGCTTTCTAGCAAAAAATTAAAACATCTGCAGGATGACAAGGAGAATGCTAATAATCTTTTCCTAGGAAACACAAGGCACAGCAAACATGTTATAACATTTTCAAATGTTAATATAGAAATAATTTTGAATTTTATAGTTCTGGATGGTTGCATGTATATACCAGTGCATTTAAAACTCTGGGATGAGTGCTAAGAATGTACAAGATACTTAAACTGTTCAAGGTTCACTCATATTGCAAGACAAATCTATGTTCCATGAAGGATGTGAGGTCAAAACACCTTATAGTGTCTTAAAAATGACCTCAACTGCATGTTAGAAGTTGTGTGTGTGTTGATCAATACACATACTGGTCAATATTGGAAATACATGTGGAAAGTTGCTGTCTTGGGGCTTGACCCACCATCTGCTGAACTCAGTGAAATAACTTCCATTTTCTACAATAGATGCTGGAGTGGGACCTCTGTGACTGATTGGTTCAGGTGAGGCCTGTGCCCAAAGGTTTGTTAATTTCATGGAGTTCTTTAAAAATGCTTTACCTTTAAAAACTCCAAAAGTTGAATTTAGAGATTATAAAAAGTATGTGCGACTTATATTTGATGCATGAAATGATTATTTCATGTGACTATAAAAGAGACTAGTGTATTGGCCGTGAAAACATTAGAGGTGTGGTGAGGGGGTTTGTTCATTTGGTGTTTTTATTTTTAATAATAATATCCATCCCATATTACATATAGTTTATTCCCTCCTCTAGTTCCACTGGGGGTATGTTGTTTTTGTTCCCAAAATATTAAACATCCCATGAGACAATATGCAAGAGACTATTCTGTAGATAGCTAAAGTAAAATATTGTATTTCTGATCATTATGGTTGCTATTCTGGCTCTACTGCATTAATGGTCATCTATTACCAATATGCTTGCTTTTAGATTAAAAATGACCAACCTAGAAGCATTGAGGAACCAGTAAAAAGAAGGGTCTGGGCTAAGCATGAAATGCTAATTGTTAATTCTGATGTCTTTTTAAACAACCTACATACCTTCAACCCCATTATATCATTTGCCCATACTGCAGGGCACAGTTAACCCAGGCTTTTATCTGGTTTTAGCCTTAATTCCTGCCTCCTACTAGACACACCGAAAAACCACTGGCCCAGGTTTGGAGGTGCTCCAGAAACTCACCCCTTGTGTTTACATCTGTGGAAAGTGCTACCATTCTGATTTGGAGTAGACTACACACATACAAGGCAGTGGAAAATTAGGTGCTTCTGGCAGTCTGTAGGGCTGTCAAAGCCAGCTAATCAGATCTGCAGGGCACTTAAGAGATGACTGTTAGCGTGACAGGAGCCCTGTGGCAAAAGCCACAGAGGTGCAGAAACTTAAGCATAGGATAGAGAAACCCTTCCAAGGACTGAAAGAAGCCTAGAGTAGCAGCTCAGATCGGACAGTTTTGTTTTTATTATGTTGCTGTTCCAATCTCCCAAGTTCTGACACCAGTGTCACACTTCTGAAGAGAGGTAGTACATGTCCTAGGCCTAATGGGTAAGCTTCTCAGTGCAGGAGAAATCTGGTGATGTCTGAATATACTTGTTTTATTTATACACATACCAGGCTAAGTCTTGGAGCAGAGGTGGTCAAACACCGTGCAGGCACCCTCTTTCTTTAGGACTCTCAACCCAACACCACTGCTTGGTACCCAGGGGCAACTCGGCTTCAAGAAACAACTCTAATCAGAGACCCAGTCAGAGAGTGAACTCTGACGTGCTTACAGTTCCCTCTCTCCCAAAGCTGCCGCTACACAGAACCATGCACAGCCCAAAACTAACACCACCGCGTGTCTTCCCAAGACTGAATATTTCCTCATATGCAAAGAAAAAATCTTGGGCAACCATGTCTAACAGTGCAATCTGGTGCTGCTTGTATATTTTTTATTTTGTCTGCAACAATTAACCACTATAGTTTGAAAAATGTGCATCTGATTATCCGTGGACACATGCACCCATTTCAGCAAGCATATAATTTTGTTTTAAGAAATGAAATAAAGATACCTCTCCCCCAGATGAAGTCATTGTTATTATACTAGGAAAACGTGCTAGTATGTAAGTGTTCTTGACCCAAGAGTTTACAGTTTAAAGGGGTTGATCCTATGAAATGCTGAATGCCTCGAGTTCTCACTTTGAAGATATTTATCTCTCACTGTGGGCACTTGCCTCCTCCAAGGAGGTGCTCATCAATCTGCCTAGACCACAGGCAGACAAAGGAGTGTCAAGGGATGCAAAACAATATTTGGTTTTCAGAATTTTTTATATTTTATCCAATCCCCTTTCCCATTCTGACCCAACACAAGAGTGGCATCGTAGCCATACTCTTTGACCCTTCTCGTCATCTCATCTTTCCCCTCATATTTCAAAGGTCCTGTTCCCCAATACAGGGCCAGCTTCCCTCCTCATTCTCCCCTCCTTCTGCATTTCCAATCTTTTCTTTTCAATTCTTCCTTTTGTAATTTTTTTATTCATATTCTTTTGTATGCTTCAGTTTTACTAATTATTATACTTTTTTGAGATCATTTTACTGTTTATTATGTATTTGCTGACCTGCTGTGAACATTTTCTCTCTTAAAAATCGGTATAGAGTCATAAGCCATCCAGAATATTGCAAAGGAAAGTTAAATTAAGCTGAGACAACCGGAAGAGTGAAGAAATATTAAACAAATTTAAGTGCATCAGCCTCTATATTTTCTTCCCATGTTTTTCACAATATATTTATATGAGAATTTGAAAGAGAGACATAAGTCTCCGACACCATTCACATATTGCTGTTGTCAGTCAAGTTTTCTGCAAAAAAGGCAGAGTAAGTTTAAAGCTAAATCTCTTGTAAAAAAAAATCAGCAGATAAGCTGCAAGGGTCTTTAGTTTTTTTCTACTTTGATTCCCAAGTGCCTTGTATGATTTCCCTTCACATACAGTACATCATCATCAGAGTATAAGGAGATAAAGATTGAAAGAGGTACCTGGACAGGCTACTAAAAGAGAAAGATGATGAAATTACCTTGAGTCATACTAGGAGTATATACACAATGCAACAGTTCTATTGGAAGCATATATAAACATACACAGAACTTTGCTCCAAAGCTAGCATGTGATCCAAATCCAGATTTAAACACCCCCAAATTTTGGAAGGAGAGTGCAGTTAAAATCTAAATCTTGATCCAGATCCCAATTTAACAAATATTCCCTACCACAATGGGCCAAATCAAAACCCCAGTATGAACATCACCAGTGTTTGGTGTGCTTCAGATCTAAGTCTGGATCAAAATATTGTAGCTCAAGCCTATTTTGCACATTCAGTAAGGTGGGTGAATTACTTTGTAAAGAACATATCTCCTCATGATAAATGCTTATTTCACCATCAGCAACTACTTTAAGAAACTGTCTCTGATATCAGTAGAGGATTTTGGCTTAGCTTTTAATGGCTATGATTCATTTATTTTAAATAGTCATGTTCAGAGGCCAGGCTAGTGTTAGGGTTCCCCTGGGGCCTCTTCCATAGCTCGTTGCTGAGTTACTTTTCTCTCACAAGTGATTAGTTAGGTCAGCCTTACAAATTTCTGTATTTTGCAGTTTTCCCCTTAGCTCCCAGATGGACATAAGATAATTTCATTTTCTTCTTCTTTTGGTAACCTCTTTAGGTACATGTTTAAGTCCTTAAGCTATTAGAGATCCATGGTCTCTTGTACGTAGGATATAAAAATCTATTAACCACACACACGAGTGATCAATTTATTTTTCATAAGATATCTCATTTTATGGCTTGTTTTTCATTGATTCCAAGGACCATTGTCATAAAAACCACCAAAAAACAAACACACATCCAAACCCACTGTAGGGACACCTTCCCTGTCAAATATCCATAAAGTGTAAGAGTTCCAAATCTATCAGATCTATCCAGGGGCTGGGGTTGCTGGCGCTGTAGATGGGAATGGCATTCCAACAAACCTGGCATAGATCAGAGATATGTGGGTTGTTCTGCCCCCAGCCCTCTACATCCCCAAACACAATGGGAAAAAAAGATCCCTCTTCTCCATGGCAGCTTCCATGTTGTTTTGTCATTGGCTTCCCTACTGCGACTGCACATTGCTACCTCCTCCATGGGGAATCAATGCTGTGGTTGGGGAGTTAATGCTGATTAAAGCATCATTAAATTACTTTTTTTTGTTTTGCTCTGAAGGTTTGTTCTTTATGCATAGGGGATCCTCCTGTTGTTTAACCTCTCCTCACCCCAACAGGCCCCATGGTTGTGGAGTGACTTACTTAAGACGGGGAAGATTATGATGAAACTACTGCTTTCCCTTTATGACCCCAATCCAGTTTCTGCCAGCTACTCTAATATACATGGAGGGGAATACCTAATCCAAGATCAATATCATATACATGGAGATCTCCCCTACACCACTGCAGGATCTTGCAGAAATATAGGGCCTTTACAATGATTGTAATAAACTGTGTCATCCCTAATATATGTGGTTTATAATATGAAGCTGTAATGCCTGCCTTAAGATGGGACTGAAATGTGTTCAACCAAGTAAAAGGCCTCCATAAAATTAATAATAATAATAGCAGCAACATAACATCTGTTGAATAGCTTTGAGCTGAGAATCTTGTGAAGTTCTAGTGAAGTGACATGTTTAGTATTTCCTGCTTTTGGCAAGGCCAGAAATGTTGCATAAACAACCCTTGTCATGGTATTTTGGGGCTTCCCACTCCAGTGCAGGCAGAAATCAGGAAATCACATAGAGTCACATTTAGAAATGAATACAGAAAAGAAAAAGTTTAAGTCTTTGGACCTCTAAAAACCTTTAGGTTCATGCTGGTTTTTGTTTTTTCCAAACAAGGATCCAAAAACCCATCCTTGTTTAGCAGCATAACAGTCTCTCTCACTGATTTCCATAGTGATGCATACTAGGCAGGAAGCCAGCAGAGAAATACTTACCAGCAAATATTCTGGAACCAGCAGAGAACACTGAACACATTTCTGACCTTAGTGCACAAATAAAATGACACACATTATAATGTACACATTAAGCAGGGAATGATATGAGTGAGATGCTAATTGATCTCTGAGCTAAGCCATTATTATTGTTACATGCTGACAATGTTTTGTGCTGTACAAGACACATACAACTTACATTCCCTCCCCCAAATAGCTGACTATCTAAACAAGACAGACACAAAATAGACAGGATACACTGGGAAGCCCAGAGGAAGGAACGAGAAAGAAAACAAAGCTAAATACACTTTATTTCACATCCTCTTCCTACAATAAATGGAAAATATTTCCTTCTGCTATTGTGAGCAGAGAGGAGCAGACAGCAGCAGATCCAGGTGAGGAAAGCATGTGGGATAGGGAAAGTGCTGGCTCTGCAGTGTGCTCTCATTGATCCTAGGAAATCCCCTCCTGGGTACGCCAGGGGATCAGGCTGGGTGTGTAAAGAAAGGATGGAATGAGGGAACAGCATTCTCATAACCATCATCCCAGGATACATCACTGCTGATCTGATTAATTTTATTCCTCCCAGTGCCCCACAACAGGAACCTTTCTGAGCAGGGCAGTACCAGCCAAAGAAACCACGTGAACATGGCTCCTAAAGCTGCTGTATTGCTTTAGAGAGTAGGGGTGGGATGAGGCTGGGAAGCAGTGCAGAGGTCATAGGGCCTCTGGCAAACCTTGGAAGATCTTCATGCATGAATTTCTTCTGCCATTTCTACAAGATAAAAACCCCATCTTCCTAGGGAGTGATCAGGGTGGAAATTATAAGTTCTAGCTTGTGGAGTTCCTGACCCCTACACAGTATATTCAATAGGTCAGTTGGGCCATAGTCAATTGGGCCATAGTCCATCTGGTTCTGTACTCAAAGAAATTTCTTTGATTCCTCTGGCATTTGAAATAATTTAAACAAAACCAAACCACAAACCTATCATTGTTAGTTGCTCTGCAGAGAGGCACAGGAGGACATGCTAGAATGGGGTAGTCAATAGGTAGACTGTAGGCCAAATCCGGACCACCAGATGCTTTTAAAGGGACCCTGACATATTTTTATTTGCTTATTATCAATTTTTATATTATTTTCTGTGAAGTCTGGACCTTGACCAAGAAATTTGGACCTTGACAAAAAAATATTTGATTACCCCTGTTGTAGTTTAATAGTTGGAGTTGCCTTAGTTGTTGATTAGTTTGGATGCTGCATTGAAATAATCTGTTGGGTCTTGGTTGCTGGTTTCTCTGGATAGTGTAATTATTAAATAATTGGTGTGGTCTTCATTGTTAGCATCCCTGGAAACTGTGATAAAGTATCTGATGGGCCAGATATTTAGTTGGCATGAAAGTGTGGTTCCACTGACTTCAGTGAAGCTACATTGATTGCTAACAGTTGGATAAATTGTGGCCTGGTGTCTTTTGTTTTGTCCCCGCAAAATTATTTCTAACAGTTAGTTGATGAAAGACAGAAAACTCTGTCTCACAAGGATTTGCAATAATTTTCCCCATGGACCATCAGTCGGAGTTAGCGCCAAAACTATCCTAGAGAAAATAACTGCCTGCTTGTCCGGAACAGTTCAAACATTCATCTCAGAATTTTACAATATTTTGAATAAAACTTTTCAGATTTTCTTCTTCTCTCCCCTCTACAAAGTTTCCTGTAGGGACCAAATCCTGGCTATTTTTCTATAATGCCTTTAGAGCTCACTTTAAGTACGGGAATATTTTATCTAGCTACACCTCAGCCCTCGCCATAAACAAATTGCTTACTATCTTCTTTTTTGACAAATTGACACCCTCCAGGCAATTCTTGCATGTCCTCAGAAAAGCTGTAATACTTGCTCTGCTCCATGTATCATGCTGACAAAATATGTAGACTAGTATTTTATGCATTATCTCAAAAGGCTTCTTAAGAACCTGCTTAATTATAGTAATCTTTATCTACTATGTCAGCTTTTTAATTGGGTCAAAAATCTACTGTGTAAGTTACACATGCTCTCTCTTATGAATCTATGCTAGGGATTCTTAATCATAATTTTCTAGGTGCCTCCTTATCCTTCCTGATTATTGTTCCGTCTATGCACCCAAAATCCATTTTGTTGGTGATTTCAGTCCAGTTTCTAGAAGACAGTAGTCCATATCGCATAATCTTCCATCCCAATGTCACCAAGGCTGGGAGTCTCAACAAAAAGGCTGAGGACTAGAATGGACGTGGAGACAGAACTACTACTCACTTCCACAGAGAGTCTCTCCTGTTCAGGGCTGATCAAGCTGGTGGTCAAAGTGAGCAAATTCAGACTGATCTACAGTAGTAAGTGAATGTTTTCCAGGAGGCCACAACACGTGGAGAACCCCCAACAATCGTGCAAGCAATAGCAGATTAAGAACAGATCCATTAATCTGTGGACCCAAGACCTAGCTGTCAGGGACCCAGAGCTCAACAAAATGTACAGTTTCACTAATGGAGAAGCCCAGGACCAGGATGCTCAGCATGTACAGATTTCACTGGGGGCAGGGACTGGTCTTGGCTTCCCTATGGTGTCTCTTATGCCTCAGTTTAGTATGCTACTGTGTTATGCTTTATGAGATATGATCTGAACTATCCCACTGCTCTGTATTTGTGTGCATGTAGTGAATAGACGGAGCACAATCTACTGGCACATAAGAATTTGTATTATCTATATATTAGCAGGTTAAATAAAGTACATTTAAATAAATAAATGTACAGCAAATAGCTTCCAATGTGCTGCTCTTAATATGCATCTCCTAACATGGGACATACTAATCAATGGGCCACATTAGCCCAGCACAGATTCACAACATGAAGGAGGAGCGTCAGCACTTGCAACTCCCATTCTTAATGGTACCAGTGGTGGTGGATAGATGAAGCATGGTCCTCTTCTCTCCTATCTCCGTACAGTATCCAGAGAAGCTAGGCAAAAACAAGATGGATACAAACCTAAACCTTGAAATAGTGATCAGCAAAATCAATCAAATCAAGCCATCAAAATTCTGGGAAAGCATAAAAAGATTCATGGAATACCAGTCTGAAGGAACTATTGTAACACTGCATAAGGGTTCAGTGAAGCCATAATATTGAGACCAGTTCTTGTTACCTTATATTACAGAAACAAACAAGATGCAACAGAAAGCAATCAGTGATACAGAGATCCCCAAAATCTTTTCTTAGAACCAGATTGTCATCCATTTCTACCCAGAGCTCTCCAATGCCTCATTTGGGAGCTCTAGTCAGAAATTATTGGCACAGTAGGACCTCTAATTGTTCACAGAGGGTATGGCTACACGCCAATGTAAGCCCAGGGTTAGTGGAACTCAAGTCAGCTGACCCATGTTAGGGAACCTAGGACTTGAAAATTTACGTTGTATTTTAACCCAAGGTTAAGAATTTTCTGTTCTGTGCTCAAATCTAGGACTCTCGTGTCCATTCTGCAGTGCATAGACCCAAGTCAAACTGACCATATCCCAGAGTCCCTAGTGCCCCTCCCCACAAAATGTAGCCACTGCCACCCTAGGAACTGTGCTGCACTGTGAGAGAACTTTACTGCCCATCCTGCACATTATCAGGAAGTACCTCACTTTGCAAAAGACTTAATCAGTTCACTCAACATTACAAAGCCAAGATGCTGTCTGTTGGAGTGCTTGCAGATCAGTGATCAGAAAAAAATGCTTAATGCTGACCTGAGCTGCTCTCCTTTACCAAGGTGACAGGCTTCCATTTTCAAAAGAGTAGATTGTAGATTGTTGAGATAGAGAGGACAAAGGAAATTGTCCTATAGAATTGTTGGGTACTTCCAGGTTACTTCTGGGACCTGAGCAAGCAGGGCTGTGGCTACACTACATATCAATAGGGCTGGGACCCTGGGTCCCAGCTTGACTTGTGCTCAGAGTCTCCAGCTCGGCAGGGTTGTGGGACCCTTGGTCCAAGCCCTGGGTTGCACAATTTCAGTGTAGGGGATTTGCCTTGAGCCCGGCGCAAGCATGGGCTTAAACTGCAGTGCAGACATACCCAGAGTGTTAGAGAAATCAGTAGTCTGATGTTCACAGGCATTAAGCAACCCAGCTCCCAGTGAAGTCATGTGAAATAGTTAATATGGAAAAATCACTAAGTGTAGAATAGGAGCGGCTCTTACAAATAGTTTTACAAAAAAAAAAAAAGAGTTAGATAAGAATTTGTAGGAAAAAAATATAGAAACAAAACTGAACAACAGTGGAAGATCTTGCTGGACTCCTGTGCAAAAATGTCTGATTAAGCATTCAGAATATGATCAATGAATTTAACATCAATGGTAAAATCTGATTACTACTGAACATCATTAAGCACTTGCTAATGTAACACTTCAGAGATGGCACAAAGGAAAAAAAAAGATGTTTGAAACATCATCTGCTTTGCATCATCAGTGTTGAATCACTGAAGCTAGAAAAGAAAAAGGCCTATTCCATCATCTAGCCCTCTTTCTGCGAATATGGGATTATTTCTTTAATGACTATCTTGAACTAAAGCCCTGGCTCTGAACCCTACAATACTGATTGGAATTTGGATCAGAATTTTCCATATATCCCCTATGTTTATAATACCAAAATCCCAGATCTGAATACTCCCTACTCTGACATGTTCAAAATGGTCAATTTGAGCCTACTTATAATATTTGCTTGGAATTTATTTATCTAAAATTATGAAAGCAATGGAGACTCCACCTTGGAAAGCTATTAACGAGTCTTACCATTAGGACGTTCCTGACGTTCAACATTTCCTCAATAGTTATACCAATCAATAGCAAACAATGGCATAACCATTGCATGAGTGACATGAAATAAATGCCAACTGAGTTGCACTAGCTAATATTTCTGTACCATGCTAGGACATGTCTATTAGTATGGGAGAATTGTTTCTCCTCACCTCATGTCACTTTAATCAGTTTCCTGGTGGACTGCACACATTTCTGCAAGGTTCTGCCCACACAGATTCTGCATGACAATGTGTGTCTTTAAACACAAAACAAGGTATGTTTTCCCTTTACCTATTATGCTTTTCACAGAAAAAGTCTCTAGCCTGAAATAAACACAAATGAAGCTGTCTGGGCAGTGTATGCACCCAAGCACACAGCCTCATCTGTGGATCTGCAGCAATTAATTATAGTTATGCTGAAATATCTGCAGAGCATTTGTATGTATAAATTATGTATCAGGTGAGGAACAGCACACCACAGGATATACATTGCTGTTCTCACGAGGCAATCCCATTCTTCAACTAATATATATGTTACCAAGTGAAACTGATTTTATAATTGGTGCCTAGCATCTTAATAGCAATAAATACAGTAATAATAAAAACCAAACTTGGAGCATCTTTTCAGAGATATTGTTTAGCCAAAGGTTCAGGCAGAAATTTATCCCCTTTCTACCCTTACTTAAATTTTATTTTGAATAAAAAACCCCTCAAGTTTTATCGTGTCTTTTAATATGTTATTCAAGCTCCATAATAGCACAGATACAAGCATAAAACAAGGCTATCAATGACTAGAGTTTAAAGCCAGTGAAGTATGCGTAAAATATAAGCATATGATTATCCCTCTTATTATGATTATTACAAAGCATAATGGGCAGTGTCAGTTCGTTATCTTATCATTGTAATATTTTGTGGATTCGCCTGAGAGTAAAATGTAAATGCAATTTTACTGAGCACAAATGAGTCAATGGGCTGGGACGCATGATAAAAGAGTAATAAGGTGATATGGTTTAAGAGATTATTCTTAGTTATACTAATTGTATGCCTTGAAATTAATAGTCTGCTACAAACATGACAGGTGTTTGAAGTTAGTTGTGAAAGAAAGAGCAGCAGAATCTCCAGAAGACAATGTAGTTTCTTGCTAAGCAGAAGAATTTATTTGCTGACACCCAACACTTAATTTATTAAAACCAGTCTGCTTTGTGACCTCTATTCAGGGCACATGTTTAACTTTAAGCATGGTGATTAAGTCCCACTTGGTGTCCTGAATAAGAGATGGACTTAAGCACATGCTTACATGCTTTCTTGAAGTGCGGCCTGAATATGGAAAAGTTGGCCTTCAGCTGTGATTTTCACCTACATTCTTAACTTTATTTCCCCCCCCCCCCCCAACAACTGTGATAAAGAGTGTTAAAATGGGTAACAGGGAACTAGAAGATTTGTTTTAAAAAAAAAACCAAAAACACAACACAAAAAAACCACACACACAAAACATTATATTTTTTTTCAACACACCTGCATGAAATGAATTTGTAATTAAAATGAAACATTTTAATGATGTGCAAGTAGAATTTATTGCAGCTTCATCTCATACAGCTTAACTTCTGCACATTCCCTGTCTTTTGCTCTGCTTGCACAGAAATAGTGCAGCCCGTGGGGATATTCTAAAGGCGTAAATTAATCTTGTGTGAATAACACAGGCAAAACATCCTGGTTGTTAACAGTGATGACAGAATTCTGACAGGTTTGTTTTAATACTTAAATTAATAATTATTACAATCAAGGAGAAATCTAGGGTGGGGTTGGGCATTACAAAAACATGGTCAGTATAAACTACACACTCTAGTATTTCTTAATTTATTTTTCTGTAGGGATAGTACTTAGCCTGAAATTATTTTAGGAGGAGAGGGGCTATATTATTTCCTTAAGGTTCTGTTTCAGGAAACATTAACATTCATTGACCTTGCAGTGGTAATTTGTACTGATGAGTGGCACTATATGAATAGTGTATTAAAGAAGCTTATTAGAGATAGGACGCATCCTATGCTATTCAGGGATTCTATTACCATTTGAGATGTGCCTGTTAGGAGTGTTCACATATAAGGGACATTTGGTACAGTGGAAAAATACCAGAATAGCCTGGCTAAGCCATTCTGGTTTATTGTAGTTTATTGCTCAGTTTTAATCTGAAAATTGTTGTTAAAAATTAACAGCAGCATCTTATTAATAAATATGTATTTGACTTTTCCTTTTTTAACTACATCACTTTATTGTACTCTTGTTTTTATCAAGCAGCTAAATGTTATGGGAAATATGCATTTACTTTTGTGATTACAGAGCCACTATCAGTTCTTACTGTGGAGATCTGGGCCAAAAATAGACATGCAAAGTGCAGCAATCTAAATAGAGAGTCACCCTGCAAGTTCTTCCTAGGAGGTGTAACACATCTCATTACCACATTTTGGAAGAAATATGCTGTTAACAGAGTATTTTCTTCTTGTTTTGAGGGCATGAATATAATTATCACTTGATAATTTATAGGGTGCCAACTGTTTTACTGCATCTAGTAAGCAATAAAGAGCTATAGGGAACATGAAGTTTGTGGCACCTGCAGCTCATTAAAAAGAGCACTATCAAAAAATGAAATGTTTAGGCATCCTGTAATGTTTGCATGTGTCACATACAGAGGACTCATATTTAGGCTCAATCTAGTAATGCTCACTTATAGGGCCAATGGAGATAAGATATATTATAGAGGGAAATATATGGTCAGATCATTGGATAGGGGAAGGAGTATCTCATGGTACTCAATTCACAAACGGATTGATATCCTTAGAAGGGGCCACAAATCTTTCCTTAGTAGTCATAGAAAACTTTTCCTAGTAACTGCATTTTCTTCTTTGTCTTCCTTGTCCTATGAAGACCTCAGCTGGTAAAAATTACTAAATTAAAATATAAATATAATATAATACACCTCTACCCTGATATAAAGTGACCCGATGTAACACAAATTTGGATATATAACGCAGTAAAGCAGTGCTCCAGGGGGGCGGAGGCGGGGCTGCGCAGTCCAGTGGATCAAAGCAAGTTTGATATAACGCAGTTTCACCTATAACGCGGTAAGATTTTTTGGCTCCCAAGGGCACTGTTATATCGAGGTAGAGGTGTATAATCAAAAGGGAGATGTATGAGGGGATTTAAAAATCAGATTTGATCAGATGGACCAGAGAGAGTGATAGTATGTAAAAGGACCTCAGGATTTGTACTTAAAATGAAAACAAAAATGTGAATACATTTTTTGTTGTTGTAAAAAGAAAAATGTCTGGTTAGAAGAATATTTCAGGATCATTGCCAAAGGCAATACATACATAAATTACAGGTGGGGCTAGGAGCTCTGCCTATTATTAAGGTTGCCCAACACTTCCTATTATATGTCTCTATTTTCAGTTGTTTATAACTTTGTGAAACTTAAACCATTTGGGTTGAAGTTTTCCATGTTAAGTATCTGCCCCAGTCTGATATTTAAGAAGAAGCTACCAAAACAGTTCAGCTGCTACTGAGAACAAGACTAGGGAGAAAATATATTGTTTTGCCCATGTTAAAAAAAATTTGAGATTTTTTTTCTTTGAAGTGTTCTAGAGTTGGAGCAGGGACTTGAAATTTGGCTACGAGGTGGCCTTTGTGTCAGGGAGGTGCCTTTTGCAATCCCCATAAAAGTCTGCTCATACTTGGCCAAGCCTTTGCAGGATAGGGTGGGGAAAATCACAGTTCAGCCATACTCAGTAGTCTTCTTTGATTTGAACAGGCAGAATCTCCAAAGTTTCCATCCTCACTGAGCATGCTTAAGCCTTTCAGCTCCTATGCGTCACCACACTGGTCATGGGCCAGTCCCACAGAGCAACTGAGCATGCTCTAACTCATGACAATAGAGGCTAAGAAGGACTTTCCTTGTAACTGGTCCTTCCAGCTGCTCCAGTCTGGGTACAGAGCAGGGAGCATGTTTCTCCAGTGCTTTCAATGACACAGTTGCTGGTGCCCAGGCAGTGTGAAGGAGGAGGCTTTTGAATACAGAAGGGACAAAAGCTGGTCTAGGGAGAGGGAAAGGTGTAGATAAGGACGAAGTCTGATGAGGTTGGAACTGGAGGCGACAGCAGGGATTCTGACTAGAAATTAGAAGGGGAGAGACTGGGATTGGTTTGGCAAGAAGACTGGAAATTAGGGGTAGGGCAGGCTGGAAATAGTTGGACAAGGAGAACAGGACTGAGAGCCATGGTGGAAAGAAACTGCAACTAGGAGCCTTAGCTGGGTGGGAGTAACACTGAGATTGGCTGAGGTCCTGGGATGAGAGTGATGATTGGGACAGGCTGGACAAGGAGACAGGGTGTAGGAACCAGTGGGGGTAGGGAACAGGGTAATGGATGAAGAAGAGGAACAGATCTAACAAACTGCCAGGATGTAGCAAGGACTGGGACTGGCTGGGCAAAAAGATTTGTCTAGCGAGCCAGGGAAGGTATGGTGGGAGAAAGAGATGGAGATTGGACGAGAGGTCTTATCAGGCTAGGAGCCTAGCTGCAGGGACAGGAAGAGACAGATTGGATGAAGAGCTGACTAAGAAGACTGGGACTCCAGCAGCAAGCTCTCAGGGGGAAGACCAAAGCTGTCTAGGCAAGGAGACTGGAACTGGGACAAGAAACCTGAGGAATGGGAGCTGGGACTTGGTAGGCAAGGATAAGGAGCCTGTGACGGTGGAAGAGACAGGACTGGGAGAGGTTGGAGGGGCAGGGCAGAGAGGATCAAGTTTGTGGGAAACAGACAGAAGAGTCTGTGCTAACTCCCCTCCAGAGCCTGGAATGGAACTCAAGATCCAGGGGTTCTAGAGATTTCCTCAGCCATCAGCACTTATTTATGAAACCCACTGGCAAAGTGTCTTACTCCTCTCTAGTGCTGGTCCATACAGATAATGACAACCTACCACTGCTATCAGGGCCGGCTTTAGGAAGTGCGGGGACCAATTTGAATAGTTTTGGTGGGGCCCCGGCAGGGATGACTCACCTGGCAGCACTCCGGGACTTCTGCGGCACTGAAGGACCTGCTGCCAAAGTGCCGCCGAAGACCCGGAGCGAGTGAAGGACCTGCCGCTGAAGTGCCGCCGAAGACCCGGAGTGCCACAGGGTGAGTAAAAATTAAAAAGGCGCTTTTCTTTAGGGTGCAGGACCGTCTTAGGCACAGGGCCCAATTTGGGGGAATCGGCCTAAAGCTGGCCCTGACTGCTATCAGTTATTCCATTAGCCCAAGTGGTAAGGGTTGTGTGGTCGATCTACAGATTCCAACCCTGCTGATGAATGATGTGAGCTTCAATGTGATGCCACATGATGGAATTTCTGTTTTTTCAGTTTGATTTATTAAAAGCCCAAGAACTTGTATATGAATATTATGAATATACAATATAAAAAACTAATATAAAAACTATGTTAAGAGAACATTAAGATTGCTGAGTCAAGCCCTCAAAAGTCAGAATTTCTAGAATAAAGTTTACCTCTAGAATCTTAAGTTGCTTCCCCTTGTGCATATGTATTATGATTCAGTCTTGAATTACATGATCATATTCTATATTTCTTTGTTTATTCCTAAAAGCTCATCATCTGGAGTTTATGTCATTATGTGGAAATGTCAGCTTTAATTTAATATATATAAAAAAAAGTTTTCTCCACAACCGTGAGGGTTGGAAAGCTTAAAAATGTCAACCCTACTGGCTCAGAAACCAGAATGTGATTAAAAAAATCTGAGTCATGATTTTTGAATGCCTTGAGTTGGCAGTACTGCATAACATACCTGCTAGAGTTAAACATTAGATGGAGATGGTGATAAAGCTGATGAGGAATATGAAAGGGTGAGGGGAAAAAAAAAAAGGCTCTTAGTAACTTAATGTTACAGCTGTAGGTGTCCCAAAATGTTTTTCTGCATATTCATGGAAGAAGCATACAATTCATTTCCTAGCAACTCTCCAGGCATGTTGCTCTACAGGAGTACAGGAGACAGTGGTGAACTTCCATGTCTGCAAAAATCTGACTCCTAGCACAACTTTTTGTAAAAAAGTCAGCAAGCCTACCATAATTACTCATAAATACAGTAAGTCTTAATTAAGTTTGAATGAATGTCAAGAGTTCCCTGCAGAACGAAACTTGTCCCGATGTCTCACTAAGGGCCAGGAGGGAAGGACAAATGCTTTTTTAATTAGAGTACTGGAGTGCACAGCTGTGTGAGAGGAGGTCCAGCTCTACACATGCTGATTACTAAGAATAGGAGGGAGTCTTGTTATTGTTTTCCACCTGATGTGTCTCCCCATCTTTGCAGATGTAAAGTCCTAGCCTGAGTCTTCGTAGATTCTTTGGATGGGAAAATTGTTTGAAATACAATGAGAGCAGCCCAGAACCTCCACCCAAAGCACAAACTGAATCTGCATCAAATCCTTTTGTTTGTCATACATTTTTTTTAAACCATATTATTTTTTCCATGACCATCTGCATTTCCATGTTTAGCCTGGGACCTGATGTGCAAGTGATGAAATGCTATTCAGTTCATTTTTGCAGACCCAAAAGCATGTGAACTATAAACTCTGACCCTCTGAGACCCTGGCAATTTGCAAACTACTGTGCATATCCTCATTCACCCTGCTTTTATATTTGCATGGCATTCTGCCCATGGTTGATGAAAATCTGGATGCAACATGCTCAGAATCTGCACACACACACACAAATACATGGCAATTTCATATTGTTATAGGGATCCCTTTGTAAAGAGCAAAAAACAATACAAACCAAAATGTTTTGCATGTAGAGAAATGCCAAGTAAGAAATAGAACAACTGACTTATGCAACAGTAACTCCTATTGAAATTTGCCTCTGTTTAAGCCAGCACTGAGTTGGGCCCATAATATCTATATAACAACCAATTTAGAAATGTTTTTAATCCACACAGGCAGGGCCAATGCAACCCATTAGGCGACCTAGGCGGTTGCCTAGGGCACCAGCATTTAAGGAGCAGCATTTTGGGTCCTTCGGCGGCGACTGTGGCGGCTGGATCTTCAGCCACCCGTCACCGTTGGCATTTAGGTGGAGGTACCTGGGGCAGTGGCGTGCGGGGAGGGCCGCCTGCAGCAAGTAAGTGGGGGGCTCGCCACGCAGGAGAACTGCTCCCCACCCCAGCTCACCTCTGCTCCGCCTCCTCCCCTGAGTATGCCACCCTGCTCTGCCTTCTCTCTCTCCCAGGCTTGTGGCGCCAAACAGCTAATTGGATGCTCTGCTGAAGAGAGATGGCCATATGTTGCTCATCTGGGGCCTAAAAGGTCAAATTATACATCGGGTTTATAAACTCACATGTTATACTGGAGCTTAATCGAATGGAAAGGTGTCTGAAGGTATCTAATTATGAATCATGCAGTGAGGTTAGTAAAGAGCTAGTGCCCAAGCATTATTTTAGAAAGGTAATTCTATGACACCTTATCACAAGTTTTTCCCCTCTCTCCTCTCTCTGGATGCAGACAGCATGAGAGCTGCAAAAAGGAAGTCTCTAGCAACATGGAAGACATTAAATATCCTAATCATACTGCCTGATGATAGTTTGTTTTCACAGATCTTGATTGCTCATGTTGAATGAGTTATCTTAACTCAGTAATCCAACTATCCTCCAGTTATAGGCCCATAATTTTTTCAGGAATCTTGTAGTTTTGAATGATCAAGAAGGTAAAGCAACTGAGAAATAGAGGAGGAGACTTGCCTGTGAAAAGAATAGCTGTAACTAGTTTATCGCTTGGGTAACAGTGACCCACTATGAAATGCTCTCTTATATGTTTGCTTCAGAGATGGCGATGTAGGCACCCAGATCTTTACTTGGGTAAATGGACACAGGCACCTACTATACAATATGTAGTGATGTAAGGGAAAACACCAAATAAGGATCTCTAAATGACCTGTCCAGGTTTGAAAATTGATCTGAATGAAGTCTGTTAGATTAACTCATTGTACACTATACTAACCTTGGGAATGTGCCACCGAATACACACTTTCACATGGCAAGGGGCATAAACGTCTGAATGGGGCTGGAAGGGGCTGTGCCTAATATTTCAGTCCATAGACTGTAGCTTTGCTCCCTGCCTGTAAATTGGTTGGAGGATGGAGTCTCTTCCCCCATTGGAAGTTGGAGTTCCCTACACAAAGCCCAATCACTCTTTGTGCAGGGGCATGTGAATTTCACCCAGAGATTATTTTCTACCAATAATTATTCTAGTTATGCCCTATTCCACACTTTGGCTTCTTTGCCCTTATTATGCAGAAATTGTAAGAAAAAATTAAAAAGCAAGAGAGTTGATTTTGCTGTTAATTATAAGGCTCTGATTTCTATATAAATGTCTCAACCTCAATGCAAATCTGATCAGTATCAGAGAATCATTTTTATGGTTACTTTATGTAGCCTTAAAATGAACTACAGAATCAAAATAATAAAAGCATATTTTATTCTTTTAGAAATTACCCTCAGTATGCAGGATGAAGAACGGACACCTCTGGCCCAATATTTTGCAGTTCCTCTCTCAGAACAAACAAATCTCTTGGTATGATTCTCAGTGGTTCTGTGTAAGCTGGGGGGTGGTGGGTGGGAAGAGATCCTATATCCCTGGAAATAAGTTTTCTTCCTCCTATCTGCATCCATGACTCAATCCATTTCAACATTTGAAAGAAAATATTACTGTACAGCCATGAGTTCTGTGAGTCCTTGAAGTTGTTAACTGGTACAATATCATAGACTCAGACTCATAGACTCTAGGACTGGAAGGGACCTCGAGAGGTCATCGAGTCCAGTCCCCTGCCCTCATGGCAGGACCAAATACTGTCTAGACCATCCCTAATAGACATTTATCTAACCTACTCTTAAATATCTCCAGAGATGGAGATTCCACAACTTCCCTAGGCAATCTATTCCAGTGTTTAACTACCCTGACAGTTAGGAACTTTTTCCTAATGTCCAACCTAAATCTCCCTTGCTGCAGTTTAAGCCCATTGCTTCTTGTTCTATCATTGGAGGCTAAGGTGAACAAGTTTTCTCCCTCCTCCTGATGACACCCTTTTAGATACCTGAAAACTGCTATCATGTCCCCTCTCAGTCTTCTCTTTTCCAAACTAAACAAACCTAATTCCTTCAGCCTTCCTTCATAGGTCATGTTCTCAAGACCTTTAATCATTCTTGTTGCTCTTCTCTGGACCCTCTCCAATTTCTCCACATCTTTCTTGAAATGCGGTGCCCAGAACTGGACACAATACTCCAGTTGAGGCCTAACCAGCGCAGAGTAAAGCGGAAGAATGACTTCTCGTGTCTTGTTTACAACATACCTGTTAATGCATCCCAGAATCACATTTGCTTTTTTTGCAACAGTATCACACTGTTGACTCATATTTAGCTTGTGGTCTACTATGACCCCTAGATCTCTTTCTGCCATACTCCTTCCTAGACAGTCTTTTCCCATTCTGTATATGTGAAACTGATTGTTCCTTCCTAAGTGGAGCACTTTGCATTTATCTTTATTGAACTTCATCCTGTTTACCTCAGACCATTTCTCCAATTTGTCCAGATCATTTTGAATTTTGACCCTGTCCTCCAAAGCAGTTGCAATCCCTCCCAGTTTGGTATCGTCTGCAAACTTAATAAGCGTACTTTCTATGCCAACATCTAAGTCGTTGATGAAGATATTGAACAGAGCCGGTCCCAAAACAGACCCCTGCGGAACCCCACTTGTTATACCTTTCCAGCAGGATTGGGAGCCATTAATAACTACTCCCTGAGTACGGTTATCCAGCCAGTTATGCACCCACCTTATAGTAGCTCCATCTAAATTGTACTTTCCTAGTTTATCTATAAGAATATCATGCGAGACCGTATCAAATGCCTTACTAAAGTCTAGGTATATCACATCCACCGTTTCTCCCTTATCCACAAGGCTCGTTATCCTATCAAAGAATGCTATCAGATTAGTTTGACACGATTTGTTCTTTACAAATCCATGCTGGCTATTCCCTATCACCTTACCACCTTCCAAGTATTTGCAGATGATTTCTTTAATTACCTGCTCCATTATCTTCCCTGGCACAGAAGTTAAACTAACTGGTCTGTAGTTTCCTGGGTTGTTTTTATTTCCCTTTTTATAGATGGGCACTATATTTGCCCCCTCCCAGTCTTCTGGAATCTCCCCCCGTCTCCCATGATTTCCCAAAGATAATAGATAGAGGCTCAGATACCTCCTTTATTAACTCCTTGAGTATTCTAGGAGGCATTTCATCAGGCCCTGGTGACTTGCAGGCATCTAACTTTTCTAAGTGATTTTTTACTTGCTCTTTTTTTATTTTATCTTCTAAACCTACCCTCTTCCCGTAAGCATTCACTATATTAGACATTCCTTCAGACTTCTCAGTGAAGACCAAAACAAAGAAGTCATTAAGCATCTCTGCCATTTCCAAGTCTCTTGTTACTGTTTCCCCCTCCGCATCTTCTAATTCATCAGTGAATTCAGAGAGCCAAATTTATCACTGGTATGTCTCCACTGCCTTCAACTGAGTTACAACAGGGATGCATTTGTTCCAGTGTAAGTGACTATTTAATAGGAATGCCATATACTTTTATCATTTTACATAATATTCCAAATATAGACGCAGACTCTTAAGCCTTAGGTAATATTTAAGCTTCCCATTTACGTCTCTTACAATAGCCCGTTTGATACTGCCTAGCACTCACTGTTATTTTTAAGCAAAGTTCTCTATATTTTCCAGTTTCCTATTAAATATTTTCTTATTAAATATTTTTAATGTAAAGTTTGAGAGAGAATGAGTATCTGCTGTTTTCCTTTTTTTGTTAGCACTGTAGTACAAGCATTTTTCCTCTCCTTGTCATATAATCAGTTTAAGTTCCTCTTCACAGTAGAGCTGAAGAACTCGGATAGCTATATCTTATTTGAGAGCAAGAGCTTTTCCATTGTCTCACAAGGAGTGCCTGCAGGACTTTGATTTGTTGTGGAGGGCCCTTGGGTTGGATTAGATCAGTGATTCTCAACCTATTTTCCATTGTGGGCCGCATATGCATCTCAATGTGTTATGTGGGCTGCAACCACACAATATATATGCTATCTGTATGGCCCCAAGAATGTCACATGGGCCGCAACTGTGTGCTGATTGGGCTTGAGAACCACTGGATTAGATCCACACCCCATTTAGTCTTAATCCATCCCTAGAGAAAGCAAACCAGTAAAAGGACTTTTCTGTGACAGACTCAGTTTCAAAGATGGAGAGACCTGGTTAGAGCAGCAGCAGCAGATCATTTTAACAGTAGGATCTGGATAAAATATTTTCTAACCTTTCTATTTAATTCTCTAGCCTTTGCAACGGGGGGAGAGTGGGGGAGTCAATTTTCACCTCCAAAGAGGAAATGTGAATCACAGAGATGATAAAATCATCATATTCTAAAAGAGGAAGCCTGGCCTTTTGAGATCACGTAGGACTAGGTTAAGGCATTGGAAGACCTTTTGAGATGTATATGGATTTCCATTTCAAGTCCCAAGTCTGTTTCAGCTGATTTTTAGGCACAGAGGCACCGGCCAACGTTCAGGGGTCAAAACAAGTCCACCAGTCCAAAAAAAAAAGTGTCTATAGGGGGCCATATAAGCACCTGTATAACTGCATTCCAGCTCCTCCCAGTTATTTTCAACAACTTGTCTCTCTTCTTTCCTTCATAGCCTGTAGGTGAAATAGTCCGACAGGGTTTTCCTTTGTATGCTTGCTTATGTTTGTGTGAATGAGCGATTGTATGTGTTTAGAGATTCAGGTTAGCTAAAATCCTTTTTCCAAAGAACGCTAACCCAGAAGAATAGTTAGAAGGTAACTTCATGAGCTGTGTGAAACCCTGTTATGGGCTGAGTTAAAGCCTCATTGAGACTGTGTGTGAGTTCATCCTTCTATTACTGCAATTGTCAGGATAAATTAATCACAAGCCCCCCACCTAAGACAAGAGTTTGTGAACCCACTCAAGCATTTTAGACTGAGTGGGCAGAGGAGTTTTGTTGAGTATTATTTGGGGGAGGCGGGCAAAGGGAGAACACACAGAAACAGAGATCCAGGAATAGTGCAAGAAAGCCACGCAAAGTCTGAAAAAGCAGCTGAAAGCACAAGGTGTGACCCTGGAAGAAACCTGAGGAGAAATTTTGGATCAGGGTGCTGGCGGAAAAGAAGCGTGTGCCCATGAGCAAAATAAACTGTTTCCTGCTATTTGATTTCTTCTATATATTCTTTGTAAGTAAACAAACCTACATCAAAGCAATACCTGACTATCACCAGCTTCTCCATCCAGCTGGAACCACCTACTAGACTCTGCATTTTTGGCTAGAAATCAGGTTTAAAGGGGTAATAGTACTAAAAGAAGTGAGCGCTCCCATTCTCCAGTCAGAAACATCCAATCAGAGAGCCCAGAGAACCAATCACAAACTAAGAGAAAGCAGCAGTTTATCCTCCCCAGCCCAAGCAACACAGCCCAGTTCCAGTTGCCTGCGTACCATATGCCAAGTACACTCTGGATTAACTTCCACTCACTTGTAGGAGCACAGGTTGTTGAGTAGTGCAAAGGCCCTTCTAACTTGCTGTTATCGTTTTAGACACAAATTCAAACATATTCAAAACAATGCATCTGAGCTACGTGTGCAAAATATGCAGTTGCACATGCAAAAACTTGGAATTATTTTCAGTTGCACAAGACATTTCAATTATACATCTGAAAATAATGCTACTTTTGCATGCCTAAGTCTGTAAAGGTATGTCTACATTGCAGCTGGGAGTGTGCCTCCCAGCCCAGGTAGACAGATATGAACTAGCTGTGATCGACCTAATGCACTAAAAGTCGCAGTGTGAATGCTGCAGCACAGATGGCGGCATAGGACAGCCATCCAAATACAAGCCCGCCTGACTCGCTGGGTCGATGCTCTGATGACTAGCCCATGCCACAGTGTCGACGCTACTATTTTTAACGCACTAGCTCAAGTAGAGCTCAGGCATGTTTGTGTATCCAGACTGGTTGGTACAGTCCCAGCTGCAGCAGATCCGAGTTGCATGCCTTGCAGCATTGAAAACACTTCCACCAAACAGAATAATATATATAGCAGTGTTTAATTACATAGTAATAAAACAAACACAGTATAAATGTAAGTCAATGAGAATGACCCTGTGTGTTTTCCTAAGATATAAGATCCAGGCAAATATGACTTCATGATCTCAGGTTTTAGAGATATATCCCATCACAGTGCCTGATGATAATTATTAGGATGGAGTATTGTTACAGTTGTTAATTGGCAGATATATGTCTGAATGCTTTTTGAGTGGTTGTCATGTAGTTTTTATTACAGAAAATTGATAAAGTATACCCATGCAGTGTGAACTGGGCTTTCAAAGATACTACAGACACCTACATCTATCTTGCTGCTTGGCAGTTTTGATGGAGTATTTTTTCCTCTCTTTTTAAAAAGAGGGCAGAGAACAGGAATGTTTCAAAATCCTCTTATTTCAATCTTTAGGTGTACCTAGGAGGTGGACGTTAATGAGGGCTAGGGAATTTATTCTCCTTAGAGTGAATGTTAATTCAAACATTCACTGTGATCCTGATATGTGTCTAAATGCAGTAAATTCCTTATTTATTATATAAAGGCCATGAAAAGGCTTCTTCATACAGCCCTAGGGGGCTCTTCAAGTGCATGAACTCGACAATGTTTAACATGTTCATTTATTCTTGCAGAGCTGCTTCAAAAGGAGGAGGGGGGAGAGACTGGAAGCTGCTCTCGTTTCTCAGTAGTTGAGGAAAGCTTCTTGTATGAACTGAACAAAACATCCTCTGTTTTGTAGATGTTTTCCTGCACTGTATCCTCTGCACTTCATGACTGAGGATTCAAATTTCTAGAACAGGGCTGTTGCTATAGCCTGAAATAAGCACATACATTTTTTATGACAATCTCCTGTATGAATGCAGTTTTTGGAACACTGACAGCCCAATAAAGAAATCTGGCTCATTTAGCAAACAAATAATTGTTCTAGTATCTGAGAGCTGATGAGAAATGTTATTAAATGGCTCCTCAGATTTTTGTGATTTGATTTTTCAAGGAGAGTTCCTAATGCCATCAGTCAGATGTTATATTATAAGAGGAAGAAGGGTAGAGTACTCTGAAAGCTAAAAGCCACTAAAAGCCAGTGTAATCTACAAATAAGAACTGAAGTATGCTTGTTCTTCATGGAACATAATATCCTAAATTCTGCACTCTTATACTGAGGTGGATCCAGATTAGCTCCATCAAAGTCAATGGAATTATATTGTTAGAAATCTAAATCAAAATTTGATCCACTGAGTTATAGTTTTCTTCACTGTAATGATGTGGCTGCTGATAGCACTGCAAAGAAGCAGCTTATGGTTTGTTACAGCCTCAGTAATACACATTGTTTTAAAAATTGATAGTGGACAGCATTGTTCCTCAGTTTGCTGAAGTCATCAAGAATCTAGGTAATTATCATAGTTTTTCATGATCATTAAGACTTTCCCCTCAGAAAATAAAATGAAACATTCAGATAATACCACACCTATATCACCCTTAAGATACATATCGAACTGGAAGCCAAATTATGCGCTTTTGTTATCTCAAACATGCAAGATTAAGAAATAACTTGCTTTACAAACTCTTTACAAATTTCCTAGTTAATGAAGTTCTCAGAGTATGGTGTGACATACTGGAACAACTATTCACAAGATGGTGTGGCAGTTCAGTTCTTTGATTACCATCAGCAGAATGATTGTTTTTGTGATTCTCTGAAGCTTGAGGTGGAGGAAGGAAAGCATATAAAACACCTGAAAGAAAAAGCGAAGCCACAAAACAACCATATAATCATAAGAAATATCAGAATTATCAGTTGATATTAAAAAATACACCCAGTGAGAAATGAATGAGAGGCAGAGAACATGGAGGAGAAAAGGATAGGTGAATAGCGTAATGATAGTTCCACAGCATAAGGGGCCAGTGAAAGACTGAAAAGTGGCTTGTAACACAAGCACTGGCTTCTTCCCTGCCCCAGCAGTGCTCAACTCTCGCTTTGCCCCAGGTCCCACCCCCACACCACTCCTCCCCAAAGCTCCCTCCTCTTCCTGCCCAATTTCAGCCCCTCCCCCGAGAGCTCTGTCCCCACTCCTCCCCCTCCCTCCTGCATGCTGCAGAACAGCTGACTGTGGTGGGCAGGAGGTGCTGGGAGGGAGGGGGAAGAGTTGATCGGCAGGGCCACTGGTGGGCAGGAGACACTCGTGGGGAGGGGTGGAGCTGGCTGCCAGTGGGTGCCTAAGTATCCACTAATTTTTTTCCATGGGTGCTTTGGCCCTCGAGCACCTATGGTGTCAGCATCTATGACTTATAATGCAAGCATCTGGCCCACTTGGAAAACCACAATGAAGCAGTGAATAAAAGATGAAATGTGGAAAAGAATGATAGACACTGTTTAGGCAAACCATATCTGAGTAGAAAATGGACCAGGACACAGCAACTAAAAGTGGCCCCAGATCCTGCCATAACAAACAGATACAAAACCTGCAGCCATATTTCCACTACTATAATGAACTATACCCCCACAACACAGCTGTCAAGGTCCAGAGGTTCTGCACAATATGTGATGTACTCACCCAGTGCCCTAAATGCCCCATTAACAACTGTGAGTGAAACCAGACAGACAATCACTAAGCTCTCGAATGAACTCACACAGGAAAATGATAAAAGACACAGACTCCTTATCACCTGTAAGTGAACACTTTTCACAGAACCCCATTTAAGCCTTGGAGCTTAAATCCACACCTTTGCTAGACACTAAAACACCTGGACTGAAAAGAGACATTGGATTTATGCCTATTACCACAATCTATAACCGCTAACAAGCCTTTCCCTTTCTTTCTCCCCCATGACTGACAGGGTGCTAATGGGCCATTTTACCTTGAATGGTCTTTTGAAATGTGTGTTAACTACTTATGCTCAACAGTCTGTTCCACCGTGTATTTAGCTGTGACACTGAGGGCTAGTCTACACTGGCAATGTGGCTTGTATAGTCGCAGAAGAGTGCTGGGAGAGAGGTCTCCCAGTGCTCTAAAAAACCCACCTCCAGGAGAGGCATGGTACATTTCTCAGAGCTAAAGAAGAGCTCTGTGTAGTCTTGAAAGCTTGTCTCTCTCACAACAGTAGTTGGTCCAATAAAAGATATTACCGCACCCACCTTGTCTCCCTAAGACACAACCTTAATCAAAAAATAAAGGGAAGGTACGGTGTCTCTCAGGAACTCTGAGAAATGTACCTAGACATCTCAATAAGCATTGGGGTAACATAAAACTGTCAGTCAGTTCTTGGCAGATGGAAAAACTGAATGACAATATTAGGTAAAAAAGAGGAACTACACTGGGAAAAAGTGTAGGACCACAGCACCGATGTGCTGGAAGATGCAGATTCCCACAACATAGGGCAGAGGGTCTATCTACTACCAGCCATGGGAAAGTTCAAGCTCTAATTAGGAGCTATCAGTAACCTGCAAAGGCTAAAGAAGCTTCGTGACTTTAAACTTTACTGGCAGATAATTTAAGATCTAGAGAAAAAACCAGAAACACCAACAACTAGATTATGCAGGATTGTTCTGAGAACACCAGCATTTTTTCTAGGAAGTATTGTGTTGCAAGCACTCACAGCTGATGATCTTGGATCTTACTGGGACTTGGCATTTATAAACCAAAAAGTAAATGTTTCCATAATTTTGCCTGGGGAGCAATATGTATTGGGTTAACTGTTAGTGTTGCAATTGAAAAAAGGGGCTGAGGATATAATTTAGAGCATATCAGCAGATCTTTACAATGCATCATTCTTTAGAGAATGCTGAGCGTGGGAGGAGGACAATTTAGGGTGGGATTTAAAAGGAGGGCGTAGGTGTCTAAGTTGAACATTAGGCACCATTGGCATTCACAAAACTGTTGTTCAGCTGCCACCTAACCTTATTGGCACCTAAAGTCCCCAGATATCTGAGTTTCCACTGTTAAAGTCCCTGAGGTGCCTCCATTTTGGTACCTGGGCATGCACACAGACTTCCAAAATCCTCAATTCAATATTAATTGGAGAAGGGAATGAAACCTGGGTCATCCATCTCCAAGTCAGTGCCCTAGCCATCGGCTATGGAGTCACTCTCACTGTGGCTCTGGCCAAATGAGTATTTAAGTAATTACATGAAGCAGAACAGGAGAGATTGAGAGAAACTCAGCCCAGAACACTCCCCTTGTAAATCCAATCCTTAATGCTACATAGGAAGTCTAAAATCTGAGGACCTGATCTACATGTAGAAAGGATGCACAGATCCTCCTTCACAGAAGCTGTACTCAGCTACCTCCACACTGTCCAGATTAACTAACAGGCACTTGGTGCATTTGCACAGGGTCCCCATCTCAGGATTTGGGTGGGTGGTGTTACAACCCAGTGCACAAGGTTGCAGCATTGCTCATGTTTGGCCCAACTGCTCCTCCATCAATATGGGGGGTGGGAAGCCAATTGCGCACACTTCCTAAAGGTCTTTAATCTGGGTCTGCCTCCATGCCAATCTCTATTTTCTACTTGGAGTGTGCTCCGGTTCTGAGGATCCTCACAGGGAAGAGGACATGCAGTGGCTGCTCCAAGAGACAAGCAGAGATCAGGATGGAAAAAAATACAACTCTAAGCATCTCCCATTCCCACCTCCCCCATGACTCCGATGCTGCAGATTCCCCTTTAAGGAGGATCCCAGGAGCAATTGCAAGTTACAGAAATTCTGGCAACATGATTCTATTAGATCTGTGAGGCTTGGGACCATCCCTGCAGTCTGTTCCATGAGAGATGTGGGATAGAACAAGAACTTGTCTCCCACCAACAAAATGACAAAGGACAAATTTCATGTGAAGAGGAGATCTTCTTAGAGTTTAGCCCACACCAGGAAGTTTCCCCCAGGGAGAAGGCGAATGGGCGGATAAGAATAGTGCCCTTTAGCTGAATGTGGTTTTTCCTTGCGTTCTGTTTCCTTCTTTCTTCTACCTTAAGATACTCGGTTTGGAATCTTGGGGTCAGACCCTGAGCCACACCTAGCACAGGTGGGGTGGGGAGAGTACATAGCCTTCCTCTATGCATTGCATTCCTGAGACCAGCTCAAAGCTTATGCCTGTCTTTTGTCATGCCCGGCACCCTTGTTTCCATCTTTAAAGATGCTAAAGGAAAACACATTTCCATATTCAATCATGAAGTGGAAGACAAATCTACACACAAGTTCAGAGATATGCACAGAGTTACTATGCAACATATATTTGGTAGATGCCAGGCTGAGCCAAAACCCTGGATCTGAATACCCATAGGTTTGGCTATGGATCCAAATTTGGCCATTTAGGTCCATTTTAAGACATTATGCAAGGCCTTATTTTTGTAAAAACAGTTGAAAAATGAATTTATAATACAGTTGAAAGAATACTTTTGATGGCTTTGCTTAGAATGTTATTGCTACACAGACGTAGACTGGGGTATGGAAGACAACTTGATACATGCATGTAAAGATTTCTTACTTTTCCTCTAGCTTTTGGCGAGTCCTCCTGCAGCCTCTGAATGTGATCTAGAGTTATGAGCACAGAAAGAGAAGCCAGAAGCTAATTTAATTCCGTTGTGATCCAAATTCTGCCATTGCCTCTGCAGCCTTTCATCCTCCATGCCTGATCCCTCCATTTGTAGATATTAACATTTCCTCTGTCTTAAAGGTTTTGAGAGGATTGTTTGTCAAGTGGCATGGTAGTAAAAAGCACTGTGTGTAAATGAAGTATAATGCCCCAAATGGACCAAATTCAGACCTGTTTTAAGAGTTGAACTCACACTAGCTGAGATTTAGCCAATAAAGCTTACATTGGATGGAAATTTAAACCAAATATTTTACATTGGTTTAATATTAAAATACTAGTCAATAGCTGATTCTTAGTTATATGTGACAAAGACTTAGATTTAGTTCTCATTTAAAAAAAATGATGTGATTATTTACAGGCATTGCCATTTGACCATCAAACTGCAGACTCAGTGCATACAAATACGATGTGTGCCAAACTACACAATTGTAGACACTAAAATAAATCCCATGACTCAGACCAGAAAGGAAAGTCAAGCTAATTTAATGCAACTTTGATTTCTTCAAAGTTATCATTCATTCTCATAAAAGACCAATCAACATAAAAAAATATTCTGCAGACACATACCGGCATGTAGGATGATTTACAGTAATTGGTTTGCTATACACGAGTGACACACAGGCAGAGAACTGATTACATGGAATGTAATGTGGATCTTCATAACATTTTTGTAATTACCATTTCACATACCCAGAACCAGGTTTTTTTCCCCCATTTTAGGCAAACTGGAAAATCTATTTCCTTACTCTGAAACCTATAATACATTTTCGTTCAAAAGACCAAAATAGGGGGTAGATGCCTCTGGTGGCGAATATTATCAAATATAAAATCAAAATGAAAATTCTAATAAAGGTTTTCCTTACTGCTTCTGGCAGCAGGTCCACTTCTTGTCACTTCTGGAAACAGCATATGCCATTGGTTAATCGTGCTGGAAAAGCATAAATCTAAAAGCAGAAAACCCCTACTCTGGGGATTGACACTCTTGGGGGAGGGTGTTTGAATTCTCCAGAATCTGAGACCTTGCCTACACTGGGGACATGCCCTGATTCTAGCCAGCTGTGCTGCATTGGTGCAAATCCCTACTGTGGACAAATGAAGTCATGATTTGCACCTGCACCGGTTAGTCTGGTTTCAGGCAAGGGTAAATTGAATGAATGCAAATCATGGCTTTGCCTGTGTGCACTAGAGTTCTGAATTGATGCAGATACACTGCTGATTGCAATCTGTGCAAATCCCAAATGCAGACAAGGCCTAAATTAATCATTTTAAAACAACACGAAGTTTGGTAACCTAATAGGGCTGATAGAAATGGATAAAATATTTCCTAGATATCTGGTACCTTTGTTTGTCAGTTTAGTTGTAATAGTGATTCAGTCCTCAGAATTGTATTCTGTGTAAAATTTCACAAGTGCCAACACTTTTCAGGGATCAGCTTGCAAAACCAAGTCTGAGCTTGAAGTTTTACAAACAAGTTCCAAGTAACCAAAGAACACAAACACACTTCTGGAACTCAACTGTGTTTAGATTAATGGAGAAAGGCATGTGTATCCCCAGAACCACTGTGGATATTAATGGTGTGGAGGATGGTCTAATTATTCTGGGATACCTGGCTTATCTTCTGCCGCCCTGGCAAATGAAACCATTCACAGACAACTTGGACAAAAGGAAAGAACATTTTGACTAGCGGCCTAGAAGCTGCAGAATAGTGATCAAGTGTGCCATTTGAAATGTAGATTGACCTACTTATAGAATCATTTGGAGGCAGCAGGAAAAAAAATGTCCTCGCCATTATAGCTGTGTGCTGTGTTCTGCACAATATTTGAGAGACAAGGAGGAAAACCTTAATGATGGGTGGGAGGCTGAGATACAGCAACCTGCTGGGAGGTTCAAGCAGCCAGCAAGGTATTCCGTAGAGAATGCTAATAGCAGGGGTATATTTTGAGGGATGCCTATTGTTCATATTTTGAGTTTCAAGCTTCTACTTGTGTAGCTGCACAGTCAACTGCTAATCTGTGGGCGGGAGAGGAGGAAGAAAGGGTTAGGGTAGACTATGAGCAGCTCTGTATTGTTTATGGGTGGTGGAAATGGGACACTGCCTATATACTTCTGTAAAGCAATGTGGATTATTTTAGCTTTATTTAAAGGATTTTGTGTTACATGCAATGATGAGTCATAATGAACCAAAAGTGATTTTGAAGAGTTTTTATGCAACAGTAAGAAAGCCAGAATTTTTATTGAACTGATACATAAACAATATCTTTTTATTTGAAAATACATTTACCAACACAATCTCCTTGCTTACTAACAAAAGGCAAATCTTTAAATAAAAGAATAGTGCAAACCAAACTGGAAGTGCAATAATGCAAACAGTGCAATAAAGATATTTGAATGACCCTCCTTCTGTCTTAGAATGACACTTAGTGTTAAAATAAGGCTAGAAATCTGCATAATAGATTATAAACAAACATTCTTGAAGAAATTCCTCAGATCTGGACCTCTTTCCTCCTCACAAATTAGCACAGGTTGGAGGGAAAGCCTGCACAAGTACAGCCAAAACTGCAGTTCTCTTGTCATGAGTCATCACTTGCTGAAATATATATTTAGCATGGCAGGTAGTGGGTGGGACAATAGCAAACTGAAGCCAGAAAGCTGCATTGGAGACTTATTACATTTCTATTGCTACCACCACTTTTTGGATTTGTCAGCGAAACATCAAATTTCAAACATCATTTGCTACTAACTACAAATATATGGAATGCAAAACAAAAAATCTACTAACAAACAATATGAATGAATTTACTCAGTGTTCCATGTACTGCACTGGCTCGCCATTGAATCCAAGGTTCTAATTCTGATCTCCAAAGCCCACAGGGTCTGGCTGAGATTGGGATGCTCAGCATCTTCGGGAATGGACCCTTAATGGCCCTGGCTATCTCAGAGACCTTCTCTCTCTCTCTGTATGACCATCATATTCCCACAATGGCCATGCTCCCCAGAAACAATGGAGTTAATTTGACAACATAGTTGAGACTGGTAAGATTAGGAGACAGTTTTCTTCTTCAGGGTAAAATATGCAAGGCTTATCTCATAGCTCTCTCACAACAACATTTATAAGAATGCACAAACAAGTAATAATATTTGCTATACACCCTTCCCTCCTTCTCCTCCAAGAGGAGAACTGAAAGGATCAATTCCTTTAAGACTTCATGATGCACCCATATGGTTCTATAAGGCATTACGATACCACAGTGCATAATGGAGATAAAAATCTAGTTAAATAGATGAGAGATACTGTAGGTTAGAGTAATGGAATGGGAAGTATAATGAAATGAACAACCACATAAAAATCACATGACTTGTTACTCTTGAACGGCCTTGTACATTCATGAATACCATTTCATTAGTAACTACCAAACTACAATGCTTGTGAACAAGGAGTGTTTCTTTAATTTCCATGGTAACTTTGCCCTTTATTGATAAATCACTTATTGAGAATGTAAAAAAGAATGGGAGATGTTTAATGTACTCTTAAGACCGTTTTTCAAGATGATATTTTCTGCATGTTCTCTTAAACCCAATCCCTAAAAACTCAGTTGAACAGTACATTTAAATATGAATTAGTCTTATTTCTGAAGTAGTTTACTTTAAAATCATGCTTACATACAAAAATGAATATCACAATAGTACGCTCAGAAAATGGAGTGCAATCAGATTCTGAAAGCATTAACTGCTTACCCATGTTCTAATGGTTTGCGCAAGGTATCTTGTGGAGCCAAAACTCCTGGGTTCTCTTGCACTCCACAAGGGTATTGAGAGCTCTAATTATCATAAAACATTTTGAGAGTCTTAGATGAAAGGTACAATAGACAAGCAAGTGTTGTTATTAGGAAATATATAAATGCCTATATAACGTTTTACATTATTAAAGCCTGATCACAGAGCCTTGCTCTTGTGAGGAAACTTTACTCAGGGGAACAGACTTTGTAAGATTTGACTCTCATACTGTGCCAAATACCTCTCTCTCTCTCTCTCTCTGTATGTGTGTGTACATATATATGTGTGTATACAGACATGTACACACACAGAGTTAGGTATACTTATAATTAGGGCTGTCAGTCAGTTAACTCGTGATTAACTCAAAAAGATTGATTGCAATTAAAAAATTCAACACAATTAATCACAGCTTTAATCACACTGTTAAATAGAATACCAACTGAAATTTATTACATATTTGCAGATTTTTTCTACATTTTCAAATATATTGATTTCAATTAAAACACAGAATACAAAGTGTACAGTGTTCACTTTTTTTATTACAAATGTTTGCACTGTAAAAATGGTAAAAGAAATAGTATTTCAATTTACCTCATACAAGTACCATAGTGCATTCTCTTTATCATGAAAGTGCAACTTACCAATGTAGAATTGTTGACATAACTGCACTCAGAAACAAAACTGTAGCGCCTACAAGTCCCCTCAGTCCTACTTCTTGTTCAGCCAATTGCTAAGACAAACAAGTTTGTTAACATTTATGGGAGATAATGCTGCTCGCTTTTTATTTACATCACATGAAAGTAGAACAGGTGTTCAGATGGCACTTTTGTAGCCAGCATTGCAAGGTATTTATGTGCCAGATATGCTAAACATTCGTAGGCCCTTTCATGCTTTGGCCACCATTCCAAAGGACAGGCTTCCATGCTGATGATGCTTGTTTAAAAAAGCATGCATTAATTACATTTGTGACTGAACTCCTTGGGGGAGAATTGTATGTCTACTGCTCTGTTTTACCACATTCTGCCATATATTTCATGTTATAGCAGTCCTGGATGATGACCCAGCACATGCTGTTTGTCATAGACGCTGACTCCAGGGTGCTCCAGCCCCAGAGCACCCAAAGGGGAAAAATTGGTGGGTGCTCTGCAACCACCAAAGCCAAACTCCCTGCCATCCCCTGTCCTCCTCTCGCCAGCTCACCTCCACCTCCTTCCGTGAGCACGCCATGTCCCTGATTCTCTCCCCAGGCTTGCCACCATGAAAGAGCTGTTTCACAGTGTAACAAGTTGTGGGACAGAGGCGGGAGGAGCAGGAATGCAGTGCACTCAGGGAAGGAAGTGGGAAGAGGCAGGGATATGGGGAAGAAGTCCAATGGGACAGGGAGGGGGTGAAGTTGGGGCAGGGACTTTGGTGAAGGGATCGGAATGGGGGTGGGGCACAGGCAGAAGGGGCAGGGCAGGGGTGTAGTCAGGGCGGGGGTATGAGGGCACGAGCACTTAGTGGCTCCAGGAGAAGTAGGCACCTATGCTGTTTGTTTTAAGAACACTTTCACTGCAGATTTGACAAAACACGAATATGTTACTAATGTGAAATTTCCAAAGATACAGCACTTGACCTAAGGTTTAAGAATCTGAAGTGCCTTCCAAAATCTGAGGGAGGAAGTGGGGAGCAAGTTTCAGAAGTCTTAAAGAGCAACACTGATGCAGAAACTACAGAACCTGAACCATCAAAAAAAGAAAACCAGCTGTCTGCTGGTGGCATCTGACTCAAATGGTGAGGATGAAAATGCATTGGTACTGCTTTGGATCATCAAACAGAACCCGCCATCAGCATGGACACATGTCCTCTAGAATGGGAGTTGAAGCATGAAGGGACATATGAATCTTTAGCACACCTGTCATGTAAATATCTTGCGATGCCAGCTAAAACAGTGCCATATGGACACCTCTTTTGACTTTCAGGTGACACTGTAAACAAGAAGTGGGTAGCATTATCTCCCGCAAATTTGAACACACTCCTTTGTCTGAGCGATTGGCTGAACAAGTAGGACTGAGTGGACTTGTAGGCTCTATGGTTTTACATTGTTTTGTTTTTGAATGCAGTTATTTTTGTACATAATTCTACATTTGTAAGTTCAACTTTCACAGTAAAGAGATTGCAGTACAGTACTTGTATTAGGTGAATTGAAAAATACTATTTCTTTTGTTTTTTTACAGTGACTTAACAGTGTGATTAATTGCAATAAATGTTTTTAATTGTGATAAATGTTGATAACCCTAATATACACACACACATACACAAATACAAAAGTATAAAAATAAATCATATCAATGATATCTTGATAGACATGAACCTACTCTAATGTCACTAAAACCCCCAAATCTTTTGTTTCTGGTGATGATGTACCATACAGACTTTCTAGCTTAGTAGCTTAGTCCCCAGCTAAATACAACTGACCATATTCTCTCCTGCAACCTGTGATTTCTGGGGTGCAATTCAGACCAATGTGGGGTTGTGACACCATTTGCCCTGCAATCCTGGGTCTCTTACAATGCTGTGCTGCTGCAGTTCCCAGTCTAGGATGCTCAGAACCAGCCTATAAGCATGCAGGTCACACCTTGCAGTGTCAGTTTGCTATACAGCCCTAGTTCAGCAGCTCTGTCTCCAGCAGCTTGTCTACATCAGCACAACCCCATTCTGGTTTTAACCAGCCTTGGTTACCAGCAAGGTGACCCCAACACACTCTCAGTCCTGAGTTTATCCAAAACCATGTGCTCTGTAATGTCCAGTCCTCTCCTGGCAAGTTTAGAGAAATAAGATTCATTAGTTCCTCTGAAGGCACAAAAAGCACATCACAGTTTATTAACTTAAGTAAATACACACTTTCATTTAAACATAGCATTGAGTTGGTTTATAGTAAAAATAAAATGTATTAACAATAGGACATAGGTTAAGTGGTATAAAGTAAAAGGAATAAATTTAGTAAGGGTTACTAGCAAATAAAATCACATCTAAAGGTCTAAAACTTTAGCGAGGTACAGGCTTTGTGCAGGATGCTTATCCCACCTGTATTCAGTTCCCAGACACTTCAGCCCTTCACTTGGCTGAAGGATCCATCATTCTTAGCTTGTAAGAGCTCTGTTCTCTTGTGTCTGTCTACTGATGGATGCCCAAGATGGCTTCCAACCTCGCTGACAGGGGCGACTCTAGGTATTCTGCCGCCCCAAGCACGGCAGGCAGGCTGCCTTTGGTGTGTTGCCTGCGGCAGGTCCCTGGTCCCGCGGATTCGGCGGTAGCCTGTGGGAGGTCCACCGAAGCTGCGGGATCAGCGGACCCTCCGCAGGCGTGCCACCGAAGGCAACCTGCCTGCCACCCTCGTGGCGACCAGCAGAGCGCCCCCCGTGGCTTGCTGCCCCAGGCACGTGCTTGGCGTGCTGGTGCCTGGAGCCGCCCCTGTCGCTGGTATCTTCTAAAGTTCTGTGAATTTCTGGGTAACTGAGTTCTATGTAAATAGAGCTTCCATTGTTTTTGGTCACTGTGCTTAATTTCATTGTAAACAAGTAGATAGCTGCTCTCTCTCCTGTCTGGAGGAAAGCCGGTTTCTTCCTTTGGTCACAGACTGGAAGCATAAGTGCATTCATAACCCATATCTCCTCATATAGAAAACATACATTTTATAAGGTTATTAACCACCACTGTGTTATTAGCTTTCAGAAAAGACATCACTCCATACACTCTTGTAATAATGGATATACTCGATTCAATTGCTTGTCACTTGAGCCTCCCTCCCAGACTTTATAGGCCAGTAAGCCTTTGAAATGGATTCTTCTGAGGGTTACCCCTCAACATAAAGTTTATTCAAGCTGTGAGGGAGGTGACATGGAGTCTGGTGGGGATGGAAACTCCATGCTTTCTTCCCCACTTGGTAGCTTAATAGCTTTGTTTACCTAATATGTAAAAATGGACCTTCATTGTCTTTGCCTGAAGACTGGGCTGGTCAGAGAGAATCAAATACACGTTCCTTTGTCTAAGGCAGACATGTTTACCAACTCCCATTGCATGCCTGGTCTGAACCCACTTTAGTCATAATTCTAGCATATATCCAGAACTCTTAATACACACCAAGTACATACATCACACAAGAATATTAATGATCCGGGAGTCATTAGTTTTCAAATGATACCTCACAAGGCATATTTTGTACAAAGATTACTACAATAGTGTGTAGGGTATGAATACAGGGTGCTTAGTGTCACACTATTTTAAAAAAAACACACAGAAGGTGCAGGGGGCTATTAGAGACTCTCTGCCCAGCCCTGGATAGTTTAGAGCAGCCTAAACTGCACCAGCTGGCTATTTTCCCCAACTGCTCAAATCCTTTGCACTCTGGCGACATGTCCTGCCAGCCCTCACCATCATTGCCAAGAGCTGTGGGAGGGAATAGGAAATAAGGGGAGAAATAGGGCTCTACTCCAACTGGGCACATCCGCACTGGAAGGGCAGGATTCCCTTCTGAATTGTCTTTGCTCCCTTTGCACTATCTAAGCAGTGGAAAGTGAGCTTAGTGGGTCTGAGAGTCTGGTCCAAAGAGGAAAAATACAAGTTACTTCAATATACAAGGGCCCAATCCAAAATGCTTTGAAGTTAATGGCATCTGTCCATTGACTGCAGCAGGATTGAATTGGGCCCTAGATCCTTCAGCTCACACCAGGGAACACAAAAACTGAAATCAGAGAACTTACAAGTCATTTTAAAGGAGGAGGGTACAAAACCATGACTTTTTTTTTTTAAACAAATGAGAAGAAACAGATGCTGCAAAGCCTCATTTTTTCATTGTAACTTTATAAAAAACCTCATAGGATTGTACTAAACAGGAATTAGCGTTCATTTGTTCTACTTTCCTTCATGCAATATACGATGTCTTATTTACTATTAGTTTTATTTGGTACTGTGTAATTACTACGCAACCCTTCAGCTCAGCTTTAATTAAAAAGTTATTTTAGTCCAAAGACTGGAAAACTTGGGTTCTTTCAGAATATATTAGACAGCTAAAATATGAAATCAAAAGAAAACGAAGTTTTGGCCAACAGAAGCAAGTGACTCATTTCCTTGTGAAAACAACCCAACGTTTATGTTACTCTGGCAATGCTGTTCACCATTCCAGAATAAAGTTTCTTTGCTCTCTTCAGAGCTTTTATGTATTCCTGTTACAGTCTGTTTCACAGTGACCTGACATTGAACCAAGTTATTTAGTTATTCACAAGAGACTGTAAACTGTGCTTTAATTTAGATCGCTCCCAAGCATAAGCCTTGGACAGAATTTTTTTTTTGTTTACCATAATGTGGACTTCACATAAGAACTCTTGTTTCTGAAGCATATTGGAAAAATGAGACGCAAGGAATTTCTGATTGTGTGTTGTCATAAAACAGAATTGCCAATCCTGCTATTACATTCACACAGTGCTACAACATGCCAAGATTCCAAAGGCTTGTTTTCTTAGGGAAATTGAATAAATCATAATGTGTAACTATATGCCAAATACAGTTTTTTAAAATCCAAATTTATCATCTTATTGTGAAATTAATCAGATGTTTCACGAGAATATCAGCATAATAGGGATGTAGAAACTGTTCTGTGGAATCTTATCTGTGCCAAAAAATTTTTACTAGGACAGCAGCTCTTTCAAATATTGATTCAATAGTTAGTGTGAAAGGAATAAAAAGTTCTAGGTTTAAAAACAAAGTAACAATTTGATATTTATTACCTAGATGCTTTGAGATGTCTGTTTGAAAGCCAGAGATGGCAAATTGCTGTGCCATCTTGGAGACAGCCAATTTCCAAATGTTCTGCTTCTTACATTTTTAAGCTGTTGCCTATGCATGGGAAGATTTCTCCAGAGTCTGGAGTTAAAAGGGAATAAAGGGGATTTTGCTGCTGAAGTTCTTTGCTTAGGCTGACAGGGAAGTTAATTTCAGTGTTATTAGAACAACACTCTCATAGGAAAGTTATGGGCATAACAGGCCTGAAATGCTCCATAGGAAAACTTCTACAGAACACATATGAGCAGATACATTTTACTGCAAATTTCTCCTGAAGTAGCTGAAACTCATGGTCAAATTTAAAAAAACGGAGTAGCGTCTTCATATGCACGAGTGTATGTGTGAGGGGCTGCATCTACACTTGTATATATTTTTATTCATTTGCATACTATATTGTTTGTGCAACATGTTTGGGCACCAGTTCTTAATTTATAATAAAACATGAAGCAGGACTCAAACAATTTGGTGCTGGAGCTCAAGCAATTTTTTTACTTTCATAACTGACAATGTCAAGCCCAGAGGTGCGAGGCTATGAACTGCTAAGCCTAGAGGTGCCAGGGCTAAACCCTGGCAAGCCCTTGGCACATATTAGCACTGTTGGGCACTAGATGGATCATTAGTCTATTTTGCATATTTCTGTGTTTATTTTTTATTATTATTTCTTTTACATTCTGTTGAAGTGCTAACTCACCAAGTGAGAGATCGGTGAAAATATTTTGCATTTCTGCTAATTTGAAATAGACAAAACATACAAATTTAAATTATACTACTATAATCTAGTCATTGTACAGAAAATGAAAATTTAAATAAGTGATTAAATTTAAAAGAACAGTTTGTATTGTAATACTCTACACCTTTATATACTGCCATAAGTATTCTTGGACTATATTATGGGGCACTGCAATAGCTCCAAATTCTTGTTTTAAAATATGCATGAGCAATAATTGCCTGTGAAAGCTGGATAGTGGGAGACAAAAAATAATTGTGTTTTTGGCCTTGATCCTTAAGACGACGTGTCTCTCACACTTTAATATACAGTAGCTAACAGAGCATATTAGTAGTTTATGAAAAATGAAACATTTCTGCTTACACTAAATTGACAGTCTGCAACACTAATATTGAAGTATACTAAAACCAATAAAGCAGCACTACTTTACATAAGACTGACACACAGATGTTGCTTACAGTAAACTCATGCAACTTTAATAGCAAAATTCTCCTCTATGGGTCCACTCTACAGCTTGGAGCATGCCTCCCAGCCTGGATAGACAGACTTGTGGTGGCTCTGCTCCAGGTAGTATGCTAAAAAGAGTAGTGTGGATGTTGCAGCATCGGCTAGCCAATACATACAGTCCCAGGGGGTTGGGAGGGTTTGTCCTCGGGCAGCTTGCCCGTGCTGCAACCCATGCCACCAATGCCCACACATCTATTTTAGTATGCTGGCTCGAGTAGAGCTAGTGCGTCTGTCTACTTGTGCTCCCAGCTGCAGTGTAGATGTACTCTGAGTTACTTTGTTCATCTCAACTCTGCTACTCAGCTCTTCTGATATGTTTGGAACTCTGACTGTGAGATGTGAGTTTACAGGTTCAAAGCCTTCTTTGAACCTGTAAACAGCAGTCAGGGCTAAACACAACCTCCTTCGCCCCCAAACCCTCCTGCGCATTAACTTCACTGTCTGCAGGATTGTGTGCATTTTTGATATACAGATAAATTTTATTAATAATTTGTCCTTTTTGCAATTGTTTAGCATCTGCTAAAGTGCATGTTGGGAGGACAGGGTAGCAGAATCGAGACCTGCCAAGCAGTTTTGAGAGTTTTTTGCCCTTAAGATGAAAAACAAAGGACAACTGGCTTCATTTTGATATCTAAACCACTTTTTCCCAGAGACACATACACTCACACTCTCTCTAGCTAAGTACTTATGGCCCCTATAGCAATAGTATCTAAATAGCTCTCCAGTATTCAATAATAGAAACAATTACCTCTCTTTCTTCCTTCCCAGCCAGAAAGAGAAATAGCTTGGTTACTTTATAGCTGTTTGTTAGCGTAAGTTAGCCTGCATGCTATGTTTCAGTGTGTGGTAAATGTACTGAGGAAAAAGCTAAAGTTAAAAAAAGTCCCCCATTAGTCAAAAATTGTGGAATTCTAGTGGACCACAGTTGTTGTGGAAGGCTGTGGTCACTGAGAGAGAGGAGACAGAGAGGGCTTTGACTATCAGGACAACAATCTTCATCTGAACTCTGTAGCAAATGGGAGTCAGTACAGACAGGAGCAGAGTACTCTGGGGATGTGTTCATTGTAAGGCTGTCAATTAACTGCAGTTAACTCACAGGATTAACGCAAATTAATCGTGATTAAAAAAATTAATCACGATTAATTTCAATTGTTATTCTATTGTTTAACCATGCAATTTATTAAATATTTTTGGATGTTTTTCTACATTTTCAAATATATCGATTTCAATTACAACACAGAATACAAAGTGTACAGTGCTCACTTTATATTTGCATTGTAAAAAACGGTATTTTTCAATTCACCTCATACAAGTACTGTAGTGCAATCTCTTTATCATGAAAGTGCAACTTACAAATGCAGTTTGTTACATAACTACATTCAAAAACACAAAACAATGTAAACTTTAGAGCCTACAAGTCCAGTACTACTTGTTCAGCCAATGGCTAATAGAAACAAGTTTATTTAAGTTTATAGGAGATAATGCTGTCCACCTGAAATTGAGATGAGGATGTGCTTCCACGTGGATGATGCTCATTAAAAAATGCATTAATTAAATTTGTGACTAAACTCCTTGAGAGAGTTTTTACTCTGTTTTACCTGCATTCTGCCATATATTTCATGTTATAGCAGTCTCAGATGACGACCATTTTAAGAACACTTTAAGATGACCATGTTTGTTTTAAGAACACTTTCACTGCAAATTTGACAAAATGCAAAGAAGATACCAATGTGGAATTTCTAAACATAGCTACAGCACTTGACCCAAGGTTTAAGAATCTGACGTGCCTTCCAAAATCTTAGAGGGATGAGATGTGGAGTATGCTTTCAGAAGTCTTAAAAGAGCAACTCTCAAATGCAGAAACTACAGAACCCGAACCACCAAAAGAGAAAATCAACCGTTTACTGGTGGCATCTGACTTAAATGATGAAAATGAACATGTGTTGGTCTGCACTGCTTTGGATTGTTGTCGAGCAGAACCTGTCATCAGCATGGATGTGTGTCCTCTGGAATGGTGGTTGAAGCATGAAGGGACATATGGATCTTTAGAGCATCTGGCATGTAAATATCTTGCGATGCTGGCTACAACAGTGCTGTGAGAATGCCTGTTTTCACTTTCATGTGGCATGGTGAACAAGAAGCATGCAGCATTTTAGTCTACAAATGTAAGCAAACTTGTTTGTCTGAGCAATTGGCTGAACAAGAATTAGGACTGAGTATGGACTTGTAGGCTCTAAAGTTTTACATTTCTGAACACAGTCTTTTTATACATAATTCTACATTTGTAATTTCAACTTTCATGATAAAGAGATTGCACTATAGTACTTGTATTAGGTGAATTTCAAAATACTGTTTTTTGCAGTGCAAATATTTGTAATCAAATATAAATATATAGTAAGCACTGTACACTTTGCATTGTGTTGTAATTGAAATCAATATATTTGAACATGTAGAAAACATCCAAAAATATTTAGATAAATGATATTCTATTATTAACAGTGCGATTATTTTTTTTAATCACTGGACAGCCCTAGTTCATTGCAACCTGTATTGCTGAAGAGAAAGGATGCTGCATAGTGTACCTGATGGAGCTCTCTCAATGTACATGGCTTCATTGCTAGACAAAATGTGTTCCAATAATCAAGCCTGCAGGTCAAATACATGGATCTTGAATGCATTGCATATGTGGCTCTCTCACCACTCCTTTTAATAACCACTTTAAAGGGAATACTTGCAAGGTTTTTGCTTACAAAATGGAGTTGCTTTAACAATAGATTTTCCTGCATGCAGAACTTTGTTTATCCTAGGACACAGGAAGAGATGAGGTTTTTTTCTGGTTTAAATACCTTGCAAGGATCAGTTGTCAAAAGAATTTAAAAAACAACATGACTTATGCCCTACAGTAAACAAAGCTGTGCGTGCATGCTTGTGCTAGAAAGAATATGCACACACAGCTTGGTTTATTTCTGGAGTGCCCTAGAAGTCACAGTTATGATTTTGTCCTGCTGTTGCAAGGACTGGTTGTCAAAAGAATAACACAGCTAAACATGCAACTCAAAATTTTTTAAATTAATTATTTGAATGGGTCAAAAATCTTGACAGTGTCTCTTTAAAATGTTTCTTCTTTGGCTCTGAAGGTAGTTAAAGGCAGGTATACTAATTTAAAAGTTGATAGGCGCACAACATCAGAACACTGATCATTAGCAGTGAGAGCTAATGTTAGTGCTGAAAACTAGTGATGCCGGACCATCTGAACTGATTTCAAGTCACACAGGAGTTAATGGAAGTTGTCACTAATTGCAGGGACATTAGGCCCCTTTGCTTGTGCTATCTGCACACCAAAGGCCAGATTCTGCTCTTACACCAGTATAAATCTGAAGTACAGTCTACTGTATTCTCTGGAGTTGCTCTGGATTTTCCCCAGCGTAAAAGAGAAGAATGTGAGTCAAAGCAGGGCACCGTGTTTTGGACAGACACAACACAGGCAGCACCCATCTGTGGAACCACTGTTTATGGTCAGCCAGTGAGCAAAATCTCAACAGAACAGACCAAGGGCCAGATACCAAGCCAATGTTAACCTGGATCCATTAACTTGAATGGAGCTATGACAATTTGCAGCAGCTCAGGAGCAGACCCTCCAGGAATTCAGCAATTTGTCACCTACTTTTTTTTAAACATGTGCCTTTACATGAGTTACTCTTATAGTAAGGTGTCAAAAGTGACAATAGCTTTCCGTTTCCATCCCTACAGCCGTCTTCCAGCTCCTCTATTCCTGTGCTCTGCAGAGTGAGTGACAGCCGCCCATACTACACAAATGTTAGAGTGGGTATGAATGGGATGTGGGAAATTATTGGGCAAAGAGATCTGGAGAGAGAAAAATGCTGCAAAGAGAAACAAAGAGTGGAAAAATGAAAGGATAAAACAAGAGTGGAGGAGGGGAAAAGGGAGAAAGAAGGGAAATGGAGGAGAGATGTAGGAGTGGTGGGTAGGAGAAAATTGAGGGAGATGGACAAAACTGGTGGAGGAAGAGGAGGCAATCAAGTGAAAGGCGAACTGAAGGCAAAGCAGATGAGAGTAAGAGAAATAGTTTGTTGAAAAGAGGAGAGTGTTTAAAATTTATTTAAAATGCTTGTCTGAGAGAAAACCCAGACAATGAAGGCTGGGAAAATGTGAACCGAACAGAAAAAGAGAAAATAAAATGTTAGGAAAGAAAAAAGGGAAAGAAAAATCTGCAGTATGCTCCACTTCTTGCTCCTGGATGGTGGGTCCATGGATGGATGAGTTCACAAGGTTCCAAATAGCTTAGCTGGCAGAGATTCCTGCAAAACCTTGGGCCACCTCTACATCACTACATGTGCTACTCTGAAGCTGAGCTGACGGGGGGCTGAGTTAAGTCTGAGCTGGAATTAATTCATTGATATATCATTGGAACCTGGTCAGCAGGCTGAGCTAAATGTTTTTGGTTATATTGGGCAAGTTCTGATAATAGGAAATAAATGTGTCTAAAACATTAATACTAGCTAGAAACTTGGGATCAAATTCAAAGATTGTGTAAGGTGTTACATTTCTACTGAAAGCAGTGCAGCTACAATCATTTCCAAGTTTGAACTTGGTCCCTGTTGTCCATGGTTACATGGCATTCAGATACCAAGATGATGGATACAGTACAGACTTTTACACATGGATCATAAGACATAACATGCTATTCATACGATTTGCTCTCAGACAGGCTTGAGAATTTGCTTTCACTGGACAATCTGTTGCAGCAGTACTTTGAATATGCACACTAGCAGTTTAGGACAACTAAGTTAAGTGTTGAACACTCCTGCACTGTGCTTATTGCCCTTAACTGCCCCAGTGACTTCAATGAGAGTTGAAGACTCAAAGCACTTCACAGGATTGAGGCCTTAATGAGAAGTGACAGGCCACTGCTTATTTCCCTCCATTAACAAACCTCTTCTTTACCTCTAAATTTTGCACAGTTATCTGTGGGAAAATTTCCCTGTTCTCCTTTCTGTCCCCCACACTTCCATTTGCTTCACCCACCTGTTACGTCTTGTCTTACACTATGATTGTAAACTCCTTGTCTTATTGTTTGTACAGTGCCTGGTGCAATGGAGCCCCAACATGTTTATGGCCTCCAGGTGCTACTGTAATAAAAATAAAATAATTAAAGTTGGGCAGGTGGGCATAAGTCCTTAAAAGGCCAAGCCTAATTTATGTAGATGCCACTTTTTGGCTAGTAAAGAAGGCTTCACACTATTGGGATAATATTGTCACAAAGTTGAAATGTCATTAGCAATTTCTCTGCTAGATTAAGCATCAACTTGCATTCAGGCAACAGCAGCCAGGCAGAGTCCATTTTTTCTGTTTTTCTAAGTACTGTATATAAGCAAACAAAATCTTGCTTTTTATTTATATCTTTATTCTTATGGTTCTCTTGAAGTCTACCAGAACTGTGATGAACTATAGTATCTTCCCATAAACCCATCTGTACTTCATCAATGTCTTACAGTATGTTAGATAGCAACTGGTAATGCTACGTGACTTCTTGCACCAGTGTAATTAGGTTTTAGAAATAGTAAATTTAAATCTTCTAGGCCTATGATGAACTTGGGTGGGGAGGGGTGAATGTTAACCCACCAACAGAAAGTCTTCAGTGGCATGCACAGCTATCATTGGATATACAGGCATTAGTCTTTAGGGAACAGCAGTTTTGAATGAACATGACTGCGATTGGTCTGTTCTTTCATGCTATGCCTTAAATCCTATTTATTTCTAGTTCTTTTGCAGTGACGGAAATTTCTAGTATGTAGTTACCTTCTACGGCATTAATAAGGGAATTCCCTCTGCTGTATTTGACAAGATAATGTGAAATCTCTAAACAGGTATTTGTGTACAGGATACAGTTTTCTTGGCTCCTTGCTGACGATTGCTGTATGGATTATACAGACAGCTGGCCTTGGCGAGCCACCATAAATGTGAAGATATACCCATGTAACTAAGTATATTGATGAATAGAGATCTTGGTCTGTGAGTCATGCAGTTTTACTTACTGTATTAGTGAGCTTAGGGAAACAGGCAGCAGCCCTCAATGAATGCTTGCCTCTGTTCTACAGAAACTTGCCTGCATACATATTTTATTTAGTTCAAATAGAAAAATCCTTAAAATAACTTTTTTGTACTGTTCTGTTCAAATGGTATTTCATCTGTAAAAATCCTGGCTGTAAATTCAAACTCAACTAGACTGAACATTAGTCTCTGCATACTTTATTTTTCCTTTAAAGGCTTTTGAACTGGAGCATAAGCGTGCTAACTTACTACATTTATATGAGTATTTTGCTATTATATTTTTATTAAATATGACTGAACTTTACAAATAAAATCCCCTCCTTGTCTGAGAACTCCAGTTTATAATGGAAAGTCCAACAGTGCTGCATTGCTACAGTGTCCTTAATAATTTGAGCATCAACAGTACTGTTAGTGCTTTATAAACAAATTAGACAAAGATCCAGCCAAGATGCTTATAGTCTTTTTCACAAAAAGACAAAAGGAGATAGGATACCAATTGCATATGATCCACTGGTCTGAGAAGCTGTCCATGGTCATGTTTTAAATAAATTATGACACAGTAGACTCCATAGTTTGTTCTTTTTCATACCTGATAGGATTCAGTTTTGCTGAAGTGTAGAATAGAATATCAGGGTTGGAAGGGACCAGGAGATCATCTAGTCCAAAGAAGGACCAATCCCCAGACTGCCCCCTTAAGAATTGAACTCACAACCCTGGGTTTAGCAGGCCAATGCTCAAACCACTGTGCTGCTGGAACACTTCAATGTAGATATTACCTACGCCATCAGGAGAGGTTTCCTGTCATCATAAGTACTCCACCTCCCCAAGAGGCGGTAGCTAGATTTACAGAAGAAGTCTTCTACTGACCTGGTGATGTCTACACCAGGGGTTAAGTCGGTATAGCTGTGTCTCTCAGCAGTGTGGATTTTTCACATCCAAGAGACATAGCTATACTGATGTAAGTTCCTAGTGTAAGCCAGCCTTAACTTTGAAGTTAATCATAGAAATGTTGGGCTGGAAGAGACCTTACATATCTAGTCCAAGCCCCTGCTCTGAGTCAGGACCAAGTAAACCCAGACCATCCCTGACAGTTGTTTGTCCATCCTGTTTGTAAAGACCTCCAATGATGGGGATTCCACAACCTCCCTTGGAAGACTATTCTAGTACTTAACTATCTTTATTAGTTAGAAAGTTTTTCCTAACAGCTAACCTAAATCTCACTTGCTGCAGATCAAGCAAAGTACTTTGTTTTACCTTCAGTGGACAGGGAAAAGAATTGACAACCATCCTCTTTACAACAGCATTTAACATATCTGAAGACTATCAGGTCCCCCACCCCTCAGTTGTCTTTTCTCAAGAAGAAACATACCCAGTTTTTGTAACCTTTCCTCATAGGTCAGATTTTTCTAAATAACTTCATTATTTTTTTCCTCTCCTCTGCACCTTCTCCAATTTGTCTACATCTTTCTGAGTGTGGGGCACCCAGAAATGGACAAAGCACTCCAGCTGCGGCCTCTCGGGTGCTAAGTAGAGTGGAACAATTACCTCCTGTGTCTTACTTACAACACTCCTGTTAATACATCCCCAAATTATATTGGCCTTTTTTAGCAATGTGGTGCGGTTCTGACTTATTCAATCTGTGATTCACAATAACCCCCAGCACTGTTGCATCCTTATGCTTAGTGGAATGACTGAGTGTGTGGTATTGGTAATTACACATATTCTGGATCTCAGTGCAGAAGAGAAACATAGGAAACAAAATCTCAGCCAAAATTAAAAGCAGTGAGACACTCCAAATTTCAGATTACTTGATAAAGTGTTTTTTCTAGATCCACTGAATTAAAAAGGGAGAAGATACTTTTGGGGGGTTGGTTCTACCAGTATGTGTAGTGAATTAAATAAGCACTCCACACTATTGACTGAATACTCTCATAAAAAGCCAGTTTTGGAAGTGGACTATTTTCCTGTAATGATAGGGCAGCTTTTCAAACCTAGGAAAGAAAGTATATGCCAACTTGAAAGAGCTTCAATTGATTCAGAAAACAGATGTTTGCCTCATTAGCAACATAGTTCAAAGAGGACATATCCGCCCCAGTGTTCTGCTCACTGAACTGGCTCTCTGGTGTCATCTTCAAGGTTTTAAGTCTAATCTTCAAAGCTCTCAGTCCTACTCTTCAAAGCCATCCAGTGGCTTCAACTATACTACTTGAGAAACCATCTGTCTCACTTTGCATAGCCACAACCTCCCACAACAACTTGAGCAATGGAGCTATCTACCAACCACAAGAGTGAGACTCATGAGTGTGTGCAACAGAGTTTTGCCAGCAGCTGTCTCATGACTATGAAACTCACTTCAAGAGCTCAGAATGACCACGAATCTTAAGAACAAAATGCAATGTGCACTTCAACTTAGCTTTCCCACAATATTAAAATAGAGTTAAAAAAAAGCAGAGATCCTATTAATATACTTACATATAGATCTCATAAGGCACTCCCTTATTATGGTGATGAACTTGCTATAACTGCCTGCATATTGCAACCCAGCTGAGCTCATTAGTGTGCCTGGAGGCTGGGCTGGCTAGTCCTCAGGCTCAGCTGAAGTAGCTCATTCCTGACAGTGGGTACAACATTGCAGATTTTTACACTCATGTGAAGAGTCCTATTATCGACTATTTGTGTTGTAGGGGCTGTGCTGAGTTAAATACAGCTTGAGGGCCTTATGCCCTAATTTACAACCCTGCAACCACTCTGAAGCAAATGGAGTTGCAATTCAGTGTAGAATCAGGCTCCTAAACATATCAGGAATATGGATTGAGGGACCTCAGGGGACTGAGGGACCACACTGGAAGTTGTGCATTTAAGGATTATATTATATATATATATTCAAAGTCTTTTACTGTTCTTTATATGGTCCATAAAATTAAAAAAGCAATAAACATGATGCTTTCTAATTCTCTTCAATTAGAATTAAAAATTATGTACCAGTAAAGAATGACTTTTTATATCTGTCAAAATTTTGTGCTTGAAAAGTATTAAGATCAAATGATGTGAAATGTAAAATCAATGTGGTAGCATCTATATTAAATGTTTTCAGAAAAATATATTTTGTTGCAGTATACTTGCTTGCTATACTGATCTAGTACATGCTATAAAGAGACCTCAGAAACTTAGTCACCAATTTGCAAATTTGACTTTGCAACAGCATATTTATTCATGGGTTAGAAGAAGGGTTAAACTATGAATTGTCATAACACGATGATTAAATGAAGTTACTAACCCAGAAAGAATATTTGCCAGTTTATACCAAAATGAAGGTGACTGAACAATTAGATAAATGCTTGGTTGTCAAATATGCTACTAGGGTTGCTACTCATACATTTTCTTCTTCCAAATTAGTGCTAATACCAGTAAATTCTCACTTTCAGATGCACACAAAGCAAATTAAGTAAAGTATTTGAAGGATTTAGACACTAAGGAGAGAGAGAGAGGATTTGATTTAGGGTGGCTTGAGGGGTTATAAAGACGACTAGGAAAATGAAGGATGAATATTAATGAAATCTTCCTTTTTTTGAGATGTTGTATAAATGATGAGAGGGCTGGTGTCAAGGACAATGATTGATCACTTGTTTCTTTCAATCTGGGGGTGGATTCTCTTACCCATCTCTGTCAAAGATCAGATTTTCTGAGGTGACATCCCAACATGATGTTGCAATGTTCAGATTTCATTCTGTGAACTTGTTTGCAAAGGGCTGGTTTGAACAGCTTTATAGTTTCCCTTCCATCCCAGATTCCAGGCTTTATATTAAATTCAGTAACTCTTAACCAAAGGATTAAACTAGAAATGCAACTTAGCCACACAGTGCTATGCAGCTCTATGTTGAATCCAGAGAACAAGAGGGTTCAACGCCTGGGGTTTTGGTTATTCTCTGTTGAGTTCACTCATGACAAATAAATGAATGAAGGGGGGAAGTTTCTAGACTGACACCAGGATTTTCAAAAGAGGCTAGTGATTTCACTGCCTACATTTTTGGGTGCTCAACTTGACACATTGGCAGGGCCTGATTTGTAGAAAGCCTTCAGCTCCTACCATCCAAGAATCCTCCACAGAGTTCTCCGATTTACATTTGTGCATTTAATCAACATCTGTTGAAAGAGCTGTCCTTTGCAACTTCCCAATAAGGTGATTTTGTTTTTTTTAATGATTGTAAGATGCTTTTAGTGATTTTTGCTTGTGCATCCTGTCATATTTATGACATTCACAGTTTGGAGCAAATAGCATTGCTCCTTGGATAGCTACATCATCATGTATTTCTTTGAGTAATCTGTTCATCTTTGGAATTAATCTTTTATATAAGTCATATAATCAAGCTCTCTATAGCCTTAATAAAAAAGTCCTGTGGGACAAGGATAGTCTCCCGCTAGGTCAGTATAGCTTTAAGCAGCCTGTGGACACTCAATAAGTTATAACAATTAAGTGGACGTTATACCTCAAGAAAATTCAGTACTGTTTTTCTTCCAGCAATAAAACATCTTTAGGAGAGAACAAAGAGTCAAAGTTATAATCAGGTCAATGAAATTACACTGCATACAATTTTGCCTACAGCTGAAGATAAGTCAAATTTACTACTTGTTTATTTTATTTCTCTGGTCACAGTAAAATATCAGGATCTTTACAACTGCAATCCATAGGGTTTCCCATCCAGCATAAAGGACAGTATCATTTGACTGATCTTTCATCAAAACAGACCTACAGCAGTTTGTTTACATCTGTTTCCTTAGAGAAAGTTTCCTTTATATAGATGCAAGCACTGTATGTGCAAAGTAAAAGATTTTCTCCCTTAAAAAGATAATGAACTGTGAAACGGTTTGACTCTAAGTTGGACTTTCCTTAAAATGGTTATAATCTTGTGGGAACTTCCTCTGACCTGTAAATAGCTAGTGGAAATATCCAACACTCTTTTGCCAAGAGCTAAAAATAAAATAGTTTGGACCAAGTTTTTTAAAGTGCATGTGCACTTTTGCATGTCCAAAAAATTTGAAGACATCAAATACGTGAGCCTGATAACCAATTTTCATCACCCAATCAACTAGGGAAATGAAGCCTGTTGTGCATTTGGAAGATGAATGCCTAGAACAGAAACAAATAATCCTATTGCATTTTGTAAAGACAAAGGCTTAATAATTATGTCACTACTTGCACAAATTTCCTGTTTGCTATTTGTGGGAATGAGTTAGTGCAAGAGAGAGAATGACACTTATGACAATTGTACAAGGTTTATATTTTATCTATCCAGGTCAGAAAGATCCATGTGAATGCTGAGCATCTTGCTGGTAAAAGCTGAACTGTGAGATACTGGGATGACTTGATACCAGGGCTACCAAATTTTGGAAGGGTTGCACAAATTTGGAGCGTCATTAAACTGTTTTTACTTGAGATTTATGTGAAAATGCCATCCATTTTGTGATTAAAATTTTTTCCATAGGATGTAAGTCAGGTCAGAATTTTGGCCTGAGCCTTTTATTCAACAGGAAAAGGCTGTGCTTGGCGCCATTAGAAACAGCAATGGGGGTTTTGATGACATGAAAAGCACCTTTGTCTACTATGTTTGCAGATAAGCCTGATCCACCATTCCTTCTTGCCATGCCCCCAAATCCATTGAACTTCCAACTCGGATCAAGATGGAGCTTTGAAAGCTGCAAATAGTTGTCTTCATAATACAGCTCCTCAATTAAGTTAAAATCAGATCATTGACTTTGTTGTAGGACCCTGTGGATTGTAACTGTTCCACAGATATCACTTTGGTTATCACTTCTGGGCTAGAGAATGAAAATAACCCCAACTCCTATTTTTAAAATGTTACTGAAAGTTCTAAAAAATATTTTAAAAAGTAGGTGAGGGTTTTGAATTTTATTTCTTCCTAAGTTTCATGTGCTTATACCTCCATTTTGAAAACTCTTAAATCATTGCAGAATATCTGATCGATTAAATAGAAAAAATAGTATAAATAGCAAAAGAGTTTACTTGCAAGTTACAAATCTTAGTAATTTTAGCTTTAACCTTCAACATGAAAGAAAAAATACCTGCCACAGCAAGACATTTACTTAGTTATTGAGTGTTCCTTGTTTTCAGGTTCAATTTTTTTATAAGCCCTTGGAAAGATAAACCAAGCAATATATTAAATGGAAAAATAGGACTATGAATCTGACTAAAGTTGTGTGCTTTGAGTTCAGTATACTCCATATGTGCTAAGGATGAAAGATGAGGATGAAGCATGTGGCTTTACAAGCTCATTTTTTAAACACTCTCGTATTTGGTTTCCTTTTATGTTATGGTGTAGATTTGTATTTAAATTACTGAGCAACTTATGTGAGGATATATGTATTATTTTCTAATTTAAAATATGCACTATGTTTATTTAAATCACCTAAGTACCTAAAGAGCAGAGGCTAGTGTATTATTTCATTGTATTCTCCTTATGACAATGAAACTCATTGTACAACTCTGCAGCCACATTTGATAAGTTAGGACAATACTCTTTCAACGGGTGTGTGTTAGTTACAATTATACATAATAGAATTCTACATATTTTATGAAGACTTACAAGGTAAGCAGATTAAAAATAATAAAACATTTAACATATATGACATAATATGACATACTTCTTCCCCATATATTTTCTTCAAAATGTTGCACAACTATTGAGTAATCCTCATGATACATTTGGAAGCATGCAATTCCCACTCTATAGGTGGGGAGAGTGAGGCAGATAAGGGTTAGATTTTCAAAAATTATCTTTTAATTTAATTTCACAACTGCACATCCCAGGGCCTGTTTGGAGCATTCAAAACTCACACCTACTTCACCTAGAATACTAGTGCTCAGCAGCCCTGAACATCAGGCCCCAGCTGTGAGAAGCTAGTCTCAGAAACTAAGCCACACAAAATGAACCCTACATAAAGAGGGCCCATCTAAATAAATTCAAGACAGCAATTATTTGGGAACTGTAAACTGCAGCTCTGTTATCATTAAGTTATAAGCAATATAATACTGAATAATTTATTGCCAGTCAGTTATTTATGGCCTATTTGTAACCACAAAAACCAGCCTCAGCCTTAGTAGCGTTATAGCCATACTAAAACCTTCTCTGGCACAAACTCACAGCTGGCCAAAAACAGCATCACCTTTCCATCTCTACTGCAAAAAACAAGTGACGGCTCCTTGGAGAGACACTCCAGTTCTACAGACATGCGGCCAGACTCTTGGCCCAGCAATGCCTCTTTTGCACCACTGTGGCAGCACAAAGCTAGGAAGCCAACTTACCCAGCTATCTGGAGAGTCCCACTGTGTAAGTGGTATCCCTATTAACAGAGACTATGCAGACCCTCCCAGAATAGACCCTTCCATAAGGGCGTGAACCAGAACACCGATACTCTTTGGTAATCCCTCACTCTCAGAGTAGCTTTGTTATAGGCATCTGAGCACAACTGCAGTAGAGGCTGGACTGACCCCCAGCCAGCCCCAGGATTGAGGATCCATAAAATGTAGCAAAGTCTTTACTTCTTCCCCAATTTTCCAGTCCTGTGCCAGGGGCAGCTCGTGTTGGATCAGGGAATCAGGCCCTTGGAGTTTAAAATCTATTTAAAGATGCGCATTCTTGAAGGAATTGTCATCATTCAATCTTAACTCAAGGATGTTTTTAAATTCCATTTTTTTAGGCCTCAAAAGTCACAGAATTTTAGATTCCATACAGAAAGCTGCAGACTTGTGCTATCTGCTGTCACAGCACACATGTAGTGTTTTGTTTATGTGGAGAAGTGTGCCTAGCCCTGCAGCACTTGGTTCACAAAGAACTTGCAGTTCTGTTCACTGGGGCTGGAAGGGAATGGTCCCTCCCCACCCTTTAGGTTCTCTAGGAAGTTAAACTTGAACTGCCAAGAGGAAAATATTCACAACTATTTCCTTCCCCTCATCCAAGCTCTGGGAATCCCGCTTTGTACCTTGTTTGGAGATGGGGTCATCTGTCAGGTGTGTGATGGCGGGGGATTTCAGGCTCTTTAGCTTCCTATTAGCACGAACAACCTCAGCCCGTGTAGCTGTCTTTTGTGAACATGGGCTGAGGTTTGTGAATGTATGGAACCTTGAACCTAAAGCTCAGCTCAAGTGACTGAGTCTCAATGGAAATATTTTGCAGAGTTCTGAGAGAGACTTTAAATGTTGCAATCTACCTAATAGCTTATACAGTGTAATTATGCACAATGACTTTTTTAAAAATAAGAATCCACTCTTTCAATTTTCACTATGGTTAAATAATTTGAATGACAGGTCAGGCCACTTTCATTAGTCACTGCAGCTACATCCTGGAGAGGCCTGTGTCTCAACTTGATTAATCCAGGGAAAAGTAATTGTTTTTAGAAAAAAATCTGTTAACTCTGTCTTGTGTTATCAGGTTCTTCCTCAGCTGACTATAAGGCAAATATGAAATAAGATTTTTTCCTATATATAAAACAGGTATTTTTAAAACTAATTATTCTAAAATAACTTGTATCTGCCTATTTAAGGATACTGAAAACCTATTGATTTCCCAAGAATTAAGTCTCCTTTATATAACAGCAAGTGAAATATAGAATCATAAATTTCTCTTCAGCTGATAAATTTAATGTGGATTACCAGAACCCAGCACAAGGAAAATTTGTGGTATCAGCAGCTTCATTTTGGCCTGAACTTATTTTTGAAAATTCTGAACTCTATTCTGAAAAGATTAAGTAACATGGGCTTTTCCAGACAGTGTTTCAACAGTTCCCAGGTCATTATGGAGAGACATACTCTGATTAAATGCCTAGTTTGGTGGTGTTCAAATAGCCTGGATATTATAACAAAATAAATAGCAGTAGAACAGTAATTACTAAGATTAACATTAACACAGATTTCTAAACACTGAAGGGAAGGAATGTTGATTATTCACAAATGACAAACAGACTCCAATTGTTCCTTACATTTTAGATTATGGAGATTTTTTTTTAAATAAATCAAAATGTATTTCCAGCACAGGATGTCTGGAAAAGTTTCTTGAACTCCCTGTCCTCTTTACAAGCCAAATGAGTATTGATTTCTTGCTATTACAAATGGCAGTCTGATGGAGTGATGTATCCAGAATTAGATGAGTAAAACCCTGTAGGGCTTTTGGGAGTTAGTGGAGGGACTCCAAAATAGGAAATGGTTGAGGTTGTCTGACCTGGGGTGTCCCTCCTATATGGGGAGCTAACATATCATGAAATTAGAAGTCTCTTCCAGATCTTCAAAAAATATTTAGATGTGAAAAGTAATGCTGACCTAAATTTGCCTTGTGGATTTTGTGGAAAAGCCCAAACTAGCTGCATCAGCTTTTTCAGAAAAGGTGCAACAAGACTGAAAAAGCTTTGTCATTGTGCTCTCTCCCCCATCACTATTTTAACAGGCCTGCTTGCAGCTCTACATGACAAACTTAAGCAAAGCACAAAGGGAAACAAGTATAAAACATTCCCTTTACTCATATGCTGACTTAAGTCACTAGCTTTCTCTCTCTCATCCATATCATAAAAGGCCACAAAGAGGGAGAAAAAAAGCACACTACTGAGCAACACTCGAAGGACTCAAGAAAGAATATGAGTAGGACAGATACCTCTGTAGACCCAAGCAGTTAGCTAAATATTTGGGGTCTTGTGGGTTGTTTCTATTGGAGAAATTGATGGAGTCTGGCATTTCTTTGATGCAATCCTCTTTAATTACAAGTAATGTACACAAAGTCCTGCTTTTTTGAACACAGTAGGAATCAAACAAGCAGAGGCAGTTTCTTGGCTCAAACTTCCTTGCCTCTTTCCAGCCAACACTCTGACCAAAAAGCTCTCCCTATTTGCTTTCAGGACCATGTTACCAGAGCTGCTCTTGCTGTCTGTGTCTTGTTTCTGTCCTCTTCCCCACAGCTCCAAACAATACACAGCCCCCTGCATTTGCATTCAGTTCCCAGCAAAACCCTTCCATCCACATAACATCTTCTGACTGGCTTTCCATGTGGCCTCTGTTTGGGGTGATGGCTCCTATTGTTTGAGTTATGACTCTAAAAAAAGACTCATGCTGCTTCTTACATTAATTCTGAATGAAGGATGGCTACTGCATCCACTCACAAAATGATGTTTTACCCGACCTTCACCATAACAATGTAGAATAATGTTGTAACTACCATATACATACACACACCTAAGCAGGCAGGGTGATTTACAAGATGGATAAGCAAAGGAAAACGAACCTGTTATTCACTTGATTTCTTTAAGGCCACAATGTATTGAGAATAATAATGCCAACCAAACTGGAATTACATTGCCAGAAAATGTAAAGAGAGAAATCCCAGTCTAGACCCTCACCTCAGCCCTATAGAAGTTGCCTGTGAAGTCTTCCTGACCCAGAACAAGGAACCTGATTGACCTACAGTCTCCAATCATGCCACGATATCTTCCCTCAGGTCCCTGTGCAATGGCTGGGGAAGTTGGGCTGAAGTTAACCCTCTGTTTGCTGATGACCAGGTACTGCCCTGTGCTCTGTCACAACACAACATGGTGGAAGTCTACGCTTATTTGTTATCTGTTTGTCTAATGAATTTTCAGTGCTCCAGAAGTGCACTCTCTCCTGGTCTCGCAAGTGTCATTGCAGGCACTGCCAAGAAAACAGTAATAGGATTGTCTAATAAAGCCAGATATTTCTTAGTTCAGCTTCAGTGAAGAAACAACTTGCCACACCAGCAGCTGAAGCACGATGTGTCAACAAGATGGAATGTGACTTATTTCATGATGGAGTGTGCATTAGAACAGAAATCAGTACATGGTTACTGCTTGACATGTGGGGTCAGTTCAGGTGTAATAACAGCACTTTGAGAGTATGCAGTGATGGAAAACATCTGGCCCATTTGGGCCTTCTCTTAGATAGCCAATGTCCACTGACAATAAGCCAGCTGGTCATTCCTTTCAAAAACACCAGTTAAATATCTCCTGAAGTTCGTTTAGGAAACATGCTAAACGAGAGGGCTGAGCTCTGTGAAAAGAATTTGTAGGTAGCCTCAAAAACTTCATTATCCCCTTTTGGATCCAAGAAATGCAAAACTAGCACTGTTTGCCATCATATAGCAGACATGGCTTTGAGATGGTGTCACAGATCCTCTTGAGCACCCTGTCCAGAACACTCAGATTGCTGTGAGAGGATCCAAACACTGAATCACTGTGGACTTTAACCCTTCAGACTCTGAACAGAATCCAGGCACTGCCCCTGGCTTGGGGCCTCTAGGCACACTCTCTGGGTACAGCACCTCTGTCTAGCAACCCTGGCAGTCCAACTGGGGTCACTGATGACCCCTCAGGCTTCCCTACAGCTTAAACACACACTCTCCCAGAATTCCAGCCATGTAGACACTCTGGGTTCACAGATTAACTCTTTAACTGCACATAATAGGTGTAACATAAATACAGATTTTGCACAGGACCCTGACATAACATTTCTCTTTACTTAATAGCATGAGAAATATACAGATTTATACAAAGTAAATGCCACACACTTTTTCCCTGCCTCAGTTTCCTCACCACTCTGGACCATTCCGTGGGCTGGGTCAGGGTTTTCAGAAAGTGTCCAGAATCTTTCTGTTGCAGCTCATGGCTTGACTTCTGAGCCATGGTGACTCTCTCCCGCAGACCAACTTGCTTCCTTTGACCTCAGTTGGTTTCAAAGCTAAACTGAGCCTCTCCTGATAGAAATTATGCTAATCTCTTCCCCCTTCTGCTTTCTATGTGGCTCCCTCCTAAACCTTCACCCTTAAGACCTGTGTCACCTCTGTTTATTGTGCAGCAGGAGCATGATGGTTACATGTTCTTGATTCAGTTTCTCTGTTCCCCGGAGATGACTGATGGAGTATGACTGGCACTAAAGTTGGAGATCACTTGTTGGTCTTAGTTTTATGAATGGTGCAATAATGGCAGTCTCAGGGACAAGTAGCAGAGAGGGAATAGAAGGAACAGAGATGTCTGATATGGGGATGGGAGAATATGGGAGAGAGAGGATCCATGGCAAGGAAAGAGAGTGAATCTGAAGACAAAGAAGCAATCTACAAATCCTCGATCAAATGCGGAAAGGAGCCACACTATGAAAAAAACAAAACAGATTCATGTAATATAATGCCTATTATCCTCTTTTTAGCTTTCCTCCTTTCACTCGTGATTCACTAGTAATGACCTGATCCGAGGGATTCCCTTTTCCTTGCTTAAACCACAAAGAGAAGTTTCTTATCTATTTTTTTGGTGTCTCTTACCAACTTAATGATAAGGATGATGATGAAATTTGAGCACTGAAAATCAAATACTAGCTCTCTGCAGTGTCTTCTACTTGTAGTTTTAAAGTATTGCCTGAGTGGAGAGCTCTAACCAAGGTTTGGCCACATGCCCACACTGATGACTTCTCATAGTTCAAGTTTTCATATAATATGTGTTTGTGCACATATGTGCACCCCTCCACCCACAAGCTGCAGAAGAAGTATATGTTGAGTATTATGTGTGATGTAGTTAATGTAGGAGAATTAACTTATTTTCAGAAAACATGGAATATGTATGTACATAAACTGCCACACATTTTATAGCAGGGGTTGGCAACCTTTCAAAAGCGGTGTGCCGAGTCTTCATTCATTCACTCTGATTTAAGGTTTTGCGTGCCAGTAATACATTTTAATGTCCTTAGAAGGTCTCTTTCTACAAGTCTATAGTATATAATTAAACTATTGTTGTATGTAAAGTAAATAAGGTTTTTAAAATGTTTAAGAAGCTTCATTTAAAATTAAATAAAATGCAGAGCCCCTGGACCAGTGGCCAGGACCCAGGCACTGTGAGTGTCACTGAAAATCAGTTCGCATGCCGCCTTCGGCACCCGTGCCATAGATTGCCTACCTCTGTTTTATAGTACTTGCAAGATTAATGTTTTGAGCTACCTCCATTAGGTGGAGCTAGAGAGAAGGAAGCAGCATTTAGCATCCTGAAATGGTCATTTTGAAATGAGAGAGAAGCTGGTCAATAAAACATATTACCTCACCCACCTTGTCTAATGTCCTGGGACCAACTTGGCTATTCTACTACATTTTAAAATAAGCAGATGTGTTTCCAGTTGGCTCTGGAGTAACAATGTAACTTCTGGCATAACATCTGAAGTGTGGTGGATTCAGCTTTATAGCCACCATTACCTTGCTACAGATGCCAGAAGGGGTTTAGAAAGAACTTTCATTTTGACATCTCCTTTCCTCCTCTTCTCACCATGCTCTTCCCCACCTTTCATATGAAACTAATGCAACCACAGCATCCAGAAGCTCCTATGACTTATTTACAAAAAGTGGAACAGCTTCAAAGAGGAGAGTCTGAGGAACCCCCATTAAGAAAAAAATCAGAGCCCTGTGGCTTGGGCATTCTCCTGCAATATGGGAGCCCCAAATTCAAATCCCTTCTTCACATCAGGCAGAGGGGGGAACTGAATACAGGTTTCCCACATCCCAGACAACTGCCTTGATCACTGGACTAAAGCTTCCCCTGAAAACTGAAAGAAAGTTTTCAAGTTCAAAATGAATGTTTTGTTTAGCCCCTACCAAAATGTTTTGTTTTGACTTGAAAGAATGTTGAGTTTTCAGTTCACCAAAACATTTTTTTTAAAAAAATGTCATTTTGGTTCAACCTGAAACTCCACCCCCCCAGACTTGCCAGAAAATCGAAAAACCAATTATTCACTCAACTCTAGTCAGTGAGTTCTTCTTCCTCAAGATAATTATTAACAGGATGACTAGATACTCCATGAAGGTGGCTATAGTGAGTAATAAGGATGAATTAAAGAGGAAGAACATTCCGCTGGAATGTTAGGTTACATGATCTTAGGTACTGCTCCAAATACAGTTTTACTGGGACACTGGAGTCAAGTCTGAAGAGCAGCAACCTTCAGTGAATTTATTTCCAGGCATCCACACTGATCTAACATTTGTCCTATATTACTTGCTCTGCTGTTAACTGTCCCAGACTGCATGCTTCAGCTTACTGAATAAGACATCACTAGCAAGTGATTTTGCTCAAATTCACTGGATGCTTTCAGATTCAAATATTTTCATTTACAAGGAAGCATGAGTAGGTAATGAAAGTGAAATTCAGCAAGACTCATGGTCTCATGTAGAGTGGGCAAACAGTGTGGAAAACTGTTCACAAATATCTGCATGGAATCTGAATTGTTTTTGGATTTGGCCATTTTCTTACTTTTTCCATTCATGTTTTGCGAACATTCAGGCAAGTAAAGTATTGTTTGTAAGAAGTGATATTTTGGTTCTTAACAGAGATTTATATAATTGCAAAATAAAATTCATTTCACAGCAATAATTGATTTGGGTAGAAACAGTTTATAAAAGCTCAATCACTCAATCAGAAAACAAACAATATCAGATAACTAGGTGACCAGACAGTTGTAGTATGAAATTTCAAATATTGAAAGTTGAATGAATAACTCAAAGCGTTCTCATATAATCAATAGGCAGAAATCTGCTATGCATAGTATTCAAATAATTTTGAATAAACCAATACGTTTATAAAAACTGATCAGTTTGCAGATAAACTGTAAACAGTAAAAAGGATCAACTCCAACTGAAAAATGGTTCTCAATGAATAGTTCAGCTACCTCTATGGTAAAATTGTCACAGCATGTAAGTGACTTAGGAGTCTAAAACCCATTTTCAAAATGGATGTGGACACATAGGACCCCAAATCTCACAGAAGGTCAAAGGCACTTACACTTTTTCTGACTTTCAGTGAGATTTGGGCTTCTAAGTGATTATTTCACTTTTGAAAAAGGGTCTTAGAGACTTTTAAAAATGTTACCCCTAACCTCATATGCATTAAAGGTTTTGGTGGAAATCTTAGAGGAGCACCCAACTCCTTATGAATTTCATGTGTGGGAGTGGAGAGCTCTCTTTTGTACTTGTGGAAGGACTTTTCATATATTTAAATGTAGTTTGCATGAGTTTTAAGTAATAACTGATTTTTTCCTCAAAATAAAGTGCTACAGATGTCAAATTTTAACATCTTGTGACTATTTAAAAATATTTGACTAACATGAACATTTTAAATGAAAAAGTAGAAGACAAAATTCTGGTCAATAAACAGACTATTTGGATTAGAAATTAAGCTATTAGCCCTTCTTGTTTTACTTCCACCATCTGCTAATAGCAATAATGTATGCTGAAAAGCTCTGCTTAGCAATGAGCAGTCAGCTGCCTACTAGAAAGAAGGAAGACACAAAAACTAGAGACTTGACACTCACAAGCTATTTTGTTATAGAAGGGCCTTATCACAATCTTATTGAAGTAAGTGAGACATTTGCCATTGACTTAAATGAAACCAGGTTTGGGTCCTAAATGCCCAAAAGACAGCTGAATCTTAAACATAATATTGATTATCACAAAGTGGATATAAATAATAGGAGGCATAAGGCACACTGGAAACTTAAGGAATATGGGTTTAGCAATCAATGGGACAGATTCTGATCCTCTTAACTGGATTGAAAGTACAGAAGAATGGAGTTAAACTATATTCAGTATGAGTGAGGGTATTAGAATTTAAACCTATGTGGAAAAGGAGAGTCACAAGCAGAGATATTTTCTAATTCAGTGTCAAGAACACAGGAGAGTAGGATGCTTCAACAAGTTATCAGAGCGAGTTAAAATATATATTAAAAAAGTAAAGTGAAACAACTGCATAATTTGGGAATAAAAGACTAAGATTGCAGAAACTGCCTGGATACATGGCAGCCTGCCACTGAATCAGAAAGACATTAATACAAAATGGACACACCTGAATAAAACCCCATTACCACTGTGGAACCCATCCTTACAAAGATAGGTGATTCACTAACTTTGACAACAGCTGCCTACCGTGTAATGCCAATAGAGCTATTGAAATTGAGCTGAACACTTTATATACAGCAGCTGAACACAGATCAATCTGAAACTTTAAATAGGTATGAATGGTTAATCCTCTGCTCTTATCTTGCATTTATAAAGGACAAACCAGAGATTTCAACAAGATTATAGTGTTAGAATTTGGGGGTGAGGATGAATATTGCTGCCTTATATTTTAGTGTTGTTCAAAAATATATTTGAGAAACTCATTAATGCTGTTTCTTGGTTTAAAAAAGTTGCACTGGAAAATATTGGGAGTCTCCTAACATTTCCCAGGTACCCATATGCTATATTTGTCTCTGGAAAGTGCTGCCTTTTCTCTTGATTACACTGATTCAGTGCCCTGCTAATTTCATCATGCACATCTCCTGTTTCTAAAGGTTATGTTATCCATTCGGGGGGACCGTATATATCATACCATGTGACTGAGGTGACCAATTACAGATGGAGTATGCAATATCCAGAGTTCAAAGTGCCTGTTACAAATAGTTGAGAGAAACACAGACTCTGATGTTCACCCCACATCAACGCTGAAAGGGAAAGGAAGCTGAGAAAGGGCCACACAAGAAGGGCTTAGGCTGGACAAGCAACCTGTGATTGGAAGATAAAGCTCAGCTGAGCAGATGTGGGTTGGGCTAGTATAAAGCCAGGAAGCTGGCAACAGAAAGGTCTGTAACAGTTCTTTGTGTCTAAGAGAGGGAAGAAGGGAACCCAGGGAAAGAATACATCTTTAGGAGTCTGAGGGAAGAAAGCCTGTGGGAGGTGGTTATAAAGCAGCCTAGCAGAAAGGTTGAGGATTAGCAGTTATTGACTGTGTGTTGTGGGTAATAGGATTGTCTGATGTAGAGGGTGGACTTGGGTTCCCCTACCAGCATCTGGCATACCCTGGACAGCAGGTTCAGTGAGACACTATACCTGGAAAAGGAAAGCACATAGTGACCTGGCTAGAGGGCTGAGTCATGAAAAGGAAGCTGAGGCTCCTGGAGCAAGAGGGGCTGCAGAGTGAGAGAACATGGAGAGAGACTGGACTGGGAAGAGAGAGAGCTAATCCCCAGAACCATCATGCCATCTGCAGTGATTACAGCTCCCCATAACAAGATCCAAATTTGCTCATAAAACCTATTAACTGGGCAAACAAATTAATGAAAGTCCAGGGGTAACTTTCAAAAGCACTTAAGTGATTTAGGAGTCCACCTGCCATTTTCTAATGGATGTATGAACGTCACCTCCCGGGTCTCATTGAAAATTAGTAGAATTTAAGCACTTTTGAAAATAGGACAGAGACACTCCTTGAAAGTTATGATTTATTCAGAAAGTCAAACAGAATATAGAGCTAAATCTGACAAATAAATTGTACATAGTTAACAATCTGCTGGCCCTTTAAACCAGGCCTACTGTCCAGCACTACTCCCTTCCTACAGCAACAGACTCGCTGTGACTTCTTGACTGGAAAGGTGCCTTGGAATTACAGTTGTTGTATCAACCAAGCAAGGTACTAACAACTTCAACAGGACTTTATTTTTACAGTGGAAACCTCGGTACCAAGCTGCTACTGAACCCTCTAAACTCTCACTCAGCCTCCTCAACTCCTCCCTCCTCCTTCCTGTTTCCTGTCCTTTCAGACTCCCAACAGCCAGTGCTCCCAGTTCTAATAATTACAAGCACATCTAAACACCACAGTCGAGTAAGGAGTGCTGGGAAAAGGGAGGCAAGGGATATAACCAGCTCTCTTCCTTCAGAAGAGAGAACAAGCTGGAGGGAAAAAGAACTTGATTAAGGCAGTGGTGCTTGAGGCCCAGACCTAGGTTTCAGCTATTGCAGTAATTTGATTACAACAAATTTTTGGCTGTCATTTAAAAAAAGTTTCTAGCAAAAGTTTGTGACACTTAGGTTGTGCTTTCAAGCTTTTTTTGTAACTGATGCACCAATAACTGCCTGATAGTGATCTTTCTGTAGTGATCATGAAACTATAGTTCAGAGAGATGTGAACTGCCCTGTATAACTCAATGAGATGTTACCAGTATGACTCTGCCCCATCCTATCCAGTGACTCTGTGCTCAACAACACACCTCAGCTTCAGCAAAGCTTGTTGTCAGGCCACTGGGAGGGGAAGCAGGTCCTTGCTATTGGCATGGGGGCAGAGCCTTGCAGTGAAGCTAAGTTGGGGGAGGGGAGGCATGTTATGGTGTGCTGAGGGCACCAGATTGCCATCAGCAGGCACTGGAGGGTTTCTCCAATAGGAGACTAGAAAGGGGGAATTGCCAAGACCTGAGATGCATCTCTCCAGTCATGGAAGAAGAGGTCAAACAAGACAGCCAGATGAGGTACTCATAAGCACCTTATGAGTAATGAGCATCTGTCTACCTGTGGGGTTTACTACACAATCAACATGAAGTAAAGTAGACTGAGTCCATATCAGTGGCTATTAGCCAAAATGATCAGGGATGCAACCTCAAGCTCTGGGAGTTCTAAGTCTTTAAAAGCCAGAAGCTGGGAGTGGCTGATGGAGGATGGATCACCCAATGATTGCCCTGTTCTGTTCATTCCCGCTGAAGCATCTGTCACTGACCACTGTTGGAAGACAGGACACTGGGCTAGAGGGACCATTGGTCTGAACCAATGTGGTCATTCTTATCTTGAGAAGGGGTGGTTTGGCAAGAGAGCCAGACACACCAAGTCCCTAGGGGTAAGTGAGGGACTGTAGCAGAGCAGAAGGAAAAAAAAGTGAGGAGAATTCAGGGTTGGACCTGATGCATGTTTTGATATCCAGAGTGCAAGGCTGGAGCCATTTGGAATGCAAGAAGGCAAGGCCTTGGCACGATAATTGGTTCAGAGTTGTGTTACTGCGATGAAGGGCCTACCCTACGCAAGGCCTGAACAGCAGGCTCTCCAGATCTTTTCATCAGGTTCCTACCCTGTGAGCCCCATCCCACCTGCATACCCCAAGCTGGCTGTGCAATCTGCAGCCGGTTCACTTCGGAACCGTACCAAGGGCACATCTGTACATGCTCATACTCTATAATCTAATTTCCCCACCTTCATGCCCCATCCTGATACTAAGTTGTGGGACCTATTGTCACCTGTTGAAGGTGAGGAACCCCAGTGCACCTGCCTGTATTCCATCTTGGTCCCACAGCCCACTGGGGATATTAGTTGGTCATGGAGCCATGAGCATAGGGGGGTGGGTACCTGGTGAGGTTCACCCCATCCCTTATGCCTGTGTCTTTTGTGGCATGAGGCAGTCCTGGCACATGCCTACCTTGAGTGTGGCAGGTTGCGGCCCCTTTTCTGGCTCCTCCTACACCTACTTTTGCATTTTTGGCTAAACTTCTCTCACTTTCTTATATATGCATACCCTATCCGTTGCCCACAAAGTCGCGGGACCTCCTTGTCAACCTCCTGCTAGTGATGGCCAAAGTGGCTGTCTATAAAACCAGGGACAGTATGTTGGCTGAAGGGGTTTTCTGTGACTGCAGGGCCTATTTCCATTCCTCTCTCCATTCACGCATCCAGACAGAGTTCCTCTGGGCTGCATCCACTGGTTCCGTGGACACCTTGGAGGAGCAGTGGGTGCTGTCTAGGGTTTTGTTCAGTGTCCCTTTCAGGCTGCCTACTTTTGATCCTTTGATCCTCACACCTGTCATTGGTTTTTCTTCTGCTGTCTCTCATATTTATTTGAGTCCTGGGCTCAATGGCTCCTCCCCTGGGACAAGCTACACCTGGAGGAGAGTCAGGGCTGATAACCCTTTAATTGATAATGCAGGCCACCTGGGCAAAAGGCAGGCTAAGATGCTATAAAACCAGGAAATACAGCATAAGGGGACTGTAGTATAGAAGACCTGCAGTCATGGTCTGGGCTTGGAGAGTGAAAGGAGAAAACCTAGCTCTCAAGGAAAGGCATACCCAGAGAAGAGTAGAGAAGGAGCCATATAGAATCAAAGACAAGGGAAACAGGAGCAAGGTTTGAGGCTGTGTAGACCTTGGTTGCAGCGTCCCTGGGCTGAAACCCAAAGTAGTGGGTGGGCAGGCCCAGGTTCCCCTACCAGCAACTGGGGGAAATAGCACAGCCTGGACAGTGGAACAGAAGGCTGCTCTGAGATAACCTGGAAGTGTAGGACTATAGTGACCTGGCTAGAGGGCCAAGCCATGACTCCAGAGAGAGTGAAACCAATTGGTGAGAAACTGTGTCGGGGACATAAGACTGGTGGTGAACTAAGCCCCAAATGGGCCATAAGGAAGTGCCACAGTGATAAGTAGTGATTTCTATCACAATTACCTAACCCATATTTCAACTTGGGAGAGGGAAGAGAGGCTATGCCAATAATCCACTGTTCCCACAGATTTCCTGAGAAATGAAGCCAGCTTTAGATTTAAAGCAGAGCATATTAGTATTTGTGGGTGGATATTTTGCTCTTCACTTCTCAGAAACTTATTTAGAGTATAGGATAATTCAGTTGTAAAGCTCGCTGTCAGGCCACTTAAATTGTCAAAACCTACCCAATTTGTATTCACACAGACCGTACTTCTAAACGATTGATTTTTACTCTTGCTATATAGACTATTGGATAGAGATTCAGGCAAACATTAAATTGTAGTACATCTGTACAGCAGTTGTTTCTTGGTTTTATTCTCAGTTTATTATCTTACACAATTTAGCTACAGGAATATTTATTTGCTTCCAGCAACCACCACTGTCTGTCACCTAATTATCTAAGTAATAGACAACTGTGTTTTATTCTTTCAATTCAAGATTACCCTTTTCATTACTTTATGCAACGGTATATTAGGAAGCTTGTAACATATTACAGAGAAAGCTGAAGTGAATATCAAACATCAAATCCATTTAGATGCAAAAAATCTTGTACACCTTATTAAAGTTAATTGGCCTAAGTCAATCACATCTCCGTAAGTCCTTTGAAAAGCCTTAAGCAGGACTTCTCTCTCTAAAAAAACAGGAGTACTTGTGGCACCTTAGAGAATAAAGTTTGAGCAAAAACTTTCATGGGCGACAGCCCACTTCATCGGATGCATGCAGTCGAAAATACAGTATTTTCCACTGCATGCATCCGATGAAGTGGGCTGTCGCCCATGAAAGCTTATGCTCAAATAAATTTGTTAGTCTCTAAGGTGCGACAAGTAGTCCTGTTCTTTTTGTGGCTACAGACTAACACGGCTGCTACTCTGAAACTTTTCTTTCTCTGACATTCAGTGACTCATTCCTCTAGATGAGAAATGTATTCATCCTTGTTTATATCTTTTTTCATTAACAATCTGTGTATTTTCTTACATGGGTCCAAATTATCTTCTAGTATCACTCCATTGACTTTATAGAACTTGGCCCATGGTGATCTCTCTTGAGGTGACTATAATGCTTTTAGAAGGTGTGCTACAATGGAGGCTAGAGGTCTGATTCAAAGCTCACTGAAATGAATGGGAGTAGTTCCATTTACTTCAATGGGCTCTGAATCAGACCTCGTAATCCTCTGTTTACCCTCAGGCTAGCATGCAGATACACATTAGCCCTGGCTTGCAGGGGCCACTTCTTGGTGATGGGATAGTTTGGTCTCTATGCACATTGTGATGTTTTGGGGATCACCCAGACTACTAAGGGGTGATGTTACTGCCTGCCTTGTAACTTTTGGTGCCTTAATACTATAGCTCAGAGCCCTGACATCAGTAGCCAGCCTTCAAGCATAAAGGTCTGACCCTGGCTACCATCTGCATAGTTACTTTATAAGGTGATCTGCCCCCCACCCCCATAGCTCTTCTAGTCCCAAGTCTCCCCAAATCCATCCTCTGAGTTCTTAGCTACCAGACATTCACACTTCTCCCTTAAGGTCACAGTCCACTTGGGGGCTGCACACTCCACCTGGATTGGACAACCAACCTGCTTAGGGTGAAAAAAATCAAAGTTTAACAGAGAAATCTCAGATATAGACAACATAGTAAGAGAAAGCAAACACACAAGTCACACAAAAAATAACCCTGAAGATGCAACCTCAGGCTTTACACTACTCTTAGCTAAATTCCCTTCTCTGATACAATTTACATATTGTCTATTACTAGTTTCCCAGCATGCCCTCTGTAAGAATGGATGCAGTGTTTCATGGACAGCACCCTGCTTAGATGCTGACCCTGTGTTTCTGAATAGCCTTCACTTCCAACCCCTTTCATCTTAACAGGGTTTGCGAGGTTGTTTCTTTTTCTCAGACTATGGTAATTCATAGTTACACAGCACAAGGGAGTGTGGGAGCTGCCCCTCCCTGCCTCATTGCTTTCCCGCATTGCCTCAGGTGATGCGGTAGTTGCATGCTAGTTACAATTACAATGTTCTATCTGTATATTCATTCATAACCACAACCTGTATACTTACCTACTAAGACCATCCAGTTCAGAACACTACATGCTTTCATAAGACTTTGACACTTATACACAATACTGTATGCAACCAGTTGATTTAATTGCTTATATAGTTTGGGATTCAGACCCCCTGTTCGTCCCTGGGGCTGCCGTGACAATTAGAGTCCAACCCATTCAATCCTTAACCTCACTGCTGAAACCAGCAAAGGAACTGGTTATCCCCAAATACATGATGGTTTGTGTGATAAAGACCCAAATTTGTTTCAGACAGACCAACCAACCATCAGATGGTGGTATGTTGTGGCCAGCATAGCTAATAACTTGGGCTGGGTATGAAATGATGTCCTATAAAGTTTGAAGGGTGAAAAGATTTGTATCACCTTACTTTGCTCAGGTGATTTCTCCTTAACAGAGTTGCAGCAGCCAGAAGATGAGTCGTGCCAAGTCTTAAGCTGGTTTATGACATTAGGTTTTCAAAACTCAAGACCTATTTTTATGATAGAAAATACAATATTCATAAAATGAGGGAAATCAAATCTGACAATGTTAATGTAAAATGGAAATATTCTCCCACTGTCAAACTCTTATCTTTACTGACCTTTTGAAATATTTATTTTCAGAATGTTGTGAACAGACTGCAGTGACCAGAAGATAGCCAGGAGACAACATTATTAATATTTGTGCTATGTCTTGTACATCGCTGATCTTTACTGGGCAGCCTGTCCAAAAGCATCCATATTTCAGACACTCAAGTATTCCAGTCATGAAGTGCAAGTAGAAAGCTCATATAATCTCAAAATGTAATTTCTTTTTTTACATGATCTGAAGCAAGGTTTTTAATAACTGCTCAAAAAACTGGATGTCCTATGGAGCTCAAGAAGAACTAAAGTTGGGGGAGAATAGTCATTCAAAATATTTATTCTGTATGTTTGGAGAAGAGAGCAGCTGAACTGACAGTGTTAAGAGATCAACATTTCCTAAATTCAGAGACTGTTTGTTTTTTAAATGAATGTATTTGGCTACACTGCAGAGGAAAGCATGCTTCCCCTCAGAACTAGACAGACACTTGCTAGCTCTTCGAGCTTCTTTTCCAAAAAATAGCAGTAGGGATGTTGTGGTACAGGGGCATGGGTGTGGGTTATAGCCCCCTGACTGTGGACCAGAGATGCTAAACCCATGAAAGGAAAAGCATAAATTGGGCTTGTGAGATGTTTGTTGGCTAGTTTTTGGCTTGTTGCTTGTAGCTTGTTGCTTCTTTTTTTTGATTGGCTCCTGGTAAGCAGGGGCAAAAGGAGGCAGGCAAGGGGGAAAGAGAGTCAGAGGTGCACAGCAGGCCCATCACAGTCCCAGACTGCACGCCAGGGGGATCTAGTCACAGACTGTTGGGGTTATTAGGGACTGGCTTCTTTTGAAATGGGATTAGCTTGATTTTTCGCTTATTGTGAAAGTTGGGGTGCTTATTTGCCACGTGAAAGTTGGCAATTGTGCTGTGGACCAAGGCCCTGGGGGTGGGCAGGCTTGTACTTTGTTGGCTAGCCAGTGCTGCTGCCTTTGACACAACATCCACACTGCTACTTCTTGTGGGCTAGCTTGATCAGCGCTAACATGTCTGTTTAGCCAGATTGGGAGGCATATTCCTAGCTACAGTACAGACCTACCCTTAGAATGTCTAGCTGTAAAGGATCCTGGTTTTATGTATTCTTCCACCAGGGAAGAACTTTCCTTCCTGTGTGTCTTTAATAGTCTAAAGCTTACCAATTCTGCCATGAGGGATAACAGCAATTTTCCCATAAATCTGATGTGGCTTCATTGCAGGTGGGCAAAATACATATTGGGCCAGAGCAGAAAGGGGTTAATGGTCCACACTGAAAACAGAGATTGAAATCAATCCCATCTTTCAACTCCTGCTGGGAGTGTAAAGTCTCGAAGAAGGGCTTTCTTGCTGCAGTAAATAATGAGGGAAGTATATAGGTCTGGAGACCTGTTTCAGAGGGAACTGCCCTGACAAAGTTTAGAGGGAACTGTCCAGTCAATAACTGAAGGGCTTTCCCTGGGAAAATGAACAGTCTATATTCTATAAACTGTTTGACTAGTCAGAGGATGAGAGACTGCCCAGAGTGTTAAGAGAAACCTCAGGATAAACTCTTACAGTGTGGCCAGCTCTCCTGTTTTATCATTTGGTGGAGTTACACCTCAGTCCTTAGGGTCAGTTGACTACAGAAGCTCAGTTTAAGAAACAAACAAACCCCAACCCTGAAGATTCTAGCCCTTGAGATGACAGAAGAGTTTGAACATGGAATTTAGAGGCTCAAAAGACAATCTCAAATATCTACTTCTTAAAATACATGGTTTTTAAGTTGATCTCAGGCTTTTTTTAATGCTTGAGGTTGGCATGACAGCTCATGGATTTTGCTTCTCCAAGTAGCTCTACACACTTGAATGGAAGAGGCTGACAGTAGCTTCCTGAGTCAAGGCAAGGCCAAATCATGGACTAAGTGATGCAGGGGGAGAGTTGAGGGACTTAACATGTCATGTGTGAGCTATTCTAACTTGTAAATAATGAGTAGTATTTCTCTTTCCTAATCTCACTCTGGAGGTATGTCCATGCTTTTGGCTTGTGGACTCTCACATGTTTTATTAACTAAAATGATTTGCTGCATTTTTAAACTTTGGAAAGGGGTTTGTTCTGGGTATTAGACTCAATTATCTTTTTACACCTGTGGGCCCCCTCCCCAGAATGGCATGTCTATGGCATTGTACTGCTGCCTCAGCTTTTGGACCCCTGGCTAAAACCCAAGGCTACCGTACATCCTGTGTTACCATAAGACTCAGCTTATTATTTTTTTTAAGGAGGTGGTTAAGCTGCTAATATACTCTTAATCTAACTGGCATCTTTAAAAACAGACTTGTAGGTGGTAATCATTGTAAAATCCTGTTATTCTTAAACTGTGAAATATGTACGTCAGCCATTTTATAACAATGCAGTGTAGCTCGCATCCTTTCCTTTCTTAAAATTAAGTGTTGATCAGTTGGCAAAGTCAGGATGATTTTTTTAAATTTACATTGCAGGCTTACGTTTGACTAACATTAAACCATTTAAATAACAATTCATTAAGGAATTTTAGGATCAAGGCTAAATTAAGTTGCCTGAGTCCTCTAATCTAGTTCTTTACTTTTAAAATAAACTATTTTAATTTAGTAACTACCCTTCCTTTCTGTAGGGGAAAGCAAATGTTTTCAACAGTCTTTAAAGAGAAAGATTTTTAAATAAATTTTAATTAGCAGAGCAGGGTGGGAACCGCACTTCGTGTTTCCCAAGGAACGCCACATAGGCCAGATGTTTTTTCCATTTAGAAATGGATCTAAAACAAATTTTGAAAAGTCTCAAAAAATCAATTGCAAAAATTTGTTTTTGGTTGATTAAAATATTGTTCCAATTTAGAGACTTTATTATATAAAATAAAAAATTGAAATGGGAAATCAAAATGTTCCATTCCAAAAAAGGTTGAAACTGAATGTTTTAACCTCAACAAAAGGCTTTTTGAAGTGTTTTTCCTCAAACTTTTGTCAAATGACATGTATATGCCAAACATTTTGCTTTTGACAAATTGGGATTTTCTGATGGGAAAAACATTTCAGTGGAAAGTTTCAGACCACCTCTAATAAACTTAGTGATAGTGATCTTATGCCTCTAGCACCTTTTATCCTAAAGTATTTTACAATCAAATTGTGCACATTTTCACAATTTGGTTCTTTGATTGAAGTGTTACTGTGATTACATTCTGTACACAATTCTCTTCCCTCCCTGCATGCCCCCCCAACCCAAACTTCAATAGGACTGGAAGAGAAGAATTCAGTAACCAAACTGTTTAGTGTGTGTATAATGGCTATCATTGTAGCAGTTACCAGGTACCGGGCTGGGAAACTCCAGCTGGGGTCCATAACAGACTCTCAGCCTTGGTGGATCCAGCACGGGATAGGGAAGGGGACACAACAGACAGTGACTAATGGCTTGCATACTTCCTCCAGACAGAGGAAGCTCATCATGAGTCTCTGAAGTCCACAGAAGTTCATATAATGGATGAGCCTCTACTGGTGTGGTGCTCCCATCTTGCCTGACACCAAGAATTAAACAGGGGTCTTGAGAGCTAAAACCATGAGTCTCTAGAATCCAGCTCTCTTGATCAAGAGCTGTAATAGGCACACATCCTCTGTGGAGTGGGTGCAGAGAGGGAGACTGTCAAATTAGAGAGGCTGGATGTGGTGCCAAAGCAACTTCACACCAGTTGAGAACTGGCATACCACAGATGCTCTCCTACTTGCCCTAAACCCTTTAACATGCTCCAAACAAAGGGTGAGCAAGGGCAGCTGGTGTAAGAGCCAACGACTCTTTATGCCAGCTGAGCATTCCCCTTCACTAGGGTAATGCTTGACTAAGCTGTTATGGCCAAATTCTTCCAGTGCCTGAATGGTGCAAAGTGTCTGCGAGCCAGAGAGAATCTGGTCACAGTATTTTTCACTTTCTACCCTATAATGAGGAGACGTAGGTAGGATATAATCACAGTTTTGAGAGTTTACTTGTGGTCAGTAAAGAGCCCCTGGCAAGCCTAGTATTCTGATCACATTTAATCTGGACTTGTCCTATCTGAATGACAGCATGCCTAGCAGCACAGTTTTTCCTAATGCTATCCTGGGAGACTGATTCAGTATGGGTACGTCTACACTACAGGATTATTCCAATTTTACATAAACTGGTTTTGTAAAACAGATTGTATAAAGTCGAATGCACACGGCCACACAAAGCACAATAATTCGGTGGTGTGCGTCCACGTACCGAGGCTAGCGTCGATTTCTGGAGCGTTGCACTGTGGGTAGCTATCTCGTAGCTATTCCATAGTTCCCGCAGTCGTCCCCGCCCATTGGAATTCTGGGTTGAGATCCCAATGCATGATGGTGCAAAAACAGTGTCGTGGGTGATTCTGTGTAAATGTCGTCACTCATTCCTTCCTCCGTGAAAGCAACGGCAGACAATCATTTTGAGCCCTTTTCCCCTGGATTGCGCTGGCAGACGTCATAGCATGGCAACCACGGAGCCCGTTTTGCCTTTTGTCACTGTCACCGTATGTGTACTGGATGCCACTGACAGAGGCGGTACTGCAGCACTACACAGCAGCATTCATTTGCCTTTGCAAGGTAGCAGAGACGGTTACCAGTTGTTCTGTACTGTCTGCTGTGTCATTGTAAATTGGTGATGAGATGATGGTTATCAGTTGTTCTGTACCGTCTGCTGCTGTCATGGGTGCTCCTAGCTGATCTTCGCTGAGGTCAGCTGAGGTCAGCCGGGGCGCAAAGACAAAAATGGGAATGACCCCCTGGGTCATTCCCTCCTTTATGTTGTATCTAAAAATAGAGTCAGTCCTGCCTAGAATATGGGGCAAGTGTACTAGAGAACCAGTGTATCAGAGAACCAGAGAGCACAGCTGCTCCGTGTCAGATCCCACAGAAATGATGAGCTGCATGCCATTCTAGGGGGTGTCTCTGCAACAACTCCACCCGTTGCTTCCCTCCTCCCCCAAGCCTTCTGGGCTACCATTGCAGGGTCCCCCCCATTTGTGTGATGAAGTAATAAAGAATGCAGGAATAAGAAACACTGAGTTTTTAGTGAGATAAAATGAGGGGGAGGCAGCCTCCAGCTGCTATGATAGTCCAGGCAGGACATTAAACGGTGGAGGGGAGAGGAGCGCAGCATCCCGCTGCTATGATAGTCCAGGCAGTACAGAATCTTTTCTTTAGACATGAAAGGGGGGGGCTGATGGAGTTCAGCCCCCAGTTGCTATGATGAGGACGGTTACCAACCGCTCTGTACCTTCTGCCAGGAATAACCAGGAGTCATTCCTATTTTTACCCAGGTGCCCCTGGCCGACCTCACCTGAGGACAGCCAGGAGCACTCATGGGCTGATGATGAGGACGGCTACCAATCCTTCTGCACTGTACCATCTGCCACCGGGGAAGGGAGGGGAGAGGATGCTGCTGTTCATTGTCCCAGCACCGTGTCTACCAGCAGCATGCAGTAGACATACGGTGACATTGAAAAAAGTCAAGAAACGATTTTTCCCCTTTTCTTTCACAGGGGAGGGAGAGGGAGCAAACTGACGAGATATACCCTGAACCACCCCGGACAATGTGTTTGACCCTACAGGCATTGGGAGCTCAGCCAAGAATGCAAATACTTTTCAGAGACTGCGGGGACTGTGGGATAGCTGGAGTCCTCAGTCCCCCCTCCCTTCCTCCATGAGCATCCATTTGATTCTTTGGCTTTCCATTACGCTTGTCACACAGCGAGATTTTTTTCAAATGCTTTGGCATTTCGTCTTCTGTAACAGAGCTCTTATAGAACAGATTTGTCTCCCCATACAGCGATCAGATCCAGTATCTCCCGTACGATCCATGCTGGAGCTCTTTTTGGATTTGGGACTGCATCGCCACCCGTGCTGATCAGAGCTCCACGCTGGGCAAACAGGAAATGCAATTCAAAAGTTTACAGGGTTTTTCCTATCTACCTGGCCAGTGCATCCGAGTTCAGATTGCTTTCCAGAGCGGTCACAGTGGTGTACTGTGGGATACCGCCCGGAGGCCAATACCGTCGATTTGCGGCCACACTAACCCTAATCCAATATGGTAATACCGATTTCAGCGCTACTCCTCTCGTTGAGGAGGAGTACAGAAACCAGTTTAAAGAGCCCTTTATATTGATATAAAGGGCCTTGTTGTGTGGACGGGTGCAGCGTTACATTGGTTTAACGCTGATAAAATTGGTATAAACGGGTAGTGTAGACCAGGCCCATGACTCAGCTAGAAGAAACTTCTACTAAATAGCCAGCAACACTTCCTGCACAACCTGAACATTTATATATGGAGATTGTCCATCAAAGGACAGATGCTGCTTAGTCTACAAGAGCTGACACTTGCAGGATAAAGTGTATGGTTACAGCCTAGTGTAGCCTTGGGAACAGAAAACTTAGGTCAAATGGACTCTTATAAGTATACATAAGAATAGTTATTGAATGACAGTGATCATTGTATCAAGTGCAGCTCCTGTGTTTCACAGTAGATTATATTCAGAGTGCGGACCTTATAGAAAAGTCATACTTTCATTGCAAATCAACTATATATTTTTAAAGTAATGTGTATTCCTTTTACTCCCCCTTTCTAACTGCTCCCTAAAGTAACTCCATGCTAGAATAAATGCCAACAGGTAAGATGGCTAGCAGAAAATGTAGTACAATGGCATTATTGTATATATGGTATGTACCCTGTTCAAGGAGGACTGGAAGGAATGAACATTTAAAATGTGCAATTTAAGATTGCATCTGTAATACAAAGACATGTTCCTGAAGTCCATTTAGATCAGAATTTAAAAGATGAGTATACTTTTAAAAAACTTTTTATTTAGGTTTAGGTGCAGTAAGATATGATCCGATTTTCTTACTGCTCCTCTGATACTACTTATTACTGTTGACTTCATTTGTGCTTCTATAAAGTCAGCTTCTCTATCACCACTTCCTGCAGTGACTTCCAAATGAAACCAGGTCTGCCACAAACCAGGATGCTTGAATCAAGGTTAAGTACCATGCCCTCTCTGTCTCCTACTGGCTGCTCATGATTTTGCATTGGTCACAGAACTAGTTCTTGGTATTCATCAAGTATTTCACTGTGTAGTCAGACTCAGTACTTCTCACAGAAGTATGTCCCTCTCCAATAGTTATTCTATTAAAGCTATTTCAAACTGCAGTGCTTCAGGGCACCTACACTATATTTTTCCACACCAAAACCATGATTGAGAATACAAACAGGTTTAACGTCTCCTGATCATATTTTGGGGGGCAATTAACTTTTTTCCCCCGTTCAAGGCAAAGCATTTCTCTAAAATACTGTTTAGTGCTCTAAAGGTCCCTTGTATTGCCAGCTTTCAGTCAGATAGATGGACTTATTGCTTATAGTTAAGATAACTAGTATATACACACACACCCCTTAAGTAGGATCCCCAAGTGAAAATTGTCTATAGGTAAGTGGTATCCAAAACCATGTTGTCTTTAACACAAGCAAAAGGGAGGAGGACATTCAAAAGGGTCATTTGGATCCATGAGACAGGACTTCCAGAGTACCTTGATGGGCTCTTGATGAGCTCTGTGTGTATATAGTTTCACCCCTGTAGCGAGGCCGGTGTGGCTCCCCTCCCACTCCGGGAGGGTCGAGCCCCACCAGACGCTGGAAGGGGCGGGGCCACAGGGCACTGGACCTGCCCCTCAGAGGGTCAGGAGGCGACCCGGAAGTATAAAAGCCGACCGGTGGCACTCAGTTGAAGCCCAGCCGCCGTCGGGAGCAGACCTGCCAGAGGGTGCTCGTGACTGGGAGGCTGCTGAGGCCCAGGGTGGTTGCCCAGACTGGCCGGAGCTTCCCCGCGCCTGCTACGACGAGGAGCTGCCGGAGCTTCCCCGTGCCCATTATGAGGAGGGACTGCCGGAGTCTCCCCTTCCCTGCTGTTACCCCGAGGAACCCCCGGAGCAGGTCTGGCCGGACTTCCCAGAGGTACTGCCGGACCTACCAACCAGCCCCAGCCGGGAAGGGCCCACGCTACTGGACTTCCCAGAGGCTGATGCCACCGGTCAGGTAGGCCCAGGGGGCAGACTGGAACTGGCCCGGGGGCAGCCGACCCCAGTCAGGCTGCAAGTGTACTGGAACCCATGTCAGTGTGTTTCAGTCAGGATCCCCACTGACCGTTGGCAGTGATAACTGCTACTAGGGCCCCAGGCTGGAACGCAATGGAGTGGGAGGGCCTGCGTTCCCCCTGCCACCCTCTCAAGGGTGGCACACTCCCCCTCCCCCTGCCCTGAGGAGGCCACTCTTACAACTCTGTGTTGGGTGCCCCGCCCGAACCAAGGGCTGGGCCCCCTTTAACTGTACCAGTGCTCAGTCCTGCCCCAAAGGACCTGAGCAGCTCGAAGTATTGCTTGCTCAGCCCTGAGCCTCTCTACAACTGTGTGTTTGGTGCGCCCTTTAACTGTGCCACTGCTCGGTCCTGCATCAAGGGTCTCGAGCCGCCCGAGTCTTGGGCAAGGCGGCCCTCAGTCCCAGGACTTAGGGCCTGAGACCTTGAGCTAACTTCCTGTTTACTCCACCCTGCAGCAGAAGGCCGGAGTCCCCAGCGACTGTGCAGCGTCGCCTGGCCCTGACAAAAAGGGCAGACTTGGACAGTGTGTAGCGAGGCCAGTGTGGCTCCCCTCCCCCTCCGGGAGGGTCGAGCCCCTGCCGGGCACGTTTACAACCCCAAACCTGTTATCCTCTAAAGGAATATTGTAACTAGTTCTGCACAAGTTTCCCTTTTAAAAGCCATTAGGCATATACTGAACTGTTCTCTTCATCTCAACTTTTACCTCACTGTGATTGGTAATGGGGCAGTCTGAAACACGTCATATTCTGGATAGTCTCCTATTGAGTAATCTCAGAATTTAAAATAAATAGCACTATTCATAATCACAACATATGGAAACCAAAAGAGTTATCTAATGTCTAGGAAGGATTGACAAGCAGTAAAGTGCTTGTTAAATTGAACAATTACCACAAGGAAGAGGCTCCATGCTTTCTCTTGCAAATCTGGGGGGACCAATTACATGCTCTGGAATGTGTTCCCAGCCTGTTCCCATGCTGTATTAGGTTCTGAACACCTTAAAGTTTCAACTAGGCAACCGGTTGAAAACAAATCGCCACCTAGGTATGAAAGAAAAACAGGTATGGGTATAAGATTTATAGCATCTACTCTGGCACCTGATACTTCACTAAAGGAGAAACCATTGGAAGCAGTCCAGTAATAAAGTGGTATAAACTGTATAGTTCTAATCTGCTTCTTAAATCCTCTATCAGACCTTGGGCTAAGTTCTGAAAACTCCATAATAGGTATCTAATTACCATTGTTCATTACAGTTAGCAGGTGGCCAGAAGTAATTTATTTGTATCTTTAAAAAGAAACACTGCCAACAGCTAGTCTTTGTAATCACATGCTCATATCAGTGTTACTGCTGTTCTCCTTCTCCTGTACTCTCCATTTATTATCTTTCATTACTATAAGCTCTTTGGGGCAGGGATCATCTCTAGCTATGTGACTGTACAACACATAGCAACAGTGCCCCACTCCTAAGTGGGGTCTCTAGAGCTAAAAGAAAACAATTTTATCAACAGGATTTGGGGATTCCCACACACACTTCCAGAATGATCAGCCACCCAAAAAACAAACCACCACTGAGTGACAACAGATGACAAGGCCTAGAAGAGTCTCAGCACATACCTGGGAGATGATAATTAGATGAAGGTTTCTAACCATTAGAATCATAGATTATTAGGGTTGGAAGGGACCTCAGGAGATCATCTAGTCCAACCCCCTGCTCAAAGCAGGACCAATCCCCAAATAGCCCCCTCAAGGATTGAGCTCACAACCCTGGGTTTAGCAGGCCAATGCTCAAACCACTAAGCTATCCCTCCCCCTTACAGGAGTGAAGTTCTTAACAGCCTTCCAAGGGGAGCAGTGGGGGCAAAAGACATATCTGGCTTTAAGAATAAGCTTGATAAGTTTATGGAGGGGATGGTATGATGGGATAGCCTAATTTTGGCAATTAATCAAAGATGAATTGCCAAATTATCAGCAGGTAAGTATGCCCAGTGGTCTGCGATGAGATGTTAGATGGGATGGGATCTGAGTTACAACAGAGAATTCTTTCCTGGGTGCTGGCTGCTGAGTCTTGCCCACATGCTCAGGGTTTAACTGATCGCCATATTTGTGGTCAGGAAGGAATTTTCCTCCAAGGCAGATTGGCAGAGGCCCTGGAGGTTTTTCGCCTTCCTCTGCAGCATGGGGCACGGGTCACTTGCTGGAGGATTCTCTGCAGCTTGAGGTGTTCAAACCACAATTTGAAGACTTCAATAACTCAGACATAGTTATGGGTTTGTTATAGAAGTGGATGGGTGAGATTGTATGGCCTGCATTGTGCAAGAGGTCAGACCAGATGATCATAATGGTCCCTTCTGACCTTAAAGTCTATATAAAAGAATACGCTAACCTCTAGCTGTTCATGCTTCCTATCTAGTCTAAGAACCAACTGCAGTGTAGTTTAACTATCTCTCTGGGTAGGTTCCAAACCTCCTATTACACTATTAAAATCTACTTTACATCTAGATCATTCAGTACTTGTTTCCCCATGATATTTGGGCTGGGGTAATTCCCTTCCTCTGCATCACAGAATCTTCAGATTGATAACCACAGACACAGGCTAAACTTGTTCTCAGTCTAACCAATAATTATTTAACTTAGAGTAATCAATCCACTTTCCACAATCCATCACATCCATGGTGATGTTCTTAAAAAAAAAAAAGGAGCCTTGTTTCTGTTATGATTTCCATACTTAGGACACTGCTTGAATGGAAATATCTATGATTTAAGCTAGTCCCGTAGCCATGAATATTGTGTGCATGTGATACTGCTTCTTTCAATTCCCACCCCATGGATTCATGCTGAAAAAAGTTCCCCCACCAAAGTCAGACATTTTAGATGAGCACAGCTACATGGCAGCAAACTGGTTAAGTGAGGTCACAGAAAAACGAATGAGTTTTCAGAATTCTCTTAAAGCAATTGAGTCTGCAGACTCAGTTACTATGTAAACTCTATGCTTCATAAGTCATTTAAAGACTTAGTACAAGTGGCTTGTGGTTTAATCTTTTAATTCCATTGCTCCATAAGTTTCCTTGGTGGTTCATTGAGCAAGGAATTTAGAAAAAATATTTGGGGCCCTTTTTTGATAAAAGGGTTTAGGCATGGAAAAAATGTGCAGTGCAACAGTGCCTGGAAGGGACTATGAACTAATCTCCAAATTTATTTGATAGAAAAATCATAAACACACCAGGATCCCTGAATTAAGACTGCACATTTACAAAGTAACATGCTTGCCCTGTGAGTACCCCCCTTATCAGAGAACCTCTGTGGAATGTATTCAGGCATTTTTAACTAAACACACCAGTTTGTGCCACTGAGTCAAGAAAGTGAGGGATGGAGGAAGGCACATTCACATTTCTGAAGAATGTATATTAATACTGCATAGGATTGTCTGTATGTTGAGAGTTTAAGAAAAACTACAAACTACCAAAAATCTTTACACATGAATCTGGAGCTAGCCAGTACCACTTCTGAGCATGTGTTAAATGAATGATCTTCAGAAATTATCCCAGAATCAAGTAACTCAGTAGTGGTTAAAGAATTTAGTGTGCTTTGTAAATTCTACTTATGATTTTAACTTTGATTATAAATAAATCAAGAACTGAAGTAAATCTGTGTTAACCTAATGTAGCTGGGCTGGGCTAATTCCCTGCAGTGCAGATTATACATACCAGATAACTCTTGCTGGTTGGGATGGAGGGGAGGAAATATAGCACATGGGCTTTCTTCCCGCTTTATCTTTGGGAAACAAGTATATGGGCATTATTTGCCCATAGTAGTAGGTAAGCCACAGGCTTACAAGCAGGAAATTGATGAATTCTGCTTGTTACGTGACTCTTGAAATATACATTTAAGAGGTTTGTATATTTGTTTTTCAGACTACAGCTCTGATTTACCTATATTTTGGTTGCAAGCCCCAGCACTTGTACATCTTTTAGATTTGTAAGCTTGACTAGGAGGATTAATACTCAGTATCTGAGGCCACAACTGTTTCTCATGCCAAGAGTCCTTACTCAAGCAGATAGTGCTATTAACAGCAATGGAATTACTCCTGTAAATGAAGACTACTTGAAATCAGAAATGGTTGCATGATTAGACCCATAATGTCTTCAAGTATGTGAATGCATTCTGTAGTCGCTAACTAAGCTTTCCAATATCACTGATCTGGGTAGGTATTACTCAATTTACCCATCAGTGAAAATAGGTGTAAGTCAGAAATTAAGGCTGAATTTTTCAAAGGAATCTAGGGGATTTAGGTGTCCAACTTCTACTGAATTTCAGTGCCTAGATCCCTTAGGGCATGTCTGCACTGCAAAAAGAGACCTGTGGCTTTTAGTCTCAGAGCCCAAATAAACTGAATTGGGCTTGTGAGGCTCATGCTATGAGGTGGAGGTTCAGAGCCCAGGCTCCAAAACCCAGTGGGAGTAGGTGGGTCTCAGAGTGTGGGCACCAGCCCAAGCCCAAACATCTGCACTCCTATTTTCATCCTTGTAGCATGAGCCCAATTCAGTTGACCCAGGCACTGAGACTTGCTGCCATGGGTGTTTTTTTTGCTGTGTAAACTCCTTCGGCTGAGATTTTCACAGTAGTCTAAGTAACTTGCTCAAAGTGACAGAGCCAGTAACAGAATTCACAAGCCCTAGTTAGGGTTGTTTGAAATAGTTGTAAGGAACAACTTTTCAAAGTTCAAGGTTTTTCATATTTCAGCATGCACTTGAAAAATGAGCCTATTTTCATTCACTAGTTTTGCAATGGATCACAATTTAAAAGCAACAACAACAACTTTTCCATATTCCAGGCCAGTTATCAAAATCAATCCACTTTTCAAACCCAGGCTTTCACAATGAAAATGTGAAACTTAAATTTTTTACATGAAAATAATTGTCAAAATTGTGACTAAAGCAAAATTGGAGAGTTGCAAAATAATGCATGATGAAAATGCAATAACTGGTGTGAAATTTCACAAAACAAATCCTATTTAACATGCCTTTGTTTTAATCATTAGACATGATCTTCCTGGTCCATCCTGGGGAATAGGCTCTCTCTTAGGCCAGTAACTGCCCACTTTGCAGTGAGGACATAGGCTAAATCACTCAAGTGGTGATAGTCATCCATTGTTGTCCCACAATTCCCCCAGCTATTCAGAAAGACAAGTTCTCCCACAATTTAATGGGAAAGAATCATAGAGCAGCTCAGTTTACTGCAGTGCAGAGAACCATGAGATATACCCCTAGAAGTTCTAGTGACACGTGGGAAAGTTCAGCACCAGTGTGAAGCCAGTACCTCTGGTATTGGGTTTCAAAAATGAAGCTGCATCGAGAGAAGCTTCAGACATAGGTGACAGGGTAAGGTGCTGATGACTGGAACTGAAGGAACTTTGCATTTTAGCACAGCTGGACTTGGTAGAGCCTGGCATACTAGTCTCATTCAGTTGTAATTATTTTCCCCATAGTCTCTCAGGATCAACCTCATCTCCACTGTTGGAGCTAGGCTAAGATTTTTTTCCCTTCATTATAACTTGTTTAAGCTGATTAAGTTTGAAAGTTCATCTCCAGCTTTTGATATAAGTATTATCCTAGAAATGTTAACTTCACCACAGCTCTATGTGTGTGTATATAACAACTCTCAGCTTCAGAGTTCTGTGAAAAACTATCGCCCTGTGCCTTGAAAATTCAGAATGTTCAAGGTCCCTCCAGGCATTATTTCCCATCTGATCAGTATTTATTTTTGACCCCAGGGGCCATTGTATGAAAAGCTTCAAAAGATGTGGGATTCACTTTAGTACAAACATTGTCTGTAACCTCAGTTTTATTATTTGTATTGGTTTGTAGCGAACTTACAAAATAAATGACAAATCCAGGCTTGGGCAAGGCTGAGGTAAATTTAAGGCTACAGTAAGGGAGATTTGATTGAGATATTGTCCTGAATTTCATCTCCTCACACTGATAAGATTGTTTTCACCCTCTTTCCTCACAGGGTGACTATTAATCATTAATAACCAAACTCACTGGAGAAGAAAAAATATTGGAAAGGAGGCAAAGGGCTTTCATAAATCAGCACCATTTGAGGAGTCAGAAAATTTGACGCACTGAATTTTTCCCAGACCTTATTCCCAAGAGGCCTGCAGTATTAGAGATGGGAAAGGTACATTTCTTTCAGCTCACCTTCCTCCAAATGTCCCTGCTGCACTCCTACATGTTTACTGAGAAGCATGTTGTTTTTCTATTCTCCTCACTGTCTACTTCTGGCTGCAAATACTCTTTCCTACCTTAGATATTTCTCAAATGCCTATAGTATCTTGGTTTGACATGAAGGCCTTAACAGCTCCTTTACATACTTTTTTTTATTTTAACATGTAACTTTCTTTTCCATTAATCTCTTCTCTGACCACCATGTTCCATTCCTGCCAAAACATGGCTTCTATATCATCTCACCATATCACTTCCTCCTACTCTTTCTTCACTGGCTCTCCTTCTTCATTACCTAAAATACAAGTTTCCCTCCTTCCATCAAGACTGCATACACTCTACCCTGGCACACATCTCAGACCTAACACATTTTGCCCTCCACCCTCTCTGTCCTGCCAACAATGCCAGCCTTGATTCCTCCTCTCGCCATGGATTTTTCCCATGCTGCTTCTATAGATGGAATAATCTCCTTATCCCAGGATGACAAACCGCAAGCCTTCTGTCATTCGAAACCCACTTTTTCCATGATGACCCCTCAAAATTAATAGTTTAAATACCCCTTGTAAGCATGCAGAGTCACCCCTGCAGCACCTCCTGCAGGTCTCTGTTGGGAATTAGCTCATTCAGCTTCCTAAGTGCCCTCTGCAGGTCAGTGATCTGTCTTACCACTAGCCTCCATGTCCCTCCCAGGACCCCAGTGCCCCTTTCTCTGGGGTGCCGCCCCTCTGGCAATAACCTCTCAGTCTTGGGATCTCCCCACCCTGGGGAGCCCCAACCCCCTATTCCCACCTTGCCTCAGTGTAAGGCTACTGCCAGTCACCAACTAGCCCCCATTCACTGGGCAGACTGCAGGGTAAAAGCCACTCATCAGTGGCAAGGTTGGGTTTGGACCTGCTGCCTCTGTCTAGCCTTGGGCTGTCCTCTACCTGTTTGGCCTTATACTAGGCTGCAGCCTAGGGGGCTTCCAGGCCAGAGCTTCCTAGCTCCCTTTGTCTTCGCCCAGCCCAGCCCTGCTCGGCTCTCACTACCTTGTCTCTAGCTCCCTGCAGCCAGGCCCATCTCCCTCTACAGCTAGAGAGAGACTGTGTGCCTTTACTCCTGGCTCAAGTCTTTATAGACTAGGCCCTGACTGGAGTGTGGTCACAACTGTGCCTGCTTCCCCCAATCAGCATTGCTGCTTTTCTCCTCCCACAGCCCTCCTCCAGGGCTGTTTTAAACTTCTCAGGGCAGGAGTAGGTAATCACCCCTAAATTATCCCCACCTCTGGTTTCCCAATATGCCTTGTCTTCTTTGTGTGTTGCTCATCCTTTTTGGTTCAAGTACCAAGAACACAACCATGGCCAATGCAGACCCCCCGATCCTTTGATGCTGTAGATGCAGCAAAGAGAGGTTTGAAAAGTGGCCTAGATACAGCTGGTGAGGGCCATATAAGAACTTCCTCAGCATTGCTGAGTACCACACCAGATTTAATTTGTGTGCTAGTGGTCTACTTGTCCCCTTGGCCATTAGACAATATGCCTTACTGGAGTTCTTCAAAAATGTGCTAACGTGTTTATACTTTTGTTTGTGTGATTTTATACAGATAATCCATGAAATACAGCAGAGTTCTACATTCTCTGAGGCAAATGAGTTGGTCAGCTATTTTTAGGCAAATGTATTGTTTTTAAAACAAACAAACAATCATACATTGATGCAATAGACAGTTACAGTTCCCAGAGAGCCATTATGGTTAGTTTAAACATTAATTTCATTTTTTAAAACATGCATTTAGTATAGTCAGGATCTTGAGAATCTGCTCTGATAATGGAGTTCATTAACACAGGGGAATTACATAACTTAAGGAATTCCTATCATCACTGATGAGGAGAGAGGTAGTTGCTTGCTTAATCCCCAGTACACCAGTGGGGAAACAAGACTCCTGTAATGTATTGCAATCCCTAGGCATAAGGAGATGGATAGTAAAACTGGCCTCAGCTCTTAATGTTCAAGTTTGTTGTCTAAATTGAAACTTATACATGATTTGCATTTTGTGGTTAATATAGCACTGTACTTTTTATTGAAATAGGTTTTGACTGTACATATGATGATCCTTCTTCCAATGAGAGATCCTTCACTTGAATATAAGCACTTACTATTTTACAAACTGCAGCAAGTCTGTTCTTGCCCCCAATCAGGCAAAACTGTTGACTAAGGAGTATAGCTGGCTTGGAATTGGAATTTCTGTTCCCCAGGAAGTTCTGACATTTATTAAAAAAATGTTCCAACTTGGAATGGAGAGACAAAATTTTAATATTTCCCATGAAATTAAATGTAATTTTTTTTGGGGAGGAACAAATATTTTGTTTTGATACTATCATTTAGTCCTTTACATTCTATTATCAAAAGAATATGAGAACAGAATATGAAAGTCAAAACAAAATGAATCAAAATCACATTCAATACAAAACACTGACCTTGTCTAAATAAAATGTTCTGATTTTTCTCATCAAAAAATTTCATGGAAATCATATTCCTGTGAAGTATTTCAATTTCAACAAAATTGCATTTCTGAATGGAAAACTGTTCCATCAAATATGTTGACCAGCTCTAGAAGGAGGAAGCGAAGTGTACAGGATCATGGTTGGTATGTGAAACTCCTGGTCCTTGATAACCATGAGCTGTAGTTCTTTTCCTGTAACAATTTGCTACTATTATCAGGTTAATATCACATATTTAGGACGAAATCCTGCAGTCATTTCTCAAGCACTCAGACTCTTGGGTTCTCCTTGCTCAGCAGATTGTTTGTAATCTAGACCATGAGAACAAAGCATTGAAAATTTAACTCCCTGCAAATAGAAGCAGTTTCGAGAGAAGATGGCTGTAAGCTCCTGATAAGCAGACTGGCTCTAGGGAAGGTTAAACAGTGCATTTGCCCATCTGTGGCCAAAGTGTTGAGTGGCAGCAGTAATGAGCCTTTTTGTTGCCTGCGATGATTCAAAGATGTTGTGTATTGGCAGTTTTGGCTCGGAATTATACTTCCAGAGCTAAATGGGTCCCTGCCATGATCATCACTCAGACAGGACCTGTCTCCTACACAGTCCTGACTGCAGAGAATCTTACCTGGTGGCGACATGTAGATCAGCTGTTGCCAGGTCATGCCAGTCCTCAGGACACATCTGCAGTTGAGTGGTCTGACTTCACCTCTTCTGGTGAGACACCGAATCACGAATCACCTGTTCCTGACTGTTCTCCTCCATTACTGCCGGTGGCCGAGATACCCCTTTGCCCAACAAGAGCTGATACCACCTCCTCACCTGTTCGTGCTGCAGACCCTGAGCCCATGGTACTTTCGGGTGCAACACCACCAGAAGTTCGCCGTAATCCATCTAGAGACAGAAGGCCTCCTCATCGGCTGGATCTTTAGCTAGGGCGAACTCACGGTTATGGGGCAAAATAATCCCCAGGGTTTAGCCGGGAATGGAGGCAGTCTACCCTCCTTCTCTAGTCTAGTGTGTGTTTTATTTAGGGGATGTTCTTATTTAGAGGGGGAGGAATATGTTGTGTATTTGGTTGTCATGGTTATTGTTCCTCTGGCAACTGAGTTAGATTATTAGGGGATAGCCTAGCCAGCTTCGGCCGGTTAGGTGAGCTCTGTGTCTCTAAATAAATGGTAGTTTTGTTAGCGGTCAGCCTCAAGTGATTTCTTCCTAAACTGGCTGCCCCCAAGGATATAATAAAAGAGTAGAAGCTTTATGGAAGGCAGGGAAGTGATGAAAAACAAATACGGCACTTCTAAAATAAAATCATGGAAATGGGGGCATTTAACGAGCAAATTAAAATCTGTTATAAAAGGAAAAGAAAAGTATTAAAGCCAGAGAGTAGCAGAGCTTGGGATGGTGGCTCCCGGGCTTGTGCTTAGTGTAGCTTTCAGAGAGTATGCTGATTTTTCGAAGTTAACCAGTGAAAGTTTGAATATAACTGAATTTGAGTTACTGCAAACATCCAGATTCACAAGAGGTCTCATTAAAACAACATAGCAAAATTGATCCTAATTTCCATTTTCTAACAACTCTTTTAAACTGTTTAAAAATTCCCACCCAGTTCTATTGATTTAAAAAAACAACAAACAAGCAAACCACTTTCTTTTGATTTATAAATATGATGAAGGCACCCAGCCCATCCTCTCGGTGCTCTCACATACTTTTCACATTAAAAGGGATCCTCTAATTCCATAAACAAATACATCCAGCTTTAATACAGGGCATCTTACCAACAGCCTGTAATTATATTGGGCTGCTTACTGACTTTTGTACTTTGATCACTAAAGCCATTAGTTGAAAATATAACTGTCCTATTTTAAAAAATAAAATATTGAATTCACCTTCAAAGATGCTGTTGGTGGTCCGAGGACAGCGAAGGCCTGAAACAGCAGCTGCAGGAGAATACTATAGGAAAATGCTGTTATCTCCATTCATGTGACAGTCTTGGAACACTTGCAAGCTGCCACTGTAGCCAATGGCAGGAAAGCTAAGTTCTTGCTACAAGAAACAGAAGGTCACCAAGTACTACAAAACCTGGGGCAATCGAGCAAGTTCCTGCTAAGACGTGTTGATGGAATCGTGGGTCACTATGGTCTTTTTAGACTATTTTAGGAGGTTTCTGAAAGGAAAGCCTGGCACACACATAGTTCTTTAGTAGGAAATGAAGGGAATGACATTGCCCAGAGCTACCTCACACTTTCTTTGCTGATCATAAGTATTAGATGCACAGCTTGAGTCACAGTATCCTGCTTACACATTCATGGTGGTCCATTAACCCCATCTCCTGTTAATCGTTCTAATGCTTCCTGCCTTCATTTTCATGTTGCTTAGCCTTATCATTAAGACTTAAGGAAATCTCCCCTACCGTGTATTGCAGCCAGCTATCTATGTCAGATTAATTCTTTATTATATGGTACATATCTTCTGCTGACATCACAGTATGTTAACATAGTTATAAGAGTCTGTATATCCTGAGGTGGACAACATCTGCATGTGGTGCATTGTCACTTTTTGGCAGCATATTCTTGCTTCTCTGTGCATAATTCTCACCAGTTCAATTTTCAGCCTGCTTTTTCAGCCTGCTTTTTAATTGTATCTCATTAAAGGATTTCACCTTTCCTTATAATACTGAAGTAGATCTTTAGCTGGTGTAAACTGCTGTAGCACCATTGACCTCAATGGAGCTTCATCAGTTTGCACCAGCTAAGGGTGTTTTTTTGCAGAACTAAAAAAGATGAACCTTGTGTGTATGTATGTGTGTGTGTGCGCTGAACAAGTAAGATTTATTAATATGTGTGTGTCTTATTTTGCCCTAAAACATATTACAAACTAGGGCTGTCAAGCAATTAAAAAAATTAATCGTGATTAATTGCACTGTTAAACAATAGAAAACCATTTATTTTATCTTTGAAAATGTAGTAAACATCAACATTTATTAATTTCAATTACAACACCGATTACAAAGTGTACAGTGCTCACTTTGTTTTTTATTACAAATATTTGCACTATAAAAATATATACTTTTTCAATTCGCCTCATACAAGTACCGTAGTGAAATCTCTTTATCATGAAAGTTGAACTTACAAACGTAGAATTATGTACAAAAAAACTGCATTCAAAAATAAAACAGTGTAAAAGCCTACAAGTCCACTCAGTCCTACCTCTCGGTCAGCCAATCACTCAGACAAACAAGGTTGGTTACAATGTGCAGGAGATAATGCTGCCTGCTTCTTGTTTACAATGTCACCTGAAAGTGAGAACAGGCATTTGCATGGCACTGTTGTAGCAGGCGCTGCAAGATATTTATGTCCCAGATGCGCTAAAGATTCATATGTCCCTGCATGCTTCAACCACCATTCCAGAGGACATGCTTCCATGCTGATGATGGGTTCTGCTTGATAACAATACAAAGCAGCGTGGACTGATGCATGTTCATTTTCATCATCTGAATCAGATGCCACCAGCAGAAGGTTGATTTTCTTTTTTGGTGGTTTGGGTTCTTTAGTTACTGCATCAGAGAGTTGCTTTTTTAAGACTCTAAAAGCATGCTGCACGGCTCCTCCCTCTCAGATTTTGGAAGGCACTTCAGATTCTTAAACCTTGGGTCAAGTGCAGTAGCTATTTTTAGAAATCTCACATTGGTACCTTCTTTGCATTTTGTTAAATCTGCTGTGAAAGTGTTCTTAAAATGAATATGAGGTGGGTCATCATCTGAAACTGCTATAACATGAAATATATGCAGAATGTGGGTAAAACAGAGCAGGGGACATACAGTTCTCCCCCCAAGGAGTACAGTCAAAGTTAATTGACACATTATTTTTTTTAACAAGCATTGTCAGATCCTCTGGAATGGTGGCCAAAGCATATCTGGCATGTAAATACTTTGCAATGTCGGCTACAAAAGTGCCAAGCAAACGCCTGTTCTCACTTTCAGTTGACATTGTAAATAGGAAGCAGACAGCAGTATCTCTTATCAATGTAAACAAACTTGTTTGTCTTAGCGATTGGCAGAATAAGAAGTAGGACTGAGCAGACTTGTAGGCTCTAAAGTTTTACACTGTTTTGTTTTTGACTGTAGTTATGTAACCAAAAAAAATCTGCATTTGTAAGTTACACTTTCACAATAAAGAAATTGCACTACAGTACTTGTATGAGGTGAATTGAAAAATACTATTTCTTTCGTTTATCATTTTTACAGTGAATATATTTGTAATAAAAAATAATAATATAAAGTGAGCACGGTGCATTTTGTATTCTCTGTTGTAATTGAAATCAATATTAAAAATGTAGAAAAACATCCACAATATTTAATAAATTTTACTTGGTATTCTATTCTTATAAGTGCGATTAATCACGATTAATTTTTTAAATCACAATTTTTTGAGTTAATTGCATGAGGTAACTGCTATTCATTGACAGCCCTGTTACAAACGTCTCTTCTGGACTGGCAGACAATTAATCATTCGTAAGCATTTTAGTCAGGAAAAAATGTTATTTACCTGCAACCATACATAAAGGTAAACGCAAAGCATATAACAGTGTTACTAATGAGGCCATAATAGTTTTATCTCTCAGCTTACATTGGATAGTGATATATCAGAGATTTCTTCTTTTAGGTTCAGACTAATAGCAGCAAAAATGAGAATAGGCTTATTAAATATACACCAAAATGACTGAAGCTCACCACTTTTGCACGGTTGAAAACTAGTTAGAGAGAAGGATAGTGGACCCTAAAGTTTGTTCATACACTTAAGTATTGTCCCTTGGAACAGCCACTTTATTTTAAGAAAACGCACATTTAAACATAGGGTTTAAAAACTGATTTTTACACTTTAGGCTATGTCTATGCTGCAGTCAGACACCTGTGGCTGGCAGCTGACTCAAGCTCTTGGGGTTCAGGCTAAGCAGCTGTTTAACTGAGGTGTAGATGTTGAGTCTGGGCTGCAGCCCAAGCTCTGGGACCCTCCCACCTAGATTTCAACCCGAGCCTGAATGTCTACACTCAATTAAACAGCCTCATGAGCCCCAGACCCATGAATCCTAGTCAGCTGGTGGGTGTCTAACTGCAGACATACCTTAAGAGGGCGATACCGTTACCTATTGACACTGAAAGAAAAAATGAAATACCGAGAGCTGGAAACACTAAACACATCCCATGGAGATTGCTTCAGTTTTATTAATCTCTTTAGACTGTAAAGGCTACATTGCGAGAGGGATCTACTAGGGAAATGGCTGGTTTGGTGGAAAGGACCACAAATGGTCTCAAAGCTATGGTCAGAGCTAAAATATAATAATGCAAACAATTCCGTAAATCCTTGAAGGATATATGATGCAGATACAAGCAGACAGATACTACAGTGTTTGATACTTGCGAAAATCCTTCAGTAGAAAGATACAATCCCTGGCTGAAGTTGTTGAAGTTTTGTTTACAGCCAAAAGAAGTTCATTCATTGTGGGAGTGGGGAAGAGAAAATCTTCCTGGTTTTCCTTTCCTTCTCCCTTCCCTCCCACTGCAGGTCATTATTTAGATCAGATTAATTCATTCATTCATTCAGAACTATCAGAACTTTAAACTGATTCATTAATTTTCTCCATATAAGAATACTAACAACTCAATTTAGCAAGTACTTTAACATCAACCATAAGCAACTGTTACTCGTCTGCCTTTCAGTTAAAAGTTTTGTAATTTGAACAAGATACCAAGAGAATTCTGTAGGACCCATTGTTCAAATCAGATATAATGGAGGGAGAGAGGGGAAAAAATTTCCATGCATATGAAACAATTCATTCAGTTAATGTGAACAAACCAAACCCTTTTCCCTCGGAGCGTTTTAGTACAGAGCATTGAAAGAAACATAGAAGATGATCCTGAAAACACATGCCTATGGTCCAAGCCTGTTATGCTTAAGTCAATGAAAGTCCTACCATTGACTTTAATGGGTATAGGATAAGACCCTTATAGGCAGTGGTGAGCCTATAAGGGTCTTATCCTATACCCATTAAAGTCAATGGTAGGACTGGTTCGCACCGGTTCACGCGAACTGATTGTTACATTTTGAAGTGGTTTTAGAAACGGTTGTTAACCCGCTTCCCTGCAAGGAGGGGGCGCTGGGCTTTGATGGGCTCCGGCTGGGAAGTGTGTAATTTCTCCTCTGGCTGCCGGGGGTACTGAGCTGCGGGAGCCATGTGGGCCGCCACCTGGCCCTGACCCTGGCCCTGGCCCTGACCCTGACCCTGACCCTGGGGTTCCCGCTGGTGCCTGGTGGGTCACCGGCTGCTCTGCTGGGCCTGGGCTGTGTCCTGCTGCTCGGGCTGCTCCGAGCCGCTCTCCCCACGAGTACCCGTCACCCTGTCTCCAGCCAGCCCCTGTCTCCAGCCACCCCCGCACCCACTGCCCGCAGCCAACCCCTGTCCACAGCCAGTCCCTGCCTTCCCCGCACACAGCCCCTGTCTCCAGCCAGCCCCACACCTCCTGCCCGCAGCCAGCCCCTGCTGCACCCCCTGGCCGGCCCACAGCCAGGCCCTGCCGCACCCCCTGGCTGCAGCCAGGCCTTGCCCTAACCGCAGCTGGATCCTGTCTCCAGCCAACCCCTGCCGCACGCCCTGCTCTGCCCGCAGCCAGCCCCACACCCCCTGCCTGCAGCCAGCCTGTCTCCAGCCAGCCCATATCCCCTGCCCGCAGCCAGCCCCTGCCACGCAGTCAGCCCCTGCCACGCAGCCTGCCCTGCCCACAGCCAGCCCGTCTCCAGCCAACCTCTGCCGCACCCCCCTGCCCGAAGCCAGCCAGCCTCACACACCCATCTCGAGCCAGCCTCGCATCACCCTGCCCTGCCTCCAGCCAGCCCCATACTCCCTGTCTCCAGCCAACCTGCACCCCCTTACCTCCAACCAACCCCGCACACCCTTGTCTCCAGGCAGCCCCTACCTCCAGTCAGCCCCTGCCCTGCCTCCAGCCAGCCCCATACTCTCCATTTCCAGCCAACCTGCACCCCCTTGCCTCCAGCTAACCTTGCATCTTCCTGCTCTGCCTGCAGCCAGCCCTTACCTCCAGCCAGCCCCTGCCCTGCCTCCAGCCAGCCCCATACTCCCTGTCTCCAGCCAACCCACACTCCACCAATCCTGCACCCTCCTGTCTCCAGCCAGCTCCACGCCCCTTGCCCTGCCCGCAGCAGCCAGCCCCGTACCTCCTGCCTCCAGCTAGCTCCGCCCAGCCCCGCACCCCCTGTCTGCAGCTGGCCCGATGTCCACTAGTTCCCTGCAGTTCCCAAGGCAGTAACCCTACACACCTGCTTCAATGAGGGGGGGCAGGGAGCAGCTGGGACGCACACATGTGCACACCCTAGGGTTACCAGACAGCAAGTGTGAAAATTCAGGACAAGGGGTGGGGGTAATAGGAGTCTATATAAGAAAAAGACCCAGAAATTGGGACTGTCCCTATAAAATAAGGTCATATGGTCACCCTAGCACACTCCTAGGGAGTGGCAGGGACTCACACGTGAAGCAGAGCTCATTTCTAGGTCAGGCCCATCTTTTTAAAAAAGAACTTCAGCTGGGGTTAATATACATCCGTATTCTCCCAGACATGTCAGGCTTTTTGGTTCTTAAATCACCTCCCAGACAGTGATTTAAGAACCAAAAAGCCTGACATGTCCAGGAAAATACAGATGTATGTTAACCCTATTGGTACAAAAAATACATACTGTGGCACATCCCTTAAATCAGAACTTTTTATAGGGAACCAGTTGTTAAGATTTTGGCAGCTCATCATGCTTATAGGCCACAGCAAAACCAGATTCCAGAGAATTCAGTGGGGTTGTGATGTAACAGTGAGAGGTTGTTGAAGTAGAGACTGTAGAATCTGGCCCAATATCTTCATAAATATTGTGACTAATTTTGCTTCCATTTAAGAACTTAACTCAGAAAAGTGCTTAACTTAGCACATGCCTAACTTGAACTTAATAGCCAAAAGAGAGGTTGTTCCCTCTGACATATCTATGTGTTTGAAGTTAGGCATGTGTTTAAGTATCTTGCTGAACCAGGGCATGTGCCAATAGCAAAACAATTATTGGGACAGATCCCAGTCTTAGCTACACTGAAACGCCAGATTTAAATCAGCACAACAGAGCAAGATCTGTTCTATTTACTTAACAGAAGTAGGATGAGGGCCTACATTTGTACTTTCTTGTTCCTTAATATATTTTTAAAAAATGAAATATGTTTTTTCCTATATTACATACATACTAGGAAATAGAAAGATGTTTCTCCCTTTCCTCACATAGCTTTTTAATTAAAAAAGATGCCACAGTAAGTGGAGGGGATATTTTATTTTAATTAATATGTGTTATCTTGTTTTGTTATGTACAGAATGATTGTTGTAGAATTCCATATACATCTGCCACACCTCACAGAAATAATAAAAGAAGAACTAAAGAAATAAAATTGTTTGCAGAAATCAAAGCTGGAAAGGAAGTCATATTTCTTCCCTTATTTCTGGTATTTGTTTTCAATTGATTATAGTCAGCAGAAAAAAACCTGGGAGGTTTTAACTTCATGGAACAGAGTTCATTTTGCAGTGAGGCCATAAGGTTTTTGTGCAGATTGAAAGTATAAAGGTGGGGTGGACTCAATGTACTAAAGAATGCAGTATGAGGGGAGGTAAGAAGAGCTGTAAAACTAATTGGCGTCCAACATGTTTTGGGCTGTATTTAATTTTCTTGAGGGGAAGAGAGGTCAAGAATGGAATGAAGTCAATGAGAACGGGAATAAGAAAGTGGAGAGCAAAATGGCCAGCATTGAAAGGTCAGTGAATGTCCTAGGGACAGGAAATGAACTTTAAACAAAGTATAAGGTAGTATTTCTATCCACGTTTGGGAGTTGTTAAAATTAGTATTAAAGGAGGAAACTTAAATAACCAGATGTTTCTTGTATGAAAGCCAGATTTAGTATGCTTTTGATTTATTGGAAGACATAGGGAATTCCCAGATTTCATGTGCTTCACAATTAGGGAATGAATATTTTAGTACAGTTCTGGTGTTATTTAAATAGACTTAACTATTCTAGTTAATTACTTCCAGTTCATGTTAATAATCTTGTTCTTGGAAGAAACCTTCATCCTGCAGTGGAAAGTAAACTTCCTACAAGCTTTAATACAAGATTTAGCCATAGCATTTACTGTGCCAGAGTCTAACTGCAGATAAGCAGTACATTTTGAATCCATCTTGAGAAATCTGGTATTGGCTTGAGTATGAATTGAGTTGAAAGAGTTGCAATATCTTCAGAGAACTCAAAATTAGTCTATATTTGAGACTCAGCTTCTCCCACAGATAGACAGTGTTTCATTATAACGTTTTTGTCTCAGTGAAATTTTGGCTAAAGTTGAATCTCTAGGATTCTATTCCCATCCCCAGTTAATTTTGGTGCATGTCACAAATTAGAAGAACCTTTTCCTAATGCACTTAGATTCTGATCCAAAACCCATTGAAATCAATGGGAGTTTGGGTTAGGCCCTGTGTGCTCTTTGGTGGCTGGAGACTAGAGCTTTTTTATATCAGTCTTTTTTCCTCTTGCTTAAAACTTCCTACCATTGCCTTAGCTCTACTCTTTTCTCACTCTCGAAAGCAACAGAGGTTAGGGATCTCTTATAGGAGTGGGTGGGTGAGATTCTGTGGCCTGCAAACTGCGGGAGGTCAGACTAGATGATCATGATGGTCTCTTCTGACCTTAAAGTCTATGACTCTATGAGCAGCAACCAGTCAACATCTTCTGGAGATGTATGAGGCACCTGCATGGAGGTAATGGTGGCGTATAGGCAAAAGTAGGTAAGTATAGACAACAGCAAAAGTAGGTAGGAATCCTAGTGTCTTGGGTGGGAGAAAGAGTTAAACTGGCATTTGAACTAAAGATGTTTAATCAGAGCAGAAAATTCCTCCCATATTTTTAAAATGTAGGAAGCCTCAAGTGCATTCAAAGTTGACTAGGAACACTTCATATGGCTCTGCCATCCAAAAGAGGACCTTTTCCAGGATCATCATCTGCTTTCATTTTGAATGAGAGTTTGAGATCACAATGGCATTTGCAAGACATCCCCTTTTTTGAGGGAAGCTTTGTTTTCATTCTTTTTCAATGAATTTGACTCTAAAACCAGTGGGTCTTAAACCATAAAACTAGTTCAAACATGAAATATGACATACTTTAGAAGACAGACCCCCAAAGATTTTACACACATTCTCTACAAATAGGAACTACATTAGTTTGGGGGACTGAGTCAGGACTTCTGTGTTCTATTCCCATCTTCTGGACTAGCTCAAAGCTCTCTCTGCAACATGTTTCCAGTAATATCATCACCACTTCCTCACAGGAATTGTATGTGGTTGATGTTTGTGAATACAGGACATCTGCTACAATCTTAACTACACTTTTATAAAAATCTGTTGTGTGGAAATATGAAGCAGTGCACCAAGAAAGAGATTAGATCTGCTAGTTTGCTGATCATTCCCTATACAGCTTTTTCACCTCTCAGTGATGTCCTAGCAGTGCTTGTGTATGAAGGAATTGGGCATGAACAGGGCTGTACCAAGTTTTCATGTATGTTAGCATGCTAAAGTGGGGGAGGCTTGGCTTCTAGACAGACCTCTACCAAATTCCCATTTTATAAAAGGGCAAGGGGAAAAATATATATAATAAAAAACTGCTTATGGTTTTGGTAAGTGTTCATGAATTACTGAAAGAAAACATCATGTGCATCTGTGGTTTGTAGCTTTGAGTTAGTGAAAATGCCATTTGATGTAGCAGACGTAAATTGGCTTTTTTTGATGGACAGAGTTGAAAGGTTTGTAAAACACCACACAAGTTGCCAGCATACAAGTTATTGTTCCATTGCGGCTGCTGTAACTCGCATCTTCTCTCAAATATTCTCTGAAGTCTTTTCTTCCATATAACTGCCCCATATTTAATGCTTGGACTGTCCCCTCTGGCATCAAACACCCGTATGGGATTTAAAATTAAAGCTGGACAGGTCGTCCTGCTTGTTACCTCAGGGTAATGTCTGGTTTTTGTTTCATTTTTGTTTAGCTTTACAGTATTGTGCGGTTTTATTCATGTATGAAATACTGTAATTATTTTGAGAAAAAATAGTCATAATAGGACTTATTTAATGAAGCAGATACCTGACTATCCAGCACACTTATTCTTCTCGATAAAGGCTAAGAAACCCCATTAATACATGGGATGGTCACAGAACTCCTGCCAGAGCTAGAAAGCAGAGATGAGATGGAAACTTGGCATGGAATTACTGGCTTGTCCCTATAAAGAGGGGAAGAAGAAGAAGAAAAACTACTGAAGAAAAAGTGTGAGTGAGAGAAATATTTTTTTAATTTAGCTTTCTCATGAAAATTGTGAAATTCCATGTATGTTCTTATAAACTGTACTTTTCACACCTCTTTTGTTAGACACATGGAATGTTAACTGAAAGGGCTTATCTTAAAAATCAGCGGGGTAGCTGGAATGTAATTTTACAAAACCTGGCCATCTTTCAACATGAGTGGGTGGATTTTCAACACAGCAAATGTTTATGTATTAAAAAGTATTTGCCATGGTGACAAAGCTTGGAGAAACATCCCATTAGCCACAGACGGGAAACCGTTGCAGATTGTTCTGATTATCCATGCCCAAAACTTAGTCTGGCTGTGTTTATATGGCATTTCCAGAGAGGGGAAAAAGTTATTCAACATACCTCTCAAAACCTGAGCAAACTGCTTGCACTTACTGTATTCTCTGGCACATGCTTTGACTTTTATTTCAATTGAATTTAAACATGCGTAAAGCTCTGCATGTGCTTAAGTACTTTGTTGAATTGGGTCCTAAGAGCTTGTTCCCATATTCCTTTCATGCCAAGACTCCCTGTGAAGAAAACAGGAGCTTTAGGTACACAAGTAATGTAAAAGAAAGCTTCTGTATATACAGCTGAACAAAACGAGATTTCCTAGAAAGGGAAATTCAGAGGAATATGTAAGGGGTCATAGTAGAGGGCATGTGCTTATTTTACAGACGCAATAAAAATGTTTTATCTGGGATAGTTGTATTATTCACAAGTAACGAGTCATCCTAAATAACTGCCACTAAAGTTTTTATTACATCACATCATGGTTTCTGGATAGGCCACACATTTTTACGGAACAACTATTTTAGAAATGTTTTAGAATTTAACAATGGTATTGTGAATATTTTTTTATATCCCTCTACTTGTAAGGCCAGGCTCCATTAGTAATATGAGACCAACGGTAATTAATAGAACTTTAAAGGCTCTTGCATTATATCACTTTTATCAATAAAAGTATAACGCTCTAATGCCAATACCTTGGGACCTTCCATGGCTAGAAGTGAGTGTAGTATTTCATTGGAAAGCTAGGATTCTCCCCTCCAGTAGTACAAAGTTCTCATTTCTAGACCTGTAGTGTGGGAAGATATCGGGCCTAAAACCTTACACTTGTAAAGATTGAATATTACCTGTCATGGTAGTATCCATGAAAAGACTTTTTTTTTTAATGTGGTGTTCAGCCCTGGATGAAATGGCTTAATGAAAATGAATGAGTGCAGGTGAGATAATCAACATCACTCCGTGTGATTGTGTGATGTATGTACACACACACGCCCCACTGGAGGTGGAGCAAAGCAAAATCTGGTAAGTCCAAACAAGTCTAAAAAACCTGATGTGATGAAGGCAGATGTGAAACTTTGCAGGGTTTGAAATCTAGATCAGAATTTTATGGCCCAGGCTCATCTGTAGTAATCACAGATGAGTAAACATTCAAATGGCTGCATGGGAATTTAGCCATGAATCTGCTAGAGACAGGAGTGGAAAGTGTGTGATATAAGCACCAAACAGATTTAAAAATATACCCCCCATGTATATGGCATATTATATTTGAAGAGGTTCTATATGTAAAGTTTCCATAGGAGCTAAACGATATGTCAAGTGTAAATAGTTGAAAGAGTATGTAATGCATTTTTTTTCACATTTACCCTGAGGCATGACATGGGGAGTTTAAAACTGACCCTCTTTACCCCTATTTTCAGGCACAATGTTTATGGGCAAATGGTGTTTTATGTGCTGGAATAAATGACTATGCTGTAAAACTAAGTATCCTAGAGAACACTGCTTTGAAGTTATACTTGGCTGCGCAAGGTATATGACAGACAGTGTAAGGGAAAGGGATAAAAAAAGCTTACAGGTCACTAAAAGGTTAAAACAAATAGGTCACAGCAAATTAATCCTTATCATCTGACCAGTGTGGAGCAAAATGGAGCCACTGTTCAAACTGAAAAACTACTAAAGTTTAGTGGAAAGATATAAAACAATTAATTCTGTGACTGTCTCTTTGCCTTTTCATCCATCTTATGTGTACTTTTTATTGATTGTGACATGGGTGCCCCTTCCCTATATAAAACAAAAAGAAAAGCCTGATTGTAAAATATTCTACTTAATGATTTACTTCTCCAGCCGTTGATCTTTCACGACAGGTAAGCTTAACAGATCATCTCGGACTTTAGTGGGAGGTTGGTTGGAGTAAGGAGCAGAGGACTGACTCACGTTAGGAAAAACATTCCACCTACTGTTTAAAATGGAACAATTTTACCTCCATGGAACTTGCTCCTTATTTTCAATATCTAATTCTATAGATTAAAACTGTGTTACACCATAGAAATCAAATCTAGTAGAACCCAGTTAACAAATACAGGATTTTTCTAAACAGAAAAACAAGTCAGTGGTCAAAAGTTAAAGTTTCTACACATTCATAACTGCTTCCCATAGTTAAGTATAGGGCCACTAACAGTTAAGTATAGGGCCATCATGTTCTAAGCAAAACTGCACAGTAAATTCACTGTGGAGTTCTGATTAAAAGTCACTGGCATGATACAGGCAATAGTATTTTATAAATCTGCATTAACTTGTCTCTCCACTTTTTATGGTATCAGTATACTGAGCTGGGAACATGCATGCCCTACTGTATGTATAAGTGAGTCTCTATTCTAAAAATCAGCGCAAAGGAGATTTTAGAAAATAAATAGTTAGAAACTCTTTGTATCTTTTATTGGGCTCAGTCCTACTCCCACTAACAGCTCCCCTGTCCTCCAGGCAGGAGTTCTCTCACTGTAATTAGAAGTTCCACTGGCTGGGATGGTGTGGCCTAGTAAGGTCCTCCCTTTACCACCACTCTATCCCCAGATGTGGCTCAGTGTGGGGACAAGGGATGATGGAATCTAACCACCAGTTCCTGGGTACGTGGCCCCAACTGCCTCCCTAGTCCACGTGGGTCAAGCCAGAACAGCACCTCCAGGTAGGACTACTCCCTGAGGGTATGTCTTCACTGCAATAAAAACTGCAGCTAGCCCCTGTCAGCTGACTCAGGCTTGCAGGACCCAGGCTGCAGGAGGTGGGAAGGATCTCAGAGCCCAGGCTCCTGTCTGAGCCTAAACATCTACATTGCAATTTTATAGCACTGCGGCCTGAGCCCAAGCCAGCGAACACAGGCCAGCTGGAAATATTTTACTGAAGTGTAGATATACCCCTGCTGTAATTCAGGGTTTCTCAACAGCAGATAGACCATGTTCTGCTTAACTGCACTTTACACATTGCCCACTGGCAACTCTGTCTCCAGAGAAAGGCTCTACGTGTATGCCAGGTATGCCTGTGCAGAGACTTGCAATCTAGAAAATTTTGGAGATTTTCCAGTTGACTGTAGATGGGCGTTTTCCTCCACCATCTCCCTCAGCCCAAGGTCCTAAGTAAGGCAAAAGGGCATGGGGAAGCAGCAACGTAGGAAACAAAAGGCGTGGAAACAGCCTAGGTTGCTTATTGGGAATAGACCAGCTGGAGACAGAAGGGTAACTAGAATAGCAGATGACTATAGTTTATACACTTAAGCAAAAATTGGAACTAATAATGGTTATATAGATGAGCAGCTGAGGAGACTTTACATCAAAATACAAAAACTATGAAACTAGTAAAAACTCTGCTAGTCACCAGTTGGATCACTTTGCTTATATGCTGTAACCCTTCCCCCTCCCCTCATCCTTCAGATCTCATGTCTTCAAACTTGTTAGTCTTCAGTGCAGGGATAGTGTCTTCCTAGATGTTTGAGCAGTATCCAGTGAAATGAGGCCCTCATCCAAACTGGGGTCTTTTGGTTGCTACTACAACACAAATAAATAACTGAAATCTATACCAATCTCAATCAATAAAAGAGCAGAGCAGGTTAACTAGCAAGATTGGGCCCATTGTTCTCAGAAATAACTTTCCATAAACAAAAAAAGTTTGTCAATTTAAAAAATACAAAATCAAAACAGAATTGTTTCTTATTGTTTGTAGTATTCCAAAAAGATACACTAGGACCTATCTTCTCAAAAACTGAGCTGTGACATTCACTAGCTCCTGTGTGATATTTTGTATCTGCCTAAATAAAGTTAAATATAAAAGGCAATACCAGGCAGTGATATCTAACTTGTAGAGTCACATTTCAGTAGATAAAATCTTAAATATTTATGTGCAAATATAGTTGTGCTAAAGATCTGCTTCCTGCTTTAAACCAGACATTATAAGATAAGTCATAACCTGTTAAGAATCAATCTAGAATGATAAAGTATTGCATTCTATAGGGTTCCTTATGCAAGTGCCACAGAAGAATCATGTGGCTATCTTACAAAGGAGTTAGGCAGTACAAAGTGTACCTCACTCAGGTATAAATGTGTGGTAAGAGTCTGTGTTTGTACAGTGGCATGACTACTTTCTTTATGGTAGCGCACAGAGGCATACAACAATCCACCATGGGCCTAGACAAAGGTCCCTTTTTACTTTATGCAGATTAATCAGAATTTACACAGACTCTTATTTCTTACATGTATTAATCTTATATTTGATTTTGCCTCTTTGTTCCATTTCCAAAACAGGGTCCTCATAGCCGAGGAAATGATTACAGCTCATTCACAAGTATTTCATCTGCTGTTTGCCTTTAGAATGCACGCCTTTCCCAAAAATCAAGTATACATATTTATTTTAAAATAATGCCCCCCCCCAGTGTGTTATTTTGAGATTACACTTTCGTAAGGTAGAATGGAGAGTGTCAGAGCTAAACACATTTAATCTTAGAGGAGGAAATTCCTCACAGCCCTGTACAGACTGACAGGCTCTGACAAGGATCTCAGACCTGGAGGACTTTATGAAAGGATGGTAATTGCAACGTGTGACCTGGAAGGTGTGTGGGAGGGCAGAGAGGTGGATTAAGCCAGAGAAATATTTTAAGAAAGCTTTGTTTTAAATTATGGATTAAAAAGATCAAAATTTCCAGGCAACTATAAACCCAGTTTCAAGTGAACTGAGCCTAATTTTTGGCACTAGGTTTCAAATTTTGCATGATTTTGACCAACACACTGGCAAGTAAATTTGACCCTTGAGTTTGGAGTTCATAGAAACTCTTAAGTCAAAGCAAATCTTGGATGGGTGCAAACTGACATGAATACAAATAAAATCAAACATTTGCTTAGACTCCTGTGAAGCAAAACCATCACGTTTTACATTGTACTAGATACATGTTGCAGTGTAAATGGAAATAACATCAATTACATATGAGGCATGTAAGGTTTGGTATCAAACTACAGGAGAATGGCTATACTAATAAAATATAATGTTTGTAAGAAAGAAAGTAAGTATCTATGCTAATACTTGCATTAGACTCATAGGCCTGGTCGACACTGAGCGAAGCCGGGGGACGGATCGAACTAAGATATGCAACTTCAGCTACGAGAATAGCATAGCTGAAGTTGACATATCTTAGATTGACTTAGAGTCACTTACTTCGCATCCTTGCAGCGTGGGATCGATGGGCGCCACCCCACTGTCGACTTTGCTTCTGCCTGTTGCCGAGCTGGAGTTCAGCAGTCAATGGGAGAGTGATCGGGGATCGATTTATTGCATCTACACTACACACGATAAAATTGATCCCCAATAGATAGATCGCTACCTACTGATCCGGCGGTTAGTGTAGACGTACCCATAGACTTTAAGATCAGAAGAGACCATTGTGATCATCTAGTCTATGTTGTGTATAAGCATGTGTGCATACCCAGAGTGATCTAGATATCTCTAGAAGCATGAGTAGTCTGATCTTACTGTTCCTTGTTAAACCAAGTCAGTTCAACTGGTGCAACTTTGTGCTCAGGCACTCTTATATAGGTTCAAATCTGGTTTATTGCAGTTTAGCTTGCAAACATTAGTTAACATCACATCTTTAGTTATACACAGAAGGTTCCACTGGTTTAGACAAGCCCTGATAAGTGTTATGCCTTGTCCTAAACACTCTTCTTTGAGTGCTTCACTAAACATTAATGCTATGGTTAGCATCGGGTAGGGCAGATAAAGGGTTGCTATTTTAAAAAGGTAGGCCAAGGGCAGCTTCAGTTATTTGTATTCAGTCCACCCACACAGAACACAGTTCCTACCCCAAGAAGCTTACAAATATAAGATAAGATGACAATCCATACTTTCCTTATTGCCAGATTTTTTAAAGAACAACATCTCCCTTTTCATTACTGGTATTATGGTTAGTGCCATGGGGTCTCAAGTGAGATCAGGACACTGAGCACAAACAAAGCAAGAGAAAGTCCTACTCCAGGCAGAGTGCTTTCAATCTGAACAGAAGAGACAAAAATGGAAGAAAGGATGCATTATTTCCATTTTAGAGATGATGGGGAACTGAGTTACAAGATTCAGTCATTTGCCCAAGGTCACACAGTGAGTCTGTAACAGAGACAAGAAATAGGCTCAGATTTTGAATCATAGTGCAATGCTTTCACCACAAAGTCATCTTCTCTCTTTACAAGTTGTTGTGTCTTTTTAATTATGGAGTGAAGACTAGGACAGTAGCAGATGAAGAAGAAAGGAAGCAGGGACTGCAGAGAGCAGTAGCACAAATGTGTAGTTTACCCAGTGAAAATGGTGAAGTTGGGTAGAATGCTTTTCCAACGATAGGTGCTCAATGAAAATTATAAAACATTGCAGATTTTCTTGAAATTTCTAAGTTAAATTTATTTGTATTACTTCATCTATTTTGCACCCACTCATCTTGTAAAGAATAAGTCATATGTGTTCAGAGTGCTGCATATGGGAAATTGAATGCATACAATTTCTATAATTTTATTTTCAGAGGGGAAACAACAAAAAAGTCTGGATTTTTTTATAATAGTACTTCCACTTTAAAAGATATATTAAACAGTCATTTATGGAATGATATCTGAATTCAACAAGCTAGTACTTCAGTACACAACATTCAATACTTTTTTACATACAAATGAAATTAGAATGAAAGTTCACCAAGGTATGGTGTTGAGTTACACTTTAATGAATTCCTGAGCTTTGTGCCTGATTGTATAGGTCTGCAACTGAACCATGCAAATATTTAATCAGCCCCTGAAAACTGTCAGGGAGAAATATTTACAGGCAGTGTTCCTATTTTATTGCTTGCATTGATTTAATAACATTCAAGAAACATTCAGGAATTCAATAATGTAGCGTCCTTCAACTTGGTGCACTTCTGAATTCTCACTACATCAACAAAATCTTTCTGCAAATGAGAAAAGCAGCATTTAGTAAAACCTTAAAAACTAAAATTATGTAAGCATTCTAATTAAATAAAGCACCTGATACTTCAAATTTATGTTCAGATGAAGTACAATTAAAATCACTGGGAATTTAGTTTTGCCTAAATAAATGCCCCAGATGTGACCATTTTGATCTTTTAATGTTCCAAATTTATATAAACTGACTATAAAATACAATATATATGTTGAGAGATTTGGAAGAGCAAACTGGACTCTAGTTATCTGAACAATTTTCAATGTGAACAGCTGAAATTCAGAATGTCCTCATCAGTCTCCCAAACTAGATGGAGATGCATTAAATTATGCATGGTATGCACAAGAGCAGAGTGATTTTAACCTAAGTGATGTTGTTCATTGTGCAGCTGAGATTAAAATCTGGGCCTACACTGATCCAAATTTTAACAAATCTGAGATTTAGGGATCCAATATATAGTTTAAATCTGTGCCAGACTAGGGATTGGAGAGGGAAGTACATGTTTTAACTACATTTAAAGAGGTCTCTGAAGTGTAATGCAACCAATGTTAATTTATTAATGTTTAATCAGAAGATTTTTAAAAAGACTCAGAAAAGGGAAAGGTCTGTGAAGGATAGGCGAGATTTGATTTTTGGAGGTAAAACAAATAGGCAAGGCCAGAAACCACTGGGGACAGTCAAGACACAAGAAATAGAAGGCTGGAGGGATTGATAACTCAAAGGATAAACCTCAATAAGCCTCTAATTGCTTCCAGAAGAATGCTTCACAGTATTTTCTTGAGAGTAACCATAGCCTTGTTAAAAAGTAATCATACCAATTATTCTTTCTTGTACCTCAGAGAAGAAACGTCATTAACTAAAATTAAGGTTACTACAGAATCTAACAAACATTAGTAAAACATACCAACAATATTACAGATTAAATAAATACCCTAAAATTAAAAGTTTACAGAAGAGTAAATTAAGGGAATGTATATTAATTAATAGAGGCTCTGTCAATATAAAAGATAATCAATTTCAAAAAAATTCTAAATGCATGTACAAAGAATATACCTGATCCTGATTCCCCCCCCCCGTCAATTTGAGTTGTACAACCATATTTTTTCTATTTTAAAAAATATTTCTCTCTTGTTTGGGGTGTTCTTTTACACAGCCACGGGAAGATAGCAGTACATACACAAAATGCTGTCCAAGTCTCAAAGGAAACTGAAAAGAAAATGATTTGTTTCTCCAATCTCTTACAAATAACACCTCTGATGATATGTACTGTAACCATAGCAGGTAAGGCACCTCATTCATAAGGGTGATTTTCAAGTTGACAGTATTCCTTCAAGAATCAAAGAGCATTTTACGATTCACACATTCTCCAACACTCTGTTCCCCTGAAATCCACGGTGGCTCCTAACACTCAGGGGAGTGCAGAGGCTATTCTGCAGATACCCTGCCTACCCTATAACTCCTCTTATAGCATGTCAACCAGCAGTACTTGCTGGGTGTGCAGTGAGAAGCCTGCTGCACACTAAAGTTCTGGGAAGTCCTGAAAGGAATGTACCTCAGAGAGATGTGTAGGAGGCACAATGGCTCCTTGTGCTTATCTTTGGGATGGTTCACCCATGCACCACACCGTATTTCAGTGAACCTCTTCCAAGGTATACCAGCTGAGGATCAGGCACTGTATGTTTAACATAAGCTAGTGTTTGATCCCAGCCCTGCAAATACTTAAATGCTTAACTTTAAAAGAAGTTTTTTATATAAAGAAAGAAAGAAAGGGCGTTAAGAACATCAGTTAGGCTCCTGCAGACCTCATCAGATCTGCATAGAGTTTTGAAAGCACTGACTGCAGTACACAGAATTATTTTATTGGAAGGTCCCATTTCTCTACTGGCTATCAACCTCCTCTTCCCAGACAAAGTAATGCAGGGTTTCTTTCTGCACTCCCACTCCAAATGGGATGTTTGGCATTTGGAAGCTCTTTAGCTATAGTACTTGGTATGAGGAGCAAATCCAACATCTTTAATATTAGAGTAGCTGGAGGAGTCCCTGGCAGTTGAGGGATGGGCACCATTCATTTTATGAATTCAAACAATAATTCTTCTAGGCAGAAGAGTCTGTGCTGTAGAATTTTCATCATACAGAATGATGTAGCCAGAACGAAATATAATTAGGAGGGTTAATACAGAACAGCTAGCCAAAGACTCAAAAAGCAATAGCAAATTTTTTTTAAGTACATCAGAATCAGGAAGCCAGTTAAACAACCAGTGGGGCCACTGGATGATCAAGATGCTAAAGGAGCACTCATGGACGATGAGGCCATTGCCGAGAAATTAAATGAATTCTTTGCATCAGTCTACATGGCTGAGGAGATTCCCAAAACCGAGCCATTATTTTTAGGTGACAAATCTGAGGAACTGTCCCAGGTTGAGGTGTCAATAGGGGACGTTTTGGAGCAAACTGATAAACTAAACAGTAATAAGTCACCAGGACCAGATGGTATTGACCCAAGGGTTCTGAAGGAACTCAAATGTGAAATTGCAGAACTACTAATTGTAGTCTGTAACCTATCATTTAAATCAGCTTCTATACCAAATGACTGGAGAATAGCAGAGGTGATCCCAGCAATTACAGGCCTGACTTCATTACTGGGCAAACACATAGATGAACAGAATTTGTTGGAGAAGAATCAATATGGTTTTTATAAAGGGAAATTGTGTCTCACCAATCTGCTAGAATTCTTTAAGGGGGTCAACAAGCAGGTGGACAAGGGTGATACAGTAGATATAGTGTACTTAGATTTTCAGAAAGCTTTTGACAAGGTCCCTCACCAAAGGCTCTTAAGTAAAGTAAGCTATCATGGGATAAGAGGGAAGGTCCTCTAATGGATTGGTAACTGTTTAAAAGATAGGAATAAATGGTCAGTTTTCATAATGGAGAGAGGTAAATAGGTGTGTCCCCCTGGACTCTGTACTGGGACCTGTCCTATTCAACATATTCATAAATGATCTGGAAAAAGGGGTAAACAGTGAGGTGGCAAAATTTGCAGATGATACAAAACTACTCAAGATAGTTACATCCCAGGCAGACTGTGAAGAGCTACAAAAGGATCTCTCAAAACTGGGTGACTGGGCAATAAAATGGCAGATGAAATTCAGTGTTGATAAATGCAAAGTGATGCACATTGGAAAACGTAATCCCAACTATACATATCAATTGATGGGGTCTAAATTAGCTGTTACCGCTCAAGAAAGATCTTGGAGTCATTGTGGATAGTTCTCTGAAAACATCCACTCAATGTGCAGCAGCAGTCAAAAAAGCGAACAAAATGTTGGGAATCATTAAGAGAGGGATAGATAATAAAAAAGAAAATATCACATTGCCTCTATATAAATCCATGGTATGCCCAGATCTTGAATACTGCATGCAGATGTGGTCACCCCATCTCAAAAAAGATATATTGGAATTGGAAAATTTCAGAAAAGGGCAACAAAAATGATTAGGAATATGGAACAGCTGCCGTATGAGGAGAGATTAATAAGACTGGGACTTTTCAGGTTGGAAAAAAGAGATAGTTGAGAGGGGATATGATTGAAGTCTATAAAGTCATGACTGGTGTGGAGAAAATAAATAAGGAAGTGTTATTTACTCCTTCTCATAACATGAGAACTAGGGGTCACCAAATTAAATTAATAGGCAGCAGGTTTAAAACAAACAAAAGGAAGTATTTCTTTGCACAATGCACAGTCAACCCGTGGAACTTCTTACCAGAGGATGTTGTGAAGGCTAAGACCATAACAGCGTTCAATAAAGAACTAGACAAATTCATGGAGGATAGGTCCATCAATGGCTATTAGCCAGGATGGGCAGGGATGGTGTCCCTAGCCTCTGTTTGCCAGAAGCTGGGAATGAGCAACAGGGAATGGATCACTCGATGATTACGTGTTCTGTTCATTCCCTCTGGGGTACGTGGCATTGGCAACTGCCAGAAGACAGGATACGGGGCTAGATGGACCTTTAGTCTGACCCAGTATGGCCATTCTTATGTTCTAACTAAACTGTATGTGCTGAATTAAGTTCAGGCCCTAAAGACTTATCCACTTAGCACTGTTTGCAGTGAAAATATGTCATCTTATAAACTGTGCCAATAACACTGTGAGCTGAATTTTTCCTGGGCCTCCCTTTCTCCCAGATGACACAGGCATTCCCATTCAAAGGTGAGTGTGAGGACCCAAATCTATTCTCTCTCTCTTCTAGATGCACTAATATATATGGTGCTTCAGCTCTGAGTGTGTACAGACATTGATCTCAGAGGCACTACATGGGCAGGTTCTACTTAGTTTCTAAATTCTGTAATTATTCTTGAGGATCTAGGATGAATAGCATACATTAAGTCAGTTGGGAGGGACTGGGAACTCCCAACTTAGTTTTGACCTAGGACAGATGATTAACTATGTGGCCTGAGGGTAGACCAGCATTATAGAAATGGTTTGCTGATACATTGTCAAGGGAAAAGATGCTTTCAGGACACCAGTTCAGAAGCTTTAGTTTCCTGAATTGATAAATACATAGGTATCTGTGCAAGCTCAAGATCCACATCTCTAACCTGCTGGCTTCTCTGACATTGCTCATTCAGCAGCTGCAGCTTGCTGTGCTGATTTCAAGGTAGAGGTTTCTGTGGGGTCATTGGTTCAACAAGTCTAAGTTACTTTGGTGACATCAGGGCACAAGCCTCTGAGTTTACTGGTTCGGCACCTGTAACTTACTGGGCTGCTGTGAAAACAGAGGTCTCCAAAGTTAATGGCTCGGCACTAACTTGTTAAGCTGAGTGGTTCAAAATAGGCATCAAGAGATCCTTGTCATGAATCCCTGGAATGCTGGGAGTCAATTCTCAGGCAGTTAAATGCAGTAGAAGTTTCTGTTGTGAGTGACTCTTCACTTGCCATTTAAGTTTTGCTTGTCTTCCTTGAAATCAAATTGCATTTGAATAGTTTTAATATATGTTAATTTCTCTCTTTGGGCCAAGTCCAGTGCCCCCCTGAAGCGAAGGGAAAGATTCCCATTCATTTCAAGAATGGGCATTGTTTCAGGCTTTGTGCATGCTGTATGTTTTCAGAGGAAAATGCACTTAAACTTTTTGAACCTCGAGAACATCAAATGATTATTTTAACCAAGAATAAGTTCAGAGATGGGTAACACAAGAGAGAGTGGGAAATAGCATGCCCCATTAAGCAGTCTTTAGGAGGCCCCCATTTATTTCCTTTAACTATTCTTTATCCTAAACTGAGTTTTTAATCCATTCAGGTTATGTCTACCCAGCAGCTGGGTTTGTACTTCCCAGCTTAGGTAGACAGACATTCTAGCTAGCATGCTAAAAATAGAAGAGGTAACACAGGTAACGGCTGAGGCTAGCCACCTGAGTATGAACCGGGGTCCAGGTGGGTTTGTACTCTGGTGACTAACCTGTGCTGCTGCCTGTGCTACCACTAGCCATGCTGCTATTTTTAGTATGTTAGCTCGAGCAGAATGAGCACAAGACAGGCTACCCAAGCTGGGAAGCATGATCCCAGTTGCAGCATAGATGTAGCCATAGGTTAACAGACTCAGTTCTTTGGCTAGCTACTCTTTTTGGCTTTTCTCAGATGTAAACAGAACTGGTCTGTTTATTACTAATTGCAAACACATGTCTTTTCTTCATACAATATCCTTCAGTATGCAGCAGCAAGACCCTTGCCAAAACTTTCTGGCATTTTAGTTACACTTAGAATCCAAATCCACATTTTTCTGTGAGAAAAGATGTAACGAAGATTGTAAACAGGATAATTATAAAGCAATACAATTTTAAATACTAGTTTTATTTGTCAGTTGTTTTGTTTTGAATGTATAACTGTTTACCTTCTCCACTTGAGTCATGGAGATAACACATAATTGAAGCACAAATGTGATTCCACTAAAAAACACCTATAAACAATTCTATTGGAGATTTTACAAGCATAAAGGGGAGGAATGAGAGAGAATAGGCAGGGAAGAATAGAGAATGTCAAGTTACCCATAATCACTGTAATACTTTAAAATGCTGACACGAGTGTCAATTCTGTGTGGCCTGGCCTCCTTTATCTTGCTCTTTGGGACATCCCTGAAAGAGAACCAACCAACCAGAAAAGCCTCAAAAAGATGCTAGTATAGTTGTCTGTGTTTTCCAGAGAGGCCAAAATCACATCTTGAGCAGACAATTTGCAGTTCTTTTGGAATTTTTCAGATTATATATAGAGCTAAAAGTGATCAAGACACATTCTCATATCCAACTGAGGGGCAGGAATAGGGAAAATAGTGAAGTAGCAGAAAGAGAAGGATCCCCTGATCACCACTTCATCCTCATGAGGAGGGGCAAAAAAAGAATAAACCACAATTGACTTGTGTGGGCACTGCTACTGGCTGGAAACAAACCACTTAATAGAATTGGTTGCCTTAAAACAAAACAGCAACAAAACGCTTTCATTCAATTTCATTCAAAACTTGGAATACAACAAAAATGGAGTTGGTTGTTCATCCTCTAGTTATAGTGGCAAAATAAAAAAAGCAAAAAGTGGGTTAGCAATTCCAGGAAAAGGAAAACCTCTTAAAATGAACAAAAAAATTAAAATTAAAATTTTTGAAACAAAAAATTCTCAATTTTTCAGAGTTCTCCCTCCCCCTCGCAAAACCCCCCAACATGTCAATATTATTGTTGTTCTAGTAAATTCAATGCACTATGTACAACTTAACAGGCTCTCATTGTACTACTATTGAGCTGGCATTTGTTGTAGGAACATTCACAGGCCTATCTCTTATGCAGAGCAGATTCATTGTTCTTCCAGGTACATAAAACTTTAAAACCAAGAAGTGTATCTGGTAGGGGACTATATATTACCACTAAGCTATGCAAACGTTGCCCATAAACTGCATGAAGACGACTTTTCAGGTAAGCATTACCGGACGATAAAGCTTACTACTATGTGATTTTAACCTGGTGTGCATGTGTGTGTGTAGTTTGTTTGTTTTTAAATATATCAACATTCATTCATTTTATCTTCCTACTACTTATAGATGCTGGAATGAGTGAGCTCACCTCTCCTTAAGTCCTCTGGTCTAGGCAAGATAAACATAGTGAGCCACATGCCCGACAAAGTTTTTTTAAATCAATTATCCACTTTTACCCTGAAACAGCAGCGGGTCTAGTCTATTGGAGGCCTAAGCAGGAATATTGGGGTGGGAGGGACGCCCCCCAACAAAACATACTAAAAAAAGCAAATAGGACGGCCCCTTGAGCACCTTGGGGCCCTGAGCAATTGCTTAGTTTGCTTATGCCTAGCGCTGGCTCTTCCCTGAAATAAGGCCATAGATTTCTAAATACTGTAGAGAAATGTGGTTTTACATGGAAAAGCATGTAGATTCTGATGCCACCAACCTCTCCCACACAGTGGACATGTTATAAATGTAGCAAGGACATTTCTCAAATGTTATTGAAACTATTTTGTTCTTAGACTTTTGCCCACATACCCCAAGAGAGGCAGATATGGGAGAGAGTACTTGGCTCTGTAGCTATAGTTACTGGCCACAGACAGGCATGAGAGTAGAATTTTAAAAGATGGATATAGTACATAGCAACTTTGTCCTGATTCTGTCTGCCTAGATAAACTCTTTGTCGCTTCTCCAAGAATATCAGAGTCCCCCTGTCACAGATAATTGGCAGGCAATAGGAGAGGAAAGAATCAAATGAGAACATAAAGCTGAACGTGAAAGCACGTATTAAAAGACGAAGTAAGTGGAAGAATGGTGAAAATATCTGGTTCTTATAGCATGGATAAAATACAACAGCTCTTACTACATTTTTAAAAGAAAAACAGAAGCAGCTCTTTAAAAACCACAAACCAATAGAAAAACATTAAAATTGGCTTTCACATAGTCTCTTAGCTGAGGTACTGTAAAAAAGTACTTTGCACTTACAGTACTGTAGCTATCCTCCAAGAACCTCAAAGCACTTACAAGCCATTAAGCAAGCCTCATCACATCTTTAGGAGGTACCTGTAAGTATTGAACTAATTTTGCAGATAGCTCAACTCAGGCACCAAGAGACTAGCTTGGTCAAGGAGACACAGCTGAAGAACAGGAAACAAAACCCAGGAGGTTCTGACTTCCAGTCCCCTGACCTGTCTCAAAACACTCCACCATGTCATGCATTGGAGAAAATAGAATGTAATGGGAAATAAATATTTGGAACATTCAAAAGTATATGCATGGGTTCCTGGGGAAGAGACTGACCATAACATCTAACACAATTCCTCCAAAGGTTCAAAGCCATAACCGGTACTTGTGGAATGTTCTGCCAATACAAGGGATGTTTTGTAGTGGTTAGTTTGTAGAGGTAGTATAGAACTCATTAAAGACTGTCAGCGAGTCCATTATAAATCCCAATTTCATGTGATTATAACTCTCCAGAATGAGCCTTGGTACACAGTCTCAGCTGGAGAGTGAATTGTTTTTCTTCCAGATATGAGTGTGGTATAGTGCATGAACATCTCTTCAGTAGGGTAGCATTCGATGACTTTACATATTTTTCTTAACACAGTTGCCACCACTGTTTGGAACAGGCACACTTTAGCTGTAAAACAACAGAATTAATTTATACAGAACTTGTTATAAAATATGGGCTAAGAACATTGTACACAAGTTTGAAATGAAAATGAAAACAACTTGAAGATATGCCAAATAATTGTTAAATGTAAATTTTTACATATTATTCTTCAGTGAAGCAAAATGTATTTCAGAGCTTAGTATGTTGTCAGTTTCTAATCACTGATAGTAACTAAAGGCATTTCCAATATTAAAGTTAGAATCAACTCCATTCATTAGCTGTACGTACAGTTACTTAATACTTACAAATATTTGTACATCTCATTCTAGAACATTTAAATTGGTCTGTTTTTCAGGTGTGGACTGATTTTTTTGGGTGTGAATGCTTCAGGGAGCATCAAGTGTCTTTGCAAGAATGAGACTTTTCTTGTTGTACTTGATTCCTTCCTTTGCTTAACTGTCTTAAATGCAATATTGGCAACTATTCTTAAACCCCAATCCTTGAAAAACTTATCCACATGCTCAGCTTTATGCACTCAGAGTGGAACCATTGACTAGTGGTTTGTAGCCCAGCCTTTTGGGGCAGGGCCTTTCTTAACACCTGTGTAAACACACACACAGGGCAATACTCAAATAATAAATCTAATTATGTAGAGCACAAGAGTCTCCATGCCGCTTAAATCCCATGGTAAAACTATGTGTTTGGGGTGGAGAGAATACAGAAAAAGATCATCTAAATCAGGGGTGCCCTTGATCTGCAGCTAAACAGAGCCAGTGGAGAAAATCTTTCCAGTGGAGAAACTAAGGCACAGGCATCCTCTTCTAGGTTTGAGTGGCTGGTTTCAGCTTACAGCCTTCCTGTAGGTCAAAATAGAAGTACTGTCCCCCACCTGGCTCCCTACATAAAGACATTAGTCAGGGTTTCTGTGGGAAAAAAGCAATTTAACCCTTTGTGGATTCCATTGTTCAGCTCAGTGCAGTCTGATAGAGGAAGAATTATATTCTGAGAACAAGCAGCATTATAATAAAGGAAAAAAACAACAAACCTAGACATAGCAGCAATTCCAGCATCACTATAATTTTGTGCAGACTAAAAACAGCTTTGATATTCTCCTGTAAGAGATGGCAACAAATGCTAACACAATTGCTGTTTTATCTTGTCCAATTAAATGGTACAACAGCAGCCACAAGGGGAAAAACCAGCTACTTGAATCTACCACAACGGATGTTTTTCACATTCCATCAATCATGTGCTATGCTGCTCCTTTACTTTTTCTTGCAATTGCCCTTCCTGAAAGTTGGATGCATTAGAGGCTTTAGCATTTGACCCACTTTGCAAGAGAGTCTCATTATTCTACCTCTTGAACCATAGGTATTCTAGTGTTTGGAAGCTGCTTGCATGTGGTCTGCAAGTTCTTTATGCTACCCGCGCCTACTTCTGATTTTTAATTTCTGAGTTTACAAGTGAAGTAAGAGTTTAAGGAGACAGAGGAAGTGCAATAAAAAGGCTTGAGATTCTAATAAAACTGAAATACTTAATCACTTCAGCAATTTTACAGCATTCTTAAATTCTTCAGATTTTTTTTGCCTTTACTATGTAAATACTAAGTAGACAAAAAAACATGGGTCCATGTCTTATCTCTGGTCCCTTTTTAAAAGGCTTTCCAGGGCTAACATTTCATTTTATTCTCCCAATCTAGTTTGAGATGTCTTTCACTGACATGGCAAATAGAACATGTTAAAAAACTAAGATCGATGTTATGTTTTAGTGAATTGTGTAAGATTAGATTCTTTTGGTCTTTTTAGGTGTGATCTGTGAATGAAATCACTGTATAATAGCTAGTTAGAAGTAGGGTTGGCAACAGTCCCTTATTACAAGGGATGTCCCTTATTGTTTCATCTCTGTACAATAAGACTGGAAGTGACTGATTGCTGCAAAAAGCAGCAAGAAATATCCCTGGCAAATGTAGGTGAGTACTACTTATTATTAATTATTATTATATAATATATAATTATAATAATAATAATGATAATAATAAATAATATCAGGAGGAGGGGTGGAGGTGCTAAGGAAACAGTCCTTTACTTTACAATGCTGGCAACCCAAGTTAGAAGGAAAAGTTTACATATAAATTCATTTAGGAATTAGCTTCTATTTGAAAACACTCACCATGCAGTTCTTGAAAATAAGTCTCCCACCTTGGGTGGAGTTAGTGATTTGCTTCCTTATTTCATGAAAATAGTGTAAGGGGAGAAATGATGGATGTGCAAGTGAATTGCAAGGGACAGAAGGTAGTAATTATACTGTCCTTTTTATTGAACCCCTTCCGTTCCTAAGCAAAATGTCACCACTTAAAGAATTACCTTAGTATGAGACAAATCCACAATACCATGCAGCCAATGGGGAGCAGGGTGAAAGTAGGTTGTGGAATAGATGTGCCTGGGTCTCCATATCCCCAGTGAGCTGGGCTCAGCATCATCTCCATGTAGGTCGGCAGAAGGCAGAATGTGAAGAAGGGGCCTGCGCCTAGCCATCAAATCAGAAATTACATGGATCTAGAAGGTGAAACTTTTAGCACCAAGGATACAATAGTGATGCTGTGGAGGGGCAAATGGACTGTCTCGTGCCCTGCCCATGATTTGGGGGATAGGTGTGGGTCCCATACCCTAAGCTCTCATGTAGTTCCTCCACAAAAACCTCATACCTGGACCTTGAGCTGTGTGTGAATTTCACTGATAATATTAAACCAATTGTTGCATTAAACCAGTATTTGGGACAAAGCAGCCAACGCATTTTAGGATCCATGGCTTCAGGACTTCTTATGCACGTAGTTCCACCTTCCACTAACCGGTGCTAGCAGCATAACTGTCACAAATTCTGCTTTTCAGAGAAACATGCTGCACAATATTTTAGGGCAACATGCCTACAGATATGGGGAACTTTGAGTACAAGATGAAATAATGAACTGCGGGACTCTGATTGATACAAACAAAGCAATTTGTCCCAGATCCAGAACATTAAGGACCAGACTGGGACTCACCCTTATGCAACTATGCAGGGGACTAGGACCCCCAGCTATCCCACTAGATGACCACAGGCTGTTGCTGGGGGCAGGTACTGTATGCCTGGTACTCTCTTCCAACCAGGTGGGCTGGAAGAGAACAGAGAGGAGTGTGTAGTGGGCAGTTCCTTAATTTCACCACCCCAGTTCTTTGGACAGCTGAGCTGGCACATGAAGAGAAATAAGCTACATCTCTCTTAGAGCTGCAGTAAATTATTACTGGCCCTGGGGCAAGAGGGGAACAGGGGAGAAACTGTGATGAACAGCTCCTTGGGCAGCACAACCCTGTCTGCCCCATAAGCAGGGCTGTGCTTAAGGGCTCTATCTAGTCCTGAGAACTTTCTTTTCTTTTATAAAAAAATAAAAATAAATTAAAGTTTCTGTCCCAATATTTAAAAACAGAAGAAGAAACCAAGGTATAAAATAAAATAGTAACCATCAGGAAATTGAGAAACATGAGACAATACAATGTACACAGCTTTGCTCTTTGAACATCTTAAAATGCCTGATCTTGATATATTTTAAATGAAATTTGAAAGGAACTGTTTGCTCTTGTGATATTTTCTATTGTTCAATAAAAAATGAACACACTGAACACTCTGTTTAAGATCTGGAGAAAACAGATAAATTACAAGAAATTGCTAAGTATAATATCTGAAATTTACCCACCCCTAGATGAAGTGTATGCCAATTGCAGTTGCTCCAGACAATTGCTTTCTGGCAGGGGGAATCCTCACCTGTCCCTTTTGGGCAGATTCCAGGTACTTTGTGCCACTAAGCAACTGGTGCCAGGATGAGGATATAGGCAAAGGTGTCAATCTGAGTTTTAGTCTAGTGTGTAGCTGACATCAAGGTCCACTGGACATTTGCATATGAGCTTTTAATTGGGCACAGTGCCAGCCTACAATATGGGCATAAGCCCATTTGTTAAAAGAAACAATATATAGCAAAATTGCTCTGTTTTGACTCCTTGAGGTATATTTTTCTCCTGTTGACAATAGTGCAACCCCACTGAAGACAATGGACTGAACAACTGAATCCCGTGAGCGTATACCCATGTAAAAGAGAGAGAAATTAGCCTCCTGTTTTGAAATTTCTTCAGCTTACTCCTATGAGTGGTTCTATATCACTTTCATGAATAGGAGGTGGGATTTGAAAAAGAGAAGAAAGGGAGAACAGAAGTGGGAAGGAAAGGTTTGAGGCAAATTTGGCCAAGAGGGAGCATGAGAAGGACTGGGAGCCAAGGCTCCAGAGAGAGAGATGTAGCGAGAAAGAAAGAAACAGGAAAGGAATAGATTTACAAGAGAGATGTGGTACCGGTCCAATATGGAAGGTCTGGGTCAAACCCAAGAGACAGAGATACAGTGGTTCAATAAAATCACTGGATATATGGAAATGGAAAATTCAAGGAGTAAAATGGGTTTCAGTGGGAAACAGAATTAGATAGCCATTTCTACAGAAAATAAATTGTTGAGGAGTTTCGGTAAAGATTAGAAGACAGATCCAATTTAGTATGACTACAGTGTGGGAAATTAGTTTTGTTCTGTGGTAAAGACTTAATACTTTCTTTCAAACCAATGTAACAGAAACAACAGAACTCAGTATGTGGATAGAGGACAGAAGAATGTGCATCTTAAGGAGCTTATCTGGTAGAGGACAGGTGGGCATTTGCTCCCAGGGAATACATGCTTGAGGTTGAGTCAGATCAGGGTGATGAAAGAAGCCCAATAAGTCACATTAGCACAATCAACCAAACATGCAGAGGCATCTATGAAAAACATATGACCTAGAATGATAATACAGAAAGCTTCTAAATTCTATCACAACTTTTATCAGAAACTAGGAGACTAACATTGATAAGGTTGATGGGACTTCTGTGATTTTACACTGAGTAACCAAGAGGAGAATCAGGCCCCTACTGGTAGGGAACAATGTATTATCTAATCTATTATCTTCTGTAGTACCTTACTCCACAAATAGACCCATTGATTCCCATGGAAAATCCCATGGAATAAACCTGACGTTTGCCACCATCACACTGATTGCTCTTCTTGTATATTATATCCCTTTCCCCTACACTTTATCTATTTAGACTGTAAGCTCATTGGGGTAGGGACTGCTCACTATGTTTGTACAGTGCCTAGTACAATGGGGCCCCGATCTTGGTTGGTCCTTAGGCACTACTGTAATAAATATGATAATAAATATTGCCACAAGCATGGTCAGACTCCAAGGTACTTGTATGTTGTATCCTCTTCTCTTAGCCTGTTGTTCTGTTTATTTAGTTAGAATCTTTTCCCAAGTAGATTTTCTGCTGGCTTCTACAAAATCATTTCTGCTGTTTTGGCTTACTACATTACTAAACATGCTCGGAAACTTTGCACTCTAGATGCGACACTAACAATAGCCTGCTAGCCAAGACCAAAAAATTCTGGGTCTTCATGGTTTAATAGAGATCTCTTCCTCATCTGTATAGAAATAAAGGACATAACACTGTTCTAAAGCCTGGAAGACCAAAATATCATGGAGAAACTTATATTCAACCAGAGTGGACTAGCTCTATGACATTCTCTCTCCAACATTAGGCACTTCATCAATCTTATTTAGTTCTCTAGAGCGAGGGTTTCCCCTCACACTTTGTCCCATGACAGATACAGAAAGAGCTTTTGCTGGTTAGCTAGAAATGCTAAACTCCTAAATCAAAGGCCATCAGCTTTGGGAAGGGGTTACAGAAAAGGATTTTCATAAAATGTTTACTTAGTCCCAGGACTAAGGAGTCTCATTTCTGGTTGGTTCTCCCTGGGTGGGAGAAATTGGCCTGTATTTTCCCTTCTGATTCCATTGACTGTTCAGCCACTATGACATTTTTACTACATATATAACACACACACAAATTATAGACTTTGATAATTACCTACAGACTAATGACAGCTATCTATGCTACTGGCCCTATAGTCTTGCTAAATGTATATTACACCTCTACCCCAATATAACACAACCCAATATAACACGAATTCGGATATAAAGCGGTAAAGCAGCGCTCCGGGGGGACGGGGCTGCGCACTCCAGCAGATCAAAGCACGTTCAATAAAAAGCGGTTTCGCCTATAATGCGATAAGATTTTTTGGCTCCCGAGGACAGCGTTATATCAGGGTAGAGGAGTATTGCTAAATCTGTAATCAGACTAAGTTTAGTTTTCATAACTTGACATTAGAGTTGCTCAAAAAAACCAGAAAAATTAGTTTGTGAAAGTTTTCAAACGTTCAAAGTTGTTTCTATTTTGAAGCCTTCAGAATGGACCTCATTTATTTCTCCATGATATATTTCATAATTTGTATTGCTTTCCTTTTAAAAAAAATCAAAATAGTTAGCCATTTTTCATTTACCCAAAACCAGGATTTTTGGTAAATGATCAGTGTCAATGATTTCAAAAGCTATTTTTACAAAAAAATAAAAACTTTGCAAGAAAATTGAAAGTTTAAATGACATTTTTTCAATAAAAGTTTGTTTTCTGAAAAAGGTCATTTTTTATTCCAAAAAGTTTTTGCTCAAAATTTCAACCATCTATAATATTAATCTTTTGTACTGAGGACCTGACGGTGCAGCCCTTACGCTGGTGAACACTTACACAAGTAACCCCACTGAAGTCACTGTACTACTGTATCGGTAACGATCACAGTGAGTACGGGTTGCACAGTTTGGCTCTTAATGCGTTAATGTAAAATCAATAATTAAATAGGCTTTCAAAAGTAAACATTTAAAATCACAAAATTTTACATTTTAAAGACTGCAGATCATTGTAAAAAATGTACCATAATCAAAAACCATTTCAAAAACATCTTGAAATATGAAGGAAGGAATACTACTTCCAATCAACAGAATTGTACACAATTGTACTAAAGAAAAGCAGCTCGTCAAGTTAGTAGCACATAGAAGGTAACATCTAGTTTCCTATGCCTCTAGAGTCACTCTTGTAAAGGAACAAAATAGTACAAAATCTGAATTTTAAGACTTACTTTCTCAATAAAGTCCAAGATTTCAACCAGAGGAGATTAGGGGTTTGTGGGGCCCTGAGCCATAGCAAGCAGGAGCCCCTTCTCACCCCTTCTGCCTGCAGTCCCGTCCCCGTGCCCTCCCCACCCCCGGCACTCCTGCTGGAGAAATGTAGCTGGGGCAAGGCGGCTTGCCCTGCCCTGCCCTGCCCCACCCCATCCTGCCCACCGTTCCTGCCAGGGAGTGGGCTTGGGGTGTGGAGGCTTGCCCTGCACTGCCTACCCAGAACTCCTGCCAGGGAGTGGGGTCAGGACATGGGGACTTCCCCCAGTTCCCAGCAGGTGCACCAAGTGGGCAGAACAGAGCGGGTCGAGTCACGGGGGCATCCATTTTTCTGGGGTCCTCTAATTGGCTGGGGCCCCTGTGCATGGGCCTTCTTGGCCGAGTGGCTAATGTGCCACTGATTTCAACAATGTTGTTTACCGGAATTTCAGCTGCAGTAAGCATGAACACTATTATTCAAGTTGAAGTAAACCCAATAGATATCCTATTTAATTAACATTAACAGTTAAGCAGTACCAAGAACAGCTTCATAGTGACATCATAGCTATATCAAGGTGTCTCAGGGAATAGACGTGACAAATGAATTGCCAATTTTACTTGATACCTACAGTTTAAAAATTACTGTCAAAAGCAACACCATATTCTAGCAACATGTCACTCAAATTCAATCTCTTTCCTCCATGTAAAGAGAGAAGATTGTGTCTTGAAAATCAAGTAAATAAAAAGCAAGACAGACAAGTTGGTCTAAACTTCCTGCCCAGAAACCTGAAATGAAAGTGCCCCAATATAGCTTAAATAAATTTCAAGAGAACAATGAATCAGGCTTCACACCAGGACATGGCATGGAGGCTTATCTCAGTACCACTGAATGACTTCTCTATGGCTATAGATAAGAGACCAAAGCACAGGGCTAATTTTGACCTCTGCACAGACCTCAGTACCATTGACAAGTTGCTATGGACCTGTCTATTTGGTGTAGACTGTACAGCATTATAGTGGCTTCAATCACTTCTCTTTAGCATGATAATTGAGATGAGCCACTATTCCTCATCTCCAGAGTCTTAACATGTGGATGGTCACTGGGATCAATAATGTTTCTTTTACTACTAATATCTATACAAGAACCTCTGGGAGTGGTGGATAAATACTACAGGCATTTTGTCAACAACATTCTGATGACACCCAGCTTTATACCTCTTCAGCAGATACAATCAATGCCATCAATAAGTGCTCAAATGCCTGAATGCAGTCAGGATCTGTATGAAGAGCAGCTGACTCAAACTGAACCCAAGCAAAACTGAACCATGTCCTCTTTTTTCAGAGGAGAACCACTGTGACTCATGCAGTCAAAACTTCCAGATTAGACTACTGTAACATTGTCCAGGAATTAAAATGGAAGAAACATGGAAACTCCAGTTTGTATACAGAATTCAAGAGCCCATCTCCCTAGAGAAAGAGTTGAGAACGCATCACATCTATGCAGTACACCCTTCACTGGCTCCCAGTCCACATTTAGAGCCAATTTCAGGTGCTAGACTTAATTTTTAAAACATTCAATTGATTAGTGTCTTCCTGACTCAGTGATCACCTCTGTTTGTGACCCAACAAGACAACTGTGCTTCTCTAACAGTGCCAGAGCCAACCATTTTCAGAGAACACAGCAAGACTCACACTTGTCCAAGTGTAGCATTCGAAAGGGAATGTCAGTGTTAATTTACCTGTGCCCTGTCCCTTTAAAGTTTGAACTCTGCTGAATGGAAAAAAGGAACACAGAGTGAGGAAAGCAAAGCGTGGTTCCAGGAAGGTGGTGGTTGTGTCCCGGTGAAGCTGAGCTGGTGCAGAGCTTATGCAGGCTGAGGTTTTTTCTTGGTTTTATATACATACAGTTTTAAAACCAACCCTAGAATGGGAGTGTAACATTTGGCAAGCCAGGCAAGACACAGAGCTGCAGTGATCTGACCTCTCAGAGACAAACCTATAGAAGCTATAGCAGACTGGTCCAGGAAAAGCTGCCCCAAGGTAATGAAAACAGAAAAGTGATTTTGCATAAAGAAAGTTTTTGCTGGAAGCAGAGGGGAAAATGGAATATTTTGCGAGTACTATGGCTGTGAAAGAGTTAGAGGAGATTCTCATGGAGGTAGGAGGGCTCTTATTCCAGCTAAAAGGTGAACATTTAAGAAAAGTCTGTGATTCTGGGCATTTCTAGGGCAGATTGCAGTAAAAGGGCATCAAAAAGCCATTTAGTTTTAAACAAACATACAACAAGCCGCTTACACAGTGAATCACTAGCGTTAAGAGGAGATCTTACAACTCATTTCTGCAGCAAAAACTGAGAAGACTGACACCCCTGAAGCAGAGAATTCAAAAACAGTATGCTGAAAAGTTAAAGTTGCTTAAAATACAGTTTAAGAAAAGCATGAAGGAAATGAAAACTCAAAGCTCAGTAGAGGTCATGCATTCCAGAAAACAGAACCAATCTCAAATTTTTTTTTTAAAACAACAGAACAGATTGGCAACCACCTGCCTTCTCCCCCCAAAAGGACAGGTTATGTGATACTAGTTTGGCTCATTGGATTGAAGGTGGAATTTGAAAGGGACACACTGAGCAAGAGACCAGGGAAGCTGTAATCAAAGCAGGTTGCTCCTGGATATAACCTCAAGAGCTACTTGGAGGGGGAAAACTGATCTGAGCCTGTCAAAACTAAGGCACATGTTCAGGTCTTACTACCAGGAAAAAGATGCAACTGAATTTTACCAGCAGCTCAAGAGCAAGAAGAGTCACCTCAGGATTTCCTATTCAGAACTCTTGATCTAAGAGAGAAAGCTTTATTCATATCAAAAGAAGCTGACTCTGACCTAAGGTACGATCCTATCCTTGACCACAGCATATTCCTCCATTCAGTCCTGACAGAATAACAATATTCAAATAGTGATGCAACCTTATTTAAAAGATAGGTTATAGATGATACCTTATTTGATAAGCTTAACACTGATGCAACTGATAAAGTAAAAACAGAACCCCACCCCACCGAAAACAGAAGATGGGAAGTGAAGCCCATGCTATGGCAGTAAAGCGTACCTCCATATAAAACCCACTGTATACAGAGCAGAAACCACAAAATGAAGCAGCACCTCCTTGCTAGGAAAGACTAAGCTCCAAATGTAACCCATTGATGAATGAGCTAAGGGAACTAAAGGCATTTTTGATAAAATTGAAGATGTGAAAGCTAAAATTAACATCCCGAAGCAAGCTATCCAGACACATGACAAAAGCTGTGATAATGACAGGAGGAAGCCTTCAGACAGGCAAAGCCAAAGAAGAGGATACATTAGCTGCAGACAGTCTGGCAGAGGCAGTACTTGTTACCACTTGTTTCAGATATGGGAGCAGAAAACACTACCAGTCAGGATTCTATGTACAGCGAAGCATTTGAGAAATTGGCCACTGGGGAAATGGCAGGGGATCATCCCTATAAAACCATGAATGAGTGGCAGAACTTCAGAGTCCCAAACACAGTTTCAGTATCCAGCACGAAAATCACAAGACAGCGGAGACAAAACTGAAAGCCCTGCATCTGATTTACCAGGAGTGATCTATATTTGACACCTGACCCCCATGCAGCAAACCCAAGTGGTTAATGTAGTTGGAAAGAGATATATGGTTTGGTATTTCCTCAATAAAGTAAAAACACAAGTGTTATGGGACACTGGGGCATAGATGTATATAGTCTTGAGTCCCAGGGACACACCTCAGAAAGCTTAATAGTTATTAAAAATAGAACATGGGCTTGATCTTAAAGCTGCTAATGTAACTCAAAACCCTTACAAAGGATGGGCTGAAGTCCAGTTCCAATTAAGCAAAGATGATATTTTATAGAATCCTAGGACTGGAAGGGACTTCGAGAGGTCATCTAGTGCAGTCTCCTGCACTCATGGCGGGACTAAGTATTATCTAGACCAGTGGTTCTCAAACTTTTGTACTGGTGACCCCTTTCACACAGCAAGCCTCCAAGTGTGACCCCTCCTTTATAAATTAAAAACACTTTTTTTATATTTAACACTATTATAAATGTGGGAGGCAAAACAGTTTGGGGGTGGAGGCTGACAACTTGCAACCCCCCATGTAATAACCTTGTAACCCCCTGAGGGCTCATGACTCCCAATTTGAGAACCTCTGATCTAGACCATCCCTGACTGTCCATGGGCTGGTCAGTCCTCAAAAAACAGAGAACTTGATCACCGGCTACAATGTGATTGAGGAGCTAGTTAACATCACTAGTGCCATTTCATCTAATCAGGCTCTAGAGCCCAGCCTAATTAACAATATAAAATGAATATTTCCTCATGTGGGCATAGAAACAGTGAAAGCCCTTGTAAAGTTTGTCAGAAATAACAATTCTGACAACTTGTGTATACTAAAAGCGGGAGGAAAGGGGTGTAATTAGTCATTTTTTCTATGGGGATAATGTAATACATATTGGGCTCACATAGGCCTGGACACTGAAGTTTAACAGCAACATTTGAGCCAGATGCTGGATACATTAGTTAAAATACCTAAAGGATCATCTTGCTGGATACATATCCCTGTAAGTAACCCATCAAAACATGACATAACATTAAACTGTGCTGGGAAGTTTACAGCAAATTAAATCTAAAACTCCAGTAAACACTCAGCTGATAAAACCATCTTATGTAACATAAATGCAAAACAAAACAAAACAAAAACACGCACCATCACCAAACAGCCTCTAAGCAGAAAGAGGAATCAAGATCTTTTTGAACCAGCAATGAACCTGAACCATTTGTCAGAAATGCAAAGAAAAATGGCCCAGCAGATGATAAAAAAAGAAGTCCAAGGCTTTCTCCAGAGTTGGAGACATGGGAGAGATCCCTAGTCAGCAAATGCATACCAAATTACACAACCTGTAACCCGTACAGATGACTAAATTGTCCAAATGGGCTATTTTGTTGAAGAATGGAACTACCCTGTGACAAAGTTCCTCCTCTCCTTGGTGGGTCCTGCACTTATTGGCGATTTGCTCACCTCAGTGATCTCCCTCACAGTCTGGATCAACTCCTCCTGTGTCTGACCAGGAGGTGGGAGGTTTGGGGGGAACTCGGGCCCACCCTCTACTCCAGGTTCCAGCCCAGGGCCCTATGGATTTGCAGCTGTCTATAGTGCCTCTTGTAACAGTTGTGTGACAGCTATACCTCCCTGGGCTACTTCCCCAAGGCCTCCTCCAAACACCTTCTTTATCCTCACCACAGGACCTTCCTCCTGGTGTCTGATAACGCTTGCACTCCTTAGTCCTCCAGCAGCACATCCTCTCAGTCTCAGCTCCTTGTGTGTCTTACTCCAAGCTCCTCACACGGACTTCCTCTCCTCTGGCTCCTCCTCATCTGACTGGAGAGAGCTCCTTTTAAAACCTATGTGCCCTGATTAGCCTGCCTTGATTGGCTGCAGGTGATCTCATCAGCCTGTCTGCCTTAATTGGTTCTAGCAAGTTCCTGACTACTCTAGTGCAGCCCCTGCTCTGGTCACTCAGGGAACAGAAAACCACTCACCCAGTAACCAGTATATTTGCCCTCTACCAGATTCCTGCACCCCACTGGCCTCGGTCTGTCACAACCCGTACCATACATTTTCGGTGTTAAAAAAAACACAACTGTTTATAAGCATGTGGAACACATGAGCAACTGCTAATAAGTCAAATTAATGGACTGAATGTTACATATATGCTGTTAATACAAATGTCAGGATGACATTACATTTACAAGGGAGGAGTGTAGCTCTCAAGGGAATGTTAGGGTTAACTTACTTGGAGCACTGTTGAAGGGAAAAAGGTCACACAGTAGGGAAGCAAGGTATGGTCCCAGGGAGGTTGTTTTGGTGTTCCAGTGAACCTGAGCTGGTGTGGGACTTACGCAGGCTGCATTTGTTTGGGTCATTTTATATTAAGTTTAATAAAACTTCAGTTTTATAGCCATCCCTGGACTGCGAATGCAACTCAAGCCCTACTTCAGTAACTGAAAGTGGAGAACAAACAAACAAAAAAACCCCTCCAAAATACTGCAGTCAGCATAAGCAGCCAAACCTAGGGGAGATGATAAATCCATTAAGAGCATCTCAGTAAAATTCTTAATAATTATAATTAGCTCTTTGATATTACTGTGACAAGAATTCTGCCTGAGCGAGTGCACCCGAAGTGGGACCCAATCTATTGACATATCTCCCAAAAGTAGCACTGGCTAAAACAGACTGGATCCTTGGGACACTGGTGGAATTGTTGCCTTGATTGACAGGATCCAAAATGTAGCATTTACTGGTTCAGAGATGGATCAAGCAAGGAGAATCCGACCTGTAGTAGCCATGGCTAACAATGATTGTATTCGAATATCCTGGTGTGTTTTATTATATGATCACAGAAATTAAAGATGGAAAAGATCTATGAAGTCACCAAGTCAATCTTGCTACTAGGGCAGCAATGTTCCTAACAGTGTAATCTGTCCAATTTTTCAATTATGCCTAGCAATGGGTTTTCTACTACTTCCACTGGGAAACAATCCCCCTCACTATGATATCTTGGTCAGGATCTTTTCCTGGTGTTCAATTCAAAATTTTCCTCCTTTTACTGTATAGTAGTAAAAGGGGGTGAATTTCAAAATGTTCAGTTCAGATAAACACTAGCAAGTCAAGAACTGATCCAAGTTTATCTGAACTGAACCTCTGGTTTAGAAATCAGGCTGGAAGTTTCAGAGGAATGTGGCTTTCTTGAGAGGTTTCAAATCTGCCTGGGTTTTGGCTACAACGAGAGTACCATAGAGCAGCCTTCCTCCTGGTATTTGTGATTCCAGTTTCAGCAGAAGCCAGGAAGTACAGAGGAACACAAAGAAAATTGTAACAAACTAGTTAACTAAACTTTTCTGAATTTATTTTAGGAGAAGGTTTAGTTTGGTTTTTATTTCTTCCAACTTGTTCTTTCCATATTTAGTGCCAAATGCTTCTTGGAGTTATATCAGTACAATGGCATCAAGAGTAATGAAGTTGCCTTGGTGTAAGTGCAAGCAGAATTTGGCTCTTAATTTGCAGCTTCCCGTAGCTGGAATCTGAAACTAGGAAAATTCAACAGTGTAGACGCCGCTGCTAGGTTGTACACCACTGCCATCTTCAGTGCATGACATGAATCTTTTTTAAGAGGGTCATTCAGCTGAAATGCATTGAACTAACTCATTTAAATATAATCAAATGATTAAAATCAGACAGCAGAATGGAACAGATTTTTCCACTCTTTGCAATGTTAGAGAAATCAATAACACAGCTTTTCTGTGGTGTATGCATATTTTTAAAAAATATTTGGAGATTGAAAACCCATGTACAATAAATAGGAAAATTAAAATCTCATATTACACTGCCAAATGATGGGGTAATAGACACAACCATATTGTTCTGTAAAAAGCTGCTTTAAGAAGCAAAGTATGAATTGAAGCATTTAGTCAGTACTGTTTGAACAGATGGTGTGATTAACAACTAGCATGTTAGCCATCTCAAGAGCTTACATAAAAGTAAACAAATACAGTAAAAACATATCACTTTATTCCCCCAAAAGTACTTTTCATTCATTTGTGATTTGAAAGTCTATATATTTACTGTAGGGCTATACACATTTGTAGGGAAAGCAGTTAGCAGTCAGGGAAGAGTGTATTTTCTGGAAATATAATGGTCAGATACTGCTCTTAGATGCATTCTTCTAATCCTCTGAATTTTAATTTTTCATTGGACCAACCAAACTAGTGCATTGGTTGTCATGCATGCTGACCAAATAACAACATCTGAAATAAAGAGCTGGAGAAATATAAACCTTCAAGCAGTTATGTGGGAAATTAATTTCCTTGAGAAAGAACTTCAGATCTGTTCCAGTTCCGATCAATATACCATATACCTGTATAACAGGTCTTATTTCTGCCATGTAAGGGCTACTTTGACCTATTCTGTCAGGACAAAAGCCCTAAAGCCAGCCCAGATAGTCGCTGGAGGGTTCTCTCTGTGTAGGGAAATCCTTAGGTGGCATCATCACCCTCTCTCCCAGCAGAAGGCAGGCATAGGAGAAGGGGCCAAGTTCAGGCCTCTCTTAAGTCCCAACAAGTCTTGGCTATTGATGGTGGTTGGTGTAAAGTGGAGCAATGCTTAGGCCCAGGCCCAGGATTTGGTGAGAGGGATACTGAGGGAGGTTCTGGCCTATTATTTTTGTTAGCAGTGAGTTGTACAGATGGTATATCTGAGTTTTCTTTCCTGACCAATTATTATAAAATAAAAACATTTTTTAAGAAAAAGAAAAAAGGAGCTAGCAGCACTGTACAGGAGGAGAGACGTGTGGACTGAATTAGTTCTCCTCAGGAGCAGAAAGACTGGCATCATTACTCTAGTACAAATGTTCAAAGATATTTTTAAGTCCATTCTTCCACATGTTCAGCTTTGGGTTTTTTGTCCACTTCAGAGATACAAAGTCATTCCAGACAGATAGTGGAAGGCAGGCAGAAAAGATATTGAGCTGCCATAGCGCCAAGTGTTTGCCAAGTGCTTTTCTTTTAATTTCAGTATGCCAAACATCCCAGTGTTTGTTTCTGATAACTTACCATCCACTAGAAATGGCTAAATGCTGGGGAAATGTCCTGTATTTACTCAAATGTAACAGTAAATTTATTTCAGCCATGGTTGCATATACCCCTTTTGCATTCACTTTTTGGGACTATTATAGCGATTCACCCAACTGATCACACAAATGGCATTTTATGCTAGCATATTCAGATATTCATACTAGAAGTGGTATATTCTCTTTTACTGGTAGAAGGAAGGGGTTTCACAAAATGCTTGGAAGTGCCTTGGAAAAGATGCAATTAGCTGAGCCAGACAAGGATCTGACTCATCCTTTAGAGCTAAGGCGCTTCACAGACACAATTACATTCTGTCAATTACCATATTGGTGACAAAATTACAGACTAGTAAATGCAACATTTATATAGATGGGACATTGTATGACATGGCACAGGGACAGGATTCATAGTGGATCACAAACTAAATATGAGTCAACAGTGTAACATTCTTGCAAAAAAGCAAACATCATTCTGGGATGCACTAGCAGGAATGGTGTAAGCAAGACACAAGAAGTGATTTTTCTGCTCTACTCCACACTGATTAGGCCTCAACTGGAGTAATATGTGCAGTTCTGGGTGCCACATTTCAGGAAAGATGTGGACAAATTGGAGAAAGTCCAGAGAAAAGCAACAAATAAGAGTAAAGGTCTAGAAAACATGACCTGTGAGAGGAGATTGAAAAAAATTGGGTTTGTTTAGTCTGGAGAAGAGCAGACTGAGAGGGGATGTGATAACAGTTTTCAAGTACATAAAAGGTTGTTACAAGGAGGAGGGAGAAAAAATGTTCTCCTTAACCTCTGCAGCAAGGACGGTATAGGTTATTCATTAAGAAAAACTTCCTGTCGGGGTGGTTAAGCACTAGAATAAATTGCCTAGAGAGCTTGTGGAATCTCCATCACTGGAGATTTTTAAAAGCAGGTTAGACTAATACCTGCCTGGGATGGTCTAGAAAATATTTAGTCCTGCCCTGAGTGCAGGGGACTGGACAAGATGACATCTCAAGGGCCCCTCGAGTCCCACAATTCTATGCTTTTATACAGAAGAAAAGTGTGCAGCCTTGCAATTAAAAAAAAAAAGATTAAAGGCTTTACAAAACATTAAGAACAGAGAGGAGATAATAGAAAAGTAGGCTATGTAGACCCAGACAGAAAAGTCTGGGAACATACAGAGCCAAGTGATGATCTTAGTGACAGGACTAGATGACCTTTCTAGGTCCCTTCCAATCCTAAGATTCTGTGATTCTACGTTTCCAAAAACCCTTAGCAGAGTCCTGGCACAATTAAACAAGGCAGACAAAGATTAGATGGTACACTCTGAATCTAAACTATGCATGAAAATACAACTGAGTGAATATATGGTGAGAAAATTTAAACCATCCAGCCAGTAAATCTTAGAGCAGCCTATTTCCCTCCCTCAGGAACGATGACTTGAGCAAGACTATCTGGCTCCAAAAAGAAAAGGTTAAAACTTTCTAAATTCCCTTAAGCATGCTGATCTGCTGCCTCTTAAAGTACTACTTCTCAATGAAAGATTCAACCCCCCAGGAGCTTCTTCAGATCTCCTTCTTTGATTAAATAATTTACATTCATCTACTCAGAGAACAGATAATTCCATGTGATTTATGTAATTAATCCCAACAATAATCTAGAAGATCTAGTACCAAATTGTAACAGTGAACTGTTGACAATCAATCCAGATCACAAATAGATCTGAGGAAATCATGACCAGCAAGTAGCATTCCATGAGCAGAAAGAGAGGCTAGACTGAGTTAAACTCACGGAGAATAAATTTGTTCAGTTGTTCTAATATTTACTACAATAATTGGCAGCGGAGTGCAAGGATAATCCCAGAGATATTTGTAAGAGCACCACCATTTATATTTACAGTGTCTGATTTTGTGTCCAATTCTGATCATGGGGATACTACTGTATGTGTTCAGGTGGAAAAAAGTAAATGTGATTCATTTAAAACTCTCTGCTTCATCAGTTTGAACAGCCAGTCCTCATCATTTGTGTCTGTAATATTAGCCAAAAGATCTGTCCCTGAAGTGAAAGGCCGAAAGAAGGTCTGTGTAGTTTACTCCACCCCGTGCTACAAATTTTTCAGTGGAGAACAGCAAACACCAATGTATGAGGCAGGGTCTGGCTCAGGTTTTCTGGGATCTGCCTATTTGCAGGTATTTTCATCAAACAAGTGGATTGGTGGAGGGCATGGATCAGTGTTCACATTGCACTCCCTGTCAGTACCCTGCTCAAGATGGGGAAGCTAATGATACAACCAGTGGACCAAATTCGGTGATGTATCCTGGTCAAGTGCCACCTGAGGCACACTGTGCATATGCTAAGAAGTGGATTGGTGAATTAGCTCCATTTAAAAATTTACTTATTACTTTGATGGAAATAAGAGAGAGAGAGGGTTTATTTTGGAATAGTTAAATAAGGAGAATGAGGAATATCCTTTTAAGGTGTGCAGTGAGTTCTACTTTCTGATCAAGAATGCATTCAGGCATGCACCGGGTAGACTTCTTTTTGCTTTACCTTGAATAGGTTTTCAGTTTTCTGGATTAGACACTCAGACTTTCAATGAGAGATTAAAGATGAGTGCAAACTTGTGTACCACAGTCCTCACCTGCTATCCATGGACAAACCAACTCCAAACTAAGAAGGGGTGAAGCACTGGACATGAGCAAGACCAGAATCCCTGTTACATTACTACCATTGTTAAAACAGAAGAAGCCACAGGCAAGATCTTTGGAGGTTATTTAAACATTAACCTGGCCATCACAGCTGGCTCTGAATGGTCTCAGCTGTGTGTAACTTCAAATACGCTACTTGGAGCATGGCCGTTCCTAAGGGAAGGGCACTTGGAGATAGGGTTAGGGTTTCTATCGGTAGGGCGCCACGCTCTAGGGTTATGGTTCCTATGGGTAGGTCACTTGGGGCTAGGGTTAGCGTTCCTAAGGGTAGGGCACTTGGAGCTAGGGTTAGGGCTCCTATGGCCATAGCATGTGCTGATATCTGTTTAATAGTGCTGTTGATAACCAACACCAAAATTTAGAAGTTATGCTAGAAATAATCCTGCTCTCACCTTCAGTCTTCTCCCAAGTTACCACACTATATTGCAAGAAGAGAGAATTATTTGCCTGTTGATCATGCTGACCCATATTGTCTCATTTCCCTGTGCTCCCCTACTCTGTCTCATCTGTCTTTTATCTTATTCTTAGTTTATAAGCTATTTGAGGTAGGGACTCTCCTGTTGTTTTGTGTCTGTACAATGTCTAGCACAATGGGGTCCATGACTAGGTTCCTTTGGCCCTTCAAAATAATAATTTAACAAAATTCATAAATCTAGGCTCTTATCCAAAAGTTGAGTAACATGGATAGAATCACCAAGAAGGGAATCTGAAAACAGTGTGCAAAGGAGATGGAGGAGCTTGCTGGTTTGTAAAATTGTTTTATGGCATGGTTAGACATTGATTATATTGTTTAGGGAAACAGAGTTTGTGCCAGAATGGGGCTAATGGTGGTAAATGCTAAACAGTGCTAAGAATTTCTCAAAGGTTGTGCAGGCAATATTTGCTGCTGCCTTTTTTATTTCAGTATAGACTCTTACTACTCTACAACAAAAAAGCAGCCAACCAGAGCTCTGAGTGCCCTTTTTAAAAATACACTAGTAAATAAATAAACTGACCCATCAACCACCCCCATGATCAGGTAAAGCAAAAAATGCAGTTGTTGCTGCATTATCTATGTTAATGCTGCCGACTCCCCAGAGCCTCATCCCACCACTACTCAGTCTTATCCATCAACTCTCTCCCTAGGGCTTAAGGAGAAAAGATAAGCCCTGCAGAACACCCTGAAGGAAAATAAACTCTGAGGGGTGTGTGGGTGGGGGGGGGTGCAAGTTCCAAATCTGCAGGGCCCCAACGGAAAACACCCTTCAGCCACCCCTTCTACTAGCACAGAGAATCCAGCTCAGGGGCCTCCACTGATCACAACTTTAGCAGTATGTCAGGGACAGAGACAGGTCCCAGGCCACTGATGACTTTATAGGTCAAAATCACCTTAAGATCAGCCCGGAAACTGATAGCGAGTGCAAGTCATACAGCACAGGTTTAACGGGGAGTCATGCATGGGACCAAGATGTTTTCATTGTACTGCGGTAGTGTGTAGGAGCCCCAGGTCTAGGCACTGTATAAACACACACAAGTTCATGTCTTTTTGCAGTATAACTGTTCCTGAATGGTAGAAACATCCGAATTTTGCGTTATCTGGCCCCATAGTAACTCCTGGAGGCTTTTTAAAAGTGGGTGAAAGAACAACACAGACACTGGATATTTGGCTTATTCAACTGAACCAGAGTATTGCTAGTTTGGACTTTATATGGTTCCTGAGGAGCTTGACTCCACAGCTCAATTTCACAGTGTACAGCTCTAGTGCATGTTGAATGGTCACCTGGGGTTGAATCACTGTTTCTGAGAAGCAGCAGGAAAAGTCACAAAGCAGCCTGAGCTTTTGATTAATTTAGAAAATGGTAAATAAAACTGTATGCCAAGAAGAAACCAAAATAGGATCACCAAGATAGGCTACTATTATTATTAAGCTTGGGGAGAATAAGCACTGAAATAAATGGCCTTCTAGTCAAGGGCGGCTCCAGGCACCAGCTCAGCAAGCGCGTGTCTGGGGCGGCAAACTGGCGGCTGGTGGCCTGCCAGTCATCTTGAGATCGGCAGTCAGGGAGTCTTTGGCGGTGTTTCTGAGGCATAGGCAGCGGGTATGCTTAAGGTGCGGGACTGGTAGATCACCCGCAGAAACACTGCCGAAGCCGCGGGACCGGTGGACCTCCCACGGAAACGACGCCGAAGTCTCCCTGACTGCCATGCTTGGGGCAGCAAAAACATAGAGCCATCCCTGCTTCTAGTGGCCTTAGGGCAAAATGTAGCATTGAATTTAGGCTAACTCTAGGGAGTTAAATATGTTAAATAAGTTAGCTCCTTATAGAATACAGGGGGTATCATGTCATGCAGGCAGTCTCCTAACCAAACCAGCCTTCTACAACAAAAGAGAAGCAGAGATGTTGTGAGCAAGCCTCTTGTTTTTATTCATTTCTTCAGCAAGACACATTAGTGTTCAGACAAAAAGGGAAGATAATTGCCCAGAATTCTATGGGTCATCTGACAAACTGCTTTCTAGTTTATTGATTTGCTGACGCAGACAGAACGTAATAAATCAATGAACAGCTTCATTTAGAAAGCTGAGATTAATGCTAGGAGCCTGAGGAGGAGGGTAAGACATCAGAGAAAAATCAGGAGGTGAAATGGCTGGTTGGCACACCACAAATCACACAATGCACTCCCTGGGTGCAGCAGCCGCTCCAGCCAGCTCTGCAGGCCAGTGAAGGTGGAAGAGGGCAGACCATAGTCCCACCTCAGGCCCTTCATGTGATTTGCAATCCTGGGGGCTCCCGAAGAAAGTACACTACGCTGGCCAGAGTGCAGAGTGTAAGTTTGTCCCTGGTCCTTGTGCAGACTGTACGCGGGGAGAGGAGAGGGAAGGGAAGCTTCTTTGAGCACTCTCCACCATCCCTCATGCACCCATACTGGGGTCAGATTGTCCCTGCCCATGAGTAAACAAGGCTACCCTTGTTTTAATCCTCTGGGCTCTATTCACTCCTCACTTGTGCTGTACAAGAGGGCTTTTCAGCTAGCTGAATCAAGAAAGACCCACATGTGGGCCTTCTTCGTAATTGTGATCGGCTGAGCTGGCAGTGCCACCTATTAAGATTGCCCAAAATTCCCCATGATAAACCCTTGTTTTCAATTGCTTATAACTTTGGCAAATTGTAACCATTTGGGTTGAACTTTCCCATACCAAATGCCTGCCTCAGGCTGATCTATTTATTTAAATTTCAGCCAATTTTCACCCTTTCTGAGAATGAGGTAACCAGGTCAGGGGAAAATATGTTGTTCAAATAAAATCTTGAACTGTTTTGCTGAAAAGCTCTAGTGTCCCCATGTTTTGGAGCAGGGATTTGAAACTTGGCAAGGGACCTTTGTGTGAGGGATGTGCCTTTTGGCATTCCAGTGAAAAATTGCACTAAAGTTGGCCAAGTTATAAGCCTTTGAAAAAATCTCAATTCACACATGCTCAGTAGAGACTTGTTAGAACACTGCAGGTAAAATCGCAGAATTTTCTGTCTGTGTTGAGCGTGCTCCAGCCCCAGCAGGCGACTGGACTCTGCATGCACTACCCCTGGAGCAACTGGGCTACATGGGCTCAGCAGGACTTCCACTGAAATTGCAGCTCCTGGCAGGCACCAGAGCAGAGAGCAGGGAGATCTTCTCTTGTGCTGTCAATGACCTTCCCTGCTGGTGCACAGACAACAAAGAAGAGGAGTATGCTTAACCTCAAATGCAGAGGAGAGAAGAGCTGGACAGTACCACCTTTCTCCATCACTGCAAGTTAGCATACATTCACATGAACTTTAACAATGAAGCAATAAGAAAAGTACTGTGGCAACAGGACAATTCATTGTCAGCATAGTCTAAATACTGGAAGAGAGGATTGGAAGTTAAGATTTGTTCTATTTCCAGCTCTACCATTGCTTCGCCCCGGGCTCATCACTTCAACTCTCTGTGTCTCAGTTTCCTTCATCTGTAAATGGGGAAACAATACACATATTTGTAAGATTTTTTTGAGATCCTCCCATGAATGTCATTATGTAAGTGCAATGTATATATCAAGTATAACAAAGCAGCATTTCTCAACTTTTTCCGACCCAGGAGGAACTGTGGTGTCTTGCCACAATCAAAAGTCCCTACAGTTCTTTGCAGCCACCACAAATGGTCCTAACAGACACACTTGTTGGTACCTCAGCAGAGACACTAATAAGTAACATATATGGAGCCATGACCTTATCCATAGCGGTAGTGGGTTTTGTAAGATGAAGAGCATTGGTGAGACTCTGTTTGGAATATGCGCTACTACTACGTATTGTGAAGTAGCACTTATGTCTCAGTTCAGGAATGCACTTAAGCACATACTTAAATCCTCTACTGAACAGGGATGGATTTAAGTACTTTATTGAACAGGGGTAAATTCACCTTACATTTTTAGAGGTGTCATTTGACTAATAAGTATTGTTTAAAAAGGGGAAATTGAGCAATGTCTATTTTTAGGTACTATTTCAGGTTAAAGAAGAGATTTAATATATAAAAATGTTTCATAGCTAAAGAATTGCCTTCAGTTTGAATTGGGAACTGTGATTTGCTTGGGTCATTTTGATTAGGAAGAAAATTCTCCCAACTCAGCCTGCCCACCCCCACAAAAAAAATCTTTAAAGATGGATGCTCTTGAAAAAACAAAACAAAACCCAACAACACTGTTTAAAAATGCAACTGCCTTGGGAAGACCTGAAGTCAGAAGAAGTTTATTGCTTAGAATGAGAGAGGATTTCATTTTCACAGCATAGAGAAACGTCATCGTTAACCATCCCTTTTGAACTAGGCTTCTAATGTTGTGCAAGACCTTTACTTCACACCGTGAGACAGTGCTGATTCAACAGTTTCTATATGCATAAATTTTCACTTAAAAGCTGTGCAGAATATGAGTCTACTGGGCCACAGCTTCTTACTGAAATCAGATACAGAATTTATAATCTAACAGATCAGTTATAGGCTGCCCCCTAGTGTAAATTCTTTCCCCACAATATGAGTCCTCAGACTCAGTCATTAAAGCTCCCTTTACCAGCTGTCTTCTGAAGTAGCTCAGAATTCAACTCATTTTCTCTGTTTGCTTAGAATTATTCATTCCAAGTTTCTTTTCACTGTCTAACCATAAACATGGTTACATTCTTCCAAAAGAATTGCAAGACACCCCACATAACATCGGGGATGTCTCAACTCTTTGATTTCAACTGCAAACCTGAATATTTCCCCCATCCACTCTCCCCCATTTCTAACTCATCAAGCTTAAAAAGTTAAAATCATTTGTTACATTAAAAATAAAATCCATAACAAGCCATCAAAGCAAACTCATGATCCTGTCACTGTAACCTTGATTCTCCTCGTCACCACTAGCTCCTTTGGAAAATGACGAGACACAAGAAGACAAAAATGTGACACTTGCTCTCGTGGTCAGGGCCAGGAAATCTGACTCTGCTCTCACTAATACCAGTGTAAATTAGAAATGACTTCAGTAAATGAACTGATGTCTCATCAGTGTGAAACAGGTGAGAGATCAGAATCTGACCCAGAGTCATTTACAACATGCTCAAAGTATGCGAGACTTTAAATTATGCATAATTCTAATATTAATTCAAAAAATCTGATCGCTATACCATGGTAAAAACCACACCATATGCAGTTCTCAATGAGCATGTTAGCATTCCATATTGTTGCTGAAACACTGTCATAATTTGAGACTGATAGGTAGTGCTAAAGGAAAAGGTTATGTCAACTGACATTATTTGGAGTCTTATTTTATTTCCATGAATGGTCCATGTCAAGATAAAAATCAATAGGACCAAACCTGCAGTCTTTGCTGTGGCAAAACTCCTGTTGAGCTCAATATTTCTCTCACTCACTACATGTTAACAACCAAAATGTTGCTACACACTCATTTGCATGTGCATTAATGGGATCGCATTGCAAGTATTTGTGAGGACAAATGGCATTTGTGTCTAACTTTTTTGAAAATCGTGCAAGGAAACACACTCCCACTCCTTTCGGTTACTTTAAGACAAGTTCCCTGCCCTGTAAATGCCACAGGGCTGGGATCAAATTTCTCTTTTTAAGATGCACATCAATGGCATTCTACAAATAGCATATTAATTATTACTAGCAGGCTGCATTGGAGAGTCACTGGTAACTGAAGGGCTCACTTTCCTGGAGGTGACAGATGTGCAGGGTGCTTCTTAGTTCATTGATTTTTCTCTTGCATCTTAGGAATGCCTTCCATTTACATTTGGCCCAACAACATATGGCAAAATCCTCCTTCTCGAACTTTAGTGGAATTTGCAGAAAAAAGTGAAGGCTAAGTGCCACTCCAAACTTACTGCTGAATGTAGCTCTTGGGCAATTTCAACTCCCCATCTCCCTTGAAGAATTGTCCAGTACTGTACACACATACACACACACGACAGATCCTGCCCAAAAGAGCATACAGTCCAATTTTAAGACAAGAGACAATGGATGGTACAATAGATGGGGGAATACAAGATAACAGTGAGATGAATGCAATAAACAGCATTCATAGCACATAAGAGAAGCAGCATTTATTCTCCATCTCATTTCCAAACACAGATGTGCCACCACTACCTTAGATAAACCTCTTAATCCCTCTGCCTTTGCTCATCTCTGTAATTGTATTACAGTACAACTGTACCATCAGTAAAGCATTTTAGAATAAAGTTAGGGTTGCCACCTCTGAAGTATTAAAAAACCAGGAAATTCAGGATGATTCTAGGACCACAAAACTGAATAGCTGGCAGTGTGTACTGATCACGCTCACAAATTTCCCAGGACAGCTACTTCAAAAAAAGGGATGATCCTGGGAAAACCTGGGCAGGTAGAAACCCTAAATACATATTGTATAAAAGACTATAGACAATGAAGTTGTGTTGCATTAGTCTGAAGTACTATATACATAAGCCAACTATTCTTAAAGCACTGCTCCATTCTTAGACCCTCATCCTGAATTTAGCTCCACTTGAAGTCACTGTATAGAGTACATTGTAGGCTTGGGGCCTTAGTCAGGAAGCTGAAAATTTTGGTTTTTCATCCTTCCTTCGAAACACCACATTACTGATTTCAAGAGCACATTTTACCTCTCCTGACTCCATCAGCTGGAAGGGAGATGGAACAGACATTCAGCTTTGGCTGCTGTTGATGCTTCAGATTCCCTCATATAGTAGCAGCCAAAAAAGGTGCAGTGAAAGAAATTTCAAAATTCACTACTGTGCAGAGAAACCACACAAATTCCACTTCACCACTTTAGTAATCTATGGTTTAGACTGAATTTCACTACTGCCACTTATACCGAAGTGCTAGCTGTGAATCCTGCATGTCTTCTTATCCTTAATCATCTGCAGGCATGGGATTATAATGCTTCACCCTTACCAACATTTGCTCATGACAGATTTTTTGGAAATAGCGATCATCACACTCTGCTGTGAAGTATTATTAGTATGTTATTTGATGTATTCAATAATTCATGAAGAAAAAAGCTCGCATCCAAAGCAAGCTAGGTTTTCTATATTACTCCTTAATCTCTCTCATTGATACAGACAGGAAGCAGATATATTTTAACCATCAAAAAGCTCCAATGTCAAAGCACAGCTCAACTGCAAAGATATAGTTGGTGGCTACACAATTGCTTTTGGACTGCTGTTTTTGAAGTTGGCTTGTTCACTGTGTCATTTCTATAATGTATTTAATTATAAAGACCTTGCCATTACAGCCAGGGAATATACTCCATATTGAACAATTTGAACACAACAAAGAGGCTATTTCATTATTTTTTGAAACAAAGAGTCTAGTAGATGACTAACTACATTAGCTTTTTTGGTCATAGTCATGATATATAGATCAGATACTTTTTTGGTTGTGCATTACAGCTCGTTAGGCACTTCAGTGATCTAAAAATATATTTTTTGTAGCAGCTGTTATATTTTACATATTTTTAAAAAGAATTGTGTGTGTGTAAGTAACATAGTCAAATGAAAAACATATGTCCATGGCTAATAGTATACGAAAAGAGCACTATGTATATCACTGAGAAATGAATAACATAAGCTTTGGTTATTGGCTTAAATTAATACTTTGCAATCATTCTCCCCTCCCCAAAAAAGGTGTGAATTCTGAGGGAGGGGGCATACTGCTGGGAATGGTGCCCTCTCTCATCTTAAAATGTGTGAGAATCCAAACAGTTTATTTATATGCAGCATCTTGTATTGATTACATTATGCTACATACTGTACGATTCAATAGGATTCTGAAATATATTTTCAAAGATCTCACAGTTTGTAGTGGGTGAGCCTCCAAAGGTTTGGTTCATATAGTAGTAAAGTTTAACACCTATCTTGTGCTTTACTTCTTGCAGGTGTCATAGAAATGTTTAATAGCACATACAAATGTGTACACGCAGCAAATGGGTCTCTTCCCTGAGGACCTTACAATCCAAGAGTCTAATCCTGCAAAGATTTAAATATGTGTGTTGTGAGTAGTCCCACTGATTTTGCAGATTGGGAGTTAAGTGATGAACTAAATGGACAAATGGATATCATATATACACATAGGATTGAAGAAGGGAAAGGATGATTTTGCATTATAAAAAGACTGTATGGAAACCCTCTTTACTCTTTTTAATGGTTCATATTTGTGGCTTTGGCACTATTTGTGTGCAGATTCACTTTTTTTTGATAAGTGATGATATAAAAATAACTTTTTTAGGCATGATACAGATGAGGAAAGGGTGATAGCTTTGGATACATTTGGAAACTACATTCCAGTCATAAAAGACAGCATGAAAGAGGACTTGAAAACCTTGTGGAAGAAGGTGACAAATGGAGTAAATACACTGGTATCACTGGCTGAATGGTGTAGGGAGGAATGCCAGAAGGAAACTAAGCCTGAGATGGAGGTGTAGGTTCCATGACATTTGGTACTCTTTGCTATGTGGTGGGGGAACCCTAGTTCTCTAAACTGTCCCCAACTTCCAACCCAAATGCCTTGGGGTGGAGAATGCCTCTTGCCTCTCACTAGGCCTAAGCCTCTTGGTTCTCTTCCACAGCCTTTCAAGAAGCAAAGGCAAAGGCTCTTAAGCAAAGTAAGCAGTCATGGGAAAAGAGGGAAGGTCCTCTCCTGGATCAGTAACTGGTAAAAAGACAGGAAACAAAGGGTAAGAATAAATGGTCAGTTTTCAGACTGCAGAGAGGTAAATAGCAAGGTCCCCTTGACATCTGTCCTGTTCAACATATTCATAAATGATCCGGAAAAAGGAGTAAACAGTGAGGCAGCAAAGTTTGCTGATAACTATCCTGAGTAATTTAGTATTAAGTCCAAAGCAGACTGAGAAGAGTTACAAAGGGATCTCACAAAACTTGGTGGGCAACAAAATGGCAGATGAAATTCAATGTTGACATAAGCAAAGTAATGCACATTAGAAAACATAATCCCAGCTATACATACAAAATGATGGGGTCTAAATTAGCTATTACCACTCAAGAGAGAGATCTTCGAGTCATTGTGGATAGTTCTCTGAAAAACCATCCGCTCAATGAGCAGCAGCAGTCAAAAAAACTAACAATGTTAGGAACTATTAAGAAAGGGATAGATAAAACAGAAAAGACCATAATGTCTCTGCATAAATCTCCTGTATGCCCACACCTTGAATACAGTATGCATATCTGGTCAGCCCCATCTCAAAAAAGATATATTAGAATTAGAACAGAGATGGGCAACAAGGATGATCAGGGGTCTGGAACCGTTTTCATCTGAGGAAAGAGTAAAAAAGACTGGGACTGCTGAGCTTGGAAACAAGACAGTTGATGGGGGATATGATAGAGATCGATAAAATCATGAATGGTGTGGAGACATACCCCTTCACATAACACAAGAATGGTAACCAGAGGTCACCTAGTGAAGTTAATAGGCAAACAACAAACATAAACATTAAAACACAAACATAAGGAAGTTCTACTTCACACAAGGCACAATCAACCTGTGGAACCTGTTGCCAGGGAATTTTCTGGATGCCAAGATGGTCAGGGATGCAACCTCGCACTCTGGGTGTCCCTCAACATCTGCCTACCAGAAGCTGGGACTGGATGGCAGGGGATGGATCACTCAATAATTGCCCTGTTTTGTTCACTTCTTCTAAAGCTTCTGGCACTGATCAGTATTAAAGACAGGATATTGGTTAGATAGATCATTGGTCTTGACCCAGTATGACTGTTCTTATGTTCAGAGATTTTACCAAGAAATAAATGCTGCACTGAGTGATACAGAAATGACTATCTGATCCCTAGCAGGAAGAGAAAAAACTACAATCATTAAAAGGGACCATTAAGGGTCTGCCCTGAGAAGTCACATGTATAACCCCAGCAATAATAAAAGTTAACGGAGCCCCCATTTACACAACAGAATAACCCTAAATTAACTCACAAATAGTCTAAACTGCCCCATGCCTCAGTCCCTAAATAGGGTACCTCTTCCCTTTGCCCTGGTCGCTGATGCTTGGCTGTGGTGTGAACTCAGAGTGGAGGGTCTATTCCTGTAATCAGCAAGCTGCTCAGGGCTTCTTCTGCCATGCTTGGTGCTCTCTGCCAGGCTGGCTATGGCTAGGCAGCCAGCACATCTGGGTTCAAACAGCATTTGGCCCTGCAACAGCATCTGCAGCAACGTGCACTCCCCACCCACGATGTGGCCTCCAGGCAGCCCTTCCCCCGCACCAACCAGCTGTCTGTAGCCAGATCCTGGTCTCCACTTGGGCAGGATTGAACAACTCTTTGGGAGCAGTATTCCCTTCTTCCAGTGGGAAGTGGGCAGGCAGGAAAATGTGGGGTGGGATTTCTCTGTTAGTTTAATTTCTCGCCAAGTACAGCACCCCTGCAAGGGCCTGCTTCATGATCATCCAGGGCTCACTCTTTCACACTGTTGATTTACAGGAATCTCCCCCATGCAGCACTCCTTCTAAATGAAATTCATTTACATTTCCAGCCCCGTCCCCCGAGGCCAGCTCCTGTATAGAGTGGGGGAATCAGTTACTTGGCCAGTCCCTGGTGCAGTGTAGGTGCTGCTAATAGATTGAAGACACAGAGAAGCTTCCTACCTCTCTCTCTATAAGTGGATATAGTGAGTAGTGGCTATATCTGGTAAACAGTTCAGAAAACGAACAGTTAATACCATTAGCAATTAACTTGTCATAATTAGGCTTAGCAGGTAATGCCTCATTAAGATGAATGGTAAAATTCACATGTCTGCTGGTGGTGTTTCAGATTCTGTAGATGCAGACTCACCATGATAATTACCTTCCAATATTTCTTTCCATTTCTTTGATATTAAAGACTGGAATTTCATACACCATCTTCTGCTTCATTTTCTATCTGTTTGACCACTGTAATTTATCTTTATTTTTCTAAGTCCTGCTGATAGTATATTTGTTCTACCAAAGATAGGTCACCCACATTCCCAGTTCTTCACTGCTTCAGATTTAGAATTTCATCCTATAAATCATATTTCTGAACTGTAAATTGTAGGCATATCGGGGCATGCATTGTGTGTTCTATGTTTGCAAGCACACTGAAGATAATAATCTTAGTTGCTATGTATGTTCCTTAACATTTAACTGGACAGTCTATATAATCCAGGAATTCTCTCTCTTGATTTGCTGCTTGTTTCTTTGTCAGAAATACCAAGGTCCTAGATTTCATGGTATGAATTTAATTTTAAAATGAGGATATATATTATAATTTATTACTCAGTCATCCTCCTTTGTAATTTTTGTAGTAATAGTTACATCTTTGTCACCTCTCACTTGTGGCACATGATTCCCAACCGCAACACATCTCTACTTCCTTTCTACTGATTTCAGGAGCAGTTTCATTGTTGCTGAAAAGAAAACTGACATTCATAACGTGATAGCAGGTGGAAAGGGAACTATTTTCCTACTCACTAGTCTATTGTAAACTTCATGAAGATTGCTTTTTAAAAATCTTTTACCATCTGCTCTGTACTGCCTAGTAGTTGATATCTTGTTAGGGTTTCTTGAACTAATTTTTGCAGCCTAGGCCTATTTGCATTTCCCAAACTGAGCCAAAAGACAATTGGATATAAGACAATTTGAGTCCCAGTCTCTCCCTACTGCGTTGGGAATGTCAAGCTTAAGTATTCCAGGTAACCAGTGTGGCTTTGGTCGAATCCATTCTCAGCAAATGTAGCTCTGACTGTGCCGAACAAATTATTTTGTAAAAACAGATTTCTACTACACATAAAAATGATCATGTAAAACTTGATTAATACCTAAACCCTAAGTCTTAGATTATGTGCTAATAGTTCTCTTAGCTTCAAAACCATGAGAACTCAGATTTCTCTTCCATACAGCCAAATTTCCCTTCTATAGAACCAAAATACTGCAACTCCATTGATATATTGAGTCCTGTTTAGTTGGCAGTGTTGTCTTTTCCTCTCTACTATTCATCAAAAACCTTTGTCCACACAGGTTGATTATATTAATCATTGGCATGCAAGATGTGGGATATCTATTTCCCTCCTACTCAAATGCACATACACAATATAGTAACTTTCATATTATAGTATTTTTCATCTCAGAATGCTTTGCAAACTATGTAATGTACCTATCACACCAGCAAAATACCTTTGGAGTAGAGAAAGGCAGCCAAGAAAACTTGTAGGACACTTTCCACCAGTGGGAGAGAATAGAAGTTTTCTTGAGAAAAGTGCCATGGGATCTCTACTGGCTGCACGGAGCAAAAGGGAATCAGCCTGGAAGTGTCTCACAAATGACTGCTACACAGTGCATTACATGGTATGCTCTTTACTGTTTTTTGGATGCAGGGTTGCACCAGTTATGTTAGGATTTGAATTGGTGGTTCCAAGGAATCTTAAAGGCCCTGTAGCTTCAGTTATGTGAACAGAACACAGTCAGTTTAATGATATTGGGCCAAAGTCTGATACAATTCACCAGGAGTAAGAGTATCTTACTCTACATACAGTCCCGCTGAAGTCAATTGGCCAGATTCTCTGCCCCATCTGAACTTTGTTTGCATGCAGTTAGGAGGGAGGGACCATCAGAAAGTCATTTGTGGCCCCTTGATTCTGCATTGCACAACACTGGCATAAGTTAGATCTGTGTGGCAGAGATGAATGGGGCATGCAGAGCTCTCCTGGCATACCCTAATACACGCCCCCCCCCTTCCCTTACACTGGGGGTTTGGAGAGCAGCTTGTTCAGGAACCAGCTCCTCCAGTGGTGAAATTGCCTTCACAGCGTGAATTCTCCACTGGCTGTTTCTGGCCAGTTTTAGTCCACTTTGTGTTGTAATCTGTATACAGTGCACAGTCAGGACCATTGTAAATAAACACCTGTTCTTACCACTTTACCAACACCACCTTGTGTTATTAACACTAGAGAGGGTTTTAACATCCACATTTACTTTTTACTCTTTCTGGTAACTGTTGAACTTTTCTGTTGGTTTCAGGTTTTAAAAGAATTTGATTTTACAAAACCAAAACACTGGGGCAAATCTGAGTGACTGCATTCCCAGTGATTTAGTCATGTCTTTTGTTTGTTTTAAAACAATTTGTCCCTGTTCACACTGGCTAGGAAAATCAGGTTACAATAGTATTTAACTTGACATAAAGGTACATGATCAGATTCCTACTACATGTAGCAGTATTGTTATGCTGGACCGTATTGGTAGCTGCCAGCAAGCATTGCTTTGGTCTATGGGCAATCACAGATTTAAGTGATGTTGATGGGCATGCTAGCCACTCATGGGTCTGGCTAAATGGAACAAGCAATTAAGCTCCTTTATGGAGTAATATAGCTGAAATAACAGACACCACCACCCAAATTACTTCCCACATGGAAGGCCCGAACCAGAACTAACTCAGGTAGAATAAAAAGGTTTTCCCTGGGAACTGATTGTCAAGGCAAGGGCTGGGACATTGACACACAGCTATAATCCAGTCAAACAGAAAGCAGCCAAAAAAGCCAGAAGAAAGCCAAAGAAGCACTGGTAGCATGGCCTGGAGAGCAAAGCGACAGAGCACGCAAGAAAGCGCTTCTTTTGGACAGAGTTCTGTCTGAAAAAGCAAGTTTGGAATTAGGAGATGGTTTCTTTTCTCATACTGTTTGTTTCTGTTCAGAGAAACCAGACTTTGTGCACATTGTAAATAAACAGTATTGCGCCCCCAAAATTTGTCTAACTGCTCAGGCTAAAAGGGGCAACTGTACTTTTAACTACTAAATGTGCTCTTAGCAAGATTAGAGGACACAGTGACAAAAAATGTTGGAAGCCACTACTAGAGCTCAAAACACTAGTAACAACAATGGACACATTTTGGGCATCAGCCAATAGTGTAGAGAACCAATAAGTGTTTCAGATCAAACTCTTTGTTCCTTATCCCTCCACTAGCACTCATCAACATTTGACACTTATCCAACTGCATTTCAGCTGCTTGATCCAAACCAATAGGAGTCATCCCATAGACTTCTGTGAGCTATAGCTTAGTCCCCAAGTACCTAATTCCCATTGTATCCATTGAATAGCTTCATAAGAACAGTCCAAACTTTGTTATTTTCCATTCTCATCCCATTTTTTAAATGAAACAAAATAATTTCTTCAGCAAGTCTGCCTTCTCCCTCTTCCATATGTTCCTGCCTACATAAATACCTTTAGCCTCTTTATTAATTCTTTGATAAATGTGCAACATTCAAGCTGATTTTTAGCAGTTTTTGCTCTTACCTTATGCTGGGTTGGGCAAATTCAGACCCACTGGAAGCATGTACAAGTACCCTGGCCTCAGTGGAGCTGCACTACTCTAAGCTTGGCCCTCTGTTTCTCTGGCCCTGCAATTACCACTCTGTGTGTGTGGCTCTCCTTCCACCAAGACTTGAATAAGAAAACATACTGCAAAGCAGTGGTGTTCCTGAGACTTAACATTTGGGGTGGCAGATGGGGTGATAAAGAAACTGTTTGTGGGGGTGGGGTATGGCCCTTATCACTCCACTCCCACAGCATATATTTTTAGCACTAAAGATAATGTGGAAATTTGGTGCATTTTAGAGATGTATTATATCAATATACTATCCCCTTAAGTATTTATCATAAGAATCAAAGGATTACAGGACTGAAAGGGACCTCAAGTGGTCATCTACTCTACTCCCCTGCAGTCATGGCAGGACTAAGTATTATATAGACCATGCCTGACAAGTGTTTGTCTAACCTGGTCTTAAAAATCTCCAATGATGGAGACTCCAGAACCTCCCTAGTCAATTTATTCCAGTGCTTAACCACCCAGACTGTTAGGAAGTTTTTCCTAATGTCCAACCTAGACCACCCTTGCTGCAATATAAGTCCATTGCTTTTTTTCCTATCCTCAGAGGTTAAGAAGAACAATTTTTCTCCCTCCTCCTTGTAACAACCTTTTATGTACTTGAAAACTGTTATCATGTCCCCTCTCAGTCTTCTCTTTTCCAGACTAAACAAACCCAATTTTTTCAACCTTCCCTTATAAATCATGTTTTCTAGACCTTTAATCATTTTTGTTGCTATTCTCAAGACTTTCTCCAATTTGTCCACATCTTTCCTTAAATGTGGCACCCAGAACTACACACAATACTCCAGTTGAGGCCTAATCAGCACACAGTAGAGTGGAAGAATTACTTCTCATGCTTGGTTACAACAATCCTGCTAATACATCCCAGAATGATTTTAACTTTTTTTGCAATAGCGTTACACCGTTGACTCATATTTAGCTTGTGGCTCACTATAGAGTGACCAGATGTCCTGTTTTAATAGGGACAGTCCAGATTTTTGTGTCTTTTTCTTATACAGGCTCCTATTATCCCCTCCACACACACCCCTCCAGCCCATTTTTTCACATTTGCTGTCTGGTCACCCTAATCCACTATGACCACCAGATCCCTTTCCGCAGTACTCTTTCCTTGGCAGTCATTTCCCATTTTGTATGTGTGCAACTGATTTTTCCTTCCTAAGTGGAATACTTTGCATTTGTCCTTTTGGAATTTCATCCTATTTACTTCAGACCATTTCTCTAGTTTGTCCAGATCATTTTGAATGATAATCCTATCCTCCAAAGCACTTGCAACCTTTCCCAACTTGGTATCATCTGGAAACTGTATAAGTGTACTCTCTATGCCATTATCTAAATCATTGATGAAGATATTGAACAGAACCAGACCCTGAACTGATCCCTGCAGGACCCAGGACCGGTGCTAGGGTTTCTTGCGCCATAGGTGCACAGCCATTTCGCCGCCCCCCACGCTGATGCCGCGGCTCCAGTGGAGCTGCCGCAGGCATTCCTGCGGAGGGTCCGTTGGTCCTTGGCTCCGGTGGAGCTGCCACAGACATGCCTTCTGGCGGTCCACCGGAGCTGCGCGAGCAGCCAACCATCCTCAGGCATGACTGCGGCAGCTCCACCGGAGCCGCGGACCAGCGGACCCTCCGCAGGCATGCCTGCGGCAGGTCAACCGGCGCCGCCTGCCGCCCCCCCGGCAAAATGCCACCCCCCCGAATAATCCTGGGGCCCTAGGCGATTGCCTAGGCTGCCTAAATGGTAGCGCCGGCCCTGGCAGGACCCCACTCATTATGCCCCTCCAGCATGACTGTGAACCACTGATAACTACTCTCTGGGAATGGTTTTCCAACCAGTTATGCACCAACCTTATAGTAGCTCCATCTAGGTTGTATTTCCTTAGTTTGTTTATGAGATGGTCATGCGAGACAGTATCTAAAGCCTCACTGAAGTCAAGATGTACCATACATATCTACTGCTTCCCCCCATCCACAATGCTTGTTACACAGTCAAGGAAAGCTATCAGGTTGTTTTGCTATGATTTGTTTTTGACAAATCCATGCTGACTGTTACGTATTGCCTTATTATCTTCTAGATGTTTGCAAATTGATTGCTTAATTATTTGCTCCATTATCTTTCCGGGTACAGAAGTTAAGCCATATCAATAATGATAAACTCATCATGCCACTGCCATGATAGTGTGAGCTGCAGTGGCATTTGTGCATAGCTTTGCTGCAAAGAATATTTCTCTTGGGTTCACAATTTAATACAGCATGGGCCCTTGGATACACATATACAATGCCCATTACATCAGTGGGTTTCCATGCACCTCTGTGAGGGCAGAATTGGGCCCAGGGCCCTTAGTGCTTCTTCTTAGCGTATGTGCAATGTGCCTCATGTGGCACATGACCAGGATTCATCACCAAATTTGGTTCACTGGTTGGATCATTAGCTTCCCCAGCCCAGGGCTCAAGTAATGCTGATCCATGCCCCCCACCTTAGTGCTGATGTGATATGATACAGATGAGTGAAGCATGTCAGAATTAGTCAATGCTTATATTAAATACTGACTATGGGGCTGATTTTTTATTACATTTCTAAATGGAAAAAGAACTAAACGATGCCCAGATTCTACCCTCATTACTCACATTGGACCCAGGTCTCCATTGTTTGCCTTTTGTGTTGTCATTCACAGAAGTTGTTGTGTGTGCAAAATACACCTCTACCCCGATATAACGTGACTCGATATAACACAAATTCGGATACAACGCGGTAAAGCAGTGCTCCGGGGGGTTGGGGCTGCACACTCTGGTGGATCGAAGCAAGTTCAATATAACACGGTTTCACCTATAACATGGTAAGATTTTTTGGCTCCCAAGGACAGCGTTATATCAGGGTAGAGGTGTGCTACCATTCTGATTTGGTAGTGTTTTATCTCCAGTTTTTACTCTTTCTGCACTAGCATATATGACGACGCAAGGTGCAAAGCAATGGAGAACCAGCACCATTGAGTAGTTCCTTACCCTGCAAACAGTCTCTCTGAAATCAATAGGACTGCTTGCAGAGCAAAGTACTTCTCAATATGTGGAAAAGCAACAGAATCCAACCCTAAGTTAATAGCACTTTGAACAATACAAGATTCCAGTTGCATGGGAAATCAGAATCCTGCTGCAGATGTGTTGATATCTACAACCCAATCCTACACACTCTGAAGTCACTGATAAAATTCCATATGGCTTCAGTGGATGGCAACATCAAGTATCTAGTGGTCTTTGCCAAACAACTTTTAGATTAGCAGAGATGCTCAAATATTTCTATGACTAACTCACTTAAGCCCTATTATATTCAGTTTCTTTTTTCATTTATAAATGTTACCCTTTTAACTAGTGTTTAATTTGTAATGAAAGAGGTGCCAGGGCTCAAGTAATTGTTTTACTTTTAAAACTGACATGGCAAGCCAGAGGTGCTGGGGCTATAAACAGCTAGAGGTGCCAGGGCTCCACTCTGGCAAGCCCTGGCACAAATCAAGCACTGCCTTTAACTTCTTCGTACATGAGGACTAATCCCCTCCCTTAAAAAAAGAACAATCTTTGGAAACTAGAAGAGCTGCCCAATACCCAGCTTAACATTTCCTCCTCTTTTACTTTAGGGAGGGAAAAATACTGAGAAAAAAAAGTGAGATGTTTATTGTTACATTGTGTTGCATTGTACACTAGGTGTCTGTTCACCTGAGCACCAGCAAGTCAATGAGTTTATGCAGGTTATACCCTTAACAAAAATCTGTGTGGCAAATGTTTGTGTAAAGTGGGCATTTCTTATTTACCTGTTAGACTTAGCAGATCTCTAATGCACAGAATGTCTTTGTTTGCACTGCTGCATGCAGTATACCCACTGGATAGATAGCCAGACATTCAGGGAGATTTTGAATGGCTAATGCACTTACGCACAAACACTTTTCATATGTTAAGTAGCTATTTACTTTATTCTTGCCCCTATTGGGCTTTTTGGTGACTCTTATAAAAACTGAGATGAGCTTTGCTAGATTGTGCAAAATAAAATTCTTTTTGTTTTCATTCGAGATGGACAAGCAGCAGTAAAGACACCCTGACATACACACACAAGGAAAACAGATTTGTTTTGACAGTCTATTATACTACAGAAATATTTATGAATGTAAGCTGCAGCAAAGTGCATCAGTCTTAGAGAATGCAAACCCTGTGTACCATGTTCACTAATTTAACAGCAAGACAGGGACAACTGAACAAAGCCCACTTCATTTTTGCTTAAATAGACTTAACAGGGTAGCCTAGCAATTTATCATTAAAAAGGCTTCTTAAATGTCATACTTTTCACAAAATAGTAATATTTCTTGCATACACTGTTAAGTGACCACCCTTTATTTTGCAATCAAAGATCAGAGCTGGCAGAACTGAAGTGGTTTGGCAGCTGCAGAGATGAAACTGAACGGAACAAACAGTTTCTTAAGCGATGCTTGGATAGAAGAATTTGGAAACTGTTCAGCTTTTTTTGAATTCATTTAAATGTGTGAATTCTGCTTGTTAGACTCTTGGGAGTAATTTATATATATATGGCACTGTATTTTATGATAATGTTGGGAATGCAATAAAATAAAAGTACTAAGAAATTTATTGTAGAGAAAGGTACGGCTTTTATTTACATTGCTACTGTAGTCAATAAATGCATGTAACAAGAGGTTTTGTTGCAATTTACATAGATGACATTAACAATTCTTTATTTTTGTTGTCCAGATCTAATAACTGAGTCCTGTTTTATAAAGTGGAACCTTCCTATAGACTACGGCCAACACATATCCACAGTATGTATTCAGTGAAGGCGTTAAGGATTATGGGAGAAATGCTTGCTTTGGAAGTTTTACGGAAGTGTTAGCCATCAAGGTTTAGAAATGACAGCCTCATCAACTATTTTCTGCAGAGCCAACATCTCCAGATCATATAGCTTATCAAATACAGAGTCATTTCATATTATTTTCAGCAACAGGAAGTGCCTTCATAGTTTTCAGTCACATAAGCATCTCTCTCAGGGACAAGCTTCTCCATTGTTGCATACTTGCAGAGTTGTTCTTCAGTGCTTTGGTTCCATCAGCTTCCACTCTTCAAGGTACGAAAAGTCTTAATTTATCAAAAATTGATGAGACAGACGTTCCTTGTTGTCTAAACTATCTTCTCTGCTGGAGAATCCAAGGAAGAAAAGATGACAACTTGTGCAAAGAGTAGCTTCCTTTATCTCAGCAACAGCTTCTCATTCAGCATGAAGTCTTCATAGCTAGTGAGGATTTTCGTTGTACTGGCAGTTGGTCACACTAAACAGGGCAGCCAACTGGCTCTAGCTTCAATGTTTTGATGCTTCAGTGAGTTTTATCTTTTCACTAGATTCAGTACTTTCTATACAATGCAATGAGGACTCCTCAGCAGAGCTGCATTATTTTTCAGCAGCAGTGATATGGATTTTTAATAGGCACTTTAGTGCATTGGGGTTATGGGAATGGGTTTGGTTTGAAGGAACAGATTATGTACATTCAGTTATCCCAAAGGTATTGGTTATTATTGTGAGGGTAACAGGCAGGAAATTTAATGGAAAATACTGGGTCTGAACCTACATTGCTTTGCTCATAGAAATCAACAAATTTTGGATGTGTGAGATATGCAGGTGTGGTCCAGCAGAAGTACTTGTACAAGTGTTTTATGATCTACAGTGGTAACTCTACAATGTTGATCCCTAATTCCTGCTGAATGCTGAGCTAACCCTGGACAATTTATTTACCAGCCTTTGTGTCCTTCCTCATTACAACTCATCTTGAAGCACATACCTATCTTCTGCCACCAGCAGGTCCTATAATTTGTTGTTTGAATTACTGCAGGATAGGCAACCTATGGCACACATGGCACTCACACTGCCCGAGTCCTGACCATTGGTCCGGGGGGCTCTGCATTTTAATTTAATTTCAAATGAAGCTTCTTAAACATTTTTAAAACCTTATTTACTTTATATACAATAATAGTTTACTTATATATTATAGACATATAGAAAGAGACATTCTAAAAAATGTTAAAATGTATTACTGGCACACAAAACCTTAAATTAGAGTGAATAAATCGAGACTCGGCACAGTTGCCGACCCCTGAATTAGTGTATTACACAGAAACCCCATTATTCAAGAGTTCTCCCTTTGTCTAGGCACTTACGGTCTACATTGCAACAGCTCTAATATATTTCAGGGTTTATCCTCACAACATCCTTGTTATATTGTATCATCACCTCCATTTTACAGAAGGGGAACTGAGACACAGATTAAATGACTTGCCCAATGTGGCAGAATCAGGGATTGAATCAGGGATTGAATCCCAGATCTGCATTCCACTTTAACAACTTAACCATAAGACCATCCTTCCTTCCTATGACAGGCATTTTGTCAGAGCATAGACTTCAGATAAAATTTTTATATGCATGTAAGTGACTTAGGTCCTTAGATACCCATGATTTTCACTAAGCACTGTGGAATAGTCGAATTACTGCTGGAGCACTGCTTTGTGACTAGGCATATCATTGCAGGCTCTCTCCTCCCCATCAGTGGTCACTCTAGGCCTGTGGTAGCCTGCCTCTTCTTGTTACTCAGCCCTCCTGCAAAGTCACATTGTAGACTGACCCCTTCCAGGGTAACAAGAAGTCCAACAAACAACAGTCTAATGTCTTTACAAAAGGTTTTTGGCCTCAACTCTGGGCCAGTCCAGCGACACTATCACCAGCAGCCAAGGTCTGTTTCTCCCTGGACTTCTTCCTGTCACAGTCTGTCAGCAGGCCTCTTCCACAGTCTAAGTTCATCCTTCTTTCTGGGCTGGCTGGCTCTCAAGTCTCTCCTCTAGAATCCCCCAATAAAACTTCAAAAAAAAAGCACTACTTAACCCACCTTCTGCCCTCCACAGGCTTAATCTTTCATCCCTGCCATATGTCTCTACTTAGGAGAGGATCATAGGGCCAACTCTCCCCCTGGGCTTCCTTCTTGACCCTCCTCATCTCACTAGTCTCAGAGAATGATTACAAAGTTTCTCCTTGCAGCCTCTTTCTAATCTGTGCTTCTCTTTTATGGTCACCATCCAGCTCCTTCCCCATCTCGGCTTCATCTTTAATTAAGCCTGAACTGTCTTCCAGGTGCAGCTAGATGAGGTTAATCAGAGCCAGAATGTCATTTATACTCCATCACAGGCACTTAAAAATTGTATGGCTTCAGAACTGGGCACTAGTTTTGGGGGGGTGTTTTTAGACTGCTGTGTGCCCCACAGCTCAGCAGAGTTTCTGCCCTTTCCAGGATTGAACACCACAAATTCTAAAATATCGTTTGATGGTGGTTGAGCAAATAGTAAGGCATTGGCTAGTGCAGTAGTAATATTAATTTCCATTAAAGGGGAAAAGGAATATTGAAAAGCCCAGGCTACTTACATGTATTTTAAACTGGGATGGGGAAAATCCATTTTACCTAACCTCAAACCCACTCTAACACTTATTGAACATGATCAGGTTTGCATTTTGCTTAGAAGGGGCCTGTGGAAGAAAGAGGAACAGAGAAAGAAGAAAGCCAAATAAATATACTGCGTGCAGCCATTGACCTGTATCAGACAGGCTTCTCGGTTTTTTTCTGGACCCAAGACACTGTGGTCTTTTCTTAGTTTGTAAACATGTTTGTATTTTTAAAAAGAATCTGCCTAGTAATGGGGGACATGGCTTAAATGGAAAACAGAGTCTATAAACTAGTTTGGTGAACCCCTAAATATAGTTTGAGAGCTTTGCAAGCCTCTGAGGTTTACTATCTCCAGTTTTAAGTATGATGATGATTAAAAGGTCCATTTACTTGGGTTTGCTAAAATTCTGAACACCAACAGACCAAAATGTTATTGCTGCCTTCTGCTGGTGCTGAATTATAATAATAAAGTATTATCTCTTTTCTAAAGCCACAGAAAAAAATAAATAGCTATACAAGGTTGGCCTCATCTGCTACTTTGCCAAGAAAGTGTTGTCTTTTTGTTCTCTTCAAATGAAATAAAATTCTAAAGAAAATATGCATTTTATTTTTCCACATAGTTAATTAGTTATTTACCTTCTTCAGATTTCTGCATTGTCTTGTATGTGCTGAAGGAAGGCAACATATCTAAAAAATGCTGGATAATATATTACTAGCAGGGACTGATGGAAGCTACTTTAAATAACAAATTTTAGCTGCAGGCAGATTTAATGTAAATCCTGCTATTCTGTGTAATTTTTATAAACCTGACTCTGCAAAACCACCTGCTGCCACTGACTTGGATAAAAATAATAGAAGAAATTATTTCTTATGAGAGAATAATGTGTGTCATTGAGGATAGAATTGAAGATAATAATTAAAAGTGGTGCTCTTTTTTCCATTACGTATTCATGCAAGAATGATGAACATTTGCGTGTATGGAATGCTTGAGTTCTGATGTTAGAGCTGCATGAAATCTGATGAAATGTCTCTCTCTCTTATTTTGTTGTTTTCTTACTTCCCTCATGAGGGCCCAAGTGTCAGTTGGTATTAATTTCAAGTTGTATAACTGGAGAGACTGCTTTTCTTTCCTAATAAGACTAGCGTGTGTTATTTCTTAAATTTGTTTATGATTCCAGTACTGTTCACAAAGTAAAAGGTTATTATATTGTAAAACTGTAAATATGTGGTGTAACCAAACAGCCCAAACACACCAAAAAAACCAACATGCATCTCATTTCTTATTTAATGTGAACATAGAATCAGTGGTACAGTTATAAAGAATCAAAACACTGCAATCTTTATAAAACTATCACTAAATGGATTACAAATATACTTACAAAAAGGGTTAGCTTCTTACAGAGATAACATGGAGACAAACGAATTGAAGTGGCATTATAAGTTTCTGAAACTGGGGTCAGTGTGACTGTCTAATTGCTTTTCTTTGAGCTGTGCGCCTTTTGCTTAATATAGTAATGAAACATTAGACAGACACTTTCATTCTTGTCAACTAAACACAAAACTTCAAGCAGTTTCAGTTTCACACAGTCTTGTTGGCTGTGGTTTAGTTTTGCAAAACTGACACCAAGCTGGAATGCTTCAAGTTGTGGTTCCTAAGGTCTGATGTGGGGAAATTCAGATAGATGGTATTAGTTTAGGGCAATGACAATTAAGTAAAGGTAAGAGGGAGGAAATTGAGTTTGTTTTTGATCTTTCCAACCCTTGTAGTCCAGGTTTCTGCATAATTAGACTCAGTAGTTATGGGCAGGGACCTATTTTATCTGAATCCTCACAGTTCAAGAGCCGGATGGGTGGGATTCAACTAAATAAATGGCCCATTTTGATTGCTAACAAAGACGAATCCCACACTTTTAATTTTAATAATAACTGTTTATACGTCCCAGAGATGGAAGTATCCATAAAAAGACAACAGCATTTTGCAAAACAATTCATTTAGGAAACAGTCACCTGACCTTTTTTACTGCCTTTAAGATAGCAATAAAACTAGCTCAGCCAACTAGCCCTAATGAGGGAGAAAGAGAAAACATCAACCTCTTCTCTTTACTCCATCTAATTATAATCATCAGTGTCAACTGACTCCAAGATCAGCTGAATCCTAATCGACCTCAGACACTGTACAGTGAAAGAGAGAACTGCCAAACCAACTGGAAAAATAAACAAACTGTAATTAGTGCTTAAACTCCTAATTTCCCATTTCATATTGCCCTGCTATTATTCATAATTGCAACATCTTCTTTAAAAGTTGTTTTAAGGCTGAATTTTTAAAAGTTGGGCACCATGTAATGAGTCTCTTGAAATATGTAGTATGTATTTCTGGAGTAAGCACCATAGTGACATTCAATAGGAAATAAAATAGTGATGAATATTAAGCACATCATCATTCAAAGTTCCTTCTAGGGCTTTACAATTCACTCTGTTTTGAAAGTGACACTGTTTTTCCTGTCCAGCTTATCTTAAACCAAATTTTCAAAGACTGCCTGAAAGACTCTGCCTAATTTTAGGAATGTGACTAGTCCCATTGCCCACAATGCTACTCCACATACACTTCAAGTTTTGTGTGTGGGTTTGGCAGTATTTGCAGGATTGGGGCCTAAATTTTCACGTACCGTTTTACAGGCACAATCAGTTTGTGTGCTGCAATAATAGAAGTTTCATTCACACACAGGATTTGTGCACAAAGAGAAGTTAGCTAGATCTGTTCATACCTGAATGGCGCACATAAATTCTGTTTGCATAACCAAACCAAGGTGATGTTCCTTTGAAATCTTGCTGTATATTTGAAATCCCTAATCCTGGCATCAAAGGTTTTATTAGTCTAACTGAATCCCTGTATTAATCTCACCCTGGATACAGTATGATTGATCTGACACTTACACAGTAGTGTTACAATCCCCTTTATTTTTGATGTTCTTTTATGTGAAAAAGAGCGTCATTAACTCCCCACTCCCAGAAAATGGTGCTTTTGCTCTGTTACTTGTGTGGAGTATCCCAGTATGGGGAGCAGTTTCTTGCATTGCAAGATCCATTCAGAGCCTTCACATTCGTAAGTGAAATATCACATCTGTGGGAATTATCACCTAGAACTGTGTTAACTTTCAGCGCAGATGCTTTTTGTTTATAGCCCCAAATCTGAAAAGAGACACTCTTGCTGGTATCGCACATTAATTTACTAACCTTACAAGTCTTAGCAGTAGGTTGCTGCGATTGTATAGGGTTTGCTGTCTCAAACAATGACAAAAATATCTCTTGGATTCTGACTCTGACAACCCACTCCCCTTAGTCATAGCCCAAGCCACTCAGTATCTCCTAATATTGCAACAGTGATTCTTAACTTCTGGTTATTAGAACTCCTCCAATAGTCTCATTTGCCGTATACTTCACAAACAACTATCTTAAGTTGTGCTGTAGTTCTGACCTCTCCCCTCTCAGAGGTAATTGCCTATCAGTGGTGCCTGGTGTGGTTCATGCATGTGTTTATTTTTAGGTTTGTTTTTGGGGAAGTGCCCATCAGATGTACTGTCACAGTACTAACATTTAAAAGATACTGCTTAATAGAGGGAGCGGGGGGAGAATGATATTCCATCAGTCATAGCACACTCTGCCCAGCTCACTCTCTACTCACTTGGAGAAGAGATCCGAGACACAGATCATCAGGGAGAATTTTGTCCACAGTTTGTATAAACCCTCTGCATCCTTTACTGTGAAGTTGGTATATACATGTAAGATATTATTGTCATTATTAAAAGTGATATTTACATAAAGAGACAATCCTGGCAATATTTCCAAAGCAGCTGCTTTATTGCCAAAGGGGAGTTGGAGAGCATAAACTCAGTGGGAGGAATAGGAGTTTTGTTATTAACTTCAGTGGAACCTGGAATTTCACCTAGTGTCTTGCCTGAAATAATAGTAGATTGGAATTAAGGAAAATCTTTATCATTACAAACAGACAATTGACCCTGACATACTATACCTTATTAGTGCAAACTATGCTCCTGCAGCAGTGATACTTACAGCTTCCAGGTTGCTCAGTTGTGCATGTTATGAACAGCATAAATGCCATTTTGGAGGAATTTGCAGGTGTATAACGTAGCTGTGAGGATGATCCATGAAGCCTGCACTGCTGTAGCATGCTCTCTGCTCACTATTCTTCAGGACTTAAGTCTGCAGTAAGCCAGGATCCTGTTATTATTTAAGAAGAAAAATAAGAAAAAAATAATCACCATAAGCTAACACCACCACAGTGTTTCCTAGTGTGATTCTTATAACCTGTGGTCCATATATTTGTTCCTAGCTCTGACATTGACTTGAAGCATGACCTTGGTCAAGTCATTTATTTTTCTGCTTCACAATTCCCCACCATATTGTGAAGTGAAGATAATATTACTTATGTAACTTTGAAAGTGCTTTGAGATTCATAGATTAAAAACACTAAGTGCTAAGTCATTTTATTTTAGCCTACAAAGATACAGGGTTATGAAACTGTCCTTACATGTTTTTTTACAGTGTTGAGCATATTGTTCATGTTTAGCAAATAAACAACAATAGAAAGAAAGAAAAAGGATTGTGAAACATTAGTTTTTCCTCTCCAAAATAAATAAATAGCTTTGAACAGTTTTGTAACTGAATAGGTTTTTTGAACATTCATGTACAAAGATTGACCACTCTCTCTCTTGGACCAAGGGATTTAAGGTACAAGAAACATCTAGGAAGTGAAAACCCACATTAAATTTCAACAATTTATTCTTCATGTACTAGGATCCCTTAGTTAAACTATGTCAGATTAAACTTTATATAAAATAGCATTATAGACAAAACGTATCTAGTTATATAAACATAAGTACTGGCAAATACAAGAGCAAAATCTGGGTCTGGATACCTGCATTAGATTCACGGAACAATTAACTAGAAATTTCATCTTTTATTTGGCTAGAAAAACAGTCCATAAATCAAATCTCAAATTTTGCTATAGAACAATTCAGGTAGAAGCCTCAGTTATATTATCCCTTCTATACTTTTTCAAGGTAATATGGCTTATTCTTTAGGAGGATTATTTTTACCTTACTGTGTACAAGCTAATTTGAAACAGCATGAGCTGTATTGTCAGGTACTATATAACATACATTGCATGAGATTCTGTAATACAGAGATATTATTTCCAAGGAATAATTAGGTATTTTGATTTTAGTCTAAAATCTTTTACAAATCAATATATTTTCCTTTTTAAAATAATTCTTCCGATGTGTTTTATGACAATGCAATAAGCACAATTGGAAATGAAGAAAAGAGGCACTTTGTTGTTCAGTTTGAGAGAGAATCAAAGCAAATTTTTTTTCTGGTTTATATGATCCTTTAGTTCTTTAATGGAGAGTACAATTCCCAGGTAAAATTAGGTAAATCCAAGTTTTTAAACACTCCCTGACAGCTGGGATGAATTTCTACTATTCATCATTCTTTTAGTAAGATTGTTCTTTTCAACAGGACATATAACAAAGGGGTGAATATACGGATCAAATCCTAATGTGAGAAAGAAAGGAATCTTAAGTTAACAACCACAAAGAATGACTATGGGTATGTGAAGCATTTGTTTGCAAGATATTATGATGTTTTAAGCATATACGTAGTACTTTCTACACATGCTGAGTAACCAGGCTAATTAAAAAGCCCATATAGCTCTTGTTAAAATCTGTTCAAATTTTTGGAGCACCTGTTATAACAGAATGCCCACAGACTTGATAGTTTAGCGCCAAGACACCTGCTACCTTATGTCTCACAGTATGTTCAGTTTTATACTGATAGTAAAAAAAATTCACTTTTTGACATTTAACAATCTCATAAATGATAAGAAATAAGTCAGAAAATTTAATGATTTAACCCTTGCAGTATCACTTCTTATTGCTATACCTATAGTTTTCTGTGAGCAGACAGAGTATACCTACAATGTATAACCCTGGGACCATTTTGTTTCTTTCTTGCTGAAGCCATTATATCCAGCATTTACAATGCTGAGAGGGAGGCACAAACCGCCCTGCATTTTATTCCAGAGATTTTAGAGCTGTAGCTTGTATAGTCAGTAGATATTTCATGTATACAATATAGTTTATCTGAAGAAAGGAATGGGCTTTATAATTCTAGCTAGCTTGTACTTTGTGTTCTTGAGCTATTCCCATTTTTGTGCTACAAAGCTATAGAAAGAAATAAAGTGACACGAAACAATTATCCTTTCTCCCTCCCCACTTCAAAAAAACCCAAAAAAACCACTTTGTTCAACAAATTCTATGATTTTGCAGCATACAGAGAAATGTCTCAGTGCATGTTTTTATTAACAGTATAAGTACTGATCTCTTTGGAGGGAAATAAACGCCAGGAAGGGAATGAATTATTAAAGATGTTACAAGAGAGTATAAGCAAGTGTAATTAAAGGACAGAAAAATATTTAGGCTGAATATCATGACTAACTCACTGACAATGGCCCCAATCCTGCAATCACTTATGCATATAGATAAGTTTACACATTTGGACCCATTGTATAAATAAATCTGTTAGACTAGGACCACTGAGGGCTATTATAGCGTCCCACAATGAAATCCTGGCCACATTACATACATACAGTAAATGGGAATTTTGTCATTGATTTAAATGAGGCCAGGATTTCCACCCCTAGATTTAAGGCCAGAAAGGGCCATTATGATCATCTCCCCCAATGTCTTGCATAACACAGGCCATATACTGTAGTTCAACAGGGAAGAATCTTTTAGAAAGACATCTGATCCTGATATAGATTTCAAGTGATGGAGAATCTACCATATCCTTTGGTAAAATAATCTCCAATTAGCAGCAATGCACACAAGTGCTTTTTTTCCCCCATCAGCATCTGGCCAAGAGGTTGAGACCTCCTCCCCCTGATGTAGATCTCTTTGACAGACATGCATGGCTTGGCCATCTCCAGCCTGGATTAATGCAGTGCAATCTATAATGGGCTTTACTTAAAAAACAGTTTGCAACTTCATCAAGGAGACTAGCAACCTGAAAAACAAGGGCACTTTACATTAGTGGTCCATAAACTGTATAGGCATCCAATTTGTTCCTGAGTACAAGTAATGTTGGTTCTTTTATGTTTTATGATTTGGGTGTAATTTTGTGGCATACTATGCTTGCTGGGTTCAGATGAAGTGACCAAAAATGACAGCTCCCTAGATTTCTTCATCTGGAATTGTAAACAGGGTATTCACAGCAGCTCTGAAAATCACTTCTCATAATGCCAAAAGCACAGATGTGATGGTTTTCAGGATAAGTTACTAAGCCTGTCTAGTTACCCAGACTTTAAACGTCCAGGTGTGGTTGAGTGGAGAGACCTTCAGGTCCATCTTCAGACTTGATGAAGAGGGGTTTGCTTGGCACTGGGTTTTGATTAATTTTTGAAAAGCGATTTCCATTATAAATGTATTCACGTACCTATACTTTAGTGATAGGTACACTCTAGAAATGGCACTGTGAGCCTTTTGAGGCAGTGACTGTGTGTTTCTATCTGAGTGGATGGGGCCTAGCACATTCTGGATGCTAGAGCAGCTCTGCTGATCCACCATGTTAGCTGGTATTAGGACCATGCGTAAAAATACTGACTCACTGTGGGAAGGTCTGTGTCTCTGTTAATGTTACACATGCCTCAAAGAGCATATTATCTAAAAAGGCATGACAGGTGAATGAGAAAAAAAAACATGGGTTGGAATGGGGAGCAGGGAAGACACAGTATCAAATATAGGATGTACATAATTTTAGCCAGTTGGGAGCAGGTGATTTAGCTCATTCGGACAGTAAAATAAATACATAGTGAGAACGAATACGAAAATAATAATCTAGGTGTGGGGGAGGGTTAAACAAAGATTTAAATTTTCTAAATATGTATTTGTATTTAATTTTTTTCTCTTAAACAGGCTTTATGTACTGGAAACTTTCGTGTTTAACACTTCTCATCTCCAAGTACAACTGTTGAAAATTTAACCTCGGAAAACTAATTGGTATCAGATACTAAAAATTCTTGCAAGTTATGGAAAGTGTTAGTTGTGGGAAGAACATTTTTTCCGTACTCTGTGTATTGATTTGCCTTTGAGATAAAAAGCAACAAGAAAGCAGGTGATAAGCCTTTGTTAATGCCTCTGGGATGAAATGCTGCAGCTACAGACTACTGTTGATAAACAGATTTTGAATTAATTAGTTCTGCATAATTATCTGAGCTATCAAGTCTCTAAAGCTGAATGGGACTGGTCTTCATACTGGTTATACACTCTTGACAGCCATGAAAAATGTTTTTTATTTTCAAAAAGATCACCACTTAAAAAAAACTAGCGTTTACTGGGATAACAATAAAATAATATTCTACTGTAATGGTAGAAGAAATATTAATCACAATTACTCTTGTTGAATTACAGAGACATGTAGTAGAACACTTTTGAGATTGCTGGTCGAACTACTGGCAAAAGAAGAGATAGGCACTATACTTGAATATATGTGGTAAAGTCCCTCTGCCTTTTGGGCTATGAATCCTTAGTGAGGAGGGAGCACATAGGCCTCAAAAGGCATTGGAACCAGGAGAGGAGGCTGAAAAAGCTCTGCATGGATGTCTGTACCTGTTGAGTGCCATACTATATAGCAATTAAATCTGAATATAATGTTTGTGAGTTGCTGCATGTATTAATCTCATTTATAATATCTGCACCCCATGTTATAAGGTAATGTTTAAGTGTTTTGCTCTGTAACTAAAAAAGTGTTTGCTATGAAACTGGAAGCCTCCACAATCAGGAGAGAATTACAAAGTCTGAAATATCAGTTTACCACAAGAGATGTCATCTCCTGCACAACAAAACAAGGCCTATAAATATCAGACAAGCAATTGCAGAATATCAGTGGATTGTTCCCTCCATACCCATGAAGAGGAGATGTGCACAAACACTCATCGCTTCAGCTTGAGTTCTGGGGAAAAGGAATAAAAATCCCTGTCAAGAAGAAATTGTCATCACTATACTGCTTGCAGTTCAGACAGGGCAATATTTCTAAGCATAAGCAAGGGATCCCCGAGCTGCTTAGCTTAAAGGACATAAAGTATAGAATTTGCATGTTACAGCAGCTTCTATTATTTTTGGGACCCTAACCCTGGAACTCATTTGTGTGTGTATATATTTACCAGCTTTAATCTTGTAAATAACTTGTTTCTTTTTCTTAATTAATAAACCTTTAGTTAATTTAACAAAGGATTGGCAACAAGCGTTTTGTTGGTGAGAAATCTCAGGTATGCTTGACTTGGGGTAAGTGACTGGTCCTTTGGGTGTGGGAGTAACCTGAATATTGTTGTGATTTTCGGTATAAGGGACCATCTATCACAAAAGCAGGCTTGTCTGGGTGGCAAGACAGACTGGAGTGCCCAAGAAGAGTGTCTGTGACTCCATGTTTAGGTTGGTATAGTACTTAAAGAATTCACACTTGCTTCTTGGTTGGTGAAATCTAATTATAGAACATACAACCAGTTTGGAATTTGTGCCCTGGTTTATAACAGTCTGCCCTGAGGTTGGCATTCATGGTCATGAGCCACTCTAGACCGTTTGACATTGGCATTTTTATATCATAAAAACATAAGAACAATCACACTATCTAGCCCAGTACTTGTCTTCTGACAGTAGCCAATGAACAGAGGGAATGAACAGAACAGGTAATCATCAAGTGATCCATCCCGTCACCCATTCCCAGCTTCAGACAAATAGAGCCTAGGGACATCATCCCTGCCCATCCTGGCTAACAGCCATTGATGGACCTATCCTCCATAAACTTATCTAGGTGTTTTTTTTTTAAACCCTGTTATAATTTTGGCCTTCACAACATTCTCTGGCAAAGAGTTCCACGGTTTGACTATGTTGTGTATGAAAAAATGCTTCTTTTTGTTTGTTTTAAACCTGTTTGTTATAAGCCTACAAGCTGCAGCCCTGGACCAGGACCTGATTGTGCTAGATGCTGTACAAATGCTGAACGAAAAGACAGTACCTGCCCCAAAGAACTTACAATATGAGTAGAAGTCATATGAGTAGAAGACAACAAGTAGATAGACAGAAACAATGAGACATGAGATTCTGGCAGATATACAAACACGGAAATGATTTTAAAATATTTTGGTTTTTTAATATCTTTCTTTAAATTTGAAGCTACAAGTATTCCACTAATGATTTAGGATCTTAAACAGATTTGTATTGTATTATAAGTCTCAATAGCATTTCAGTCCACCTTTACCTTGATATTCCAGCAAAGTCTAACCCTGTCACTATGGAATTTTGTAGGGGATGGGTGATTTTAATAACCAGAAAAGAGAAAAAACTTGTATTAAAGTATTAGTCCACTTTGAATTTCTCCAGTGGCTTAACAATTCACATGGTATTAATATTTGATGACCAGGCCCTGACCCTGCAATTTACAATATGTGGGTGTAAAGCAGCACCTGCACAGGATCCCCCCCTTGAAGTCAATGGTGCTCTGCTTATGTAGAGCACTAGAGCACATACTATAAATTGCAGGTTTAGAGCCAACCTGGTTCCCTAAGAAACTTGAACAGGGTGGATGTTCTGTCTTCATAAATCCCAACTGTTCAAGCATCAACAACTAATAAAGTCTGGTGTGTACCAGCTCTATGTTAAAGTGATTAGCTTGGCTTTCAGTGATCAGTCTAGATGGGCCAGTCTGATCCATAGCATTCTACTCTTTGAATAATACATCTATAAATGCTTTTACAATCAGGAATAACAAAGTCCACTGAACTGATTTACACAAATAGGTCTTTCTTCTTTAAGATGTGCACTACCTAATAAAGAAAGAAGGAAAGAAAATAAAACAAAAACAAAAACAGACTAGTCTCATCAGACGTGTGAGAATCTACTGCTTTCCTTCCCCTCCAATCAAACTTTTGTGCCCTGTGCATTCAAACCAGGCAGCTCCCTCTTTTATGCTGCCTGGGTACCAGCATGAAGGGTTATTGACAGCACAGATGAGATAGGATCCCTGCTCTTCCTTCCAGTGCCCAGATCTACCCTGGCCTGGAGCAGCCATTAAAGTCCAGATCCCTTGTAGCCATGGCCTGGAAATGCTTAGTTGCTCTGTGGGGATGACACAGTTCAGTCACACATAGGAGCTGTGAATGCCTTGAATATGCTTAATGAGTACATGAGAATGAGAATCTTCAGAGATTTAAACTGCTAAAAATCAAAGAAATCTGAGCATGTACAAGTGATTTTTTTCAGGCCTGCAATGTGGCCAACTTTGCATGGGTTTTCACAGGGATGTCCCTTATACAAAGACCACTCCCTGACCCATTTCAGGTGCCTTCTCTAGAACATGAGGATACTAGAGCATTTCAGATAAAAGGTCAGCGGAATTTTTTAACATATGTAAAATGACATTTTCCCCTAGCCTTGGTCTCAGAAATAGTTAAACCTTTTTGGCTAAGATTAACAAAAACAAACAAACAAATAAACAAGGAGACAGCACAGACAATTTCAGAAAATTCAAAGCAATTATAACAGTCTTATAATGGGAAGTAGTGGTCAGCCTTAATAATAGGAGGCACTACCAATCTCACCTATAATAGGTTTTTATAAGAATGGAATTAAACATGTGCACTGAAGATGAGTCAGATGCTCATGGCATCCTGTTGATGGGACAGGCCAGCTCTTCTATAAATCTAGGCTACAAAAGCGTGCTTGCTAAAGAAGCCTAACGTTTTTGGAGAAGATAATCATTCTAGCTCAGTTGGACCTCTCCCATTACTGTTAATGAGAGCTGTGACTGTAAAGACAGCGCTTATAAGTAGGAGGGCACGGTCCTCGTAAAAATACCACACTTAGAAATACTGGCTGTTAAAACCTACCATATTTCTAATGATTTCTTTTATTCAGCTTCCTCAGTGAGTTTAGTCAAGCAAAAGAGCCCTGAAGCAGTGCTCTGTTTGAAAATAGGCCAACAAACTTGGCCCAGTTTTCCTCTTGAACTGACTATACAACACTGCACATATTTTTATATAATCATCCAGTTCAAATTTTCTAAAATGTAATATGTTGCATGTGATATAGGCAAATTAGCATTTATAACAGCAAAAGGTATATCACTGTTAGAAGGAAGGATGAGTTAGTTGAACATTTGATTAATTAAATGGTATATTTTACGCCCATCCAAAAATATACATCATCCTTTGAAATAAAGTTCACTCCATCTTCACAAAGTTTGGGTCGCAGTTTTAGAAGTGTTATTTGCTTGAAATGGCTAATGTTTTGTCATGTGCTTTTTGAGATGCCTAAAACAATTGTACTGTAATTATAACGTGACTTGAGAAGAAGGTCTTTAGAAAAATTATTTGTTTGTCAGAATAAGTAGATATTTCATACATAAATCCTTGCCCCTTCCGAACATATTCCTTCTGTATCTTAGTATGTGAGTATTAAAGCCTCTTAGAATCGATCTGGCCAGTACTGGTACTTCATTAGGTGAAACATTAGAATTAGTACTAGTTAAATTCCTAAATCCAAATCCTTGCACAGTGAGATGAGAATGGTGGTAAGTAAGGGCCAGATCCTGCATCATTCTATAGTGTGTATCAGCAATTGCCTGTATGCAAAGCACTTCCAGTGTAGAGGCAGACTATGCAGGATGACGATGGCTTCTCCATGTGATATATTGAGTTGCACAGCACCTGGGTACCTCCCTTCACACTGTGTGAATCAGAACCAGCAAAGTGCTTATATGGAGCATTTTGGAAGTGGAAAGGTGCATCATAGCAATGCTTCAAATACACAAGGTTCATTACAGTCATATAGACTATATTTGAAAATAGCTTAATTGCAAATATGCTATGTGGCTACATCTAGTGGAGTAGATAGTATTTGGAATAGGGCTGTCGATTATTTGCAGTTAACTCACACGATTAACTAAAAAAATTAATCATGGTTAAAAAAATTAATTGCAATTAATCACGGTTTTAATTGCACTGTTAAACAATAGAATAAATTGAAATTCATTAAATATTTTGGATGTTTTTCTACATTTTCAAATATATTTGTATACTGTGTTGTAATTGAAATCAAATGTACAGTGCTCACTTTATATTATTTTATTACAAATATTTGCACTGTAAAAATGATAAACAAAATAAATAGTATTTTTCAATTCATCTCATACAAGTATCATGGTGCAATCTCTTTATCGTGAAAGCGCAACTTACCAATGTAGACTTCTTTTGGTTACATAACTGCACTCAAAAACAAAACAACATAAAGCTTTAGCTCCGACAAGTCCACTCAGTCCTACTTCTTCTTCAGTCAATTGTTAAGAGAAACAAGTCTGTTTACATTTACAGGAGATAATGCTCCCTGATTCCTATTTACAATGTCACCTGAAAGTGACAACAGACATTCACAGAGCACTTTTGTAGCCAGCAGTGCAAGGTATTTATATGCCAGATACGCTAAACATCTGTAGGCCCCTTCATGCTTTGGCCACCATTCCAGAGGACATGCTTCCATGCTGATGATGCTTGTTAAAAAAAATGCGTTAATTAAACTTGTGTCTGAACTCCTTGGGGGAGAATTGTATGTCTCCTGCTCTGTGTTTTGCCAGCATTCTGCCATTTGTTTCATATTATAGCAGTCTAGCATGATGACCCAGCATGTTGTTCATTTTAAGAACAATTTCACTGCAGAGTTGACAAAACGCAAAGAAGGTATCAATGTGAGATTTCTAAAGATAGTTATAGGTATGGAGCATGCTTTCAGAACTCTTCAAAGAGCGACATTCAGATGAGGAAACTACAGAACCTGAACCATCAAAAAAGAAAATCAACCTTCTGCTGGTGGTATCTAACTCATGATGATGAAAATGAACATGTGTTGGTCTGCACTGCTTTGGATTGTTATCGAGCAGAACCCATCATCAGCATGGATGCATGTCCTCTGGAATTATGGTTAAAGCATGAAGGGACATATGAATCTTCAGAGCATCTGACACGTAAATATCTTCCAACACCAGCTACAACAGTGCCAGGCGAATGCCTGCTCTCACTTTCTGTGATGTAAACAAGAAGCAGGCAGCATTATTGCCTACAAATGTAAACAAGCTTGTTTGCCTGAGCGATTGGCGAACAAAAAGTAAGTCTGAGTGGACTTGTAGGCTCCAAAGTATTACATTGTTTTATTTTTATTGCAATTATTTTTTGTACATAAATCTACATTTGTAAGTTCAACTTTCATGATAAAGAGATTGCACTACAGTACTTGCGTAACCCCCAAGGAGATTACCTAGATTCCTGGGGCTCTGTCTGCTGGCAGCTCAGGGAGAGGCACACTGTCTCTGGTAGGGAGGAGGAGACAAGGCAAACTCAGAGTCTGCCCAGTAACCCATAGAGAGTGAGATGCCCTTCCCATGGAATTCAGGAAAGGGGAGAAGCCACTTTTGAGTCAGTCTGGAGCCAGCCAGGCCAAGGGCAGTACTGGCTGTGTGGGGAGCTGGTGAGTCCCAGGCCTGCATGCAGGGTTCCCCCTGAGAACTGGCCTCTAGGGACCTGAAAGCAAGATCTCTCAGCTGGGCTTTTCCCTCTCCACTGATGATTTCCAGTTTGTAGAGTTTTGCTGAGAAACTTCCCCAGCCAGGCTGAGTTAGCCCTCCAGCTCCCTAGGTGAGACCAGTCACCACCTGGTCAGCTCTGCTCTGTCTTCTAGTTCAGGGCTGCTGCCTGCTCTGTGTGTGTCTGGATGCTGGGCTAGGAGAGTACAGTTTGGATTTTAGTACAGTTGTGTAATCTGCACCTTGAGCCCTGCACCCCTTTGTGGTGAGGGGAAATCCTGGGACTGAAGCAGCTTGATTCCTGCTTGAAGAGGATCCCTGCCAGCAGAGATCAACCCATCTGCAGTGACTGAGGGGTCCAGAGTGATCGCTAAACCTGAGGATCATTCCTGGAGTTTGTGAGTGCACCATCTTTTAGTCAGTCAGAGAATTTGTTTTGGGGACCGCCTACTCCCTGAACTGTGTCCTCAAGCCAGAGAGTAAGGGTTTGGGGATTTTATAACCTGCTGCATATTAAACCTGTGGAGAGATTTACCACCTTCTCCCACTTATGAGTCCTTTTGGCTGTACTGAACCCAGTCAGCCACACTGCTAAACCACTGCAGAGAAGAATTTTGTAGTCATAGGTCATCAAAGGCCCCAACCAAGTACACGCACCAATGGGACACTAATCTTACATTTGCTACATCAAGTCACGTGACTGGGGAAAGTCACGGATATTAGCAGTGTGGGCACCGGTGAACATAAAAATAGTGTTTTACCCTGTTATATTTGTCTCCTGTTTAATATAATTATTCTGTTGAGTATATTGTATGTGTTTGTATTATTTCTTGGAAGTCTCCAGCTATCTGGCAAGTAAGTGGGAATTACCCTGTGGTTAGAATTTTCCTCCCAAGCTGCCCGAGTGACCCTGCCAGGAAGGAGTGAGGCAGAGTGGAGGCACTGCCAAATAAATTCATAGGAAAAAATAAAGAAGATACACCCTGCTGAGTGGGTGACCGGATCCAGAAGAACCCACACCTGTCCATCAAAACCTGTAAGCAGATTGGCATTAAAGAAGGTAACCCAGTAGAGAGAGGGTGCTACACTTGTATTAAGTGAATTGAAAAATACTATTTCTTTTATATTTACAGCACAAATATTTGTAATAAAAATATAAAGTGATCACTGCACACTTTGTATTCTGCATTGTAATTGAAATCAATATATTGGAAAATGTGGAAACCAACCAAAAATATTTACATAAGTGGTATTCTGTTATTGTGTAATAGCACAATTAATCGCAATTAATTTTTTTAATTGCTTGACAGCCCTAATTTGGAGCCTTAGCATTGTCGCATATGAACATGTTGTTAAATCTATGGCTCAAGAGATCCCAGTTTGTGTCAGAGTCAAGGGCGTCTGCACCATGTGTTGGGTCTTATAATTTAAAAAGGTATCATAAGGGGTTCACCAATCTTATCTCTGAAGGGGACACTGGATTTGCTTATACTGGTCCTGGAGCCTTTTCTCACTGCCCTCTTTCCCCCAAAAAACATAGACTGAATGCTTGAGGCCCCACCTTCACTAGAATCTGCGTTGGCTATAGATTTTGAAGCCTCTCTGAACTAGTCCAGTTGCAGAAAAATTTTCATATTGCACATGGAAAAGGAGTTGTAATTTTTGATGGACTGTGCTGGGGGCCAGGCCTTCTCCATTCAGAAAGCCTGATTGTAGATTCCTCCTTCTGAAACAAGTCAGTCACCCTCCCTTTGTAGCTACCTTCGAGGCTTAGTGCAAGGCTTTTCTAGCTGGGTCAGATGATTTCCTGTTCTTCATCTTTCTTTTAGGGCTGTTTTCTCCTTTTTTGTCTGCCTGCCTTTGAGAGTAGCTACATCTCTGGTTCATTTGGCCTAGATTCTATTAAGTAGATGACTTTTGTTTTTAACTTTGATACAGAAACCAGAAAAATGTTGATGGGTGATATATAAATGAGTCTGCTGTTCACTGAGGAATTATGATAGTTATTACTTAAGTTGTGCCATAAATGTACGTGGTAATTACAGTCCAGATAACAAGAGTTACCCTGCCCTGAAAAATTATCCATTTAAATTAAGTTAAGAACAATAAGAGAAAGATGATAGCATAAGGAAGGATAGGAGAAGGGGAGGACAATATGATTATATGGCCATTTGCAGGGCTAATTCTAGTGTCTAGATAATGGAGATTTCTCTCTTTAAAAATATTTTTCCATTTATCAGTGGCCCATGGCCCAACCCATCATCTTATGCTGAATTTAAGCCCCCATCCCCAAAAATTGTGTCTATCCTTTGTGGTTGATTACAGAAATTTCCAACAAAACCCTACCCTAGTATCCAAGCCAAGTTGCTTTTGTATCCAGAAAATCTGACTAAGCAGAGAGCACAATAGCAGCACTGCCATTTTCACTTTGAAATGCATTGAAACCATCTGAAACTTTTACGCTACCTCGCTAATGAATGAAATTCATCCCTGTATGGAGGGGTGGCACGAGGCCGGTAATGCCATTTAAGTCCTGCTTAATACCTCCTTGCAAGAGCTTAGTACAGAGGCCTTTGGTAGCCTTTGGCACAGTGGTAAATTTTACCCTATAAATGAGTTCCACTGAGGTTAAACTACAGATATGGGACCTGATTCTCATTTAATACGCTGTTGTATTCAGGACAGGGGGAATTAAGCCACCTGCATGTTTCCCAGATCTGCTCAAACTTACACTTGGCTTTCCATGGATTACTGCACACTAGCCACCCCTCTGAAATGCCCCCTTCCTGCCCAGACCCTAAACTGGAGGCTGGCTTCAGGGCCAGCATAGAGCCAGGCTGTTCACTGACCCCAGAGGCCTGCCACACAGGTGACCTTCTCAGGGGGCTGTCTATGCCCACTTTGAAGACCTTTTATGCTGTCAAAACAGTGTAAAGTGGCCTTAGCATAACTGAGAACCAGGCCTACTGTGAATGCAAGGTGTAATCCAATTCTCATTTTGAAACTTGCAGAGGAAATTCAGGTTACGGGCATGTCACACAGAATTTGTTAAAATATCAGTGCTTTCAGAACTGCCATTGTATTTCCACAAGCATGTGTGGATGAAATTACAACTTAGTTCAGAACTCCAGCAACATTGAAAGGGTGTTTCAGGGTATGTTTACAAGTAAGCATGCCATATGCTATACTAAAGAAAAACATGCTAATTACTGAGTAAAGATACAGAACTGCTTCAGATCCATTGAACAAATGAGCTGTCTACTTTCTGTGCTATGGGAATAATTCTTCTTAGTCCAGAAACTAAAATCTCTTCAGATGCTTAAGCTCTGAACTCAGAAACAAACAAAACAACAAATTAGGGTTTAAATAACTAACAATAAGGACAAGATCAGGGGATGTTCCTGATATCTGAGTTCTATAGTTCTACAGCGTCCTATATTTTTTTAATTTGCTATTTATTAAGGCCAAAAAATGTGCTTTGTGCTGTACACAGCACAAAATAAAATAGTTCCTGCTCCTCAAAGAGTTTATAATCTAATCAAGATGGACAACAAATAATGTCCTACTAACTGGAACAGTAGGACGTTCAGAGGCAGAACAAGATCATGCTAAGCATCAGGAATCTAATCCTGAAGTCCTCAGTTAGGCAAAACTCACCTTGAGATCAGTGGGAGTTTCACTTATGTAAGGATTATAGACTCAGGGCCTTAGTCTTGCTGTTATGATTGATTACTATTATTTCTATTGTGGGAGCATACAGATGCCCCCATTGGTTCCAGGGCTCATTGTGCCACATGCTGTATAAACACACTGGAAAACATGGTCTCTGCAATTTAACTGGAAATTTGCAATGAGAGCAGAGAAGGACAAGGATGTGTTTATATAGGTTAGCTGTTGTACAACTTCATGGTTCAAAAGCTCCTGAATATTTTTTAAAGCAAATTATATAGATCACCTATCCCCAGCTGATGCTCAGCCTTGCATTATTGGTTGGTTGCTGGCTTGTAACCAACATAAAAGTGGGTTTTGAGCAAAGAATTTTAGGAGAAAGGAAAAGCTTTAATGAATCAGTTTTCTCCTCTCTTCAGATAGCTGTTTGCCCAATATTTTCCCCCTTCAATTCCTATCTGATGCTTCCCTTTGGTAATTTATACAACTCACTCTCTGGTTGGAGAAGATTTTCAGTCTTTCACTATCTTACATTTCCTAAACACCTAGGGAAACCCTGACTCATTGCGGATTTCTTATTCAAGCATGTAGGTTACACATACCATAATGGGATTTCTGTGCTTGTGTGTATAAGGGCTGCAGAATCAGGTGTCTGTTTTGGGGTGGTCATAACCTCCCTTGAAAATATATTTCTGTTTCTGGCATTGTCTGTACAACTGACTTCTTGGGAAGGAAATATATAGGATTAGTTGATTGATGTTTTGTGTAATTTTTTTTGCTTCAACTGTTATGTCTTAAGTATTATGATGATTTATGTAGTAGTTATGATTGTTCTCTGGGTACTGCATCTTTCCATTTCTAAATGTCTGTGGTGGAGTGCCAGGACAGTGAGAAAAAGTTAATGCAGCATGTTACAGAGGAGACGTGTGCTGGTGCTCTCCGAGGGTTACTTTTGTTCTGTGTTTTACTTTAGATTCGTTATTTCTCTGGAAGTCATTCAGGCTGAAAGTTTATGGTTGCTGCCAGAAGTGTTTATTTCCATCGATCATCATAGTAGCTCCCTTAACTGTTTATTACACAATCAGTTTAATAATCAGACTGTTCCACTTCTGCCACCAAAGTTTTTTGGCCTTCAGTTTTTTACCTTCCCCATTCCTCCATCCACTCTAGAAAATCTGCTTTAAAATGTTATACTGATAATATTTCCTTTAACACCTCTTATACTGGCTCCAAAAGGACTTTAGAAGCTATGTGCATACAGTACCTCTGCAAAGCAACTACTTCCAACAAGGAGGACAGTAACCTACTGCAGTACAGCATGAGAGCCATGGGAGCAGAAACCCTACCCTTACAAAAAAGGTAGAAACAGCATTTAAAAGAACAGTTCCATCTACCTTCTTGCCACTGTCCTAAGTCCTGTTGATTTTATGCTGGAAGCCCATTGATGACATCACAACGAATCTCTCACTGCTGATAGACACCAATCTACAGTGACTCTGTATTGGATTATCTTGCTAGATAACATAGAGCCACGCCATCCCATGCCCAGGTTATTTCCATGTAAGAAATTCCATCTGCACTGGTGGAATTTCTGATGCAGTCTTTCACTGAAGTTCAGGGGCTTCCCCTTCTCCCTGGGGAAGTGGCCAGAGGTTTCTCTCCTGCAAACCAACAGATTCTGGACGATTCATGAGGCTAAAACCATCTGTATTCGTTACTCATCCCTCCGCGGCCCTTTGTAGTCAGTGGCTTCTCTCCTGGCTGCCAAAGAAAGTTTTACAGTAAAGAGGAGGGACAGATATTATGGTAGAATAAGCATTAACTTCCTCACAAAAGTCTTGTAGGCTTGGAAGTGGGGGTGGAGGCAATACTGCTGAGAGTAACTGTTCCCTGTGGCTCTGTCCCAGCCCCTACAGCTGCAGAGCCTGAACCCCACTGAGAACTCATGGATGGGCTCCAAGAAGTCATAGATACAATGCTATAGAGATAGCACTCCCATCCCCATACTTGGCCACTCCTCACTCTTCTGATTCACCTGTTTTAGCCCTTCTGCCTGCAGAGACAATACATACCCGACTGCTGGAGCTGTCATTTTTATTCCCTGATTCAATTTCCATGACCCACAGAAGATTTGATGTGAGGCTGATAATTCCCTGCAAATTCTGTTACTGCAGTTCTGTGCAGGACATATCCATAAGAAATGTATGAGTTGTGGGAGTGGGTTTTAGCAGGAGAAAAATATTTCCATTTGTTTTGAAGAGGGAAAGGAAAAGAAAACATTTTGATGTAAGTTTTGTAAATGTGTTAAATGATAAATTACTAATCGAGGTCATGAGATCATTAAAAAACATTTTGAAATGCATGAATATAGAAAAGTGTGTGGGGGGAGGAATTAGTTGCTACTGCCATCTGGCAAGTAAAATAAAGAGGTCAAGGACATCTATGGACTGTAAAGATGTAAATGAACAAATCAGATAAGCAGATACTGCCCTTTCAAAAGCTACTGTATTTCACAGACAAGTTACAGAAATGTGTTACTGATTGTTGTGTTATTGATCACTTCTTATAATTGTAAGCAAGACTGAACATTCTGAAATTTAGCAGTCTCTAAACAGGGAATATAATTAAGGATTTGAAATCTGATATTTAGTACCATGAAGCTAACATGTAATATCACAGAGGTGAGCAGCTTCATGTCTGTAATAAATTCTATCCAGATTTCTACAGTCTTGGGAGAATATGAATACTTTGGGAGAACTAATATTGTTCATTCTGTAAGATACATATGTTCTGGAAAGAATAACAGCCTTCTAAACTACTTGGATGGTCATCAGTGGAAAGAGTCACAGAGAGGAACTACATTAACAAGAACTAACAGAAAACCTACAGAAGGTGACTGGAACTTTAAATCTATGTTGATTAATAGCCATCGGAGCCCTTGTGTAAATAATTACTATAACTCTCACTCCCCTATTCCTGCCACTCTCCATGGGCAGCCAGCTTTCCTGTCCATCTACTGGCCACAATCACTATTGGGGAGCATTTCTTTGAGGGTTGCCTCAGATGAGTGCTATGGGACAGGTATTGTGTTCTCAGCTGCCTCTCACAAGAGGTCAGAACAGAAGGCTGTCTTGTCCTCTTCAGGGATGCACTGAAGTGACTTTACTTCAAAACAATCTAAGACTCAGATGGTCTCAAAACAATATTTGTTAAGGAGAGAGAGAAAAACCTGGATTAAAAAGAAAGGGATATTCATAGGATGCCTAGTATGAAACTCTGCAAAAGCTATTCTAGACAGGTCCCCTTCATGTCATTACAGGAGAACAAGCAGTATGTTACAGCCCAGTAGACCATGTATTCTTTATTCCCTACCACTCTTTGTCAGGCAGCATCTCTCTCACAGGCACACACACCAGTCTCTTCTGGTATCTTGGATCATCTTCCACTCTTAAGAGTCTTGGTCCCCCTTCCACCACAGTTACAGACGATGATCCTTTTAATGCTCAAGATGTTAGCCTGTATTCCTAGTCATAGCATGTGAGCAAAAGTATTTATATACATGCCCTTTCTGAGGGAATAGGACAGTTTCTTATGAAAATCCACTATATATTTTGAAGTTACTCCCTATTTTTATCAATCAATCTTTGGGTAAAGATGTTTGGGTTCCTGTTTTTCTTTCTGTTGCACTTATTTCTCCAAATGTTCCTTTGAAGGTGTATCCACAAAGTCACTGACTCTCAGCACCCAGTTGTATTCATCTACCTTCCACATAATTGGTGCTGAAAAAAAGGTCCTTTTGAGATTCTCATTAAACATCCATTCAGATGTTTACTGGCACTGACCAAAGGTTTTAATCTTGATGATAACTCATGGTCTGCCTGATATTCGATTTGATGTTTTATATCTTTCCTTACCTGTATTTCTACTCTGTATCGGACATGAATTATTGACAAATAAAGTCAGTCTGTCTTTTACTAAATTCAGATCTGCAACCAGTGCCTCTAAAAACCCCCAGTGCTTTCAGTCTTATGACCAATAAAAATAAATCGCCCATTAACCATTTATATCACAGTTTCCCAAACTGTGATCTGTCGCGAGCAGGTTGGTCACATGATGTTGATTCTGTTTATTTTCAGCTGTCAAAGTCACATGAGAATCTAACTAAAATACATTCATCACTCCTCTAATATTTCTTTTTCATGTGAAAGATTGTACATCCCGGCAGTAATGACAGCAATCAGAAACAGGAGGAGATTTACATGAGCTGAACAATTGCTAATGAGAGTAGTGGTCTGTACTAAGATGTGGTCTAAACTAATCCCCCTCCCCGATTCAGATCATGCAAATGTGATTTTAAATCATCTCCTGCTGACATTGTAATATATGGGATGCCCCCAAAAATTCAATTCACTGAAACTGAGGAAAAAAAATATACGAAATTTAGAAAGTTATAAGCAGAATATGGCAAATGCCAGATGAGGTGTGAGAGAATGAATGCCATATGTTATATGTTCCACATGCTTTTCTATGCTAACTTTTTATTATAGGACTATACATTTATGTATTGTTCACAGCTTTTTAAATGTTATATCTTTTCTCCTATAGGACTCTCACATGAGTACGAATGACTCACCTGAGTAAGGGTCACAGGATACAGCCCTTTAGTACATCTGGCCCTCTTCCTATCTTCATTAATGCCACCACCCATGTCTTTTTTCAATTACTGGTCTCTCTAAAAGAGTACATAGCAGCAACAGCCGAGGTGATATAATGAATAATCATTAAGCAGCCCTTCTTACGATCTGTTTGGAAAGATATTCTCCAGTACTGAAGAAAGTAAGAAAAAATGTCTCTCAAACATCTAAATCAAATTTTATATGCCCCACATTCCTGTTATGCCTGCTATCCAAGGATTTCAAATTGTTTCTCAAACATAAATGTTTGCAATAACTTTGAGGTAAGTATTACTATTCTCATTTAACACAGGAGGAATCTGAGGGTGGGCAGGGACACTGGAACAATTTTTATAGTGAGGGTGGACAAAGCCATTGAAAAACTGTAAATCCTGTCTATGATGGAAGCCATACATTCAGTTGCTGTTAGTAGTCCAAGCTCAGGGTGCTGATGCACTTCCAGCAACCCTACTTCCAGCAACCCTGAAGGTGAGGGAAAACAAGGGTTACAGTTGCCTAAATGATTAACCTAGATCACTAAGAGGTTGACTGCATTAGGGATCCCCCTCCCCCCAGGAACTCCCAACCTTGCTATCAGCTGTCCTGGTGTGAAGACACACCTCTTTTGACTTTGGCAGCTGTTTTCACCACCCTGCCGATTAGACTTGTTCTCACCAAGTTTCACTGACACAAAGCTGAAAATAGCTGCCAGAGCCAGGCTGCACTCGTCCTCCCAATATTGCTAACATTGATGCAGCTCAACTGGTGAGAGCAATGGTGGGAGTTTGTGGTAAAAACTCCCTAGTTTAGACAAGTCTGGACGGCAATAGCAAAGCTGGGAATAAAAGTGAAATTTCCTGAGTTCCTGTTTTGAGGCTGAACAGTAGAAACTCCTTCCTCTCTCCCAACTCTATCCAGACAATATTTAAAACAATGATTTATCAAATGCATCACATGGAATATTTGGCCGCAGCAAGAAAAGCAAAGCAAAGCGAACACTGAGATACATAGCAGGATATAGTACAAAGTGGAGATTATTAAGACCCTGTCTGAAGAGAGAATCCAGAAGGATTGTAACTGCGCACAGTTTGGCCTTGCATTACAAAAATACTAAGAATAGGAAAAAGGTACAGAGGGGAAGAAAAAGGGATGAGACAGTCTTGTGTTAATTATGGATAGAGGTGAGGAAAAGTAAGTTTTAAAGCACTACAAAAGATCAGGATATTGTTATATTGGAAAGTGTTAGTGGATACCATCAGGAGTGTATTTGATCTATGGGAAATCACAAAGCTTATTAGAGCAGATGGGCATGCTACCCACCCTTCATTCAGGCTAAAGGGAAGAAGCAATTAAGTATGGAGTAAAATAGCTGGAGAGAAAGAAAGCCACCACCCAAGGTACTAGGCTGTATGCAGAGCCAAGAGCTTTCCCTGGTGCATTTCTCAAATGTAGCCACCATGGCCCATGTGGCCACCAGAGGCTTTTCTTGCAGCCACAGCCTCCTGGGTGGTGACGGGGGGGCAAAACAGTGGCTCCTCCCCCAGGACTCCCACCAGGAGTTGGGCCCTACCCTCCTCTGGAGACACAAACGCTGAGGAGTAGGCAGTCACTGAATTCCCCACCTTCCCAGAGGCAGTGGGATCAGACTTCAGCCCTGAGATGGCGGGCAGCAGTCTCCAGCAGCAGGTCTCCAACCTCCAGCTGCAGGGCACTGGGCTCCATCCCCCAGGCTTACCTCCCTCCATCATCCCTGGCCCCTGCTGCCTCACCACCACCTCCCCATCCAAGGCTTAATTTGTCCCCAGGCTTACCAGGGCTAAGTAAATCTGCTGTGAAAAGTTATATTTGTATGTTAATATCACTTTTCACAGCAGACTTAGTAGCTAGCTGGGATGCTGTGAAAAGTGATATCAGCATACAAGTATCACTTTTCACAGCAGCAGACTTACTAGCCAGAAAATCTTAAAAAAAAAAAAAAGTCGCAAAAGCAGCAAAAGAAACAACAACAAAAAAGACAAGATCTTGCAAAGCACCTTTATCTCTGTTCTATTCTGTTTAGGTCCAGTAAAGAATAGAGACAACTGTACATTATTTTTATTACTGAGTCAGAAAAAACCCTACATAAATAAATTACAATGATTTGGACATGCGTATGTTCATATTTATTTGTTTTTCCTAAAGTATTTTAGGAAAATTGTCAGAGCGGCCACCAGCAAGAGTTGGTGGCCACACTCTGAGGTCACCAAAACAGACCTCCTGAGGTCCCTTCCAACCCTAATAGTCTATGATTCTATTTGTTGTGAGAACCCCTGGGCTAGGGCATTGGCTGATTGGAACTGTGTGTATCAGAGGCAGAAAGACAGAACATAAAAAACATAAGAACGGTCATACTGGGTCCAACCAATGGTCAGTCTAGCCCAGTAACCTGTCTTCTGACAGGGGCCAATCCAGCTGCCTCAGAGAGAATGAACAGATAATCAAGTGATCCATTTTCTGTCGCCCATTCCCAGCTTCTGGCAATCAGAAACTAGGGACGCCATCCCTGCCCATCCTGGCTAATAGCCATTGATGCAGTCAGGGAAGCAGTCATAAGTGGGGCCCTGTGAGGGAGCAGAGACAGAGCTCTGTGGGTTGGTCACCAGATGTCCCGATTTTATAGGGACAGTCCCGATTTTTGGGTCTTTTTCTTATATAGACTCCTATTACCCCCCCATCCCGATTTTTCATATTTGCTGTCTGGTCACCCTATCTGTGAGGCACAGGACTAACTAGAAACCCAGCTTGGAAATTCTGAGTAAGTAAACTGCCTGCTGTTGTTTGTTCCTACTGTGTTCAGGGAAACAGAAGTTTGTGCACATTCTTTGTAAATAAACAGAATTGCACAACAAAATACCTGACTCAGATCAATTTCTCCTCCTAACAGTACAACCAGGCAAGGCTTCAACAAGCAACAATATTACTGATGTGTCAAAGTGTTCTGTGGCACTTTATAGACTAACAGACGTATTGGAGCATGAGCTTTCGGATCCGACAAAGTGGGTATTCACCCACGAAAGCTCATGCTCCAATATGTCTGTTAGTCTATAAGGTGCCACAGAACTCTTTGCCGCTTTTAAAGATCCAGACTAACATGGCTACCCCTCTGATAATTGATGTGTGTGTCATTCTGAGGGGTATCGGGAAGGTAGAAATCACAAATGTGCTTGAGAGGCAATCAGGTAAAAATAAAAAGATGCATGGGTTCACTGAGAAGTACAACTCTCACCTCAGCTGCCCCCAGGCAACTGTGGGGCTGTAGAAGGACCCCACAAAGAATTGCCATAAAAAGAAGAACCAAACTGAAGCTCCTGCTTCTATTTCACTTACTGTCTGTGACTGACTAGCTGAGGGGAAGAAGGACCCAGGAAAAGGGGATAGGGAATCAGAGTGCCATTGCTACATGGCAGGGGGCAGGGAAGGAACTAGTTGTCAGTTCCTTTGAACTCTACTATCCGAACATACATAAGAATGGCCATACTGGGTCAGACCAAAGGTCCATCCAGCCCAGTATCCTGTCTACCAACCGTGACCAATGCCAATCCTCTAGCCCCTTCACTCCTGCTTCCGCTGTGGCCCCTTTTGGAGCCAGCTATGGAAGCAACACACCTGAGAACACACATGCTCTCTCTCCACAGTTAAGCAGATATGGGGCAGGGCCATTCACCTAGGCCAGAGGTCGGCAACCTTTCAGAAGTGGTGTGCCGAGTCTTCATTTATTCACTCTAATTTAAGATTTCGCGTGCCAGTCATACATTTTAACATTTTTAGAAGGTCTTTCTACAAGTCTATAATATATAACTAAACTATTGCTGTATGTAAAGTAAATATGTTTTTTTAAATATTTAAGAAGCTTCATTTAAAATTAAATTAAAATCACAGAAAGTCCCCTGGACCGGTGGCCAGGACCTGGGCAGTGTGAGTGCCACTGAAAATCAGCTCGCGTGCCGCCTTTGGCACATGTGCCATAGGTTGCCTATCCCTGACCTAGGCATACTCATCAGCTCCACTAAGCCACCATTAGAACAGTTAAGTGGAGCTTTCAAAGGGAACACTCATAAAGGAAGGAGACAAGAGTGTCGGTGAAGGAGATGGAAGCCAATGGAAAAAAAGGAGACAGGATAGTGGCAGATGGAGCAGGAAACAGCTACCAAGGGATGGGTTGAGTTTTGGTGGTGGTAATAGAGGAGGAGGCGGATGAAGAGGTAGCCATCAGGGAAAAGGGGCAATGTTTGTGGTTTTTGTGGCGGTGGGGAGATAAGCATGAGAAATGAGTCATGAAAGCTTTTTAGGGGAAAACCACTTTGAATTTGTGCCTGTGGCTTATTCACATTTGCTCTGTCCTGGGGCAGGCCAAACTGTCTAGGGCAAATACAACATACCTGAGACCAAGCAGTAAAGGGATTTTTGTGAACCTCTGTGACCATAAGATGAAGGTTGTGTGGACCTAGAGAGAGAGCTGTGACTTATGGGAGGATCCAATCAAGGGATGAAGGAGTGATTTTGGTTCTGTTGGACCTTCCTTATCACAGAGGGAAAGGACTTTTTTGGAGAGAGGCTAGAAATCTCTGAAAGCCATAAGGAGGCTGCCAACTGGAGGGGACAATGAGGCAAAGCTATGCTGTGAGCATGAGGAGTAAGTGGTGTCTTTGTCAGAGTGCTCAAATTTGTAAATTTTTATCAGAACTTTTCAAGTCATATGCAAATAATGCGCATGTATTAAACTCCATGACTTTTTATCTACCTTGACAAAACACTGAATAAACAGTATCAATACACTTTTAATTTAAAAACTTCAAGTTTCAGATTGTGAGAATAACTTTTTTGTTCGGTTGGTTGAGAGGCTGAACCAAGAAAGAAAGAAAGAAGAAAGAAAGAGAACAGGGGAGGGGAGGAGGAAATTGAATATGACCTGAACTGAGAGTTCCATTTAGTTTTCAGGATATTTTTAAGCTTTTTTTTTTTTTGAAGAATCAATAAAATTCAAATGAAAGCTTGTTTAAGATCAAAACCTTTCATTTTGAAAATGTTGACATGAAACATTTCAATTGTTTCAGACTTATTTTCCCTTTTTTTTTTATTCGCACAATTTGACAAAATTGACCGAAATCTGCTGATTGTTTTGGTTGACCCAAATCTTCATTATTCAGTTAAAAAAAAAAGTGTTTCACAAAAGATTTTGATTGGCTCTATACTCTACTCAAGTTATTTCAAACCTGATGCTTAAGCTGTGGTCATAGGCAATGAGTGATTTGTAGAGAAGACTTGGCTGGTCAGAGGGGGCTAACTCTTTTCCTTGTTTCCAGATGCTAAATCACTTTTTTTAAAAAAAATGAACATACATGAAATATTTTCCCAATATTAAAAATGCACATAAGCAAATGTAGTTGCCACAGGGATGTTAGGTGATTGTGCCTGGTAAGGGTAGTACTTTACATGAGTGTGAATGGAGGGGGAGGCATCTGTGAAACAATTGCTGTATTAAGATGTGATCTAAGCTATGAAAGCTAAAAATGCTTGAACCTAGCTTTGTGTATATCACATATTTGGCTTCACAAATTGGCCTTTAAATAATCCTGAGTGTCTTCTGCTCACCTGTAAAGTCCAAATGTGATCAAAACTCAGTTATACAGTCCTGCATTCCATCAAGCTACTTTGGTGAATTATCAGGGAACTATAGCCTAAACCTGAAATTTTATGAGCAATCAGGGAACACCATCTGTAATGTTCTGCTCAAAGTGTACCATTAAAAAAATGCTGAGAAGGAAGTTCTCCATTCTGACTTCCAGTATTCAAAAATATACAGTAAACGCAGATGCCAAAATATGTATTTAATGAATCATGCAATTTTATTGCCCACATATAAAAAGGAATATGAAATTGAAGGATATGAGAAGCCAGAATTTTGAACAGATGTCCCAAAATACCTTTTGTATTTGACAGCACTTCAAATCTTCCCAGTGCTTTTTTTACTCTCCAGTAACTTATTTTTCTTCTTTGTATTATTGAAGCTATTACCATCTGAGATATGCTACCTAGCAAATATATACATTCTCATCTTCTCAAGGGGTAACAAATAGAAAAGAAAAAAATTAATAATGGGGAGGGGGTTGGTATGTGCAGCATGGATGGTCTTGAAAAGCTGAAGTAAGAATCTCATTTAATTAAAAAAAATGTTCAAGTCAGTTCTTGTTTTCTCGGAAGCAGTTCCCTCATCTTCAGCCAAGTCATCTTCATTTTGCCTAATGCCAAACTCACACAAATGCCAAAAAGGAGCAGAGGGGAAAGAGAAAAAAAAAAGTGTCTGATGAAAGAAACAATTCCACTAATGTGTGTGTATATATGGTCTCCACTCTGCCAACCTGGTGTTTTGAGGATGTTTTTGTATCACAAGCATGGAGCTAGAAAAATGTTAGTTTTTAATTCAGTTGCCTTTGAAAAGACGTGAGTTTAAACAACAAGAACAACAAGCCCCATTTAATACATTCTCTGATGGCTGGGTGGATTCATAAATAAGGGTCCAATGGGCAAATTAACTGAAGGCCCCCAATGTGAGATTTGGGGAGGGGATGAGCTGGAGTGGTTAAATAGGCAGGTGGGAATATAGAATCCTGAAATTCCTCAAGAGATAAGTAGGACTAGCACAGATTAGAACCACTGCTGTCCTTCCTTTCACTTCTCCCATCTGTCATAGAGATTGCTTCACCAGCCTTCCCCCTTCACTTTCCAAGGACCAGTGTCTTCAGTTATGTTTCTCACACACTAAGAGAAAACCTGTATTTTCAGCCTGAATTAATTTAAAATTTAAAAGTAAGGAAAACAAGAAAGAACAAAAATAAAGTCTGCACAAGCAGCAGCTGATATGAACTACCTCAAAGCAAATCCCTCCCCCACATTGAACCAGGGCCCAGCAAAACTCCTTCCAGCTCATCCCCTCCCCAAATCTCACATTGGGGGCCTTCAGTTAATTTGCCCATTGGACCCTTATTTATGAATCCACCCAGCCATCAGAGAATGTATTAAATGGGGCTTGTTGTTCTTGTTGTTTAAACTCACGTCTTTTCAAAGGCAACTGAATTAAAAGCTAACATTTTTCTAGCTCCATGCTTGTGATACAAAAACATCCTCAAAACACCAGGTTGGCAGAGTGGAGACCATATATACACACACATTAGTGGACTTGTTTCTTTCATCAGACACTTTTTTTTTTCTCTTTCCCCTCTGCTCCTTTTTGGCAGAAAATTAGATTCATCCTGTCACAGTTTCAGGGTATCGGCACTTACATTCCCTCTCCATGGTTCAAGGGCACACTGTTAAAGATTTCTGGTTCCCAGCCATCACATCTTTTAGGTAAACATCCGCATCTCACTCACTTCTGACCAGGGGATTTAAGGCTGCAAAGCTCCCTACTGTGATATACCCAGCAAACCAGACTGCCTAAACAGGCCAGTGCTTGTGCTATTTTCTCTCTCTGAAGGCTATGACCAGAGTATTGCCTGGTTACAAGTCACCACACAACTCCTCCTAAGCAAACACATTTATTCTTCAGCTAAAAGCATTACAGAAAACAAAAAAGTTCCTATACACATGCTAAAAGCTTACCAGGGATCACCCATAAATCTCTGTATGGCCCTCGTAGGTCAAACCTTTCCAAATTGCAGCCAGGATTGGGGCCTCCCCTTGGACAGAAGGTCCTGTCCATCTGCTGGATCAGAAAGAAGGGCCTGAGTCAGTTTAAACTCAGGCTATTTAACCAATCCTTTCTTTGTCTGGCCTCTGGAGAATCCAGTTTATGTGAGCTTCCCCAGGAAGTGGTACCTCTTGTGAGTGAGGTGGGTTACAACCTGGCTGATTTGCCTTCATCACCACCCACTGTTTTTAGTTCAGCGAGGAGCAGTGGTAACCCTTCTCCATGGAGTAGAACACAATCTTCCATAAACCATTCATTTAAAACAATGGATCCAAGGTCCATATCTGTTGCACATCCATCTACTTAAGTCTTACAGTGATGTAACCACATGCATCACGTTTCAGAATGATCTCATTGTGCATCTGTGCTTCTCTCTCCTCAGGAATGTCTCCCACTCCCTATGCCTCAATCTATTGTCCTCCGTTCTGGACACCTCCTTAACTGCATAAATCCCCATCTCTATGTCTCTGACCATAGGCAGTGGGTAGAAGAAGAAGGCAGGATATAGCAGCACCTCAATCTGGAGGCATGCCGGCTCACTGCCTTTGGGGTGCCGCCACCAAAAGGACACCTGAGCCATAGCCCCACCTGCACTCCATCCCAAAGCCTTGCTCCCACTCATCCTTTTGCCTCATGGCCCCACCCACATTGGTCCTCTTCCTGTCCCCACTCCACCTATTCCCCCTGAGGTCCTGTCCTTGCTCCACCTCTTCCCTCCCCAGGATCCCTCCACTTGCCATTCATGCCTCTCCGCCCCGTCCCCTGAGGACCCTCACCATCTGCCGATGAGCGGCAGATGGGGGGGCCTCAGGGGAAGCGGCGAAGAGGCATGAATGTGGGTAGGGGAGGGGGCCAAGTAGGGGGCAGGTCCTTGGATGGAGAAGGGGGTGGGGCTGCAGTCCAGGCACTGGTGGTCCCTCCCACTTCTAGGGAGCTTCTGACGCTCATGCCTAGCCTCTCCAGTGCAGGAGTCACACGCCACCCAGGCCTGTGACTGCCTCACATTTCACTACTGAAATGTTGGTGAAAGGAAAAGAGAAATCTTCCCCCTTCTCACCTGAAGCATTGTGGGAGGTTTTGCTATACTGCCAGCCTCTTGTGCATGGTGCTGATGAGGTGTTTATAAAGTACACATCCAACTGGGATACATATCTTACACCTTACACAAGGCAGCATGAGGAGACAGGTTTGCTGGGGAGGGAGAGACTAGGGATGGGAGGTGTTGGGGAGCAGATGCTGGTGGTGGGACTTGAAGGTGGGGAGCTCTGGTGAGAGGGAGGCAAAGACTGAGGAAGAACAGATGAGTGGGAAGGAGATGGTAGGTCTGGGAAAAGGCTGCTGAGACTGAGGATTTTGGGGAAGCTTGCAGATACAAAGACAGAGAGAACTGGAAAGACAGTAGAGGATTCTGGGAGAAGCAGCACAAACAGGAAGGACAATTTAACCTGAAAGACAGAAACAGAATGTCTGGGTGAAAGAAGGGAAGATTTGCTTCTAGGAGCCTCGTGAAGTGACCCTCAACTTTCTGGGCAAAAAATTACTCAACTGCATATCATTATGCCTGAGAAATTTCATGTACTACAGTTAGTTTGGCAAAGATAGGGGGAGGGGTCAAAACTGAACTTACTTCATCCATAACAGTGGTGGTATCTTGGCTCTCTCCATAAGTAACCTTTTTTATTGTACTGAACACCACTCAATATTTTGTTAACCATTGTTTTCTTTTCCGCAACTCTGAAGATGGTGCTCTCATTTCTTTTATATTAAAGGGGCCATGTGATTTATTATCACTGTTTATGCTCATTATTCCTATGAGTCACTGAGATACTGCCTAAGGCAATTTACTGTATGTCTGTTACAGCCTGCAAATAGGGATTTGATACATGCTCCTGTTTAGACATTGAGTAAACCCAGCGGAGTTGTGCTTAATAAGTCTTATGTTGTTCTGTCAAAAGAAGTTACTTATTACTAATGAGATGTGCCGTGTTATTCAAAATGCCCAAATAAGAGTATATTTTCCAGGCATGCATGCCCTGGGCCACCAGTCTGACAAACGTTTGAGGAGGCAACATGCTATCCAAAGAGACAGTGATGAACAGAGACTAGCCACATGCATCGATCTGTTCATACTATTGCTCCCATGTACTAAAATATTGGTCATGCTGTACTCATGTATCAGGAATGGATCTGGCTCTAAGTCCAAAAGAAGAGTCACAATGTTATGTAAGCTAGATTGCTGCACGACACTGCTGAATGAAGCCCCACAGGTCTCAGCCTATGGATTTAAGTGCTTGCCTCTCTGTAAGGCCACAGTGCTAGAAGCAGAGTTTTGCTCTTTTACCACAATGCTACAGCTCCCCCAGTGGCACCTGAAACTTCTGACTCTTCCAGTGGGAGTTAAAATGAAGAAGGTGGGTTAATACTGAACCTGTCATGACAGTCTGCATGCAGATTGTCTGTTCCCTAGTTCCAACTCCTTTTCTGATGGGCTATGTCCTTGAATTCACACAGAATTCTGTTCACACATTATTGACACAGAGGACTCCCCAGAAGCTCCATAGCAAGGAAGGGAGCATACTGGCCTTTGCTCTCTACATGTCTCCCAATGCCATAGCCTAAATCTGTCAAAGACAGTGAGTGGTATCTGATTCAGGCAGTTGGTCTCAGGGCTTCAATGAGACTGGCAGGGAGTAAAGTAACACTCCTTACAAATAAGTGTGGCAGAATCAGCCTTTTTGTGATTAACAGAAATTTGCTTCCTTCTTCTCCACACAACTTGTTTACTTCAGTGTGCTTATTTTGATATTAGGGCATTTACATACTATTTTAAGACTATGTAGCACTATACCTGTATATATTTATACACTTAATGTTTCATTATATTGTATTTTATTTTAAAGTACTTCCTTATAAAAGTCATATAGAATTTAGTAGAACTACATCTCTGCTAGGACAGCTAAAAAAAATTCTTGACAAACAGAAATTCTCTCTATTCATTTCTATAAAACTCTAGATTAATTTCGCATTGAATCAATCCTTATTTATTAAATGTGACTTTCTCACACAAGTTTGTAGTTTAAGTTTTCCCTTCCTTCCTCTGTTTTCTGACTGCTTACAAACCAGTGGAATATGTCTCCATATGATTGCTATATTATGATTATATTATAAAATTAATAAAGAATTAATTTTACATTTAAAAAGACATCATTCCAGTAGTATGTGACTGTCTTAAGTTTTCTTTCTTCACCATATCAATAAATAAAGTTAAGCCATTCAGTAATCAGAAATGGTTGGCATCTCACTTGGTGTAATTGTTAGATAGAAGCAAAATAATGATACATTCAACAAAAGGCTTACAATTTAATAGCCAATATTTTGTCTTTAAGTGGCTTTATAATGGAAAAAACATGTTTAAGGCTCAAGAAAGAGAAATATAATGATGTTGTAACTACCTTGGTGTTCCCCAGACACAAGAAGGAGCTCTTTTTGGAATGCAAGCAGAAAAAGCAGTCTGGTGTTGCTGGGCAGAAGATAAATACTAGTGAGAAAAGGAGCAAGGAACAGGTTGTGCCTGTTTGTTGCTTCTTTTCTTGTTCCCAAATAAATGAATGTTAATTGAAAAGGAGTGTGGCTACATATTTTATGATACTTTGGGTACATGCTCTGAAATCTCAGGAGGACTGTTTTAAATTCAAGCTAATGCTAAACTATACTTAATTAGCGTAGCTGTCGTTGATTTCACTTTTTCCTGTTAAAGAAGAATGTTACAGTTTTGCTGTTTTAAAATGTTAAAATATATGATGGAGGTAAAGAAATGATTTGGTAGCCGAATGACTTCCCGGCGGGAGAGAATCTAACAGGATGGCATTTTACTAATTAAGAAGAGTGATGGACTAGCCAGATGGGAAGAATACATACTGGAATTAAAAAAACAAATAACAAAACAATGTAGAAAAATCCTATCAAGGATGGTGAAGAGTATGTAGCCACTTGAGACACACTGGTAAAAAAGGCAATTTGTTAGAATAAAAGAAACCTATGGATGCTGGATTATAACCAAATAAAAGTGCTGATGTGACATGGTAAATAAGATAAACCACAGACCATTGGTGTAAGCATAGAATTGAGAGCTAGAAACTCCTGTGCTCCAATGCCAGTTTCTCCCAAGACTTGCAGTGTGGCCTTTGGCAAACTACTTAGCCTCTCTGTGCTTCAATTTCCTATTCGTAAAGTTGGAATACTTAGCTTGGTCAGGTATTCTGAGAATTAACTAATGTCTGTGAAGTATAAGTGCTACAAAGTATTATTAATCAGTACTTAGATGATAGTGCCTCTTTTAAGACTGACTGTAGCAGACTAGTCTTGGTAGCAAGCAACAATCAATCAAATTGTTTCCTCTCCTGAAAAGTTTCCAGTCATTGATTGTAGCTAACCATTGATCTGTTCCTGATATGCTACAGAAGCTTTGTCAGTGTGGCTCCACTGCAAGGTGCACATGTGCAATGGGAGCAGCACCAGACACCCAGAATTTCCATGCAGATAACCCCACCTTCCCACTGATCCTGCAGGATGTGTGTAGGTTCATGGGGATTTACCAGATCTTGCAAGCAGGGCCCACAGCCATGTGTGTAAATCCCTGGCCTCCAATGGAAAGAATGAGAATTTCTCAATGAGAGCAACCAGCTGGTAGTTTCCTCCTCTTTAGTCTCCTCTTTGAATTTTCTACAGTAGGGTATGATCAGGCACAAACTCATGACTTGCTACTCTTCTCTCATCCTATCCCATTGCACTTTTCACCTCATAGTCATCCTATGTTTTCTATTAGGCATCATCACTACTTCCTTACTACTATTCTCTTGTCTTTCCTGCCATTATCCCTACTCCGATACATCGCTTTCATCTAGGCTCCTTTGACCTGCTCTTCCACCTGCAACACAGGCTGCAATTCAGTAAATCTGTGTTGCTGGGCTCTACCTCTAAGCTCTGCCTGCCCTTCTCAGACCAGGAGACGTGGTGGACATGTAGTTTATAACTGCTGTGTAGGTAGAGGGCTGTTGGGAAGTGTGCAGCAATATTGGCCAAACCAGGATAAACTGGACGATATTTTCTAATGGTCTCAGCATAGTATCAGTAGAATAAATGTGAGAGAGCATGCCAGTTAGCACATATACTACTCCTCACACATTGACTGAGCTATAGCTGTGGACACAACTAAAGGGAATCAGCAGTTAATATGGCTACAGCCCCATTAAATAGCTCTATCATGACAGCTCTGTGATGCGAGTCACAATGCTCTAACATTTCATGCTTACAGAGAGCCAACAATAAACGGGTACAATACTGAAGGAACAGGTGTGTTTTCACTTGGAGAAAGCAGCAAGGGATATGAAAATGACTTAGCAGCTGGTGAATAAGAAGACTGAAGTTGTGCCAGACGAAGCGTGTGCATGTTTTTTGTGCTTGTTTCCCCCACCCCAACTAATTATGCAAAATCTCTAATTCCATTGATCATATTGTTCTCTTCCTTCTTCATCTAAAGAATAAATACAAGTTGTGTGACAACTTTCAGGAAGTTAAAATTATTACCAATGACTTGTGTGAATAAGAGCTGGGAAACCAGTCTGATGAATTATTTTGCCATTCTTTTTAACACTTGCAAGTACAGCTATGGAAAGACAGTGGCTTTGGTTTGCAAGGTGTTAGTCTCTATTGTTTCATCTAGCTTAGTTCTTACAGAGGTTTGGATTCAAATGAACACAAAATGTCAAAGCAAAATCACCAACTAGCATATAGCTTCAAACACAACTGATAATCCTCTATACCTCGGGGGAGGAAGGAGATCAGCCCTAAATCCATCCCATGGTTGTTCAAAATTCAGCTTCTTTCACCTGAAACTTCTTTTGAAAGTACATGGACCTCAGCAAACATTAAGGCAAACCTGGGAAGAGGTACAGGCTTTTGCTGCAAACAAGTGAATTTTACCTGGCTCTGAGCTTTGTTACAGAAGTTTCATGAAGCTCTCATGCAGGGCCCTACCTAGTTCTCTGAGTAATTTAGAGCAGCCTCAAGACTGCTGTAATTTACTCTGCTTTCATAGTCCTGGGAAGAGGAGAATAGCCATTCTGCAGTCTACTCTAGCAACACCCCATATCCATTGCCTATGCCAATGATGACAAGAGGGTTGATATACAGCTCTAATAATTAGTTTTACAGAGGCGGCTATTTCCATCCACTTTACCCTGTCAGAATAGAATAAAAGGGCCTTAATATAATTCATGAACTGGCTCATTGACTTGTTTGGTAACATTGAATTGAAAGTGTTTCAAATAAATGCTAAAATAAGAATATAAAGGCTTTATAGCAGCTACAGCCAAGACAGAACATGTTTTTGCTTTTTGAATTTGGGATACAAATGAATCTGTCCATACAATTAGCATTTTGTCAGTTATAGAGTTTTCCCTGTATTAATTAAAATGTAGCCAAAGTGTCTGTCACACATGTAACTCCACTAGCAGTTGCATGTATTCAATATACAGACCAAATTCTGATCTTACTACAGACAGTGTCTATAGATACTGGGGTAAATTCTGCTCACCTGTCTGGGGCTGAGGGATGGCTGGATGCAGTTGATACACGTATGATTTCCCTGCACAGGGGGTGGGGGAAAGATTTCTGGAACCCATCATTTCTCTGGGATCCATGAGGTGTTTTCTATTGGGCCTTCCTATGCCCTAATGAGAAGGGAGGAGAAGCTAGAGTTAGCAGGCTGAGGTCAGGAGGAACCATGCAGATTATTGCAATCAATGGGGAGAATTTCTTCCCTTGCAGACCCTACAGCTACTGCAGCTGACTAATCTAGCAGCCAAATATTCAGTAAGGGTATGCTACACTATGAAATTAGATCAATTTTAGAAGTCGATTTTTTAGAAATTGATTTTATACAGTCCATTGCATGTGTCCCCACTAAGCGCATTAAGTTGGAGTGCATCCACATTACCGAGGCTAGCGTTGACTTTCAGAGCATTGCACTGTGGGTAGCTCCCACAGTTTCTGCAGTCTCTGCTGCCCATTGGAATTCTGGGTTGAGCTCCCAATGCCTGATGGGGCAAAAATATTGTTGTGGGTGGTTTTGGGTACATGTCATCAGGACCCCCTTCCCTCCATGAAAGGAATGGCAGACAATTGCTTCTTGCCTTTTTACCTAGGTTACCCATGCAGACGACATACTACGACAAGCACAGAGCCCACTCTACTCACTGTATGTCTCCTGGGTGCTGCTGGCAGACGCAGTACTGCATTGCTACACAGCAGCAGCCCCTTGCCTTCGTGGCAGCAGATGGTGCAGTATGACTGCTAGCTGTCATCTCCTGGATGCTCCTGGCCAACCTCAGTGACATCAGTCAGGGGCACCTGAACATAAATGGGAGTGACTCTAGGTCATTCTCTTCTTTAAGTTTTGTCTCATGGAGATTCAGTCCTGCCTGGAATATCATGCGAGCTGGAGGCTTCTGCCTCAGGTTGCTCTCCCAGCCTACAGCACCGAGTGGGTGCACCTACCCCAGCCTGCCTCTTGCTCCCATGGCTCAAGGAGCCTGGACAGTAGTAAGGAGCAGTTCAATTATAGGCTGAGCAAGTGCAGAATGGTGGTAGAATGTGCATTTGGCTGTTTAAAAGCTCGCTGGTGCAGTTTACTGACTGTTAGACCTCAGTGAAACCAATATTCCCATTGTTATTACTGCTTGCTGTGTGCTCCACAAAATCTGTGAGAGTAAGGGGGAAGACATTTAGGGTGGCATGGGAGGTTAAGGCAAATCGCCTGGCCGCTGATTACGTGCAGCCAGATACCAGGGTGGTTAGAAGTGCACAGCAGGGTACACTGTGCATCAGAGAAGCTTTGAAAACCAGTTTAAAGACTGGCCAGGCTACAGTGTGAAAGTTCTGTCTGTTTCTCCCTGATGAAAACCCACTCCCTTGGTTCACTCTACTTCCCTGTAAACCAACTACCCTCCCCTCCCCCCTTCAATCACCACTTACAGAGGCAATAGAGTCATTGTTTCAAATTCATGTATTCCTTATTAATTTGTCACACAAATGGGAGGATAACTGCCAAGGTAGCCTGGGAGGGCTGCAGGAGGAGGGACACACCGGGTGGAGTAGGGAAGGACAAGGCCACACTGCACTTCAGAAAACTTATTGAATGCCAGCTTTCTGTTGCTTGGGCAGTCCTCAGGGGTGGAGTGGAGTTCTGATAGCACAGGTTCCTCTCTCCGTACAGAGATGAGATCCACTACCTCCCGTTCGGTCCATGTTGGAGTTCTTTTGCAATTCTGGGACTCCATGATCAGCTCTTCTGATGAGATCTGCACTGTCACCTCTGAGCTTGCCATGCTGGCCAAACAGGAAATGAAATTCAAAAGTTCGTGGGACTTTTCCTGTCTACCTGGCTGGTGCATTTGAGTTGAGAGTGCTGTCCAGAGTGGTCATAATGGAGCACTCTGGGATAGCTCCCAGAGGCCAATACTGTCGAATTGCATCCACACTACCCCAAATTCGACCCAGCAAGGTAGATTTCAGTGCTAATCCTCTCTTTGTGGAGGAGTACAGAAATCGCTTTTAAGAGCCCTTTAAGTCGACAAAAATGGCTTTGTTGTGTGGACGGGTGCAGGGTTAAAATTGATCTAATGCTGCTAAATTCAATCTAAACTCATTGTGTAGATCAGGGCTAAGAGGGAGCCATTGCTTCTCCTGCCTACAGAGGGAGGCTGTGTGAGAGCCACTCCCCAAAATCAGCTAGAGTCAGAGGAAGTCCATAGCATTAAAAAGCCTAGTACTGTATCACAATACTCAGAAAGTTCTAGTGCCCTTAAGATGGGACAACTGAGTGTAATTAAAAGAAAATCAGAAAAGTGGCAAAAGTACTTTGTAGGGGAACTCCCCCTCTCATTAGACTCCTTAGAGAAGATAATAAGAACTAAAGGTAAACACTTGAGTCTTACAAAAGGTTGTATAAGAGACCAACCATATACAGCGGCTGATTGCTTTTATAAATACTATCAGCAGCTAAGGAGCCATGAAAGTTATTTCACCATTTTCACCAATACAAGCCTTACAGAGGACAGTTGAGGATGGAAATCACCAGTCCTTCAAGAACAATCCTGAAAAGCCCTGTGCTGTGACTCAAGTTTCCTGACCCCAGCATTTTCAAAGTAATACAGATTTCTTTTTGACCATCTGCCAACATAAACAATTGCCAGTAAGCTTGATGTCTTGGTTGCAGTCAAATAGAGAAAAAGAAGCAGTAAGCACTCAGATTCTAAAGAAATAGACTTTTCATGTTAAGATAGTTTTTAAAAGGACTGAGGAAATGAATGATTCAGAAGAGATACTAATACTCAGTATGTAGAGAAGTAGCATTATCTGACTTTCAGATACACCTCTACCACGATATAACACAAATTCGGATATAACATGGTAAAGCAGTGCTTGGAGGGGGGCGGGGGGCTGTGCACTCCAGTGGATCAACGCAAGTTCAATATAACATGGTTTCACCTATAACACAGTAAGGTTTTTTGGCTCTCGAGGACAGCATTGTATCGAGGTACAGGTGTATCACTATAAATGTTTAGTCTAATAACCCCCAGGAAAGTATATCCAAACCAGTGAAATCAGGAAGAGTATGTATTAGGGCTGTCAAGCAATTAAAAAAAATTATGATTAATCACACTGTTAAACAATAGAATACCATTTATTTAAATATTTGTGAATGTTTTCTACATTTTTAAATATATTGATTTCAATTACAACACAGAATAAAAAGTATACACTGCTCACTTTATTAAAAATATTTGTACTGTAAAAAATAAATAGTATTTTCAATTCACTCATACAAGTCCTGTAGTGCAATCTCTTGATCATTAAAAGTTGAATGTACAAATGTTGACTTATGTAAAAAAATAACTGAAAACTTTAGTGCCTACAAGTCCACTCAGTCATACTTCAGCCAATTGCTCAAACAAACAAGTTTGTTTATATTTGCAGGAGATAATACTGCCTGCTTCTTGTTTAAAATGTCACCTGAAAGTGAGAACAGGTGTTGGCATGGCACTGTTGTAACTGGCATTGCAAGATATTTAGGTGCCAGATGTACTAAAGATTTATACGTCCCTTCATGTGTCAACCACCATTCCAGAGGATATGCATCCATACTGATAGGTTCTGCTCAATAACAATCCAAAACAGCAGACCGATGCATGTTCATTTTCATCATCTGAGTCCATGGGCACCAGCTTCTCGTGGCGCTGGTGGGTGCTCGACCCCCGCCACCCCGACTCCACCCCCATTCTAACCCCTTCCCCAAATCCCCACCCCGGCCCTGCCTCTTCCCCACCTCCTCCCCTGAGCGTGCCGTGTTCCTGCTCCTCCCTACTCCCTCCCAGAGTGTGTAATGCCACGAAACAGCTGGTTTTTGGCAGCAAGAGCTGGGAGGAGAAGCAGGGATGCGGCACACTCAGGGGAGGAGGCAAGTGGAGGTGAGCTGGGGCAGGCAGGTGGGTCAGGGAGATAATTTAGCACCCATGGAGTTAGCCCCTATGTCTGAGTCAGACGCCACAAGCAGAAGGTTGATTTTCTTTTTTGGTGGTTCGGGGTCTGTAGTTTCTGCTCTTTTAAGACTTCTGAAAGCATGCTTCACACCTCGTCCTTCTCAGATTTTGGATGGCACTATAGATTCTTAAGCATTGGATTGAGTGTTCTAGCTATTTTTAGGAATCTCACATTGGTACCTTCTTTGCATTTTGTCAGATCTGCGGTGTTCGTAAATCAAACATGTGCTGGGTCATCATCCGAGACTGCTGTAACATGAACTATATGGCAGAATGCAGGTAAAACAGAGCAGGGAACATACAATTCTCTCCCAAGGAGTTCAGTCACAAATTTAATTAATGCACTTTTAAAAAAAAAAACATCATCAGCATGGAAGCATGTCCTCAGGAATGGTGGCGGAAGTATGAAGGGGCATATGAAGGTTTAGCATATCTGGGATGTGAATACCTTGCAATGTAGTTTACAAAAGTGCCATGCAAACATCTGTTCTCACTTTCAGGTGACATTGTAAATAAGAAGCAGGCAGCAGTATCTCCCATAAATGTAAACAAACTTGTTTGTCTTAGCAATTGGCTGAACAAGAAGTAGGACTGAGTGGACTTGTAGGCTCCAAGGTTTTACATGGTTTTGTTTTTGAGTGCAGTTATGTAACAAAAAAAAATCTACATTTGTAAGTTACATTTTCACAATAGAGATTGCACTACAGTACTTGTATGCAGTGAATTGAAAAATACTATTTCTTCAATCATTTTTACAGTGCAAATATTTGTAATAAATACAGTAATAAAGTGAGCACTGTACACTTTATTCTGTGTTGTAATAGAAATTAATATATTTGAAAGTGGAAAAAAACATCCAAAAATATTGAATAAATTTCAATTGGTATTCTATTGTTTAACAGTGCGATTAATCTTTTCAATGGCAGTTAATTTTTTTGAGTTAATCGTGTGAGTTAACTGTGATTAATCGACAGTATGTACAAATATTTTCAGCTGATGTTTCCTCTTGCGTTGCTTTAAAGAAAAATGTTTAGAGAAGGGGAGGCAGTACTTTTTTATTTTTAAATCCTCCTCTGAATCAAATGGCTGAAGGGTTTTTGTTTATTTGTTTGTTTTTTTAAAGTTTTTCCAAATAGTTTACCTTTGGGAAGAAGCCAACCCCGAAAAACGACAGCATTTTTCATACAGTCAGAAGCATATGAAAAAAAAAACATGGGTGACAATGGAAAATGGGTTGGATTCCTAACTGAAGCAATTTAAAGTGCTACCAGGATGACATTCAATTCCTAGCAGCAGGCCACTCCAAAGCCTTTGCACCAGGTAAATCCCATTTAATCTTCTATGTGGTTTTATCAGTCAAGGAATGGAAATAAAGCTCCAGCCCCCTCACTATTGTAAGGCCTTTTCCTCAAGGCTTGATTATTATCCACCAAAACATCACAAATGCAAATCAAGTAAAAAACACAAGGCAATAATTTCCCCAAAGACCTCCCTCTTCCCCTTTGATTCACCGTAGTGGCCAGGTATCCAGCTGGGACTTTGTAGTCTTTACAGACTGCAGCATCTTTACCTTCTCACACCTGATTGTGAAGTTTTAAATGGCACATAGACCTTGTGCAGGCCCTTTGCATGGGGTGAAATTCACCCCACACAATTGATTTATTGTAACCCACTTTAAGCCTTGTCTACACTACGGAATGTACCTGTTGTTGACAATGTTTGTCATGCTTTGGCACCCATGAAAAGTCATCCTTCAAGCAGAAATTAGAGAACTTCCTGACTCAGAAGTTCCTACATATTTTAAAAACTTTATGCTGCTAGCATGTATGTCACATTGCTGTTTCTTTATAGTTCCTTGCATTGTCACTTTTGCTAGCATGAGATCTGAGCCTAACTGAAGCTATGCTGATAAATTGGTGGCTCCTGTTGGCATAAGAGGTGACAAAAGGTACAGCTGAGTCAGTGCTGACCATAGTGTAATTGCAAGAGTAACAAAGGACAAACTGCTCAACATCATTTCAGAAACCATGGTTCCAAACTTCTAATTTCCTTCCATTAATTGGGCAGAAAGTTTGCTTTTCTAAACTCATGGATATCCTAAGGAGTTGAAGACTGCATTGCTACCTGCCCCTCCTCCTCCATCATACGGCTTCTACAGGAGGTTATCATATGTAGGGAAATTCTTGGAAGTCTGCATCAATATGACATCATTAAGAGTACCCTGCATCAGAAGGATGTGATAAGAGAATATGCCTCTGCTCCTCCAGGAGGGAAGCAGGGGAGTTTTCCCCAGACAGATGCTCTCCTCCATTATCTAATATCAAAACTCAGTTTATAAATTTCACTACACATTTTTTGGGGCGAGAGAGAAGAATTTTCACTAGAGATAAAATTCACCCAAGCCCAAAGTCTGCACCACTTAAGTCTCTTTAGAGCAGTGGTTCCCAAATTTTAACAACCTGTGAACCCCTTTCACTAAAATGTCAAGTCTCACAAACCCCCTCCTAAAAATGAATATTTCCAGGGATTTTCTTGTTTACCTGAGTATAAATTATAAAAGCAGTGATCTTGGAAATATAAAATTTGTTTCTATGACATACTTATTACATATTATTATTTACTACAGTATTTTATTACATTATGAAAACAGCAACACTCTGCCAAAAATCTCACTTTTGTAGCATGTATCATTTTGAATAAGCCTGTTATAAGACAAGGCTCCTATGTTTCATCAAGGAGTATCAGATGTGAAACAGCATGAAGGTATTTAAGAAGCCAATTCAAAGAGTTCCTCCTACACAAGCATTCAGGGCTTGAGCAGTCCAGGCAAACAACACATGTTACAAAGTTTAAACTTGTTCTTCATAATAATTTTAAAAACAATACTAGCTGCCTATTTAATTTTAAAAACAGCATTTTTCCATTTCTTAGAAGGAGTCTTGAAGTTTAAATCTTTTCATTGTGAGATATGCTTGCTTTGATCTGCTTAGCCCTTGGAAGTCCAGGGGCTCCTGGCTGCTGGCCCTGTGCTGCCTGGGGTTCCTAGGGACAGCTCTGTTCACCATTAGAGACTTCTCCCCTCCCCTCTCCCCCCGTAACATTTCACAAACCCCAGCTTGGGAACCACTGCTTTAGAGCTTAAATGAGATGTAAGTGGTGCCTAGGTTTTGCTCAGGCTCTCTGCAGAGTGATGAATTACACCCTGTATTTACGTACCATATTCCTCTAATCTTTATACATTTTATCTAGGTAGATACAATGTTGTTGCTATTTACTATCAGCATTATCAGTGACATAGACTTACTGTGAATTTTGGCACCAAGGTTTAGCAAAATATTAGATTTATTTTCTCCTATCAAGATGTAAAAAACTAGTTGCAAATGGAATAGTTACATTAGCTCTGAAGAAGCAGCTGTTTAAATGAATAGGGCCTGATTCTGTTACCCTTACTCACAGAGTAGCATTTACTCATGCAAGTGGTACCATTAAAATAATTGGAACTACTCAGACTAAGGACTGCAGGATCAGGCGCATAGCTGGTTTACAGATTGTCTTCTGCTAAGGCCATGTCTACATCTAAAATTTTGCAGCGCTGGTTGTTACAGCTGTATTAGTACAGCTGTATAGGTCCAGCGCTGCAGAGTGGCCACACTTACAGCAACCAGCGCTGCAAGTGGTGTTAGATGTGGCCACACTGCAGCGCTGTTGGGCGGCTTCAAGGGAGGTTCGGGAAACGCGAGAGCAAACCGCGGCGAAGCTGGTCTCCTTTCCCGGTTTGCTCTCTCGTTCCCCGAACCCCCGAACAAGCAGGTCTCCTTCCCTGCGGTTTGCTGGGTGGTTCGGGGAACGCGAGAGCAAACCCGGGAAAGGAGACCAGCTTCGCCGCGGTTTGCTCTCGCGTTCCCCGAACCAGCAGGTCTCCTTCCCTGAGGTTTGCTGGGTGGTTCCGGGAACGCGAGAGCAAACCGGGAAAGGAGACCAGCTTCGCCGCGGTTTGCTCTCGCGTTCCCCGAACAAGCAGGTCTCCTTCCCTGCGGTTTGCAGGGTGGTTCCGGGAAACGCGAGAGCAAACCGCGGCGAAGCTGGTCTCCTTTCCCGGTTTGCTCTCGCGTTCCCGGAACCACCCAGCAAACCTCAGGGAAGGAGACCTGCTTGCTCGGGGTTCGGGGAACGCGAGAGCAAACCGCGGCGAAGCTGGTCTCCTTTCCCGGTTTGCTCTCGCGTTCCCGGAACCACCCAGCAAACCTCAGGGAAGGAGACTTGCTTGCTCGGGGTTCGGGGAACGCGAGAGCAAACCGGGGAAGGAGACCAGCTTGATTACCAGAGGCTTCCTCAGGTATGCTGGGATACCTGCTTATTCCACGGAGGTCAAGAAAAGCGCTGGTAAGTGTCTATATTTGATTACCAGCGCTGGATCACCAGCGCTGGATCCTCTACACCCGAGACAAAACGGGAGTACGGCCAGCGCTGCAAACAGGGAGTTGCAGCGCTGGTGGTGCCCTGCAGATGTGTACACCTCCTAAGTTGCAGCGCTGTAACTCCCTCACCAGCGCTGCAACTTTCTGATGTAGACAAGCCCTAAAAGTCTCTGTTGCTGATATTGTGTCTTAATGATTGGTTGTTTGCAGCTGCATACAGTACAAGGAAGTTCTCAAGTTGGGGATTTCCCAGTGGAAGTTCCCAGCTATCGTCAGTAATAACCAATATAGGAGACTGAGCTGCATTTCAAATCCTGTTGATAAAGCTTCCAGACTACATAAAAATTGCCTATCTTGTTACTGAAGAAAGTGACTGAAGAAAAATATTCTTAAAGAGATTACTTACAAGGTAATCAAATACTTTAGCTGCTATAGCTTCTAGGCAAAAGATTGCATGCAGTCAAACTGAAATAATTAAAACAATGTCAGATTATGATTTTCCTATCTTTATCATCTTACTGTATTGCTATAGTAAAGTTGCAAGAGGAGATATAAATACTGTAATTGTATTTACATTTGCCTTAACATTATTATAGATTACATCAATTTTTTTCTAAAACCGCATTTAAAGATAAGTCTCTGGAACTCAAGCTGTCTGTGCATTTCTGTCTGCTATGAAAATATTCCATGCAAAAAACAAACCAAATTTATGTTACATATAGCTAAAGTTTACAGATTACTACTTTCTCAGAAAAAAAAGTTAGTCTCCTGTACAGATTCATTTACATTGCTCCACAAATCTCTCTCCTTCTCCAACCCAGAGGTGATACTCTCCATCTGCATCAACATATTGTAGATCCTTTCTTTAATTCTGACATGTTAATTCTGTGACCAAACTTTAGATTCAGTCTCCTCTCTTAGTCTGATAATTACCTTTCTGTGAATATCCCAAGTGACACCAACTTCTCAATTCATAATGCCAAAAGCTGTGTCTGTGCCTCACAACCTACTGTGCTTTCCCTGTAAAAGTTAATGGTCCTGGGGAAAAAATTAAACATCTGACGTGGGCCACCTAGTGTTTGAAAATGTGGATACATACAGAAGCTTGGAGAAACATTTTAACCTTTCAGCTTCTGAAAGTTGATTTGTAAAGGCCAATTCATATATGAGCAATAACACATCATGAAGGATCATCCTTAAACTAATACTTAAATGTAGTCTTCCTGAAGCTATATTGCATTGCAAATAGTAAGTTCTACCCCACACTTTATTGCTACTTGATTTATAATGGCAGTAGTCTGACTGATGTTATCTACAATATGTTTTGTACATTGACCCCAGCGTGAAGTATTTGTATCTTTTGTTAAACTGTCCTTTATGGCAGAGGTGTCAAACACCCAGGCTGAGGCTAGCTGCCTCCCACTTGAAGTAGTTATGTGGCCTGTCTGACCTATTCAGTTTGTGCAGAATGTGAGCCACAAAGAACAACTTCCAAACATAGACCAAGTATAACCAATAAGTGTGCAGGCAGCCTGGAACACCACTTCAGAAATGTGAACTCCTACACCCCCACTAATCTCATTATGATGTTGCTACTAAAATGATGCCACTTGAATATCATTAATGTGAGCGTCAAATACTGATGTGGGAGTGAAACCCATAGTTAGTGGGAGTTGCTGCAGGGAAGGATGTACAGAGGGAAGAGAAGAGGAGACACAAATACAGTGAAGAAGAGAAAAAGGAAGTGAGATGTGGAAAAGAAACAAAGAGCAGAAATGTCAGTGATCCTACAGGGGAATATATTCTTCCACTGAGTGATGCTAAATCTGAGATAAGGTTGTAGTGGGTCTACTTCCTCCAATGTAGGTTGTAGGTCACAGTACAGGCAGCCTGCCTCAGTATTCCATCTTGGACTGTTCAAGAAACTTAATCCATTCCCATCCCTTCTCAGGTTGTTTAACTTTATTAAGTTAACAAACATTCAAACTAAAGTTTTCAAGCCCGTCCAAAAGTCCACACAAATATTTCTCTTTTCTGTCCCAGCCCTTCCTGTTTTGGCAGGCTACATCCAGGCCCTACCTGCCTGGTGCCTCAATCTTACCTCCCAAAAGGCCAAGTTCTACTTTTATATCCCAGCCTATGGGCCATTATGAAAAATAGAACTTGGCCTTCTCCACCAAAATATTTTCACACCCCTGGTTTCCAGTAATCCTGTTAGGGTATGGCTACACTTGCAACTGTACAGCGCTGGGAGTTAAACCTGTCTTTGTACAGCTGAGTAGGGAAAGCGCAGCAGTCTGTCCACACTGACAGCTACCAGCACACTGTCGTGGCCACATTTGCAGCATCTGCAGCAGCATTGGGAACGGTGCATTATGGGCAGCTATCCCAGCGTTCAAGTGGCTGCAATGTGCTTTTCAAAAGAGGGGGGTGGGGTGGAGTGTGACCAGGGCCAGCGCTTCCATTTAGGCGACCTAGGCGGTCGCCTAGGACACCAGGATTTGGGAGGGTGGCATTTTGCCGCCCTCAGCGGCAATTTGGCAGCGGGGGGGGGTCACTTCCTCCGGGATCCGCCGCCGAAGTGCCCCGAAGACCGGGAGCATGGAAGGACCCCCCCTGCCGTAGGGGGGGGTCCTACCGGGAGCGCGGAAAGATCCCCGCCTAGGGCGCCAAAAACCCTGGCACCGCTTCTGAATGTGACAGGGAGTGTGAGGGAGAGAGTGAGTGGATTTGTGGAGCCGACACTGTGTCAGCTCCCAGCCTTGCAAGTTCTGACCTCCTCCCTCACCCCTCTCTCAGTCACTGAAAGCAAACAGCAGCTGTTTATTTTTTTCCCTCACAGACCAGATAAGCAGCCTCCCCTAAATGGACTCCCTCCAATCCCGAGCGCTGGGCTGCTTCTCTCCTCAAGCAAACACTAGCTGTGGGCGTTCCAAACGGAGCCCCCTGCCTGCCTCTGCTCATTCACAGCAAACAGTAGCTGTGTTTGGTTTTTTGATAAGCAGCTTCGGGAGCCCAGAGTTCACAACAAAACAAAGAGAGTAATCTTTACTTTAAAGGATTATGGGAAGCCTCTGGAGGTAAGTCACAGCGTACTAAGGTTATTCCCTGTTTACACTGGCACCCCAGCGCTGCAGCAGCAGCTCTATACTCTTTATTCCTCTCATGGAGGTGGAGTACAAGCAGTGCTGTAGCCAGGGAGATACAGCGCTGTACATGCCTTGCCAGTGTGGACGGGGAGTGAGTTACAGCACTATAAAGCCACCAACCGCGCTGTAACTCTCAAGTGCAGCCAAGGCCTTAGAGTGTATAGATTTTACACTGTGATTTTAGAGAGAGAGAGAGAGAGTAACTTTTCTTTTTAGAAAGGCTATAGAACTAGATTTTTGCGTAAGAAGTTGAAGATTTCTGAGGAAAATTAGGATAGGCCTTTGTACAGCATGTACCACCTTCTATATCAAATCGTACTTTGGGAAAGAGAAAAATAATGCTAAATATTGATCAAGAAGGAAAGACTAGCTTTCCTCATGGCGTATCACAAAATATTACTGACAAGGTGCTAAACAGAAGAATAATGTACATATATTTGGTGTCCCAAGCCTCTGTTTGCCAGAAACTGGGAATGGGCAACAGGGGATGGATCACTTGATGATTACCTGTTCAGTTCATTCCCTCTGGGGCACCTGGCATTGACCACTGTCAGAGGACAGGATACTGGGCTAGATAGACCTTTGGTCTGACCCAGTATGGCCGTTCTTATGAATTGAAAAAAATTCTAAATGGCTGTCATTAAAGCTGCCAGACCAAAAAATAAGTTAACATGGAACTTGTATTGAGTGTATTAGAGTTTGATCAGAGAACTTCTGTTTCTTGTAAAACCATCAGCACATACCCTGAGGAAGCTGTTCATCTGGTATAAACTGTCATAGCTCCACTGACATCTATAGCACTATGACAATTTATACCAGCTGAATACATACCAGATTATCTTCACTGTTGTCAGATAACATTATTTGATTTATGACACGCTTAGCCTGTTTTTAATGTGGCTTAAATTGTACTAAATTTAGCATAACTTGAATATAGCAGCTCAGGAGTTCTGTTATTTCAGCTACTTATTGGGGTCATCCACATGAGCAGACAAATTGGAGTTGAAGAGCAGAATGCTGAAGTACATTGAAGTACAGATGTAGGTGGCAGGACTGGATCAGTACAAAAAAAATCTTGTAAAGTAGAAAAAACCCATAAAAAGCTTTATATTCCAAAAAAAATTTAATTGCTTGAGAATTTGAGCCTTCTATGTCTGCTGATGGTTAAAGCCCCAGTGGAGGAAATGGAGGGCCTAGTTCCCCCTTTCTTAAAGATGTCCAGGGGGCTGTAACAGGAGAACACCTTTAGCAGGCTGTGACAGTTCACACCCCTAGGGTCAGGGCAGCATGGCCCATCAGTCACAGTCTATAGGGTCATCCTTTGATGCAGGGCAGCAGGGCCTAACAGCCAGAGTCTATAGCATTGGGGCACCCCTCATGGAGTGTGGCAGCCCCAGGCCCACTCAACTCCACAAGGTCCCAACCCAGGGCCCTAACTGTGGCACAGCAACTTGCCACTGACTCAGGGGTGGGAGGGGGGTGTCCTACCAAAACACACTGAGTTTCCGGGGGTGGGGTACACTCCATCACCCTCTCTGGGTCATTTTCTTGGGCTCCCTCCCTTTATACTACTAGAGCACTTGGCACATGCCCAGTCTTGCCAGGGAGGCAGGACTTCTGCTGTCAATAACATGGGCTTAACCCTGTCTGGGCTAGTGTGGGGTAAGCGGACCCCATCACAGAGGCTCATGAGGGCCTCACCTGAGGAGGAGTGAAAGACTACTTAGGTTCCTTGTGGCTGTCTTCACAGCCATAGTAGACTACTCAGCACTAAATGGTCCAAAACAGAGTTGTCAGCCTCTTATCAGTAAAAATCATTTTAGCAGGGACTAACTAACCTTGTGGGAGACTGAGGGTAGGCCTCAATGAGCCTCCCAAGGCTCAGAGGGGCAGCGGATGGTGTGGATCAGAGTGGCCCTTAATACACCTCAGCGGGTAGCTATCCCACGATAAGCCTTAGCTTCCCAGGAAGAATATGTATGGGACCCAATGACCTTCCTGAGGCTTACCAGGGGGTATCCTCCCCTCCTGGTGACATCAAGAGGGGCAGAGGAAGGAGAATGGGGGATGACCCTGATCTTCTCCCAGATCTAGTCTCCTCCCACCGCCCTCCCCCCCCCCCCAGGTCCTAAAAGAGATCTACAGGAGCTGGAGAGAGCAGTGTATGGAGCAGAGACAACACAAGGTTATAATGAGAACTTAGTTGCAACCTTAGCTCTGGAGTGATTACTGTTCACTCATAATAAACATATATATGAAATGATTGATTAGCTTATTTTCTAATGTTATTTTCAAAAAGAGAGTGCAGTGCAGCTAAGAGAAACAGAATTATTTGCCTAAATTAAGCATGTAGCCAAGTTAGTATCACTCTAAACCAACATACAGGATCAAAAGATACTTTCAAATGCTTGGATGAAAGGCACTCTCTGGAATTGCAATGTACTATAATCTCATACATTTATCACACATATGCAACTTTACAAAAGACATGAACAGAGGAATCACTCCATCGGGCATGAAAGTGGAGCCACTTTGGTAGGGAGAAGAGTGAGGGAAAACAAACAGGCAGAAAATTGGCACATAATGTCACACAAAGGTGAATAGAGGAGAGATGGCCAAAGGCGCTGAAACAATCTTTCTCCTATTCTTAAGGAAAGTGCTACTGGGGATCTTTTAACGTCCACGTTGCAATGCAAAATGCGTGTTTGCTACAGTTATTAACATTTAGTCATGTCTTGTTTAACCATCCAGCAGCTGGTAACCCCTGGGGTAAAGGGCAGAGCTACACACTGTCACATGGGCTGGGGCGGATGTGGGACACAACAGGAAGTAAATGCTGGTTCCTGGGTTAAAGAGAGTGAGGCTGGGGAAGAGCAATCAGCTCCTGCACAGCTCCAGGGAGAGGCGCTGTCTGAGCCCTGAAGAGTTCGTAAGTTTAACTCACTTTTAAACGGTTGTCTTTCCCTTGCTGGGCAGAGCGGCCTTAATGTCGCAGCTGAAGTTATGGCTCAGACCTTAGCGGACTAGCCGCACGCCCCTTGAACCCACTCAGCGAGTTGCTCCTCGGTCGGTCGCTTCTCTTGGTTTTATTCGTGCATTTACAGTCAGCTTGCTTCTCCTTCACCCCCCCCCCCACCCCAGGTTTTGGGGCAACTCATCCCCTCCCCGCTCAGTAGCTCGTACACACGTAACCAGGGCAGGAGACTCGCAGGCTGCGCAGGGTGAGCTCCGCAGTCACCGTGCAGATCCTGCCAGAAAGGCGGAAGTGAAGCGCCTGCCTGGGGATGGGGACTCGGGGGGCTGGTGCGTCACGCCAGGGCCCGGTTTTGAGTTTGCAAGGGGCCGGGAGAAGGAAGGGCGGGCTGCTTGGCTTGTTTGGGGCAGCAGAGGGAGGCGTTGTTCTGGGGGGGCTGACAGGCGAGGGCTGTGTTTAGAGGCAGCTGCAGAGGTCCCAGGGGAGGGAGGGTTTGGTCACTACTCGGTGAGCCAGTGTGTGTCAGTCATGTGGGGAAATGACCCCCCTCTCCGGTGGCTTCCGAAGAAGGTTTTATTCTGCAGGGGCTGAGCACAGGTGGCTGGGACAGGAGGAAGGAATGGGAGACTTTTCAGATCATGAGGGGAAAATTCTATTGAAAGAAATATGGGGGAGGGATTTTCTTCACACGACTGTTTTCTGGACCTGAACTGGGGGCCTTCCTTGTGTTTTCTTTGCTCAATTAATTTTTTTGAAAGAACCTACCATAAAATTAATCGACAGTAACAATCTGTATTTATATGACCTATGAACAGAGGTCCTCACCCTTGCTCACAAGGCAGAGTCATGGCACTAGAGGCTTTGGATATGATTCTGCTCTCACTAGCGGTGGTGTAAAATCAGACATTGTTGGGTACTTTTGGAGAAAAGAGCCCAACTACAGTGACAACCCTTCAACTGTTTATGAATGGTTACTTCAGCTGTTTCACCAGTTCTCAGTGGTAGTCTGGTTGTGGCAAAGTAGTTTTTAAAAAATATGCCCATATGAAGAAAACTACATAGAAAAGCAGACGAAATGTAGAGAATGCTTGCTGCTGGAACGGCACCAATATTCTGATGTGAACCTTTTAGCATTAAGGGGGTGTGTAAATATACACACACACGCTCAATTTGATACATTTGTTTTTAAACATTTAAGAAGGCTTTTGAGGAGTTGCTGGCAAGGATACTCATGGTGTACATTTTCATTATCAGTATGGTGGAGTATGAAGTAAAATATATAGTGACAAACTAAGTTGTTACTTCTACTTCTTTACAATATGCCGAATGGTTGTCTGTGTAGTGGTACTATTAATGGAACAGCACAGCACAGCATTAAGGAACGTGCTGCTTTCAACAACTGAAATCAGTCGGCGTCTCATATGTGCAGATCGCCATAGGCTCTTGTATCTTTTGTTTCCTCTCTCATGTATAATGTCTGGCTCTGTGCCTATCACATTGGTATGTGAGCACCGTCCAATGTTTTGTTAAAACTATAACTTACTAGTCCTGATATCTGTAGCCATTTCTTATTGTAATACATCTTGCATGATATTGTACCATCCTGTAGCAGAGCAGTGTCATCAGACCTACATAATGGCTGTGTATTTCAACAGGAAATACTTACTAAGGCCCAGTTGGGACTCCATGTAGGTGCAGCAGTTTACCTGCAAAGATTGGACTGTATGGATGTCACGTAGACCTTAACTCCACACACATACCCCTTCTGCATATGCATTTCAATAAATATTTAATTACACAATCCCAGCATTTGTACAGGGATGTAAAAATGCTACTTAACACTGTTAGGTGATACTGTTTGGCAAATGCAATATAACAGTAGATGTATATGGTTTATGTAGCATTTTCTATTGCTCCCTCTGTGCTGTGATTATATTGTAATTAGGGAGGGGGCACAAACTCAAAGTTTGGAGGGTCAGACAAGTATCCAGAACTGTGCGTGCTTGTTCTAAATCTTTGAGGGCCCTGTTCACGACTTGTTCTCCTTGTGTCATTGCCTCTGACACCTCCTGCTAACACTATCTGGGGGAAGGGTTGATAGTAAAGTTGGTCTGGGAGATATATAATATTTTTACAATTTTTTTTGTTGAAAAAATGCCAGTTTGTTGAAACTGACCAGTCTCCTGACTCAAGCTTTTTGAAATGCATCAACGTTGTCAAAATGTTTTGTTTTAACGTTTTCAGAATGAACGTTTCCAGTTCAAAACTGCTTTTTATGTAGAACTTCAAGTCAATTACACTAAAAAATGCCTTTTTTTTTTTTTTTTTTTTTTTTTTTTTTTTAAAGGAAAATTTGAGTTTGACTCTTTGTCCAGATTCAGGATGAGAAATCTTCTCTCAAAAATATGGATGGAACATAAACTGTGTCCTGCCTAGCTCTGCTTGGCAGCCTTTCCCTTCATGCTTTGAGACTAGAATGAGTCTTCAAGGGAGATTTCTCAGTCCTCCCCCAGCAGCAGGTGTCTGTGTTGGTAAAGTGATGCCTCAAAATGCCCGGATTTCTGAGGTGATGGGTTTTTTCTAGGGTTCATTAAGTGCTGTCTCATCCTCTGACCTGAGTGATTAGTTAAATATTAAACAGTACATAAGGAGCCTGACTTCAGCTGGTGTAAATCACTGTAGGTCTCTTGACTTCAGTGGTGTTAGTTTGATTTACATCAGTGGTTGATCTGGCCGCCTACCTTCAGTACTTTGTCCTGAATGGTAGGTCTCAGTACTTAATGTCTCTAACCATTGTGTGACTGCCTCAGAGAATCAGAGGAACTACACTGCCCCAGTGCAAGAGACTTGCCTAAAGGTATTTTTGAAACAATCTAAAGGGTCTTCATTTTTGTACAGAATGTGGGTCATCTAAAGCTACAAACCATATCTTCCTGTACTTAGAACTGTGAATAGAAGAAATCTTTCAAACTCCATTACGGCCAGTTGTCAACTATTTTTGTTAGTACAAGACATAACTCACAACAGTTTGCCTGTCAACCTGTTGGGTGACTTGAGGGAATTTACAAAAAGGTATAAAAACAGTTTCATTGTCCTGTGCCAGTCTTTCGGCAACATAAGAGCACACTTTCAGTAATTCTCATAACTTCCTATAAGTTATGCAGCTAATTGCCTGCCCATCTATAGACTATAGTGAGGAATATTCCGTTTAGGGGAAGACCGCCAATCTTTGGGAAGAGGAAGAAATAATGTACATTACACAAGATGCCTTGAGGCAGTATGCATTGCCCTTATGTTGCATTGGTGAAGGAAAATGATGCCCATCATAGCCCACAATCACACCTAGCTACTTATATTGTAATAATCTTACATCCACGTGGTGCCTTTTAATCCTAAATATCCTCCAGTACTTCAGAACCTAGTATATAGAAATAGCTTCACCTGCTACAAAAGTGCAGTCACTTCTGGGCTCAAATTCATTCAGTTCAATAGCACTCAGAAGTACTCCACAACAGTGAGAGAAGAGTTGCATTATTCAACTGCATGTAGAGTGGGAAGTTTAGGTAGGCAGAATGTAATTACACACAGAGACATGTGGCACGGTCACTAGTGCTGTCACCCTTCATTCTTGTGAAAAATGCTTTTGAGATTTAATGATCGGATAGTGTTGTTGTGTTTCTCCCAATACCTTTATAGACACAAACTGTATTTTTATATCTAGAAAACAAGAATAAGAGTGAGGTCCCAGCAGGAGAGCACCCAGTGAGTCTCTCCTCTTTGGTGTGCTGCATTTGATCACAAAATAGCTACAGCCTCTACAGCAGAGAAGAGATCTTCTCTCCATTTAAAAGAACAGTTGAAATAAAACAAATTATAACAGATACAAGATACATACCCAACAGTTAAGGCTTCTGGTTTACAATTCAGCTGAAAGATGACCCTTGAAGCAGTTTGAGGTCTTGTCCACACACCCGCCCGCCCTCCCCCTGGTGTGAACACAACTATATCAGTGTAAAATTATTTTATTCTCCATATGGGAAGGGGAAAAAGCTATATTAGTATAAGACACTTTATACTTGCATACCTACGTCAACAGGAGGGATTGCACTGAGAACTATTTCAGTAAAAGACCACACCCCTGAATTAAGTAATTATATCAATACAAAAATTGTGTAACATCTGACTACCACACTGGGGGAATAGTTAATTTACTGACTCAGGAGCAGTAGTGCCACCTTCTGAATCACCAACACTATTTCCTGCAGCACCTGGGTTTTTCCTGTCTTCTATGTAAGTACTGACCTACCTTGACCTTATGGTAGCTGAAGCAACCACAACCATAGGTGATACTGTAATGTGAAGAGAGAGCTATCATAAATGCTATGTAATGTGTATCAGAGAAAGGAAATACAAACACATACATTGTCTTTTGTACCTGTTAGCATATTTGTAATGAAATGTTATTTACATACATGGTTAGAGTAACTCTCAGAGCCGATAGGACATAAATACGACTGTCTTAAAAACACTGAGCCAAGTTCTTTGGCTGGTGTAAATCACTGTGGTTCTTCTTAAGTTAATGGAGCTATGCCAATTTACACCAACTGAGGACTTAGCTTATATGGCCAGAATTTTTAGAAGGGCTCAACACCCACAATTGTGCCAGTCTTAAAGCATTCAAAACCCAGCATGTCTTATTAAGAACAAGGAGACCGGATGATTGCTTTTGAAAGTTTGGCCACTTCACTTAGGTATCTAATGGGGAGCTGAGCTTTTTTTTTTTTGAAAATCTGGTCCACTTGTATGCGCTCAGCCCTTTTGGAAAATTTGGTCCCATTAAGTACATCTCCTTGTACTTAACTTCTTTCTTGGTAAGTCTACTAGCATGCCCCCATAAAGGACTGCAGCACTAATTAAATGTCCACTTTGTTGCTGGTAGCTCACCAAGGAATACCCACAATTCTGTGATTATCTCCTTATCACAGTCACATTCATGTTGGACCGTCCCTTTTCTGCTTCCCTGTTCAGGTCTTCTATATAAACACAAGAATATAGATGGGCAAGCATATGTCTCCTTTTCAGCCTGCTAACGTGTACAGTTTTAAACTAGTGTGACGTTCCATTTATTTAAATATATTGTTTTCTTTGCCCGGTAGCATAGCTTTAAATATGGACCTGAAGTCATACGTCACTAAAAATTCCCATACTGACACCTTCCTCTTATCTGTAAAGGCAGACTTTTCTATTCTTTTATTAGGAAGATAAGGAACTTGATTATTTTTTCCTAATAAAAGCCTTATATAAAGCATAAATTGTGTTTGAAACATTTCTAGTATGAAAGATTACCTTGTGTATTCTGCCTTATCTCCCCATGAATCTCCTTGCTTTGAAGCTTACCAGGAGCGTAATTGCTTTGATGTAGCAGGGATTCTGATCGACAATAATATTTTCGCTTCTGCGTTACTGAAGTTTCATTTAAAGTTTGCCTAAGCTCACTCTTCAGCACTCTTCTAACATTCTTTTTAGATGTTATAGTTGCAAAAACACTGTTAAATCGTGGTCATGCTGAATGTGGCCTACTGTGCTGCTCAGATAGTCTCATGGCAAACCACTGCCTCTAAAACCACCACCCCCTAATAAGGTCCTACTGCATGGAGGGCATATCACAGGAGAAACCCCAAAAAAACACTAACGCCACTTCAAGGTGCAGTTTTTTGTGGATTCCCACCAAAGGTCCAGCGGTGTGAAGATGCACATCCCTGTTCCCCTTTTCCTGGTTCACCCTCTCTAGGACTACATCCAGATTCCTCCACAGGCTTCAGGAGCATAAGTTTTCCCTTGATGACAGTGTTTAAGCAGAAGACTTATGGCATTTTGTTTCATTCTGTTTGAAATAGAAGTCTGTCATCGTGTCCTGGGGACTGTTGTGTTTGGGGGAGGAGGGGGGTCACTGATTTCCAGCTCTAAGAATTGGAACTGGACATGTTCATTACATACAATACATAGGCATCCTGTAACAAAATTGGGTGCCTCCAGAGTACCCCCTTATGGCCAGAGGTCACTCTGTAGTACCCTGCCTCTGTTGTCCCCTCTTCACGGTCCATTACATACACTTCTGTGGTCAAAATATTCCTCCTGGGAGTCTGGGTTAGGATTAGAAGATTAACTCTACCAAACATACATTTCTGTTACTCCTCCCAGGTCTTTTCTGATTTGGTAGGCCACTATGAAGCCCTACCTGGAGTCCTAGTCCCAATCTGCTGTTTGCACCTGCTCACTCCTAGCAGTCTCTCATCCCTGAACAAATTGCAGCCTCCAGCTACTGTTTGTAGAGGAAATCACTTGATTCCTCTCAGGTGGGCCTCTTTAAAGTGATCAGAGTTGTCTAACCCCCAACCCTTCGGCCCGTACTGTTAACACATCCCAACATATGGAGAAAGGTCTGTTGTGACAATTGGTCTATCTTTTGCCTGTTTAGGAATTTACCATGGAAAATAGATGGCTATTTTCAATAAAGAGTGATTAAAAACAGGTGCAAGAAGACTGACAGGGAAAACTAGATTAGTGCAAACAACAAAGCTTAATAATAAAGTCTGACTGTTAAACAAGTCAGATTTAGTAAGCAAGGAAATACAAGTCTGGACATTAATAAGCTAAAACTGCTGTGTCATATTCTACCTAAGTGGTAGACATATGAGGAGATGGGCTATTCCAGCCATCACACCCTTTTTAAGCCCTTAAATAAAATGGGGCAGGGAACAAATGGAGGCTACTGGAACAAGTTTCCCCATCCTGGTAGCAGTTACTGCTCCCTTCCCTTCTCCCCATCACCTGGGATCCCAGACCTCCTTTATCTTAATCTGAGGGATGTCATGACCAGCTCCAGCTGAATCCGAAACACCACCTGAAATGAAACAGGATTGGATTTTAGCAGTCACAGCTCCAGCTTATGCCAACTAACTTCCCTTTTACCCAAAAAGACAATTAATACAATCTTTAATACCTTCTAAAAGACTCTCAAACAAGGGACTCTTTTCTTCTAACACTCTCTCCAGCTAAAGAGAACACACGTTGTTAAAATGGAAGCCTTAATATTTTACACTTCAAATGCTTTAACTGTTTTTACTTTTCTGTATCTTTTAATAAATGGTTTTTAAAAAGGTCAATATTTTTGTCATGGCATTAAGCAGACTGAGATCTCTGTACCCCAAACCCCAGCCCTCATTTAACACAGTTGAATGTTATCACCTCTGACCCACTTATTCTATCTAAATTAATACAGCAGGTCCTAGGTTTTTGCTAGTTTTTACTGGTTGGTATTGTTAACCTGTAAATAAAAGGTGTTCTGAAATTCATTGTAGTGTTTCTTATATTGGCATTCTTAGACATGACAGGAAAGAGATGTGTCCATGTGATATTGTTTACTTGGTGATTTTTTTTATTTAATTTTTTTGTTCCATAATAGAAAACTTGAATAATCATTAAACTCAACACTTGTGTGTTCAAATTAGAAAGCTGATGATATACAAACAATCGGACTCAGTCTTGCAAACACTTTAAACATGCATAACACAGTGGAACTGTGCATGTATAGCTTGAACCAAAGCCAAACTGACTTCATTAAGCTTTGATTCAGGCCCTAAACATTTGCATGGGCAGGACCATAGTACATAACACTAGGTGATTTTGATAATTTGTCCCATGTACTTGATTGTCTTAAGTGTCTGATATTGATGCAAGTTATGTGACATGATAAAATTACAAATTTACCTTTGTATGAAGTGTTGGTTGTAGCAGTATTGGTCCCAGGATATTAGAGTGATAAGGTGAGTGGGGTAATAACTTTTATTGCATTAACTTCTGTGGATGAGAGAGACCAGCTTTCAAGCTACATAGAGCTCTTCTTCAGGTCTGGGAAAGGTACTATGAGTGTCACAGTTTAATAATACAAGGTGGAACAAATTGATTAGCATAAGTAGTTGGACCACTCTCCACCTTGAATATGTGCTGTTAACACCTGTACAGTGATGGGACAACAGGGGAAAGGGGGCTAGTCTAATAAACCATAAATTCAGTGTCTTTGTTAGTACCTAGCAGAGTTAGTAATTTAAGCTCCTAGGCTTGTCTTTTGAACGTGTTGTGCAGGTTTCCTTTGGGATGAGGACCGATAGGTCAGATACAGAGTGATGGCTTTGTGAAAAGTGTTCACCCACAGGTGATACCGTTTTTTTTTTCATTTTTCTTTTAGTTCATTTGAGAGCGTAGTGATTGTCACACAGGAAAATAAGACACAAACACCCTGTCACCTGTGGGTGAACACTTTTCACAAAGAAGTCAGATATAAAGTGATCTATGAGTCTTCATCCTCAAACCTGCACAACACTTTTAAAAGATGAGCCTGGGAGTTTAAATTCATAACTCTGCTAGGCACTATAAAAATCATGGACTGAACAGAGACACTCGATTTATGGTTTATTACACCAATCTGTAACCCTGTAGCCACACCTCCTTTTTTTGTCTATCACTGCAGAGGTGTTAACGGGCCACTGCACCTTGCATGGTCCCTTATTGGAATATGTGCTAACTACCTATGTTAAACAATCTGTCCCACCTTGTCTTTAGCTGTGACAGTACCTTATCTAGGCCTGGAAAAACAGCTCTGTGTAGCTCGACAGCTTGTCTCTTTCACTAACAGAAGTTGATCCAATAAAAGATATTACCCTCGCCCATCTTGTCTCTCAAATTTACCTTTGTTCATTAACTATCCTTTTCTTTCTGATCACTTTTCAGGTCTGTTAATTTGTCCATCTTTTCAGTGATGAGACAGCGCTGGGAAGTATGGATAAAAATAATATTGGAGAGCAGCTTAATAAAGCTTATGAAGCCTTTCGACAGGCATGCATGGATAGAGACCATGCTGTGAGAGAACTGCAGCAAAAAGTATGTGTTGTTTTTTGTTTTTTGAAGCTATCCCTTCTGTTGAGAATCACAGTAAATGTGGACGCTTCAGTTTTGCTTTACTTCAGCAACTGAAGTTTCAGTGCATCTTCTTAAAGATAGAAATTGCAATTTTAAAAAACGAACTACTCAAAGAATAGCACATTATGGTGTGTGTGAGGGGGGACTCACAATATGCATGTGTATCATCTGGCAGTCTTTAATCTTTTATTCATTTGTAATTTGAGGTGGTTTTAGGTGTGGGAAAGGTGTTGTCTATGGAGGATAATCAGGGAGCTCTTTAAAAAGTAAATGTATCTTTGCTGTCTACAACATACCCATCTTTCATGGAAAACATTAAATCTAATTTATCTTGCTTATTTTACAGCAAATTGATAGGGAAACCTGAAGGTCTTTCAGACAGTTATTTATATTGTTACTTACCTGACCCAAAGATGTGTCTTATAAGTTATTAATAATTAGTTATATTGGGGTTTTTGAGCACTGTGCTAGATGCTGTACAAGCACATAGGAACTGCATCTTTCTGTCATAAGTTATTTTAATTATCTTATCTAAATTTCAAGCTGTTTCAATATTAACACTTATTTAAAAATACAGGAGTCAAACTGTATACTTGTCTCATTTTATCCAACGATGAAGCAGTGAAGAGGGCGGTTCAAGGAAGATTCTAAACAGTTTGGAGCACTTTGGGTTTTTGAGGTTTTTGGAATGATGCAAACAAGCATTTACAAGGATAGATTGCGACCGTCATGTTGGACACAACAACATTTCCATGAATTGTCTGGAGCTGCTAGTCGCACATACAGTCCAATACTCTGCAAAAACAGCAGTTTGTGGCTTTGTGATATTGCCTAGCACACAGTGGTCACTAGAGCATTTCAAATCCTGCTCTTCAGTGGAGTCTCTCATTCTTCATCAGTTCACACACAGTTCAGTGGAGGTGGCTATGGTGGGGTCTGTCTGGAGGAACATGGGTCCTAAACTGTTTTACAGTTCAGAGAGAGGAAGTAATGGAGTTGGGGGTAAGGGAATGTCTGCCAGAGCGCACACTTTATTCTGAAATCCAGGAACCCTGTACCCCCAAAATAGACCCACCGCAGAATAGCCTGGTGCTCAAGGCACTTATTTTGAACTGGAGGTCTCCCACATCCAGTGCACTCTCAGCCTAAGTCAAAGTCCAGACGCTTAACCCTGGGTCACCTATATCCTAGCTGAGTGCCTTACCCACAAGCTATTTGCTATTTTGGCTTGGGGCTCTGTCTCTCAACACAACTGAGACACTCCTAAACTCTAACTCTGTGTCCTTTGAAATTAATGGCTAAATTATAAACTTAATGTTGTCCTCTTTGGATACATATGCTACACTCAAAACAAGAAAATAAATACATGCTTATGGAACAGCCTTTCTAAAGCTCAGTGGAAAATTGGAACATAAGGAACAAATGGGTGAGAATGTGAGTATTCTGCAGTGATGGAAACAAATTTCTATGGGATTGTGTTTGTGCATTTTTCTTTGCTTTAGAGACAAGCGATACACAGATCTTCCAAAAGTGTTCATAATAGCTTGTCTTTGCCCTGCTCAACCTTCAGCAATCAGATTCTCTGACTGCAGAAAAGAACCATTAAAGGTAAAAGTATTTCCTAAGGGAAGTCAACCTATAGAAACTGTGGGGCTTTTACCAAACATGAGATTTTTATGGATGACCTACATATGTTGCTTGCTGTAATGTTTCCTTCCTCTTCCTCTATTCACTCAATGGCCTTAGCACTTTGTTGGCTTGTCCAGCATTCTGTTGTTAACAGTTTACTAAAGTTACTGGTAGGCCACTTGTTTTGCCAGTCTCTAGAGTTGGGAGCCATGTCAAACACACAGAAGCCAGAGTCATCTTGGCCAGATGGTGTTTGATACAGATGGATAGTTGGTTGTCATGCAGATCGTCTAGTTGGTAACTTGTTGCTGCCATCTGACTCAAAGAATAATTTGTGCACACTGGCTGTCAAAAGCATCTTCTCTTCTGTCTGTTTTAGCTGTCATGTCTGTGCTCTGTACAGAAGTGTTGACAAGACATTGCTGTTGTACATTTTCCATTTGGTTTTCAGTGATTCTTCTGCTTTCTGAGGTCTTGTATAGCTGCTGGAGTGTACTGCTCTGTGATCACTTTTTTTTAATTTTTTTTTAAATGCGCTCATAGTGCAACAATTACTCAGCCTTTAGTCAGATTGTAGGTTTATTCTTACATGTTGTTGTATGGACAAGTGCATCTTTTCAATACTAAGTATTTTTAACTTAGTGAGGCTTACAATACAGATACAACACCAGTGAAGTAACTCATTTAAACACACTTAATCTTGCCCCCACTCTTTCTATGCAGTAATGTGTATCATAATTTCAGAAAAAAATCAAATAATCCTCCTAAAATTTTCTTGTTGGAATTTCACAAGTTTTCTCCCATAGCTTCAGCACTATTAGTGTTGTACCATCAGGAATGGGCTAGTGGAATCGTATATATTTTAATATTCCTGTTATCAGCTACCTGAATGGAAGCTGATTGTTGTTCAGTTAACTGGCTGATTAATATTCATCTACCCTGGAGTAGCTCAATGCTCTTCTAGGTTCTAACAGGGCGGGTCAAGCTAGGGGAGGAGATCAGGCAAAGTTAGACGAAGGGGTAACATTGATCAGCTATTCTTTTCTTTGCTAGTTGGGCCTTCTCCCCATCCCTCTTCCAGGAGTCTTGGAAGGCAAATGTAGCAAAGACATGCAGTGTGATATATTAAATATAGACATGTATATTTATTCCTTTTTTTAGTTAAACAGCAAACAGGTATGGGGAATGGAACTATAATATTGTTTCAAATTAAATTTGAAAAAATTAATATCTTTACTTAGACCTTTTAGATTTATTTCCTGAAAAGTTAAATTGATAGTGACCTTGTATAGATTATAACTGGGGTAACTAACCGACTCTGTGAAAAAATAAACAAATAACCAAATCCCAATTTTAAAACACAAATAATGTAATTTTGTGGTTACGACTGAAAATTGCCTCTTGTATAAATGTTATCCTGACATTTACTACCATGACTATTAACCAAGACTTACACTAATCTTGTTTTATCTAGTAGTTTACCTTTTTCCAATCAGTACAGATCTAAAATTAGACCTGTCACAGGTGACAACTGTCGAGTTTCTATGCACAAATTGTAGCCTTGGGCATCCCAAAAAGAGAGCTGATAAACTGTATCTGCTAAAACTGAAGCCCTTAATCAAAACAAAATAATACTAATGCTAATTAAATTATTGTATTTTCAGACAGAAAGCTATACACAGCAAATATGTGAACAGCAGGAACAGATAGAGTTTCAGAAAAGTATGATTGCAAAACTTAAATCACAGTTGGCTCCTGTGAATGCCAACAGAGGTACGTACTCTAATTTGTGTGCTTTATATGTCTCTTTCCTTTTATCATGTATTATACTGCAAAATAGTTTCGACTTCCTTATTGCTTCAGATTCTACAGTGTGTATCCACAAAAGGACGGAGGTAATGCTGTACACCTCTACCTCAATATAATGCTGTCCTCTGGAGCCAAAAAATCTTACTCCGTTATAGGTGAAACCACGTTATATTGAACTTGCTTTGATCTGCTGGCACGCACAGCCCCATCCCTCCCGGAGCACTGCTTTACCGCGTTATATCTAAATTCGTGTTATATCAGGTTGCGTTATATCAGGATAGAGGTGTACTTAATGGAAATAAAACTACTACTTGGAACAGAAAGTTAACATTTTTGCATTTTCGAATTTTGTTTATAAAATGAAAAATCTTGGAAACCTTTGTTTTTTCTTAGAGAAGAAGCAGTAAGAATTTTTAAAAAAGATACAGCTTGCTCACATTGAAGTCAATGGACTTCAGGTTAGTAGAGCTGTTAATTGTAGTAACAAATTATCTGCAAACGAGATGAACAATCAGTTTCACACATACAGAATGGGAAGAGACTGTCTAGGAAGGAGTATGGCAGAAAGAGATCTAGGGATCATAGTGGACCACAAGCTTAATATGAGTCAACAGGGTGATACTGTTGCAAAAAAAGCAAACGTGATTCTGGGATGCATTAACAGGTGTGTTGTAAACAAGACACGAGAAGTCATTCTTCCGCTTTACTCTGCGCTGGTTAAGCTTCAACTGGAGTATTGTGTCCAGTTCTGGGCACCGCATTTCAAGAAAGATGTGGAGAAATTAGAGAGGGTCCAGAGAAGAGCAACAAGAATGATTAAAGGTTTTGAGAACATGACCTATGAAGGAAGGCTGAAGGAATTGGGTTTGTTTAGTTTGGAAAAGAGAAGACTGAGAGGGGACATGATAGCAGTTTTCAGGTATCTAAAAGGGTGTCATCAGGAGGAGGGAGAAAACTTGTTCACCTTAGCCTCCCATGATAGAACAAGAAGCAATGGGCTTAAACTGCAGCAAGGGAGATTTAGGTTGGACATTAGGAAAAAGTTCCTAACTGTCAGGGTGGTTAAACACTGGAATAGATTGCCTAGGGAAGTTGTGGAATCTCCATCTCTGGAGATATTTAAGAGTAGGTTAGATAAATGTCTATTAGGGATGGTCTAGACAGTATTTGGTCCTGCCATGAGGGCAGGGGACTGGACTCGATGACCTCTCGAGGTCCCTTCCAGTCCTAGAGTCTATGAGTCTATGATTTATTTTTATGAATATTGATCACAACTGTTTGACTAATTTGTGTGAACAAGTTTTAGCCTATAGTTTGGTTGAGAAGTGGGGAAGTAGGTGTTTACTTTTTATGTTGTGTGATTGGTCAGCTAAGTTACATGGCACTCTTCTGTTAACTTATTGTGTTACTTAAGCTTTATAAACAGGAGTTTCTCTTTCTGTTCAAATTGTCAGAGAATATTCTTAATTAACTGAATTGATTCTACACGTGATAGAAATGAACTTTTCAAAATAGCCATTAAAACTCTTTCAGTAAAAGAACTCTTGTGAATATTTATTTATTCACGCTAGTCTAACGCTTTTCCTTTTCACAAATGCCAGCAAAGCTGATGGCTTTATTTTCAAGAATGTGTTTATTGCTGGATTTGCCCATCTGTCTGAGTATTAGAGGGCAGAATAGGGCCTCTGTTGGATTAGTACTAGGTCCAATAAAGGAAACTAAAAAACTTTATGTATTTATAGTGATATTGGCCCAGTGAAAATACCAAATTCATACAATGCGCTTTTTTAAATCTTAACGTGGTTAGAGGGTGGGAAATGCAGTGGTGCTCAGAGAGCTGTTTTTATTTTACAGGTAGCGCATGTGGCTATGTTCTGGTGCCTGAAGATGCTGAAACATGGAGAAATGACACCTCCCCTAATCTAACTTTTGATCAGCTCCATGAAAAGCTGAAACTAACAATGCAAAGAGAAAAACTTCTAAAGGTACAGTAGCCTGACTGTCTTTAAAAGCATAAATATAATCATGTTAGGTTCTAAATGGAGAAATGATCTTTCAGAGATGCCCAGAACTGCTCCCTTTCCAGGGTCTTATGGGCTTGATCCTCAGCTGATGTCAATTAGCATAGGTGCACCAAAGTTGTTTTGAGCTGTGCTGATTTCCACCAGTTGAGGATAAGGCTCTGACTCTTCCCAGCTCTGTTGCTGTTTGGCCATGTGGATCATGGGAATAATGTTGACTCAGAAAAAGAAAGGCGGGGAGACCCTGTCTGCTCACTTATTTCTTTACCTCACATGTGACAGTCAAGAAGGGGCTCCCCATTTCTGTAATGAGAATCTGTCACAATGCTGTTGTCAAGGTGGGGATGGGGACTTGGCAAGTCTGCACGACCCCAAGTGATTGGGGTGAGAAGTGACTTTCTGCCTAAACTGGCTGGATATATTCCTTTTCCCCCATCTGCTGCTGGCTGAAGCCACACCAGGGTTTTCGTCATAGACCTACTGAAGTTGGCAGTGATGAGAATAGAGCAGCAATGTTCAGGAGGGGGGAAGTGATTTACATGAGGCTCCCACACCCAGAGCAGACCTTGTGCACCAAGCTGATCCTTTCCCTGAACTGCTCGGCCTGCTGTTTTCTGGGGCTTGCACATCCCATAAGGCTGAATTGTCAGTCTGAGCATGACCCCACAGTGTTGTCTTAATAAACCTTGTAAAACCAAAAGCTCAGGCTAAAGAAGTTAATTTGTGGATTTGTTTGCTAAATCTGAGCTATGGACAAAGTGATCCTGCATTTCGGTGAACTAAGCACATTTTAATCAGACGTGTTAACTTGAAAATCATTTTATCGGATTAGTGACAGTTGCTAATTATCTTGTAAGAATCTAATTTGAGACTTTTTTTCTTTTAAATAAGCATTTTCAGTTTATTGTTACTAAGGACATTTTGGAATGAAAGGAGGATCTAAGAATCTCATTCTTATATGGTCTCCACTTCTGGGTTAGCACTTGTAACTCCACAATATAATTTCGTTGGTAGTTTTTCGTATTTAATTAGAAAATGAGAGTAGAATTTAGTTGAAGAGTTAACTCCTTGTCAGAACATCTTTGCAGGTTTTTCCATTTCTCTGTATTGAATTTCATCATCATCATTATTATGTGTATTCCAGTAGAGCCTAGAGGTCCAGCCATGATTGGGGTCTCATTGTAATCTGTATTGTACAAACAAATATTAAGATACAGCCCCTACCTTGAGGAGCTTACAATCGATCTAAATAAGACAGAAAAGGAGTGGGAGAAAGGAAGCTGAATTATCCCAATTTTACAGATAAGGACCTGAGACACAGAGATTGTCATGGGAAGTCTATGGCAGAGTTGGGAAATGAACTTTGATCTTCTGAATTCTAGGCCAGTGTCTTAACCACAAGACTGACTGTCTTTGAGGCACAAACTACCTAATGGTGCCTGCTTGTAGACTATTCAGGTATCTCTCTCTGATTTACAAAATGTTGTGCATGAGTAAGAGGTGTATCAGTTGTAAATTTAATCACTTACTTAATATGGCTCTTTGGTATATATTGAACAAAACTGATCCTCCTAGTATTTCATTTGCCACCCTGCCCAATCTAAATTGCTTTCTCTTGTAAACGCTGTCTTCGGTAGAAGACTCGGTTCTTTATCAACCCAAATATGGTAGTTAGCTTACAATTTCTATTATTATTATTATTATTTATTGGGGAGAGGGGAGGGAAATGCTCTGTCAAATATTTTGCCCCAAACCAGGTAGACTATATCCACAGCCATTGTCCTCCACCACATGAACTCCTTTCTGCTACATCCCTAGCAAAACTGTTTCATTCTCTAGCTGTATAAATTCAGTATGGGTAAATCCATGGTGGTGGGATTTTAAACTAAAATAGTTTTGTGTCTCCTCTTTCTGTCTCTGGTTAGTGTTTAGATTTACAGTGGTTCTAAAACCACGGGTCAGGACCCCAAAGTGGGTCACAATCCTGTTTTAATGGGGTCACCAGGGCTGGCTTAGACTTGCTTGAGCCCAGGGCCAAAGCCCAAACTGAACGCTTCAGCCCTGGGCGGTAGGGCTCAGTTTACAGGCCCCCTGCCTGGGGCTGAGCTCTTGAGCTTTGGCTTTGGCCCCTCGGCCTGGGGAGGTGGGACTTGGTTTTGCCTCCCCCTTTTCCCTGGGGTGATGGGGCTTAGGACCGCAGAAGGGGGACCAAAGCCTGACTCTGCCTATCCTAATTTTTGTTGTCAGAAGGAGGTCGCTGTGCAATGAAGTTTGAGAACCCTTGGTTTAGAACATACCCTCAGGCAATTACACAATTGGGGAATGGCTACACTTAGAGCTGCACAGCACTGCCGCGGGAGCGCTCTCATGGCAGCACTTTGAAGTGTGAATGTGGTCGCAGCGCCAGCGCTGGGAGAGAGCTCTCCCAGCGCTGCACGTACTCCACCTCCCTGTGGGGATTAGCTTACAGTGCTGGGAGCCCTGCTCACACTGGCACTTTGCAGCACTGTAACTTGCTGTGCTCGGGTGGTGGTGGGGTGTTTTTTCACACCCCTGAGCGAGAAAGTTGCAGCGCTGGAAAGCCCTAGTGTAGCCAAGCCCTGAGTCTTCCCTAGAGCTTCTCTTAAATATGCAAATTGTCTTCACTTGTGTCTACTGGAATCTTTGTGTTGGCTCAATCCTGCACCTACTGAAGTTGATGGGAATGTTGTCATTGACTTTAATGGGTACAGAATCAATTCCTAATTTCTAGCAGTTCAAAATTATTTGCTTAGATGTTCAGAGATAGACAGCTGCACCATCCATCTCAGTGGTTCTCAACCTTTCCAGACTACTGTATCCCTTTCAGGAGTCTGATTTGTCTCACCTACCTCCAAGGTAGCAAATACACCTCATTTAAAAGTTTACACAATCAGACATGCAAATACAAAAGTGTCACATCACACTGTTATTGAAAAATTCCTTACTTTCTCACTTTTACCATATAGACTCATGGACTTCAGGGTCAGAAGGGACCATTATGATCATCTAGTCTGACTTCGTGCACAATGTAGGCCACAGAATCTCACCCACCCACTCCTGTAATAAACCCCTAACCTATGTCTGAGCTATTGAAAGCCTCAAATCATGGTTTAAAGACTTCAAGGTGCAGAGAATCCTTCAGCAAGTGACCCGTGACCCACGCTGCAGAGGAAGGCAAAAAACCCCCAGGGCCTCTGCCAATCTGCCCTGGAGGAAAATTCCTTCCCGACCCCAAATATGGCAATCAGCTAAACCATGAGCATGTGGGCAAGACTCACCAGACAGACACCCAGGAAAGAATTCTCTATAGTAACTCAGGTCTCACCCCATCTAACATCCCATCACAAGCCATTTGGCATATTTACAGCTAATAGTCAATATCAATTAATTGCCAAAATTAGGCTATCCCATCATACCATCCCCTCCATAAACTTATCAAGCGTAGTCTTGAAGCCAGATCTGTCTTTATAAAATAATAATTTATATCATTATAAAATAAATCAATCGGCATATAAATATTGTACTTACATTTCAGTATATAGCATTTAGAGTAGTATAAACAAGTCATTATCTGTATGAAATTTTAACTTGTACTGTCTTTGCTAGTGCTTTTTATGTAGCCTGTTGTAAAACTAGTCCAATATCTGAATGAGTTAATGTACCCCCGGAAGACCTCTGTGTACCCTTAGGGGTACATGTACCGCTAGTTGAGAACCACTGCTCTATTTCATCTGCATTCTGTTGACGTTGTAACCCAAACACATTTCCCAGATTGGCATTCTTACACATAGATCAAGAGAGGTGACAGAATAATTCCTATACAGCCATACCTGAGAGTGCTCTTGGGACATATGAGCATTGCTCAACATATCCCTCTGGATCATCTTGCAGAGGAAAAACCATAGCCTTTCAAGAGAAACTTTGTCTTCTCTGCTGGAATCTGCAGGTGTCAGAAGGCTGACTATGAGGTACAGCTCAGCCATTAAGTACTTAGTTCTTTTAGACCTAGCAACTAAAAATACATCATGCATATGATCTTCATACATCCCAAAAGGGGACTGACCAAAGAGACTAGTGCTGTCTCTATACCATACCCAGGCTCAAACTAGAATGAAATCACGGAAATCTGTGGACTCCTTTTTATCCAGAATTGTCTCACCACAATCTCAACAGTCTTCCCTCAGAAAAGGAGATTAGAGAGGGCGATAACTGGCAAAATTGTGAGGACCCAGAGACAGTAAAGAATGACTAAAAGGGACTAAGTTATTTGTCAATGCTTTTCTTTAGGAGACCAAGGGGTCAACATCCCATTCCCTTCTAGGAATGGTCTTGAATACTTCCCACTTAGATCTTATCAACTAGGAAGAATGTGGGTCCAGTTTTCATGTCACCAACGTCCTTACCATAGCCATGACCTTTGCAGGCAAAACTACATAAAACCTAAGCAAAGAAGACCTTGCATTTCTCTCCTCTAAACACAGCTCTCCCCACAAAGGTAAACAGTGCCATATGAATCAGTGTAAATTTATCTGTGAAGCTTGAATACTTGACTCCACATCCAAGACAAAACACCCATATTTACCATGCTTTTCACAGTCCTCCCAGAAATATTCTAGAACTTTAGATGCCATAGCAGAGGGGAAGAAATGCTTCTACATCTCGGCACAGACAGGGCATCAGATCTCAAAAATGATTTATGCTGCAATAAGTTACTTAGTGGTCTAGGTTCTGAGCTATTCAGAGCATAAGCAGAGTGGTGAGAATTGTGCTATAAGTCACCTTCCTGTGCCCCTGATCCTAGAGCTGAAATGCCACCCTCCTTCCCCCCGCCCCCCCATATAACTTAAAGCAGCCTGAGAGGCTACTCAAATAAATGCTAGCTGGGGCAGTCCTCTGGTGTGCTGTGTTCCAGCCCCTCCCACCCCATTATGCCTCCTCCATACCACCTACCTCTGAGATGAGGGAGCAGGTAATGGAAAGCTGATACACTGGATTTATACCAGCTGTGGACCCTCCTGCACCTGCCTGTCTGAAACAACTTTAAGCTTCCTTTGTGCACCACTGGAGTGATGAAAAGCAGAATTAGCCAGGTGACCTTTGAAGCTGAATGGGACACTTAGTGGTAAACTTATCAATAGTCAGACAAAAGATGGTTAATGTTCTGTAAGGCCATTGATAGCAATTTGTCACCTGAACAGCATTCTTCCTTAGAGCCATCTGAAATTTTACCTGTTCCATTAGCTTCCTAGGACAGACCATTAAAATAGGTTGCCACACCCTTACAGGAAAGATATGTCATAATGGAGAGCTCCATGACACAGATGTAATTTCTATCCCTGCTGCCAATCCCACTACATACGATTCAGAACAGGATCAGATACCACTGGACAGTACCATAGCTGTCACGGGATTGAGATATAAGATATATGAAATATCATGAGTTCATAAACTAGCCTAAGAGAGTTATCATATTGATGTTGAAGCCACTCAGACCCAGTCAGTCTTGGTGACTCTAGTTCTTAAAGGTTGAATTGTCACTGTTCTAGTGTCTGTAAGATATGGTAAAGGCAATATAATGACTTGGGTGGATAACCAAATAGTCAGAGACCCAAAACGTATCCTGCTGTGATGTCACGACAGCGCAAAGTGATGCTGACTTTCATCAGTATGTGATGAATAGCTTCTTCACAGCAACGTGCATGTTTTAGTACACAGACAGGCTGTTATGCTGGTATGTAGTGACTCTCCCACTGAATTTCTCTTCTCTCTGCCTTCCTTGTGCCCCATTGCCTTTGTTCCCCTACTAGAGGAAGAGCATAGCAACTCCCACACTGCTTCAGGTGTTTGCTTTGTGTTTCAGAGGGCACTCCTGTAATCTGTGCTCCTCTTGCTTTGCCTGACTTTTGGCCAGAGCAAAAAGAGCCCAATTCTATTTAGATTGCAACAGCTGTGTGCAGGGACTGAAGGAGCCATGAGCTACAGTGTTGTTGCACATTTGCCTGTTTCTAATGTATGTACTTGATACATTTCATGCTTAACCCTGCTTTGCAGTTGTTACACTTTTATTCTTAACATTACTGTGTAATGTTTTTCAGACCTCCTTATGCTTTATAACCTTTACTCTTACAGCCCTTTCCTCACTCTTTAAGTACTTCAACCTTATCCAGCTCCTGGCTCCACCATAACTTCCTTCAACTTCAGCACATTCAAAAATGGTAAGAATACCTTAATCCAAAAACACCACCACCTCCATCTTGTTTTCACACAAATGGTCAGGAACCTGTGTATTAAACTTGAGGAAAGTTCTTACTTGCTCCCCAACTCAGTAAATGTTTATCCCCTCCTAACCTGTGGGACATCAAATATTACCTTGACTACAGAAACTTATGCCTTCTTCTCATCTCACTTTTGTGATTTCCTTTGCTTTCCCTAAGTCAAATTCAAATTTAGCTGTCATATTTTGAATAATCTCATACCCCTCCGGAAGTTGGGAACACATGACCTTTAGCCTAAAATCTTCAGACTTCCTATCCATTTCAGAACTGAGTACAACAATCTCCTCCTGCCTAGTCTTCATGTCCCATCAAGACTAACCCTTCTCTTGCTGCATCATTTCTCTTCATCCCTTTCCGTGGACTCTAGACTTCTTTCTACTCCATGTAATGAGGTGTATAGATCCTAACCTGGACAAGGACAGAAAGGGGTTAATGGCCTGTCCTGGAAACAGGTACTGAAATCTGTCCCACAGTACCTGCCAGAATCATCAAACCTGAAAGTAGGGTCCTCCAGTGTAGGAAGTAATCAGGAGAGTAACAGCATATATAGGTGTAGGAGGATGGCTTTAGAAATGGTTGTCCTGCCAATTGAGAGCATCAGGGGAACTGGGTTTGCTAGGACTTCAGCCAGCCAGTGAGATGAGGGGTTTCCCTGTGGTGGAGAGAACCCATTTTAAAGACTTTTGAGAAAAGGGAAGGCCTATTATGGAGTAGGTAACTTGGGGGGCAGGGTGAGAGGACTCTCTTGGTTAACTGGCTTAAATTGTGAAATTTAAATATAGAAATGTCTTCTCTAAACTTCATCCCAGAATGCATATATATTTTTGACTCTTACAGCAGCATCTTTGGGGCTCCGCTCATGGGTTATCTGAATACACTCCCCTCCTTGTATAACCACACCTGGGCCTGGATCTTTCTCCACTGCCTCCATCTGCCCCCATCCCATGTACACATTGTACTTCTAGTACATTGTATTTGCATGTACAAGCTTCATAAAACATTGGAGGGGGGTGGGAGGTGTTTTTTTTTTTTGGTTGTTGAACAGGGTATACCATGGGCCTAATTCTCTGTTCGATTACTTACATTTTATCCTGTTAGAGCCAGGTACCCGACTTAACGTGACTCATTCCTTGAGCATTCTTTATCTGTCTTCCCATTGACCTTGTTTTTAAACTAATTATTTTTCCAGATGGTGTGACTTGCATTTTGGCACATTATTTATCTTGACATTGCATGCGACTTTTCTAGCCCTGGGTCAAAGTCACAGTGTTTCTATTTAACCATTTTGATCATTTAGATCAATACACTTATAAACAAACATTTAATTTTAGTGGGAAAATAAGTCTTGGGAATGAAACAGCTGAATTACTCTGTTATTTGGGTGACTTGCAAAGCAATGAGAAATGTGTTTCAGAGAGACTTTTGTACCCAATTTCAAAATTACAAGAGCAGAATATTTCTGGTGTATTTGGTTGCTTCTGGACAAATATAATAAAACTAATTTGAATCAAGTGAATGTCTCTCCTATTTGCATTGTGGCATTTTAAAAATACAGTTCAGTCATCCATATTCAAATAGTTCTCTTCCATAATTTGCCTTTTCTTATTTGACTGCCACAGTGCTTCCTGAATCCCTCTAAAAATAACTGCCAAAATTCCCTCTCTTATTCTCCCTTCTTAAATGTGTTTTATACATGTAACTGGATAAATGGTCACTACTGCTTCTATTGTCCTCTTCAAACTTTCTAGAAATCCTCTGCTTCCATTAGTACAGAAACTTTGGCTACAGACATTTTCCACAGCTTTCAAGGAAAGATGGCTTGTTAGCTATTGTAACTGTGTCTCTGTGCCTCTAGCCATATATTTTTTTACTCAGAAATAATCCAAGGATTGCCTCCTTATACATTTAAAAAAAAAAACAACCCTAAGATTTTTCCTTTGGTGACCAGCTAGATTTTCTCCTTTATATAATTTCTACAAAAGTCTGGTTGAATATTTGGGGGAGGGCCTACACTTCCTTATCTTTTCAGTATTGCATGCACCTTGGGTCTTTGAAAATCTAAAACACCTAAGTGATAAAGAGCTACGTTTCTAACTGCTCCAGAAATTAACTCTGAAAACTTGTCACCTTCTTTAAAATTGCTGTAACTTGATTTTAGCATTCTATGAAACTAATTAAATGTCACTGCACACAGTGTATATAAATGAAGTAAGACAATGTCTTCCATTTTTTTAAAGCGCTAAGGTGAACATCTGCTGGGTTGGCTTTTATAAACTCAAAACAGCACACAATTGTTTTGAGTAATTGTCCATGATCAGACATATCTGTAGATAGCACTAAATGGTCTTTAATTATTTCAACACGAACATGTTAGTGAGTAGATAACTCATTTCATTTAGGTTGCCAAGACTTAGTTTAGTCTATCTCAGGCTGTTGCATAATAATAATCTTCCTGTTCTGGAAATATTAACCAATTGTGCTATTTTTAGGAACAGTTGGAAACAGGGAGCATTAAATTGAAGAAAACTGAGGAAGAAAACATTCTAAAGGAAAATAAACTTGTATCTATTATTGCTGTTAAAGAAGAAGAAATAAGGTTTCTAAAAAACAGATTAAAAGAAAAAAGTGAAGCACAGGATTGCATACAGATGCCAATGTATGAAATGGAGGTAAGTAAATAAAATGAGACACTATACCTTTGCAAATAATATGCTTATTTTAGATGTTGTTGTTTATACAAATTATTCTGGTTAACAGATTTTAGATTACAACTGTATGTAAGTTGCTAAGAAAAATTGTTAAAATATTTACAGTAACACTAGCTGTAATGTTCCTTCAGTTAAACCATAAAATACTTGAATCTTATTTTGTGCAACTTAACTATTCATCTTATTTTTATTTTAAATTTTTATAAAATAACTATTGATGGAAAAAAGTAACAGCTGTATTGTAGTGGGTCTTTACAATTCAGACTCAGATTGAAGCTAGGTATAATCAATCTTCCATTTTTATCCCACTCTTTTGGTCAGATTGGGTGTTTCACTTATCAGGAAAAACATCCAGGGTAGAGCAGTGGTTTTCAACCTGTGACCCATGGATCCCTGCTGGACTGAAGACTATGTCTAAGATTTCCAAAGGAGTCTGCACCTCCATTTGCAACATTTTAGGGGTCCACAACTGAAAAAAGGTTGAAAACTACAAGGGTAGTCTATATTTAGTGAAGAGTTTACAGTCCATGTAATATGAGTCTAATCCACAAGATGGTAGTCAAAGGTAACAACTTGTTTAAAAGCATGATAGAATACATATCAGCCTTTAATCTGCTTGTTGAAAATTTTAGATGATTTTTGGACTAAAATATGTCGGTTCCTTAGAAATGAGCCTATGATCTGATAACGTGATTAAAACTGAATCATAATACAATACAACTTCTGTGCATTAGCTTCCCTACCTATAAAGAGGAGGATAATATTTACCCACATATTAAAGTCCTGTGAGAGTCTCAAATGAAAACCTCTGTATAAGGGCAATATAGCAGAATTACTAAATTTGTACTAGAAAGGGTTTTAAATCAAAGAATGAAGAATGAGATTTCTTGTACTTGTGGTTTTTTTTTCTAAATGGCTTCTTGGGCTACAAGCAAGATCAGTTGATTCTGCTGATGTTGAAGAATGTTGAGACATTTGTTAGTCTACCTTTGTGTTAAATCCATGTAAATGTAAGAATTGAAATTAGTACACCAAAACAAACTCCCTAATCCCATGTTTTACTTTAAGATTAAACATACGAAGATTGCTCCAGCTAGACAGGATTTATCTCCAGGGATCCCTGGTATTTTAACTGTGCATGAAAGGTAAATAATTTTGCAGCATTTTTGTAAACAATTTTTATGTTCACATTTGCTAAAAAGTAATAAGGCCAGCTGCTTCCCTCCCTTTTCATAATACAGAAAGAACAGAAAAGGGCCCAGAAGCCAGTGTAGGGAGGGGAGCAGAGCCAGTGTGGCATGTGGACACATAGCTGGTGTTCAGTGGGTATTCAGGGATATATTAGGAGGAAGAAAAAACAGCCACTTGATGCAGCAGGGGTTTAAGCTCCATAGGAAATAGCTATGGATGTTAGTGCTGGTCATTGTATGAGCTTTAACTTCTTTTGGGGGAATGTGCAGCCATGCTGGAATAACTAGTGGCAGCACAGGAGGGCAGTGCTGCCAGGAGAGGGCTCAACAGATTGTACAAGGGACTAATCCTTCTATTTTAGGGTTCCAAATCTGAGTGTTCAGGGCCAGGTTTAGCTATGGAGCCTCTGCCCACAATGCAGAGGAAGCCTTGTGATCCCTGTATAATCAAGAGAAGGGCATCACAGAGGTGTATGACACTGAACCTCACTGTATTTAATGAGCGAGTATTGCCCTTCTGCATGTTTTATGGTGAAGGGAATTGACTAGAGCCTTAGTAGTAGGTCTTCACTTTTCACAGGAGACTAAGCCAGGTTTTTACCAGCCTTTGCTGAATGATTATTTAGAGGGAGATTCTTAAAGGTGTCACATGAGATGAAAAAAATGGGATTGTGGGGTTTTTTTTGTTTGCTACTTTATTTTTTCCTGAAGCTCATCTGAAGTGCCTTTTTTTTTTTTTTTTAATTATTCCCTCTTCCCTACCCTCCAAGCTTTTTCTTACATTAAAATTCAGCTCTTGTATGCCCAGTTCTTCTTGCAAGGCTATGCATGACTGGAGAACTTGCAGGATCATGATATGGCATTGGAGAGAAGCAAGTGAAATCTGATTGAATAAAATACCAATGGTATCAGACTATTTAAAGCTTTTGAGTGGGGTTTTGGTGTGTTTAACTACTAACAAACTGAAACACCTGAGAAACCTTTGGAACATATACTAAAACCACTCTCACCAGCTGTCCTCATTCTTCTGAGTGAGTTCCTAATCCACATCTTTGGGTCGTCCAAAGGACACCTCCAGCAAAATGAGGAAGGCAGTACTTAATAGACCAAACTGTTACAGGGTGAATAAACACACTGAAAGAAAAACCTTTTTACAAAAGCAACAACAAAACCCTGAGGCATAAAGGAGCAAAATAAGGCATGAGTCCTGTGTCTCTCTCCCCTACCCCACCCCAAATCTTCAGTTCACCTTTAACTAAAAGTTGATTTGGGTTGTGCAGAAGGGAATAGCAGCCGAGGCTATGTCTAAGCTACACAGCTTTTAGCGGCATGGCTGTGTCGCTACAGCTATACCGCTAAAAGTCACGCTGTGTAGCCGCTGTTTGTCGGGTCTCTTGCCAACAAAAAACTTCCACCCCCAACAAGCAGTGCTTGCATTGTAGGCAGGAGCAATGCGCTGTTCAGTGGTGCTTGTCTCCAGCAAAACTTTTTGTCTTTTAAGGGTTTTCAAGGGAACAGCTGCTTTTGCATAGCATATTTCCTTTCCTGCATGGACTAAAGTCCACAGCAAAAATGGGAAATAATGTATGTTCGCAACAAAGCATTCGCTAATTTCTCTGGACTGGCCATCACATGAACACAGAAGCACTATACTTGCCTAGGATATGTTGGAGAGAATTCAGTGAAACATGAAAGGTCTGTGGCTCAGGTTTCCTTTCAATCTCTGGCCTATAAAAGTTTATTGCTCCATTCCATCATTTCCATGCAGGGGGCCTATGCATGTGATATATGACCAAACAGCTACATATTTCTTCATGTTTGACTCCTTTATTCCCTTCCATTTGCTTTTGCAAAGTTGAATGTGTGTGTGCATGCCTTAAGTAGAAGACTACCAGAAAAATTTAGCTGTTAAGACTATCTCTCTGGCTTACAGTTGTAGAGGTATTACTTTTTTAATTCAAGGTCATGAAAGAGCTGAACTCACTGACACTTTGATTTAAAATATTGAACTTCTAGGGAAGATCTAGAGATGGTTTTCCAGGAGATGAAGGAAGAGTGTCATCGAATATGCACATTAGCAAGAAAGCAAACAGACCAACTCAGTAAACTTAACATAAAGAGAGAACCTGTAAATGGTAACATATTACTTTAGCTCTTATTGTGATTCAACTGTTTGAAAGCTTTGCTTTATATTTGAAAATACTGTAAATTACACATACATTGAAAGTACTTCTACTGTTTACCATCTGCTTCTTTCAAGTCTGCTTGCATGGTGCTCTGCAGTTCACTAAGAAAATGCACCACCAGTTTTGGAATTGTATGAGGAACATTCCAAATTACATGGGTAAGAGGTAGTCACCATGTAACTGACTTTCAGGGTTCTTTTTTGTCCCTTGAAGTAGATCATTGGCTCTCACTCAGTCTGATGCCCCAGCATGCTCTAAGTGACAGCATTTTTTGTTTTTTATTCAGCTCTGTTTATAAAAATGCCCATTATGAATATTTCCAGCCTCACATTTGACACAGAAGGCTGCTGGATTGTGGAGCTGGCATGTGGAGAGGTAAAGGACTTTAAGACAAAGTGCCTTGTGCAGACTTCTGAAACACTTTTTTTTTTTTTTTTTTTTTTTTAAATTATAGAGACTAAAAGTTCAACTCTCACCGAAATCAGTGGAAAAACCTGACTTCAGTGAGAACTGGACTAGGTCCTACGAGCCTGATCCTGCTAACACTTAAATTGGATATAGTGCATAATACTAGAAGTAGTTTCATTAGTTTTTACATGCTAATAAGACAGCAGGATCAGGTTCTGATATGGTTTTATAGACCACTTTTCAAACCCTCACATCCCTGCAGATGTCTCCAGTACATATTGGTAAACTATATGTTACAACTTCACATGAAGTAATGGACCACTACCTCTTATTTCAAGTGATTAAAGGGGAAAGGGGTAGATGAAAGTTGATCTTTTATTATGTGCCAGATGTGCCCCTCTTATCTCTGATTTGTGGCACTCAGCAAGTTTATTCCAAAGTTGATGTTTTGTCTTTTCTTAGGGCAAGTACAATGAAGTGCTTGCTGATCATGACTGTGATATATTAATAACATGACTTGTAGTCCTAATAAGATGTACACTGGACTCTCTTAAAACTTGTATTCACTAACTATTAAACGGTAACCATGTTGGTGGTGATTTCCCATAAACAATTGAAAAGATAAAATTTTAATAGTACCCACTTGTGGCTGTACTCAGCTGAATTCAATATGTACAAGTATCTACTTAGTTTAGCTAAATCTGGACATCAAATACTGAAAAGAAAATACTGAATGAGTCTAAAGTTTTATGCTCCTAAATCCATATTTTAATAAATAAAAAAGGGACCTGATATTACAGATACCCAGAACTCTGTCAAGCTGCTTCTAGTTAATTAATTAGTGCCTGTAAAATTGATTTATGTGATGTTTTTGACACTACATTATTATTGTGTATTGTTTATTCTATACAAACAATACTATATCTCTTTTTCGCATGAAAAGATTCTCTGCCTCATTCAGGAAGAGACAAGGTGGGTGAGGTAATTTCTTTTATTGGACCAACTTCTGTTGGTGAGAGAGACAAGCTTTTGACTACACTGAGCTCTTCCCCAGACCGGAAGAAGAGCTCTGAGGAGCTGAAAAGCAGAAGTTGGCCTAATAAAAAGATGTTACCTCACCCACCTTCTCTCTCTCATATCCTGGGACCAACATGACTACAACTAGTTTAGAAGGGGCAAATTCACCATGAGATTGGAGTGATTTCAGGAGAAATTTGCATACATGAAATATATAGTAAAACTATTCCCCAGTTTGATTAGAAGTAATATGTAGATTGCATTTTTGAGAACTACAAATAATATTGAGAGCTCTCAAACACAGAGGAAGACAATCCCTACTGTGAAGGTCTATTCACTTCAAATGCTTTGGGACTACAGTGCCTAGCACACTGTTGGCACTCCATAAAACAGTATCTTGAATTGCAGCTTCTATTTGTGCCAGAACACTTTAATAAATGTACGTGAATGCGTGTTGAAAATATGGGGCAAATAAGTGGGTTGTTTTTTTTTTTGCTTCTTTTGTTTTTGTTTTTTTTTTTTTTAACAAAACCTAAGAGGGATAGAATTGTTAAAATAAGTTAATCAAGCTCTGTTGTTTCACATTCTGTTTTTTTTGCACTGGGGCTATCATTCTTGAATGGAGGGAGCATCCCTCAAATTATTGGCTTCAGGAAAATACTCTAAAAACGAATCAAGAAAAATAACTGATCCACACATTTGTGCTTTAACAATTACTTTGAACTATTATTTTCATAGATGGCATCTGACAGTTTCCTTTCCCCCCTCCTTTTTACAGAAATTCCATTTTCCATGCCTATTCAGTGTACTGATAAAACTGATGAACAAGCAGAAGAACTTTTAAAACCTCGGGTTAAAACAGATATAAATAGAGGTGTATCATGCATAACATCTATCACACCAAGAGGAGTGGGCCAAGATGAGGAAGACAACTCTGTGGAATCACTTTCTAAATTTAGTGTCAAGTTTCCACCTACAGACAATGACTCTACTTTCTTACAGAGCACTCCAGATAAACCAACAGTTCCTTGTACTGCAGTAGCTGAAAATATGCCTCCAGATCATCATTTTTACATGGACCCAGAAGACCATACTATGAACCTGAGTAAATTGGAATGTAACACATTAGAAACTCATGGAGTTGACCACATAACCTCAGCTATGCAAAACCTAACTCCACTTGACAAAACAAAACCCCCAAACCATACAGCCATGCTCAAACAGAATACTCAGGACAAAACACCATATTTGAAAACAGCAGACATTGGTACCAAACTTGTACATCCATACACAAATCAAGATGATACTGAAGTAAATTTTCCCTCTTCAGAGGCCATTGGGAGGGCTATCAGAGGACCTCAGCAGGTATCTTTATATTGATATTGTATGTTTTAAAGATTAGTATTTCATTTAAACAGGTGCTATGCAAAGGTCTTTCAGGCAGGAATGAAACCTATATGAATCACACCATTTTTATGGTGAACATTTGATTTTATGTAGATCTGCTTTCTGACACTGAATTTGCATATATTAACTACATTTTCAGTGAAATAATGGAGGGATTTAAATTTAGATTTAAGAATATAGATGCTTGCACAAATTTCACTTCAGGAAGATATTAAGTAACTGTTTCTGTATCCATTGCAAAAGTGATTTTAATCACAACTATCCAAAAAATATTTTTACCCAAGTATTTATTCCATAGAATCAAATATAATGTGCATCACTGTACTTTTTAAAAATGTACAACTGCACATGTGGGCATATGTGCTCTTTTTAAAAATACCAGATAATTCAGTGTACTTCCTGGGGGGGAGGGGCAGAAATCTATCTTTAGATCTAATAAGGGACAAACACAGAACAACTTAAAAGGGATAAAATATTTTACAAGTACTTGTAGAATAGGAAAATATGTATTTCCACAAATAGTCATAAATGGAAACCTAAAGAAATACAGGTAAATGTATATCTACTTTAAGTAGACACTTGGTTTGATTTTCAGAGGTGTGAACATTCAGAACTCCAGCTGAAGTCAGCATGAGCTGTAGATGCTCAGTATCTCTGAAAATAAGGCCCTTTAGCCAAATTCAGCAAAACAATTACGTGCATAAGTCCCATTGAGTGCTCTGCTGAATCAGCCTTTGAGTAACATCCTGGCCTCATTGAAGTCAATGGCAAAACTTCCATTGACTTTTTAATAGGGCCAGGATTTCACTTTTTTGTCTCTTTCTCATTGGAGGGAGCATCATCCAAAGGCTAGAGCAGACATTGATATTTAGGATTTTTGTATTTTCTTCTCAGCTCTTCCAGTTACTCCCTTAGACTTTGGGCAAACTGCCTTAACTGCCCTGTGACTCAACTTTGCCTTTAAAATAAGGAAGAGAGGAGCTATGAGGCTAAAATAACATTTACCTTGCATCTGAAGATCTCTAGAGCTATAGGTGTATTATTATTAAAACTGACCCAGACTAGTTCTGCTGTCTACCTTAGTATTAAATTTAATGTTCTGACAGTTTTTGGCAGAGAATCTGAGATTTGTAGTCTGCTTTACATAATTTTATTTTTTTAAATTACCATAGATTCATTGTTATATTTTAGAGATATTGCTTGTGCTATGGTGATTTTAATTTTATCCTGAATTATTAATTACGTGCTCTTTTTATTGTACTTTATTTTCATCCAAATTCTCAGTTATAGTTGTGACTGAGTAAAAGAAATTAAACAACTTCTTGTATTACAAGTAGAATTCCTGTGGATCTATGAAACATTCATTCTGTTACTTGTTACTTTTTTTTTCCTTTTTCTCCATTATCTCTCCTGCTTGTTCTTTTACTAGCCAGTCTGTGAATTCATTTTTCAATAGATGGCACCCTGCATTGTATATTACAGCAAGTGAAACAGCTGGTATGTGATTACATGTTGATAGGGAAGTATGCAGCTTTAAGAAGTGCAGGAGAGTTGGTGGACAAGAGCATAGGGTTAGATAAATGATATTTGTACAAAATAAGGAAATGGCTTTAGTTTGAGGGTATCATTTTAGAATGTAAATGACCAGTACTACAGCTCTATGGGGAGATTTTAATATTGAATGTTACATTTCAAAAGAGAACTGGCAATAGAAAATAGTTTCAATATTTATAAGTCATATCCATGTAGCAAAATAGAACATAAGGACAGTGATTAAAATGTTGCATCTTATCCAGTTTATTTGACAGAAGCCAATGTTACTTTAGGATCCATTAAATATACATCTATGTATATTTACGTAATATACATCACCTTTATTTAACTGCTTCCAAAATGTTTTCATGTGTTTTGTGTTTTGGGTGAATTGAATTGATTGGTTGCCTTTTTACGGATTATAGGGTCAAAGATTTGCTCTTAGCCGAGTTCAAGTGCTGAAGTATCATCCAGTTAGATGAATACAACTCCTTTACGCTGTATTCACATCGGTAAAACTTGGACATGTAATTCTCTCCACTGGGTGTAGCTGCAGCAGTTGTGCTCTAGTTTAGTTTAGACAGTGCCCAGAGCTCTTTTACCATCTTGTCACATAGGGACTAGTAATAAAAATCCAAGCCCTGTTGATACTTATTCCCTTTCGTTACCCATTCCCGCGCCCTATCTATAGTTGCTACTGGTGGAGCTCCAACAGTGGTGAATTACAGGATGGATTTTTTCTCCTAGTGTAGACTAGGACTTTGTCATATTTACTACATATGTTAACTTATAAGATGGAACAACTCCTTAAAATATAATATATTTGGTGACAATGAACCTTTGGAGCTGCTGCACTCAGTTTAGGTGGTAAATTTTAGCTCTTTCCTGCTTTGTGACTATTAAACAGAAAACTCAGTGCTGTTTTCCTTAGGATACAGGGCTGCACAGAGATTTGTGGAGGCCTGGGACAAAAATCTGAAACAGTCGTCCCCCCCCCCCCAAAAAAAAGGAAGGTGCAAAAAAACTGAGAGGAGGCTGCAGGGGTTGCGTGTGGAGAGTGAGCCTACTCCACACTTACTGCATGGCAGTGACTCCTGTCCTGCGGGGCTGGGCCAAGCTAACCACTCTGGGCATTGTGAGCTGCTATACAGGGTCACAGTGCCAAACCTGAATGGCACTGCAACCCCATGCACCTGGTCACAATGTCACTCAGTTTAGGGGCTCCCTGCAAACAGCCCCTTTTCCTTTCCTCTCCTCTCTTCTCTTCCCTTTTCTCCATCTGGGTGGCCATGTTAGGATATAGTACCTCTTTAAAAACAATGTGATTGAAACATGTAGCTTATTAAAATAAACATGCATCTTACTGGACCTAAGACTTTACTGATTTTATAGTTAACTGTACATATGTGCACACATTTACAACTGTAAGGTTTGATTCTGAAAATATTAATTATTGATGCAGTGCTGTATTTAGTGGAACTGTCAACCCTAGTGTGGCCGCAATTCAGAAAACCATTTAAAATGCATAACTTTAAGCACATGAATAGTCCATTGACTGTAATGGCACTGTTGTACCAATTATATTAGACCAGTAAAAACCAGCAGGATCTTATTAAAGGGGACAAGGCAAAGATGCCACATTTATTATGATAATTTATGACTAATAACTAGTATCTTAATTCTTATACACACACATTATACCTATTACCTATATATACACACACACATTCACATTATAATACCTAATACCTATACACACACACATATACACATTCACACACACACACACACACACACACACACACACACACCCCACATTCATCAGGTGTTCTGCAGCTGCTGCATAGTTACCAGTCCTGAAGATAGCTTAAGTTCATGGCTTGATTTTTGCAGCTTGGGTTCGTAGCTTGTGGCAGCTAACTGGCCAGGAAAGCTGGGCACAAGGACAAGCTGGATCTCTGTTGGGCAGGCACTGATGTCCTTCCATGTTGGCAGCAGAATGTTACCCAGAGTTTCTCATCTCACCCTTCTTTTTTATAGGCTTTTAGTTTTGGATTCAAGGTCTTGCTGTGTCACGCTGCCTCTAGGTTTAGATTGATCACCCATCAATTGCAGGCGTGACTTTCAGCCTTGGACCTGGCTTTGATCTTCCTTCTGTTGTTCTGTTGTCCTTTTCTTTTTAGGGTGGATGCTTCTTATTTTGTTTAGGGCTGTTGTCTAGGTCTTCAGCCATTGGTATTTGAACTTTATCTCATCAGGACAGGCTGGGGCTGGAGGCTGATCCCATCATTCATACATACCTCATTCACACATCTAAACTAAACTAATAAGATTACAGCAGGGTTTGCAAAAATGAAGGTTGGAGGAAGCTTTTACAAAATGAAGTGAGTGTTTTAAAATGGGGTTTGAATTACAATATGGAACAGAAGTTACAGTATAGGCAAGTGTAGTGAATGGTGAACAGAAGTTACATTAATAAAGTGAGCAATTGAAAACAATTTCATTTATCAGTTCTACAGCACTACTGTTGCTTGAAGATAGATAGATAGGAGCTTAGGGTCCCAATTCAGCACAATGCTTAAGCATCTCCTTAAATCTGTCCCTATTCAGGGAAGCACATAAGCACATACTTAAGTCCCCAAGAAGTCTGTGGTATGTAAGGGTTTTGAGGGACTGATACCTAAGTCTAGTAGTTACAGTTTGTAAGATTAGAACCTTACTTTGTCCCCAGTACATTTCAGCAAATTTTACAAGAACCTTTTTGGTCTCTTTAAATATCAGGCCTCTTTATATGGTTATTAAAAATGCCAGTTTATTCAAGGTGGTTGCAAGTCAGTAACCACAAACACACACTTCTGTAGGAATGTTTACAAGTATGTTAGCGTCTAGACAGATTTCATATACAATTTACATCAGCTGCCCACAATCTACTGATTGTAGATAGTATTACAGAAGAAAGTGATGTAATTACACTTAATTATTAATGAACAAGAGCCCCCTGAAATGCTAAACATTGTTTAGGAAGGGAATTAACTCCTAAAAGAAACTGCATCTGGTTTAGAAATAAGAATTAACCACTGTGAAAGCCAGGTTGGTAGAACAGTTTGTTGCCACTTGGAGGATTAAGCACCTGCTTTTTAGCCTGGCAAAGTTTGGGAACATGAGAATTGAAGCTCTTTTATGGGGATGGACAGCAAGAGACTTAACTTCAAGGGAAACTGCTTGCCTTTCTATTGCCAAAATACTCTTTCCCTTCTGTGCTTACGTGAGGTTATAGTGAAAAGGTCTGCTGAAAAGACTGTAGAGTTCTCTCCTGTGCTGGTTCCCCTCCTGCCTCTTACTTGCTGCCATTCAGTTTGAGTGCACTTTGGCTTATAACTTGATGCCAAGTAGGAAGAAGAGGCAGAGACTCGAACACCTCAGGCCACACATGGTTTTAGTGATGAAGAAATCAGGGTTGCAAAGGAAGGTTAAGGATTAATTTAATTACTGTAATATTAGCAACCGATACAGAGGTAAAATTATAAGATTGCTTTCTGATTAAATTGAAAACTAGATATGTACCAATAGGGGGAATGTAAAATAAAATTTGCCTCATTTTATTCTTATATAGGAAACCTGTGCTGTACTCTAATGTAAAATGTATATTGCTGAAAAGGGCAATATTATCTGTGCAAGAATGTTTATACGGTATCTCAGTACAGAGAGTACAAATGCCATGGTTTAGTTTCCTACAGTGAAATATTTGAGGAGTCCATAAAAAGCCTTAGTATTTATTACACTGACATTGTTGACACAGGAAGCTTCAGTTGATTATCATGAGTGTTGTAAAAGCTGACTTGTATTTGATGAAGTGTTTGCAGATGTAAATGTATAAAAGTTTAGTTTCCTTCTGATTCTTTTACTTTGCTAAAATGTGAAGTCTTTTCTTGATTTTGATGTAATGAGAACCAGAAATGCCATTTTTGTTGTTGATATATCAAGTACATACATACTCTTAACTAGTGCAAAACAAATGCTGGTAACTTTTTATATTTAGAACTGTATTCATTTTAAGCACAAGTAGTAATAATAACTTTTTTCTTTTGCCTTTTTTCAGCTCTTCTGGAAGCCAAATCAAACTCAAGATAATAACTTACTGGCACAAGGTTATACAGACTCAGAACTGAAGCAGTCTGGAATATGTGAATTCTGTCAAAAAGTTTTCCCACCATCTACTACATCCAGGGGGGATTTTCTCAGGCATCTTAATTCACACTTTTAAAGAACAATCAATGTATCCAGAAGAAAGCTGAATAAGACTTTGCAGAGATACTGGGTTGCACTTTTGTGTGTATTTCATTTTTAATTCAAGTATGTATGTTAATTTCAGAATTAAGACTGCTCATAATGATGTAACTGAAATACAGTTTCAGTTAAGTTCATTTCAAATTTTTAAAATTACATTTAACATTTATAATGTTACACATTTAAATTACCCAGTAGAAAACTGTAATGCAGTTTCACTTCTTCAGTATGTCATATTGCAATATGAGCTTTGGGCCTGATCCTACAAACCTTTTCTTACACAAGTTATCTTCACCGGAGTAGTCCCACAATAATTAATGACTACTTGTGTGAGGTAAGGACTACTTGCATGAGTAAATGTTTGCAGAACTGGACCTTTAATCTGAGGAGATAAAGTGTGAGCAATCCTGTCAATTTTCCTCAGTACCGTATGGCCTGATCCTACTCCCACTGTAGTAAATAGGAGCAGGAACAGGCCCTAAGAACATTTGAAGAGTTAAGGAGGAATCTCCAATTTTGACTTAAGACAGGTTCAGTGTTGTATTTATATTGTAGATAAGGTCCTTGTAAAATCACTAGAGCTGCCAAGTAATAGGTATGTCATACTTAAGATACATTTATGTCTTGTTTCTTACATCATTGGCAGAGATCAGTGTAATAAACAGTAAAACTATTTTAGTAAACAGATTTGTCTCATAGAAAACAATACTCACTCTCTGGCTAAAATGAAGATTGCAATGGTATGTATCTTTGGCAGAGGTACACTATTAAATTGTTAATGTATATTGTTAGCATTTGTAACTCATGGAAAATACTTATTCCTCTATGGGAGCTGATATGTGCTTTATAGAGAGAAGATGAGATGAACCAGCTTACGCTTTCCCCTAACGCTAAAAGTTCAAAAGATAATTTAGCATTTCTTGTGGTTCCCTACTGGATGTTACTTAAAGGCTAGGGATTTTTTTAAAAATTGAACACAAGTCTTCAGACCAAAATACATGTCTCTCAAACTAGAAATCACTCTTAAACTATAATTTAAATTTTGATGGCTGTGTGTGTATTTTATGAATGCTAGATCAGCTAACTTGCATTTTGTTTTTAAACAGTTGATGTGCAATGATCTCTTCCAGGAGAGCCTTCTGCACTTTGACTGGACAGTTCCAGTCCAGCCCTAAGTCGTCATTAGCATTAATATATTTTCTGTAGCTACAGGTAAGTATGGTGCTAACTTCTCTCTGTTCAAAGATTTATTGGGTGATGGTAACCATTTTACAGAGCTAAAGGGAAATCTAAAAATGATGCAAGATTTATAAGTGGATTTTTAAGTCAACTGGCGAATACTCCTACACTAAACATTTTTCTACAACTGTTTACTGTAGTTTTAAGTGCCTGCTGTGTATGTGACTAGCTGTTGGCTGATAATGTACTGTAATAAAGTGCAGGGTCCAGTGCTTGTCTGTTAATGTGACCTGGAGAGTGCCTTTGTTACTAATAATAGCGTTAAAACTCCTTTTCCTACATAGCTCTGTGGGCGGAAAGGTCTGAGGCAAGCATGTCTTTGGACGCAATGGGGTGTGTGAAGTTCCCCTCCTCGCTAGCGCTGAGAGGTGAGCGCTGCTGAGAGTGGTACTTGGTGTGTTTGCGGGGAGGGGGATAGGGAGTCGCACTCCAAAAGAGCTCGACCCTCAGCTTCCTTGTCCTCTGACCCGTGAAAAGCAAAACCCGCAGCTCACAATGGCAAGAGCTGAGCAACTGCGATTTACCTTTTTACTCCCTGCCACCTTTTTTGCGCGTGCCTGCGTTGTTCCCCTCCAGCTCACCTGCTCCGAGCCGAAGAGTGTCCGCCCAGGGGCCAGAGCTCTCCTCTTTGCACAATAAGGGTGGCAGACCTAGAAACGCCCCTTCCCTTCCCCGGGACCTGGGGGGGGGGGGGGGGGGAAGAAGCCAAAGATGGTGAGTCCAAACCCACCGTGCCCATCAGCCTCAGGGGCCTGACGCCGACGAGAGTCTCTGCATTTCAAATGCTCCTGCCTGGTTAGCGCCTGAGGGGGCGCCACGTCCAGGGCAGTTAGCTGTGCCTGGCCCACAGCAAGGAGCTGCAAGAATCTATTTAACCCCCCGCCCCCAAAGCACCCCCGGGCGAGCTGTGAGCCGCTTAGAGCAGTGGGAGGTGAGGGCGCCGCTCTCATGCTGCTCTCCTGGAGGAGGAGGCGGCTGTACTACGGCTCCTGGACATCTGCTTTACTACGCTCATCACCAGAGCAGGTTCAGTTGCAGCGATCCCCCCCCCCCCCCCCGCTTAAGGCAGCAGCGGAGGCTGAGTCCGCATGGGAAGTGCAGTAAGAACCCATCACGGGTGGGAGGAAGGAAGCAGAATTAGGGCAGGAACAGCAGGTTCGTGCCAAGGTATTCGGCTGCTTTCTTCCCTCTCTCTACTCCCTCCCATCCTGCCCCCTCTGCTCTCGGGCTAGTGACGTTAGCCGAGTCCCCGCCAGCTCTGGCGCTGCAGAGGTTTACAAGCCTCCACTGCTGTCTCGCTTGCAGTCCTCTGTCCCCCGTGAGGGCAGTAGGTGGCAACGAACGCACATGTTCAGAGCCAGCAGCCAGGGAATATCTTAGTGATCTGACCTCCCACCAGGCAGTGTCTGCCTATGCCGAGCGGTCTCCCTTGGGGGTAGCGTTGGTGTAGGGGGTGGCTCATCCTAAGGCCTGGTGCTGGCGTCCTGGTAGCACACATGTAGCTCCTCTGTCTGGCTGCTACCTCGACAGCTGCGTGTAGCTCCAGTAATTCGCCTGTCATGTCAGTGCTCGTTAGAGGAGAGGAAAACACTCCTGTGACAGATCCTACGAGTCCTCCTCTGTGTGGTTGCTAAGCGAGAGTCAGGGCATTAATTGAGGTCTCTTACCTCTCTGGAATCAGTCCCCTCTGCCATGCTCCAGTGGGAGCTGGCCCCCCTACCCCATGGATATATGTCAGCTTGTTCGAGGAGTCTCAGATGAAGCTAAACTCTTTCCCCCTCGCAGCACAAGAGAGTCTCCAAGTGGCCACTGGACTTTTAAATTCCTCTTCCCATACCCCAAGGGTAACTAAACTGCGGCAATGCAAACCCCCCCCACCGAATTGAGCCGGTGTGGCACCCCAAGTACACCCCCCCACACACACAGAATACGGTGACTTGACAAGAGGCTGGGGGAAGCTATTCCCTCAGTAGAAAGGGGCACTGGAGGCTCAAACGAAGCTATTCCTCTCTCCCGCCCCTGGTGAGCTCAACAGCTGGGGCTCAGAGGAAGCTCTGTCTCCTTCCCTCCCTGCCGAACATCCTCCTTTCCCCCGCAGCCGCACAAGGTTAACTCGGCAGAGGCGTTTCAATCCAAGTGGCAACTGGGATTGCATTAAAAAAAACTGGAAGAAGGGGGAGAGAAAAAAAATCAGAAATAGGGAAAGAAAAGAGAAAAAGCAGCAGGCTGATTACGAGGTGTCAAAACTGCCAGGAGCAAGAAGGTGATAGCAATCAGGGGTGAGAAGAGTGCGCCATTCGTGCGGGGCAGCTAATTATCCGTCTCATTTGAGAAGAGCAGCATTCGAGGCAGCAGCGTTCGCCTGCTGAACGGTGACAGATTGGCGCGGAGGAGAGGGGAGGTGTTAAAACAATGGAACCGGGCTCGCGAGCGCTTCTGCATGCTAATCAGCCCGGCCTCCTTCCTCCCTCCGCCTGCCTGCCTGCCGCGATCCCTCCTTCCCGCCCTCCAACCACACAACGCGCGCGCCGTGTGCATAGACTGGAACCCGGCCCGAGCCGGGGGGCGCCGCGTTCCCGCTGGCCCGGCCTTCACCAGACAGACCCGCGTGGGGCAGTCCCCGGGCGCGCCCCTAGGGGAGGGGCCCCGGGCAGCGGGCACAACCCCTGGCGGTTCCTCACGCGGCAGTGCCCGGCATAGGCCGGACTCCCTAGTTCCTGGCAGTGTAGCGGGCCAAGGAGCCAGAGAAGAGGTACCCAGAGTGGGGGCGCCCAGGCGGGAGAAGCGCGCGGCCGCGCCCTGTTACTAGGGCTCCAGCCGCTGCCGCTCCCTACCCGGGGGTTCCCTGCTGTCTTTGTGTCTCGCACTGGTAGGCTCCGGCAGCCTGCCCCGGCCCTCTTGGAGCCCGGCCTCGTGCCTTGCAGCCCGCTTGGCCTTGCAAGCCCGAAGCGCGGCACATGCTGCTCCAGCGTGCCGGCTGCGAGGAGGCACAAAGGGAGCTGGCCGTCGAGTGCGAGAAAAGGTGCTGCACAAGGTCCTCGCTTACATTGCTTTACATGCGCGCACCGCGTCCCTGCGCGGAGAGCAGCCCACCCCACTCCAGGCGGCGAGGGAAGACTCGCTGTCTGCCCAGGCCCTGCTCGGCCCTTGCTCACTGCCCCCCACTTCCAACACCCCGGAGTTCACCAAGGCAGCTCCTAGTGCGATAGCATCTGCAGCACTAATACAGCGAAGTGCGCCATATTCCTAGTGTGAGGCAGAAGACTGAGCGTTGGATTGTTTACTGTCAAATGTTTCTCAGTTTCTGTTCCATCCTGCCCCTAAAGATTTTGATTACTATACACTTCTCCTTAACATTAAAATATTATTTATTACAGATTTACACAAACTGGATGTTTTTATGTTAAGGGAATAACATATTGAGGCTGTATTACTTGCAGGAGTTTATATGAACAATGTATTTTTTGCATTAAGAGGGAGAAGGTGGTTCCTAATAATACACACCCCTTGTTCTCTGGAATAGACAGGAGAAGTTCGTACAGGAGGACTTTGTTCAGAATACTAGTTAATCCCAAAGTCAGCCCACCGCCCCTTTCCTAAGCATATAGTGGTTTACCGAAACCTACTAGCCACGCGTCTCGGTTTAGTTTAAACCTCTCGTTTACACGCGATATTTAAAATCATTTTGGTGTGCCTTACCAGGGGATTTGGAGGTTAAGCAAACAAAGAAAAGTGCTAGTTTTAGGCCTGCGATGAAGACCCTGCTAATCCAGGTTGAACACTACTTTCGACAGCTTTTTGTTTTCAAATATGCATATAGCTAGTTATTGTTTTTTTTTAAATGATGCTAAGCCTTTATTTTAGACTATCTGATGAGAATTTCCATGCGCATACAGATGGTGAGATTTTCATGCGTCTGTGGCTTTCTGACATCCCAGGCTGCAAAAAACAATTCCCCAGATCGCTACAATACCCAGGGTGCATAGAAGTCTAGTACCTCGCGATGCTCGGCATTAGATTTCTTTACAGTTTTTGAAATGTTAAAAACGCTAGGTGCACAATTTTGTAAATGTAAATAATACTGACCTCTTGGATACACACATGGGGGAGACATTCATGTTAACCTTTGTGCGCCCTTTGCTAAATAGATTGTTCATCTCTACTTCTTAATCTAGAGGTGGGGGGATGAAATGTCGGCTCTCTTTATATTTTATCTACATTAGATCTTTTTTAAAAATATTTGCACATAAGGAGACAAAGATGAACTGATATTTGATCCCTACTGGAAACCGGTTAAGTTCCCTGAACATATGGCTTATTGGGCTGTTGCTTCCTTTGACATAATTTTCCAAGATTGTTTAACATATACATCATCATATGATACACATATTGGCCGTGAGCAGGAATGCTGAGACTGGAGGTTCCACCTTAGCTATCATATTAATCACTTCTTTCATAAGAATGTTCAGTGGGGACTAACCTGTACCTGCATCTCCCTCGCTATTTCACTGGGAAAGAAAACCAACGAGCAGTGATTACACTTGTTTGGTTAATATCTGCCCAGAAAATAAAGGCGAAGAGATTTAGAAGGGAATCTGAAAACTGACCGAATTACAGATTTATATAACAGGGTGATATGGTGAAAGTGAACTAAAACGGAAACATTTTGCAGAGACAAGTATATACTTTCATAAAGGTTATAAATGTTCAATTGGTGAAAAGAACCACGTACTTGTAAAAACGTGTGTGTTTCCGTTATGCTTAATTTGCCATTCCGAACAAGTTTTTCTTAATAAGCTCTATTGTTTCTTTCTGTTTTGTGAAATTTAATATGTGTGAGACAGAAGGCAGACGCCGAATGCGAATGAAGGCTTTTTGTTTGTTTTGTTTGTTTTACCACTTTCTTTATAGAGCTCTATAGGTAAAGGGAATGTATAGAAGAAAAGTGGCGTGACATTTCTGAGGTCAAGAGCTGAAAACGTTGAATGTGAATCTCACCTGCTAAGCTTTTTCTCTATATCTGACTGCAAAACAAAAATCTCGCTAAGCAAAACAGTAGCTGGCTAGCAATTAGGCTTTACTCTTAGCAGGGACACGGAGGCTTTGTTAGGGTTTCATTGTTTTAATGTAGTTCATTAAAATAGTTTAATAAAGCTCTCGTTGTTTTAAAATCCCCGCACTATCACCTATATACAAACATCTATATTATTCCATGTCCTGCCGTGTCGAATGAACAGTCTGTTAGGACAAAAGGTTATGGAACCTTCACAAAGGCTCCCTATTTGTCAGCAAGCGCCACACCAAACTCTCCAGGTGCTGTGAAAGTGATTTTCTCCCGTACACTCCAGCCCAAGATGCCATCCTCTTAATTACAAGCACTAGGATCAGGAACGCTATTGTGTTCCCTGAGGATTCACAGAAGATACGCAAAAAGAGTCTCTTCTCCTGCTAACTCCGTTTGCCTGCCAGCTGGGACGTGATTCGGTACCTGCCCACAAACTGGAGGAGATGGATGCACCAGGGCAGCCTGTGCTGCTGCACCGCTACCCTTCGGACAGCACTAGTGCATTGTCAGAACAAGCATCTTTTTTATATTTGAGCGTGAACACTGGTCCGACAAACCATGTTGTAGTTATTTTGTAACTGATCAAATGCCCTTGTCGCCACCACTAGGCGCATGTACATCGGCTATTAAAAACAATTACTAATTGGAGAGTGGAATTAAACAATACATTAAGATCTTGAACTTAGAAGCTGTCTGTAAAATATGTTATGTTTACAGCAGGTGCCCTAAAAACCATTTAAAGCTATTTCTAGGGTCAATACACGTGCAACAGGAATGCACATGCAGATTGCGTGTGAGAAGTCGAGTCTGTGAGTGACAATACAGTGCCTCCATAGCATAAACTGAACCGTAGGTAGGATGGGAATCCAATCTAGAAATGTAGTGCATTAGCACTTGTTTCAGAGGTGGCAACCAGTTGAAAGGGCATCCGAACCATCAACTTGTGAACAGCACATTATTTGTGGTGGGTCAAAGGAAACGGCAATATCCACGTCATCCTTTGGGAATTACCCTAGTCACAGGAGGTCTATAATGATAAAGGAGCAGAAAAACATAATCCTAGCTTTATGCACATTATCAACCAGTACAGCACTAGATCAGTCGAACTAGCTGTTTGGAGAGCTGTGTTCCAGAGCACAAATAGATCTGGTGCCTCAAGAGCCTTTGTTAGCCTTGCCAGTCTCAGCAGTGTAGACTACATTTTCAGTATGTGGAAATACTGTACATAACTGTGGACATAAGGGTGGGGGCGTAAAAAGCCACGTCCAAGCTCAATAGGAGCACTGAAAAGAAACCTCGGGCTCCATGCCATTCAAGATGTGAAAGCCCACGGAGACACAGCAGCCAAAAACCACAGAAACTGAATTTCTAATAAAGTTCTCAACCATGTGTCCATTTAACAGCAGTTTATATACAGTCTACCAAGCACACTTGTTACTTATAGATTCGCAATTGTTTCAAGTGACAACAAAAGAGACTGTGGCAAAATGAATGTCATCCCCAATTTACTTAATCTGACTTTCTTGATCATGGAGGGTAGTGCCCAGAGGCATCCAAGAAATGGTGAATATTCTTAGAACATTACAGTTCTTGACAGCTTAGTCTGTCAGGTCTAGTAATTTTACAGCACCAGGAATAGGCACAGCAAGTTTTCTTAGTAATCAAAGTGGCTTTGCATTCCTTTGTGCAAATCTTACCCAACACACTAATATCAACATGTTTTCCGAGGGGGTTCCGATTAATGTTTTACTAATATTCTTTCAATCAAAATTAATGTAAAAAGAAAACGGGATGGGAAAGTAATATGAAAATTGCTTCTATTTTGGCCTGAAATATCCTGCAATAATATATTAAGATTTTAAGGATCGAGCATTTTAACGGAACTTGTTTGATTACAGCTTAAAAAAATCATAAATGTTAGGTAGTATAATTTCATTGCAATAATTTATTAGTCCTAGAAACTCATTTATGTAATCACTGCCCCAACCAAGAGCAATATGGCCCAAATTCAATCAATGGTGAACTTCTTGGACTGTAGAAACATAATTGTTTTACTCTTTAAATATGTATATAAGGTTTCTAGAGAAGCCTTGGCAAAACTCCCGTTGATGTCATGGAAGTCACCTGGCCACTAAGCGTGTAGGGGGCATATACTTTATACACACACAGGGCCACGTGTGTATATGCTCACCTGGCCCCATTCTGCAGCCCTTGTGCACCCAACATGCCCACTGGAATGAATGGCCTGGGTCCTGTTTATTATCCCTGGGAGCTGGAGGTGCATAAAGAACACTGGGGTTCTTCAGCTGATACTTGAAAAGAGCCTGCAGCCCTTTCTCAAGCGCACAGGCCCACAGCAGGCCCAAACGCAAGTCAACGGGTTTGTGTAGTAGGCGTTTATTAATTATTCTCGTTATTATTTATTTTATTTGTACCACGATAGGGTCCAGAGGCAGCAACATGGCACTCCGTTGGGCCCGGCCCTCTGCAAACACACAATAAGAGCCAATCCTTTCGACTTTTCTTTGCGGATCTAGAAGAGTAAAGGCCGCGGCATAGGTGCCGTTTTTTCAAAACTCCCACGGGCTTCGTAGAAGTCATGTGGCCGCCACCCAGACGGGGGGACATTCTGTGTTTAGCAAAAGCACACAAACCTCGGATAAATGTTTTTTTAACTTGATTTTAGGCTGTCTATTAGGAGAGAAGAGAGTGCTGGAATGGCAGAACAGCAATCCCCTGACTCTCTACCTGAGTGTAACGGGACCAGAAGGCGGTTAAGACTGCCACAACATTTCAAAAAGATCCATATTCCTCACTGTGCCTCCCTGGCTTTCCCATGTAAAGTTGAGGAAATGTTACTAACCAAGAGGCTGGGTACACCCTTCCTCTAATGGGTTAGCAGGCACGTGGTTGACTTACTGGGTCGTCTACCTTGAAAATGGTTCACTTTCTGTTTTATTTTTCCAAACAAATGTCAGTCCGACTTTTCCCCCAAAGGAAGTTAATCGATTGTTGGCTTCCTTTAAAAAGTGGAGGACATTTGTTCCATTGTAAATAATCACGTGGAAAGTTGAGTGGAGTGTGATCAGTAACGTGGGAGTCTTAACTAAAGATTAAGGAACGATCTTTCTGTTCTTGCGGAGGACTTTTGCATCTGATCTCTCACAAAGGTAAATATAGTGGTTGCGATTATTCGTATAAGGCCCCAAAACACTGACCAGCTGCATTCAGATCACAGTCTACATAAATCTCCCATGCCATGAAGGATTTCAAAACGCTTTTGAAAGAATAAACTCATTTTGCCTTTTACATCCAGAGTTGCAGTTCCGTACTGACACACCCTGGTAAGTGGATGGGAAAGGCAGGCTAGTTTACTTTCTTAAAGTTGACTTCGGTGGCATTTTCTTAGCTTAACTGTGTTCCCTATGATGAGATGCTGTGAGCAATCTTGCAATTCTCAGGGGAACCTGTCCCTCAGAGAGCTGGTCGTTACCTTAGCTGCCATCCCTGGTATATCAGCGGCTGGGATGTGCAGTGGACTGACTTTACTATCTTATTTAAATGGGAAGATTTTTCCCATTTGTTGCATTGTTTGTATTAATAAGAATATCTTGTTCTGTTTGTTTTGTCTCCTGGGAGCCAATAAAGCTGTGAAGTTTTTCTTTACACCAAATGCAGCTCTACGGGCGATCAATCAATGGGTCGTTTTTGGATAATCTGTGAGAGTGAGAAATCTAATAAAGCAAGCAACTAAAAAAGGAAAACAGCGTCTATTTTCTGTTAGGTTATCTACGTCAGGCCTCGTGCTTTCCAGAGGGCATTTCAATATTTAAACAAATAAATATATTTAAGTATCGGAAAGATTTAAGGCATCTTGCTGAATTCAATTCCTTGCAGAAAAAGGAAAGTTTAGACTGTGACCTCAGAAGCAATGCGGGTGACTTAGTCTTACAATTAAATTTGCTTTGACACTTCCATTTCCCCCCTCTCCTTCTCGCAGCTGATTTTCAAAGGAAGCCAACAGGAAATAGGGACCAATCATAAAGTGAGAGAAAAAATAAGTGACTTTTTAAAATTACTATTCCTCTGACACATACCAAACTTTTTTTTTTTTTAAATGGTCACCCAGAAGTAGACACTGCTGGCTGGTAGGTTCTAGCAGAGTACGAGGATCCTGACTATTAATTTCAAGGCAGCAGTTCTCTTACCACAGCAAAATGATTTATAAATAGATCAAAATAACAATCTGAATGATCTAACATTAGCAGCTGAACCGAAGAGCCCCAGATTATGCGATGAATTGTTAAATTGCAGTAGCATTGTTTTGGAATTGCTAATTAAAAATAAGTAAACCCCCATGACTCTGGATATGACAACTGAAAATACCCACAAATTATTTAATAAATGAAGCGTCTAACAACTATAACACTTCCTGGTCGCCTTGTTAATAAATGTAATTTGAGGTAGATTTAAAAATTTTCCCATCTAAACAGTGAATTCATTACGCGGCGTTCAGATCTCCAGATGCCTATGGACTCCTCCGAATTAGGTGTTAAATAGACAAAAGTGAACCAAACTGCCTTTAAAAGCACAGCATGACCATGTAATTCTTTTTCCAGTTTGTGGTAAAAAATGATGAAACTTCTTTCCAAGTAGCTATCACCCAGATTTAGTGTGAAAAGTAGTGTAATTGTAATTCACGCCATCAGGGTCTATCACTGATAGACTATCAGCTGTTCTGTAGTTAGGGAGGCTTTCTTTTCAAATAGGAAAGCTGCCAAGTGCTCTGTGATACCTCCAGCAAGCTTATCGGATGGGAGATCGGAGCCAAAACAGCAGCTGCACACATATGCAAATTGGCAATTAATAGTATAACATTCTGCTAAAAAAAATTGAAAAAAGAAAAATAGAGCGGAGCTACCTGAACATTAGCCTTAAGAGTGACAGGGGGCTTCTATTCCGAATGGTCAGAAATTAATTACCCTCTGGAGAGGACTTTCACTCTATTACCTTCCCTTCTCATACAAAGATCAAATCTTTGTTGTCCTGCCGAGTTTGGCTGTATCGTGAAAGATAACAATAGGATACCCCAGGGGAAAACTACCCAAGGCGCCTCGCTTCCAGCGAGTAGGGGAATCGCTTCTACCGGTGATCCTGTCCTTTGTTTTTCGGAAATAACTGCGTACCATCTTTCTACAAAGCAGATGAAATGCTTGGGATTGTGCCGTTACAGCCTTCGTACCAGCTCCTTAGGGCGATTTTTCCAATGCTAAAGCAATAGACAAGGATATAGTTTACAAATTTCACCCAGCCTGCCTCAGCAATCCAGGCTAAATTCACTTAGCCAAGCGAATTGGCTCCCAATTGATGAAGCCTGATCGTTTTATTCAGCGCGTTTCATTTCTCAGCATTCTCACTTGATCCTTTTCTTGTGCTAGGGGGGATGAATTTGGAAAGCCTTTCGCAGGACTACTGCATTTCACACCAGACTGTCCCCAGTGCTTTCCCAACGTCTCTCTCTTCCAGCACGGGGATGGGGTGATTAGCTAATGTTTTCCATAATCTGTGAATTCGTAATAGTCATATTTTCACGTCTAAAGCGCTCAGCGTCTCTGAAATTGGGAGCAAAAGGCAGATCAGAAAATGCTGCAGCGTGAATGCAGCTCAGAAAATCGCCATTTCTGCTTTCTTTTCTCTCTGCCATCTACGCTCCCACACTTATTAATTGCCATTGCATTGCTAATTAACCGTGTCTTTAGTTGAAAACCCTTCCTGTTCTTATACCCCAAGGATTCCTGACTTGGAAGCTGAGACAATTTGGGAACGTGATGCAGATGAGATGTCACCATCAAGAAGTCTATTTAATCTATCACAAATGCACAAGCAGATCTGTAAAGAGAAACTTCATGCCCAATAGAGGGAAGGCTTTACAAACTATCCATGCTTTCTAATAACAACATCAAATCCCCCTCCAACCCTCACCCAAGTGCCCAAAGTAACTTCCCACTTGTCTTCAAAACAGGGCTTTCCCTTCAGACTTCCAGACAGCTCTTTAACTAGACTCAGAGAAGAAAAATAAAGTTAGAAGGAATTACTATCCATTGCTGCATATTTTTTTTGAAGAGGCTTTTTCCCAATAGCTCCCAAAGGATAGGTGGAAGCCTCGTTACACCAAGTAAAGAAAATATTAATGTAAAGAACGTGAGTCATCCATTTTGATTTTCATTTGGAATATGCACTCATTTGGCTTCCACTAATCAGCTCCTTAAAACAATAAGTTCTTTGGGGAATTTTAACAATTAAGGAAACATTTGAGCTTCCAGAGTGCGAATTGTGGAATCCTTATCTAAACGGAAAATACCAGCTTGGTTTGACTTCTTTAAATATTAATTTAACCAGGGACACATACAGAAATCCATACACTGAAAATTCAATAAACAATAATTCCACACAGATGAGTTTGTCACCTCTGCGCCTGCCTGTGTATTGACGACGCCTGCCAATTCTCCATAAAGTTATGAGTCTTACTGGGGTGTCCATCCAATGTACATACACACAAGGTGGATTTAATGGCTTTGTCTCCTACATGAAACATCTATTATTAAACCACTGCTTGCTAGTGCCACTACAGTTAATAGTCTTCTGTCTGCATTTCCATTACAAACCTAATTTTCCAAGTGTGTGTATACCACCTCTTAGCCCAAAGAATTTTTAAGCCTGTATTACAAAGTCTCCACCTAAATATTTTTGTACATTTTTTGTAAAAGTTATTTAAGAGTCTGATTATGAAGTGAAAAAATAAAACTGTAAATAAGTGAAGTAGTTTAGGCTGCATTTTTGTACTCTATACCAGTGGTTCTCAAACTGTGGGTCTTGAATTCATTTTAATGGGGTCACCAAGGCTGGTTTGGACTTGCTGGGACCTGGGGCTGAAACCCGAGCCCCATCAGCCGAGGCCAAAGCCTGAGAGCTTCAGCCCTCTGTGTTGGGACTTGGATTACAGGACACCCTGCCTGAGTCAGTGGGGCTCAGGCTTCAGTCTCCCCTCCTGGGGTTGTGTAGTAATTTTTATTGTCAGAAGGGGGTTGTGGTGCAATGAAGTTTGAGAACCCATGCTCTATACTAAAAAATGAAATGTTATGGAATATGAGGAACATTACATAAAAACATTAGAAAGACTAAAATTACTAACGTGTGAAGAATAATCTGTTTTTGTCCATATTAAAACTCTGATAGTTTTATAGTCTGTAAGTGCCTTCTCAAGGATTCATAACTATTAAAGGGCCTGATAACGTTCCAATTGAAGGTTTTGTCATTGCCTTCTGTTGGATGGAGCAGGACTGGACCTACCTAATAAATATATACCCTTATGTATTTCAATTCATATTAATACCAGACAGGAAGAGCAAAGGAGCCATTTCAGTCTCTTTACACGTCCAGAAAAGCATGTTAATAATAGTATTTTTTTAAAAAACTCTAAAACCTAACTCTACCAAAAAAAAAAATAGCTTCAAGAATGTTTAGGATTCATCTTTAACCAACCAAAGAAATTAAGAGTGAAGTTATGGGATCAAATGCCTGATTAAGGGGAGCAGAATTTGGCCCTCTGTCATTAATTCACTCCAGTATGTGATGATTTTGCAGAATATTTGTATGTTCTGTAACAGGGCATGCCTTCCCTCCTCTCTTCTTGCCCTGCAGAAATTGCACAGATTACTCATTGTTAAGGCTGCAAGTCTGCCATGGAAGTCACGGAAGTGATGGATTCTGTGACTTTCCAGGACCTCTATGACTTCTGCAGCCTGCAGGTGTGACTGACCCCAGGGCCAGCAGCCCTGGTGGTCCCCCCAGCATCAGCAGTGCCTACAGAGTCTGCCAGAACACCCAAGATTTAGTTGGGGTATATAGTATAAGCCAGGGACAGGTCATGGGGCTGTAAATTTTTGTTTATTACCCATGACTAAAACATAGCCTTACTCATTGTGTATTCACAGCACCATTTGGTGAGTTCCCTTCACCAATGCTACAGTCCCCATGCAGCAGTATATTTAAAATACCCTCTGTGCTTTTCCTCTCCTCAGGAATTGAAAAGAGCAGAGGTTACCTTTCCCTGAAGCCTCTATGAGTATGTCTACACAGCAATTAGACAGCCATGGCTGGCCCATGCCCTGAATCTGACTGGCAGGGCTCAGGCTAAGCTGCTGTTTAATTGCAATGTAGATGTTCAGAGGGTCCTAGAACTTTGATTTCAGTGGGAGCCCAGATGTCTACACCGCAATTAAACAGCCCTTAAGTCCAAGCCCCACAAGCCCAAGTCAGTTGGCGCAGGCCGGCCACAGGTTTTTAATTGTAGTGTGGACATACCTTATGAGACTGGGCTCAGCTAGCCCTAGCTCTGATTTCCCCAGCACTTCCTTTCTGTGTCTCTTTATCCTTCTGTGCTGATAGGCTAATTGGCTTTTTATCTTACCCAGACCACCAGAGTTGTCCTATTTTCCTTCTGGCTTGTGTCTTTAGGTCTCAGATTTTTTGATTTTAGTATGCCAAGCTCTCTTGCCCTATTTCTGATTAGCCCTGCTTCCTGTCACAGGGGACTCCAGACTTCCATTTTTCTCTTATAGGGGAAGGGGTTCCAGTCTGTCCCTATAACAATTGTATAAGAAGTTTATCTCTTACCCCTACCTGCTTCCACCTCTAGGGATATCTCTGACATTAGACAGAGTCTCCTCTCACCTAAAATGGATGCATTCTAGTTTTAAGTTCTCACCCAGCAGCATCCAATGGGGCTTCAATAAATCTCTTTGGATCAGTGAACATCCTGAAACAGTGTCCACCAGTCCCCTCTGATACCTTGTCCCCATCTTTACAGGGATGCTATGAGTTTTTCTTTTCTGCCTGTCTCTGCTAGCTACAGTCCACCCAAAAAACTCTCTGAGCTCACATTCCACAACCACTTTATATGCTCTAGGCATCCATATTGGTAGCAAACCATGCCCCAGGTCCCTGAACAAGGTCTCCTCATCATCTTTTTCTTCTTGATTGTCATTGGTGTAGCAAAATTGCCCCCCTTCTTCCCTGAATTTGGTCCCTGAAACAGCTGTAATTCCTTCTTGGGAAAGTCCATGTCCACACACTCTTTTGCAAGCTTCACTGCTTCCTTTATGGCTGTTGGCTTCTGCCTCCAGACCCAGATGCATGTGCTTTCAGCGAGGCTCTGGAAAAATTGCTCCAATATTATTTTGTCTATTATTTCCCCTTTACTTTGGGTGTCTGGCTTTAGCCAGTGAGTTGCCCAGCCTGTTAATTTTTATGCAAATGTCCTGGGCTGTCCACCTCCAGTCTATCTAGCAGTGTGAAATTTCTGTCTGTATTTTTCAGTGGAGAGGCCTACCCTGTTCAGGATGGCCTCCATTACTCCATAGTAGTCCCAGGCCTGTTCTTTACTCAGGGTCATATAAGCCACCTGGGTTTCCTCTGACAAATAGTGTGCCACTCAGAGAGCCCATGATCTCGTATCCCATCCGGCTTCCATCACTACCCCCTCAAAAGTTGGTAAAAATGCATCAAGATCAAATGCTGAACACATCTTACACAGGATAACTCTGTGTCTTACTGCTTTTCCTCATTGTGGGACTCACCACACTCTGTATCCGTTGCTGTTGCACCTGCACCAATTCCTTTATGAACTCTTGCAGGCTCATTTGCTGCTCGGTCTGCCAGGCAAGGAGGGACTGGCGTTCCACCCAGTGGGACTGCTGGAACAAATGCATGGTCTTGTGCAGCTTTTATTGTTGTTCCACCAACCATTGTAGAGTCTGTTCCATTGCCTGAACACCAACTCCTCGCACCAGCTTCCCACTTCTGGTCCTCTGTTACCACAGATGGGGAAAATCATGATCCTGGACAAGACCCCACATCTAGTCCTGTTTTCTTGCTCCACAGAAACTGCACAGACTCTACAGGAGGTGCATTCACAGTACCATTTATTTAAGTTCCCTCCACGAATACCACTACAGTCCCCATTCAACAGTCTGTTTATAATATCCCCAGTGTTCTGTGTTTTCAGTTTTTACTTGTAAAAAAATACAAGAATTTTTCAGTGTTTATTTTCCAGACATTAAAACTGGGATGAATTTGGGTTAAAAATTAAAAAAAGCAGGGAAAAAGAAAAAAACAAAAAAAACCCTTTTGTAATATACACATTTTAATATAGTATAATTGAAACTTTTTTTAATATACAAAGTTATATTTTCTCTCTCTCAGAACCAGTAGTTTTTCCAGAAATTCTGGTGTGTGTATGCTCACATAATTTTCTTCAAAGTATCCTCACTCATGTTGAGCCTCTTGCTGTCTTGGAGGTAGTCCAATTTTGAAAATATGCAATCTGCATCAATAGATCTTGTGGCTACACTCAAAGCTCACTGTACCACTTTGCTGAAGTTGGGAAATACATTTTGATATCTGTTCCAAAAAGCCAAGACATCTAGTTTCACATTGTCAGGGTTAGGCAAGTTCATATAAGTAGTAAATTCCCCTTTCAGATCTGAAATTTCATTTTTAGTGGCAAATGGTTGAAACACTCTGGCATAACAGTCATAGTCTGCTGCAAAATTCCCCTTTAGGAAGGGCTGCATAACCTGGATGACATTTCAGAAAGAACACTTTGGGGTTGAGATTATGGACAATGGTCATCTCCCATTTCTTGCTAAACATTGTGTTGAAGGTTTTGAATGGTTTTGGGTTCTCTCATGTACCGGGATGAGAAGAATTTCCATAAAGAGCTGGGGGTTTTGGCTGTATGTTTCTCCTGCGGCTTTTGTGCTCAGTTCAGCTGAGATTTTGGTTGTCAGGATCTGGTAAACATCTGTACTGGCAAATGTGTTGGCAGTAGTTGGAGAAAACTCCAATATTTTCTGCGTGTCACGCAGAAATTCCAAGTTTTCAACAATGAACATTACCTAATTGCACAGAATCTGGTGGTCATTTTGGTTATTTGCCAGTCTCTTCAGAGTTTCTCCTTTAGAACCAACAAACTAAGGATGACCAAGAGACACATTAGCACAGTCCACTCATTATTTACAGTGAAATACAAGCTCATCTACCAATGTGGCACAACAGAGGTAGGTAATCAGCAGTTGGCCGTGCACTCGTCTTGCACTGTGTAAAACAAAGCCTTCAACTTGTTTGCATGCTTGAAAATGGCCACTGAATCCAGTGACGCAAGATTTCATTTTTTCTAAAGCAGTAGCTTCTGACAGTGCAACATTAATCAGACGAGCAGGACAGATAATACATAGCAGCTCCGGTTTCTGATTGAGTTTAATCTCCTGTGTAAACTTAGTCATATAGGAAACAGAATCAGTGTTAGTTGTGACCACATTTTCCCAAGATAGTTGGTACATCTCAAACATATCAGTTATTGATGCATCGACAAAACAGCTGTCAGCAGAAGAGATGAACGTCACATTAGCACAAAACAATGTGGGTTTATTTTCTTTGAAATAAAAATAACCCCAAAAATAAAAGGCCAAGAATCAGATGGCCCAATGCATCAGAAGACTCATCAAAAATCAGATGAGACATCACATTTTCATCAATTTGTTCCATCAGTTTAGATACTAAAGCATTGTCATTTTCTTTCAGATACTTACAAGTGAGGTTGTTTGCATTAGGAAGGGGTTTTTGCTGCTGGACAGTACTGTCACACAGTCACCAGTAGGCCCTTCTACTATTAATAGTGTTTGTCCTGCGAAACAAAAGAGCATGATGCACAAATTCATTGACACAATCGTGCTGTGTCCTCTCTTCTATTAAAGTCCTGGTGAAAGCTTCTGATATTGACTGCTAATCCCAAAGCTCATTGTCTTTTTTACGCTTTTTGTGTCACTTGCTTTCAATATGCTCCTTATTCTGTCAGTGCAAGCACTGACCTCAATGCTGCAGTATTTGCAGCACAATGTATCCTCTTTACTCCTGTCTTCACTTTTCTTGAAAATTTCTAAGCACTGATACTCTTGTTGGTATTCAGGCACAGATTTGCATTTTTGCCCCATGTTTACTTTTTACCTTATCTATATGTAACCCCAAGGAGTTTACCTAGGTTCCTGGGGCTCTGTGTGCTAGTAGTTCAAGGAGAAGCACACTGTCCCTGGTAGGAAGCAAGAGCCAAGAGAAGACTCAGTCTGCTAGGCAACCCAGAGAGAGAGACAGGAGAGACACTATGCAGAACAACTGGGGCCCTGCTGGTTTTGGGAAGAATTGCAGGCGTGCCTGCTCAGAGGGAGGGGCAGAGTCAAATGATTACAAGGGAAAGCCTGGGAAGAAGAGCTAGCCTGGTCAATAGGGATGAGATGCCCTCCCCTAGGAGCCCTGGAAGAGGGAGAAGCCATTTTGTGGGGTGGTCTGGAGCTAGCCATAGAAAAGGCAGGACTGGCTATGTGGGGATCCAGAAGAACCCAGGCCAGTTCATCCAAATCTGTAAGGAGACAGGCACTAAAGGAAGTAACCAGGTGGATAGGTGGCATTACATATATTTCTCTGTGGAGGACTGATTGCTTAAATTCAATGTCACCCCACATGGATGCAAAGAAATAGAAAGGCAGTGTCTCCTCATGAGCTAATCATAGCAAGATATTAAATTTTTGATTTTCTGACCTCCACCATGTGTGTGTTCTGTGTTTTGCACTGTGGAACTGCTTCAGTCTCAGAGGTGCAGGACACAATTACATAAAGCTCTAGTGTTTAACAAAAATAAGTACAAACAAAATACTGAGTGGACTGGTAAGGAAGTGTAAATCAGTAAAAACGGAACTCCTTTAATAAAAAAACCTGGTGATTTATCAGTAAAATGGGTAAAAACAGAAAATGTGGAACAGTAAATATCCCCTGTACTTTAGGCCTTCTCCTCAGGACCTGAGGTCTCCCTTCTATGAGGCCTCTGTGAGACTGGGCTCAGATCGCTAGCAGGCTGGGCTGGGATGCCCTTCTTTTCTTGTCTTTTCCCTCTCTCCTTCCTCCACTGGCACTTCCTTCCTGTGTATCTTTATCCTTCTGGGCTGATGGGCTAATAGGCTCTTTATCTCACCCACCCAGCCAGCCTGATTATTTGATGACCTCAATCAGCTCTTGGGTCGGAGGAGGAAGTGAAGGGAATGGGAACTAATGGATCTTGGAGTGATCAGAATGCAGGCTCACATGTTCACTCCCTGCACTCTGTCACATGCAGAGGTGAAAGTAAGCCAGTAAGGTCTGGTACGGCGTACCAGCAAGAGCTGGTACACAGCTGACTGTACCGGCGAGGGCAGCTTCCACAGAACGGCAATTTAAAGGGCCTGGGCATCCCAGTAGTGGCCGGAGCCCCGGGCCCAAGGCCATCCTTACCCATAAGCAAAGCACACAGCTGCGTAGCGCACCAGGAAATTTGGGGCACCAAATTTACTGGTGCCCAGTGCAGCTGCGTGCTGCTCCAGCCATGCTGCAGCTCTTCCTCATGGCCCTTGCCCCTGCTCCGCCCCACCCCTCTCCTTCCCTGCCCCAGGCCTGCCTCTTCCCGCCCCTGCCCAGCCCCGCCCCCACTCCCCTGAGCACTGCAGCAGCCAGCATGGCCGGGCCTGCACTCCCAATGGCGGGAAGTGCAGACAGTGCTGGGGGGTGGTTCCCCCAATCCCACTCTTCCCCCATGGAGATCTGGGGCCTGCTCCTTGCCCCCACATGGAGGCCTGGGGCCAGCCCTCCTGCTCTGCCCTCGTGGCAGCCTGGGGCCTGCTCCTCGCCCGCCCTCCCCCCCGCAGATGCCTCGAGCCTGTTCCTCGCCCACCCGCCCCCCACGGAGGCCCGCCCCCCCCCTTTGGGGGGGCTGTGTAGGGCCCCAGAATAGCTAGGGACGGTCCTTTCCCGGGCCCTTTAAATTGCTGCCAGAGCCCTGGGGGTAGCGGCAGCAGCTGGGAGCCCTGAGGCTCAGGTGGGAATTTAAAGAGGTCGGGACTCTGGTTGCCACTATTGCAGCAGAGACCGAGGCTTCCAGCTGCCACCACAGCTACTGCTACTATGGGGCTCCGGCGGTGATTTAAAGGGCCCGGGTCTCCCAGCCGCCATTACCGCAGCCGGAGCTTTGAAGGTTTAAAGGGTCTGGGGATTTTAAGGCCCTGCCTCTCCCGGTTGAGGCCCCACCCCTTCCAGTTGAGGGCCCGCCCCCTGCTCAGGACTCAGACATACCAGTAAGTCCTTTAAGTGACTTTCACCCCTGGTTACATGCCTCATTGCATTCATTGTTTGGAGAGTACTGAAGTACCTAGGGACCAAGGACAGAATGTGCCTGTGACCTTTAGCTGTAGCTTTCTTCTAATTGTGATATATACAGTGATGTTAACTTTTGTGACATACATATGTTTGAATGTACTTTTGCCAATGGTATAAATATCCCATTTTAAAAAATGCTAGATGACATAATCTAACCAAAGACATTTTAAATCAACTTTGCAAAATACATTTCGCTTCTTAGGAACAGGAATGATAATGTTTTTTATCTTTTTTTACTTTTGGGTCACCTGATGCTAGACTGTTTATTTTACATGTTTGACTAAGTATCATAGACTCATAGGACTGGAAGGGACCTCAAGAGGTCATCTAGTCCAGTCCCCTGCACTCATGGCAGGACTAAGTATTATCTAGACCATTCCTGACAGGTGTTTGTCTAATCTGCTCTTAAAAATCTCTGACGATGGAGACTCCACAACCTCTCTAGGCAATTTATTCCAGTGCTTCACCACCTTGACAGTTACGAATTTTTTCTTAATGTCCACCCTAAACCTCTCTTGCTGCAATTTAAGCCCATTGCTTTGTGTCCTATCCTCAGAGGTTAAGAAGAAAAAATTTTCCCCCTCCTCCTTGTAGTTGGCTAACAGCTAAGAACTAAAGTGGTCAGACAAGGAATTCTCCCAATTTCTATCTCAATACATTTGGGGCAGACAAGTTAGAAAGTAGAAGTCACTGTTAGAATCATTATCCCCATTCTCCTAGCTTGTAAGAAAAGTGTATTTGTAATCAGTAAGGTTGGGGAAGACAAGGAATACTAAGCCCTGGTGTACACTATGGGGTTAGGTCGAATTTAGCCATGTTAGGTTGATTTTAATATGAATGCATCCACACAAACAACCCCATTCCATTGACATACAGGGCTCTTAAAACTGACTTTTGTACTCCTCCACAGCGAGGGGAGTAGCACTAAAATCGACATTGCTGGGTCAAATTTGGGATAGTGTGGCTGCAAATAGCATAGTAACTAGGGAAAAGTCATGGTCTCTGAACACCGTAACTGAAAAGCTTATTTCCATCCCCTTCCATTTTGAGAAAAAGGAAAAGAGAACAAAAACAGACTTTTCCTCTCCCTCCTTTCATCATCTGTAGGGTATTTCGTAATTTTTGTGGATGAGGAGAATAGTATTGGTATTCCTAGCCACCTGCCATGAATGGGTTGGGGTTTTAATCCATATTGTCCATTCTACTATTAGGCCATTCAGACATCAGGAGATTTGAGTACACTCCATTCTGTGGGCCAGATTGTGCCCTCTTAGGTTCCCTATTGCAGGTACTGGGATAAGTGGGGCTAAGTCCACCCAAAATTAAAGACTCACCCCCTCAATTAAGGTGGGGAGGAGCCACTGAAGCCTATAGCAACTGATTATTGGGGACAACAAATGAACAAACTAGGATAGAAGTAAGGGTCAGAGGGCCAAAACAAGGTATCCAGAGGGGAATTAATTAACTTTTTCAGGGAAGGTCTGCAGGGCCAGAGGATGTACAAATGTGCATCCCCTCTGCCCCGTCCCACCCAATCTTCCTCCTCTTCATCCATTGTGAACACCAGACTGCATGGAGAGGGTGTTGTTGTGGTGGGGTGGAGGGAACTAATGGTGTCACAAAGGTGGTTTAGCCACCACTTCCACACCAAAGGTGGAGAGATCACATGTGGAGGAACCTTCTATGTCTGAATCTTGGAGGAAACAATGTGGCCAAATGTACTGGTTAATGCTATCCAAATACTGCTACAAAAACTTCCCTTGCACATTAATTTGGAATTTTAAATTAATTTGCACGAGCTCTGTTCACACTCTGTTTGGGTTAGCTTGAAGGAATATTCACTGATGCAGCAAATTTTAAGCAAATTTTGTAGAATATTCACTGAAAGAGAATTCTGAATGTGTAATCATGAGTATTCACACTGGCAACCTGATCCATTCTATCAAGGAATAGAAACATAACACATGGTCTTTTTGTCTGTAGGAATGTGCCATCTTGTCAGGAATAATAAAAGGAAAATAAGGGGAAAAACTTAACAGGAGTTCACAATATTTACCAGCTGAAAGAGAGGGAAAGGCAGCAGCCAGCTGCAAAAGAACCATTTTAGCATTACAGCTGGTTGTCTCTGCCAGATTTAAAGGGTCAGTTCCCAGGATGGCATGCTGGGAAAATAGTCCTTATAAGGAACTACTTAGGGGAAGTTGGTCATCATCAAGGAAGAAGCTTCTGAGGATGAGAGAACTACTGTATTGTGTGTATCGTTATTGTATCTCCGTGTCTGGTTAAGACAGAACACCTTTGAATAACAGATATTCACAGTATACTGTTCGTGAACAAACTGAGGCCAATAATTATTCACAGTAATTATTTGGTGAATAATTATAAATAATGAATCCATTTGAGAAAATCACATTCTGTTCACACACAGTTCCTGGAAAGAAAGAGGTGAATTAATCATGATCAATTATTTGACCAGCTCTAGCAATGGGATTGTAAACCCACCTTCTTACAGGTACACAGATTAATTTGTACCATGGTACCAAGTAAGTCCCTGACCATACCAAGGAATCCTTATTGGAAGACACTTATACCTATGCAGAGTCCCACTGACCTCAGTTAATAATTCTGAGAAACAGCTCTTCATTTTGAACCTTCCTTGAGCATGTTAAGATGATGTGAACATTGTTAGCATATATATAATGTAAACTGAGTTTGTTTTGTTTTTGTAAATAATTTTGCAGTAAACTAGCTATTATATTCCCAATGTATTGTCTGGTATTTCTGAAATGTTAGAGATCTTGAAACAATGAATGCCCTAGGAAGATCTATTTGCATTGATGAGAACCTGATATACTTTATAGACCTAAATCTCTAAAATCTGCTAAAGTCTACTTACATTCTGCATAGAGAGTTGAGAGATCAATCTCTGATAAGGTGCTGGCATGTGAGACTCCTGAGAAATTAGAGAATATGTCTAATCCTGCTTCTTTTCATGGACTTCACTGGGAATGTGAACAGGGCCCTAAGTTTTATATTATAACAATATTTAATAAGCAATAATACCTTTTTTTCTTACTATTGTCTAACTTATTACAAACTGTTCTAGTGTCCCATCTTACAACAATACTCAGATTAGTTACTTAACTCATTACAATAGTATTTGTTTTTAAACACACATTGATATTTTATTTTACAAATCACATGTATCAAGCTGACATTATTTTAAATTACAAAAACTTGTTCTAACAAACGAAGAGCACAAAGTAACCCAAGTTCACTGCCTAAGATTCACTGTAAACAAGACCTATCTCTGAAGGAAAAACAGGCACAAAACCAAGAGGAACCAAACAAATGAATTACAGTCATTACAACGTCACTAATAGTAATAATGTATTTCACCAAACATGTCTGTAGCCACTTGACATACTATATGTGTAAGGGTGGATCTTTTCATTGACTTCAATGTGGGTTAGATTGGGTCCTAAATCAGTGTAAGATGTGAAACATAAAATCTTGTATTTGGAAAAAGGTTTAAAAATATAATTGTAAATGTAATGGTTTGCATTTTAAAAGGTGTTCATCTGTTACTTCAATGCTTGCAAACACCACATAAGAGTTTTGCTGTTGTAGAAACAACCCCTACTGCCAATCCCACCACTGAGGTGGCAGCCTACCCACCTTAGGCTGGATGGCCTGTTTGCTGTCTGCCCCAGCCAGACAGCTGGTATATACTGCCAGTTGCCCTGACCTGACCTAAGAGGCCAGAGGCCTAGACTCTTTGCTGACATTTATTGTGCTAATCCCCTATCAATTGGCTCCCTCTGAGGCTGACAGGGCGGAACCACTCTAAACCACTACAATGGATAATAGTCTATTTAGAAAGGATTCCACCACACTATCTAATATTTTCTGATTTTTGGCTTTTGATTAGTAAGAACATTCCCATAAAACTGGGATCTGTGCTTTTTATGGATTGATCTATTTTTACTGCTTATTCTTAGCCTGAAGTCATAATCCTCTGTGTGATATCATAATCATGTCCACAGCAGTGATGTCACTAAACAGAGGTTTATGGCTTCCAGTGGATAATAGAAGAACTCAAGGAAACATCAAATAAAAAAACAACACAGCATCATCACTACTGCTAATAATAATATGGAAATAGGAGAAATATAACCAGAACTCACCATCTGTTGTGAAGCTAGAGGCTGTCGAGTAGTTCTCCACTCTCTCCCAGCTCCTGTTAGCTGCTTTTCTGACTGGATCAGGGAAGATTGTTGAGTAGGTCTCAGTTCCTCCTCTTCCCCACAGCTACTTCCCTGATTAGAAGTGAGAGATTTTTGGGTGCCTGTCTGCTGCCCTCCTATCACTCTCCCTCTTCAGAAGTTGTCTTATCTCTGGGGCTAGGGAATTCCCTCAGTTTCTCCCACTCTTTTTTCCCCTTTGTGGGTTTCTTTTTCTATACCCTGGAACATGAACAGGAAGTACTGAATGAGGAGGAGAGGCCCACAAAGCCAGGCAGCAGGCCTAGAAAGAGCAGGTCTCCACATCCTACCCCCATTGAGGGACCTTGTGCTGCTTACCACACTGGGAGAAGAGGGAAGTTTAGGCACAGAGAGGACTGAGGAAAGAGGCAGGACACAAACCAAAGACTGGCAATCACAACTCCTGATTGGAATGAGAATTGGGAATGGGATTTTCATGCCAGCACACCCCACTGGAATTCTTGTACGTCGAGCTTTTAGCAGTGTTAACAACTTTCATAATTTTATTGTGAATCTCACAACACTGATTTGTTCTTAAAGCCCCTGCTCCTGGAATGATAGGGTTACATGAGAAATTCAACTTTCATTTTCTTAAACAGTAAGTTTTTGGCTGCGTTTTTGTAGAGAAAAGCTTTAAAACATGAATCTAAAGGCTCAAAACCCAGAAAGCAAAGAGCCTCATAAATTTCATTATTTTTAAAATCCCATGACTTTTAAGTTAATTGATTCTGGGGGCCTGACTCATTATAACTGAATGCTTGGTTTGGCAATACTGTCTCAGATTTACTTACAGAAATAGATTCTTTTGAACTCTATTACAATTCCAGAACTGATGATAAGAATAAACAATAGTATGTGGCACTTAAAATACATAGTATCTTTCACCCAATAAGCCCAAAGAAACATTAATGTATTAAGCTTCACAACTTCTGTGAGACAGGCAAATGTTAAACTCCTAAAAATGAGTATACAGAGGTACAGAATGTTATATGACTAGCTCTAGGCCACACAGAGTTCATGACATAGATTCTGGGGAATTCTGGCATTCCTCTTCTTGACGTACATCTTTATTCTTGTTTTTTAGGGCCTTTAGCCTATTTCTGCATCATATCGCTGCTCTCTCTGAAAAGAGGAATAGGTCACCTGCAATATTTTGCTTTTGAGAAGTAAAGGGAAATAGGCCACCAATGGCCTCTGCATAAGATCCTGTCATCTTGAAATGGCAGGAAAATGGGCTTTGTTGTGCAGGATCAGTTTTGCATACAAATCAGTGGCAAGAGATGCTTCTTACAGAGGCTGTCAAATTTTTGTTTTCTCTAGATAAAATTTAGTCCTGTGCAGTGCATGCACCATCCTCTGTTAAGCTCTCTTTAAAATGTATTTAATGTAAACTTAAAATAACAATATTTCATGTGTGAATAAGATAACTTTTGGTTTTACTTTCATTTTAGAATTCAGAGTTTGAGTAACGTTGACATGACTGCTACTTTCATTTAGCAGAAATTACTCCTTACAGAATTTGGAAAAACACTGGTATGGAAAGGAGTCCTTAGATATCATCACAAATAAGTAGCTCTTCTGAGAGCATATCAAAGGCTTGGGCTATGTCTACACTAGAGATCTTACAGCGGCACAGCTGTACTGATGCAGCTGCACCGCTGTAAGATCTCTCATGTAGCCACTCTATGCTGATGGGAAAGAGCTCTCTTGTTGACATAGTTAAACCACCCCCAGTGAGTGGCGGTAGCTATGTCAGCAGAAGAAGCTCTCCTGCTGACATAGCGCTGTGCACATTACCACTTATGCTGGCAAAATGTATGTTGCTCAGGGCTGTGTCATTTTACACTTCTGAGTGACATAAGTTTTGCCAACATAAGTGGTAGCGTAGACATGGCCTTATATTGTATCATATGATAGAGGAGAGACAATGAGATTTATATACATACTCTCCATGCATCATTGCGAAAATATTGCCCCAATGGGTCCTTAGACTTAAACCTACAGTTTTTGTATTACAGCATTTTGGTTTTATGTACCCATGTATAAGATGTATGCATTGCTTCAGTGACATATATTTAGCTCATCTGATAGGAAACATTACCATTACTCATGATTTTGCTACTCCTTAATTGTCCTTCTCATTAGTAGGTTAAAGTATGCCTGATCACTTCTGAGTGAATAATGCTATTCTATTACAATATTAATTAAATGGAGTGAAAAAACAAATAGAAAGCTTCTTACTCATGCCTGGGTAATGCAACTATAGTTAAATATTTCTCAGCTGTTCAGTTTACCAACCCAGAGGTTTATACCTGATAGTTTACATTTGCATACAAATCTTATTCTAGATTTAAATAGTTTGATCAGAGTTTTAAATGTGATAATCCCTTTCTCCAAAATCATAATTTTTAATGCTCTTATTATATTTCCCTTAATTTTGAACAATCAAATTTGTCAGGCAGTTGCTCTATCATAGAAGCTAGAAATGGAAAAGACCTGTGAGGTCCTCCAGTCCATCCCTCTCCCAGTGCAGAATAGTTCCCCATCATATATTCTACATTACTTTGTGAAAGGCTAGCTTTAAATATTTTAAGTGGTGAGGCTTCCATCAATTTTCTTGGAAGTCTAGATCTCCAATCTAAAATCTAATCTAGGCCCTATTGCTTTAAAGCAGATTAATTTTTCAGTTTGAAAAGCAGCTACTGTGTAAGCAGCCTGACTTAAACTGTAAAAAGCAAGGAAATTCTGAATCCATAATTCACCTTCCACCCTCTGACCCCACCAACCGCCATATTAGTGTGCTCCCACCAAAATACCAGCTTGTGTTTACAGTTTCATTTCTCCTGATGGCGTATGGGCGCGTGCACATGAGCACTCGCTCTACGTGCACTCAAAAGGTTCATGATCTGGAGAGCTGAAAATATAAACACAAGCTGGTATTATGGTGTGACTAGCGGTTTGTGGTTCTTTGTTTGAATACTTCAAAAATGGGCACACTGGCCAGAACAAAGGCAAAAAACAGTGCTGCTACTGTCAATATGGAACATTAGTGGCTCCTGTAATTCCCACATACACACTTCAGGTAGATCAAAAGTCACCCTACCCAGCTGAGACTTGCCCTTCAGCCATTTAGTTTTACTTAGTTCACTTTAATGGAAGTTTTGTTTTCAAGTATAGAACATGAATATTTTGCTTTTTGTTTCAGGTTTGCAAGCACCATGCTCATCTAGGCCCACATCCCGCAATCACTTAAGCAAAAGAAGAATAATAAGTCTATTGGGACCTTACTCATGTGACTATGATTGTTCATGTGTTTAAGTGTTTTCAGGATTAGACCACTAGTGAGAATTAATTGTCTTCATAACACGTATTTAACCTACTGTTCCATGGAACTGGCTCTTCTGCTTGCTTTGGATTCCCTTTTATATTCCCTTGAATCAACTCCTGCCCAGACAGAGCCCCACTGAGCAGAGTTCTGAAGTGGCACGAGCCTGCCTATGGGGATACAATTGAATGATTGTGAAATTAAACTGGTGCATGTTTTAGACCAAGTTTTTCCTCTCTCTTTATTACTGGAGATGGCTTCACTTTTCTGAACACTGTTGGAGAAAAAAAGTAAAAGAATTAAATTGAACTACAGTGTTCTATGTGCAGGATCACATCAGGTTATGTTGTCATATTACATATAGGAAACAAACTTTTTTTTCACAAGCAGGTCTACTGCTGAAATCCAATAACACTCTCAAGAGTAAAAGTGGGCATTATCTTTTGTCAAATCAAGTTGTTTTTTAAACAGAAGTTACAAATTTGTTTTACCACCTACTAAAGCTCCAGTCACCCCTGAAAACTTAATTTAGGCAATAGTTGCCTTTAGAATCTAAAGAAACATCTGACAAAAACAAAGTGATCTTCTCAAAGCAGCAACAACCCCAGCTAATCTAAAGGTACTAACACAACCACTTGACACATTCAAGAGATATGGAGAGTTCTACTATTAATGACAATTCTTCCCGTAGAGAACAGTTGTGCTGTAATTATTGTAATAACCCCCTGATCATGAAAAGAGCAGTTGGTTTACAAATATTATCGGTCACTTTTGATTGAAGGGAATCCATCCTATAAACAGAAGGACATTTTTTTCTTAAAACATTGAATATCTTACACAAAAAGTATATCACACAATAACAACAGTCTCTCTTTCAGGTCAAAAACTTTCCTTATGTATTTGAGACACATTTGATCACATTATACAAACTGCACAACTGCAACTGCCATCATAAGGTAGAACATCTTGCTTCTTTTTAATACATTATTCTATATAAGAATCCTCACAAAGACAGCTTGTGAGCATTTCACAAATTATAATAATGGAACCACCTACATGTATATCAGTGCTGACAGATCTGGATCATCTTATTTTCACCTGCAGTAAGTTCACTCAGCTGAAAACTAAATTATACAATGAACAGCTTTGTTGTAGGAATATGCATGGCCTTATTTTCCACCACCAGTTTCAGAACAAATGCATGCAACTTGCACAGATATTTAATATCAATTGTAATAAGTGGTAACGATCTTTTAACTATAAAGGGTTTTTCATCCAGATGGATTCCAAAGAGCAGAGCTTTATATGCTTTGCAAACTCTATTAATAATGCAGATTATATGGAATCATTTTGACTACCATTGAAGAGCATCTGTTCATTAGCCACTCTACACAATAGTTTAGCACAGGAGAAGAAGTATATTGTATCCCATTGAAACTACCAACCTGATTCTTCTCTCATTGAAATTAGTGGCAAAAAAACTCCCATTGACTTCTATGGTGCAAAATCTAGACCTAGATGGGGAACGTAGGTAGACAGAAATTGGCCAACATACCGGGGCTAGCACTCCTACTTTTAGAGAGTTGTGGGAATATTGATGACCATGTCAAATCAGAACCTCTGTTTTAATGTCTTACCTTAAAGACAAACATATTGGGCAATTGGTTCTGTGCAAAACAAAAAGGGCTATCTACTGATGCAGCAGCGTCACTTTGGAACTCTTGGGCTTATTCACTTAAAGTACCAGTTTGCACAAACTACTTTGTGCATTTTGGCAAGTTCACAATTTATTATGGAATATCTTCAAGTTTATAAAAATAAGCTATAATGCCCATTCTTCATTACAATGAAAGGACAATACCACTTATGCCATTCATTTGCTCCTGAAGACTTGTCTTGGCCATAAACATGAAGATAATTAATGTATACACAATGACAGATTAAATACATTTGTATGCAATACCAGTGCTGATAATGCATACCTTCCCTTTTTTCTGGCATCAATCAATGTAAAAACAAATTAAAAACAGCATTCTTCAATGAGACTTTTGAATACTCTTGTACCTAGTGGGATCCTTAGCATTCATACAAAGAACAGCTTGTTACACTGGTTAAAATGTCAAAGACTTCCAAACATGAGAGTTTCTGCATGCCTAACATCAAATACAGCAACTTCTTTACCCTTATTTCTTCATTCAAAATACATAAAGATTGCCTGGTCTCTTGGCCAAATAAAAGACGACTTCTTATTCAGATTTTCTTCTCATGGTGTAGCAGTTCACAAAGGTAGAGTCAAAGAACAAATTACACATATACACTATTATTCTAACCAGGTAAAAAAAGGTAAAAACCTATTCTACTTCATTTTCAAAAGTAATATTACATCTGAAGTGTTATCTTAACTAATTTGAAAGTAGCCATGGAAGTATCAAAGCTAGGTAAACTTTTCAAGAAAAAAGTATGAATAAAATGTAACAAATGATCCTCAAATTAATATGAAGGAGGAATTGAAATAAATGATATATGAAAATGAAAAGGTCTAAATAGTGCCAAGTTTACTATCTAAATAAACAGCCAATACATTAGAAATCTAAATTCTATCCAAGGAACATTCAAAATAATCAGAATACTATGTGTATATCAAATAGTAAGCAATGTGTTCTGTGTTGCAAAACAAAAATTATATAGTTTTATATTTTCAAAGAGGCTTCAATCTTACTTCTAAAATTGGTCCTACTATCTTTCAAGACAGTTTTTGTGTGTATAAGGTAATAATTCTCAAGTCATTCATGTAGTGCAAAAGGAGGAAGTATAGAGGCAAGTTGGCTACCATTTGAATTTTACTCCAGATGTAGTACCCTGCTTACTTGAAATAACTTTTACTATAGTATAAAATTTTACTAAAGTAGAAAACTTGATTTTGTAGGCATTGTGGTCCAGTTGAGAGAGTACAGGACTGGGAATCTAGAAACCTGGATTCTATTACCAGCTGTGCCACTGACTTGCCAAAGCTATTTGCTACTCCACATGTGACTACAGCTATTGGGAATATTCCTTCTTCCACTCTTGCTTAGTTTAAAAACTAACAATGCACTACCATGACTGAGGACAATTTAAATAGACTGGCTTTGATGTTTCTACAATGACTACTTTGCTAGATGGGGATCTTGAAGATTATTCCTTTTGTAAAGCATTAGTTATCCTACAATTCACTGTATTTTTCACAAAGCCAAACCAAACCACAAACTCAGTTGTATAATTGTATAATCCCCACTCTGAAACTTAGCGTCCAAAAGATAGGGTACCAGCATGAATTCCTCTAAGCTTAATTACTAGCTTAGAACCTGTAGCGCTGCCACCAACCAGGAATTCCAGTGCCTGGTACACTCTGGTCCCCATAGACACTGGGAATACCCTCCCAGCCTAAGTATACAAGTACAAATTAAAATCCTTTCAGCAAAATACAAATTTGAACTCCTCCCAGCCAAATACACATTTGCAAATAAAGAAAACAAACATAAGCCTAACTCGCCTTATCACCTAGTACTTACTATTTTGAATCTATAAGAACCTGTATCAGGGAGATTGGAGAGAAACCTGGTTGCACGTCTGGTCACTCTCAGAACCCAGAGAGAACAAGAACCAAAAACTAACAGCACACACAAAAACTTCCCTCCCTCAAGATTTGAAAGTATCCTGTCCTCTGATTGGTCCTCTGTTCAGGGGACAGCCAGGCTCACTGATTTTGTTAACCCTTTACAGGCAAAAGAGATATGAAGTACTTCTGTTCTATTAACTCTTACTTACCTGTTTATGACAGCACCTAAGAGTGGGTCAGCTTACTTAAAGGGGCCGTGTACATCTCTCTCTCCCCCTCCCCAAACAAGGTGTGTGTCTGTCTCTGTCTGCTATGCTTTCTCCCCTCCCTCGTGTTCATGCTGCCTTGCGTGAGAGGCTACATTAACAACAATGTGTCAACCCTTGAGGGCTCAGTTGACTGCTAGTTAATCATTTAGCAGCAAGGCATTCCCTGGGAAATATCCCTCCCTCTTCCACCCTCTCTAACTTCACCGGCTCAACCAAGCTTCACAATCATCATAGCTGTGAACAGTATTAAATTGTTTGTTTAAAACATATATTGTGTGTATATCTATATAATATACATATTTTTTGTCTGGTGAAAAAAATGTCCCTGGAATCTACTCCCCCCCATTTACATTAATTCTTGTGGGGAAATTGGATTCACTTAATATCGTTTTGCTTAAAGTTGCATTTCAGGAACATAACTACAATGTCAAGCGAGGAGTTACTGTATTGCTCAAGGACCTGGTTCACCTGTGACCAGAGGATCTGTTGCTAGTTAAGGTTATGAGCAGTTCAAAGATACTCCAGATTCTTATAGTCAGTATGGACCTGGATCGGGACCTGAGCCAGGGCAATAAAAAGTCCCTAAAAGTAGGGGGCCACCAGCACCCAAACTGTGGCCCCACCCCTGTGCCACCCATTCCCCCCAAGTCCCTTCCATCACACTGCCCCTTCCCCCAAGGTCCCACCTCCACACCTCCTCTTCCCCCAAGGCCCTGCCCCTCGGTTGCTCTTCTCTGCCCCCTCCCAAGTCACTCACCCTTACAGCTGGTAAAAAGTGGGAGGTCTTTTTAAAGTGATGGGGCCACATGGCCCCCTGGTCGCTGCTGTTCTGGTGCCCCTGACTTGAGCTCTTTCTAGGTGTCACCATCCTTCAAAAGCTGTCTTTATCACAAGTATCTCTTTGTTCCAGATATAATAATTCTTCTCAGTGGGGGGTTAGTTTTTATGAATAAAAGGCACAAGGCTGGAGTTGGTTATGAGAACTAGTATGCTGTGACAGAACAGCTCTATTGGCAAAGTTCAAAGCATCTGCCTCTATGGTGAAGAGCTTGCCAGGATCCAGAAGCATGAGAATGGGACCTGAGGTAAAGGATCTTTTGAGCTGATCAAATGCGAACTATGTCTCTGGTGACCAGACGAAATGGACTCCCTTTCAAAGAAGCACAGGTATGGGAGCAACTAGGGGAGAGAATCTTTTGGTAAAATGCCTGTAGAAATTGACAAACTTGAGAAACTGCTGTATCTCTTATGTCCTTCAGAGCATTCCACCCAGAGATGGGAGATACCTTTCATGAGTCCATTGTTAGCCCTTTGGGGAGGAGCACAACTGTGTCTTTATAAACTCAAATTACTTCAGTTTGGTGTAAAGATGGTTTTGGCAGAGTTTGTTGAGAATATGGCACACATATTCCTCATGCAGTACCTGATTTTCAGAAAAACCAAGATCATCAAAAAACAAACAAACTCACAAACTAGTCCAATATGTTCTGGAAGATATTATTGACAAAATGCTAAAACATCACTGGTGAGTTACATAACCCAAAAGGCATGACTAAATATTTAAAATGTCCATATTGGATGTAAAACAGTCTTCCATTCATCACCTCCCCTAATTTGGACCACGTTATAGACCCTATGAAGATCTAACATAGTAAAAATCTTGGACAAGTGGAGCCTTTCAAAGAGTTCATTAATAAATGGCAGGGAGTACGGGTTTCAGACCGTCAGTTTGTTCAGAACTCGACAGTCAACAGAAGGGCAGAAAGAGCCATCATTCTTTGCCACAAAAAAGATTGAAGCCCCTGCCAGAGAAGTGGATGGGACAAATGAACTCCTTCTCCAGGTTCTCGCAGAGGTACTCCTGCAGCATTTGGAGTTCAGGTTCCAAGAGGGACTATTGTGGCCAAAGGGGAACTCAGCTCCACATTGCAGGTGAACTGGACAATCATAAATATGATGGGTGACTAAGTAGCTGCCCTCTTTTTACTGAAAACATCAGGGTAATCCTGATATTTCACTTGGATTCCTGAAGCTATCAAAGCAGCAAAGAATCCTGTGGCACCTTATAGACTAACAGACGTTTTGGACCATGAGCTTTCGTGGGTGAATACCCACTTCCTCAGATGCATGTAATGGAAATATCCAGGGGCAGGTATATATATGTGTGTTACCCTCTGATACTTGAAGCTATCAAGGGGATAGCAGGGATGGGGGAAGTCAAATTCAGTGTACCTCCTTTGGTTTCTGAATTCTCAAGTAGGTGGCAAAGATCGCACAAGAACATGTTTTTGGGAGGCAAAATTGATGGCAGAGTCTTGATGTGAAGTGTACTGTGCCTGGCCCCCAGCAGATGAGCGGATCATGGGTGATGAGAAAGGGAATGCTGAGGATGACAGGGAAGTGAGGTGCATGGATCATACCAAACTGTTGAACCTCCCAGTGACCCTGGAGAGTGGTAAGCATCAAGGGTACCATTTGATGAGTAACTGAGCTGGAGGAGAAGAGGGATCCACCAATAGACTCCATCAAATCGGGGATGCTCCTTGGCTGAGTTGGAATGTTGTGACTCCAGGCAAAGACTAAATCCACGAAATTGTCTGAGGCCCATGAGTGCCCTCAGCTTCACCTCTGAAATGAAATGGGGGGATATTGTAGGGAGAGTTGGATAGTGCTGGCACAGTGTCCATTCATAGCTAAGGTGCTGGTTGACAAGAAGCGGTGCAAGGTCCTGGAGTGAAGTGAGGGATACAGGATCAGCCTAGACGCCCTTTTGGGGGCTGAGACGAGGCATCTTTCTGGTCAAGACACAGCTTGATTCTTAGCAGGGCATCCCACACTGTAGCCACTACAGCGTAGTATCCAAATTCCCCACAATACAACTTAGGCCCAAAACACCCGCCCTTCTCTACATCAGAGAGACAAGGCTGAACTTGGCTGATCTGTGTAGGCCCTTGTGATGAGAATGTGGAAGGAGACTGGGAATTCAACTCTCTCTCCAGCCAGCATTCGGTCAGGATGATCATCAATACTGATATACAACTTGACCAAGACACCATGGTCGGGCAGCAGCTCCATCAATGCCAGCTTGTTCTCAATTTCCTCGCTTAGGGCATGCTGGAAATGGTAGTGCTGCACCACCTCATTCTATTTAGATCTGCTGCCAGACCAACCTGTTTTCCTGATGCAGCTCCTGAAGCATGTTCTTAGCAGATTTTGTGCAATTCAGATCAAATACAATGGCGATAGGGTGTACAAACTCTTAGCCCCCAACAAGGGGCTAGAAGTGTCCAGATGGGGAGTTTCCCAGGTGCGGTCCTCCTAAGTTAGCAGACTAATAATAAGTCCTACTTGAGTCTGGTCAGTGGAGAACAAGTAGGTGCTGAAGCATGAACAGGAGCTGGCACTGAGTCATGAAACCATGGAACTTATTACCATTCCCATCAAATTTATCAGGCATTTGACTTTCCAGCTCCTTAGAAGCTGGGCTAGCAGCTATACATGGGATGGCTTGAGCCTACTGGGCTGCAATTTGTGCCAGCAAGACCACAATTTTGGCCTATAGAGCCCATAGTGTCTGGCAGGGGCATGGCTGCCTCTGCAGAATCCATCTGAAAGGCAGTCCAGCCACTTACTTACCCACGCTTTTTCAAACTTTTCAGCTGCTCTAACTGTCAGCAACCAAACTGTGGGTGGCCTGGCCTAGTGGCTGAAGCAAGGGTCTGGCCTACTAGTTAGTGCTGAATCCATATGGGGCAGGTCGAGTGAAGCCAAGAGTCAGAGACCATAGCCTAAATCAAAGGATTAGCTGGAGTTGCAGTGAGAAGGCGTAGCAGAGGAGGGAATCAGAAGTCAGGAAGGAGCTGGGGGCTGGAGCAGGGACAGGGCTAGAGACAGCGGAGGCAGGGATAGGATCAAGAACAGCTGCAGGCTAGGAATGCATTGAGTCACTACTGGACTGCTGCTGCTGCTGAGCCTAAGCATCAGCCTGGAGACTCTTGCAGCCAATCAGGTGGTACAGTCAATCAGAGTTTCTGTCAGGGCAAGCTGTGCTCACTGGATTGCCAGAGGACTGGCTCTGCCGCAGGCTGGCCTCTGACAAAAGGCTCTAGGAGTCTGCAAATCAAAATATCTCCAAGGGCCTGTCTAGATGGCAAAAAAAATGTGCTTTCTTCAGTCGGGTTAGCTTAATCATGTGAGCTAACATTATTGGAAAAAACCCTTAAACATCCCTGTAGACATAATTGAACATCTTTACAATCATGTTAGCTGGTTTTGTTGTAGCCTAGATTGTAAAGGTGTTTTGTTTATTAGGTTCATCATACACACAAATTAGGCACCAGCAATATGACTATAAAGCTAATTCATGTACATTTAAAATTACCTGATTTCAGCATTTTCATTTGAAGCTGAGAAAGCTTTTTACATTTACTTTCAATTAAGTAAATGATACTTAACTCATCTGGATTTAGCCCTCATTTTTGTAAATGGGACCAGGTTCTCTATAATAGGTTAGAAGATGCTGTGACCACTCACTAATCTTCAGCGTGTTTCATTTATGCAAAAGGACTAAACAAGTGAGCCCATTTTTTCTCCATTGGTCAGTATAATTGGTCACAACAATAAAATAAAATGTACTTTTAACACAAATTATGCAAGAAATAGAGTAATGGTACTTAAACTATATGACAATGAAGGTTATATTATCACATCATGAGGCTCCCCATGAGCAAACTAAATTTGCAAATCTTTTATCAAAAATAAATTTACACAAGCATAATATTTGCATCTACATTCCAGGAAGATTAATAAACATGTTTTGTTATTTGATTATACTAGCAATAAAGATCTGCAGCTGATCAAATTTCTGACAGCCTGCAGTTACAGAGAGAAAGTGGCCTTCCTGAGCCACTCACTTAGTCAATGGACCACACCTTGGACTCCATGGAAGAGTGACCATAAAATAATGTACTTAGACAAACACACACAAAAAGAGAGCTCCTTAAATGCAGAGAGAAATTTGGAGGCATATAAATTTATAAAACTGGTTGAAATTCGAAATCTAGCTAATGTTAAGAGGGTTTCTTTAGATCTTTCATACAATGGAGCTTCACACTATCACCACATGGTCCCAAATATTTAGGTCTCCAAATACCAACTGTTACTACATATAATTAAAATCCGTTTGCAGGCATTAATCAACCAAATCAAGCTAACTTGTGAGATGGGATAAATTGCTGCTGTCTTTATTTATGGCAGATAGCCAATATTATTAAAATACCTCACTTGACCAGTGCACTCTATCTACATGCCCAATATTTCCCATTAACATTAATAGGTTAATTATTTGTATAGTGAAGACGCACTCCTGAAGCATGAAAATTATATTTTAAGAAAGTTTTTACGAGAAAAATCTTGTGGGTGTAATCAAGAAAATGAAATAATTGTGTTTTAAACATTTACTACAGTTGTTATTGTGATCAACATGGAAAAATGAAACCAAATATGTCAGACAACAATTATACAAACAGGTATAGATATATCTAAGTAAAATGTGTCTCATTAAGAAACACATTTTTTTTTATTCATAGGCAGGCACACTTTATTTGTGTATTTCTTCTAGGGGTCTCAGTTCACAATTGACTTTATTAAAGTACAAAGTTGCAGTTGGCTTTCTGAATGGTGCTGACAAGTTCTGTGAGGGACCCTGTAACAGAACCTATTTGAATCATTGCATATTGAACTCTGACACACAACTTTGAATCAGTTCACATCTTAGGCCTTTGCTTAATCTCAAAATAGTTCATTACAGGCATTTCTGTGACAAATTCTTTTAAATTCCCCAAAGCTTTTCTCTTGCCAGTGCCTTTCTATACTATCCTCAAGTATCATTCTGAATGGAGCATTTAATTGTGAAAAATTTTAGGGATTCATTTGTTTAGATATGTTAAGATGCTCATGAATCTCTGCAAACCTTCTTGTTTTCAGTCTTTTGATTTGTATAATTGCTTTTTACCTTTCTTGGGTCCACCAAAACTCCTTTGTCACTGATTATATATACTACATAAGCAATCTCATTCAGCCAAATCTGGCAGAATTGTTTCTGTTCCATCTAGAGTTGTTTTGTGTCTACTGCTGATGGGAGAGAGCTCTCCAATTGACATAATTAAACCACCCCCAACAAGTGGCAGTAGCTATGTCGGCAGGAGAAGCTCTACCGCTGACATAGTGTTGTCCACATTGGCACTTATGTCAGTGTAACTTACGTTTCTCGGGGGGTTGTTTTTTTGCACCACTGAGTGACATAAGTTTTGCTTACATAGTGGTAGTGTAGACATAGCCTCAGATACACTTCAGAACATTAATCAGTCTCTCATTGTGTTCTTGATAATTTTTACTCCAAATCAGCGGATCATAAACTTCTATTCCATCTAGACGCTCAAAGATCCTCGAATGATCTGATTGTTACACACCAGGTGCTGAGGCCATACTGAAGATAAGTTGATTAAACATATTATTTGAATCAAATCAGAATTGACATAACCCGTGTCAAAAGTGAAGATAGTTTTGGAGTATAGACATATGCTCCTTAACTATTCTCATGGGGTAGTGCAACTCTTCTGTGATATTTGTGCTTATGCAGATACGCTGCTGTGGCTTTGCCCATTAGTTTCATTTTGTGCTCACTACATGAAAGAACCTTAGCTTTTGGTTTTAACATTAGGCAGTCATTAATTTTTTGTATAAGCTGGCTGAATTTTGTTGCACATTAGCTCCAGTGTCTATTTTGAAATGGAATGTTGATTCATTTATTTCTGAAGTCATGACTAATCTGTTGTAGAACCTTATTTTGTAAATTTATTACAAGACTCTTCGAGAACCTCTTTCTCTGCATCATTTCATCATTTTCATCATTAATGCTTTGTCTTTCAGTATGCTCATGAATATATTACGTTTTTGTATATCTTTTCAAATTGTGCTGAGAACAGAGCCAACACGCTTCTGTAGAATGGTTGCTTTTATTGTGCACATAACATTGCGCTCCTTGTGTTCGACCTTTTTGCCATGGGTGATTGCATCTTTGCTTATTGAAAACAAATGTAGTCTCTGCCCTTTGTTTACACTTGTATTTTATCTTTATGCCTTGGTATGCATTTTTAATTAGATAGACTTCAGTTCTTTCACTCCTTGCTAACACTTTCAGTTGGGAAGCAGTTTTCATTAGTTCTGCAAATATCCACTGTTCTTTTCTCACCATAACCTTGTTTTGACTTGGTTATCACTTATATCTCAAATAATTTGTCCATTTGTTAACCAGTCAAATTCACATGACTTGGCTTTATTTCTGAAGATCTGTAACAATGCTCTCCTCTGGCAGCTGGTTTATTGTAAAAATGTGCCTTTCCCACAAGTGACATTCTTGTGTGGATCAAAATAGTCTTAAAAGTTTTGAATGGCTTCATCTAGCAGTTTGCAGTCCTTCTCATGGAATGTATGTATATCACCAGTGCCTTTGGTCCTGCAGTGTAGAGGACTTTGTCCTCTCCAATTCCACTTTCCTCTCCAGTTTTTGGATAGGTTCCTTTTCAGATTCATTCAGCTGGCTTCAATGGCTCCATTTTTGCCATTTTCAGATCCTATGTAAAAATACCCTTGTCATAAACAGATAGTTAAGGGTTAATAGAACAGGAGTACTTCATGTCTCTTTTGCCTGTAAAGGGTTAACAAGTTCAGTGAGCCTGGCCGTCACCTGACCAGAGGACCAATCAGGGGACAGGATACTTTCAAATCTTGAGGGAGGGAAATCTTTGTGTGTGCTGTTAGTTTTTGGTTGTTGTTCTCTCTGGGTTCTGAGAGTGACCAGATGTGCAACCAGTTTTCTCTCCAATCTCTTTGATACAGTCTCTTATTTGTCCAGAATAGTGAGTACTAGGTAGATAAGGCGAGTTAGGCTTATGTTTGTTTTCTTTATTTGCAAATGTGTATTTTGCTGGAAGGAGTGCAAATGTGTATTTGGCTGGAAGGAGTTCAAATTTGTATTTTGCTGAAAGGGTTTTAATTTGTACTTGTATACTTAGGCTGGGAGGGTATTCCCAGTGTCTATAGCTGAAAGACCTTGTAACATATTCCATCTTAAATTTACAAAGATAATTTTTACTGTTTTTCTTTCTTTAATTAAAAGCTTTTCTTGTTTAAGAACCTGATTGTTTTTTTATTCTGGTGAGACCCCAGGGGACTGGGTCTGGATCCACCCGGGAATTGGTGGGGAGAAAGGAGGGAAGGGGGAGAGAAAGATTAATTTTCTCTCTGTGTTAGGATCACTTTCTCTCTCAGGGAGAGTCTGGAAGGGGGAGAGAGAAGGAGGGGGGAAGGTGAATTTTCCTCTCTGTTTTAAGATTCAAGGAGTTTGAATCACAGTGATCTTCCAGGATAACCCAGAGAGGGGAAGCCTGGGAGAGGCAATGGTGAGGGAAAGGGTTTACTTTCCTTGTGTTAAGATCCAGAGGGACTAGGTCTTGGGCGTTCCCGGGCAAGGTTTGGGGGGGGGACCAGAGTGTACCAGGCACTGGAATTCCTGGTTGGTAGCAGCGCTACAAGTACTAAGCTGGTAATTGAGCTTAGAGGAATTCAAGCTGGTACTCCATCTTTTGGACGCTAAGGTTCAGAGTGGGGAATTATACCAGGACAACTCTCATAACACACAGAATGCTGGTAACCATCCAGGCAGGTCTTTATTTCCTAGCCCCAGTCAAATGACATGGGTAAGGAATACAAAAACTTATACCCAGTGACCTAGCAGGAGACAGTATTCAGTGATTCCAGGAAACAACGACCAGCACTTGTTTGTCATCTGTTCAATATCTTCATCAACAACTTAAATATCGGCATAGAACGTACGCTTATTATGTTTGCAGATGATACCAAACTGGAAGGGATTGCTACTGCTTTGGAGGATAGGGTCAAAATTCAAAATGATCTGGACAAATTGGGGAAATGGTCTGAGGTAAACAGGATGAAGTTTAATAAAGACAAATGCAAAGTGCTCCACTTAGGAAGGAACAATCAGTTTCACACATACAGAATGGGAAGAGACTGTCTAGGAAGGAGTATGGCAGAAAGGGATCTAGGGATTATAGTGGACCACAAGCTAAATATGAGTCAACAGTGTGATGCTGTTGCAAAAAAAGCAAACGTGATTCTGGGATGTATTAACAGGTGTGTTGTGAGCAAGACACGAGAAGTCATTTTTCTGCTCTACTCTGCGCTGGTCAGGCCTCAACTGGAGTATTGTGTCCAGTTCTGGGCACCGCATTTCAAGAAAGATGTGGAGAAATTGGAGAGGGTCCAGAGAAGAGCAACAAGAATGATTAAGTATCAGAGGGGTAGCCGTGTTAGTCTGGATCTGTAAAAGCAGCAAAGAATCCTGTGGCACCTTATAGACTAACAGACGTTTTGGACCATGAGCTTTCGTGGGTGAATACCCACTTCCTCAGATGCATGTAGTGGAAATTTCCAGGGGCAGGTATATATATGCTAGCAAGCAAGCTAGAGATAACAAGATCAGTTCAATCAGGGAGGATGAGGCCCTGTTCTAGCAGTTGAAGTGTGAAAACCAAGAGAGAAGAAACTGGTTCTGTAGTTGGCAAGCCATTCACAGTCTGTGTTCAATCCTGAGCTGATGATGTCAAATTTGCAGATGAACTGAAGCTCAGCAGTTTCTCTTTGAAGTCTGGTCCTGAAGTTTTTTTGCTGCAGGGTGGCCACCTTAAGGTCTGCTATAGTGTGGCCAGGGAGGTTGAAGTGCTCTCCTACAGGTTTTTGTATATTGCCATTCCTAATGTCTGATTTGTGTCCATTTATCCTTTTCCGTAGAGACTGTCCAGTTTGGCTGATGTACATAGCAGAGGGGCATTGCTGGCATATGATGGCATATATTACATTGGTGGATGTGCAGGTGAATGAACCGGTGATGGTGTGGCTGATCTGGTTAGGTCCTGTGATGGTGTCGCTGATGTAGATATGTGGGCAGAGTTGGCATCGAGGTTTGTTGCATGGATTGGTTCCTGAGCTAGAGTTATTATGGTGCGGTGTGCAGTTACTGGTGAGAATATGTTTCAGGTTGGCAGGTTGTCTGTGGGCAAGGACTGGCCTGCCACCCAAGGCCTATGAAAGTGTGGGATCATTGTCCAGGATGGGTTGTAGATCCTTGATGATGCGTTGGAGGGGTTTTAGCTGGGGGCTGTATGTGATGGCCAGTGGAGTCCTGTTGGTTTCTTTCTTGGGTTTGTCTTGCAGTAGGAGGCTTCTGGGTACACGTCTGGCTCTGTTGATCTGTTTCCTTATTTCCTCGTGTGGGTACTGTAGTTTTGAGAATGCTTGGTGGTTCATCACCGGTTCATTCACCTGCACATCCACCAATGTAATATATGCCATCATATGCCAGCAATGCCCCTCTGCTATGTACATCGGCCAAACTGGACAGTCTCTACGGAAAAGGATAAATGGACACAAATCAGACATTAGGAATGGCAATATACAAAAACCTGTAGGAGAGCACTTCAACCTCCCTGGCCAAACAATAGCACACCTTAAGTTGGCCATCCTGCAGCAAAAAAACTTCAGGACCAGACTTCAAAGAGAAACTGCTGAGCTTCAGTTCATCTGCAAATTTGACACCATCAGCTCAGGATTGAACAAAGACTGTGAATGGCTTGCCAACTACAGAACCAGTTTCTCCTCTCTTGGTTTTCACACCTCAACTGCTAGAACAGGGCCTTATCCTCCCTGATGGAACTGATCTTGTTATCTCTAGCTTGCTTGCTAGCATATATATACCTGCCCCTGGAAATTTCCACTACATGCATCTGAGGAAGTGGGTATTCACCCACGAAAGCTCATGGTCCAAAACGTCTGTTAGTCTATAAGGTGCCACAGGATTCTTTGCTGCTTTTAAAGAATGATTAAAGGTCTAGAGAACATGACCTATGAAGGAAGGCTAAAAGATTTGGTTTTGTTTAGTTTGGAAAAGAGAAGACTGAGAGGGGACATGATAGCGGTTTTCAAGTATCTAAAAGGGTGCCATAAGGAGGAGGGAGAAAACTTTTTCATCTTAGCCTCTAAGGATAGAACAAGAAGCAATGGGCTTAAACTGCAGCAAGGACAGTTTAGGTTGGACATTAGGAAAAAGTTCTTGACTGTCAGGGTGATTAAACATTGGAATAAACTGCTTAGTGAGGTTGTGGAATCTCCATCTCTGGAGATATTTAAGAGTAGGTTAGATAAATGTCTATCAGGGATGGTCTAGACAATATTTGGTCTTGCCATGAGGGCAGGGGACTGGACTTGATGACCTCTCGAGGTCCTTCCAGTCTAGAGTCTATGAATCTATGAATCCCTTTAGTACAGGCCACACCTCTCTTCAGTTAGAAGATGAATTACTGCAAAGAAGGGTCTGAAAGAGCTGAGGAATCTAGGGAATCTAGCAGGCCCGTCCAGAAAAGTTTATATAATCAACCACGTTGTACAACCTGCTGATTAACATTTCTTCAGGGGTAAAATTCATATTATGAACATTATTTTGAGCATTTTTACTCCAAGCTGCAGTGAAAGCCTAAACAATAGGTATATTATGATGGAAATCTTCTCTTATGTACTTATGCTAGTTGGATCACAACAGTGAGGGATTTGGTGGCACTACAGAGAGTGCCCTTCATATTAAATGACAATTTGGAAGTGTTTAACAACATATGGTCTCTTCTCCTTGACATATATGATTAAGAATATATCTTTTGTATATCAAAATATAAAATACCATCTGTCATAAGTAACAACTATGATATTGGCTTTATATAGCCAATTAATTCACTGTACTTTCTAATGTAAATATTTCTCCTATTTTCTCTTTTTTCTTGTTCTGTATCTATATTTATTTATAAAATTTCAATAAATGTATATCTGAAAAAGTCAACACTATGTCTTGAAATGTAATTAAGAATAACAATGAAAGTCTGTTTTCACTTTGTATTTTAAAGATGAAGGGCCAAAGCCTGAGCTGGCATAAATCGGCATAGTTCCATGGGCATCAGTGGATTTATATGTATTTACATCAATTAAGGATAAAACCCAGCATGTTACTTTTCCCTTTAAAACACCAACTATACCCATTAACTCTGATGGCCTTTTTCCTTTCATGAAATGCAGAGTTTCACAAGTCTTTCTCCAAAAATTTGATATTCCGTTGAGAGATGAGTTGAAAAGAGAAGTGAGAGTTTACATATGACATTCATGGTTTGTTAGGGATGGTTGATACTTGAATTTGAATGGGCTCATGGAGATATAAGAGTTAATATCAAGAACTCAATAAAAATCAAGAAAAAGTATATAAGATTCCAGTTTCACTAATTCAAAGCATACCTGACTCTTGTAATTTTATAGGCAAAAAATAAATCTTTTATCTTTTATTTAAATAGGCTTTTGACCATGTCAAAACTTGGAAGATTCTCAAGATTCTCATGGCATAGTGATCAAGCTTTGCCAGGTTAAATGAGTGAGATTTTAATAGTCTAATTGAAACATGGTGCAAATTCTCTTATTGTCTGAATGTGATACTTAGACATACCTCTGAAATGTATCTCGTTATGAGATATAGTGAAGACAGCTAAAATGTGTTAAAATGTCATGCAAGTCCTGTAAAAACCTGCAGAGTGGAGACAATGCATTTTAATAGAGATTTCTGTAGAGATAAGATACTCATATTAGGCACAAATTTACCTCTGTCACATGCACTTGCTGTTATCTGGCTGTTTATTAGTGCAAATTGACATTAGAAATGCTCAACGTTATAGAGGAAGGTCATATATAGCATGTTAAATTCCTTCATGATGCTTCTAATTTTGGGTGTGCCCTTATTTTCGGAGCTAATTATATATTTTAAAGCACCTGGGAGATTGAAAGTACGGATGCTGTAGGTATTTAGAAACTACTTGAGAAAACCTAAAATAGCGTGAGAGAACTAGTTCCGATTAAGTAACAAATTATTTCAACTTCTGCTCAAAATTCAAATCAATCCCTTTCTAGAGTTTGGAAAAAAATCATTTTTTAAAGGATTTTTTTTATATCTCTGTGCTTCCTGAATTTGGCTGGGTTTGGAGGTGGAAATGCCAAGCAAATGTGAAAAACTAGTTTTGCAATATTTCTGACCTAAATGAAACCAGTCCAGTTTCTTAAAGATCATCTGAGGTTTAGGATGCTTATTTGATGCTTTTTCTCCTGTTTGTCTGAAGATCAGGAACTGTGAGAGAGAAAAATAAAAGCAACCTTGAAGTCTTAAAGTGCAGTGAGACTGAAGTTCAGAAGAATATATAAGCACATTTCCTCCTTTTTGTTAAAATAGCTACATCAGCTTTAAAACTGTTCCCCCCCCAACTTCCTTGTGCTAAATTTACAGTGATAAATTAATAGAACTGGCCTTAGACACAAGAAACATAAGTGAAACTCACTCAGTCCCCGGAAAAATCATGGAACAGGTCCTCAAAGAATCCATTTTGAAGCACGTGGAGGAGAGGAAAGTGATCAGAAACAGTCAACATGGATTCACCCAGGGCAAGTCATACTTGACCAACGTGACTGCCTTCTATGATGAGATAACTGGCTCTGTGGATATGGGGAAAGGAGTGGACATGATATACCTTGACTTTAGCAAAGATTTTGATACAGTCTCCCACAGTATTCTTGCCAGCAAGTTTAAGAAGTATGGATTGGATGAATGGACTATAAGGTGACCAGAAAGCAGGCTAGATCGCTGGGCTTAATGGGTAGTGATCAATGGCTCGATGTCTAGCTGGCAGCCAATATCAAGCAGAGTGCCCCAGGGGTTGGTCCTGGGGCTGGTTTTGTTCAACATCTTCATTAATGATCTGGATGATGGGATGGACTGCATCCTCAGCAAGTTCGCAGATGACACTAAGCTAAGGTGACCAGACAGCAAATGTTAAAAATCGGGATGGGGGTGGGGGGTAATAGGAGCCTATATAAGAAAATGATCCAAAAATTGGGACTGTCCCTATGAAATCGGAACATCTGGTCACCCTACACTAAGCTGGGGGAGGGGGGAGAGGTAGATACACTGGAGGATAAACATAGGGTCTAGAGTGACTTAGACCAATTGGAGGATTGGGCCAAACAAAATCTGATGACGTTTGACAAGGACAAGTACAGAGTCATGCACTTAGGATGGAAGAATTCCATGCACTGCTACAGGCTGGGGACTGACTGGCTAAGCAGCAGAATAGGACCTGGGAATTACAGTGTATGAGAAGTGTGCCCTTGCTGCCAAGAAGGCTAACAGCAAATTGGGCTGCACTAGTAGGAGCATTGCCAGCAGATCGAGGGAAATGATTATTCCCCTCTGTTCAGCACACTGGTGAGGCCACATCTGGAGTATTGCATCCAGTTTTGCCCCCCTCCCTCCCAACTACAGAAAAGATGTGGACAAATTGGAGACAGTCCAGCAGAGGGCAACAAATATGATTGGGGGCTGGGGCACGACTTATGAGGAGAGGCTGAGGGAACTGGGTTTATTTAGTCTGGAGAAGACAAGAGTGAGTGGGGATTTGATAGCAGCCTTCAGCCTGAAGGGGGTGGGGGAGGTTCCAAAGAGGATGGAGCTAGGCTGTTCTCAGTGGTGGCAGATGACAGAACAAGGAGCAATGGTCTCAAGTTGCAGTGGGGGTGGTCTACGTTGGATATTAGGAAAAACTATTTCACTAAGATGGTGGTGAAGCACTGGAATGGGTTACCTAGGGAGGTGCTGGAATCTCCATCCTTAGAGGTTTTTAAGACCCGGCTTGATAAAGCTCTGGATAAGATGATTTAGTTGGGGTTAGTCCTGCTTTGAGTAGGAGGTTGGACTAGATGACCTCCTGAGGTCTCTTCCAACCCTAATCTTCTATGATTCATTGATCACTTCAGGATATCAACCAACATTTGAAATCTATATATGAGGACATTTGGACATATTTAAATAATATGGACATATTTTAACTCACTGAAATCCTTTGGAGTGGGAAAGATCTGGACAAGCATAGAGTGGAAAACTATAAGAATATTGCTTTAAAATAATTATCTCACTAATTAGCATGTGTCTATCTAATTCATGTCTCTTTTTATTTATACCATGCTCATAGCCATACTTTGAGCACTTAGTATCAGAGCTACTGTATCCGCACGGCAGTATAAGATTTCAGATAAGGTTGTTACAGGGCCTTAAAAGGAGAGGATCAGAATGTGTGTTGCTGAGGCTACTTAAGTACAGTTTATAGCATGACTCCTCTTCTCCTGCTTCCCTTTAGTTTCCCATCTTGTGAGTTGCTGAACATCCTCAACTACTGTTGCTTCAGGCTCTGAGATAGCCTGGGACTCCACAAATCATAATACTAGCCTTGTATGTAAGCACTGCAGAGATCACAGGGACAGCTGTAGAAAAATAGAAATTGCCATACTGGATCAGGCTCAAAATCTGTCTAGTCCAGTATTTGGTCTCTGTCACTGGCCAGTACCAGATGCTTCAGGGGAAGGTGTAAGGTTTAATATCTCTTTCAAAATTTGTTGTAATTAATTATAACTCTGGATATTCTTGATATCTGTGTAAATATCCAATGCCTTTTTGAATCTCGTTAAGTTCTTGGCCTCAACTGCTTCCTGTTGCAGCAAGTTCCAGGTTAATTAGATGTTGTGTGAAAAAAATCCTTTTATCAGTTCTGAATTTCCCACCTTTTAATATCATTGAATGTCCCCTTGTTCTTGTGTTATGAGATAGGGAGAACAGAAGTTGCCAATTTACCTTCTCTAGACTATTCATTATTTTATATAATTTATCATGTCCCTTCTTATTTGTCTCCTTTTAATGGTAAACAATCTCCATCTCTTCATATGAGAGTTTTTCCAGGCATTTTATCATTTCCATGCTCTTCTCTGAACCCCTGCCAGTTCTGCAATATTCTTTCTGAGATGAAGTGACCAGTACTGTACACAGTATTTCAGATGAACCTGCACCATTGATTTATATAAAGGCATTAAAATATTATTTGTATTATTTACCATCCCCTTATGCTTCCTAACATCTTGTTAGTTTAACTGCAGCTGCATATTAAGCAGATGTTTTCATTGAATTCTATACAGTAATGCCCACATCCCTTTCTTGTGCTGATACAAAAATTTTATTTAGAACACCACAAAGTGTTTGAGTAGTTTAAATTTTTCCCTCCACCATGCATCACTTTTCATCAATTGACATGGAATTTCACTTTTAATGAGTTGCCCATTCACCTGGCTTGTGAAGTTCCTCCTGGTTCTGACTAATCTGAATAATTTGGTGCCATGTACACATTTTTACCAGGTGGATTAGGTACTTGTGAAATGCCCCTCTTGCTGAGTTTTGGAACTGATTGCTTTCTTTTGCTGTTACGTGTTTCTAGATGCTCATCAGGACTATGGGTGGTGGGGCTTTCACTGTGGAGGGCCAGCTGCACCCTGCTAGCATCTGGGGGAAGATCATGAAGGGAATGATCAGTGGCCTCCACCCAGAGGTGAAAGTAAGCCGCTATGGCCCGGTACAGTGTACCGGTAAGAAAGTGGCTGCTAGTACACAGCCAACGGGCACCAGCAGGGCCCTGGGGGTGGGGAGGTGGAAAGAGCGGACGGACAAAAGCAGAAGCTGCCCTGGCGGTTGATCTAAAAGACGCCAGAGCCTCAGGCAGCACTGACGGGCTGGCTGGTGAAGTCTGGCCCCAGCTCCGGCCCTTCTGCCCAAGGCCCCACCCCTTTCAGGTGCCCAGAGAACCCCGCCTTGCCCAGTCACCCTGCATGCGGGTAAGTCTTTTAAGTGACTTTCACTGCTGCCCCAGAACAGAACAGCAGGGAGCCTGCAAAACATCATTGCACGGTGCCAGCCACCGCCTGCCCCCATCGAGCGGGAACTACCACTGCCTAGACGAGCTCCCTCGCGCCACCTTACGGCAGTGGGAGGAGGAGGCCCCTCAACGGGCAGGGCGCGAGCGATGCTTGCACTGCGAGCCTGTAGCCTAGCCCCGCCCGCGCTTCAGCTTCTTCCAGGGGCGCGTGGGGGAGGAAGCGCTGCGCTACTCGGAGGCATGGTGGGGGCGGGGCTACGTTGCCATGGTTCTGACCCCACCAAGCTATTGGTATGGGAACGGGAACCGGGAGGTACCCTCTGAACCCGGAAGTGTTTTCGGGAGGCCTGGGCTGACTGGGTTTGAATGAAATCCGGCTGATTCATCGCGGCCCGCAGCGGACGTGGAGCGGTGGCGGAAGGGTCTCAGCCCCAGGTAAGGGTAGAGGCCGCTCGGGGGCGTAGGCCGTTAGGCCCTCCCGTGGCTTGCCTGGCTCCTGGGCCTTCTTGCGGCCCGGTCCCCGAGCTGTAGGGGCAGGGCCCGCGCGGCTTTGGGCGAGGCGGTGATGAGCGGGGCCGGGTGCGTCGGTAGAACCGGGCTGCCGGTGAGAGGCCCCAGGGAGCTGGGAAGGGGCTGCGGGACAAGTGTTAGGGATGCGGCCCGCTTGGGATGCGTCGCGGCTTTTGGTGGCCTTCCCCTTTATGTGGAGAGCGGTAGCCCCTTCCCAGGCCCCGGCCTGTTACCTTCGAGGTGCCTTAGCCAGTCCCAAGGGCCTAGGTGACAGCATGTTGTGCCTCTTCTTGGGAGTCGCTAACGGGCAATGTTCTGTGCTGGTTTTTATTATTTCTAACCACCCAAACGTGCCTTGGGTAGCTGGCAGAAACAAGTGAGTGCATTGCTACCGCATGAAAGAACTTGCAATCTACATTCAGCCGGATTTAATGACTTTGTGGACAGGAGAGGAGGGACAAGGGCTGCGGTGGTAATGTGGCTAATTAGTAACTCATCTACACAGATTGATGGTTATTGTAAATTTGTTGTTTTTAATGCCTCGGTGCCTTATTAGCGCTGGTGCAGGGAATGAGAACTGCTGCAAGATACTCAAATGCTCCTATAACACTATTGCTGTCATGTTCTGTTCTTGGTGTCCACAGACTATATGGTTTTCAGTGCTAATAGGGACACTGCTACCACAGTAAATAATCACAGGCAGCCTTGTTTGCAAGTTCATGTCAACTGGCAGCAGTGACTTTTTCTGGTTTTGTCACAATGTTATATCTGTGTAATAGTCACTCTACTGACAGCTGAAATGCAGCTCTTCTGGGGTGAAGCATGCAGTTGCCCAATGGTGCACAGCAGCACTCTTGTATTGTATTTAACAAATGTTCCTGGTGAGCATACCCCTATGGTTTTGTCTTTCTTGTCTTTAAAGAAACGAATCACTGAAAGTGCCCTTATCCTTGATATTGAACCTTCCAAGTACAAGTGGAGCATAACTGGTCATGTGTTGTCTTTCAGAGTCTGCAGCTATCCCAAGTGACTTTACACTTACTCACTGCTTTGTCAAGCATCAGCAACAGTGAGTGAAAACTGACTTGTCTTGGCAGCTTTCAGTGCAGCTATTTATGTAATGCTCGAGAAGCAAGACAGGGAAAGAAGCAGAACACAGTGTAGGGAATGAGCTAAGGAAGAGAAGGGAAAAAGAGGAATAAGACACTTTAGGTAACAGGCAGGTGGGGGATAGAGAGAAAGGGGACAATCTATATAGGAAAGAAAGTGATGTGAAGCTAGGAAAGGAGGTATAATAAGCAAAAGTAATAGTATAGAATAGTATCAGAGAGGTAGCTGTGTTAGTCTGGGTCTATAAAAGCAGCAAAGAGTCCTAACAGACGTTTTGGAGCATGAGCTTTCGTGGGTGAATACCCACTTCATCAGATGCATGCTCCAAAACATCTGTTAGTCTATAAGGTGCCACAGGACTCTTTGCTGCTAGTAAAGAATAATATTTGGCTAATTTTATTCAATAGATTTCACCAGCTTTTGTAGGCTAAATATTTTTAGTAGTATTTGGCTACTGGTAAAACATCTAGTATATTTGACAAATATGTATCTTTGTTTTTTTGTTCAATCTGTTTATATCAAATATATTTATAGTAAATAGAAACATCAATGATGAGGCATGCATTTTCAGATTGTGGTTTAAATTATTTCTTTTTGAAAAGCTATGTATTTACATTTGATATGCTATCGGGAAATCTGCCCTAGTTTTGTCAGCATTTTGAAAATGATCTCTTCCCTCTCTAGGGGTGTGAGGTGCTGTTATGTCTGAGCTGTGAATCACATTTCTATCTCTAAAGCTTTTGATTGGGCAGAAGAGTCTACTGACAACAGCCTTATTTGTGATCTGTGTAATACGGGAGGATGAGAAGATAATCTCTTGATAGATTTCTAAAACGGTGCAAAAATTGGTTTGCAGACATATTTAATGGCTAAAACTCTTCCTGAATGGTTTGGAATGGACGGAACCTCAAATGGGTTAATCCAGGGGTAGGCATCCTATGGCACGTGTGCCGAAGGTGGCACGTGAGCTGATTTTCAGTGGCACTCTCACTGCCTGGGTCCTGGCCACCCGTCCGGGAGCTCTGCATTTTAATTTCATTTTAAATGAAGCTTCTTAAACATTTTAAAAACCTTATTTACTTTACATACAACAGTAGTTTAGTTATATATTATAGACTTTTATAGAAGGAGACCTTCTAGAATGTATTACTGGCACACAAAACCTTAAATTAGAGTGAATAAATGAACACTTGGCACACCACTTCTGAAAGGTTGCCGACCCCTGGGTTAATCTTTGCATATAAATAACTTTATTAGGTGTTCATGAAAAATTTGTGCTCCTTTATCTACTGATGCGGTAGATTCTTGCTGCTCTAACATGCTGACACCTACTATGACTATGTTATCACTTTAAAAGAATTGCTTGGAAATTAGACGCAGATTTGTAAAAGTTTTGACATAATCAGTTAGGAGGCACTATTCAGTAGAATATCAAAACACTAGCAATGTCTGATAACTTTAGGTTTCAGAGTAGCAGCTGTGTTAGTCTATATCCGCAAAAAGAACAGGCGTACTTGTGGCACCTTGGAGACTAACACATTTATTTGAGCATAAGCTTTTGTGGGCTACAGCCCACTTCTCCAGATGCATAGAATGGAACATGTAGTAAGGAGATATATATACAAACAGAACATGAAAAGGTGGAAGTAGCCATATCAACTCTAAGAGGCTAATTAAGATGAGCAATTATCAGCAGGAGGGGGAAAAAAAACTTTTGTAGTGATAATCAAGATGGCCCATTTCAGACAGTTGACAAGAGGTGTGAGGATACTTAATATGGGGAAATAGATTCAATCTGTGTAATGACTCAGCCATTCCCAGTCTCTATTCAAGCCTAAGTTAATAGTACCTAATTTGCATATTAATTCAAGTTCAGCAGTTTCTCATTGGAGTCTGTTTTTTAAGCTTTTCTGTTGCAAAATTGCCACCTTTTAAGTCTCTTACTGAGTAACCAGAAAGATTGAAGTGTTCTCCTACAGGTTTTTGAATGTTATGATTCCTGATGTCAGATTGGTGTCCATTCTTTTGTGTAGAGACTGTCCGGTTTGGCCGATATACATGGCATTGCTGACACATGATTGCATATATCACATTGATAGATGTGCAGGTGAACGAACCCCTGATGGTGTAGCTGATGTGATTAGGTCCTATGATGGTGTCACTTGAATAGATATGTGGACGGAGTTGGCATTGGGCTTTGTTGCAAGGATAGGTTCCTGGGTTAGTGTTTTTGTTGTGTGGCATGTAGTTGCTGGTGAGTATTTGCTTCAGGTTGGGGGGGCTGTCCGTAAGCAAGGACTGGTCTATCTCCCAAGATCTGTGAGAGTGAGGGATCATCTTTCAGGATAGGTTGTGGATCTTTGATGATGCACTGGAGAGATTTTAGTTGGGGGCTGAAGGTGACAGCTAGTGGCATTCTGTTATTTTCTTTGTTGGGCCTGTCCTGTAGTAGGTGACTTCTGGGTACTCTTCTGGCTCTGTCAATCTGTTTTTTTCACTTCAGCTGGTGAGTGTTGTAGTTTTAAGAATGCTTGATAGGGATCTTGTAGATGTTTGTCTGAGGGATTGGAACAAATGTGTTTGGTTGTATCTTAGAGCTTGGCTGTAGGCAATGGATTGTGTGGTGTGTTCTGAATGGAAGCTGGAGGTAAGTATAGCGGTCAGCAGGTTTCCAATATAGAGTGGTATTTATGTGACCATTGCTTATTAGCACAGTAGTGTCCAGGAAATGGACTGCTTGTGTGGATTGGTCTAGGCTGAGGTTGATGGTGGGATGGAAATTGTTGAAATCATGGTGGAATTCCTCAAGGCCTTCTTTTCCATGTGTCCAAATCATGAAGATGTCATCAATGTAGCACAAGTAGAATAGGGGCATTAGGGGACGAGAGCTGAGGAAGCATAGTTCTAAGTCAGCCATAAAAATGTTGGCATACTGTGGGGCCATGTGGGTATCCATAGCAGTGCCGCTGACTTGAAGGTATATATTGTTCCCAAATGTGAAATAGTTGTGGGTGAGGACAAAGACACAAAGTTCAGCCACCAGGTTTGCCGTGACATTATTGGAGATACTGTTTCTGATAGCTTGTAGTCCATCTTTGTGTGGAATATTGGTGTAGAGGGCATCTACATCCATAGCGGCCAGAATGGTGTTTTCTGGAAGATCACTGATGGATTGTAGTTTCCTGAGGAAGTCAGTGGTGTCTTGAAGATAGCTGGGAGTGCTGATAGCATAGGACCTGAGGAGAGAGTCCACATAGCCAGACAATCCTGCTATTAGAGTGCCACTGCCTGAGATGATGAGGCGTCCAGGATTTCCAGGTTTATGGATCTTGGGTAGCAAATAGAATATCCCTGGTCAGGGTTCTAGGCATGTGTCTGTACAGATTTGTTCCTGTGCTTTTTCAGGGAGTTTCTTGAGCAGATGGTGTAATTTCTTTTGGTAATCCTCAGTGGGATCAGAGGATAATGGCCTATAGAAGGCAGAGTTAGAGAGCTGCCTAGCAGCCTCTTGTTCATATTCCAACTTATTCATGATGACAACAGCACCTCCTTTGTCAGCTCTTTTGATTAAGATGTCAGAGTTGTTCCTGAGGCTGTTGATGGCATTGTGTTCAGCACGGCTGAGATTTTGGGGCAATGATGCTGCTTTTCCACAATTTCAGCCCAAGCATGTCGACGGAAGCAATCTATGTTTTTAATCTTTCATAGAAACTACATAATGAAATATAAACTACTAGCACAGAACTATTTCTTCTAAGGCTGTCAAACGATTTTAAAAAATTGTGAGATAAAAAACTCAATTGATTGCAACTTTAATCACACTGTTTTTAATAGAATACCAGTTTAAATGTATGATAAATATTTTTGAATGTTTTTCTTCATTATTAAATTTATTTCAGTTACAACACAGAATACAAAGTGTGCAGTGCTTACTTTATTTTTGAAGCTGTAGGGGTGGGGCTGACTGCCCATGCTGGAGCTCTGCTGCCACGGGGTGGGGTTGGGGGGATGAAACTAAGGTGGAAGTCCTGGAGATCTGTTAAAGTCCTGGAATCCGTGACCTCCTTGACAAAATCGTATTCTTACTTATAAGTTGCAAATAAACAAGAGTTTAAGTTTCAGCATGGTAATATAGTTAGATGCTTGATGCCACACATGGAATTTGTGTTCTGCTCTGAGTTCCTTCCTGTATTTCCATGCTGGGTGTGCTAAGCAATGGGAAACTACCTAATGATTCCAGCTTTCTCCTGGAGGAATGGTGGATCTCTCCAGTGTGTGACTTCTTAGGCAGTAATAATGTAGAATACTTGTTACCTTGTCCAAAATTTTTTTTTCTGGACTGTATTACAAAGTTTTAGCACCAGTCTTTTGGAAAGATTTTTAAAAATCCTAATTAATGGAAATCAAGTATTAAATAGAAACAGGTGGACGAATATTAAGAATAAAGCTAGTTGTCTAGAACCCTTTTCATTGTGTTTAATGCAATATATGAAGTGAGTGTTCCTTCTTGCCACAGTCTTTTCATACTTTTGCATTGTCTAGTTCAGTGGTCCCCAAACTGCAGGTTGAATCCCTTTGGAGGGCATAGAAAAAACATCTGGGGTGGGGTGGGTTGTAGCACAGCCTGGGTCAGCCCCCACCAGATGGCAGGGAAGGAGTGCCTCCCAGCTCTGATTTGCTTCCAGCTCCACTCTGCCCAGCTCCTGGCTGCAGTTACAGCCCTGGTTTCACTCCTGGCTGCAGCTCAGCTGACAGCCTCCGTTCTCAGCTGCTGGGTCCCAGCCACAGCCTGGCCTCACCTCCCCTCCCAGCCTGGGGTGTGTGTGAGATGCATTCTATTACTGGTAAGGGGGGGGGGGGGAGCATGAGAGGAAAAGTTTGGGGACCACTTGTCCAGTCCCTATATTTACTCCTAATTGCTATTATGTTTTTTGAATATGTACCTTTTCCCTAAATGTTCTAGGAATCCCAAAGCACTCTGCAAACTGACTTTTCAAACCTGCTAATTACTGAGTTAACAAAATTGAAATTTTGTAGCTAAGATTTTTCTCTTTTCTGTATATAAAAATAACTCTAATTCTAATTTTGACGCTCTATCTCAAAAAGTTATCAGTCTTCATAATGAACCCAACCGCTCATCCCAGGATCCAATGATGAGTCAGTTTTTAAAAAAGAAATTGCTTCAGCATATAGTGCCCATTATTTCTACTAAGAAACCAGGACTATTGCATGAAATCTCATTCTGAGCTGCAAGTATATAGTAAGACACTGAAATCATAAATTTTTCAAGTTAATTAAAAGATCTGAAATTCACTAAGTCTTAGGCACAAACACAGTACTCCCATCTTCTTAGAGAGATGATTACTGTATATACTTGTTCATAAGCCGAATTATTTTAGTAAAAAAGGGAAGTGCCAGAGAAGGGGGTTGGCTTATGAACGGGTATAGAGAGGGAGAGGTGGGACACCTCCTCCACACCCACCAACACAGGGAGCAAGGAAAGGCAGCACAGCCAGAACGGAAGAGATGGGGCCAGAGTCTCTTCGCTTCTGGCCACGCTGCTCATCCCCGTAGCCTCTGAAGCAGCTGGAGCTCCCAGGCTGGCAGGCTACAGCCATGCTACTTGGCCCCGCCCCCCAGAGCAAGCTGTGGCCGTGCTGCCCGGTCTAGCCTGCTGGAACACTCTGGGCCGCAACACCTGGTCTGGCCTGCAGCCACACTGCCCAGCCTACCGGAGCAGGTGGGAAGGGATGGGATGGGGAGAGCGTGGGGGTCCTGGGCTAGGGCTGGGGTCATGTGGGGGGTGATCACAGGGTTACTCCACTGACCCCCAGCTTCTCCCTCCCAAAAATTTCCCCACCAGTTGCTGTCTCGGCCCGTCAGCGTAAGCAGCTGGTGTGCCGGGACGCTTTGTTTACTTAGGTTTACCTCTGTGCCTGCGGACGCTTGAGGTAAACAAACCATCTCGGCCCGCCAGCGGCTTATCCTGATGGCCCAGGAGCCAGTGTTTGCTGACCCCTGAATTATAGGGTCGGCTTATGAACAGGTTATAAAAATTTTCTATTTTTACTTATCCATCTGGGCGGAGGGGGTCAGCTTATAAATGAACCAGCTTATGATGGACTATATACGGTATATTGCTTATATCTGTTCTCCCCAGGCCATGTGGAAAAAAGTTCTTAGTAATACCACTCAGTGCTTCATCTTCAAAGCACTTTATAAATATTAACTGATCCGTAACCAAAAACTGGGTTGGTTATGCTGATTGAAATCCAGAGCACTTGGTGGCTGGTATCTTGTACCAGTTACATTTATCCGTTGAGGTACTGCTAGATGACTGTACTGAAGATTCTGTACAGATTTTCCAGTTTCAGTTCAATAATAATCAATTTTCGTGAATTCCTGCAGTGCAGATTTTTAAAGATGTACATTTTGTGTCCCATTCCTCCCCTCTCAGGGTCGGCAGTGAAAAAACTGCAGTAATGGAGGTTGCATAAACCATATTTGAACTGCAGGAGTTCAGTTAAGCACACACTCAACTAATGCAGTTACTAAAAATCAAAGAAATTGCTTGCTAAGTCAGCAGTCACGACCACACTGACCTACTCCTAGACCTTCCCAGGTAAATGGACTGCCCAAACGCACAAGTGCATTCTAATTTCTAACCTGGAATCATTCAGTGTGCTCATCTAGTTCCTCACAATCACTCTCAAATGGAAAACAAATCATTGACATTTTTACTAATCTGTGTAGTGTGCAACTTTTCTTTGACCTCATACTTTTATGTGGGAAAAGTTAAGGTTTTTTTTAATTTAGTGTGGTGCTGGGGATAGGTAGGGAACAGCACTTGGGAGGAGGATTAGGCCATATACTATGTACTCTGCCTTGTCTGCCTCCTCAGCATCGGGGACTGACTGGGGAATTCTGAAGAGCAGAGCTGGAACACAGTGCCAAAACAGAAGTATGTCGTATTCTGACAGACCTGCCCAGAGTGTGTAAAAATCTATTTATTGTAAAAAGCGGATATTTTTATTTAAATTGGATTGTTTTAAGCTGAATATATTCTTTAAAAAAGTCTGTTTAAAATTAAATTTGAAACTGACAGCCTATGTTACGGCCCAAATTTATTATAATCTATTAAAATAATGTAGATTAATAAAAACATACTGCATAAATGACCCCTCAACAAATTCTAATTAGTTATAGAGTGCTGCTTTAATTATATACAGTATCATGGGGGAAGCATTCTTTAAATCAGGCTTGGAAAAGTCACAGTGTCATGTACTGCATTAAGTATATTATTTTCACTCTTCTCAGTAAAACAAATGCTGGTATTTACCTTTTTCCAAATGTAAGTTTCTGTGTGCAGAAACGCTTTTGGTTTAATTACTTTTGGTGTCAGTCTAGCTAGCACGTGAAGAGAGCATATTTTTCTTCACTTGGCCTGGGAGTTAGTTCAAAATTCAGAAATGGATTGATACTTGAATAAGCAGGAAAGCTTGTTTTCCTTTTCTAGTTTTATGAATAAAAACCACATGGGAGAGAATGAGATCTACCATTTTGAAAAACTTGAAGGATATGGGGCCAGACTTTCAAAGGACTTTAGGCACCTGAAGACTAAGGTTGCCACATGTCCAGTTTTCACCCGGCAGCCTGGGTTTTAGCTTGTGTGTCTGGGTACCATTTGACAAGCCTGGATGTCTTTTAAAAAAAAAAAAAAGAAAGAAAAAAGGAAGAAAGGAGGCAGTGCAGCAGCCACTGCTGCCTCTGGGGCCATGATGTGCAGGCTGGGTCACATTTAGGGGCAGGTGACCCAGGCAACCGTCTGGGGTGCCACACTTAGGAGTGCTGGAATCGGGATGCTGGAGCACAGAAAATAGAATGTTTGAAGTAAAATGTTTCAGATACATTTATCTATCTATCAGGTATTCCCAAAGAAGCCTTCAGAAGCTCAGTATAGGAAGCAAAATGCTCAGTTGCAATCTAGTTTGCAGCAATGGGCTAATTTGATGGCAAAATATCAGAAACCGAACAACATAGACCAGGCCTATAGATTTGCTTGAAGATAAGGAAAAAATAAAGGAAAGTGATGGAGAATTATCCAGTTTTCCTGATGGCATAAAGGAGACTAATGATAAAGAAGAATGTGGCTCACATGAAAAGAAGAGTAATGACAAAGAAAAATCTGATTAACATGAAAAGGAGAGAAACGATAAAGAAAAATCTTTCTCAGATGATGACAGAAACAGCAGTGAAAAAAATTGTACTCCACAGATTGATAAATCAGATACTGCTTTTATGGCCAGCGATCCTAAACTCTGCTGATATTGATCATACAATTTTCAATGGGCAGGACAAAATTGAGGGTATGCCATTTCCAGTAAGTGAGCAGAAGCGACGCTTCTCAAAGTCACACTACTAAAGAGTGCTTGAGAATGATGAAAAGCTGAATTGGCGTTGGCTAATTTACTTGAAATCAACAGACAAAAAACTATTTAAGTACATCAGAAGCAGGAAGCCTGCTGAACAACCAGTGGGGCCCCTGGATGATCGAGATACAAAAGGAACACTTAAAGATGATATTTACATAGGGCTCTAGAGGTGATCCTGGCAGTTTACAAATTGATAAGTCTAATGTCAATACTAGACAAATTAATTGAAACAATAGTAAAGAATAAAATTGTCAGACACATAAAAGAACATAAATTGTTGGGCAAAGTCAACATGGTTTCTGTAAAGGGAAATCATGTCTTACTAACTTGTTAGAGTTCTCGGAAGGGTTCAAGAAACATGTGGACAAGGGGGATCTAGTGGACATAGTGTACTTAGATTTCCAGAAAGCCTTTGACAAGGTCCCTCACCAAAGGCTCTTGCATAAATTAAGTTGTCATGGGATAAGAGGGAAGATCCTTTCATGCATTGAGAACTGGTTAAAAGACAGGGAACAAAGAGTAGGAATAAATGGTAAATTTTCAGAATGGAGAGGGGTAACTAGTGGTGTTCCCCAAGGGTCAGTTCTAGGACAAGTCGTATTCAACTTATTCACAAATGATCTGGAGAAAGGAGTAAACAGTGAGGTGGTAAAGTTTGCAGATGATACCAAACTGCTCAAGGTAATTAAGACCAAAGCAGACTGTGAAGAACTTCAAAAAGATATCAAAAACTAGGTGATTGGGCAACAAAATGGCAAATGAAATGTAATGTGGATAAACGTAAAGTAATGCACATTGGAAAAAAATAACCCCAACTGTACATACAATATGATGGAGGATAATTTAGCTATACTAAGTAGAAAGTATCTACGTGGACAATGCCCTAAAAAAATTCAGATGTATCTTGAACAACTTTGTTAGACATGGAGACTAAATTTAATCAGTGAAAGGTTTCAGTTCCGCTATAAATTTGAGAAACTTGTTGCAGCATTAACTGCTGATGCCTCTGTAATATTTCCAAGTTTAAGTCCAACAATTAGGGACAAATCTTTTCTTGTTTAAGATGATTATTTAACACCTATTTATGGAGCTACATCCAAGGTTAAACCTGTTTAGCTTTCTGGGGCAAAGAGAGTCTATTAAAATGCAAACTTGAATTTTACCTTTCCATGTTACAGCAAGACTCTGGGAAATTCCTAGCCATATGATAATTGTGTAGGCTTTATGTAGTACATGGAGTTCTCTAGTTTAGAGATTCCAGATGGCATATTAAAAATCTGAAATAGAGGTTATGTAGTTAAAACTCAGAAAAGTTCAAAACACAGTGCTGGGGTAACTCATTTTTGTATTTGTGTCTCTCCAATGGCATGGTCCCTTGAAAACTCTAGTAATGAAACTATTCCTTTCTCTATACTCTTATTTCTAAATTACAACTGTGTTCTTTTGTAGGAAGAAGACATCATAAACTTTATATACATCCAAAAAGTGGGAGCTGCAGTTGGGATAAGGATTACTATCTGACTCTGTTGACAAGACCAGGAAAACTCTAGTTGAGTGCCAGGTGAGAAACTAAAATTTGTTCCACTTCATATACTCATCTCAAACTTTGTTACTTGATAAGATAATGGGTTCTGATCAATAACTTCACAACAAAACAGGTTCACTTTATTTAACTTTGTAAAAGCATTATCCAGGGGGATTAGAGCTGTATTAACTCATGGAGTGGGCCTTTTCTCCACTTAATTGGAAGTTACTATCCCGCCCAGATTAGCAGTGTCACGGAGTCCCCGGGCGATGCTCTGGAACTGCTCCCCACCAAGCCACGCAGGACTTTGGGGAGCCTCCTCTCCCTTGGAGCAGACTTGTTCAGGGCAAGAAGCTCACACGTCTTCACCTCCTGGGTCTTTCCTTGGAGCATTCAGCATCCTCTGCCCCTCCGTGCGCATCCCACAGCGAGTCCACCCCAGCGGGGTCCTGGGGAAGCCACCGGGTTCTGCACCCCCACTTTGCAGTCAGACGTGACTCTCAGCCAGCCAGTAACACAGAGGTTTATTCGATGACAGGAACAGGGTCTAAAACAGAGCTTGTAGATACAGCGAACCGGACCCCTCAGCCGGGTCCATTCTGGGGGGCAGTGAGCCCGACCCTCAGGTCTGCCCTCCACCCTTGACCCCAGCCAGCTCCAGACTAACCACCCCCCTTAGCCCCTCCTCTCTCCTCAGCCCCTTTCCCGGGCCAGGAGGTCACCTGATCCCTTTGTCTCCAACACCGTCAGCTGGCACCTTTGCAGAGGAGGGGCCCAGGCCATCAGTTGCTAGGAGACAGAGTGCCAGGCATTTAGGTGCACTGGCCTTTGCTCTGCCAGATACTTAAGAACTGCCATGGGGACACTGAGGCACCAACACAGTATTCAGAGAAAACATTAAGAACTTTCCCAGTTCGTCACAAGCAGTAAATAAAAATTGTTATCCTTGATATCTGCCTGGCCTACCTGAAATAAATGATGTGGTCATTCTAGGTCCCAGTGGACAAGTAGTGTTTTTCTCACAAAAAAAACCAGCACAGTTGGCGTTAATTGGCACACACTGCAGTTTCATCAGAAGTACCAAATGATGAATGATCATGTATGGGGAATTATCCTTTCCACACCCACTTTGGGATTGCTTCCCCAGGTCAGGGTTGAGACATTAGTGGTACAGTACAGAGGAGCTTATACCTGTGCTGAATTTCTTTTTGCAGATAGAGACTTTTGGTCTCCATGGCTGTCAGACATTTTTCATGAGCACTAAACTCACACCTGAAAATGAAGACATTAATCTGTGGCTTTTTTATTTCTTGAGTCTTAATTTGATGTAGTCTCTATCCAAGATACCTTTAAAGGGATGTCTTCTGGTAATGTAGGTCCCAAATGTAGGATTTTATGTGTTGTCTTTAAAAAGAATATTTTAAAAACACCAAAAGGGAATCCAAACACAGCACCACTCTGCTGGTGCACTAGAACTAGAAAGTGGAACTGACTACATAGAAGAGTGATGCTGACCAGACTCTTTTTATCCAAGTTGTTTGAAGTACAAAAAGTAAATGGCATAAATGGTAAAAACTGTTATGCTTGAGTTTTATTTTAATCCTCTTACAGGGTGCTAGTAACACAGGGAAAGACAGTTGAATCTGACTGTGTCCCTTAAGCTGGAAGAAAAATAATTCAAAATAAAACTCTGGGTTTTAGAGAGTAAATCAAATTTATAGATCTCCACAGATAGCTAGTTAATAAAAATGTTAACATCTTTTGAAAGATGAATAGTGTTGTCTCTAACATCATTCCTACAACTTCAAGATCAAATTTGTTTTGGTTTCAATATTTAGACTAAAATTATTTCTCAAGTCTTTAAGACCCTTCACCATTTTTTCCAGTTCTCAAATATACCTTTGCTCAAATCCCTTTTTGTTTATACTTGTGGCTGCATAAAGAAAGTTCTGGAATTTGTTTTGTTTGTGATCGCTGATGGTGTTTTGTGATTAAATATTGCATGTGGTGGGAACAAACTCATTTGCTATGGAATACGGTCACTTGCTGTTTTCATTCTGTTTTTATAATGTGGGGGTCTGATGGTAAACTTGAACAGGCTTTGTATTACTGAGCCAAAATTGTGCAAGATGGGGTTTGCTCAATAGTCTTGTGGTATTAAGGAATCCGTTTTTGGCCTTGTGCTGTTATTTCTTTCACTTCCAAGGAAGAGAGATAAATCAGTCAAGACTCATAATTTGTCTTAAAAAACTAAAATGAAAATCATGTTTCATGTTAAAATTTAAGACTTAGAACTTGTTGAAAATTGAGCTTTTCTTAGTTATTGAATGCCAACCCACAACTGGGTTTTAGTGCTTGCAAATAAGAACTGTAAGGTAAGGCAAGCTATGAAAGATTCCTGACTGTTACAACTGGGACAGTACACTTATGTTGAAATTGTGTGTGTATACATATTATATCTAAAAATATGAATGTTATTTCTGAACAAGAAAATGATTTGATCAGTGAAATGAATAGTAGCTCAAGTCTTCAACAGTGGCATGGTGTAATGGTCTGTTGAGGCCATATAAAACTATGTCAAAGATTTATCTTATTGTCATAGAGATCAGAAAAGAGAGGAAGTTCAGTTATTGAAATACTCTAATGGAAAGAGCTGTTAAGTTTTGTTGCTGGAATCGTCTCATTCTAAAGTATTCTATATGCAACATTTTAAATGCATGAAATGACTGTATTGCCCCATGTATTCAAACTAAATGCATTTGATGTTTACTTTACAGTATTTCTTTAAGTATAATGAGTTCATTAAAAAAAGCTTTGGATGCTAATTCAGAGATCCATAATCTGTTCAGTGTCTTTCACATGCAGTTTTTACAATAACTGACAAGCTGTAAGTTAATTAGCACAGAACTTACTAATGAGGATGTAAAAAATCCTTACTTTTAAATTAAGTTTTATTGATACACGCTGGACAAAATTGAAGGAAACTCAGTCGTACCTGTAATATGTTTCAGGCATTTCCCCCATGCAGGTGCTCATTCCAGATAAGTTAAACATTATTGTATGATAAAGTTTTGAAAAGTATGACAAAAATGCTTATCTTTAGATATTGGGATAACCCAAAACCAAAGCAATAAAATAAGGTCTGTTAATTAGCAAGGAAGACAGCTTCTTGAATTAATATGTGGTGTTAATTAACAGGAAGTCTGATGTTGTGTTGTAATTACCACCAATATTTTTGACATACTGAGTGACTGAAGGTGAATTACAAAGATAGCAATTTAGTAAATACTTCAGAGCTTAGGAACGTTTTCCTTTGTTTCTGTTCTCTAGAAATATGGACAGACTTCTACGACTTGGAGGAGGCATGCCTGGTCTGGGACAGGTTAGTATACAACTTGTAAATATGTTGTTCTTACATTAATCATAGTTTATAATTACCAAAATACCCAACCTTTTAGCAGCAAACAGCTGACTTCAGTTTTGTACTAATGTAAATATATAGAAAGCATTTCTGTAGTCTGTGCATGAATTTTGATGATGTGAATTGCATTGACACAGAGTATGAACTTTCATAATTTACAGAATTTTCAGGCATACTGTGTATAAAAATATAGGATTGTTTCCATATTTCATGTGATGTCTGAACACTATAGTCCAGTGAATGCAGATATATCTGCAAAATTAAACACTGAATAAAACAGGAACTGCAAATTAAACTGTTCAGTAAAACTGACTTTGCAGTCTTTGGTTTAGTCAATAAGAATACCTTTAAATACCATTCATTTGATGCAGGGAATGAGTAGATTTCATAACACCTGAGATACCATGGTGATGCGTTCTCATATGGATTTGTGGAGGCTATTTGAATTGTTTCTAAAAGAGTTAATCACAGATATAAGTAGCCTTTGCATACACATATGCAGTTCTTAAACACAGTATTGTTGCTTTCTTTAGTAATCTTTCTGCTCTGGAGTAAGGGACTCTCTGGTAGCTTTCAAGTTCCTATCACAAACTTTTCAACTAATGTGTGGCCTCCTCCATTTTCTCTCACCAGATGATACCACCTGTTGTGTTTTTTCCCAGCTGATTTGCCCAGATGCCTTAATGTTGTTTGTGTAGATGCTTGTGCTCTCTTTCTTATATCTGTCCCCTTTCTTCAGAGAGGTGAGGGCAGCTTTGTCCTGGGCGTTTAGCACCCTGGATGCAGTGGAACTAGTTAGGGTCTGCCATGGGAGGGTGGACAGGACACCTGGAATCTAAGGAGAATGTATTTGGCGTATGTTGGTGGAACCATTACTATGCAGATACCCACATTGTTTAAGAAGAAAACTGGCACAAGTAAAGCTTTGTGAGCTACATCATTGTCTCTATGCCTACTGGAAGGATTACTTCTCTTGTGACTCCAGTGGAGTTTTCCTAGGCCAAGCTCAGGATACTCAGCTTAGCATGTGGCCTGGTTTAATCCCCCTTAATGACTTTTGCAGTATATTCCAAACATTAACTTAGTGTTCCCAACCATAGTTGGCTCCTCAATGTTCACAGTAACATACATGCTTTGAAGTCCCTGATTCGTTGCTATAATTCCTTTGATAGTTGTAAATCCTTCATTTTCACAGGTTTTTGGTTTTCTGTAATGTGTTCCTAAGAGACCACCTCTAAACGGGAAAGTTATACATCAGTGGTCCCCCAAACTATGGGATGAGCCCAGGGCCAGCCCCGACAGGGTGAGGAGGGAGCGCCACCCAGTCCCACTCTGCCTTCAGTCTTGGCTCCCGGCCCCGCTTGCGGCCTTAGGACCTCCCCCAGCTGCTGCCCCAACCTTGGCCCCCTTACCTCTATCCACACCTCCGCGCCCTCCCCCCCCCCAAGAGCCGCAGCCTTGCTCCTGGCCCCAGCTATGGAGGGGGCGCACAGGTAGGTGTAAAGGGGGCACCATGTGAAAAGCTTGGGAACCATTGGTGTACAACATGTTAAAGCACTCAGTGTGCTTTATCTAACATGTAGAACTACATCTGCTAGCTGGATGGCCAGATCACCTTAATTTTTTTGTACATTATTCCGTTTTCTCTTTTTCAGCTAAAATTCTTTTCATTCTCCTTCAGTGCATCTTCAAGCAGTACTCAGTTATTTTTAGTTTCGCTTTCTTAAGCAGTTCTGAGATTTCTCTTGTTACTCTGTGCTGCCAGTCTGCTTCATGACTCTTCATTTTTCTAACATATGCATAGTCTAATCACTCAAGCTTTCACTTCTTAATCCTCTCTGAACTTGATGCACATTAAAGCTGTTTTTCAGATTTAAAGTTAACTCTCTAGCCTGACTCTAGAATTTCCCAATTTTAATCTGAAGCCAAATATAAAATGTAGGAGACAATAAAATGATATTCACAATAAGCCTTACAAACCGCTCCAGCACCTGGCTGCAGAGTTTCTATCCATATTTAAACATGGTTGTGTCTCCTGAAGAAACTTGTGACAAGAGTGAGGGGATTAAAAAAAAAAAAAAAATTCTGTGAATCTCAGGAGAACTACATTGCTGCTATTGCTGGTTGCAGCTTGAGCTGAGTAATGTCATGGCTACTTTTGCAGCTCTCTGGTTGATTAAATTGGTAGGAGAGATGTGCAAAAGAAGATCACTTATGCCCATAGTTTATGTATTAGCATATGCCTGAATTTGAATTAGAGATGGACAAAGTTACCAGTTTTTATCTTGGATATTTTTGGTGGTAGCAGAGAAACTCTAGACAGAATCAGACGGTTGTTAAACTGAGAACAAAGGGAGGTATTCCCTGGAAATACTTAATTCTGTTACAGAACTAGTGATCTCACTGCCAGTAATGTCCCTAAACTGACTAGTTTTGAAACTATTGTACATTCCTCCATCTAATCATTCTGATACAAATGACTTCTGTTTTTGCTGGCTTTACTTCAAAAGTTAAACCTCATAGTACAAAAGCCTGTCCAGGTCAATTACTCAAGTTTGTTCCTCTGTATAAAGAAGAGCAAACTTAATACATTTTCTGAGGGCAGTATTAAATAGCTATAGGTAACTCCTTTCTTGAACTATTCTTTGAGATTAATTGCTTGGCAGTTGAAATGGGTGATGGTCTATGACAATAGCCCACTTTCGTTGATATGTAACAGTGGATCAACTTTTAGTCAACAAATTGCCACTCAGTTAATCTTTACCAACCAAGCACTGCTACATTTTTGTTGCCTCCATCACAAATTTCCCTCTTTCTGACACTACCTCATCTCCTTCAGTATTGCACACTTCTCCCCTCCACCCTGCCCTGCCACCTATTCCTTCCATAACCTTCAATCCATCAACATCCGCTCTTCTGCTCTCAGCCCCTTCCTCTAGTCTTTCTATTTCTATTCCCTCTAGTCCACTCTTTTGATATTTTCTCCCATCACAAGGGTGTTCCCTCAAACCCTCAGTATGTTTTTACACTCTTGTTCTCCTTCTGCTGAGCAATTCTGGTCAAAGTCTCATGACCATGCTGAGTCCAAACTACAAGTTCACTCTTTCCTCCTTTAACTTTGTCATCATCTTAGCCAAACAGCCCTACTTCCTATGCTCAACTCCAGTTGCTGCTTCTCTGTTTTCTCCTCCCTTTCCATGTAGGATCTTACTGGTTTCTTCAAACATCCCCAACATCACTGACAATGAGACTTGTTGCTTGTTGTCCAACTCCAGCCCTACATGATCAAGTAACCTCCATCTTCTCTCATCTCTTAACTTCTCTTGTTGCTCTGCTTATCCCATTTCTCACACTTCTTCACCTCACAGACATCATCAGATTACTTTCCTTACCAGTATAAGTAGGTGGTGGTCAAAAAACCAAACAGCACAACTACAAAACTCTTAACCCTACCTTCCACTTCTACTGTCATTCAGTATCTCTTTGAACATGCTGTTTACAACTGCTGTTTTGAGTTCCTTTTCTCTAAGTCTATTCTTGATGCTTTCTAGTCTGGCTTTGCCGTCATGTTCCACTGAAACTGCTTTCATTAAAGTCCTCTAATGACCTCTTTTTTCTGGCCCAATCTCACAATCTGTACTCCATTATCCTTAACCTTTTGGTGTTCTTTTGATACCTACTTTTTGAAATTTTGTTCTCCATTGTCCTTCTGTCCCCTTATGGTTCTCCTTCCACCTCATTGATTGCTCTGTGTCTCTAATATGGAGGGCAGTTCATCTCCCCTCTTTCCTTCTCTGTAAGTATCCCTCAAGGGTTTGTCTTTGTCCCCCTCCTCTTTTCCCTCCTACACAATCTCTACCTCCAGTGCCTCACTTATCTAGTAACATGTTGCAGTGTCAACCCCTGCCATCATGCTGCCTACATTCCCTAGTCAGCTTCGGCTTCAAACATCTCTGGGCTTTCTTCCACATTGCACCTTTTGCAGGGGAAGAACTCCCTGATGAAATGAATCCTTTCTGTCAGATTTCTCCTTAAGAATCACCTCTGCTGATCATGGGTAGGCAGGTAACTAGCTGTGACTCTTCCTACTCCTTTCCTGTCTGCACTCATTTAAAACAAACTACGATACATGTAATTAACAAAACTGTCTATTCTTCAATATAGTGCTTTTATGTCCTATCTCTAGTCTCTGCTGTGTGTACATGATTTTAGACTGTAAACTGTCCATGGCAGTGATTGTCTCTCTTGTGTTTGTACAGCACTCAGCACATTGAGGATCTCAGTCCTGGTTGGGCCCTTGGGTGCTACATAATACAAATTGCTACAATTAAATAATCTTACCAGTACTGGGTCTTTGTGCAAACAGGATATCTGGAATAAATAATTCTCTGTATCAGTTAATGAATTGAGACCAAAAATGAGACCAAGAAATTGATTTACAGGAATCCTCTTATTATTTAAATCTCACTTTTCCCATCATTTGCCTGTGAAGGCAAAAGAACCACCCTGAAGAATTTTAGTTAGTTGTTTGCATACCAAGGAGTCTATTTAGAATTTGAAGACATTCCTAACTTTAGATATGGTAAAAGAATCTATAAGTTGTGTAAAGCTAATATATGGCATAAATCCTTTTTGGAAGCATGATTTCAATCAAAAAAGTGGTATCGGACCCAACAAGAAGCAAAGCCACCTTTGTGTAGTATACTTCTGTGTTCAGGAGGTGGAGAAATTAATTAATTAAATAATAATAATAATAATATTAATAATAAAAAGTCTGTCCTAACACCTTGTTCTCCTACCTCTCATGTTCTTGTTTTCCTTTCCCTATTCCTTTCCTTCCATCTATGCTTATTCCCCCTCCCCCCATTCTGTAGTGTTGGAGAGCTGTGCCTGCAGCACAGCTGATTGGTACCCCACTTCCCTGTTCTGCCTAGTTTGTGTGCAAAAGACAAATTAGGGAGTGCAGCTCAAGCTTTAGGTTTTATTGAGGCAGCAAGAGAATCAGTGTCACCAGGATTTGGAGGAATACCCCTTTTCATTTTGCATACAATTTTCTGAAATATTGGTTGAATCTATTACACCCATCTTTACTAGTCATTGTCCTCCATGACACAGGATATGTAGTGAAGTCAATTCTGCATATGCATGTTTTAGATAGTCCTATTGTTTACTATCTTCACTATTCTTCCTGTTGTCCCAGAGAGTACACAAGATGACTTTAGTAAGAGCTTTTGTTGGTGTCGTCCTCCCTGTGAGGCTTTCAAAATGGTAACCAAGAGAGCTGTTTTTTATCCATGCTGACACATCCTATCCAGTTATTTTCTCCACCCAAATGTGATCAGTAACACTTAAGAAAGGCCTTCGTTTCTTGTTGTATATATGTGCTACACTTAAAGTTCTGATGCAGAGAGCAATGAGATCATTTTAAAAATATACCTTATTGTTCTTAACCAATTTTCACTACTTTAATGTTTTATTAAAAACTTCAGTTTTATTTGACTGTTCATTATTTTTTCATGGGTGTAAGTGCTTCACTGCAGTAAACACAACAATCATTATACTCACTGGATGCTTTAAAGTAACCCATTTGATGAAGGGTAGAGAGTAATCCAATTTTTGGGAGGTGACCTGTGTTTTATGCAAAGTATTTGCACCTTGACTTGAAATAAAGAAAATAGAAGTGCAGATAGCTAGTTTATTTGAATAATGGACTTGCCAATTAGCCATCAAGTGCTTCCATCTGTGAAATTGTTGATCAGATGGGTTAGCTGGGATGTTTCCAGATTAGGGCATTGTAAATGGCACTTGAAAACTGTCACTTTGATTATGAGGTTTCATGCATTGTAGTGTTTGATGCTGTGGAACCTTTTTTCCTTATTATTATTATTATTATTATTTATTATTATTATTTTATTATTTTTATTTATTATTTTTAAAGAACACAGTGATCCCATTTATGAAATCTGTGGCACCAAGGGAATTTGGGAGACCTGCCACTGATCTAAAATTCTGAATAATCTGCTCATGTAATCAGTGCAAGGATTAAACACAATGGTACTAGTTTCTTTCATGAGCTTCAGAATGAGGGTTAGTGATCTGGCAGGCACAGGTGGGTGAGGTTCAGTGTAGATCCCTTCCAATTTGCAAATTAAATGCAAGTTTCCTTTATACTAATTAGAGTAACTGATAGATATGCCTGCATCTCTGAGTAAACGGCATATTGGCTTTGGCATTTCTGCATGCTAATGGATATTTATGCATATGTAATGGAACACCTTGTAGGAAGTTTAGTTAGTTAATAGCACACTTTAGGGATATAACACATTTCAGTTAAATGGGAGGAAGTCTGCAACTTTACTGAGCACCACTGCCTATTTAGATTAATGTCCATCTGCTCAGATTTGGTATCCACAGGCACTTAAGCAGTTTCATCTTTTTTCCACCCCTGATTCCCTGGGTCTATATGCTTCTCATGGCAAGGGTCGTGCTACTCTGTGGCCTTCCAATTTTTTTCCCACGCTGGGGCTTTGGACGCTCCTGCTAGGGAACATCACATCCATTGCTTCAGTGAGTAGGGTGGGTTGTACCTGTAGTTCAAGAGATCTATTTATTACTAATTCATTAGTACTTACAAACCTTTGATGACAAAGGCAAACAAGTATCTTACAAACATTACTTCTCTCAATATCCTTGATACCTATATTAAAGATGAGGAAACCAAGGTGCATAGCTTACGTGACTTATCTGTTGCAGAACCATCACTGAAACCCATGTCCCCAGATTCCCAATTTTAACAGATTATTCTCCTTGAGTGGAATAGGACTTAATTTTTTCCACCCCTTAAATCTGGTTGCTTTGAAAACATTAGTATTAATTCATTGCAGGAAGTACTGCCAAAGATGTAACCATCACATTGCTTAAATTAGTCTTTTATGCTTTGAAGACTTTAAAACAAGAATAAATATCTAGGTTGTATATACCTGATCCAGCTTCTGTGAAGTGAGCCTGGAATAGTCATGTAATTGAAGCTTCCCATACTACTTTTCATCCACAGATTGGATTAAATATTCTTATTTAATGATTAACATTTGTTTTAGCACTACTGAGTTACTGTCTCTCCAGATATTCCAGCAGAGGTGATTGGGAGACATCAGAAGTGCTTCAGGAAACAGTCATCTTAATGTTATCCAGTCCTACTTCTTCCTTGCTGTACATTCCTCAAATACCTACTGACAAATTTCTTTTGTTTTGGGAGTTGCAGTGAGATGTGGTGCACCTATTCTGTGCTTTGATGTCCTGCCTGAAGTATCTTTTCATTCAGATTCTTCCTGAAGATGCACTTCTTCCACAATGCATTCAGTCATAACAAATGAAATAAAAACAGAAAAAAAAATTACTAGCTATTCTTGCAGAGTCTCCAAGTGCATCCTGTTCTTTCATACTGTAAACTCTTTGGAGTAGGAATGCTATATTTTTGTCTTAAATCCCTTTAAATGTGTCGTCACTGCACTGAATATGATTTGGTATCCAATATCAGTACCCGCAGAGCACTAGATTCCCCTAATTAAGGTGTGATGTCCAGATAGGGTAGAAGAGAACCTGAGTTTACCTACTGAAATTTTGCATGAGTATAAGTTTATACATCCTAAATTCCATTATCTGCCTTGAGGCTCCCTCTTCCCCATACCTACTGAGAATGTGGTCTCTAGCCAAGAAATAAATCCAAAATTCCTTTGGGCAGTGAGGGAAGAATCTTGAAGGCAGGAATACTGGAACTTTGCAAAATGAATTTCTAACAGTTGTTAGATTGCTTGTATTTTCCTTAAGCAGAACTTTAACTCTGAATTTTCCAGGCTTTTTAGCATTTTTGGGTGAGGAATATGATCTTGTTTTTCTGTGTGAGAATTACAGCATTTTCAGGGGCTCTTTCCACCTCCACCCTCCTCTGATATTTACGGCCTTGTTTCCATCTTAATGACGTTTTTTATTATATCCTGAAAATTTGTTTTACATTTTTGAAAATGAGTAGGAGGCAGTATTGACTGCAAGTACCGTTGTCTGGCTTCACATTCCTTACGTGGTTTTAATAACTACTTGAGTTTTTGATTTGAACAAAACAAAAAAACTGGAAATAGTTGCATTCAGGTTGACACTTTATTTTAATACATTTGTTAACATTCTAAAATACCTTTTAAGGATTATAGACTCCTTTAAAGTAATACTGCAGAATTAGTTATACATATGTGTAGATATATTTTTAATGATGGAAATAAGATGTTTGTAATAAAACACGCTAATTAGGATTTTGGCTGGTCATCTTTAAAATAAATTGTACTGAGATCAAATTTCAAGCTTAACTTTGATCCCATAGGTGCAAAGGCATTGCTTGATCTGATTGGACCCTTGGATCCCCTAGTGTTTAGTCTATAGTGAGAAGGGCATGAGGCAATAATTTAAACTGTGATGAAGAATAAAAAGCACCTGGGTGAAATCATTTTTCAGGAGCTTGAACTTCAGTCTTCTAGATCTTGTCTGTCTAGCAACTTTAGGAGATATGAACACTATTTTTTGTAAGATAAAATGTTAACATCTATTCAAAAGAAGAAAAATTCTTGGTCACCAGTTGAACAGAACATAACTGAATTCTTAAGGTTTATAGGAAATGGAATCTGTACTTAGGCCTTTCTGAATGTGTAGCTCAACCAATTCCTTAAAACTGTCTCATTTAGAAGATATTATTGGCAGAGGCAAAGAAGAATTTTTATGCAAATTAGTCAAAATTAAAAACTTTCGATCAATCAGCTAGCACCTGATACCAAATAATTTGCATGTTTTTTCTTTGTTGATCATTTTAACCTTTTTATACTTCTGTTATGGAAGAAGTGTGAGCTGATTCTGGTTGTGCAGTTACCCTGTAAGGGAGAGAGGCTGCACACTTGGAAAAATTCCTTAATTTTCTTAAAGCTGCAGTTTTAGACCCAAAGCTTCTATGAGTTTGAGTTACTGTCGCAGGCCAGTTTAACCGCTCGTGTTGTTTTGAAGCCTGCCAAAGCTACCTGACATAATGTTATGTTCCCCATTCCACAGTCCTTACATGCAAGACTGATGGTGTGAGACACTCTTTTTATTCCTAATACAGCTAGAGTTGCTATTAATTTGAGTTACCTTAGTTTTGCTCTAGGGGTATACCTGAATTATTGAGCTTATCTTTTTTGCAGAGGAGATGGGCAATTGGCAAATATACTGAGAGACATTGGTTTTTCTTGTGCAGCTTTATCTTATCCCAGCTAGTTTTGGGTTCATCACAGTACATGCTTTAAAACACCAGCAGAGGCCTTGATGTTAGCTCAGATCAGTGCTTCAATTGGAGGATTAATATATGATAAATGACTAACTGCAAACATTTCTATAATTTTCTCTTTCTAATAGTATGTGAACCAGCTAGAGAGACCATGGTTTGTTTATAAATATATAGTGTTCCTAGAAATCTTAGCTATTTTGTAGCTATAGCATGTTTGTTTGCTTATTTGGTACAAATAGGGACCTAATCTTGCAAACAGTTCTAGACATAGTGCTTACTTGCAGAAGTTGTCTGGTAAATTAAGAAGTATTTGCAAGAAACTAGAAAGCTAAATAAAATATTCTGAATGGCCACTATGCAGACTGTGTGCGGGCGGTTCAGCATGAAAATTTTAATTTTACTTCTAAAATTTGTTTTCCCTCTGTAAATTCCTGTTTCCTGATTTGTTGTTCAGCCCAGAATTCATCATTCTGTGACTTCCCTGCTGTTGGAGAGCTATTAATTTGCTATACTGCAGAATCTGCAGTATGTTTTTTTTGTTCTGGTACATTAAATGAAGAGAACTGTTGAAATCTGAAGAAACTTTACCTTTTATCATGGGGACTGAATAAAACATCTATATTTAATTCAAGTATGTTCTATTACCTTTTCATATGTAGTAAATATTCTGATTATTTCATGGCAAAAATTGTACCCCTGGGTTCAAGCTCCATTTTTATTTTTCTTGGATTTATATTTTAATTCTAGGAATTGCTGTGTAAGTGAGACCACACCATTAAAGGCGTCCTAGCTTTTTTTGTCAATTGGTCATCAGAGTATACAATGTACATTAGCAGACCTAAAAGGAATTTATGAAGTCCAACAAATCAATTTTATGTAGCTTTTTTACTATCACTAGTACCTCTCTCTGCAGATTGTCATATACCTATGCACTTTTGTCAAGTAATGGTCTACAAATTGTTATATTTTACTCACTGTTTATGAATCTTAGTCTTTGATTTACATTTAGAAAATTTAATAATTCCAAATCATTTAAAATGCTTACTCTTTCAAGAGTCTCTTCAATATGTAAAGCAAAATAATTCTTACTCCACAGTAATGGGTGTTGCATTTGTGTCCTGGTGACTTTTCCCTCCTATATAACGTGCACAGTGATTTTTGTCCAGAGGATTTATTTTGGAGCAAGTGGTGGAAATGATTTTTTCCACATTCAGAAGTAACACAAGTTTTAAATTAATCTCCCTCAATTGTCTTTAGGTGTAACAGCTGAAATTATGTACTCAAAGGGTTAAGTCAGCATGAAAGAATTCATTTCCACTTTAATGACCTAGCCTTGCTGGGTTAGAACGATGGGGAACATGCTTCTGACTTGTACTCCTATTGCCAATTAACACCTCCTATAACAGGTGTCCTCAGCTAGTCATTGAAGCAGAGGCAGTAGAAATAGTTTACATGCGGCTTGTTTTTCACACTAGTTGTTTAATACTCACAAAATTAAAGTATTAAAGGGTTTTCTTACCTTGCTGGTTAAGAAATAAACACTGTAGCTTTGGATATTTGTGTGTTTGCTTATGTTTGTCTTGTATTTTAAATGGTGCCAGTTATAAAAATTTGAGATGTTGGATACATCAGATGTTCTATTTTATGTAAGAATTCATTGTTGTTGGATATCACCACAAAGAAATATATTGTACATCATGATGTTAGCTCATTGTATCTTTTTACAACTGTTCCCATTTGGTCAAATGGGGCTTCTTTGTTGAAATCCCTTCTTTGTTGAAATGAGACACATTTAAAATCCATCTTTTATACAATTATTATGACAATAGAGCAGTATTGACGTAGAATTAAACAATAGAAAATGTCTGAAATATTTCTTTCACCGTTGCTATCTATCTCAAGTCCACTTTTATATACATATTTTAAAGAAATGTAAAACACATAGTGCAAGTGACAGGCAGTGCTCGAAAATGACACTTTAGTTCACATTTAATCAGCAGGTATTTTAATAACATAATAAAATTGGCTAAATTGATACCAGTTCACACTAAGAGAAAGGTGGAGTAATATACCTAAAAGTGCTAACAAATTTGCTAAAAGGCCTGAATAGATAACACTTTGAGGCATTAGTTTTCTTGCTGTTATAATGGCAAATGTCTTATGTAACACTTAATCAACAAGGGCTGTCCAAGTAAAAGTCACAGCTTTTTATACTGGATCATAGTTTAAGCATGTGAAAGAAAAATAACCCCTCATTTAGTTTATCCTCACATTCTGTTCATGGATTCTTACTCCTTAGAACACTTATTGAAAACTTACTTTTGCGTCTCTTAAATAAGAGACAAAACAAATGCTTGTTCGTGATGCAAGTTTCAGTAATCCTGATTTCTCTAAGTGATAGCTTTTATTAAAATAAATAAATAAATAAAAAGACTGGTTATGCTTATGGATGAGATGGTTGGCTTGAGAGCAGGTCAGTTCACTGATTCAGTTTAGAGGCATCTATTCCCTCCCTCCCGCAGGGACTGATTTTAATGTTGCTGAATGCTTTGTGCTTGCCGTATATATTGGTTGCTAAAGATTTTTTTAAAACTGAGTTTTCCTTTGACTTTTTATAGTTATTATGTTTTCCTTATTTATAAAAGAACAAAGGAAGGAATTTCTCAGATTTGTCTCCTGTGATGGTATAATCCCCATTCACTTTCCTGTTTTTCCCAAGAAATTATCCAGTAGGAATAGGGGAAGGTAATATTTCCTATTTCTCATGTGAAATACAATAAAGAATTTTTAGGAAGGGACTCTTCTGACTATCTCTAAACATCAAAATGAAGCAAAAGCATATTTCTTCTTTTGCTGATTATCTGCTTATATAATCGAGGTGTATTGAAGATGTAAATATCTAAAAGTTCAGGTTTGATGCACCATTTAATTTAGTAGTAAGGTTCATTAATACAGTGCCCAAGCTGGCAGGCAGTTAAATTTACTAAGGGTGACATTTTGCACCTGGTATGAAGGGTCATGTAAGGCTCTTAGTCTCTTCTTGGAGCTCACAGAAGGGGTACACAGGCCTCTGGAAGGCTGCAGTGGGAATGGGCCAGAGGAGGGTCCCTTGGAATCTGTACTGTTCACCCAGACACCAGATGCAATTGACTTGTGATGGTTATTCCAGTGCATAGGCTAGAATGGCAGCCACTTGTGGATCATACTCTGGCTTCCAAATTGACATAATTTTCAACATATGGAAACATTGAGAATTAGTAAACCAGACTTTTAAACCATAAAGTCTATTTTTCAATAGTCAGTGAACTGAAGAGTTACTTGTTCCAGAGGATTGGTATCTCATTAATTTATTCCAATTTTTTTTAAAGTATTCCTTGCAGTTACCATGTCATAAGCCTTTCCCTTATTAATGCAGTAGTTGAATATGTAGTAATTTTAAAAAACAAAAAATCTCCCACAACATCTAGTGGATAAAAGAATTGCTTGCAAAAGCAGCATGATTTAAGAATACATTATGCCAGATTAAGTGATAAAATTACAAGGTTAGAGGATGAAATTAAAGTAGACGCTACATATTTGTGCTTTAATAAAGTATTTGATGCTCATTATCACTAATTCCTGCTCCCCAAATTAATTTGAATCACTTGAATCAGAACACTGTTGGTTGGTTGAAGAACCACATGTAAGAGTACCATAGGGATCAGTATTAGGTCCAGTGTTATTTAGCATCTTTTTAATGATTTAGAAGAGAGTAAACACCATATTAATGAAATTCACAAATGATAGTACAATTGGGGGAGTTCTGAACACCAGTGAGGACAAAGAAATAGTGCAAAGGGACCATCGCTGATTAGAAACATGATTAGAAAGTAACGTGAGATTTGTTCTGGGGAAAATGCAAGGTAAAACATCTTTTGCCAAATAAAGCTAAAATACAGATAACTGGAAAATAGCAATAATGCTGAATAGCGTTTAGAGATGGTGGGAACCTAATTAGACATGAGTTTGCAATGAAATATATTAGCAAAAAGGCCAATACAGATTTGGGCTATTTACAGAGCAAAGATGTAAAAATGGTTCTGGTAAGACTACACTTGGAATCTTGTGCTCATTTCTGGCCGACTCCTTTCCAAAAGGTTAGACTAATTGGAGAGACATCAGGGAAGAACAGCGAAAATGGATAAGGGGCTGGCAGAATGATTTTTCTTGTTGTGTCCCTAATTCAAGGAAATATCTATACTCAGGGCAACACTTAAGCATGTGTTTAAAGTTAAGCATGTGCTGAAGTCGTATTGACTTTAAAGTAGGGCTGTCAAGTGATTAAAGAAATTAATTGTGCAATTAAAAATTAATTGTGATCATGCAATTAATCGCACTGTTAATAAAATACCATTATTTAAATATTTTGGGATGTTTTCTACATTTTCAAATATTTTGATTTCAATTACAATATAGAATACTAAGTATACAGTGCTCACTTTATTTTTTTATTACAAATATTTGCACAGTAAAAACAAAAAGAAATAGTATTTTTCAATTCACCTAATACAAGTGCTGTAATGCAAGCTCTTTATCATGAAAGTTGAACTTATAAATATAGAATTATGTACAAAAAACTGTTTTATTTTTGAATGCAGGTAATGTAAAACTTTAGAGCCTACAAGTCCACTCAGTCCTATTGCTTGTTCAGCCAGTTGCTCCGAGAAACAAGTGGCCTGGTCTACACTAGGGTGGGGGAATGTATCTAAGATATGCAACTTCAGCTATGAGAATAGGTCGACTTCAGTTACGCTATCTTAGATCGACTTACCTCCGGTCCTCATGGCACATGATCGACGACCGCGGCTCCCTCATCGACTCCGCTTCTGCCTCTCACCCTGCTGGAGTTCCGGAGTCGACGGGAGCGCGTTCAGGGATCAATTTATCACATCTAGACAAGACGCAATAAATCGATTCCCCAATAGATCGATCACTACCCGCCGATCCGGAGAGTAGTGTGGACGTACCCTTTGTTTACATTTGCAGGAAATAATGCTGCCTGCTTCTTGTTTACAATGTCACCTGAAAATGAGAAAAGGCGTTTGCATGGCACTGTTGTAGCTGGCGTTGCAAGATATTTATGTGCTAGATGTGCTAAAGATTTATATTCCCTTCATGTTTCAACCACCATTCCAGATGACATGCGTCCCTGCTGATGATGGATTTGCTCAATAATAATCCAAAGCAGTGCAGACCAATGCATGTTCATTGTCATCATCTGAGACAGATGCCACCAGCAGAAGATTGATTTTCTTTTTTGATGTTTTCGGGTTCTGTAGTTTCTGCATTGGAGTGTTGCTCTTTTAAGACTTCTGCAAGCATACTCCACACCTTGTCCCTCTCAGATTTTGGAAGACACTTGAGATTCTTAAACCTGGGGTCAAGTGCTGTAGCTGTCTTTAGAAATCTCATATTGGTACCTTCTTTGCATTTTGTCAGATCTGCAGTGAAAGTGCTCTTAAAATGAACAACATGTGCTGGGGCATCATCTGAGGCTCCTGTAACATGAAATATATGGCAGAATGTGGGTAAAACAGAGCCGGAGATGTACAGTTCTCCTCCAAGGAGTTCACTCACAAATGTAATTAACTCATTATTTTTTAACGAGCGTCAGCACGGAAGTATGTCCTCTAGAATGGTGGCTAAAACATGAAGGGGCATATGAATGTTTAGCCTATCTGGCATGTTAAATACCTTGCTGTGCTGGTTACAAAAGTGCCGGGCGAATGCCTGTTCTCACTTTCTTGGGACATTGTAAATAAGAAGTGGGAAGCATTGTCTCCTGTACAGTTAAGCAAATTTGGTTGTCTTAGCGATTTGGCTGAATGAGAAGTAGAACTGAGTGGGCTTGTAGGCTCTAAAATTTTACATTGTTTTGGTTTTGAGTGCAGTTACGTAACCAAAAAAAAAAACAACCACAACTTCATTAATAGGTTGTACTTCCATGATAAAGAGTGCACAATGGTACTTGTATGAGGTGAATTAAAAAATACTATTTCTTTTGTTTCATTTTTACAGTGCAAATATTCATAATATATTAATATAAAGTGAGCACCATACACTTTGTATACTGTGTTATAATTGAAATAAAATGTAGAAAAACATCCAGAAATATTTAATTTTAATTGGTATTCTGTTGTTTAACTGTGCAATGAAAACTGCGATTGACTCAAAAATTAATCACGAGTTAACTGCAATTAATTGACAGGCCCACTTTAAAGTTAAGCATATGTCTTGCTGATCGGGACCTTCCTGGGGAAAGATTGAATGTTAATGTGCAACTTGGCCAAGCAATGACTATGAGGGAGAGGGTAAATAATATTTAGGTTTATACCTGTGGTGTGGCAGATTATTTAGGCTAGTCTTTTGTGGGAGGGTTGAGACAGAGAATGTATTGTTGGAACAGTTCTTGGGCAAATCACTTTACTTCCCTGTGCTTCAGTTTCATTATCTATAAAATGGGGATAACTATATTGACCTTTGTAAAACACTTTGAGATCTGCTGGTGAAAACACTATATAAGAGCTAGATATTTATTATTCCACAGCCTAATAAATCGTACTTCAAAAGATTTATTTAAGCTATATTTTCCCTTTCTCAAATTCATCCCACTAATTCCAAATATACCTACTCCCTCACTTTCTGTTGGGGTTCCTGTATTAGTCAACTCCTTTTGTCCCTCAGCACCCCTGTCTGTAAGTGAGATCACCCATTCACATAATTTCAACTATAATTTTTAGACTAAAGATTCACTGGGTGACCTTGGGAAAACCCACTGAAAGATGAAGGAATGGCCAGAGAGGTAACAGACAAAAAAAGAGGGGAGAATGGAGTTGTGAAAAATGGAGGACAAAATTTCAAGAATGACACTGTTGGCTATGGCCTTTAACAGGCTAGAAGTCAAGAGAGAGAGTTGAGAGTTTTAGGAAGGAGACTTCTTCTGGTGTATGGCTTCTGATGGCACGCACAAACAGTGTGTTAGATGTTGGTTAAGTGATGCAGCCACTCTATCACAGCAACATCATCCAGAGACATCAAGTGCATTCATCCACCGTCAAGGTGTTAAAGATGGCAGTCCATTACCAGGTGGCACACTGTTTGTTCTTGAGCTCCAGAAGGGCAGGACAGGGAGGTCAAGAAGTTCAACTATAAAAATGTAAGTTAAACTGCCCATGACCTTTACGTATCCTGTTGTAATGAAGATGGATCTTTATGCCCTGTGATTGTTCTAAGCAGCATGTGAAAGCTGAGCCGGAGAGAGTGGGGAACACTCTCTCTCTCAAGATATACGTCAGCACTCCAAAATGAAGTCTTTGCCCACCCTTTGCCACTGTTCCTTAGAAAAGTGGTGTCTGATATACTGCCTGAGAAGCTCCACTATTTCAGAAAAGGAGAACCTTGACTTTAGCTGGTTTTTCTGATGTGGCTTTGAGATGAAATTGTGAAGTAAGCTGTCTTGATAGTTGGCTGCGTGCAGTAATGCGGCCAGGACCCTACCTTCTTTAATCTGGGAAACAATGCCAGTCAGGACTGGAAGGTTGGAAACTGGAGTAAAGAGTCAAAGGTGACGAATAGGTATATTGAATTGTGGATGCAGGAGTCAAGGAGTATAGGACTACTGCTGGTTGAACAGAAAGATGTCGGAAGTAAAAAGTAAAATTTAATTTGTAGTGCAGGAAGTCACTTGGATTTATTATTATTAAAATGTTACACAGATAAAAATCCTTCATGTTGTATAACTACCTTATATCATGCCTGGGTAGTGGGGGACGGGTATGAGTGTGTGTGTGAGAGAGAGAGGTGTACATACACAAATGAAAATAGATACAGTAGGTAAATGGTTTTTATACAAATTGAATTTACTAGTAGTTTTAGCTCTTGACTTTATCTTCAGATTTTATGGCCCATAATGTTGGTCAATCGGTCTCACTTGGATCTGTGTTGGGAGCATGTTGTTCCAATTTTACTGTTTCATTACAAGTGAGGAGTTATTTAATGAAGTTGTCTAAATCTAGTCTTAAACAGCATTCATCACTGTGGCATTAGAGTGCCTTCAAAAATTATAACATACGTTCTCATATAATTCTTTTCTCTTCACTCATCATGGACTGGACTTTTTTTTCCTCACTTGAATTTTTTCTAGTTATTCCGCATTTACACAGCATTACTAAGAGCAAATGTGCCCTGTTGCCTCCTTTTGTGAAGACTATAATACAAACACACTTGACTAATGAAGTACTATGACTTGGGTGGTAAAGGGATAAAATGAGATGTGGTTGTCTAGAGAAGGTCATCTTGTCCCTCACTTCCCAAGAACAGCATAGTTTTACCTTCAAATAGCCTGCTGTAGTTTTTTTTTCCATTTCAGCAGTAACACAATACCTTCGTCAACCAATCATTCACACCTGGGACTATTGTGCTAATTTTTGAATAACAACTCATAAAGCAAAGAGCAAAGTGTTTTGTTCACAGCTTTTCCACCTAGGGATTGGAGGTCCATTTTATGCTCATTGTACCAGTGTATCTCAAAAGTGCTCCCGTTGCCTTTATCTGCAAGTCTTCTTTAACTGAAAACAGATGAAGCAAAGGGAAACTGCTGTTTGTGTTGGTGCCAGTTAATCATGCTAGCCCAGCAGCATTTACATTCACACCACTGTAAGAAACACACAGTTAATTGGTGAATTGGAGCTATTTTACAGCTGAGGAAGGTTAGCATTGCTGAAAGACTTAACTCTGACTAATGGAAACTCATCACTGATCCCGTATATTTTGTAACAGGTTTGCACCCAGCACAATATTTACCAGTTTATTTTATTTGATTTCTGGCTAGATATCTAGGTTGATTTTAAATTTAACTAGATATCATAGGTACCTCCCACCAAGTTGTAAAAAATGGTTAGTGTAAAAAAAGTGCTGTATGTTTTCGTTGTAAACACTGCAACTAATGGATTTACTGTACATTAAAGCACAGTCGGATGCACTTTGTTCTTAGACTTATAATTCTGTGCAAAACAAAATAGAAGTAATGGAAAATTTTGCAATAAATGTGGAGTAAATAGTTAATAATTTATTCTGTTTTGTAGGGGCCACCTACAGATGCTCCTGCGGTGGATACGGCAGAACAGGTTTATATCTCTTCCCTTGCACTGCTGAAAGTAAGTATTCTACACTCTTTACTGTATATAGCACGTAAGATACAAAGCATTATATTTGTCCAGTATTCCATAAAGTGAAAAAAGTTTATAGATTTGTATTGTTGACAACTTGAATTTTGACTGGATTGTTTGTTTAAATCTAGTCGTAGAATCTTAATGTAAATGTTCCAGTTATTTTCTTGCCACCAATCTTTGCTTGTATTATTAGCACTATTCCAATGCTTTACATTTTCAAAACACACAACACCCTGTTAACTAATGAGTAAAATAAACATGAGAACAGGGGCACTTCGGTAGAGGTAGAACTATCTCAAATCAAACCCTGAATCTCTTGTAAATCATACCATAGTATGTCATTGTAATGTTGGTCTCACTTCTAGATGTTGAAACATGGTCGTGCTGGTGTTCCTATGGAAGTTATGGGTCTGATGCTTGGAGAATTTGTTGATGATTATACCGTCAGAGTGATTGATGTGTTTGCTATGCCACAATCAGGAACAGTGAGTACTTTTCAGTAGGAACTAAAGTAAATGTTTTCTCTCACATGAAATAATTGTACATCATGTTATGTTTTTCCTTCCCCTCACCCCAACACACATAAGGCATGAGAAACTACTAATGATATAAATGTCTGGATTATGCCCATATTAAATGTCTAAAGTCTATTAAGATAATGTTTAAGTTGAACTTGGTTAGTGGTTTAAGCTGTGGTTTGAGCTATGGCTTGCACTGAGTCCTTAACTAAGGCCATTATGCTGTCCATAGGTATAGTACCACAGTGTTTAAAGTTTGTAAACTTGTTACTTCAAGGCCTTGTATGTCCAGTTGCAGTACTGATGGAAGTATTAAGGCCATGTTGCAAACTCTGGAAAGTAAGAGTTTGATGGAAATGATGCCATGCCCTTAACTGTAGTGGCACTGCTGAAACTGTGAATTTGAATTGCTTCTCTGGGGCAGAATTTGTACTCTAGTGGCATGACTGTTAGATGGTATTTCCTTAGTGTGGAAACATGGTTGGTTTTACTTGAGGTTAAGAAATTGAATTTTATTAAAAGAGGGCAATGAACTGGAAGCTAGAATTGGAATTTATAGTGGCGCTGTGTGTAGCTCAAATGAAATATTGGTCTTAATTAAAGAGGCAGTTTCCTTAATTACCATCAAGATTACATATAATTGAAACACTGGAGAATTCTTTCTCAGTTTATTTTTTGCATTTGCTAGCATGTTGTACATAGGCAGTTCACTGCCTTTGTTGATGGTGTATGCCCTTTGCCAGACTCTGCAAGAGGGTATATACCCCTAGCAATGGCAACAGAGCCAAAACTGGGCTGGCAATAAGCAGCAGGAAGGAGTGTGCACAAACAAGAAATGGAGAGGAGGTTGGGTGAATATTTTTCTGTATGGTTGGTGGTGGTGCTCACCCAAAACACACTTTTTTTAAACAGAAAACAGCATTTTTTTTCAAGGAACTATAGGAATAGATTGTTATATTTAAATAATGCTCTATTAGAACTTTGATTTGTTTAAAAATTAGATAATTTCCAAAAAAAAATTCAAGTAGACAAACTTAAATAAAACTGTAAAGAGTAATGTCTCTTTATTAGTTAAACTATTAGATCATTTTATGTCAGAGCAGTAAGAGAATGTTTGCATGCATGTTTCTTTTAAATTACTTTATATGTAAATACACTAATGCTGTCTCTCTTCCAAAATCAGGGTGTCAGTGTAGAGGCAGTTGATCCTGTATTTCAAGCCAAAATGTTGGATATGCTAAAGCAGACAGGAAGGTAACTGTTTCAAAGCAACATCTAAAAGTTTTTAAGTGGTGTACTGCGTGGGTTCAGGCTGCATGTTCTGTATTCTACCTGCAAGACTTGTGATCTGTAGGGTAAATTCGTTAATGTTAATCCGTAATAATTGACCCAGTATTATGATGAATATCGCATATTATGCAACCCACTTCTCCCCATGGTTTACAAGAGAGAGACTTCAGATCCTGATTATCATAAATTTCCTTCTATTATCATCATAATAGTAAGCTTTGGTTTGAATGCCCCTCTAGTTAGTATATGGAGTTGCTAGAAAATAACTCAGTTTAAAGAAACTAATGCTTGTACTTTATAAAATAGGAAAGCATTATCACTTTGGGTATTTTAGCTTTATTTACAGGCCTAGGGTTACATTTAGTATATAAAAGAAAGGGAAAAAACATTTTGATAAAAAGCATCTTCATGTTTAAACAAATTTTTATTTCACTCTGTACCTCTCAACAGTTGTCATCTGCTTGCTCAAATTCTTTTACTGTGGAAAAAACTTCAAAATTAATGTTAGCAAAAGGCTCAGCAGCTGAGCAGAACAGTGCAAATTGCTTTTTGACTGAGTTCCTAGTTCCACTGCTGGTTTAATTGATATTTAATCCTTTCCCGCCGTTTGTTCCCGTCGTCCATGTCTGAAATGGACTTTCTGCCGTGAAAATTCAACTCTTGACTCCAAGGAGTTAAAGAATAGATATTTACTTGAGCTGAAAGGGTAAAAACTGGTTCAGGGAAGGTGTGGTAACAGGGTGAAAAACTGAAAGCTTGATCTACCACTGCTAATGTGCATCCCTTAATGATAACACTCCTTTGTCGCACTTATTCATTTCCATGTTTTCACCATACTATGGTGAGTAATTTAAATGTTTCTAATGGTGCTCTTTTCACACCTGTGTGTCTCTTCTCCATCCTAATTGATACCCTGTTACTTCAATGTTTCTTTCATATCATACGTTTTTATTGCTAGGAATTTCTAAATGCCCTCTTCGTTTCAGGCCTGAGATGGTTGTTGGTTGGTATCATAGTCATCCTGGCTTTGGCTGTTGGCTGTCTGGTGTGGATATCAATACTCAGCAGAGCTTTGAAGCTCTATCGGAAAGAGCTGTAGCTGTGGTGGTGGATCCTATCCAGAGCGTAAAAGGAAAGGTACAGTAAGTTTTTTGTTTTGTTTTGTTTTTTGTTTGTTTTTTGTTGTTTTTTTTTAATCTACTTAACTAAGATTTGAAATAAAAACACTATAAAATGCATATTAGTTCTTGAATGGTGGACCCACATTTCAAAAAATCTCATGGACTCATTTAATATTCTGTCTGGTTATAAATGAATCAAAAAGCTCTACTGAAAGTGTACCATTTTCATTTGTTCCAACACTTGCATCAAAAGTCCCTGAGCAAGCCTGTAGCCTTAAGCCATATTTTATATTTGGAATGATCAGTTCTAACCTAGTCATATGTTTGTTATTCAAGAACCATTCAACACTTCTACCATTCGAGCCTTTTTTTGAATAAACAGATGATCCAGGTCTCTAGTGTTTTAAAATTTGAGATATTAAATTTTGGACAGATAGTTAAAGCTTACTGATTGCAAATTGGGATGGGTTCAGCCTCTAACATGAGCAGAAATAGCGCTTTTATTTTATAAGCGTTGAACATGACAGTTTCTGGTGGTATCTGCATTCCAAATGTTTTAGACAATAAAAACTTCCCTAAAGACTTGGTCGCAGCCGTTTAGATTTTTGAGTAAAGATGCAGATGAATGATTAAGTATGTTAAATGATTATGAAATGATTAACTTGCAAAGCACATTGGGTTATAGTTGTCCTTTGTTGAAATCTCTTTTGTTCTTGTTTAGTTCTTTTTTTTTATTTCTTTCTAGCCCCATATGCCATTTTCCTATTTCCTGCCTCATGACAGCAGGGAGCAGCTCTATTATCACCTTCACAGAGCTGTCTGCAAATGTGAGAGGCAATTCGATTTTGCTCAACCACAGGGAGAGTGGATTAGAAAAACTACAGAACATACAGAAATTGGCTAGGTGGTTACTGCTTTAAAATACTGCTGAGGTGTTTTGTTTGAGCATGCACTTCCATTGTACTGTAGACCAATTATTTAAAATAAATCCTAATATAGATGTATGACATTAGTATAAATTTATAAATAGTTTGAAAATATTTGTTTTCTGTATATGAAATACAGTAGTTGTATAGCAAGATTACATTAAAGCTGCCAACCAGCTTATCTGAATATTACCATTACCTCAGAGTGCTCATCTGTTATAAAATTATATGTGAACTCTTTGCCATCACATCATTACAACAGAGCAAAATTGGGGTTCATTCTAAATTTGGAGTCTATTCTTAGTTTTTTCAAAGCAAAAAGGTTGCTATATAAGTATTCATCAAACCATAATATAAGTGATTTTAAAAACAAATAAGCTTCTGGTGCTTTAGAAAATACTAAAAAGGAATTAAATTGACCTAACTGTCTTAAAATCCTGATTACATAACTGATGTGTGAAAGGGAAAAGTGAAATATTTTGATAAAATATGTACTCGATTTCCTTAGTCGTCGTCATGTATTTTCCCTTTTTCTTCCTGTGTTATAAAAATCAGGACAGGTTGCTTTATATTGTATCAAAGTCAAATAACATGCATTCTATTGCTGCATTTTTAAATTAGATCAGAGTTCATATTAAATTAATTGCTAAAAATGTTATCTTCATACTAAATAACACTTCTGTTCTACAGCACTTATTAAGACCAAGTGTATTATCTACTCTTTGCTCTAACTGTGAATGTCATCTTTGGGGAAAAAACTTGACTTTGACTTTTTCTGCTGTCTTTTTATATTTCCTAATCTTGAATATGAGTAAGTGCAAGTGTAGTCTGGTATTTTTGTAAATATAAAAATAGTTCACAACTTTTCTTATGACCATTGTCTGTCTGTGCCAGAAGGAGGATTGGAGACACTGGATGTGGTTTATTATGCAACTTTATTCCTAAATGTCAAGAAGTATCTGGCAGGTAAAAGGGTACAGAGCAGGCTACTGGCAGCGCTCTCCCTTTACCCATTCTGGTTGCCAGCCAACCAGCTACTGGGACTTCACTCCCCATTTGAATAAGGATGGATAGGGTTGGCTCCCTGCCATACCAGTCATAGGTGCATGAACCCTCCACCCCCAAATTCCTCTCCTTTATAGCATAACTCCTTTAAATCCTTTACCAATCTGTTTTATCTGATCACTGCATTCTTTCCCTATGGTGTACCTGCACTGGACATTTGCCCCACACTTACATAATGAGTTGCAACATCATACCCTAACCCCTGTTTAATGATCACATCAGCTAAACTGCCAATCTGTTGCTGAGGGAAAAATTCCTCTCCAGATCTCTGAGAAAGGAGTGTGACTAGTGTAATGCCCACAGTGGATCATGACAAACCTGGTATCACAACTTTTCTCCATAACTGTGTACTATCAATTCTAATGTACCGTCTAATGGTATACTGTGTCTAAAACAATAATTCCCAGCAGGTTTATCATAACATGACGCACAAGAGTGAAGGTTGAGTTAGCTGGTTAAAGTTGGCTGGTTACTGTTACCAGAGTTCAGAAAGTATTACATTCATTTCTGGGGTTGAATTCATTTGAAAATAAATTCATTTTAGTCCACATAGGCACCAGAATAGGATGTGGGAGAAGTGACCTCACGTGGGTTTATTCCTAATTGTTGCCACTGATTTGCTTATGTGACTGTATATCTGTCACTTAACCTCTCTTTGCCCCAGTTTTCCAATCTGTAAAATGGGGCTAACAATGATTAACCACCTTTATAGAGTATTCTGTAATACATGGATTAAAAGCTCTGTTAGAATTGCTAAATATTGACATTTTTATTTCAGTTTCTAACATTTTTAAGTCTTTCCAGAGCTCACTATGTCTTAGCCAAAAATTGTCATTTTAAAAAAAAAATACAAAATCAGCAGCTGTTCCTCATCCCTAAACCAAAAAATAACAGTACATCCAACATAATCAATTCCTCTTCTCCTCTGCTCCTCCTCCCCCCCAAAAAAATTAGTCTTTGATAAAGACAGGTCCCAGGTCTCTCTTTTCCTCAGAGTTTGGTAAATACAGTCCTTGCCGTGTATTTTTTAAATTACAACCTAAAAGTCATGGCACCACTGAAAACAGTTCTGGTGAGTTTTTTTTTTTCCAAAGGCACTTTACTGGTTTTCCGTGATTGATACTTTGAGACATTATTCCAGGATATTTTACCAAGTATTTCAGTTATTAGGTTTATATTTGATGTGAGAAATCTGTTTCTCACATCAAAATAGGGTTTTTTGTACTCTTCATATATTAAATAGGGGCACATATAAAAATCTCTCTGAAAACAATGGTTTAAATGTCCAGTGGATTGTAGTAGTCCTTTTAGTAATGACACTACCAAAGTGAGTTACAGAAAATATCTATCTATAATTTGTAACAGAAGAGTAATCTGCTTTTTCAGAAGGGATCAACTTTTCTTTGGGAGGAAACTTCTTTTGTAAATAAACTGCATGTATCATACAAAACTATTAGGCATCTTGTCAGGTAAAGCAATTATTATAAAGTATCTCGTGCTTGAACCAAGTTCTGTCATTTACCTGAGATAATTCATGACAGCTTGAAAGATCCTGAAATTTTGTTGTTTATTGCTCATTAAAGAGAGCCTGGGGGGAAAAAAAATCTGGTTTTTGTATTGATACAAAAATAGAATGTTTTAGATGCCTCAGAAGTTGTGCCCAGGATGTTGGATAGCTTGCCATTTTCAAAAAGCTCTTCAGCCAGCCAGTTTGTTTCTAATGGGAACTCTAAATTGCATAGTCCTTTTATGTTTTTTGGATTATTTTTATAGAAAAGGGATAATCTATACAAATTAGCTATGAAACAGGCCAGATACATATTCTTTTCAAAGTAGAGTTAAGAGATGCACTATTTATTTTACGGTAGCGCCTAGAAGTTTCAGCTGGGGCCCATTGTGCTAGGTTGTGAATAAAGGCATGGTCTCTGCCCTGCAATCTCAATGGAGAAAGTTTTCTTTCTCCCAACTTCTCTCATTTTCCAGATGAGAAACTGAGGCCCAGAGTGTAAGTGACTTGCCAATGGAGGTCTGTGGCAGAGATAGAAATTGAACCTGGATTTCCTGAGTCTTAATCCAGAGCATTAACCACAAAATCATCATAAGCATAATATTTCCCTCTGTCATTGGTTTGCACATTCAGGTTTCAATTTAGAATGATAAAGTATACTATCATAGGAAAACATTGGATTATTAAACTATGTCCCTTAGAGTTTTGTTGGCTTGCTTTATCCTGCCTCAATGAGATATAATCTCTTCAAGAATGGTCATGGTTAATTTGAACTAAATGAAATAAAACGCTACGCAGAAACTGATGCTATGCAGTCTCTTTAACCACAACTTCATCTGCTTGTGTGCCAAATGACCTCTTTCTTAATGGAGATCTCTCCTAAAAAACAAATTTCTTGCATCAAGTCCTAGAACTCTGATTCTGCCTAAGATATATGCACCATTTCTAGATCTTGATTTGAACCTGTCTGTTATGTATCTGAGCTATATTATTTTGTCTGTTTCTGACTTGGATGTTAAGATCCTTGGAGCACAGGACTGTCTTCCTTTGTTTAGTTCTCAGCACTGAAGAGTGCACATTGAAAATAGCAAAATAAAGTTATGCTATTTAAACTTCATATGTTAAGACTAGACTTCCTTAACACATACTTTTCCAAACAAGAAGAAAGAAAGCCGGACTGCTCTCCAGGACAATCCTTTATGCTGCAAATCCGCAGCTCAGTGTCTAAATCTTCCATAGTCACATAGAGTCTTACTGAGTTGGAAAAATTATCCAGTGATTTAATGGAGTCAAGTGAAGGCCAGTCAAATAATTATCAATTATTCCTTACATAAAATAAGGGCACTGAAGACCATTCCAATAGAGTTCTCCTTCAGCTGACTTTAAAGGCTTAGTTTTTGTTCGTTTCTTTAAAGTCTGTATCCTTTTAGCTACAGCTATCTGTCTTACAGTTTTCAATGGGCTCTTCACTATTTTATGTAAGGATGAGCATTTCCTATATATATTCAGTGTCTTTCCCCTTTGTTTGTCTGTTTGGATTGTCCACACAGCAGTGTGAGAGAGAATATTTTTAAGTCAGAATAATATGACTGTAAAATTAGCATTGGTGGAGGGACAGGTGTAGTACCTGAAGCTTGAAATTGTAATTGGCCCTTTAAAATCATGTCTTGGAATTTTTTTGTTTTGTTTGTTTTGGGGGTTTTTTTGGTTTTGGTTTTTTTGTTTGGTAAGTTGTCTGGAACCATCTGGTAAGTTTTTGGTAGTCTATATGTATACATTTAGAAAATAATAAAATTAAGAATACATCCATGTTATGTTCTTGGTCCCCTTATGGGCCATTAAAAATACAATTTGGAAGTAATAATCTAGCAGTCTGGTTTTTTTCCTCTGCCCATGGCCTTCCAAAGTTTAAAAAAGTAATCAACCAAGTAAAATCAAGACCCAAACACATTACAGCCAAGTTGCTAGTGGTAATACTTGTACTGTGGCTATTTGTTGTGAGTTATTATGCTGATACCACTTTACAGTAAATTACTTTTCTGTTGCTTTTTAAAAATACATGCTTTTGCACCAAGACTGCTTTTTCCTGATGCAACATTTGTTATTCACGTTTGACTTACTAAAATTGCTGTTTAGAAATTTTCATTTATACCACTCAAGTATTAAGGAGTCCTTATAATGTATAACTTTGGTAGAAACTATTACTAGTAGTAGGGCAGGGATTATGACATTCAATATGTTTGTACAGTGCCTAACACATTTGGGGCACTATAGGAGTATAAGTATTGTTGACCTTTCCACTGAAGTGTTATCATGCATTGTCAATGACCATGTGTTAATTCTGTTGATATTGTATTGTCAGACCATTATATCTTCAGTAAAAATTACTTTAAAATGCCACACTGAGTGGGCCTAAGCCATTTTTTTAAGTATCGCCACACAGACTGAAAAAGAGGTGCTTGGATGCAAGGTTATTGAATCAATAGTCCCTTTGAAAAGAAAAGAATCTGCAGAGATCTTGAGTATTTTTAGTCTTATAGTTGCAGAGACTGAAGAGAGAAAAATGGAATGGTTGAGAAATAAACCGGCCAAAGAAGAAAAACTTTGGTATCCTTGAGTTACCTTTGCATTGCTTATTGGATGATCTTTACTATTTTAAATCCTACAGTAAATAATCACAAGAATGAACAGAGCACAAGATCTTGTCTGCTTTGTAACTGTTATTTTTAGTTCCATAAATGGCCAGATAATGAGAATTTAAAACTGAAGTCATTCATTTACTCTTGGTACCAGCTTCCCCAACAGTGTCACACCAAATGTACTTCAACTCTGATCTAGAGTGACGTCCCTGGAGGTCAGAGTAGTTCAGTCTGCATGCCTGATCAATCATTGACCAAGTCCAGTGAAACTGTCAGCAAGAATGCCAGTTGTGATAGTGTTTTGTGATGTGAACATCCGTCCGCTATGAGCTAGAATGGGATCACCAGTTTATTTTACAGATAGCCAAATAACCAACAAAGATCTGTCAAATGGTAGCAACTCAGTCACTATTGAGTGAAAGATGGATTCATTGCAGTGATCTCCAGGTGAAAGACTGAGGCATCCTAATCTGAACTAAGCGAAATTTCAGCCTTGAACTCTGACTTGCAGAACAGAGAAATGGGAATTTGTCTTGGTTTTGATTTGTAAGAAATGCAGGAAGCTGATGACTGTTGAATTATTACAGAACTACTTTTTTTTTTTTTTTTTGAAGAATCACATTTTTGTAGTAGGAGATCCTGCATATTTAATTATGATATAGATATCTGTGTTAATATTTGTACTTCCGTTCAGAATAAAATTTTCAAAATTAGACAAATTATTGTTCCAACTTCATCACCTTTTTCCTTCCTGTTTCATTGTAAAGCCAGCAAAAATGTTATAACTATACATTCTCAACATTTTTGTTCATGTTAGTGCATCATTTACTCTGCACAAATAATGTAGTTTCTGAACAGAATATTACAAATCAGAAAACTTGCATTTACAGACCTCATTGTTAAAGTGTTGTCAGTGTTCTGATTTTTTTGATATGCTGTGCTCTAAATCAGGTGATAAATGCTTGCTTAGTAAACTGTTTTTATAGGTTATTTCAGTTCATTCCCTTTCCTGAAACAACAAAGTTCCAAGTATACTTTTCATTGGAAAGTATTAAATGTTTAAATACCTTTTACCATGGTGGATGTAGAAGAGTCCATTTATCTTCATTAAGACATATAGCTTTAAAACTTGTGGCTTTGCTACTTGTGAGTTATGGATGCATGCCCTCACTTGTCAAGATAAATGTATTATACTGTAGTTGTATCCCCTCCCAATGTGGATATTCAAGTTGTGCAGGAGTTTTGACCACAGTAAGCAATTCTCCAAGGATAAAGAAAGAAAATGCACATACTCCTAGGAATCTCTTTTCCACAGATAAAATTGACATTTTATAAATAATTTCCATGTTGCAAACTTGAAACTCACAATCACAGCAATTCAGCTATATGAATTTGGCATGAGTCAGTTTCAGTTCCTAGTGCTTTTCATTGGAAATGGCATAAAAAGTAAGATTTCTCTGAATTTTTTATGCTGTGGGCTTACAAGGGACAGAAGATGTTCTTCACTTATAGTTGTCTAACAGTGCATGGCAGCATGAATAACGAAATGGTCATAAACCTTAGCAGCACTTCTAAGGTCACATGTTCCATTTAATTTTTAAAGAATCTAGAAACAAACTAAGCAGTTGATAACAGGTCAGTTGCAGGTGATAAAAGATATTTTAGATGGGACATAACTTCTTTTTCCACACCTGGCATAGCCACGTTATATCTTTTTTGCAGAGTTTTTTCTTATGCACCGTACGTTTGTCCACAAATAACAAGATTCTTGATTTTCAGGGTAACAATGCGTTTTTAAAGACAGACTTTCATATTGCATAGATTTTTTTTTTTTTTTTTTTTTTTTTTTTTTTTTTTTTTTTTTTTTTGCTGCACAAATATTGATGTCAGGAAAGTTTGTTTGAATAACGAGGATGATTTATCTCTGTCTGCAGTTTGTCACTGTGTGTAGAACGGCATGCCAAATACAGGTATGCTTTCGTAAAATGAGTTTCCTGATTTGCTGTTGCAAAAACTTGTAGAATTGAAATATGTCATTCTTTAGTCAAAAAGTTCTATATAAAATATTCTAAAAATTCCACCCCAAAAGCCAGCCCCCCAAAGCTGTGCTCAAATGGGCCCCACTGTGTAAACTAGATTGTCATTTGCAATGCAAAATGTCTGTTCCTTTAAAAAATGTTCAGTTATGTGACTATGGTTCTTTAATTTACAGAGACGGAATTGACTGAAGTCCTTATATTAAACATGAAACATCTTAATCAATCTAGTTTTTAAAGTTTCTTTTCAAATAAGTGTACAGAAGTAAAGTTAAAAAAAAAAACAGATTTTTTTTAAATAAACAGTCAAAAATTTGCTCTCTGTAATTCATTGGCCAGGCACAGGATACAAGCATGAAAAAAGTGAATAACATTGGATCATATTAAGCATAGCTACATACAAACAGCCAAAAAATTACAGATGACATTGAGTTTAGAGATTATTTGAATTTTGACTATGTAAAATGTATTACTCAAACTATTGTTGGTCATTGACCCAGCGACATGCTTGCGAAAAGTATGCCATCTTTATTGTTTTTCACATTATTATGGTTCTTGTAGCTAAGACAGATGTACAAAAAGATACAGTTTTTATTTTGTATTGGCAGCTTCCAAATATTTAGTATCTATTTCCAAGAGTTGCAATTAGTAAAGCATCCATGGTACTGAAATCCACACATCCCACAAGCTAATTATATTTGCAAGGTCAGATTGAATACATATTTTCAGAAAAATAAAGGGTTATATAAATGTGTCTTCTACTTGGCTGTTATATCACAGTTTGTTGATCTGGAGTATAATGTGTACAATTCACAAATTTGTCTGATAACAGAAAGTGGTGTGTGATTGTGTTTATTTTACTAACCAGTATATTCACAGCAATCACTTCCAAATATCTCTCCAGTAAAGATGTGTTAATTACAAAACAGACAAGGTCTTCTATTATATTAAAGCTACTAACAAGAAGACAGCAGGAATCACACATGTAAATAGCATCATCAACCCCTATTTTAGTCCTCTGTTTTGATCTGTGAGTTGTGCATAGACCAAAGGTGCTATTAAAGACTCAGTGTATGAAATAGGCAGCATTATATGAACAAAATTTATTCAACAAGAAAACAGACCTTTAACATGAATTTAACAAGCCTGAGAAATTACAAACTATCATATGCCGCAGATTCATGCAGTGATAATAAACAAAAAAGGAAAGTAAGAGGTTTTCTTAAACTAGCCAAACTGCTAATGGTTTTGTTATAAGATGTCTACTGTTGAAGTGACCTCTGAAGAATCTTGAGACACTTTGTGCCAGAAGAAATTAAATGGTCAGAATGGTGAAAGAGTTTCAGTGTGAAAAAAGCATATTTATAACTGCTACCATCATAATCTGGAAAACGTCCTACTGCCATAGGCTTGAGTTGGGCTTTCAGAGAGGTAGTCTAAAAGCCTCATGTAAAGATGTTACTGTTTTTGTTAATACAGTGCATGCTGTCATGAGGTAATAAGTACAATGAAAACTATAAATTTGGAACTACTGTAAATCCTTTAAATTCTTAAAGTAACTCTGAAAAGTGGATTTTTGCTCTGCTTTAATTAATCCTGGGAGGTTCTCTATTCAGATTACTGTCTCTCTAAAGTTCCATTGTTAAATATGAGGTGACCATGTTGCTGTCATTTGATTGCATCATGCTGTACTTCAAAATAAACACAGAAAAAAGATTTTAGTTTGAGCATCTGGAGGTGTGCACACCAGGGCTTTTTCCTTGAATCTTACTGTGGCATAATTAACACCTTGTTCACCCATTGCTCATTAGTGCACTGGACATTAATGAGTCTATTTATTTTGATATGATGCTCTAAAGGAGGAGCCGATTTGTTCTCACTGTGCAAAAAGCAATTAGAAGATTTCACAGAAATGTAAATGTAGGGTATATTGCTGTATTTATGCTTTTGTTGCGTACTAGATCTAAATTTAGATTGCAAGTTGTTGAGCATGTTGGTTTCCTTAAGACAGTTGCTATAGTGATGGCAAAGAATTCCTTCAATCTTGGTGTAGCTAAAGTATTTAGTTTTTTATTGGTTGTCATAATGCTACTAACAAGAAAAAATGTCGAAAAATTCATATTTTCTGTATTCTGTCTAGATTAGATACCCTTGGTTTTTGGAACAAATAAGAATTGTGAGTTAAGGATTTCACACTGGAGTTTGAACAAGTAGGATGGTAACAGTTTAGCAAATATTTGTTTCCTTTCTCCGGAGTTGTGCACAGAGAGCCTGTAAGCCTTATTAATGTAAGTAGTGCCATTGAAGGGATGGAAATTACTTGCATGAGTAAGGACTTCAAACTTGAACCCATACTGAGTATAGTTCTTAAATATTTCAGCAGCTAGTTGTCTAAGATATTTTGCTATGATAGTTCTCCAAATATGACCTTGTGAACAGTAGTTAAAATATTTGATTTACTATCAAAGCAGTGTTGCAATGCCTAATATGTTAGGACTTTTAGTTTTCCTTTCAAAAATGTACCTTGAAAAGGAAACATGGAATCCAAGTGTTGGAGCAAATGATTAGTCAAAAATGCCATTACACTTTTGGAGAAGTTCCATGATTTCTAGTGGAGCAGTCATTTAAACTGCAGTCTCGAAGTGTAGCCATTAGGAAGTCAAATTATGATGAAGCACTAAGTTGTGGTATTCTGCCAAGTTAATGCATCTTGCTCCTCAGAGTAAATTTGTATTTGCTTGATTTTCCTATTTAGAAGTCTCTGGAGGAGACTTTATTTGTACTCCTTACTTACAATAGCTGGGAATTTGCAGATGTTATTAAAATAGAACATCTAGTTAAAATGTAATTTCAGGAGTTGGAAAAACGAAAAGATGTACTTTTATATATACAAACACGAGGCTTAAAACTGAGTTAAAGTAAAATCTGCTGTGAACATTAAAAAGATAATTGATCTTTTTGTATTACAAGGATGAAACAGTAGATACGTTGAACTCTTTTAGAGAATGGTTGATGTCTTAGAGGTGAATGAAGTTTAATGGTTTACAAAATCATTAAAGGAATTAAACTTTTCTTTAGCAAGATTAAAATTCCATGTGCTAAAATAATTGTGTGTGTTAAACCAGTCTATCTATTTAATTAAGAGAAGGAAGGTGTATGTGTGTGTGTCACAGGGAAAAGGATTTTATCTTTAACAAGAATTTATAAGGTATCTGTCACCATGCTATCTGGCATAAATTGGGTCACTGAAATTCTAATAAGAGGTGCAGAACCATGACATATTTGCTGAAGGCAACTTTAAGAGACAAGATGCAGAAGGATCTGGCCAGTCAGCTGGGAGTCCAGGATTGTACAAGTCACTAATTTATAACTGCTTAATTGATAGACCATGTGGGAAATTTAATCTTAAAAGTTTATAACTTCCAATCTACTTATAACTGCTTATTTACTGAACATCACTGCTGTACTTGGTGCTGTATGCATTTAGCAGTAGACATGGACTCTTCCTAAATTGGATATGGACCATGTAGTCAACACACATGCACAAGTGAACAAATATTGTCCTTCTGATGGTACAAATATCTTCCACTACTTTGTGTATCATTATCTGTCTTTGATACTTATATCAACCATGGCAGTGTTTTGCTTGATGTGACTTAAGCAGCTTCTTTGACATGTATAGTATGCAAGATAGCTGTTAGGCTACCTTCAGTTTAAAATACTGTAAATTATATTTTTTAATTTCCATATTAATCTCTGCCAGTTCATTTCTGTTAGCTCTCTGTGCCCTTTAACATGATATTATAATTGCATTACACTCCCACTTAAGTAGGTTTATGGGTGGTACCCTAATTTGTTTAACTTGAAGGGAAGTCCTGAATTGGTGAGTAGCACTTAAAATAATTTTTAAAATATGGACAGTTCTTCTATTCTTGCTTACCTAGAATAAGCTATTATAAAACAATGGGATATTTAGCTTCTCAGTATATTAGACCTTGGTGTCTCGGTGCCATGTAGTATTTTGTGAAATACAGATTACAGTACAACGGCAGTGGAAATGTCTCAGGCATTTTAATGTAAGCTCTTGAAACCTATGAAGCATAGATCCAGTTTAAGAACATGACAAAATTAGACTCTTTAAAAATAAGGCTCCAACACTTCAATCAAAACCATGTGAGCAGATGCCAACATCCATGTGGCACCCCATTGACTTCAGTGGGGCTCTGCACAGGTGTAAGGTTCTATGTGCACAGGTGTGGTTGTAGGATTAGGGGCTAAATAAATCAAAATCTTAGCTTGTAGTTATGAATCTCTAATGATGGTTGGAGGTGACAAGGACAGTTTTTGCCGTGTTCTAAGCTATATCTCACCTCACCTAGCAGCAGGTTAGCTGATTATTTTATTGTCTGAAGCCACTAAATAGTTCTTTGCAAAGGTTTCTTGAACAATTTGAGCAAAGCATAGAAATAGGCTAGATGGAAGCTCTACTTTTTTTTTCATTTGTAATGAAATAACTGGATATACTACCTTCCATGTTCCTTAAATCATAAATGACCTTGGTCGTCTTTTACTCTATTTCTTACTCCTGAGCATGACACTGACAAGGACTTTTTAATCCATCAGACAGTTTATAGACCCTTTCTTAGTTGCAAGAAGCAAAAAGCATCTGACTAGAAGGGAATACATAGGGCAAGTTCCTTGCTGGCTATAATTTTGTTGTCATTTCAAGTATTGTGGTGTTGTAATTGATGTGACAGGGCTGGGCTTTAGACACAGTCCCTTAGCTTGTGCTCACTTTCAGTTTTAGTCTCTCTCTGTCATTCATTTTGATTAGATAAGATTTAGGTGACAAACATATACATACCTTTGAAGTTTTTAGTATGTATATCTACTGATCTTTTCAATGTTGTATGATAAAAAGTACATAAAAACTTAATAGTTCCATGAAAAATGTAGTAATTGGTGTCACCTTACAATACAATGTAAAGAATTGTGCGCTGATGGCACAGTCAGCAGGAGGTTCTTTTTTATTAATATTATAATTAAAAGATTTTCTGGAAAAAGGCCAAAAACAGATGAGAGTTGATCATGCCTTGTCCACTGTTGCTTGGCACCATTGCTTGCATTTTCTAAAAAGAATTGACTTGACGTCTTGTTTTTACAGGTTGTTATTGATGCCTTCAGATTGATCAATGCTAATATGATGGTCTTGGGACATGAACCAAGACAAACAACTTCAAATCTGGGTCACTTAAACAAGCCATCTATCCAGGTAAACTCAGTGTTTGATGATGATAAACGCTGTTTTGTATTGAGTGGTGTTTAATCACAATGATGTGACAAGTATCTTAAAATGTTATAACATACAAATTATAGCTGTCCCTCCTTGCAGTATTTTAATGTGCATATAAAATTAACTTGATATTTGAATAGGTCTACTCCTAATTTATGAGTGTAGGATTGAGCCCTAAATTAGTCAGATGTAAACACAGAATTTAAGTAGATACTGTCATGATTTAGTACAGATTTATAACATGAAAAACTTGTGTGTGAATTTGGGAGCACAGTACTCTAGCTTTTTTAGCTTTACCATTTGCCCTCTCTTGTATCACTAATATGATATCCTTTTTCAGTATTGCAGTGTTAAAACTGCTCCTGTTAACATAGACTTGAGCTTTCCTATAGTCAGGATGAGTAAGTGGTGTTTTATTATCTACTGTAAGCATCCCAATTATATGTGTAAAAGAATAAAATACTCTTCAAGCAACCATTGAAAAATGCCTTATCCATTAATCATTATGGTGTCTTTCCACTTGCTTTACTGCTACAGGTTTTTTGCTTAATATGTATTCAACTTTTTAATGTGTCCTAAACAAATATTCCATCTCCAACTCTGCTTATTACATTGGTAATCTTGTAATTTGATGAAGGCTGGGGGGAGGGAATGGAATAGATCATTTGAATGTCTAATTGACCATTTCAAGTGTAATCCTCTTTACTTGAGTGTAATGTTTTTATATATCTTTGTAAGAATGTATAAATTTAAAACATTGAATCTCTCTCTTGAATAGTTACTCTGTTTGGTTTCTAGTGTTGACTATTAAGGTCAATACTCTGGTCTTCAGTGAAGCCAAACCTTCATTGCAGGAAGCTTCTTCTGCTCTAAAATAAGAGTATCCTCCTGAGTGATTAATGCCTTATCTTGTGCCTTGACTTTTTTTTTTTTTTACAGTTCCCCCTCCCCTGAAGAAAAATGTATTTTATTTTTAAATGTATTGTGAAAGGCATGAATAGTTGCCACCAGGAAGCCTAATTACTTCTCTGAAGATTATTTACATGAACAGTAATACTAACGTATGTTGCTAAATACAGCCTACTGAAAGACATTATTAGTAGCCACAGTAGAACTGAAATTATATGCTTCAACTTTTACTATCAGAGCTATGTTTGGGGAGATACCAGCTAGCCATTGTTAAACCTCATTGGTAGCTTTTATTATTTTATGCATTAAAACACCTTTTATAGAGGGAAAAAATGAGCAAAAATATTCATACTAGTAAAATAGTTAGTTTTTAAAAGGTTGAAATGTTTTGCTTTTGATTTTTTGAGTCTGTGAAAACTGCAAAGTATAATGAGTATGAAATAACCTACTAATGTTTTTGAGTGGATACAGGCAAGCCCATGCTTGCCTGTTTCAAGAGAATATATTACTGGGCTTTTTTAGGCTGTATGTAATGACCTCTCTTGTAAACCCCCATAGTATCATACTGCTTCATTATTTTTTGCAAAAGGTTAAGTAATACCTCACAGTCTAAGATCATTGTTGTTGCAGCATGGCATATCTCAGACATAAGTTTTTTCACTAATTGCAAGGCAGCAATGACCAGTTACATATTTTATTATTACATTAAAATATTGCAGTTTTAAATTAAGTGTATACATATACGAGTTCTTAAGACTTACTCTTCTCACAGAGAACAAATGTAGATACACACGTGTTCTAAAGTCCCTGAGTGAAATGCTGACTGCATTGAAATTGATGGCAAAATTCCCATTGAGTTCAGTGGGGTTAGGATTTCACATGCCCCTTCCCCCATATTTTATCAGTCATTTTGTGACGCATAAGGCAAGCTTATTAAAGACTTTAATATTACGGGACTTAAGTACTGCATGACACACATTAATCTTTCAGTGAAACAAAACACTTAAGGAACAATGTCTTTAAAATATAGACCACAAGTAGGTGTATATTTTAGAGATTCCAGTTAACCTATTGTAGTGACTAACTACAGTTTCAAGATTGTTGAGAGGAGTAGTGGAGCAGGGATTTTTAAGCGTTTGCGCTTTGCTCAGATAACTCCTAAGTTGAATTAACTGTTGCTGTTAGAAGCGCAGTGATTTCAGGGGAAATAGTCAAAGTCTATTTAGGACTTGTACTCGTAAATCCCTTAGGAGCTCTTAAAAGCCTCCCCTTATCTACAGTTGAGTTAAAACAAGAGGGTACCGTTTTTTCAATTGGGGGTGGGGAGGGGAGAGAGAGAATGTTAAATGAAACTACAAAACTTTTCAGTAGCTTAAGGCTGAAATTACTCTAACAATAAATAGACAAGTGTTTTGGTTTTGAGATTCTGTTGATTACAGTAAATCTAAATATGAGTCTTTCTTTGAAAATCAGCAGTTAATCTATAGTTACATTTTACATGAACTATCTATATGTTAACTGTTTAAGTATTTCTTTGTATAGCATACAAATGCATGCAAAAAAATCTGTTTTCAACTTCGATAACTCTTAAGTTTTAATTGCGGTAGGACTTTGAAGCACTAGAATGAAAAGCTACACTTGCATTTTGTGGAACAAGCGCTAGCCATGGATAGCTTTAAGGAATAGACATCAATAAATAGATGAAATCATCAAAATATAATTTGGAATATCAAATATTTCTCTACTTAAATGTTGCATGGTGTAATTTTTCATATCCTTTTTTACATTGTGAGGACAAAACAACTGACAAGGACTTGTGTTCATACACAAATTGTTTCTAGAAACTGCATCTTAATCCAAGCCATGCCTTAAAATGTATATTGTGTCAACATAAGAATCACACCTATGTCTGAAAAATGTTTACCTCCTGTTTTAAGTACGACCTAAGTTTACCAGAAACAAGAAATTGGAGAGAAAATAAAATGTTTGTTTACTGAATATGTCTGCAGTTTACAAATAGTTGTACTGTTTCCTGTTTGTGTGAATTTTTCATGTGGAAATGGAGAAGAGAGCAACTTTTTTTAAAAAAATAAGAAAATAAGATTGTTATTAGCAGGTATAGTGGTTGACACTACCTATAACATGTTTTCAAAACTATTTCAAGTTGACTGCTTTAAATAGTCACTTTCTTAGTAATATTTTTCATATCTATGATAATAACTTTAGTGTACATATTTTCCCACAAACTTTTATAGGCTCTAATTCATGGACTGAACAGACATTATTACTCCATTACTATCAACTATAGGAAGAATGAACTAGAACAGAAGGTAAGGGGGGATTGCATATATATTTCCATTTTAAGTAAAGGAAACCACTTTACAGACTGTTTAAACTGACCTGTGGCATGTTGCAGTTTTGTAATTTGAATTTTAAGTTCTGATATCTTGAGTTATGATTCCCTAACACTTTTTTCTCCATGTCATGCTATGGATGTGTTAAAGCAGAAAGTGAGCCTAGGCTGAACTCTCTTGAGCAAACTACATCTCTTCCGGAAGGATCTGAAAAGTAGCTAGAAAAAAGTCTATCTCATACACAGATAATTTGATAACGTTTTTTGTCTCTAGCAGGGGTGGGCAAACTACGGCCCATGGGCTGGATCCAGCCCCACAGGGTTTTGGATTCGGCCCACGGGATTGCCACCCCCATGGCATTGCAAGGCCTGCACCACTCCCAGAAGCAGCCGGCACCACGTCCCTGTGGACCCTGGAGGAGGGGGGACAGGGCTCTGTGCGCTTCCCTCGTCTGTGAGTACCTTCCCCTGAAGCTCCCATTGGCTAGGAACAGGGAACTGCGGCCAATGGGAGCTTCGGGGGAAGGTACCCACAGGCGAAATCAGCGCGTGGAGCCCTCTGCCCCAGGAGCCACAGGGACGTGGTGTCAGCCGCTTCCTGGAGCGGTATGGGGCCAGAGTAGGCAGGCGGGGCGGGGGGGGGGCCTGCCCTGGCCCCAGTGCACGGTGCTGCCATCCCAGAGCTGCTCCAGGTAAGCAGTGCCGGGCCAGAGCCCACACCCCTCCTGCACCCTACACCACAACTCCCTGCCCTGAGCCCTCTGTCTGCACCCCAACCCCCTGCCTTGAGCCCCCTCTGCACTCTGCACCTCTTCCCCAACCACTGCCCTGAGCCCCCTCCCACACTGTGCAACTCCTCCCACACGCTGCACTTCCTCTCACACCCCAACCTCTTGCCCCAATCCTACATTCATGGCCCTGCATGCAATTTCCCCACCCAAATGTGGCCCTCGGGCCAAAAAGTTTGCCCACCCTGGTCTACAGTATCTACATTTGTCGTACTTTAAAGTTGTATTTAATCCTAAAATACCTTCATTCTGTGTTGTGCTTGAGAAAAGTGAACAGGATTACCGTAAGTTTCAAGTCTTGGATGGTGAGTCTGGCAGCCATTATACCTTCTGTAGATTTGCAGGAGTAAGTTGAGGCTTTTGAATTTGGGGAAACCTACTTCCAAATTCCAGAGCGATACATCAAAAGTATCTCAAGTGTGCATAGGCTGTAATAGCTTCCAATACAAGGTGCTTTCATTTGGTCTGGATAGAGCTCCTCAAGTCCTCTCTAAATATCTAGTAGTGGTGGCCTGCTTAACTTATTTTGCTCTGGAGCAGTGGCATTGTGCAGTTCCATGCTCATTGAGTGTCAGTGAATTCTACGTCAAATTTGCTCAGTTAAAGATTTTTTTTCAACTTCCAGTCCCAAAAACTCAGCCTTGGATCTGAAATTCAAGCTGAGTTCTTCCTGGTTTATTCATAATCAAAAGTAGTCTAAAGTCTCAAGGCCATATTCCTGCCTCATTTACACCTCTACATGCTTATTGTCTGCATTGGAGTTGATTGGGTTTAACTAAAGCCAGAGTTTGACTCTACAGTTGGAACTATATAGTTCTGCTGAAGATGCATAGGTCAAAACAGACTGCAGCTTGACTAGTGGCTCTTTGGCTAGTAGAAATAAAAAGTAATTTTTTTATCACTAAAGAACGATGAAACATGCAGTTCAGAAAGTGTATCTGTTGAGGTAGAGGCTGCTAAATTCACATAGGCCCAGAACCGCAAAAGGAAGTAGGCACCTAGACAATCACAGGAACAACAGTGCGGTCCACAAAGCCTGAGTTAGGCACCTAGAGATTCTATACAATGAATGCGGTGAGAGGTGCCTGAGAATGCAGGCTACAAAAGCCAGCATGCTATGTGAGGAGCCACCTAAGCTAGCCAGTGTGAGATGCTGATGAAAGGGGTGTGTTCTAAGCCCTGCCACTTTGGTGGAGATAAGAGTCTCAGTCCAGGTTGCAGGGAGGCACCTATTTCTGCAAGCTATCCACAGCCAGGAACTCCTCTCCTGGAAGGAGGTAGCTTAGGCGCCTAAGTAGTTTCATGCAAGAATGAGTTAGGCACCTGCATCATTCCACAAAAAACAGGAGAAGGTAGAGGTGATGTCCTCATTATACCTTTTAGCCCAGTCACCTGGGATATGGGGGAGATGGGTTCTATTGCCCCTGCTGCCCCCCCCCTTCCGCCCTCTTCCTGAGAGGAAGAAAGCATTTGCAGAGGAGTTTCCCACTTCTTTGGAGAGTGCTCTAACCACTGAGCTATGGAATATTCTGCGGTGGGGCTACCTCACTCTCTCCTGTTGAAGCTGTTCCAGTGTGTATAAGTAAGTAATCTTTTAATAGGGTGACTAGACTGAGTCTCCCTCCTCCCAGTGAGTGCTGTTAGCACCAGGCTAGTGTGTGTGTGTGTGTGTGTGTGTGTGTTGCGCTCGCTCTCTCTTTACTCGGTGACTAAGTATTTATCCAAAGTGGAACAGATTCAGCAGGAGAGAGTGAAGGAGCCCCACCTCAGGCTATCCCATAGCTCACTGGTTAGAGCACTCTTCTGAGAGGTGGGAGACTCTTGTTCAAGTCTTTTCTTCCTTTCAGGCAGATGGAGGAGTTGAGCTTGAGTTTCGCACACCCTGGATGAGTGCTTTAACCACTGGATAAAAAGCATAAAGTGGGCACCACCACCTCATCCAGCAGCCTCTGATTTTGAATGGGACCCGCTCCGGAAGGAGCATCTGAGCACACCAACTGGATCAGACCCTGTGGGCAAGATAGTTTCCTCTGCCTTTCTTTCCCCCCATTCGTGGATTGCACTGGGGCATAGGTGGGAGATAGGCATCCAGACACCTAGAGTGAGAGAGCAGTGCATATGCCAAGAGAGAGAACTTTAGGCACCATGGATACTTCTACAGCAAAAAATTAGATGTTGAGTGAGTATAGCTGCTTATAGGATTAGGTGATGGCCTAGTGGAGGTGTTGTGGATTGCAGTGATGCCTAAAACTGGGATTTAGCCCAGATCCACAAAGGTACTTAGGAGCCTAACGTTCCTTTTCAGAGCAGAATCACACTTTCAAGGGCTCAGTGTGTTTGTTTACCTGTATTTGAATGATGGGTCCAGCAGAACCAGATTCCCACAATAGGCCTCTCGCTTTTGGGTAATCTAATCTGTCTTCATCCTGATGCAAAGGCATACTTTCAGAAACGCAATTCTAGATTCTTCAGGGGTGATTGTCCTTTTAGCTTTGTGACATGTTTATGGATATTCAAAAGACTTCACAATACAACCATGCAACATGATCAAACATCCTAAAGTTCAAATATCTTTGATCTAAGGGTTTTCTGTACATAAATGACTTTGCTTGGTGGGCTGAGAATGACATCTCTGCAACCTTGCTTAAGTATCAATTACATACTAGAAACTGTCAGTCTGCAAGCATACCTCAACTTGTCTGAGCAAGTAAATAATAATTCTTAGTGCTTTAACTAATCTTCACAGGTCTCTGATAAGGTAGCCACTCATTCCAAAATCCTGCATATGGTTGTCTGTAATGTCCACTTTTGTCTCTTATCAAACCATCTCCCTTTGTAATGAAAGGTATAAATATTCCAAGCCTGGTTGGGGAGCACATCTTCACAATCTCAGAGTTTAAGATCTGTGACAGCCCGGTTAATCTAGACTTCACAACAAAACAATAGTTTTCAGAGTAGTTTGGCTACTATGAAAAGCTTTCTAGTCACTAAGGACTTAATAGTACAAATCCTGACAGACATTCTAGCCAAAGACCTCAATTGTTGTAGGGATGAGTCTCTTTCCTTTAGCTGTCTTCCAACGTGAGGATTCTGTGGGAATGATTCATGACTCATCATGTCTTTCCATGGCCACCTGGCATGGAAAAGCAGCTCCTTTGTAGATATGAATTTCAGGCATTAAAGTTAAAATACAGGGTCTTCAAGACTTCAGCAGTGAACCCCATATTGAAGAAGTGGGGACAAAATAAATCCATTTGCTTAGAACACCAGATACCTCCTGTACTGATTTGTGATGGGCAGTGGATCCCTGATACAGGCATTCTTTGTGTATTGGAATGCCTTTCCTCCCAATTCCTCTGCTCCTTCAGGTTTTCAGAAAAGTAAAACAAGACTCATATAATTCTCACAGCACCTGCTTAGGCTTGTCAGTTTAAATGCCTGGATCTTCTAGTCCTTGCATCAAAACCAGACCCAAACTCTCTTAATCTTACAACATGGATCTTGGCAGCCTATTAGATGTGGAAACTGAATGTTCTTTTAAGGTGCAACAAGTTATCTTGAAACCTAGGAAGACAGCTACGTGGAGATATCCAAGATGTGGGAAAATGCAAAGTCCATGTGTCCCATCATTTTTGGCGATGATTTGTTTTATAAAAGACATAATCATGACTTGGTTTGGTTACTAGTAAAGTCCATCTCAACTACAACAGCCTACTGTCCTCCAATATGGGATTCTGAGTGCAGAATACATACCTAATACCCTTAGTCCGCAACACCAAACTTCCTCCCAAGTGTGCCTGGAGGCCAAAAGCTTCATATGTCCTCTACCTAGCTGTTAAAACAGCCTTCTTTCTCCTGACTACTTCTATAATGCAGTTATGCATTGTCAATAACAAAATCTACAACAAACTGAAAATATGGAACAGTGTAAAATAGATTGTATTGTAAAAATTAAATAAGACGTGCTACTGCACTGATTGAGTATTATTAATTTTCATACTTCATTTTAAATGATTTTCATTTTAAAAGAACTGCTGCAAAATTCCTAGTCTGCTGCACTAGAATACTACAGAATCCAGTCATGTTGAGTATAGACACCAGCTAGAAGCTGCTCCTGTGTACACATCATATTCTAACTGTTCAAGATCAAAAATGCTTTTGGAACATTTCTAATCTTATTGAATCATTTATATACACCTCTACAAGTACGTGTAGTAAATTAACTTTCTGTATCAAGTGGACCTTTATAGTGCTGGAAATTTATGTTCTGATGTAGATGTTAAACTGTATGACTTTATTTTGCAGATGTTGTTAAATTTGCATAAGAAGAGTTGGATGGAAGGTTTGACACTTCAGGACTATAGTGAACATTGCAAACTCAATGAAACAGTAGTGAAAGAGATGCTGGAGTTAGCTAAGAATTATAACAAGGTATTCAGGTCCAACAGTAAAGTTGAAATTGCTCTAATGAAATAACTGACAATAGCAAATTTCATTGCATAAAAAGTTGATTACAGATCTCTTTGCATTCGCTCATGGTAATGTCTTAGAAAATAAACACTAACTAGAACACTGAATAATTGAAAGCAAATAACTTCTGAGGCTTCAGTGATCACTAATATTTTAATGCTCTCTTTTGGGGGCAGTATGGGAATGTACATGTTTTGTAGTCTATATATTTAGTAGAATAACTTTTAAGGGAGTTCAGTGGATTTGGCAAATAAGGTATAACTGGCTATAATTATAGACTAAAGCTTTGTGAGCATGAAGTTCCTGATTGCTAACCAATTAAAGATTCAGAGGGGTAGCTGTGTTAGTCTGGATCTGTAAAAGCAGTAAAAGTCCTGTGGCACCTTATAGACTAACAGATGTATTGGAGCATGAGCTTTCGCGGGTGAATACATCCGACGAAGTGGGCATTCACCCACGAAAGCTCATGCCCCAATACGTCTGTTAGTCTATGAGGTGCCGCAGGACTCTTTGCTGCTTTTACAATTAAAGATTAATCATTGTTCGTACTTTAAGGATGTGTGTAATCTGTCCCATTGACTGTATTTAACTCTTTGAAGTGGATGGTGTCACAGAGTGTGGGAGAGTCAGGGTCCTGCACCCCCCACTTCCTGCAATTCACCGTGACTCTCAGCCAGCCAGTAAAACAGAAGGTTTATTAGACAACAGGAACACAGTCCCAAGCAGGGCTTGTAGGTACAACCAGGACCCCTCAGTCAGGTCCCTCTGAGGGGCAAGGATCTTGGACCCCAGACTCAGGGTTCCCTGCCTCTTCCCAGTAAGCCCAAAACTGAAACCAAAAACCCCTCCAGCAGGCGCTCTCTCCCCCTCTCCCTTTGTCCAGTTTCCCCTCACCTAAAGTCATTCTCTGCTCTCCCATCCCCCATGCAGACATTCCCAGGTCAATCCGCCCCTCTCCCTACTGAGTCACAGATGGGTCTTGAGTTCCTGTAGTTGAGCCTTAATTCAGATTATTTTGGATTTAATTTGACTTCTCATTTCATTGCTGCAGTCAAAGACTACTAGATCAAATATTTCAAAAAATATGTACTTCCATTATAGTGTGCATTTGGAACATTTTTTTTAAATATATACAGCCTGATTCTTCACTCACTTTTTATGCCAACGTAATGATCAGGCCCACACTTATCCATAACAAGTAATTATGACATTCCTAAATAAAAGAATGATTGAGACTTGCTCTACTTGTGTAGATGCTTACTAGGAAAATGTATGTATTAAAAATCCTTTTTTTTAAGAAGTATATTTTTAACTTGCTTATTGGTAGTCCCAAAATATTACACTCAAATATTTTATTTAATAGTTGATCAAGGATGTAAACCCTCCATATCAGACATTTTAACGTTAAACACCAATAAACAAGGAACTTTACATACAAAAAAAACTTTAAAGAAATTATAAAAAAGTTACTTAAACTAGAATACAAAAATTCATAGTAAAAAATCAAACTTCCCTTAGTTAGAAACAGCAAAGTTAATGCTGTACTTTGGGCATTATATTTTTAACCTGTTTTATCTAGCTGTTGATGTGATTATTAGGTGCAAAATTCTACCCCTCTGTAACATTTTATAAATTCTAAGTGTATTTTTCTTTAATATAGTTTGGTGAATAAATCTAAAATGTCTGACAATAAAGCTGTACATGAATACTCCCCTTAATCTTTTGCCACCTTTGCTGAGCAATTGAAGCGCCTTTCCTTTTGATTTAATATATGCTTTTGAAATGCTGCTGTCCTTTTGATTTTTAAGAAGGAATTATATTTTTATAATCTTGTGGCTCTAGGAAAAAGTAAACAAAATCTGAAACACTGACCTTTTTTGTATTTTTCACAGGCTGTGGAAGAAGAAGATAAGATGACACCTGAACAGCTGGCAATAAAAAATGTTGGCAAGCAGGTGAGGTGTAATGAATTATTGTGAGGTGAAATAACCTGATTTTTTTTTTAATATATTTTAATATTATTTTAGTCACATGCATTGCAAGTGATTTCTGTTTTATAGTCTGGCTATCCTGAATTCCCTACAGGTCTTGAATTTACACCGGATGGACAGTATTATTATTTAGGCCTCTGTCTGGGGGTAATTTGCAAAGTGGTTACAAAATTGTCCTTTGGTTGCAAGGGTCTGCCACGACATTTCTTATAATGAAGTTTAAAGATATATTTTGGATAAATTGTTATAATCCACTGGGGAATATCCTGTAATTTCTGCATGGTTCTTCTTTTAAAAAGAAACAAACAAAAAAACTAAATACACTATTGCATTTTGGAGAAGACATGCTATTTTTTAAAGAGGCAAGTCAGTCAGTCTGGTGCATTACACTGTGACTGAAGAGCTAGTAGAAGGGCATTAAGTTCACCCACTATTCAGAAACATTGATGCTTGATGCCAATACACACGCAAGTACACTAAACACCTTCATGTTACCTTGTGCTTCATAAGAAAAACAGTTTAGGACCATAACTGAGATTTGGGGTGGCAGAGGGGAGGCCATTAAATTAAGTCCATCTTTCTGTCATGGCAGGATGTACTTTCCTGACAGAGGACTTGACAGATATTAATTTAGTGATATGTTTTATTTTAGCCTAAAAGCCAAAGAAAGAAATCTGTTGAAATGGAAAAACATTAAAATTGTTAAGAAAACATTGTTCTCCGAGTTCAGTAGGACTCGGAGAGCAATAGGAACAATGGATAGCTTTAAAAAAACCTCCAAACTATTTTCCCTTAAAGGAGAGGCAGGATTTATTTGTATGGCAGGCTGTAGTAGAACATGAACTGTATTTCAGAGGATTATGCAATATTTTTGTGTCAACTTCCAACAAACTGATGTTATAACTTATCTGTAATTTTCTTCCACTCATATACTTTTGTTGCAATCGGATCTGTAGCAGGAAACAATCAAAAATAAATATATAGGAAGAACCATCGTTTTCAAAGATCTAGAACAGTTGTAAATATCTCTTCTTGTGAGCCTGAGCCCATGCATAATCTACAATCTAAACAATTCTTTAACAGCAGGTGCAGAATTTTTTTAAGTTAATACAGAGTAAAAAAGTCAGATTTTTTTCCTCACACATCAAACTTTTTTTCTAAAAGAAACCGTTAAAGGTATCTTGTAAAATCATTCAGTGAAATAGTTTTCTCTTGAGTTTTTTTTTTCCCTTCTGTCATTATACAGTAAGTTCTATAGACACAGCTGCTGATGTGAATATTTGTTCTCTATTTGGAAAGGTCATTAGTTTGAATGGAGAAATCATAAAGAATTACAGGACTTTGTAAATGGGTTATAAAAAAGAGCAGCTTAGACTTGTGACAGCTGTGGCAATCAGAACTACTTTGTATGTGGAATAGGCTCAATAAATATTTTAAATAGATCCTTTACTGTGTACACGTTTTCTTTTTTTTTAATTTGTCTTCACTACTGTAATATCTGTATAATGGGCTCTGTACAACCAAATGACATAGTAGATTGAGGAAATATGCTACTTCATGGTATACTATGAGGATAATGTAGTTAGTCCCCAATCCTGCAAAGTTTTATGTATGTGCTTAACTTTACTACTGAAAGTAAACTTGTGTGAATACATCACATGGATCCATTTTATATAGGTAATTTAATAATACTTAGCACTTATATGGTACTTAATATTTTCAAAGAACTGTACAGACTTAGGCTCCAATTCTGCGGAGACTTGAGAATATGTTTAACTTTATATACTAAGTCAGTGGCTCTCAAACTTTTTTACTAGTGACCCCTTTCACATAGCAAGCCTCTAAGTGCAACCCCGCCACCTCCCTTATGAATTAAAACACCTTTTTTATATATTTAACATCATTAAAAATGCTGGATGCAAAGCAGGGTTTGGAGTGGAGTGATCCTGACCCCCAGTTTGAGAACCCCTGCACTAAGTAGTTCCCTCAAAGCCTGGGAACTCAGCAAGAGGTAAACACTGTAATATTCTTGAAGCCATTGAGACTACTCTCAAGCTTAAAATTAAGCATATGGATAAATCTTTGCAGGATTGGGGACCCAAGATTATATACAGCTTTGAAAATACAGAGCACCATGTTTGTATTGCTAAGGTGAAATCCTGGCCTTGTTGAAGTCTATGAGAAAACACCTCCATTTTTTCATTTTAAATAGTATGAATCTCACCTCCACAAATATGGTTTCAGAAATGGATATTTGAGTGATAGAAATGTCTGTTTAAATAATAGGCTAAAATAGCTTCAAAAGAAGTTGTTGTACTCTTATCTTAACTTTTACAGACTTCCCTGAGGTTTTTCTTTTTAATACGGGGAATGAGGATAACCACAAAAATAAATTGTAAGGTCTGTCTTAACCTAACAAAAACAAGAGCCTTAGAGCCATGACTCAAATTGCATACCTAGCATATTCTGTTTAGCTATAGCTGAGTTTACAGAATAATACCCAAAGGTAATGGGGGGGGGGGACATGACGGCAGTGCACCCCCCCATTTCTACCAGGGTTTATATGCCCTGCCCTGAACCCTGCTGCATGCCGCCAGAACACGCACGCGCACACTCTCTCTCTCTCTCCTCCCCCCCCCCATGTATAGGTTTTGCAGTTAGTTCTAAAATAGTGTTTGTCTACAGTATAGTTTTTATTGACCTAGTTTCTAAAGTCTGAGTCAGTTAAGATACTGTAAGTGAAATCCTGGCCCCATTGAAATCAAGAAGGAGTTTTGTCATTGACTTCATTAGAGCTGGGATTTCACCCCATGTGTGGAATTGCATAAAAACATTTGCTGTCACTGTATCCATCCAGAATCTGAAGAGACCAATTTGCTTATTAACCTACATATAACATCTTTGAATATGAAGAGCTACAGAGTCTTAGAAATTTAGAATCAAAGTTACATGCAGTATCTTGAAGGAAGGAAACCTTGGGGGATTTAATAGGCTGTCAGTGTCCATTAATTTGCTTTGTTCTCAAATAGTTTAAATCTGTCATCTCTGAAGTGGTCATTTTTTAGTGATTCCTCTAATAGCCTACTTCAATATTTATTTTTCAGGACCCCAAACGTCATTTAGAAGAACATGTGGATGTGCTGATGACCTCAAATATTGTCCAGTGTTTAGCAGCAATGTTGGATACAGTTGTATTTAAATAATGAATTTACTGTTACTGTGGTGCTTTCTGTGTATATTCTTCTATTGTTTCTAACACTCGGAAACCAGAGACTGCGGAAAGTATATTTGGTTAAATGGAAGACGTCTGGTATCATTTGCCATCTAAGAGCAGCACTATAACACCTTTCAGTCTCTGTGTTGCAATTACTTCTGTTTCTTTATGTCAGGGTCTTTGCAGATTCCAAAGCAGTTCAAGAACACAACGTGGGCAAATTGTATTAAGTTTTCATTTAATATTTGGGGGAAAATCAGTAGTACATATATATTTTGATTGTTGCTACATAATAAAAATACATTTACACTCTAGCTGGTTTGTTTAAGGTTTTTTGTCAATATACAGAATGGACAACATTGTAGAAAAGTCATGCAGATCTGGTTTCCTTTGCATTTTTAGTGCATATTAAGTGAAACATCGATGAACTAGCAAAACTTCACAAATGAAATATGACTGCTGTTAATCACTGAGGTATTCTAGAAAAACATACTTTTTTCATAAATAGTGATGAGTAAAAAAGAACATTATTGCCATACAGGTTTTTTATAATGCAACACAACTCCATCCAATGCAAATGCCTATGAAAATGACACATATTGATACACTGATGCTCAGCATATCTCCAATCACCCTAACTCAAGCAGGGTCTTTCCTGGATAGCTGATAGCAATTGACCTGAGAATAAATTTTTGAAGGGGTTGCATAGCCCATCTGAAGTTGGGAGGGTATCTGGGGAATGAGGGTATGAGCATAGATGAGTGGGAATAGACATGATGAGGAGGAAGCATGTCTGCTGTAGCCTGTGCTTGTACCATAGCATCCTGCTCTGTAACCAGCTTCTTGAGTATAATGCAGCTTGACTGTACAATTTTCCTTTTACAACCCCCCAAAAGCCAATTTCTAGTTCTTTACTTTGCCCTGCATTTTAGGCGCTCCACAGGAAAGGGACTGTGTGGCTGTTTGGGAAGGTGGTGCATGCGATGACATAAGCGAAATTCTATCTTGGAAAGGGCAGGGGAAGGTTTCTAGGCAGTTACCGTCTGGGCCTTTAAGCCCCAGCAGAGCACAGCTTCATTAGGGGCTGAACTGGATGGATAGTTTGCCTTCTGCAACACCCACACCCCACCACCCACAAACGCTTCCTCTAAGACAGTTCGTCTGCACCTGCCAGCGCATATCTTCCAATTATCCTAGTTTAGGAACTATGCAGGTTAACAATTTTTAAAAAAAATATATTAACATTTCTGCATGATTCCCAGTTTGCAACAAAATTAAGTGCAGTAAGTTGCCATGTAAAATGTACCTTGCTGCATAAATTGGCTTTTAATGTGCTAAATAGTACAACCATTCCCTGTGTCTCTAGTTTTACCCCATCTCCAGATCTTCCAGCCAAACCATCAATTTCACACTGGAGCGGATGGTGCTAGTGAAACAAGCACCAGACACTACACCTGCTTGGCATGAAATATTGCTTCTCACAGAATTATATCTGTATTTTGCTGAAAATGAAGATGCATGGCATGCACTAAACCAACAAATATGGGTAATGCAGTAGTGTGCATGACTCACATTCATGAAAAACTTCATTAGAAGCGTTTTCTTAAAGAGATGATGTATGGTAGTTTCCCTTCTAAAACACGGTTTTTATTAAAATAATCCTAAACTAGTGCACAATAGGCTACCTCAGATGCCTCTGCCCACAATCTTATACTCAAGTTATGGAACCAAAAATTGACATACATTACTGAATGCTGCATTTGCATCTGTCTACCAAGTAATGTAGCTATTGGCTCCTGTTCTGTAGCATTAAAGAGTCTTGATACACAGTGACCTTCATTGTATATACATTGTTGCTAACTACTTTCCCCTTCTCTCCCCACCCCCATCCCCCAGTTTCCTAAAGTTTTATGGTTTGTGTATAAATATAGATTTTAGTTCAGATTTTGGAAAGTTTGGAGAAATATCAACTTTTTTTCAAATTGATAAAAATCAATTTAATAAAAAGCACTTTTTAAAATAGTATTGAATTTTTAAAAAATTATTTAAAACAGTTGTTTTCTGGATCCCATCTGTTTAGAAGAGTCCTTTTGGTGGGCCTGATGGCAACAGACTTAAATTTGCACAGTCCCATTTTTTTTCACCTTGTCTTTTTCTGCCTAAGCTTGCCTGGTGGCCCTAATTTCAGCTTTGTTTCTGATGTTACTGCTAAATACGCTCCTGTGGAGCCTGAGGAAAGAGCTGGCAGTGAGCTTCACCAACAGAGCAAGGCCTGGAAAACAGCAACCACATGTCCTATGTTGTCATGCTAGTATATGAGACAAAATGCAAGATGGTGATGGTGATGATAAAACTATTAAATGCACAGAGAAAACCAACTTTTTGTCAGTTCTCCATTCTAATATATTAAGGGTTAATCCTAACACTATTATGTGTACTTTCAAATAAAAATATGATTTTCAGGTCTATCCTTTTAAAGGGAATTATAAGAATAATAGTTAAATTCATAGAGTCCAAAGCCAGAAGGGACCACTGCAATCACCTTCTCTGACCTCCTCCACAGGTATAGAACTTTCACCAAATAATTCGTAGAGCATATTTCAGAAAAACATCCAGTCTTGATTTAAAGTTTAACTTGGTACTTTATAAAGTAAAAACAGATTTGCTACTTCAAATACTTTATAAATTGGAATTAAAGGTCCTGAGAAAGAAATAGGAGACCAACTTGCTTTTCTGGTTAAATGTACCACTTTCTTGTGGTTCAGGTGCAAAAACTATTCCCCAATACTTTGTCTAGTGTAACAAAGGTGAAGAGGATGCCATGTTGCTTTGGTATCTGAAGCAGAAATGTTAAAACCACGATCCCAAGAAGGCCCTGTTGGTTCCAGTCTCCATCTAAATTTAATTCCAGTTTCAGATGGATGAGAGCAATGCTCCATGATGCAAACCTGCAATCTAGTCTGAAATACTACTTCATGGAAAACCACACTCAGAATCCTGGTGTCAACTGACAAACCAAGTGCTCACTACATCACCAGTTTGAGCACCCAGTAGCTATGTTAAGCTTAGTGGACTAGTTACCTTGAGCTAGAAGTTGTGCATGGGGACAGGAGTCAGATTAGGTGTAACACAGTTGTTCCTGGAGGTGAGGTTACAAGGTACTAGCCACCAGCCCAAAAGAGACATGAAAGCATATGTTAATGGGGGAGGATTCTGCTATGAGCAACCTACAGGCACAGCCACGGCTTGTCACCTCACAAACTTTCTCCTGCAGGTGGGAGTGAGGCCTCTGAAGCCCCAGGAGCAGCAACAGCCAGAAGGCAGAAAGGGAGCATATATGGTCACTGGCTCAGTGTACCTACCTAGAAGACCAAGGCTTGCTGCCTGGGGGAAGAAGGGGTCTCTTTGCCCCTCCTTGTCCCTCTCCTAAGGTGACCAGATGTCCCAACAGTATTGGGACCACCCTGATATTAGAGACTTTGTCTTATATATGCAACTATACCCCCTACCTCCAAAAAGAAGTGTCCTGGTATTTCACACTTGCTATCTGGTCATCCTGCCTGCTTTCCTTGGGGGAAGAAGCTCGTTCCTCGATCTGAGGCCAGGTCCACACTACAGCGTTAAATCGATTTAAACAGTGTTAAATCGATTTAACGCTGTAACCGTCCACACTACAAGGCACTTAAAATCGATTTTAAGGGGTCTTAAAATCGTTTTCTGTACTCCAGCTAAACGAAAGGAGTAACCCTAAAATCGATATTACTAAATCAATTTAGGGTTAGTGTGGACGGATATCGAAGTTATTGGTCCTATTCTTTTACTGAGCTACCCGGAGTGCACCGCTTCGGAAATCGATGGTACCCTGGGACCATGGACGCACACCACCGAAGTAATGTGCCCTAGTGTGGACGCATAAAATTGATTTTATAAAACCTGTTTTATAAAATCAATTTTACTAATATCGATTTAAAGCTGTAGTGTGGACGGTAGAGAGTGGCTGGTCTTGTCCTTGCCCAGCTGTGAGGGGCTTTGGGTCCGGACAGAACAGAGCCTGTTCTGTTCTGAGGGGCGTGGTGGGGGCCAACCAAGGCCCCTGGCTTGCAGCAGGCACCCCCTGAGCTGCAAACATTTGGGCTTGCTGGGCTGATGCCGTCCAACAACCTCCCTCATTCCCTCCTTGCCTCTGCTTGTGAGTCCCCACAGCGCCGGCCGGCAGGAGAGATCCGCTCTGCCGCCGGAGGATAGAAGTGGCTTTAAGCTCACCTGCCTCACCGAGGCGCGCCCTGAGGTAGGAGCGGCGAGCTCGGGGCAATAGGGGATTCTCCGCCTCCCTGATGCCCGGGAAGACGGGAGAGGATGCCCCGCACACACTGCTCCACCTGGATTATCCACGGAACCTTCAGCACTCCCCGCCTAACAGGGCCTGTTACACTGTGAAAATCGCGCCTGTCAACGTGGGTGTCTAGCTCTTCCCTAGTTTAATGAAATAATTATTTGGGATCGTCCCCCCCCCGCCCTAAATCTTTTCTCTGACAGGAGCTCTAGCAACACGTTAATTTATTTCTATGAATCGAGCTAACTGCTTCTGACAAATCTATTACAAAAGATATCTCCCTCCTAGCACTCACTGCCTGTGTGATTCAGTCACTGAAAGAAAACACCCGTCAAGTGGAAGGGAAGCTGGAGCTAGATGGAGAGATGGATGCCTTGTGCCATGCTTTTCTGATAATCTCCCGCATAACAGCACACAGATCAAATATTTATTTACTGGAGAAACAGTAAACATGACTGCAAATACATTAGGGCACTTCAACTGTACAGCTTATAATTATTTCAAAACTCAAAAGAGACGATACATTGTTCCTGTGTACGTATGCTGCCTGAACTGAGTTTTCTGGGTGTTTTATTTTTCCAACGCAGCATTTACCTGGGGGGAGGGTTACACTGGAGGATGGGGGAGTATGTCTTATAAAGGATTGCATCCCGTTATTGTGCACTTCATATTAGCAGGGAAGCTAAATTCTGGAACTTCTAAGGTGAGAGGGCCTCCAGTTGTATGCTTTGCACATTGAAATCGTTACACTCAAGAGTGAATGCTCATTCAATTGGGCTCATTCTGAACCCAAAAGTCTCCAGCATCTTATCTCTTTCCTTCTTCACAAAAAGGTGAAAAAATTAGGAAATTGCAGGTCTTTGATTTTTTTTTCTATCCGTAGTCACAAAGCTCGAAAGGTCACACGGTAATGAGCACTCATAGCAAACACAGTGTCCCCCCCTTCCCTTCTATCCCACAATAAAATCATCTCCTTCAATTTGCCACGATCGTCGCGACCAGGAGCCAGGTGATTATCCTAATTAATGTCTATCTAATTAAATTACTGTCAGCGGTTAACCAATGGCAGGAGCCGTTTCATCCGCTCCACAAGCAGCAAGATCAAAAGTGAGTCTTTCCTTATTGCTGCATAGTGTCAATTGGCCAATCTCATCTCCCAGGGAAAAAAAAAGTAAATCAAACGTTGGGGAAGCATTTGGTGGGAGAAGTGCTTTCTGCCTCGTGAGGGTCCCAGGATGTCTAGTTTATATTAAGAGGAGCCCTTTAGAACCCGAGGCTGAAGGGTTATTACATTGGTGCTAGAGCTATGCAGCTGGAGCATTGTCTTTCTCCCTCTATCATGCTCTCCAAGAAATTTCTCAATGTGAGCAGCAGTTACCCACATGCAGGCGGATCTGAGCTTGCCTTGCATGATCATCCCATTATCTCGACCACTGACAACCTGGAGAGAAGTTCACCTCTGAAAAAAATTACCAGGGGGATGACGAATCAGTCAGATACAGACAATTTTCCTGACTCCAAGGACACACCAGGGGACGTCCAGAGAAATAAACTCTCCCCCGTCTTGGACGGGGTCTCGGAGCTTCGTCACAGTTTCGATGGATCTGCTGCAGATCGCTATCTGCTCTCTCAGTCCAGCCAACCCCAGTCCGCTGCCGCTGCTCCTAGTACCATGTTCCCTTACCCCAGCCAGCATGGACCAGCTCACCCAGCCTTTTCCATCGCCAGTCCAAGCCGCTATATGGCTCACCATCCTGTGATCACCAATGGAGCTTACAACAGCCTCCTGTCCAACTCTTCTCCACAAGGTTACCCAACGGCAGGCTACCCTTATCCCCAGCAGTATGGCCATTCCTACCAAGGGGCGCCTTTCTACCAGTTCTCCTCCACCCAGCCGGGGCTGGTGCCCGGCAAAGCTCAGGTCTACCTGTGCAACAGGCCACTCTGGCTGAAATTTCACCGGCACCAGACAGAGATGATCATCACCAAACAAGGGAGGTAAGAGGCATTTGCTGCTGCTGCTGCATGGAGAGATTGGACATTAGGTGGTGGGGTTGGGACTCCAAACTCTTCATTACGGAGGCTTTTGAGGGGGGCGAGCTGCGCTTAATATTGGGGGTGACTGACAATGCAACTCACAAAGTCCAACGTGAAAATGGGGGGCTGAACGGGGTAGGTGACAGGGGGCGCCTGGGTGGCAGCTGCTAGGGGGGCTCGTGATGTGCTTGTACCAGGTGTCTAGCGATAGGGTGCAGGTCCCTGCCTGGCCAGCAGTCCCTCCGGAGAGGACCCCTAATGCGGCTCCCTCCTCCCTTTGTCCTCATCCCCTTTTCATACAGCCCGTTAAGTTCTCCCCCTTGTTACTTGTGGTTCTCGGCTTATCACTAAACTGGTTGTTTTGTGTGTGTGTTTTCTGTTAACAGGCGCATGTTCCCTTTCCTGAGTTTTAATATTTCTGGTCTCGATCCCACGGCTCATTACAATATTTTTGTGGATGTAATTCTGGCCGATCCCAACCACTGGAGATTTCAAGGAGGCAAATGGGTTCCTTGCGGCAAGGCGGACACCAATGTACAAGGCAAGTTCTTCCAATTAACACTTTTCCCGACACATATTTAGGTGAGAATGGTTAATTAAAGCCTTTGTGGACTGGCTCAGGCGACTTCTTAAACGAGAATGGGCCAATGATGCTTTAAAAAAAATAAAAAGAGGGAGGGGGGAGTGAAGGGTGTTCAGAAAATGCTATTTTAATCCTCAGTTAAAACGAAGGAAGCATCGCCGGTAAAGCGCGGCTAAGTTTAATACGATTCACAGGAACCCTGTGTGTGCTGCTACAGTTGCAGGAAGGGGTGTGTATATAAGAATCGTGGTGTGTTTATTTGTTTCCTTAGGAAACCGAGTGTACATGCACCCCGATTCCCCCAACACAGGAGCCCACTGGATGCGTCAGGAAATCTCTTTTGGGAAATTAAAACTTACAAACAATAAAGGAGCATCAAACAACAACGGGCAGGTCAGTGAAACGCACACACGCTTTTCTTTGTTGCTTCTAATAAAATCCTGAAAATTCAGATCCCTGTTTTCTTAGGTAAACCATACTGCTAGGGTAAAACGTGCGAGTTTCTATTCCTAACGCCTTAGGATTGTACAGGACTTCCGAGGAAGAAAAAAAAATGCTGCACAACCCAGCAACAAAACCCAGACCCTGATCAGAGATGGGTTATGCTGAGGGGGATCCATTCTGAAGTGGAGTGAATCTGTAGCTGTCCTGCTGAAAAGGAGCGATGACTAGGTGGTGTCTTAGGGGTGCATTTCGCCGCCTTTGTTGAGTGTAATCCTCTGACAGCTCGGCCACGGCTTTTTATTCAAACGCTTTAATAAGAAAAAATACCAGTAAATATCCGTCTTTTTCTCCCTCTCCTCGCTCCAATTTAGCGTTTCTGCCCCTTTGTCCCCTTCCCTTTTCTCTGCCTGACAGATGGTGGTCTTGCAGTCCTTGCACAAGTACCAGCCCCGTTTGCATGTGGTGGAGGTGAACGAAGACGGGACGGAGGATACTAACCAGCCGGGCAGAGTGCAGACTTTCACCTTCCCGGAGACTCAGTTCATAGCCGTCACCGCCTATCAGAACACCGATGTAAAGAGCTTGGCGCTGTATTTCCCTCGCGGCCATCCTCACTCTCAACCGGCCAGCAGCGCTTTAGAGCTTCCGAGGCCGGCTCGTGGGGGCTCCGCGTAGGTGCCCGGGAAGAGGGAAGCAGATACACGCCGTGCAGAGTGCTGGCGCGCGCGTGTCTGCGGCAAAGGGGTGATTGAATCCAGCCGGCACCTTTGTATTCCCCCGGCAGCATCCGTGCGGGCTGGACCTAGATGTATAACATATTTGGAGTTGCAATACTGTACCTTTTGCTGAAACCGTCAAGAATTGTGAGCCCCAAATCCGCAACACTAGCAAATGTGTGGATCAGATTTCTGTATCTTTGCATTTGCCCTAGTTAGTCTCACGAGCACATGCAACTCTGGCGTGGGGTCTACAGAGTGAATATTTCATAGGGGAGCAATAACTTTCAGTTTCCACAGTGAACATCTTCTCTGGAGGCCAAGCGGAAACCCGGTTGGCATTTATTATATTAAAACTAGAGTACAATATTTGTCAATAGCTGTTATGTTCCCATTGAAAAGCACACATTAAATCTGAGGTGATTTTTAAGCAAGACCGCAAAGAGCCACTGATGCTGCTGGCTGTGTTGGGGGTGATGGTACATTTTAATCAGAATAAAATCCTGTTAACGTATAGACATTTTTTGCTCTCACTTTAAATGGCATGCATTAAAAGTCGGTGTATTCTGTTTTCGATTGATAAACCAAGCACAGATACAATAATCTCTTAAAATGTTATATAAAACACTTGAAATATTAATTTCTTATCCTAAATTTAAACTAATTGTGAATAATTACTTTTCAGAATAGACTGTCAACATTATTTCACATTTTGATCAGTAATTGTAAGACTCATCAATTTTCCTCTAATTAAAACCTTTATAAATACGCTAAGCTTAGTTTTTATGTTTTGAAGAGCGGCAATTTGAGCAACTAATGAAAAAAAGATCGAACAGCCCTGCTTTAAAAATGTGCTTCCTGTATGTTGCCCATTGTCATGCTTTCATTATGTATAGGTACGAGAAAATACTCATTGATCCTCTATTTTCCTTCCCAGATTACACAACTGAAAATAGATCACAACCCTTTTGCAAAAGGCTTTCGAGACAATTATGACACGTAAGTAAATTGTATTTCTATTATCCATCTTATCGGATGCGCCCACATAGGCCGGTAGAGACTCTATTTGGTTTAGTATTGGGGGTTGGATTAAAAATCTCTCTAATTATTTAAACATTGAAATATTCAGTATTAAGCTTAAAAAAAAAGTTCTCCCAGAGAAGAGAAAGTGAATGCAGGCTCCTGAACTCGGGACTGGATTTCGGGTGACTGAATAGAAATGAAATTCAGTTGTCTCCCTTATTTTTCATGGAAAACTCTTGGTTTTCGCATTAATTTGTACGCCTGTGTTAGTAAGAGGCAAATCTTCTGTGCCGAAGAGCTAGCTGGAAGAGGCTGGCTAGCCCATTCAATATAACCTTGCGCAGTTTGGGGACAGATGCTCTTCTCACCCCCTCTGCCTGCATCTGAGGCTGCGTGTGACTTTGGCAGTTGTGATGTTCTTTCTGGCATATGACTTTGTACTCATTTTCAAGTTCCCGTTTATTCAAGCTGTGTATGTAGGCTATGAATTAAGGACCTCTTGAATGAGAGTTAAACTACTGAATATAAATGATTCTTTAAAACATCCTGGACACTAGACAGAGAGTTTTAAAGGAAATATCTTCTGTTTCTCACTCTGGTTTTCATTTTGGCGTTTTTGCTATTCCTATCTATCTATCTATCTAATGGGAAATGTCTTCGTGGAAGGCAAATATACATAGAGTTCATTATGTTTTTATCCAAGACCATGGCCATACATGCTGGTCTAATCTTTGACCGATGGGATGTTTGTGATACGGACTTCAGACTTGACTTTAGAAGTTTGCCCCATGCTCCTTTTCCCGCATTCAGTGGAGCAGCCCAAAATCTTAGCGCCACGATGTACACTGCTCAATGGCCCCTGTAAGGAAGGTTTGTAATAGGTAGAATAGCTAACAGTACCCAAGCCAAGGTGCTATTTCTGAGTACTTCTGCTTCCCTTTGCCCCCCAACACAGTGGAGACAGAGCAAAAACAAAAATGAGACTAATGATATCCCACACCCATCTCCCACTGCTGTGACTATAAAGCAATAAAATCAACAAACTGCTCTAGCACTGAAGTCTAGAAGGAGGAATCATCTAGAGAATAAGTGAGAAGAGCTCCTGACCCAATGCTACTGGGAGACCTGGTGGGAGGTGGGGAACTCAAACATCATGAGAAAGCGCACGGGTTTTGCTCTCCTAATTTTTGCCCGAGCTCCTATTCAATGGGAACAGAGTGGGCTGACCACCTGCCAGGATCTGGCTCTGTGTCTAAGGGGAACATTTTTCTTTTTTCCTTCTGAGTAAGAGAAGCGTATATGTGTTTTAAGGAAATGGAAACAGCCCCCCAGATAAAGTCTTCTCCGGATCCCATTGAAGTCAGTAGGAGATTTGCCACGAAGTAAGGCCCACATTGAATAAAGCACTGAAGTATGTTCTTAATTTTAAGCAGTTGAGTAAATCTATCCATATTTAGCAAATCAGTTAAACCCCATTGATAATGGGATTTAAGCACACACTTAAAGCTAGGCAAGTGCTTAAATGCTTTCTAAATCAGGGCCTAAAACTGGGATTAAGCTCCTAGTGCGACCACTCTGCTTAAATTTAAAGTATCTGACTGTTAAATCTTACACACATTTATTCTTGTTTGGAAAATGTAATTGTCTCTGGTTCACTCCCCTTTCCAAAAATGAAATGGAATGTGCCACAAGTGATCAGAGGGAAAACACAGGGGTTCTGGAGATTTTGGTAAGACCTGCAAGGGAGAAGTAACCTGAGTATTCGAGCATACAAAATAGGTCATTGGTGCTGTGCAGAGACTACATGGTCTTTGTAACTTAAATAAGACTTCTTTATATATAGGGTAGACTATCGATGAAAAACCTTCTGGACTTCTCCAACCACAAAATGTCTCTGCTTTCTCTTCTTTTAAATTATAAAGACATGTATGTCGCTTTAAAAAGAGCTTAAATGCTGTCTAGCACATCGTATTTGTTTAAGGGCCAACTGTGTTCTGGATAAGTAATTTCAGGAGGCGTGGAGGGTTAATTAAAGCACTGTTTTAGCCTGAATAAAACGTACACACTAACTATTCATCCATTAACGGTTTTATGAAATTGTAGTCCAAGATTGAAGGATGATATATAGGCTATATTGGGAAAAAAATGGGCGCATCTGCTTTTAAAATTCCTTCAGTAAGTGTTTGAAGATTAGTTAAATTTAAATTCAATAAAATCTGGATAGTTGGTTTGTGACTCTGAACAGGAAGTGTCAAACCGCAGAGATAATTTTCAGTCTGCCATTCACGCTGTTTGCTACAAATGGACCAGGTTACCTGTTGCGCATATTGTGGGATTGGTCAGTTTTCCACAATGCAAGATTTCCCAAAGTACCATGAAAGATGGTAGGATGTTAGCTGACTTGTGGATTTTAAATAAATAAAAACAAGAAACTTCAGTCTTTAAATTACGCCCCTACTAAATCTATACAGAGCAAACTAGTTTTCAGTTTGTACTTGCCTATTTAAAAAAAAAGTAAAATGTTAGATCCACTTTGCGGATGGTGTGTGTAAAATAATCTGATTTTTAAAAACCTTTCTGGCCTTAAATAGCCTCCGCAGTATTCAATATAAAGATGAACCAGAACTGTAGGGATATCTGCCTGGTATGTTTCAGGTTGTCACGTCAATCTGGTCAACTGGTTTCTTTAAATCACTGAATGGTCCCGCTTCTGCACCTGTGCTAAACTATTGTGTTTCTGGGTAATGCATTTTCGGGGTATTTCTGTGAAGTCCGAACGGCACTCTCTCTACTCCGGTCTCTGCTTGCCGAGCAGTTCTGAAACTGGGTTCTCTTGCCAGGGAGCGCACTGGGTGAAATCCTGGCCCCACTGAAGTCAATGACAAAACTCCCGTTGGCTCCAGCGGACCCAGAGATCCATGCAGGGTGCCTGCCTGCGCCCTGCTCTGGCTCAGGACACCCAGAACTCTGCCCTTCTCTTTGGCAGGATCTACACGGGCTGCGACATGGACCGGCTCACGCCTTCCCCCAATGACTCTCCCCGCTCGCAGATCGTGCCCGGGGCCCGCTACGCCATGGCGGGCTCCTTCTTGCAGGACCAGTTCGTGAGTAACTACGCCAAGTCCCGCTTCCACCCTGGCGCTGGCGCTGGCCCGGGACCAGGCAGCGACCGCAGCGTGCCCCACACCAACGGGCTGCTCTCTCCACAGCAAGCCGAGGACCCCGGGGCCCCATCCCCGCAGCGCTGGTTTGTCACCCCGGCCAACAACCGCTTAGATTTCGCTGCCTCCGCTTACGACACGGCCACTGACTTTGCTGGCAATGCCGCCACCCTGCTGTCCTATGCAGCGGCCGGGGTCAAGGCGCTGCCCCTGCAAGCGGCTGGTTGCACTGGGCGGCCGCTGGGCTACTACACTGACCCTTCGGGATGGGGGGCGCGCAGCCCCCCGCAGTACTGCAGCAAATCCAGCTCCATGCTCTCCTGCTGGCCCAACAGTGCAGCCGCTGCCCGGATGGCCACCAGCAACCCTTACCTAGGGGAGGAGGCAGATAGCCTGGTCACGGAGAGATCCCCCTTGCCGGGCGCCGAGGACTCCAAGCCCAAAGACTTGTCTGACTCCAGCTGGATCGAGACCCCCTCGTCCATTAAATCCATCGATTCCACCGATTCTGGGATTTACGAGCAGGCCAAGAGGAGGCGGATCTCGCCCTCCGACACCCCGGTGTCGGAGAGCTCCTCTCCCCTCAAGAGCGAAGTGCTGACCCAAAGGGACTGTGAAAAGAACTGCGCCAAGGACATCGGCTACTATGGCTTCTACTCCCACAGCTAGACTCTGTCCCGTCCCCGTGCTTCGCTCTATAGTCGGTCTCACACCGCCACGATCTCAAGTGAACACAACAGTCGTTTTGCACAACAACGTCTCAGCAGTTAGCGCACTGATCCCAACTTGAGCTGTATCTTTTTATTTCCCCCGTGAAAGAGTTTTAGCTGTAATCCTCGCTCCCTGTTTCCCTTTCTGAAGTGTAAAGAAACCCTACAACCCCTTTAGGAGAGCTTGACAGTCTTTGGCACCCGGTGCTGGCGCTGATATAGGAAAGCAGCAAATCTGCCGTTGAATCTCCTTCTAATTCTCCTAACCCCATTGATGAGCAGGATGATTGACTCTCAGAACCATACAGCGCTTCCTTCCTTTTCCATGGATGGATAGTTGGGGATATTAGTAATTTTAGTGGAACAAAGCCTGTGAAACGCCTGTACATAGTGTTTAATTTATTGTAACGAATGCCTATACTTTTCTGTTCCCATTGTGAAGTCCCAAAACTTCGCAATGGGAAGATCATGTTTAACTTTCTCGATTTCTCCCTTCCCAACCCCCAAAGTTCACTCTCTGTTCTAAATACCTCTGGAAACATAAAACGTCCCATAGAAATAGCACTGAATAATGGGTTTCACACTTCCTTGCAATCCCTCGCATGGAATAAATTACTCTGTGCCCTGGGCTGACACAGCGAAGGAGTATCTGTGCTTGCCCCTCAAAAGAATAGAAATCTATCTAGTTGGGAAGTCGATTAAGTAGCGGGACGCTTTCAAACAGCGAAGTAACTGCATCTGTAATTTTTTTTTCTTAAAGAGGAGTAGCTCGACAGCAACATTATTTTGCCCTATTTGTTCCTCCCACCTCTCCAAGTGCCAAGTCCATTACTGGCCTGTGCAGGTGCCAAATATACTGACAAACAGTTCCCACATTTCTTTGCAGTTTCTCCCCCTTTATTTATATTTCTGTAAATCGTTGTAATGAATAACCTACAAACGATATAGACGACTGAACTGTTGGTAATTATAGTGTAGTCCAGTGAAGATGAATTGTGAGCTGTATATTTTACTGCATTTAGTTTTGGAATTGACTTTTTCATAAAGTAGATAACTGAATCCAACTTTCTGGGGGATACAGTAAGTAGTGCGAGTAAGAGTGATCTATCATCCTCTACGTCTCATTACCTTTGAGAAGGAGCATTAATAAACCCCAAGCTCTCCCCCGTGGAAGTAGAATAGTAAGTCTTTGAATTCTGAGTAGTAAATCTATACAATTAAAGCTTTTTTATAAGGAAAAAAATCAAGTGAAATATGCATCAGGCAAAATAGTCAGCCAAGATTCCAGCCGACGGGGAAAATTTTCCTAATAGAAATTCAGGGTCATAAACGTGTGTATATTTTTGGCTCCTCTGTAAATCTAATGTTGTGATTTTTATATTTGTTCTGTTATGTGTGTGGAACTGAATGATTTATACAAGTGCAAGCTCCATTGAGATGTTTTGTTTTTGCCCGTTTGTATTGTCTGTGTATAACAAGTAAAATAAACCTGGCAAAACGATAACGTGGTGTTTGAAAGCAGTTTACGTTTTACAAAGATGCAGTTGAAATGCTCTAAATTGACTAGGGGGAAGAAATCCCCTGGAGACTAATGGCAGCTCACTTTATAACCTTTTCATGGGTTTCGAGTGCTAGATTAAAAACATGCGGTGATTCTATTGTTTTCCTGTCCTATAGTGTTATGTTGTTCCAGGTTTGCATTTCTGCTTCCCCGGGGGGCGGGGGCGGGGGGGTTCTCCTTTCCGATCGCCTGACCAATGTATTGACTTGAGGTCTGCACTAGGAAAAGGGAGAGAGGGTTGAAGTCTCCTCGGAGTTGAGAGGTTTATACCTAAACAATTCTCTACACGTAAAAAGCATTTTGCGAAACGCAGCCTTGTCTTACGTTTGTGTGCGGAGTAGGGGCTGAGCGCTTACGGGACAGAATCTGTGGCTATAGCAATGGTTTGACACAGTGTCCCCTGAGGTGAGGTTATTGGAAATGCGAGCCCAGGAGGTGCCACTCGCTTTAAAGGCTGAGTTCGTTAGCATTGGCTGGAGCTTTGGAGCAGGACACCAGACGCATTTCAGAGCCTGCATTGTGTGCTGGGTTAGGCTTTCCTCCACTCTCTTTGCCCATTTTCTAGTAGCGATAGGAGTTGGGGACTAAGTAGCTTTGTATCCTCTGGTGTTTTTGTGAGGCGTGTGGGCTGTGTGAGCTCCGAGCCGGCGTGGTTCCCTCCGTGGAGATCGGAGGGGCTGCACCTTGAAGAGAAAACGTAAACATAACCCCCCCCCTTCATCACAGCGAGAACGAGCATCTTTCTAGCCCTGGGACGGTGCCGAAAATCCTTTCCTGCCTGCTGCAGGTAGCTGCATCTCATTGCTCAGTGCTGCAGGTGTGCAAAGCCAACGCACGTCGGCTGAAAACGTGCTTTCTTCAGTCACCGTTAATAGCGCCACGTTTATGTCCCAGTGGCTTAAATGTTGAGGAAGGTTAAAAGAAAAGTTTAAGGAAATGCAGAGAAAAATCGAAAGTAATATATAGAGACCCAGCCACAGCATCACCCCGAGGCTGTTGACTGTACCACTAGTCACCGCTAGGCAGCTCTGTGCTGAGCCTTATTTTGTCTACCACAAATGACAGTATTTTTTCCTGTTTTTATATTAAGAAAAAGGGACTTTAAACAACACTAATGGTTCCAAATGGCAGGTTATTGTGGGCCGTGTGTGCAGCCTGTGCTCCAAATGCCATCTTTCGGTGAGCTCCGTGTGTACTAGGGGGTTCTCGGCGGCATCAGCTCCAGCTCCAGCCCCTTTCCACCCGAAGGCCGCTGTTTGACTGCATAGAAACACGACCTGGTTGCCACACAACTTCTCGGGGAAGGGGGCGGCTGTGCGGGCGCTGGGTCCGCTGTCCTCTCTGCTCAGTGGCAGAGGGGAAGGAGCCCCGAGGAAAGCGAAGACAAGACGTGGTCTGCAGCCCAGGTGCTGCTTGTTAGACTCCAGGCGTGTCTTGTAACCCCCGTGGAGGGGCGGCCTTAGGCGGGACTGTGCAGGTGCAGGGAGGCCGCGTTCTCTGCGGCATGGACGGAACGAGCGCGAGGAACCTCCGCACCTATTTGCCTTTCGCTAGCCCGCGAATTTCCACCGCCCTGCACCGGGAGCGTGTTACAAAGCGGCGGCTCAGAAGTGTGGAGCCGCATTGCCAATGAGCGTGGGAGAGCTGGAGGGGTAGGCAGCGGCTGCGTATCCGCACCACGTCCCAGCACCTGCTCCCTGGAGGAGCTGCGCACAGCTCCGTATCCGCTCCTGCACGGGGGGGGGGGGGCAGAAGTAGTCTGGGAAGAGAGGAGAGGCGGGAAACTGGGGTGAGGATGACTCGCATTTCTGGCTTTTGCCATCCGACAGACAGATCTGAGGCAATGGAATGGTTTAATTTCTTTTAATCTCTCACTGACTTTGGCTGTGAGGTAAATGTTCAGGGACGCGTTAGTTACCTATACCCCCCTTTCAGTCTCCACTCGAATATCAAATCCAGCAGCTCTTCTAACTGTAACCCGAAATGCAGCCATTGACCTCCACGTGGGAAGAGTTCAGAGTCTTGAGCATTGTATAAAAAGCAGATCTATTAAAGCCATAGCCTGTGGTGAACAGCCTATGCTTTTCTGAAGATTAATCCAGCCTCTTGGATTCAAGGCAAGTGCGGCACAAACTGAGAAACAGAATTGCAGCCCAATGGCTGAACACTAGCATAAATGTTCCATAGGTTGTTTTGATAGATTTTGCCTTAAACCTCCAATCTCAGGCTTATTTCAAATAGTGAGGATGCGTTTAAAAATTAAAAATTGCAGCAATCTAGAGGACTCTCCTGAGGAGCAGACAGCTGCATAAACAAGTCCCCCACCCGCCCCCAAGGCGCTCACCGTCTAATGCTAAATTCAGAGAGGCATGAGTCTCCCCGCCATGCCGTCTGCGTTCGATGGGTAGGGTTGCTAAAGCAGGTGCACGCAGCCGGGCATGCTTGGAAGCGCCTGATTCATGTGCACACAAATTTGCTCACGAAATCAGGTGTTTCTTGTGCTCGTCGTCAGTAAGGTGCCTACCGGGGCACTCGCCTGCGCCAATACCAGATTTTCGGTCATGACACAGACCTTCATTTGAAAATCTGCCTAGAATTTACAACAGGTAACCAGCAAACCATTTCGCAAGAATGCTGTAAGTGACTACGTTGCTATAACGAAGGGTGGAATTTCATGCCCTCTTCTCCCCTTCCCCCCCGGACACAGCAACAACACAGCTATATTTTAACAGTACTGTCGGAAATAATTCCAGGTATTGCCCATCAGCCAAACCAGTTGTTATAATGGATTAATTTTTAACGTAATTGTCCCACTGTCGCACTAAACAAAAGCGAATTAAAGATCACAGTAAAACCTCGATCTCCTTTTTGGTTAATCAGAAATATAAACTGCAGCTTCTGCCTAAAAAATATACAGTAATTTTGTACACAGCACCAGCTCGCTTATCGGAATGATTCGAGGGACATTAACATGTTCGGATAATCTAGCGGGATACTGAGTAAATGAATAATGTCTGGGGATTGATCTACATCTTGGGGTAGAGAGTTTGCATAAACAGGCTTTACTGTACATAACTGGTTAATAGTGTAATTCCACAATTATTTCTACAGGAGATTTGAGATCAAAAGTTCCACTGAAGTAGAAAAGGCTTACTACGTTCCGTAGGTAGGTAAACCAATCTTTTAAATACTATTACAGGTGTGCGAGTGTGTATATCAAGCGTAGGTTAATTGACATTAAATATTTGTATTCACCTAAAAATAGCAAGCATACAGTTTTTGCCCTACCGTGTGTTTATGATGATGTACTTGCTGTGTTTTTTCAGTTTATCTGAAGCAAAACCCCTTGCCTGAATTTCTTAGACCAGCAATTAATTGCATGAATTTGACATTAAATTTTATTTGTGTTAATATTCCAGGCAAAAGGGGTTTTATTTTAATGCTCCTGTATAAAAATAATAATAAATGCAGTTGCTCTCCTTTCGCGTTATCAAAATGACAGAGAAAATTTCCTCAGAAATAGATAATACAGAAGAAGTAGAATGAAATATAGAAGACTATGTACAAATTCTTTTACTGATAATATTTCCTGCATTCACTTATATTTCACGTTAATACCACATCAAATACAAGACAATGATTTCCCTGTAGCAGATTCTGCAAAATTATGCTATGCATACTTGATGACATATTGCACATTTTAAACAGGGCTTTTAATTACTGGTTGAAATTTTTGCTTATGTTGTTTTTTTGAATGCCAAAGGAGAGAGAGGCTTGTGGATAATGTGAGTAATAGAATAGTGATACGGATGGGAGGATTTTGACTGATTGCATGAGGAAGCAGACTGGTGAGGAGGTTGGTTAGAGGTAAAAGATGTCTTTGGCAACTTTTAAGTTTCTCTGGCCATTTCGGTCCAGTGAATCATGCAAGAGTTATGTTCATAACCAAATTCATGCCTCTTCATTGTTTGCTGCAGTAGTCCTGATCCTTGTCATAAACCCACTCTTACCTTCTTTAGTCACTTCTTGATGTGTTATGTCTAAAGTAGACTGAAAGGTCCTTAGAAGACACAAATCTTGTATTACTTGTCCAAAAAGAACAGTGCAAACTCATGGAGCTAGAAGAACAACAGATTGGGATAATAGGCGTAACGCGGGACATGTTCCTCTTAATTTTCTGTGACTAGATTTCATTCTCCCCACCCCCACGGGGAGCTCTGGTGACCAGTGATGCCCTCCCCCCGCCTCAAACTGGCAGACCTGAGTTTGAATAAGTCTGATGATGAGAGATTTAACTTGCATAACCTTCATTATAGCGTCGCGCGACAGGTAGGCTAAAATTATGTTAAGAAAAGCCTTTCATTCTCCCTTCGAACTGCCAGGCGCTTTTACATTCCCCCTCAAATTACAAGCTTTAATTTCTTTTGTTTGTTACTGGCCCAAAGGTGGTTATTTTTGGCAAGTTTTCTCAAATTATGTTTGACTGTTTTTGAATGATCAGGGTATGGGAAAAAACCAGAGTGCATGTGCATGGAGAAAAGGAGAAGAGATTTCGCATGGAGATTTTTTTTGTGCTGAGTTGACACAAACTTTCATTTTAAAAGATGAAACTCGTTATAAATGTGGTCTCCAAAGTGGAATGTGTGTCTTGCTAAGGGTATTAAAAATGGCTAAGGAATAAAGCAGCTGTAAACAGATGGAAAATAGGAGACTGCATGTATTCAGTACCCCATTCTGTTAAGCTATCTAAATATATACATATATCTAGACAGCCACACATTAAAATAAATGTACTTGGATTAATTTCAATTATCACAATGTGTATTTATTTGAATATATGATAACATATGAGAATACATAAACGTAACACTGGTTATATCAGTGTAAGATCAGCTGAATCTTAACCTGCTGAAATAGCTTGACTGTCTAGAGCTTTGTTATTGTGCATAGGTAATATTTTCCATTCACACAGTTAAAACATCTGTATATATAATATGGATTATATTTATAATAAAGCAGAGTACTATCATTGGAATAGCAGTCTGAATTTTTTTCACCTCTGTGTAAAATCTCAACTATAATATCACATTAACATGCAATTATTTCTTAATATTGAAATAAGAAATAATCAGTGATTATTTTTAAGCATAATTACAGTCTCAGTTGGCAGAGCTAATACAGGGGTGGCCTTTAGGTGTACGTGTGGAACCTTTTCAACATACGCCACTGACAAAAGGAGGTTTACGATATAAATTTTCACCCAGGGCTGGAAAGTGAACCTGACCTACACTCACATGGCAGCTGTGTCTCCTAACCCGCAGGACATGGTGCATGGGATTGCATGGTGCTGTGACCCTGTGTTCTAAATCACATGCCATTCATTCAAATTTGGCCTGCTCAACTCTCCGTATGACAAAGGGGGTGGCAGGGCCAAACCTGAATGGTGCTGTAACCCTGGGCACCATGTCACAACACCCAAGAGGGGAGCCAAGTCCAGCCCCTGGGCACATGAGTGCTGGGTGGACTTGCTCTGAAATCCGCATCCAATGATCCATTTCCCCCTGGTTGCAAAACTTGGCTACATCACTGGGCAGTCACATGCCTAAGTATTGTCAGGATCAGGGCGTATTTCAATAATACTAAGATTCATGTATATTTAACTAACTGACCAGTTAGGAATGCACTTTTATTGGCTTTTATTGTTTTGGTTTAGTGGAAACACAGCATTGTTGAGCTACTGCAGTGTCATATGAGCTCCCATTGTATAATAAATAACCTTGGAATACTTGGGATTTTTTTTCTATAATTACACATCAAAATATGACATGATGTAACAGCCCTCATACAAATAGTCAAAATTTAATTTTGATGGGCCATGTTATGGCATTCATTGTTAAGCAGGATCTCCACTGAAATAAATTTAGTTCCAGGTCACAGCTCTGCCTTTGGTTATCCATGGAATAGGAGAACTGGCCATGGGACTGGAAGGATAGCAAAGCAATACAATATTCAAAGCCATCCCCACCAATGTGCCTCAACCATGTTTTGAGATGAGAGTAGTTTGGCTTCATGGTTTAGGTCTTCAAAAGTATTTAGGCACCTAATTCTCATTGATATGAAGATCTGGGACCATGTCTGTTCAATACAAGGCTGCCAGTATGTATCCCAGTTTGGGTGGTAACATCTGCCCACTAGGAACTAAACTGAACCAATCAACATATTATCAGGGCTGCTGTCAGGTTGTAAGCATTTTAAAGCAAATTATCTCTATAATTTCCTGGGTTGTCCTTATACCCCATTTTATAGGGACTATATTTCCCCTTTTCAAGTCCTCTGGGATCTCTCCTGTCCTCCACAAATTCTCAAAGATAATCACTAATGGTTCAGAGATCTCTTCAACCAGTCTTTAAGTTTTCTAGTATGTATTTCAGTAGGCCCTGCTGACTTGAAGACATCTAACTTGTCTAAGTAATTCTTACCTTATTCTTTCCCTATTTTAGTCTCTGATTCTATCCCATTTATACTGATGTTCACTATGTTAGTTATTCGATCACTGCTAACCTTTCTGGTGAAAACTGAAACAAAAAAGGCATTTAACACTTGGTCCATTTCTGTTATTGTCTTCCTCTCCTCATTGAGTCATGGGGCCTACCCTATTGTTGATCTTACCCTTGCTTCTGATATATTTGTTCAATGTTTTCTTGTTGGCCTTTATGTTCTTAGCTAATTTAATCTCATTTTGTGCCTTGGCCTTTCTAATTTTAGCCCTACATGCCTGTGTTGTTTTTTTATATTCATCCTTTGTAATTTGACCTAGTTTCCAGTTTTTATTATGACTTTTTGGAGTTCCAGGTTGTTGAAGATCTCCTGGTTAAGCCAGGGTGTCTCTTACCGTATGTCCTATCTTTCCTACACATTGGGATAGTTTGCCTTAATAATGTCTCTTTAAAAAACTGCCAACTTGGCTGAACTCTTTTTTCCCTAAGGCCACATCTACACTCGCACTTACATTGGCAAAACTTTTGTCACTCAGGGATGTGAAAGAAACACCCCCACCTCCCCTGTTGAGTGACACAAGTTTGCTGGCATAAGTACTCGTGTGCACAGTGCCATGTCAATGGGAGATGCTCTCCCATCAGCATAAAGAGGATACAGGGGAGACCTTACAGAAGTGCAGTGATATAGCTGTGCTGCTGTAAAATCCATAGGGTATGTCTACACTATGAAATTTGGTTGATTTTATAGGGGCAGCATGGATTTGTATCAGCTGAGGATCCTGCCCTTTGCTTTGACACTATCTGAAGTAGGTACAGTTGGATTGAAGGGATAGCATCAACTTAAAAAAATCCTATTGTGTAAACTATTAGTTTTCTTGTTACTAATAACATCTTAGTCAATGTATTTCTTACTTTTTTACTTTTGCAATCATCTAATTTTAAGGCAATCAAAATTAATGTAGTTTTAATTTTATTTACAGTCAATTTCACTTTCTGGCTCATGGTTGAAATGTTTGGCTTACAAACACTAAGGGACTTTTAAAAGAAGTTTTTAATTCTTTTTAAAAAATTTTAAACAGAGACTGTTGGTGTTAGATTTTCCAAGAGCTTGCATTTACAAAGTTGAATTTTGGGGCCAAATTTACTTAGATATCACAGAAATATAGGGCACGAAAGGACTCACTGGGGCAGAACTAAGTATTATCTAGACCATCCCTGACAGGTTTTTGTCTAACCTGTTCATAAAAACCTCCAACGTCAGAGATTCCACAACCTCCGTAGCTCATTTTTTCCAGTGCTCAACTGTCTTTACAGTTAGGAATTTTTTTTTTCAATGTCTAACCTAAATCTCCCTTGCTGTATTACTTATCCTGTCTTTAGTGTACAGCACTATCACTCTGCTCTTTATAACAAACTTTTATATACTTCAAGACTGTTATCATGTCCTCCATCAGTCTTCTCCTCTTCAAACTAAACAAAGCCAGTTTTTCAAGCTTTCATTATAGGTCATGTTTTCTAGAACTTTAACCCTTTCTGTTGCTTTCCTCTGAACTTTCTCCAATTTATTCACATCTTACCCAAAGTGTACAGAACTGGACACAGTACTCCATCTGAGACATTATCAGTGCTCAGTAGAGAGGAAGAATTGTTTCTCGTCTTGCTTACAACACTCCTGCTAATACAGCCAAGAATGATGTTCACTTTATTGCAACAGTATTATATTGCTGACTCATAGTTAGTTTGTGATCCACTATAACCCCCCAGATCCTTTTTCACAATACTCTTTCTTAAGCAGTCATCTCCCATTTTGCATTTGTGCAACTAATTACTCTTTCCTAAGTGTAGTACTTTGCATTTGTCTTTATTGAATTTCATCCTATTTATTTCAGTCAGTCCATTTGTCCAATTTAAGATCATTTTCAATTCTAATCTTGTCTGCCAAAACGTTTGCAACCCCTCCTAACTTGATGTCATCTGCAAACTTCAAAAGTGTACTCTCTATGTCATTATCCAAATCCTTTATGAAGCTATTGAATAGTACTGGACCCAGGACACATCCCTGCAAGACCACCAGGGATGCCATTCTAGCTTGACTGTGATACTTTGATAAGTATGCTCTGAGTTCGGTTGTGCACCCACCTTATAGTAGTTTAAGCTACGTTATATTTCTCTAGTTTGCTTATGAGAAGGTCATGTGAGACAGTTTCAAAAGCCAACTAAAGTCAAGATATATCACATCTACTGCTTCACCCCTATCCACAAAGCTTATCTTGTCAGAAAAGAATATTAAGCTGGTTTGACATGAATTGTTCTTGACAAATGTGTTGACACTTACTCATCACCTTATCTTCTAGGTGCTTACAAACTGATTGATACCCAGAAAGATAATGGAGCAAAATAAACAAAGTTAAGAGCTCACTTAATGCTTTCCTGGCCTCTGCCACTGAATGCCTCCGTGCATTAAGCTGTGCCCTATCAGTGCGGGAGGACTGCATGAGCTTGGAAAACATATAATTTTGACATCACCCTTGGTTTTTACCTCTTTTATCCTCACCCAGAGACTTTCAACAGGTCTGCATCCCACTTCTATCTCAATTTTCCTTTTAATGTTTTGAAAACTTACAAAGGCAGAATGTAAAGACATCTTGCATAATCTTATGACCTATTTGTTTGCAACTGTAATTTTTTTATACACTTTTCTGATTAAAATAATTCTGTTTCATATGACATAGACATATAGTATACAATCCTACAACTGAAATGTACAATATTTGCACCTAAATTTAGATGTATTCCTAATTTTGAAATCTTCAATTATCATTCTTAATAGTGGAGTTTTATAGATAGTCTTTCTATTTGTTACATAGGCTCAGAAGGTTAATTTTTAATAGAGAAAGTTGAAATGTTAGCTTTTTCAACTTTATAGGTCTCATATAAGTTTAATTCATTTTACTTCCATACAATTTTTCTTTTAATTACAAATCAATTCAGTTTATTTATAGGTAAATCAGAACAAGAAGTGTATGAAGCATAGAAAGGACCAAAGACTGAGAAATTGTTCATATTAGTTTTTGAGTTATTTAATCAACTGCACCACCAGACAAAAGAAATCCTGTTATAAATTTTCTACATGTAGCTGTGTGAATCTTCACTTGTCTTGTAAGACATAGACAATTATTTACATTCTAAATGTAATTGATCAATTCCAGGTGGTCCAATGTAGAAGACTTCCATTAGCAACAAATATGACCTGCTTTTTCACATAGGCTGTTTAAAACCTAGCAGGACAATTATTTTTATTCTGACCATTTAAATAGATGTTTGGAGTATAATGCTCCAATCTTGCAAAGATTAACACACACACTTGCTTAACTTTACACACTGTGAATAGTTACAGTAGGAATGTATACAACACATAAAGTTATGATGTGGATATGTGATTTGCTCAATAATCTGTCCTCTGCCTCTGCTATAATTAAAACGTAGCCCTACATTAAGGATCACATTCCCCCTTCACAGAGGGCCAGCAGAATGTCTAAACTCTGTGACTAAGCACTAATTATATCTCATAAATCTTAAGCAGGACTGAAGTGGTGCATATGTTCTGCTGTGCCCTGCAATGGTAGTCAGCAGTGGGGATTAAATGAGGGACCTCTGGACTAGAGCTGGCAGTTATGAAAAACTGAAAAGAAAAATTCAGTTCAGGTCAACCTGAAACTGAAATTTTCAGTGAATTGCAATGTCAGGAAAAACTCATTTTGGATTGAACAAAATGATTCATCTAGTTTCTAGGTATTTTTAACCATTTTTAAAATAAGAGCAAAGAAAATTTGGAAATGAAGGGCTAGATTGACAAGGGGCCCTCCTCCATGGTTTTGTGAAACTAGCCTGAAAAATTGTAATGTTTCATTTTGACTATGTTGAGATGAACTGTTTCAACATTTCAGAATTTTTTTTGATGAAATAATTTGCTGAAATTGACACAAATTTGCAAAATGTTTTGGTTGCCCCAAATCTGCATTTTTTTGGCTAAAAAAGTTTGCCCAGCTCTACTCTGGTTCTTAAACCATGAGCCCCTACTACCTGAGGTAAAAAACCTAGGTTTTGCTAGCCAAAGCTGTAGCAAGCTCATTAATCCCACCCACCACTAGAGAGGATCAGAGTACCACAATGAGTGGGTTATACATTGGCTTCTGTGCTAGCCCTCTGCACAGGGGGAATTTTGCCCAAGATGAGTTTAGGTTAGGAACTGTATGGGTCAAATTCTGCTTGAGTCTACAAATTGTATTGACTTCATTGGGTACCACACCTCAACGTTTGATGGCAAAATCTTGTCTCGTGGCTACTGCTTTTGAAATAGCTATGGAGTAAAAGGTAACCAAATATCTAAGCATCTATTTGTCTTCTGTCAATTTTTGTTATTGGCTGGTGTCATTGGTGTGTTAGCTTTACTTTGACAACCTCCTATATTTTTTTGAACCATTCATCTACAGTTAGGCTATTGCTCCCCCTCAGCGATGAGTAGCCAAGCAGTTACCAATAGACAAGAGATTAAGTCTTCATTTCCTTTTGTGTGACCATATCCACCAGGAAGCCCCAGGAGGATTACCAAAGGATCATTTAGTAATAAACATCTGACAATTTGTGAGATTTGGTTATGGATTGCATCCCAATACTCTCTATTGAGTGCTCATGACCACCCTATAGGCATAACATTTCCTCTTTCACTATAATTTTTCCAACATTTATCCCCATTCAATCTCTCTCTGTTTTGTAACTTGATTGGCGTAAGGCACGACTGAAACAGTATTTTAAAGAAATTTTATTTTATTGTGCTGCAGAATGAGATTGCTGGTACTCTTTTTTTCCAGGTCAAACCCCATTCCTCTTGGGTAATTTTTTTATCCAGGTCCTTTTCCTAACATATCACATATGGACATTTTTTTGTTAGGAAAGTTGCCTTCCAAGATTGATACACATTAGTCATATGTATCTTTTTTTGTTTCTTAATTTGACCAGATGCCATCACTTCTATTAAAATTAACTTCCTGTATAAAACAGTCTTTTTAGAAAGTTGAGAAACTTAATGCCTACCTTGAAAGTATCGGTATCATGGGAGAATGGTCCAGGTAAAGCTATTTGAGTTAGAAAAGTTTCTTTACTGAATACCTGGCCAACCATATGTATTCCATGGCTCTCCCAGCCTTTCAACCTGTCTGGGGCACTATAGAGGTTAAGATTTGAATTATTTGCAATAGGTGTCATTCCAAGGGAAAATAATTTGTCTTTAGTTCTATCCCAACCCAAAGCATAGCTTTTGCTAAAGGAAGTGTTTACTTTTCTGGAGGGTGTGATTTTTTTTTATTATTATTATTGTTTGGCTGCCTAGTGATGTTTACATTCCTGTTGTTTTCTAGTTCAATAAAGACCCAGTGTTTGGCTAGAGCTAGAGTGCCTCCAATCCACTACTGCTTTGAGCTGATTTGCTTGATAGTACCACAGAATATTTAGGCCTGGTCTATACTACGTGTTTATACTGAATTTAGCAGCTTTAATTCGCACTAACCCTTCACCTGTCCACACAACGAAGCCCTTTATATCGACATAAAGGGCTCTTAATATCGGTATCTGTAATCCTCTCCGATGAGGGGAGTAGCGCTGAAATCGGTATTGCCATTTCGGATTAGGGTTAGTGTGGCCGCAATTCGATGGTATTGGCCTCTGGGTGCTATCCCACAGTGCACCACTGTGACCGCTTTGGACAGCAATCTGAACTCGGATGCACCGGCCAGGTAGACAGGAAAAGCCCCACAAACTTTGAATTTCATTTCCTGTTTGCCCAGCATGGAGTGCCGATCAGCATGGGTGACCATGCAGTCCCACAATCAAAAAAGAGCTCCAGCATGGATCGTATGGGAGATACTCAATCTGATCTCTGTATGGGGAGATGAATCTGTTCTATCAGAAATCCATTCCAATAGACGAAATGCCAATACATTTGAAAAAATCTCCAAGGCTATGATAGACAGAGACCACAGCATAGCGCTGAGTGACAAGCGTAACAGAAAGCCAAAGAATCAAATGGATGCTCATGGAGGGAGGGAGGGGGGACTGAGGACTTGAGCTATCCCACAGTCCCTGCAGTCTCCGAAAACCATTTGCATTCTTGGCTGAGCTCTCAGTGCCTGAAGGATCAAAAACATTGTCGCGGGTGGTTCAGGGTATATGTCGTCAATCTCCCTCTCCCCCACCCCCCAAAAACAAAGGGAAAAAATCATTTCTCACCTTTTTTCAATGTCACTGTATGTCTACTGGATGCTGCTGGTAGATGCGGTGCTGCGGCGCTGAACAGCAGCATCCCCTCCCCTTCCTGATGGCAGACGGTGCAATAGGCTTGAAAACTGTCCTCATCGTCCCGTGAGTGCTCCTGGCTGGCCTCGGTGAGGTCGGCCGGGGGTGCCTGGGCAAAAATGGGAATGACTCCCGGTCATTCCCTTCTTTAAACTTTGTGTCCGGAAGATTCAGTCTTGCCTGGAATATCATAGCAGCTGGAGGCTGCCTCCCCCTCATTTTATCTCAATAAAGTCATGCATTCTATATTACTTCATCACACAAATGGGGGGATAACTGCCACGGTAGCCCAGGAGGGGTGTGGGAGGAGGGAAGCAATAGATGAGGTTGTTGCAGGGGCACCTCCTAGAATGGCATGCAGCTCATCATTTCTGTGGGAAGTCTGGGGCTCTGACCCGGAGTGGCTGTCCTCTCTGGTTCTTTAGTAGGCTTGCCCAATATTCTAGGCAGGACTGACTCTACCTTTAGACAAAATGTAAAGAAGGGAATGTCCTGGGGAGTCATTTCCATTTTTGTCCATGCGCCCCCGGCTGACCTCACCGAGGCCAGCCAGGAGCACCCAGGACAACAGCAGACTGTACAATAAGACTGGTAACTGTCATCACCAATTTCCAAAGCAGCAGATGGTGCAATAGGACTGGTAACCGTCTCTGCTAACTTGCAAAGGCAAGTGAATGCTGCTGTGTAGCACTGCAGTACCGCATCTGTTAGCAACATCCAGTAGACATACGGTGACAGTGAAAAAAGGCTAAACAGGCTCCATGGTTGCTATGCTATGGCGTCTGCCAGTGCAATCCAGAGAAAAGGGTACGAAATGATTGTCTGCCGTTGCTTTCATGGATGGAGAATTGACTGGCGACATTTACCCAGAATCATCCACGACACTGTTTTTGCCCCATCATGCATTGTGATCTCAACCCAGAATTCCAATGGGTGGGAGAGACTGTGGGAACTATGGGATAGCTACTCACAGTGCAACGCTCTGGAAATCGACGCTAGCCTCAGTACATGGACGCACACTGCCGAATTAATGTGCTTAGTGTGGCCGCATGCACTCGACTTGATACAATCTGTTTCCAAACACCGGTTTCTGTAAAATCGGAATAATCCCGTAGCGTAGACATACCCTTAAAATAGCTAGTCCACCTTGTTTAATGGGTCTGTACAAAGTATCTGCACTCACTCTTGGTCTTTTCTTATTCCATGTAAATTCTAATAACATTTTCTATATTCTTATTAGGGTTTTATCTGGGATGACCACAGAAAGATTTTGAAACAAGATATCCTTAGCAAAATGTTCTTTCCAACCAAGAAATTGCATATTACCACCAGCACACCAGATCTTTTATTTTAATTTGCTGAAGTAGTGGTTTGACATTTAAATCACAGAGCTCTTCTAGCTTGTTTAAGATTTGAATTACCAGTTATCTTATAGAATTCGTTGCCCAGTTGTGCTCAAATGTTTGCTGTAGAAATACATTTTCAGAGCGTGGAAAATGTATAGCTAGCATTCTAGATTTGACATAATTTACTTTAAATCCAGAGGCTTTCTCAAAGTCATGGATTTCTTTAGAAACCAATTTTAGGCAAATATTTAATTTAAATAAAATAATATTCCCTCATCTACATATAGTGCTATTTTCTGATGTGTTCCTGCAAGTTTAATTTCTCTGATTGATTCATTGTTCCTTATCCTCTATGAAAAAGGCTTCATGAATAGTCCAAAAAAGTAAAGGAGACAATGGACATCCCTGCCTAGTCCCTCTGTGTAATTCAAATGGGAGATTTAACCCTATTAATTCACACAGTGGCTTTTGGGCTGGTGTAAAGAGCCGTTATCCTTTTAAGGAACTGGAGGCTGATGTCCCTGTGGGGCAGGACTTGAAACAGACTATTCTGTCAAAGACTTTCACTGCGTCAAGTGACAACGAAAGAAATCAATCTTTTTTTGGTTTGGCATTATGGATGATTCCAAGTACTGTATGACTCTTGTCTGACATTTACCTATCCTTAATGAATCCAGTTTGATCTGCATAAGCTGAGAACATGGATTGCAAACGGCTAGCTAGTATTTTTGTTAAAATCTTTGACATGAATCAACAGTGATATGGACCTTTAAGAGCTGCACAGGGTAAAGTCTTTGCCAACTTCAGGGGGGGGAAAACACAGTAGCTTCTTTCATAGGTTGTCTCCCCTAACAAAATAGCATTGAAGGTATCTCTCAAGGGACCCATTAAATATCCTGTAAAATTCAGCTGGAAAGCCATCAGTTCCTGGAGTTTACCACTTTTCATACTTGCTATTGCCTCTAAGATTTCATCTGCTGTTATTTCTTTACCTAAAGTTTCTTTATCGATTGTGTTTATCTTTGGAAAATCTGTTACTCTCAGATATTTTGTAATAACTTCAGAGCTTGGAGTATCTGAGGAATACAGGTTTTTATAATACACAGCAAAAGTAACATATTTCATTAGGATGTGTAATTTTCTTTTTCTGCTTGTTTTTAATTGGTGAAATAATAAGTTGCTCTTGAATCAGAAAGCCTTTGATAAGGTTCCTCACCAAAGGCTCTTAAGAAAACTAGGCAGTTATGGGATAAGAGGAATGGTTTTGAATCAGTAACTGGTTAAAAGATAGGAAAGAAAGGGTTGGAATAAATGGTCAGTTTTCAGAATGGAAAGAGGTAAATAGTAGGGTTCCCCCCAAGGATCTGTAGTGGGACCTATGCTGTTCAACATGTTCATAAATGATCTGGAAAAGAGGGTGAATAGTGTGGTGGCAAAATCTGCAGATTATAAATTTACTCAGGATAGTTAAGTCCAAAGTTGACTGCAAAGAGTTGCAAAGGGATCTCACAAGACTGGGTGACTGGGCAACAAAATGACAGATGAAATTCAGTGTTGAGAAGTGCAAAGTAATGCACATTGGAAAACATAATGCCAACTATACATACAAAATAATTTGGTCTAAATTAGCTGTTACCATTCTAAAAGAGATCTTGGAGTCACCATGGATATTTCTCTGGAAGCATGTGCTCAATGTGCAGCAGCAGTCAAAAAAGGCTAACAATGTTAGGAACTGTTAGGAAAGGGACAGACTGTAAAAGTAGAAAATATCATAATGCCACTATACATACCGATGGTATGCCCACACATTGAATCCTCTGTGAAGCTGTGGTCAACCCATCTCAAAAAAGATATATTGGAATTGGAAAGAGTATAGAGAAGGGCAACAGAAATGATTAGGGGTATGGAAGAATTTCCATACAAGGAGAGATTGAAAAGACTGGGGCTGTTCATCTTAGAAAAGAGATGATTAAGGTGGGATTTGATAGAGGTCTGTAAAATTATGAATGGTGTGGAGAAAGTGAATAGGGAGGTGTTATTTACCCCTTCACATAACACAAGAACCAGAGGTTACTCAATGAAATAATTAGGCAGCAGGTTTAAAACAAACATATGGAAGTGCTACTTCACACAATCCACAGTCAATCTGTGGAACTCGTTGCCATGGGATGTTGTGAAGACCAAATGTTTAACTTTGAAAAAAAAAAAGAATTAGATAAGTTTATGGAGGATAGGTCCATTAATTGCTATTAGCCAAGATGGTCAGGGACACAACCCCATGCTCTGGCTGTCCCTAAACATCCAACTGCCAGAAGCTGGGGCTGAATTGTCCTGTTTTGTTCATTCCCTCTAGGACGTCTGATCTATTTCAGAAGACAGGATACTGGGCTAGATGGACCATTAGTCTGACCCAGTATGGCCCTTTTATGTTCTTAAACTTTTGAGACAATAGCTTATCACTTTTATTTCTTTTTTCAGAACACATCTGCTTTGAATGACTAAAGGCTTTTTCAGTGCATCTGTCATCAACATATTCAATTTTCCCCTAATATTAGTTAGTTGTCGATACATTTTTTGGAACCTGTGTTTTTATGAATCTCTTATAACCTTTTTACCTCCTGTTCTAGTTCTATGTTGTCTTGAGCTCTCTCTTTTTTCAAGTTGAGAGGCTCTGCTTATCAACTGGCCCCTAAATACTGCTTTACTTGCCACCTAGAGAAGACCTCTTCTTATATTGTCCATATAATTTATTGTAAAGTATTGAGCAGTGTTTTTTTTAACTGCTGCAACCCAATATTTGCCCTGGAGACATTTAAAAAAAATCTTGGGCTCCTATCCCAGATAGGGACAGTCCCGATTTTTGGGTCTTTTTCTTATATAGGCTCCTATTACCCCTCACCCCCTGTCCCGATTTTTCACACTTGCTGTCTGGTCACCCTAATCCCAGCATTCAAATATTACTTCCAATTGTGGATGTTCTGACCATGTAATTGTGCCAATTTCTGCAGATCTTGTCTGCTTCATTAAGAATTTGGAGACTAACATTACATCTATTCTACTGATGACGGCGTGAATAAAATGTGTAACCTTTTCCCTCGGTGCAATTCTCTCCAGCAATCAGAGAGATTGACTTCTCTGTGCCAACAATTCAATGCTGCACCTGCTTCCATATCCTCCTTGCTTTTTATCAGATGTATCCCACTAAAGAATCTAGCCCAGGTATAATTTTCTCATCTCCAAAGTATTGAACTATTTAAAAGAAGTCCTTAAAAATGTTTTGTGCTCTTGACTGGGAGGATACATTGAGCCCACTATTATTAATAACCCAGCAATTGTGGCCTTTAACATACTAAGCATTCCTTCCTTATCCTTAAACAATCTTTAATCTGAAAAGGTACTTGTTTAATAAGTATTATGATCAATCTTCTTTTCTTTGGCTGAAGCAAAGATGTGTCTGCTAAAGTCAATTACCTTTTATGTCTAGAATTTGCCTCTCCTGAACATGAGTTTCTTGATGTAGAATACAATGAGATTAGGGTTTTATTTTAAAAAAGTTCTGCAAGGGCTTCTGCTCCCCTCCCCCTTCCAACTATATTATTTAGTCCTTTGACATTCAAAGATGTTACTTTAAAAGGAAGAGCCATTGAGAATAACAATTAATTTACTGAAAAACTTGAAATTGTGATTCTTTAGCTGATTGATGGCATGAACCCTTGTATAACCAATGTCTCTCTTGTTTCTAATAATGTTGTATTGGTACTTATGTGCCTACACAGGGCTTGGTTTTGTTTGTAAACTTCCCTGTCTATTTCTTGTAATAATTTCTCCATGTCCCCAGTTTTCTCCCCTCTCTTGTATTCCCTTTACTTTAAAGTTAAAAATAAAACACCACATATCATGTAAACCAGTGTCCAAACGGTTGTGCTCTGTACATTCTCCATGAACACATGGACTGTATCTCTTGTAATCCAAGTAATTACATTCTTCACCTATGGGACCTGGACTTTTGCCTTTAGTAAAATAAGATTGCCATCTGATCCTTTGAGTTACATGGGGATGATTTACACAGAACCCCTAAGGGTTCTTCCCCTCCCCTTTCTTCTATCTCCCTGGGACTCATCCCAGTTCCCTCCTTATTGTCTTTTACTTTATCTACTTTGTAAAATACAAAACACAGCTACCAGAGTTATGATCACCCCTGTTAAAACACACTTCATACTATTAACATTCCTGTCTAACCTTAACATGTTACTCTACTACCTTTGGAATACAAAAAACTGGGACATTTCGGATGATTCTGAGCCTATAGACCTGGACAGCTGGCAATGTGTACTAAGCATCCAGACTTCTTGGGACAACTACCTCAGAAAAGGGACAGTCCTGCGAGAACCTGAACAGGTGGCAACCCTATTTAGAGGTCCCTTATGGACTACCTTTAGTTTGTTCCTCAGGTATCTATTTCCTCCTGTTCAGCTTCACTTTTGCCATTGCCAGTAAAGTCTTTTTTTTTCCCCCAATCCTCCTTTTCTGGGTTTCATCATCTGCCAAGTTGTTTCCAGCATTTTATTCTTGGTTTATACCTCTTTAATATCTTCTTGTGTGTCTGAGATTTGGAGTTACACTCCAGTCACTTGGAATAGATGGTTTAAAGTCTCATACTGTGTAATACTGATTTTGGAAGCTGAATGAGAGTTTAAATGGGAATCACCACCTGTAGTAGATATCTTCCCTGATGAATGTTGCTGTAATTTTCCCCAGCTCTCTTCTCTTTTTAAAGGATGGGGAAGAGAGGTAATGGCAAAACTGCAGCTTGTGGATTTTGAGTGTGAGCTCTGATTGCTCTCTGGCTTTTTCCATAATTGAGTATTTCTGCTAATAATGGTGATGTTTCCCAATTAGATCTCTGGGTCTATTATTTTTGCTAGGTACTGTTGTAGGGCACAGCACCCTATGTGCTTTTTCTATTTCCACCTCTTCCAGAGAGCTCTGATTTAACAATTTCACAGGTAAGGTTTTTACATTCTGGATTGGGTTTTCTCCTTCAGCATTTTCATTCAGTTACTTAATTCTGATGTTGTAACTTTTCACTCTGTTTTCTGCATCATCCAATTTAAGCTGAACCTCTCTCTGCTCCATCAGTGCCACCTGGTTCTGCAGCTCTGTCTCTCTGTTGCTTCTCAGTCTAAGGCCAGTCTCTAGCATGGTGACTCCCTTCCAAGTCAGTAACTTCCTTCTTTAGAGGTAGATGCTTTGTTGTCAGATCATCTCTTATCGCCTTTTCATTAGCCCTAGGATTTCTGCCTGACTTGACTAAAATCTTATTTGGAATTTGAGAGGTCTCTCCATGCTGTGAGCCAGAAACAATCTTCTTAGTGAAGTACCTTTTTAAATGTTCAGATTATTTTGAGGGGACAGGATGGGAGGGAGGAGAATTTGTCATCTGCAACCATCTGCTCTGTATTTTCAGAGAATGTAGGTGGTTTAGAGGGTTGATGGAGGTACTTACTTTGCTATTCCCTCAAAGCTCAGATTTCATGCAGCCATTTTAGTTTGGCCCCCTTCTGGTCTCTCTTGATATATTCATTCCTAAGGAGCAAACAATTCACAAATTCTGCTGAGTGCACAGTCTAAAACTAAAACATGTAAGTCAGTTTATAATTCACAAAGGTGAGGTCAAAGGGACTGAATCTGATGTGGCAAAAGATAATGAAGAGTGCCATCTATGGTCTGAGTGGTATGACAGGAAAACGATTAAGCAGCATTTTGTGATTAATGTTTTTATTGATTTTCATAAAGAACAAAACAATGAGATGTACAAAAAGGTAAATGACTTACAGACTGTGTATTTTCCCAAATACTGCACAGATACAGATCTCCAATAGAATTATGGAAATATGCAATTTTACAATTGGTCAAAGTTGCAAAACCAGACAGTACTACATAGATACAACATGTTAGTGCAGGGTAACAGTAATACAATAAGAGATGACATACTTGAATAGGGAGCATAGGTGCTGGAACTAGGAGTGCTGGGTGTGCAGCTACACCCCTGACTTGAAGTGGTTTCCGTTATATACAGAGTTTATAGTTTGGTTCAATGTCTCTCAGTACCCAGACTATAAAAATGGTTCCAGTATCCCTGATAGGGAGAGGAGAAAAGGGGGCTGGGGAAGAGGTGGGGTAGGTGGAATGGAGGCCTGGAATTCTTTGAGCTATCTCAGCATTTTTATCCAAATACATCTAGAAACGGGGTCCAAATTTCTTCAAATCCATGTACATGTAGTTGTTCTCTATGGTGACAAGCTATTATTTTTTTAGCTCGTAACTCAGATATACCTGAACACCACTGCTCTATTGTGGACATAAGATTTTATTCAAAATGTACTGGACACTACAGAGATAAAAGCCTTGTTTGCTGATGCTTGTTGGCGCTATGACAAAAGAAAGGAACCCTGATGCATATGCTCTGGGACTCTCCAACAGCCAGGCAGCTATGGAAAAAGGTGCACACAAGAATTTAAAATAGTGCTCGACTTCAGCAGCCAACCCTCAGCCAAAAGTTATCCTACATTATTTACCTGCTAAAATGGCCTTCACTCCACTGCAAAGACTCTGGGTCTTGAGGGCTGCAATAATCACCCAGTCGTAGGCGCTGGAACTAGGAATGCAGGGGGTGCTACTGCACCTCCTGGCTTAAGTGGTTTTCATTATATACAGGGTTTACAGTTTGGTTCAATGGCTCTCAGCATGGCCACTATAAAAATTGTTCATGCACCCAGTGAACAATTATACTAAAATAACAGCAGCATGTTGGATAAACTGGAGAGGTGAGAAGTAGGAGATGTCTGACAGGAGATATGCAACAGAATGACTTGTTCCAGGGACTGCAACACCTGGGCCTAAACCAACCCTGATTACAGGACTAGCTCCACCTGAGGGGAATTTGGTGATTCCAGAACAAAGGGAGAAGGAAATTTTAGTGAAGGGGGAAGTACAGAAAACTGAAGTTATGGTGGTAGACACTGTAGGGAGCTAGAATGTTCTTGTAATTCCTTAAATCAGCAGGAGAAAAGCTCAAAATTCAGAAGAGAGTGAGAAAAGCTCTCAAGGCAGACTACAAAGGAACCCCTCTTCCCCCACAGTCCCCTGGAAAGGCCTGAAGAAAAGGACAAACTCCAGGCAGGAGGTGGTTGGAAGCAGAAAGCTAGTCCTTAGGGAGATTGGCCTCTGCTAAAATGATATGGGAACAAGGATTGAGTGAGTTGTGTTTTATTTTTAAAGACTTAATGTTATTTTACATTATCAGGAGAGAGACACTGAACTGGGGTTAGAGTCTAGCATGCCACTGTGCACTTGAGGACTCAATAAATTGGACTGCAGGAGGGGATTATTTGAGCTACCTTTTACCTGAGTGCGGCCTTAAGTGCCCTGAAGAAGGGAGTGGAGGGAGGACTGGGAGAGAACAGAGGCAGGGTGCTGTAGAGTTCCTCTGACCACAAGGGGGGTGCTTGAGAGGTGGTTGCTTGTGTTACAAGATGGTTACAGTAATCAAAACAAGAGAGTTATCATAAGCCCAAATCTTCTAGCACTGGGGACAGAAGAGATGAAATGGAACTCACATGTGGGTGCTCACAACAATTGTCTGGGCATGACTTGTTGGAAAGGCTGGACATTTAATAGGCAAGATGCTGAAAAGGCAAAAGTAGTTAACATAACCTTTATTCAATTTCTTCAATCAGGATCACCAGTAATTGAGTACGTCAGAACCATCGGTTTTAATGAAGGGTAATGATCACTATATGATTTATAAGCTTTTTTCACTCTCCTTGTGTTGCTAATCCTTTGTGGATTAGGCCCCACTCTAAATGCAAAATTGTGTTAACATGTGCCTTCTGTTTGGTCATATCTAAAGTATTAATTTACACTTGTTTTTGAGTGTGAGTGGTGGCTGGAGAGAGAGAGAATTCCAGCAGCACTGTGGCTTGTTAGTACTTAGGCTGGTCTACATACAAAGTTGCCCTGGTTTAATTAAAAGTGAGATATTTTCTTAAAAATTGTTTTAATTGTAATTTACAGGTGCAATTGAAACTGATAGAAAGCTAGTTTAAACCAATGAGCATTCACACAGATTTGTACTTGTTTAACAAAATCTTTTTTTAAAATCAATTTAAGTTAGGGTATGGCAACTTGGGTGCCGAGAAACCCTTAGAAACCAAGTTCTTGTTACTCTAGTTATATCTTTGACCTTATCAAAAATTTGAGATCTACAAAGTGTGTTTAAAAAAAATGCTGCATAGTCTGTTTTTAAAAACAAACTCATTCTCCAAATTTTTTTTTGAAAAGTTAATAAACTATTAAATGAGCAAGTAACACTATGTAACAATTTTTACACCATTTCTACAGTGCATAAAATTGTAGTATAAAGTTGGTGTATATTCTAACAATTTACATGTTTATTTTACCATCTGGTAAATGTGTAAATGATATTTTGAGAAGCACATTTCAAATTCACTTTAACAACTTATCCCTGACAATATGTATCCTATCTTATGTACTGACTGGAAGGTTTTTGAAAACCTCTAAAAGAGAGATGAATCCGGCAACAAAACACACTAGTGTTGTAGGGATTTTTTTGTTAAATGTTGTTAGTATTTAACACCAAGTTTAGCATGAAATGAAGGGATTTTGCTATTGTAGTATTTTGCTAATTAGTGGAGTTATAGAAGCATTTCAGATTATTCTGTGCATTAGAGTATAGAGGATCATTAGGTTTCTTACAGAAACCATAGGGTGCTTAGGTAGCAATAAAGAAATAAATACATTTTTTGTAAGTTGTTGTATAACTGTATCACCACCTTTCCAGGGGGTTTGAATTTGCTATCTCTTGTGTCTAAATATGGGAAGCTCATTATTAAATGTGTTACAACAAAGCCCAAGCGGATTGCTTTTTTCATGTACTTTAACAGCACTTTGACACTTTGGCCTTCTGCCTTTTTATTTTAGTCTTCTGCTTGCTGGTCTCACTGGAATAAATAATAGGCACTTTCTTAAGCATCATAAAGTAGAGAATAACTCTTATTCATGCTTTCCTAACCAGTAAAAATCTATCCCCCCATCCCTAAACAAAAACCTGGTTCTGCAATCAAATCTGTATGGAGTACATCTCCACACTAATTGCCACCTGACCAATCCACAAATGAGGCTTGAGAGCAGATTTCAAATGAAGGTTTAAGCTAAATTGTGCCTTGTATTAGTCTTTTACTATTTACTAAGGGCAAGACTTTGAAATGCATTTAGGCAACCAAAGAAGCAGATAAGCACCTAAATTCATCTGAATATCTGCACCAAACGTCCAGACTTCAAAATTCATATTCAGTCAAAACTCCTGTTGGCGTCAATGAGAGACAACAAGAGTTTTGCCTGAATAAGACTTGAGGAAAAAACTTCATGATTTATCCCTAAAGGAAAAAAACTAAAACTCCTTAATAGTTTCAGCAACACATTTTTAACAAGTATGATATTTTAGAATGTTAAACCACATATTCAAATAGATTTTCTCAGTGGTAACATAAATATTACATTTGTATAGGCTTCTTAGTAAGAATTACAAATTCTTATCTATTTTATTAGCTACAGAATTAATTTTAGTACTGTACTATGTCTGCATATTGAGAGAGACTGAATACCACAGATCAAATTCTATTCAACATGAGACTTCGTACTTGTGTATCAGTATAATCAGAAATGACATTGTTAGCAAATTGTAGGTTTTGTTTGTTCACCTGTATTTCCTTTGCTGATTGGCTTACTCTGCAGCAGCTCATTGCAAAAATGCTGTCAACTTTATGTAAACCATTTACTGCTTTTAAAAAAGGAAAAGCCCTCTCAGCAACAGAGTAATAGACATTTATAATGTCTACTGCTACAAGAGAGCTTCATATATTTAAATAGCTAGTTAATAGATAAGGTACTAGTAGAGAGCACTCAAGAACATATAGCATAGTACCTACATTTTGTAGGACCAACAAAACTCCTTGCTGTGCACTGTAAATAGTATTATCTATGCAGCTGTTTGTCAGCTGCTAATATCTACATATTCAAAGAGTTACTTAGACTTGTAATTGCCTTTAAGTGGAATCACATGGAAAATCCTATAAAGCACTTGGAAAATCTGGTTGTTAGAGTCAGAGGATGCTCCTTCACAAAATACAAAAGTTTGAAGGTAGGCCTAGCTTATTTAGTTCAAGTTTCAGCCTCTGACTTTAAGCTGCTTAGCTTCTGTTCATTCATATTACAATCATAACATGACAATTTATTTTTACATGAATCTTAGGTCTTGATCCTGAAAATACTGGTCAGTAAACATAGCACTTACTGGCACAAGTGCTCCCATTGACTTCAAGGTCCAGTTCTGTGAAGGGGTCCACTCATGGCCACGTGAAGTCACTGTTGTTTTAGTGGAATTCCATGCAGACCCCATGTACCCTTATTGTTTGAAGACACATGACCAGGCCATTCCAAAAGTGGGTTTTTTTTTTGTAAAGCATTTTCAGAAAAGTGAAAACAACAAACCCTCAGCATTTTGATGTGAGTCCAGGATGGAATACTAATTCAGTGGTATGTGTCTTGTGGTGTTTATTCTTTTGCCTTAATTTTAATTTTTTTTGGGGGGGGTGAGGAGAGGGATTGAGGGAATTTAAAACTTTATTTCAAACTCTGAAGTGAGTCTTCTGTTTATCTTTTCAGTGTGACTTTTTATCTTACAGATTTTTAAAAATGGACTAAAAGAGAACACTAAAAAGCATAAATATATGTATGTCCATTGATAAATTCATTTAGGACTGCCATATGGAGAAGCTCATTATGGGGTCAGGTGGAGCACAAAGCAAATTAAAGTTATTACTTCTAAAGGGGCACCACTGCCCTGCTCTCTCTAGCTGCCAGAAGCCTAAACCAATGAGATTGCTAAAAAATTTAAGCTGAGACTAGCCATGTAGTCTTGCACCCTATTGACAGTCAGTTTTGCATTGAGGAACACACCACCAGTAACTTCCTGGCAGCTAAAATAAGGAGGAGGGAGGGAGAAGTGGTTATTTATAGAGAAACAGGAGTTGGCTCATAACAGCCAATCACCTGAATAGCAAATGGTATGACTGATGATAGATGGAGAAAAGGCAAGTCTATTGGAAAATAGCATTTAAGGGCCAAGAAAAGACATATGGCCTGTCTATGCTTGCATTATAAGACTAGATACTATAAATTAAGCTACAGTATAGCCCAACATTTTAACTTGAAAAATCTTGCACATGGCTGTAACGTCTGGTTTTTCATTCTTCCAAATTCTTTAGCTAACATCTGAGCAATTTGTAAGATTTTTTTTTTAATAATGCTGACTTTGATTTTTTTTTTTGTTTGTTTTTGTTTCAATGTTCAGTCATTGAATTGCTTACTGGCTAATGTTTGTCCTTTTGGGGTCCTAAATGAATCTTACTTTTGGAGTAGTCTCTCTCTTTCAAAGAACTTGCAAAGGTGTATCTATACCTTCCTTTAAAGCAACTTATCTTGTGAGAGGCTAAATAAGATCTAAATACAGTTAATTAATTTACAGACATCTAGCACCTATTTGTGAATTTTTTTCTAAGCAGTTATATGATAATACTTAGTGCTGTACATGTTCAAAACACAGTACAAACTTCAGTGCATTGTCCACTCACTTCTTGTTACTAGTTGTGTTCACAATTTATGTATGTGGGGGTATTTATTCCCATCTTACAGTGTGCATATTTTGAGTGCTTTTAATTTCATGAAATATATTTCAGAGGTTTAGATTAAATATGATCTTTGCCTCTCAAATGTAACTGGATTTCTTGGCTTCGTACCGTTGGCCATTTGCATCTATATCCGAAAATCACCACGTAGTTTGGAATTAAATCTTTACTAGAAAGACCAGTCTAGACATTCAGATCTATTTTTCTATCAATACACATTTGAATCGCAATTAACTGTCACTCTAGTTAATGGGAATAGAAGTTACACTTGCAAATCCCCCCCCCCCCATGCATTAATGAGAGAAGAGATCCCCTCAGTTTAGTTAACCATCTTCCAGTTACCTGACACCTTCCCCATTCCTTGTGAGCTCTGAGGTATTTTAATTAAAGCCTTCCCTCTCTTTCCCCCCATTCTCCTTCATTCAGTTTGTTGGGTTGTAATTTTTGTTGGCCTGATGCCTTGGCAACATTCGGAAATTCTATTTGCCTATCAAGACTGGTCTGATCAGGAAGCCTTTTAACTTTTGGTTCAGGCTCCCAGAAATATCAGTCTTATTACTGATCCACTTCCCACTTAGGTCCCTTCATAGCCCTTTAATGGATTATTTGTTATGTATTGAAAGAGCTCCAGACTGTTTTTCGTTGCGTTTTTGATGTAGTCTTTCTTTTTTAAAAAATACTACTTTAATTTTAAACTTCTAAGGCTGTCTTCGGGTCAAATTAAGACCCTGCCTGAGCCAGAATTTGCCAGCTCTGTGGTTACAACAGTAATAAAAAGAATACTTTTGCTCTTCTATAGCACCTACTGAGGATCTCAAAGCACTTTATAAATGACACCTATCTCAGATGGGTAAGCATTTTATTCTACAGACTGGAAAATGGAGTCAAAGACATGAAGATTGTTTGTTTGTCAAACATAACACAGACTGAGGTGGAGCCAGGAATAGAAATCAGGGGCTGAAACCTCATTTCATTGACACAGATTTTACACTGGTGTAATAGTTTACATTGAAACATATGCATTAGTAGGTCAAAAATATATTTATTTTTGTAGAAGAGAGTCCATGACTGTTTTTACTCTCAGAATCTTACTTTCAGTAGTGAAGATAGCTCACCCTCCAAACTTCCTAAAAATGCCGTTATTCCACAGATGCATTGTGCTGGAGATTGCACCACTAAATCGATAAATGAAAAGGAGAGACAAGAAAGTAATTGGGTTGCTTAACTATAGGTAACATAGAGACTCAATGGAACTTTCCCATAATGAGTATGGCAGGTGACCTAAACTTCGAGAATCACTTCTTTAGATGAACCAGTGATGAGTATATGCCCTGAATGTACAGTACCATCCAAATGATGTCATGAGTCTGCTAAGGCTATTAACTCCTTATACTTACCATAAATATTACTTGCATTTGGTTTTAACTACAAATAGATGAGCTTGGTATGTTGCTAGATTATTTAATGTTATGACCAAATCTGAGACCCTCCCACTCTCCTAGTCACACTGTAGCAGTGGAGGGTTACAGCTGCAATAGCTCCTCAACCTCTCTGCAGAAGATGGCATGCTAATATGACTTATGCTAATGTGTGGTTTGTCACCTCCTAGTGGCTAGACCACATATAGAGGTTACAGCTTTTGAGCAAATGACCCTGGTTCTTCAGCTAAGGCAGCAGAGGCTCTTAGATCCAGAGGTTCTGGGTTCAATCTTTGCAGATGTTGACCTATCCATAGGTGTTGCATTACACTGGGCTACCACTCTGCAGTGGTGACTATCTGGTAGATATGTGCAGTCAGAAGGCCACTTGCGCTAGTGCACCATGTGTATAAAAAGCCTCTCTAGCAGGCCAGGGTAGTGAACACTTATGATCAATCCATCCTTCTCGCTTTCTACAGTAGAACCTCAATTGCTCTTCTGGGGGAGAGTCCCCTGTGCTCATGAAGGCTGGTTCTGGTCTTTGGAGGATACTAGATAGTGCCTGTTAATTTCCACCCATGTCTGATATGAGGTTAGGAAATACCAAAGAAGGCGGGGAAGGTGGAAAAGTCGTAATGTGAATATAAGGAAGGAAAGAACATTGACACACTGATAGGCTTGAGGTGGTTACATATGTTTACTACTTTGTTCTGTCTAAACTGCGATGTATAATAATACTTGACACAGTGCTCTTCATAGGGTTTTGCACTAGCATTAACTAATATAACATTTCTGTGGATTATTATTGTGCAAGTAAAATTTCAAATCTACCAAGGAACTGAAGTAAAGAGGCAGATGCCTAAATTTTCAGTAGGAGTTGCAGGTACAAAGCACTTCTGGAAGTCAGTCCTTGGGTGTCTCAGTCTGGGCTCCCAAAAGCTGAAGCACTCAAAAGCTATGAACACTTGAAAATTTAGGTCTTCGTGACTTGTTTAAAGTCACAGTGGAAACTATTCTCAGAACTTGGGTTAGATCTCAAGAGTTACTGGCTCCCAGTAGTATAAAATAACCCAGACCTCTAGACTCTATCTTTCACAGGGAGGGCTATATACAGTATTTAATATAGTCAAAGTATTATGATTTTTCTTTCTTGTTTCCCAGACCAGATAGTTAGTTTGTTACAGGATAAGGTCAGTGTCATCGCACCAGCAGAATATCTGAGTGGTCCTAAAAGTCGGTTGAATAAAGAGAGGGAGACCAAAAATGATGGAAAGTGCAGTGAAACTATCACTTCACAGTTTTCGATAATGGCATTAAGGCTAGTTATTGTAGGAGGTATGAGAAAACACGGTGGAGTGAGAGGCTAGCATTTAGGGCAGATGGTAATGCAAAGTAATATGACCTTCTGGAAATAATCTTAAAATAAGATGCAGTCTAGTTATTTCCTAAGAAAAAAGGCTGAATATTTAACACTGCAATTTTTCCAACAGTAATAGCATTTTATTTGAAAAAAAATGAAAATAACCTTCACAAACCCTAGGTTTTTTAATAGTTCCTTGTTTGCCTAGCAAGTATTTCTAGGCTGAGATGTATTGTGTGACTATGTGCTTGTAGGTTAGTTTGTGTCCTGGTGATGGCTAGTGTAATTTTTTGGGTTCAGTGCTGCGTTGAGTGACTTCTAACGCAATCAGAATGCCACGGACAACGCATTAGAGAGAGAAGGTGGATGAGGTAATACAGTATCTTTTATTGGACCAACTTCTGTAGTTATAGAAGCTTTCAAGCTACATAGAGCTCTTGTTCAGATCTGGGAAAGATATTCTGAGTGTCATAGCTAAATACAAGGTGGAACACATAGATTAGCATAAGTAATTAGTACATAGTCTAAGGGACCATTCAAGGTAGTGGCCCATTATCACCCCTGTAGTCATAGGACAAAAAGGGGGGTTAGTGGGTTAGAGTATTGTAATACATCATAAATCCAGTGTCTTTATTAAGACCATGATTATTAATGTCTAGCAAAGTTATGAATTTAAGCTCCCGGGCTTCCTTTTAGGATGAGGACTGATAGGTCAGATATAGTGTTATTGCTTTGTGAAAAGTGTTCACCCACAGATGATGTGGTGGCTTCTGTCTTTTATCACTTTCCTGTGTGAGTTCATTCAAGTGTGAAGTGATTGTCTGTCTGGTTTCACCCACATAGTTGTGGTTGGGGCATTTAATGCACCGGATGAGGTACACCACATGCTGTGATGTGCAGGTGTAAGACTTATGAATCTTGAAAGGTGTGTTGTGGGGGTTGTTGATCATAGTAGCAGTGGAGATATGTTCTGCAGGTTTTGCATCTGTTGTATTGTCAGCGTCTGGTTCTGCTTTGAGTTGGTGTGTCCTGATAGTAGACAACAAATGTCTTGTATGCTTTGGCAAGTACTAGTTTATGTAATTTTTTTTGTTGACAATTGTATGGGGTTTGTAGCACTTCCATATAAACTCTCAATATAGGAGATTAAGTGAAAACTGCTACGTCTTAAGCATCCGCTGACCTATTTCTATGCTAGTTTAGTTACTGTTATAGAAGACCTTTTTCTTTTAGAAATATCTTTTACTTGTACCCTGGCATCACAACTACTCCAAAGTCAGACAGCAGTCTAATGTCATGGCATTTCATAATTACTTTAATCAGTTTTCTATTTTGTTTATTAACAAACTTCCACTTTAACAGATTGACATCATTAAGGGCTTGTTCCTTAGCTGTAATATGCAGGTGCATAACTGATTCTGGTAAAATTAGTCCCCATGCTTCAGCATGCATGTAGAGTTGATCATTTTACAATACAAACGGTATATATGCCAGCTGACTCTAAGGGTATGTCTACACTGACAGAGTAACAGCGCTGCTCAGAGAGCACCAAAAGGAAACCGCTGTTGTGTGTTCACAGTCAGCTGCTTGCGCAACAGTGTATTCATACCTGTGGCACTTGCAGCGGTATTTAGAGTGGTGCACTCTGGGCAGCTATCCCACAGAGCATCTCTTCCTCTTCTGCTGCTAAGAGTTGTGGGAAGGCGAAGGGATCACGGGGCATCCTGGGTCCTGTCCCAATGCCCGTGATGCATTGCTTCACATCCCAGCAATCCCTGTGCTTCCATCCGCATTTGGCGTCCTCTTTCAACGGTTTGTGTACTGCATGCTCTGCCTCTTTGGTCTGCAGGAATGGATCCAAAACTGTTGAACAGTGTGCTGCTTGGTCTGACTAACACATCACGAGTGGCAGTGGAGTTATTCCTTAAACTACAAAGGCAAGAGGAGTGCAACATTGATCTTGCCACATGTACTAGCTAGGACACGAGATTGCTTGTGGCATTCAGGGAGGTGCTGACCACTGTGGAATGCTACTTTTGGGCTCAGGAAACAAGCACTAGTGGAGGGATCACATCGTCATGCACGTCTGGGATGATGAGTAGTGGCTGCAGAACTTTTGGATAAGGAAAGCCACATTCGTGGGACTGTGTGAAGAGGTCACCCCAGCATAGACGCCGACTCTGTGGGTGCTGTGGGGCTGCAGCACTCACAGGGAAAAATTAGTGGGTGCTCCGCATCCACCAGCAGCCAAGCTCCCCCTGCCCCCTCTCCTCACCACCACCTCCCCCCAGTGCACTGCGTCCTCACATCTCCCCCTCCCAGAGTTTCATGCCCACTGCCTAACAGCTGTTTGGTGGGGCTTAGCACTTTCCTGGAGGAGTAGGGATGCGGTGTGCTTGGGGTAGGAGGTGGGGACTTGGGGGAAGGGGGTGGAATTGGGGCGGGGTGAGTGTGGTGCAGGGGTGGGTCCAGGGGAGGGTGTGGGGATCGAGCACCCACGGGGCAAAGAGGAAGTAGGGGCCTATGGGCCTCAGCCCTGTGGTGCAAGGACACGAGAATGAGAACTGCCCTGCTGTTGGAGAAGCATGTGGCGATTGCACTGTGGAAGTTGGCTACTCCAGATTGCTACTAATTGGTCACTAACCAATTCAGAGTGGGAAAGTCGACTGTTGGACTCGTGTTGACGGAAGTGTACAGGTCCATTAATCGCATCCTGCTCTGAAAGACCGTGACTCTGGGCAACATGCGTGACATTGTGGATGGCTTTGCACAAATGGGCTTCCCTAACCGTGGAGGGGTGATAGGTGGCATGCACATTCCAATTCTGGCAACAGACCACCTAATCACTGAGTACATTAATTGGAAGGGGTATTTCTCAATGGTTCTCCAGGCGCTTGTGGATCACCATGGGTGTTTCTCAGACATTAATGCAGGCTGGTCCGGAAAGGTGCATGATGCACACATTTTTCAGAACACTGGCCTGTTCAGGAAGCTGCAAGCAGGGACTTTCTTCCAGGACCAGAAGATCACCGTAAGGGAAGTCGAAATGCCCATTGTGATTTTGGGAGACCCCACCTACCTATTAATGTTGTGGCATATGAAGCCAGACACGGGGCAACTTGACAGCAGCAAGGAGCAGTTCAACAACAGGCTGAGCAAGTTCAGAATGGCTCTTGAGTGTGCTTTTGGTCATTTAAAGGCCCACTGATGCTGCCTATATGGGAAGCTGGACCTGGTCGATGACAATGTTCCTATGCTTATAGCTGCATGCTGTATTGCCATAATATTTGTGAAGGGCAGGGTGAAAGCTTCACTCAGGGCTGGACTGCTAAGGCTCAGCGCCTGGAGGCTGAATTTGAACAGTCAGAGACCAGGGCTATCAGAGGGGCTCAGCATGGGGCCATAAGAGTTTGGGATGCCTTGAGGCAGCAATTTGAAGCTGAAAGCCACTAATATTTGTTGCTGTGCATGGGAGTGTGGTGCTTGTAGTGCTAGGAGGTGATTGTGATTGGTGCAGATGATGCAATATGAAGGTTTAAGATAATTGTCTGTTGCTTTGCAGGGCTCTGTTTGCTTTCAATTAATAGAATAAAGATTGCTTTCAAATCAACACAATTCTTTTATTAAGCAACAACCGGAGGAGAGAGTTAAACAAAAACACACATCAGTACTAAGGGGGATGGGAAAGGGAAGGAGGAGATGGGGTCCCATGACAGCTAAAGATTTGTATATGTCCAGGAATCATATCCAACCTTCTCCTTTGGAGTACAATGCAGTAGGTACTGTACTTCAGCAGGGCTAAACTGCAGAGGGATGAGTGTTGAGTGCAGTGGGTACTAGGAGTCCGCAGTGCCGTCTTGTGACGGGAGGAGTGGAATGCCACAGGTACAGACTGGAGCCACACGGTTGAGAACAGTGTGTTGGTGGTGTCTGAAGGGCGCATGGGAAAGAGTGTTTTGACAGTGGCTGCAGGGGAGGGCAGGTGCCGAGCTGCTCGCTTTGCAGTGCTAGTATCGCCCAGAACATGTGCACTTGGCACTTCACAATGTTTAAGATCTGCTTCGTGGCTTAATTCTGCTGCATTCTCCTTTTGATCCCTCTTCTCCCTGTCCCACCACTCCTTCAATTCCTGTTTGTCAGCTTTGGAGTGCATCATAACATCACACAGAAAGTCCTCCTTAGTTTTTCCTGGCTGCTTTCTAATTCTGCACAGTCATTCTGCTGCTGATAACAAAGAGGGAGGTTGGGCTCCCAAGGTCATATCTGTGAAGCCAAAATGCAACATTTTACAGAAGCAGTATTGTTTGCAACACACAACACTGATTCACTGCTTTAAAACACAACCAGTACTCACGCCTGTCACTAACTGGCTGACCCCAGGAAAGCATACATGAGCCACAAGACCTCTAAAATGGTGAGTGACCACAGGGGCAGGGAAAATCACTCTTCCTGGACCCTACTGTACATGGGGCATGTGACTCTTGGGAAGAGCCAGCACTGTAGGGGGGCCTGATACTCCTTCCTGTCCCCATATTTTCCAGAGGCTGTGATCATTATGGAAGCTATCTCACTGCTGAGGGTGAGCAGGGAATCAAGGGAGGGTCTTCTCCAAGACTGTGGCTTCCGCCCTAGCCCCTATGTGGTTCACCTGTGTGCAGCAATGATCCTTTTCTTCCCCCTCTCTCATCCCTGCCCCTTGACAGCACAGCGGCGTGGGAAAGTTACCGTTACTGGGGCAAGAAACACAGCAGCTCTGCCAAAGAACTTGTGGCAGCGGATTGCCCAATATCTCCATGAGAGTTTTCTGGAGATCTCTTTGACTTCATCACTTCACAGGAATCTGCCTATCAACAGCCTGTTCCACTACTCAGACTAGGAATGTGGTGGTACGTGAATCAGACAGACCCAAGCCTGCTTTCTGCAACCCTCCTGCCCCCAACAACTTGCTTCAGCAATTCACAAAATCAAATCCATTTACCAGGGGCCTCCTCTCCTGTTTGTGCTTCACCAAGATCTGACAGCTGTGACTGGCTAGCCTCCTCCAGGGTAGAAAAGAGCTCCCGGCGGCATGCATCTCTGACCTTTGAGTCATCCTCTACCTCTGGGTCCCCCTCCACATCCTTGTCCTAGATTTCCTCCTCCTGGCTTGGTCCACTCTTGACTGGCATGCGAGCCACTGAAGTATCCACAGTGGCCTTTGCAGTGGAGGTGGGATTGCCACCGAGTATTGCGTCCAGCTCTTTGTAGAACCAGCAGGTTGTGGGCACAACACCGGAGTGGCAGTTTGCCTCCCACGCCTTGTAGTAGGTGTGCCGCAGCTTGTTCACTTTGACCCCACACTGCAGTGTGTCCTGATCATGGCCCTTTTCTGTCATGCATCAGGAAATCTGTCCATAGGTATCAAAATTCCTATGGCTGGAGCGCAGCCGGGACTGGACAGCCTACTCTCCCCAAATGCTGATGAAGTCCAGCAGCTCAGCATTGCTCCAAGTGGGGGATCGCCTGGTGCATGGAGCAGGCATGGCCAACTGGAAAGATGTGCTGAGACCACTGCACACATCACCGAGCAAACAGGAAGGGAACTTTCAAAATTCCAAAGGAATTCACAGGGTGGGGATGATGGTTGGTCAGCTGAGGGAAGGGCAGTAGAGTTCAAACCAATGACCAGAGTGGCAAGAACAGGCATTGTGGGACACTGCCCAGAGGCCAATCACAGCGCTGTAATAGACTAGGGTGTCTGCACTGGCTCTGTGGCATTGTACCCTCAGTGCAGAAAGCTGTACATCTCTTGTCGGGTTGTGGGTATATGGCTTCCCCCCTCCCTTTTTAACAGCGTTACAGCTGCGCAGTTTCTGTGCACTAAGTGGCTTGGCAGCATGTACACTTTGCGAGTTACAATGCAGAAAGGTGCTTTACTGCGCAGAAACTTGCCAGTGTAGACTAGGCCTAAGAGTAAGATTCTAAAGATTTAACTTGAATAAACAATAGCAAGGAAAGTTAGTCTGAAAGATGCCACTCTATCCTTTATTCATCCCATTGTTTAGAAATAGCAGCATAAACAGAATAGGGTATAGCACCAAAAATTCAGAGGCTCCTATAAATACCTAGAGTAGGGAGAAAGTTCATTATCAGTGAAAGACAGCCTTAAATACCTTATGTCAGTTTTCTAGAATATTTTAGTATTTTAATATAGATTTCTTTTTAGTTTTTAATCATAGTAAACTAATTGGAAGAATTGTACTGTTGTTTCTTCCAACTTTAGCTACAATTTCCCTTATTTTACTACTGTAAATCTCTGCTGTAGTGAGCAGTCTGCCCTCTGGTGGACTGAGATTACCTGTAATATTGTCTCTTGCGATTATTTTGTCAGAAAGCCTTTTGGTCATGTGTTGCTATTTAATTTTTTCAAGGATACTTTGGTGTATGCAAAAGTCAGAGGAGCAGGCAACAATGATGACCAATAGGTCTGAGAATCATATTTTTTAAAAGAACTATCTATGGTTTTATTCTGTAATAGATGAAAACTTAGAATGAGGAGCTGCAGGCAGGAGAGTTGAAGCCATATAGGACCTGTCAGTATTTCCACTGTAAATATCAAGCTTATTTGAAATAATATTGAGCTAAATCTAGAGATGCTATTTATTCAGTTAACTTCATGTTTCATTTAATATTTTTGTTTTAGAAATTTTTAAGTTCCTAGTGGTCTAGACTTGGTTTTCCTTTTTGCTGTTATCTAAATTAAAAACAGTTTATACTTGTACATGTATTTATTACTTTAGTTACATAAATTAATATTGTGTAACTTATTTTGGTATCTTAGGTATGACCCTTGACTGAGACTATACCTACTTGAACACCAAATGCAGAGCAATCAAGTGTTAGGGAATAAGGTATGTGTATTTCATAAACATGGACTTTTGAGATCTCTTATCTGCACAGAGCTTGAGTCACACAGGAAAACAGTGATGGCAGCCATATAGTTATGGCTCTACCAAATTCATGGTCCATTTTTGTCAATTTTATGGTTGTAGAATTTTAAAAATCGTAAATTTCATGATTTCACCTATATAAACCTGAAATTTCACCGTATTGTAACTGTAGGAGGCCTGACCTAAAAAGGAGGTGTGTGTGTGTGTGTGTGTGTGTGTGTAGAGGGGGTTTCAAGGTTATTGTAGGAGGAGTTGCGGAACTGCTATCCTTACTCTTGCACTGCTGCCTGCAAAGCTGGGCCCTCAGTCAGCAGCTGGCCCTCTCCAGCCGCCCAGCTCTGAAGGCAGAAGTGCAAAAGTAAGGGTGACATGGTATGATATTGCCACCCTTACTTCTGCACTGCTGCTGGTGGGGCGCTGCCTTCAAATCTGAGCACCCAGCCAACAGCAGCCACTCTATGGCCACCCAGCTCTGAAGGCAGTGCAGAAATAAGGGTGGCAATACCACAGCCCCCTTAAAATAAATTTGTGAACCCCGCCCCTCACAACTCCCTTTTGTGTCAGGACCACCAATTTGAGAAATGCTGGTCTCCCCTGTGAAAGCTCTATAGTATAGGTTAAAAGCATGCAAATGACCAGGTTTCATGGGGGGAGACCAGATTTCACAGCCCGTGAGGCATTTTTCATGGCCATGAATTTGGTAGGGCCCTACTCATGGTATCCCATGGAAGCTGATTCACTTCCTAAGGAGGTGCTTGTATGCATTTTCCTGAAAAGATCAATTATCAGAGGTCATTATTCTCTTTCCAACTAGAAGAGTGAAAGAGCAAGAGTGGGACAGGACCTTGATTTTGTGTCTCATTTGAAAGATGGCTTCCCATTCCCATGCTGGGGCATTGGTTCAGTACTGACTCAGAGGTCTGAGGGCTATGTAAGTATCTTACATAAGGTATTGTATTGTCTTCATTGCACAGGTATCCTGGGTGATCAGAACTTGGGCTTGAGCACCCAAACGTGAGCAGCCGCACTGGAAAACTATACCTGACTTTCTGGATCCTCATTGTTGCTGTATTCCGCTGTTTGTGTTATTGAGACTTCTGGGGGCAAATCCCATAGTTCTTTGTGATGCAGTAGGTTGAGCTGAGCTGATTCTTTTCCAGTAAACTGTAGGAATGTTTGTCTATTTTTTTTTCCTGGGCACATGAGGGGGAAAGTGAGATTGTGGGAAGTAGAGCTGGTCATAAATTCTCCAGTGGAATGTTTTTCCATTGGAGAATGCTGATTCATCAAAACTGAATCATTTAATGGAGACAGTTCTATTTTGATTGCAATGGATCCCAGACATGATGGGGAGCTGAAAGCCTAGGAGACCTCATCCCTGTTAACGCCTTCTACAAATCAGATAGTAATAGAGATGTTTTAAAACAAAAATCTCTCTAAAGGCCTTTCTTGTTCTGTGGCAATATGCTGGATCACACCTTTATTAATGTGTATTCTTCTCTAGGATTTAATGTTATGGTTCAAATATTAAGCTCTCTTGGCTGTTTCCAATCTTGTTTGCAAGCTAGCAAGTCATTTAAAGTTGAAGATGGCCCCAGTGCTCTCCAGCACCCACAAAAGCAAAGCTCCTAATCGCACATTCAAATACAAAAAGAAGAGAATTCTCCCCACCAGCCCTATTCTAAAAAACAATGGATTTCTGGTAAGATGTAAAATAGGCCTGTCAAAGTGCCCTCCCACACTGTAAGGGAGGTGAACTCAGTCCCTTTCTCTTCTACCTCCCCACACCCATTGTAACTAACTAGCTTTCTCCCAGGCAGGGCTGCACAAACTTTTGAGGGTCTGGGTAAAAAAATCGGTAATTGAGGCCCTGGATCCTTCAAAAAACCCCAAGGGTGCTAAAACAATAGGGTAGGCCTGGGGCTGGGGGTTGGAGAGTGAGCCTGTCCTGACTCACCCTGTAGTGTCAACACCTCTTCCATGGGCTTCCTGTTATGACCTGGCACAAGGGGTCACACTGCCAAACCTGAGTGCCACTGTGATCCATGTGTCACGGAGTATGGAGGAGTCCAGCCCTGCACCCCTCTTCCTGGGACTCTCAGTGACTCTCAGCCAGCAAATAAAACAGAAGGTTTATTGGACAACAGGAATGCAGGTTACAGCAGAGCTTGGAGATACAACCAGGACCCCTCAATCAAGTCCTTCTGGGGGTTCAGGAAGCTTAGTTCCCTGTTTGGGATTCCCTGAATTCCAACCACCCAGCCCAAAACCAAAACTGAACTACTTCCCTCCAGCCAGCCCCTTCCTTTTGTCCGGCTTCCCGGGCAAAGATGCTGACCCCCTACCCCCCTACCTGGCTCAGGTTACAGACTTAGGTCCTGTCCCTCACCTAAAGTCTTCCCCGGCTCTCCCATCCCCCACACAGACAGTCCCTACTGCATCACATTTCTTCCCCCTTTGAGACTGAACTGAGCGAGGTCACTTTGCCCAGTGACCTGGGGAAGTTCAGGGCCTCCTTTCCGGGACAACGTGTCCGCTATCAGGTTGGCACTTCCCTTCACACGGACCACGCCCATGTCATAATCCTGCAGAAGCAGGCTCCACCTCAGGAGCTTGGCGTTGGCTCCTTTCATCTGGTGCAGCCAGGTCAGGGGAGGGTGGTCGGTGTACACGGTGAAGTGTTGCCCAAAGAGATATGGCTTCAGTTTCTTAAGCCAGGCACCGTGGCCAGGCATTCCTTCTTGATGGCCGCATAGTTCTGCTCCTGAGATAGCAACTTCTTGCTCAGGTACACGATGGGATCTCTCTCCCCCTTTTCATCCTCCTGCATTAACACCGCCCCTAGTCCTGTGTCTGAGGTGTCGGTGAACACCATAAAGGGCTTGTCAAAGTCTGGGTTTGCCAGAACTGATCCACTAACCAGAGCCTCCTTCAGCGCCAGAGAGCATCCTGGCACTGCTCGGTCCAGACCACCTTGTCTGGCTTCCCCTTCTTGCACAGCTCAGTGATGGGGGCAGCTATGGCGCTAAAGTGGGGCACGAACCTTCGATAGTACCGCACCATCCCAATAAAGACTTGGACCTGCTTTTTGGTTTGGGGGGCAGGCCAGTTTCTGATCACCTCCACCTTGGCTGGTTCCGGCTTTAGGCAGCTGCTCCCCACCCGATGGCCCAGATAAGATACTTCAGCCATCCCCGCCTTGCACTTCTCAGCCTTTACAGTTAACCCAGCCTCCCAGAGTCGGTCCAGCATTTGTTTAACCTGGGACACGTGCTCGTCCCAGGTCCAGCTAAAGACGCGGATGTCGTCAATATGCGCCACGGCAAAACTCTCCATCCCCCTCAGTAGCTGATCCACCAGGCGCTGGAAGGTGGCTGGCTCTCCCTTGAGGCTGAAGGGCAGGTTAGAAATTTGTACAGCCCCAGAGGGGTGATAAAGGCCGATTTCAGCCTGCCGTCTGCATCCAGCAGCACTTGCCAGTAGCCCTTTGTAAGATTCATGGTGGTGAGGTACTGAGCGCCTCCCAGCTTGTCTAGGAGCTCGTCAGGCCTGGGCATGGGGTAGGCATCAGATACAGTGATGGCATTGAGCTTTCGATAGTCCACACAGAACCGGATCGACCCGTCCTTTTGGGGACCAGCACCACTGGTGAGGCCCAAGGGCTGGAAGATAGCTGGATCACCTCCAAAGCCAGCATGTCCCTGACCTCTCTTTCTAGGTCCTGTACAGTTTTCCCGGTGACCTGAAAAGGGGAGCATCTTATAGGAGGATGTGACCTGGTCTCCACCCGGTGGACAGTCAAATTAGTGCGTCCAGGCTGGCTGGAAATCAGCTGTCAGTATAGATGCAGCACCCCTCTGATCTCAGTGTGCTGGGCCAGGGTTAGCTGATCAGAGAGGGGAATTGCCTCCAGAGGGGAACCAGCTTTTGTCCCAGGGAATAGATCCACTAAAGGGTCATCTCCCTGCTCCTCCCAATGTCCACATATGGCCAACACCACATTCCCCCTGTAGTATGGCTTCATCATATTCACATGGTACACCTGGCGGTGATGTGCCCAGTTCGACAGCTCCACCACATAGTTCCCCTCATTTAGTTGCTTGATAACCTTGAAAGACCCTTCCCAGGCAGCCTGGAGTCTTGTTTTTCCTCACGGGGATGAGAACCATCACCTGATCCCCGGTGGCGAAGGCGCGGGCCCGCACCGTGCAGTCATACCAGACCTTCTGCTTCCTCTGGGCTCAGGCTAGATTCTCCCTGGCCAGGCCCATGAGCTTGGCAAGTCTTTCCTGGAAGGTCAGGACATACTCCACCACCGACTCTTCAGCGGGAGTGGCCTTCCCCTCCCATTCGTCTCTCAGCAGGTCTAGGGGCTCCCTTACCCACCTTCCATACAACAGTTTGAAAGACGAAAACCCAGTAGATTCCTGCGGTACCTCCCTGTATGCGAACAGCAGGTGAGGTAAGTACTTGTCCCAGTCCTGCGGGTGCTGGTTCATAAATGTTTTTAGCATCATCTTTAGTGTCCCGTTGAACCTTTCCACCAGCCCGTTGGACTGGAGGTGATATGCTGAGGCCCAGTTGTGCCGGACCCCACATTTCTGCCACAAGGACCGGAGCAGGGCTGACATGAAGTTGGACCCCTGGTCCGTTAAGACTTCCTTGGGGAACCCCACCCGGCTGAAAATGGTCAGCAGCGCATCTGCCACAGTGTCTGCTTCGATAGAGAACAAGGCCACCGCCTTGGGGTAGCGAGTGGCGAAATCTACCACCACCAGAATGTATGTATTCCTCAACTGGGTCGTCTTGCTGAGAGGTCCCACTATGTCCATGGCCACCTTCTGGAAAGGTTCTTCTACGATGGGTAAAGGCCTCAAAGCTGCTTTCCCCTTGTCCCGGGCCTTCCCCACCCTCTGGCAGGGGTCACAGGATTGGCAGTACTGTCGGACATGGGTAAAGACCCCAGGCCAGTAGAAGTTTTCTAGCAGCCTCTGCCTGGTGCACCGGATCCCTTGGTGCCCTGCGAGAGGGATGTCATGGGCCAGGTACAGTAGCTTGTGGCGAAACTTTGGGGAACCACCAGCTGCCTCCTGATCCCCCATGCCTCTACTTCCCCTGGCGGAGCCCATTCTTGGTACAGGAACCCCTTCTCCCACAGGAACCTCTCCTTGCAACCTCTCCTCATGGTCTGTACCGTACTGAGGTCAGCCCGGTTCCTGGGCTTCCACAAGGAAGGATCTTTCTGCAATTTGGCCTGGAAATCAGCAGCTGGGACAGGGAAGGGGACCTGCTCTCTCTTGCTGGCTGGGTCTGAGGCCGCAGCCTCTCTGAGCTGTGTCCCTGGGCATTCCCTCCCCACCAGGTTAGGGTCCTGCGCCTCGGGCAAAGTACCTTCCCCGTTGTTGGGGCACAGTGCTCCTCGCTGACTCTGACTACGGGTCACGACCAGGGCACCCCAGGCGTTACTTGGCCAGTCCTTGAGTTCCCCCCTTAACACCTCCATGGGCAAATGTGGGTGTACCCCCACATCCTTGGGGCCCTCCTCGGCCCCCCACTTCAAGTGTACCCTCACCACAGGCAGTTTGAATGGGATCCTGCCCACGCCCATCAGGGTCAGGGAGGTGTCAGGCACCATCTGATCTGAGACCACCACCTCGGGCTGGGCCAGCATCACCTCTGCTCCCGTGTCCCAATACCCAGTGACCTTCCTCCCATCTACCTCCAGGGGAACAAGGCACTCTCTCCGGAGGGGCAGCCCAGCGCCCACCCTGTAAACCAAAAACCCAGAGTCTGGAGCATCCAGCCCCCCAGAGGAACTGACTTGGGGACCTCTTCCCTCCTTCACAGGTGGTACGCTGCCAGCCCCCCTTTCCTGGGAATGTTGCCCCTCATCCAGCTGGGTCTTTACCCAGTCAACCCTCTGCGGGTTGGGTCTGCCCAGTCTGTCCCTGAGCTTGGGGTACTGGGCCCGTATGTGGCCTCGCTGGCCACAGTGATAGCAGCCCATGTCTCGTGGGTCCCCTCGAGTCGGTCGGATGGACTTGACGCTGGATGTTCCCCTTTGGTGGGGGTTCTCCATAGGCCCCCGCTGGGAGACCCCATGGTGACTTTCTTTCTGCATTGAGGTAGGTCTGCTCCTTCGAGACTCCTCCCTGTTATCCCCTGCCCGACTGTCCACAAATTGGTCGGCCAGCTGGCTTGCATGCTGCGGGTTCTCCGGCTTCTGGTCCATCAACCAGAGCCTCAGGTTGGACGGGCACTGCTCGTACAGGTGCTCCAGTATGAATAGGTCAAGCAGGTCCTCTTTAGTTTGAGCCCTAGCTGTCCACTTGCAGGCATACCCCTTCGCCCGGTTGACCAGTTGTAGGTATGTGACCTCCTGAGTTTTACGCTGACTCCGGAACCTTTTCCAGTACATCTCAGGAGTCAGCCCAAACTGACGGAGCAGGGCCTTTTTGAACAGTTCGTAGTCCCCTGCCTCCGCCCCTTTCATTCGGCTGTACACCTCTGTCATAAACAGATAACTAAGGGTTAATGTCTCTTTCACCTATAAAAGGGTTAACAAACAGTAACCTGAAACACCTGACCAGAGGACCAATCAGAAAACAACACTTTTTCAAATCTGGGTGGAGGGAAGTTTTGGGTGGGAGTCCTTTGTTCTTGGTTTATTCCTTTTCTCGGCTCTGAGAGTGATCTTTCTATCTCCTGGCTTTCTAATCTTCTGTTTCCAAGTTGTAAGTAGAAGGATAGTAAGACAATAGGTTTATATTGGTTTTTTTGTATTTACATGTGTGTAGTTGCTGGAATGTGTTAAATTGTATTCTTTTGGAATAAGGCTGTTTATTCACTTTTTTTTCTTAAGCAATTGACCCTGTATATTGTCACCTTAATATAGAGACTATTTTTAATGTCTTTTTCTTTATATAAAAAAGAGAGCTTTCTTTTTAAGACCTGTTGGAGTTTTTCTTTAGTGGAGACTCCAGGGAATTGAGTCTGCAGCTCACCAGGGAATTGGTGGGAGGAAGAAGTCAGGGGGAAAATCTCTTTGTGTTAGAGTTACTAAGCCTGACTTTGCATACCCTCTGGGTGAGGGGGAAGAGACATTAGATCTCTCGGTACTTGTTTCAAGGACTGGAAGCAGGGAATCTCCTAGGGTCGTCCTGGGAGGAAGTAACAAGGAAACAAGGGGAGGGGGTTATTTCCCTTTGTTGTAAGACTCAAGGCATCTGAGTCTGGGGGTCCCCCAGGGAAGGTTTTGGGGAGACCACAGTGAGCTAGGCACTGTATAATTCCTAGCTGGTGGCAGCAATTACCAGGTCCAAGCTGGTAACTAAGCTTGGAGGTTTTCATGCTAACACCCATATTTTGGATGCTAAGGTCCAGATCTGGGAAAAAATGTTATGACAACCTCCACGCTGTGGAGTCCAGTAAGGGGGTGAGAAACGGGATCCTGTCTGCAGGGTCAACCCTGTGCAGCTCGCAGGCATTCTCAAAGGCCGTCAGGAAGGTATCTATGTCCTCCTCCTCCTTACGCCAGGCCAGGAAGTACTTATAAAAGCTCTTTGTAGGCTTGGGTCCCCCCTCACTCACCGCAGCCAGGGCCCTGCTTCTTCTCAGCCGGGCCAGTTCCAGCTCATGCTGTTGCTGGTTCTCCTCGTGTTTATGCTCGTTCTCCCGCTCCTTCAGTTCTTGCCTCCTTAACTTGAGCTCTTCCCATCTCAGATCCCTGTCATGTTCCAGCCGTTCCCCTGCTGGCAGCCGAGGTCAGGGTGCCCTTGGTATTCACTGGGCTTCCCCCAACCCCTTCCCTAGATATAGGTGGACAGGGTCTCGAGGTGACCTTGGCAGCAGTCTGGCCAGGGCCAGCTCTAGCCATTTCGCTGCCCCAGGCATGGCGGCATGCTGCGGGGGGCGCTCTGCTGCTCACCAGTCCTGCGGCTCCGGTGGAGCATCCACAGGCACGCCTGCGGGAGGTCCACCGGAGCTGCCTGCCGCCCACCCGGCAACTGGCAGAGCACCCCCCGTGGCATGCTGCCCCAAGCACGTGCTTGGCGTGCTGGGGCCTGGAGCTGGCCCTGAGTCTGGCCCATCCCAGCCATGTCAGGCCCTGGGGCCCACGATGCGTCTGCTGGGCGGCTTCCCTCAGGGCCTGAGCTCGGTTCACCCAAGCGATCCTTCTCCTCCAGCTGGGCAATTAGCTGTTCTTTGGTGGACCTCCCAATGTGCAGCCCCCTCTGCTTGCACAGCTCCACCAGGTCTTTCTTAAGGCGCTTAGCATACATCTTCCTGCTGGCCACTCGCCGGCCTGTGCTTTCAGCTTCCCACCGGTTCCAGGGAGACCGCTCATGCACCGGTTCCAGGGAGCCCTTTTTCAGGTCACCCCCTCTCTGCCAGGGTCGAGCTGCAGACTTCTCCGCCCCGGGACTGCTCCTGCAATACCCCCCCCCCCAGGGACCCTGTTACTGCAAAGTCCTTTGCTCTGGTCACACACTCCCTGGGGTTAATCGCCTCCTGAAACCATCGCTCTGTCTCTTCAGCCCACCTGGTCCCTGTCAATCTCCCTTCGTTTTGCTGCTCCCCTGTCACTTACTGCAGGAAGCGCTGTCCATGGGATGCAGTAGATCCCGCCGCTGCCACCAGTTGTCATGGAATATGGGGGAGTTCGGCCCTGCACCCCTCTTCCTGAGACTCTCAGTGACTCTCAGCCAGCCAGTAAAACAGAAGGTTTATTGTACAACAGGAATGCAGGTTACAGCAGAGCTTGGAGACACAACCAGGACCCCTCAATCAAGTCCTTCTGGGGGTTCAGGCAGCTTAGTTTCCAGTTTGGGATTCCCTGAATTCCAACCACCCAGCCCAAAACCGAAACTGAACTAACTCCCTCCGGCCAGCCCCTTCCTTTTGTCTGGCTTTCTGGGCAAAGGTGCTGACCCCCTCCCCCCTACCTGGGTCAGGTTACAGGCTTAGGTCCTGTCCCTCACCGGTCCTCCCCAGCTCTCCCATCCCCCACACAGACAGTCCCTACTGCATCACACCATGCACCATGTTGCAATGCCACTTGGTTTGGGGGTCCTCTCAAACAATGGATCCATGGTAAACTGTAACTCTTCCCCTCCCTGGCTGCCCAGCTTTCAGATGATGGCTCTGAAGCTAGGGATCAACTGTTGGCCTTTTCACAAAGGATCACCAAGGCAACAAACAGCTCAGTTGGTAGCGAGACCTGTAGGGAGCAGGTACACTCCCTTAGGATCCTTTGGATCAGTGGAAAGGACGTGGTTTAGCTTTTGGCCTTATGTTGTACTATTTTGATTTGAAGAAATAAAACTCAACTCTGAAGAGCTGGGACTGAAATCATGCTCCGCTGGGAGGCTTTTTTTTTTTTTTTTTGATCACTGCACTTGCTGGTGAGTTTGCCTGTTGACTTGCAGAACTTTCCAGTTATGACCAAATCATCAAATGCCAAACATGATCTTCAGCTTTCAAGAGGGGCTGCGCAGCTCTTGATTTGGTGCTGTGTGAAAACTACTGAACAGACACAAACATTTGCTTAGTTAGGTTGATATTTTGCTGAATAAGTTCTGTGGAGCCAGTTCATTGCTTTTATCCTTGGGAGGAGAGAAAACATTTGTTTGTATGAATCAGGCTTTGCTTGTTAGCCTGTTTTGCTAAGACATTTACTCTCTGGGGAAATTCACCAAAAAGTCAAACCTATTTTCCCACAGAGTAGCTACTTACTGTAACTCCCTCCTCCTCCTCACTAATATCAGTGTTGCATTGAACCATTATAACTGACCTATTTACCATAACTAATTCGGTTAATGTGATTGGAATTTTACCACATCACAAAACCAACACATGCTTTAGCAATACAGTATTCAGCATTTTCTCTAGTCTCTGGCTACAGAATGAGGCTGAGGTGCACCATGCTAGTGTTTCATGGTAAAGCTTGGCTTGTACAAGCCTGGATCTGTTATTGAGCCTCAAGGATGTGAGCATTACCTGACAGAAGAAAATTTCATTTAAATTTTACATGGATTGATCCAGACTAAATCCTGTTACACAATGTCAACTTCAGATAATATTTTGAAAAGCCCCACATGGATATTATTTCTGAAAAAGTTCAGTTGGACTTGACAACACCAGAAAAATATGATGATGACAATTACCCTGGAATAAGTCAAATATATTTGTATGTGATTAGAGCAATTTGCCACTCCCTCCTGCTGAAGTTACGGGACTGAAACAGAGCCACATATGTAGCATGCTTCCTTCAGACAGCTTCAACCAGCCCTGATACAATGAAACTGTGAAAACCTTGCAGTTGATGATCAGACTTGTTTTCCCTTGGTAGTGCCATCAATAAACAGCAGACTGATATACAATAAAGAAACTTGGCAGACTGGATAGTGGCAATCTTGTTTTGGCATTTACATTGGTAAAAATAGACTACCAGGCCTACCGCAACTCAGACATTATTAATATTATAGTATTGTTGGCTATTGCAGAATCATAAGGCACCCACTGATATACCCTCTTACTTTAGCTGAGAATCTGTCCCTTACTTTTTAATAAAACACATAAAATAGATTTTCCTGAGGGGAGGGCTAAGCCCCCATGTTCCTGTCAGAGCTCGTCTCAGCAATGACTCCAGATGCAAAACAGGGGCAAGCTTTAGGTGCAACTTTTACAATTCCTAGGCACTGCTAGTCAATAAGAACACAGCAACTCTTACAGATTCCAGGCTAGTTCATTTGCTTACACAGTAAGTTAAGTGTTTCTTTAGTTTCTGACACACTTAACAAGTTGTGCAGCAAATATCTAACAAGGACCTCAGTGTGTATTTTAACTCTAGCAAACTCTGGATCAATCCTTTCCACTGGACACAGATTGTTCTTTCTTTGAATTAATAGCTATCCTTATAGCCCAGGATGATTCATCACGATTGCCAATGCATATTAATAGCAGCAAAATTCATTCAGTGCTAGTAAAGGAAATCATGTGTGAATTTAAGTCCAGTTGGCAAGGTAATAAAGGATCTGAAATGTTGTTGGCTGTGCAGCAGCTGTCATTCCATGCCAATCTAAGCCATCATACAGTAAGCAGGTGGCTCTCACACATTGTTTTTACTACATATTTTAATTTTGCAAAGCCTCATTGAAATAAATAGGAAATGTGTTTTTATTGAAATCAATAGGGGTTTTTGTAAGCAAGACAAGCATGTATGTGTTAATACCATGCAACAATCTACTACACAGGAAGAAGACTATAGCAGCTTATTATTCCCTTTGGCTGTAGTTGTATACCAGCCTTAAATAAACTCCCTTATATTGATTAGGGATTTTACATAAATCGAGAAAGAAAAGAAAAGCCAAAGACAGTAGGTATTCCTTAAGAACTTCCTTGTGGTTTAAGTATTGCAGCATCCTATTTCTTATGTTAGACCATCACTGTAATGAAGGCCACTGATGGAGGGCTTTCTACTTTTCTAAGGTTAGTATCTTTTGAGGGTTTGTCTGAGACAAACTTTTGAATCACCATGTCGTGTGATGTTGCTACATTATCATGCTACAAACAAGTTGTACATTGATATACTATATCATGTGCACACTGCAATGTTGTGCTGTGATGCTAACATTTTGTAAGGCCCTCCCCCAAGTTATTTTGGGATTCTTTAATGTCCTGTAGAGTAGGCCTGTGGGATTGAGAATAGCCTTGTCAAGCTATGGTCATTCTTAGTACCTACAATACATCATGTGGGGCTCCAATTCTGAATTTCCATGATTATGTTGGTTTGCTTGATCTTCATTGTAATTCCTTGTGTTTAATTTTATCCTGGATGGGTAGTACGACCATCTCTCTTTGGAATAAGCATTATTTCCTGCTAGGTTCTCCCTATTCCCCCCTACCCATTAGTTTCTCCCTTAGTGAATTATTCATTGGGCTGGCAGAATGTCTGATTCTATCCCTTTCTTCTTATACTCTATTGAGACATAACTGTGGTTGTGGAAGTTATTGGTCATAGATCTGGGAATGAAGTGTATTATGGACTTTCCCATGTGAATTCTTTGCCTTTCATTTACAAAGAGCATTGGGAACAGAACATCATCCCAAAGGGGCATTTAGATTAAAAAAAACAAATGATTAGATTGGGGGAGGAGGAGTAATTGGATTTCCTCCTTTCATTTAGGCTGAAATTGAATCAAGATCTCTCAGTCCAGGCCCATGGCCCTTAATGCAAGACATTCTTCAAAGTGGACCAAAAACTAGTGATTTCAGTAGTACAGTTACTGTCCAGTCTGGCCTTCCTGGTTGCCTGTCCTCTTTTTTTCCCTTGTGTCTCTCCTTTTCTGGGTCCATTTCTCCTCCTAGCTACCTCCTCTTCTACTTCCTCTTCCCCCTTCTTGTTCTTCTTGTTTTCATACCCTGTCTTTCTCCATCCTGTATCCTTCCCCAGTCTTCTCTCATTACTCTACTCTTCTTCTAAAGCCCCATCCTCTTCTGCATATAATTTCCTTTTTCCATCTCCTTCTGTAATTCTTTTTCCTTGGGCATTTTAAAATTCCAGCAGCCTTTAACCTGCATATCATTTTGTGTGTCACCTGATGCTGTCCCTCCGTTTCTTCCAACACCACAAGTGTGACTGCTACTCATGCAGCTTTTGTGTAAATGCAGCTTGAAAACTGAGGGATCAGGCCAGGGATCAGGAGTTTAAAATATTATGTCCTGGTCTAAAATCCAGTCAGCTCCTATAAAATAAAGAGATTAGTGGTAGCAATTACAGTTCACTAAATAATATAATGGATCCTAACAGGATGTGATCAACTGCAATTATACTTTGTGAACACTGAGTGGCGCTAAAGCCCAGATCACTGACAACATGGAGAGTATTCAAAATTCAGGCTACTCACTCAGAAGGCTGCATGTTGTTAGATGTGCCAAGTGGAGGTGGAAATAACTGATAAGACAGGTTTTCTGCAGGAAAACCTGCACTAGGCTACATTATGCATGTCATTCATTTCTCTTCTCCAGTTTAAGTTGTTTGGGGAATTCAAAACTTATGCTGCTGCTAGCTGAGGTATTAGGGTTGTGCGTGTTTGATAGATATTCAGGAATTCTTAAATTGTTCAACCCACCTTCAAGGATAAAATAAGAACTGTTTGGCACTCAGCTCAATCTGAGGCATTTCTCTCTAATTAAACTGATTTATTCATATTTTTGTTAATATTTGCATGTCTCTCCACTTCCTCATTCTAACCTGAAAAGGAGGTACCAAAATGTCAAAGAAATAGTTATTTTTGTGGTAGTTCTTGGGGTTGCCAACTTTCTAATCATACAAAACTGAACACCCTTGCTCTCTTCCTTGCTCCTTTTCCAAGGCCCCATCCCCGACTCACTCTTTCCCTTCCCCTCCCTCCATTGCTCATTCTCCCTCACCCTTACTTTTGCTGGGTTGGGGCAGTGGGTTCGGGTATAGGTGGGGGTGTGGGCTCTGGGATGGGGCTGGGAATGAAGGTTTGGGGTACAAGCTGATGCTCGGGTGGGGGAGGGGGTGCAGGGTAGGGGGTAAGGGGTGGGGTGCAGGAGGAGGTTTGGGGTGCAGTCTCCATCAGAGTGGCGCTTACCTCAGGCAGCTCCCTGTTGGTGGTGCACTAGGGCTAAATCAGGCTCTTTGTCTGCCTGCCTTGGCTCCACGTGGCTCCTGGAAGTGTCTGGCTCCTAGGCATAGGCACAGCCAGGTGGTTCTGCATAGTGTGTGCTGCCTGCGCCTGCAGGCACTGACCCCGCAGCTCCCATTGGCTGTAGTTTCTGGCCCAGGGAAGCTGCAGAGCTAGTGCTTGGGGAAGGGGCAGCGCACAGAGATTCCCTGATTGCTCCTATACCTAGGGGCTACAGGAACATGCCCAAGGCCAGCGCAACCCATTAGACAACCTAGGCAGTCGTATAGGGTTCTAACATTTAGGGGGCAGCAACTGCAGCGGCCAGACCTTCCACCGCCTCTGTCAGGGGGTGGCATTTTGGGGGCGGGACCTTCCGCTGCCTAGGGCGACAAAAAAGCTGGCAGCGCTCTTGGATGTGCCAGCCACTCCTGGGAGCCATGCAGAGCCAGGGCAGGCAGGGAGCCTGCCTTAGCCCCACTGCACCGCCGATCAGACTTTTTTAATGGCCCGGTCAGCAGTGCTGACTGGAGCTGCCAGACTCCCTTTTCGACCTGGCTCCTGGCAACCCTAGTAGTCTAGATTAGTCGGAAACTTTGAGGATGAGCTTGTTTCTCAAAGTTTGGCTGTTTGAGAGACAGTTTGAAGAAGCATTCGAAGTTTTGAGTGCTTATTTGAACCAGGCTAATCTTCTGAGTCACTTTGTTTGCTCCTTTCTGCAGCTGATACGTGCCAACTTACTTAAAGTGGCAGGTCTGAATTGATAGACCTTAGCAGGGTCTGTGGCCTGTTCCCCTATGAGCCCACAGAGCTCAGTGGCAGAAAGACTGCATCCCCACCCAGGAGACAAGAGCTGGAAAGCTAATAAGCCTGAAATAGGGCCAAAGAGCCAGTGTGAAGCCACTGGGCTATTGCTATGCTTGGATTGGTTTATCCTGGAAGGGGTGAAACTATATGCAACCCATCTGGAGGGCCAAGTCATGAGAAGTAGACTTGGACGTGGTTTGGATTTTTCAAGTCCTTATTCGTTATTCAGGTTTATTTTATACAACCAAAACCAGAGGTAGTTTGGATCCAGGTTGTGATGGTGCATACAGACCCCATATTGGCTGGGAAGGGGTTATAGAGAGCCTGTTGGCTTAATCCGCACGGCACCATTATCCTTGTTAGAGGTCAAGCCTGGAGGGAGGAGTTAAGAGGAAAAGCCCAGCTCAGCAGTGGCTGACTGAGAGAACAAGTGGACAACCTCTTGTGCTAGCTTTGGGCAGGAAGGCCTGGTTGGGGCCAGGAGCTATCCAGAGATTAGTTGAAATCAGAGCCTCCCTGGGGAAGGTAGCCTGTTGCAGGACATTTACACTTGCTCTGTTAATCGCTTCTCCTTTTGGAATCTGCAGAAGAAATGACCCCAGGAAGGGGCTGTAAGAAAGAGCTAGAGAAAGACCAAGGGAGGAAAAAGCAGGTCTGAATTGATAGACCTTAGCAGGGTCCGTGGCCTGTTCCCCTATGAGCCCACAGAGCTCAGTGGCAGAAAGACTGCATCCCCACCCAGGAGACAAGAGCTGGAAAGCTAATAAGCCTGAAATAGGGCCAAAGAGCCAGTGTGAAGCCACTGGGCTATTGCTATGCTCAGATTGGTTTATCCTGGAAGGGGTGAAACTATATGCAACCCATCTGGAGGGCCAAGTCATGAGAAGTAGACTTCCAAAAAGTCCAAAGACTCTGCAATGCCACACCCAGCCACGAGGGGGTGCACCAGCAGTGAGTTACCCTTCTACAAAATCCCATGTATCCAAAACACACACGTTTGGGGCACAGTTCTGTGTCCCCCTCACCCGCTATAGTCTATTTTGGCTTACCTCTACTGTAAGCACAGAGTTCCTGTGACTTGTTCATGAGATTTATGATATGCTAAGAGTTAAACGCTTTGCCAGCACTGAATATAGAAACTAAATCCTGAAGTTTTTACTCATTCCCAATTCAGACAAAACTCCCAGGATACGGAGAAAATTGTACTTAATAATATGTCTAAAAACTCCTTAGGATTCAAGTCAAGGCATAATTTGGGCAATGTAGTCAGGGTTAAAATGGCACTGCTAGAATATACTTGCAATATGATGTGAAATATAGCTCATGTGGGCTAAAAAGTGTGCAATTCTAGGGACAAACTGCCAACTTCATATGCACAAAGTTATGACCTTATTAATTATATAACCGTATTAATACACTCTTGCATAGGTGTCCCTACTACTGTTTTTTTCACAACCTACTGGAGAAGGGCTGTGGTTTGGCAAATAAGGATATTTACCAAAATCACGCCTACACCTCTCTTTACTCACTCCCTAGCTGTTTATCTCCCTGTAAGGCCACTCATCACCTTGCCCCTCCGCCCCAATATACACCAAATTTATTTAACTTCTAAGCACTTTAACCCAACTCCTTAATGCTTTCTGAGGCCTGCCTTGTGTTTTAGCCCTTCCTAGGGAGAGAGGGGATTGGAAAACAGACCTCTTTCTGTGAATGTATTTTCTATATCACTTTTGCACTTGAACACTTACATATGGCATATCACAAGTATATAAATTTCATTTAGTTTTCATGCACTAATCAGAGTGTGCATTATCAATCAGAGCAATACTTTGCTATCATACTATTTTATTTCTCTTCACAGCTGGCAGATGGTATAGAGCAGATGATTCTATTAGGTGCAGAAGGCTTTTAAGGAGGGGGAGTATAGTGGTACTCATTGCTTTTTGCCACCTTGCATTGCAGCCTTAGCCCACTTGTTCACACCATTTGGTGAGTCAGATAAGAACAACTTCCAGCTAAGAGAAACCGAGCCAGCTGGAAGGTTACGGCAACACCTGGAAGAGCCTCTCTTTACAGATATTAAAGCCAGGCCTACACTGGGGTCACTGGGTAAAAAATTTCCCTGTCCTAACAATGCTTCAGCTGAACCAGTGCTCAAATTAGAGGGGGAATTGTTAATAAAAATTTTGTAATCAGAAAATGCCAAATAGTCAAAACTGAAACTTTTATGGAAATATATTGGTGTGGACAAAAATTCACTGGAAAGTGTCTCAGGATAGAATTTCTATTCAGAATGTGAGAGAGCAGTCTATCCCTAAACAGTTGTTAGCCTGGTGATTAAAGCACGTGCCTGGGATGCGGAAGATCTAGGTTCAAGTCTTTGCTCAGAATCCAGGATTTGATGCTGGGTCCCCCAAATACCAAGTGAGTGCTCTCACCACTAAGCTATTGGCTATTTTGGGTAGGGGTGTGTATGTGTCATTTTTGTTCTGCATCAGAGTGAACCTCAACACTTTTTTGGAAACAGAATTTGTTTTCTGACTAGCCTTAGTTACAGCCAGTGGGAATCATAGCTTAGACATGGCTATGGTGTCCTGAACAGATTTTTAACAGCCTTGACAATGGTTCTGGCTGAAGAAGTCCTACCTTCTCTAGGGTTACCATTGACTAACAGTAGCTCAGTATTTTGGGGTTAAGTTCCTCAGTGTAGACAAGGCCTAAGTCTCTGATATGAGTCTTGGCTATAGTTAGGGCCCTATCAAATTCATGGTCCATTTTTGTCAATTTCACGGCCATATGATTTTAAAAAGTCATAAATGTCATGATTTCAGGAATTTAAAGCTGAAATTTCACAGTGTTGTAATTGTAGGGGTTCTGACCCAAAAAGGAGTTGTGTGGGGCAGGGGGTCGCAAGGTAATTGTAGGGAGGGCTGTGGTACTGCTACTCTTACTTCTGTGCTGCTGGCGGCAGCACTACGTTCAGAGCTGGGCAGCAGGAGAGTGGTGGCTGCAGACCAGGAGTTCAGCTCTGAAGGCAGAGAACCACCACCATCAGCAGCACAGAAGTAAGGATGGCTTGGGATAATATTGTCACCCTTACTTCTGTGCTGCTGCCCACAGAGCTGGGCCCTCAGTCAGCAGCTACCACTGAAGGCTGCAACGCAGAAGTAAGGGTGGCAATACCATACCCTGCCATCCTTCCTTCTGCGCTGCTGCTGGCGGTTCTGCCTTCAGAGTTGGGCTCCCGGCCTGCAGATGCTGCTCTCTCGCTGCCTAGCTCTGAAGGCAATGCAGAAATAAGAGTGGCAATTCCGCAACCCCCCTAAAATAACTTTATGACCTCCCACCCCAGCAACTCCATTTTTGGGTCAAAACCCCCAACTTCAGAACATTGGTCTCCCCCATGAGGTAAAAACATACAAAAGACCAAATTTCACAGGGAGAGACCAGATTTCATGGTCCGTGACAGGTTTTCATGGCCGTGAATTTGGTAGCACCCTAGCTATAGTGTTGCTCAGCTCCCACATGCTTGCAACTAGTTCAGCCTTGTGAAATGGAGGTTGCTGCTGTCTGTCTAAATTTTCTCAGACTGTCTGGTTGCTAGTGTGCAGACTCAACAAACACAGCTGATGACCACTTTAGTCTTTTTGTGCAGTATGTGTGTGTTCTGTGAAATGCAAGGCTTAGTAATAGGTGTGATTTTAAAAAAGGAAAGATGGAAGGTGAAGACCCGTGGAGGGGACATGTGAGAGTGGATGGATGATTAATAAGCTGTGGGTCTTGGATTTAGACTCTACAGAAATTGGTTTTTTTTAATTGTCATACTATCTCCACAATGTATGGGGATGAAAGAATAAACTTTATATCTCAGCTATATGGATTATGCTGAACAAGAGTTTAGGCTTCTGTTTTGGTCCCCCCTGGATAAAAATCCTGGGTCAAATATGCAAGGGGGAGGATCATTCACACTTACATATTGCTGCCGCAAGTTAGTTGACTGTAGTGTCATCTTTGTCACAATTCCTAATGCAGAGTGCTGCATGTTCTCTGATGTTGGTTGTTCTGCAGCTGGTGCAGGTTAGAACATCAGACAGGACCATTGCACAGGTGTTCTGAGAGGCTGGCATATCCACTTTCTGACTACCAGCCTGTCTGTCTATGGTGATATGACTAAGATACCTATCCCTTTCTTGTCCTTGCATGTTATGTGCCAGATATCTGTCATTCAGTGTAGGGCTTCAAAAAGCTATGGAGTTGCTGTTTCAGAAAGAGTGCAAGAAAGATCTTGCAAATTTTGGTAGGCTGAACTTATGTGATTTTATCATGATTGCTGTAAACTACAACAGATGGTAACAGTATTTAGTATCTTCCTCTTCCATATCTTCACTGAATTCTTGTTCATTTCTTTCCTGACAGTGAAGTCTGCAAGTTCATTAGTAGTTGTTACATCTACAACAGACCCACTTCTAGAGTATTAAGTGGTAGATGAGAGAGGCAAATAGAGAACTGGTACTTGATGTTATTTAACAGCATGAATGGCTTTGTTAGCTTTGTGATCAGCGCTGATACTGTGCTTTTGTCTGAAGTAGATCTCTTTGGAAAATGGTAGGCATTGTCTTTTAAAGATTTTTGGCAGAAATTAAAAAACAATCTTTTACTGAAAATGTATCTTGTGCCAAAAAATAACTGAAATTTTACCGAAAACTGTTTTGTTTTCAATTTTTAAAAAAATTCTCTTTTTGGTTTTTCAGTTTTCTTTAAAAACAAAAAAACAAAATGTGAGACTTTCTTTTTTGGGTGGAAGTAGAAGGCCCGTGTTACTGGACCTTACACCTGCTAGCTTCCACTCGCTGGTCCCTTAGCAGTACAGAGACTGAGTTCTGTAAGCTTTCAGAGTACAGTGTCTGACGTCTGTTAGGTTAAGATTTTAACTGATCCATAGACTGTATATTCAAGGTCCCATGTCATATGTGATGCATCAAGTCCAAATTATGTGGCAGAGAACCTTAGCTTTTGCTCCCACAAGCCTCCTCCCTCTCTGCTCCAGTACAGTTCAATCAGCACAGATTATCATCTTTATCAGTTCATTGTTACCCTCGCATTTTCACTTTTTTAAAATGTACTGCAAGTTTTGTGTTTTGAAAATGCATAGAAGATATCCGAGGAATCCTGGAGGTTTTGACAGCTTGGCAGGAGATGACAGGTCACTCCTGTGTTTTTAGCAACAGAGGGCAGAACAGGCTGATTGAGCTTAGAATAGGTATTGCAGAGAATAATGCACCAGGGTGGCAATGGATCAGTTGGTCCAGTCTCTCCCCTCTCTAACTCCTATGATTCTGCCAACACCATGGCACTTGTAAAAATGGTAGATATATTAGGTTATATGTACATATTGGATTATGTGTCTGCATTTTTCCTTCGTCCTACTCTAGACATGCAAAACTACAAGTATATATTAGAAAAGTTGTTTTTTACTTATCTATGTGGTTAAAAGTAGGCCTTTAATATTGCTGAATTAGTATTTCTGTGGGTTTCTGTTTAGCTGGGAACACTCTTTAATTATGCAATTTTCTGTGTTATTCAGATGAGCGATTAGTATTTATTTGAGATTTCTCGCTGGAGGGTGTGGAATTCAAACTTTATATTCATATTTAGTTTTTGTTCTAGATCAAATGTGAACATTATGTTCCCTCTTAATGGCTTGGCGGGAAAGATGTCCTGATTGATAACTCGCTCTTTAGTGTTTTGTAAATGTAGTTTTGTTGTAGGAGGTACTTGAATTGATGGGGAAGGTATGAGTGTCTTGCATTGTTATGGATGGACCTTTTACTTATTGACTGTACTGGTTATTTATTTCCATGAGAACCCCACATGCTTTTTATTCATCACAGCTCCTTCAGTCTTTTCACAGTAGATAGACCTCTAGGGAAAATGTGTTAGTCATATACTGGGTAATTGCTAGTTTTCCTCTATAAATAACTTATCAGGATCTCTTTATTTTACACTCCTCTTTTGTCACTCTATCAGGGAGTTACTAATGGTATAGCTGTGAATAGAAATTCACATCAAAAGGTGTCATACTATGATTCTATCTTCCTGGAGATTTATATTTTGAATATATAAAGAATCACTTTATCATATGATGTAAATCAGTCCACTAAGTACACTTATGGTGTGTTGTGACAAAGCATTAGCTAATTTAATTTTAACGAGGGTGAATTATATCTGGTTCTTTTTTTTTAAGACCTAGAATTTCACCCTGTTATCTCTATTTGTCGTGAGAAGTCTGATGTCATGAGAACACTAAAGATACACAGATTATCCAAACCAACTTCCATCAGTTTGCTGCATCATTGGTGTATGTGGAACAAACTGAGGATACTTGTTTGTTTTTTCCTAGCTATTCCCTATTAGTGTATGGGTGGTGTGTGGTTTTATTTTATTATTATTATTATTATTTTATTATTATTATTTTAACATATATGGTGAAGAGATGTTTTCAACTGTTTTTAGCTTTTATTTTAAAAGAAGCTCTGAAACTTTTTTAGTATGATTAGACTTCATGTTACAAGATCGGCAATCAGAAGCAAGGACCTCTGATACATTGAATTCTTTTTGTATTTCAACTAGATTACATAGGTTGTTGGGTTTCCTCTTACTACAATCACACTGATTGGCACAAAGCTACTGAGATTATACTGGGAATGGACACTTGGACAGATGGCTTCAATTTACTGGAGAAGAGTGCTGCAGATAACAATCTTGCAGATATCCAGTACAGTATGTATTTGTCCGATACAAGCATCATAAAATGTAACCCAACCATCTGATACATAATGTGAGGTTGCATGCCCTAAAATAAAGGACTCTAAATCTAAAGTAAGTGTAGAAAATAACAAGAGCTATAAATGTTAATGACCACAGCTTTTGCTCCTCTGGGATGTACTCTTCTTCTGTGGTCTCCATAAATAAACAGAACCAATCCTGGTGTTAATACCTACACTACTGTTGTTGCTGCTACCTTTTCAAAAATATGCCTCATTAACACAAACAGCCACAAAGCAAGATCCTGATCTAGATTCAAAATATTTGTGTGTTTTCAGCCTTGCTGCATAGGAAAGTTCTTACGGAAGCTCTCTCTTACAGCATACACACTGATCTGGCAAAATGTGTCCAAGAAGACTTAGATTCAGGTCCTTTGAGTGGCAGAGAAGACACGCTAAACAACTTTCCTTCCCCTTTAAACAGCTGATGAAAAAAATGTAGATGAGCTGCCTGATCTATTGCATAGGAAGAACAATATGCATGAGTGACAAGACATCAGTTGGAGGAATATAACACTGTGGAAGCTACAAGACAGTTTAGAAATAAGCCATTACAACACAGTGAAGTAGATTCTTCACATCCCACTGCAATCAATATGAAAGTTTAATTTTAATGGCCCCACCTGGTGGAGAAAACAGAGTAATAGAGTTTAAGGCCAGAAGGGACTATGGTATACAGGAGGTCAGACTAAATGATATAATAGGCCACCAGTGCCACACAGCACCAGTACACTAAACCCAACAACCAAAATTAGACTAAAGTATTACAGCCCACAGGAGACTAGACTATATGTAGCACAGGAAGAGGAGAATAGGCCAGAGGGGGGCAAACTAGGGCCACACCCGGCCCGTGGGACCCTCCTGCCTGGCCCCTGAGCTCCTGGCCTGCGAGGCTAGCACCTAGCCCCTCCCCTGCTGTCTCTCCTCCCCCACAGCCTCAGCTCACTGAGCCACCAGCGCAATGCTCTGGGCGGCGGGGCTGCGAGCTCCTGGGGCAGAGCAGCTGCAGAGCCTGGCCTGACCCGGTGCTCTGTGCTGCGCAGTTAGGGTGACCAGATGTCCCGATTTTATAGGGAGAGTCCCAATATTTGGGGCTTTTTCTTATATAGGCTCCTATTAATCCCCCCCCCATCCCCTGTCCTGATTTTTCACACTTGCTGTCTTGTCACCCTATGCGCGGTGAGGTGGCTGGCTCCAGCTGGGCGGTGCGGCTGTACCACCACCAGCCACCGGTGCTCCAGGCAGCGTGGTAAGGGGTCAGAAATCGGGGGGGTGGATAGAGGGCAGGGGAGTTTGGGGTGGTTGTCAGGGAGTGGGGATGTGGATAGCGGTCGGGGAGTCAGAGGGCGGGGAACAGAGGTTGAATGGGGGCAGGGGTCCTGGAAGGCAGTCAGGAAAGAAGGGGGTTGAATGGGGCAGTGTGGGGGCAGTCAGGGGCAGGGTTCTGGGGGCGGTCAGGGGACGGGGGGTGGATGGAGCAGGGGTCCTGGGGGAGGGGCTGTCAGGGAATGGATGGGTTGGATGGGGCAGGAGTCGGGGGCGGGGGCTGTTGGGGCAAGAACCAGGTGGAGTCAAATAAGGGGCGGGGCCAGGCCATGCTTGGCTGTTTGGGGAGGCACAGCCTCCCCTAACCGGCCCTCCATACAATTTCCAAAACCCGATGTGGCCCTCAGGCCACCCCTGGAATAGGAGGTAGGCTTTCTAATAAAAACAATTTCTGTCAGAAGGAAGTGGCCTCTACCTCACATTCTGGAAGGGCATAATGATCTATTGTGTAGCAAGGAGTCAACAGTTTAACTCCTAGACTATCACAATTTTCTTACAACCAGAGAGATTTTTGTAGAGCAGTATAAAACTATAGATCAACTTTTGAAGATCTCACAGGTCAGATGCAAATGTTCCTCTCATTCCCCAGTATGAAAAAAGTTTGGATATAGCCAGGAGTGGCGCGAGGGTTTTTGGCGCCCTAGGCGCAGGGCCGGCTCGCCGGTCCCACGGCTCCGGTGGACCTCTCACAGGCGTTCCTGCAGACGTTCCGCTGGTTCTGTGGTTCCACTGGTTCCACACCTGCAGGAGGTCCACCGGAGCAGTCTGCCACCCTCCCAAATCCTGGTGCCCTAGGCGACCACCTAGATCCCCTAAATGGAAGCGCCGGCCCTGGATATAGCAACAATATAATCATCTAAAGTTGCAGAATTAGGTAGTGTTTTAGAAATGACAGTGCATGAAATCCACAAGAAAACAAATGTACACCATCATTGAGTGACAACGGCTTCTCTGAGAACATGACGGGAAACCAAATGTATTATGATTTGCTCTTTGCTTAACTCTTTGCTAGACTTTCAAGCAAATTCATATCTGCATTACTGTGTTTCTTGTTAGAAATTCTTCTGGAAAAGATTATTGCATAGTTTTATCTCACTCTGCAAAAGTTATGGAAGATCATGAGAAGACTGAGAATGGGTGTCATGCTTTCATCTCTACTGATCTGTACACTAAAGGTCAAATGGATAATTTCATATTTATAACTGCATATTGTTCAATCTTCTAGACAATGTGCCAACCATTTTCCACAAATTACCTTCAGGAAACATTAGTGCTGTATGTTTAGGATTTCAGGCCTGGGTTACATAGGCTGTCAATGGATGACTACATAGGAACTGTAGTATCAATTCCCAACTTTTGCTGAAAGATGAAAAAATAAATTTTGCCAGAATCTCTTGATAAGTCATCCTGATAAGATTGGGGAAAGTCTTGTTCCTATCCATAGCAGCTGTGAATCCTAAAACCTACCATAGATTTGAAGGACAATCTTGCTCCTAGGACTGAATTCCTGGACAGGATTAAATGATCATCCTTTCTCATAAGGAAGTGTATTTCTAGCAAAGAACTATGTTCACAAATAATAACTATACAATGAGAGTTGTCTTGCATCTGTAAACTGTTAAGGCCTATTTTGGTTCACTATGTCTTGGACACGTACTTTTAAAGGGCTGGTGCAGTAACAGTATACAGAACACCTAAACTTAGGAGTCGTCGTGTGTGTGAATTTTCAGCTTGCTTATTGTTATAAAATATAATTCTGGGCTCCACAATATGCTTTTCTGATCTGCCTAGACTTTTATAATGCACTCATTACTTGGGTGACGTCCTGACATCCTGAAATCAAATAGTTTTACCATTGATATCCAGGGGGCCAGAATTTCAGCCTTGGTCTTCTGAGAGCCTTTGTACACACTTATCTGGGTGGTTGCTGGCCTTATAGAAAATGCAGGTGAACTTGGTCACTGGTGTAGACTTTATAACTTGTATGAGAAATATCTATCTGGCTTTAAAAATGTTTTGTGCTTGTAGGTAATGTTGCATGCTGTGGAAAGTTCTCTCAAACACTGTTGCTCTCTACCAGAGTTGGCTGCTTTTCAGGATGAATGTACTCCATTTGTATCTTCAGTTCTGCCAGTGTCGCTATTACAGACAGAAGGCCCTGCCTAGTGCAGCCTCGTGTCTGAAAAGTGAACTGGAAAAAAAATCTTCGCCTTTTAACATGGAATTCATATGATAAGGCCAAATGGGAAAGAATTGTCAGATTATAATCTATAAAAGCACAAGAACAAACAAGTAGTGAGGGGCAGTTATGAAGGTGAGAACAAGAAGGTTGAACTTGATGTGGTGCAGGGACTCTAGTAGGGCATGATTTAGTTAGAATGATGGGCAAAGGATCTTAGTGGCTGTATTTTATGAGGGGAGCAGAGAGGAGGCCAGCGAACAGGAGGCTACGTCAGGCATGTCACTATGGGGAAGTGCTTGGTGGGGATCCCCTCCCCAATTCAGTTGGTTCTCTGATCTTTCTCACTCAGAACTCCCGATTTAAAGCTCTCATCATCTTTAGGGAAACTCCTCCTCCATTTTCATATAGTAGAAGTATGGTTTAGAAGGCAGTCAGGCAGCTGTTCTGTTCTCAATCATATTTCTCATTTTTAGATTTACACCAAAGACCAAAATTTGATCAGGGGAAGCCACATTGCTAGAATATTTCTTGGGAAGCCAGTAACAAAACTCTATGGCTCAAGTGTATCCAACATTTTCAAACAAGCCCTTAACAGAAATACCCAGGCAAAAAAACACTTTTCTTGTCTTTTACAGAACTCAGAGTCCTTACATCCTTAATTTTTATCTGGTTGTTGATTTCATTCAGCGAGTCAATGACAATTTATTTACCTTACTGGTCTCAATAAGCACATCTTTGGCAACACAATCTCTGGAGGCTGTGATTCCAATATCTGTAATTTGTTTGTAATTTCCTTATCCCTTTTTTCCCCTCAGTTGAAAACCATCTCTTTTGTCAAGAGAAACACTTATCAGGAAATTTGTGCATTTATTATGGCAGTCTTAACGTGAAATGTTTGCTTTTAGATCTTACTACTAGCAGAAGCCACAGAAGAACAGCATCCATCTTTAAAGCTCTAAATACCACATTAAAACAAAAACCTTCTGATTAAAGTAGGTTTATTCTTATGTGCGCTGATCCACAGCAACTTTTTACATTCATAAGTGATGCAGCAACTCTAGAGGTGCTGGGACTCAGCTCTGGCATAAATTAAGCACTACTTGTGTGTCAACAAGTTCTTACCAAAAGTGACACAGATCAATCTATAATTTGACTGGGCCAAATGGTCCCCTTCCACATGAAAAATGGCAAAGGCTTCTGCGGGAGAGAATCTCAGATTTTCCCAACCCTCCTCAATTATCTGGTGTGTAGGGGAGATGAGCTAGAGTTTGACCCTTTTCCCTGCAACAGAGAAAGGGGCGTGTGGGGCAGGCCCCCTCACAGATCTTATGGATCTCCAGGGATCTGTGGGAGAATAGGATCATCCAAGTTGAGGCCTGGTGACTTCAGGGCACTGTTGGAGCTGTGCACCTGCAGATGCCTCAGTAGTGGCAGTACCTCCAAGGACCCAGAAGGACTACATGGAATTCATAGGAAGAGGACAATTCCATAAGTAGATTTCAAGAGGCACTATGGTTCACTGATATTTAAGAAGTTAGTCTTTGGCTGTCACTTGTGGGGAATTTAGTGGTGTTTCAAAAGAAATAGGCAATTAGGAGTAAAAATAATCGACCGTGGGCCAAATATTTAAAACACCAGTCCTTTGGTGGCTCACATGCACAACTGGTAATCCAAGATAAGAAAGGAAGGCCTTATAAAACTTTTGCTCCTAAAACACAACTCAGACACAACTGTTCATATTAAAACCTTCATTCATAAATACTTTTTCTTCAGATTGGCTTTTATCTACTGTTTCCTTTGCTTGCTCAATAAAGAGTTTAGGTATTTTCTTTTAATTCAAAATATTTTTTTAAACAAAGGCAATTGTTGAAGTGGTGTGAAGTGTTTAATAATGAAGATTGCATTTTCAGATAGTGGATACTGCTTATGGCTACAGAGTACACCACACACATACCTGTATTTGTGCTTGCCACTACCTATAGTATCTGTGCATGAAAATCTATTTTTGGAGTGAACGTGTCAGTACATATATGTTTTTTCAGTGGTCGCACGTGTGACTCTGCTCTTTCAAAATCTAGCCCTGAGAGGATAAAAGAAATGTTAAAAACACTCTACTACAGCTTACCAGGACTGAAAACCACAGGGTGAAGGAAGCTGAGACCAGCTACAGGCAGAGCCAGGAATAGAACCCATGTTTGCAGAGTTCAAGGTTGTTGCTTTATGTACTAGGCCACAAAGACTGTTTTCTAGTATGTAATCAAATCTACAGGCATGTACAATTTTATATAAATCCCACTTCAATTAACTGTTCTGCTTCATCATTGTAAGAAAACAAAAGAATTTTCTTGCTTTTCAGCTAGCTTTTCTCCATAAATAGTTTATTACAGTGATTTTTGACAAGACAGGAAACATGTAGGTCTGTGCAACCCCCCCAGAAGAATAAAGATTTAGGCAAAACTTCCACTGACTCGGTGAGGCCAGTACTTCACTCCTAGTACTTGATGATATTGTCAGGGCTAAAAGTAAGATTCCTAATTAAAGTTCCAATCTTGATATCATTGGAACCCATGGCAAAACTTGAATTGATGCTATTAGCAGCAAGATTAGTCAACAAATTTGGTCTTTTACCAAGATAGTAATGGTTGTGCTCACTTTTTAAGTTGAATCCAGTCACTGCCATGATTTTCAGTTTATAGAGATTTTATTTTCTGTTTAAATCATCATGAAGCATATATGATTGGTTTCCATACTGGTATATTTTACAGAAATTTATTATTGAATTATGTCTCCTGGATTAATCTTGAGGGATTCACTTATGGTTTTTACTTGGAGTACAAAAAAACCATATAAGGCTGCAAATTAGACTATCCTTGAGAAGCTCCATTTTAAAAAAACAAAACAAAAACAAACCCTTTCTGATTCCTATTCAGAACCTGAATACTAGAAACTGATGATATTTTTATTTGCTGCTGCTTATGCTTGAGTGTGTATCTCAGGCATGTATCGGATAAGCAGACCAAGCAAAATTTATAGTGCTTTCACTGTCCCATTTTAAGTATTGGACACATTGCTTGGTCATTTTGCTATTAAATCTACTGGAAACCTTGTGTGATCTGGCAGGGCCCAAGTTGTCTCAATTTGTCTGAAAAGATCAGCCTAACAGACATGCATAAACCTCAGCCATTGCATATAGTTTCAAGACTTCTAAATGTGGAAGGCTTAAGCATTGTAGAGCTTATCTTTCTGACCCGGCACATTTTTCCATGGACCTCACCACGCTAATGCACTCAATCCCATTTCTTACGTTTTTGTCCTTCCTGGTTGTTCCTCCATCTTCTTCAGTGTTCACCAGTATTTTGTCCTGCTTCAAAGGCTTCTATAACGCTTTCCTATGCTGCTTCTTGCTGCTTCACTGAGCTGCTCTCCTTTACTTCCCACTCCTTGGTGGCTGAAGTTTATCTTACAGGCTCTCCTGCTTTGTGTGAGACCAGAGAGTTTTGATCCTGCAACAAAGCTAAAGCATCACATTGGCTTTTGTGCACACTCTTGCAGAATGTAAATTTGGCATCTGACCACATAATTGCTATCGCTAACAAAATATCTGATTTAAATCTTGACTTTACAGAATCCTGATGGCAAAACACATAATATTCACCTATACTGGACATGCTTAAAAAGCTCACTACATTTACAAGACAAATTAATGTCCAAATCAGACTACATCTTCAGGGAGTAACAGAAGCAATAAAAAGATAGTAGTAAGAAAAAAAGATGGTCTCTCTCTCTCTCTTTGTTGTGTAATGGGAGTTCTCTGCAATAGAACCAGCACTAGAGCTGACTGGAAAACAGACAGACCTTTTGAAAATTTTCCCCCAAGTAAGTGACATGTACCTTTTAGAATAATCAAAAGCCCAATGATGAAGGAACTCACCTGTAATACGGGAGGCCTGGGTTCAAGTCCCTGCTCTGATTCAGGCAGAGCATTGAGCTATTGGCCATTATGGGGTGGGTCTCCCCTTAAAACTCCATCCTGGACCTGAGGAAAGCTTAATCGAACAGGCACGTTTCCACACAACATAAAAATGGCCATACTTGGTCAGACCAAAGGTCCATCCAGCCCAGTATCCTGTCTTTTGACAGTGGCCAATGACAGGTGCCCCAGAGGGAGCAAATCTAACAAGTAATGATCAAGTGATCTTTCTCTCCTGCCATCCATCTCCACCCTCTGACAAACAGAGGCTAGGGATACCATTCCTTACCCATCTGGCTAATAGTTATTAATGGTCTTAACCTCCATGAATTTATCTAGTTCTCTTAAACTCTGTTATAGTCCTAGCCTTCATAACCTCCTCAGGCAAGGAGTTCCACAGGTTGAATATGCACTGTGTGAACAACAACTTCCTTTTATTTGTTTTAAACCTGCTGCCCATTAATTTCATTTGGTGGTCCCTCGTTCTTATATTATGGGAACAAGTAAATAACTTTTCCTTATTCACTTTTTCCACACCACTCATGATTTGATATACCTCTATGATATCCTCCCCTTAGTTTCCTCTTTTCAAAGCTGAAAAGTCCTAGCCTCTTTAATCTCTCTTCATATGGGACCCGTTCCAACCCCCTAATCATTTTATTTGCTTTTCTGAACTTTTCCTAATTCCAGTATACCTTTTTTGAGATGGGAAGACCACATCTGTACGCAGTATTCAAAATGTGGGCATACCATCGGTTTATATAAGGGCAATAAGATATTCTTAGTCTTATTATCTATCCCTTTAAAAATGATTCCTAACATCCTGTTTGTTTTTTTGACTGCCGCTGCTCACTGTGTGTGGACGTCTTCAGAGAACTATCCATGATGTCTCCAAGATCTCTTTCCTGATTAGTTGTAGCTAAATTAGCCCCCATCATATTGTATGGCTAGTTGGAGTTATTTTTTCCAATGTGCATTACTTTACATTTATCCACATTACATTTCATTTGCCATTTTGTTGCCCAATCACTTAGTTTTGTGAGATCTTTCTGAAGTTCTTCACAGTCTGCTTTGGTCTTAACTATCTTGAGCAGTTTAGTATTGTCTGCAAACTTTGCCACCTCACTGTTTACCCATTTCTCCTGTTGAATAGGATTGATTCTAGAGCTGACCCTTGGGGAACACCACTAGTTACCCCTCTCCATTCTGAAAATTTACCATTTATTCCTACCCTTTGTTCCCTGTCTTTTAACCAGTTCTCAATCCATGAAAGGATCTTCCCTCTTATCCCATGACCACTTAATTTACGTAATAACCTTTGGTGAGGGACTTTGTCAAAGGCTTCTGGAAATCTAAGTACATTATGTCCACTGGATGCCCTTTGTCCACGTTTGTTGATCCCTTCAAAGAACTCTAATAGATTATTAAGGCATGATTTCCCTTGTGACGGGGTCGGCTTACCCCGCACTAGCCCAGACAGGGTTAAGCCCATAGTATTGACAGCAGAAGTCCCACCTCCCTGGCAAGACTGGGCATGCTCCAAGTGCTCTAGTAGTATAAAGGAAGGGAGACCAGCTCCATTCTGGGCTGGAGGCTGCAGAGGAAGGACCTGCCTGGGAAGCTCCTGCAGATGGCCAGCCACAGCCACAGCCACAGCCACAGCCACAGCCACAGCCACAGCCACAGCCACAGCCTCTGACTGCACCGGGAATTGAAGCTGTCCACGGCCTGCCTGCACTCCAGCAACTGGAGAAAAAACCCTGGAGACGACTGGCCCTGCCGAACACAGAGGACCCGACATTTCATGGGAAACCCTAACACTGACTCTGGTAGGAAGCGACCCAGGAAGGGTGATGGAGTGGTACCTCCCACCCGGGGAAACTCAGCGTGTTTCGGTAGGACCCTGCCGCTAAGTCAGTGGCAAACCGCTATGCTACTGTTAGGGCCCTGGGTTGGGGCCTGGTAGAGTTGGGTGGGCCTGGGCCCCCCTACTGGGGCTGCCATGCCCCATAAGGAGCACCTCAATGCTATGGACTTGGGCCATTAGGCCATGCTGCCCTGCACTGAAGGGTGGCACTATAGACTCGGGTCTCTAGGCCATGCCACCCTGCACCGAAGGGTGGTGCTATATACTCGGGCCGCTAGGCCACCCTGCCCTGCACTGAAGGGCTGCTTTATGGACTCTGACCCTGACCCTAGGGGCATGGACTGTCACATCCCTTTACAAAAACCATGTTGACTTTTGCCCAACAATTTATGTTCTTCTATGTGTCTGACAATTTTATTCTTTACTATTGTTTCAACTAATTTGCCCAGTACTGACTTTAGATTTACCGGTCTGTAATTGCCGGGATCGTCTCTAGAACCCTTTTTAAATATTGGCGTTGCGTTAGCTATTTTCCAGTCATTGGGTACAGAAGCTGATTTAAAGGACAGGTTACAAACCATAGTTAATAGTTCCGCAATTTCACATTTCAGTTCTTTTAGAACTCTTGGGTGAATGCCATCTGGTCCTGGTGACTTGTTACTGTTAAGTTTATCAATTAATTCCAAAACCTCCTCCAGTGACACTTCAATCTGTGACAATTCCTCAATTTGTCACCTACAAAGTACAGCTCAGGTTTGGGAATCTTCCTAACATCCTCAGCCGTGAAGACTGAAACAAAGAATTCATTTAGTTTCTCCGCAATGACTTTATCGTCTTTAAGTGCTCCTTTTGTATCTTGATGGTCCAGGGGCCCAAAGTTTTGATGAATAAACATTTTCCAATTGTAAAAACATTTAGTTGAATAATTCCCAGCTAGCTCTAGCAATAACCTCTCATCTCCAGTTAATGAAGCCATTGGAATGTGGTGTCTTGTAGAGACTGACCAATGGTTTTTATAAACAGTCAGCTCTTTATAAAGATGCTAAAAGGCCAGCACCTAGGATTACAATAATCTTCATGCATAATAAGTGCACTTGTTGAACCAGGGTAACAATTCACATGTTCAACTCAGGGTCACCATCAGATTCAGCACCTTTCTCCACAGTTGTTTAAGCTAGAATTTGACAGGCATTGACACACATCCTTTTAATTTTTTTGGCTCTTTCATAGCTCCTGGTCTTTGTATAGTTCTTGCAGTTGAGCTCAAAGAGAAATGGATGATTTACTGACAGCTCTTATATTGCAAGGCATGTTAATATTTGCTAAATCAAGGTGGAAAATTTAGCACATAATATCTGGTAGCTTTTTGTTGTTACTTCTCAGAGCAAGCACCAAGCAGTAGCATACTTTGGGTTTTTATTTAATACAGTGTTCAGAAAGTCTCCATTTTTTACTATTTTTATTGTATGGGGTGTTAGTTCATATTCTTCTTTCTCATTCAGATTTCTGCAGTTCTGTTTAGGGTGGACTTCTTAGCTCTAGCTTTTAGACCTTCTATTTTCTTTGCAGAACTTACCACCTTGATTAATTTACAACTCATTTTGGTGTCATCATGGTTTCACCTCTTTAGATAGTCATTGGATATCATTAACTTTGCTTTTACATTTTTTTTTTAAATCACAAACTTGAAAAATTGTAGCACTGATCTTGTACGTCTTCAAGAACTTGCATTATGCTATACTTCATTCTGTTTTTTGTTTTTCTTCATACAGAACTTTCTCATTCACCCTTTTACAAAGCAGACTTGCTCTTCCATTGAAATTTTCATATTTCTTAAATAACATGATCATTTAGAGTAGAAAGTCTCTCATAACTGACAAGACTTAGCTCTGAATATGTCAGACCTTAAAGAATCTAATCTCAGCCACAGGAATTAATTTGGGTCTCTTCCTTTCAGCTGAAGATGTTTGACAATAGGACATTTTTAGTGTTCATTCTTGCCTGTAGAAGCTATACTATGTGCCAGTTTTGCTGTCTGACTCCACATTAACAAAATGTTCTTCTGAGGTTGGCTCAGCTCACTAAACACACACTTTGCTTCTTCCAAAATATATTTTTATAATTTTATCTTGTAGAAAAATTACAATTGTTTTGTTTTCTTTAGTCAGTTGTGCCCTGATGAAAGAAGATATGCCAAACATGCTAAAATTGTGCTGAGCAGAAGACATATCTTTTGGAATTGTTAAAGTACACGAGCAACATTTTAAAAATTCAAATGTTAAAATGGTTTTTATGTGATCCTGAATTGTAATGTTTATCATCTCATTTTACTGGAATTGTTTTGAATGCAATTAAATGATGATGTAAACAATTGGACCTTTTCAAACCATATGTGCTAGTCCAAATTTTTATGAAGCAGACTTCCATCTTTTATTTCTATGGTTATTTTCAAGGACACACAAATGTGCTAGGTACTGCACATAAGTCAAGACAGGAGGTGAAATCCTGGTTTTGCTAAAGTTAACAAGTTTTGCCACTGACTTGAGAAGGGCCAGGATTTCACCCATATTCCTTGTCCTGAGGAACATATAAACTAAAATTCAACAAGACGTGGCAAATAAAGTTTGTAAATGGACAAGGGGAGAGGAAGGGCAAAGGAGAAAATGCCTCATTGCCACATGGCTGTCGCATTGTTACTGATGGCTAAAAATCCTTTTGTGGGTGTTTGTCTATTTCCCCTTCACCTCTCAAGGATGAGACAGGAGAAGTGAGTTTTTAAGAGGGAATGGCATGTGGCAGAGGTGGTCTTTGCTAACAGATCTGTGTGGGAAGGTGTTCCAGGTTTAAGGGGCAGCATGAAAGATGGCATGAAGGGAGGCACTTATAAAAGGAGTATTGAGGCTGGTGTCGCTTCCACAGTGAAAGCGGGGGAGGGAGGAGAATGCGAAGGAGACCAGGTCAGAGATGTAGGCAGGAAGTGCAGGCAGAGGCTTTGAAGGCAAGGATGAGGCGTTTGAATTTGAATTCAATCTCGGTGAAGAGCCACTCAGGTGTGTGTGGGTAGGAATGGGGGAGGAGGTTGACATGGCTGATGTGATGTGATGAAAGACAGGATTCTAACAGCAGCATTTTGGATATTCTAGAAGGGCTGAGGCTGGTAACAAAGGGACCTGAGAGGAATGGATTATAGTAGTTGAGTTGGGAAATGATTAACATGAACAAATGCTCTAGCTGCTGGAACTACGCTTCTTCCTGCTTTCTGGATCTATTATTTTTTTCCCTTTAGACCTCAATCCTGGTTTCTTTGTCAGTCTAATCTTGGCAATGCATCTGGTTTAGATGTGGACTTGGGACACCAACTTTTAGCCGGACATTGTTCTTTTACTTCCTCAATGCTGACCAGTGGAAGATTCTCCTTGGGGTATTGATGCAAGTGTACGGTAGAGTTGTTGATGCACTTCTCTTCGTGTGTGTTTATCAAGTGGTCCTTTTTGTGTTCTTCGCCAATTTGGAGGCTATTGAGTTTGACCGGATTTTTGGTGGCTGGTACTCTGTGGATTAGGGGCCCCAAGACATTGTTGTAGTGTCCAGGCTCAGTGGCTTGAATGTGTAAAATTAAGGTTTTGCATGAAATCAAGCCAGTGCTGGTGTCTTGCTGTGTCAAGGGAGTGTAGTAGGGCTTTTGCGGTATGAGAGCTCCTGTCTGATTGTATTGCCAGAGCAATTCCCGCATCTCTCTCTTGTCCAGCAAGAAGTGTGCTTTTTCTGGAAGCCCTGGGGAATTTTCTTCTTTCCTGCTGCTTTCAGGAACCCTGTGAACCATTGATGGTATTTTGGTTTTTCTGGAAACTTTGCAACAATTTTCTCAACAGTTTGTTTGTAGGCATCCCAATCAGCTTTAGCAAAACTCCATCGTGGTACCTGTTTCAGAAAGAACACAGGAATTTCGATGCCTACGTAGATCATTGTAGGCCTGTAGTGGCTGACTGGAAATACTGATAGTACTTCACATGTTACGATGAGAGTGTTACCACTTTGGTCTTTAAACACGAATGTTAGGTCTGGATTGTACCCACGTGGCCAGCGGCTTGAATGGAATATTGATTGTTGTTTTAGTTCATAGATTAGTTGTAAGTCTTGTGCGGTTATCCAGTCCATAAGATCTTCACCATTGGTTTCATTTGTTTTATAGTCCCACACAGTGTGGTGACTATTAAAATCACCTGCATAGGTACATGGAATAGGAGTGCTGGGTAAAGCTGGTTTTGGCCATCTTGTGCTAGGGGCTTTAAATCCATTGGTAATTTGGAGTTCCCCTACTTTGACAGTTGTGGTAAATGTAGTATCCCTTTTGATTGATGGAATAACATTAAAATCTGTGATGGTGTCCTTGATGTATATTGCCAAGCTATATTTAGGATGATAATGGCTAGCTGTTAGGTTGTATCCATAGATACAGTAGCTCCTAGCCTGTTGGTCGTTGCCAACATGAGTCTCTTGCAACATGAGGATATCGCTGTTGTAAGTCTTTGGCAAGTTTGCAAAGTACTCGCATTTTGCCTGTGAGAGTCCTTCAACATTAAGTTTCAGGATTCTTATTTCAGGGCCTATTTGGCATGTTGTAGAGCCCTTAGGAGGAATTTTAGGATCTGCTGAGTTGTTGAGAAGGACTTGCCACAATATAAAAAGGGAAGGCTTCAGGCCCTGATGGTATTCTGCCAAAATTCCTCCACCATCTTGGCCCCAAGGATTCTAGTGGCTAGCAACATTGTACTCTGCTACTTTAAAGACAGTACAGATCCCTGAAATATGGTTTGAGGCAATGGTAATTGCCATTCCAAAGCCTGGAAAGCCCCCAGTGAAGCGGGAAGCTATAGGCCAATTTCTCTACTGTGTACGACCTATAAACTTCTTGAATGTATCATCCTCAAAAGAATACACCATTTTACTAAGGCAATTATTTCTGTCAAACAGGCAGGCTTCTGGCTAAAACGTAGTTGTTGTGACCAAGTTCTGGCACTCACAACTCACACTGAGACCGGTTACCAAAAAAACTTAGACTGGCACAGCATTTGTTGACCGGTCATCTGCATACAATACTGTATGGATTAAAAGCCTGATGCTGAAACTTGATAAAATTATACCTTGCTACCAAACACTTCACCTACTGTGGACCATGCTGAGTAACAGACGCCTCTGGGTAATAAGACCAGCTCACTCCGTAGCATAAACAGGATACCACAAGGCTCTGTACTTGCGCCAACCCTTTTAAATATTTACATAAGTGACATGCCTCCAACTAAAAATTTGGATATGCAGATAATCTTGCCATGACAATCCAAGCATCAAACCTCCAGACATTGAGAAGGCATTTAACTGAGGATTTCCAAAATATGCTTGCACTAATATTTCCAGAAATGGAGGCTCAAATCAAACCCTGGAAAAACAATAGTAAGCACATCTCATCTTGATAATAGGAGTGCCAAAAACACACTAAAAGTAGCTTTCTGTGGTAAAAATGTGCAACACAATTACACTCCAACATATCTTGGAGTGAAACTCAACCGACCCTCTCCTTCCATGAGTGTCTTGAGAAGGTAGCTGCAAAGATTAAAAACAAGAGCCAGCGTAATCCAGAAACTAGCACTAGGATGCATCAGAATCACTATTGCGAACATCTGCAATAATACTTATAATTCAGTAGCTGAATATTGTGCACAAGTATGGAGCAGATGCAGCCACACACAGCTTGTGGATACCCAGCTAAATACAGTGATGTGGTGCATCACAGGAACCCTTAAGTCGACATCAACACCATGACTACCTGTCCTGTCTAACATTGCTCCCCCACTGATATGCCAAACTGCTGCAACTTTCCATGAAGCTCAATAAACCTGTGAAAACGGATGTCTACCTATTCATCAAGATCTTGACAATGCCCTGCACCTTCCTCCCGCAACATTTTATGTTCCCAGAAAGGCTTGGCTTGTGGAACTTTTATTTAGCTTCATGCAATCGGGCTATGATCAGGAGGAGGCTTGGAAAGCAGACTGGGCTAAACAAGACTTAAAAAAAATAAGCACCTTGTGCCAAAACCCAATGCAGAAGGTTCCTGGATTTGACCTTCCATGGTCATCTTGGTCAACTCTGAACTAAATTTGAACCAACCATGGTAGATGCGGCTATCTAATGCACAAATGGAAAATCAAGGACTCCCCGATGTGTGAGTGTGGTTCCCCACGACAGACCATCGAACATATCGCTACCTACTGCCCAATTTACAAATATGAAGGAGGCATTACTGCAATAAATTCTGCTACTCCTGATGTAGCCATTTGGCTCGATCAACTTCAGGTGAAATTGTAGTTGCTGCTCTACACCAGCCATACGAAAGAAGAAGCAGCAGGACATTTGTTATGGCATTTAAAACTAAATGACTCTTAAACCAATATTCCTGGAATGTTTATGAACAATACAATTTTACCATCAATTAAAGCTGCCTGGCAGCAATGCTGAGGAAAGAATGAATGCCATTGAACCTGAAGGGCTAACAGGACTGTACCAGCTTGTCAATAACTGTGAGACCTGCTGCTTAGATGTGTCCAGGAGGAGAGAGATGGAAAGCAAAGGAGCCTGGCCAACTGTCAGAGCCAGAGCTCAGCTAGAACCGGACTTTACAAACCCTTATTCATGTGAGTAGTTCTTAATCATGCAAGTTGTCCCATTCAAGTGCCATGTGAATAAAGGTTTGCTTGACCAGACCCTTATCTGTTTCTGCTTGCTTCCTTTGTTTTTGTTTTTTCCTCTTATGTTTGCCTGGAATGAGGGAGGGCCTGCACTAATTAAATTGTGAAAGGATTGCATACTTGGGTTTTTCAATCTTCCTTAGTGAGTAAAAGAATTGAGGACTTAACATCCAATAAGTGTTCAGCGTAAATGAAAAATCACTGTTATCCAACTTTCTATTTAGTTAAAATACAGCTTAATGTCATGACAAGTGCTCCTTAATACAATACATCATAAGCGTTCTACATTACCAGCCTGCAAGGTGAGCCCCAGCTCCTGAGCTGCTGTTGTGGAGCATTTGGCATCCCCCATCCTGAGGCATGCTAAGGTAGCTTATACTTCCCCCGTCCCCACCCATTTCGGGTCTGCTTGGAAACTGTGTCAGTGCCTGAAGTAAATTAGAGCAGCCCAAGGATTGCCTCTAACTTTCACCAGCTGCCAGGGACTCTTCTGGCAACTGCAGTGTAAGGGATTCCTGGTCACACCCCTTTTTCTCCAGCTGCACCTCTTGTGTCAGAAAGAGGGTGGTATAGAAGTGCAGAGTGCCCAGGGAACTGCTTAGGCAGACTTAGGGCAGCTTGAACTACCTGAGCACTGCAAAGCTGTCTTATAATGGGACTAGAACTGGGCCTGACTCTTTAACTTTGTGATTAAAAGCTACAGTACATATTGTTACTATTTTTAATCTTTGGGAGCACTCCCCCATAGTGATTTGGGCCATATAGGTTCTTAGGTCTATTAATGAGGAACTATAACAATACAGTACTGATAAAATAATCTATGAATAAAACAATGTATAGAATGTATATATTTCAGCTATTTTCCTTTGACAGTAAAGGAGAACAATGTAAGAAATGTAATATTTAATTTCATTATGGTAGCCTCTAGAAGCTTGATCAGGACTTATTTCTGCTTAGTGCTATATGAACACACATATAAACATACTAAAGGAGTGAAATTCTGTGATGTTATACAGCAGGCAGACTTGATCATAATGGTCCCTTCTGGCCTTAAAATCTGCGAATCTATGCTAGACTAAAAGCTCCTTAGGGCAAGGACTAAGACGAGTGGCATGAAGATGGGAGGAAGGGAATACCATCACACACACACACATACATGTACTTATAAAAATATATAACTTAAAAAATTTACAAATAAGGTTGGCTGTGCCTTTATCTATCTGCCTTTCGATCCTGCCATCATGAATGTAACTGAAAGCTCTGATCTTGCAACCTCCACTGCTGCAAACTCAGTGTGGTGCACTGGCTGAGTGCACTAAAGTCATACTAGGATGAAGAAGTAGGGGACTGCTCAGTGTAAGAGGGGTTTTGGTATTATGTTTGTACATGCTACAGTAGTGGTGAGGCCATTACTAGAATGCTGCCTTCAGTTCTGGTGTCCACACTCTTAAATGGATGTTGACAAACTGGAAAGTGTTCAGAAAAGAGCTCCAAGAACAATGAAAAGTCTGAAAAACCTGCCTGGCAGTGAGGGACTAAAGAGGCTCAGTCTAGTTTATCTAAGAGAAGGGTAAGAGGTGTCTTGATCGTGGTACCTGTAAGTACCTCCATGGAAACAAATTTCCGATGGCAGAGGGCTCTTGAATCTAACAGATAAAGGGATAACAATGACTGAATGGAAGCTGAAGCTAGACAAATTCAGGCTAGAAATAAGGTGCCAATTTTTAACAATGATGGTAATTAACCACTGGTGTAATTTATCTCAGGATATGGTGGAGTTTCACTTTTAAAATCAAAATTCTCTGTCTTTCTGAAAGATATGCTTTAGCTCAACCAGAAGTTATGAGCCTGATTCAGGAATTATGGAGTGAAATTCTATGGCCTGTGTTATATAAGTCATTTTAGATAATCAGTGGTCTTTTCTGGCTTTATAATCAGTATGTCTTTGAGAAATCCAATTGACTACAGTGAGGCTGCTCAGGGAAGGAAAGATGACTGCTTAGTGACCTATATTAGTGACATCTTGCATGTGCAGTATGTGACTTCCTTTTTAGTCACACAATTGAATAATTTTGGTGAACATTTTTTTAATAAGATGAATTTTCAATGTGTAAAGATGTTTAGTTTCTTACAGTAACACATTACCTTGACATAGGGGCCAGTAGAGTGATCAGCTACAATCTGGCACAAAGTCTAAAACAGAGTACAAACCTTGTTTTCCATATTCTTGGTTGATGAACCTCCCTTGGGAAAATGAAACTGATCTCACCACCTTTAACCCCTGCCATGTAACATTAAAGAGTTACATGTCATTTATACACTTTCCACACTCTTCCTCCATCCATGTTCAGTGACTCCTGTGGGGAGAGATGCCCCATCCTTTGGGAAATGCTGCTCTCATGAAGATTGCCATTGACAACAATGGGATGACTTGTGTAAGTAAACGCTGGAGAAAAGGGTCCCTATGAGTGCCAAGTGATAAGATTTTAGTTAGGTGCAAATCATAATATGTTTCTTGAAATTACATAACATGGCTAAAGAATGTTGTGACCAGAGTCTCAGGGGAGCCAACTGAGATCACTCAGTTAGGATGAACTGCAAAGAATGGGGCAGGCAATCCCCAAAACTATTGCATTTTCCAATACTTAGATTTACCAAGCCAGCACAGAACAGCTTCTATAATACCTCACTGGTTACCCAGAAGCCAACAACACAGTTCTCTTAAAGCAACCCAGCCTTTGTCCTCCACCCAGAAACCCGAGTCATTTATGATGAGGATTACTGAAAATCTTATTCATCATATAAAGTTCTACCAGTCCCAAAGGATCGAACACATTACCTCCCAGATTAATGAATATTCCAGATCTTACTCAAATTCACACTTACAGCCAATTCTTATCAACTAAACTAAAAATTAATAAAGAAAAGAGAGAGAGAGTTGGTTAAAAAATGAGTATACATGCAGACATGAGTAAAATTATTGAGGTTCAGATTCATAGCAGAGATGGTGAGCTTTGTAGTTGCAATAGTTCTTTCAGAAATAATCCATAGGTTATAGTCCAGTGTTTGTATTCAGGGTGGGCCAGTCAGAAATGGGATCTCAGTCCTTGTGGCTTAGGCTTCCCCTGCATGAGACCTCAAGCAGATCTGAGATAACAGGATCAGGACCCAAGCCATTTTTTATACAGTTTCAAACTTTCTTTGACAGCTCAGAGTTCCTTGGCGAACAATAGACACTCGTTTCCTAAACATTGCCAGTAATTATTTGCACAGATTAACATAAGGCAATTGCCTATTTTTTTCACCGTTTGCAGATGATTAGCTGTACATATCTAAGAGATGAATACAGTGATATCCTATGTTTACAGTTCATCTAAATGTTAAGACGTCCTTTGTATGTCTGAATAAACAGAATACAGCATAGACAGAGACTGTTTGATTACATTGTTGACCTTTACCAGTGAATATGTAAATACACAAATACTATCTACCTATATGTTTTTAAAGGTTGAATTTGAGTCATTTATGCTGCAGGATGCTTAACCCTTTTGGTCATGCATCACAAATGTAAATAGGATTTCACACAGGGCAAATTATATTAGCACACAGAAAAAGGGGCATAAGTCACTATGGAACAACACACAAAGCTGGACCAACACTGGACCTTCTTTCCGCCTTTGTTTCAGTTGAATCACCTCCACCATAGTGGCAATATAATTCAGCAACAGAGAAAGCACCTCTGCTTTCCAATAACATGGGAAACACAACTTGGCACCACCTGTCACAAAGGCACCACAATGGATCAGATGGTTATTTATTTGCAGATAAGGAGGCAGAAAATGGTGCCAGAATGTGCATTTTCTCTGTCCGCATCCTGTCATGAAGTTGGTGTCTGAGTTTGAAAACACAAAAACAAAACAAACTCCTAGTACTAAAGTATATTGATGGGATGTTCTCATGGATGCCTCAAACTAATTCACGTTAACATGAATTACAATATGAATTGAGAATGCTACATGAGTGCTCTTTTCATAGTTGCATGATGTACCAGTGTGGCAAGAAATGGGCTGAAAGAAATTTTGGCTACTTGATAGCAATTTTTTCCCAGTTTAGCAATAATGTATATTACTCTAATGGATGGATAAGAACTGATAATCTCAGAGCCTCTCACTAGAGCTAGAATTATAACTGGGAAAGTAACATTCTCCTTATCTACTGAGGATGGGACAAGAAGTAATGGGCTTAAATTGCAGCAAGGGCAGTTTAGGCTAGACATTAGGAAAAGCTGAGGGTAGTTAAGCAGTGGAACAAATTACCTAGGGAGGTTGTGGAATCTCCATCACTGGAGGGTTTAAAGAACAGGTTAGAAAAACACCTGTTGGGATGGTCTAGATCAGTGGTGTCCAACGTTTTTATGCACAAGATCACTTTTTGAATTTAAGTGCAACCCATGATCTACCCCGCCCCTTCCCTGAAGCCCCGCCCTGCTCACTCCATCCCCCCTCCCTCCATTGCTCACTCTCCCCCACCCTCACTCACGCTCATTGGGCTGGGGCAGGGGGTTGAGGTGCAGACTCTGGGCTGGGACTGGGGGGTTTGGAGGTGGGAGGAGGATCCTGGCTGAGCCTGGGGCAGGGGGTTCGGGTGTAGGTTCTGGGAGGGAGTTTGGGTGCAGGAGGGGTATCCAGGCTAGGGCAGAGTGTTGGAGTGCAGGAGGGGGTGTGGGCTGTGGGAGGGGGCTCAGGGCTGGGGGTTGGGGTGCAGGCTCCTGCTGGGTGGCATTTACCTTGGGTGGCTCCTGGTTGGCGGCGCAGCGAAGCTAAGGCAAACTCCCTACCTGCCCTGGCCCCACGCGACTTCTGGAAGCAGCCAGCACATCTCTGTGGCCCCTGGGGGGCAGGAGGGGTATGCACATGATTCCATGCACTCCCCCTCCCTGCAGGCACTGCCCCTGCAGCTCCCATTGGCCGCAGTTCCCATTCCCGGCCAATGGGAGTTCCAGAGGCGGTGCTTGCCTTCAGGAGCAGTGTATGGCAACCCTTGCTCTCCCCACCAGGGTCCGCAGGGGCATGCTGGCCACTTCCAGGAGCGGCGAAGGGCCAGGGCAAGCAGGGAGCCTGGCTTAGACCCACGGTGCCACCAGACTTTTAGCGGCCAGAGATCGCGATCGACTGCCAGAGGCTCCAGGATTGACCAGTCGATCGTGATCTTCCGGTTGGTGACCTCTGGTCTAGATAATACTTAGTCCTGTCTCAATGCAGGGGATTGGACTAGATGATCTATTAAGGTCCCTTCTGGTCCTACATTTCTAGGATTCTAAAACATTTAAATTAAAATTAAATTAAGTTAAAAAATAATACGTAAAGTAAATCTGTACTGAAGCATGACTAGATATATTCATAAAATGAAAACTAAGACAAACATACAATGACAATAAAAATCACAGTAAAGGATATAAGGCCTGATATTGCAAGCCTCATGGAAGTCCTCTTTAATTGCATAAGTAGCACCATTTACTTACAGGATATCTTTTGCTTGAATTCCAGTTGGAGAATATCACCTTCAATATCTAAGCACTGAGGGATATGATATGATATGGTATGAATAGGGTGTTCTTTAGTGCAAAAATTTAATTAAAAAGACATATTATAGTAGTAGTGTAACATTTTGTGGTTTAAAATTCTGTCAGACTTAGCTCTTTGTTTTGGTCCATTTCTTAAACTCAAATTTTGCAGGCACAGATTTTTGAGCCACAATCAATTATGGGTACAAATGCTAGCATTGAGCTATCTAACCATTTTGTGTCCAAACATCAGGTAGTTAGATAGCTCAATGCTAGCATCTATGCTTGCAATTACCTCTGCCCCAAATGGGAGAATGGGATGAGCCCTTTAAAACTGTGCCCTTTTAAGGAGTAAAAATGGTTTTTAGTAGGGCTAAAAACTTCAGCCCAATCCAGGGCTGTGTTGGAATTGTGTTCAGTACAGATTGGAGGTGGGAAAGGGGTTAAGTTTTGGGGGAGAACAAAAGTGGACTTGCCCCACTTAAATTTCAACAAGACAGACAGGCTAGCTGGGGCCCAGGTCAGTTTCTGGTGTAAATTTAGAACTCTCTCAACAAATACACAACCTCTCTCTTTTCAGCTGTTTAATTTGGAGTTTTATCAGCATAAACCTAAAAGTGGAAACCCTCATTATCATGTTTATGTAACACCATCATAAATATGTATAAGGACTATGTTAAAGTCTGGCATAAATATGAAATAAAAGTATTTTAATTATCCTTGTCACTACTGAAATGTTAAAACTCTGAAAGATGGATATAGTGCTCAGTGTCCGGGTTTCATTGCAAATGTCATGCTATATAGTGTGTTGTTGCTTGAAGTCCCAGATCATGGAGTTCAATGATTACCATTGAACCAGGGCTGGCTCCAGGCACCAGTGCAGCAAGTAGATGCTTGGGGTGGCCAATGGAAAGGGGCGGCACGTCCTCTTCTTCAGTGGCGGGTCCCTCAGTCCCTCTTGGAGGAAAGGACTTGCTGCCGAAGAATGAAGCGGCGGCAGGAGAAGTGCCGATCATGGCTTTTTTTTTTTTTGTTCCTCCTCCACCACTTGGGGCAGTAAATATGCTAGAGCCGGCCCTGCATAGAACCCCTATTTCATGAACTAAGGGGGATTGAGAAGTTCATAAAATTGAACACTTCAAAATTACAGTAAGTGCGGTGCATAAATTGCAATATGGTGCACTACATTGCTTTCTTCTTGCCCTTCAGTCCACTGCAAAGCAATTTCCAGTGCATTAAAGGCACCGAATGTGAAGGGATGTTGATTTATTCTTCATCAGTTTTATTATGTGATTTCTTCCTTTCCCTCAAATCAGGGGAAAAGGTTGGTATAAGTGATCAGACTAGTGTTGGTAAAACTGAGGTTCTACTGTATCTGAAAATCTCAGCTCTCATTTAAAAAATAAATAAATTCTAGCCCTTGTAGAGGTAAGCCTGGATCCATTTATATGCTACAGGCTCAAAAACTAGAAGGCAAAGAATAAGAACCCCAAATTTATTATTTTAAAAAATGTCTTAATTTTTAACTCATGATGTTTGGGGGCCTCACTCATGATTTTTTCAATGTTTGGGGCTGGCTAAAAGAGCATTCCTGGTCAAAGTCACCCTAATAATAGATTAAGCCTCCACAAGGGCAACACAGAACTCAGACCTTTCAGTTAGAAAGGAAATGGGTGGTGGGGAAGCAACCAATTATTTCAAAATAAATATCAAACCTATTCCTGCCATATAGCTTGGTATTTATTTCTGTGTTATGTTGGTACAGTGTCATTCTAGTTTAATTTAGATAGGAAACATTCTGCTTATGAATATTTTTTGTAATTTTTTTTTGTTTACAATGGTTTTAAAGTATTATGGAATGCTAGGCTGATCCCTCTTCCATGTACATGATTTTAAATATTCAATATCTTATCTATTTCTAATTAGGTACAAAAGTGTAAGTTTAGTCCTTCAAGGGCTTATAATGTGATTTCACCTCCCCTGCCCCCCGCACTGGCTTTAACAGGCATTCCATGCATGGAGACGCTATAGCAGGGGTCGGCAACCTTTCAGAAATGGTGTGCCGAGTCTTCATTTATTCACTTTAATTTAAAGTTTCACGTGCCAGTAATACATTTTAATGTTTTTTAGAAGGTCTCTCTCTCTATATATAATATAACTAAACTATTGTTGTACTGTAAAATAAAGAAGGTTGCAAATTGTTTAGGAAGCTCCATTTAAAATTAAATTAAAATGTTGATCTTACTCTGCTGGCCTGCTCAGCCCGCTGCTGGTCTGGGGTTCTGTTCACCCAGAAGCGGGCTGAGCAGAGCCTGCAGATGGGACCCCAGACTTGCAGTGTGCTGAGTTGCTCAGCTCACTGCCGCTCAGAGGTTCCATCCGCTGGCTCCTGCCAGCTGGGATCCCAGCTGCCAGACCTGCTCAGCCCACTGCTGGTCTGGGGTCCTGGCCCTGCTCACATACAGTGGGTACCTACCTTCTCCCTGGTTCTGGCCCCTTCTCTTCCTCTCTCTCTGCACTGAGCTGAGGGTGGGAGTGCACTGAGCACAGGGCTGGGGGTGAAGGAGCAGGCTGTAGGGTCTGGCCAGGAGCGGGCTCAGGGTTGGGGCAGGAGGTTTGGGTGCGGAGCGCTTACCTGGGCAGTTCCCATTTGGTGCAAGGAGTGCAAGTGGGAATGAGGTGTGTGTGCAGGAGCTCCCATTTGGTGCTTAGGATGGGGGTGGGGATGTGGGGGGTGCATGAGGTGTGAGGAGGCTGGGTATGTGGTGGGGTGTCAGAGTCAGGGCTGGGGTTGTGAGGGTGTGTGTGTGAAGGAGTGAAGTAGAGGACTGGGTGTGTGTGAAGGGGGTTCAGGGCAGGGGCCTGGGGGGTGTGTGGGGCTCAGGGCAGAAGGCTGGGTGTGTGTGAGGGGTGTGCGGGGCTCGGGGCATGGGCCTGGGAAGTGTGCAGTGCTAAGGGCTCGGCAGGGGGCTGGGTGTGTGTGAGGGGGTCAGGGCTCAGGGCAAGGGCCTGGGGAGTGTGCAAGGTGCAGGGCTCAGGGAAGAGGGCTGAGAGTGTGGGCTGGGATTGTGGGGTGCTCACGGCAGGGGGCTGGAGGGGACCCCTATTCCACCCCCCCTTCCCCAAGGCCCTGCCTTCACTTCTTCTCTGCCTCTGCATGCTGACTCCACTCCTCTCCCACCACCTCCCTCGCAAGGGCCATTAGCTGATCGGCCGGCAGGCAGGGAGGGACGGAGAAGAGGCAGGAACCCAACACACTGTAGGAAGAGGCAGGGGAGCTGGCAGGACCAAGCTTCTGCCCCCACGGTAGGGGGTGGTGAAGAGCGGGCCAGCCCAGGCTGGGCTAGGCAGGATTTTTAATAGCATGCTGCTGCCTGCTGGGACTCTGGCAGGCAGCAGCGTGTCATTAAAAATCGGCTCATGTGCCGTCTCTGGCACGCCTGCCTTAGGTTGCTGACCCCTGCACTGTAGCATTGGGCTTTTTATAGTGATGTGTTTCTTACAACGTAGTTTTAAGAGTATTCTGTTACAGGCATCTTTACACGTCTGGAAAAAATAAGGTTCTAGGACAATATTTTGGCCTTGGATATTGTGAGTCCAGGTCTATTGTGAGTCCTGAGGTAATATGTGAATCCAAAACATGTAACTCAGTTTTTATTGCTGTTCTTATCATTTGAAAAATCCAAACAGATTTTCACAAAACTAGGTCCATTTTTAAAGTTGGGATGTGGTTGATAATGGGATGCAGAGCTTCTTCAGTATTTCACATACGTTCTCAGTCAGTAATGACTAAAACTTGATTCTGCAAGCTGCCCTATACCAAGGGACCCTGCACATGCAGAGAGCAGCTTCTTGGATCAGGGCCTGGATGCCATTTGATGGCTGTTAGGTGGCCTTTGTGAAATGACAAGGAGTCCAGTGGCACCTTAAAGACTAACAGTCTTTAACTAACTAGTTGGTTGTGTCAGTCTACTTTCTAGTGGTCAAGTGTTTGCATCATAAAAGCAGCACCACAAATGGCTATAAGTTGTATGCTAACTGGCACTTTCAGCAAGAAGCCACTGACTGAGTGGGCACTGAACTAACCTCTTATTCCTGGAAGACATGTAGCCAGAGAAGAGTAGGGATGCTTGCAGTAATGCTGCTCATTCATACCTGCTCTGTAGATGGGAGGCTGTCAATCCAGTACCTTTTGCAAATGATATACTCCTTTAAATAAGAAGATTCATAAATAAGAAAAATCATTTTTAGACTGCAATATTCCTTCTCAAGCTTCACCATAGAGTGATGTTTTACAGCTTAATTATAAGCTCCTGCTAATAGGGTTTTACACTGTAAATGCTGACACAGCCTTAACTTTAGTGACATGAATGGTCCTGCTGTGTTAATTATTGAAGACCATAGCCATGTAAGAAAATGTGCTTCTACCCTCTGTTTCTGTTCTCAGGCCAGGAGCACAGTTTTATATTTATCTGTGAAGTGCCATGGTATACATGATGCTGCACAAATAATAACTATCAGTTGATACTTCAAAAATGGCTCCCTCATAAGAAGCTGTTTTGAATCCTTCCTCCCCCAGAATTATCTCCCCAGTTGTGTCTGTGTTGGTATGTTCCTTCACAGAGATTACTTCATGCAGATCTTCAAGATGGAATGAGATGAGGCTTAACAAACTATTTGCTGTTCTACTTTTAGACTGCTAATGACATCCAAAATACAGGATATGGCAAAATCGCTGCCTTTTGGGGGCAAGGAGGATTGTTTGAGATTGTTATTGCTGTCACGGTTTTCCTTAATGTGAGCATGCATGCATACTTAATTTGCATATATGTATGTGAATGTGCATGTTTTTTTGAGATTCTCCTTGGGCAATGAAGGATATAATAACTTTCCAGGCTCAACTGTTTCCAGTGTGTTTAGCTTGCTAGGCAGTGCTGCAGTTGCAGAGTTAGAAGTCCAAGTCAGGTGATTGACTGTTTTGTGGACATTTTCAATATTGGATGTTGTCCTTGGCTTGAGTAGCTAGATGTCAGCATTGATACTATTGGGGCCATCTCACTGTTAGCTCAGGAACTTGGAGCAGTCAGCATGGAGTTTGGGGGCTTGGTAAAGACTGGATTGTGATATGGCTCTGAATCTCCATTGAGATCTGGATTATTCTGGTGGATTAGGGGAAGCTGCATAAGTACTAAATTAAGATGGTAAAATTGGGAATTGAACCTGCAAAAATCAGTTGGGTCCAGCAATATACAGGTGCCAAATTAGAGTTTTTGCAGTTTTCTGGTATCAGGATGTGTTGGGGTCCAGATTATTTTGATGTACTTGCAGAAGGTTGTTCTCTTTTGATGGCACAATTTCTGGGTTTTGGCCAAAGTTTGGTGGGATCCAGATACTTGCTCTGGGTTTTTGCAGTGCTATTATAGTGGAGCTCATCAGGGTCTAGATATTTTTTGGGATAATAGTAATGGCTAAATATGTTCTCTTTGAAACAGTAGAATTTAGAGGATTGCAGCCAAAATCTGGCAGGATCCTCTTGTGGATCATGTGTGGTGTTTTTTTGCAGTGCTGTTGCACTAGGATGCTTTGGGTTCTGGATTTTCTTCTTTTTCTTGGAATAGGAACAGCTGTACTGGTTCTGTACTTAAGCAGTGGAATTTGTGGGCTGGGGGCCAAATATTGATGGATGAAGCAGGATCCAGATGCCAGATCCAAGTATTTGAACCACTGTTGTGCCAGAATGTGCTGATGTCCACTGTCTACACCTGCTGCTCAATTATGCCACAGAATTAGGAGATTGGGGCCAAAATTTGGCTGGATCCAGCAGGATCGTGGTGCCAGATGCGAGTTTTTGTGGTGCTGTTATATCGTGGTCTGGGTTTCTTGGTGCACTAGCAGCAGGTGAACTTGTTCTGTTTTGTAAAGTACCAATTTGGGGGGACTAGCTACAAAACCCGGCAGGATCTGGCAGGATCCTGCAGGTAGATCCAGCTTTTACCTTTTTCCTGCAATCTGGCCAACAGCCTCATGAGCGAGCAGCAGCCATGTGACTGTGGCGAGCTGGGGTGTGCAGTTGCCTCCTGCTTCAGAGCTACCTGCTCCGAATACTAAGCAGAGCTGCCGCCGGAGCTGTGCATGTCACACGCTGAAGACGCTGCGGAGAAAAGCGCCGGTTCCAGAGGCAGCTCGGAACATGGAGATTAAAGACCAAGGAGCGCAAATGGAGCCGTTGCTACCCACGGTAAGACGCTGCTTGCTGCAGTCTGCCGCAAACCCCGCCAGGCGAGCGGAGCCGCTGCTGGGGATGCGAGCGCATTGCGAGGCACGGCGAGAGATGCTCCCCTGCCTGCTTCTTTCCGTGCCAAGGTCTCTCCGTCCTTCCCCGGGGCCGGGGAACCGAGGGGCTGCAAAGCCCGCAGGCAGAAGGGGCTTTTCAAGGCATTCCCCCCAATATGGATGTGCCTTGGGTCACCATGCGTGTGTTTCTTACGGAGTGAAAAAACGCGATGGTTGCTCCCGAGCTGGGAGCAGCAGCCGGGGTTGCTGTGTGCGTCTCTCGCTCCAGTACGTGCGGAGGCGCCTGCCTGCATTTCTATAAGGAGGGAAGGGGGTCCCCACTTGGGGGGGGTGATAGTCCCTCTCGCCATACTCTCGGGGGTTGGGGGTGGGGGGCACAAGTTGGCGCTGCTGTGGAAAGGGGTCACCTGAGTGTGTGTGGGGGGGTCCCCGTCATTCAAATGCCGAAGGGGTCTCTGTCTCTGGCAGAGTCCCTTCCTCTCTCACAGAGGGTCTGTCTGGGCGACCGTCTCTCACATTCAACCCCCGTTTCCCTGGGGGGCCCTAGCCCCCCAACTTGCACAGAGGGTCAATCTGTTTATCTGTGGACCTCCTGTCACTCGTGCTCCTGTACAAGGTTGGTCAGTTGGTCTATGGGGGGTCCCTCTCACCCCTGTATGTGTATATATACATGTACACGTGGTCAGTTTGTCTGTCTGTGGGGTCTCTGTCACACACAGACATATGCAATGGATCCCTCTGTCTATGGAGCATGCTTTCACACCCAGAGGGTCCGTCTGTCTGTGGTGGCCCTGGTACAGGCAAGCACACAGAGCCTGTCTGTGGGTGTCTCTGTCCCATGCACAGAGGGTCGGTTGGTGAGATTCTGTGTCACACACTGAGGGTCAGTCTGCGGGGGTCCCTGTCATCCCCACTCACAGGGTTTGTTTCTAGGTGCGCTGTCTCTCTCTCTCTCTCATGCACAATTAATATCTGTTCAATGAGACTTTATTAGCATGACAAGTTGCACACATTTTTCCAAAGCCTAAAAGGAAGATGGACCCTTCAGCTCTCTGTCAGAGGTGGATAACATCCACCCATCATAGGGTTCTGTGTTTAATGTGTCATCTCCTGGTGGCCAGTTGTTGCCAGTACCTGTTCCTGATCATTTGGTGGGTTGCTACACAGGACAGTGGCCTCTGCCATCTCTCTCCTTTCTCCTAGGATCAGGCACAGTTTTTCCTCATTGGGGTTTGGATGAGAAGGCTCTTACAATTCCTGATTATTTTGAGGAAATACCTTTTGTTGCAATTCCTTCTGTTTTAGACTTTGGCATAGAGACACTGGAGACATTATCTGTTAGTCTCTTCTCTGACACACTGGTTGTTTTGGGCTATGCTTTGTGTCTCCCAATTTTCACCTCTAGTTTGTGGTCACTGATTCAGTATTTGGTGAGAGACTGCCATAGTTTTGTACATGTCACAAGAGGTGAGATGGTTTGATGGTTCTGTGCAAAGGTTTGTAGCAGTCTAATTTGTTGATGATGTTTTTGATTTCTTGCTAGTGGTTCTTCTACTGGTTTAGGTGCTGATCTAGCATCTTGAATATATTTTGGGCTTGAGGTGGGGGTTGTTGGTTCCATTGATCAGAATTGCTGTCTCTGGGGAGTAACATAGGGATGGATTATGTTGCATTCGGATTTAATTTTTGATCCTCATTGCTGTGTTGGTTGAGAAGCTGAATATTCTTTCCTGTATGTTGAATAGCAGGAGGAATTGGCCCAGTTCTGCTCTGCAGCCCTAGTTACTGGAGTTTCTGTGCACATGGAGTACTTTTTTGCAGTTATGCAAACATAGGATTTCTTTTACGGATTTATCCCAATTAGATATTAAAGGTGTACCCCAGCTTTTCCGTCCATATAGAAGAATGGGTTGGATTATGCTGTCAAATAGTTCTAGCAGCAGTTTTATTAGGAGGAGTCTCTGTGTATGTCTAATAGGTTGATTGTGTACTGTGCAAGGCTCTATCTGTGTGATGGATGGACTCACACGTGCTCTGTTTCTGGGAGGGTCTCTGCAGCCCAGAGAGGTAGCATTGTTTTCCTGCTATAGCAGTGATGCGAAGGCACAGCTTCCCCAGTCTTGAAATTAGTTGCTCTGCAATGCTCCTCTGCACAGGGCAACATGGACCATGGCAGTGCTTCTGCAGCACTCATCCCAACTGGTGACTAGGGCCAGGTGGGCACTGAAGCCAAAGGGCCTTTATGTGCTGCTGTCATCTCTGAGTGCGTGGGGTCCTTGTAGCAGAGGAATCTGGCAGGGCTTAGGTATCTGGAGTCAGTTTTGCCTCCCTCACTGCTAGACTATAGTGTGAGATAGGTGGTGGTATTTTTGAGAATGAATCTCCCCTGTTTCTCCCCCCACACACACACACTTCCCTGGCCAATCCCCACCTCCCACATATAAATTCTGTATACTGACTGTATATAAATTCAGCTCCAGTTTAAACTGTGCAAGGACCCCATTCCTGGAGCAAATACATTTGTTTCCAAATTTCATTTACATTTGGTTTGGATTCAATTGGATGTGAAGAAAAAGCTCCTAGCCTCAAAAGTTTGCTGGCTTCAAGTTGTCGTCAATACATACAAGAGCCAAAGTTCACCAGCCTCTGAGGCAGCATCTCTCAGTGAAACTTCAGCTCACTATCTCATGGTGGGGAAAAAAGTTGTTAGTCATGGTGAGAAGATGGCAAATGACAGTCCTATTTAATTTATATGTCCTAGTGGTTCTCAGCTATTTCAAAGGTCATAACCTAATTTGCCACTGAAATTCCACATTCAGATTAACTATCAAAAGAGCTTCTGCTTTCCTTGTTACCCTGAGGCCTAGCTGGTAATTTATTTTAGGATGAAAATAACAAGGAGTCTGGTGGCACCTTAAAGACTAACAGTTTTATTTGTGGGCAGGGCGGCTCCAGGCACCAGCTCAGCAAGCAGGTGCTTGGGGCGGCCAATGGGAAGGGGTGGCATGTCGGGCTCTTCGACGGCAATTTGGTGGTGGGTCCCTTTGTCCCTCTTGGAGGGAAGGACCTGCTGCAGAATTGCCGCTGAAGAAGAAAGTGGCGCGGTAGAGCTGCCGCCGATCGCGGCTTTTTTTTCCCGCCGCTTGGGGCGGCAAAAACCCTGGAGCTGGCCCTGTTCGTGGTTAAAAAACCCACTTCTTCAGATGCACGGAGTGAAAATTACAGATGCAGGCATTATTATACAGACACATGAAGAGAATGGAGCATACAGACTAACCTGGCTAACCCCTGATATTTTAGGATATGAGTTAATATTTAAACAAGACTCTCTTGCAGTTTGTAGAAGGTGATGAAATGTTTTGTTACCTGCTCTTCTGAGGAATTACATGGAAGTAGACTTCCTCTTCACCTTTTCATTATTAGAGTCTCTTTTTACTAACTCCTTTTAGAAAAGTTCCTCACCAGTTACAGCACTTCTGCCTGCACCCAGGGAGCCACTTTTTGATGTGTTTTGCAAAATGAGGTACTGTGTGTACATTTCTTCATGGATTCCTAAGATATTTTAGTCTTTAAAAGCTGTACTGGGGGAAGTAGAATTCAATTAAAAATGGAAAATCTGAAGTAGAAAGAATTTTTTCAAACTGTTGTTCTGGAAAGTGCAGATATGGCATTGCCATATTTTAGCATTCAATAGAGACACTAATGGAATGGAATTTAAAATTTAAAAGGACATAGAGGAGTTTTTAAACTAAGGACTGGGGGAAAGCTGACAGCTTCGGAGGATCATGTGTTTGAGACAGAGGCATCCCTTAGGGGAGGATCTAATAACAGGGATTGTCTATATCCTAATAAAGAGAAGAGGATAGAAGTTGATAAAGTACAGGTAAGAACTGAAGAGAAACTGTCAAATGAAAAAGCTTCCCCATTCAATTACATCACATGAAGGCAGACAACTAAATATTGACAAATTTTCTAAGTGCTTGTATAGAAATGCTTGAAGTTTAAATACTAAGATGGGTAAAGTAAGGTCTCAGGTATTAAATGAGGATATTGATACAATAGACCTCACACAAACTTGGTGGAATGACAATAATCAGTGGGACATGGTAAAATCAGGATACAAAATTTATAGGATTGACAGAGTAGGTCAAACTGGTGGGGGGTGGCACTATATGAGAAAGAAAGCATAGAGTCAAATACATTAAAAATTTGAAATGAATCAAAATGTACCATAAAATCTCTATTGATAGAAATTCCACACTTGAATAATAAGAATATAGCAGGAGAAATATATTACTGACCAGATGGTGATGGTGATTGTGAAAAGCTCAGGGAGATTAGAGAGGCTGTAAAAATAGAAAATTCAGTAATAATGGAGGATTTCAACTATCCGCATATTGACTGGGTACATGTTACCTCAGGATGGGAAGCAGAGATAAATTTAATTATATTATGGTCCCTATTACCAAGTGGTTCAGCTCTATTCACCTCTTGGACCAGATCATGCGCCACTTAGGACTAAATCAAGAATTGATTCTCCCTTTTTGGGTTTCATGACTAGCTGCTCCAAGAAGCAGTCATTAATGGTGCCTAGAAATTTTAATATTGTTCTGGGAGGGAAAATACCAAAGAAACCTACCACAGTAGGGGTAAATACATAAAAATGATGAAGCTAGTTAAACAGAAATTAAATGGAATGGTCACAAAAGTGAAAAGCCTGTGAGCTGCATGGAAACTTTTTAAAAACACTATATTAGAGGCTCAAATTAAATGTATACCCCAAATAAAAAAAAGAGGACCAAAAATTGTCACTATGGCTAAACAAAAAAACAAAAAACAACAAAAAAAAAAGTAGAAGAGGCAAAAAGCATCCTTTTAAAAACTGGAAGTCAAATCCTACTGAGGAAAATGGAAAAGAACATGAACTCTGGCCAGTCATGTGTAACAGTATAATTAGACAGGCCCAAAGAGAATTTGAAGAACTACTAGCAAAAGACACAAAAACAAAAAGGAAAAAAAATTAATTAAATCAGAAGTGGGAAGACACCAAGCAAACAGTGGGGCCACTGGACGATTGAGGTGCTAAAGGAGTACTCAAGGAAGACAAGGCCATTGCGGAGAAGCTAAATTAAGTCTGTGCACCTGTCCTCACTGCAGAGGATGTAAGAGAGATTTCCACATTTCAGCCATTGTTTTTAGGTGACAAATCTGAGGAACTGTTCCTGATTGATGTGTCAAACTGATAAATTTAAACAGTATTAAGTGACAAGGACCAAACTGTATTCACCCAAGAGTTCTGAAGGAACTCAAATACGAAATTGCGGAACTACTAACTGTGCAATGTAACATCTCTTAAATCAGCTTCTACACCAGGTGACTAGAGAACAAAAGAATGGCCATACTGTGTCAGACCAAAGTATCCCGTCTTCTGACATGCATCTGATTGAAGTGGGTATTCACCCATGAATATGCTTATGCTCCTATACATCTGTAAGGTGCCACAGGACTCTGTCACTTTTTACAGATCCAGACTAACACGGCTACCCCTTCTGACAGTGGCCAATGTCAGGTGCCACAGAGGGAATGAACAGAACAGGTAATCATCAAGTGATCCAGCCCGTCGCCCATTCCCAGCTTCTGGCAAACAGAGGCTAGGGACACCATTCCTGCCCATCCTGGCTAATAACCATTGATGGACCTATCCTCCATGAATTTATCTAGTTCTTTTTTGAGGATAGCTAGTGTAATTTCTATTTTTTAAAAAAGGCTCCAGAGGTGATTCTGTCAGTTATAGGCCACTAAGCCTTACTTCAGTACTCAGCAAATTAATTAAAACTAGAGTAAATAACAGAATTATCAGACACATAGATGAATACACTATGTTGAGGATGAGTCAACCTGGCTTTTGTGAAAGAAAATAATGCATCACCATGAATTCCCATTAGAATCCTTTGAGGGTGTTCACAAACGTAGACAATGTTGATCCAATGGATATAGGACAACTGGACTATCTGCTAAGGTCCCTCACCAAAGATCTTAAGTAAAGTAAGTAGTAATGGGGAAGAGGATCAGTAACTGGTTAAAAGACAGGAAACAAAGGGTAGGAATAAATGGTCGGTTTTCAGAATGCAGAAAAGTAAATAACAGGGTCCCCAAGGGATCTGAATTGGGACCAGTGCTGTTCAGCATATTCACAAATGATCTGGAAAAAGGGGTAAACAATGAGGTGGCAAAGTTAGCAAATGATACAAAATTACTCAAGACAATTAAGTCCAAAGCAGACTGCAAAGAATTACAAAGGGACCTCACAAAACTGGGTGACTGGGCCCCAAACAATCTCTTTTTTAATTATTATTTTAAAATGGCAGATGAAATTAAATGCACATTGGGAAAATATAATCCCAATTATACATACAAAACAATGGGTCTAACTTAGTTGTTACCACTGAAGAAAGAGATCTTGGAGTCATTCTGATAGTTCCCTGAAAACATCTGCTCAGTGTGCAGCAGCAGTCTAAAAAGCTAACAATGTTAGGAATCATTAGGAAAGAGATAGATAATAAGACCATAAATATTCTAATGCCAATCTATAAATCCATGGTACTCCCACACCTTGAATATTGTATGCAGTTCTGATCATCCCATCTGAAAAAAAATATTAGAAATGGAAAAGGTACAGAGAAGGGCAACACAAATGACTGAGGGTCTGGAACAACTTCCATATGAGAAGAGAGTAAAAAGACTGGGACTTTTCAGAGATAACTAAGGGATGATATGACAGATGTCTATAAAATCATGAATGGTGTGGAGACAGTGAACATTTTAGACAATGAACATTTTAAAATGATAAACAATTGTGGTTAATAAAAGCTTGCTGTGAAGCATGTGTAAAAAATTGTGAAAGATAGTTTGCAGATTCCCTCTCTGAATGTCTTGAACAGGTTCTCAGTTAGTCAAACACATTTCCTTCACCTGTCTCAGTGTGATTCTTGCATATCCATGATGCAAATGGCTCCCCAAAAGCATTTTGTTTATATACAGACTTGTTTTAATATTATTTAGGAATAAATGTCTATTTCACTTGTGTTTTAAGACTGTCATTGTTATGTTTTAAAATAAATATTAGTGACTGTTGTAAGCAGGATGTCTCTGTATAGCAGGGGCTTCATCCTCTCTTCATATCTATGAGACTATTTGTACATATGTACTGATACCTTTTTTCATGAATGATTGCATGGCATGTTGTTTTTCTTGTGTTCTCTAATGACAGTGGTGGCAGTAACACCATTATAGTTAATGATGAATTGGCTTTTCTGATCAAAGATCAGACTTTTATCATCTTGCCTCTTTGGGCTGAGGCTTTGGCAAGGTAGGTTTCCGCTTATACTTCCCTCTTCCCCCAGGATGAGTGGGGCAAAAACTTTGCCCTGTCTTAAACCTTGTGCAACCTCTTTGACCAAAATGAGTGAATCAAGGAAGAATTTGCCCATAGTTTTAAAGGTTAGGCTATTTTATTTTATTTAGATTTACTGTATATCAGAGCACACTTAACCTTGCTTTTAGAAGCGTTTTCCCACAAGTTCTGGAAAAAAAGGTCTAATATATGTACACAGACAAAATTGCAAGAAGTTAGTCCATAATAGAACTTAGCAATGTATATTTGCATAATTATGCTTTTGGTTATGATTTTATAAGTTGAAAATTGGTTATTCTGAAATCAAGAAAGGTCAAACACGTTTAGGCGCCAGTCCTGGAAATAGATTAGCACAGTGGGGCTCTACACTGCAGTGTTGGGGGCTGCCTGCATGGATGCTCTTTTAGGATCAGGGATTCAAAGCAGGTGGATATCAGACAATTGAAAAATAATCTTACAGCACTGGATTTCATATGTTATGTATGCTTTTGTGTCCAAAACTCTTGCTAGTGCTATCCAGACAGTAGAGGATTCTAGGAATCTTTTACAAAATCACGTTACTTGGTTGTCCTAAGGGAAGAGAAATGAGAGAGAACTCAAGTTGTGACTGTTTTTGAAAAACAGCGTAGCTAGTAAGTGGGAAACTACTGTTCATAACAGGCCAAATTCTGTCACTCTTACTTATGCTGAGTAGGACATCCAGTGGGACAGCATGCAGAGTTAAATGTATTACTTAACAGGAGCATAAGTGGCAGAATGTGGCCCAATATGTTTTATAACAATACTAATTCCCTGTTCACTTTACCAAGATTTAGGATTATCGCAACAGTTTTACAACAGTTAGGGCAAAAGTTTATGGAGACAATGTCAATAGAAAAAGATAGAGACAATGTTATATTTTCCTGTCATATGTACAGAGAAAATGTTACAAGGTTTTAAAAAAAATGCAATCATAAGTATAATGTTAGAATTTTATTACTGCTTCATCTGTTTTCTCTTGTTGCCACATGGCCATAAAGTCTGAGTGAAAAGGAAAGTAATTTTTTCCAGAAAGTACTGGAACTCAGTGCATCTCTTTATACAGTAAAATAATTAGTCACACAGACAGTACTTTATAAACGCACACCTGCCAATGTCATGATTAAGAAGAGAGGTAATTAAAACCCTAAGACATAGTTAACATGTGGCATACCAAACATGCCTGCAAAGAATAATTTGCAGCACAGCATGTGCTCACACACACAAACTTTAGAAATGATGTGAATGAGATACATTCACATGATTAAAACAGATTATTTGAAAATGTGTTTGATTTGAATACATCCAACACTTTCTATTGATCAGACACATTTGTGTTTAAACTTCCCCTTACAATAACTCCATCTTTTCTTCCTACTTCTCCCTTGGAAAAATTATGGAACCGTATGTACGATAAATCACTTCCACAGAACCAGTCTGTAATGTCATAAAGAATTGTTATGACTTCAGTGTAGTATCAAACAGAAGATTTAAGCCAGTGGGGGAAAAACTTTTATAAACATCTTCAATGAGTAGCAATATAATATTTTCAACCTTGCCCATTGTAGAACTCCCTCTTTATAAATATGGCATGACTAATGTAATATCAAATACAATTTAACAGAAACCAATATGTTCCTGAAACTTTGCCACTCTGTGAGGCATATACAGTGTAATACAATTGAAAACAAGCTGGCCATAAGTACAAAGAGCAGATAGGTGCTTAAAACCACACTTTCTTCTGGAAATCTATTCCCAGGATAAGCTAGGGTTTGAAGCAAGTGAAAGAGGGAGGAGGAGACACTTGAGGTGTGTGAGTGTAATGCCACAGACCCTAGATGGGATTGAACTTGGGACCTATGTAGCTTAGTGCATGAGCCTCTATAGCATGAGCTAAAAGCCAAGTGCCTGTTAGCTAAGGCTGTAGAGCAGACTCCTTTTATTTCTCTCTCTAAGTGGTCTCAGTGCCACTAGATGGGACACAACACCACACCCAGAAGGTGTGTGGGTTACATGAGGAAGAAGGGGAGTTGCAAGAGGAAATAAGGACACAATTTAAGTGTGGAAAGAGCTATGCATGCCTGGAACTTCAGGACATTGCATTTGAGTTTGATGTAGAAGGAAAGAAGGGGCCATTGAAGCTATTTGAGGAGTAGGTGTTGGGATTAGACCAAGATAATGAGTACTTGAATCATGAAGAGAGTTTAAAGTCTACGTGGGCAAGCTGAGAAACCATGTCTCCTAGTTAACTCATAGGAGCACTGCTGTATTTTAGTTGAGGAACAGCAGCAAAATTCCTACATCCTCACTTAATTCCATCCAGTATTTTTTTATTTGAATCAAGTTATTTCTAATTTAAATAGATATTTTGATTTACTTGTTGATAGCACTTTTCTTTCCATTGTATAGTCTTAAATTGCTAAAATGTTTTGTACCTGTTTCTGTAGTTCCTAATAGTAGAATTTAAGATTTTATAGTCTTTTTTTGTTTTTTTTCTCAGAAGCCCACTTAAAATGTTCATATACACCAAATAAGACAAGTCCTGGGGTCTCATTAACTTACTTTGTTATGATAACAGTACAAGCTTACACACACAACTGATAAGCAAGAAACCCATGCTGTATTTGTGACCCACACCACCTTCTTGATATATTGAACATCTACAAATTGAAGACTGTCACAATGCTTTGACTAGACTACATCTCTGTTAGGGCTTTCAGTGGCTCAGTTTTCAGAAACTATGTATCTGGGTATTAATGGATGGTGTATTGTGCACAATGAATTGTGTGTGCTACAGGAACTGCTGAAGGAGGAGCTGTTTGCTTTTGTGATGAGCACTGGTGCCTTCAGTCATGTATATTCTTCTGAGTATTTAACTACATTTGGTTGTATCATTAGGTAAAATGCATGAAAGATCTAAGAGCCAAGTGACAAGTCTTGTGACAAGAGCCATTGTTAAAAATACGCTGGAAGGAAAGAATATAAAATTATATTACTTATGGAGCCAGTCCTGCAATGTGCTAGACGCATGCAGACTCTTGCACCTTCATGGAGCCCAGTGAGTTTGGGGTCCATTTGCCTGTATGGCTGCAATTGCAGTATTGGGAACTTTGTATCTGACAGCTGCAAAGTGGTGATTATTTGGAAACCACAAATGGGAATGTGGCTGTGCATTTGTCATGCGTCAGGAAGTAAGGTTTAATACTGTTACAGATTGCTTGGAAGTTTCTTTTGGAGTGGCCTAAATTAGTGAACATCTGTGAAGAGTATAGACAGGAAGCTGACTGTTTGCCAGAAGTAACAAATATTAATCTTAAGAGGTTTGCTGAAGAATTGCTCCAGATCATAGAATTGTAGGATTGGAAGGGACCTCAAGAGGTCATCTAGTCCTGTCCCCTACAATCATGTCAGGACTAAGTATTATCTAGACCATCCCTAATGGGTGTTTGGGGATTTTTAAGAGCAGGTTGGACAATGGTGGAGATTTCACAACCCTTCTGGGCAATTTATTCCAGTGCTTAATCACCCAGACAAGAAATTTTTTTACTCATGTTCAACTTAAACAGCCTTTGTTGCAATTTAAGCCCATTGCTTCTTGTCCTGTCCTCAGGGGTTAAGGAGAACAATATGGAAGCCGGTTACAGTGGTGCTGGATCCTCTACACAGGAAGTCATGTTCAATGTCTTGAGCTGTTGAAGTGTGGAAGACGATTGAAAAAAATCTTTACTAAATTGCAATTAGAATCTGGCAAAATCTGTATCATTATGATCAGGCTTAATACCATGTCATTTTTTGAATGTGAGATCAATCCCTCACATATGCCAGGTTCCAGAGGAATCACCACTCGAGGTATGTCTATGCTGCAAACAAAACGTGTGTTTTTAGCTCAAGTTAGCTAATCTGGGGTTATGATAGTAGTGAAGACATATCAATGCTAGTCTTAACTCAGATTAGTAGCTCAAGCCTCAAACTAAAGTCTATAGGGTGAGCCAGGGGTTGAACTTGCTCTGGTAACCTGAGTTAAATGCTAAATTATTGTGTCTTCCCTGATATTTTAACCAAGAGGTTAAGAACACACCTTTTTTAGCAGTATAGATGTAACCTTACTTTTGAATATTTAGAAGAAGGTTGGAAGTGGTCTTCTGTCAATAGTAATTAATTGCATGCCAAGTCTCCTCCTTTTCAGACGATTAGATCTCTCAGATGAAGCTATAATAGCGCCTCAGTGGTGGAAACATCAGGTAACCACTTTTTGAGAAAATAAAGATATGATTATGAGGGTGCTGTCTCAACTGCTATGGATTCTTTGATTCCACTGAACACCAGCAGAATAGAATCTGCATGGAACAGAGCTTCAAAGTTTTTTTTCCTTCTTGAGCATTTTAATTTTAAGGGGTAGGAAAATACTTTTGAGTTTGAGTAATGGGACTCACAGGTAATTCACTTGTGATTTTTTTGATCACTGATTATAACTGTGTAAAATGTTGCATTATGATATTAATACTGATGTGTTAATAAATGAGACTAGCGAAAGCTTTTATAATTTTAAACAGTATAAATATTGTAACTTTAAACAACTTAATGTTAACCTTGAAGTTACTTTTGCAGTGTTAAATTTTATTCTGCTTTGGATTTATAAAAGTTTTGAATAAAAATAAACTGTAACCTCTCATCTTGCAAACACAAATGCATGTGTATAACTTTAAGCACAATTAAAGCCAATGACACAGCTAATGTGGCTAACACTGGCAAGGGTTTGTAGGACAGAGGCCTTAAATTTTCAATATTTTGTTCTGTTTACAGCAGTTTCATCATATTTAAATAAGGTACCTGACGTGTAGTGAGATTATAATAAGAGTATTTTTTTAAATTAATTTTAATCTAAAATGGCAATGGCCATTTTTTTCTAATGAACTTATATCTCTGTAAAAGTGATTTAAATCAATGATTTAAAAACAGGCTATTTAAATCAAGATGACTTTTAAACAAGCTTTGTCTTATGTCACTTTTTACAATGTGACAGTCTAACTTGAAAATTTGTAATATAAATGCTTTTCATCTGGATTTAAATCACTTCATGCTGTTTGAAATGTACTAGTGGAAACTCCCACAAATTCTTCTGTGGCAGAAGATGAAAAAGCTCTAACTGCTGTGCTGTAGAAATGTGCACCTCTTTTCAAGAGAGAACTGGAGAACTGAAGACCAGTAAAGCTTGTAAGCCAGTCAGTCAGCCTAAGTGTTGCAAGACAAGGGTTCTGCTGTGGGTATCTGAAACTCAATGGAGAAATTATGCTTACTGTCCACAGAGAAAACGTCCACACAGAAAATGAGTATCTTCCCACTGTGCCAGCAGTAAAGAATTTGTGGAGATCTCAAAGCTACTATGCAACCACTGTACTGACGATCTCTTCCTTTCTTTAACCTGGAGTTCAAAGTTTTACAAAACTGATCTATGTTAAACTTAAAAATGCAAGTGGAGAAAAATTTCCATGAGTTGGTAATATAGTGGTACATAAAGATCGTACCAATACCAGTATTCGTTTTTTGGGATAACATTGACACCAGCCTTGTTCAAGTGGAGTGATGGATCAGAATTTGAGAGAGCTCCCAGGAGTACAGTACTGACTAGATGGCATTCCATTGGCTGGCAAGAATGACAGTGGGCATCTCAAGAAACTACATGCAAACCTTCAAAGATTGGAGGTTTATGTCTGGAGAAATGCATATTTTCCAGGCATACCTTTATAGTACAGGCCCGGTGACAAATGCCAATGGTCTTCACAAAGCATCTATAAAAGAGGGCCATGGTGGATACCCCACTTCCTGCAAATGTAGATGAGTTACATTCTTTTCCAGAATAATCCACGAGTTTGAGAGAATTTGAGTTAATCTCTCCATGTGTCCTACTTAATAGCCATGTTAGTAGAACCTTCCTACTCAGGGGGAAGGAGAATGTTATATTAGTACTTTAGATATGTTTATGTTATATGAACTATGCATGTTAAAAATGCAGTCATCTTAAGCCTGTGTTGCTTGTAAATAAACATCAGTTTACAGTTGTTGCTGATTTATAACTGGTGTTTTATATTCACTCTCAAATAAGTTCCAAAGTATCAGCAGTGTCAGCACAAGTGATTATGTACTCATTGTAGGTAACCTGTGTTGTCAAACTGATTTATCATATTCCTAATGTATCCCCCGTCCTCACAATCTGCCTAACAGATTTTGTGATAACATGGAATCCAACTCATATTACTACTGATGTAGACACTTTTTGAAACACTGGCATCCAGTAAATATAGTTCACAGATTGTTTAAAAGTATCTTTTCCCATATATTTGAAGAGACTCTGTCAAATGCTTTAAGCACAAAACTTGACTAACTACATAATTAAGATACTTCTTCTTATTTTAAACAGAGTAGGTTAGATAAATGTCTATCAGAGATGGTCTAGACAGTATTTGGTCCTGCCATAAGGGCAAGGGACTGGATTCAATGACCTCTCGAGGTCCCTTCCAGTCCTAGAATCTATGAATCCTTTCTCCTAGTGTTCACCATTATAACAAAAGACTTGACTGTGTCCATTTGTTTTATCACACCATTACCATACTTCTAGAATTAGCTGTGAAAAGGAGCTGTAAAAGGACTTGTAAACCTATGAGTCATTTATATTTGTCTAAAGATACATTCACGGTGTCATTAACAGTAGCTGTATTCCATAAAATTGGATACTATTTAAACTTTTCAGAGAGAAATATCTGGATAAATCCAGCATGGATTAATTTAGAGCTGGTTATGTTAGAAAGTGGCGAGGCCTCCTCACAGACCCTTACCAATACTGCACATAGGAGGTTTTCTGTAAGCGCGTGGTCATCGCATCCCCCTGTAGATCAAATGTGTTTCATAGTCTTGGAATACCTGACCCCTCACCTCCAAAAGGGGGAATGGGAGACTTGAATTTGTTCTTTAATGATCAAAACAGCTGACTTCCTTGTGTACAAGTGTGCATGAAACCATAGAAAATGTAGGTAAATTGGTCTAGTTAACACAAACTATGTTAAGAAATTATTAAGGTTGCAGAGTCAAGCATCAAAGATTAGGAAATACCAGCATTAAGGGTGCCTGTGCAATCTTAATTCATCCCCCCTTGTGCATGAGCCTGATGATACAATCTTTAATTACAGGATCACATCTATGTACAGGATGGTCAATGTTCATTTATTGAAGGGATAAGAGGACTGAGAAGCACAGGGCAGCATCTACCACCAAGCTGCTCCTAGCAAGTCATTTAAACCAAACTTTTCCAAGGTGGTTGCTCATTAAAATCAGTAAAAACAACCAGGAGTCCTTGGGCATAAGCTTTTGTGGGCTAAAACTCACTTCATCAGTTGCATGGAGTGAAAAATACAGTAAGCAGAATTATATATTATAGCACATGAAAAAATGGGAGTCGCTTCCCTTAATCTCTATGCCTCAGTTCCCCATCACTTCCCTGTGATGGGGAACTGAGGCATAGAGATTAAGGTCAAATAAATTCATTAATTTTGGGTGCCCTGTGTGAGACACCAAGGACCTGACTCTTTCAGAGCACGTAGCATTATATGGCAATTAATATGGTCAAAACACAGTTCTCATTGACTTCAGTTGTAGTTGTGGGTGCTCAGCACTTCTGCAAATTAGACAGTAGGGCAGGGGTCGGCAGCCTTTCAGAAGTGGTGTGCTGAGTCTTCATTTATTCACTCTAATTTAAGGTTTTGCATGCCAGTAATATGTTTTAAAATTTTTAGAAAGTCTCTTTCTAGAATTCTATAATATATAACTAAACTATTGTTGTATGTAAAGTAAATAAGGTTTTAAAAATGTTTAAGAAGCTTCATTTAAAATTTAAATTAAAATGCAGAGCCCCTTGGACCGGTAGCCAGGACCCAGGCAGTGTGAGTGCCACTGAAAATCAGCTCGCTTGCCGCCTTTGGCACGCGTGCCATAGGTTGCCTACCCCTGCGCTAGGGTATCAGGTCAGGCATCCAGAAAATGAGTGACCCCCCCACTTGGTAAGGCAACTCCCATCTTTTCATGTGCTATAATATATAATTCTGCTTACTGTATTTTTCACTCCATGCAACTGATGAAGTGAGTTTTAGCCCACAAAAGCTTATGCCCAAGGACTCCTGGTTGTTTTTACTGATTTTAATGAGCAACCACCTTGGAAAAGTTTGGTTTAAATGACTTGCTAGGAGCAGCTTGGTGGTAGATGCTGCCCTGTGCTTCTCAGTCCTCTTATCCCTTCCGCATTCCATTCAGCAGTTTCTGTGCCCAGATCCATCATGGCTCAGAGCAGCTGAAAATGCAATTGCAGTGTAAGGGCTTGTCTACATCACAAAGTTGCAGCGCTGGTGAGGGGGTTACAGCGCTGCAACTTAGGAGGTGTACACATCTGCAGGGCACCACCAGCGCTGCAACTCCCTGTTTGCAGCGCTGGCCGTACTCCCGTTTTGTCTCGGGTGTAGAGGATCCAGCGCTGGTGATCCAGCGCTGGTAATCAAGTATAGACACTTACCAGCGCTTTTCTTGACCTCCGTGGAATAAGCAGGTATCCCAGCATACCTGAGGAAGCCTCTGGTAATCAAGCTGGTCTCCTTCCCCGGTTTGCTCTCGCGTTCCCCGAACCCCGAGCAAGCAGGTCTCCTTCCCTGCGGTTTGCAGGGTGGTTCGGGGAACGCGAGAGCAAACCGCGGCGAAGCGGGTCTCCTTCCCCGGTTTGCTCTCGCGTTCCCCGAACCCCCGAGCAAGCAGGTCTCCTTCCCTACGGTTTGCTGGGTGGTTCCGGGAACGCGAGAGCAAACCGCGGCGAAGCTGGTCTCCTTTCCCGGTTTGCTCTCTCGTTCCCCGAACCCCCGAGCAAGCAGGTCTCCTTCCCTGCGGTTTGCAGGGTGGTTCGGGGAACGCGAGAGCAAACCGCGGCGAAGCTGGTCTCCTTTCCCGGTTTGCTCTCGCGTTCCCCCAACCCCCGAGCAAGCAGGTCTCCTTCCCTGCGGTTTGCAGGGTGGTTCGGGGAACGCGAGAGCAAACCGCGGCGAAGCTGGTCTCCTTTCCCGGTTTGCTCTCGCGTTCCCCGAACCCCCGAGCAAGCAGGTCTCCTTCCCTGCGGTTTGCAGGGTGGTTCGGGGAACGCGAGAGCAAACCGCGGCGAAGCTGGTTTCCTTTCCCGGTTTGCTCTCTCGTTCCCCGAACCCCCGAGCAAGCAGGTCTCCTTCCCTGCGGTTTGCAGGGTGGTTCGGGGAACGCGAGAGCAAACCGCGGCGAAGCTGGTCTCCTTTCCCAGTTTGCTCTCGCGTTCCCCGAACCCCCCTTGAAGCCGCCCAACAGCGCTGCAGTGTGGCCACATCTAACACCACTTGCAGCGCTGGTTGCTGTAAGTGTGGCCACTCTGCAGCGCTGGCCCTATACAGCTGTACTAATACAGCTGTAACAACCAGCGCTGCAAAATTGTAGATGTAGACATACCCTAAGTCCTGCTCAGCCCGAGGGATGGAGCATGCCCAGTGCAGATGGAATCTTCAAGGAATTAAGCTGCCAAACTCTACCAAGTGTCTACTGAGCATTTGTGAACTGTGATTTTTATTTCAAAGGCTTATAACTTGTCAAATTTGGGTGGATTTTGACAGGGGCTGCAAAAGTCACATCTCCTGTCATAAAGGCCGCCTCTTGCCAAATCTCAGGTCCTTTCTCCAAAAGTGTGGAGGCACTAAAACTTCTCAAATAAAAGGTGTGTATGGTGGTGGTTTTTTTTTTAATTGGGCAAAACAATAGATTTTTCTCCAGTCTTGTTCTCGGAAATGGCTGGACCGTTCCAGCTGAAATTTTCAAAAAATAAAATAAAATTGAGTCTGAAGCAGGTACACAGCATGGAAAATTTCAGTCTATACTGCTAAAACTTATAACGGGAAGTGTCAGGCAACCTTAATAATAGGCAGTTCTAAATACACCTTTTTCTCTGTTATGCAAACAAATCTAGCAGCAGCTGAGCAATGTTGACCTAAAAAATGTCTTTGTAAACAAGCGGAGGGTTGTAAAACTAAGCTCTGAGAAGAAACATTTTCAAATATTTTTCTTCTGGCGATATAACATAATCACAATACAGTATGTGCTCCCTATTCCTATTGTGCCAAAGCATTTGGCAAATAAGCAAGGCTAAACATGTTTGTTTTTCATCACAAACAATCAAAGCCAAAATATAACTTAAAAAAATAATCACAGATACACTATATGGGCTTGAAGGAGAGATCTCCTAGTGGAGATTCTGCTTTTGTCTTCTTCAGTTCAGAGGAGGGACCAAGAAAAAAAAGACTTCTGACTAGTAGCTAAGATTACTTGATTGTATAGTTACCTAGAGAGTTTGTTAGGAGAGCAAAATGAAAATGAACAAAAGCCTGTAGAAGAATGAAGAGCTGGTACTATGACTAGAAGCCAGGTGTCTTCTCAAACCCTCATTTAGAGTAATAGTGAATAAGATAATACAGTCACTTGTTCTCAGTCGTTCTCTTGTTTTAGTGAAGATGGTTCTTTACCAAGAGGGGGAGGCATGGGTAATACTTCCTTGCTGAGCAGAATTTGCTTCATGTGCTGCTGTACTGTGAGAGAGGACTGTGATTCCTGAAAGCTTCTTAGTGGCTTAACCTTCCTTGGCTTAGCTGCCCACTCAAAAGTTGGTGATATATTCTAAATTCAGTGCAAATAAGATAAAACTTCTATATTTTATTTTACATCTAAAGTCCAATTATTGTCAGAGCAATAATCCCAATTCCCAAATGATGCCAATCCTGTAAAGACTTTGCCTTATGCCTGTAGTTGCACTGCAGTCTATGGGATCACCTGTCATGCATAAAGTTAAGCATGTGTGCAAGTCTTTGCAGGATCAAACGTGATCCTCCAGAAACTAAATAACCGTAATAATGATTTTATTTTTATTTTTCTAGCTTGGCCTGTGACACTGTTGTTCAGAGCTAGTTCTTGGGAGTGTGGCAGGCAGACATGATCAACAGTCCTAGTCTGAGAGCCCTTGCTTCAGTGCTCATGTCATGAATAGTCCTGTGACAATAATTTGAGTGCTAGTGTCATAGGGAGCATAGTGAGAAAATATCTAGGTTTTTTGGCTAATGTCATTTTAAAGTGTCAGTTTTGGTATTCTGATTTGTGTCACTGCTGATGAACCAGATACAGGTGAGTAAACAAACTGTCTCCTTTTTTAGCCTGTTCAGCCCTCAATGTTGCCAGCTCATAATTTTATTGTGAGTTTTATGATATTCAGTGTTTGTAAATCCTAAATTCCTGGAGTCAAGTGATTATATGGGAATCTCAGCTTTCATTTAAAAAAGGTGCTAGTCCTTGTGGTTATGGAGAAAAACTTGAAAACATGACCAGAGCACACCCTAAGGGCTCAAAAATCAAAAGACCAGTTAAGAGAAGCCCATTTTTATTTTTTTACAATCATATGATTTTTGGAGACCTGACTCACGAGTTTTGAAAGTTTGGAGTTGCCAATATTGCTATTTGAGACATTTTAGTGATGCAAGTGGTTTACAGGGTATGTGATCTGACAGTTTAGGGTAAGAGAGAGTATTGCAACACTCTGAAAAGCGTTCTGACATGAAAGGTGCAAGGCAAGTGCAAAGCAGGCAGCAGTATAATCATGTAGCAAGGTGTTACCTGGAGGTTGCCCCAAACTATTTCTGGCTTGGCTTCTGTTCATTCTCAGCAGGAAGATCAGAGTGCACCCACACGATTGCAGCGGTCTCCTGTGTCTCTTTTGCAGTGCTACATAAAAAGTAATGCATCTCTTGATGAGGTATGACAAGATCCTTCATAACTGGGCTCCCCTCTTTTCTCTCTCCTCCGTGACCCCCCTCCCGCCCCCAAAAAAAGAAGGTAAAAGAACAAATTCATAGGCCATTGGTGTTTCAGTTCTAGGATTCAAGTTTAGTGGGTTGGCTTCAAGAAACTGATAATCTACAAATTTTCCCTTTCATTTGGTTTCCCTTGTTTAACAGGCCACATCACATCACTTGGTACAATTTTAAGTAACATTTGGGTACAGTTGTTATAGGAATCTTCTTTTGTTGTGGGTTTGTATGTGGAGCAATTTTGTTTGTGAACAAGATGATCTCTTTCTTTCCTGTATTTGTGGAATATGTCCAGGTGACTATGCTCATTCTCCCCAGTCTGTTTTTTCATCGATTGCTCATGGATGTTGCTGTGCAGTCTCATAGAACCCCGGTGACCGTAATGATAGAATGTGCTCACCAGTAAAAGGAAAAAAATTGTAAAAGTAATATATTTAAAAATACCTCTTGTGAGGCAAAAGATAGAAGTTATTTCTTGAGGGGGGAAGAGGAGTGGTATGTGCTATGAGGAGATGTTTTATTTTGATTTATAAATTCTTGCTTTTAATACAGTAAAAAGTATAATTTCTTGGCATAGCAAATAGCAAGTTGATGATTTACTGGTAGTTCTGTTTTATGTGAATGCAATTAAAAACATTTTTAGTCTAAAGACAAGATTATGATTAATCTAGTTTAAATACTGTAATCCACAGACTGTTATGCTGTAAACCAGGGGAAGCTATATTGTAATCAGTGGGCCTCAAATTTGCCCTTTTGTGATTACAGCAGTAATTGTGCATGGAGAAATGTTACCATTAATATCCATTTAAAAAGGTAAAAAAACCAAATCTTTTTAGTCTGGCGTTAGTGGCTCAAAAAACAGGCTTCAAACAACAACAGGAGATTTGGTAAGTGCTTTGTACAAACCAATTATAACTCAAGGCTTTGAGAAGAAGCTTTGTGTCTTTCTAACAGTAAAGTGGTGAAATCCTATTTTTGATACAAACAAGTTTTTTTTGGTAGACTAAAATACTGCTGATTTTATAATTTATTAGTAATTTAGAGCCATTTTTTACTTCGGTTTGCTCTGTTTGACTCCTGCTGCTGTTGTTTAGTCTTTTATTAAACCACCTTTTCATAATGTAAGTTAGAACACAAAACATTAAAGTATATTTTGGTACTAATGAGATACAGATATTTGTATTTGTTACATATTCATTTTGTCAACATCCAAGAAAGGTTGGGTTAAATAACCTTTTTAGAGTTTTTTGCCATCACAGACTCTTTCTAACATACTGCCAGATGGGAGAGTGCATATGCAAATAGGAGCCTATATCATAAGGGTCTGAGTCTCGGGGAACTTCCTTCAAGCCTGAATCCAATTTTTATGTATAATATCCCTTGGGGATATATTGGTCAATATAGCTATAAATAGGTACTATGTAATACAGGCAAGTCTCATCTTACATGGGGGTTCTGTTCCGTGGTTAGCGCGTAAAGCGAAAACCGCATATAGTGAAACACTCATTGAGTTGAATGGTGGGCAGAATCGCCCGCACTACAGATGCAGTTTTTATATTGTTGTTTTTTCTTTTTTTTCACCTGTTTTTGCCGACCGTGCAAAGCTGAATTCGCGCATGTTAAATGCGCCTAAGATGCGACTTGCCTGTAAGTGTAGTGGCCAGGATTTTCCCAAGTGCCTGAATTTGGGGTTATTCAGTTTTGGGGTACCCAACTTGAGAGATCTGACTGAGGCTTACTTTTCAAAGGGTGGGTGCTCAGCACTTTCTGGAGAACAGGTGCCTTACGGCTCCAGCTGAGCACCCAAAATCACTAGCCACTATATATGTGTGTAGCCAAGTTCTGTGCTCTCACTCAAGCAGCTCCAGTGACTTCATGGGTTCGTACTTGTGTAATTGAGGGCATAACTGTGTGTGCTCTGTATGCGTATATATATTGGGTATGTATGTACATGTTGTATACCTATAATCTTTTGATAAATTGTATTGTCATGCAATCATTTATTTATTTATTACTCACTATTAACTACATCACCCCCATCTGCCCATTCTTAAAATATATTCTAATCCCCATATCAGCTTCAAATAGCTTCCTTGAAAACAATTACCATACAGCAAAATGTTTCCTTCTCTTTCCCTCAGTTGTGGAATTTCATCCCAAATTACCTGAGCCCAAGGATCAGGATGAGGAAGATTAAGTACTGGGTCAGTGTCAGGATTTCTGTATGTGAAATCTCACAATTTTAAAATCACGTATGTTATGTCTGTGCAGGGATGGAAATGGGAGTGTATACCATTTGGAGGTGCCAGTTTTGCTACTATGTTACAAAGTTATGAGACATCCACTACCTACAAAATTCATGAGATCAGCTGGAAAAGCAAACGGTTAGGGGAAAAATCTTGTGTTTTAGAAAGAGCCCCCAATCCTCCCATAGACATTTGTGTTTCAGCAGCGTTGCTACCTCTTGCAAAGATTTGTGATAAAAATTACAATATTTCATGTTTTTCTTAAAGCCACAGCTTGTACAGTCAGATGACATGAAAATGTCAGTGTTCGTTGAAAAAATAAGTAAGCTTTAGCTCTCATGGATGTAGGGAAAACGCGAGCCCTAAAAGCTCAAAAAACAGAAGGCAAATCAAGAGATCCCAACATGTAGTTGGCTTAAAAATGAGATTTTTTAAAAAATAATCTCACAATTTTGGAGTCCCATGATTTTTGAGCACTCAGGATTGTTAGCACTGGGAAGTGAGCATGCACAAAAATGAGGGCATATTCCTCCTGACCATAGGATGCATACTCTGCCTGGAGGTCATGTCACTCTGTGACAGTTTGCACCCCTGATTATCCTTACTGTGTTCCACCTCTCCTTACTGTCCTGGCTTCTTTTCCACACACCAGATTCCACCTCTGCAGTCGTGCTACCTCTCTTGACTGACACACTCCTCTGACTCCCCCATCCTGTTGCTTACATCTCCCACTTCGAAGGGAATGTTGGGGGCTGCTGCAGTGCTTAATTTGTAATGAAAGAGGTGCTGGGGTTCAAGCAACTAGGGGCCAGAGCTCAAGCAATTTTTTTACTTTCATGACTGGCAACTGTTACAGGAAGTGTTAGAGGTATGCGCACAGCAACAAAAGCATTTGGGAAGAGGGTGGTCATCTTATTTGTGCACATATATACCAGAACAGCCTTTGAAGTTGATCCTGCTGAAGTGTATCTTGAAAGGGCTTTCAGTTCATCACCTAACTCACTCGCATCAATATTGTGCATCATGTGTCCACACTGTCTCCAGTGCCCTGCATTGTTGGTGTAGGTCTTCTTTAGGTATAGTGAGGAGTTTTGGAACATCATACAACATCCCAAATACACTGCTGTGTTCCTTGAGGTGCCTGAAACATTCTTCAGCTGACTGTATTGCACAATCTAGCACCTGGTTAAAGAAATCAACTTTGAATTGTTGTTTGGGGTCTCTTATGGGATTATCCCGTGCCTCGTAATCAAAATGTCATCTTCTTTGGTGACTCTTGTATTCTTGAATGCGTTGGAAAATAGCTTCAGTGTGAAGTTCCTCTGCCAACTTCTGTGCACTCTTCATAACGTTTTGAAATCCCTCATCTGACTGGTAAGACTGTAGGTATGACTTTGCTTTGTCCAGTTGTTCCATTGCTCCAGATATATCAAAGTCAACACCTTGGAGTCTCTTGCTTACAACATTTATTTCAAACAGTATGTCATGCCACAACACTAAGCCGCACAGAAATTTGAAGTTATGTATGTTTCTGGTGATTCCATTTCCCTCTGCCACTGTTCTCCCACGAACAGTTCCTGTCATAGCATTATCCTCCATAATGGCAACTATGGCATCATCTATCTTCCCAATTTGGTGTTTGATAGGCTTTATCACCTCTACTCAACTTTCCCGTTGTGTGGCACTCAGTGGTTTCAGTGTCAGAGAGGATGTTCCCAGATGTTGCTTCAAAATTTGCCATCGATGAGTTGATGCACAGAAAAATACATTAAATTCAGCAGCCTCACTAGAAGCTGATGCTGCATCACTGACCACCAAGTTCAATGAATGAGAACTGCATGGGGCAAAAAAAGCTTGAGGGTTTAACTCTCGGATCCGTGTCTGCACTCCTTTATTCTTTCCTCTCATGTTGGCACCATTATCGTAGCCCTGACCTCTCATGTTAGCTATCGTAATTTCTATATCTTCCAGCTTTTAAAGAAGCACATTTGTTATACCAGCTCCTGCAGTATCATCAATGTCAATACATTCTAGAAAATGCTCTCTGACAATGCAGGGACATTTTCACTAGGTTCTATTGTTCTTGCAAAACTCACCATTAAAGTCATTTGTTCCGTATGGCTGATGTCAGGTGTGCAGTCCAGAATAACAGAGTAATATCTTGCTGATGTCAGATCTGCCACAATCTTCTTTTGACTTTTGTTGCCAGTAACTGTGTGATCTCATTTTGAATTGTTTTTCCAAGGTAGTGGTGTATGTACATTTCTTGGGTGGTGACTCTTCTTAGATGCTCCTGGAGTACAACATCAAACTCAGCCATCAGCTCCACAATTTTAAGGAAGTTTCCATTGTTTGGCAACAACAGCTGATCTGAAGTGCCACACAGTGCTAGGTTTTGGGTAGCAAGCATTCTCACAATGGCAATGAGCCTTTTCAGAACATTTTGCCAGTAAAGAGACTCTGGTGCAGTCTTCTCTTGATGCTGATCATCTGTGGTGGCCTTTAACCTTAGTCTCATCTGAAGCTTTTTCAACCTATGGAATGCTCTCTGGTGATTTGCCGCCTTCTCATGGTATGCCAGATTTCAAGCCAGATTTTTCCAGTCCTTTGTTTCCATAGAACCCAGTGTGGCTGGAACATTAGACTGGAAAAGTTTGCAACAAAAACAGTATGCACCATTCTGTGTTTTTGAGTACATAAGCCACAGCCTCTCCACTTCGTCACAAATGGGGATTTCACGCCAGTATGTGTTGGATGGAAACGTCTATTTTCATTGTCTTTGGGGATCATGAAGTTTTTCACTTGCTGTGGCCCATGCAGTACAAGGAAGTCCCTCAGGCTAATGCTCAGGTGGGTCCACAGTCCTGAATCATCTAGACTTAAGGAACTAAACTCAGCAGCAGTTGTTTCTTGCACCTTCACCACACTCTTCTCTGATCTACACTTTTCTTCAGGAATGTGCATGGTTACATCCATTTGAGATGGAGATATGGATGGTGCAGTAGCTGCCAGGTCACCTGCAGGGCCGGCTCTAGGCACCAGCAAACCAAGCATATGCTTGGGGCGGCACATTTTCAGGGGCGGCATTGCGGCCATCTTGTTTTGTTTTGTTTTTGTTTTTGTTTTGTTTCGGGCGACAAAAGCCTAGAGCCGGCCATGGCAGGAGCAGCACGTTATGTGCAGAGGTGCCCTGGGGCTGCTGCGGTTCATGGCAAGGGGGAGCAGTGCCCACACCTTTGTGGGTTGGCTGGGCAGGCTTCGAGTCGGGGACGCTTGGGCGGGGGCAACCCCACGGGGCACAAGGAGCCACCTGCAGATGCCGCAGGGCGGCTTCCTCCCAGCATCACAGCCGGGGCTGGGCAAAGTGGCCCGAGCTGCCCAGGGACTGCGGCAGGGTGGTCAGAAGCAGCAGCAGCAGTGGGGTCATAGAGGGAGGGGGACTGCCATGCAGGGTTCGTGTCCTGCTCTCCGGAGCTCCACTCCCTCTGGGGCTACCTGCCCCACCTCCTCAGCCTCCTGCCAGGGTGGTCCCCCAGCTCTGCCCTCCCGGGTCCTGGCTGGTTCTGGAGGTGGGAGCCCTGGCTGGAGGGACCCTGGGCTGAGGCTGCTTATCCTGACCCTGCCAGTGCCGGACCAGCTGGAGGCGAGGGGGGAGCGAGCAGAGTCAGCACTGGTGGAAGGGAGCCCAGTGCTGGGGTGGTAGGGGGTGCGGGTGGTAGGGGGCACTAGTGGGAGAGGGGTGAGAGCCCAAGACTGGGGTAGGGGGGCAGCCAAACATTTTTTTGCTTGGGGCGGCAAAAAACCTAGAGCCGACCCTAAGTCACCTGCACTTTGAGTAACTGGAAGATCAGGCATCTCCTCACCACTTACATCCTCACTGAGACTGGAAGGCTCACCATGAACATTTGTCTCTATGTATCTCAGAAGAGCTCCTTCCTGCTTAGATAGAAATGCTTCCTTTGTGTTCTTTCTTTTTCTGAATGCCCAGAGGGGCGTTTTCTTCTTTCACTCATGACTGCTGTTCTGTGCCAGCTATAGTGGCTCTCAACACTCAGTTGAAGGGGACAAATAAGCAGGCTGGTAGCAGGACCTTAGTGAGGGAAGATATCAGCATCTTAAGGCCTAACTGGCTCCTACAACTTCAGTTGATGGCCTGTTCTCCTCAAGTGTGTTCAGGGAAGCAGCAAGAAACAGGAAGCTCCCTGAGAAGCTGGTGTTAATCAGTGCAGGCTCCTGGGGGTGCTAGAGAGGTACATAAGAGGCTCCTCCTTCTCCCTCTCTCTCTTGAGCTCCTGCTGCTTTCTGTTATTCCCTCTCTCCTTTTCTCCTGCCTGCCTGTTATGTCTCTTGTGCCCTCCTTCCTCCAGCACAGCACTCCACCATCTTTGTGCATCTAGAGCAGAGAGAATACATATTCACCAATTGCAGAGACAATTTTCTACACTCTGGGTCCTAGTGGCCCCCCAGTCTGGCACCTGAGGAGGCTGCCTCAGTTCGCCTTATAGTAAGGCCAGCCCTGGCTCTGTAAGATCTGGGGATAGACTTTAAAGTCTTATAATTCAGAATTTCTTGGCCAGATGGATCACCTTCTTTTTCTTTATCAGGTCTATAAGATTTGTCACTAGTAACATTGCAGCTGGAGCTGTGGTATCAGGCATGGACCAAGTGAGGCCTGGGCCTGTGGGAAGGAAGGTCATTCTTGCTGACCTCAACAACAGCAATTTGCAAGTTCCTCTGTGAGCTAGACTTTCTTAAACTTGTAGTGTGACCAGAAGGTGTGTTGGGAATTGCCAGTGTACTAATTTTACTTTCATGTGCCACAGGGTTCATTCTCTTTCATGTCTCTGAAATTTGCTGTTGAATCAGATGTTGAGGCATAACTATAATCTTCAGCAAGCTGCTTTTGTTGAATGTGGTGGCAGAATGAGTGGGCTGTCATTCTCAACTCTGTAGGGCCTCTCCCATTGCCTTCCATAGGTACAGGAATCTTTTGCTAAACCTGGGTGACTTCAAGGGCTTGGTGACCTCCCTCCCCACAACTCGTCCCTGAGTCTAGGGAAGTTTGTGAATTTTGTTGCTGTACAGATCATCTGAACCTTGAACCCAAGTTATGTGCTAATAGGTTCAAGAGTCACAGTTCAAGAGTTGTTTGGGTCAGCTGTTAATAGGATCCAACTTTGCAAAAGCTGCAAAATGCCAATTCAACTACTCTTGTCTGCTATCCGGATTCACTCCTTGTGGTGAGGATATGCCCACACCTTCTTTAGAAGTTTTATGAAGAGCTTCAAAGGAGGGGACAGAATTACCAGTCAGCCAGAGATGCTCACTGAAAAAACTGACAAAGGCTGGTCAGTTTTACTTGTTGTTTTATTAGTTATAAAATATTCCATTAGGCTATGCTTAGTTGCTTCATTAGGCCAGCAGCAGTTAATGCATACTTGCTGTAACTAGTGCCAAGGAGCATAGAAAGGATTTCCTGAGGCTTTGGCTGAGTGTTGAGTACAAATGAGAGCAGATGCCATGTTCTGTGAAAGCTGCCGGGTGTGGGCTTGAAGAACAGTTTTGCTTTGCTCAGTTTTTGAACTGCCACAGAAGACTGAAATCAGTCTGGACCCAATGTCAGTGATGAAGCAAGGACAAGGTACCACAGGAGCAAACCTCTTGGTATTCAAACCACATCCTGGCATTTTCTACCTTATTGCTGAAATTGTTTTACTCCTTGTTTTGCTGCAGTGACATACAAATCTTTCATGTTTGATAAAACAACCAGTCCTTTGCAAAATTAGAATATGGATGACCAAGGGAGTGTTTGTTGCATTTTTCCATCTACTTCTACTGTAGTACTGCATATGTAAGACCAGTAGTAAAAGTTCAGCAATATTTTGGACAACAGTCTTTATATACTGACAATTGGCTTGTGGTTCCCTTTTCATCAACCTCAGACTTTATAGTCTCACTGTTTTCCCAATATATGACTGAGAGAAAGATCTGGATGAAAGTGAACTGGCTGCAAAGACAAATGCTCATTGGTTGGCAGGCAGAAGCAGTTAGAGGAAAATACAGATGCAGTATCTCCACTGTCTACTGAGTGTGTGTGCTCCCTTTTCACCAAAATAGCTTGCATCCTCTGGTTTCCATTAGATTCATCATGGTTCCTGGATTTCCAGGGCGGAGCTATACCTGTAGTCCATTTAGGGTGACCAGATACCAAATGTAAAAAATCGGGCAGGGGATGGGGGGTAATAGGTGCCTGGTTTGATTTCCTGGCATCCTTTCCCAGCTTGACTCCTGGCATCTGACTCATGCTTCCTGATATGCAGTTTGGCTCCTGCCTCTGACTTCCTGGTATCCAGATCCAGCCGAGACTTGGTTCCTATCTTATGACTGATTCAGTGTTGATAAATGCAAAGTAATGCACATTGGAAAGCATAATTCCAGCTATACATATACAATGATGGGGTCTAAATTACCTGTTACCAGTCAAAAAAGAGATCTTGGAGTCACTGTGGATAGTTCTCTGAAAACATCCACTCAATGTGCCATGGCAGTCAAAAAAGCAAACAGAATGTTGGAGATCATTAAGAAAAGGGATAGATAAGACAGAAAATATCATACTGCCTCTATATAAATCCATGGTACGTCCACACCCTGAATACTGTGTGCAAATGTGGTCACCCCATCTCAAAAAAGAGATATTGGAATTGGAAAAGGTTCAGAAAAAGGCAACAAAAATGATTAGAGGTTGGAGCATCTACTATATGAAGAGAGTTTAGTAAGATTGTGACTTTTTAGCTTGGAAAAGAGATGAGGGGGGATATGATAGAGGTCTATAAAATCATGACTGGTGTGGAGAAAGTAAATAAGGAAGTGTTGTTTACTACTTCTCAAAACACAAGAACTAGGAGTCACCAAATGAAATTAATAGGTAGCAGGTTTAAAACAAACAAAAGGAAGTATTTATTTACACAACACACAGTCAACCTGTAGAACTCCTTGCTAGCGGGTGCTGTGAAGACCAAGACTATGCTAGAATAGATAAATTTACTAGATAAATTCATGGAGGATAGGTCCATCAGTGGCTATTAGCCAGGATGGGCAGGGATGATGTCCCTAGCCTCTGTTTGCCAGAAGCTGAGAATGGGCGACAGAGGCTGGATCACTTGATTACCTGTTTTGTTCATTCCCTCTGGGGCATCTAGCATTGGCCACTGTTGGAAGACAAGATACTGGGCTAGATGGACCTGTGGGTCTGACCCAGTATGGTCGTTCTTATGTTCTTATGACTGGGGACTATGGCTCTGACTATTAGGTCTGACCGCCTACGACCCACTCATGGCACTGATCAACCTGAGTGCCAGAGGCCGAAAGTGGAGCGTTAAAATAAACCTACCTAGGCAGCTTTGAAGGAGTGCAACATAGTTCCAGGAATGAAGGGAGCATGTGGAGTAGCAGCAAGGAGTAGGTATGTTGCATTAGGAGAGTAACCTGCTGAAACCATAGTGTGCCACTTGACTGGTCAAGTATCGGAGGGGTAGCCGTGTTAGTCTGGATCTGTAAAAGCAGCAAAGAGTCCTGTGGCCCCTTATAGAGTAACAGACATTTTGGAGCATGAGCTTTCGTGGGTGAATACGTGTTGCATCCGACAAAGTGGGTATTCACCCACGAAAGCTCATGCTCCAAAATGTCTGTTACTCTGTAAGGTGCCACAGGACTCTTTGTTGCTTTGACTGGTGAAATACCATTGGATGGACATTGTGCTGTACTGACGTGCAATTTTCTAGTTCCCAATCAGTAATTCAAACATGACTGTGGGCCTGCCATGGTCAGGTGTATGGGCAGGTCTGAATATAGCCTGTGGAGAACTGCTTTTCTTGCAAGGCCAGGGGAAGAGATGACTCAATTTTCTTCTGATCTTGCCAGGGACTTTCTCAGTTGCACTCTCTGGCACTTGCACATGATCTCTACTGTGACTGGCCTGTGCCTTACCTCTTCTCTCTCTGCTTAGCCAGTCTCAGAACAATATGGCTCAGTACTTGCTTTCTCATTTCTTACTGGCCACTTTAAAATGCCTTTGTCTTTGCCATAGCTGCCTGAAAACTGTGTTGTTGTGTTTTATCATTTAGCCACTGGCAAGTGTGGCTGAGTTGGCAGCTTCTCAGTCCTCAGATGGAGCACATCTCTGAGACATGGGTCCTGTTTCAGAGTCAGAGTTCTGTGCTGGGGCCAACTATCACCACATGTAAAGAGGATGAGCAGGACAGATTCTGCCCAGCCTGAAACTCTGATGAATCACGGACTCTCAGCAGGAGTGAGCTCTAGCTAGGGTAGTGTATGTCTCAAGACTTTTGCTGTCTTCAGAGATCTGTAGCTTTTTATTCCTAAAGCAGTGAAGTCACTGTGAATGAGAAGTTCCTTGCTTAGGCTGGTGTTCCTTGCTTTCTAGCCACATTGTCCCTCAATGTGTTAAACTGGGAGCCCAGAGCGCCCACAGCCTAGTGGGACTCTGAGGGAGTGCGTCTAAGTGAGTAGGGGGCTTGAAGCTGGAAGCACTGCTTTCAGGGTGTAAGGGGGCTGATCAGACACCCCACATCCCAAGGAAGAGAGTTCAATAAGAAGTCTAAGCCTAGGATTACATCCTACAGCCTCAGAGCTCAAAACAGCATCTAGACTTGGAAGCATGTGGGACTCAGTGACTGGATTCACTTACAATAGACTGGTGACCATACAGCAAAGTACTGGGCCAGTAGTAATGGTGGTTATCCTTAAATGTTGGCTTTTATGACTCTAAAAGAAGTAACAAGGAGGCTGAAGAAGTGGGTTTTTTACCCACGAAAGCTTATGCCCAAATAAATCTATTAGTCTTTAAGGTGCTACCGGACTCCTTGTTGTTTTTGTGGATACAGACTAACATGGCTATCCCCTGATACTTGACACCATAAAAGAAGTAGTTACTTCCTTCACAGTAACATATCCATACAATGGAAAGGGACCTCCTTCACGGGTGTCCCCTTCCTCTTACCCCTTTTTGTAGAACTGGGGTAAAATATCCTCCCAGTTTCCCCTATTATTCAAATTACAAAAGGAAATCTGCATGGAGCAAATAATGCTGCTGAAATATAATTCTTCCTGCAGTTTTTGCTGTGCATGTCTTCCTGATATTCTCTGTATGCTTGAGATCGGCACTGGATTCTCAGATTGAAAATTCATCAGGGTAGCTACAAAAGACAAGATAAAGTGCTGAAATGTTCAGAAAAAGTGATAGCTGAGGCTATATTGACAACATCATCTTCTAATCTACCCGTAAATTTAGGTTGAGGAGGCAGTGTTTAGATCTGGATTGCCCAGGAAACCAGGCATAGTTTGAAGGTTCCTCTTCAGATTTGGATTTGCAGGCAGCAAAATATACTGAACTGTTTTGGAAAGATTTCAGTTCCAAATGGCGGAAATCTTGATCTGCTGCTCTCACTACATTTATGCTGTCTTGAGTCAAAATCTAATGAGAAGTGTTCTTGTGAGACTTAAACTGCCTGTGAACTAGGATCTGACCTATAATGAAAATTGTAGAGGCAGGTTTGGATATGGGAATGTGATTCCATAAATATCAAAATCCAAAAGGTCTGGATTCAAAATTCCAGTTTTGGCTGTTTTTTTTCTAATTATACATGGCCAAATTCTACTTTGATTTACATTGGTGTAAATCCAGAGTAACTTGATTGCAGCCAGTAGAGTTGTTCAAAATGTACAGCAGTGCCACTGAAATGGAATTATACTTGTGTGTGACTATTTATACATACATATGTGTCTCTACATTAGTTCTACACACCCACGCCATGTGGCCTCTCTCCTTATTTCCATATGTTTCTCTTTCCCTTCCCCTGTTTTTCCTTTCCTGTTCTCTGTTTCTGTGCTCGCTCTCTCTCTCTGCGCAGAGTGCTCTCAGCAGCAGAAGAGGATTATCACTCACCATGATCATGCCTATGCTTCTGTACAATATTGCTTTTCTAATCCTGACAGCCTCAACAGCAGCAGTTTGAAATCAACTAGAATCCTACTCCGCCAGCTTTGTGTTACTTCTACCAGCTACACCAGGGGTTCTCAAACTGGGAGTCGGGACCCCTCAGGGGGTTGCAAGGTTATTACATGGGGGGTCGCGAGCTGTCAGCCTCCACCCCAAACTCCGCTTTGCCTCCAGCATTTATAATGATGTTAAATATATAAAAAAGTGGTTTTAATTTATAAGGGAGGTCACACTCAGAGGCTTGCTATGTGAAAGGGGTCACCAGTACAAAAGTTTGAGAACCACTGAGCTACACCAAGAAAGTGGTATTGCACAGGTACCTGGGTGTGATAGAGCAGAATGATTGTTGATAGGGAGTATTTCTTGTGTGCAAATAAAATATTGAAGAATGTAAAGGAACACATCATATTGCCTTGATATCACATACTTGAGACTTGTTCAATTTGGGGTTCATCATTTCTGATGCAACAATATTGTCTTTTGCACGGGCCCGTGGCTATGTGGAAGTCAGGGAGCAGAGCTGGGTTAGGCTGCATAGGCTGGAGACCTTTTGGAAATCCTGATTCACATTTCTTTAGTCATATGATAAGAGGGACTTGTCCCTCCATGTGTGTCTTAGCCTGCTGCCCTCCCCCCCGCAATGCCAATGCTGCTTCTAGACTGTGGCTGTAGTTTGTGATACTTCTGATATATTTTCTGCATTTTTTTTAAAGGGGGGGGACTTGTAGTTTCTAATTTGTTTCTGGACTATATGTAAGGGATGTATTAGGACTGAAAGAGCAGTGAAAATTACATGCATAGACTAAGAAGGGAATACACGTTTAATTATCCATTTTCATCACTTGAGAACATCTGCTGAATAACTTTACCCTGCACATACTTGCAGGTCTGATTAGATGAACTGTCTTTAGTCTGGACACTTAGCATTTGTTTATAATTTCTTTACTTTACCACTCCATTTAGGCTGGGATTTTCAAAGAGGACTAAAGGAATTAAATGCCCATGTATCACTGAATTTCAATGGAAGTTTGGTGCCCAAATCCCTTAGCAGTAGTTATTTCATTGTGTTGCTAATCCGGATGCGAATGCATGGATTACACCTGGAGCATATAGCAGCAACTATAGTTAAGACCATATAAACATATAAAAGTCTTTATAACTCTCTCAAAGATCCATGCAGACAAAATTTCCAAGTGTGATCTTAATTCCTGTGAATTTTTTGAAAAGCTTGAACAAAACCCATTCACCATTTTGGGGTACAGACAAAGTAAATCAAATAAATGTATACTATTATAAACAAATATTGGCCACCTTTTTATGACAAGCCCCGGTGCATCAGTGGTTTGGAACAGAAATTTGAAATCTGGCAAGTTTTGCAGATGTGATCTTTGAAATCCATTTTTGTTTAGCTAAGTTATAAGGGTAAAAATGTATTTTATGCCTGTGTGCTGATTTATACTGGGATTTTCCTGGTTTTGTTTTTACTAAATCTCTCTATTATTAATAGTTTTATTGCTCAGTGTTTTGTGTATTTGTGAAACTTCAGTGGAATGTGGACTTTAAGGTGCAGGTGCATGTGGAATATTCATTGGCAGGGTGTGTGTGGAAGAAGGCAGGGGATTGAGAAGAAATGTGTGTACTCACCTGAGGCATGTCGTCATAGGGCCCTGCCTCAGTAAGTGCTGAAAATTGCTCATCAGGGCTTGATAAAGTGTCTGTTGAAATCAATGGAAAGATTCCTATTGACTTTCAATGAGCTTTAGATCGAGCCCTTAGTGAGGCAGAGTTCCACAGGATGCATCTGACGAAGTGGGTATTCACCCACGAAAGCTCATGCTCCAAAACGTCTGTTAGTCTATAAGGTGCCACAAGATTCTTTGCTGCTTTTACAGATCCAGACTAACACGGCTACCCCTCTGATACTTCCACAGGATTGTGCAGCAAGTCAGGATAGCAGAATCCAAACAAACTCCTCTATACAACTTCTTTAAGAATGCAGAGGTTGAAAATGAAGCACTGAAAAGCAAGAAAGCACTAAACTTAAGGTTACTTGTATACTGTAACTCTGTGCAGCAGAGTTAGGACATTATTTTTAAGTACATGATGACTGTGTACTTCCCCCTCCCCCCACAGGATCCCTACCACATGTAGTGCAAAGATTAGATAACTAATGAAGTGGATATTAATGAGGAGAAAAAAATAAATTATTAAGGTGTGCTTCCCTGCGTCATTTGCTGAACCTCAAACATCTCCTGCATTAGGTGAGGGAGTGGTCTTTTATTTATTTGTCTATCCATTGATCTTACGGTTTTATACTGCTACCCTTTACCATAGTATCAAAGCACCTTCCAAATAAAATCAATGGCAATAGTGAAGTCCCTAGTGGATTTTTTGAAGTCTCTGGTGTTTCTCCTTTTTTACAAAGTAAAAATTCTGCTTAGCAGTAGGGTTTTTATGCATGGTTGATAAGCATTATTGGATCAAGGGAGTTGTCAGTCTTATGGTGGAAAGGCTTTTATAAAGATTTTGCAGGCATTTCCTACAGACAGTTGGACTCTGGATGGGCCTGATCTCTTCTGGAAGTTTGTTCCATAGCTGGATTCCCTCCACCAACAATACTTTATCCCTCATTCTCACATGCATTCTGCCAAGTTGTGTTTTCATTGTACCAATTGAATGCAGCAGTTGCAGTGGGTCATAGACTGATATTTGGTCTCTGACGTAAATGCGAATTAATCTGGTAATTGCTTTGAAAATTAGGACCAAAGCTGTATGCTGGCATTGGAAGCAAATGGGGAGCTAGTGGATGGTCTGGAGCATAGGTGTGATGTATTCATGGTAGTCCAGGCTGTGGAGAAAGTGGGCAGCCTCATTCTATACCAGCTGGGACCTGTGCACTGTCTTCATAGCCAGCCTCAGGGTGAATTACAGTAACCCATCCTGGAGATGACAAATACATGGATCTCTCTGGCCAAGTCCTTGACTGGAGGGAAGAGACAGTGTTTTCTGAAGTGGAATGTGAAAAAAGACATTGTTTAGATGCCTGCCTCATTCATTATGTACTGTCTAGTGAATTCTGAACATCAGACTATCCATACTGGATCAGAACAAAGGTCCATCTAGCCCAGTACCCTGCCTGACAGTGGCCAGATGCTTCAGAGGGAATAAACAGAGCAAGGCAATTTTGAGTGATCAGTCCCTTGATGTTCAGTTCTAGCTTCTCGCAGTCAGCGATACAAGGACACCCAGAGCGTGGGGTTACATCCCTGAACATCTTGGCTAATAGCCATTGATGGATCTATCCTTCATGAACTTATCTAATTATTTTTTGAACCAAATTATAGTTTTGACCTTCACAACAACCCTTGGTGAAGAGTTCCACAGATCCAGAAGAGGACCTTCCCTTTTAACCCATGACTGCTTACTTGGCGTAAGAGCTTTTGGTGAGGGACTTTGTCAAAGGTTTTCTGATAGTCCAAGTAAACTGTTTCCACTGGACCACTCTTGTCTGCATGGTTGCTGACTCCCTCAGAGGATTCTAATAGATTGGTGAGGCATGATTTCACTTTACAAAAGCCATGTTGACTCTTCCCCAAGAAATTGTGTTAATTCATGTCAGATAATTTGATCTTTACTGTAGTTTGAACCAATTTGCCTGGTAATGAAGTTAAGTTTACCGGCCTGTAATTGCTAGGGTTGTTTCTGGAGCCTCTTTTAAAAATCAGCATTACATTAGTTATCCTCCAGTCAACTAGCACAGAGGCTGATTTAAGTGATAGGTTACATGCCACAGTTAGTAATTCGTCATATTTGAGTTCCTTCAGAACTCTTGGGCGAATACCATCTGGTCCTGGTGACTTATTACTGTTTTTAATTTATAATTTAGTTCCAAAACCTCCTTTGAAATGTGTAACTTGGGGGGAAAAGGACTTTGGGATATGCACACATACATGGCTACAAAGTTCCATGAAAACAAATTAGACATGTCAAAAAGTATGTGCACTCTTACATGCACACCTGTGAAACTTTGGCTTAATATGTACAGATATTTTTCTAACTGTGCTATGCATGAAATACAAATATTACATTTTGGGTTTGGCATGGACAACCCATGGTATAAAACCTGCTCTGAGTGCATGATATGCAAAATATACCACATTTTCAAAGTTAGGGTAATATGTTGGATTAATTGTTTTTTGAATAAGGAGAATATGGAAACTTCCTTAGTAAAATTTCTGGGCTTTTAAATAAAGTATTAATGATTATGTAGAGAAGAATTATGCTCATTTAGGAGCCAGAACTTCCTCCAACTGTTTAAAATTGGATAATGGATTTAATAGTCTTTCTCCCTTTGGAAAAGATTTGTTCAGACTGACTCATGCCAAATTTCTGAAAATAGGGAAACTTATTACAATATAAGAACAAAAACATTTAGTGAAAGACATTTACCATTTGACTAATGTATCTTTTGATCGGAGTCTTCCTTTATTTTCAAGATCCGTGCTATAAATATCACAGTTTTTAGTTTTCAGTAGAAGAGTTATGGGGGTCAGAAGACGTTAAAATTTTTTTTTTAATGTTACCTAAGGAATTTGGATGCTCATTCCTCATTATTTTAATGAAATTTGAAAATCTCCTACTGAAGTGCGTATCTTTATTCCTGCATCTTATTTATTACCATTCAGATAATTTTCTATCCAATGTAATTTTTCTCTTGAATTTTAACACCTCATGAGACCCTCTCTTCACACCAATTTTTCCCATACCCTACTCACCAGATTAAGCTAGTATTTCAAGCTAGTTGCTTGTCTCCAATCATGGACATCTCCCCCGCCTGTCAATTTCCTGGTGTGAGTAGTTTCTGTTGAGGAATGAAAGACTAAATGGAGGCTTCATTATTACCTCTTCACCTGATCTCTTTAGACCAAAAATGTTCTTTCTTTTAATTTTAAAAGATCAATTTAGCAGTGAGCTATTGTCTGAAATATTGGAAGCAGAAAAGATCAATGATGTTGTTTAGCCCATCATCCCTAACAATGCAGGATACTTCTCTATTGTGCATTTCCTAGAGTTTCATTCAGTCTGGTTTTAGATGTCTCAGGATATGGTGTTTCAGTAATTTCTCATGGGAGAGCTTCAACAGTACTAGAGATCTCACTGGCAGGAAGTTCTTTCTGATGTTTAGCCTAAAGTTTTACCATTAAAACTTTAAAAGGTTACTTTTAGTTAATGCCTGCTTATATCACCTTTAACAGTTCCTCTCTTTCCTTTGATATTTATGCCTTTTTAAATATTAACTTGTCATTTCCCCTAAAATTTTTTTAGCTATATTTTTGTTTTTTCTCTTCCTGTTGCACATGGACATCTTTTAGTACTTTATTGTCCTGATTTTGCTAAAATTCCATGCAACGTTTGCATAAAACCCACAATTACCTGAGTTGGTTCTGCTGGCCAAATTCAGAAGATGATTTCTTTAGGAGAATAGAGCCCTACATTTCTGTAAAATTCATTTAGGAAATTGAAGTGCATCTTGTCCTCTTGTCTGCCGTGACACAATTATCTTTACAACATGTATTGAAATGTCAGTAGGAATTACCACTTTCTTCTTTGATACAATATTTGCTGTTTTAAAATTCATTGTTTGTGTTTCTTTAATACTCAGCACCTTAGTATGTGAACACCTCATGAGTCTGACGATGTCATTGCCTCTGCAAGTAGAAATGGCTTTTCTTTGTCTACTTATCTGGTTCCTGACAGCAAGATAGGGTGATGGTGGTCAGTTCCTTTTGGGTTGGGTTTCCAGGGACTGCCAGTATGTGTAATTTTAGTCATAGAGGTTATTCCAGTTAGGTCCTGAAACCATGTATGTCTGAGTTCAGGACATTTCAACATGTGCTATTTGTGTAATAGACATGCTCTTGATATAGACATCTTTTTTTATGGCTTTGATCCTACCATGGTCAAATCAATTGAAGGAAGGGGGATAGGATGTGGAACTCGGAAAGTGTCCTGATTTTTACACTGGCCTTAGGTTAATTAGTGGCTTCCTGTTTTTTAACAGTGTTGCTATTCAGTGTTTACAAAATGAATATATTAACCTTAGTTTTCTTTTTGAAATAGATATTTGAAAAATTGTGGCTACATTTTTTTTTCATAGTGTGGGCAGAACTAAATGCTTGTGCAAATACAACCAGATTTTTTTTATAGTCATATCGTAAACATTAACAGTTAAGTATTGTTGAATTTGTGAGCATGTAACTTTTCCTGTGATAGAACATTGTATCTGAGAGGAATTCATGGGCTTTGAAATGATACTTTCTTTCTTAGAGTGCTAGTTCTTTTGGTATGTGTTTTCTTATGTCACCTGAGGCTATTTTTCCAACATGTAACACGTGATGTTTTTTCTACATTCTGAATAATCAGCTTTTCCCTTTGCTTATTAAGCATAAAAAATACCTCCAAGGTATTAGCACAATGCAAGGTATTAGCAGTGGCCAGTCTCCACCAAATACCAAGTTTCTTTTCTCTGTTGCCTAACTGACATACTTTAATAAGTTCACTAAATTTAATGAATATCTCATGTAAAAGTCATCCCTTTCTACCTCTAAGATAACTACGACACTCAGTGTAACAGCTCTAACTGGGTTGTATGAACAATTAATAAAGTCTGTATTTATTATTGTACTTTAATATACAGAAAAGCTTGAAAAATTGAGAGAAGCTTGTGCCTAAAATTGCCTGTATGTATGTGGTACTCTAACATAGTAGAACTCTTTCCTGAAATCTGTAGTAAACTGTAGTGCTTAAGAATATTGCCAAGCAACTTATATACATTGTTATATAAATTCCTAAGAAGAAAGTATACATGCTAATTATTTAAAAAATATAGTAGAAAACTATTGAATAAAAAAAGTCACTGTTAGAAAAATGTATTTTTAAAATAGATCTACTATTTTAATTACCCTTTTTATAGTGGGTTGTACTGTAAAATCTTTTAAATTATGGGAAATGAGATTTGCTTACCTGAAGAGTAGGGGAATTGCATGAAAAGGAGAGATCGGTTTACCTCTTGTCATGTTTGTATATTTTGTGTTTCTACTAATCTGTTTGGCCCATTGTGTTTAGTGACTTGTGAGAATTTTCAGCTTCCAGAAGAGTCTTCTAGCAGATGGATGCTCAGACTTTTTGCATTCTCTTTGGCACCATCTGTGGCTAGTACCTAATGCTCAAAGTATATTGGATGATTTAAAGAAGGCATATGAAGCTGTCAATTAGAGGACTACAGTTATTCAGATCCTCATTGCTGCTTAGGGTGAGCAGACATCCTGATAAAATTGGGACTGTTTTGATTTTGAGGAGTTTGTCCCACGTACCGACCAGAGGATGGTCGAGACACCATTTGTCCTGATATTTTGTTTCCTGGTCTTTGGCGGCAATTTGGCAGAGAGTCCTTCAGTCGCAGATGGTCTTCGGCGGTATTTCGGTGGCGGGTGCTTGTGTCTTTGGCGGCAAGGTTTATTACCCACTGCTGAAGACCATCCGTGACTAACGGGCTCTCCGCTGAATTGCCGCTGAACTCCTGGATGGGTGAGTGTGTGTGTGTGTGTGTGTGTGTGTGTGTGTGTGTGTGTGTTTTAAAGCCCTCTCCCACCCCCATGGTGGTCCCGATATTTTCCCCTTAACATCTGGTCACCCTATTGCTGCTTTTGATAAGAAACGAGTGTATTACAGGAAGACTTTGTGTGTTGCAGGAAGTAGAAATGATAGAAGATACTGATGTTTCCATATGTGGGCATAATGCCATTCTAGCTATGGAAACCCAGGTCATATTGATGACCTGGAAAATAAGCTTAGACTTAGGAATGTCAAGTTGGTAGGGGTCCTTGAGGCCATGAACAAGGAAAGCTGATGCATTTTCCCTCAAATAGATTATGACGGTATAAGGAATGGGTGATTTGGATTTTTCTTTTCAATGCCTTTTTAGTTATCATATTCTAGGGAAAGATAATCAGGTGATGCTCCATGAACTCTAGTCTGAGTTTAGCTTTCAAGTTTCAACAATTCTACTCTAGCCAGACCAGTTCTGTTTCTCCTGATGGCAAAAGGCATGTTTTTGTTTGTTTTCAAGGTGAGAAAGAGGCAAAAGGGCTCAGCATTCATATTGTTTTAAGCTGGAAAATTCAGGGTCTGATTTCATTGCCATATGCATCTCTCTCTTCCTCACTAATGTAATTTTTGATAAGGTGTTACAGCCTGAAGAGTGAGGAAGTGCTTTCCAAAGACTGACACATCAGTAAGAATTTCACTTTTCTTGTGGTTCAAACTGCTTCCCGATCGTACTGCAAGATGCTGTCTTTATCTCTATACATAGGGAATTATATTAAGTGGTGATGCTTGTTACACAGTGTCCTAAAAGCTGTTCACGTTTTCCCAGTGTGTGTGTTGTGAAGATTATACTTTTATGTTGACGATTATTGTCTTAAGTGGAATATTTTTTGTCATAGCAATTCCTGTAGTTGGAACATTAAAAAAAATGAATTGGCTTGTGATAAATTGGCTTCTTCATGTGTAATGTGAAATAAGAAGTGTAATAATAGGGAACAATTTTATGTTCAGAGTTTTTTTTAATCTTCAAACAGATGCTGGCTGCCATATGCTTATTTATGAAATGATGAGCATATTTGCTCTGTAGGTTAGGGCGGAGGCTGTTTGTGGAGTTTATATCTTCTCTGGCTGATTGTGGGAGAGGGTCCTGCATATAGCTGAAACATTCACAAATTTACTACTTAGTTTGCCAGATTCCATCTTTTGGGTTCGTTTTTATATTGTTGTATGAATATCTATCTTTATATATTTTTGTGTTTTTTCCTGAACTTCCAAATAATCCAATGAGTCTTGTCACCACAACAATTCCATTGTTAAGGAGGAAATAAACTTGATGGAAAAAGAACTTGTCAGATATGTTGAGTTGAGAGACTTGAAAATTATCTGAACTGTGGAAATAATTCTGTGATCCTTGGACTACATTCTGATGTGATCTGATTACATATTACGTTGTGCCTATCATTAAATATATTCAAGAGCTCATTGAAAAGAAAATAATAGTAAAAAAAAAATTGGTATGACCAAGCTTTTGTTTACATTTACTGCATGTGTTGAGAGTGCTAGGTAGTTTTAAATTAACTCAGAAATTCATGAGTCTTGTATTTTTTCAAATGTATTTTTTTTTGCTATTTTGAGTTGCATAATTTTTACATATTTTTTTAATTTGAAAGTCCTTAAAATTATTTTTTGGCATTGCATAATTCTTTTTTGTTCAATATGATAGGAATGTAAATAAACACAAAGCAAGAAGTTCATCTATTCTAATCTAAACAGTTTATAAAAAGTTCGTTCAGTAATGATAATACTAAATGTCACCACAACAAATGTTTTCAGTTCTTGAAGCTAACTCATTACAAAAATTGCCAATTGTAGCCAATCACACTTCAAACTGAAGAGCTTTTTTTGTTTTTGTGCAATCAATTACTTCTTTTCACTAAAATGTCTTTAATTAAGCCTATTCAAAAAACAAAATAAGCTGAAAGTGTCTGGGCTCATGGTGATGACTCATTTGTACATGTTCTTTAAATTAAAGATCTCAGTGTGGGTCAGGATATTTCTACACAGAATCATAGAGGTTAGACATGGAAGAAACCTTTTAGTTCTTCCAGTCTATCTTCCTCATATTGAAGAATATTTTTCTGCAGTAGATTCTCTAGCACTTTGTGAGTCTAGTTTAAAAAGTCCCGGACAATGGCATTTCCCTCACTTCCCATTATAGGCTGTTCCACAGTCTAATACATCTCATTATACATTTTGCCTTGTATTCATGTGTTGAAGTCACAATCTCGAAAATACCAGTATTTCCTCTAATCAAGAGCAGAGAAAAAATCATAGGGCTTCCATTCGTATGTAATATAGAAACATTCTCTGGAGTAATCTGAGCCTTTTTGACTCAGTGTCTTCTATGCCTAGGAATATTGAGAAGGAAAGACAGAGTGGAAGTCCTATACTTGAATTGCTTTCCTTTCATGGGATTATGCAACACCTTTCTTTCATCATGAAGTTCACTGTCGTCATGGTCCTCCATTCAGTTCCTTCATAGTGCAAGGACTCAGTGCTCAAGTGACACTCCAAGGACAACAATGCATAATCAACCCTTTGGAAACAACACAAGTAGCAACAATTAAATTCCCATGCCCTTTACGTTATTAAACCAGAATGCTGTACATTTGAAACTCCTGCCAAATTGCCTCCTAGTACAGCACGATTCAGTCTTTAGGCCACATACAAACCTGGAGTACCTGGGGAAAAACTACATCTGTTTGCAGTTTGGCCCTCTAAGGGGTCTTCCCTGAAAGATCATCAGGAGATCACTGGACATAAAGGTTTCAAAAGTAAATGTGCCTTTATGGCGTATTTGTGGGTGCTGAAGATGTGTTCTAGTCAAATTCCAACTTGGTTATTTCCCCTTGCAGTTTTGATAGAATATGGTGCACAGCCCTAAACAACTGAGAAGTACTAATGGAGTAAAGTAAGGGAGATGGCAAGAGGCATAGCTCTTCTGCCCCTGCAAAAGCAGAATGGAGACTTTTTTTTTCTTCTTTTGGCTTTTGAATAACTCATCTGTCCCAGAGCCCCCCATCCTGCTCTTTGCTGACTTGAGAAACAAGGTCTCCTCAAGCAGGAGAACATGAAATGGGAGCAGCAGGAGAAGCTTCTGCCTGGCTGGGAAATTTGTGAAGCTCAAAGCCTTCCCACCAACAGGCAGTGCAGTACTGGCATATGATGATAGAAAAAGAATTGTCCAAGTTGGGAGTCTTATTTGCCTCCTTTCTTCCTCAAGAGTATGTCTCTCCCCTCAACCCTCAATTTCTCTTCCTCTTCAGGGCAGAGAGCAGGGGAGAGCTTGCTGCTTCCAGGTCTCCCTCTCCTTGCTGAGGCAGATTCCCATGACAAAGAACAATCCTGTCAGTTCCTTTTACCTACCCAGTGCTCTGTATAGCAATGGATGTGTGTGGTTGGGAGCATTGTACTCTGACATAATTGCACATTCTGTGCATACACATGCATACCTCTGCTCTCATGTTTTGGCTGGCTACATGTCTCATCATACAAGAAGATGCATTGTCATTTCTTCACATGATGTCAAGAGCCACAACAACATACATCATCAAAAACTGGGGAGCTCCTCCTTCTATTTGAATTTACTTTAGCCACTGGTTGTTAGACAGTAGCAACATTTCATCATGTAAATGGTTGTAAGCTTCATTGAGGGGCAAAGTGATCTGTGTATATGACATGCTCACTCTAAAACTTCCTACAATCCGTTTAAGTTTATAAAATGCTTTGTGATCACTTGTGATGAAGCATTCTATATGTAGCTCTAAGATTATTATTTAATAAGTGCCTTTTCATTACAAGAATCCCCAATCAGCATATCAACAAATAGAGGCTAAGAAGAGCCATAGAAATAAGTTTGTATAATAGTTTCAACCGAAAAAATGTTAAGAATAAACAGTGAAATAATGAATATTTTTCCCTTAGGGATACAGTCTTCTTACAGTGGCACCATTTAAAATTGCCTATTTAGTGACTCCACTGCATTTAAATTTAGCATGGTGTTTGCAGTATTGGTTTTACTTAATGGGAAATACTGTGTTCAATAACTAGTGGGGGTAGTAAATGACCAGTTTTTAATGGTGCTTAGTGTTGCTCTATCATCCTAACAGCCATTAACTCCCAGTCCATCTCCCTCCCTCAAAAAACATTGCAACTGGAATGTGCCCCCAAAATCTCCAAATCTTTAATTTTCTTGGTCTCCTTATCACGGTAGCCCTCCCTTGTTCTTTGCGTTGTCACTCTTGTACTTAAGCAGGTTAGCTGAAGTGCTGTTCCTCAGGGAGACAGTGTATGTTCTAGCAGGCTCTTTGTCCCAGTTCTCTCTCTTCAACGCAATTACTGGTTAGCTGACTTCCTTTAGACCTCATCATTTTAATCAATGTCTGTGCATTGTATGTTCTAGCTTTGTTTGTAAATTCTATGTATATATTTAAAAATTTGGAAACTTGCATCACAGTTTAAAAGCCTGAACTACAATATTTGTAATGAATGAAAACTTTCAAACTGATTTTCCCACCCTGTTTTCCTGTATAACAGCATATCTACAATTCTCCGTTGTCTCACAATAATATTCACATGCATGAAATGCATTAATTCTTTAGGATCCCAAAATGTTTTGCAAACTGTATCTGTTTATCTAATCTAATAATTGAGTGAATAGGGGATAAAATTATTTATAAATCTGTATTTTAATGTGAAAGTGAATTTTGTTTGATCATGTTCCCAACTTTTCATGTTTTGCTTTCTGTGAACATTCTAGGGTTCTGGTGATAGCATAAATATTTTTGCACTTTAGCATAAAAGTGAATTTTTAACCTTAAAGTTCAAATATATACCAAAAGCAAATATTTAATTAAATATTTTATTGTAATATGCATTGGTTAAAGAAATCATCAAATCAGATAATAGAAACAATACCAGGTGATGTATATAACTAACCAATCCAGTATTAATTTTGAATTATGAATATTCACAGCTTTTCACAAATAATCTGTAGACAGAGTGACTCACTGAAGAAATTTGAAATCATGTTCAATAACCAATGTTTGTAAATAAGGAAAAGACACTATATTTTCTAATTATTTGTTCATCTGATAAATTTTGTCATTACTAATGTCTGTCATGTTGTGGTGATAGCCATCTGATTAATTATATAACTGTGTGATGCATTTCATTTATCAAGCAGCTTTCATTGCCTAACCTGCTCTCTTCTCATTTAATTAGTCTTTGCCAGAATTTTTTCATATATTCCAAATTTTTTAGATATCTATCATTTCTGCACCTGCCTCCCAGTATGATTACTTCTTGGCTTCTAAACATGGAAATTCTATCTCAAAATTATAATCTGCTGAGGGTGAATGGTCTAATGTCTTGGATCAATGGCAGATTTGAACTGTGGTGTCCTGTGAAAAATAAATGCTAGAAATGTTTGTTGCATATAATCAGGAAATGAGGAATCAGAATTCACCTATTCCAATAGCCTAAGAAGTCATTTGTTCCTGGTCCTAATACAACATGTATTGTCATTATGATGTGAGGAATAACTATTTTAAAGGTTTTTCTTTTTAAAATAATTTCTAATTTTTTATTTGAGGTCTGTAGAGTCAGATTGCACCTCCAGCACAATGATTTATTTAATACTATGCTGAGTCACAGGATAAATAGCATTGACTTAAATCAGTCTTAACTTACTGGATAACCAACACCACCTCCTACAACTCCCTTTCTTTTCCTTTGAGGTCTCTTATTCAAGCAAAGACCAGGGCTACCCTATTTATCTAATAACCTGTGAGAAATGACTCAAAGTAAAAGTTGATATAGATGCAGATCTATCAACATCATGGCCTCTTTGACATCAATGTCTTGTCTACCTGCTTTTTGACAGCTAGGACAACGGTACAGATGTTTCCTGCCTATCTATATTTCATTTCATAAGACCAAACTTTCAAACTTAGTTTGACCACACAAATGATGTGCAACTAAACTCTTATTCGGGCACACAAAAGGGCATTTGTAAATGCAGACTGGTCAAGTGTGTAGCTAATTGCATGTGTACTTCAGGAGTTGCATGCACAGGCAGGTGAGCATACAATGACAAAACTGGTATGATTGTTTTGGCTTTTAGCTTCTGGTTATGTATTTTGCTTCTTTAGAGCTAGGTGTGAATCTGTGGCAATTTAAATATATTCTATCTGTATTTTATTAAACATTCCTCTGAGAGCACAGACCATGTTTCCTTCTCATAATGAGTGTATCTATGTGGAAGCTCAGCAACACGGTAGAGTAAACGTAAGGACAAGTTGAAGAGATGCTTGAACTATGTATGGAAACCTTGTCTGTTCTAACCCTAAAACTCAATGGGCCATAGTGTAACAGCTTGGGATTAGATCACCTGAGAATCTGTCCACATGCCTCCAGAGTTTGAGTGAGATAAGCATCTAGGAGAGGCTATTTCCATTACCAAGTCTGTGACACTTCAACGTAGCCATTGTAACACAGGGCAAAGCCTCTACTTTCCCTTGGGCTCAGAAGGAATGATTTTCAGTAGCAGAATATTAATCTTACTTTTCACATAAAATCAGCTGGCAGGGTAGATTTTTATTTTACCTGGTCTTCCTCTTCTGATTCCTCTGAGGCAGTGTTTCCCAAACTTGGGACGCTGCTTGTATCGGGAAAGCCCCTGGCGGGCCGGGCTGGTTTGTTTACCTGCCCTGTCTGCGGGTCTGGCCGATCGCGGCTCCCACTGGCTGCGGTTTGCTGCTTCAGGCCAATGGGTGCTGTGGGAAGTGGTGTGGGCTGAGGGACACATTGGCTGCCGCTTGCAGCAGCCCCCATTGGCCTGGAGCAGCAAATCGCGGCCGGTGGGAGCCGTGATTGGCCAGACCTGTGGACGGGGCAGGTAAACAAACTGGCCCGGCCCACCAAGGGCTTTCCTTACACAAGTGGTATGCCAGGTTTGGGAACCATTGCTTTAAGGGGATGCACAGAAGTTTTTAAAATGGGTTTTATCTGTGCTAGGAAAGAAAGCTGGCATTTTGCCCTTATTTTCCACTAGTAGAGAGGATAATAATTATATATAATTAAAAGGTAACATTCTTGTGGATCTTTAAGACAGAACCTCTCTAATGAAAAAGATTTAGGAAACACAGCTCTATTCCGAGCAGGGCAAGAAGCCAGGATAAATTAAATGAGAAATCTGCTTAGAAGGGGGAAAAAAAATTTCTTCCTACCCATTTCTGTCTCTCCCCATTGTCACTGACTCCTCAGGAAGAAAGACAAGACATCAGGAATTTAACTAGGCCACAACTTTATTTAATAACACATCTGGGAACTATCTGGCAATAACTCATTCAGTGTAGGTCATCTTTCTTTCTTTATAATCTATTCCACTTGGTGAACAGCTGTTGCCAGCCACCCTTCTCCCCTCAACTAACCTGGTCCCAGCACCACTGCTGGGATCCTATTGCCCTCCCTTCTTACTAGGGATGAAGGGGTGGGTCAGTGAGGGTTGTTTCCTTGCTGTACCAACATATTAGGCATCCCAATTGCATTCCTAACCTTCTTTAGGAGAAACTTTCTCTTCAGCTGCTTCCAATTCTAGTTTCTCAGGGAACCAGATCCCTGTTGTATGGTTACTTACAACATGGCAGATACCCAGTGGTGAGCTGGAACCGGTTCCCAGAACCGGTTGTAAAGGGCTTTTAAATTTAACAAAAGCTCCAGCAGCTCCCTGCCCTGCCCCCGGCCCCAGCTCACCTGGCTCCAGCTCTGCCTCTGCCTCCTCCTCTGAAGGCTCCCCTTCCGGGCTTCCCGCCAATCAGCTGTTAGTGCGGGAAGCCTGGGAGAGCTGAGAAGGAAGCACAGCTTCCTGCAGGTGAGCTGAGGTGGGGGGCACGAGGAGGGCTCTAGGCACCGTGTGTCTCCGGCCCTGGCCCCGGCCCCAACTCCAACTCCAGCCGAGTGGCGTGTCTCTGGGCTGGATCCCGACCCCAGCCGGGTGGCATGGCTCCATGCAGCATGGTAAGGGGAGCAGGGAGGGGATGTTGGATGGGGGGGGGGTGGATTAGGGTCAGGACTCGAGGTGGTCAGAGGGCAGGGAACAGGGGAATTGAATGGGGGCAAGGGTCCTGGGGGGGGCAGTCAGGAAGGAGCAGGGGTTGGCTGGGGCAGTGGGAGGCAGTCAGGGTCAGGGGTTTCAGGGGCAGTCAGGACAGAGAGAAGGGGTGGTTGGATGGGACAGGGGTCTCAGGGGGCCATCAGGAATAAGAGGACGGGTTGGATGGGGTGGCAGGGGGCAGTTAGGGGACAGAAGGGGGGTGGATGGGGCAGGGGTCCTGGGGGTGGGATGTCAAGGAACATGGGAGGTTGGATGGGGCAGGAGTCCCGAGGGGCGGTGCAGAAGTCCCGGGGAGTGTGGGGGACATGACCCCCTCGTGGGGTGAGGAGGAGGGAACCGGTTGTTAATATTTTGGCCTCTCATCACTGCAGATAACTAGTGCATCCACAAGAATTTTGCAACCTACCTTGCAAACTGGGTTTCTGGGCTGCTGAGTGGAAGGCAAAAAACATACCTTACTGTGACACAATACACCCCCTGAATTCACTCCCTACACACTATTGTAGTAATCTTTGTATAAGGCATGTAAGGTATTGTTTGAAAACTCATAATTTGCTGGTCAATATTGTCCTGTTAAAATAAGTGTAGCAACATTGTATATGAAGTTATTTACACATGTTCCAAACCCCACAGCCCTGCCCAAGCAGAAATTGGCAAACAGGGCAGTTCTAAACAAAGGAAGGTGTGCTTGCCTAAATTTGCATTTAAGATGTAAACAGAGTAGTCAAGCAGAAATGGAAAACACACAAACAAAAACAGGTGAAAAAAAGCCAACAGAGAACATCCTTCTACATAGACTTTTTGTTTCCTATTTCCCAGCTAGAAATATTTTTTTTCAAGGAGGGATTGAAATTATAAAAAGAAAGGGCAAACACCCTCAGGCACCCTCTCTCTTTCCCTATCTGTTTCTGGTATCACACCGAACAAGACAGAGGAAAACAGCTGTTGGCCTTTGGGGGTAGGGGTCCTGACCTCAAGAGTTGGTCAGTAACCTAGCTGGAAACATGTGGTGAGAAATTTGGCTTGAATCTAATACAGGAACTAGTAAGCATTTTGTCTTCATTTTTCCTCTAACCCTTTCTGACTTCTATGCCTCATTACTTGTAATCACTTAAGATCTATCTCTTTGAAGCTAATAAAATTGTTTTATTGTTTTATCTAACCCAGTGTGTTTAAGTTAAGTGTCTGGGTAACTCTATTTAAGGTAATAAACTGGCATATTATTTCTTTTAAGGAAAACAGACCTAATAACAGACTTTGTACTGTCCAGGAGAGTGCTGAGCAGTACAGGACGTACATTTGGGGAGGGGGGGAAGTACTCTGGGACTGGGGATGTGTTGGGGACACACACACACACACACACACACACACACACACACACACACACGATGCGAAACTGTTTGTGAGAAGCCCAGCTGGGAGCTACTTCAGCAAGGCATTGTAAAGTACCCAAGGTTGCAGGGCAGGAGTGACATAGCCCCCCACGGGTCTGAATTGTACTGCCCAGACCAGTCTGGCAATGAGGAAAATTTTTTTTATTTCATAAGGTCCATTAACCTGGTTAATCCTACCTGAATCTCAAGCAGGGTAGTTGGCTTTTCTCTCCAGTGTCGAATGGCACCCTCAGGCAGAGGGAAGGGCTTATACATTTTCCCCTTATACACTTTCCCTGAGTGCCACAAGGAAGCTAGTGATTGCAATCCTTAAAGGGGACAAGCCTGCCCCCCCACCAGCTCAGACAACCCCCTCCATCTCTCGGGGGTGAGGGAATGACAGTTATTTTTTTCTCAAAAAGATAAATTCACAATATCTACCAAAAAAGTGGAGAGAATCTACTAGCTTTCTAGATCTACTTGTTTTGTGGATGTCCTTTCCACAGAAGAAAAGGAGTTTTCTGATTTCAGTTTGTAAGCTCAATACAGCTTTTACTGTGGTATTCTGGGATAGTTTCTACCTTGCAAAATGTCTGTTTGTCAAATGACTTTTCAGTTGCATTTCTCTAGGTCTCTTCCAGCCCTACTTTTCTATGATTCTGTGATTATTCTGATATCAGGATCCTCCCTTTTGAGTAGCTTTTAGTTGCTCTGGTGTCTATTCCTGCAACCGAACATCCACTATTCCAATTGATGAATCAGAAACTCCTGCACTTCTGTAAATTATGGGAAGAGTGAAGACAACCATCTTCCTAAGAACACTCTTTATTGAGCAACCAATTCCTTGATCTGCTGCTTAGGGCAGTGTTTATAGTTAGCTTCCCAACAGGCCATCTGGATAAGGCACTAGCATTGCCATGTTTGTGTCCAGGCCTGTAGGTGACTGAAATCATAGCACTGCAGTTTTTCCATCCACCTGACAAGTAGTCCTTGGGGATTGGTCCTGTTTTGAGCAGGGAGTTGAACTAGATGACCTCATGAGGTCCCTTCCAACCCTGATATTCTATGATTCCTGAATCTGAAGAGCCATTACAGTGAAGTATGGTCCTGTTCTGACCATAAACTTCCTTCAATATAAATAGTGGTGAAAATGGCCTATTGATCTAAGAACTGGCAGGAGTTATTCTTGGGCTATGTAATAATGTATCTCAGGAAAACTTAGTTTTTTCTGTAATAAGACACCTCCCTCTCAGGTTCTTCATGTTCTTGTGTCAATATGACTCCCCAATCTGTAAGCACTAGCATCCGTGACCAATATGAAAGAGGTTTTGAAGCATGGGTGGGTCAAGACAGGAGCATCCACAAGAGGCTCTATCTGCTCAAAAAATGCTCAATCACACTCCGTTAATGACTGAAATGGATTCCCTTCCTCATTCAACCTATGCAATGTTTCTGCAGTTTTGGCAAATCCATAAATAACGCTTCTGTAACAAGCAATGTCATACAAAATTCTCCACAGCTGAGTGTCTGGGGAGTTTGCCAGTTCTGTGCAGCTTCAATTTTCTTTTTGTCAGTGGGAATTGCGCAAGGTAAATTCCACCTGTTTTTTTAAACAACTCAAATTTCTTTGGGTTTAACTTCAGATTGGCAGCCTGGAGCTTATCACAGACAATTTGTAATTGTTTCAGTTCTTGTTCAGAGATGTTAGCATGCACTGGAATATTGTTTAGGTACAGTAGAACCTCAGTTATGAACACTTTGGAGGATGTTAGTTAATTCTGAACAAAATTTGTTTGTTTTCAAAAATTTACAATTGAACATTGATTTAATTCTGCTTTCCCTTTGTTTTCCCTTAATGTAATTATGACTTTTAGAAAAGGCTTCGGAGGTGATCCTGTCAATTTCATGTCAGTGAGCCTACCTTCAATAGCCAGCAAATTGGTTAAAACTATATATAGAATCATAGAAAGGTAGGGCTGGAAGGGATCGCAAGAAATCAAGTCCAGCCTCCTGTACTGTGGCAGGATGAAGTAAACCTAGATCATCCCTGAGAGGTGTTTGTCCAGCTTGTTTTAAATGCTTCCAATGATGGAGACTCCATGACCTCCCTTGCTGCAGATTAAGCCCATCACTTCTTGTCCTACTTTCAGTGGACATGGAGAACAATCGATCACCATCCTCTTTATAACAGCCCTTAACATATTGGAAGTCTATCAGGTCACTCCTCAGTCTTTTCTCAAGACTAAACATGCCCAGTTTTTTCAACTTTTCCTCATAGGTCAGGTTTTCTAAAACTTTTATAATTTTTGTTGCTGTCCTCTGGACTCTCTCCAATTTATCCACATCTTTCCTGAAGTGTGGTGCCCAGAATTGGACACAGTACTCTAGTTGTGGCCTCACGAGTGCCAAGCAGAGTGGGACAATTACCTCCTGTTAATACACCCCCGATTCATATTAGACATTTTTGCAGCTGTATCACACTGACGACTCATATTCAGTTTGTGGTCCACTATAAGCCCAGATCCTTTCCGACAGTAGTTCCACCTAGACCAGTAGTGGGCAACCTGCGGCCCATCAGGGTAATCCACTGGCAGGCTGTGAGACAGTGTTTACATTAACGGTCTGCAGGCACGGCCGCCTGCAGCTCCCAGTGGCCGCAGTTTGCTATTCCTGGCCACTGGGAGCTGCGGTCAGCCGTGCCTGCAGACAATCAATGTAAACACTGTCTCGCAGCCTGCCAGTGGATTACCCTGATGGGCTGCTTGTGGCCCACAGGCCGCTTCTTGCCCACCACTGACCTAGACAGTTATTCCTCATTTTGTAGTTGTGGGCAAACATGCGGACTTACCCCTGCGGTGCCTCCTGCTGGTTACTTCTGGGAATTAGCTCAGTTCCAGCTCCAGAGCACCCTCTGCAGGCCAGTGATCCACCTGTCCTCGGGTCCCGTGTCCCTCCCTGGACCCAGTGCCCTTTTACATGGAGTGCTGCCCCCAAGCAGTCACCCCCTGCTCTGGGTGTTTCCCCTTCCCAGGGGACCCCCACCCTCTATCCCCACTTTGCCTCAGTATATGGCTACTGCCCAGTCTCCATCTAACCCCCATTCACTGGGGCTGATTGCAGTATCAGCCACTCATCATAGGCAAAGGGATTTGGACCTGCTGCCTTTGCCTATCCCTGGGCTGCCCTCTGCAACCCCCAGTACCTTTTAGCCTAATACGAGGCCACAGCCTGGGCTTTCTAGGCTAGAGCTCCCCCGCTCCTCAGCCCTGCTCCCCTCAGGTACTCTATCTCTAACTCCTGGCAGCCAGGCCCATCTCCCTCTACAACTAGAGAGAGACTGGCTACTTGTAGCTCCCCTGGCCTTCTTATGGGGACCCGTTGCTCAGTTTGGGGCGTGGCCCCAGCTGCAGCCACTTCCCCAATCAGCCCAGCCTAAAGGCTGCTTTCTCCAGCCACAGCCCCTTCCCAGGGCTGTTTTTAACCCCTTTAGGGCAGGAGCAGGGATCCACCTTGCTACATTGTGCAATTGATTTTTTTTTTCCTTCCTCAGTGAAGAACTTTGCACTCCAAAAGTTCTCAAGAATAATTGGTAACAGCACTGAGATTGCTCCAGCGAAGTCCTTCAGTACTCTAGGATGAATTTCATCAGGCATTGCTGACTTGAATACATCTAATTTATCTAAATCTTCTTTAACTTGTTCTTTCCCTATTTTGGCTTGCATTCCTTCCATCTAGTTGTCAGTATTAATTACAAAATTACTCAAGATAGTTAAGTCCAAAGCAGACTGTGGAGAGTTACAAAGGGATTTCACAAAACTGGGTATCTGGGCAAGAAAATGGCAGATGAAATTCAGTGTTAAGTGCAAAGTAAAGCACATCGGAAAAACATAATCCCAATAATACATACAAAATGATGGGATCTAAATTAGCTGTTAAAGCAGCAAAGAGTCCTGTGGCACCTTATAGACTAACAGACGTTTTGGAGCATGAGCTTTTGTGGGTGAATACCCACTTCGTCAGATGCATGTCAGTAAATTAGCTGTTATCACTCAAGAAAGAGACCTTGGAGTCATTGGGGATAGTCTCTGAAAACATCTGTTCAATGTACAGTAGCAGTCAAAAAAGTTAGAAGTGTGTTAGGAACCATTAGGAAAGGGAGAGACAATAAGACAAAATATCATAATACCATTGTATAAATCCATGGTACGTGTTGAATACTGTGTGCAGTTCTGGTAACTCCATTTCAAAAACCATATATTAGAATTAGAAAATGTACAGAGAAGGGCAACAAAAATATTAGGCATATGGAACAACTTCCATATGAGGAAGGGTTTAAAAAAAACAACTGGGCCTATTAAGCTTAGAAAAGAGATGACCAAGAGGAGATATGATAGAGATCTATAAAATCATAAATGGTGTGGAGAAAGTGAATAAGAAAGTGTTATTTACCTCTTCATGTAACACAGGAACCAGGGGCCGCATCATGAAATTAATAGGCACCAGGTTTAAAACAGACATAAGGAAGTACTTCTTCACACAGTACATAGTCAGCCTGCAGAACTTGTTGCTAGGGGATGTTGTGAAAGCCAAAAGTATAACTGGTTTAAAAAAAGACTTAGATAAGTTTATGGAGGATAGGTCCATTAATGGCTATTAGCCAAGATGATCAGGGTTGCAACCCCATGCTCTAGGTGTTCTTAAACCTCTGACTGCCAGAAGCTGGGAGTGGATGACGGTGGATGGATTACTTGAAATTGTCATCTGCACATTCCCTCTGAAGCATCTGGCATCAGCCACTGTCAAAGGACAAGATATTGTGCTAGATGGACCATTGTCTGACATTATGTGACCATTCTTATGTCTGGTCTAATAACTGTTTTGCTTGGGCCCATGTCCACTAGTCTCATACATTTCACAAATCCTGCTATACACTCAATAGTCGAACTTCTATTGTTGTTGTTTTACTGACCAGACTAAAATTTAAACTGTGGGACTGATCTTTTTACATTACAGCTTTGGCCCCCTCAGAGGGACTTCCACGTTGTGATGCTCTGTCCTGGCAAGCCTTATAATTATAACAATCCTTTTGTGGCCTTTGTTTTTCTTCAGTACCAACATTTAATTGAATTGCTTACTTTAATTTTTGTGTTATTGCCAATTTAAATTGTTTTACAAATTAAATGTATCACTTTTTCAAATTGTCCAAAAATGTTACAGACTCTTACAGAGCTTATGGCAATCACCTTTCCATCTTCCTCTCTAGCCTCTGCTTCCTCCTCTGGTGTGTTGCTGCAAGAAAAGATTCAAGTTCTGTGGCAAATTCAACAGATTCTGGGGCTGTCTCTAGTCTCTCTTCGCTAATCTTCATCTGCAAGTTTAAGACCAGCTGAGCATCTATAAATTGCCAATTTATCCTGAAAGTCCTTGTTGGTATCTGGATATGCCAGGAACACAATCTCTGCAGGTCCTCTGCCAACTCAAGGGTGGAGTATATTCTTTCTAGCTCTCAGCTGTGCCCTCGACAGCTCATTTTGATGACTCCAAACAGCACATCAAAGTTGTGGATAACTCAGATGGTTTTCTGGCGCTAAGTTCTGAGCACCGTAAGAACTTGATCACTCAAGTTGTCTGCCAGAAACCCCCCTTTCTGTCCATCTTCTCAGTCAGTCTTTTGAGCTATAATTTTGAATTGAGTCAAATAAACCTCCCAGGGAGCTTTCTCTCTCAAAGATCGTGGCTTTTTACATTATTTGAGCTGGAACAATCTGATCTCTCTCCTCTGGCCTTTATGGGTTACAAACTGGCTACAAAACTTGTAAATATTCAGTCTTACTCAAGTCCTGTGACTGGCCCAATTCCATATCCAGGTGGCTACCTTCTGTTTTCATTTATAATCCTTTGATTTCTTTCTCAAGATGATTTTTCAGCTTTTTAAGTGCTTGCTGCAGCTCATCTGTTAGTAAGTTCCAGGCTGGCTAGAGTTTTCTTGGTCGCTCCTTTTGCCTCTGTTTTTGTAGAAAATCTATGGTCCATGACAGTCAGGTTGCTGGCTCACCTCTTCAATCCGTTGTGCCATTTCACACTGAGTGTTGTAACTGGACTTCTCAATCTGTCCAGACACTTTGTAGCTGTTGCTCAGCTCTCTCAGCTCTTTTAGGGATGCCTCCAGAAGCTACTTTAATTCCTTTTGCAAAGCCTCCAGCTATTTCAGAGAAATCAAACTGCAGAAGATATTTTCTTCGCTCATAGTTCCAAGCCTCTTTTAGCCAGCACTCTGCTCCCAAAGCTCTGTCTCTAGGTTTTTTCTCCAGACTCCCAGTGCTTCCCCCCCCGCCCCCGTCTCTTTGGCTTTCTACTCCTTTTCTGTGTCTGTTTCTGTGGTGTATCTCACTGCATCAATCTCATGCACACCAGTCCAGTCTACTTAATCCCCTGTCCCTGAATTTCAGATCATAGCAGAAAACCCATTGGGCCACATGGCTGATTCGTACTCCACTCTGGCATGTGGGTTTGTTTTGAGCTGGAGTCCTCTATTGTTTCAGCTGACTATTCTATAAAGGAGCTCAGTTGCTGCCTTCCTAATGACAAGTTAAATGGTTGTGGTACTAATCTCCAGTTGCTTGGGGATGAATTTGTGACCTCAGTTTTTCAGTGTTACTTGAAAATCTGTGTGCTTTGTTTGAGTTGGCATCCACATTAGGAAGGCAGCAACTGGAAAAAAAATACCTATAACAGCAAGCACCACTGAAAGGAAAGTTAAAAGAAAGCTTCTGCAATCCAAACAGGTGCCACTTTGAGCCCGACTTTGCTGTACTTTTTAAAATATATTGTGTTTTCAAAAAGGCAAATTCTTTGTACACCTCTCTTGCCACCGTTTTTTATGTCAAGCTGTGGCTGTGATTCTAGAAGGGAGTCACTTAATGGACTTGTCTATCCTTGCCTTATTCCTGAACTCAGTTTTGCCTGTGCTTCCCCATCCTTCCTCCATCCTTCTCTTATTTTATCAATGTTCTTCCCAAACTTTGCAGTTATATTTAATAAACAGTAGCTTTTTAGAGAGATTCCTTATGCACAGTCTCCTTACATCCAGTGATGCAATTGTTGCAAAAAGCAACTGTTCTTTTGACCTTGAGAAGGATCTCAGGCCAATTTTCTCTAGCTTTCTTTTAACTTTCCTTTCAGTGGTGCTTGCTGTTACAGGTATTTTTTTTCTAGACTCTATTTCCTCTTCTGTGGCACAGTGTCTAACACATCACTGGGTTTCCTTTTCTGTCCTTCCTTTTCCTTTGTGTCTCTGAATGGCTCATTCTGTAACCCTTGCAAACACTGCAGTTTAACAACCTAATTCTTTCCCTTTCAGGTGCTACTTCAGTAGGAAATCTCACACATACACACATTGGTGTAAGTTGCCTCCCCACCGTAACCCTTGAGCGTGAAGCCAATGGTTTGTGGAACTTTCTCAATTATAGACAAAATAACATGTTATCATTTGCAATAATGTTAGTAAATTAACATTAAATACTACAACTTCACTGCTGTGTCTTCTTTTCAGTCAGACCCTTTGGAACCTCTGTTTTACTCGTACTACTCTGCACTGGGAATACACATTAAGAGCAAAAGACATGGGGACAGTGTGACACTGTCCCTGGAATAGCATATAATGGGAAGAGAAAATGTTGTTAGTTTTCTACCTTATGATCATTTCTCTTTGTGGCAGAAACTTTGGGGAATTAAGGCCTAATCCTGCTGTTTAGATGGGGACAACACTGTTTTGACTTCAGAGAGAGTTTTGCTGGGGTAGGGAGTGCAAGATTTTGATTCTTCCTTGATACCCCTTTTTTCATCTCCAAAGTCCTTTCCCTTTTCACTCTGTTTTTCCTTTGCCCTTTTTCATCATGTATAACTGTATCCCCTCCTGATACTGCTCTTCCCACCTTCTCCAGGAACCAGCATTTCCATCCAGCTCTCTTTCTCTGTCTAACATAAAATCTAAAAAGGAAACAATAGCTTTATTTATACTTTTTAAACAGAACAAAGAATTTTGTGAAGTAGCCTTACAAAATAGTTTGCACTCCATATTTTTGATGAAACACCCACCCAGCCTTTGGATTCCCAGACTCCAGAACCTGCACGAACTTCTTATCTCAAAGCTGTTCCATCATGAAATTTGCACTGCTGAACACATGGCTAAGATTCACTTCAAGACCAAATTGAATGGTAGATATTTTTTTTTGCCTCCACTCTGAGACACAGCTTGTTCTTTTGCTAAGTGCAAACCAGCTCATGCTGGTAGAAACTGTTTTTTGCTTGAGGCAAAATGACTGGCACTAAACATGGCCTAAGCCATAGGAAAATCTGGATTTGCAATTTTTGTGTGTAGAAGGAAAATGGCAGACACACCAACTATACTGTGGACCATTCTTAGCTGGTGTAAGATGATGTAGCTCCATTGACTTCAAGGCCTTTCAACGCAAAATTATCTCCACTGTATAAGATGATACTATACACAGTGCATGTACTATGCATTACATTGTAACATTATAAAATGAAACAGCTAAAATTATTTGCTACTCGATTTACAAAATAGTAATTATAATGTCATAGAGAAGAAAACAGAGCAGCTTATGGGTGGAGGTGTCAGTAACTGGATAGTATTCAAAATGAAATATATATTTTTGACTGTTTTTACAATTTGTGTGGAGACTGATGATGGCAAACAACTCAGGAAAGAATCTCTCTGCCTGTCCCCAGTTAGATTCTGGCTCCTTCTAGTGGCCAGTTGGCAAGGAAAGTGGAGAGGTTATTTACTCTTTGTGGACAGACACCGTAAACTACAGTTCTTGCATTAGTGCTTATAGTGCTAAACTTTGTATTTTCATCCTTTCAAATGATGATATAGCTCTATTGCTAGGCTAAATCTCATCACATAAAATGGGAAGTGCATACACAGAGCATTGATCATGGACATCTTAGCAACATATATTGTTCATCCAGTCATTTTCCATTTCTTTTCTCTTTCACCTTTTCCACAAATTCAGGAAAGAAGCTTGCTGAATTTTAGAGGGTCATGTCAGTGGATTATATATATGAAAAGATCTGTTATACTCTTTTACATGTGCTTATGCAGCCATCGGTCACAATATCATACTTGTGCAGCAGTACATTTGTAAATGGCAACAGCTGATTGTATGATCTTGTAATGCTGCATTGTATTATAAAAAGGCTGAAAAGTTTTCCCTTGAATCAGATGATGCTGCACTGAGAATTTGTTCACCTTTTATATCGGGTAAAGAAGAGTTGTTCTGTCCACATTGTGTTGCAAGTCACCCTGCCTGTTTTCCAAAATGATCCTCTTCATCTCTTTTGTAAATTAATATATCCTATTTGCCACAGTTCTAGTGGACTGATTTGGTTAGAAGTGAATTCTACATTATTTTGGAAGAACTTTATAAATGTCCTGTTTCAGTAATCTTAGTTATAGTTAAAATGAAATCCTGATTTCCATGATAATAATGCCAATTTTTTTAGGTCTCTAAATTTACCTTTCTTGAAGAATAAAAGAAGTGTGAAAAAATAATTGCCTTTCTTAATGGAGAAAATCCTTTGCAGCATCCCAGAGGATGTCTTGTATGTATATTCTTAAAGGCGTTTATATTTTAATATAATAACATTAGGTCCTTCAAAGCTCAAACATAACATTACTAAGAATTTAAATAGTGTTTTTAACACTATATACATAGGATCAGAAACTGAGCTGAAGCCAAGGGACACTTGGCAAGGCTCTATGGGTACGTCTACACTGCAGTTAGACACCATGGCTAACCTGTGCCATGTGACTTCGGCTCTTGGGGCTTGGGCTAAGGATCTGTTTAACTGAAGTGTAGACATTTGGGTTTGGGCTCCAGGCTGGGCTCTGGAACTCTCCTTCCTCGCAGATTCCTAGAGCCCAAGCTCCAGCTGAAGCCTTAATGTCTACATCCCAATTAAATGGCCCTTTAGTCCTAGCCCAACAAACCCAAGTCAGCTGGCATGGGCCAGCCATGAGTTTTTAATTGCAGTGCAGACATACCCAGTGACAGTGACAGTTGAGGAAGAGGTGGTATTGTTTTAAGCCACTTTGCATATCACCAATCTTGGCCTGATCTGGTCCCCTAGTGCAGTTTAGAGCAGCCTTGAGACTGCTCTAAGTTGCACCAGCAGCAAAGAATCCTGTGGCACCTTATAGACTAACAGACGTTTTGGAGCATGAGCTTTCGTGGGTGAATACCCACTTCTTCAGATGCATGTGGTGGAAATATCCAGGGGCAGGTATATATATGCTAGCAAGCAAGCTAGAGATAACGAGGTCAGTTCAATCAGGGAGGATGAGGCCTTGTTCTAGTAGTTGAGGTGTGAAAACCAAGAGAGGAGAAACTGGTTCTGTAGTTGGCAAGCCATTCACAGTCTTTGTTCAATCCTGAGCTGATGGTGTCAAATTTGCAGATGAACTGAAGCTCAGCAGTTTCTCTTTGAAGTCTGGTCCTGAAGTTTTTTTGCTGCAGGATGACCACCTTAAGGTCTGCTATAGTGTGGCCAGGGAGGTTGAAGTGCTCTCCTACAGGTTTTTGTATATTGCCATTCCTAATGTCTGATTTGTGTCCATTTATCCTTTTCCGTAGAGACTGTCCAGTTTGGCCGATGTACATAGCAGAGGGGCATTGCTGGCATATGATGGCGTATATTACATTGGTGGATGTGCAGGTGAATGAACCAGTGATGGTGTGGCTGATCTGGTTAGGTCCTGTGATGGTGTCGCTGATGTAGATATGTGGGCAGAGTTGGCATCGAGGTTTGTTGCATGGATTGGTTCCTGAGCCAGAGTTATTATGGTGCGGTGTGCAGTTACTGGTGAGAATATGTTTCAGGTTGGCAGGTTGTCTGTGGGCAAGGACTGGCCTGCCACCCCAGGCCTGTGAAAGTGTGGGATCATTGTCCAGGATGGGTTGTAGATCCTTGATGATGCGTTGGAGGGGTTTTAGCTGGGGGCTGTATGTGATGGCCAGTGGAGCCCTGTTGGTTTCTTTCTTGGGTTTGTCTTGCAGTAGGAGGCTTCTGGGTACACGTCTGGCTCTGTTGATCTGTTTCCTTATTTCCTCGTGCGGTTATTGTAGTTTTGAGAATGCACCAGTTTTTGCACCAGTTGCCACTGGCTGTTACAGCAGCTGGTGATCTCAGGACTTAGGGCCTTATCAGATAAGCCCCTTCGATAGCCATGCCCACTGCACCATCTTCACAAAGCATAGGAGCTGCAATAGTGAGTCTCATAAAGATCCCTATATGATTTTTCTGTGACCAGTTATGCTACCTTTAGCACTACTTTATTCTAGGGGAGTGGTACAGAACTGCCTTAATGCAGCCCAGGGTCTGGCCCAGTGTATGCTATAAAACAGTTAACATTTAGAACAAAAAACCCCTCCCGTCCTTAAAGGTAAACGTGAAGGTATTCATGGAAGATACCATTTTGCTGTTGTCAGTCATAATATGAATACTTCATGCCAAAGCTGATTAACTGGAAGTTGCTAAAAGCAATTACTGTAACTGTATAGAAACACTGTTAAAGCAATGGAGTAGAATGGATTTAGGTGACTTCATTTAGAAACTTCAGCCAGAAGTAGATGGGTTCTTACTATTCAATGGTAAAGATGGGAAGCTAAATTCCACCCAATGGCATGCAAGCTGCTTGATTCAATGGAATTACATCCTGGATGAATTTAGCCAAGCTGTGTTAATTTAAAACTTGGTAAAATGTAGCCAATAGCAGTATGTTTAGAAAATGTTCTAAGGAAATAGTCTTGTATTTTCAGGCAGATGAATGACATGAACTAATAGTAGTTTTCAAATGCCATTAATAACTTAAATTATTCTATGGCTTTAGAATTCAGGAACGGGCTAAGAAATAATAACTTCACAATTTGTCAGCTCTATATGTTCTCTTTAATTCGGAGAAGAGCTGTCAAGCGATTAAAAATTGTGATTAATTGCATGATTAAAAGAATTAGTCATGATTAATTGCACTGTTAAACAATAATAAAATACCATTTATTTAAATATTTTTGGATGTTTTCTACCTTTTCAAATATATTGATTTCAATGAGAACACAAAATACAAAGTGTGCAGTTCTCATTTTATATTTATTTTTTATTACAACCTAATACAAGTACTGTAGTGCAATCTCTTTATAATGAAAGTTGAACTTACAAATGTAGAATTATGTCCAAAAATAACTGCATTCAAAAATAAAATAATGTAAAACTTTACATCCTACAAGTCCACTCAGTCATACTTCAGCCAATCACTCAGACAAATAAGTTTGGTTACATTTGCAGGAGATAATGCTGTCCATGTCTTGTTTACAATGTCACCTGACAGTGAGAACAGGCTTTCTCATGGCACTATTGTAGCTGGTGTTGCAAGATGTTTACATGCCAGATGTGCTAATGATTCATATGTCCCTTCATGCTTCAACCACCATTCAGAGGACATGCGTCAATGCAGATGATGGGTTCTTCTTGATTATGATCCAAAGCAGAGTGGACCGACACACATTCATTTTCATCATCTTAATCAGATGCCACCAGCAGAAGGTTGATTTTCTTTTTTGGTGGTTCGGGTTCTGTAGTTTCTGCATCGGAATGTTGCTCTCTTAAGACTTCTGAAAACATTCTCTACACCTTGCCCATCTCAGATTTTTGAAGGCACTTCAGATTCTTAAACCTTGGGTTGAGTACTGTATTGATCCTTAGAAATCTCACATTGGTACCTTCTTTGCTTTTTGTCAAAGCTGCTGTGAAAGTATTCTTAAAATGAACTTGTGCTGGGTCATCATCCGAGACTGCGATAACATGAAATACATGGGAGAATGTGTGTAAAATGGAACAGGAGACATACAATTCTCCCCCTAGGAGTTGAGTCACAAATTTAATTAACACCTTTTTTTAATAAGCATCATCAGCATGGCAGCATGTCCTCTGGAATGAAGGGACATATGAATCTTTAGCGCATCTGGCACGTAAATGTCTTGCAATATCAGCTACAAAAGTGCCCTGCGAATGCCTGTTCTCACTTTCAGGTGACATTGTAAATAAGAAGCAGTTAGCAGTATCTCCTGTAGATGTAGACAAACTTGTTTGTCTTAGCAATTGGCTGAACAAGAAGTAGGACTTGTAGGACTTGAGTGGACTTGTAGGCTCTAAAGCAGAGGTGGGCGAAGTATGGCCCGCGGGACTGTCCCGCATGGCCCTTGAGTTCCTAGCCGGGGAAGCTAGCCCCTGGCCTCTCCCATGCTGTCCCTCCCCTGCAGCCATGCCACTGCAGACAGCACGGCGTGCGTCCGCCCATCTCCCAGGCTTTCCAATAATCCTGTCTTGCTGCTCTGAGCAGCACTGTAAGGGGGTGGGAAGTAGGGATGGGGCAGAGGTTCTGGGGGTGGTGGTGATGAGGAGACAGTGAGCAGGGGGGGATAGGGGGTGGGGTTGTGGGAGAGGTGTCAAGGGAAAAGGAGCAGGGGGGTTGGATGGATGGTGGGTTCTGAGGGGGGCAGTCTGGGGCGGGAAGTGGGAGAGAGTGGATAAGGGGCAGAGGCCAGGCTGTTCGGGGAGGCACAGCCCTCCCTACCTGACCCTCTACACTGTTTCGCAACCCCAGTGTGGCTCTTGGGCCAAAAAGTTTGCCTACCCCTGCTCTAAAGTTTTACATTGTTTTGTTTTTAAGTGCGTGTATGTAACAAAAAAAATCTACACTTGTAAGTTACACTTTCATGATAAAGAGATTGCACTACAATACTTGTATGAGGTGAATTGAAAAATAGTATTACTTTTGTTTATCATTTTTCCAGTGCAAATATTTGTAATAAAAACAATAATATAAAGTGAGAACTGTACACTTCTGTATTCTGTGTTGTAATAGAAATCAATATATTTTAAAATGTAGAAAAACATCCAAAATATTTAATAAATTTCAATTGATATTCTATTGCTTAACAGTGCGATTAATCGCGATTAATTAATGGCACGAGTTAACTGCGATTAGTCGACAGTCTTAATTCTGAGAAATGACATTTTGTCCATGTCTCATTGTTCTAGCTCTGTATCTGTCTTAATGCTAATCTAGCAGTAATTGTTTTATAACTGTCCTGCTGTGCACTGGTATGAAATAACTAAAATACCTGTATTATAATATATAGTTAAAATACTATTGTGTGTTGTTAATTAATTTTTTTAAAATTACTGAAAGGGCATTGTAAGTCTTGCTGTCTTGAAAGGTCTATAGGAACTAAACAAATCCAGGTACATGATTGTTTTGTCTGGTATCAAAACACATTTTTGCTGTCCTAATACTGACATGTTCTCAAGGTATGCTGTTTTCAGGGCTGTTAACATGGAACAATGCAGTGAGCATACAAATTCTTGAAAAGAAACACACAAATTATTTACACAAGCAATATTTTTCTTTAATAAGGACTGAGATTTATAAATTTATATAAAAAAGCTGTTTAAGTGCCATAGAGGTATTTAAATGCTTTGCTGCTTTGGAATTGTTTATGATCTTTCTTGTAATTTTCCCTTGGATCACATTTTGATGCTTCTTCTGGATAGGAATATTGCTTGTTGAGAAGTGGTCATGCAAATAAAATGTCATAACCAGGATATGTCACATTTGCTGTTTGCTAATGCAAACTGGGTTGCGTAATATCAGTCTCCTTTAGCTGACCAGATATAAAAACAAAATCCATAACGACACTCTAGTTTTTATAGTAATGCAAATGAAGAGGTGAAGGATGTGGCTTGCTCTGTTTGGATGATGCAGGATTGCTTTACGCAGTAAGCTTACTGTTTTCAGATAGCATTAAAGCATCAGTGATATAGCTGTATCAGTCCCCTTGAATACTGGATGCCTTTGATCACACAGAGGAAACTATATTTAAGATCCGATTTCTTGATGGCAATGACTTCAGCAGTTATTGATGGATAGATCGGCTGTTGATGCTTTCTTCACGAGGCTACAAGATGCTGACAGAGAGATGGCTATGTGATGTTCTTTTATAAGAAAGGAAATGGAATATTTGAGGGTTTCTGGAAATAGGAAGGTCATGCAGCTTGGAACCGGTGAGCCATTCCAATCTGTAAGTCATCAGGTTTGACCTCATGATTTATACAGTATTAATTTCTAGTATAGTGTTTGTTTTTCAGTGGTAGGCTATATTAGTTTGTGTTACTGTTTATTGTTGGATTTTCTACAGGATTTAGAAGATAGACTGTTTACCTAATACATAAGCAAACCAAATATTTTTTGGAAATTTAACATGCAGTTAATTGCCAGTGGACTAGCATAAGAGTACTGATTATATTTTAAATATAAATTTTAATACGTATATATTTTTTTCCAGTTCAAACATGGTAATAGATTTTGAGGTTATAGCTTTTAATATGATGTAAAATAACACAGAACGAGAGGATGGTATTGCATTTTATGTTGCATTATCGTTACACAGCACCTTTACACCTAATTGTTAACTAATATTGTACATCACTCTTATGAAAGCACATTGTAAAGCAGTTGTTTTACCTTCCCTGGCAGGTTATTTAAAACAGTTTATTACATTGTGTAACGAGTCTGAGTTATTCTGCAAGAAGAGATCTTTGCTTTATGTTGCACTAGCAGGTTTTTGCGCTATTTCTGGTCAGTTTTAAGAATAGAAGCTAATTGAAAATGAAAGCAAAAGTTTGGCAAGCTACCTCTGACTTTTAATTTATTAGTGTTGGTGACTAATAATTATACTAATAGCCTGAAAAACAGAGGTGATTAATAATTTAAATATTTAGAATTTCCCAAAATGTAATTAAATATATTTTAATATGCTATAGCATTTTATATTTTAATCATCGTCAACCTTATTGAAAGGGTGTTGTTATGGGGTTTATTAATGTACTGTGGAGTCAGGTAATAAAGCCTAACTGTAGAAATGAAAGCAACTGGGATGGTATTTTATGTAAGATTTTTAATGCAGCAATAATAGCCTAATTTTATGTGCTGGACACAAAATGAATTTGAAAATACTGTAATCAGCTTAGCTGTGTTCCTTACAAATGGTGGATAAGAGACTTGGGAAGGAGTTTGATTTTGGGCATCCTGTGTACGGTTTAAGGAGATTATATTTGAAATTATGAGAGATTTTTACAAATGATATTTAGCCCCATTTTAGCAGATTCTAGTTTTTTTTCCCCCGGAAGATTTCCATTTGGTTATATGTTTTAAAAGCTACACTCAGGGTTGAAGGTAACATGAAATGCTTCCTGTTACCTGCTTTACTCTCTGCACATGACAGTTTTCACAAAGAACACTGGTCTACAATTTTTGAGAAGTCGTCTGCTTCAGAGATAAAATGTGATATTTATTATGTATTTTGATGTGCTGAATTCAAATATACAATTAAAACAACTGATTGGCTGCTGTTTCTAAGATATTTAGGTTTTTACATTTTATGTCTATGTATATTGTGTAGATAGTAGAGTTTTAATCATAAATTGTAAACCTAGGTCTTTTCATGTGTTTATGGTTGCTTTACATGATAATATTTCACCTGTCCTGTTTATGTAACACTTTAAAAATCAGCAAAAGGGTTATATAAATAAAATTGATTATGAAACAAAAGGCAAAAAACTGTTATGTACATAGTTTAGTCCTATTCAGTGTCTACTCGGCGCATCTTGGCTTGTCTCTTGTATTCATTAAATGGAGCATCTCGTCACTGTCCAGCAATAGTCTGCAAGCATTGATGGGCTCCATTTGCCCTGATAGCCTGCCAGGAGATTCCACTGCTGTAGTCTGGAGCCCAACAGCTCTGCCTTACTCTTGGGGAGTTCCAAATCCCTGACAAGGTCATTCAGTTCGCCTTGTGTTATGAGGTGTGGTTCAGAGGAGGAGGATGGGAGAAAATGTTGGTCCTGTGACATTGATGGTTCAGGACCAGAAGTTTCATCCTCTTCCTCTTCCTCGTGTGACTCAAGTGAGAATGATTCTGGTGCATCAGGGACCGGAAGTCCTTCTCCGTGGGGTACTGGGCGTATAGCTGATGGAATGTTTGGATAATGCACAGTCCACTTTTTCTTCTTTGACACACCTTTCCCAACTGGAGGCACCATGCAGAAGTAACAATTGCTGGTATGATCTGTTGGCTCTCTCTAAATCATTGGCACTGCAAAAGGCATAGATTTCCTTTTCCTGTTCAACCACTGGCGAAGATTTGTTGCACAAGTGTTGCAGCATATGTGTGGGGCCCACCTCTTGTCCTGATCTCCAATTTTGCAGCCAAAAGAAAGGTGATAGGCTTTCTTAACCATAGTGGTTATACTGCGCTTTTGTGGTGCAAAAGTCACTTCACCACAAACATAACAAAAGTTATCTGCACTGTTCACACAAGTATGAGGCATCTCTGCTCACTTTGGCTAAACAGAAATGTGTCCCTTTGCAAAATCAAACACTGACAAATAAGAGAGCACGACACTGTATGATTTCTAGAGCTGATATAGGGCAATTTGTTCAGCAGAGTGATGTAAGCTTCGTTATGATTGCATCATCCATGACTTCTAGGAATAACAGGATGCAATACCAGCTTCAGATTGCATCATTCATTGTTTTGCCTAAAAAGCAAGTACTGTCCAAACCCGGTCATAGATTTATTCATAGATTCAGTCAAAGATGTATTTTAGTCATTTCTGGTTTAAATTGAGATCCCTTCCCTTTATAACTCACTTATCCTCCGCCATTCCCAAGTCAAGGGTCGTATATACTGACCCAATAGCATATCTTGAAAACTAGAGCCAATCAACAATTTTAAGCATCATTTTTGTTCTCAGTGACCCAGAATTAGTAAAGTTGGACTACATTTATTTCAGAAGCATTTTGGCTGTAGAGCAGTGTAATCGGAGCCCATTTTGGCACCAATAGTAGGTATTTCCTGACCTCAAAGCACAGGATTAAATGAGCAAGGATTTAAAATGTTGTTTTATGTTTAAAAAATGTAAATATATAAAATGCATAAGGGGATTTTCATGATTCTTTTGGTCTGGATTTTTCAATTAAAGGCATATTCCAATTTCCCAGAGTTTAATGACAGTCAATTGGAAAGTGTGCTGGAGAACACAGAAGAGATCTAAAATTCCAGCACGTGCAGGGAATTGATTCAGTAAAAGTGGCTGTCACATCATTTTTAATTAAAAACATATTTTTAAACAATATTCTACTTACTGATATTGACTATAATTTATAGGTTTCCCAGTCTACTTATCCAGCTTATGTTCTTATTAATAATAGGGAAGATTGCCATCCTCTTAAGCTTGAGTAGTTTTGGAATGATTTAACTATACCTTTCAGTTGCTACAAGACTGGTTTAATCTGTTAGAATTTATTTTCAGTATTTTAATGTATTAGTCACAATGAGTACATTCTGTTTCTTGGCATTGCTGTGAAATTCCTGAAAGTATTGGTTTCATGGTATTTTGGTTCTTTTCAGTGTATTCAAGACCTTCTCAAAAGGACCAAATCACCCAAGCTTCTTTGTTCTTTTATACAACTGTAATTTAAACTGTTGATATACCTATAGTTTTGGACCTGCTCCTATGATCCTCCTTGCTCAGGTAAAATTCTTTGCCTTGATGGGAGTTTTGCCTGAGTAAGAACTGCAGGGTCATACCCTTTCATAGAACTGGATCCTATTTCATCAGAAAAAGAAAACATTTCTATTAGTTCTTTGAGGCAGAGACTGTCTTCTTACTATGTGTTTGTACAGCACCTCGCACAATGGCGTCCAGTCTTGGCTGGAGCTCTAGGTACTGAGGTTGTAAAAGTAATAATCAAATAATAAAAATTTTTGGACATGAAATGAAGGGGAATCCTGCATCCAACTGAATCTGTAAGGGGAAATAGAATGGCCGATTGTAATTACTTGAGCTAGAATTTGTCTAGGACACTGGGATTGACATTCTGCCTCTTTTTAAAAGTGCCATGGAGTTATTAATGATCATAGGTGCTCAAGATTGTGGCCTTATCTCTCATTCAAAGACAATCCAGCAGTTTAGGTGTTAAGCTGTTTTTTTGGAGAATCAGAAGGCAACAGGCCAGAGAAGTACATTTAGGAAGAGCAGTTCATTTTTGGGACAACATACAGCAGCAAGATGTAGATATATGCTTGAGATTTGGGATCTCTGTAATATGATTTGAATAGTTAAACATAGAGGAGCCACATTTGCTTGTGAAGGTAAAGGGTGAAAATCTGCTGTCAGATATACCAGTGTAACTTTGGTTTAGTTGAAGTTAATGGAGTTACATAGGTGTAACCAAGAGCAGAATTTGGGCCATCATTTATAATGACCATTCTTTTTTTAAACGAGCTTGTTCCATACATCAGTAACTAAAGAATGCTATCCTAAGGAGAAAGGAGCACTCATCAATATGACTGCTGCAACCGCAGGCCATGCATGCGTTTGATTAATCATTATGATTTTTCTGGCTATTAATATTTTGTTTATAATACTATAACTCGTAGGAATGTCAGTCCTGGACCAAGACTCCATTGTGCTAGGTGCTGTACAAACACAGAACAAAAAGACTGTCCCTGCTCCAGAGGGTTACAATTCTGAGATCTACAGATTCCCCTCCCCTACTCTCCCCTTTTTTGTAGAAATTATCTTGGCTTTTTGGACCGAACAAGTTCCAGGAGATAAATGAACGCTTGGAAATTCTGGATGGCCACAGAAGAGCAGAACGTTTGCAGAACTGTTTGAGGGAGACAGTGGTCTCTTCCTCCATCTACTAACTCCTCATCCCTCCACAACTCGCTGTGTTGAATCTGCTTGCTTCCCCTTCCAGCCCGTGCAAGATTAGCACAGCCTATAGGAGTGAGCATTCTGGTGCAGAAACAACCAGTTCACAACTCTTACCTGGAAGTAAAGGCAGTGTGATGAACCAAGTATTCCAGTCTGCTGTGGCTACTGGAAAGGGTTCCCTAACTGGAATTTTGCTGAGAGTCGCCTTCCTCCCCTTTTTCTCAGCAAGAAAGAGCACACATCCTTAAACACGTAGTGCCTGGTTTTCACCTATTCTTGTTTACATAACTTGAAGATGGGTATTTTAACATTGGCTTCTTTGTCATTGACAAAGGAGCCAATATGGTCAAACACTTAATTGATGCAGTGGGGCAAATGCTCATAGGAATGACTGTCATGTGGAATGGGCAGATTGTATGAGAAGAGTATGGTATTATTACAGCTCACCCTGCCCCCCCAACACTCACACTCACCCTGGCCCCCCAAAGGCTGCCATTTTTCACTTCACTGCAGCAGCTTCTTACCCTCAGAGAGCCATGCTCCTTAGTGCAGATTTTTGGCAATGGTGGGACGTCACTAGGGTGAAAAGGAACTGCTGGCCGAGTTCTGCAGACAGTAAAACTTGAAGCTAGAAGGAATAAGCTCCTTTAGGAATGAATTGGAGGCATGCCAGCATGGGCCTGACCCACCCCACTGGGCTCCCATCCTGTTGGGAGGTGTTCACCCTCTACTCAATCATCATAGCAACTGCTTGGCCCCTGACTTCTCTTGCTGTTCAGCACTGTATTCTTCCCCTTGCAAACTTGCTGACTAGGGAGTCTGTCTCTCACTTTATTAGCTTCCTTCCTTCTGCAGCACACTTGTCTTCGTCATTCCCATAGGAGATGCTTGTCCCATCCCCTTGTCCAGATCAGCCTACCATAAATTGTACTGAGCTGGGCTAGCAATTTTACCTGTCTTCATAATGGACTCCATCAGCACCATTACTTACTGCACAGATTCCTGTTCTGTCCTCCAGGAGGTGAAACACTCTCCTACTAACTCCTTAATCCTCTCATCTCTAGCAAATGTGGGTATTAGTATCTTCACACCATCCATGTGAGAGGTAGTCCTGTGTGAGGAGACATCAATGCAGAATTCACTCCTCTGAGTTGGGTCAGTTCCATGGATGGTGCCCTGGGGACAATTAGTACCATGGCAGTATCTACCTTTTTCATCTTGTGGTCACCAACACCACTCATAAAGGCGTTAACACCATCAGACACTATTGCGACAGAATACAGCACCTTGAATATTTCCTGTGCAAGCAGCTGGTTATGTTTAGCTCAGGGTAACAGACATACCACAATAAACACTATAGCAGGCTGTGAAGTCTTCACTGCAGGCCAAACCCAGTGTAGTACGGAGCATCTGTTAAATACTTCTAAATTCCATGGATGGGTATGTCTCACCAGTCACTTGAACAAAAGCAGGCTGTACATCATATGAATGGGAGAAAGATACCCATGTAGTTAAGGCAGAAGAGCAGGAAGACTTGGTTCTGTACATTTCAGTTGTGCCACAGATTTCCTGTATGACCTGTTTGGAGGCTAACCTTAAATTTGATAAAGCACCTCAAGTTGCTGGGAGGGATGGAAGATGCTAAAAGAAAATACTGTATTGATATGGGTACTCGTAATACATTGATATATGTGGTATAGACATGTCTAAATTAGCAATGTTCATATTGCAGGACATAGACACTTGATTGTGTTATATGTCACTATGTTTGGGTCTTGATGGATGCACTAGTGAGAGTGATAGGTCTCTCTTGACTGCAGCATGCACAATCTCGGTGACACAGCAGCATCACCGATCTGAATAATTTCTGCAGTGCATATTCTCCAGCCTTCCATGTCTTAACTGTTGTAGCAGACAAAACAGGAAACTGAATATGTCCTAGAGGCTGAGGCTGAGGCTGAGGCTGCTGCTATTGTGTATGTTCTGGGTATAAGTCAGCACATTTAGTCTGTATGTGCCTCTGACAGAACAGATTATATCTTTCGCTGACACTGGAACCTCACTTTGAATGTGTAGGCTGCATCTTTGTACTAAACTACTGTGCTGAGGAATGGGATATCATGTGGGAGAGAAGGAGGAGGGGAGACAGGATAGGGAGTAGGATAGTCCAGTGAGTCATCACAAGACCCTAGCAGCGATGAGAGATTCACTCGTGACTAGAAGCATTAAAATTTTTTCCAGGAGAGGGTCTAGAGCTGATTGAAAAATGGAAGAAAAAAAGTGAAAATTCCTCTCCCACCATATGTTTCAACCAGCTGGAGTTCCCTGTCTAAATTTCCCTCCAGAATGATGTGAAATGAGACCCATTTTGAATTATATATGGATGAAGACTGAAAATGCTCAGCCTGTAAGCCTATCTCTTGTATATGAGCCTCTAAGTTACAGTTAAACTCTTCACCTAATTGACTGACACCAGGTAAAGTGTAAGGCAAATTAGAACATACAAGAAAACCCCTGCACCAGCCTGGGCCGCACTAATACCATCACTGGGGCTCCACACAACAGCAGGGTTCTTCTTGTGAGGTTTCCACTTGCAAGACTGGGTCCTACGGATGATGTTTCATTGGTAGGAATGGCATAATTGTATTAACATTATGGTATTCTGAAAAGTACTGGTTCCAATCAGTTCCTTTAGCTTGTGTGTATTGTTAATGTTTTTTTGTCTCTCTCTGCATAAAAATCTTCAATAAACTGAATATAAATTAATAAATTCATTATCATTGGGCTGTCAGGAGAGAGAGAGAGGAATGAGGAGAGAGAATGTGAGAAACTGTGGCCCAGGTTTGAAGCAGAGAAATCTTTTCATGTACGCATTGATCTATACAGTGAGGAGATCAATGGGGAAAAGTTTTTCAAAAAATGTCTAAAGCTTTACAAGCCTCCAAATCTCACTAGCTGTACCCAAGCCTACTTTACATTTTTGTTCAACGTTTGTTGGATCTCCTGCATTTGCTGTGTCATTTGGGACCTTTCATGCTACTCAGGGGGATTTGGTGACATTTCTCCAGCAGTAAACAGGTAATTTATGCTGTGTGTGTATTGGAATCATAAGGTGTAAATTTTGATAATTTGCATGAATTTGCTACACGTTTTGTTCAGTTCTTCCTACTAAATTGGCTTAGCTTTTTAAAAATTTAAGTTTATGGGTCATTAGTCCTTTTTGTAGATTGGGGTCCTTGGAATTTATATTCTGTAAAAAATGCTTTGAAATAACGGGTAGTTTAATTTAAAAAACAGCTACTAAATCTCACACAAGCTATTTTTCATAACTTTTCTACTACAGAAATTTACTAGGCAATACTACTTGTTCATAATTTTTCTGTGCATTTAGGAACCCTAATTTTCAGTGGTTACTGTAACATGCTTTCCATACTTAATTTTCTGATCTGAATTTTCTTCACAGATAAATTTTTTAAACCTTAACATTTATTTTCACTAACAAAAATGCAAGAATCATGACCTTTTCCAGATTTAATGTACTTAGTTGGCCAGGTTCTAAGCCCCACATTATGAATTAGCCCATAATATGAACTGTTTGAAGTGTTGTTGTTACAGTGTTGATCCCAGGAGATTAGAGAGACAAGGTGGGTGAGATAATATTTTTTTACTGGTGGAAGGTACACGTTTTTGAGCTTCACGGATCTCTTCTTCAGAAGACTCCTCTTCCTGCCCCAGGGCTGAAGAAGAGCTCTGTGTAGCTCAAAACCTTGTACCTTCCACCAGCAGAAGTTGGTGTAATAAAAAGATTATCTCACCTACCTTTTGTGTCTCATAATAGAAGCTGTAATTTTTTTTAGGCCTTGATATTCAGAGGAAGGATATTTCCAGTAGTTAGGACAGCTATGAAGCTTGGGTTTAATTTCTTGCTGTCACAGACTTCCTGTGTGACTTTGGGTTGGGATGTAAGCAGGGCTGGCCAAACATTTTTCTTTTTAGAAACAACACAGTTTTATTGAAACTGAAATGCTTTGTGGAAATGTACGGGTTTCTATGAAAATGTAGTTGGGAAGATTTCTTAGGTCTGGGATGGAATTCCAAGGAGGAAGAGAGGCGCCCACCCCAGAACAGCTTGGTGGTTACAGCACTTACTTGGGACTCTGGTTCAAGTCCTGCACTGCCTGATTTGAGGTGAGGAACACTGGGTTATAAAGTCAGTCTGTCTTTCTCTCTCTGGTCCCATAAATATGTAGTCATTTACACAACGTGGAATGGCTCCAACAAGAGAGACTGACTCAATAGTCCAGTGGTTGAACACTTTCCTGAGATGTGGGATACTCAGGTGAGTGACCTAATCTCCAGACTATTGCTATTCATGGGTGGGTGATTGCTGTTCTCATATATTTTTGCAAAAAAAATTCTAAAGATCTTGGTTTCATTCCCCAGTGGAATGAAAACAAACTCTGAAACCTGGAATTGTTTTCGGGCCAAGTGCTTTGCCTAATTGGGGTTTTTTAAAGTAAACTTCTGTTTAAAAAGGGGCTTCCTATCTGGAAGGAACAAGTCAGGAAAAAATAGGAATGATTGTAGACAGCAAATGAAATAGATAGTGTGCTCGCAATGCAATGCCTGAATTAGAAAATGTTACCCTGAGACGTACAAAAAAGAGTGTTGGGGAGATTATAAGCTTTCATAGGGTTGCCTCTGGAATATTGCATACGGTTCTGGAAGGTATAGAAAATCTGCAAAAAATACACAGTAGGGAAAACTGAACTGTTCATCTAGGTTGCCTAACTGTTCCCCACATCTTTAGCCTTAAGGATTCTGAGAAGGACCTAGACTATGGTTACTGCAACTTTTTATTAATCTTTTCTTTTGTGGCTCTGATTTCTTCCAGTCTGTCTTCCACCTTACCAGAAATATCTCTCTTTGTGGCAGTTGACCTTTAAGCTTCTCTGCAAAAGCTGAAGCAGAAAATTGATTTGCCTTTTTAGCCATGTCTACATCATCTTCTGAAAATAAATTAACCCTGTAATCTCTTAGAGGCTTTTTTGTTTCCCTCACTGACCTCTTTTTATGTTCACAAATATCTCCAGTCACTAAGCACTAGTTTAATCTTCCTTTCATTTTTCTGTTTTTGATTTACTATATTATAAATGTTTATGGGTCTCTTCTGTAATCAAGCTGCAAATGTAACAACATGTAGCAGATCTGGAGAGGAGGTCAGATCACTTCATTCATAGCTCTCCTGTTTTTGAATTCTTCTGTACTGAATTTGCTTTCCCAGGTCACTTAAAAATAATGGATGAGAAATTAATAAGGTAGAGCGTAATCATGGACTGTAAAACTGCCAAATGAATAACAGTATCTGGTGGGGTAATTGTGGACAGGGCTAGAAATGGGATCTTTATACTATTGGGGGTGGGGGGGGGAAGAGTTATTAGTTTTCATAGAAATATAGCACTTGCTTCTAGCCTAGTTGGTGAAAGCTGAATGGATTCAGGTGGAGTAGATGGCTATTTCCCTGCCTATTTAGAGTGAATCCTGAGACTGCAGGGGTGACGGAGCAAGCCACTTGCTGGCCTTATGAAAGTGAGACCAATTGCTGAAGGGAGGAGAGGGGATGCTCCTTCATTTTCTTTCTCTCCTCTTCCGTCCCCTAAGGAAACCATGCCACTTCAATTAGGAACTGTTTGTGTTGGACCATTGGAGAGGGCAGGTTCTTAAAGGTCATGTTGGAAGAGGCGATTCTGAGAGAGTCTTTAGACACACTTTTTCAAACCTTATAAAAGGTTTGGGGTGACTTCTGTTTGAAGGATGGGCAAAGGTTCAAACTGTTTTTTTAAATTTTCACTGAACTGGTTTCCTGTTCCTACTTATAGTTATTTTCTGAGTTTGCTCAGGTTTGAGTTGTGCCCATTCTTGTATTCCCTGTAGAGACTCATTATATATAATTTTTAACTTAGGGTTTTACCCTCACCTTTTGGTTAGCAGCAACTTTAAAGCATATGTAGTGCCAAATCCTTGGCTGTTTCCATCCTTTGGAACCTCATAGACTTCAGTGAGATTGCAGAGTATAAGATAGGGCAAATTTGATTTCTTCTTTTTGGAGATCTCTTACTGAGGCGTGTATGTGTGTGTGCATATATAAATATATATGTTTGTTTTCCCCAAGAGCAGTAGTTCTTGCTTATTTTCCTACTGATCTTGCCAAATGATTTTCTTTGTGGCTTGTCTTACTTGTGTGTATTTTACCTGAATAGTAGGTCTGTATTTACGATTCTTAACATGGAAGGCCCTTCATTTTTCATTCAGTTTTATTAGTGTAACCCCCCCTGGGGTTTAGAGAGCATGGCTCCTTTAAAACCTCTTCCTGAGGCAAGTGCTGATGGTTCCATAAAGTAGTAGTCCTGGTTGTTCGAGGGGCGTGGTGAGAGGTGGAGCAACAGGGCGTGCGTGTCGAGGTGTGACGCTGAGCAGATCAAGAGTGACTACAGGGCTCTGGGAGTACGGGTGAAGGAGTTTGGAGCGCAGGTGGTATTCTCTTCGATTCTTCCTGTCAAAGGGAGGGGCCCGGGCAGAGACAGATGCATCATGGAGGTGAATGCCTGGCTGCGAAGATGGTGTCGTCAGGAGGGCTTTGGCTTCCTCGACCACGGGATGCTATTCGAGGAAGGACTGCTAGGCAGAGATGGCATTCACTTTCAAAGAGGGGAAAGACCCTATTTGCACACAGACTGGCTAACCTAGTGAGGAGGGCTTTAAACTAGGTTCGACGGGGACAGGTGAGCAAAGCCCACAGGTAAGTGGGGAACATGAAGACCTGGGAGATGGGTCGGAAGCAAGAGGGAACATGGGCTATAATGGCAGAGAGAAAGGAGGGTCAGGGCAAAACTGGGAGGCAAGATCAAACCAGTATCTTAGATGCCTATATACAAATGCGAGAAGTATGGGTAATAAGCAGGAAGAACTGGAAGTGCTAATAAATAAATACAACTATGACATTGTTGGCATCACTGAAACTTGGTGGGATAATACACATGATTGGAATGTTGGTGTGGATGGGTATAGTTTGCTCAGGAAGGATAGACAGGGGGAAAAGGTAGGAGGTGTTGCCTTATATATTCAAAATGTACACACTTGGACTGAGGTGGAGATGGACATAGGAGACGGAAGTGTTGAGAGTCTCTGGGTTAGGATAAAAGGGGTAAAAAACAAGGGTGATGTCGTGCTAGGAATCTACTACAGGCCACCTAACCAGGTGGATGAGGCTTTTTTTAAACAACTAACAAAATCATCCAAAGCCCAAGATTTGGTGATGATGGGGGACTTCAACTATCCAGATATATGTTGGGAAAATAACACCGCGGGGCACAGACTATCCAATAAGTTCCTGGACTGCATTGCAGACAACTTTTTATTTCAGAAGGTTGAAAAAGCTACTGGGGGAAGCTGTTCTAGACTTGATTTTAACAAATAGGGAGGAACTCATTGAGAATTTGAAAGTAGAAGGAAGCTTGGGTGAAAGTGATCATGAAATCATAGAGTTTGCAATTCTAAGGAAGGGTAGAAGGGAGTACAGCAAAATAGAGACAATGGATTTCAGGAAGGCGGATTTTGGTAAGCTCAGAGAGCTGATAGGTAAGGTCCCATGGGAATCAAGACTGAGGGGAATAACAACTGAGGAGAGTTGGCAGTTTTTCAAAGGGACACTATTAAGGGCCCAAAAGCAAGCTATTCTGCTGAGTAGGAAAGATAGAAAATGTGGCAAAAGACCACCTTGGCTTCACCACAAGATCTTGCATGACCTACAAAATAAAAAGGAGTCATATAAAAATGGAAAGTAGGTCAGATTACAAAGGATGAATATAGGCAAATAACACAGGAATGCAGGGGCAAGATTAGAAAGGCAAAGGCACAAAATGAGCTCAAACTAGCTATGGGAATAAAGGGAAACAAGAAGACTTTTTATCAATACATTAGAAGCAAGAGGAAGACCAAGAACAGGGTAGGCCCACTGCTCAGTGAGGAGGGAGAAACAGTAACGGGAAACTTGGAAATGGCAGAGATGCTTAATGAGTTCTTTGTTTCGGTTTTCACTGAGAAGTCTGAAGGTATGTCTAACATAGTGAATGCTTATGGGAAGGGGGTAGGTTTAGAAGATAAAATAAAAAAAGAGCAAGTTAAAAATCACTTAGAAAAGTTAGATGCCTGCAAGTCACTAGGGCCTGATGAAATGCATCCTAGAATACTCAAGGAGTTAATAGAGGAGGTATCTGAGCCTCTAGCTATTATCTTTGGAAAGTCATGGGAGACGGGAGAGATTCCAGAAGACTGGAAAAGGGCAAATATAGTGCCCATCTATAAAAAGGGAAATAAAAACAACCCAGGAAACTACAGACCAGTTAATTTAACTTCTGTGCCAGGGAAGATAATGGAGCAAGTAATTAAAGAAATCATTTGCAAACACTTGGAAGGTGGTAAGGTGATAGGGAATAGCCAGCATGGATTTGTAAAGAACAAATCGTGTCAAACCAATCTGATTGCTTTCTTTGATAGGATAACGCGTCTTGTGGATAAGGGAGAAGCGGTGGTTGTGGTATACCTAGACTTTAGTAAGGCATTTGATACGGTCTCGCATGATATCCTTATTGATAAACTAGGCAAATACAATTTAGATGGGGCTACTATAAGGTGGGTGCATAACTGGCTGGATAACCGTACTGAGAGAGTAGTTATTAATGGCTCCAAATCCTGCTGGAAAGGTATAACAAGTGGGGTTCTGCAGGAGTCTGTTTTGGGACCGGCTCTGTTCAATATCTTCATCAACGACTTAGATGTTGGCATAGAAAGTACGCTTATTAAGTTTGCAGACGATATCAAACTGGGAGGGATTGCAACTGCTTTGGAGGACAGGGTCAAAATTCAAAATGATCTAGACAAATTGGAGAAATGGTCTGTGGTAAACCGGATGACGTTCAATAAAGACAAATGCAAAGTGCTCCACTTAGGAAGGAACAATCAGTTTCACACATACAGAATGGGAAGAGACTGTCTAGGAAGGAGTATGGCAGAAAGAGATCTAGGGGTCATAGTGAACCACAAGCTAAATATGAGTCAACAGTGTGATACTGTTGCAAAAAAAGCAAACGTGATTCTGGGATGCATTAACAGGTGTGTTGTAAACAAGACACAAGAAGTCATTCTTCCGCTCTACTCTGCGCTGGTTAGGCCTCAACTAGAGTATTGTGTCCAGTTCTGGGCACCGCATTTCAAGAAAGATGTGGAGAAATTGGAGAGGGTCCAGAGAAGAGCAACAAGAATGATTAAAGGTCTTGAGAACATGACCTATGAAGGAAGGCTGAAAGAATTGGGTTTATTTATTTTGGAAAAGAGAAGACTGAGAGGGGACATGATAGCAGTTTTCAGGTATCTAAAAGGTTGTCATCAGGAGGAGGGAGAAAACTTGTTCACCTTAGCCTCTAGTGATAGAACAAGAAGCAATGGGCTTAAACTGCAGCAAGGGAGATTTAGGTTGGACATTAGGAAAAAGTTCCTAACTGTCAGGGTAGTTAAACACTGGAATAAATTGCCTAGGGAGGTTGTGGAATCTCCATCTCTGGAGATATTTAAGAGTATAGATAAATGTCTATCAGGGATGGTCTAGACAGTATTTGGTCCTGCCATGAGGGCAGGGGACTGGACTCGATGACCTCTCAAGGTCCCTTTCAGTCCTAGAGTCTGTGAGTCTATGAGTCTGTAGCTCCAGACAGAAGGGCTGCAGCAAGCAGGCATTGACATAGTGAAGCAGCTGAGATCCTGCCCAAAGCCTTGGAGGGACAGAGCTGTCGGCTGGGGATGCCCCAGGACAGGAGCTAGAAGGAGCAGTGTGCCAAGGAGGAATCACCTAAGGACAAACCAGAGCCAGACCCAGTATCATTGTTGCCCAGAGTGACCTAGCATTGGGAATCAAGGGGGTGATTGTAGCTAGCTAAATGAGGAGGTTGTTGCTCTTTGTGGGTTTGCAGAGAGTCAGAGAATTGGGCACCAGAGGGGTTTGTTGCAGTAAATTTTTTGGTGCTGAAGATGACCAGGAGCACCCAAGACTCCATGCCGGACTTGAACTCTGCTCAGGATTCCTGAGCTCTGAGTCTAGATGCATTCTCGGGGTTTACCATTCATATTGTGGTACCACTGGGCCTGTGGGTCCGCGTGTTGGAAGCCACCCTATTTTACCGCTCCCTCTCTCTTTTCCCCTGTTGTTTTTCTCCATCCATTCTTCTGGAAATAAATATATCCCTTTCCTATATTGATTGTAATGTTCAGGGATGTGTGTGTTTACTCCATGGGGGTTGGAACAGGTGCCTCTGGGGTGGAAGGGAGTTTACCTGCTGCGTTCCTGTGCACATCTTTTTTTGGGTGGAGGTGCTTGCAGAGCAGACTCTATCTTGGCCACATGGGTGCTCAAGTTACATGAATTCAATGCAGGGGAAACCCACTTCTCATAGGCAAAATGCACACATGCTGTAGCTGCAGGGCTAGTCTTGGGTTATGTGAAGCTAAAAGGGAGGAGGTTAAATAAGAATCTCAACTCTGAATCTTTTCAGGTAACACTGAGGCTATGGCTACACTAGAGAGCTTACAGTGATGCTGCTGTAAGCTCTCTAGTGTAGCTGCTGTACACCGATGGGAGAGAGCTGTCCTGTTGATTTTAATCAACCCACCTTCCATGAGCAGTGGTAGCTATGTTGGCGGGAGAAGCTCTCCCATTGACACAGTACTGTCCACACCAATGCTTAGGTTGGTGTAACTTATGCTGCTCAGGAGGGTGGCTTATTCACACCCCTGTGCAACGTAAGTCATACTGACATAAGTGGTAGTCAGGCATAACCTGAGGGTCAGATCGCTGCATCTGAACCTGTCCCTACTGTTCTGATCCTGGTTGGATTCAAACCAGACTGGCCTATTTTCTGATTTTCCACTTAAGATGGAAAAAGTCTCATGATATTACTGATTTCTTGAGACTACCACCATTCAGAGGCAAACTCGTACAAGAACACCTGGGAGATTTCAGCACCCTTGAATCCAGATGTGAACAGCTACCTTGATTTAGCCACGAACCCAAGACCTATCTAATCTATATTGGAATGCTACCTTGCCAACCCTAGAAACAAAACACCCCACCCCAGGGATGTGCACATTGTGATTTGTTCTCCATAAGAGTCATGTCTCACCTCTTAAATTTATCTGCTGCACTATGGTACTGCTAACTGTCTGTGCCTCTGACTCCTATGTGTGCACGTTAGTGACTCTAATAACCTCTCTGATTACCAATGTGATGGAGAAGGGATGTACTCAGCTGGCATCTTTTCTCTCAAGTGAAGTTAAATCCTAAAGCTTTCATTTTGTTAGAGAAAATCTTTGACCCCCCATGTGGAGCCCTATAATATAGCCTCAGTTGGGAACCAAAAAGCTCTGTCATGCTGCCCCATATAGCTTTGGTTCAAAATCCATCAGCTGACCTATCCCAAAACTATACTTAGAGCTATTGTTTTCAGTGTTGTGCTTTAAAACAAGCCAAAAAAGAGAGTTTAAGCTGTTATACAGAAGCAGCATAGCACATAAGGTTTGCAAGGGCAAGAGAGTTAGTGGGCTTAAAATAACAAAATAAGCTAGTCAAACAGACTCTTCCCCATACCCAAGGACACAGCAAAACACTTAAAGAGGAATATGCCAGTCTCGCTTGCATACCACACAGTAGCAGAAGAATGAAGCAATTGGTACATAATACTCTTTGCAGGCCAAAATAACTGTAAACAGTGCGCAGACCTGAGATGAGTACCTTGCAGAATGGAACACAATTTTTCCACTCTAAGGCCAGGTCTATACAGGAAAGGTTTGCCAGCACAGCTTTATCAGTATAGCAATACTAGCATCTACACTGGAAGGGCTTGCAACTTACACCAGCAACAAAAGTGCTTTTGCTGGTATAGCTTATATCATAATGGAATAAACTATACCAGCAAAAACATTTTAATGCTGATATAACTGCATCTAGACTAGGACTTTTGCTGATATAGAAATATCACAAAAATCACACCCCTAACCTACTATATCACAAAATTCTCTAGTGTAGACCTGGCCCAACTTTAGATCCTAGATTCCCCACTTAGGCCTTATCTATGCTACACAGTTTTGTTGATGCAAGTTACGGTGACAATCAAAAAGCAGTATAATTACATTGCTTGTGCGTGTTGATGCAACACTCCTGTCAGTGGAGTGTGTCCACAGTGGGATCTCTAGCATCAACAGTGCTCCGTAGGTAGCTATCCCACTCACCGCTGCCTGCAGCTGGGAGTTGTGGGAAGGTGGAGTGGATCACAATGTATCATGGGTGTGGGCTCAGCATCCCATGATGCAGTTTTTTCCATCCCATCATTCCATGGGCTTTCAACTGCATTTTGTGGCATTTTTCAGTGCCCCCCAGATACTGTGTGATCCTGCATTGCTCTCTACTGTTATGGTCACGGTTATGAACACATCACAGATGGTCATGCAGTATATCATGAACTCCCAATCTGAACAGGAATCAGGGTTGCCCGGCCTGCTGTGTGCCATGGAAAGAAACTACACCTGTCTTGAAGTGGTTTCCATTATATGCAGTGTTTACAGTGTGCTTCAATGACTCTCAGTATCCCCACTATACAAATTGTTCCAGCACTTCTGCACACTGCAGTGCTCCTTCTGCAAATGTCTCCTGCTTTGCCGACAAGAGAAAACCACCTTGAAGAGAGCCATAGAGCTTTTTGTGGCAAAGTTATATCGACAAAGTGTCAGTGAAGTTACTGTGATTGGCTATGTCACTGTAAATGGCCTCCAAAAGGTGTCCCACAATGTCCATCCTGACTGCTTTGGTCAGCAGTTCGAATTCTGATGCCCCTCCCTCTCTGAAGTCCCTCCTCCTCTCTGGCTTCTGTCTTCTCCCTTGAAAATGCTCTCACCAAGGTTCCAAATTACCTCTTCCTAGCCAAATTTTCAGGCTAATTCTCCATCTTCATGCTCCTTGACCTATTGGCTCCATTTGACACTATCAACCATGTTAGTCTTCTCATAATCCTGTCGCCCTTGGGCTTTTATTGACATTGTCCTCTGCAGGTTCTCTTCCTATCTTCCATATTGCTCATTCAGGGTCTCGTTTGGGTGGGTATTCCAGCTCCCTCTCTCTCTCTTTCAGTGGGGTGTCTCATAGGGCTACATCCTCATTCCCTTTCTCGCTTCCCTCTATACCTTGTCCAGGTAAGTCATCCACAAACATGGATTTGACTATTATCTTTATGTTGATGAATCACAAATTACCTCTTTACTCTGGAACAATCTTCCTCCAGCTACACTAAAATCTCAGCCCTTCCTCCTTACATCCTGGATGTATAGCTATTAACTGAAAGTTTACATGACCAAAGCTGAGCTGTCTATGATCACGCATTCCCTTTCTCTAATAGGCTGAAACCAAAACACTCCTCTCTGTCACTCATGTCCTTAATCTTGAGCTAAATCAAAGATGAAGCCACTTTTGACCCACAGATCCAGGCCATATCTAAAGTTTGCTGCTGCTTCCTTCACATCATCTTCAAAATCTGACCTTTCCTCTCTCCCCTCTCTGCCAAAATGCTCATCCAAGCATGCAAATCTTTTAAAAATGCTGCTGTTAAATTCATCTTCTTGGCTTGTTACACTTAACTACATTACCTCCTTCCTTTAGTCCCTCCACTGGCTCTACTTTCATAGCATCAGATGCAAACTTCTTGTTCTTACTTTAAAAGTCCTCCACAATTTAGCCCTATCCAAACTATCTTACCACAATCCAACAATGATGCCAGCCTTGATTGCCTGATTCTTTGTTTATCCAACAGGCTCTTGTATGCTTTATCCCATGCTGCCCTATACAAGTGGGGAAAGGTCCTACTCAAAGTCCTTGAAGCTATCCCCTTCTCCTCTTTCAATTTCCTCCTCAGAACAACTCTTCTGTAATACATAAAGTAAAGTACAGCCTGATAATGGCTAGGCAGATGGAGAGCTGTGGTTACTTTTGCTGGCTGGCAGACACATCCTATTATTATATACAGATTTTTTTTCCCCATCAGGTCTTCTCCACTCCACTCCGCACCAGCTCAGCCCACCGATTTGTATCATCCACGTGTTCTATCTTGTCTTTTCAACTGTAAGCTCTTCAGGGGTAATTTATTAGATGTTTTTTATTAGATGTCATTTATTAGATGTTTGTTTGGTACCTAGCACAGTGACCTGACTGTGTTACTGCGGTGTAAATTTTAAATAATAATAATAATACTCTCCGCCAAAAAACCCAAAACACGAAAAAACAGTTCCTGGCCAGCAGAATTTATATTCTTAAAGACAGACACATGGAAGACCAGACATACTAGAGGTGATTATTATTGTTATTTACTTTGTGACCCATTGTACTAGGCACCGCATAACAAACAGTGGATGCTCTCCCTCAGTTGAGGTGCTGATATAATCTTCACCGATTCTTCACCCATTGTACTAGGCACCGCTATAATGAATGAATAAATAAATTGCTTAAAATCTAATATTTTTTTCTGTTTCTTAAATCATAAGGGTTAAGGAAAGGTGAACTGGATGTAAAGAGCAACTATCTCATACTGAGTGGGTGTTCTTTCTAAACTTTAACATTTTTATAAGTAAATGTTTCACTATTGAAAGTAATAACATAGTACAGTGAGACTAGCCCACTGTCTTCACAATGGGCCACTAACACATGAGATCTGGATCTGAACTTTGCAGTTTAGTCCACTTCTAATAAACAATCAGTCAAATAACAAGCAGCATATAAGAAACGCTGCATAATTTTCCTCTTCTGAAAGGCCTTTACACCATAAGAATAATACTCATAAACATTGACAAACCACTGACAAACCAACAAAAACCTTAACCAACCAAAGCAAACATCCCCCAAACTTCTGAAACAAGTCAATCTAACAGCCCCTTCCCACAACAACAATAAAAATAAATCAACAAAATAAACCCTCTAAAATGCTATTGCTATTGATTTTATGTGAAAGATGCCAGATGATGGGCAGTAGTATCAAACCCTTAGATAAAAAGAGAAACATAATAGGAACAAAGAAACTAAAAAATGTTGGATCATGTCTTCCAAGGTTTCGATGGAGATCTGGATGTCTGCTAGCTACTTGTGCATTAATTTAGTGACATTATCAGAGAATCTGCAATGGAAATAACCTCTTTTCCCCAAATAGAATTACTTTTATTCAAAAGCACTGATAAATCATATCTATATCTATCTATCTAACCCAAAAATGAGAGAACAGATTTTTTCCCCCTATCTTATATGGTTATATTTGCTGCTCTTACTCCTTGAAAGATTCTGTTCTGTAATTTCAAATTAGAACATGTTATTAACTTCCCATCACTATGTTTTCTGACCCCAGTTTATTCTCACTAGCAAAGATCATGCTTAGTCCAGACTGGTAGGATCAGGAAAGTGATGGCTTTTAAACTCCCTGGGTTCCATTAGATAAACAATCCTTCCAAAGTAACAGTTCTCTTAGAGCTAGGAAGCCTGACCAGCCTAACATTTGTAGCACACATCCTGTTCTCAGTGGATTTATGTTTACCTTTTATTCTGTGATAATCCTATTCGAAATCCTGAAACAGTGTATCATAGACTTGTGCTTGCTAATCTCTCTAAACTGTTTAAATCTCTCACTATTTAGTCTCTATTTTGAACACTTTGCCAATATGTTTTGGTTAAGTCTTTGATGTAAAAATTCTTTCTCTGTATATACAGTATGTCAGGTTCCCTTGCTTTGGTGGAAATTATGCATTTAAGAAAAGATGTAGAAGCCACTTCAAATTAATTTTGAGATTTATAACTGAAATTTGTTGGTATTTGCTCTGTTATTTCTCAAAGGACTGTATTATCTATTTCACTATTTCATTTATTTCTTTTCTGCTCTTTCTTTTGTTTGTTTTTATACCTCTTCATTCCTTTGTGCTAGTTATTTTAAATCCTCTCTGCAAAATCCTGCTGTTCTTCCTGTTCACTGGTGCAAATGCTAAATTACATTAAAGGTTATTTAACCTTTCTCTACCAGTATCAGCAATGCCATCTTCAGCATGTAGATAAAAATATTTAGTATGACAGCTCTAAGATAGATTCAGTATTTTGAGCTATTGGAAACAAAAAAGTAAGTAACCATTTTATCCAGCAGAAAAAAAGATTTGGTTTCAGGGCATACCTTTCTTCTTGGGATCCTGTTTTAATGCTGACCCCTTATAAGTTAATAGAATCTCTGAGCTTGCCTGACAATGTTCAGAAAATAGCAATAGCAACGGCTTAGAAGAACTTTATAATATTTGTCCCATTCTGTCAATAGAGTGCCTCCTAAATGTCTTCTCTGGCTTTGCCCTCTTAGGTCACACCATCTGAGACAGAAGAAGTGAGAGGGGAGGTGGTTAGCGTGCCAGTGACAAAGTCTCATGATAAGTCTGATTGTGACATGAAGAGTTTTTATGCTGTGACTATGTACGAGGCCAAAAAAGGCCTCTTCATCTCCATCAAAGCAACTGCAAAGAACCATTCTGGGCAGTGGATTGCCCGTTTTTTTCCAGCTACTTCTGCTCAGTTAGATTTGAGAGTTTCTTGCTGTTACTTTATGAATGAAATATGGACCAACATTTCCAAATGTCTTTTGGAGACGCATGATATCAGCTGAAACTCTAACAGATGACTTAGCATTAACTGAAATGCTAGTGATTCTGGGGCATTCCGAACTACATACCTGCAGTTAGATCCATCTCCTTCCTGCCAGTGAACAAGTCCAGCAAGAAAACTCTGGGCTACTTTTTGGTCAACTTTGTCAGTGCCTTCCTTGGGCCCCTAGTAGGATAATGAGGAAAAACTGACTAAGATCTCTTAGTTATGATGATGAAACTCAACTTTATCTCTATCTTGGAATAACTCACTCACTGTGTGAATGAGATTGGGACTTCTATGAAAGCTTGTTTGCTGACATCAAAACCTGACAGAATTGAAGTATTGGTAGACTGGGGAAAAATACACAAGAATCGGTGAAGATTATATCAGCACCTCAGCTGAGGGAGAGCATCCACTGTTTGTTATGCAAATTTGCAATTTGGGGGAATTGTTAAATTCGAGGTAGTTCGTGAATGCTCAGACAGTAACTATGGCCAACAACACTTTTCCATGTGTATCTGGTGAGAAGTGTGCAACCTTTTATTCTGCATGCAGGGCTTGCTATGGTTATCAATGTCTTTATCACCTCAGAATTATGTCACTTTCAGAGCATACTAAAAGCTTGTTAATACACTATATGTTGCCTGTTTATTGAGTGGTGTTTTAGTAGGCAGCAGGTTGTGCTGATGGTCTATAATCTGATCACTTTGAGTGGAATTCAAGGTGTTGGTTCTGCTATATAACTGCTAAACTGTTTGGGAGCTGCCTATCTGAACAAATGCCTTTCTCCTGGGTGATATTCCTGCAATTGCAGCCATTGGAGGTGTGAGCAGCCTTCTACTGTAAAAGGGAGTGGGGATTATTGCCAGTCAATAGCTATAGCATTGCCACTAACAATGAAGTACTTGCTTCTTGGTTCTCTAGCAAGATAGGACAAAAGAAGTAAGAGAGAGAATTTGAGCTTTGGTGGTAGAAATATGAGTAGATTCAGACAAGTTACAACATAAAGAATATTTGTGAGCCTATGACCTGGACACAGAAGAACAAAGACATTCTACCTCTTCATCATCATAGTAGCTATTAAATTAGGGCCTGCTGAATTATTACAGACCATGAATCACCTTGCTAACTCAGGAAGCCTCCACACAACTGAAGAGCCCAGAACTTTCTGCTGTGCAGAGCTATGAGCCTACAAAGAAAATTGCCTATATCTTTTACTGCTTCTCAGGATGGCAGGGACCTCCTGTCAGACACAGGTTTGATAACATCACATTTTGCCTTTTTGCATTTGCCACTCTCATGATAGCAAGTACTGCATGAAGACTGAGCTACCTTCTGTCATTTTGCCTCACGTTCCTTTTGGCTAGTGAAAGAGAGTTAAGAACATCTGCAACCTTTACCAGCTGAGATTGTGAACACCTCCTTAGAGGGCAGGACATCTATCCAACCTAAATCACCACATAATCTGGCCAGTAATTAAGAAACTATCAATCAACAGAATTTACTTTTCCACCCGCTGTCCAGTAACTAACTTTCCATTCCTGACCAAACTAATTGAGAGACTCACCAAGGGTAGTCTCCAACTCAACCTAGATATTGACAGTGTTGTGGACCTCTCCCAGAGAGACTGCAGGCCAAGACATGGGACAGACAGGACACTAGTGCTACCGATTGTGAATTCTCCTTTTGGCCCTGGATAAAATTCTTACATCCACATTCATACTATTGGCCTTCTATGCAGCGGTTGGCATGGCTGATCATGGAATCCTGTTGTCCCATCTCAGAGATGTGCTGGGTGCTAATGAGATCACATTGAGATGATTTCAGTCATTCCTCTCTGACGCCAACCAGAGGGTTATGATGTGTCCATCTGGAGAATGCTGACCTATGGTGTCCCATAGGGATGTGTTCTCAATTTCACCGTTGTCAACATCTGAGAGACTCCAGGAAAGAGAAACATGAAGCAGTGTGGGGTAAAATGTCAGCATTATGCTGATGACCTTCACAATAGAGACAAGCAGCACCATCTACCAGCTATTCAAGGGCCTACCTGGAACTAGAAATTGGATGAAGAGCAGCTTGCAAAACCTGAATCCAGAAAAGACTGATGTGATACTCTGGTGGGGAAAGGGAAGCATTGTGATGAACTTAACTGCTCTGTAACAAAACTTTCAGTTGGACATTAAAGTGCCCAAGTCACTTTTTAAAATGAAACTTAGGCTCCTAAGTCTTTTTGAATATTATACCCCAAGTCTCCTTTTTTTTTAATTCAGCCCAGAAATGGTCGATGAGGCATTAAAAACCTGTTAAAAATGGAAGGACAATTAAAATTAATACTCAAAACAAATATGGGAAACAACCGTAAGTCTTATGTTCTTTATATTATTCCCTAGTCCATCAGCCCAACAACATTGTAAACTCTTTTGGGCAGGAACTGTTCTTTTGGTTTGTGCTTGTACAGCCTCGAGCACAATGGGCTTCTAGTCCATGACTAGAGCTCCTAAGGACTGCAACATTATAAATGAAATTGTTTGTTTATTACATCTCATGTTCTTAACTTTTCTGTTTCATTTTCTTTAAATTATCCCTTTGTGCAAGAGAAAATAGGATATGAAGAACTTGTATGTTAAAATAATACATTTGCTTTGCATAATTAAATGAATATATTGTTTACAAAATTAACTTCCTCAAATGAATACTTTAGGCAAGAACAGCACTGTTAGATTTAATGCATTTATATGCTAGCATGAGATAAAATTGATCTATTAGCTGGCTAGTTCAATGATTATACATTTATTATGCCTCAACTCAGACAGCATCTAGCATGCGTATTTGGATGCTAGCAGCTCTGAACTTTACAGTATAACTAAATACAGGAATAATACTTTATAAATCAGTATTTATTTGCCTCTAAGACTGCATTGCACCAATCTAGTCTGCATTTTCTTGGTTTGATTCCATTTAGTTTCATCAAATTTATAACAACAGTTTGTGCTTAGATTTAATGACTACAGTGATTATCCATTTTTACATGTGAAATGAGATTGTATGCTTACTATATTAAACATGTGCTCAATCTAAATTCACTGGCGCATCAATCCTACAGAGCTAATGTTGATTAGTGCAGATTTTAATACTGTTGTAGAAGATGGTATACCTTTACTGATACATACTAAGAATTATCTTAGCTCTTGCTGCAAAGAGAGAGAGAGAGGGCAAAAGCTGTCCTCATGCATATGACGTGCAGCCCTGGGGAAGATATAAATCTGGAATGAAAACTAATTGCTTTCTACTTTGCTGCACATCCTGTAGTATGCAGTATGGGGCTGGCCAAAAGGAATATATGCTATACATCAGCCATTAGTGATTACTGCAGAAAACTACCGCAGATGCAATAAAATGAAAAGGATGGTTTTAAAATAATACTTTGGAGAATATAGACTTAATTGAATTTTAAATGCGTTTTGACTGCTCGTTGTTGATAGATGAATAAGAAAAGAATATGTAATATTTGATGCAGCTAGTGGAATGGAAAAGCAGTTCTTTTGCATCTGAAAGATAAAATTGACAGCACTTTCCACAGCTGCAGCTATATAATGATATATAATATAAGCAATTCAAAATGATGATAATACACACGATTATATTCTTTTCTTGTCTCAGGAAAGAGAAAAGAATTGTAGCATCTAAAGTGTAGACACACACTGGGTGCATCAAATTAATTTGGTGTGACTGTGTCAGCTCAAGGACACTTCAAAGGACAGAGCTGAGCAAGGCTCAGCCACCAGTGATTTCTTTACTGCAACAGTGTAAAATGCAGCTACAACGAACAGTTTTTTTTAGGTACTTAATACAGTTTTGTAAAGGATACGTTTCACATATGCTTTTAGCAGCTCTTGAGTTCAAACAGCACACTTTTCTATTTCTTTAATTCTGCTATTTTTTGTAAATGTCAAGCTGAAGTTCACAGAAGTGATTTTGAAACAGAAACGCCTCATGAAACCAGATACAACCAGAGAATATCTAGATAATATAACAGTAAGATACCTCCAAACTGTGAAAGCAGTCAAGTTTAGGGTAAACAATTAATATGATCAATTTTAAGCAGGCTTTTTGGATACAAAGGTTAGAATCTTATTATAAAAATGCAAGAAGGTACAGCATAGGATTTATGGTCTATGTATCTAAGTTCATGGGTTCATGAAATAACATATAAACTAAAATGTATTCATTAGTCACAGACATATGTTTAATTATAATCATGCAGATATTTAGTACCTAAAAAGATTAAATCTTACTGTTTCTATGGTTGTGTTTTGTAGGAAAACATAATTTAATGTTCTGCAATGACAGGCTTTCCTGAGCTCCAGATGGCATTTAAGACTTATATAGGACATCTAATAATCAATACATGGCTTATGCAGTGAAGTCTTATTAATTCCATAATTATTTTAGTTATGTGTCAGCAGTCGTGCTGTGTGCATAATTTCGAATGAAACGCTGTACAGACGAGAACCGGGTTTAAGGGAATGAAGGTTTCTGCATTGAAATATATTTTACATTAAGAGAAGATGTTTAAATAGTACTCTTTTAACCCTCACATGGTCTGTATACAGAATGTATTAAGGGTGTAATTAACAGGAATACATATGATCTGAACATCTGCAAACCTCAGTAGATTTCTATAACATTTGCTATTTTCCCAGACAATTCTGGGTTAGGCTTTTCAAACAAAAAATTCCAGCTTTAGAGAAAGCAGAGTATCAAAGGAGTGGAGAAGGGAAAGAAATATGCTTAAAGGATATGTGCAATAGCGAGGAGCGAAAATTTGTGGGTAAGAGGTAGACGTAATGCAGGGTAAGGGATCATTTCCAGGTTCTCAAATAAAATGCATATTTTAGCTGTGTATTCAGTTTATATTTTATTTTTGTTCATAATGTATTCACATCAAAATACAACATACCAGTGTAATTGAACCTTTAAGTGGGGGTGAAAAATGCATTTCAGTGCAATCTTTAAACTTTCTTATAAATATTGCTTATTTATACTAACTGTTAAAACATGGTTTCCTTTTTTGATAGAATTACTGGCCTTGTGGATAGGAGGGAAGCTGTAGTCATGATAGTTCTTTATTTTTAACAAGGCTTTTGACTTAACATTGTCTGACATACTCATCAGCAAACTGGGGAAATGAGGTCTAGATGAAAGTACTATAAGGTGGGTGCACAATTGTTTGAAAGACTGTACTCAAAGGGTACTTATCAATGGTTCTCACTCAAAGTAAGATGATGTATCTAGTGGGGTCCTGCAGAGGTCTGTCCTGATTCTGGTACTAGTCAATATTTTCATTAATAATTTGAATAATGGAGTGGAGAGCATGTTTATAAAATTTGCAGATGATATCCTGCTGGGGAGGGGTTGCAAGCACTTTGGAAGACAGGATTAGAGTTCAAAATGAAATCAACAAAATGAAATTCAGTATCAACAAGTGTGAAGTACTGCACTTAGAATGAAAAATTTGAATGCACGAAAGGGGGAATAACTGGCAAGGTGGTGGTATTCCTAGACAGGATCTGTGCGTTATAGTGGATCACAAATTGAACATGAGTCAACAATGTGATGCAGTTGTGAAATACCATTTGGGGCTGTATTAACCAGAGTGTAATATGTGAGATGTGGGAGATAATTGTCCCCCTGTACTCAGCACTGGTGAGGCCTCAGCTGGAGTACTGTGTCCAGTTCTGGGTGCCACACTTTCAGAAAGTTATGGACAAGTTGGAGAGAGTCCAGAGTAGAGCAGCAAAAAATATAAAAGGTTTAGAAAACCTGACCTATGAGGAAAGATTAAAGAAACTTGTCCTGTTTAGTCTTGAGAAAAGAAGACTGAAGGGGTAACCAATAAGTCTTCAAGTATGTTAAGGCTATTATAAAGAGGGTAGTGATTGATTATTCTCCATGACCAATGAAGGTAGGACAAGAAATAATCAGCTTAATCGTCAGCAAGGGAGATTTAAGTTAGATATTAGGAAAAACTTTCCAATGATAAGGGTAATTAGTACTGGAATAGTCTTCCAAGGAAAGTGTGGAATCCCCAATATTGGAAGTTTTTATGAACACATTGGACAAACACCTGTCAGGGATGATCTAGGGATGGTCCTGCCTCAGTGCAGGATTAGTCTTGAAGTCCTGTTTAGCCCTACATTTCTATGATTCTATGTCTTGTATACTGCAGCAATCTGAGTGAGTCTGGGCACTTGAATGCAGTATTTAGGTAGTTTTTATGGCAATGTTTATACATTTATTTTAAAAAATCAGGTATTTATTTTGCTTTTTGTGAATTTATAAATAACATGCATATTTATCACATAGGTTTTAAATACTGAAATGTTGTCAGTAGTCTGTTGTCAAGATGCTGATGTATATACATCTATAGTTCCATCACCCAGAAAAAATCTGAAGAGAGTGTGTGCACACGTGTGCGTGTGATATCACCTTGCTTCCAACAAAGTAAGTTGCATTTATTATGCAACTTTAAACATCTCATCTGGACTCTGCCTGCTAGCCCATCTTTAACTGGGACTACTACTAAGATTGAAAACTTCTGAGCAGATTACAACAGCGATTATTAAAACACAAACCTATATTAGTCTATACCACCACTTATGTTGGCAGAACTTATGTTGCTCAGGGGTGTGAAAAAAACGCCCTGACAGACATAAATTTTGCTGGCATAAGAGGTAGTGTGCACAGTGGTATGTTGGCGACAGAGCTACCACTGCTCGTTGAGGTGGTTTTATTATGTCTGCGGTGTGGAATGGGCAATATACTGTTCTGAAATAATGACAGGTTTAAGGATATTGATCTCTGCCTCATATATATGATTAGAAATTAGGGCTTATACAACTGAAAAGAGTTGATTCCCAGCTTTCCAGAGTTCTAGCATTAGAATGTTCTGGGATGTTAGGCCTTACAATTATCACATAATTGTGTATGGAAAAGCTATTTTAGATACTTACAGCATGCTAGTTCAATCAGGTCTCGTGTGGGTGTATTTCATCGAGCTGGAAATTACCCTTCCAGCTTGAAGTGTAGACGTACCCTTAGGTACTTGCACTGTGCTCATCATCATGCATTTGAGTATTTGCAGATAGTGGGAGACAAAAATTAGTACCAGTGCAATTTTTAAAACACTTGAAAACATTTAAAAATAGTTTTTTTGTAAAATATCTGGCATATAGAAAATGGGAAGTGGTGTGGAATAAAGGATTTACTGGTATTCATTTGTGATGATGTAAATGGTGAAATCCTGTTCCCAATGGACCCAAGAATCAGGGTTTCACCCTAAATAGCTCAGGGTTTTCACCCAAATCCCTAAAGGACTCATCTTGCTCTTATTGTTTTACCCTGGATGTTTTGTTTATTGTACTATGTGGTTTTAAATTTTGATTATTTCTAAGGAAATAATTTTGTCATAATTTTTTTTAAGGAAAAATCACAGCCTGATAATTGTATAAAGGGCACAAGGCACCAGTAAATGGTAAAAAAAAAAAATCATTGTAATTTTTAATACAAAAAAGCCTGATTCTGATCTAATATCAGTTTCACAGTAGTGTTACTTCATTGACTTCAACAGAATTACTCCTAATTTTCAACCTATGTAAATGAGATGAGAATCAGGCCCAAATGTAAAACCCTGACAAAAATATTGTCTGTAGTTGTGCAGCAGTGAACCATTCCAGGGCCTATGAGAATGTATCTTTTTTTGAGAAAGCATCTTATATATCCCTAAATGTTACGCTTTTATTGCTCTACTGCTACCTATCAAGACATCTTTACACATGGAAAATGAACATACTATATAATTAAAATACTAGGCATTCTCCAGTTTCAAAGTGCTGTACAAGTATTGATTAATTATGCCTCAGAACACCACTATGAGGAAGTATTATTATCCCTATTTTACAGATGGGGAAGCTGAGACACAGAGACTAAGTGACTTTCCCAAAGCCACACAGCAAGTTAGTGACAGAGCCAGGATTAGAAATCAGGACTTTCCAGAGCCCACTCCCAGGCTTTAAGCACTAGACCACATTGTTCACTGAAGTCAGCAAGCATCTCAATGCAGTAATGGACAATTCGAAGGACTCTTGCATGGTCAGTGTGTCCATAAATTTACTTGCAAACTACTCCAATATAACAAGATAATTTCAGCACCTTAGTTCTGAGTCATATAAATTGCTGAGTGTGCAACCTCTTCAAAATGGGCTAAAAGTAAGAAAAGCTACAATGATATGTTATAAAACTCAAGGCTTTGATATACCTGTAGCCTTAGAGCCTGATTCTGCTCCAACTGAAGTCATTGGAAAGACTAATATTGACTTCCATAGAGTCATGGTTGAGTTCTTAATTATTACTGTATTTTAATTGTTAGTCTCGCTCCTTAAACACTTTACTTGAGGGTGAGAGGGGTGCTTAATAAATACAATTATTTTGCATGTACTGAATATCACTTAAGTCATCTAGAATAAGCATTCCACCTTCCATGATTTTCATATGGTGGTTTTGGCCTGTACTTCCTGTCTGAGCCTCTCATTTATGAGAATATTTAAAAATAATGACACTATATAAAGTTTTGCTGAAACATTAATAAAAATATTAAAAATTGAAATTAATTTCCTAATCTTTAGTCACAATGGGAGGCTGTGGTCAGCGTATTTGCCACTATCATTATTCGTTAGTTGTATTGTAGCTGTCCAAGGATCCCAATAGAGATCGGGACCCTATTGTGCAAATTTAGTAGCTGACTTGGGAGGAGAGGGAGTACAGGAACCATGACGTTACCACGGTACTGAGTACAGAATGGTTCTATATGGTGCTTCCTGTTTAATTGGATTTGCTCAGGTTTGACCACTAAAACAGGAGCAGCAGACAACTCTCAATCTAACTATTTTTCCATCTAATGTTAATGGAAGATGCCCTCTTGCAAGGGAAGGAGATCAATTGGACAAAGACTGCCTGAAGATGAAAGGGAAATGTGTGCAGGGGGTGGAGGTGGGAATAAAAAAATCAAAGGTAGAATAATGTGTGCATCAAGTTTATAAATCATAAATTTATAATTTTTAATCAATATTAATGATTTTTTAACTTTTCACTTTATTTTAACTTGTCTACAAATACATTAATTATAAAAACAATGTAATATGGATTAGGATTTTTCCATAATGCTGCTTCCATAGGGCCTTTTCCTAACCGTAATGAGAAACTATTGAGAATGACTTACGCAAGAAGAGCATTACTTCTTACATTGCTGTAATACTTGGCTTTTTGGCTTCATACCGAACAATTCACCCAGGAGCATGGCAGTATTTCAGCGTGACACACACCCTGATGTGTCTTACCGCCTACAATAATTGATTAATTTTGTCTATAATGATAATATGATCAAATGACTTGTAAAAAAAAATGTCCTAGTCCATTCAATAGATTAACTAACTCTAATGTATTAGGAGGCAAAATTATTTCAACAGAAGGCTCCTACCTCCTTGTAAAATTTTTGTTATATACCCTTACCTGATAGAAAGATCTAATAAAGGTACTGTTACCACCTCTTTTTACTAGCCTTGTGCTGATGCAGTTCCCAGACCCTTGTATATGAAATAGCTACAGCATAATAATAGCTATTTGTAAAGGCGAGATGAACCTAGAGTTGCCAACTTTGGTTGGCTGAATTCCTGGAGTTTTCATTACATGACATAATCTTATGATTCCTGGAGACTCCAGGACAATCTTGGAGGGTTGGCAACCCTAGAGGAACCTGAAGCAAAATCTTGGATCCCCAAATGCACAATGTTCAGCTCTAGATCTAGCCCTTGCTGTTTCTCCTTAAAGGAGAAGGGCTTGTGGTGCAATTTCTCTTCATGTTCCTTTCACTCTTTTATCCATTTTTAACTTTAAACACTGGTATTTTAAGCAACTCGTCTGCACCAGGCTTTTACTAGGGTGTGCTTTTCAAGTATAAAAGTCAGGAAAGTCTAAATTCTAATATCATTTTCTAAGCCTCTTCCACTTGCTACTGATGTCATGTAATATATATTCATTATATGTTAATTAATGCTTTTGTTTCTTTAACTTTTTTCTCTTCATCTGATCCAGTAGCCGTTCACAGATAATCGCTTTCAGTCTCTTCCTTTGTAAAATGAAGATAACTGTTTTTCTAAGCACAAATATGCTGCTCCTTGGGAAACCAACATTCAGTTTACTACCTGTGCATCATGGCTGACTTTCCAGGGGGTTAATATCTTTAGGGAATACTGGGTATATTTAATTCATTACAGTCTGTGTCCCAAATAACTGAAACTAGCAGCATGTCATGCCTTTTAGCTTTAACATTAGCTTTCACTGCAGGACACAGTACCAAAGTAGACCATTCCAGCATACAATACACTTACAGTATGATATCAGAGCATAAATTATTTACAATCATAGTATATGTATAGTCAGAATGTAGAGTTGACTGCTTACGCTATTAAAATGTATGGTATAACTACAACATAAAATCAGAGCATTCAGTATACCAAAAATAAATAAATAGAAGGGAGTTTGCATGCAATATATAGAATTAGAGTACACTGTGTACTCTATAACTCTATAGCTGTGTACTCTACAGTGTAACTATAAAGCCTTTGTAAATCTGAAACTAGACAAGTGAAAGCATTAGAGCTCATCTAATAATTGAGACTAATTGCTTTCATGGGATTAGAATTTTTTTCACATCAACATTTTTACTGAGACTAATGTTCTCCAACTTAACCATAGTATTAACACTGCTAATGTTTATGATATTTCTGTTTTGCAAATAGTTCATAATGTCATCTTGTTTACAGAAGTTCTTTTTCCAGAGACAAAAACGTATGCATACAACTGTTTCTCTAAGAGCACAACTGGTCACCTCTTCCTTCATTGTCTGCATAACTTGACTGGCTCATGATTTTATTGCTTCCCAGAAACCAGAGTTTACTCGGCATCTCGCATGGTGTCACAACAGATCTAATTTCTTCACATCAAAGCCAGTTTTAAACACTGCACAATAAAAGCTACCATATGAAGAATAGATTTTAATAAGACAAAAGAGATTCTTTAAACCTTTTGTCTGAGGGAAAAACCGTAAAAGTGAAAATTAAAATGATTTATGCTTACACTTCAATCTTGCTAGCAGGTTACAAAAAGAAAAGATTCCTACATATATATTTCTGTTTTGCAGAGAAATGATGAAGAAGCTGTTGTGGACAGAGGTGGCACTCGTTCCATTCTTAAAACGCATTTTGAAAAGGAAGACTTGGAAGGTGAGAGTTTATTTTCCTGTACATTTCATTGTCTATTTCTTTTCAAAGTGTTGGACACAGTTCCACTCTCATATAAACCTGTGCATGCTCATTGATTTGAATAGGTATTCCAGGGTGTACCTGAAGGCAAAATCGAGACCGCTATTTTTAAAATTTAAAACCAACATTAAAACTTGGGTGATAGGGGATAAGATTTCCTGAGGATATTTTAAGCCCCAATCCTGCAAATGTGCACATATGTAACTTTATACAAATGAGTAATTCTTTCCAGTGAGACTGCCTGTGTGGAAAGCTATGCTCATGCACAGGGCCTGATTAATACAAGGGCTTTAGGGGCTGCAGCTCTGGGCCTCGGACTAAGAGGGCTCCCGCAAAAATAAATCCATATTATATACAATTCAGTGGTCACCAACCCATCGATCACGATCGACTGGTTGATTCTGGAGCTTCTGACAGTCAGTTGCAATCTCTGGGCCACTAAAAGTCCATCGGCGCAGCAGAGCTCAGGCAGGCTGCCTGCATGCTCTGGCCCCATGCTGCTCCTGGAAGTGACTAGTTGCTGGCACATCTCTGTGGCCCCTGGGGAGAGGGGGAGGCAGCTCTGCGTGCTGCTCCCACCTCCAGCACCATCCCTGCAGCTCATTAGCTGGGAACTGGCCAGTGGGAGATGCAGGGGTGGCACTTGCGGGTGCAGGCAGCACACGTAAACATGCTGTCTCCCTCTCCCCAGGGGCATGCAGAGACTGTGCCACTGGCCAGGAGCTGCCTGTGGTAAGTGCCTCCCGGCTGGAGTCTACACCTCGCACCCTCTTCTACACCCCAACCCCCTGCCTCAGGTCAGAATCCCTTCCTGCACCAAACTCTCTCCAAGGTCCCTCACCCTCTCCCACATCCCAACACTCTGCCCCAGCCTGGATCCCTCTCCTGCACCCAAATTCTCTCTCAGAAAAAACCTAATATAACAGCTATTCTAAGGTAAGAAGTTGGCTATTTTGAATTAACTTAACTATATTCTACATGTTTTAAGACTGAAATGTAACCACATAATGCCTTTGTTAATTAAAAGGCAAGTTTAGTATAACGTTAATAGCCTCCATGCCATAGTTATGATCGTTTTGTTTTAAGTTAGGAAAAAGTCTCGTATACAGGGGCTTCACAAAATCTAATAGCCCCAGGCCGACAGGAGAGTTAATCTGACCCTACCCGTGCATAAATGTTTGCAGCATTTAGGGCCCCAGTAAACTGTTTGGCTTCAATGCATGTCCTAAAATACATGATTATTTCGTAAAGAGCCCAGTCCTGCTATCATTGCACATTCAGATCTCCATTAAACAAAATAGATGTTGCATTTTAGAGTTGTGCACTGTCACTCACTTGAATGGGCACTTTATCCTACCCTTTAATGTCAAGGAGTAGTGAGTAATTTAAAGATATGAAGTTCACCATATCACATTGGACTAATAATCCACTTTATCTGGTATCCTTCCTCTAGAAGTGGCCTATGCTTCAGTTTCTAATGTATAGATTGTAAACTCTTTCTTGCCAGGATCTGCCTTTTTATTTGCTGGCAAAATGCCCAGCGTGTTTTTGGTTGCTATGTAAGTAATAGATATGCAAAATTCAACAGCTAATCATGATAGAGTCAAATCCAATTCTGAAAAATATAGGAATGTAGATATTGGGCTTATTTCACCCTAGGCTCCATGATGGAAGAAGCTTGTGCCGGTGTAATATAAGTCTAATCTTTTAAAATAAGTCCTATTTTGCCGGGGAACCCAAAGCTAGCCATTATAATCAAAATGCCACCTGCCATCACTTGGAGTGAATAATCTTTTGAGATGATAATTGAGTCCATCTTGAAAAGGAAAGGAAAAGATGACCAAATTGAAAAATACCCCCAAATCTGGTTTGTTTCTATCCAATACAGATTTCTTTTATCTTTCTTGATGAAACAAAAACAATTCATTTGGACTGAATGAAATGTTTCTACTGTTGATTCAAATATACACCAAATCAAAATGGTTTATTTAAAAATGTCAAAATGAACTGTTTCTACATTTAAAAAAAATTTCTAGCTTTTTTTTTTTTTTTTTTTGGAGGCTCAAACAACTTGCTGAACTCAACACAAATTCACGAATAGTTTTGGTGCTCCAAAAATGCATTTCCTCCTGCTCTAATAGCAAAAAGACACTAATTTGAAATCTCAGTGAAAATTTGAAAAACTATTCTGCTTCCAAGAACATTTCACAAAATGGAAACTGGACAAATTTTCATTGAAGAAACTTTCACTCAATTTTAGTAATTTGGAAAACTAAAAAATCCTGTGGTTTGCCTTGGGAATCTACTAATCTTTTAAAATAATGGCACAATGTTATTAAAATTGATTAGTTGATATAGGATACTGTGGCTAGCAGCTTTTGAGAGAGATTGCTGTAGGATCAACTTGATATCTTTTTAAATGCATAACTGCCACTTCCAGAAATGCCAAGTGGCATAAGAAAGGTTTAATATGCTGTAAATTTGAATAATCCCATTGCTGTTAATAGGATCCTTGCTTGTCCCGCAGACAACTCCAAGCACTCTATCACCTAATTAGATAAATCAATGACTCTTGTAATGGAGAGTGGACATTACTCAGAAGTGTGACTGTCTTATTCCCATCCAATATAATTTATGATGGATTCTCTGGTGAAAGTTTACATTTCCCCTAATTATATAACATGCTTCAGCTATATAATATGTACTTACATAATTAATTAAGTACGTAATTATGTAGCTTAGTTCACCTTGTATAATTAGACAATTAGGTATATTAGTTCTTCATCACATTTATTTAATTACACTTACTGTGTTTTAAAAATGTAAATAAATAATTGCTCAGTATTATAGCAGGACGCTAGTGTTGGCACTGTTAAGGGTCTGTCTGTGCCTTATTCTGTATTTCAGGGATTTATAACCTGGGTGTAAGAAATTAATGTTACTTTAGACCAGGGATAGGCAACCTATGGCACATGTGCCAAAGGCAGCACGCAAGCTGATTTTCAGTGGCACTCACACTGCCCAGGTCCTGGCCACCAGTCCGGAGGGCTCTGCATTTTAATTTAATTTTAAATGAACCTTCTTAAACATTTAAAAAACCTTATTTACTTTACATTCAACAGTAGCTTAGTTATATATTATAGACTTATAGAAACAGATCTTAAAAAATGTTAAAATGTATTACTGGCACACGAAACCTTAAATTAGAGTGAATGAAGACTCGACACACCACTTCCGAAAGGTTGCTGACTCCTGCTTTAGACTGAAACTTGAAATGAATGTTCTTAGGCCAGGAAAGATTTATTTCCCAAAATTTTGAATGACTGGACATTTGGGAGTTTTCAGCTACTGGTGGTGTTTTGTCAAAAAGGTTAGTTTATATTTCTGATATTTCCATTTAAAACATCCTGGGCCAGGTTTTCATCAGCAAATATTTTTATATTCATATATTTGTGCATGCCTAAATTATGTGTGTAGGAACACAGAGTACACATTCCAATTGTGCATTTGAGAGTGCGTATGTCTAGTTAAAAGCCCACTAGCCTGGTGTGCATGTAAATGGGCTTATTCACTTCAGGCATTTGTCTGCATAGTGTAAGTTCAGGAGCTTGCAGTTGTCCTTTTTTTCTCAAACACAACAGCAATTCAGAAATAGATTCTGTGCAAAGCTTTGGCATTCATGTTCACTGCACAAGTAATTCTTTTTCTCACAGTTAATTTTCATAGAGTTCACAAGGTTATGGTCAGTCACTAATATAGAGCAAATTCTTTGGCTGACTGTTACTTGAATGAAGAGAGAAATTAATCTTTAAAAACTAAGCAACAAGTCTAGCACTTTGATATATCCGCACTTTGTATATGTAATCCTGCAGTCCTCTTGCAGGCAAAATTCCCGTTGAAATATTTTGCATTCACATTTCAATAAATGGGAGTTCACCTGAGGTTGATGTAGAGCTTAACAAACTAGCATTGTTACAGGGACTTTACATGCAATTCTGTTGCCATGGCTGCCAATACTTAGTAACATAGCACCTCCCCATAACCGCCGTGAGGGAGCCTCCATCATGCTTCTGACTAAGATCCGTGAGAACAGAAACTTGCCTCTGTACTCGGATCTCTTCAACCACACATCAGTTCTCCGGTCTTCTAGACAATCCTTTTTAGTAACTTATGCTGCCACAGAACATGATGTTGCAATCTGCTTGGTGTAATAAATGGTCAGCAACGACAATCATTAATCACTCTCTTGTCACTGGCCCAACCATCTGCTCACCAGGTTTTGACCTGCCAAGGCACTTGTGGTCATCCGGTGATGGTGTGGCTGATCTGATCTGATTTGTGTCCATTTATCCTTTTCCGTAGAGACTGTCCAGTTTGGACGATGTACATAGCAGAGGGACATTGCTGGCATATGATGGCGTATATTACATTGGTGGATGTGCAGGTGAATGAACCGGTGATCAGCATCACTGGTTCATTCACCTGCACGTCCACCAATGTTATATATGGTATTCGTATTCACCCGCGAAAGCTCACGCTCCAAAACGTCTGTTAGTCTATAAGGTGCCACAGGATTCTTTGCTGCTTTTACAGAACCAAGACATTGCTTCCGAGTAATTGGTTTTAGCCCAGTGGAGGAATGACGTACAGTACACAGAACCAGTTAAGAGAACACCAGGCTATGCAGAAATTCTGTTACAACAAAGGAACCAAGAACCTGAGGCCATTATGCACAGGTGAGCAGATGGTGGGTTCAGCCATCAAATAACCTCACAAAACAATGGCAAAAGGCAACAATCCAAGCTGCAATGGGACCTCAGCTGCCATCTGGTCTGACACAGGAAGGTCATAAGAAACAAAGTATATAAGCAATATAGAGGACCAATAGTACAGAGACAGCAACAGACTAAAAGGAAGTCCCCCCTTCAACGGCAATAACATGAAGTCAGGACTGGTTTGAAGACCAACATGCTTGAAGGAGTATGAGCCCTAACAGACTGCAATGGGCTGGTGGACCCATCTTCCTAGATTGAGCTATGTACTAGTAGTCTCTGGCTGCAGCAGGACAGCAAATACTTGCACAAAAGCTACAACAAAAATAATTGTAAAAGGAAAGATATAGCAACCTGCTTAGAGGATATAGCAATTTGGAGGGAGGAGCACAGATTGAGCATAGATTGCAGAAGGGAAAAGTTTGTAGGAGACACCAAGGAGTCAGTCTTTGTACACATGGCTAGAATACTAGTTGCATTTGGAAGATGGCAACCTCCCCTTCTGAGCATAATGCAGTCCAAAAAATGGTAAGAGTAAACCACATAACATTGCAGCCCACAAAGCAGTATGGTACCCAGCAGTTCACTGCAAGGTAAGAGGTTGGCATTCTCTGTAAAGGGAGTCTGGGTTCCTTTACCCCCTTGCATAGAATCATAGAAGATTAGGGTTGGAAGAGACCTCAGGAGGTCATCTAGTCCAACCCCCTGCTCAAAGCAGGACCAACCTCAACTAAATCCCAGCCAGGGCTCTGTCAAGGATGGAGATTCCACCACCTCCCTATGTAACCCATTCAAGTGCTTCACCACTCTCCTAGTGAAATAGTTTTTCCTAAGAATCCAAAAAACCTGGAGTGAGTGTTCTGGATTCTAAACAAAAAGGAAAACAAAGATCCCTCTACATCTCCAGTGGGTCCAGTTGGAAGAGCTTCTTCAGCCATTCTGCTACTAAGCAACCCCTGCTTTGTGGGGCAAGGGAGCTCTGTTTACCTCTCTGTGTTGCCCTGCACTGGACTTGGATCCTCCCTTTTAAGGAGCTGTGCCTCTCTCTTTGATCAGCCTCACAAATGCACCAAGCGGAGGTTGATTGTGCCCAGGAGAGCTCTTTAACTTCTTCCTGACTGGAGTAAGAACGGGATCCTGTTCCACCAGAAAATGGACGATTAATATTTGGAGGAAAATATTAACACTTGTTTGGTGTCTGCAGTGAACTTTATCATAGTGATGAGAGATCTTAATACCCTTTTGTAAAAAAATGAACCACCTTCTTTAATTTTCCATTGTATGGATCTTTTTCCTCTCTCCACTTTCACATAATGTCCCCGTGGCATCTGCAGCAATTACTGTTATGAAAACGTAAAAATAAGAAGTTATTTAAAGTATTTATAGTTATTTTGTAATGTGATTTAAGAATAAGGAGGTGGGGGAACTATCACCTATGACTTACTAGCTTTCTGTGAATCACCAAGTTGTGTGTAGGCCATGTAGTAAGTGAAGGCCCTGATAAAGGCCCAGTATGAGGCCTGAGGCCTGAACTAAAGTAATGGTCAAGACTTAACTAAAAAGCAAAGTCAAGCTGTGAGCTGGAAGCCGGCCTGGTACTCAGAAGTTGGTAAGGAAAGGGCTGAAGTTGCATAAACATATATTCACCTAGCATACAGAAGTATAAGCACGGTACCAGAACACCTTATACTGGAACATTCCACAGATAAGAAAGAACAGGCCGACCCATCCCAATGACGGGCAAAAGGGTAAAATGATGGATAGAGTTGTTTTGTTCAAACCAACATGTACAAAGTGAGAGGCAGCACCTAACTACATAGAAGGGTTGTACCTTGTACCTTGTTGCGTAGTGGGGTTGCACCTCAATACTGCATCCCTGGGGCAGTGTCTGGGTCCGGCCAAGGGGGCAGTGGAAAGTCCCGCCACTGACTGAGCCGAGTCCGTTGACCGTTGGGCATATATTTGTAGTATGCCTTTTACTAAAGTAACAATCTAGGGGAACTATCGTTGTGTCCAATACGGCAATAAACCTGGCCGACGTGCCTTCGTACCTTACTAGACTCTGTGGTCATTGGGGGTTTTCTTCGAGTCTGCTGTGTCAGCTGCCTTCGAAGAGCTGGGACAGCACACAGGGGGAACACACACACGCAGCCGAGTGATACCAACATTGGAGAGAGCAGAGCACCACACCGGTAGTATCTGACAACACATCTGACAACAGGCCACAGTCTGAAAACCTCAAGATTCTATGATTGGTTATATGCCTGTGGAATAGAGCTGGTTAAACATTTTTCATTAAACTGTTTTTGAAAGAAAATTTGGGTTTTCAACTAAACTATTTTCCACAAAATGTCTGTTTTCTGAGGATAGCTTTTGATTTTTTTCATTGAAAACCAAGTGGCTGAAAATCAAAATATTTCAGTTCTGATATCCTGCCATGGTGTCTCAAGGGAAAGTAGTTTGGTTTCCTCATGACCCCATTCTGCTCTATGGACCAGTTCCCCAGCTGGTCAGATCTCCTATGTACACCATCACCAGGGACTTCCATGATGTAGCCATCTCCTATCCCCATCATGAGAGATGTAGTCCAACCAGAGAGCCTGGCCTGCAGAGGAGAATGGGAGCATGAAGCATTTGAAGTACAACTCCCATGAGAAAACTCAGCAGGATTTCCAAATCCAAAATAGTTTGGTTTTCAATTTTTTTCCAAAAGCCAAATTTGAATGCACAAAATTTAGACCAAAATAAATTTATTTCATTTTTGTTGAAATATAAGGCAGGAAAAAATGTCCATTTTCCCCATCAACGCTTATGGAGCTTAAGGAGCCTTTCACTCTAGCTTAAATAGCTTTCAGCTCATATTGTCTGATATGAATCTGCAGTACAATTTAAACCATAATAATTTTGCAGAAAACAAACCTTTGTGTTCTATTTCAGGGGCTCCGGATTACTGAATTCTCTGCAAATAAGCAGATTATTCTGCCTTTTTGTTTCATCTACTCCTGGTGGAGCTAAGCCCAGTGCTTTCTAAAATAGCCTCTGATTTAGTTGCCATCGTTTTTGGATGACCAATTTTTGAGATGCCTTGAGCCTATAATTTGGAGGAGCTAAGCACTCTCAGCTTCCACTGGTTACAGTTAGAGTAGAGGGTACTTCTGCAAATGAGGCCCAAACTGTCTAAAGACTTCATAGCAAAAAGTTCAGTGCATATAAGAATCATAACATCATTTTACGAAGACTGAAGCCTGTATGGTATTTTATTTGGTGCTGTTATGCAATTGCCACTTGGCAGATACAACTAATAGCAAGTCCAGATCTACCATCCAGGCAAAACAGACTCTTGCTCAGAGTAACAACATATTAAAGACAGCAAAATGTTCAGTAACTGTTCGGATGCTTTCAGCTGGTATGGGGCAGACATTTGCTGGCTTGCCTATGCCAAGAAGCCACCTTAGTAGTCCCAGAAAGCCAAGAGTTGCTGCTGTCCAATATAGTTGTTACTTATGCACAGTGGCGGCTCCAGGCACCAGCGCTCCAAGTGCCTGCCGGGGGTGGCAAGCTACGGGGGGCACCCTGCCAGTCTCTGCGAGAGCAGCAGTCAGGCAGCCTTTGGCGGCGTGCCTGCGGGAGGTCCACCGGTCCCGCAACTTGGGTGGCATTTAGGCGGCGGGTACACCGAAGCCATAGGACCGGTGGACCTCCCGCAGGCAAGCCGCCGAATCCGCGGGACCGGGGACCTCCCGCAGGCATACCGCTGAAGGCTGCCTGACTGCCATGCTTGGGGCGGCAAAAAAGCTAGAGCCGCTCCTGATAATGCATACAGGCTCTTTTCTGCATATTGTAAAAGACAGCCTAGATCTATGTCTAAAGAAGTTCTGATGTTGTTCTTGAGATGGTAAAAAAAGGTCTGTTTACAGGAATAATTAGACCATTAAATAACAGAACCAGATCCAAATTCAGGATAACACCATAATACAAAGAATAATAATAACCAGGCTGGAAATGGATATAGCTAATGGAATGTCTGGGCTCTTCTTACAGCAGGCTTGTTTAATTTAATCTTAAGATAATTTATTCATTATTTATGGTAGTTATGATAACTGACACAGTAATGAGCTCAGCTACTGCTAAAAGTTGTTGAGTATCCTCAACTCTCACTAAAGCATGTGACACTTGAGGGACCTGAGTCCCACACAAGAAGAATTTGGCACCTGGAAGCTCACTGAGAAACAAAAAATCAAAGGATTCATCAGATAAGATACATATCTATGCATAAAAAATCAAGGAAGATGGCTAGAGTTCTTATCCTGTTAGCAAGACCCATAGAATGTAGTGTTATAGAATATTCCTGATCATTTGCTACCAATTTCAGTACTGACAATATATATTTTTTTCATTCTTCTTTGATGAGATTCTGTGAAGACTCTTACTAAATTAACTTCCACTGAATTTTGTTCTGGTCTCTCACCAGGAGGCAGTAAGTCTAGTGGACAAAACACAGGCTTGAGCCTCATGAGACCTGGGTTCAACTCCTGGCTCTGCTGCTATCCTACAGAGTGGCCTTAGGGAAGTCACTTCACCAGACAGTGGCTCTGTTTCCCAAAATGTAAAGTGCTCTGACATCTACAGATGAAAAAGTGCCATATTGAAGCTTTTTACAGTTAAGTCAACCATTTGAAGGTGGTTCTGGTCAAGGAGGAAAAATAACTTTTGAAGTGGTAATGAGAGTGGTTGTGAGCCACTTCAAAAGTTATTTTTCTTCCCTTGGTATCCTACTGTTAACTGAATTGTCTCGTTAGTCTGACCTCACACTTGGTAAGGCAACTCCCATCCCTTCGTGTATTTATACCTGCTCCAATATTGTCCACTCCATGCATCTGATGAAGTGGGTTCTAGCCCACGAAACCTTATGCCTAAATAAATTTGTTAGTCTCTAATGTGCCACAGGACTCCTCGTTGTTTTTGCTGATACAGACTAACACGGCTACCACTCTGAAACCTGTCTTCATATTGTGTCAATAGCGAAGCAGTCATAGGAGAGCCACACAATTGAGATCTGGACATCTGATTTTCCCAAAGCTTAGTGGTGTTTGCAACCTGTAAATTTCAGATCTAGGTTAAAATTTCTCCCAATCTCTCAAAGTATAGGCGTATGTGGATTTCTACTTTTGACTTGGGGCCAGCTCGGATAGTGTTGGTACTGGGAGTATTTTTATGGTATTAGTAGTATTAGAAAAATAATGTATTACTGTTCTTTTTACATTACCTCTAGAGTTGGACAAATACAGCAAACAAATTGCAAATATGCCTTCAATATGAAAGCTACAGATTCATTTTGATAGTATTTATGATTACTTTTCACTTGTCACAAAATTTTATACAAAATAATTTTTGTTGGCTAGCGTGTTTGTGGGAAGATAAATTGTTCCAAAGACTTGCATGAATATTTATTCACAGTGGAAGCTTTTTCACTGTCATCTTGAAAGGTTTTCATGAGATTAGGAGTCCTCCAGTCATGGACTGCTGCACAGTTGGCAATCACACAGGTGCCAAAAGCTTCAGTGATGCAATAAGATTGCCAATGACAGGTAGACTGAACATCCAACCAGACATCTTTAAGACCTAGCTAGAGATTGATCTGGGTGGTGTTTGATCTGCAAGGAGGCTACGTCCTATTGGGATTTGCATGATGATGAAAAATCATGGAGCACAAACACTTTTAGATACACAAAGTGAATTCGGAATTATGAATAGAAGTAACAAAAGCAATAATTGCAAATATATCAGACTATAGATTTCTTCTGAATTAAATTAGCATAAACCAGTCAAAACATGAGCAAAAATCCAAGTCTGTTCCTGGATAATGTGTGAACAGAAAAGGAGGCTAAATTTGATGAATACATTATTTGCTAAGAATAATTTCCCCAGTTCTAATTCTAAATCTGATTTATATATAATCCTGGGGTATGCTGGCAGACTTAGTGGCGCTTTGTAGCATTTTCATTAACTTGGTGACATTTTCATATTCTGTTATTAATTAGTTATTAGAATCTCTCTTAGATTTTAACAAACTCTTTGATACAATTAATATGGCCAAATTGCATAACATTAGAGTAATTGATATAAAATATTGTAACATCAGGCATCAGAATATATTCATCTTTGAGCACACAGTTCTATTGATAATATGTTGCATTTGCATTTGTTGCTAAATTAAAAATATGCGTCAAATTCTCCTCTCTTTGATACGCACATCTTCAGTGGGAACTGCACATATGTATCTAAGAGGATTATTTTACATTCTGTTTCTGCTGTAATAATGACTTTGTTTTGTTTATCATTTTCTGTTTCTCATCTAGCTGGTTATTAGAGTTGATCTCTTAGCATGGCAGCATGCACAGTGATTCATTTGGAGGGATATAGGGAAGCAGAAAAGGAGTGTATTTAGAATAGGAGAGAGGATTTCTTATCCAGCCCAAATCTGAGAAACTGTATGAATAATTCAAGGAATAGGTTTGGTGGGATGGACCATGGTCCAGCAATGCACTTAAGAATGTACTTAACTTTAATGGCTTCAGTGGGACTATTCCTATGCTTAATGTTCAGCATGTGCTTAAATGCATTTATGGATCAGGGCCATGAGTCTTAATTTTTCTATGCCATTTCTCCCATCCTTACCTTTAAGAGAGTAGGGTGTTGAATATTTGTCTTCACTGAGAATTTTGTGAGTTTTGTTTGTCTGTTCTTCACAAATTACAGCATTGCAACATTGTTGCAAATGTTTTTGTAAATTTAGTTTGTTCTGGGAGAAGCTTCATAAAATGTTGCTTTAGCAAGCTATGCCTTTTGTCCTTACTCCTCTCTTTAACATCACTTCCCAGCTGCACTACAATAGTGAAAAATGAATTGTGCACTCTGAATTCCTACACATTCCAACATAATCACTTATTCTCCCATAAGAAAAACAAATATGTTATTCTTAACTATTCTTTGTCAGTTAATTTTCAAAGAATTTTGTATCTACTGTTAATTTTCAGGAAGACTGCAAAATTGCATTGGACCAGTTCTAACTGCGAAGGCCTATTGGCTTTGGGGGGAGTTCAACCTATTGGTTCCTATCTATAATTCCCTAAATGGTTTAAGAGCAAGTTACCCAAAAGACTTGCTCTCTTTAAACATGCAATGCTATTTCTTCTGCCATCACCAGAGTCACTTGAGCTGCGCCTCTTTGCTATTGTGAAGGTTCCTTCCCCACTCTGAACTTTAGGGTACAAATGTGGGGACCTGCATGGACACTTCTAAGTTTAATTACTAGCTTAGATCTGGTACACTGCCACCATCCAGAATTTCAGTGTCTGGAGCACTTTCTGTCCCCCCAAAACTTTCCCCTCCCTGGGTTGCCTTGAGGGACTTCACCAATTCCCTGGTGAACACAGATCCAAACCCCTTGGATCTTAAAACAAGGAGAAATTAACCATCCCCCCTCCTTTCCTCCCACCAATCCCTGGTGAGTCCAGATCCCCAATCCCCTTGGATCTTAAAACAACAAAAAATCAATCAGGTTCTTAAAAAGAAAGCTTTTAATTAAAGAAAGAAAAGTAAAAAATCATCTCTGTAAAATCAGGATGGAAAATACTTTACAGGGTAATCAGATTCATATAGTCCAGAGGAACCCCTCTAGCCTTAGGTTCAAAGTTACAGCAAACAGAGGTAAAATCCTCTCAGCAAAAAAGGAACATTTACAAGTTGAGAGAACAAAAATAAGACTAACACGCCTTTCCTGGCTATTACTTACAAGTTTGAAACATGAGAGACTGATTCAGAAAGATTTGGAGAGCCTGGATTGACGTCTAGTCCCTATTAGTCCCAGGAGCGAACAACCCCCAAAACAAAGAGCACAAACAAAAGACTTCCCTCCACCAAGATTTGAAAGTATCTTGTCCCCCCATTGGTCCTCTGGTCAGGTGTCAGCCAGGTTTACTGAGCTTCTTAACCCTTTACAGGTAAAGAGACATTAACCCTTAACTATCTGTTTATGACAGCTATAAACTGACGTCTTGACTCTGGAATGTGTTTCTTCCACACACAGACCACTAGAGCCTACATCTGTTAATATTTTGGAGATGCTGCAAAAGCCCTGTTTTCTACAGGTCCTCTATGTCACTGCCACTATCCTGACCAGCATCAGTGACCTGCAGACCTGAAAGCCTGGGTGTCTACAAATCAAGCTAAACAGCTAGGCCCAATAGGTGGGGACTGTAAGAGACTCACATTGTCTGTGGCTCAGGCAGAGGTGGACACATCATATGCACTGACCACTGGGTTACATGCTTCGTCTGGTCAGAGTAAATGCTCCCTGTCTGAGACCCATACCTTGCCTACCACCAGGGTCCAACTAGAGATCTCTAGATCTGGAAAAGTGAGTCTCTATAGCTTGAGCAAAAGAGCCAGGCTTTCATGTGCTGAGCCATTTCCTCAGAGAGGAATGTGTTATACATGCATGTTCTTTTTGCCAAACCTTTTCTATACTTTCTATATTACTAAGAGGGTGTTGTGAAGCAAAAATATCTTAGTCCTTCTATATTTGTTGTTAAAGGCATATATTTCTATAAGTGAAGATTTCATCATTTTTACCCTACTGCAGTCTTAGATATTTGCAACCTATTTTGGTGGGATTTTCATAAGTGTCCATGGGATTTAATCACTTTATTACAAATGGCTTTAAATGGAATTTGTGGCACTTACCAAATTCTTGTATATTCTATTTCATCTAGTGCATGAATGAGGTTAGCCACCCAGGCCCCAGCTCCATAATTAGAAGACCCAGAATGCCTAGCTGTGAAAGTTGTTTCTCAAAAGTAGCATCTTCCACCTTTTGAGGGTAGAAAGTGTAGTTTTCAGTTCTAAAATTGCCTATCATGTAGTTAGATTGCTATTGGGTTGCTTGTATTTCAAACAAGTAATTTCCCATACACTTAAAAAGCCTTTCTCTGATTTTAATTTGACCTTAGATTTTATCAAATTAAAATTAAAATGTATTTAAAAAATGTATTTTGGCATTGATGAAAATACTGTGTCCAGTTCTGGTGTCTACATGCCATGAAGGATGCTGAAAATTTAAAGAGGGTCCAGAGAAGAGAGTGGAGAATGATTAAAAGATTGGAAAATATGCCTTTGAGAGAGTGACTCAAGGAGCTCAGTCCTGAGTTTATCAAAAAGAAGTTTGAGTGACTTGGTCACAGTCTGAGTACCTATAAGAAGAACAGAAATGTGATAAAGTGTTCTTCAGTCTAGCAGAAAAGGTGTAACAAGATTCAGTGGCAGAAAGTTGAACGTACACAAATTCAAACTAGAAATAAGGCACAGGTTTTTAACAGGTTAATTACTGTTAACTATTGGAACAACTTACCAAGGGTTCTGGTAGATCCTCCATCACTGGAAATCTTTAAATCAGGATTGGATGTTTTTCTGAAAGATATGCTCTACTTCAACCACAGCTACTGGATTTGAAGCAGGAATTAATGCAGGGAAGTTCTATGGCCTGTGTTACACAGGAGGTCAGATTAGATGATTATAATGGTCCCTTCTTGACCTTAAAATCTATGTGAAAAAATAATATATTCTGTTTCGAGCCACATTTCAAAACTTTCTGATAGTTTGTTTCCATTCCCCTTCTCACCCTTTCCTAAAAAGTTTGGGAAAGCCCTGATTATCATTTTTCCTCCTTCCTGAAAGTTTTTAAATATGAGTTATGATATAGAATGGGCTCCCATTCGTTATATTTGGTATAATCCTGTAAAAATTAAAAAGTAGTATTTTATAACAGTGAAAATTATTTCTTTAATATCTAAAATTATTTTGCATAAAAAACTGTTTAATACTTTGAAGATAAACCACAAGTGGCCAAAGCCTCTTATGTTTTCAGTGCATAGATTTAACAGTATACTTTGTGTTTTTTGTTTCCCAGCCATCTAAAACCTGATTAAGAATGTTCATTTTTAATTATACAGTCTAACAGTGTATTTGTAGCATTGTGTGATAGTGACATTTCAGAGCGGATCAACTTATCCTACAGTATTTCTTGATTAAATTGTTATCCTGTCTATATCCTGTGTATACTAATTTAGTTTCCCAGAGAGATTCTATCTTAAAATATATTGGGCCTGATCTTCGGTCCCAGTATTGCAAAGGCTTATGCATGTGCTTAAATTTAGCATGAGTAGACCTACTGAAGTCTATGGATCTACTTTCATGCTTAAGTTTTAGCATGATGTGAGTCTTTGCAAGATTGCAGTTATAGGCAAAACTCCCATTGGTTTCAATGGGAGTTTTGTCTGGGTAAAACATGCAGGATTAGGCAAATTGTGTGATTTGCTCTGCTAAATTCATTCTAATTTTCAAGTTGCAATATAATCACTAATAGTCACTGTAACTTAAAAAAAGTAAAAGTTATGTCTCTCAGGTGGAAGGAGAAGTACAGGTGCTCTTGTCATCTTCCCGAACACCTTCTTCAGTGAGAGCAGTCTGTATTTCTTCCCTTTAGACTGTCCTGACATGTACCTGGCCTCAAGATAGGCTAGTGACATAAGAAAAACAACAAGTTCTAGCATAAGGTAGAGTTTCTCCTTAGGAAAGGCAGGAGAGTTCCTTGGGGCCAAACCAAGCAATATAATATAATAAATAATTAATAAAAAATTAAACAAGCCATGATTAATCATTTGCACTATCATTTTTAAAAGTGTGGGTCATTTTAAAAAAAGAAGAGCCTCCTTTTAATATACATTGTGTACCTGGAGCAATGTATATTTTTTATAGTGGTGGCTTAAAAGGTAAAACCCATCATGGGACTTAACCAATGATGTAGGCAATCTTTGTTCAGTCCATGGGAGATGGTACTACATAGTGCAAACCCTAATAATCTAGATAGTATTGCCCAGCATACTATTGAAGACTTTGTTTAAAAAAGTCCTAGGTCAGATCGGACTGTAGCCTGCAATCATTTGATATGTAGAACTCTCATTTAATTTAATAGAGTTTCTAAATGAAAATGGATGTCAGGATATAGGGGCAATATTATCTACTTGCCCATGTACTGGTGTCACTTGTAGTTTCATACATTGTCACTGAATTAATTGGACTGGCTGGTGTGGTAATTACTTAGGTTACTTCAGACTTTTAACTCTATACTCTTGGTGAGAAAAATGTTGTAAGTATACATATTTGTGTGCTTTGTTTAACTAATGTGTTGTAATCACTTGTCTGCTATTAGATTTGCAGTTTATACAAGAATGTAAGAATAACGTATAAACTCTGTGAACTGTTCATAATAGCATCCTTAACTTGATATGACTGTTCAAAAAAGTCCAAGCAAACAAATCAAAGTAAATAAACATGAGTGTCATTTAGTTTGTAGCTTAAACCTACATAACACAAGAAATTCAAAATTAAAGATAACGGGCCAAATTTGGGATTACAACAGTGTAAACTGATTATTTGTAGCAATCTTGTATATTACCATAGTACACACAGGCCCTGATTAGCAATCGTGAGGACATTGTGCAAGGTGCTATACACACACAACTGAGAGAGGAATTAGACCTGGCTCCCCTATGTCCAGACACAATGGGACACAGCTGGGGAATGTTTTCGTGGCATCATAATGCTAATGAAATCAATGGAAAAACACACAATGAGGGCTGGATTTGGCTCTTAAAGAATATTGAAATAGGTCCTGAACAATTGATTATTATTCCTTAAGGGCCAAATCCAGGTCCCATTGGGTGTTTTGTCATTGACTTCAATAAATCTAGGATTAGGCCCTATGTTCCTTTTTCTTTAAACTTTTGCCAATTTCAGCCATATGTTTTATGTTGCTTCTAATAAATGTAGTTATTATTACCTTTGGCTAAAAATATGAAATTTTACAGTCTTGAACTTGCCTGGTGAAATCCTGCTCTTATTGACATCAATGAGAGTTTTGTCATTGACTTCAGTAGGGCCAAGATTTCAGCCATAGTCTGTACTTGTAGCACATTGGCTGTGATTCAAATAGTTGCTTTTGTGTGGACCTTTAAACTGGCATGGAGGGGAGCGGGGGCTTGTTAACTCTTGGGACTTGACATCAATGTAGGAGTCCACACTGCATGTATGGAAGATTGGGCCATAGGCCATAGTCCTGCATTGAGCCTCTCTGGAAATAGGTCTTTGCAACAATAATAATAGAAACACTGGCAGCAACTTAGTGATGCAACAGTTATAACATCAATAGGAGGTCATGCAGTTGCATGACCAGGAATTGTACATGTTTATTATGGACAGGGATAATTTAAATTTTTGAAACCTTCATCAGCTTGTATCAATGGATCCAACTACCTCTTTCATCATTACTGATTTCTGGGATTCTTCCTTCCTTTGAGTATGTGTTTCAGATTATTTTTCTCATGATGGGCCAGCTTGTACTTTTTTCTAAGCTAAATGTTATTTATTGTTTTCTGTCCTGATCTGTAGTTTTTATAGGTCCATTTGTATTCTCAACTTGCAAATGACGTGAATGTGTTGTTTATTCCCTCTTCCAGATCATTAATGAAGATGTTAAATAAGACTCGCTCTAACACGAGTCCCTGCAGTACCCCACTAGACCTCCCACAACTCAGAACACTGGCATTTATCATTTAAATTTGTTTACAGTACTTTTTATATAGTTTTCAGTTCACATGAGAGGGCTTTTATCCTAACAGATTTAAATGAACTTTCAATTAAGATTTCATTTGTCAGTTTATCAAATTCTTTATTAAAATCCACATACATTACAGCCACTAGAATTTTACCATATCTACTCTAATTCTGTCTTGAAAAACAATCAAGTTTGATTGGGCAAGATTCTCTTTTTATGAGTCCAAGCTGCTTACTGCTCTTGAATCCATTAACCTCAAAGGTCTTGAGTCTACCACTATCTTACTCTGAGTAATGAGTACGTCACTTTGCAAGTAGAACTATTGATCAATGGAGGATTTGAATTTTTTGGTTAGTTTATTTGGGGGTGTGTGTGTGCGTGTCTTTTCTGTGACTGGGTGAGTTCAGAGAACTCAAGAGAAAACGAAACTGAAGAAATTAATTTGCATTTAATTCGGATAGTTGTGAGGTTCATGGTCATTTTTGACTCTTGGATCTAAATTCCAAGGTCTGGAGTTCAGCTCCTGTAAAAATTCTCTCATATGGAAAAAAATCTTCCAGAGTGGCCCAGCAGGATGGGTGTAGTTCCCTTGCCTATGGACAGCAAGAAATCATCCACCAGAGCAACACGTGCTGACTTTTTCCCATGCTCTGGACTGAAGCCTGACTGAGAGGGATCCAGGATACCAGCAACTGACAGGTGTCATTATATATATATATATTACTAATTTCTCAATTAACTTACAGTTGCTTGAAAGAGCTCTTTCATTGAGAAATGTTAGCAGTAATGGCTGCTTCACTTGTCCTGTTCATCTATCGTCTGTCTTTCAGTGTCTGCTCATCACCTTTTAGTATCCTTTCATTTTCCTCCCAAATTATCTCTTTCTGGCCTGTAATTATACTCCTTCAGGCCTCCTTAATTCTTCCTTCATGGATGTTTCACTTATTTTTTTCCATTCCTTCAGTCTTCTGAGGCAAATTGTTACTTCTTCTTGTCTCTGCAAACTTCCCCTGTGGATTTCCTGATTCCCCATATTTGCTTAGGATCCCACTACTGGAATCTCCCATAGATTCCCTTCTACACTCACTGAAATTTATCCATGGTGTAACTCCATTGCCCTTTGTGACACAGTCATTGGTGCCAGCTGGCAAACAGTTCAATATTCTGTGTCAGCCTCTCCTATCAGGCTTGACAAACTCACTACACTCAACATGCTGCTTTCACAGTGCTTATCAAAAAAGTCTTCTGTAAGGTATGAAATGAAAGCCCATGACACAGTGGTCATCAACATTGTTGTGAATAATATGTACTGACACGTATGACAGACCCAGACTAGTGGGGTATAGGAGTCTGGTAGAGGGCAAATATACTGGTCACTGGATGAGTAGTTTTCTGTTCCCTGAGTGACCAGAGCAGGGACTGCACTAGAGTAATCAGGAACCTGCTAGAACCAATTAAGGCAGACAGGCTGATTAGAACACCTGCAGCCAATCAAGGCAGGCTAATCAGGGCACCTGGATTTAAAAAGGAACTCACTCCAGTCAGGTGAGGGGGAGCCAGAGGAGAGGAAGTGTGTGTGAGGAGCTGGAAGCAAGAGGCACAAGGAGCTGAGAGTGAGAAGGTGTGCTGCTGGAGGACTAAGGAGTACAAGCGTTATCAGACACCAGGAGGAAGATCCTGTGGTGAGGATAAAGAAGGTGTTTGGAGGAAGCCATGGGGAAGTAGCCCAGGGAGGTGTAGCTGTCATGCAGCTGCTACAGGAGGTACTATAGACAGCTGCAATCCACAGGGCCCTGGGCTGGAACCTGGAGTAGAGAGCGGGCCTGGGTTTCCCCCCAAACCTCTCAGCTCCTGATCAGACACAGGAGGACTTGACCCAGACTGTGGGGAAGATCACTGAGGTGAGCAAAATCTGCCAATAAGCGCAGGACCCACCAAGGTAGAGGAGCAACTTTGTCACACACTGTATAAGGGATTGTGGAATATCTTGACTTTAGTAAGGCTTTTGATACTTCTCACATGACTTTCTCATAAACAAACTAGAGAAATACAACCTAGGTGGAGCTACTATAAGGTGCGTGTATAACTGGATGGAAAAACATTCCCAGAGAGTAGTTATTAGTGGTTCACAGTCAAGCTGAAAGAACATATTGAGTGGGGTCCCACAGGGATAAATTCTGGGTCTGGTTTTGTTCAATATCTTCACCAATTATTTAGATAATGGCCTAGTGAGTACACTTATAAAATGTGCAGGTGATACCAAGCTGGGAGGGGTTGCAAGTGTTTAGGAGGTTAGGATTAAAGTTCAAAATGATCTGGACAATCTGGAGAAATGCTCTGAAGTAAATTGCATTTGTCCTTATTGAATTTCATCCTAAGTACTTCACTTGGGAAAGAACAATCAGTTGCACACATACAAAGTGGAAATGACTGGCTAGCAAGGAGTACAACAGAAAGGGCTCTGGGGGTCATAGCAGATCACAAGCTAAGTATCAGTCAACAGTGCAACACTGTTGTGCAAAAAAAAATCAAACATGATTTTGGGATGCATTAACTGGAATGTTGTAAGCAAGACACGAGAAGTAATTCCTCTGCTCTACTCTGCACTGATTAGGACTCAGCTAGAGTATTGTGTGCAGTTCTGGGTACCATGTTTCAGGAAAGATGTGGACAAATTGGAGAAAGTCCAGAAAAGAGCAACAAAAATGATTAAAGGTCGAGAAAACATAATCTATGAGGGAAGATTGAAAAAGATGGGGTTGTTTAGTCTGGAGAAGAGAAGACTGAGAGAGGACATAATGGTTTTCAAGTACATAAAAGGTGGTTACGAGTAGGAGGGAGAAAGATTGTTTGCCTTAACCTCTGAGGATAGGACAAGAAGCAGTGGGTTTAAATTACAGCAAAGGCAGTTTAGGTTGGAAATTAGGAAAAACTTCATAATAGTCAGGTGGTTAAGCACTGGAATAAATTGCCTAGGGAGGTTGTGGCCCCTCATCATTGGAGATTTTTAAGAGCAAGTTAGACACACACCTGTCAGAGATGGTCTAGATAATGCATAGTCCTCTCTTGAGTGCAGGGAGCTGGACTAGATGACATTTCAAGGTCCCCTCCAGTCCTACAGTTCTATGATTTTATGTTGAAATTATGTTTTAAAGTCTGTAACAAGGCCAAGTGGACAGAAAGGTTTTCTGCCAGACAAAAGCATGTGTATTTACCCATCCCTCTATCTCTCATGTAAATTAAACATTATAAAGCTAGCACAATGGAAACTTCATTTGCATGTGAAGTCAACAGGAAAACAGATTGATGGGTGGTGGGGCGGGGATGTGAAACCAACATGGGGGGAGCATACCAGAGAACAAGCAGTGAGGGAGGCTTCAGAAAGGGCACTTCAAAAGTTTACTGGACTATAAGAGAAAGGAAAAAAGGACCTCTTTGCTTCCTCAGAGAAGGATAAGAAAAAGGACAGTGAATTTATGAAATTTGGGTATTGGCCATGTGAGTGATGCTGGGAGATTTCTTTAGGTGAGAAATTACATTGGAAAAGGATTTTAGCTTGTTAGAGTTTAGTCTCTAAGAAGTGTCTTTGGAGACAGCTTGCCTGGCCATTTTCTGTGAGCTGCTAGTGACAGGCACTGGATACTACAGAAGGACTTGGGGATTGGTATATCTGACGCTAGCCTGCACAAGAGACGGCGAGGTCTGTGGAGACCTGGAAGTCAATATTTGTCTGTGGCTAGAACCTGTTGGCTGAGGTATGGCAAGCATCAGGCAAGACTGCTTCATGCCAAGGGCAGGTGGTGGTGGTGAGGTGTCTCACAGCCCTGAGTACCACTGGAGAATATCACAACCTTAAATCAAATGTGAATGTGGTCCATTGTTGTGTTTTCTTGTTATTCCCCTCAGTTTGTCCGTTTCCTAATTCCTTTTTACATGCAAATGGATTATTCTCTATATAAAGCGGATACCTGGGTAGTTCAGCCATTTGGAGTTTTGCTGTTGATTTGCCAACATATTTAGTAGAGATGAGCCTGGATTCAAACCCCAGATACTAAATCTTCAAAATAAAGTGAAGTGTGAAGCTGCATTTGAATCCTAACTTCACAGACCAAGCCCCTCTCTTAACTGGCACAAAACTAGAATAAGCCTGTCCACCCCTTTCACAAAGCAGCAGGAATTGATTAAATTACTAAATCAAAATAAGTAATTTTTCTGAGCCTGTAGAAGTGATTAAAATCTTTGAGAAGGCAGCCCCTTTTCTTCCACAAGTAGTTCTGTATTGTACCTACCAAGGAAATATTCAGAAATACGTTATTGCTGTTGTTCTTCATAGAAAATTCTCTTTATGGCAACGTTTTTATTTATTTCATACATTATTGATTGCACTGGGTTTGGATAATGTAAACGCACCAGTTCTCTGTAAATCATTTTCTGTGAGTAAAACCTAATATTAAACAAGAAGCAAAGAAAAAGCTCAAATAAATACTCATCTTCAGGTCATAACTGTTCTTCAGAAAATCTCATTAATATGCAAGGACATTTTTCCTAAATCATTGACAATGCCTTCCAAATTCTCCTCTAAATGTATTTATATAAGAGAGTAAATTGAAGACATAAACCCATGTTTTAATATTGCATCAGAAGGTTTTTCTCCAGCTTGTTTTTTCCTGCTTCTGTAGAGAATTCCTGTCAGCCTTGAATTTCTTTCATGTACTGTGACAAATGATGCCTTGCTGTGTTTTCTGCCCCTAGTCTCCATGGGATTACAGATCACGTGTTACAGCAGCTTAATGTACTTGACCTTTTCATATGATTGACACAGCTAAGTGATTGCAGCAAAGCAGAATTATTCACTAGGTATGTTATGTTCATTTCCAGGGGAAAAGAAAACACATTTGGTGTGAACAATCTGAGAAATACATATTTCTCAGAAAAAAACATAGCTTTCTAGGTATCCCAGTCATATGATATAACAGAATAATAGCACAATAAATCTTTTGAAAGATGGCAATGTATCACTTGTATCATGAAATGGGACAAACATAAGAAAGGAATCTGTCATGACTTACTATGTGCTCTAGCTTCCTAAATTCATGTGCCAGAATATTTCCTGTTAAGTGAATTCAGGAGGCTAAGGTGTGTAATAAGAGTTGACAGATTTCTTTCCCATATGTGTCCCATTTAGTGATTCATAAAACCATAGAACAAGAAGGGACCTTGAGAGGTCATCTAGTCCAGTCCCCTGCACTCAAGGCAGGACTAAGTATTATCTAGACCATCCCTGACAGGTGATACAATGCTACATTATTTATCTTTGAAATGATTTACCATGCTGTTATTCTATTGTGTCATATAAATGAGATGTGTGAATCTGTTGGGCTTGATCAGCAAAATTGGATTCCACAGACTCAGCAGCCAAGGACTATAGGTGTAGTGGTTAGATGGACGATGTTCATTTTTTAAAATGAAATATCAGTAGAAATAAAACCAGCCTAAGCTACCCATTAATTATTTGTAAATAGGGCACACAAAGTATGTTATGGAAGTGCAGGTATTTTGTGTCCTGTCACAATTTTTTTGGCGAAATTTCCATTGACTTCACAGAGAGTTCTGCATATGGACGGTTGGCAGCATTTGGTGCATACATGGCTTCAACTTGCATAAAACTCCAGCCCAAATTTAATTTCATTAAGCATCTAATTCCAGAAGATCCATCTATATTTCTACTGTTAATTTACAATATACTCCAAATTTATCTTTCTCTCTATATAAATCTCTAGGGGATCTGTCGTTGTAGCATCGGAAATTCAATACTGGGATTTTCTCCTGTACCAATAAATTGCGTATCAGTAATGCTTCAGTATAATGATAGGTCATTGCATCTTGCCATGTGCACTTTAACAGTAACTTTCTTTGTAGGTCACCGAACATTGTTCATTGGAGTTCATGTACCACTGGGTGGAAGAAAAAGTCACCGACGTCATAGACACCGTGGACACAAACACAGAAAGAGAGACAGGGAACGAGATTCAGGATTAGAGGATGGGAGAGAGTCTCCTCCTTTTGGTAAGGTTTATTTCTTCTTGCTGGATCTTTTAACAATAAACATCAATATGACAATGCATACTTATTCTTCTCTTATATTTTAGTCAGTATTGATAATAGGGCTTTGGGGTTGCAAGCCAGAGCCTTTCAGGTCTGTTCTAAAAATCTTTTGACATTTCCTCCTATTGTGTTTAAGTTTAGGGGATGAATAAATGAAAATACTCACTATTAGTAGTGTTGTAGCATTCTAGAGCATTTATTTGGCGATAGGCACTTTATAAAGATGGATGGAAACTATTGGTGCTGGGGAATTGGCTTCTCTAAAATGTAGCAAGACCAGATAATGTAGTGCTAATATTGAAATAGAGGGCCTGCTCCTGAACTGTTGTGAATTTATACCAGCTTAAGATCTGATCCAGAGTCTATATCTTTCCTCTGTCCTTACATGACATTGTAAAGTGTAAATGTATTGTGACATTGGTCATATTGTGAGATCAGCCTTGGTATCTAGCCAGGGCCAGTGCAAGGACGTTTCGTGCCCTAGGCGAAACTTCCACCTCGTGCCACCCTCCCGCCCTGAGGCACCCCCCCGCGGCAGCTCCCCCCATTGCCCTGAGGCCCCCCCCACATCAGCTCCCCCTCCGGGGAGCCGTGCAGCACCTCCTTACCCCAGCTCACCTCTGCTCCACGTTCTCCCCGAACACGCTGCCCCCGCTCTAATTCTCCTCCCTTCCAGGTTTGCAGCGCCAAACAGCTGATTGGCACTGCAAGCCTGGGAAGTGGAAGAAGTGGATCAGCGACCGCGCACTCAGGGAGGAACTGCTGTGTAAAAAAAAAAAAAAATTGGAGGCACCACTTTTTGGCGCCCCCAAATCTTGGCGCCCTAGGAAACCACCTAGTTCGCCTTAATGGTAGCACCAGCCCTGTGTCTAGCTAAGGATCATGACCTGTTTTTTGTGGTGAGAGGGGCAGGAACAAGAGCGATTGCAAGGGGGAATACAGGCATTTATGTGGGGAAATGTGATATTTATCAAATATTTCTAGTCTGAAAGGATCTCATCCACCCTCCAACACCAAATGTATTGACAAGGGGAAGAAAAGTGGGTACTCCTATATCTGTGTTTTGACATGTGCCCTCATGCATACATCTGGATGACAGCTAACTGTGGACTTGGGGAGAGGAAAAAGCTAGCAAAACAAACTGCTCAAACTATATGGAAAGCATATCACAGTGTAGCACAAAAGAATATTTTTAGTTCATTGGGGAAATGTAAGTGCCAGTGTAATTTTAGGTTGCAAAGCAGTTATTACAAGATCCTTTATTTTATACTGAATTTTAAATTATCTGTGTGGAAAGCTTTGAAGCAGTGTATTACAAGTGGTGAAGCTCTAAATCTGTATAAAAGAACTTGATTTATTCAAATCTTTCATAGTAAAATATACCAGGAATGAAAAAGCAGGAAGCTAAGAGTGTGTTTCTCAAATTCAATTGGAATATAGAAGATTAAGAATGTCTTGAAGAATTAATATTGATGAAGAAAAATGGCTGAGCTGACTCAGTTTGGAATGTAGTTCAGTTACTACAAGAGCATATAGTATATATAGATACACCTAAAATGGATTGTATATTTCAAATCTACAAAAAGCATGCATTATTAATACCAAATGTGTTTGCTTTTTACCGTGATTAATATTTTAAGGCATAGTAAGAGAAATATTTTTTCAAACAACCTTTCTTTAAAAAAATAGAGTTCAAAGTTGTTTAAAATGTTTTAAAGAACTTCTGCATATATAATGTTGTATATTTTTAATAGAGAAACACTGAAAACTTATGTAAACTAAGGGGCCAGATTTTCAAAAGTGGACAGGACCCAACAGCTCCCAGTCAGTCTCCTAATTTCATTTAGGTGTATAAATGGGAACTAGCTCTGCTGAAAACTTTGCCCCACCCCAAGACATCTAACTTCGTGTCCTTTCCTTTATCACAAGTAAAAAAATGAGTTTTAGTTTCAGCCTTACACCCTTTGATGTGCACATCACAAAACACCACTCTTTGGCACAATTCAGCATAAGTGACAGTGAGTCTCTGTTCTGCAGAGGCAAAAGAGTGGACTAGCAATCCAGAGTAGGCATATTACATGTGGCTACCTTTCTCCTGATGCCCAAGGCATCGGTGTCAAACCTCTGATTTTAGGGGAAATTCTCTTACGCGAAAGTCACTCTCCGAATTGCAAGTGATGTTGTCTAGATTACTTAGTAAGAGAGGGGCTCATTTCTGTTATGATGTGCTGTACATTGTGCTTTATAACTGCAACATGCGCTCCCTCGGAGGCCCCAGCAGGAGCTCTGGCTGAGCCAGCTCTCCTCCATTCTAAGCAATGTTGTGAACGTTTTATCACCTATTCCAGTAATAGCTGTTTTAATTTTCTACCTTCCACAAGCTCTTTTTTTTTATTAATAAAGAAGAACTTTCCATATTTCTTCCTGGTGAGAAAAAGTAGGGAGGACTTCCTAGTACTGTAAAATTATGGAGGATGGAGATAAAACCAGAGCAAAAAGTGATAATAGGACAAATCCTCATAAGTCATGTGCTCCAGCCCCTAATAATTTTTGTTGTCCTCCACTGGACTCTTTCCAATTTTTCCACATCCTTCTTTTAGTGTGGGGCCCAAAACTGGACACAGTACACCAGATGAGGCCTCACCAATGTTGAATAGAGGGGAATGATCACATCCCTCGATCTGCTGGCAGTGCCTCTACTTATACATCCCAAAATGCTGTTAGCCTTCTTGGCAACAAGGGCACACTGTTGACTCATATCCAGCTTCTCATCCACTGTAACCCCTAGGTCCTTTTCTGTAGATCTAGCCACAGGACTAGATGACCTTCTGAGGTTCCTTCCAACCTTGATATTCTATGATTCTAAATAAATCAAAGAATGGAAAAGGATAATTTTCAGTCTGCAATGAATTACAACACAAAAGAATATATTTTCATGCAGCCTATTTGTTAAAAAATTATCATTGTGCTTCACAGACAATTAAAACCTATATGTGAAATTGCAAAAAATCCTATGTACTATTGGTTACAGTCATATACACAGCATGAATGGTGGAGAAGGGGAAGCTTCAGATTCAGAAGTTTGAAACTTTGCTATATTTATATATTTTTTCATTAAGTCCCTAACTTTCAACTTAAGTTTTGACAAAAAGTAATACCATACATGTAGAGAAAATTTCTATGTGAGAAATTAATAGACATATGCTAAATACATTCATCATGTGCCTATGCAATTGATCACATGCCTATGTCCACATCACCTGCCAAAAATCTATCCTACAAATCCTGGGGTTCCTAAACTTTTTCCCTGCATGACCACATTTTGAGACCTATTGTTTCTTGTGACCTCAACAAAGCAACAGCGTGGCTGAGGAATCCAAGAATTTACACATTAAGTATGTTACTCTGTAGTGTGATGTGTGCTTGTGCATTGTGACTCAAAGTTTAGCGGTGCAGTAGAAACTGCACATCTAATCTCTTATGTGACATCAAGGGTAGATTGATACCGAGACTTGATGGATGCAAGTGCACTGAATCCAGCTTCATACAAATACAAACGGAACCCTGAATTTCAAGGCATGTTTTGAGAGTGCAGGATATTCCTTCTTGACAATGAACCAGAACTCTCGGGAAGAAAGTTGGGCATATATTTCTGTCAAGAATCAATTTCAGGAATTTCACTGGGCTGTTCAATGTCAGCTGTTGGCAAATCCATAGCATCAGGCTTGCACTGAAAGGGGTTTTGCATCCCACTCTGCCACCTCCAAGTTGCGGGGGAAAGGATGCACACTGTTCCTCCAGCCAGCTGAGATGCTCAGCTATTACCTGTATGGGAGGCTGGATAATTTCATTTTCAGCCAGGAACTTGCAAAGCTTTGGGAAGGATTCATAGACTTTAAAGTCAAAGGGATCATTGTGATCATCTAGTCTGACCTCCTGCACATTCATAGTTTGTCCTCAATGGATTTTTCTTCCAGAGAACAATTTTCTTCATGAATCCTGTGATTTGATCACTCAGGTGAAGGCTATGGGTGTACTTTCCCTGCAGACCTGAATTCTGTTCATTCCGTTTCCTAAATATATCTGTGACAGAGGCAAGAAGGCACATCCTCCTTTGATCACACAGAAAACCAGCAAATTCACTCTTTTTGCAGTCCATTGCATAGGCATGTAGCTCAGCTCTCAGTTTAAATAATAGTCCCAGTATTTTTCCTCTTGAGATCCAATGAGCTTCAGTGTCGAAGAACAATACATCATGATCTCACCCCTTTTCTTCACATGGTTTTGCAAACAGAGTGAGGCTGAATCTCAATGTAGTTCACAATAGAAGATACTTGCTGCAAAAATTCTCCTAGCTCTGGACCCAGTGCTTTAGATGCTAGTTGTTCTCTGTGATTCATGCAGTGAGTCCACACATCAGATGGAGCAACTTTCTTTATCAAAGTATGCAGACCTGCTTTGTGGTCTGCCGTAGATGGAGCTCCATCATGCAGAAGCCCACCATGAAATCATCTGGTAGATTTTTGTCTTGCATGTAGTGCATCAAACATTTCTTGTGCCATATTGTGTCTAGGAAGAGGGAGACAGAACAGAATGTCTTCAAGAAGTGCACCTTCCCATGTGCAATTAACAAAAGTCAAGAAAGGTACATCACAGCCTTCAATGCTCACATCCACTTGAAGAGCATCTATGTTTTTCAGATGCTCCACTAGTGTGTTTTCCTGATCTGCAGCTGTGTGACATAGCAGGCGTTGTGGCCTTTCTTCATTTCCAACAAAAACACTAATAAAGCCATAACCAAAGAAAGCCTTGTCATATTTATGAGCATGTTTCCTGGAGTCTTGTTTTTCGTTTATAACTGCATCACTAGACTCACTGCTGGAGGTTAAAGATGATACTTTGTGTAAAAATGTTTCCATGGTGCAAGGTCGTGCTGTGTGGAGGCTGCCATTTTGTAGATCAAAATGGTGGCTTCCTGGCATGGAGTTTGTAGAGCAGGTCCAAAGAGGTTCAGGGGCAGATGGCATCATCTCCCAGGGTGAATGTGGTCTGTTGGACCCATGTCCCCATCTGTTGAAATGGGGTCGTAACCCACAGTTTGGGAACCTGTGCAGTAAGCTATTGCCACAAGACTGTTTTAAGTCTTTTGAGCAGTTTCTTTTTAGCACCTGCATTTTAAAAAAATCAATCTGACACACAAACATTTCTTCCTTCTCCTACTAAATATGGAATCTTCCCCACAAATTACCCTTCCCAAAGCCCAGGCCAGGCAAGATTCATGCTTGGGTCAGATATAGTTTTCCCATATGTAAAAATGCCATGACTTTAAAGTCCAATATTTCATTTCCCTGAAGGGCTAAAAACTCAGGATCTTTTGTATCATTAGGTTTAGTTTCCTAGGCTGACAATGGGTTCCAAAACTCTCTTCTAGCCCCAGAAGATGCTGAGATATCTGACTTTAAAGTGGTCCTGATTTTTAACTCTAGAAAAGCACTTTAACTAGTTTTTAAGTGTTTATTTTTAATTTTGCCTTTCTTCTGAACCTGTTAGAACTGGACTTTTGGTTGGATTGTCAATGGTTTTTAGGTGCCTAATGATGCAGGTAGGCACCTAGTGGATTTTGAAAAGTCTCTCAGTGCCTAACCTACTGATGCACTTTCAGCCCCTCATCCCCACCCCCACTAGGCTCCTGTCTGTCTCTTTAGGCAGCTTTGAAAATCTGGCCTTGGGTACTTGAAGCACCTGGGGCTATACAGCGAGAGAGAGAAGAAATAGTCCCAGTACATATTTTTATATCTTGAAAACATTAGTAATACATTTTCTTTGTAACATATCTGTCATATAGATAATTATGGTGAAATGTATCATAAGAGTCTTTTTGGTGTTAATTTTGGATGATCTGTATAACTCATTCTTTACTTCACCACTCATGAGTAATGTGACCATCAAAACCTCATGCCGATAAAATCACCTCATACCCTAGGTATATGTGTGTGCTAATATTTCCAAAAAATAAAATAAAAACACAGCTGAGTTGCATAAAGTAGTCTCAAAATTCATCAGCAACTCTTCATGAATAAGAATGAGTGAGTGCTGACATAACAATATCAACTGGCAGCACAAAGAATATTAAGAAGGATTACATAAAGTTAGAATAGGCAAAGATCACTTTGGGACTTCACTGTGGCAGATAATCCCCTGTATTGTGAATGGTGCATTCATGCCACCACAGAGGAATTTCAGGAGACAGTGTCTCCCAGAGCAACTAGGGCGTGGAGGGAGGTGGGACTATTGTTGAGACACTCTAACGAATATGATTAGTGCTGCCGAGCCCTTGGGCTCCAGGACCACAATGTCACAATGGTACCCGAGTGAGGTGTAAGGGGAGGAGAACACTCCAATGCCCTTTCCCTCTTCTGCATGTCTATTCAGTCACTGGGCACATTCTGGCCCATAAGAGTAAACCTGCAATTTATGGGGCAATTTCACCTGTGCTCTCCTAACTTCTGACCAGGAGCAGCTCTATGTTTTTTGCCACCCCGAGCACGGCAGTCAGGCGGCCTTCAGGCGGTCCACTGGTCACGTGGATTCGGCAACGTTTCTGCGGGTGATCTGGTCCCGCACCTTCGTACCCACTGCCAAATTACCGCCGAAGCCTAACGGTGACCGGTACGCCGTCCCCCGCGGCTTGCCGCCCCATGCACACGCTTGCTGCGGAGCCGCCCCTGCTTCTGAATTAAATAAGCACTGAGAGATGGTCAGCGCTCTGGCCCGCACCAGTTTTCTTTAAAAGCATCCCTTCTTAACAGATGGGCGGAGGCGGGAGGGGGGAGCTGTATTCGGTGGAATGGAATGAAAGGGAGTGTTCAATTAGCAGCTGCAAGAAGAAAGATCTAGAAAAATAGGTTTTGTGAGATTGAATGATAAAGCACAGTGCTCTGAAGTATGTCAGAAAAATAAATGAGGACTTTTGTCATGCGAACAAATTAGCAAATGTTTTGAAGCAATCTGGTATGAAAGGAGGAATTATTAAAGTCTAAGATGCAAAAGGTGAATGATGGAGACATTGGAACAATTGAAGGTCTTAACTACTCAGAGAGAATCAGAACACTTCAATCTGCTCAACAACTAAACCAAACACAAGACAAGGCAGCATTATTCTAATCTGAATATGCAAATATAATTTATGTATTTCTTTTCAGCTGTGAAGCTGATTACTCACCCTAAAGAAATTCTATTAACACATATATTCATCTTAGCATACATACAAAATATTTATCTTTTGTGTAAGCTCTATGGTCGGAAGTGAACAAGCTCTCTACTCCCTGTATTGGGGGAAAAGTGAAAAGAGCTCCTGTAGAGCAGTGGGGACCTAGTTGAAGAAAATTGTTGATGCCCGCGATGCAGTGGAGCTGGGGATGAGGGGTTTGGGATGTGGGAGGGGCCCAGGGCTGGGGCAGAGGGTTGGGGTACAGGAGTGAGGGCTGTGGGGTGGGGCCAGGAATGAGGGCTTTGCAGTGCAGGGGGGGCCTCTTGGCTGGGACAGGCTGTTGGGGTGCAGGAGAGGGTCAGGGTTCTGGGCTGGGGTGCAGGCTCTGGGTGGGGCCAGAGATTAGGGGTTTGGGGTGCAGGAAGCGATTCTGGGTTTGGGTTGCTGTCATAAACAGATCGTTAAGGGTTAATGTTTCTTTTACCTGTAAAGGCTTACAAGCAGGGAACTGGACACCTGACCAGAAGACCAATCAGAAGACAAGATACTTTTAAATTTGGGTGGAGGGAGCTTTTGTGTGTGTTCTTTGTCCGTTGTGTGTTCTTCTCTCGGAGGGTCTGAGAGAGACCAGACATTACTACAGGCTCTCTAAGTTTCTTTTCAAATAGTAAGTAAAAACAGGCGGTTTAGGCTTTTTGATTGTTTTACTCTATTTGCAATTGTGGATCTGGCTGATTAACTTTTATATGTGTAGTTGCTGGGAATATTTTGATTTGTATTGGTCCTGGGGGGAAAGTCTCTTTCTGGTGTCTGTAAGCTATAGGACCCTGTAATATTTTGATCTTGAAGTTACAGAGATAATTCTTTACTTTTTCCTTTCTTTTATTAAAAGGTTTCTTTTTAGAGAACCTGATTGATTTTTTTTCTTGTCTCCCTTGTTTTATTCCAGGGGATTGGGATAACTCACCAGGACGGGTGGGGGAGACGGGAGGGGGAGAGATAGAATCTCTCGCTGTTTTCCTTGAATCTGTTTGCCTCTTTGTGGAAGGAAAGGGAGATGCTTCTCTGTATGGTGATTTAGAGGTTGGCTCAGTATCTCTCAGGATAGCCCAGGGAGGGAAATTCTGAGAGGGGGAAAGGTGGGGGGAATGGTTTATTTCTCCTTGTTTTAAGAACCCAAGGGATCTGGGTTCTTGGGGTCCCCAGGGAAGGTTGGGGAGATCAGAGTGCCCTAAAACACTATATTTTTGGGTGGTGGCGGTGCTATCAGATCTAAGCTGGTAATTAAGCTTAGAGGATTCAGGTACTAGTGTCAAAACCTAATCCCAGCTTTGGACCTTAGCGTCCAAAATATGGGGGTTAGCATGAAAACCTCCAAGCTTAGTTACCAGCTTGGACCTGGTACTGCTGCCACCACCCAAAAAATTAGAGTGTTTTGGGGCACTCTGGTCCCCCCAAAAACCTTCCCTGGGGACCCCCAAGACCCAAATCCCTTGAGTCTCACAACAAAGGGAAATAAACCTTTTCCCTTCCCCCCCCCTCCAGGTGCTCCTGGAGAGATACACAGAAGCAACCTCCGTGAATCTAAGCAGAGGGAGTCCACCCTCCCTAATTCCAGTCCTGGAACAAAAAGCACTTCCCTCTTCACCCAGAGGGAATGCAAAATCAGGCTAGTAAATCTAACACACCCAGATTTCCCCCCTGACTTCTTCCTCCCACCAATTCCCTGGTGAGTACAGACTCAATTTCCCTGAAGTTCCTCCACTAAAGAAAAACTCCAACAGGTCTTCAAAGAAAGCTTTATATAAAAAAAGAAAGAAAAATACATACAAATGGTCTCTCTGTATTAAGGTGACAAATACAGGGTCAATTGCTTAACAGAAATATGAATAAACAGCCTTATTCAAAAAGAATACAATTTAAAGCACTCCAGCAACTATAGACATGTAAATACAAAACAAAAACTCAACTTTGTACTCACAACTTGGAAACATAAGATTAGAAAGCAGGACATAGAAAAATCCTCCTCATAGCTGAGAGAGATTCAGGCAGACAGAAGAACCAAGAACAAAGGACTCACCCACAAAAAACCCTCCACCCAGAGTTGAAAAAATCCCGTTTTCTGATTGGTCCTCCGGTCAGGTGCTTCAGGTTACTTTTTTTTTCAGGTGAAAGAGACATTAACCCTTAGCTATCTGTTTATGACAAGCCCCCCAAATTGCAGACAGTGGGGAAGTTCACTGGCGGCGATTTCCTTCTAGAACTTTAAAATAAACAGATTACTACAACACATGCACCTTTACATATACCACTAAGTATATAACTAACAGACTTGTACATTTTAAGAACTCTTTTTAACTACTAGATTCTGGGAAACTTTCACGGGAGAGTGCATCAGCTACTTTGTTAGAAGCTCCTGAGATGTGCTGAATTTCAAAATCAAAATCTTGGAGAGCTAAACTCCAACGAAGAAGTTTCTTGTTGTTCCCCTTGGCAGTATGAAGCCACTTTAGTGCAGCATGGTCAGTTTGTAGCTGGAACCGCCGTCCCCAAACATATGGGCGTAGCTTTTCCAGGGCGTACACAATGGCGTAGCATTCCTTTTCATTGACTGACCAGTGACTTTCCCTCTCAGACAGTTTCTTGCTGAGAAACACGACAGGATGGAAGTTGTGATCTGTTGCTTCCTGCATGAGAACTGCTCCTATACCACGCTCAGATGCATCCGTGGTTACTAGGAATGGCTTGTCAAAGTCCGGGGCCCTGAGCACAGGGTCAGACATGAGCGTTGCCTTAAGTTGGGTAAAGGCTTTTTGACACTCATCAGTCCAGTTAACTGCATTTGGCTGGGTCTTTTTGGTCAGGTCGGTCAGTGGGGCAGCGATTTGGCTGTAGTGTGGTACAAATCGCCTGTAGTACCCGGCCAAGCCTAAGAAGGATTGGACCTGTTTCTTTGACCGTGGGATAGGCCACTTTTGGATAGCATCCACCTTGGCCTGTAGGGGGTTTATGGTTCCTCGACCCACCTGGTGCCCTAGGTAAGTCACTCTGTTTTGGCCTATTTGACACTTTTTGGCCTTAACAGTTAGTCCAGCCTGCCTGATGCGCTCAAAGACCTTTTCCAGGTGTAGTAGGTGTTCGGGCCAGGAGTCTGAAAAAATGGCCACATCATCGAGGTAGGCAACTGCATATTCTCCCAGTTCTGCTAGTAGACCATCTACCAGCCTCTGGAAGGTGGCGGGTGCATTTCAAAGGCCGAAAGGAAGGACATTAAATTCATACACCCCCGCATGGGTGACGAATGCTGACCTCTCCTTGGCAGGCTCATCTAGCGGTACTTGCCAGTACCCCTTGGTTAAGTCTATTGTAGAGATGAACTGGGCCCATCCCAACTTTTCCAATAGCTCATCGGTGCGTGGCATTGGATAGTTGTCCGGACGAGTTACCGCATTTAGCTTACGGTAGTCCACGCAAAAGCGTATTTCCCCATCTGGTTTGGGTACCAGAACCACTGGAGATGCCCATGCACTGGTAGATGAGCGGATTATACCCATCTGTAGCATGTTCTGGATCTCCCGTTCTATAGCAGCTTGGGCATGAGGAGACACCCGGTAGGGTGGGGGTTCTAATGGGGTGAGCATTACCTGTGTCAATGGAGTGGTATGCCCGTTCAGTCCGTCCTGGGGTGGCTGAGAACAATGGGGCGAAGCTAGTGCACAGCTCCTTGATTTGTCGCCGCTGCAGACGTTCCAGGGTGGTTGAGAGGTTCACCTCTTCCACGCCACCGTCTTTTTTCCCATCGTAGTAGACACCATCAGGCCACTCAGCATCATCTCCCTGGACTGTAAACTGACAAACCTGTAAGTCTCTGGAATAGAAAGGCTTGAGAGAATTAACATGGTACACTATGGGCTTTAGTGAGGAATTGGGAAATGCTATGAGGTAGTTCACAGTTCCCAGGTGCTCTTGGACCTTGAATGGCCCTTCCCATGATGCTTCCATCTTATGGGCCTGTTGTGCCTTCAAGACCATAACCTGGTCTCCTACCTTGAAGGAACATTCTCTGGTATGCTTGTCATACCAGGCCTTTTGCTCTTCCTGAGCATCCTTTAGGTTCTCTCTAGCAAGGGCTAAAGAGTGTCGGAGGTTGCTTACAAAGTCCAGAATGTTAGTTCCTGGAGAAGGCGTAAACCCCTCCCATTGCTGCTTCACCAACTGTAATGGCCCCTTAACCTCGTGACCATACACAAGTTCAAACGGTGAAAACCCTAAACTGGGATGTGGTACAGCCCTGTAGGCAAACAGCAACTGCTGCAACACTAGGTCCCAATTATTGGAGTATTCGTTGACGAATTTACATATCATGGCCCCCAAAGTTCCATTAAACCTTTCCACCAGGCCATTGGTTTGATGGTGGTACGGGGTGGCAACCAAGTGATTCACCCCATGAGTTTCCCACAGTTTTTGCATGGTCCCTGCCAGGAAATTAGATCCTGAATCTGTAAGGATGTCGGAGGGCCAACCTACCCTGGCAAAAATGTCTGTTAGGGCCAGGCACACAGTGTTAGCCTTGGTGTTGCCTAGAGCTACAGCTTCCGGCCATCGGGTAGCAAAGTCCACGAAAGTCAGTACATACTGCTTTCCTCTGGGTGTCTTTTTTGGGAAAGGACCCAGAATATCCACAGCTACTCGCTAAAATGGGACCTCAATTATGAGGAGTGGCTGGAGAGGGGCCTTGACCTGGTCTTGGGGTTTTCCCACTCTTTGGCATACCTCACAAGACCGGACATACTTGGCAACGTCCTTGCCCATCCCCTCCCAGTGGAAGGACTTCCCCAACCAGTCTTTGGTTCTGTTCACCCCAGCATGGACACTGGGATGATCATGGGCTAAGCTTAAGAGCTTCCCCCGGTACTTAGTTGGAATCACCAACTGTTTTTGCGGCTGCCATTCTTCCGGTGTCCACCAGAAAGAATCTCCTTGTATAAAAGTCCTTGGTCTATAACAAACTGGGATCGATTAGAAGAGCTGAGAGGCGGTGGGGTGCTCCGTGCCGCCGCCCAAGCTTTCTGAAGGCTGTCATCTGCTTCCTGCTCAGTCTGGAACTGTTCCTTTGAGGCTGGGGTCACCAGTTCTTCCTCAGACTGTGGACTTGGGCTTGGTCCCTCTGGAAGCGATGTAGGTGATGGGGTTGTTTCCGTTGCTGGTGAACCGCTCTCCGCTGGTGCACCTGAGAGTATTTCAGGCTCTGGCTGAGCCTTTTGGGTATGGCTGTCTTCGGTTGTAGGGTTTATGGTCGGTGTGCCCCCTGGGGTATTCGTTCCCCTTGACCGTAGCTTTCTTGCTTTCTGCCACTTCCATCCATCTGGCTCCAATCTCCCCCGCCTCAGCGAGATTTTTGGGTTTTCCATCTTGTATGTGCCGTGTTATGTCCTCGGGAACACCATCCAAGAACTGCTCCATTTGTATGAGGAGGTGCAGTTCTTCCAAGGTTTTAACATTGTGTCCTGATATCCAGGTCTCATAATTTTTCCCAACTTAGTAGGCGTGTTTGGGAAATGACACATCTGGTTTCCATTTTTGGGTTCTGAAACGCCGACGGGCATGATCCGGGGTTATCCCCATTCTGTATCTGGCCTTGGTTTGAAAAAGTTTATAGTCGTTCATGTGCTCCTTAGGCATTTCAGCTGCCACCTCTGCTAAAGGTCCACTGAGCTGTGGCCTCAATTCAACCATGTACTGGTCTTCAGGGATGCTGTACCCAAGACAGGCTCTTTCAAAATTTTCCAAGAAGGCCTCGGTGTCATCACCTGCCTTGTAGGTGGGAAATTTCCTGTGATGTGGAACCATAACTGGCGAAGGGTTGTTAGGATTGGCTGGCGCATGCAGCCCAGCTTGCGCTAAGTCCAGTTCATGTTTTCTCTGTTTTTCCTTCTCTTCACTTTCTTTTTGTTGTTTTTCCATTTCTCGGCGGTGGGCCATGTCTGCTTCTTCTTGTTTCCGGCTGTGGGCCACTTCTTCTTCTTCTAGTTTTCTTTTGTGGGCTGCCTCTTTGGCTGCCTGTTCTCTTTTGTAGGCTGCCAGTTTGATGCTTTCTTCCTTTTCTTTCAGCTCCACCTCTTTTTGTCTTTTTTCCAGTTCCTGTTTGGTTTTTTCCATCTCTCGCCTGTGCTCGGCGTCTTTGATTTGTTCTTCGGCCTCCATTTTTGCCTTAGAAGTCATGGTTCCTGTTTTCTTGTGTTGCGGTGCCCTCCGGTGTTTATTGTCTGAATTGCAGGCTCTGTTGCCTCCTGGGGTCTACCTAGCAACAGTGCCTTTTTCCCTTTCTTCCTAGCTAATTTTTTTCAATGTAAAGTAAACCTGAAAAACCACTTTATTTGCATGTATATAGTGCTGGTACTTGCCTCCTAATGGGAGGGCTATTGTCTGACAAAAGACCCGAAATAGTCTCTTTAATGGTTGCTTGCTTAATATGCAAGCCACAGCTGCCAGAGAGAGCAGAAAAAAAATTCTCTCTGGTTCCCTTTTAAAACCAAACTGTTTCTCTCTGCTAAAAAGCTCCTAGCAGAGAAAAGAAAAATATAATATTCCTACTGGCTTCTGGATTCTATCTCACCACCTCTTTGCCAGGGTCGAGCTGCAGACTCCTCCGCCCCGGGACTGCTCCTGCAATCCCCAGGGGAACCCTGCTACTGCAAAAATCCTTCTCTCTCCCAGGGTCGAATGGCAAGCTCCTCCGCCCCTGAGACTGCTCGCTGCAGTCCTCAGGGGGACCCCGTTACTCCAACAGTCCTTCTCGCTGGTCACACACTCCCAGAGGGTAACTGCCCCCTGAAACCGTCCCTCTCTGAGCCTTCAGCACGCCTGGTCCTCATTATCCCTCCTTTGTTTTACTGCTCCCCAGTCACTTACTGCAAGAAGCGCCATTCACGAGGTGCAGTACATCCCGCCACTGCCACCTGTTCTCACGGAGTCCCCGGGCGATGCTCTGGAACTGCTCCCCACCAAGCCAGTCAGGACTTTGGGGAGCCTCCTCTCCCTTGGAGCAGACTTGTTCAGGGCAAGAAGCTCACACGGCTTCACCTCCTGGGTCTCTCCTTGGAGCATTCAGCATCCTCTGACCCTCCGTGCGCTTCCCACAGCGAGCCCGCCTCAGTGGGGTCCTGGGGAAGCCACCGGGTTCTGCACCCCCACTTTGCAGTCAGACGTGACTCTCAGCCAGCCAGTAAAACAGAGGTTTATTTGATGACAGGAACAGGGTCTAAAACAGAGCTTGTAGATACAGCGAACCGGACCCCTCGGCTGGGTCCATTCTGGGGGGCAGTGAGCCAGACCCCCAGGTCTGCCTTCCACCCTCGACCCCAGCCAGCTCCAGACTAACAACCAGGGAATTGGTGGGAGGAAGAAATCAGGCTAGTAAATCTAACACACCCAGATTTTCCCCCTGACTTCTTCCTCCCACCAATTCCCTGGTGAGTACAGACTCAATTTCCCTGAAGTTCCTCCACTAAAGAAAAACTCCAACAGGTCTTCAAAGAAAGCTTTATATAAAAAAGAAAGAAAAATACATACAAATGGTCTCTCTGTATTAAGGTGACAAATACAGGGTCAATTGCTTAACAGAAATATGAAAGAGACATTAACCCTTAGCTATCTGTTTATGACAGCTAGTATCTCATTTTCTGAACTCTAAGGTTCAGATCTGAGAAGGAATGCTATGATAGATGCCCTCAGGGCTGGGGCAGGGGATTGGGGCACAGACTTACCTCCAGTGACTCCCAGTCATCAGTGCAGCCAGGGTGCAGAAGCAGGCTTCCTGCCTGTCCTGGCACCGCATACCAGACTGTGCCCCAAAAGCAGCCAGCAGCAGGTCTGTCTCCTAGGCAGAGGTACGCAGGCACTGCCCCACCCAGCTGTCAACCAGTCGGAGTGTGGCACTTGTGCGTGGGGCAGGGCCAACATGCGGTGCCATGTGGCCCCTCTGCCTAGAAGCTGAACCCACTGTGGGGTGCAGCGTGGTGTAGAACAGGTAGGCACTAGCCTGCCTTAGCTGGGCAGCACCACCAATGGGCCTTTTAACATCCTGATCGGCAGTGCTGACCAGAGCCACTAGAGTCTCTGGGTGCTGAGCAAGGTGACCCAGTGCCTTACATGCCATGACCCAGTGCCTTACATGCCACGACCTGAACTTTGAAAAACACTGTTGTAGAGAGTGCTGTTGCATGAGTAGAAGGACAACAGACTCAATGTCTTTAAACTGAGACCACCTACTCAGAAATCCTTCACTTTATTAAGAACATAAGAACGGCCATACTAGGTTAGACCAATGGTCCGTCTACCCTAGTATCCTGTCTTCTAATAGTGGCCAATGCCGGGTGCCCCAGAGGGAATGATAATCATCAAGTGACCTGTCATCCATTCTCAGCTTCTGGTAATATTATATTTCCCCTGGTAACTTGGACCTATGCACCACAATCCTTTCTCCCTCTCCTGTGCTCAGACAGCTTTTCCAATTTGGAATTCTCTAGCTATGCATAAGGATTCTGAACTGCAATTTAAAATATTGATCTTTATTTTTCCATTTGCAAAATGTACTTTTCATATATTTCTAGGCAGACACAGAAAACATAATACATGTTAATTAAGAGAGACAAGGTGAGTGAGGTAATATCTTTTACTCGACCAACTGCTGTTGGTGGGAGGGATAAACTTTCAAGCTTGAAGTCATCTTCTGTGAATCGAAAGCTTGTCCCTTCCCCCATAGAAGTAGATCCAGTAAAAGATATTACCTCCCCCACCTTGTCTCTCTCATCTCCTGGGACCAGCTCGGCTACAACAACACCAAAATATCCTGAAACGGACCCATTATCAATTAAGACTCACTCATAATCTAAATAAATAATATTCCTACTCCCTTGCAACAACAAACCACCTCCCCCCAAGTCCTTAACCCTCTCCAAACTGGCCCTCAGGTCAAAACCAACACATTAAAGGGTGCGCAGAAACAAACTGTAAATATAGCCAAGTAAATATATATTTATATATTGCAGGTGCTACTGTAGTGTTAGTCTGTAAGTACTTGGCTATATTTACAGAAACTTCCTTTCTTGTAACCACCATCTAAATAAACTCTTGAATTTTGCACAAATGTATCCTTTGATAGGATTACTGGCCTAGTAAGTGGGTGGAAGTAGATGTGATATAGTGATGTATAGTGACGCTTTTGACATGGTCCTACATGACATTTTCATAAGCAAACCAGGGCAATGTGGTCTAGATGAAATTACTGTAAGGTAGGTGGTGCAAAATTGGTTGAAAGACTGTACTCAAAGAGCAATTATGCATGGTTTCCTGTCAACCTGGGTAGGTGAACCTAGTGGGATTCCACAGGGGATCAGTCCTGGGTCTGGTACTAGCCAAAATTTTAATTAATGATTTAGCTAATGGAATGGAGAGTATGCTTATAAAATTTGCAGATGACACCAAGTTGGGTGGGCTTGCAAGCACTTTGGAGGACAGGATTAGAATTCAAAATGATCTTGACAAATTAGAGAATTGGTCTGAATTCAACAAGATGAAATTCAATAAAGCAAGTGCAAAGTACTTCACGTAGGAAGGAAAAATCCAATGCACACCTACAAAATAGGGAATAACTGGTTAGGTGGTAATACTGCTAAAAAGGATCTGGGCATTACAGTGAATCATCAGTTGAATGTGAGTCAACAATGTGATGCAGTTGCAAAAAACGCTAATATTATTCTGGGGTGCATTAGTAGGAATGTCTTATTCAAGATGCAGGACGTAATTGTCTTGGTCTACTCAGCATTGGTGAGGTCCTAGCCGGAGTACTGTGTCCAAATTTGGGCACCACACTTTAGAGAAGATCTGAACAGGCTGGAGGGAGTCCAGAGGAGAGCAAAAAAAAAAAAAAAATTGATAAACCTGACTTATGAGGAAAGGTTGAAAAAAGTGGGCATATTTAGTCTTAAGAAAAGAAGACTGAGGGGGAACCTTGTAACAGTCTTCAAATATGTGAACAGCCATTAAAAAGAAGATGATCAGTTGTTCTCAATGTCCACTGAAAGGACAAGAACCAATGGATTTTATCTTCAGCAAAAGAAATTTAGTTTATATATTAGGAAACTTTGTAATTATAAAGATAGTTAACAGTTTTCAGAGGGAGGTTGTGGAATCCCTATCACTGGAGGTTTTAAGAACAGGTTGGACAAACACCTGTCAGGGAAGGTCTAGATTTACTTGATCCTAAGTGCAGGAGAATGGACTTGAACTCTCAAAGTCCCTTCCAGACCTACTCTTTATGACAGAACCCCTCCCATGTGTGGGACAGCATGGGAGAAACTATCAAGAGGGCGTTTGGAGGCTGGCATCCTTGGCTGGTAATATGTGGGAACTGACATTGTGATAGTGCATGAGAGATAGTAAGTAGGGAGGCGATAGGCCACAAAGGGCTGTAAATGTGAAAACAAATAGCCTTTTTGATGCCATAGAGAAAAGGGAACCAGTCGAGGGATGTTGAAAGGCACAAAACAGTCAAAGCGACAAGCTAGAAAAAAGATCTATGCAGCAGTATTTTCAATGGTATGAGCCAAGTAAGGTGGGATTCATCAAGGGGAAGATGAACAAAAAAATATGATTTATTAGTTTTTAAATCTCATTATTTCTAAATGAATCTCATAATTTATGAAAGTTTGGAGTTAGCATGTGTTATACTCCCAGACCATGAACTCTTTTAAAACTAGAGAGTTGTATTAAATGTAGGATCCAAAAAAATCCCAACAATCACAAACACAACTTGCACGAGCTCCACTTTTGGAGAGATTTTCAGGAAAAACACCACACTGTACTGAGACCACACTTGTTCACCACAGCTGTTGTCTTTGACCTCTTCAGCACAGCTCCAATCATTAAAGGGACCTGATTCTGGGGAATATAGCCTGGCTTTCCACCCAATTGTTAAACACAAATTTCACATTAAAATAGTCTTACAAACATATTTTAATATATGCGTGCTACACCCCCCCTTCACAAATGTAATGTCATCCTGATATTTCTGTTAACAAAATATATAATTCAGTTCATCCATCTGACTTATTGTTAGTAGTTCACAAGTTTCACAAACTCAACAGTGATTCTCAAGTGTGCCTTTGTCTCTCTTATTTTTCTATGGTACCAATGGTGGAAACTCAGAAATCTTTCTTCAGTTTTTTCATCCATCAAGCAGTAATTTTCTATGGTAATTATTGTTCCACTATCTGACAGACTAGACAGTCCTGAACAATTAAAATCCCCCCCCCCCCAAATTCATGTGTTATGTGGTGTCACTGGAACATTTTTAATAATGGGGGTACTGAAAGTCAGCCACCTTACCACTGTCCATCCCCCGCCCCCTCGCCCAGAGCTGAGGCTGGGACCCCAGGCATGTGGGGCCAGGAGTCTGGGGGTGCTGCAGCACTTCCTCCCCGTGTACCCCTAGTTTTCGCACCTATGAAGTTATGAAATAACAGTTCCTGTATGAGATCAATGCTATAACCATGTAATTCAGAGTCACTGAGCATATGGCAAGCTATTTAGAAAACAAAAATCTACTAAATAAAACATATTAACTTATCCCAAACTATAAAACATTTGATTGAGAACAATAGCCATACCATAATAAATCAATATAATTTCATTTGCCAATATTACCTCAGTCCTGGATAAAATACATGATAAGAAATAGGCACTTGTTATACCTTGTGACAAGTGTGATGACACCCCCATGGCACATTCACCTAGCTCAGCAATGGGATTTAGGCACTGACAATAAGTGTGACTAAACATTCATATGTTACTGTCTTTGGGGCTCTTTTCTCTCTAGTAGGATGACTTCAGATGTCTGGATTGTTTGGTGATTTGGTCCACTTGTGCTCTACTGTTTTCCAGTTCCATGATTCCATTTTGTCATTTGTGTATTTTAACAGCTGGTACAAATGTTATAGCAGTTTAATCAGCAGTTTCTCGGTTTCGCTGTCTTCCTCTGTGGTGCTTTAAAGAACAGTGTTCTATACAAAGGTAAGAAGTCACTGGGGAGTAAAAGACTGCCATAAAAGACTGCTTAAGACCTTCTTTTTCTCTCTTCTGCTTTTACTTCATAGACTGGACTATCCTTTCAAGTACTACAAGGATTTTAACTTAATTTGCCTGGTCCTGCTCTCTTAGAAAGGTTCCTAACAAGTACTTTATCTCCTGGTCAGACGACAGCAGCATTCACTTTCCAATTACAGTGATTCTTTCTATGATCAGCAGATTTTTTAGATGATTTTTGATGCCACTTCATAAGCTTCGTTCATGTAATATTTGCATTTTTCAACATGATCTTTATGGTTTCCAGGTGCAAATTCAGAGTTTGTACATAAAGTAAGTACAATGTCAATGGGCAAACATGGTGATGTTCCATATGAGAAGTAGAAGGATGAGAATCCTGTAGCATCAATTTGTGTACAGATATAGGCATAGATTACTTTTTAAAAAGAGTCTTTCCAATTTGACTTTTGGTCATCTGGCAAGGAACTCAATATAGCCAGCAGAATTCAGTTCAGCATTTCTACTTGCTCATTGCCTTGTGGGTGGTATGGGGTTGTGTGAGATGTTTCAGTTTTTCACCAGTGCTTTAACCTGAATAAATTATTTTCTAACCCCTCACTTTGGTCTCTTTGGGAAACCAAATTTAAAACCAAAATAACTGAAGACCTTGTCTGCTAAAGTCTTACCTGACTTGTTACTGGTAGAGTAGGCTTGGACAAACCTAGTGAAGTGATCCATTATGAAGAAAATGTATTCATATCCTTCTTTGCATCCTTTTAGTTGCAAGAAATCTATTGATATAGCTCAAATGGTTTTGCTCTAACTAAGTGAAGTTCTGGTAGGTTGGTGATGTTTCTTTTGCTTGTTACATGTACAGACTCTAGTCTCTTAGGGCTTATCTTCACTGCAGTGTTAGCTTGAGTTGGTTCCACTCAACTTGACTTCTCTTGAGCAGGCCTGTGGAAAGAAATTTGGGGCCCAAATACATCATGTTTGTTAGGACTCCACCCGTCCTATTTCATCCCCAATATACACAGAGTTTCACTGCAGTGGGGTTCAATAACAGGTTTTTGTAAAAGCTTCTGTCTTAGAAGCCTATCAGTGAAATAATCTGTTGTAAAAAGGTAATTATATGTGGCGTATTGGTTAGGAAAAGTTTGTGACTAGGTACAAGATTTCAAACTATATAAAACATAATATCTTTGCTTGTCATTTTTTTTTATGGAGATCTCAGTACTTTATTTGCACAGACATTTTTGGGGACCCTGATACAATTTCTCCCCCTTACCCCTCTATTGTCAACCCTGCTCTTTAATTAGCTTTGCTGGGTTGAGAGTGATCACATTGCAAAACAACAGTCAAGCTGAACAGAGTGATTACCAGCCTGTGCTCGTCCTCACTGCGTTACTAGCTCAAGCATCAGCAGCACTTGAGCTTCAATCCAGACCACGCAACAGGCCAACTAACTCAAGTTTAAAGCACCATTAATCTCGAGCTAGAGATTTGTGTGTGTGAATGGGTGTTGGGTTAGGAGCAACATTCAAGTCGTACCTTGAGCTAACACTGCCATGAAGACTAACCCATAATGTTCAATGTCCCTCTTTATCTGTGGCCAATACAATAGATCTCTTACATGTAGCATTCACAAGTAAAAATGTATTTGTGAAAGAATTTGAATATGAATTTTTTGTTTCAGAACTGGGTGGAACACCAGAGTTATTTTTCTGTGCCCCTGTCCCTTTAAGGATTGGAGCTCTGCTGAAGAGATCACAGGGGACACAGTTGTCATGACCAGGAGGTGGTCCCAGTAGAGTGTGATGCGCTTCTGAAAGGCGTTAAAGCAGTGGGCCTTGTGCAAGCTGGGTTTGGTTTGGTTTGGCTTATTCTAAGTTTAATAAACCTCTCCAGTTTTAAGAGCCCCCAGTGGTCACAATACAGTCCAGTGTATTTAACTGCCTGCTTGCCATGAGCTCTGTGTCAGCGAGCAACTTCCCTGCTGGCCTCTGCAAGCTGGGTTATGCAGTACTCCAGGCCTAGCAATCGTATCCCTTTGACTTATCCACCCATGGTGTCTGTAACTGGTTCCTGTTTTAGGGCCCAGTTGCAATTTCATAATGGGGCCATTCATAGTAGTGAACGCTAGGTCTGTAGAAGTGTCTGCATTTCAATTCTACAATTTTCCATTCTGCACCACTGAGTCCCAATTTGGATTTACATCTTTGAAAGTTACTTACACCTGTGGACTTAATTTACATGTTTTTTTGTACCTTCACTGCGCAGTTAGACTCTTCTGGATAAAGGGTTCTTGGGCTCATGCTCAGCACAGCTAAAGAGGTGGGAGGCAAACATTGGTTCTAAGCCTTTGTTCCTCTCATGGATCCTGGGAGCAGCTGGGGGCCAGTGCGCGTTAGAGTAGCTACAGGGCTGCTTTAACTTGTGCTGACTGGAATGGTGTATTGTTCACTGTACTCTGGTTCATATCACATGGCCTTCCCACCCCATAATCCTCCTCCCTGGCTTTAGCTGGTGTTCACGCTCTCTTTGGGGGTGAGCCAGCTGCTTGGGACAATCTTCCGAAGCCTCTTTTGGGTAGCTAAGATCACTTTATGCTGCTCTGTGTACCTTACTCCATGTTTTTTCATGTTTGTGTATTAAGCACAATGCACACATATAGCAGTGATAGAAATAATAATTTTAAAAATTGGCCCCATTATTCTTGCTCATTTTTCTAACTCTTTTTTTTAATTTACTTTTCCAAAATAATAAAATATACAGTAAAACAGAGTTCTTTGAAATGCTGACTGTGCTTGCTTAAATGGGAGGTGAAACTGATCAAATTTAAAATTGAATCTCTGTTTTCCCAGCCTAGAAGAAATTTACAGTTTCCTGTCTTACAGGAGTCACACTTTGCACTAAAGATTGTGTTACCACAATTTGACCTCAGGGAAATGAAATTTCTTTTCATGCTGTTTTTGAATCATGTATTATTTGTTTTTTTCCCCCTAAGTGTCATAAATACATTGGCATTTGTAGATTGTTGCTGCTTTTAATGAGATTCAAATTCTTACTCACGTTAGTAATGTTAACTCAACTGTATAAGTAGGGCTGCCAGGTTTCATTTATTGTTTTGCTCTTTTATACTGTTATGGTCTCTCGTTATCTCTCATTTTCTCTCTTTCAATTCTTTTCCTATTTGAAGGTATTTGGGTAAAATATCTGTTTCAATTTTGTCTTCTACCTAAAATCACATCAAGTCAAACCACATGAATTTTGTAACTTCCAGCTCAGCTTTGTGTCTGAAAATCAAACTGTGCTCTTCATGCTTGGGATGTTATTATAAATCATCACCAACAATAAAGCATGAAGAGTCAGAACATAACAAGTAGTTTTGCTGATGTATTAATGAGGAAGACAAAACACAGTTTGTTCTGCCTCATCTGTATAGGTTCTTCACTGCTGTCAGTAAAATAATCATGCGTGACTCAGAAGTCACAGTAGTAGCAAATCAAATACACCAGTAGGGTACCATTTTCACAACCACTTTTCCAATAACCACACTGTAAGGTATTGTTCTGATCTGCTGATTTCCTTCCCATGTTGAATACATGTATTTCTATATATAATATATATATACATAAAAACACACACTTATCTTTTGTCTCAAACAAATACTTGCACTGGAAGATTAAGCCTCCCTGTACCTGTATGCTCCAGTAGAATGTGTTAGCCATTGAACTCAGCTTTTTGCTTGCACTAGGCTCTAATAGTGTAGCCCATGGGATAAAAGTGGACTTGTCACTTTCTAAACTGTAAATGGCAGGGAAGGGTAAAGCTGGTGAACTGTACATTTTTATAACTAGTGAACTCAAACATAAACAAACCAAAACCAAATTCTGCGTGCCTGTGTCAAGGATTGTACCATTACAATTCTGTGGATTAATTTTAGAGTTTAATATTTACCTGCAAAGTAGGGATTGCCCACTCGGTCCTGGCAAGATGTCAGTAGCATACCCACTGGCACAAACTTTGAGTGCCCCTTCTGGATTTTCCTGGCTCTCCAAAACTGTGTTTAGTAAAAGTGAAAATGGTCACAAATAAATACAGATATAGCACAATGCATTTGCTGAATAATGTAGCTGACAATTTCTGCTAACCAAAACACAGAGCTACAAATAACTCAGAAGTACATTTGGCAGCAATTTTTGGATTCGACCATGTGCTAAACATAAGTCCTATGGAGGATTTTCATCACACTTTGTCTATATGGATTTCACAGAAATGAGCTATTTTTAATGCTTCGTTTCATTTGCTGAATTTGCTGTTTAGTACACTACAACAAAATGTGCTGTACAATATATGACAATTTACAGAAAGTAAATTCTGCCTTCTTTATATTCATGGTTACAGTAGTGAAGGGAGCTTACCACATGCAACAACAGTTTTCCACATGCAAAGGAAAAGAGTTAGCCAAGTGGCAGGGGTTAGAAGAGAAGAAAACTCCAAAGAGTCCGTCACAGAGTTCCCTGCACATCATCTCCCCTTCCCCAGATAGCATTCAGACCCAGCCCACAAAGCCCCTGGATTCCCAGGGATTAGAAATAGGTCAGGCTCATCATGAATATTTCCCCCCACTCTTATGCTCCCTGACAGTGCAGCTTCATTGGCTTAAAGGTTAGGACCATATCAGAGCTTCTCAAACTGGGGTGCAGGGGGTGTGGAATGTATTCTGTGTGGGGGAAATGTGTGAGAAGCTTTCGGGGGGCGGGAAGAGTACTGTGCACATTCAGACCGTAGAGTAGCGGCTGCTGATTGGGCACCCAGATCTGAAGACAGCTCGACCGCCCCAGCAGCAGTGGAGAAAGTAAAGGTGGTAAAATACTTCTGCACTGCTGCTGGTGATGACGCTGCCTTCAGAGTTGGGCATCCAACCAGCAGCCACCATTCTCCACTCTATCTTCAGAACTGGCTGGCAGAAAATCAGTAGCTGCTGACCAGGCATCCAAACAGGGGAGGTGGGGAGGCGTAAACTACTACAGACACAAAGAAGGGGGGCACAATCAAATAAGTTTGAGAACCACTGGACTATATTATCTTCTCTTGGGAGTCTCTGTGGGGCTGGTCAGAAAATGATGTATTAATGGAGTTCCCCCTTCCCCTGGCCCAGCTTCCTATCAACACACACTCAATGGAATTGTGATAACTTGTGTGTTGCCTTCCTGCTTATTGCTTCCTGCTCCCTCTTCATGTTGGTTTCCTGCTTCCTAAACTCAGTGTTGTTGTTTGCATGCCTGTGTGTGTACACACATAGCACTGGGTGTGTGCAGTTACCCAGGCCCTGCTCTTACATACCTGCCATTTGGACTGTTAGGATTTTTGTTCAGACTGTTGTTGACTTAACAGGTTTGTGGCAATTACATGTTTTAATTGAACACCTACTTGCATGTCATGCTTTGATTTCCTTTGATTTGGGATTGCTGTTCTGGGATGCATCAAAACATAACAGTAGGCATGTCCTCTCCTCCCAATGGGACCCACAGGGCTTTTAATTCTGGAGAGAGCCTTTCTCAAAGAGAGGAAGGGAGAGACTTAGGGTTGCCAGCTGTCATATGACTTGCATCCAGCAGGGTTGCAAGGATTCCCCCACAGCTTTACCTTCCTGGATCCTGCGCGTTGTTAGGCAGAAGACTTGGGGGCAGCCAACCTGCCTCACCTCTACTGCTCTCTCTCTCTTCCACCTGAGAGTAGCCCACATGAAACAATTAAGAGGAGGCTGCTCCAGTGGCCTACCAGCAAGGAAGATGAGGAGGCTTAAAAGATGTGATGGAGAATGGGAGTGTAAGATGGGGACAGAGACTGGGACTGGAAGGATGGGCACAAGATCAGGGACATGCAGGGTCAGAAGATGGCTAGAGATGCAGAATAGGAAGGCAGGGGCTGAAAGAAGAAAGAGAAAATGATAACGAGGAGAAGGGGCAGAATGGAGGAGGTTGCTCCAGATCTTGAAAGACCCCCACAAAAAACAATTTTGCACCCTTCAGTTTTCCCATCCCACTCCCCATAGTCTCCCAGACCCTAGCTCTCCCAGACTCTCCCTATCTTTCACTCTGACTTTCCTGAGCTGCCCCTTGCTCCCTCAACAGCTTCCACCAGCTTGTGAAGGCTAGGCTCCTGCCTCCCCCTCGCACCTGCTCACTCTGCTCGGGGAATATATACCCTTTGGAAATGGCGACGTTCTCACTGGTGAAAAATGTCTCAAGTGTTGCTACTCTGTTTGGTAGCTTTGGGATTGGTGCCACAGAAGTGGGTATCTCTATAGCTGAATTCAGCCTACCACACCACTAGACTCCTTCAGCACCTCTGATCAGCACTTTGCTCTCTGTGCTCTGAGGTTAAGTGTCACCTTATCAGAAAGACTAAACTTTCACAGGATGTGAGAGCAGACTGAGAAAGCTAGTGTTGCATAACCCTAGAATAAAGTGGTAAAGTAACATTTCAGTCAGACTGCACCCCAGGCACAACAAGGCAGGGATGCTGGAACAATTTGTATAGCGAGGGTGCTAACCCTGCATATAATGGAAAACACTTCAAGCCAGGGGGTGCGGCAGCAACCTCAGCATCCCTAGTTCCAGCACCTATGCAGCAGCATGTCTGCTACTCCATTTCTCAGTTGACTAGCAGCATGGCTCTTACAGGCACTCACAAAGGATTCTGGGTTGTTCTTTCAGCTGTGAAGTACGTTGTCAGAAACAGTAACTATACGTTTCTGGAGATACTGGATGCCATCCACAGTTGTATGATTTGAGATTTGGATTTTATTAAAAATAGGTTTTAAGATTGTTACAACATTTGAACCAATAAAACTGTAGTATGCAAACAAGCACACTATGACTTAAGTCAAGTGCACTATGGGGCTGCTGGAGTTTTCTCTCATATTTCAAAGCACCAGTCATAAGGGAAGAGCAGTCTGTCTCTGAGACAATGTAGCTGCTAATTGGGCAGTGAGGAGAGGATCAGAGGGGAAAAGAAAGAAGGGGAAAGGTGGTGTGAAGGGAGGAGAGCAGGAAGAGAGGATAAGAAATGGGGAAGTCAAGAATAGATAAGAAAAGAACTGTTGGAATGGCACCAATTATTCTTACTATTCTAGCCAGGCTGTTTGTCTGTCTCTCTATATTGTTTCTATCTATTTAGGCAGGTCCAGCAGGACAATTTATGTCAGTGAATAGTGAGAGATTTGAAATTCATGGAGGGTATTTTCTTTTGGGACCTATCAATATAAGTTTAATGGAAAAAATGAATGCAAATGTAGTACCCTGAATTTGTGAACTGAGTTAAATTTGTACATTAAAAATGTGGCCACAGTAGTTAGCTTGTCTGACACTTAGCGGTACCTGTGCTTTATTTTACCCTGTTAGGCTGGGTGAGACATAATTAAACTGCATTCATAAGTATCTATATACTTCACATTGTGAAAAATGTGTTTGTCTGTTTTGGATATATTTATTTAATTAGAATAAAGGTAATTTAGACTGAATAAAAAGAACTTAATAGTAAAGTGCTGTGCGCTCTACAGTTCATAGAGCATGAATTAAAGCATGACTGAACTGATAAGATGTGTGATTATTTTATGTATTACAATACTTGTTTGTGAAGGTTAATTATCTGTATAACAGTGTCATAAACAGAAAGCTAAGGGTTAATGTCTCTTTCACCTGAAAAAAAAAAGTAACCTGAAGCACCTGACCAGAGGACCAATCAGAAAACCGGATTTTTTCAACTCTGGGTGGAGGGAAGTTTGTGTCTGGGTTCTTTGTCTTCTGCCTGAACCTCTCAACCACCCTGAAACGTCTGCAGCGGCGACAAATCAAGGAGCTGTGCACTAGCTTCGCCCCATTGTTCTCAGCCACCCCAGGACGAAGCACCTGACCAGAGGACCAATCAGAAAACCGGATTTTTTCAACTCTGGGTGGAGGGAAGTTTGTGTCTGGGTTCTTTGTCTTCTGCCTGAATCTCTCTCAGCTAGAGAAGGATTTTTCTATTTCCTGCTTTTCTAATCTTCTGTTTCCCAGTTGTAAGTACAAAAAGATCAAATAGTGAGTTATATGGTTTTTTTTTCTTTTGTGTTTACATGTCTATAGTTGCTGGAGTGCTTTGAATTGTATTCTTTTTGAATAAGGCTGTTTATTCAATATTTCTTTTAAGCAATTGACCCTGTATTTGTCACCTTAATACAGAGAGACCATTTGTATGTATTTTTCTTTCTTTTTTATATAAAGCTTTCTTTTAAGACCTGTTGGAGTTTTTCTTTAGTGGGGAAACTCCAGGGAATTGAGTCTGTACTCACCAGGGAATTGGTGGGAGGAAGAAGTCAGGGGGGAAATCTGTGTTTGTTAGATTTACTAGCCTGACTTTGCATTCCCTCTGGGTGAAGAGGGAAGTGCTTTTTGTTCCAGGACTGAAATTAGAGAGGGTGGACTCCCTCTGCTTAGATTCATGGAGGTTGCTTCTGTGTCTCTCTCCAGGAGCACCTGGAGGGGGGGGGAAGGGAAAAGGATTATTTCCCTTTGTTGTGAGACTCAAGGGATTTGGGTCTTGGGGTCCCCAGGGACGGTTTTTGGGGGGACCAGAGTGTCCCAAAACACTCTAATTTTTTGGGTGGTGGCAGCTTTACCAGGTCCAAGCTGGTAACTAAGCTTGGAGGTTTTCATGCTAACCCCCATATTTTGGACGCTAAGGTCCAAATCTGGGACTAGGTTATTGACAAACAGACAGCTGAATAATCTCATGAAATTCCAGTCATTTGCTTACTGAAGGCATATAAATGACTGTTCCCACTAATGTAAAATCATTTTGCATTTAATCCTTGCTGAAAAAAATGCACATTAGTAATTTGGTCCAATCACAGTCTCTGCTGGCTATGTTTTTTGACGATATTTGTGTTTCCTCCCCAGACACCCCATCACAAAGGGTGCAGTTTATTCTTGGAACAGAGGATGATGATGAGGAACACATTCCTCATGACCTCTTTACTGAACTTGATGAGATTTGCTGCCGTGAAGGAGAGGATGCTGAATGGAGAGAGACAGCAAGGTAAGTATTTCCGGTGGTTTTGTCAGTAACTGATGGTCACTGAAAGTGTGGTGAGACATTTCAAAGCTGTGGCAGGCCCAGGAACAGATTTTGAATACAAAGCTTAAACAAAAAAACAAAACAAACAAAGAAAAAATCATTTAAATCCTTGTATAACTAGTATTGCCACAGTATCTGTCATTCCTTAAGGCCCAGATGTTTTCATTTGGATTTAACATATATAGGTCAGAATGAAAATTGAATGAAAGAACTGATGTAAACAAAAAAAATCTATTACTTCTAGTAGTTAAGTAGACCCTTTTATTTATATTTTAGACCATCATTTTTACATGTATTTTTAAACTTACAAAACCGGGAATGTATCCTTGAGAAATCCATGAATTGGCCTCTTTATTAAAAGATCACAGGAAAGAGGGAATAACATTACCATAGCCAAATTAAGCTTAAGATAAACTCAAATATTCACAGAGACCAATCTTTAATGAGCAGATGCTCTGGAGACTTTGAATATTCAATGTTAGATCATTTCACTTCTGCAGAATTAAAATGTGGAAAGAATGCCTGCCCAGATTGTTTCTCTGCTGAAAGACATTAACATTGAATATCAATTACATAACTGCTTGTTTTTCTTCCTCAGGCTTCTCTAAGTGTGGAAGTCACTTTATACCTCGTTTCAATGGGGCATTACATTTCCAACAAGTCTGGATTTTGGGTCTTACCATTTTTCTCCTTGGAATCGCTGCACCCTCTTCCTTTAAACAACTGCCACTGATTTGTTTAGTGTTCATGGAAGGTGCCAGAGTGCCCAGAGATATCAGGGCAGATCTGTGGGTTCAATATGGCCCTGGTGGATCAAAGAGGCTGTAGATTTGGCTGAATAGACCAACCGAGGAGTCTATCTGTGGGGGAAATACCCAAGTGGTGGTGTTCCTAGGGGCCAAGAGCAGTCAATAGTCCCTGTGACCTCACTGCAATTGTGTAAGTTCAGTGAGGCACAGAAAAACAGGTTCCTTGTGCCCATCTCCTCCATTATGTGTCCATGCAGGGGGCATCCACAATCTATGCATATGCTTTTTTCCATGGACTCCAGTAGATTACACCACAAAATTGATGATCTGTGAGTCCTAAAATATTCATATTCACAGTCAAAGAAAGAAAATATAATTTATCTTTTTTTCAAAAGGCCTGGGGAATGATCTTCATTTTACTCATACTAATTAAAGATGGTTTATATCTTGAAGAAAAAAAATCAATTCTGTTCATAGTTACAGAATTTTTCAGCAGGGAAGTGAAATAGGAATGGTTTCTGGGAAGCATTACAGAAGTATGTTTCCTAGAAATTATTCTGATTTTCATTTAACAAGCTTATAATCAAGATAGAATTCCAAATAAATAGCTGAAATAAAAGAAACATCCATTTAACTTGGTCTATCGTATGTCTGTTTTAATTGTCCTCCTTCCTCTTCAAAGTAGATAAGAAAGCCCATTTTGTATTGTACATATACACTAGTAAACTAATAAGTGTAATGAAGTGGAGTAGGTATTATATATTACTGAATACATCACTTATCCTGGAACAATAGGCTTTTAGAGTAAATCCTTGATCCAGCATTCAGTTCCAGTAAGTAGGTTTTGTTCAGGAGACAACTGTAGTTGTAGTAGTAAAATTAATATATAGAGCACTTTTCATCAGCAGATCTCGAAGCTCTTTGCAAAGGAAGTCAGTATTGTCATTCGCATTTTACAGATGGGGAATCAGGCACAGAGAGAGGAAGTGACTTGCCTACAGTCACCCAACAGGTCAGTGGCAGAATCAGGAATAGAATCCAGTTCTGCCAAGTCCCAGTCTAGTGCTCTGTACACTAGGACTCATTGCCTGGTAGAAGTCAGGAAGAGGAGGATTGGTCCTGCTTTGAGCAGGGAGTTGGACTAGATGACCTTCTGAGGTCCCTTCCAACCCTGATATGCTATGATTCTAAGTCAGGGAACGCCTGTTGCTGTATCTGCAGTGCTTGTGGTAGCTCTTGAAGCTCCTGCTCTCTCCCTGCTCATAGGGATGACTAGTGGATTTGCATAGTGGCAAATGCTCCAACCCCTCTATTCCCTCCTCAGCTTACCCTCATCCCCCTGAATACTGGGCACAGCTAAGCTCCATGGCATGCAAAGGGCATAGGGTACGAATGATGTGAGGAGCCACAGGCAGGTGCTGGTTCCTCACCTTTGCAAAAGCAAAATTCGATTGGTTCCACTGTAATTAGGGACTTCTGTGGTTGTAGAGGGGTGTGTGTGATTTCCCTTTGTAATATTGCCACAAAGGAATGGCGTAAGAATGCCCAGTGTTACTGTTGGATTTTTGACTCTGGTGTCAATGTAATGATTTTAGAATATCTTCTTTTCATAAACTTGAGTTACTGTGTATTTATTGTTTGCTAGGTACTTTACAGACCAGCTAACAGAGTTATTGTATAATTGTCACAGAGTGTGGGGGAGTCAGGGCCCTGCACCCCCCACTTCCTGTGATTCACCATGGCTCTCAGCCAGCCAGTAAAACAGAAGATTTGTTAGATGGCAGGAACACAGTCCAAAACAGAGGTTGTAGGTACAGACAACAGGACCCCCTCAGTCAGGTCTGTCTTGGGGAATAGGGAGCTTAGACTCCAGCCCTGGGGCTCAGGACCCCCTCAGTCAGGTCCAGCTTGGGGAGCAGAGAGCTTAGACCCCAGCCCTGGGGCTCCCTCTGTTTCCCCAGCCCCCTCCAAACTGAAACTCTCCAGCCCCAACTCTGACCTTTGTCTCTTTCCCTGGCCAGGAGGTCACCTGATCCCTTTGTTCTCCAACACCTTCAGTTGGCACCTTTGCAGAGGAGGGGCCCAGGCCATCAGTTGCCAGGAAACAGGGTGTCGGCCATTCTCTGTGCAGACACCATCACACTGGCCCTCTTGGGCTCTGCAACAATCACACACCCTTATCCCATCACCTAGATAATTAAGAAATGCATAGGGGAAGCTGAGGCACCCACACAGTATTCAGTGAAAACATTATGAACATTCCCACTTCATCACAGTAATCAATTGCCAGAAAAGGAACACCAAGAGCCCAGTCCAGCTCCCATCAAACTCCATGGCAGCTTCACTATTGACCTTAATGAGCACAGAACAAGGCATCAGATAGTTACATATGCATTTTACCAAGAAGAGGTGTGGTGAATCTCTGGTGCAATATGTCTGGACCCTTCTACAATTCCATTTGATGGAGCTTGCATGCACAGTCATTATTCTGGAACCTTTTATAAATGTGTGCAAGCTGTGTAAGATTAATTGAGACATTTGCTGCTTAGTTAGTCAAAATGGTAGCAGCTATTGTAGAGGAGTGTGGGTAAGATTTGGCTGAAGCTCAACATCTCGAGGAAAAACAGAACAGATTTATCTGAACAGAGGGAAAGGAGTTAGCAAGCTGCAGTGGAGGAGTTAAAGTGGCAGAGGCTCAGTTGTGTTATCTCAAAGGCAGATTCCAATCCTAATGAGCCCATCAATACAATATTATTCATGCAGAACATTTTTTATGGTTAATAATGGTTTCGTATACTAGCCATTTAACTATATTATTAAACATAAATAATTGGATTATTTCATTTTTGCAACAGGCCACATGGCAACAATAATTATGAGCTATTATTTAGAAATCAAACATATACAGGAATTAAAACATCTTAAAGTAATCAGAACATCTGTGAACATTTCGTGAAAGCAGGAATCTCCTGTGTCAGCCCTAAAGTGACCCATTTTGCCACTTTAATGATGATAAGGAGGAAGAAATGTGTCCTTTTGGTAAATGACATTCAATGTTACTAATAGAATAATTTGCACAGATGACCCGGCTGTATTATTGTGTACAGAATGCTTGATTTATATGTCCTATAAAAGTACTTAGTGCACTTGTAACCCACATACCTCCTGGATGTGGTGTTCTGTTTCCTCTAGTAGCATTGAGGCCACTTAGAGATTAATGAGTCTGCTGCAGCCTTAGCTAATAATCATATGGCTTTTAGCCCATGCAGTGGAAGCTCATACATTTAGCTCCAGAGGTCCCCAGTTTAATCCCGCCCATCGAGGTCTGTCAGTATTACAAGTGGGGGCTCGTCCAGGCTATCAACTGGGAAGTCTCTGAAGCTCACTTCCTCAGCTAGGGGAAGCATGTAACCCACACATCTCCTGGATGTAGTGTTTTATCCTTTCTAGTGGCACCAAGACCACTTAGAGATTAATGAGTCTGCTGCAGCCTTAGGTAAGGACCATGTGGCTTTTAGCTCATGCACTAAGTTTCAAAGGTCCCAGGTTCAGTTCTGCCTGCTGATGACCGGGGTCTGTCAGTGTTACACACACATAAAGAAACAAACCTGGAGATAGTAGTGAGACTTATAATACATACACAGTAGTGAAACAGCATGTTGCTCTGTCAGAATTGTATGCACTCGATTGATAAATGCTATTGAAGTTCAAGTCTATTGAACCAGCCTTTTGCATTGCTGAGTGGGACAGTGGTTTAGATTTCCCATGGTTGAACCTCAAAAAGTCATCCCAAATTTGAGTGCTTATCTGAGTCTTATTCAGATCCCTTTAGTCTGCCTATTTGTAGCTGAAATCTCAGGAGAACGTCCTGTCTCATGAAAGCACTTCTGCTTCTGAACTGACCGGAATATAATAAACCACTGCAGTAAGAATTTAGCCAATTTGTTTTAGATCTTCAGAAGAGATTAAGCCTAATTTTTGATGAAAATTATGATCTCTATTGTTATATTGAAATCAGTTTTCCCATCCATAGTTTTGAGAGATAGGTAGCTAACAGGAGCATTGGTTATGACATGAATGCCAACCAATAATCACTGATAGGGCAAAATAAAACCCCACTTTCTCCAAATGATCTGCACTTCCTTCCAAAGACATGAGGTGATGCAACTTGTCTCCCTTTGTCACTTCTGGTTTTTCTCTGAGCAGTTTGTTTACTTTGGTTCATTTCCAAATTAAAATTGGCAAAAAGTTCATGTTAAAACAGGTACAATTTGTAGGATTATGATGCCTGTGCTAGTCAATCGGGTTGCAAGTGATAAATACTTGGGGAGACACAACAGGACCCATAAGCCTGATATTTTGTACTGAAAAGTTATGGCAAAGAATACTACAAAATGTTCATATGCTCTATTTCATGTGATACTATGTACAAAATACCTGATACATTTAAAAAACAATGACTGTTTTTTTAAAAAAAAGTTGGACAGTCTGGTTAGCACTTTGGTTCTATAACAGATTGTCACCATTGGAGAAACAGTTGAAGTATTTTATTTTATTTTATTTTATTAGTCAATCCTGCCTGTAGGAGAGGTCAGACATTTCTTCCCCACCCACCTCCCATGGCTAAAGAAAGGGTCAAGCTGCAAAAACTGAGCATGGATTTTGAATACTCCAAAATTTGTATTTCTGTTTTTATTCAGCCCACTATAAAAGAATGGGAAAACTTGGATCCAGGCCTTGGTTAGAATTTCTAAACCTTTTATGTTCCTGAAGTTTGGAGATAAAGTCAGGGGTTTGATAAAGACCCAACTCTGGGCTATTAGTCCTTTTCCTTTTTCTTTTTTTTTAAAAAGCTCACCAAATATATTTGCATAAAGATTAGGTCTTTGTTCCTTTTAGAGTTTCTGTTACTGATGCTTATTCCTTGTTTCAAGTAATAATCTCCTGACGTGGTTAACAAGCATTACATGAGATAGTGTATCTAACTCAAAATATAGAGAAGAAAACCAGTCCAGGAAGCATTTCTTAGAAGAGATGGAACACTCCACTCAGAGCATGGCTACTGTAGCATGCATCAGAACCATAAACTGGTAGTGCAAGAAGAAATCTTAAGAAATAAAGATAGTTTTCATACAAATATTTTTAGAACTAAAAGCAGAAAGGTGGGAACCTTACTGTTGGAAAGAATTCAGATTGACTTGGGTATGATCACTGACATATACAGAAAACTACTGCAAGACCATACACATAGGATAATGAGACAGTGTCTATTAACAGGTTTTAGAGTAGCAGCCATGTTAGTTTGTATCCGCAAAAAGAACATGAGTACTTGTTGCACCTTAGAGACTAACAAATTTATTTCAGCATAAGCTTTTGTGGGCTACAGCTCACTTCTTCGGATGCATAGAATGGAACACACAGACCGAAGATATTTATACATACAGAGAACATGAAAAGGTGGAAGTACCCATACCAACTGTAAGAGGCCAATCAATTGAGATGAGCTATCAGCAGCAGGAAAGGGAAAAAAAAAGATTTCACGAAAGCTTATGCTGAAATAACTTTGTTAGTCTCTAAGGTGCCACAAGTACTTCAGTCTATTAAGGCATGTCTATTAAGGCATCTCAAGGCTCGGTGTTAGGATTATTCTTATTTAATATGTTGATCTAGAAAATGGATTAAAAGTCATGTTTACATGCAGACACTACTATGTTAGGAGGAGTTGAGAACACCCAAAAATGAAGACAAAGTAATAATGCAAAAGGACCTGAGGAAATTAGAAACATGGATGGAAAATAAACTGAGCCTCAGTTTGTTAAAATGCAAACTAACACATCAGAAATAAACCGCATGAAATGCTAATATTGAAGAGGAAGAAGAATCCTGGAAAGCAGTAATGTTAAAAGTGTCCTGGACAACAGGTTAGAAGGAGTATCTGGGCAGCAAATAAGGTCAGTGCGTTTTTGAGCTGTAAACACAGAGGCACCACTTCATAGAGTAGGGAGGTAAAAGTCTCTTCTTATATAGTGCTGATGTAACTGTGCCTAGGCTATTGAGTTTATTTTTGGATACATCACTACAGAGAGATACTGATTTACAAAAGAAGATTCTAAGAGAGATGAGATATAGTCTGAAATATTCTATGTCATTATATATATAATGAGAAGGACCAATGCAAAGATGCAGGTCTTCCTAAATTGCAGACTAGTTATAAAAGATACAAAGTTCAAACTAGTTTTCATGAGATATTCTGAAAGCAAAAGAAACCAGAATGTGATTGAACATGCAGTATAGAATGCTAAATCTGATCTCAAATATATTATGAGGAGTTTGGCCAATCCCACAGAATGTGGAATATTACAGTTTTCACATCAAGTTCTACCACATCATATGATTTTTCCTGACAGTGTTTGATTCAGTTGGTGTCATTTTGTGTGGAAAAAGTACATCTGTATAAAAACCATTGCTTTGGACTAATCTAGAAAAGCAATAATTGCAAGTTGAAAATGAAATCTTAACACAATATTCTGTTGTGGTGGGTATTCACCCACGAAAGCTCATGCTCCAAAACGTCTGTTAGTCTATAAGGTTCCACAGGATTTTTTGCTGCTGTTGTGAAATAAAGTGTTAACTGTACCTTGATATAATCATGTGTGACCAATCGCTAATTGTAAAGTCATAGAATCCATCAAATTTATAGTGACAAACAATAGTTAATATTGGTATTTTAGTGTGGGGGGTGTTTGGTGCTATGTCACCAAGCCTGCTTTATCAAGTCAATGTTCATTATAGAGAACATCAAATACTACCCATCTGCCCATTCCTTGATCAGAAAATGTAGAGCTGAACAGCCCAGGGCATACTCAGGAAAAACATACCAAGGAGTGTACTCAGTTCACATCATGTTCTGTGTATATGCTGTTTTTATTTCATGTCCCATGCAGGCCTTAAGGGAGTTTGGAACTGAATTTTGAAAAGGTGTCTCAGAAGACCAAAAGCCTGGAATACTATAGATGCCTGTGGGTTATGTCTCAGAAAATAGTAGTGATCCTTAGGTGCAGAAAAAAAATCAGTAGAAAACCACCACCTCATGGCTGATAAAATATGGAAATTAACATTGCCTAGGGCATTCACAAGAAAGTGTTGCGTGATCAAAGATAAGCAATGAAGCGGAATAGTTTGCATTCAATTTCCATGTTATGATTAAACCACTACCTCTGCATCTGTAATTGCAAATTTTATCATTTTTATGGCCTCTTTAACAAAAGTGGATCTTTTCAGCCCCTTTCCTCTGTCCTCATTAGATATTTAATTAAAAAGTGTTCCCCTCCCCCCAATTTAACTGAGTGTTGAAGGAAACACTCAGTTTCCTCCAAAACATAGTGTCTTGCCTTCATATGGTGCTTCTACAAGTAAAGCACTAGCTAGCAGGAGTAGCTAATTAACTTCAGGTTTCCCCAAGATTGTATCTGAAGCTTAACTGAGTGACACCTGAAACACAAAACAGGCAGTTTCATTTTCTGAATAACTTCTGTGGGTGAAATTCAGCCAGCTACAGACTCGTGACAGAGTCAGCCCAAGACTCATGAAGCATTCAAGTGATTACAGGTTTAAGTGGGAATTAAATAGGATGCAAGCCTTGAATTAGCCCCATCTATTCAAGGATGAATTTCACCCACAGATGACATTTTGAAAATGAAATTAAATAGCCTGTTTCCTTTTTCAGGTTTTATTCCATTAAACTTCAGAACCAATCTCCCTTTATAGTGTTGCAGTGGAATATACTAATGCAGACATTTGAGAACTGCATGCTTTGTTAATCTCACCTCAATCAGGAGTCAAGTGATAGCACAGGGAATCCTGATACCAAAAAACAGTTTTGTTTGGTTAAAGGAAGGCCTTGCATAATAACTTTTTCACAGGAAACTCTTAAAACATTTTAGAGTGGGTTGGTCCTCACAAAGAATTTGTTTTGCAAAGAGCTGTCTTCTTTTGGAAAAGGTGCAGCAAGGATCTGCCTCTCTCACTCCTCTCATTCCCCACTCCCCAATTTGAACTCTTGTCTGTGTCTATATACAAGGTGTAAGGTAGTGGGGAAATAGGGCTCTTATTTATAAGATTAATGACAAAATAGAATAATGTCATGTGATACGAGGAGAGTTTGGGTCATATTTTCTTCTGGTGTCACTCCACTGAAGTAGTTACAGTGAAACCAGCAGAGAATTTGACTGTTTATCTCTCTCTATTAAAAAAATGCAGATGTGCAATTAAAATTTTCATTAGATGGCTACAGAGTGTTTTGGAGAGAGCTAGTGTAGCAGTCTCAGACTTTTTTTTTCCCTAAAGTGTTTACTAGTTTCTTGTCTCCTGTCCAAACTTTATTCTTATAGGCAGAGCTGATAGTGTTGCCTAATACTTTCCATATTTTCAGTTTCTTATAACTTTCCCAGGCTCTAATCACTCTGACTGAAATGTCCCACACTAGGTGTCTGAATTTTGTTTGAAAAGTGTCAGCTAAAATAGAAATGAAATTAGAGGAAACATTTTTGCCCATGTTAAAAAAATTTCTTAGTCATTTCATTGAGAAGCTCTAGTACCTCTATTCTTTTGAGCAAGGTAGTTTAAATTTGGCCCGGGGCAGTCGTTGTGTCAAAGATGTAACTTTTGCCATCCATGTGGAAATCCACTCAAATTTGGCCGAGCTTTAAGCCTTTGAAAAATCCCACCTTGCATATGCTCAGTAGAGACTTGTTAAAGTTTAGAAGTTAAGTTCTGTGAATATTTCCTCTGTACTTGGCGTGGTCCAGCCTGAAGGTGCAGAGAGCTGAGCAGGACTTTCTCTGCAAATGCTGCTATTGGCTGATGTGAGCCACTGTGACAAAGTATACAGTAACTGCATGCAGGGAAACTGTTTCCTGTGCTTTGCTGGTGACCAGGCAGCATAGAGGAGAAAGAGAGAGTGAATTGACTGGAATATAGAGGGGAGAAGTGAGGTGTGGGAGGGAGGAGATGAATGGGTTGCAAGATCTGGGATGAGGTGGCCAGTGGAAGTGGGGAGTTGGATAGGAGCAGAGGGAGAGGAGGAGGCTGGGGACATATAGGTGCAGAGGGAGAGGAGAGCAGGAGCCAGGGAATGGAGTTGTGAAGGACCAGAGAGGGAGGGAGGCGTGAGTTGGGAGAGTTGGATAGCAGAAGAAAGAGAGGGGGCAGGAGCCAAGGCGATGGGTGGTGGATAGAACCAGAGGTGGTGGTGGGCAGGACCTCGGAGAGTTGGATAGGAGAAGAGGGTGGGAGGTAGGAGCAGGAGCTGGTCTGTGTGTGTGTGGGGGGGTGTTGTTGGGGGATGGAACAAAGTGGGGCTGGGGCAGGACATACAGGAAGGGGGAGCAGAGACAAGTTTGGTGGGGGACGTAGGCAGAAGAGTATATAACCAGTAGAGCACACTCTGTTCCAAAACTTGGAAATGAACCCAGGAGTCTTGACTTCCTGCATTCATCTGCTGCCAGCAAGTAGTCGTGAATCCACTGACAAAGCATGTGTCTCGTCCCTCTCTAGTGCCTGGGCTATGTAGAGTATAACAGCCTACTATTGCTATCAGTTACTTCATTAGCTCAACTGGTGGAGATCTGTACTGTTGAGTGTCAATATTGCTCTACATGAGGGAATTTTTTTTCCCGAGTTTACTTTTTTCTAGGATTTATATTGATTCTGTAGCAATTCTTTACCACTCCACATTCCCAGAGTTTTTCTGACACAGTATCAATGATTCTAACACACACAGCAGTTTTAGCCACGACAGGACATTATCCAAAGTTGCACAAAACAAAACATGTTGTGTTATTTTGTATCTGCTTTCCCCTTCAACTCTCAGGATGAAATAAATGTTCAACAAATGGTAAGGGACAAAATTGCTGGGCGGGGGGGGGGGGATGTTCTCATGTATCCTCCAAACAACAGAGAGTAAAATAAAATCAAACAAAATATTTGATAGTGTCCATTGAATATGCATGAAAATTACTCACTTTTCATTTCCTATATACAAAAGGCTTACTAAGCTGTTTGTTTGCATAGATGGTTGAAGTTTGAAGAAGATGTAGAGGATGGTGGAGAGAGATGGAGCAAACCATACGTTGCCACTCTGTCACTTCATAGCTTGTTTGAGTTGAGAAGTTGTATCCTGAATGGTACAGTTCTACTGGACATGAGAGCTAATTCTTTAGAAGAAATTGCAGGTATACTGATGTTTTATACCAATAACCTATCATGATAAATATTAATATTGGAGACTTAAGTATGTATCACTTATCAGAGAGCTTTTGCATAAAAATCAGCTGTATGTAGAAATTTTTTCTATAAATATTTTATATGTATAAAACTATCTAAAACTGGAGTTGAGCAGTATTGTAGTAAGATATTTTATAGCTAACTTTTCATAAGTTGTAGGTGTTTAATCAGAGTGGATATGTTTTCTACTCAACTTCTGCCACCACACATTCAAAATGATATAAGTGTTAAGTTCCACAAATTAAAGCCATTTTTGAGATGGCTGATCACAAATAGACAAATCATCTTAAACATCCCTTAAAGCATCAACAGTTTTCCACCATGCTGAAATAACACAAAACTAGCTTTTTTCCAAATGGGCTTTTTCCAAATTTCCAAATATGCATCTTTGGCTTGAGAACAAGATAGAGAAATTTCAGGCGATAGTGTATATATTTCGAGGAAGTTGTAGATGCCTTAAAATAGGATCTTAGAATGAAACTGGCTTTTTTAATTATATGAATGTTGCTCCCATCATGGTATAGGAAGCATCTGTAGGATGCAAAATGTACTAACACTTGCTCAGTAGTATAATGTTTATGTGCAGCCTCACAGTAAACATTTCAGATTATAGCCCTTAAACCCAATTCTCACTGTATTGATGCTCTTCGTGGGGAGATACAGTCACAACTCTCATAACAGCTTTAGGAAGTTTCATTTACAATTTCCTTCTATACTGCAAGGAGAATTCAACTCTCTGTAACTTCATAACTACAAACCTAGTACATGAGCATGCTGAACTGGGTAAGAAGGGAATGGACTGGGAAGAAACTCAGAAATTGTACAATACACAAGTTTCACTTGGGGAAAGAGGAGAAAATTGAAGTTTTTTCAGTTTGAAAGACCACATTTTATACAAGTCAGGGCAATCCTAGATGGAATTTATTGGGGAGAGGGTAAGTATGTAATGGTGACAATAGCAGAGGATCACGGGGAAAACTAAAATATTCAAAAAAGGTTAGATGTGTATGAGTAGATAACAAAAGACTAGGGTGACTCATGTACAGAGTGCAAAAAACAATAGGTTTAGAACAGATTGACTCAAGAATGGCCATGAAATATGTTGAGATTGAGAGTTCTCCCCCACCCTCAAGTTAATCCCTTGATTCTTGGGCTGGCAAAGGTTGGAACATCATGGAAAAAGCATGATCAGCTTTTGGAGCACCTCTTGACATGTTTGTGACTGATGCTTGGAGCAAAGGAATCTGCAAGATAGAATCATTGAAATTATACAGATCCAGAGGTCCATCACCTTGCCACTGAAAAATTAAATAATAAAATATTCAGCAGTTATCAGCTGTAAATGTGTATCTGTAACAGTTCTTGGGTTACCCAGGAGTCAGGATTGTGGATCTCCTTGTTGGCCCCTGCTTCCTGGCACTGCCAGGATTCTTCTCTGGGCTAACGCCAGGCCTTCCTTCACCAGGCAAATTAACAAACCACAAACCCTCGGTTCTTTTGAGTCATTGCCCTGTGATATCCAGCCCCTGACACTGGCTCCTCACAGAATTTCCAGATCCTCTTCATCCAAAGATGCAGTATGCTCAAGTTCACCGGTTTTACCTTAAACCACTGCTCCTGTAAACCACACAGCACTTGTGAGCACTTATAGTAAAGCAATGAAGGTTTATTTAAGAAAGAATAAAGATTTAATTAGAAACAAGAGAGTGGTGGAAACAATTGGTTGCAATAAAAAACGAAATATAACATCAAACCCTTGTCTACACCTATCAATAGTTCCTGTCCAGTAAAGTAGATCCCTTACCCAAAAGCTCAGTCTGTTGCAGAGCTGATTGGTTTCTCAAGAACCAGGACCCAAATGTTCATGAAAGCACCCCCTCACCTGGGATTGAGAGTCTTGACAAGTGCTGAGCTTTCTGTAGATACTTTACACATTACTCTTTATGAATAGCTATCTGGTTAGACATGTATTTGGTGTAGTGAGTTTGTCACATCTGAGATGAGACTGCTTGCAAAAAATAGGGGACCCATTGCCAAGGAGTCTCTGTGTCACTGAACCATCTCCCACCTCCATTTCCCTCAAACACTGTGCATTTCACCCTACTTCAGAGGTGAGAGTCAGGCATAGGGAGAAGGAATGGAGGCTTTAGCCCCGTCAAAAGAGAAAACTTAGAGACACAAAGCACCCATTATGAGAAAATTTACAGCAAAAGAAGTGTAAAAATTATGAGCCCTTAAAACTTACATTAATTTGCTTGAGAGTTCAAAATGGGAGATGGTACCTGTAAGCAGGGTCTGAATGAATGGTTCCCTAACAGCTAGCTGGGAGGGGAAGAGACTATGGGTGTGTTTATGTAAATACAGTTTGCTCCTGCTCTGTTTACATATTCATCATTTACAGCTGTGTCAAAAGATCAACTTTGGCTGGTGTTGGGTACAAATGACCTTAGTACTGAATGCAGGGGTAGTGAAATATGGTTACCAATGTTGTAATTATTGTAGGAATACAGGAAAGCAGGACTGTGCTTAATCTGTCCCAAATGAGTAGAGGCACCCTCAGTTCAAAGAACCTCATTAAGCAGGGGTTCCAATGTCAGAGTCCTGTGACAGTTAAAAAGGGTGGAGACAGAAGTTCTTGTCAGGAGGCTGCACAACCTCTCCCCTACATCCGCTCCTGGGTTCTCTCTAGTCTGGCTTAACCTTGTTCTTCCTCACTGTTCAAAGAATAGAGCTAAATAGGCTTCATTAGGAGCCTCTTTTGTTGTTTTAATTGCTCAATCAGAGCTGAAACCAGTTGTGGTAGGACTGTGGGCTGGTCCACACTACAGGGGGAAATCGATCTTAGATACGCAATTTAGATACGTGAATAACGTAGCTGAAGTCGAATATCTAAGATCGGATTACTCACCCATCCTCACCGCGTGGGATCGATGTTTGCGGCTCTCCCTGTCAATTCCGCAACTCCGTTGGGGTTGATGGAGTTCCGGAATCGATATAAGCGCGCTCGGGGATCAATATATCGCATCTAGATGAGACACGATATATCGATCCCCGAGCAATCGATTTTAACCCGCTGATACAGCGGGTAGTCTGGACGTAGCCTGTGTTTCTGCCCTGCCTGCTAAGAGCTAAAATCACTTTAGATGGGTCAGTGTTTCTGCCCAGTCTGCAAAAGAGCTGAAAATCATTGACAGACTGATGTGCAGCGTCACAGCAGAGAGACAGAAAGTGACTAACAGCTGGTGAATGAGTGACTAGCAGGGTGGTGGCAAAGAGGTGCAATGAACAGCCAGCAGTGTGGTGGTGGAGAGGCACAGTGAGCAGCCAGCAGGGTGGCTGGTGGAAGGGTGCGACGAGAGCAGTGAGCAGGTGACCAGTGAGTGGCACTGAGTAAGATGCACCTCTGAACTCTGGGTCTGCATTGACCAAGGACAGCAACTGAGAGTGGGATGCAGAGAAGGGTTGGGCATGTGAAAGGGACTTTTGGGTTGCTGGACTTAAGAACCTGAAGGGAAAAGGGCACTACCCAACCTACTTGGGAGTGAGTCTTTTACTCGTGGTTTATGTTTATGAACCCAGTTTGCGGTGTTTTCCCAAATTAATTCAGAGTTTTATTAAAAGTTAGTTTTCTACACTCGGACTCTGTGCTTGTGAGTGGGGAAGTATTGCCTCTCAGAAGTGCCCAGGGTTGGTGTGTAATTTTCACAGGTTACTAGGTGGGGGTTCGAGCTGGCTGTGTTTTATTGATGGAAAGGATTCCCGAGATATTGAACACGGCCCTGGTTGCTGCTGGCTTCACCTGGCAGAAGGGTAACGTACCTTTTGTTTTATATAAAGGTGGAAAAGTAATAGTGAGGAAACTTTGCCTCACACACCAGAAGAGAGTATAAAGGAATTGAATTTACACACAACTGGTAATGTGTTTAAGGTCAGATAAGCTTCATGAGCTGAATGAGGCAACAGGGGAGGTGTACGGAGGGTCAGCTCTTACAGAGACATTAAAGTTGGTTGGGATGGAGGGGTGGCTGCTCCCCAGAGCAGGCACCCTTCTCAGCCGTGTGTGTCAAAGTGGTGTGAGATATTGTAAACTCAGTCTACAGTAGTTTGTGTGGTTTCCCCTTCTGTGCTAAGGATCCCATTCTTCCAGGGGTGAATACGAATGTCAGGATTTGGCTTGATAATGAGAAAAGATGGATGTGAGGGATTGAAGTGAGACTGGCAGTTTGCTAGGACAAAGAGGTGTATGCCAAAGTGATGTTTTATTACTATATATAACAAAACTTATTAATTTTTTATCAAGAAGATCACTTGCCTACCACCCCGTTTACTGTTCTGATTGCTAGCCCTGTCTCACTCAGGCTGGAAAAACCCAGTGGTCAGCCTTACTCAGGGCAATGCCAAGTCTTAGGTATGGTTTCAGACTGATGAACTAGAAGTGTCAGTCATTCAGTCAGTCCATCTCCCTAATGAAGTAAGTGTTCCGCTCCAAAATAAATTTCTTCATGAACTTTGATGAAGTAACATTGAGCATTATGGAATTTTTTTGTCAGCTTTCTGAAGATATCTGATAGCAAGACCACAATGCATTTGTAGTCTCCAGAGCACTAGTTGCTGTCTGTTCTCCTTTCTTTGTTGTATTCTTGAAACTTTAGAAGTCACAGCATTAGTTTGTTCTGAGACCATTTTCACAGGTAATTGGTCCATTAACTTGTCTTTTGGCACAAGAGCTTGATTTAGGATTGTAATGTAATTTTATGAGTTGGTTCCGTTTCCAAAATCTTTTGACTCACTGCTTAGAAAAAGTGTTTTGTTTGTTCTCAGAACTTTCCCAAAACCTATAACCTAGGAGTGGCAGCTATCATTATTGAGGTAGTTCTCTCTCATTTAGTATCTTCTCTGATACAAATAGTAGATTGTTATATTACAAGATTTGATTGATTGGTGCTTTTAGAATCTGCAATTTTAACAGCCATCCTCCTGACTGTCTGTCTTAACTACTTTGCAAGTGTTTCACCTCACTCTGAGGGCATTGTTCTGTAACTCAGATAGATTTGTGTCTTCCATGCTGTCTTGGGGGTTTTCTGAAGAGATTTTTCACTATTATAAATAAAACTGCTAGTCCATTTGATTAGGGATGTCCTTCTATTATTATGATTTGAATTGCAGGAGTACTGGAAAGCCCCAATAGGGATCAAGCTTCATTGTGCTAGGCATGGTACAAACACACAGGAAGATAGGGTCACAGCTCCTAAGAGTTTGCAAAACGATGCAACAAATGAGTGTGGCAAACAGAAAGGATTGAGGAGGAAGAAGGAGGTTTAGCAGTAATAAGGTCAGATAGTTACACAGGCTTGCTGTGTATGTACACAATTCTTTTAGTTCCAATTAATAGGAAAAGGTTTTTATTCCTATATAAATAAAATAAGTCCTGGACTTGAAGTGTATTGATGAAATTTGCACTTTGCTGAAAAGTCTTTAAAGTCTCTTTTACTAAATAATTGCCCATTATTAGTTGTTATAGTTCCACTTACAATACACCGCATTTTGGAAACATTGGTTTGATCCTAGAAATGACAGGAGGTCTGCTTATATTGAATAATATTCACACTTAGTAAATTAAAGAAACAGTTCCTGGGCACCACAAAGCATCCCTAAATACAGAGGTCAATTCCAACCTTTCCCTGTTGTCACAGGTTCTCTTGTCTATTGGCATCATTTTCTTCAGAAAATTGTTCAATACTTGTTGTATTGCCTTCTATCCATGATTATGCTAGGCCAGTACAATGACATTCACACTCATCATTTAGTTTTCTCGATGCCACCAGATACTTCCTGGGTCGCAAAACTTATTTTCTTAAGGTAGAGGGTACTAAGCACTTTTCCTTTTAGTAACACTCTTCAGTTAACCCAAGTCCTTATCTTTGTGGTGCATAATTGGTTTCTGTGTTTTTTTCCTGCTATTTCTACCTTTTTAATAACTTTGCGTAGGATTTTTATAGTCTCACTATGGATAATTTTCCACATTATTCTATGTAAGACATGTCACTCTGTAACAAGTAAAATTGTTATATACATATATTTTCAGTTTATTTGCTGGGAGACTGTATTATGCTCGTGATAGTATATCTGCCCTCAGAAACTTGCTGTCTGGACTACATTCCTGCTTCAAATAATACATTTGTAAATGTAACAGTCTTTCTGTCCTTGAAGGAGTTTGATTTAACCAGCATTGCTAGATTGTGATCAAGGGTTTTTGTCTGCTTCAACCAAGATTTTTAATCCATGTAAACACTTTCTTTATTCACTGAATGTTCAAAATCCAGAACATAGCCCTAGACTCTTTCTCTGTTTGAGTATACATTTTTTAAAGATCTTCTTAATATGCTTGAGATAAAATCTACAGGTGAACAATTATTTTATGTTGTTGCACTGAGATGGCTTTCAAAACATTTTGTAGTACATCCCTAGAAACTTTAATTCTGCATTAAAATATTGTACCACTCATGATGTGAGTTTTAAAATTATCCCATTCCCCTTCATCATTTCCATTCTTCATTATGTTTTGTTTTGTATTCAAACTTTGTCCCCCATTTAAAAGAAATATCTGTAAGACCATGAGCTTGTTGGGGCACGGACCTGTCAATTTGTATCTGATGATTAAGTGCAATACATATCTGCAGCGCTGAATATGGAAATAATACTGTATATTGTTCTAGCTGGGTTTCCTGAGATGAATTTTCACATCAGGCATTGCAGGTCTTTTAGACCGTATGTTCTTGGCATTTCTCAATTTGCTAATAATTTTTCTTTGTCCCTCATTGAAAAGTACTTCACCCAGGCTTTCAGTCTGTTTAAAAACACATTTCCTTTACTTGAATTTTAAATCACTTTTACCTATATTTGAGTACAATACACAGTCTTTTGTCATGTATCTCTGGTGTAGCTCCCAGATTAATATAGAGTCATTACAAACTTGACAAGAATTCCTTTGAAGTGTAGTGGTCTATCAATCACTTCTAGTGCAGACCATATGTCCAAATGAAGTCTCAAGAATCTGTCATCCAAATAGTGTATTTTGGAACTTGTCTTTTCAAGAGGTATTTGCCAGAAGATAGTTGCAATATCCGATTCAGAGAACTACTTTACTCTGTTATTCTTCCCATTATTTCAGTTCAAATTGGCAGATAAAACTGTTCTCTTTTGATATTTTTGTTTAGTTCCTTTGGATCCATGCAAATTCTCAGATTACCATCTGTTTTGTTGACTAACCACTGAATGAACTCAGAAGGTTCTAGCACTCAGCATATGATTCCATTTTCTATCATTTGGCTCAAAGAATTTTTGGTCAACCTTTAGTGATGGTACTTTCTTTGCTGCATGAATCTCTGGTCTTGCAATTTATTTTGGTTGTACTCTGTGCGTTTTAGGCAAACAGCAGACCCCTTCAAATAAATGTATTCAACATGACCTCTGTGTGGTCTATTAGCTTTTCAGTGACCCGCAAACGTTATGTTTTAACTTTTCCATAATTTCAAATCCAGTATTGATTGTTAGCCCTTTCCTACTCTTACAAAAGTCAGCTCATCTATTATACCATTATATTCTTTAAGGAGTTTACATGTTCCTCATGCCGAAATTTTCTCTCCGTGTAATGGCTCAATCCTGTTAGTGAGGTCATTGGGCTTTGCAGGCCCTCAGCATCTCATGGCTGAGTGTGCAGTTTCATTGTCTTTGGTAATATCCTGTTAAGCTTTCAATCTGTGAAAATCTTGTTTTGCAAGTATGTTTGCTTGATTCTAGGTGCCAATTTTCATTTACCTTTTGGTGCATTTTAGACTTCCCATTTGTATGCAGTTTTCTTACTGAAAAATTGTTTCTCAGTCTGCGGTGGACTCATTTTGAATATCTAGATTATTTCCCCTAACAGCACATGATTGCAAAGAGGTTTTTTAATACAGCATGTATGATACACATTACCACAAGTATGACGTTGTCTGTGAACAAGCTGCTTCCCACAGGTTTGGCACTGCCTTTGTCTTTAATTCTTTCATTCTGTTTGCACTCCTTTTTTGCCAACCTGGTTTTTGGTTTTGCTAACATTTGATCACCTCCGGGTGCAAGCCTTCATCAGGTTGGCAAAATTGTGCTGCTTTGTTTAGAGCAGGGGTCGGCAACCTTTCAGAAGTGGTGTGCCGAGTCTTCATTTATACACTCTAATTTAATGTTTTTAGAAGGTCTCACTATAAGTCTATATATTATATAACCAAACTACTGTTATATGTAAAGTAAACAAGGTTTTCAAAATGTTTCTGAAACTTTAATTAAAATTAAATTAAAATGCAGATCTTATCAATTTAGTGTGATACTTTCCCTTGCTTTTTGTTGCTGAGTTTTCCGATATCTGGCACGTATTTGGATACTTTTAGCTGCACGCGGACTTCTGAGTGATTATTTGTTAACCGGCTCTGAGAGGGACAGAGGACAGATTTCATGTGTGAAATTACCTGTTCACACAGGTATGTGGATCCAAATGCTGAAAGCATTGCAAACACAATTTTCTTCAAACAGTTAAATTTCACATATCTATCTTTTATTTATTTATTTTTCTGCTTTGCTTGCTTCACCACTGAATTTACAGGTTGATATGAACCTGTCTTGGGAACAGACTCAAGAGCTGTCTGAATTTGCAGTACAGCAAGTTTTTGACTCAGCTCATTATATAACCATTTCTTTGTAGCACAATTTCTCCTAATGGATATGCAAGGACATTTTGTGCTAAAATATTGCTGATTTACTTGCTCTAGTATATATTTCTCTCCTTTTCTTTGCTTTGCTTTGCTTTGCTTTAAGGCATTAATACTGTTGCCAACAAGATTTCCCCTCCAAATTAAATATATCAACTCAACGGCTTCTTTCCCATTAAAAATTAACAATGCTTCTTGATATTTTCTGTTAGGGGATTTTGTGCTGAATCTTTTCATTCTGATAGCTGCATAATCATTTACATTATTTAGGCACAAATCCCACCCAGGCCTCCATACAATTGGGCTCAGCATGGGCACATGGATCTGCTTGTGTAACCCACACACCTCCTGGGTGTGGTGTTCTGTTCCCTCTAGTGGCATTGGGACCACTTAGAGAGAGAGTGAGTTAAATGAGTCTGTTCTACAGTCTTAGCTAAGTGCCAGCTGGCTTTTAGCTCATGCTGTAGAGGCTCATGCACTTAGCTCCCAAGGTCCCAAATTCAGTCCCACCCAACAATGTCCAGCATCTGTCTCCGTTACACTTGTAGGATTGGGTCCTTATTTATTCAAAGTTTCGGAATAAAGTGGTGTTAGTTTTGCTGTATATTCTTATTTGAAATTTCTTTCTGCTGTTTTATTGAAAGCATTATCAGTGAATCGCTTAGTAATATACAGCCAGATTGTGATCTTGTGTAGGCGCATGGGAAAAGGGGAGGGAACAAAAACCTTCCCACAGGATTAGGACCATGACAAATGACATGTAAATGTGTATTTTCATCTACTTAATCATAGATTAATTTGTAAAATAGACATTTAGGGTCAGATTCTTGGCTCATACCCTAGCCCTTTGCAAGGCAGTGCACCAGCAGTGTAAGGGGGTCATAAAGTACTTTACAAGTGTTGTGGAGGCTGAGGTTGGTAGAACATGGTGTGCTCCTTTGCTCACTAGGGGAAACATGGTTTCTTGGGGGATGGTTACAAGCTAGTGCAGTCTGCACTCTACCATAACTTGTGCCCAGTGTTCATCTGGCTCCTGACAAGCCTAGGATTGCAGGAGTATCATTTATCTTAGAGAGGAGACAAACAAGAGGAACATGACAAACTTATACAATATAATGAATGATCTAGTGTAGGTAGGTCAGGAACTTGTATTTAATGTTTCTCAAAATTAAAGAACAAAAAAAATTCAATGAAATGGAAACATTGCAAATTTGAAACTGCTAAAAGTATATTTTCATACAAATGTATAATTAACCTACGGAACTAATTGCCACAAGATATAAATGAGGCCACAACTCATCAGGATTAAAAAAACACTGGACATTTATATGGACAACTGGCCATCCAGACTCATCCATCCACACTCATAGGGGTAGGAGAGTGTGTGTGTGTGTGTGTGTGTGTGTGTGTGTACACATGTACATACTAGAGAATGATGCTAGGCAAAGAAAGGTAATTCCATTTTACGGTGGATTTTGAGATTTAGACATTTGTGTTCTGATTTAGAATAGAAAACCCGAAAGTGTGTGAATACCGTTTGTTTTGGTCACATACACAAGGTGGAAAATGAGACCACTGAATGGAACTGATGTTGAAACTTCAGCTCAGTCAGGTAATTTTGGAAATATGAGAGATTCCCTAATTCATGACTATTGTTACTGAAAGGTTGCTAAGAAACAGATTTTTTTTGTTATAGAAGCATCAAAATGATATTTATTTGTGACTTTGCCAAACTTTAATGGTTTGAACTGGCATTTTCCATGCCAGGTATGTTCTTCAGGGTTTTGTTTTGTTTTGGAAAATATTAAAAGACCGTGTATCAGCTGTTTCCAAGAACAAGACTGGGAAAAATACATTGTTTTGCCAATATTAAAAAATTCTGGTAATGTTTGTTTTGTAAACCTTTAGTGTCTCCATGCTTTGGACCACAGACTTGAAATTTGATATGGGAGATGGAGGGGAACGCTGTATCAGAAATTTGATTTTTGCCACTCCCATGAAATTGTGCCCAGATTTGTCCAAGTTATAAGCCCTAGGGTTGTCAACTTTGTAATATTTAAAAACTGGATACTCCAGCAGGAGTGCTGGAACCTCCCCCACCCTGCCTCTTCCTCCCCCAAGGCCCCATCACCCGGGTTGGAAGGGACTCACCAATGGAGCCGGGGCTGGGAGCTGCAGCCACCCGATGCAAATAAGAGACAGCCCCAGCTGAGTAGGGGCTGGTGTGGGTAGTGACCCGACTCCTCCCCTGCCTGCAGTAACTGAACTGTCCAGTCCCCTTTTTGACTGGACTTTTCAGTTGAAAACCGGACACCTGGCCACCCTATGCTCACTAGACATGCTAGAGCTTTCCAGCTAGTAAATTTCCTAAAGATTTCATCCACACTGGGCATGTTCTGGTCTGGGACTGAGCAGGACTTCCTTGCAATTTCAGCTCTTAGTTACCACAAGGTCCAGGTCCTGCAAATGAAAGCAGGGAACCTGGCTCTCTTCTGCTCTATGTCACTGCTGCTCTGTCCAAGGAGCATGAAGCTGTCTGGTTTAATGTTTTTTTCTTGAATAAAGAATGTTAGACTGGGCCCTTCACTTATAATTCCATGTATTATTATTTGGCATTATAATTATTAATTAATAACATAATTCCCTCTCTCTATTCATTATATTATATTTATGTATTTATTTTTCAGATATGATTCTTGACCAGCAAGTGGGCTCTGGGCAGCTCAGCGAAGATGTTCGTCACAGAGTACATGAAGCTTTACTGAAGCAGCACCACCATCAGAATCAGAAGAAGTTAAGCAACAGGATTCCAATTGTCAGATCCTTTGCTGATATTGGCAAGAAACAGTCCGAGCCTCATTCCATGGACAAAAATGGTAACGTGTTGCATTATTTTATGTTTCAGAAGCTTTTTATAGCATATATTTTTTCCCTCTGAGCTTAATGTCCACTGCTGTATTCACAGCAGTCAATGTGTGGTTCTGATTTGAAAAGGGACTATGTAAAAATGGCTGCTTTTATTTCACAGAGCTGCTCCTTGTACATATTTAGAGATATGGCTGTTTTATTTAGTTACAGAACTATATGTTTACTACTTTTTACTCCTATTAACTATGGAGAATCAATGTCAATCTGATAGCATGAGCTGGATGATGATGCATTAAGTAAAAGGAACTCAATTTGTCTTTTAGATTCTAGACTGAGTTTGCAGTACTGGCAGTTGGAAAAAGTCCCCATTTTTTCACTTATAAATGGAAAGCCATTGAGACAAAATAAGCATGGAACCAGCATTGTTGTTTTTATAGAATCACTTTTCAGGAAATTGCATTACAGGGAAGAAAAGGGAGAAAGGCTGTGCAGTACTTTTATGGAAAAAGTTTGGTTAAGATAAACTTTAGAGAGAGGTAAGAATAGGCTACACTGTATTTCTAGCATGATAACTCAATGACAGCTAGCATGGCTGTGGTGTCATTTACACCTTCCAGCTTGAAGTGTAAACGTACCCCAAGATACTCCATGGTTGGGATATTACTCAAATATATGAACCTACACTGGTTAAGAGACCAATGAAAGCAGCATGGTGGTAATGTATTATGCGGAAGATATTCCAAGGACATTAGTGAGCCTAAAATTTTCATCCTGGCTTCTGACCTGCACAAACTCTGTGTCTTCTGATCCACAATGCAGTAGAGGCTACTCTTTGTTCCAAAGCAAGACTACCCTTTGGTGGTAGCCCTGTAATGTTGATTTTACACACACTTCCAAGCCTAGTTCCTTCCCTAGAGTGGGAATCTCAGACTTGGAAGGCTGAATGTAATTTAATCTGAAGAGGACATTAAATAGGAAGATCATTTCTGGGTGATGTCCAGATTCCATGTGAGGTTTACTTAGTTCCCAGTTCCAGAAAACATCTCTGTTCAGGACAGCTTTTAAACATCTGATTATCATTAAGGCTGTGCTTAAATCTGATTGAAATCAATGTGCTTAAGTGCTACTTTGAATAGAGATGCGCATACTTAAGTGCTTTGTAAATCAGGCCCTTAGAGTGCTCTGGGCATCCTACAATCTGGCAATTAGAACGTCCTGAACTTGTGTGAGAAGCACAGACTATTTTCATTATATTATTTATATTGTATTTAATTCATTTTAAAATAGTAAAAATATCCTTAAGAGTATTTAAACAAAGGTAAATCAACTTTGGGTCCAAGTAATAGTGATACTGCCAAGCATGCTTTTTAACAGTCCAACCCAGTTAGAGATGTCTCTTATTTATCTTGAAACATTGTCCATTAACTTGTCCCTCTCCTATATTGGCCTTTTCAAAGTAGAAAAAAGGGCCTGTGTTAAAGATGAGCTTTATTGAAATGTCGATTTCTTATTCTAAATTTCATTAAATTGACACGGTGTTATGTTCAGATTACTGGATATTCGCTTTGTCCCTTGGACTAATGTGATTGGTTAGCTTTAGCACATCTCAGAAGGAAAAGGACAAACTTATTCTAGATCTTATCTTTTCAAAATAGTCTCAAACCATTTATTTATGTATTTATTTGTTTATATTCTCCTAAAGGCCGTGGAGCCCCAGTGCAGCTATGCCACATCCAGTACAACAGTCTGCATGCTGTAGTGGTAGCTGCTGTGCTCCATTTAAAAGAAAGGGGGAGTGGAGAGGAGAGAGATTGTTTAGTGGATCAGCATGGTCTCAGGCCTGTAGGCTCCTATACATTCCTCTTGTAGAATGCTCCCCACCATCCTTCACACTGTCATGGGTAGATCTTCCATAAAGCACCGCTCATAATATATGCAGCATCACATGCATGGCTTTTCACCTGCCTTTGGCAGGTCCTCTGCCTTTAGGGTCTTGCCCATGGAGAGGAGATCCTTCTTTGTAAAGTGTGAGCATTCATTTCTTGCCTTTCTCCAGCTATTCGCCCACATACATCTCTTTCTTTGTAACTACAGCCCCTGCTTGGGAGTGTTGCCTTTCCACCTGGAGCCTTATGTTCTCCTACTCTCCTGTATATGTATGTAAGATGAGGGCTCGATCTAGCTGTTGCAGTCTGTAAATGGTGTATGCCCCTTCCTGCTGGCTGTAGCCGAAAATTTCTCTTTAGATGTCGGTTTTAAAACTTAGAGCAATTGAGCAAGCTGCTATTATCATTAGAATGATGGCTCAGACATAACTTCTGAACTGTGAAAACTAAAGTTCAGTAAACTAAATTTGTAAAAAAACTAAGATAAAATTATCTCATAGCACTGTCAGGTGTGTACAGTGAGAAATGTCTTTGCTTCTGAGGACAGCCTTGCAAAACCTGCTTGTGGTTCCATTTTAGTCTGCTTATTCCCATGCCTCTGTGATGCGTATACTATATATGGGTGTAAAAAAGGTTCCAACCAATTGCAAGGTATGAAAGTGTCTTTCTCTCCAGCAATCTCAAATTGTATTAAAATAGCTGTTCAATTTATTTTATGATTATTTCTACAAAGGCTTAATTATACAAAAGGCTTGTCAGATCTTCTGAGGAGAACAAGCAGATCTTCTGAGGTATCCCTAAAGTCTTGCTGATCCCTTCCATTTTTCTCCTTCCAGTCCTCCAAGGCTGAACATCTCCAAGCCAAGAAGAAATGGACGCAGCCCTTTTCAGAGCCCATCAATGCTGATCCAGAGATGATCAGAGAGTAATAAATAGAGCAATGCCAGACACCTTGTCCCAGAACCTTATCCCCTGTTCTACTGAGGCAGTGAATAGCCATCAGAATCTGCCCTAAGAGAGCAGCTGAAGATTTTTCTTGGTGTAACTGTAGCTCCTTTTTGGCCAAGATGGAGTCTGCTCTGCAGGCTGCTCCAGCCAGAAAAAGGCATAGACAGGAATGCAGTAGGGAAACTTCCTTCCGTCTCAGGGACACCTGTTCCAACCCCTCCTCCCCCCCAGCAGAGTAAACATGCACCCGCTCCCTGAATAGTACAAGAAATACGGGGAAAGGAAATATTTATTAATAGAGGGATGAATGGAGGACCCACAGGCCTCATGATACCGCAATATAAAAGGATAGACGCCGAGCATCTAGACTCAGAGCTCAGGAATCCTGGGAAGAGTTCCAGTCTGACAGTGAGTCATTGGGTGCTCCTGGTTCTTTGGCACCAGTAAGCATTCCCTCCAAAATACCCTCTGGTGCCTCTTCTTCCACTCTCTAAAAAACCTACACAGAGCAACAACCCTCCCCACTTAACTAGCTACAGCCTCCTTCCTTATTCGCAGTGCAAAGTCGCATGTCCCATCCTCACAGCCCCATACAGCTCTGGGTGACAATGATATTGGGTCTGGTTTGTCCTTCTCAGGTGATTTCTGGTGTGGTGCACCTGCTGGCTCCCATCCTGGGACATCTCTGGTCAGCAGCTCTGTCCTTCCAGGCTTTGGACTGGTTCTCAGCTGCTTTGCTGTGGGAGAGCCTGCTCACTGTAGGCCCCTTGTCTGGCGCTACCACCACCCACATCCCTGACACTCTCCCTACCTTGACTCCCCTCCTCCTGGAAAAACCAGCACTTCCTATGCCTCAGGATGAGGTTTTAAAGGGGCCATGCTTTCTAAACCCCAGGTTGCTTACACTGAGAATCCTCAGGCGGTTTAGAGATGGCATAGTGATGTGTTACTTGCTACAACTATTGTAACTTGTAAAGCCACTAGGCCCTTGGTGTCCCCAGGGTTGGGGCATGGAAAGATGGTTTAGAGACACCATTTCCCCCAACTCTAGTCACTCACTGTAGTTAGGCATTCAACCCTTTCTCTCTCCAGTGTCTGCACATGCTAGCTTGGCAGTGTGCCCAACCCCAAATATCTTGGAAGTAAAGACCTGAGACCATGACTCAAACTCTCATCCCCTGTAGGGGACAACCCAACCTGTTGTGCCCTCACTAGACCATCAGGATGGCATTACTGGGAAATATTTGTACTTATGTTCTTCCTCTGCTTTTCTTTGTGTGTGGATCTCTCAGAACTTCTAATTAATTTTCTTTGTATTTAATAGTATTATCTTTTGTTTACAATGGCTTTTCTTCACATCCTCTTCAGGGCTAAAATGTCAGGGTGCTATGGATTTACCATGCATTTTTCATGCTACCATGCTGTGTTTAACTTTCACTTTTCAATAAGCATCAAAACTGAGAGAATTAAAAGCCTGCTTTTGATGTTCCAATAAAAAGTGACACTCAAATTTGGCATAACAACAGCAGAAATGATTTTTTTTAAAAAAAGCTTAGTTTGACACTGAATGCCCAGAATGGAGGGTGGAAAAGAATTACAGAGTAAATGCTATTAAAGCCAGTGGAATTTTAAAATATACGTCTACCCTGATATAACGCTGTCCTCAAGATCCAAAAAATCTTACCGTGTTCTAGGTGAAACCGTGTTATATCAAACTTGCTTTGATCCACAGGAGTGCGCAGCCCCCCCCCACGGTGCTGTGTTTTACCACGTTATATCCAAATTCATGTTATATTGGACCGCGTTATATTGAGGTAGAGGTGTATATAATCTTTTGCCGTTACCAAGTCATCTTTGCAGCTCACGTTTGGAATGCTATGTAACGCATATTTTTAGTGAGATTAATAGAATCCTCATCTTGATGTTTGAGACTTATATATGTAAATGTATGTCTCAAGATGATGGTATATCCCTAAAAACTAGCTTTGACCAGATACACCACTTTTGCATTATTACAGGAACGGTAACAAATATTTTTCAGTACTTTTGAACAGGTTTCTGCAATGCAGAATTTATGCACACATTTTTGCAGAGAGAACTAGTAATGCGAGTTTCATGATAGTATGGTTGGTCAGAAAAATCAGACGATAACAAAATTCTGACAGTAAACAGCAATCTCCATACCCCCCTGTTTCTGACTAGCTGTATACCTTTAACTTCTACACTTGGAGATATACCTGTTCTAGCTTGGATTGAGCAAAGGCTTGCACTAGTGTGCTAAAAATAGAATGTAGCTGTGTCAGCACAAGTCACAGGAGGGACTAGCCACCTTGAGTACATGCCTAGGTTCTTGGATGGGATTGTACTTGGGACAACTAGCCCCTCCCACCACTCGCACTGATGCAGCTACATTCTAGTTTTAGCGTTCTCACTTGATCAGAGCTAATATGTGTATGTGATTTCTGTCTCCTTGATATGAGAATCACACCCCCAGCTCCAAGTATAGACGAACCCATTCCTGATGTAACTTACACACCAACAGGCTGAGGAAAGGTAACAGGACAAGTGATTAACAGTTGGGTGCAAGAAGGTGTAAGTTACAATAGCGCTTTCCATCCGTATTAACATATACCTTGTTGCACCTTCTTCTTTCCCTATGTGGTGTTTGCACCAACTGAGACTCCTTTAGAGTCAGTCATGCCCGCTTATCAACATACAGTTTAAATCGCCTCTAAATTTGACACAGATATGACACTGTGGCACTTGGGACTGTAATTGCTCATATCCCTTGCAGATCAGCACAGTGGGGGACCTGTCACACATGCACCAGTGGGTTACATAAGAAACGTGTGAATCAAAGTGGCCTTCTCACATCTTCTAGCTCCTTGGCTTGCAAATTGCACTAATTCAGACTTCTTTATACTTGCTATAATGGATGTACATTCATGCTACATTCATGTTAGGGAGTCTGATGTATGCATCACTTTTGAATTTGGCCCATAGATTATAAATTACTTTTCCATTAGGTTGCATTTTTACATTATTTGCATCCCAGTTTCATAATCTTGTATCTGCAGTTAAGCATTAATGTCCAAATTCAATGCTAATATAAAGCAGATGAAACTACACTGAGGTCAATAGAAAGTCTTCTGTTTACACCAGTGATGAATTTGTCTCTAAGGACCTGATCCTATATTCCTTGCCTGTTGAAGACACCCAGGGACTTAAATGAGAGTTTTTGGATGCATATGTAATATGGGATCAAATTCTTCATAGGTTTCCTTTTCTCTGTATAGCCGATACAGCTGGACCCAACCATAAGTATTCTAAATTAAATGATCTAATATTGTATTTCATATTTGATATGTACTCTTTTCAAGCTAACTAATTTTAGTCAAGACTTACAATCCACAGCTTTTTCATGATATTATTGAAATAAGGCTCACGTAATTCTTAAACATTGTCACCCAATATTTGTTCTTTCTTTCTCCATATGTTCCTTGTACCCATGATTAAATGTATAATCTACATATATGGAATTGTGTCATTCATCTTTATATTTCTTTATTTTGCTCTGTCTTTGTTGTGTCTGTCTCTAACAGGCTCATCTCATCTCTGTACCTCCCTCATCTCCTACCCTTTGGGTTCTGTAAGCTCCTTGAAGGTTTGAGAGGTAGTATAAAAATGTATCCTGCTTGGGTTTCAGGTCAATTAACATGTACATCCATGTCTTCATCTCAGTTTCCTTCTAGCATGCAACTTTTTGCTATAGGCTAATAATATTTAAGGCCTTTGGCAGAAGCTGTGATAATTTTATAAGAGAATCCTACATGATGATGGTCATTATTTGTAACTAAGATGGAATATTTGAGACTAGAAACCATTTATTTTTAAACACATTTTCTTATATCAGTTGAGAAAGTGGCAAACCACATCATTTTGGTTAGAGTTGCATGAGTATGCATGGAGTTATGTTTAAGGTTCAGGTCTAATATACAAAAATGCATAATCTGACTTCCTCTGCTTCTTCTCATAAGAAGTATTTTCAAATGGCACCAAATCCTACTCTCAGTCGTGCAGGTACAATGAGAGTGGCATTTGTTCTTTACAAATACAGTAGCTAAAAACTGAATTTTGTATTATATTTGAACTTTACAATACTCTGACCAAAAATCTGACCCTAATCTACTTTATATATTGTTACTATTTATCCCTTTGCTTCCTAGTCTCCTTAGATGTGAGTCCATTTAAGATTTGAAAATTGGTGACTAGTAAGAAGTCACAGTTAAAAGTCCACAAGGCCCAGTACTGGGCTCCAAAAACATTGAATCATTACTGAATGGAAAGGAATACTATAGCTTTTTGTATGCTTTTATAAATATTCAGGGTTTATGAAGCTCCATGTTTGATTTGCCTTGATTTCTTTTAGTTGTACCTTGTTCTTTTGTGCTTATTGTGGTTACTGTGCTTACTGTGGTTGTTTTTGTTTGTCTTTTGATAAAAACAAGGTTTCTTGGATAAATATTGAGTACTGAAGGTATCCTGAATGCAATAACTTTTGGGTTGAAATTTTGGAAGGCCATAGTATATTGTAGCTTAAATTCTCTTTCTGGAACTCTGATTTTTACTTGGTGTAATTAGTAGGTTTTCTCAAAATACTGAATTCTTTTAATATAGGCATCTATAAATGCAATATAAAAATGGACCCCATTTTAATTCCTTTGATATATAAATGGTTTGGTTTTGCATGAAAGAATCTATTTCTTTTGAGTTATTGTTATTTCCTAAAATTGAGCATGCGTATCTACTATACATACTTTTAAAGTCTTGGGAATTTTCCTTTATCTTAAAAGCAAATCATTTTCTACATAAAACCATGAAGCGTATTTAATTGGTTTTGGTGTTGACATTTTAATTAGATAGCCCCTAAAACCTATTTAAACATGAGTGTGTCTGTTGAAATGTTTAAGTTCCTCTGTGTGTGTGTGTGCGCGTGCATGCTGAGTGTTTCAGTTAGATAGCATGTTGCAGTTGATTGGCAGGTACATGCTTTAGAAAATCAGCAATTCTCTTTGATGACTTCTCAAACAGAAGACTATAACTATTGGAATGCTTGATGCATACTGACAGTAGAATAAATCCAGGCGTTGATATCATCATTAGATTTTTAAGTGTTCTCTCTATACTTCAGTGCTGTTAAAGAATGAAATTCTGGTCATCTTCCCTCCTCTCCACCTCACCCCCACCTCCACACACAAAACAAGTAAAAGTGTTTGACTTGACAGAGATATACAGGTGTTCCTGGAGATGAGCAGTGGAATCATCTTCTTCAACTTGAAGACAGGACATAGAGCAACTGCATGAATGTGGCTGTTACTGTGGCTAATGGGCTGTACTTGTGGCTTGTCTGTGATCCTACTGCCTAGGTCCCCACCATTCCCATTGATCCAATCACAATATTGCCAGCCCCAGGCATTCAAAAATAATGAGTCAGACCCCACCAGAATTAAGCACATTGCATTCTATTTATTTGCTGTCTGCTTTTTGAGCCTGTAGGATCCACTTGGTTTGCATTTTCAGATTTTATCCTTGGCTCACTGTTTTACTTAAATGAAGGCTGTACCATACATGGAAAATAAAAAATAAAGTCTTGTGTTGGCATGCAAAAAGAACAAAAGCCATTCACAAACTCCACATACTGACTAGGGCCTGTTGTGTTTCCTGTAGTGTACATTTCTGTTCCCACAGGGAGTTATTAGACACAATTGTTAAAGCAAGTGTTTAGACCATTAAAAATTACATCACATTAGCTGGTTAGAGGCTCCCAAGCTGTCTACACTTTGAGTTGGGGGTGTGATTCCCATCTTGAGAATTCATACTCACTCTAGCTTTTCTAGAATCTTAGAAATAGAGGGCTGGACGGGACCTCAAGAAGTTACCAAATCCAGCTCCCTGTGCTTTGGCAGGGCCAAGCAGACATAGATCATCCCAAGCAAGTGTTTGTCCAAACTGTTTTTAGAAACCCCCAATATTGGGGATTCCACAACATCGCTATTCCATAGCATAACTACCCTTATAGGTAAAGTTTTTCCTAATATCTAACCTAAATCTTCCTAGCTGCAGTTTAAGCCTATTACTTCTTGTCCTACTTTCAGTGGAGATGGAGAACAACTGATCACCCCCATCTTTAAAACAGCCCTTAACTTATTTGAGACTATCCCTCATGTGTCTTTTTTTCTCAATGCTAAATATGACCAGTTTTTCTAATCTTTCCTTATAGGTCAGGTTTTCTAAATCTTTTATCGTATTTGTTGCTTCCCTCTGGACACTCCAATTTGTCCACATCGTTCTAAAGTGTGGTGCCCAGAACTGGACACAGTGCTCCAGCTGAGGCCTAACCAGTGCCATGTAGAGCGGGACAATTACCTCCCATGTTTTATATGAGATACTATTATTAATACAACCTAGAATGAAATTAGCCTTTTTTGAAGCTGCATCACATCGTTGACTCTTTCAATCTGTGATCCACTATAACCCCCAGATCCTTTTCAGAAATACTTCCACCTAGCCAATTATTCCCTATTTTGTAGGTGTACATTGGATTTTTTCTTCCTAAGTGTAGTACTTTGCACTTGTTTTTATTGAATTTCATCTTGTTGAATTCAGGCCAATTCTCCAATTTGTAAAGGTCATTTTGCATTCTAATGTTGTCTTCCTAAGTACTTGGAACCCCACGCAGTTTGGTGTCATCTGTAAATTTTATAAGCTTTCTCTCCACTTTGTTAGCCAAGTCATTAATGAAAATATTGAATAGTACTGGAGTCAGGACTGGTCCCTGTGGAATACCACTAGATGCACCCTCCTAGTTTGACAGGGAACCACTGAATAACTAGTCTTTGAATACAGACTTTCAACCAGTTGTGCACCCACCTTTTAGTAAATTAATCTAGACCACATTTCTTTAGTTTACTCATGAGAAAGTCATGGGACAGTGTCAGTGTCAAAAACCTCACAAAAATCAAGATATAAAACATTTACTGCTTCGCCCTATCTACTAGGCTTGTAACCAACTGAATTTCCTTGTTTGACAGGGCTATTCCTTATTACTCTATTATCCTCCAGGCACTTACAAATTGATTGTTTAATAATTTGTTCCAGTATCCATACAGCTATCAAAGTTAGGTAGACCAGTCTACAATTCCCTAAGCCCTCTTTGTTTCCCTTTTTAAAATTAGATATGATGTTTGCCATTTTCATGGAGAAAGAGAGTTAGAGTGTAGCTGTGGCAGCACAAGTGGTGGGATGGACTAGCTGTCCTGAGTACATGCCTAAGGTCTTGGATGGGTACAAACCCGGGGCAGGTAGTCACTCCAACAGCTTGCGCTGCCTCAGCAACATTCTATTTTTAGCACACGAGCTCACCAAAAGCTATAGCAGGTATTTTTCCTTGAGCTGAGAATCACACCTCCAGCTCAATGGGTAGGTATACACTTGTGTGAAGTTTGAGTCTGCACTATAGCCAGAATTTAATTAAAGAATTGCATTTCAGCTTTCACTTTATGGAATAACAATACAGATGTAAATACTAAGTTATGAAAAAAAACTTTAGCTTCTGTCTCTCTGTCTCTCTCTCCCTCTAGCATACAAAATGTGTATGCTAATATCTGTAATTATTCATGTTTCCTATTTGCCTAGAAAAATAAAGAATGAACATTCAGTCCATTTCACATAATCCCAAAAGCATTCTTCCCTGAATTTGAGGATATTATAGATCTTAAATTACAAATCTAAATTTTACTTTCTCTTGCACCTTTATGATCCCAACCAAATCATGGGGGTTGCATGGGTATAACTGAGTGCAGAATCTGGTCCAGACATTTTGCAACATATCACTCTTCTGTATTACATATGCTTACTAGTTGTGAAATTCTTCCCTGAGTAATGTAGACCACTGGAGATTTTTGTATTGCATTTATTCTTCATGAAGTCTATTAACTCATGTGCATACAAAGCCCAACTCTATTTAAGGGTACCTTTAGCACTTAGCAAAGAGCTTAAGTGTGACGTAAGTGGTGCAAAGGCTTTCTGCTGGGCCTATCCACAGGGGTGTATATCACGTTAATAGAATGCAAAAAAAAAAAAAATGCAGTACAGAGTCACCAGAATGTTTTACATTACATTATTGAAATCACCAGACTGGTGCAGAAATTGTATTCACATACTGTGGTTCTATAATCCAAAGAAGTTGAACACTATTGTCTAGGAGGGTTATTGTCCAAAATGATTCTAGTATATTGCTACATATCGAAATCCAATTTTTAAAGCATGAAAACATAGTAATATGCAGTAATATATAGTATGAAGGGTATGAAGTTGGGGTTTTTTTGAATTACAGTTATAATTTTGAGACTGGCAAATTGAATAGCAGCTAATTAACAGTTTGCCCATTCATAACTGAATATTTATAACTAGTAGTGGAAGAACCGTTTGGAAAAATTGTAGAGATTCCCCTGAAATATTTGTATAGATTAGAATTCTCTTAAAATCCCTTGTTTTATGGGGAAATTTTCAGATTACAATAATCCATTAATCTTCATCACATGAAAGTAAAATTAAATGGCTCAGAATTGTAACCTTCTTGCTTAAGTGCATCTGCTAGAGCACTCGCTCTTTTTGTCCCTCTCTGTCTGGAATAGAGTTGATCAAATATCAGAATTTTCATCTCATCATAAATGTCAATATTTTCAACCTTTGTTTTGGCAACATGGACATTCTCCTGTGGAAAACTTTGATTTTGTGGAAGTCACATTTTCTGTCCAGTAATTGTTGCAGCAGAAAATCCCTGTCAGCTCTGCACTGGAACACTCATTGATTGTGGAAGAAAGCTGGACATTTATGCATTGTCCAGGGTTAAGGTATTTCTATAGTCAGGGCCGGCTCCAGGGTTTTTGCCGCCCCAAGTGGCAAGTGGGGAGGAAAAAAAAAAAAAAAGGCCGTGATTGGCGGCAGCTCCACCATGCCGCTTTCTTCTTCGATGGCAATTCGGCGGCAGGTCCTTCCCTCTGAGAGGGACCGAGGGACCCACCGCCAAATTGCTGTCCAAGAGCCCGACGTGCCTCCCCTTCCCCTTGGCTGCCCCAAGCATCTGCTTGCTCAGCTGGTGCCTGGAACTGGCCCTATCTTTAGTTCCCCACAGGACTTGATCCTGCAAGTTGCTTAACTTTTTCTGATGGCAGCTGAGCATATTTAGGGGCAGATTTAGGCACCTAAAGATTCAGTGGGGATTTTCAAAAGTGCCTAAAAAAGGTTAGCTGCTTAGCTCTGGAGTACCTAAATATGTGCAACTGTACGCACCTAAATACCTTTGAAAAACTGGTAGAACCTTGCAGGTTTGGGCCCTTTATTTCTTGAGATTCTCCTGATTTTTATTTCAGTGTCTCACCATTACTAGACATCTTATTTGCTGCTAGGCTTTCAGCTGTCAGATCTTCTTTTATGCACCCATTAGATACCCAGAGTTTTCTTTCTGTGGCTAGGTTCCCCAATTTTCTCCCTTTCTGACATGCCACTTCCCACCCAGTCAGTTCAACATTTTTCACCCAAGGTATTTATGTGTGTCTCTTCCCTCCCCTCCAAGTCCTTTAAATGTTACAGATTGATTTGAGATAGGATTTATTCTAATTCTCACAATCAAACCAAAGGAATGAAATGAACTGTTCTTTCCCTTCCCATTCCCTCCCTTTTCTTCCAAAGGGAGCTGAGTGTCCCCATTAATTAAAATATATTTTAAATATATGAATGGATATTTTTCTCCCTTACATGCCCTTCTTCAGTTACCTAATACTCCCTTTGCACCTTCAGTGGCAAAATCCGACTATTTTGCTGCAGTGCTGTTATTCACACTTAGTCAGGCTTCCCCTACAAGAATATTAGTTTCCTGTAGGCTTATTGCTTATTTGTTTGTTTGTTTTGGAGACCTGTAAAATAACTTTTAAGTAATAATGTTTGTCCTTCTTCTTAAATGGCTAAAAATACTCGACTCAGTTGAAATGAATAGATAACTGACTATAACTAGAAAAGCAAAGGACGATATTCAAATGAGAAGATGGAAAATACTGCAAGTCACACCAGGCTGAGAACCGCACATCAGTACTCATTGCGCTGGTCTACATGAGGCTGTAAGAGCCACATTTCCACAAGACCATTGTGCTATACGCACACTAGTCTAAGGTCTTAATCCTGTAAACATATACTCCCATGTATAACTTCATCCATGAGCAATCCCATTGGCTTCACTAGCACTACTAATGTGAATAAACTCATGCATGTGTTTGTTTGCATGATTATGGCTAATGTTTGAACACTTCCTCCTGTCCTGAGCAATTCTAATTTTAATAAATATTTTGTATTTCTTGCTCCCTGGATTTTAATGGAAATTTCTTCATTTAAAAGTTTTGTTTTCCATTTCAATATCTTAGTTAACAATTTATACTTTTTTTTGAACAACTTAAATTTCAATACATTTATTTTTCATAGCGGTACTTTATTCTAGCTTTGATTGTCATGCTAGTTAATGCCCATTTACACACATGAGGAAATTTATGTACATGGGGAGTCCCCTTTGATTCACTACTCACATGGGCAAGTTTTTAGCACTGAGACCTAAAGTTGGCAGTTCCTCACATTGCTTAGGAAATTACCTTGGTAGATGTGGGACTGTTTTGTAATAAGGATTTTTTTAATGGAGTAACAATTCTGAACAGAACTTATACACTGTGAATGACACAAAAATCTGTCCTCACAATATTCAACAGTAGGTTTAAATTTTTCTAAAATGGATTCTCTCATCTCTAACTGCAGCTATTGAATGTTATGTCTGTTGAGAATTTGTCTGTTGTTCTAAATAAGTCTTTAATTTCACTTCCATGCTTACATTCTCATACACATGCAGAATGAAACATATGTGATACTCTAATTTAATTCTAACACTTGTTTCATAGAATGCTTCTGTAGTAATGTAAATAATTGTTAGTATTCTGTAATAACGGTATTTTTTTTTAGCAGGTCAGATTGTTTCCCCACAGTCTGCTCCCGCCTGCATTGAAAATAAAAATGACGTGAGCAGAGAAAACAGCACTGTTGACTTTAGCAAGGTAAGCATTTATTGACTGTGAAAAGAGCCTTCTGACTGGCAAGTAGAAATTTTAAATAAAAAGAGTGGTTTGTGTTAATCAGAAAAAGCTCAAAAGATGTTTCACTTCAATATTATACATTATCACGTCAGTGCCACAAAATACATATGTTGCACCTACAATAAAGAAGGTTTTTAAATGTTTCCAATAAAACATTGTTAAAATATTGCTAACAGGCAATCACATTCCAGGAGCTTAGACACACTTTTCATTGCATAACACTGTAGGGAGGCAACAAGATTGTAGGAAGAGGTCTCAGAAATGAGTAAAGGGCTGACTAAGTAGGAAAGTAATTCAGATTGCTTATCATTCAGACTTAGCATGTATTCTCTTGTGGGAATAATGTATATATTAAAATGTGCTTTTTGTAACCTGCTTTTGTGGATTCTGTGTGTCTGAAGAATAATTTGCTTTTGGTGAACATCTATAACTTCATAACATTGTGTTACGCCAAAATATTTCAATGCACTTTACAAGGTTGTATAGTAGTTCAGTAGTACGGTTTTTAATGACAAACTAATAATAGAAAGCAAGGAAACACAAGCTAGTCTTCAGTGTTGGTATAAAAAATGTTCCTCATTTTTGAAGAAGGTGCTGCATGCCTAAAACAAACTTTCATATTAGGTACAGGCATGAGATAGGCATGCCAGCAACAGATGACTTCAACTGGTGCTTGGGTGAATAAGGGTATGTCTACACTACGGGATTATTCCGATTTTACATAAACAGGTTTTGGAAAACAGATTGTATAAAGTCGAGTGCACGTGGCCACACTAAGCATATTAATTCGGTGGTGTGCGTCCATGTACCGAGGCTAGCGTCGATTTCTGGAGCGTTGCACTGTGGGTAGCTATCCCATAGTTCCCGCAGTCTCCCCCCACCCATTGGAATTCTGGGTTGAGATCCCAATGCATGGTGGTGCAAAAACAGTGTCGCGGGTGATTCTGGGTAAATGTCGTCACTCAATCCTTCCTCCGTGAAAGCAACGGCAGACAATCATTTTGCACCCTTTTTCCCCTGGATTGCCCTGGCAGATGCCATAGCATAGCAACCATGGAGCCTGTTTTGCCTTTTGTCACTGTCACCGTATGTGTACTGAATGCTGCTGACAGAGGTGGTACTGCAGTGCTACACAGCAGCATTCATTTGCCTTTGCAAGGTAGCAGAGATGGTTACCCTCCCTATTGCACCGTCTGCCATTGTAAATTGGCGATGAGATGACGGTTATCAATCATTTTGTACCGTTTGCAATTGGAAATGGGTGATGATGGTTATCAATCATTTTGTACCATCTGCTGCTATCATGGGTGCCCCTGGCTGGCCTCGCTGAGGTCAGCCGGGGGCGCATGGACAAAAATGGGAATGATTCCCTGAGTCATTCCCTTCTTTATGTTTTGTCTAAAAATAGAGTCAGTCCTGCCTAGAATATGGGGCAAGTCTACTAAAGAGCCAGAGAGCACAGCTGCTCTGGGTCAGAGCCCCAGAGATCCAGCGGAAATGATGAGCTGCATGCCATTCTAGAGGGTGCCCCTGCAACAACCTCACTCATTGCATCCCTCCTCCCACAATCCTCCTGGGCTACCGTTGCAATGTCCCCCCATATGTGTGATGATGTAATAAAGAATGCAGGAATAAGAAACTCCTGACTTTTTAGCAAGATAAAATGAGGGGGAAGCAGCCTCCAGCTGCTATGATAGTCCAGGCAGGACATTAAAGGGTGGTGGGGAGAGGAGCGCAGCCTCCCGCTGCTATGATAGTCCAGGGAGTACAGAATCTTTTCTTTTGACATGAAAGGGGATGGGAGCTGATGGAGCTCAGGCTCCAGCTGCTATGATGAGGATGGTTACCAAGCATTTTGTACCGTCTGCCAGGAATGACAGGGAGTCATTCACATTTTTATCCAGGCGCCCTTGGTCAACCTCACTGAGGCCAGCCAGGAGCACTCATGGGATGATGATGGTTTTCCACCATTTTGTACCATCTGCCATCAGGAAAGGAAGGGGAGGGGATGCTGCTGTTCAGCGCCGCAGCACCGTGTCTACCAGCAGCATGCAGTAGACATATGGTGACATTGAAAAATGGCAAGAAATGATTTTTTTCACTTTTCTTTCATGGGGGTGGGGAGGGGAGGTAAATTGACGAGATATACCCTGAACCACCCCGGACAATGTTTTTGACCCTTCAGGCATTGGGAGCTCAGCCAAGAATGCAAATGCTTTTTGGAGACTGCAGGGACTGTGGGATAGCTGGAGTCCTCAGTTCCCCCTCCCTCCCTCCATGAGCATCCATTTGATTCTTTGGCTTTCCATTACGCTTGTCACGCAGCACTGTACTGAGTCGCTGCTGTGGCCTCTGTCTATCATAGCCTGGAGATTTTTTCAAATGCTTTGTCATTTCGTCTTCTGTAATGGAGCTCTGATAGAACAGATTTGTCTCCCCATACAGCGATCAAATCCAGTATCTCCCATATGGTCCATGCTGGAGCTTTTTTTGGATTTGAGACTGCATGGCCATCCGTGCTGATCAGAGCTCCACGCTGGGCAAACAGGAAATGAAATTCAGAAGTTCGCGGGGCTTTTCCTATCTGGCCAGTGCATCCGAGTTCAGATCGCTTTCCAAAGCGGTCACAATGGTGCACTGTGGGATCCCGCCCATTTGCGGCCACACTAACCCTAATTCAACAAGGCAATACTGATTTCAGCGCTACTCCTCTCATCGGGGAGGAGTACAGAAATTGGTTTAAAGAGCCCTTTATATTGATATAAAGGGCCTCGTTGTTGTGTGGACGGGTGCAGGGTTAAATCAGTTTAACGCTGCTAAATTTGGTCTAAACGCGTAGTGTAGACCAGGCCTAAGAGTTGAGCAAATCAGGAAAGGTTATTAGAACCAAAATTCTAAAGGGATTTATACAGTTAGTGAAGAATGGCAATTTGAATCCGTTGTGGAATCTGACTGCCAGTCAGTATAATTGAGCCAGCACTAACTAGAGTTATGTGCTCACTCCATCTGGTGCCAGACAGAATCCTAGCAGCAGCAGTTTGTACCAGCTGAAGTCTGTCAGCTTTGCATGCAGGGACTAGGAGACCATTAAAAAGGGCAGTACAGTTGTCTATGTGGGAAGAAACAAAGATGTGAAAAGGACCTTTGCATACGAAGAGAGAGAGATGGGACAGAACTCTGGCTGTATTTCTACACTGGTTATAAGCAGATTTAACTGCAGCAGAGACATGTAATTCAAATTGGAGGCCAGTATTAATCCTTTAAATACATAAATATATGTATCAGTAAACAAATGTATTCCATTCTAGAGTACAACATTTTTATTCAATGTTGGTTTTAAAAGTGTTAATTGGTGCAAACTAATATTCATATTTTTTTTGGTGAATGTTCTGTGTATTGAAATGTAACATCTATTGAAAAGGGTAACAATAAAAATAGATTTGTCTAATTAAAATTTTAAAAGAACAGCAGTGAGACCAATAGCAACCTGGAGAACACTACACCACTTCATGTAATGCTTTTCTCACAGTTCTCCACAGCCATTTTGAAATTTGAATGCCAGAACCTCCTGAACTCATAGTTGTGGGTCTTTAACTCCACATCTTTCAAAATCAGACTCTGTTTTCTAGATATGTTTTCATGCTGAAGGAAAATGGAGACAGCAGATTTTGAAACTTCATTCACCAGTTTTACACTGATGTGATATCACTGACTTCACCGGAACTATTCTGGATTCTCACTGGCGTGAGCAGTGGTACTGGAACAAGAGGTGCTGGGGGTGCTGCCACACCCTCTGGCTTGAAGTAGTAATAACAAACACCATGGTTTCCACCATCAGCATGCCTACTATAAAAATTGTTCCTGCACCCCCTGAGTGTAAGAGGAGAACAAGTTCCCATCTTTCTAGATAACCTTAAGAACCCTCAATAAGTTAAACACCAGTAGTTGTTTCATGAAGTAGTAAATGAGACAGCTTTTATTTACATGAATAAAATGGCTTCATGGAATTTTAACTAGAAGACTTTTTGCTAGCTGTCTTTTATATAGTTTAGTTTATCCTCTTAAGCCTGTATATTTAGGGGTACAATCTCCCATGATAAGTCCCAGTATAGTAATTTCTGACAGCAGTAATTGGATAACATGCTTAGACAGAGGGGAAAGTAATGTTATGCAGAGCACACAAAGGGCTTGTCTGCATGGTGTGGCAAAGTGCACTAGAGGGGTGTGATTTCTAAAGTGCACTGGAATGCTGCATGCAGACTGCCCTCCAAAAGGTTCCTACTTCACAATAATGTAGTCTCATTTCAAAGAGGACTATATTAATGCAAACGTAGGTACTTTTAGAGTGTGCCCACAAGGTCTATATGGAGCATGATGCATTAGCGTGCTCGGCAAATTGCACCCCTCTAGTGCACTTTGCTAGCGCCATGTAGACAATATTTTTCAAGTACTTCTCCTGAGTATTGTAATTTCTTACTCTAATTTGTTCCACATATTCATTTCATTTTATCTTCTACAAAAAGCACCTTTGACACATCACTTACACTCTGTCCACTAATCCAGCTCCCCAAGGGATGCTTCTGACATTCCAAACTTCTGAGCCATTTGCCTCCTCGATCTGGATACCAATCCATATACAGCACAAAGACTGAATTGGTGGTATTGGTAGAGTATATCTTCCTGTTGATGGATAAAGATCAGAAGCCAGATTCAACACTGCAATCTGCCCTTTGAATGCTGCTCAAATGCATCAGACCTCTGGCTTAGAGATGGTTGACTTTAAGGGGTTTATCCTGGCCCCCATCCTAGCCCCTGGTGTCAGAGTGGGCTGCGAATGACTGAAGCTCACTGCACTTTTTCTTCTCTGCTTCTGATTTACACTACAGGATGGGCTGTTCCCCAGGGAAGTGTTAAAGAGACTACACCTTTGCCCCCCTCACTTACAACATACCTGTTCTCAGCACAGAAAAAGAGCATTTTTTAATCAAAGCCAGAGTCCATGCTGATACTGTAAGATCTTTCAAAATACATGTGATGCCATTGATCATGAGATATGATTGATTCAGCTTTGAACTATAACAGGATTGGGTGGGATTCAGTTCTGATATTCCTTCATTGCTGAGCATTCCCAGAAGATGATGTTGAATAGTTGCTCTTCATCTCCACAGGCAGTCTCATGTGGAGTTCTGTAGAGTTCCATCTTCTCTCCCCTTCTGTCCAGTGCGTATGGAGCTGTTAGGAGAGTTAATGAGGAGGAATGGGCTGTGGTACCTTCATATACTGATGAATCCCAGTTTTATTTCTAACCTAATCCAACCAGTCCTATTAAATAACTTTTCCAGTGTCTCACTGAGATTGGGGCATGAATGAAGGCTAGTTGGCTGAAGCTCTTTCTCGACAAAAGTGAGGTGAGACTGGTAGGTTGGAGGAAGCAACTGGAAGGTATAATGTAGATCCTCTCTCCCCTCAGTGGTGGGTGTGTGCTGTCTGTGAGACTTCACAGTCTAGAAGTATTCTTGGAACCCCAGCTCTTCAACGATAATATAGCAGCAGTTTATAGGAAATCCTTTTTTCATTTTCATTTGGCCAGGAGAGTATGACCTTCTTCTTTCACATGTGAAACTTGCCACCATCAACGATGCCTTTCTCACCTCAGATGCATGCTATACGGGACAACACCTAAGATCCAGTCACAAACCAAAGTTAATGAGGAAAGCAGCAGTCCACCTGCTCTGTGGAGTTTCTTACCCTGAGCACATGACACTAATGCTCCATGATCTGTCTCGGCTACCTAGCTGTCTCTTGATTAAGTTTAAAGTGTTGATTTTAACCTATAAAGCCATTGGGATCTGCATACTTGAGCGAGTGCCTCTCTCCTCATGTAATATTACCAAACTACAGGCAATAGAGGAGCTCCAACTGGAATCGCCTCAGTATAAACTGTTTACCATGAAGGGCTTCCAGTCTTAGATCTTTTGGTCTGAAATAGCCTAAATATGGCACACTGAAGGGCTCCTCTACTACTCAGATTTTGGGGTACAATAAGGGGTTATTGTTTGGGATTTTGATTTCATCTCTAGTTAGTTATTTTCTGGTTTTGGGGGTGAGGAGCAGCTGCTGTTTCAGTTTTCTGTGATTTGTAATTTTAATTCATGGCAAAAGCCCCTAGAGACCATGCTAGGCAATGTATTTAAAAGAAAAAATCAAAAAGAGAATTATTTTCTCAAGCATCTACTGAAAGTCTGGTGGCTTAGTCCTCTGAAAAATTACTCAGACCTTTCAGTCTACTAGTCCTTAGTCCTTCATGTTGGTTTGTCAGTTGTCTAGCACACTGAAGTATCATTCGTGTTATCATAAAGAATGCGTATGCTAGGTTAGGGTAACTTTAGAAACATCACTTTTGAGGTTTGGGGAAATAATATAATTTTAAGAATATATTTCATAACACAGGCAACTCTGTTATGTCTAAATTCTGAGTAAGTGCCAAAGCCATTTGCAAAGAAAACAGTTTTCTAAATATTACTGAAGACTATTTACACTAGTACTGACAGATGGCTGTAAGATAGACATTAAAATGGTCCACTTTAACAGTTTATATTGGATTTGGTCACTGTTGTTGTGTTTAGATTAGTAAAAGGAAAGCAAATGACAAAACCATACTCTGAAATTCTTAGGCAAGACTAGTGCATTGTGAAGACAATTATACATGTTTTATATTGTATTGCTCTCATTATTACATAATGACATGTAGAATGGTATTGTGGAAGTAACACATAAATATATGAGTCCGAATATCAGGCAAATAATTATAGACTATATAGAAATAATGGTGTAATCAAGATATATTAAAACTCATTTAGATTGTCAGTTTGATATATACCCAGCACATTTCAAACCTAAAATAAAAAGTTGAATGTTTGTATATATTTAAGATGAGTCTGACTCTTACCAAAAGCTTGTTCCGGTTGGGCCTTAAGGAACCTTTACCTGTGATGCCATTCAGTAATGGCATGGCTTCTCCAGCTCTTCAACATTGAGAACCACTACTCTGTAGCTTCAAGCTTATTACCTCACTTCACTTTTTCAAATACCCTCTCTAGACAGTTCTGTTCATAGCTTATTTTCTCATGCTCAGGAGGTTGGAAAACATCTTCCTCCAAGCCTGACAGCAATAGTGCTTTGTGGTTTTTGGCTGATTGACACCTTCCTTCTATGACTGTTTCCTATCTCCCATCTTGTTGGGACTCTAGCATGGCAACCTCATCCACTGAATCCAAGTTTCCTACTCACTGCACCTGCTGATAAAGCCAAGACTTTGCCCTCTTATAACTACTGTTAATTAGCATAATAAAGAAGATAGAAAATAACAAGGTGGTGTATTTCCTGTTAATATTTGCTTTGGCCCTGTAAGTAAAATATTTAGGATACATTAAAAGTTGTTTGTGCAGCAGGATTATCTATATTCCCTTTGCATAGCTGGGCAAATGCTAAAGACTGATAGTTATTCATATTACCAAGAAGCATTCGTTAATTTCTCTTTTTAAACTTATTCAAGAAAAGAGAACACTGCAAGCAAACTGGTTAAAAGAGCTCAGGCAGCTGGTGGTATGTTAAGTGGTGACCAAGTGAAGATACTCTGTGTCAATGAAATAGAGAGAGATTGTTGTGTACTTTAGTTTTTCAGACAATATACCAAGCCCTTTCCTTTGAACTTTGCTGCTGTTATTCTTTTAATTATTAGGTTGACCTACACTTTATGAAAAAGATACCTCCTGGAGCTGAAGCGTCAAATATTTTAGTTGGTGAACTAGAGTTTTTGGATCGTGCCGTAGTTGCTTTTGTTAGATTGTCCCCTGCAGTATTGCTTTCAGGACTAGCTGAAGTTCCAATTCCAACAAGGTAAGTAGAGATTGTGCAAAAAATATAGACGGTAGTTTATTCCATTTCACATTTTTCTAAATTGCATCACTTGTGGATGTGGATGGGAATCATCCTTCAGCCCTGTTTTTTTATCCAGTTACGAATTGAATTATTACCTTATAAGAGGGGCAGGCACCTTTCCTTTCTTCCTTAGGTTAATTATTGGACCTGAGGCCTGTGTACCCTTCTTAGAAGTAGAAGCAGAAGTGCACTGTTTCTGAAACCATGATGAACAGATTAGCATATTTGAATTACAAACATTTCAGATGAATTGCTAAGAAACTGAAGACGTAAACAGCAAAGAGGTTGATCAGTTTACATGAGAGCTGTAATTGTTTGCATAATCCTGCATAACTTTTCCTAGAGGGAGGAATGACAAAGGAAATAAATACACTGGTATAAAAGATAGAGCCCATTCCAATTCTTTATTAAGATAGCATTGTTCAAGAGCAATAGGCATGTAGGGCAGACAGCTGAAAAAGAGAGAACTGAAAGGGGTGATTGGATTCCAGTACCCACAAATTTCACCACTGCTTCTCCCATAGTTTGTCCTCCTTGATTAGCCCCCTTCCCTTTGCTTCCTTGGATTTGACTTGTATTCTCCCTTTCAGGGGAGCATGGAAGGGGGGAGAAATTAATTCTAGCTTTTTATTTTATTGTTAAATAATTTAAAAAATGAAGTAAAAGGGGGGAGAAATTTCCCAGGAAACTAAACATTGAGGATGCTACCACAATATAAACAATGATATACTGATACAAAATGTAATTATTTGTGAAAAATTAGAACTAAGTGGGATTAATACAAATGTATGTGAAAGCATTAATAATTAATATTAATATATTAATAATTAAATATTATTAATTAGTTCCTTTTAATATGAGGGCCTAATTGTGGCCCAACTAATGTGGTGATGCAGAGCCATTGAGGGTAGCAGAATGGCCAGGGAAGGATTTGCACAGCCACCACATTGCCTTTTTGCACAACTAGGCACAAAATGGGCCGTGGAGTGGGCAGAGCCTTAACTTCATCCCACTAATGTGCCATATAGCATAACTGCACCAATGAAATGGGCACAGAACAGAAGCAGTCTACTCCCTTATTCAAGCAGTAAGGAAACCAGGAGGGAGATTGTAACTCTTGGCGACACAGCAGTGCAGTGCCCATTACTCTGAGCTGATGGCAAAATCAGGAGTGTGTTCTGGATGCCTATTTGTTCAAGAACTCAGGCTAGAAGTGCTCTTTTCATTGTTCGTTCTTTGCCATTTGCTCATTTTAAATAGAACAGAAACAAAACCATGTGAGTTGGGTGACCATTCGCACTCTGACTATTCATTATGAATTGACCACCCCATAGTAAAAAGTTCATATAAATACTTGGTGAATACTTATGAATTCAGTTTCTGAGTGATTTGCAAGGAGATAAAAAGGCTAAATTCTTAATGGATAATTAGATCAGCTCTAATTGGGTTTATCACTTTAGTAAACATGAACTTGGAAAACAAATCTGGCTGATGGTTGGCTAACTAGCAAATATAAATATGTATGTGCACTTATGTGGCCATACAGGGATGATAACTCCACATACTGCATCTTCCTTATACAACTTGACTCAAGAGCTGGTCAAAATATGGCGAATATGTTCTGCAAAAAATGGGAAAACACTTCGCAAAATTTTTGATGAAAAATTCAAAAACATTTTTGTTTCTGAAACTGAAAATGTTTGAGGTTGGAGTTTTCCAGTTTTCTTCCCCTGACTCTTTTCTATTTTTCATTTTGCTGCTAGTAAAAAAAGTTGGGATTTTTTTTTTAATTGATTGGGAAAATTAAAGAAAACTTTGTACAAACAATTATATTTTTTAAAAATCATCATTTTTTTGTGAGAAAAAAGTTTAAAATGAATTTTTTTTTGACAGTTGCTCTATTTGGCAACCCTGTGAGCTCTTGGCAGAACATCCCATAGTTCCGATACTTGAAAATAGACGTGTAGGGAATAGCATAGAGGAGAACCAGAATCCTCTTAAATAAAAGACACAGTGAGAAGACAACAATACTTATTTCCCACCCTTTGTGTGTGTCTGTCTGTCTGGGGATAGAGTATCTTCCATAATTTTACAAATATGCTGCATGCTTCTGTCAAAAATATTTTGCCTAATTTTTAGGATATCCATGATTTTAATTGCATGTTTGTGGAACTTAAGTGAGTTTGGGGTTTTAAAGCTATTCAGGCCATCCCCTTGCATAATACACATTTATGTAATGTTTTGTAATTGTATCTCCAATTTTAAATTATCGTGTAAGGATATTTAGAGAGAGACTATTTCACCCCTTCAGATATTACTTCTAATCAATTTTATGAACTTTTCTGTGTTGCATGATGTCAGTTTAAGTTTTCCATTCTTGAAATATCTGTTTTTTGGCTTTTTTATGTGCAGATTTTTGTTTATTCTTCTGGGACCACTAGGGAAGGGCCAACAGTACCATGAGATTGGAAGATCAATTGCAACGCTAATGACAGATGAGGTATTTATAGATTAACTGTAGTTTGTTTGTACAGATATTTCAAACTGAGGATGACCCCAAACCAAAAAGTTCACCAGATTCAGTGCCCATATGTATTCCTGAAATACTCTGCCTACCTGCCTAATTAGTGGGAACCCCCATAGTTTTAAGTCAGTCTTTGAGAAACTCTCTTTAAAGGAAACAGTTGGCAACTACACCTCTACCCCGAGATAACCCGACCCGATATAACACAAATTCAGATACAATGGGGTAAAGCAGTGCTCCGGGATGGGTGGGGCTGTGCACTCCAGTGGATCAAAGCAAGTTTGATATAACATGGTTTCACCTATAACGTGGTAAGATTTTTTTGGCTTCTGAGGACAGCGTTATATCAGGGTTGAGGTGTACATCCTGATGTTCCCCCATAGCTAATAAATGTATAGGTCTGTGAAGTCATTTGCAGAGTTGCTGTAACATTTTAATGAAAATATTGTCTATAACTGACCTACCTGCAAGCTTCCTAACACTCCTAGGTGACTAGATAGCTGAGTTTACTTCCGTCAGGCACTTTCTTTTGTCTCTGAACCCTTGCATTTTAGCATTTTCATTTTGTGATGTAAGGTTCAACACTATGACTATATTCCTGCTGCTGCAGCCAAAGACACAGACATGCTTTTTTGATCTATCTGGCTTTTTTCAATAAAGTTGCATGAATGTAACCAAAGATAGGATTTGAGCCTCCAATTGAAACATAGTTTAACCATTCTTATGATGTGCAAAGAGAATTAGAATCCAGTTTATGATCCCATGGCTGTGAGGTTAGAGGAAGTAACTTTTATTATTGAAGTAACGAGATAGGTGTTGAGATACAAAATTCTCACTCCCTGATCAGATCTGGAGAATAGGAAGATGCCATTTTTATAGAGTCACTTTTCAGTGGAACCAGCCACACATTTTTTTAAACTGTAAGATACTTGGAAAATTCCGCAATCTTGAAGGGTGCTTTCCACACTGGCTATCTTCGTAGAAACTACAACTGGTTCAAAACTGTGATTCATTTTAAAACGGGGGAAATAAATAAGTTACGTACCATGGAGGATAAGTGATATCATGAAGGATTTTATCCTCTTGTTGACATGTAAAATGAGAATCTCTTGTATTTCTCTTTTTTGTCTCCTTTAACAGATATTCCATGATGTTGCTTATAAAGCTAAAGATCGTAATGACTTGGTTTCTGGAATAGATGAGTTTCTTGATCAGGTTACAGTTCTCCCTCCTGGAGAATGGGACCCAACAATTCGAATAGAGCCACCCAAAAATGTTCCCTCTCAGGTATGCACAGTGCAAAATTAGAGTTTCTAAAAATTTAGTGGACTAGAAATGTTGTAAGATAAAGTCTTTTATTAATCTACTATGACAGTACATGTAGGCACCTGAAGTATGAACTTCCATGCACTGCTTTGCTGTTTAACTTATTCAAACTGACCCTTGACTGGCAGGAACAATTCTCTTCGGTGCTGAGACTTTTGTTCATACTTAGTTTAGTTCCGGGCCTCTCCTGAGCAGAGACAAATAGTTGTATGAAATAAAACAAAACAAGTGCATTGATTTTGACTTTGTGTTACTTAGATACTAGAGTGACAGGTACATTAGAAGTATATGAAAGAGAAACTGCTCTCCAGTAGATCACATACTCATTTAATTATTTTGTGGGTGTAAAAGGTCTGTTGTTCATTTCTAAGCTGATCTAGTGATTTTTAAATCTAAAGGTCTTTTGTTCATGTAATCCTCTCTGGGCAAATTATTCTTTTGTCTATGTGCTGCTTACTCTATAGGAAAGCAGCCAAAAGAGCCCTAATATCAATAATAGGATATCAGTAACAGAAAACAAATTGCTCTACACGCTCCCGCCCCGGGGAGAGGATGAAAGAAAAACATGTGACAGATGTTAGTTACGTTGCTTAATGCACTACTGGAAGGTGCAGAGATACTATGGTGAAGAGCACTGTACAAGAACCTATATACAGTAGTTTAGACTAGAATCACTTTATTACTTTACTTCAAAGGACATTGGTTGCCTAGTTTTCAAAGGGCAGGACTGTAAAAGCAATGATACAGTTTTACTCCTACTATGGTCCTTGTTGCACTTCAAATAAGAGATCAGTAAGGTAAGTAAACTCACTTTAAGATTGAAGCAAAGGAGAGAAGTTGGTACAAAATCTCTATTGTACATAGAAATGTTTAATAAAAGAGAATGTTGTGAAGCCATCATTACTCTGCAGAGACAAGATATTTTAAATGTTTTTATTTTTTTTTAAACTATGACCTCAGCCTCCCTAGAGACACGTTATTCTCACCAGGATAGGTGTAAGCAAGTCCAGGAATAAAGGAATATTTTTGTTCAAACTAGATTGCGTTCCTAAACTTACTTAATTGTTACTGCATGTTCAACAAATGGTTAAATGGCTTTTAAAATGCTATCTGCTTTTTTGCTGTTCGATTATAATTGTACTGCATTTTAAATTGTTTGGCACCTCAAGCATCTTGGCAAGGGAATGCTTGTCACATAAATATTATTTTGTTTATTGTTATATTGAAGATATGGGTCTGTTTTTGCTGAGTTGCTAGTTTTAAGTGGAAATATAATGACCTAGACAGAGAGAATAGATACAAAACATCCTGGTCTGTTGCTGATTTAAAAAAAATTTTTGGCACAATTTCCTTGGACCCAATTTTGTGTATATATATATTTTACAACAAAGGAACCCTTTATGGTATTTTCATATATATGATTCTTCCACACCTTATGGGTGCAACACCATGACAATGTTTGGGAAACCATTGAGATTGATTTACAATTATTGCAGCACTTAAGGGTTCAACTTCTAGGCACAGTGGGCCAAGTCTATGGGACAGAGCCTTAAGGACAGGTAGATTCACTGCGCACTGAGCTAAGCAATTCTGGAATGGGGAAGGGGATGAGATGAGTCATACTTGGTTCACAGGAGGTGGGTGCTTCTCTGCTAGCAGGGAGATAGAGACATAAAGTAAATGAAGTCCTCAGCCCCTTCTACACCCAAGTAACCCAATCTCTTCTGTACCTATGCCGGGACTTACTGCAGGCCTTAGCGAAAAAGGGGAGAGAGGGAGTCAGGAATATATATATGGGGGATCTCTATTTGTTTACATTAAAAAATGGTGGAATAGTCACAGGGGACCTGCATAGCTGTGGAGCAAGGGATTATCCTCCAGCCCTGACTGACCCTTTTGTCCCTCTCTTGTTAATAGCAGCAGTTCCTTTGATCCCTCCCTGCTGTGGGACAGAGGTGATATCCCAACTGACTTGTTATTTGCTGCAGGTGGTGGTCCAGATGGAGCCAGGGTAAACTAGCCTATTCAATAGCCTGTATGTCTTCCTAGTGTCAATAGCACCCTATCTGGGACATGGGTCCACTTCTAGCCCATGCCCACACCTGGACTTTGCTGTGCCTTCCTTCTGAAGAGAAACAGCTTGCCACTGGAGAGAGCCATTAGCATGGCTACCACAGAGAGCTCTACTGACTGAAACCATCTCACTTCTGGCTCTACCGCCATCTCTACTCCTGCGGAGAGGGTTGCTTTGGAAGCTTAGAAGTGGTGCTACTACATCCTACTGTTTGCAAGTTGCTTCTCTTGGAGGCAGTACAGCTTCATTCAAATGACAACACCCCACAGAATGGACACACACACATATAATTCTGTAAATGCACATCCCTTTCACTTCTGCATAGATACTGAAAAGGCTACTCTACAGGAAAAATACCTGACCGTGCCACATGCTTGCTTGTGTCCTTTGCTAAAACTGAATTTTTGGGTGAAACTCAATAGAAAATGTCTTTTCTTTCTTCTAGGAGAAACGCAAGATCCCAGGAGTGCCAAATGGAACAGCAGCTCACGGGGACCCGGTACCACTGGGAGGACACAGTGGACCAGAATTGCAGCGGACTGGAAAGTTAGTGGAAAATTTGATTAAATGTGATTTTTTTTTTAAGCAATATACTTCCAAAGAGAAGTCTAATGGCCTTATTCTCTCTCAACTATACTGATATAGCATGTCACTGAGTTCACTGTAGTGGAGTTATTCCTAATTTATGTATCTCTAAATGAGTGGAGACACAGGCACTTAGCTGCTAATTTGCACTGTTAGTTATGTATGGAATTTGTTTTCTACTCTCTTTATTTAATGTAAGATCCTTTCTCAATAATATGTGATGGTCAAGCCACTGGAAATCATGATTAATGCTGCTTGTTATGTATAGTATGGAAGAAGTCTGCTCTCATTTGTGATGAAAACTTAGACTGTTTTCTAGTTGAGCATGTTTAGAGGCAGAGTTGTGCAGCCCTGGCTTTTCTTTAAACACACTAGGCCAAAATATTCAGCTCCAGTTGACATGAATTATTGTTGTGTGTGCACGTGTCTGAGGATCTAAAGTATACACTTCAGTGGAATTCTTTTCTAATATAATATTTTTAAACACACAAGCTTTTATTGGACTCACTGGGTGCCATATTGTCAGACAGTAGAACCTCAGAGTTATGAATTGACCAGTCAATCACACGCCTCATTTGGAAATGGAAGTATGCAGTCAGGCAGCCGCAGAGATCACAAAAAAAAATAAAAAGCAAATACAATACTGTCCCGTGTTAAACGTATATGAAGTCAATGTTCAGTTGTAAACTTTTGAAAGAACAACCATAATATTTGTTCAGAGTTATGAACATTTCAGAGATACGAACAACCTCCATTCTTGAGGTGTTCATAACTCTGATGTTCTACTGTATATTGTTTTGTCCTATATGTCATGCACCATATGTCCTTTTCTCTGCATTCTTTTAAGACATACTTGTGCCACCACCCCAATCTTAGGATTGGCCAGAAGATAGTCCCTCCACTCCAGTCAAACTTAGAACAGCCTCAGGACTGCTCTAAATCATACCTGGCTGTTTATAGCTCAAAGGTCCATTATGATAGGTAGGCTTGTCAAAGTATAGTGACACATCTGCCATGTCCCTTTAACACAGCTACACCCACTACATCAGGAGCTAAGGGTAAAGGGGCATCATAGAGGCACCATCATGCCAATGATACCACTCAGGAATTCCTTCTATGCAGGGGAAAGCCACAGGTTTGTTGTTAAACCAGCGTTAGCATTTTTGTACTGCCTGAATGGAGCAGAGCAGATGGATTGTATGAAAGGATCTAGCTCATAAGTTTAATATATTTATTTATTGAATGTACTTGGTGAAGTACAAACCACAAAAGAAAACACAGTCCTTATCCTGAGAAGATTATATCCTACATTCAATTCCAACAAATAATACACTCGAGGCCAGATTTTTAAATAGCAAGGATCAAGATCATATAAGTTTTGTGCCGGGAAATAGGGCATTTGTGCAAGCAAATGTACATTATGATATCCATTTGTGTATGTTCTTGTGTAATACTATGCAAAAGTGCAATGTAGGCATGGTAGTGATTGTGATCCTAGCCTTTGTTTGCCAGAAGCTGGGAATGAGTGATAGGCAATGGATCAGCTGATGATTACCTATTCTATTCATTTTCTTCGGGGCACTTAGCATTGGCCACTGTCAGAAGACAGGATACTGGGCTAGGTGGACCTTTGGTCTGACCCCATATGGCCATTCTTATGTTCTTATGCAAATAATAAAGTATTATATGCATAACACTCTAGCAACTTTTAAAAATATGTGGGACTTTGTAACTTTGATGACTGTTAAAAAAGTGTGGAAATTAGTTTGTTTTAAATACACACGTCTGTCCTTAGTGGGTTAATGTGCATACACCTCACATAAAAAGTCAGGCGCAAAAAGGATGAGGTTGCAGTGATCAAAGTGAGAGATGATCAAGGCATTGAAAAATGCTTTTGCAGTAGGAATGAAAGCGACTATATTTTAGAAATGTAGAGGAAAAAACAACAGGCTCTAGTGAGAAACTGGATCGTGTGGAATGACAGCGCTATTCGCATCTGTGTTGGAGAAGAGAAGGGATATGAAGGTTTGGAAGGAAAAAGGAGAGTGTTTGCTGTGTTGAGTCTGAGATGGCAGTAGCACAGACATACACAAATGTCTGAGAGGCATTTGAAGATGCAAGACTTGAATAGGAGTGGAAGGGTTGGAAGCTGATTTGGAAGACATTGACCAAGAGATAATAATTAAAGCCAGGGGACCATTTGAATTAGCCCAAGGAGGGAGATGATAGAGAAAGAAGCAGAGAGCACTGAGAACAAAATCCTGTGGGATCAACAGTAAAGAGTGGGAAAAGAGAAGACTGAAAGCTTCATTTATATAAAAAGTCCCTTTCTGTAAAGGAAAAGACTTTAGACCAGCACGTCAGCTGATGTAAATCAGTATAACTGTATTCAAGTTAACGGAATTACTCAGGTTTTCCCCATGTGTCAACTATCATTTGATTTAAAGAACACAATGACATAAGATCAGGAACTGGGTTTATGTATGAGCCAATGCTATTTGAGAACTTTCTTTTGTTGTTTGCTCTGGGTTCCGTCTTCCTCAGGGCTACTTTCTGGATTGTCTTGAAGAGTGTGTGTACCGATGCCTCTTCATCACCACAGAAACTTAGCAGGGTACTGAATGAGTTATTTATGAAATGTGACTAGACACTATTTGGCCCAGAGACTGTGTGACTCTTACACCATTTATGAAAATGTAGTCTGCTGCTTCCTAGTACTGTACAAAACTCCTTACAGAGGGAAAGAACTCACTAGAAAGCTTCTTTTGAGAACAGATTTTAAATTGTAAATAGCCAGCGTATGCTAAGTACTACAAATCTCTGTGAGTAGTTCCATCAATCTCAGTGGACTACTCATGGATCAAAGTAGTACTCAACATGAGCAAAGATGCTAGAGAAGTATTCTAAGGCAGTAGCAGGTGTCCGATGAAAAAGAGGAAGGATAGTTCATTGGTTTAGGGCACTAGCTCTGGGACTTGGGAGACCTGGGCGCAAGTTCCTGCTTCCTGTGTGACTCTTGGCAAGTCACTTGGTGTCTCTTGTTCCTCTCTGTGAAATGAGGATAATAGCGCTGCCCCACTTCACATCAGTTTTAGGAGAACAAATACTGTAAAGATTGTGAGGCACTGAGCTTGGGGGCGCGAGACACAATTACCTTAGATTTCCCATGTACAAGTCTCATAATTCATCCCAGTGGTGAAAGAAAACAGAACTCTTTCTTTCTATCTTTATTTTTCCCCTTTTCTTAGGTTTTTTGGGGGATTGATTTTAGATATCAAAAGAAAAGTTCCCTTCTTCTGGAGTGACTTCAGGGATGCTTTCAGTCTGCAGTGTCTAGCATCATTTTTATTTCTCTACTGTGCTTGTATGTCTCCTGTCATCACGTTTGGAGGTCTGCTGGGAGAAGCAACTGAAGGTCGTATAGTATGTGTTTTACTTTAATCTGAACTTTTAAAACATATTTGCCCTTTTAGGTTTGGGGTTAGAATTTTCTTAATATTACATATATCGCCTTGAAAATGTTCTAGTCTGAAACTGCATTGTTACCCACAGTACTGGGACTCTGATAGAAAAGTTCAATCTTTTTTTTTTTTTCACATGTAGAGTGCAATCGAATCTTTGTTTGGAGCATCCATGACTGGAATAGCCTACTCTCTCTTTGGTGGACAGCCTCTTACTATACTAGGCAGCACAGGGCCAGTGCTGGTGTTTGAAAAGATATTATTTAAATTTTGCAAGTAAGTGAAGTAATTTTATTTAAATAAACTTTCAGAGGATATTTTTGATGTACAGGTGTGTATGTGGCTAAATCATCATTATAAATCCCCTGGCAGCATGCTGAAAATTTGCTTATGTATAATTTAAATTTGGTTACCCTTTTGCTGTGTGACTTTACGAACTACATTTTAACTGATGAGAATCTATATAAAATTAGAAATATAACAAAGGGCACAATCCCATGTTAGTCCATGAGAGGTATCTACTCCTCCTAGCATAAAGTAAGAAGTCAGGATTTTGGGAAACATTGCTCAGACTTTTGGAGGAACACTGGAAGATATCCGGTGACCAAAACAAAGGGGACTCTTAATGATAAAAGGTGGTTTTAATTTTTCACTTTAAAACTGTTCTGAAAGGAATCCAAACTCAGATTGGTATTAGATTGTATCCTGGATCAAAATGATTAAATTTAAATCTCATGAATGGGAACTACCCTATAAAATAAGACACACTTCATGGCTTTTTGGCATTTTATCATTCATAACAACATAGTCAGCAGTGTGAAGCTGACAGGTACTGGATCTCCTAATCCATGGAATAAATGTGATATAACCTTTTCCCCTGCCCCCATCTCTTGAAAAAGAACTAAATAAAATGTAACCCAAACCTGCACTTATATGCTAACACACTGTAAGTAAGATCGCTCTGCCACAAAATGAGTGAAAATTATGCCTACATTGTCAGCCAGTCGTGGTGGGTTCCTGAGATCCAGGGCCTAATGTGGGCAGATAGCTACTCGTCCTACACACTTCTTGCCACGAGTCCCATCTATTCAGTCTGCCTCATTTTTACAATTGGGACTTCTGAGACAGGAAGGCTTAATGGCAGAGCAAAACTTCCTGATCCTCCTGATGAGCAGGGCAGAGTGGGAGGCCCTGTCCATTCTCGAAGGTCATTCCTTCTCATCTCCATGATGGGAAAAGACCTCCCAGCTCTTTGTGCAGATTAGCTGGGACCAAGATATATGTGGCCCTAGCTTGCTCCGTGTATTATTATGTACAGCCAGCACAAAGGGTTTTGCTCTAGTTTGTGGATGGACAGTGAGGGTCTATGTGAATGAGGCAAGACTTTGAGACTATTGTAACGACTATCTTGCTGATCACAACAACTTATTGTCTTGCACTTTTGAAGTTGAAGAAAACAGGCAGATGTAGGGATCTATCACTTCTGCTGCCCACTCAGGATTAGAGTGCATCCAAAGTGTAATCCATGCCTTTGAGGGTGTATTCTCATACACAACTGCCTTTCATTGTCCCCTTTGGTAGCACACTCAGACCAGATGAGAATCTGGCTTGAAAACATCTGACTTCATTTCATGAAAGAAAAGAAATTCTGAATTAAAAGGACCTCCACATTTCTTCACAACTTTCTCTTTTTTATTTAAAAAAAATTGTAATTGGGAAATCTTTAATGCACCTAGTTTGTTTTTGAATTAAACAGTGAGACAGGAAAAAAGAATTCCTGAATTAACTGGGAGCATTAATTACATTTTGATTGAGTTTTTCAGTAGAAAGGGATCTGGCCACTGCAAAATATAATTGAAATCCATGGCCTATTTTATAACTTGTGGTGTTCAATACTATTAAAAAGGGGGTAAATGAATAATATGACTATATCTACATGGAATATCTCTAGTTCTTTATTTATAAAGGTGAAAACTGCATTACATGAGCTACTATGCAGATTCCCTCCTTGGTGAGCTAACCAACATAGTACTTGACTGTCAGGACAGTATTATGTCCAGGGCCAATGGTGGCTTCAAGATGGACATTAATACACAATAGCATTCACAAAGTAGCAAGTTCTGCTCACATCTCTGTTCCAAATAGAGTTCTACAGTGTACTTTAGTGTTGTATTGGGCATTAGAGCTGGCTATATTCTTTACTTTCTGCAGATGGACAGCCTCCTTGGATTCAGTCTTTCTAGAGATGATTTTTGCGTTTGGCAGGTCAAGAGAGGATAGAAAAAATGCACATACCTGCACAGAATGGATTTTTGTAGTATTTCCTCTTCTGTGCCTACAAATTAATGTTTTGACTCTGTAATGTTTTGTTTTTTTATTAGAGAATATGGGTTATCATACCTTTCTTTGAGAGCTAGCATTGGACTATGGACTGCAACTCTATGCATCATCCTTGTTGCAACTGATGCAAGCTCCCTAGTCTGTTACATTACCCGGTTTACTGAAGAAGCATTTGCTTCACTTATCTGCATCATTTTCATTTATGAGGCCCTAGAGAAGCTATTTCATCTCGGTGAGACGTATCCAATCAACATGCATAATGATTTGGAACTGCTGACTCAATACTCGTAAGTAAGATTTTGTTTGTTAACCATGGCATCGTTTTTCATAAGTTATATATTCCCTGTGAAGAATACGAATGGTGCACAGAAGGAAAAGCACTTTTATGCTTGAGACACATTGCTTGACATACAGCAACCTATAGATGTGATAGAATCAATCCAGTGTTTTTCAAAATTATAATTGCTGTATGTCCTGTAGGGGTCATTCCTCCTTTTGGTCCATATGATCATAATGGGAGCTAAGTGCATGTATTGGGTGGGAAATAACACCTGTTACTGCCTGATTCTGCTGTGCGGAGGCTGCAGTGATGTAATAGTTTAAAAAAAAAGTGGATAAACTTACCTAAACTAAACTCCCATTCCCTAAATGAGAAGTGGGTAAACTCAGTTTACTCTTGACTGCACTACTACTATGATACAGGCAGAACTACAGTTGATTTCAGTGAGATTTTTTGCCTTCATCAGAACTGGATGGGGTGGGACCCTTCTTTTATAATACATTTTGGCTTATAATGATTGTTTTCTTGAATTCTGTTTTCTTCCTCCTCTCATCATTGTAAGGATATTTTTTAAAAGGGGAATATTGATTTACCTGGGGTAGGATTCTGCCATTGGTACATTGAGGTATACTGGTCCCATTTCCTAGGAAGGTAAAACAAGACAAACACACACAGATTGGGAGAGAGAGAACAGCAAAGAGAAAATGTAGCTTCTGTCTCTGGTGTTGACACTCATTCTCAACCTTGCAGCTGAAGAAACACAGGCACAGCATGTGTTCTCATCAGCCGCCCCAAGACCTGGCAAACTTGTACCAATGTTGAGCTGTTTAGGTCATTGCATTTAGCTGCCTTTATGATCACAGACTTACAGCAGTGTTACAAAATATAGCGTCTTGGCTGGCTAAGATAGACTTTTATTAGACAGAAGGAGAAAGGAGAGGGATAGGAGAGAGAAGTAGTAAGGTGGAAGGAAAAGGACACACTGGGGGTGAGTGACAAAGCCTCACATCCCAGGTGGTATTTCGGATTCAGATGGAGATGATAGAATTGGAAGTGGCAAAGTTCTCTTGGTCCCTCCCTCTGGCCCAGTCTGGTCAGCACATCTCTCAGGATTAAGATGAAGAAGGTCTGGGGTCCCAGGAGATGGTGGGTGTGGCAGCCATGATAGTGAAACTTACTCCCTCCCCATCTTTCAGCCAGTCAGTGTCGCTGGTAACCATCTGTTCACCTGTGTTTTTCCCCCAAAGTCTCTTTTTCAAGAACCACAAAAGGGAGTGATGGGCAAAATAGCCCACTCCCTTGTTATTTTGTCCACCAAATGAGCCTAATTTCTGAGACATCAATTTTGGTTCACTGATTTCTGGTTCCACACTTTTCTTGCTTACCAAGCATGACCTTTTCACAGTCCTTGAGTTATATCAGTAGAGCTGCCCCCCCCCCCCCCACACACCCTTTTTTGGACCAGTTCAGTCTTTGTCTCACTTTCGCACCTTTTTTTTTCAACATTTATTGTTGTAGGCTATTGCAGTATTCCGTGAACTTTCACTCCCTTCTCACAGCTGAGCTCACAGTTAGAGCACATTTGTAGGCCCAGTTGTAACAGGAGAGGAAAACTCCCAGACTGATGATGGGAGGGTTTGGGAGAAGGGAAATCCTAAACTATCAGTCAAGGTTCCATCAGAAACCTGCCTGGTTTCTGTCAGAATTTCATTGAAATTGACACAGTTCAGCGGAATGATTTGATTTTGGCAAATCAATGTTTTCCAATGGAAAAATGTTTCATCAGAAAATTTTCCACCAGCTCTAGCATTAATAATGAGACTGTTATTAGTTACTGTCAGATATGAAGTGCATTATTTTATAGGACATAATTTAGTTTATAAAAGTATTTCAAATAAAATGTTATTGCAATTTAAACTGTGTGATTTTTTCTCGGAAATTACATTCAATGAAGCTGTTTGCAATGTTGTAGCCGTGTTGGTCCCAGGATACTAGAGAGACAAAGTGGGTGAAGTAATGTATTGTACTGGACCAACTTTTATTGCTTGTCTTTTTCATCAACAGAAGTTGTTCCCCAGTGATCCCCTTGACTCATTCAGTGAAGTTTGTTTTCATTTAAAATATTTTAAGTTTTTTGCCAGAATAGCTCCAGGTACCTTCTCATGGACTTAATAAGAGTTTGGATTGGAAGGATTAGAGTTGTCTAGTGCAGTGTGGTTAAAATAAAGGAATGGGAGCCAGGGCTTCTGGGTTCTATTCCTAGTTCTGTCACAGACTTTTGTTTGCTTAAGCAAATCATTTCACCTCTTATATGCCTCATTTTATCTACCTATAAAAGCTGTAAAATGGATATTGTGAGACTTAATTAGTGTTAATAAATTTGATTACTATTTTGGTAATGTAATTTGAGATATTTGGATGTGAAATGTTATAGAACTGCAAAATATTAGTTTTAACATGAATGTAGTACAATTCTGCACCTAACATAGACAGGTCTCCCTGCCCTACATCCTACATTCTCCTTGTCATTTTAAATGGACACAGTCATCTTCTTCACATCTCAGTCCTGAACTATTGTGCTGATGCATTCCAGAGCAAAAGCAGTTGCATTTCAGTAGTGAGTGAAATGATTCCTATGTGTAATTATACAAAGTGCTTTGACATGAAAAGCACTATGCCCTAGTTTTGCACAACTTTACTTTTCAGATTTTTACTGAATGGTTCTTTACAGTAGTGTAGTATTAGTGCTCTATAATTTTCTTTGCAAGCACTTTATAGTTTATTAAAATAAATTTTAAAATAACACTTTTATATTATATTTCTCTGTTGTCATTTTTACATATCTAATTTTGCCTTTCCTTACGGGGGGATAGTTCCCGTTTAAGGGAGGGCAGAATATGATCTCTGGACTACGGCACTAAGGGTCTGATCCTGAGAAATTAAATCAATGAGAGTGCAGGTGTTCAGAACCTCTCAATATCAGGTCTTGGTTACTGATTCTTCCTTGTGATGTTTAATAATGAGTTTTTTGAAATGGCTCTCTCAGCTGAAGAATCTTTACTTTATTGTTGCGTTCTGAAAGGTGCATGTGGATGAAGAGATTCAGAGAGTAAAGAAGTGAAGTAAGCTAGCAAGGACAGTTACTAAAAAATAAGAGCTTATGGATTCATTTATGTTATATGAGAACAAAAATAGTCTAATGAAAAAGGACAGAATCTAGTCGCACCCTGGGGCTGATGATGGCCAGTCTCCTCAGCAAGTGAAACATATCAAAAAGCATTCTCAGGCGGGAGAGCCTCTCCAGAAGTATATTTTTTTAATGGTTTTGTTGAACTCAGATGAACTTTCTGCGTCGGGAGAGAAACAGCAACACTAGGGCGAGGCCACCACCTTCTGTTCCAAGAGAGAATAACAGTGGCTCAGTCAAACCTGGCATTTGCATTTCGAGTTGGAAAAAAAAACAAGACCAAGAAGCATTGGAACACATTGTTATATGTTGTTTTCTCTGAAAATATAGATAGAGAGTCTGGAGCTGAGCACACATACACATACACACAGACCTGTGGCCCAGGACTGAAGTGTGACCCCCACCGCTTGGGGCTGACAGCTGGAGCCCCACTGCCTGGGGCTGAAGTTGCAGAGCTCATGTAAAATCACAGAATCCATGATCTCTGTGACCAACTTGTAGCCTTACTAATAAGTTATGATTTGATGTGTGTATATACTCTCTCATCATATTGTGCAAGTACTCTTCCTCTGTGGTACTTTAACCTAAAGAATAGACATGTGTTTATTGGCTTTTCTCCAGATTCACATTCAGACTATGTATATGCACCAGGAATGAAATCCTGGCCCCAGTGAAGTCCATAGGAGTTTTGACACTGACTTCAATGGGGTCAGGATTTCACCTTAAGGATCTGTATAGAGCATAATTTGTGTTTTTCGAGTATAAGTGTGGGGGGAACAGGGGGGTTAAAAGGCTCAATATTTCTGGGCATTTCGGGGGTCAAAAGGAAAAGAGCTTTGGTGTTCTCATAATATTTCTGTTCATGAAAAGTTGAAATATTACATGAAGTCTCCAGACAGCAAGCAGACATTAAAAATATTTCATGGGTTTACCTTAATCACACACTATTATTCAAGTTATTGTGGAAATACAATTAACAGCCTTCCTATGTACAGTAGAGGTGCATTAGTAGATATCTCCATATTTTAAGGGACAACATCAACATAACTCAGCTGGTAATGGTGATATTTTAAAATAAAAATTGTTAAATTATAATTACATACAGTCCTTAGAACACCCGATGTATTTGTGAGAGGGAACTGTTTATTAACTATGCACCCTTGATGAATACCTATATGCTTTTTTTTGCTGCTTTACAATGCATATAGAACTTGCAGGGCACTGACAGCAGGAAGAAGACAGCCAACTGAATTGTCATCATCCCCTCAAACTCTAGCTTTGGGACTTCCTGTCCTATAACATTAGCCAAACAGTGTCAGAATTTCTGAACACAACTCCCCAAAAGGCTTTGCCTTTCAGATGTTTTCCAAATATCTGAACATCGCTTCATTCTTTCAGGTGATACTGTACTGACATTACATAACTATCTAGATCAAATGTCTGATGTCATATGTTCAATACTTATTTTTTCTCATTTCCATCTTTCTGGGCTTCTTTTCTTGGTTAATCACAAATTTCTTTCAGTTATGAAAAAGTACATTTATTTGCATTTTTACATTGTGTCTTACTTTATGTAGGCCTAACTGGTATTTATACCCATATCTTCCACCTGTATGCATGCCCTAGGATTATTTATGCCAGCTAGCCCCATTAATGTCAAACCCATTGGCTGACTCAATGCAGATGCCATATTAGTAGGACCACTGAATACTCCTCTCTGCCAGGCAATGGGAGAGCTCTCAGTGACACTTCACAGTTTAACTGCCATACTCTCCAAATCTCATTCAAATTCTCTGCCCTTCAGATCCTCAGATCTTCTCTTGAAAACAGACCTTTCCCCAACCTCCTACCCTCCAGCCTGACATAGTTGGAAGTTTATAGTTTACTTAGGTTGAACAATTCTATTTTCAGGACTTGGATCCACATCTGTCCTTTTTCCTTTATCCTTACTGTTACTGGGGTGTCAATATCCATATCAACAATTTGCATCATACTGCCACTGCTTCAGGACATGCTGTGACATCGAGGAGTGCGCTTGCTGTGCCAAGGATTATACCCTTGAACAAATAATTTCACTCTTCTTTTTCTGTCCATAACTCTATTACTACTTCATCAACTATGACTTTGCTTTTCCTAATCCCTCATGTATGTATGTATTCTCTAAAACAGCTACATTCATTACTTTTCTGACTCAAGTCTTCATTGGATGTTCCTACTACTACCTGATCCACATACCAATACCTTCAGCTAAATCCTTCTTCTGACTTTTAATGCAGTTTCATTCCGCTGATCTCGTACACAGTTCACTTATTCTCATACACAAATCACTTCCATAAACTGACGTTCTCACAGGTCTGGTGGGGCAAGGACGTGCTTTAAAGCACACTATTTACCAGAGCACTAGGAAAATCCAGATTATCTACTGTCCCATATACTTATGCCAGTATAACTTTGAAGTGTAGACCAAGCCTGAATTTTTTCCCCAGTCAGCCGGACCATCCACCTGGACCTGTCTAGGAGAATGCCCCTTGATGGCTGCTCCATTTTGGGGCAGATCCATTTAGTGTCAATGAATTGTAATCACTGGTCCAATAGCTCTTCCTCCCTTCTAGGTGAGGGAATGTTGGAATTGTTTGATTTCCCTTCTAAGGTATGTCTTTACTGCACAGTTAGCCTGGGATCTTGCCGAGTGTTGCCCTTAATTCCCCTCCTTTCTACATACAAAAACCTCTCACCCAAATTTAATGATGCTTTCAACCTGAGTATCAAGTGCTGGTTTTACTCAGGTTGGAAATCCACCCACTTTGGATTGGACACAAGCTAAATCAGTTGATGCTGATAGTTCTCCAGTGCCTGACCACTATTCCCCCTGTGTACCCAGAAGGTCAGACAAGTTTACAAAGAATTGTAAAGTAACTTAGTTTACTGCTACACAAAGAACCATGGGATGTACCCCTAGAAGTCCTAGTGACACACACAGGTGACTGCAGCACCAATAAGGACAAAGTAACTTTGGTAGGACTTTGCACTTTGGTTGCTCTCACCCAGGCTTGGTTAACTGGGTGCTCAGACCCAGGTGCCAATCACCCATGGTCACTGTCACAGGTCATGGGCAATAAACAAAAATTCATGGCCTGTGACCTGTCCATGACTTGCACTATAAATACCCCTGACTAAATCTTAGTTGGGGGGGTATGCTGCTCTAGGGGGTCCCCAGGGGACCGTTGCTTGGGGGTTCCCTAAGGGGGGCAATGCTGTTCTGGGGGCATCCAGGGGGCCCACTGCTCTGGGGGAGCCCTGGGCCAGCAGCACCAGCTGCTGGGGGCCACTGAGCAGCGGCTCCTTTGGTGGCCCCCCCCACTGCTGTTCCAGCCACCCTCAGGGCTGCTGCCAGGTGCTGCCAAGCTGTGGCAGCTCCTTTTTCCCCAGGACCGCTGCTCGGGTTGGTCCCCAGTCAGCTGGCTGCAGGGCTGCCCAAATGGCTGGCTGCGGAGCTGCTCCAGCAGTGGCCAGTGTGGCTGTCCCTGGGGCCAGCTGCTTTGGTGGCCCTGGGGTCAGTCACACTGGCTGCTGCAGAAGTCACAGAGGTCGCAGAAAGTCACAGAATCCGTGACAGACATGGAGCCCTACTTAAGATCATAGTTCATTACACATGCCATTCCTTTAGTTGGGAGTGCAAAGACCCAGTAATTTTAATTACTCATCTCTGTGAAACACAACACTTTCTTCTGACTGTTGACTCTGCATAACTCCAACTGCACTACTTTTTCCTCCCCAAACAGTGGGAGGAATTTGTTTCCCTGCATTTAACATTGGTTTGCAAGTGGAAAACGTTGTAATCACCTGAAAATGACAGCTCTGCATGTCAGGTATGTCATTTTCAGTCAGGTGGGAACCAAATTTCTTCAAACGTCTCAAAGACACATGGTGAGGTTTACTGATACATCTATAGCAGATATGGTTTAAAAACTTGTAATTAACTTACTTACCTTTTCTTATGCACTTGTCTTTTTAAGCGAAGTAGCATGTACAACTTTTTACGCTTGTATAACTTCAAAGTAGGTCAAATGGTTTTCTTAAACATTCAACTTATTTGGACTCTGCAGTGTATACTATAAGTAAAAGAAATATTAGCTGAGAAGGAATTTTTTGATAAATGAGTCAATGAAAATGAGAGGTAGACTGGAATGTCTCTTTGCACTTTGTCACTCACTCTGGCAGAGAAACGAGGAAATGAGCCATGCAAACATCGTAGGATTTGAGGAGAGGTGTGTTTGAGACTTGCTTCTCTTGAGTCAGATGCAGCACTACCTATTTCCCTTTTCCCGGGGAAGCTTTCCAGCTAAAAATATCCTTGCTCTCCAGCTAAGCAAATAAACAAATAAACAAAAAAACTCCTTCCCTGTCAAGGTAGAAGATTGGCTGTTCTTCGTCTCTGACCATCTGCGATAGGGCAGCTCCCAATCCTACTTCAGATGCATCTGTCTGTAAAATGAATTCTATACACACAGGGTTACTGCAGAGGGCTGTCTGTAGATCCATGAATGCTTTCTCTGCGGCATCTGTCCACTTCACCATGTCTGGACCTCGGGCATTTATCAGGTCTGTTAAGGGACTCGCTCTGGTGGTGAAATGGGGAATAAATTGCCCGTAGTAACCCTCTCCCCTCCAAAAAAAAGCTTTTTGAAGGAAAAGGGAGCTTTTTCACCAGCGTCTGACCGTGTTCCTCCATTCTTAGTTAAAATCAATTCCAGGATCTTGGCCTGTCTTATACGGACCCCGTTACAGAAACTAACTATTGTCTCCAATTTTGTTAGCCGTTTTAATTAGCTCTATATTCCATTTACTTTTTCCTCTTGAAGGATTTTCAAAATAAGTTTTTAATTGTTAGCAAAGCCTTGGCTGTTCTTCTGTAATTAGCAGTGGCCAAACTTCAAAAGGATGAGAGATTCATTTCTATTTGGAAGCTTATCCAAAGCTTATCTAGGGCATGTCAACTCTGGAGCTGGAAGTGTAATTTCCATCTTGGGTAGCTATCCCCATGCTAGCTCTGATTGAGCTAATGCACTAAAAACATCAGTGTAGCTTCGACTGCATGGGCAGTGGGATGGACTAGCTTCCCCAAGTACAATCCTGTCTGAAATCATAAATATATGCTCAGCTGACCCATCCTGGCATTTGTGCAGCTGCAGCTACACTGCTATTTTTAGTGTGCTAGCTCCATCATAGCTAGTGCATGTATGTCTACCCAAGATGGAAATTATACCTCCAGCTCCAGTGAAGACTCTAGCTGAATCTGCAAAGGTAAGCTGGAAAACTCAGGTTTTATTGTTAAATTTCCAACATTCCCTGCCTGTGGTGGTGGAGAAGTTCTGGAACAGCCTTCCAAGGAGAGCAATGGGGGCAAAAAAACCTAGCTGGCTTCAAGACTGAGTTTGATAAGTTATGCAGGAAGTGGTATGTTGAAACTGCCTACAATGGCATGTAGCTGATCTGTGACTGCTAGTAGCAAATATCTCCAATGGCTGGAGATGGGACACTAGACGGGGAGGGCTCTGAGTTACTACAGAGAATTCTTTTCCAGGTGTCTGGCTGTTGGGTCTTGCCTAAAAGCTCAGGGTCCAACTGATCATCATTTTGGGGGTCGAGAAGGAGTTTTCCACCTTGTTAGATTGGCAGAGATCCAGGAATTTTTTTGCTGCCTTCTGCATCATGGGACAATGGGTACTTGCAAGTTTAAACTAGTGTAAATTGTGGATTCTCTGTAACTTGAAGCCTTTAAATCATGATTTGAGGACTTCAGTAACTCATCCAGAGGTTGGGGGTCTATTTCAGGCGTGAGTGGGTGAGGTTCTGTGGCCTGAAACATGCACGAGGTCAGACTAGATGATCATGATGGTCCCTTCTGGCTTTAAAGTCTGAGTCTATGAGAAAGGTGGGCACTGTGTCCATGTGCTGAGTCTGGAAGCTTCTGGTTGTGGGGTGGGGGAGCTTGACTCAGTTTTTTTTCTCTCCTTCCCTCCCTCTCACAACTGCTTCAGGGCCCTTCCAGGTGTTTCTAGTGTACTGTGTGTATGTTTCTGTTCTGTTTCTTCGATGGTGGCATGAACTTGGCCTCAGAATGGTCACTGATTTTTGGCAAGCTGCCAAAAATTTTCTGAGGAAAACAACTAAGAGAAAGGAAATGATGACTTTAACACTTTATCTCAGCCAAATCTGAATGGAATTTCACGGGAGAAAGAAAATGCATTTCTGTAACCAGAGCGGATTCCAAGTATCAAAGTTCTGCTGCAAACAATGGAGATCTGGCAGAATCTCAAAGAAAACTTTGCAAGAATCTTTAACGGAAAGTGTTAGGCAACTTAAATATAGGAGTCACTACCAGCCTCTCCTGTAATAAACTGCAGAAGTCAGTAATAGGAGTAATTAGGACAATCAGTTTCTAGCAAGTAGACACAAGTATTTGGATGTAACAATATTGTAAGTCATTCTAAAATCATTCCTAAAGTGTCACTTCTGCCAATCTACTTTCAAGAAGTGAATTAAAATTTAACAAAAGACAACAGCCTCAAAGAACTGAACCATCTTTTACTGAGTAACCACATGGTCTAAGTAATGTACCTCTTGTCCTGTTTCTCTCCCCATGCTTTTTGTTTAGTAACCTCACTTGTTGCATCATATTTGGATTTTGGTCCTGATCTCGCAATGAGCTACATGCGGCAGGATCAATGCACTCACAGCCACCCTAGTGACTTCAGTGGGGACATATGTGGATGCAGGATTGGGGCCTTAGATTGTAACATCTTTAAAGCAGGGATTCAGAAATAATGAAAAATATTAATAGTCACAACAGTTCACTCGAAGGACAAATGTAAATTGTACCTTTAAAATGTTCTTCATTATGCTGTTGTGCTGCAGTATGAATATTTTTTTCAGGAGTATTGCCTTGAAGAAATTAAAATGGCAACTCTGTAGGTCACATAAACATGTAATCTGTTTATGTGGTGTGCACATACTTTTTGGCCTGTTTCTTATTTCTGTGACCTTTTTGTACTTGTATTGTCCTTGGTGTTTATAAATTGGCATGGCAATCCCTTCTCATTTCTCCCCACTCCTCCTCCTTCTGCTTTCTCCGATTTTCTTCACGTCTATCAAATGTTTCTTCTCGTGACTCCTATCTGGAGCACTGGTATATGGGAAAACAATGTTTTAAATGAGGACACTGAATGTCAGGATAGGTTTCTTTGTTAAAAATGTAGTGCTTGTCCTACTTCTCCCCCAATTGTGTGAGTTTAAAATGCTAACAGGAGTTGAAGAGCAGAACAAAATAGGCATCTTAGGTGCAAGGAGTGCTGCTTTAAAAACAATGATCCAGTATTCTTAAGTACCTTAAAATGCTGCTTATCTTATCTTCAAATATGGGACACAAATTACTTCTTTGGTTGATATTTCTGGGTTCTTGGGACCTTAGGGTATATCTACACAGCATAGTAAGCCTGTGGGATCTGCACCTGGAGACTTGATATCTCCAAGCCTCCAGGAGTGTCCACCTTGCATTAGAAACCCAGGCCTCACAACCATCACAATTTCAGCTACTATGGGTTTATATCATCATATCCCTTCTTTTAATAACTTAATAGGGCCACTAACCAAAAATCCCTTCTGTTCATATATTAATAACAACAAACATGGTAGCAGAAACTTACCAGGCTCCAGCTCCAGCACTTGCTCTGATACCACTCCTGCAGTCGGCTGCTCCCCAGGGCCATCCCCATACAGCTCCTCTGAGTATGGCTCTAGGATGTGCTGCCAAGGCAATGGTCGCGTAACCTCTTCAGTTACCAGCCTCAGCACCAGGGTCACCTCTTGCCCTCATTCAACAGCGGGCTGTCCTCCAGCAGTGCTTGTGACTGGGGGTTATAAGGGTGCCAACCCTGCTCAGCTGATGGTGATGCAAAAGGGTGGGCTCAGTGCTCACTACAGTACCCAGTCAAATTCCTCATAAAAAGGGCAGAAAAATGGGGAATTCCCAGAGGTGCTGTTAGAAGCTTTGACTTGGTGGTACTCTGTCTTCAGACACTCAGTCTGCTCTGTGTATTGTTCTGCTCTCCAGTCAATCCCCAATGGTAGCAGCCCCTCAGATATAGCTTTGTAGACATAGCTGGTTTTTTCTGTTCTTGATCAGATTGAATGTCTTGCTCAACTCATGCCCAAGGTTAACCAGAATCCAGCTGTGTTCCTCTGATCAGGTAGCAGTGTGCTTGGTGCAGGACTTCTTTGTGTTGGCCGTATTAATACACCACTACCTCGTATAACACTGTCCTCGGGAGCCAAAAAATCTTACCGTGTTATAGGTGAAACCATGTTATATTGAACTTGCTTTGATCCACCGGAGTGCACAGCCCTGCCCCGGAGCACTGCTTTACCACGTTATATCCGAATTCGTGTTATATTGGGTGGCGTTAAATCGAGGTAGCGGTGTATGTGTGAGGGTTGACTGTTTCCAGTTGAGCATAGAAATGAAAAGTTAAATGCTGAGCAGCTGTATTTGAACCACAAGGTTCCTTCTGTTTCCTGGGAAGCAAGTGTGGGAAATTATGGGATGGCCAGGCAGAGAAGCACAGGGATAGCGTTGACTGATTCTTCAGACCCAAGGCTGGTGACTTGGATTTGAGTTGCATCCACACTGCAAAATGCCAAGGCTTTGACCCACATCACAGCAGGACTCAGGCTCTCACCCACCCCACAGCATGGCCCATGGGCCAGAGTCCAGTGGGGTTCCTGGCCTGAACCAGACTGATCTATGTGTGGATGGAAGGAGGGCTTGGGCCTAAACCTGAGTCAGCCCAGGCTTTTGTGCTTTGTAGACATAACCATAGACACTTCGTCTTTCTTTATTGTTTTTTTTTCCAAAAATGATGAGTTCATGTTGTTTCTTAACCAAATAATTCTCCACCAGAAGTTACTCAATTATTAACAGATTACATTGAATAATTTCAAAGTGATTTCTTGGCATAGTAGTATGCATATTACAATCTGTCTTGGTATTGACATGTACTTAAGAATTAGGAGTAGAAAATCCCACTCTTTGATTTATTTAAGAAGCCAAGTTCATGTCAATCTGGCATGTCCTATAAAGAGCATAGAAATCAGTGCCTGTGCAGCATATCATGAAGACTAGTTTTGCACATACAGTGCTGCATGCATGCCAGCTTTAGATGTTTCAGTGTGTAAATTAAAGACACAGTTTACTTAGAGGCAAGTTCTCCTAGTTTTTATCTTGCAAAGTCCTGTGGCAATTGAAATCAGTAGAACTGCAGGGAATGTAAGTCAGAATAGAATTTAGCCTCTGATTTAGAGAGCTCTTCATTAGCACCATGGATATAAAACTGAATTTGAATTAAATTAATGAATTATTTTAAATGATTTTTAATTTAAATGTTCATTCACTGTCCCTTGCAACACCTGCTGATCCTTCCTACTATAGAGTGTCTGAACCCCTCCTAATTGTCTAATCCTCCAATGATTTCCCTCTTTTTCTGAAAATTACACTAACCTCAGCATCCAGTTCCTCCAGCTTCAACATGACAACTGTTTCCCTTTTCCCTCCACCTATGCCTCCCATCAGCCAGAACTCTACCCTACCTACCATCCAACTGATCTCCCAGGTGCTACCCTCCCCTTCTCCCCATCTGCTGCTGCTTCTGTCTCTTTTTCTTGTACAGCATTTGCTCTTCTCAGTTTCTGATTGCTGACACCCTGCTCACTATCACCTCCTCTACTCTGGAAACCCTAGAGAGGTTCCCACGTGGTCCACTCTTACCCCTCAATCACCCAGTTTTCAGGTGTTATGCAGTCTAAACCACATAATTTCTGAGGATTATGAAGACTTTACAAAGACCTTGGCTAGTTCTGCGGTGTATATTGATCTCTGGAGCCATGGATACAGTACATTCTAACAATCAGAGTTTAGTGACAATGAACATCCTCCGTACAGAACATGTAGTACCATACTTCTAAATTCCCATTAGATCAAATCTGTTTTTACAGAGAGATGTTTCTCATCTTGGAAGGAGGTTGAGCTCACATCTCAGAACCATTTCTTTGTGAAAGCTTTTAGATGAAGTGTCAGTGTAAAAAATGCCTCCCACATAGCAGAACTTCTTTTATGAACATTAACCCTTTTTTGGCCATGATTGCAGACCATGGAGCTGCTGACAGTACGTGGACTCATTCTAGAAAGAGCCAGAGTCTCAGTTAACAAAGGCTTATCTTTTTGAATTATAGGAAATGATAATAAAATGAAGAACTGTTTTTGTATTTGTAGATTTCTGTTTTCCTGACTGACTTCTTAGTAGCTCAGCATTTATCTTTCCTTCCACAATCCCAAGAAACCAGATGCCTTGTCATTTCCTTACTCTGATACTTTAAACGTGTCTCATCATATATGTAGTGTAGCTGTAGCCATATCATTAAAGAGACAAGGGGGGTGAGGCAAGGTAATATCTGAAGTTTGTCCAATAAAAGAGAAATGTGAGAACCCTTTGCATTTAGTTAAAGCATTGACCAAAGGCCAAGGATGCAAGAAGCAGCTATTTTGTCACTAGATTGGTTCTGCCAACAGAGGTGCTAAAGTTTCACCATCTGATTTTTGTCAATAATGACACCTAAGGATTCACTACCATTAATACTAGCAGGCCTTCCCTTTTGTATTTTTGTCAGTGAAAATAGCAATTTCTTCCTAGCAAATCATCCTGTATCTATTAGCATAACCAAAATGGCGGCTGAGGTGCTGACTTATTACTCTTTCCACAAAGGGCAGTAAAGAATATTATTTGGCAAATATGGTGTTTAAAACTATACTACATTACTTTACTTTATAAACATATTTGTAGAAGTGTTCATAGCACATTGCTCTTTGATTTGAACAAAGCAACTCTTCTTCAGGTCAGACAGTGTGTCTAAGGTGCTGAGTCGTTGGCAGCCATAAACCTTTATCTTTATAGCATTCTGTTATGAATCTTTGAACCTGCAATAGAGACAGTGAGTTATTACTTATTCCAACTTCGTGTGCACCATTTTATCACGCTACAGACAATATTCTGAGGAAGAGAAAAAAACATGACTGGCACACACTGCAATGTATTTTACTTCAGTCCTGAAGGCTTAGGTCACTATTACAAGGAAAAAAAGTAGTAATGAAATGGACTTGTTATTGCTGCTGTAATCCCCTTTACTTATTTTAATTTAAGATTTTAAAATTTAAAACCTCAGACTGTTAATAAAATGTCTCTGAACACAGTATTCCTGCTGACTAATAAATTTCACTAATAAATTCCTGCTGAATTATAGTCTGGAAAAGGCTCTCTGGTGTCACTACAAACACCTATCTGCTGGCTGCATAGCTCCCAAGAGGGTATATTTTCTCCAGAACTGTAAGATCATTTGAAGAGGCATGGTGGAAATCTCATCTTTTACCACCAAGGGCTACTTCAATATTAAGCCAGAATTTTCTGAGGCATTCCCTTAAGCTATAATTACTGTATCCCTGTAGCAGCATTTGTACAGTGATAGTCACAACAAACTGATATCTTTTACAGAGTGAACATCTACTTTGGCTTTAATTCCGTGTATCTGGTAGAAAAGAAGAGTTTGATCCACTCACCAAGGATCTAATTCTGCTCCCACTTAAATCAGTGGCAAGACTCACATTGACTTTAATGGTGCAGGCTCAAGATTTGGTCTGTGTGGACTGTGCTTACACAAATATCCTACAGATAAATGGTCTACCTACCTCTAACAAACGTCTATGGAATTTAGTAAATGCTAGACTAGAGCTTTATGTCTCCCTGGGAAGGACTTGGTGATAATGCTGGTGAGAAGGGATCTATTTATATAGTGTTATACAATGTGACTGACCCAACCACAAAATACACCCAATATTTTCAGGTGTTTGATTTTTATTGTCAAAAGAGGCACCCTATATCACCCTGGCTACTGTAATCACAAAACTAATGGGCCATATCGCACTGTCTGGCCAATCTATGATCAGTACTGGACTTCAGGGCAGGAAGCTTCTGCCTCACTATGTTCACAGGAAATAGTAACTGGGAATAGACACGTGTATTATTACACAAAAAACATGTATTTCCTTGCAATAATGTAGCTAATACATTGTCATGCATCAGCTTTATTATGCTACTTTAATCCAGTATTAATGTATGTGTTCTATTTATTTGTTCAATAATATTTTGAACCAAGTTTTGAACACATTTACTCTGCATTCAGGGTGTGATACAAAGCTCATTGAAGCCTGTTGAAAAATTCAAGTGACTTTGGATCAGGGCATCCATTTCTAAGTTTCTTTGTATGCTGTTGCCTTATTTTATGTTCCTTGTTCATGGGTTTTTATTTTTTTCATTGTTTGTTTCATTTGTAACAATATGATTTAATTTAAAGTAAAACCAAGGAGGTCTACAAAGAAAATATGTCTCTAAATGTTAAATGCAAGTGTGGGGTCACATCAGGGATAAAAGTAACTTAAAGGACTTACCAGTACTCCGGAGTCCTGAGCAGGGGGCGAGTCCTTAACCAGAAGAGGCAGAGCCTTTAAATCCCCTGGTCCTTTAAATTAAGATTTAAAAGGCCCTGGGCTCTGGCTGCAGTAGCAGTGGCTGGGAGTGCCAGGCCTTTTACATCACCCCCAGAGCTACCAGCTGCAGATGCAGCTGGGAGCCCAGAGGTTAGGGGTTGATTTAAAGGGCCCAGGGCTCCAGCTGCCGCTACCACAGCAGAGCTCTGGGCCCTTTAAATCACCGATGGAGCCCCAGGGGCTCCCAGCTGCCGCCGCTATCCCAGACTCGGGCTCTGGTGGCTATTTAAAGGGCCCAGGGCTCTGACTGCTGATGGGAGCCCCAAGTCCTTTAAATCACTAGCCTGGGGAAGCCAGTCTGTTCCAGCACGACGTACAGGCTCTTGCTGGTACGCCGTACTGGACCGGACTGGCTTACTTTCACCTCTGGGTCACGTGTATAGTACTTCAGTGGAAATCTACTTTGTGCTTTGCAGTATAGAGAGCTGCAGTTTTCATCTGCAGAACATAAAGTACTTTTTAAACCTGGATAAAAATTCTTATCCCTATTTAATGGATAGGAAACCAGCACAGAGAAGGTTAATGACTTGTCCAAATACATACTGTGGTTCAGTGGAGGAGTCAAGATTTGAATACAGATGTAGTGACTCCCACCCTACGCTTAATATACCAGGCCACAGCTGCCCATGAAATGTTTAACACTAAGTGGGGCACAGCATTTTTTGCAGCTGTTATTGCTAGTTTTGTACTGTAGGTTTTAAGTATGTTGACTGAAGAATGCTGCAAGGAAAGATTTTTTTCCTTTCAGAATCTGCAAAGTACCGTACATACTGTTTAAGACTCCGCTGAGGAGGACTCCCACAGCTGCTTCAGATGCTTAAGACTTAATTTTGATTTTAAATTGCCTGTTTGGAGCATTGTCCTCCCACGCTGCCTCTGCCGCATTTCCTGTGTTCAAATACAAACTTTGAAATGAAACTTTAAGAGCAGCTGTGGAGGAGGGGGAAAATGGCAGATGCAGTGCGGCATGCCCTGGGGATAATGCAAAACCCTGACATTTGTCCTGTGGGTTTGTCAGGACAATTATAAAAGAGAGAGGGGAAACCCAGCATGGTTAGAGTATGAGGAATGCATGACTCTAGAGCACAAAGCCATGAATAATAGGTCATCTCCATGCAGGAAACTTCAGAGAGATGGGCTTAATAGCACTGGCACATACTCAATAGCAAATCAGTGCTCTTAATGAAATCTGGAGTACATCAATAGAATAAAAAGAAAATTGTGTTACTGTGTATAATCAGTTACATGTGTCACCACAATGTTATGTACTATATATGCCCATGTACTTCACAGTGAAATATGCTCCTGCAGTACTGATAACTATTGATCTATTTTCAAATACATAACAAGAATTCACTGAATTAAATTGAACTAAAATTATATTAAAAAGTAGAGCACCATTTTTAATATACTAATGCCATAAGCGTAATAAAGATTTTGGATTTCGTAAGTAAATATGAAAAAATATGTCTTTATCTTTTCAGATGTAGTTGTGTGGAGCCACATAATCCTAGCAATAAGACCTTGCAATATTGGAATGACCACAATATCTCTGCATCGGACATACCTTGGGGAAACCTAACGGTGTCAGTAAGTGATAAATCCATGAACATGAATGTTACCTTTTCTGCTCTAGTCATATGAATAAATTACATTGCTCCAGCTATGATTGTATTGTTTAAATAAGGCACATACAGTACTTTGCTGAACAAAGGTTAATGTAGATTTTCTATCATTAATATTTTTAGAAATCTTTTGCTAGATTATTATATAATCTTTATTAGTACTGTGATGCAGCAGGGCCAGAGGGCAGCAGGAGAGTGATAGATAGGAGGTATATAAGCCCCAGGATGATTAAGGCCTTATTCCCTGTGGACTGAGGAGAGATTATTACAGGGTAATTAGAGCAGCTGAAGCCAATTAAGGCCCCAGAAGGAAGCTGGCTGGAGAGGTCACCTGGGGAGGCATTGCTGCGCCTTGGAGGTGAGGTCTCGCCTGAGCCCTGCCATGACCCTGCTGCCTGCCCTCCCTCCAGCAGGGAGAGGGGCTGCTCCAGCGTGGCAGGGGTTGCCTGCGGGGCTGGGCCGACCTCTCCTCCCTGAGGAGGAGGGAAGGAGAGCTGACTGTAGGTTGCAAGAATACTGTTATTGGAGGATCAGAGTACCAGGGGAAGCAAATCCCTGCCCAAGCAGAGCAGGGGTCCTCCCCAGGCACAGAGGACTGAGAGAAACCCTGCCCAAGGAGAATGAGGGAAAGAAGCCCATGAAGCTGAAGGGGCTGGGACCCAGAGTAGAGGGTCCCTTCCCCGCTTCCCTTCTCTTCCACAACAAGGCAATAGCGGAGCCGTCAACGCCCAAGAATAGGGGCAAGGGGCAACGCCCTGACCCGTCACACCAAGGAAAAGCGTGGGACCCACCACGATAGTGTCAGCCATTTGCCATAGTACATATTAAAGCAAGAATGTGCATCATTGTGCACTGCTTTAAAAAATTTGTTTACATACTAACAGAGAAGTATGACTGACATTGTCTAAACACATCAAATGACAACAATGAATTTGACCTAAATTCTACCAGATGGCAAAACCAAAGCTGTCTTGTCTAAAAAGAATCTATAATCTTCATTTTCCCTAAAATACTCTTCCAGCTGTTCAGGCTATACTGACAGGGGAAAGAGAATGTTTGTTAACATCCCAGTTAGTTGCTAAAGGTCTATTTTACCCTTTCCTTTAATGTCAGCTATGTACTGTGTTACTATTGGACTTGTATAAACATTTCCTTGACATAAAAGAAAGCAAGCCACCATTCTACAGCACCTAATGCAAAATGTTTTATTCTTGAAAGGGCTTGTTTCACACACACACAAAATATTTGTTCCTGAACTATATATTTTTCTGGATAGGGTTGGAGCCAGGGAACCTTATACTTATTATTTTCCTTTCCCTCAGCTGCTTTTCAAGTTTGATTGTAAATGGCATATTTGAAAACAGGATCTTTTTTTTTCTTGCAATATTTTCTTCTTTGTGAATGGTCATTTAATTACAAAGCCAATGGCAATTCAATCTAGAAAGAGAGAAAGCTGGGACAGGCTCATGAGACTCACAAGACCAGGCCTGTGTGATTTTTTTCAGTAGGCAGAGTCGTCATCATGGACATGTAGTCTTTCATCTTCATGAATTTCTTTTCAGAAAATTAGGCTGGGAGAAACCTTTCAAAAGCAAAACTTAGATTTGCCTTGGTTTAGTCAACTAAAGTCTATAAATGTTAATTCAGTTGATATTATGTTCTTTCTACAGCATAGGTTTTCAACCCAGGAGTTGCCCCCCAATCCAAGGGAGTGACACAAAGATCTAAAGAGGTTCATAACCACCTTCTTTTTCTTTATGGATTGATGGGAATGTGTGTGTAGGGGTTGACCCTGAAACTTCTTTGTGTTGTAACATGGGGTCACAATATGGAAAATGTTAAGAACCACAATTCTAAGGGATCCTGGCGATTTCAGCAAAGACCTGATAGCGTGAGCTCTCAGAATAACAAGAGAAGGTGTCTGCTAACACAATGTTTCTCAGAGTATGTTTGTAGCTTAGACATATAATAACTAATTCCATTTTAACAAATAAATGTTACTAAGCCCTAATGTGTTACATTAAGCAGCTGAAAAACTGCACACAGTGAAGGATTCAGGAATATATAAATCAGTTTCCCCTCAAAGATTTATGGTCAATAATCTAGTTTAAATTGGGAGCAGTGTGATTGAATGTTCCAATATCCCCCATGCCTGTCTAATAAATATCCTGATTTCCTGACAATTATATATTTATTCATCATTTGAAATTTCTTGATGTCATTCACAAACCCTCCCTGGTGACAAAATATGCCAGTGAGAGCCTACAGTGATTTGTTCTGGTCACACACAGACAGCCCTGTATTTTCCACATATTAACTCTTGTTAGTGTTCCTGGTGGTAGATCTTATAAGTGTAATGCTTAACAAGGGCACAGGAGTCAAGTTTATCAGAAGAGCAAAGAAAGTGCATTTTGTTAACTGCACAAACACTTGGCTGAATCTGAGTCTGCTCAGATTTTTGCAATTCTCTAGTTTGCACTGGACCCACTTAGATTCTTCATACAGGCATTAGTATAGTCAGTTCGTAAATTGATATATATTCTTACAGGATGAAATTCACCTTTGTGCACAGGCCATCATAAAGAGACCGTGCGCCTTGATTTAACCAGGGCAATTTTACTTTTTAATCTGGCATCCCAAAATCCTGAGAACTACTTTTGGGATGCCTGAAATGTCCTGTTTTTTCATTTCATCAATCAAAGTTTTCTGGTTTTTAATACCTACTGACTGTTTGACCCAGATGTATTGCTATACTGATATATGTTTTGCACTCCCTTGTCTCACTCTCATCCCATACTAGGGTGTACTTCATGCCAATCATTCTTCAAAACCAAAGCTTGTCATAAATTGTCCAGCCATTGTACTGCAATATGAATTTGATGAGTCAGTGACTCAGTGTAATTGATGAGAAAATTCTGCTCTGGCGGCATATAATGGGAAGGAATAGGTACCTAGCAGTTGTGATAGCCTCATTTCTCCTTCTCTCTCTGGTGACCAGAACCATAAAGAGGAGGAAAGTGTGGAACAGATAGTCCATGGGGGATGGGGCATCGTTCATTCGTTCGTTCGTTCGTTTGTTCTTTCTTAAATAGAACAGGTCAAAGAAGAGTGCCAAAATGTAGAGCACTTGAGTATTCTATGACTCTAATAAATGTTGCCACAAAAGTGCCCCAGTTTGTTATTTTGACAGTATGGTCTGTTACTTATTCACCGCACAAGTCTTCTCCCATAGTCAGGGTATTAGAGAATGGACCCCTCAATTCAGGTTACTCTGTTTCTTATATTCCTTTACTTAGTTAGTGAGCAGTGGGATTCCATGTTCTATAGTTCACGGCTTCATAGATTTCCCACATTTCTGTGCTCATTGTTTAGGATGCCGAAGACATCTGTGTTTATGGCTGCCTGATAATCACTTGTTTAGATTTCTACTAGAGGTGTATCTGAAATGTAAGGTTCACATGTGAGATATAGCATACAGATTTGCTGCAACCTATCTTTTTAAACTAAATTGGTTAAAATTTGACAAATTCTGACACATCAGACTTTGAAGTGAAGCTGTTGCCTGAAATAAATGTTAATGTTTTGTTTGGTGTATTCCCTGAATTTTATCAGATCTTTTTGAGAAACAATCTTAGCTTTTCCTAAGCAAAGAAAATGTTGTGAAGTGTGCTGCCCCCTTCTGGTAAATACATTTTTTAGTTCCATTCTGGGATAATATGTAGGTCTGAATAGTTTTTCCTTCAAATTAAAGTTAAAACAAACAACTAAAGCTTGGAAATGCAACAAGAGTGGCACTTATCAGCGTATTTTCTTTCCTTTCTTAGCAGCCATGTGAAAATTAAACATTAAAAAAAATACAACCAAACTGTTTAAAAACAAATACAAATTTGTTTCAAAGCATGGGAGAAGATTTATTTATCCAAACCAATTTGCTCATCCTTAATTGATATCACATAGTGATTATGTCATTAAATATCTCTAGGAAAAACTGTCAGTCATTGCTTAGTTTCTTTAGTGCTCTATGGCACAATATCTGAGTGTATAAGATGTTCTTCATTCTGAGATGGACAATTCTCATTTTCTAGCTTTCCATTTTTCTTCATAACATTACAGCTGAAAAGTACAGTTTGTCCACACAATCTAGATATAAAGATTTGGGGGTTTAAATGAAAGAAGGTTAAATATCTCAAAATTAGTTTACTATTGACAATATATTATATGATCTAATCTGTCATTTATTTAAGGGAGTAACTAATCACAGGAAAAAAATATATAACAGCATTTACTATGGCATTTTTCAAAACAATCCTGCTTTGTTCTTCCTGTTAGGAATGTGGGACGTTTCATGGGGAGTATGTTGGAAGAGCCTGTGGACATCATGGCCCTTATGTTCCAGATGTTCTCTTCTGGTCAGTCATCCTGTTCTTTTCTACAGTAACACTATCATCCACACTGAAGCAGTTCAAGACTAGCCGATATTTTCCAACAAAGGTACCTGGAATATACCTTTTTAATGCAAAAGTTTGTGTAAATCTTGTAGAAGTAGAAATCTCCACTGTTGCAGATTCAGTTTCTTGCTGCCCTCTATAATTTCTTGCTGGTGAAGTGCTGTAAGTTGTTGGGATTTTGTAGAGAAATTGTTTAATTATCTGGTTTTTGTTATTTGTCCTGTTTCCATCTTGATGTTTAAAACCAGAAAGTACTTCACAGCAAAATCTGACAAACAGAAACATCTTCAATCAGCCTTTAACACTGAAGAGTGACTCAGTAAGGGGTTTTGTCCTAACGGTTAAAAACTCAGCTCTCTTCAGAAAAAGGAATAATGATAAAAAATAGCTTGATGTCCTAAAGACAGCACTACTCCCACTGCAAATTGTTCTTCCTTTAATATGGTGCTCTTTTACAAGTGATGTGTCCTTCTGCAATCCTGTTCATATTCTTTAAATATTTCCCACCCTGTGCATGTTATATTCTGTACCAAAGCTACTTATCTCCCACCAATCTAGATTCCTAGGGAGAGTTGCATTGTCTCCTGAGGCTGCTGCTGCTCCTTGCAAGAGAGCAGCGCATGCTCCCCTTTGAACCAACTTCTCTGGTTGGTGAGGAGGAAGGATGGAGCTATTACCCTCCCCATCATGGGAGTGTGCGGACTGCCAGTGTGCCTGACCACAATGCAGATGGACAAGAATGGGTCCTTGTGCTCTTTCTCCATGTTGTGAAATTGAAACAGCACACGAGTGAGCACAATCTCTCCTATGAGGAAAGTATTTGCTTAAACCAGTGGTTCTCAACCCAGGGTACGTGTACCTCTGGGGATACGCAGATGGGGATACGTGTACCCAGGGGGAACATCAACTCATCTAGATATTTGCCTAGTTTTACAACAGGCTACAAAAAATGCACTAGCGAAGTCAGTACAAACTAAAATTTCATACAGACAATGACTTGTTTATACTGCTGTAAATACACTACTGTACACTGAAATGTAAGTGCAGTAGTTATATTCCAATTCATTTATTTTATAATTATATGGTAAAAATGAGAAAATAAGCAATTTTTCAGTAAGAGTGTGCTGTGACACTTCTGTATTTTTATGTCTGATTTTTGTAAGCAAGCGGTTTTTAAGTGAGGTGAAACTTGGGAGGGTAGACAAGACAAACCAGACTCCTGAAAGGGGTACAGGAGCCTGGAAAGGTTGAGAGCCCCTGTCTTAAGCCATAAAAGGAATTAAGTTTAAGCTCTTGTATTTGCTTTCTCAAATCCCACGTGGTTATTTTCGGTATTTCCCTGCTGGAAATGACATTTGTCTCAATATTTTTAGGTGCGATCTATAGTCAGTGACTTCGCTGTCTTTCTCACTATTATGTCCATGGTTTTAATTGACTATGCACTGGGGATTCCATCTCCAAAGCTTCAGGTTCCAAATGCATTCAAGGTAATTCATTAATAAACTGTACTGTTGTATTACATCACTAAAATACTTTGCCACATAGTAGATTAAGTAGATATTTGATAACAAGTGAATAATAATTCTTCTCTGAACGTGTGTGTGTGTGTGTGTATCAAGGTACTGTTGTTTTAGGAACTAGCTTGTGGCCCTTGGCTCTACCATAATACATATAAATAATAATAAACTCTTTACAGTGCAACCTTTATTATTCAAATCTCATTGATCTGAAATTCCCTGTTATCTTCACAAAAGTGAAGTTTGGCTATTTGATCCTTAGGAGCAAAGGTAGGTTGGTCTAACTAAAGACCCTTAGCCAATTATCTCCACCCTATTTTCCTTCTCACCCTTGCCCTTGTCTCTCATCAGTAGGGTGACCAGGAGCAAATGTGAAAAATTGGGATGCGGGTTGAAGGGTAATAGGAGCCTATGTAAGAAAAAGACCCAAAAATCGGGACTGTCCCTGTAAAATCTGGACATCTGATCACCCTACTCATCAGGCTACCTTGTGCTCCTTGATATTGGGGGATCCAGCCAGCAGATTGTGAAGTTTGCAGTCTCATATGCCTCAGATCATCCAAATCCTAGATTATTATATGGTTTTGGGCATCCCCCTGAGACCTTGGATCATTATCATTTTACTGAATGCAATAAAGTCTGTAATATCCCAGTTAACATATAACTGGTAAAGACTTAAAGAAATGCTGTGTTTATATTTACCTGCTCTTTCTGGTACTATTTTACAGTATGATGTTTAGTATATTCTGTGATATTATTCAGAGATATATTAATTCTTCATAGAAACATCTCTAAATGAAACATGTCATTTCCTAAGTAGTTCTTGTCTGTGTTGCTGCAAGGTCAGAGCATTTAATAATGGCTAGAATTCTGAATTGCCCGTATATGACCTTATGTTTTTGTAGCCCACCAGAGATGATCGTGGCTGGTTTGTCTCTCCTCTGGGGCCTAATCCTTGGTGGACCATTTTAGCTGCCGTAATTCCAGCTCTGCTTTGTACTATTCTTATCTTCATGGACCAGCAGATTACAGCTGTTATTATCAACAGAAAAGAACACAAACTAAAGGTATATGTTCATAGAACACAGTCAAAAGGTCATATGTTTACTTTACCTTCCTGCTTTGCTTTATGTAATGTACTTTTAACACTGCTCAATAACAATTAACTTACTGTGTATTATTTAGCAGTCTTATTCAATAAATTTTAAAAAATGGAGCAAGTGTGTTAATTTTGTGTATGTAATTTGTATTCTTTTCAGTGATTCTCTTTTTACACACGTCTTTAAAAGCGTTCTTAAAGCATATCCCTCAAGTCAGCAAAGCACTTAAGCAGGTGTCATTTAACTTTGAGCATCTGCTTAAGACCCATTGACTTCAAAGAACTTCAACATATGCTTTAAGTTAAGCACTTGCCAAAGTGCTTTACTTGATCTAAACAGTCATGTCTAATATTCTTGAAATCCAGACATCTGCTGGTGAGCATAATTTTGAGAATCTGTTAAGGGGACGTGGTATTTTCTTATCGCTTTGTTCCCTCTCTGCCTCTCCATATCTTTTGAATTTCCCCATAAGTGCGTTCTTCCCTTCCCTTCCTTCTTGGAGGAGGGAGAAGTGTAAAAACTGAACTTTAGAGGGAAAATGGTATCTTAAAACAACATAGAACAACTTCCTGCCAGATGTCTGCAGATGGAGAGGGGAGAAAGGGGCATCACCTCTCTGAAAAGCTGCTGGGCAAAATCCAACAGCAGGGTTCTGTACTTGTATATGCAGCAAATTTAGGCCTCTTTTGACATACTTTTAATAAACAGCAATCCAATCCCAGATCACTTTAGCAAATGTATTGGCGTCCTTCACTTTGCAATGCTTCTTCTTCGATGATTGTGACATTTGATATGTTCTTTTTTTTGCCCTTTTTGTCAGCCTGACTCTTCATGTCAATCCATAGCATTGCATGTGGTTAACTTGACAGATGCAGGAAATTGCTGCCAAGCTTTGGAATGTATTTTTTCAGCACTGGCATCTGGGAGTCAGATGGCTCTCCTGGCTGCCCTCTTGTCTTGCTACATATTAGTTTTGCTGGGGTCTGGTATAGCATCACCTGTTGCTATGCTTTCTTGTCCTCCCATATGTCAGTTTCCTTGGATCCTAGGAAAAACTCCCTGATTCTGTATGTATTAGTGCATACATTCCTCCAAAATGTGTCAGAAGGTAAAATAGGCGTCTCTGTTAGGATTTAGATTTAAACTCCTTTGAGTGCATGTGTGCATATAACTAATCTTTGTTAACACATCTCTGTGTTTAGCTAGACATGTCTTAGATGTAAGACTAGTGAGATAGTGAAGGGAGTTTTTAATTTGATTTACCTTATATGAAGATGTCTCCCATGGTAAACAAAATAAATGAATAAAAATGGCATTTTCATGTTTGGTATGTGACTTACATTTCAGAAACCCAAACCCTTCTTATTTTACAACTAAAACTCATCTTCAGAAAGAAATTGTCTGCTTCCAAATCATTTTTTCCTCTTTTTTATATTTCCTGTAGCAAATTCTGAATAGAGTGTGCCTTAGAGTTTCTTTTTTTAGTCTCTGTAGCAAACCCTTCCAAGTTTGTTTGGAAATGGTTTAGTTACTTTTTTTTATATCATCTGCATGCGTTTACAGGTAAGATTCTGGTTCAACACATTCATGTTATTTGCATGAGCTTTACTGCTTCATCAAAACAGGAAGTTGGACATGTTACCATATTGGAAAATATGTGATTTACCCTATGTGACTTTTCTCAGTAACAGTTTGAACTTTAAGTGCACTGTTGAACCACAGTCTGACAGTATGTCTACACAGCGGCTAGAGGTGTAATTTCCATCACAGTAAATGTTTTATTTTGATTTGAGAGAGTTCACTAAACATAGCAGGGTAGTTGTGGTGATGCGGGTAGCCAGCCAAATACAGTCCTGTCTGAGACCCTATATATATATAGTCAGGCAGCTAACCCATGCCTCTTTGGCTACACTTATATTCTTATAACACTATGTCGATCATATCTAGTATGTATACATCTATGCCAGTTGGGAATTATGCCTCCAGATGTAGTCTGAATATACTCACAGTGCTCCTGGGTTTCCACAAAGAGGGAGAAAAAAAGTCCAGCTGTGACAAAAAGTTCATTTATATGGAAAGCAATGTTCATTCTCACATACAAGTTGAACACAAACCAAGGTTAATTTTGAATGCATCTGAGGTTTGAATCAAATGTTTTACATATCTCTGCTTGATAGCACAGAAATGTTATAACTTGACTTATCTGATTGTCTAACACAGTCAACCTTTAAGGTGGCATTTCTTTCATACTGACTGTTCCTACCAATGGGATGGTATTTCTTAAGAATGCAACAGGGGAAAACTGAAAAAGCACAGTACCTGATTTATCTTTTTAACCAACCTTCTTAATTTATAGAAGACTATTTTTGCAATGGACAAAAGTAGAAACACATATTGAAATCTCCAGAAAAAAATCACAAGCAAACCTCAGTTCAGCATGATAATGATACTACTGAGAACTTATCAACTTGATGTGGCATTAATATAAGGATTTTAAAACATACAAAAAGGTGTATGTATTTTTATAGACACGATTTAAATTAGTTTTGTAGCTGCTAATTTAACAATATCTGTGATCTATTGTGGAGGGAAGAATCAAGTTTTGTGTTTCAACCTGCTGTATGACCATGTCTGTTTGCTTTCCTCTATGAAGTTTTTTTTAAAAGGTGAATTCATTGCATGTGAATGATACCATATTGGCAACCCTGGTAATTGGCATCCGCTGTTATCAACAGATCAGGTCCAGGTAAATCAGTAGTGACACATCTTTCTCCATATTTGTTCATCAGCATATCTGAAACTGGCTATGGAAGGACCACCTGTATGGATGGCTTCTCTTGGTATCTCTCATGACACCACCAGAAAAGAAACCAAATGATACCAGTTTTGGTAGTAGATTTGTGATGTGGATACTTGCCTGCTAGGAACTAGACTAAGACCACCAACTCATTTCACATAAATTACCAAACTATCACCGTAATAAACACCTTTCTCTCACTGCTGACATCAGCTGGATAAAACATGGAGGACTGCTACTTTCTGTTAGGCATTTGAGTTTTTGAAATTGTTTCTAATAGTTAATTAGGTATGCCTGCTGCTGGAGCTTTCCTAAGTTCAGATGTCATTTTACATCTTGTTGTTGTTGCTGTTTGTTTTAACAGAAAGGGTGTGGATACCATCTCGACTTGTTGATGGTGGCACTCATGCTTGGAGTGTGCTCTATTATGGGATTACCATGGTTTGTTGCTGCCACCGTCCTTTCTATTTCCCATGTGAATAGTTTGAAACTGGAATCAGAGTGCTCTGCTCCAGGAGAGCAGCCCAAATTTCTTGGAATACGGGAACAAAGAGTTACAGGGCTCATGATCTTTGTCCTAATGGGCTCATCTGTCTTTTTGACGAGTATTCTTAAGGTAATACATTTTAAAAAATAAAGAAAAAGTGAGTAGTACTGTACCGTACACAGAATTTCAATTCTGATTATGCTTTTTATTGATTAGACACACTGCTAACCAGTATCCTATATTGCAGTAATAGCTCTGTGTATGACAACAAACAATGTATTCTAACACTCACATAATAAAATAGGTAGGGACATTTCATATTTTTAACCAGAAAGGATTAGAGTGAAATCCTGGCCTCACTGAAGTCAGTGGTAGTTCTGTTACTGACTTCAGTGCGCCCAGGGTTTCACGGTTAGTCCAGCCTTGGATTAATGGCAAATTTTCATCTAAAAACCAAACTCTGGTTAAATTATACGAGCAACCGAATTTGTTTAGCATTTGGATAACTTAAGAACCTTGTGTGATCGATCTGTGGGTTAAAAAAAGGGGGGTTCCAATAAGCGTTCTGCAGTTGATGTCTTTGAAATAACCAGTGAAGCTTTCTCACATTCTCTACAGGTTCCAAGTCAAAGCAAAAAACTAGGGGTCTATTCTCACCATATCAGTAAGCCTTGTAGGCAAAATCCTTGTCCTGATGAAATTGATGGGAATTTTGCCATAGGTTTCATAGAGATCAGGATTTGGCCTTATGTATGGTTATCATGAAGGGAATAGGTTGTTTAATGCTTATATTTTTTGGTAATTCTGATTTAAATATAATTGTTAAGCATGTTTCACAAACAAGTGTGTTGTGTGGATTGCATTTAAAATAGGTGCTTAAATATGGAAAGATTTCCCTGCCCACATACTTTGTACCAGAAAGAGTCTGCACATTTTAACTAATTAGTCAGACTCACAAAATCATTGGGAAACAGTTGTGCTCTGTACTTACAACTCTGTGCAAACAACACAGACAGTTTCCCTTAGCAGTATTATTTATTTTGTTTTGTTTACAGTATGAAAAAGGTGTAATCTTAGATGCTTTTTCTGAGAATGTTGGTTGCAATGTTCAGGTCACATTCTGAACAATATTTTACCAGAAAGCTATCTGAGTATTGTATGTATGTACTCTTACACTTTTATTTTCCAGGCATTTTGTATTAATTTTTGAGAACAGAGAGTAAAGTACATTGTGGTAACTAACTGTTAAAGCAAAATGCATCTTTGGAGCCAGATTGTGCTTTTTATTTACACAGTTGTAAACCCAGAGTAACTCTACTAATTTTAAGGGAGTTATTCTGAATTTATTCTGGTTTGAGTAATTCAGGAACATGGCTCTTTGAATTAAAATATCTTTATACATGAACTGATATTCATTATGTTCTTCTTTTCTTCCTTTTTTTTCTTTCCCCTCGCTGTGCAGTTTATTCCTATGCCAGTACTCTATGGGGTATTTCTTTACATGGGTGCTTCATCTCTAAAGGGAATTCAGGTAAAATGGAGTACAAGAAAAGCACACATATGTTTCTCTGTTAGTTATTGTGTTTACTTTTAAAATGGATAGTCATTTTTTCTTTTACTATCTATTTACTTTCATATAGAAACTTAAAGGGACACTGTCAAGTTTCATTTCCTGGAAGTGACTAATTTGAAAAATAAAATGGATTTTTCTCTTTAAATAGTGTACATGGAAATTAAAAAAGCATTAAAAACCAATAATGATTCTTCTGCTCCTCTGTTGATTATTTAGAGAGACTTTTGGGTAGGCCTAAGAGCAACGCACTGTTGCACAGGCTCTTTCCTCTGTACACACCTGCCTGCTGCCTCTTCCATTTCAACATTGCTATTATTAATGGTAAACATCTGCTTGAGTTTCATCTACACAAGACCAATCCTTTGTTTAGCTGCTCTACAGCTGGTTTAGCCAGACTCTTGAGGATTCCCCTCTCACATGTAAGGGATATTTCAGATAGGGATTAGCAACTGTAACAACTCCTACAGTGGACATGACTTGGGGAAAGGGAATGCTCTGTCTAGTGATTCCCCACTGCTGGAATGGCCCTGGAGGCAGTTGGCAGCTGGAACACCATTGGCAACAATCTACTCATTGGGCCTAGGCCAGCACAGAGCTGGCCAAAGATCGTGGGAGTACCAACAGCTCCTTAACATCCCACTCTTCTGAGCTGTGCCAAGCACTCCACAGCTGCAGCTCAGGATCTGGCACTAGGGCTGTTTCTCATGTACTGATGCAAAGTGAAATGACATAGTAAAAACACGTATGCCCAGCCTACATGAACTCCCCCAAATTGACTAGTGCCAGTACAGCTGCACCGGTGTGTGAAAAGTGCTGAGATGGATGGACCCTTGCAAAGCCTGGGGGAGGGGCATGCGCCATCAACAAAACGGTGAAGTAGGCTATGCACAAAGTGCTGTCAAGTGCACAGAGAAAACAAACTAAAAGAGAAAGAAGCTAACGTTTTTCTTTAATCTCCTTCAGTTCCAGATATTTTAAGGGTTACTTGTCACAAAATGTGGAAATATGATTGCAAGTTGGCAGTGTCCCATTTATTTTAAGTTATGTTTATCGGTGGGGCTGGTTGTGTCATCTTTTATTAAGGTTGCCTCATACTTCACATTATAAGACCTTGTTTTCAGTTGCTTATAAATTTCTTAGAATTTAGTAGCTAAAATCTGTGCTTTATATTTCTTCTAGCTTTTTGATAGAATAAAGTTATTTTGGATGCCTGCAAAGCATCAACCAGATTTTATTTATCTGAGGCATGTTCCTCTTCGAAAAGTCCATCTCTTCACCATAATTCAGCTGAGCTGTCTTGTACTCCTATGGATTATAAAGGTTTCAAGAGCTGCCATTGTCTTTCCAATGATGGTATGAAAAATGTTATTTTATTTTCTCAAAAAGATAAGTTATTTCTCCCAACTTATAAATAATTGCTAGAAAGCTTGAATTGTGTACAGGCATATTCAAAATACAGGTAAGGGTAGTTTCACATTGCATGATCTAAGTGAAATTCTAGATAACCCTTGCAGTTTGGATCAAATCTCATTCACTTTATACATTTGAATAGCCCTACTGCCTATTCTCATGAGAAGGGTGAGTAGGATTTGGTCCTTTATGAGACTCTTTAACACTTTAAAAAAAATTCTACTTGATTGTTTTACACAAAGAACATCCATTCAATAAGGGTGTTTAGTGCCTGGAGAGATTTTTGTTGTTAACAGTTTTATGGCTTGTTGAAATAAACAACTCAATTGATTCTGTTACTGAAATCAATTCTCCTTAGTTATATCATTGACTTAAAAAAAGATTAGTATTTCATGCTGCCATAGAGGATGACAGTAAAGATTAATTGGCCCAGAATATACTGCACCCTAAAAAATTTTTCCCCAAGCCCTGAAAAATGCATCAGCCCTTCCAAAATAAAGAATACAATTCCAGCTTCCCTCTTAGATGATCCACCAACCAAATGTATGCAAGCAAAGCACAGTAGACAGTATAACATCCATATGTATGCTTGTGCCATGCATGCCTCTTAACTACAAATTTGAACACAATTACTTTTGAAAGTGTCCCTTTAAAAGCATATTTACCATTTTTTATTTGCCTACAATACCCTGACCATTGAAATAAATGTCTTGACCAGGTTTTAGCTTTGGTGTTTGTCAGAAAACTCATGGATTTATTTTTTACCAAACGGGAGTTAAGCTGGTTGGATGATTTGATGCCTGAGAGCAAGAAAAAGAAACTGGAAGATGCAGAAAAAGAGGTAGGTCGGGGTTTCACTTCCTAAGTCTTCTTTATCAATATTTCCACTGAATTATTTACCTCAAATCTTAGAGCTGAGTCATCATCCATGTGACATGTAGACTTAAGTGGGTCAGTCCTTTGACCTTGATTATATCACATTTTAAAGTTACAAATCTAAGACCCATTCCTGCAAATAGATGCACTACTGCAGACCTGTATGCTAGCATAATATCATACTGAGGTCAAAGAGTTTCTGTGTGGGTGGAAGGAATCCCAGTAGTAATATCTAATTATGTAGGGAGGGGTATGGTCTAGTGATTTGAACACAGGCCTAGGAGTCAGAAACCCCCGAGTTCTAATCCTGGAAATTACAGTGTTCTTCAGTGGCCTTGGACAATTCACTTAGGCCTGGATTTGTAAAGGTTATTCAGACATCGTTGTGCTCAGTGTTGCAACACTGAGTGATTTAGAAGGCTAAATCTAATTTTCAAAATGATTTAGGAACTTGAGAGCCTAAACCCCATTTGTCTCCTACTTGGATTTTTGCCTCTAGGTGCCTAAATCCCTTTTACAAGTGGTATGTAGGCTCCTAACTCAGTTGAACACATCAGCTCCTAAGTATTTTAAAAATCTGGGCCTTAGCCTCTCTACCTCAGTTTAACCATCTGTAGCATGGGGATAAAATTTACTGTCCTGTCTCTCTGGTGCATAGTGAAAATTAGTGTTTTTATGAAATAATTGGAAAACCAAAGATGCTATATAAATGATAAATATATTAATTATTAATATTTACTATTTGCAATCTATGTCCAAAGCTATCAGAATGAAATTTAAAATACACTGCTCATTCCACTTCACACTGTAACTGATATACCAATGGAAACAAGAGATTAGAGTCCACATCTGTTGTCTTTTTGAGTCAAACTAATTATAAGTAATCAAGGTACCTTTTTTCACATTTTGGGTTGTTGGAAAGGAACCCTTTTCATATCATCCCTATGTTTTGCTTTTGTGTCGCTTTCTTTCACATTCCAGATAGCATCGCATCAGACAACAAAACTGGGATTTTTTTTTTTTTTTTTGCTGCTGCTGCTTTATTTCAGTCACTGTCTATTTCGAGAGGTTATTTTTACATGTTTTGGCATTTCTAAATATTTGGAGCTATCATTAAAACTGTTTAACTGTCAAAAACTTATGAAGCTGTGAAGCCTGGAAATGACAAAATTAACTAGTAATAAAACTTCTGAAATGTATTCTAAAGAATTAATTGGAGAGTTGCTACTGCACAGATTTTAAAAATAGAAATATTCTACCCACAAGAGTATAAATAAAGTTGACAAGATCTAAAAACTTGTTTGACTGGATCAAAATTTTTTAATTTACGTTGCTTTACATTTCTAGGGCAATTTTTTTCCACTGCTTTGCAGTTTTGCTTTGTATATTATTCATCTCTTCCAATACACACTTCAGAGGCCGCTTCAGAGTTAATTAAGCCATTTTGAGTAAGAGCCGAATGGACAAAATACACTATTCTCATTATAAAAATTAAAATGATGACTTCTTTAACAGGTCTAGTAGTAAAATGGGTAGGGAGACAACCTCAATTTTGGCAAGGCTTAAATTTCCTCACTGAGGGAAATGATACTGGCCATTATAACTAGTGCCAAATTAAGAGTGTGGGCTCGGAATGTGGGCCATATAACCAGGGTGCTGTCACAGTGCCTGCCACGCGGTGGTATCCCTAACTTTGTTGCTGTTGGTCACTCTCAATCCTCCTAATAAATGCAGGGATTAGCTAGTAGAGTGACACCCATACAAGGCAAATGGAGCAAGCCTCTTCCTACTCTGCCACCTCTTGCTCCCCAGTATGGAAATAACACTCCCACCCCTTTCCCCTGGGTTATTGGTTACATAGGGCTTTAATTGCTTGTGATTCAGTCTTTATGGGGTTGTGTGTGCTGTGCTGTGTTAGCGCAGGCTGTTATGATTGCACCCATTGGGCAGTGTAGGCCCACCTAACTTTGAGGCATTTGCCTGGGTTCAGGTTGTGCAGACACTATTATTTCCATGGTTCAGTTGAATGGTTTGTTTTGTTGGATTGCGATGTTAGAGGATTGACCATGGGAGCATGGGTTAGGTGCCCCTCACTAGGAATAGAATTAATGGGGCATGTATAGACTCTCCTGCACCCACATTTTCCTGTAAATTAGGTATCTACCCACCTTTAGTGCAGAGAGTTTTGCATTTGCAGAGAACCTGGCACTCTTGCGGAAAATGTTGAAGTTTCCTCATGTAATAGGTTGCATGGGGCTGTGGCCCTTAAGTAGGCCCTGGGATGTGTGCTGGCCTGCCTGAGGTATTGGAATAATGTGGGCTCTGTAGAACATTGAGTTTAATGGGGTATACTTGAGGGTATATGTTAAGGAATGGCGTATATTCGAGGAATGCTCTGGATTTGAACTAAGAAAAGGAATAAAGCCTGTAGCTGCTTGAAGTGGCTCTTGCCCTCTCACTGTCAACAGGACATGTTGCTTTTAGGAGTTATGTTTTTCTGGAGTTAAAGGTTTCATGAACTTGCAATATTTGACCAATGGATTTGAATGCACATCCTCATTCTCCTTAGCCCCTGGTATTCCTAGCTGCCTTTTTGTGTTCCACTGAAAATTAATTTTGGAGCCCTGGCTGTGCATGCAGACATAAATCTGGGATTATCTGATTCTTGCTTGCTCAACAGTGCGGCTTAAATGTCTGCTCTTACATAGTGTTTGAAATCTGATATATACATTCTTTGCTGAATATTTATTAGTAACTTCACTCTCTTTTTGTTACAAAGGAAATTTTTATGTTTAGCATTGAAAAATACCATTAAGTGGAAAATTGTCCTTTAAATACATTATTCTTAGCATCAGATGTTTCAAGCATAAAAAGCAATTGGAATTGTATCCTCTGTTTTAAAGAACTTTAGTAAATATTTAATATTACAGAAAAGAAAGGTTATAACAGATATAAAAAGATCCATGTTCAGAACATCATTTTGTCTCTTGCATCTAAATGTCTTCCTCCTAGGAAGAACAAAGTATGTTAGCAATGGAAGAGGAAGGCACTGTTCAGTTACCACTCGAAGGTCATTACAGGTAAAATATACTTTTGATTAACTTGGGGTGATGTAAGCAAACATGAGAAAAGGACTAAACAATTGTATAAAACCCTGTCATGCCATAATACTTGTGACAATTCTTAATCTTTGCACAGAGTGAAATCTGTCCTATCAAGAGGAAATATGCATGTGTGTTAGCAGAGCACAAATATGAATCCCAAAGCTAATGCTTCAGGCTTTTGTGTCCTAGGTTCCACCTCCCTAGTCTTGGGACCTGATCCTGCAGTCTTCATTCAGCATGAAAAAAGTACAGAAGTGGAAGTTTTGCCTGTGAAAAGACTGCAGGATCAGCCCACTAATGGTGAATATCTGGGCTGGCTCTTGGTACACCCACTGCAAGACTAGGGTGGGGAGCAGGGTGGGAAGGTCCCGGAGCTCAGGCTGCAGCCCTGCTGTCAAACCCTGTGAGCCTGTGTCAGCTGGCATGAGCCAGCTGCTGATTTCTAATTGCACTGTAGACATACCTTAAGAGGCCACAGGCACAGTCAAGACACTAGTCTTGCAAACAGGTGTAATTCATCAAAAACTTTGGAGCCACTTTTTTCTTTTTTTTGTATACCGAGTCTTGATCTGCATACAAGTAATGTCATAAATGATGTACAATATTTAGTTTTATGCTATCACAGACTGAGGCCCTTAATACTTTAAAAAAATAAATATATGAAAGGTTAAGTCCACGGTCCTACAGTTCTTACTCAGCAGCAGTCCTAGTAAAGTTAGGGAAATAAGTAAAGGGTTCAGGAGTCTCCTGTTACTGACTTTTTTAATACCTCCTTTTTTTTAATAGAAAGAATATTCATTTTGAAATCATTAAAAAAAATCTTTAAATTACTCCAGCTTTGCAATGGTTTTAAAACACTGCAGCTTACACTTGGAGTTGGTTAGTATAGTCTAGAACAGTGTTGCTCAATCTTTTTGATATTAGGAACTGGCTGGCTGTGTTCTTCAACTGCGTCAGGGAGATCTCAGGAACCGTCACCAGTCCACAGACCGGTCATTGAGAAACACTGATTTAGTGAATTGATCAGGGTGCTACGGACCAGGAATTCTTCCATTCTAGTCCATTGATATGTTCAGAGATCTTAGGAAACTTACATAACCTTTCTGTATCTCATTTTCCCCATCTATAAATTGGTGGTGATGCCTACTTACCTTGCAGATGTTGTTAGGCTCAATTAATTCATGTTTGTACAACATTTTGCAAGACTCAAGCACTAAATAAGTGACATTAATGGAGTATGTGTGAAGTTGCTAATAATATTTACTAAGTTCTAATATAATTGTTTAACATATTCATATATTTCTCATCATAATAATCAATGACTAAGTCCTGCTGTATAGTAATATAGAGAACAAAGACTGATCACTTGTGATATTGTGTTTTCATTTCTGTCTAGAGATGATCCATCTGTAATAAATATTTCTGATGAAATGGCAAAAACTGCCGTATGGAAGACATTGCTGATATCCTCAGAGAATGCAAAGGATAAGGAGTCAAGCTTTCCTTCTAAAAGGTTTTAACTTTTAAGTTATTAATATATTAAACCTCATGTATTGGGGCCAAGCAAAACAGCTGATTTTTTTAAATTGAAAACTGAGGGACTATAAAACATCTTTGGCTACCACTAAGTTTATTTCTTGAAGAGTTATTTATTTTTTTAAAAATTGTCTAATTAAAATATTCTGAGCCATATACATATTATGACCTTATAGAATCACAAATACTTGCATGCTAGGGTGGAAAATAATATAGTTCAGTATGCTGATGCCTGTGTAACAAACCACAGACTCATAATACCTGAAATCACACAGCATTTATTCTGAGTCTGTTCTTTGAATAAAGACAACATGGTCATCACTGTAACTGACATGTTCACACGCAGTACCCACTAGTGTTAATGAGTGTTACACATATACATTTAGGGCAAAGTAGAATGCTTGAAATTGCAATAAAAGTATCTTTCATTATATATATTTCTGAATATTTGTAACTCCTATTTAGAACAGCCAAACAAATGTAATTTCCTGTTGGCATAAAGTTTAAAGTATAATCCAGGAATATTGTAAAATGCCAAGAGCATTTTTGTCCATGCCGTAGAGTACGACTATGAATGAGTAGATATGTTAAATGTACAGCATTTATTGTAGCAAGTATCTTCTGCTATTTTCATAACTTTTAAATTAACATGATTTTCTACTTAATTGTTTTATATCACATTTCTATCATAAGCTCCCCTTCCTAATCACTCTAGAAGCTGATTCCCCAAAGGTAAGACCCTGTCCCTCAACCTCCTCGATTGCATTTTCCCATTTTAAATAGTGTCTTCTGGAAACCCAGATGATTTACTATATGTAATTTTTGGGGAGACAAAATGAATGGAAAACTCATGATCCATGTTAAAATATTTCTGTCAGAATTCTCAGTGTTATTTTGTAATATTTGAAATAGGTACTGTTCTATAAGGTCTGGAAGTGTTTCTCATGTTTTTAAGGAATCCATATACATTGTCTATTTAAATGAGAAATTGAATTTACTCACAATATATACATTTTTATTTGTCCAGTAGTAATTTTTATTATTTTAATCCAGAATTTGTACCATAGATTTCTAAATCCAAGATATATCCCTGGAAAGTTGATTTTTTAATTTGGGAAGAGATGAAATAGTAGAAAAAAATTCAGTTAGCGTCACTAAACTGAGTGAAATTAAATATAGAAGTTGTGGTCCTGAATTTTGTCACCCCAAAATGGCACGCTGCTTTTTCAGTGTTGTTCCTTTACACAAACAGCATGAACAAGTTTAACAGTTAATGACCAACAATCTTGATTTCAAATCTCTATGGACCAGTTTACTCATGTGCTCCATTTTAGGACCAATTTACTATCAATCAAAATAAAAACATGGCTCTGATTTTGTCTCCCACCCTCTATATGAGTTCCAAAGGCCATAATCACAGTAGATCTGTGTATGGGGGAAGTGTATAGTGAGGCTGTGCAGGGGAACTCTCTAACCCTCTGCATTTTGGGGCTGTCTCTTAACAGCTATGTGGATCTACTGGTTAAAAATCCTACATCAGAAATGCAGTGACTGCAATTTCAGTGATAGCTAAAAACACAAACACAGAAATAGTCCCCTCACTAATAAAGTTCTAAGCAACCTGCTACTCATTTTAATAAACTCTGAGCTAGATTATTTCATTATGAACCCAATTCTGAATCCCTGCATGTAACTTGAGTGCATAAGCCTTGCTCAGAATATCTCTGTGGAAACTAAGGTAAAGAATCCTATTTTCAAGGGGAGACGCACCAGTGCAACCACTCAGGGTACATCTACACTACGGGATTATTCCGATTTTACATAAACCGGTTTTGTAAAACAGATTGTATAAAGTCGAGTGCATGCAGCCACACTAAGCACATTAATTCAGCACATGGTCCGAGGCTAGCTTCGATTTCCGGAGCGTTGCACTGTGGGTAGCTATTCTGTAGCTATCCCATAGTTCCCACAGTCTCCCCCGCCCCTTAAAATTCTGGGTTGAGAGCCCAGTGGCTGATGGGGCAAAAATCATTGTCACGGGTGGTTCTGGGTGAATGTCATCAGTCATTCCTTCCTCCGGGAAAGCAACAGCAGACAATCATTTCGCGCCCTTTTTCCCTGGATTGCCCTGGCAGACGCCATAGCATGGCAACCATGGAGCCCGTTCAGCTTTTTTTTTTTTTACAGTCACCGTATGTGTACTGGATGCCACGGACAGAGGCGATACTCCAGCGATACACAGCAGCATTCATTTGCTTTTGCATAATAGCAGAGATGGTTACCAGTCATTCTGTACCGTCTGCTGCCAGTGTAATTTGGCAATGAGATGACGGTTATGTGTCTTTCTGTGCTGTGTGCTACTATCATGGGTGCCCCTGGCTGAGATTGGCCGGGGGTGCAAAAGCAAAACTGGGAATGACTCCCTGAGTCAATCCCTCCTTTATGGTTTCTAAAAATAGAGTCAGACCTGCCCAGAATATGGGGCAAATGTACTAGAGAAGCAGTGTATCAGAGAATACAGCTGCTCTGTGTCAGATCCTGCAGAAATGATGAGCTACATGCCATTCCCGGGGGGTGCCCCTGCAACAACCCCACCCGTTGCTTCCCTTCTCCTCCAACCTTCCTGGGCTACCATGGCAGTGTCCCCCGCATTTGTGTCATGAAGTAATAAAGAATGCAGGAATAAGAAACACTGAGTTTTTAGTGACATAAAATGATGGGGAGGCAGCCTCCCGGTGCTATCATAGTCCAGGCAGGACATTAAGCAGTATGGGGGAGAGGAGCCCAGCATCCCACTGCTGTGATAGTCCAGGCAGTACAGAATCTTTTCTTTTCACATGAAAGGGAGGGGGCTGATTGAAGCTCAGCCCCCAGTTGCTATGATGAAGACGGTTACCAGCCGTTCTGTACCATCTACTGGGAATGACCAGGAGTCATTCCTATTTTCACCCAGGCGCCCCCGGCCAGCCTTACCTGAAGCCAGCCAGGAGCACTCACAGGTTGATAAGAAGGACGGTTACCAGTCCTACTGCATCGTCTGCCACCGGGGAGGGGAAAGGAGTGAATACTTCTCTTCACTGCTGCAGCATCGTGTCTACCAGCAGCATTCAGTAGACAGACATAGGGTGACATTGAAAGAAATCAAGAAATTATTTCTTTCCCTTTCCTTTCACATGGGGGGGGCGTGTAAATTGACGAGCTATTCCCTGAACTATGCCAGACAATGTGTTTGAACCTACGGGCATTGGGAGCTCAGCCAAGAATGCAAATACTTTTCGGAGACTGCTGGGGACTGTGGGATAGCTGGAGTCCTCAGTACCCCCTCACTCCCTCCATGAGCGTCGATTTGAGTCTCTGGCTTCCCGTTACACTTGTCACGCAGCACTGTGTAGCCTGTAGATTTTTTTTTCAAACGCTTTGGCATTTCGTCTTCTATAACGGAGCTTTGATAGAACAGGTTTGTCTCCCCATACAGCAATCAGATTCAGTATCTCCCGTATGGTCCATGCTGGAGCTCTTTTTGGATTTGGGACTGCATTGCCACCCGTGCAAACAGGAAATGAAAATCAAAATTGCGCGGGGCTTTTCCTGTTTACCTGGCCACTGAGCTGAGATTGCTGTCCAGAGCGGTCACAGTGGTGCACTGTGGGATACCGCCTGGAGGCCAATACCATCGATTTGTGGCCATACTAATTCTAATCTGATATGGTAATACCGATTTTAGCGCTACTTCTCTCGTCGGGGAGGAGTACAGAAACCGATTTAAAGAGCCCTTTATATCGATATAAAGGGCCTCGTAGTGTGGACGGGTACAGCGTTAAATCAGTTTAACGCTGCTAAAATCAGTTTAAGCGCGTCGTGTAGACCAGGGCTCAGTGGCTAAGGGGGCTTACAAGAGTTTTCACTAGAAGCTAATCTTGAACCTAAAACATACAGGGCCTTACCCATGAGTGACAAGTATTACAGATCTGTATTTTTCTGCTTTTAAATGGAGATTGTAATCTCCTCAGCTCAGGGGCAGTATCTCATTTATCTACCAAGTGCCATGCATATCTATGGTGCTGTCTTTAATTATTATTGCCTCTGTGCGCGCACGCACACGCACACGCACACACACACACACACACACACCCCACCCCCTAGAGAGGGAATAGGTATATGAGCCAAATGTTCTGCTGGAAATACTGGTGCATCTCCAGTGACTTTAAGACAACTGCACCAAATTATGTTGGCAGAGAATTTGGCTCAGATGATATTAATGAGGTTGTATGGGGTGGGTCTCAGGAGATAATTTGACCTTTATGACTATTCAGTGTTTCCTGGTGATTATTTTCACTCCTTTTACTCAACCTAAGATGTAGGGTCTGGGCACGAAGTTCATACTCATGTGAGTAAGAACTGGAGGATGAGGCCCTTCGTTTTCCATTTTCAGGCTTTTAACCATAAAATCCTCCTTACTGTAAATGCTCAACCCATAGCTATAGAAATCCAAAGTCGTCTGTGTCTAGTGGCCTAGCTTGTCTCAGCTGCCTGAGTAGAACACAGGGACAGAGGTGGATTCCAATAAACAAAGGACACAATCTTTTTATTTTTTGTTCTTTGTAAACAAAAGCAAGTTCATATCATGCTTAGTTATGATATAGCAGAAACAAAACTAAATAAGGGCCAAATTCTGTCCTCAGGTGCATGTGTGTGGCTTAAATTGAGTTCAGTGGAAATTTTATGCTGATATTTGAGGATACAGTTTGATCTCAAATGGCTAGAAAAGTATTGAAAATAAATGGATGCAGTGGTAATAGTTATAAGGGTGACCACACTGAAAAGTTCAAAGGGCTTTGCAGGTAGTTAAGGAAATGGGATGACAGTATTCTGCTTCCTGCAGGAACGTGTGTTCTGCCATAAAGAGAGAAATGTGCATTGTCTTGTGTTGAAGGCAATTGCACTTGTGCTTTTTGAGACTGAACCACTAAACAAGCATTTAATATAGCCCTGGCCTCGTTTATATGTTATCTGCCAAACATGACTAAATGAGGCTAATGGAAACAAATGAAGATCCTGTAATAAAATTTCATATAAGCATTTTTCACCAGTACATGCTCTGTCCAGCCAAAAACATACAAAGCGTTCTGAGTGCATGAATCTTGGAACGCTCTTTGGTGCTAACATAATAAACCAACAAACAAGAAGTTCAGTGCTGAACGTGTTGCAGAGCTGCTTCAGGGGAGAAGAGGTTAGGTAAAGTAAATGACTTCTCAGCCACTCCAGTGCAGTTACCCTATCATGGACTCTTCTGTCCCTGTCCATGGCTCACCGGTGCTCCTTAGCCCCTTAGCCCAAAGGGTCTACACACAGAATCTCAGCAAGGGAGACATCCTCTTCAGCCAGCACAGCCTATTTTGATTTCTCTGGCTGATTCAGTGATAAGGAAAAATCCACTCCTGATGTCAGACTCTCAGGGGACATGCACTCCCTACAGCATCCCCAGGAGACAGCCTGGTAGGGTAGAGACTCTTTTTTCCAGAGAAGGTGACAGGACTGGGCAGTTGCATCCAGCTGAAATCAGTATTCCTCTGTTGGTTCCAGAAGCACCCCTTGAAATAGGCAGAAGCCTCCACAGCCAGGGAGATAAGTTTGGGCTTGATTTAACTAAATGAAAATAACATCTGTACCCCTACAAACTATTTGTGTGAGGAAATTTTACAGGAGCAATGTTGGAGACTCCTTTGAAAATTTGTCCCACCTTACTTAAAATCCTGTTTGGATTTGGCCTGGTTCTCATTTACTCCTGCTAGGGAATCATTCCTACCGGGAGGTTATAGTTATGCTCCAGGTTTGTATTTCAGAAACGCATATCGCCATCCTTTGTCAAAGGGTTGATTTACCTGCCTGTTGGAAGTGTCTTTAAATTGTATTAATGTGACTGGATGAATCTTGCTCTAAGGAGCTTGCAGTGACTCTCCTTTCACATAACAATGCAACCTATGTGTTGTGCAGGTTGTCATAAAATAGGATTCAGGACAGAGAAAATAATCACCCTTGCACATCTTGTATATTGCTTTCTGTAGGCAAATCATCAGCATTTTTCCATTAAAATTGTGTTAGAATTTGAATCAAAAATAGAAAATATTCTTTTTGTTAATATCCAGCTGACAACTGCCTTGTGCATGGCTGGGATACTCCTTTTTTAAAAAAAAAATTGTGCCTGGTATCACACAGCATAAATGTGTACTGACTCAATGATTTACAATTAATAGTTTGATTTTTTTCCGAAGAAAGGAAGACCCTGAATCTCTGCTCACTGCCTCTTCAAATAAATTGGTCCAAAATATTTCTCATACATGAGTGATGAGAATACACATATTTATAGCAAAGAAATACTGGGACCTCTTGTTTATGTCATTTTAAAAAATGCTGGTATTGTCTCAAAATTGTACCATTATCATTGTTTTAAAAAATCATTAACAGTTGTACAGTATTTGAAAAAAAAAAAGCAGCAACTATTTTTTCTTGCATGCTCGCAGATTTGCACGTGTAAACTTTGTTTATTGTTTACTTATCTCTTTACTAAAATGCTGGCCAGTGTCATCTGTACTATGGAACACTGCAATTTTTCACTCTTGCTTCCCAGTTTGTGCCATGCAGCATGAAAAGTTAATGCAATCATGTGTGTTTTTCCCCAGGTGAAATGCTTTAGCAACTAGGATAAGCCCTGCTGTAACATATATTCTTTTTTATTTACGCTCCTCCCCCCACAGTGCTGAAAGCAGAAGAGAGAAGAAAGCTGACTCAGGGAAAGGTGTTGACCGGGAGACTTGTCTATGACTTGTTCTTCAATTTATTTTTACAAACAAATGAAAGGAATGCCACAATCATTAATATAACTGATTTGATCATATATTGTAAACTTGTCTTTCATCCCAAACTAGCACAGGTAATGTAAGTAGTGCAATATTTATTTCATTTTCTTCTAAGTGTCTACACCATCAGATATCTGTGCAAAAATCTACTGTACCCAATGCAAAAATCTTCACTTTCCTTGCTATGTTTTAGCCATTTGTTAATACTGAATTCATCTCAACAATTTAGTAAGCATAATTTCTTTCAAATGTAACTTAGTAGCTTTGTACTGTATTTTTCTACTTCACCTGTGTGAAGATCCCTAATAATTTCATTCAAAACAAACTTGAAACATAGCCCCATTTCTTTTTTAGCTCTAGTCAATTATTTCGAGACCCAAATTAACAAGATTTAAAAAAAAAAATTACTGACCTGATCCTGCAAACCCTATCTCACTAGAATAATCCTTACCCATGTGAACTTTTCCACTGAACTCAAGGGTTACTCTTGCACTAAGAGCAATGCTATCAGACCTAATATTTATGCAGTTTTCCTTGAATTAATACAGAATATTTAATATTCAAATTTGTATGTAACTGGAACATAAAATCACATATCTAATATATAAAACATTCTTTTACCTTGTTAAAAAAGAGATATCCATTGATGTGAAATATTAATATGGTATTTGCTAAAAATGCAAGCTGTGATTACAGTGTCTTGTACTGTACTGAATGTTGCAGTGGTAGGTCAAACAGCTGCATTATGTTGTTAATGAACCCAGTATTTTATAATGCTAGTGGGAATTTTGTAGATATAAATCTTTACCAGACATATGCAGTTACGTTGTCCTCCTAGTGATGATCTGTTTTCTGTTTAATTGCCTAAAACCTTTAAACGCCACCAATAAAATCATACATTATGTTGCACACCTATAGTTACTCCTCTGCTTACAATCATACCCTGCTGTCATCCAGATGTGAATCATGCACAAAAGAGTTAGAGGTGGTCGACTGTTTTTGTTACACGCTCTTTTAATTATTCCATTAAATGCACGTTGATTAAAAACAAAACTCAAACCTGCAAATTAAGACATGGCTTAAAACTAGGACTATCAATTAATCACAGTTAATATATGCAATTAAACTAGTTTAAAAAAGACAGGCATGATTAATTGCAGTTTTAATCGCACTATTAAACAATAATATAACACCAATTTAAATTTATTATAAATATGTTTGGATGTTTTTCTACCATTTTCAAATATATTGATTTTAGTTACAACACAGAATACAAAGTGTACAGTGCTCAGTTTATATTATTTTTTATTACCAGTATTTGCATGGTAAAAAAGATAAAGAAAAGAAATAGTATTTTTCAATTCACTTCATACAAGTCCACTCAGTCCTACTCTTGTTCAGCCAGTCACTAAGACAAACAAATTTACATTTGTACAACACACAAGATTACATTTACGTGAGATAATGCTGCCCGCTTCAATGTCACCTGAAAGTGAGAACTGGTGTTCACATGGCACTGTTGTAGCTGGTGTTGCAAGGTATTTACATGCTAGATATACTATACATTCATTATGCTCCTTCATGCTTCAATTTCCAGGCCCCAAAAAATTTCACATTTGTAAGTTGCACTTTCATGATAAAGAGATTGCACTTCGGTACTTGTATGAGTTGAATTGAAAACTACTATTTCTTTTTTCTTTTTTACAGGGCAGATATTTATAATGCTATAAAGTGAGCACTGTGCACTTTGTATTCTGTGTTGTAACTGAAATCAATATATTTGAAAATGTAGAAAAAATCCAAAAAAAATTATAAAAAATTTCAATTGGCGTTCTATTATTGAACAGTGTGATTAAAACTGTGATTAATTGTGACTTTTAAAAAAATCTTGTGATTGTGATTTTTTTTAAATTGTTTGACAGCCCTACTTAAAACCATTAAAAATAAGTTGTTCTAGTACATACAAACTGATTTTACTATGGCATGATCCTTCAATCTTTAAACAGGCTAAATTTTGCAAAAATAAGGACTGTAAGATCAGGCATTAAAGCATTGGAACAGTAACAAAAGTTTTAGAGCCTTATGTGGAAATGTCATGATTTTTTTTTTTAACAAATTAAAAAACTAAAGGCGGGTAACTCTTATCATTGTGTTAGTGGCTTCAGTCTTGTAATCATTACAATGATCAATTTATAGGGCTTTAAGGCTTCTTAGCTCTTTCAATATGCTAATAATCACTCCAGAGAGCTGAAAGGAGAGACTTTTCACACCCAGTGTCCAACACAGAAAAAGCATTGCTTCTAACACTGTTTTGACTAATCTAGCCAGTGCATTCTGTTGCAGATAAGTAGGAGCACTGTTCTGAACTCTACTTAGTATTATCAAAGCCTGTTACGGTCATTTTTAAGGAAATTATATTTAATGGATGCAAAGAAGGATTTAAATTTAATAAAAATGGTTTGTATTTATAAATTTAGGGAAAATACAGACACATTAAGGTTAAAATGCTTTGTTTTTGTGTACCTCATGGTACATTGTAACATTCCAGTTGTTTTAAGCTTAGTATAGAAGTACAATACTGGTTCATCCCTGGAAGCAGCCTGCTGGTGTTCTGATATGTTGCTGACTTTCTGTTACCGATGATCAAAGTGAATAGGAAGTTTCACATAACCGACTCTTAGAATACTAAGAAATCAGTGTATTCAGTGGCATTCTGTATTTCCGTTCAGTATTTGGGTATTTTTTTTACACTCTATTCTTGTGAATTTTAATGCTATTCCAATGTTAATCTCAACATTTTCAAATCACATCAAATATAATGCAAATGTAGTGTTATGTATTTACTTCTAATTTCATATTCCTGGTCAAAATTACTGAATTTCTTTTATGTAATTTATTACAAAAGTTTAAGTAATGTGTACATGTGAATAGAATATTGTGTTTTTCACGACTAAGAAATGTTATGTGGAAATAAATATTTATCCAAACTGATTTTCATTTTTATATTGCAAGACACAATGATCTAACCTGCAGGGCATTTATGCAGCGTGACGTGTGTTTCTTGTTTTAAACATCTGAAATGCTACATCAGGTAGACATTTTGAAATGTTTCATTTGAACACTAAGGAAGTTATATGTGTGGTGCTCACAGCTCGATGAACCATTTGGAGTAAGTAATTTAATTGACAAATGTATGTCCCAATCCTGCAAGGTGCTGTGTGCAGGTGGATCTAGGCAGTGCCCTATCAACGTATTCAATATGCAATCTGTATTAGCTAATTGTGATTGATCACAAGTCACATGGTTTCTATTCTGAGATTGGATGAGTTTAACTAAATGTTAAACTGTGGCTTTGCCACAAGCACTGAACAGGGGTGGCACATAGTTGCATTGCTCCAGGCGCAGACCAGGAACCAGATTATGATTTAGTCCCAAAATGGCTTCTGTTCCTCTCCTTGCTGATGGAGCTCATGTACACCAGCCATATACCTTACACAAGTTACTTCCCCCTCCTGCACTGACTCACCTGTGCTAGTGGGCCCAAGAGGGTACTCAGTCCAGGCTCAGCTTTTCCCCACCCCTGCCCTGCCCTGCCCTGCCCTGCCTACAGGCACAGGAGGGGGAGTTGCAGGCCCAGGGAGGCTGCTCTCTCAGCCTTTCATGAAGTTTGTAATAATAAACTGGCACTTGAGGATGTAGAACTCACTCCGTACAGATTGCAGTTAAGTACCCTCCCCCCAGGTATTTGTATTATGGTCACTGGCCATAGTTCTAATCAGGGCCGGCTTTAGGCCTATTCCACCAATTCCCCCGAATCAGGACCTGCGCCTAAGAGGGCCCCGCTCATTTCCCTGAGAGAATCCCTTCCCTGGCTAGAGGCGCCTTTTTAATTTTTACTCACCTGGCGGCGCTCCAGGTCTTCAGCGGCACTTCGGCAGCAGGTCCTTCAGTGCCGCTGAAGACCTGGAGCGAGTGAAGGACCCACCGCCAAAGTCTTGGAGTACCACCCCGTGAGTACAAGCCCCTCGTGTTTTACGTGCGTGTGTGGTTTTTTTGTTTTTAAGTCATCCCTGCTGGGGCCCTGTCTAAACTGTTTGAATTGGGCCCTGCACTTCCTAAAGCCGGCCCTGGTTCTAATCAGCACTGCTTCTGTAGTGCTCTGGTCTCAGCTGGCACTGGTCCATTGTACACAGATTGAAGATAACAGTTGACTCAAAACTGGATTGCAGCTCTTTGTGTTTTCCTATATTCACTGGATTAAATTAATCCCTTATATAACATCACCAAAGCTGGTTTAGGCAGTAGTGTCACACCTACAGATGCAGTGAGTCTGAGACATGTTAAGACTCCTACCCCAATGCAGCAGGGAGAAGTGAAATGCAATGGGCCATTTACTGTTTGTACCACAGGGTGTTTCGTGCTGCCTGAATTATGTGGTGACAACTTCACTGCTACTTGGAATCAAGGAAGGTTCTCCAGCACCTCAGGCTTAGGTGGGACATACCACTTCTGCCTAAGTGTTGGACTCTGGTGCCTAAATCCACCTTGTAATTCTAGTCTGGGGGTCTGATTCAACTCTGCCTAAGCCTGGTGTAATTAGATGGAGTGGGGGGGGGGGGGCGGGGAAATGTGGATGTATGAGAGATCAGAATCAGGCCATTGTATCCCCTTGAATGTTAGCTTGGCATCTAACAATGCAGCACTGCTATAAATGTGATATGAATGATATCTTAGTAATATTATGGCTTCATGCTTCAAATCAGTTTTCAACTATGTCCTATTAGTTACTTATCACCTAGTTGTCTTAAATTAGTCAGCATAATACTTCGAGATACATTGTTCTGGTCACACATAAAACAAAACAAAACAATAAAACAGAATGACATGTTTAGAATCCAGAGGACTTTGCCAATCAGCTTCTACCATCAGTGTTAGCTGGAAGACAGCATGTATTGCTTATATCAGGAGTAGGCAACCTATGGCACATGTGCCAAAGCCAGCATGTGGACTGATTTTCAGTTGCATTCACACTGCATGGGTGCTGGCCCCCAGTCCAGCAGGCTCTGCATTTTAATTTAATTTTAAATGAAGCTTCTTAAAAGTTTTAAAAACCTTATTTACTTTACATACAACAATTGTTTAGTTAAATATTATAGAATTCTAGATAGAGCCCTTCTAAATGTATTACTGGCACGCGAAACCTTAAATTAGAGTGAATAAATGAAGACTCGGCACACCACTTCTGAAAGGTTGCTGACCCCTGGCTTATATAAACCACCATGAACAAAAGGTTCCTGTAGCAGATTTCCCTCTGAGCACTACTGAAGGAATTCTGTGCTATCCTTTATGAAACGCTCATACTTCTTGTGTGTGTAGTCCTGTGGCCCATAAAAAAAACTGGTTTCTACATGAGAGCTACATTCTTAGCCGTGATAAGATAATCTATTATGTGCACCCATGGCATCCATCAAGGAGGAAAAGTTCCTTGATTTACTTATCACTTTTATAGCTTGTTATGATCCTCTTCTGGGTCATATTTCTTCTCCCTTGAGTGAATAGAATCTTTCGTTCATTTCTCATATTCTGGAATCCGTGAGCTGGCTGTTATTACCACTTAGAGGAAACATCATACTTTGAGAACATTTTAGGTAGAAGGTGCTATAGACTGTGAATGGCTTGCCAATTACAAAACCAGTTTCTCCTCCCTTGGTTTTCACACCTCAACTGCTAGAACAGGGCCTCATCCTCCCTGATTGAACTACCTCATTATCTCTAGCTTGCCTACATATATATACCTGCCCCTGGAAATTTCCACTACATGCATCTGACGAAGTGGGTATTCACCCACGAAAGCTCATGCTCCAAAACGTCTGTTAGTCTATAAGGTGCCACAGGATTCTTTGCTGCTTTTAATATTTCTAACATACTTTATCCCTATAGCACCTTCTACCTAAAATGTTCTCAAAGTATGATGTTTCCTCTAAGTGGTAATAACAGCCAGCTCACAGATTCCAGAATATGAGAAATGAACGAAAGATTCTATTCACTCAAGGGAGAAGAAATATGACCCAGAAGAGGATCATAACAAGCTATAAAAGTGATAAGTAAATCAAGGAACTTTTCCTCCTTGATGGATGCCATGGGTGCACATAATAGATTATCTTATCATGGCTAAGAATGTAGCTCTCATGTAGAAACCAGTTTTTTTTATGGGCCACAGTTTCTCCTCCCTTGGTTTTCACACCTCAACTGCTAGAACAGGGCTTCATCCTCCCTGATTGAACTACCTCATTATCTCTAGCTTGCCTGCATATATATACCTGCCCCTGGAAATTTCCACTACATGCATCTGATGAAGTGGGTATTCACCCACGAAAGCTCATGCTCCAAAACGTCTGTTAGTCTATAAGGTGCCACAGGACTCTTTGCTGCTTTTACAGATCCAGACTAACACGGCTACCCCTCGGATAGCAATATTAATAAATTGCAACTAAAAACACCACGGTAATGCGGGTGGTCATCTCGGTCACAGCAGGTGTTGGGTTTTGTTTAAGTAAATGAGGCACAGCTGAGCTGTTCTTACAATTTTCAGGGTACATGTTTGTGAAAACTGTAGCCTTGTTTCAACTAGAATCCTGCCTGTCTCCTCATGGAGATGGAATGCTAAAGCTGCTTTGACTGTGTTCCCTCTTCTGCCCCGGATTTTATCTGTCTACTTCTAGATTCACACTTAACACTACTAACCCCATCATGCACATGTAATAACTATGTGACAGGTATATGTGAGAAACTAATGTGCTAAATGTAATATAGTCATATCATGCTTTGTTACATGATACTACCAAGGACTAAATACAATATTTCCACCTTTTTATAATTGTATGGGACTAAGGGCTGATCTTCACTACGGGGAGATCGATGCTGTTGCAACTGATGGAGCAGAGGTCAATTTAATGGGTCTAGTGAAGACCTGCTAACTCAATGGCAGAGCACTCTCCAGGCGACCCCAGTACTCCAGCTCTCCGAGAAGAGTAAGGGAAGTTGACCGGAGAGTGTCTCCCATTGACGCAGTGCAGTGAAGACAGCAGGATAAGTCAACCTAAGCTGGGAGTAGCGTACCTTTGGTCGACTTACCCCAGTAGTGTAGACAAGGCCTAAGTTTCCTTCTCCAACAACAAATATGTTTTTGTAATGTTCTTAGTCAAGTTTTCTAGTAGATAAGAGGACTACAGATACTGTTCAGAACAAAGTCTTCGGTACTACAACTATACCTTTATTCCATTACAAAGTTTGCTGTTCTTTTAAGATAAATGGTTTGCTCTTTCCATACATGAGTACAGAGCACTCTCCTAAAAGCTATAGGGCTATATGGTCACTTTATTTTTAATTCTAAAAAGCTCATATTAGTCCTAATTTTCCACTGTTAAGTAGAGCCTGATGATAAATCTGATAGAAATTTACAGGTAGGTTGTGGAAAACGCAAACCCTGTAGCACATTTCTGTACAAAGACATCAGCCAGTCCTTGCTCCCAATGATTGTTAGCCCACGTCCAGACTAACCCGCGGCATTGGCGGGTTAAAATCGATTGCTCGGGGATCGATATATCGCGTCTAGTCTGGACGCGATGTATCGATCCCCGAGCGTGCTTACATCGATTCCGGAACTCCATCAACCCGAACGGAGTTCCGGAATCGACACGGAGAGCCGCGGACATCGATCCCGCGCCGTCTGGACGGGTGAGTACCTCGATTTTAGAAATTCGACTTCAGCTACGTTATTCACGTAGCTGAAGTTGCGTATCTAAAATCGATTTTAATACCCTAGTCTGGACGTGGCCTTAGATACTCAGGTTGCATTTTCATTTTTCACTGATTTATCTATATCTTAAGCACTGGCAACATGCCCAGTGTTGTATAATACCATTCCTGCCTCACAAAGATTACACTAAGTAGCAATGGGCCAAAGAGCCTTGCTCAGGTTGTACTCAAGCAAATTCTCATGGAAGTCCACACCAGTCTGTCTGATTAAGGAGTGAGTAAGCGCTACAAAGCTGTTGCCCTTTAGGCACTTGTGGAATTCAACTCCACAGTTTTGATAGCTATTACCCAAGGGCTTTGCAGAAAGCTTTTCTATAGTCACAGTTTAGTTCTGTTTTAGAGAGTGCTACAAGGCAGACCTGTCATGTCATCTCATGGAATAGACTGTACTGAAAAAACAGAATTTTCTGCAAGAAATGGAATACTAACATAAGTCTCTCTTATTGCTGTTTTTAGTATAGCTGGTAAAAACATGGGACATAATTTTGCAGAAGTTTTTGTTGAAAACTTCATCCTGATTGTCACTAAAAATATTCAGATTTCAGTAAATTTCAAAAAAATCTCTATTAATCATCTGAGCTTTCTTTAACAGGTTATAATTTGGCTTGGAAGGATTTGATTTTACTTGGTAAACATCAATTTCACTGTATGCGTACAAACTGACAAAAACATTATTTCAATGGAATAAAGTATAAAAAATGCTGGTTGAGAACTTAAGTTTGATTTAAGGATATTTACTTTGTATAGTTTGAGATGCGATGTCAATTTGTGTTTTAAAGGTTATAAAGCTTTATCTCAACATCTGTCATTAAATAATTGTCTGATGCTCCCCAATAATTTCCTGCAACTGTGAATTACATAGATAATATCAAAAATTATGCTTAAAATCCATAATTTTGCATAAATACAAATTTAAATTGATAAAAATAGAAAAATGGTTAAATAGATAAATGATAAAAATCAAATTCTGCCAAACCTAGTTATAATGTTCTAGGCTACACTTCCTTTCTATTCCAGACCCCCAATCTTCTGCCTCTATTCAGCTAGCAACTCTGTGAAATATGAGTAATTTATCAATATTAGCAAGAAGTAGACCATATATGTACATTTCCATTTTAGAGTGAAATTAGCAAGTATGAAAAGGTATTGATTGAAACTTTAAAAAAGGAAATTTGGCAAATGACATGTAAACATTCTTGTGCTGCTAAAACCTGATTTAAAACAAATTTAAATAATCTCTGTTGCCAAGCAACTATCGCATCTTTGTCATAAAAATTGACATGATGTGTACATGGTCATTAAGGGTTTAAATAACAGTTTTCAGATGGTCTCAAAAATAGTTATACTGGCTCAGTGCAAGTTTAGATATGAGAATCTACTGGGAAAGTGCCATTATTAACAACTTGATAAAGAAATCCCAGTATGGTATGAAATGCCGTTTTGGTGCTAGGGCAATGAGAAACATTGCTTTATGAAATGGCTCATATGGGTGTAAATATGGCTGTGTGCCTGTCCTCCAATGCCATGGTCTTTGTCCGTATACCACTAGGGAAAAGAAACAAACAATATTATATCTGGCTACATACAGAACTACGTACAACGTAATACATGCTATAGAAATCTCAATATAAATATTAAACAGGACAGCTGTAACCAACCAAATTATCAGAGTTCCAGAATACCCAATGTTTGTGGGCGACTCAGACGGGGAACTGCTGAGTGCAATGTAGATGAGGTGCTGAGTGACCCAGCTGCTTATTTCCTTGCTTTATAGGGCTTGTGTCCTTGGGCCATGCTGTCTGTCAGCCTTAACTTTGCCGTAACAGGGATATATGTGGGCTTTTTAGTAAATATGTGTCATTGTTGACAGTTAATCACAGGGCTTGCTAGCAATGCTGATATGCATTATCCTTTGTATAACCCCCTACAGAGCCCAGCCACATCAAATATCCCTTTTGCTTTCCTGATCCCCTTCAGAGCTGTACTCTTCCATCAAAGCTCTGTTCACCTTGTTATGCCATCACTCTTGTTTGTCTGAAGGCACAACTGCTTCTGTAGCACAGCTGCAGGTCTGTGACACTTTAGGCTTCAGTTCTCCCTCTTTCTGGTCCCCTGCCAGGGATGAGGTCAGAGGCGGAAAAGGATAAGGTGCAGCACAAGTTTTCAGGCTGATAGCTTACAGTTAGAGGTAGCATCAGAAAAGCCGAGTAGCTGATGGCTGTGAACAGCTTTGTCGGTTAACCTAGCTGAAATACACCAAGATGAGCTCGGGCAAGGGAAAGGATTTGGGTATTTAACTGCACATTTCAGGTGTGGCCCATACACAAGATGTTATCAGCATGTGAATGTGGAGTTTGATGGACTGTGCTTATGTAGCTAAAGGAACCCTATGAAATGTGAAGATAATAGGATAACATTTCAAAAAGGCAAATTTTCCCCTGTTCCCTGTGCGAAATACCAAATAATTTACTAAAAAAATATACAGGAAATTACTTTGTCCTCTGGAGTTATTTTGCCAAATCTGGTGACTAAATTCAGACACTGAAGCTGAAACAGAGATTTTCATCTTCAGGTTTAAGTACAAATCTCCATACAACTTCAATAAGGCAGTTGCTATGTAAGCCTCCCCATAACATGTGCATAGTTTCTGAGATGATAAAAATAAGAGCTACACTCTCTTCTCAGATCTGCCAGGTAGATATGAAGGGAGACTGTAGCCCTGACAACATTCATTATTAGCAGTGAGTCATACCATTGCTTGGAAATCCACCTCGGCATCAACAAGAGCTTTGGAGATCTGTGCTGCTTGCTGAAAGTGAACGTTATCTGGGAATAAGAGAGAGAAGAAAAAGGTAAAGCAGAAATGGCTTCGGTGCTATCCTGGGGAAAAACAAAACCATGAACAGAACACCCAAACAGGATTAAGATACAAGCCTCTCCTGCACTCCTTATTAGGAGACAAATTAGTTGTGGAAAGCTAGATTTTTGTATTGACGTAAATGTAACAGCCTTGCCCCTGCATGATTTTGTTTTGTCAGTAGTAAAACTGCAAACCTGTCTGTAACACTAAAATGTCTAATTAGTTGCAACTCACCATCTGCTGTTCCGTGAATAAGGAGATACTCAACTTCTTTGAAATTTTCAGCTTTGGCCATGACTGTTGAACTCTGAAAATTAAAAAAAAAGGTGCTATTGTTCAAGAAATGGTTTGCCACCAAATGACTTTCATTTCACTTAACATAACCAGGGGTACTCTGAATAAAAATAAATAAAATAACTTTCAAATGTGCACAAGAGTGTTGGTACTTTATATGGGAACATTCACAATATGCTTCTCGGTTTGGGATGTGTGTGTGCAGTGTGTCTGCAAAGTAACTTGCATTACAACTCCAGAGGGCCAGAGTTATCAGAGAAGCCCCTATGCAATGCATTGCTGACACGCTGTTATTGGCCTGCAGCCCTGTACTTTCCATGGGTTTCCAGTGCGATTCAGCAAACAAATAATTTTAAAATGTATTACCATAACATTACATGCTACTGTAGCATATACCTGCTATTTCGGAGAGACTGTACAAGCACTTTCCTCAACAAAACGTATATCATACATATATTGTATCAGTATAACCAGAACCTTTTATTTCTAAGCAAAAAGATTAGATATGTAAACTTACTGAGGGGTAACAGATGTTTAAAAAATTGAGAGAATATGAAATACAAGAAGAAAATAACACTGAACCAAAGGCATAACCTGAAGCTAGGTCACACTTTGGGAAGTAGAACAATATTGACTTGAGAAAAGTAGTGACTAAGAATAATCATGACAAATTTAAAACACTGACTAACCAGCAATATGATAACTGCTGGGACCTGCAATTATAACCTGAGAATTGCTGACAGAAAAAGAGAAAATGCAGACTGAACAAGAAAGGGTATAGGATGATGTTCTGATATGCACATTGAGACCACAATAAAGTAGGCCTGGTGAGAAATATGACATAGACACTGGGATAACTTCTTTTAAAAATCCATGAAATGCAAATTTTCATCCGTTAACAATGTTACACTGCTCTTTTGCTAGTTTTGCTTGAACCTTTATGTAAACTTGTTTGTATTACATCTATAAAAGTTCTCACATAAAGAGCATAAGTGTAAATGGGAATTGGTGTTTGTCTCTTTTAGTAACATTTGATTTATTATCTATGAAAATTAGGTCTAGACATAGAATCCTCATGGTTTTAGATATAAAAATCAAATGTATCATGCTACCAAGAAACAACAATACATAGTGCGCCTCATTTACACCGATGCCTGTTTACACTGCTCTAATAAAGTGCCCTTAAAGTGGCTGTAAATATTAGACACTTTATTCTAACGGCAAAAAATGGACTTAATCTAAAACAGTTCAATGAGAATTAGGCATGCTGTAAATTGCAAACATATAAAAGATGCAAGCTAAATGAGAAAAAAAACCCACAAGCCACTTCAACTTTCACTATCAAAATCAGAGTAACTGAAGAGGATGGCTCAGTAAGGACAGATTAACTGTCTGGAAACCAGTGACATATGAAAAGCTGAATACAGTGGTGATTGAAACAAGAGTTGGTATGGTGGAGGTGTGATGAAAAAAACCCCTAGAAAATATCAAAGTTGGAAAATCTAAAGCCATGGCAAGGTAACTGCCTGGAGAAACATGAGTACAGCAGCAGTCAGAGAGAATGAGAAATAGGAAGTAATGGTCCAGTGGCAAAACCAATTAAGCAGCATTCACTGGGTGGAACATTGTCCGCATGCACAGAGAAGCAGCACCTACAACTGATTGTTTAATCATGCCAGCAAATCAACCTTTATTATTTATGAAGGGGTGAGAAGAGAGAACACTCTGGTGAAGGCGAGGAGATGCATGACTTGGTCAGTCATTTCCTTCTCTCTCTCCTCTGTGACTTTCAGGCGTTATACTTGACCAACTTCATCAGTCTGAGACCAGCTTTCAAAATGCCACTTTTCTTTGCCTCTTTCCTCTGAGTGTTAACATTAGACAAGTTCATTTGTAAATACTTCCCAAGAATTCAGAGAACACAAAATACACAGAGGCAACTGTTTCCCCCAGAGATCATTGCTTTAATCTGGGTATTTATTGTTGTTCGTGGTTATAGTCTGCTTCTACAGGCACCTAACCAAACCCAGGGAGCAGAATATGACCTGCTTACTTCTAACACTGGAGGTTTCAAAGTCAGGAGCAGGCTCGGGTTAGATGGCCACAGTTACACCTCAGAGAGAGAGAACTGATGCTTTAAACAGGCCCCAGGACACATTTAAGGGTAAATAAATCCAATACATCAGCATGACTGCTTGCTTTCATGACTTACATTGTACAAGCCACAGCTCTCAAAGCCCATGTCAGTGCAAGTGTTCAGCTCTGGGCCACACTGAGCATAACTGGCTTCGCTAAAGATCACACAGCAGTCACCATTTTATCAGTGCTCAACAAACAAGTTAAGGTTTGGCTGAAATCTGAAGGTCTCTCTCCCTTTGGCATAGTCTCAGCTAATAGAACAAATGTCAAATCAGTACAAGATGGCATATTTACAAAATTGTACCCTGTTTTGCATAACCTAATGATGCAGCAGTTCTTAAGGACTGAACATTTCAAATCTGCTAGCAAAAGATTGCCAAATCTATGACTGTTTCAAACACTTGCCAAAACCATATCAAATTCAGAGTGAACTGCAAAATAATCTTCACAAGTTCAACAGTGCCTTTTGTAAGCTCTAGGCCCCTGTCATGATCTCTCCAACTAAGCCTCAGGACTCTCCATAGGCTGGTGACTCACCCCTCTACACATTAACCTGGACGTTGCACTCTTTGTGTTGGCCCCTACCTCAGGTGTGTTATAACTTCCATTAACTCCAGGCATCTGCCACCTTCACAAACCTCCTCCATTACACAAGACTCTCTAGTTAGCCTACAGGACAAATTGGGCCAGATTTTATTCTCATTTACATGGGTGCAACTTCAGTCTACAACCTCCACTGAGGGGAATGGAACAAAACTGGTCTCCTTTGAGCTGTACTTCAGCCGTGCTACTGTTGCCACACACTACTACTACCCGTTCTAGCAATGTTTGCCTCTTCCTTTGCCAACTCTCTTATTTTCATACTTCAAGGAGAGCCTAAAAATAGCCATCCCACCTAATTAGCTTGCTAGCAGGATGTGAGTTTAAATCATCCCTCAAACGTTCTTCCCAACCTCAAAAAATTCAGTTCCATACATACATTTGGAATTAATGTCGTGACAACATGCGTGAGGGGCAACAACGTGAGGGCTGGCCCTAGCGTTCTGATTAGCACATCACAGTGTCACACAGAAGACCAGGGCTCGGTTTCTGGGTCTAGTCACTGTCCCACACGTAAGCAGTTGCTGTCAGTACTAAAGTGGCAGAGCCTTCAGTATTTAGTGGGGAAAGGAACATTGCCCTTTCTGGCTGAGGTGAGGGCAATTTTGATAGAAGATAGGCGGCACCAGCTCTCCTTGATGAGAAGGAAGGTCACTGTTACAGAGCCTTGAAGAAAGGGGCTAATTTCTGAGTGGGGTCAGCAAGGTTCCAAGAAACAAGGTTCTTGGGAGCAAACAAATCCCCCAAAATGAATCACTGGGGTTATTGAACAGGCAAAGGAATAGAGCTTCTTTTGACTCTTGCAACACACAACGAGCAAGATCTGGAGTCAGACTTTTCTACCTCTAGAGGAAGGTGTATAGTGTGACAACATGATCTATATCATCACCCTCTTCTCCATCTAGCCACCATCCTCCCCAATTAGTCCTCTGAGTAACACATTAAAAACCTTTAGCTCTTGGTACTGGCAGTTTCAACGTGGCCACTGCCAGCAATGGATGCTGTGCCAAGAAAATTCGACTCCTGGCATGAAAGGATCAAACAGTCCTCTGGTGCCATCTGTGCCGTGAAGCTGGAGAATGACTTTGTGCACTCAGTGTGTTAATGTTCCATTCTGTAGCAAGAATGTGACTTATATTTACATTACTACCTAGCTGATCTGCTACTGTTCTCACTGCCTTAAAAGGAGCATACTTGGGGGCGGGGGGTCTGGGCGGGGGGAGCAGGCCAAAAGGAAGGTTGATAGAGCTAACAGCTGGGAAAAAGCAGATCTGGTTAGGCAAGGAGGCCATGATTGATCCTGATCTGTCTCCTGTAATAATGAAGCCATGAAAAGTCAGATATTGGTCAAGGACTCTTCCAGCAATCAACACCACTTTCAGCAGCTTTCAAGTGAGCCACAGGATAGCTTGTATTGCCTATGTAAATGTGACGAGTCCTCAAAGCAGATATTTCAGTCTATTTAAATATTTCATAGACCATTCACTGCATCTCCCAATGAGCACAATTTACCATTCTTTCCTTGTAACCCAGGGGTGGTTTAAGACTGTGTTCTGTCTTCCCTGTCTTCTCCAGACACACACTCTCCCCCATGAATTTCCCCCTCTCACAATGGATTCTTCAACACGCTTTTCTCCATCCTCCCAGCAAACAGACGCTTGGAACCAAATTAATGGCTAAATTTTGGTTGAGGTTATGAGGGATGAATAGGTGCATCTCTCCTAATCTGGGGCTTGTTAGGCATTGTTTTGGTCCCTGGTGCCTATAGGCAGCCCTAATTTGTGCCTGGCTGTCAAATGCTCATATAAGCCATTTTGGCACCCAGGGCATAGGAACGTTCTAGTCATGCCTCCATTCCCACAAGCTATGCTGACTCTACTCATACCAGAGAATTCCCCTACATCGGTAGAAGTCCCTGGAAGGATTTATAATGGCTGTTTTATGCTCCCCTAATTGTCATTGGCTGGTCCTGTCCCTAGTGTAATTTAGTGACGTCTCAGAGCTGCTCTGCCTTACCCCCAGCTTCTTACAGCCCCAAGGGGTTATTCAGGCAGCTGGAGACAGCTGGTCTACAAGTCAACATGGCCCTGCTTCTTTTCCTTCAAGAAATCCACTACACCAGGGGCTGGGGGAGGTGGCCTACAGCTTCTAGGCTGGCTCAATGAGAATTCCATCGTGCAATGGGAATCCCCAGTTATCTGGTTACACCATAAGTATAACAACTTTGTTGACAGAGTGGGGTCTAAGTCCCCTTAATTTGGTTTCACCACTGCTGGTTGGATTGAATTCTCAGATTCTGAACAGGAGCAGTGTTGCTCTCTTGCAAATTTATTGCAAGCCTTGGAAAAAAATCAAAACCAAAACCAAACAAAAATACGGAACTGTTTCTAACCCTCATGAGTATGGAGGAAAATGTGAAAATCTGAAGTGCAACCTACAGGCTCCAAAACCAGAAGGCATATTAAGGATACATATTTTTAATCTAGTTATTTTAAAGATAATTTCATACCTTTTGGGTACCCGAGTCATGATTTTTGAAAGCTAGAGGTCTGCAATACTACAAGAGTGTTTCTCTTAATTTTTTTATGCATTGCATTTTGTTTGCCGTTTTTATAAAGAAATGCATAGTATTTGAGTTAATCTGACTGAATTGGGTAAAGGAGGCCCAGGATTTTTAATTTCCTCCAGGCCCATGACATGTTTTGTGGCATGAAATAAAGATGGATCTCTCTAAATTTAACAACATGTACCCAAATAATCTAGAAAATGCACATTTCAGAACCTTAGAGGAACCACTGTGACTTCATTTTGGTTGAGTTTGTTTGTTTAAGACAGAATAGTTTGCACAATAGCATATCACATTTTTAGTTGAATGAGTTCCTTGGTATCCAAAATAAAACCATGATTTACAGCTTGTGATTACTGTTTGTAAAATATCCAAATCAAACTCATTTATTTAACATACCTCAAACCCCAGGAAAATAGTGTAACAATTTAATTCTAAATCCAGAAAGTAGTAACACTAGGACTTCTAGAAGCACAATGTAATATAACTTGAATTGTTAACAAGTAACTGAAGAAGTTATTCTGGAAAAAAATTGAATGTATTAATAACTGCTTATATCATGTGCTCCAGGGAAAAAGTATATTTAAACTACGGAAAAAAGGAATTAAGTACTATCTTACCTCATAGTTTTTCAGATTATCACTTGCTACAGGAAGACCCATGTAACGCTCTGTATATATTGAATCTGTAATATTAAAAGTGTGAATACAATATAGTAGAAGGCTTCTGCTTTTGAAAGTGCTTTTGTCTACCTGAGATTCCACATGTTGTGTTACTCACAGACATAAGGTATGCATTACCATTTTGGAAAGAGTCACCATTTTCCCTGATGAGCTTCACAGGGTATCCATAATCATTAGGAATATTTAATGTTGCTGTTGCCATGGACACCTGAATGCTGAATATTAATAAATCACTTTGTGTCCATGTTATATTATTGTCAGTAATCTTAAAGAAATTGCTGATACTCTAGCATTTACTCACTGGTTTCCGAAAATCATCCAGATAAATGGTCTCAGGTATTTAGAACTTAATATCATTAAGAAAAGAAACTGCCCAAACTGGATTATTCCCTGATGATTGAATTGGGCCTTATTTGCTTTATCTTTACATTTATATTCAGAATCTCAGGTTTTCCAGAGATTTTTCAGCATGTTGTCTGATTTTTTTTAATTGCCAGATTTGCTGCCCTTTTCTATACTAAAATCCACAAACGGAAGTATAATAAACACATTTCAATCTCTGTTTAACTACTAGTTACGACAAGTGTCATAGAGAACCACCTACATTTGATTTGCTTTTTTAACTCCACTGTGTCTTTTTCACTGATCTAGAAAATTACAGTCTGGAATTTTAGTGTTTCTCTGATTGTCATCAAAAATAAAATCTTTGCATAGGATTCCTGCTACATTGGAATATCTGCCCTAAAAGGTCACGACAATTTGGGCCTGGCAGTTAAAGGCAACTGAAAACTGTAAAATAAAATAAAAATAAATAATAATAAATAAAACTTTCTGGACTAGAGGATGTATTTTTAAATACTATTACATAACAAATGAGGGGAATAATCTAATGTGTGTCTCATTATGCTGCACATTCTGATGTGTGTCTCATTATGCTGCACGTTCGAATGGCTACAATTACTCACCACACAAGTTCATTATTTACATATAATGGACTCCTATGTAGGCTTTTGCAAAATCACTAACACTAGACATCTTTTCTGAAGGTACTGAAAGCCTACATTTTTCTAAACCAACTTCACTGAAAGGGATATTTAATCCTGAAGAATTCAACAGCACAGAGCCTAGTATTTCTTGGCTATTTGGCCAATTTCAGTTTATGCAACTTTCCTCTTATGTTGTTTCACAAACATGAGGTAGCTTTAAAAGTTTAGTGTCAAAGGTTCTCAGTAATGAAGCTTGCATACAGTAGTAACCGCAAGCTGGACTTTCTAATTATTAAAGTAAAGCATTTTAAGTGACTACTGTGTTGGTCTAGTCTTGTTTCATATAAAATGAATAACACACCACATCCTATCCCAAGCTACACATAGAGAAAGATATTTAAATAGCTCTCTTGTGTATTAACTAGGAAATGTACAGGACCAGATCCAACTCGGCTGAAAGACTCCCATCTTAGCTCAAGGTTACAGTCTTGTCAGTGCTCCTTCTAACAAACAAGCTCCTACAGGAAATTATAATCTTTTGTTTTACATTATATCTATCTATCTATCTATAAATCTTTTATAAGAATAAATAGAACCTTGCAATAATTGGTTTTCAATCCTGCCACATTTTTCAAGGACAGCATTAAAGGACCAACCATGAACAAATCAATGTACTAAGTGAGTCTAAGATGGGAGTATTCCTTTTACTACCATGTGAACACAGCACTGTTTTTGTCTGGACCTACAATGAGTTATATGTGTATACAGATTTTATTTTCCAGACATCCAGTCTCTTGAGGGATTTTCTTCAGAGAATTAACTAGAATTGTAAAATCTGAATTTTAAACCCGAGGCAGTTCACATCTGTGACTTAAAATTACTCAGTATCCCTTTAAGAGATGAATTTACAACACAAATGTTTTTATTCTTCCTATAGTTCAATCTTGTAAGCAAAGCAATAATTTAAAGAAACAAGTACCAATAATAATGAATTTATGACATTCAGTAATGAGCTCTCAACACTTTAGAACACATGGCAGTTTATGAATGCAAATGCAGAATTAACATTACAGTAATATTGCAAATATTACAGTAATTCTGTGCTTTATAAAGGTTAAACAGATTATCTTAAATTTAGGATCTGACATTTAAAAAAAACCCCAGAATTTGGAGAGATTGTGCAATACTGAACAACAGCTCACCAAAACAGACCAAATGGCATTTATGAGAGATCATCCAGTTAATATACAATCAAAGTATTATTCTATGAATCAATTCTCTGCAGCATGTATGCTGCAAGTCATATGGGAATATTTATAACTGGGAAGCCATCACATACCATAATATTGCCAGCGTGATACCGGGGCTACAGCTATTCCACACTTGAACACTTTACTTCCAGATCCAAGCACCATGGAGGTCACATACCCCCCATACGACTGAGAAGAAAACAATACAGTTATTTTAAGGGGAAGGAAGAGATGAGGCTCATCTGCTACACTACTTTTGACACCTGTTTTTTATATTGAGACCTCCATCATGATTTTGATACTCCCTCTGGAGCAGCAAGATCTAGAATAAAATTTATGACTTGGGAAGTGACAATCTCCATTTCAGTCTGCTCCAGGGGCAAGGCAACAAAGCACTGCCCTTTACTATGGGCTCATATGAAATTCACGAACTAGCCCATTACACAGATGTTTAAGTACCTGACATGCAGAAGCAAACAGGCAGCACAATATCTAAAAGGTGTTACTTGCTGCCACAAGTGATTGCACTCACAAGTTTAGAGGCCAGTTTAGAAAAATTTCCTCTTAACATTTAAAGAGATAAGTAACTTTAGGAATTTATCCCTACCTTGCAATGGGATAACAATGGACTAACCCTCAAGCAGCTGCAGAGTCCAGTGACTTCTATGACATTCATACGTATAGGGATCAGCACTCATGGAAACCATTGCTGGATTGGGCCCTTCAGTCCCAGTACGGCAAAGCATTTATACATGTTTAATTTCAAGCACACGAGCAGTCCCACTGAAATCAATGGGGCTATCAATGTGTGGGATGGTGACGGACCAGTAAGTGGAAGGTCTGTGAGAAGTGTGGTCCCTATCTCTATTCCACTATGTGCCCAGGGCTGGAGAGCTGAAAGTAGCATCCAGTGGTCCACGCATGCACCCTGATTCACCTCGTACCCTCTATTCAAGGGGATAAAGGGTGGGGCAGATTGACCATCTCTCCAGTTCATTCTCTACTGGAAATCAGAGAAGATCCAAAGCAGACAGGAAGGAGGACAGGTAGTGGAATACAGCTAGGGACCACATATCTCAAAGAACCGCCAGTTACAGGTCAGTAACTTCCCCTTCTTCTTCGAGTGATGGTCCCAATTGTAGTCCACTGAAGGTGACTGACAAGTAGTACCTAAGTAGGATGAGGGTGCGAGAATGCAGATGAGAGAGCTGAGTGGAGGACCACCATCTCAAAAGAGGCATCAGCAGAGAAGTCCTGCACCAGGCCATAATGTCTTGTGAATATGTGAATGGAGCCCCACCTGTCGGCCGAGGGGCAACTCCTGAAGTGATACCATAGTCGTTGCTTATGCTCCAGTAGAATAAACTCTCACTCCATGGGGGTAAGGCTAGGAGGTATGATAATTGATGGATCTCTGGCTGTATTCTACTCTATTTGGAGATTATCTGGGTAGAAATGGCATGCTCCCTGACTCTTTCTGTGATAACGATGAACAGTCTCAAGGATTTCCTGATTGGTTTTGTTCTTTGTAGGTAAAAGGCCATGGCCTGCCAAACACAGAAGAAGTGGAGTCTTCGTTCCCCTAAGGAATCATGTGTTTTTGGAAGGAACAAAGGTAGGTGAATTGACTGGTTAAGGTAAAATTCTGAAACTACATTGGGGATGAATTTCAGGTGCAGACACAATGCAACCTTATTCTTATGGAATATACTGTAAGGAGAATCTGCCATCATCGCTGCAAGCTTGCCAATCCTTCTAGCTGAGGTGATGGCTATGAGGAAAGGAGAGACATGGAGCAAGAAGCTAAAGTTTGGAGGGGGACTTTGTGATCACTGAATAGGTGGGAAGATTCTGATTAGGTCTTTCCAGATATCCAGTGGATGTGAGAAGACTGAGTAGGCCTGAGAAGGTGGTTGGTATGCACTGATTGCCACCAAATGGAGTCACAAGGAGCTGATGGACAGGCCTGATGTCTTCAGCGAGAGGATGTAGTCCAAGATGAGAGGACTATTTGCAGTTTCTGAGAGAATGCTCCTTTGATGTGCTCAAAAAGAAAAGCATCCCCATTTAGCTAGATAACATCTTCCAGCAGAGTCCTTCCTACTATTGGAAAGGATGTCTCGCATGGCTGTGGAGCATGAACCTTCTAAGGAAGATGCTTATCTAAAGCCTGGAGATGGAGCGGGTGCAGACTGGGGTGCTTGATCTTGCTGTTCCACTGAGTTAGGAACTCACTTACAGGTTTCCTGGAGGGACCTGGTGACAAGTAGCCAGTCATCGAGATTGGGGAAGTGCGACGGGGTGGACTAGGCCCTCAGGCCCCCTGCTGGAGGTCTTGTGGCCCTACCACAACCCGCCCCAGAAAAGGGCAGTAGAGCGGCCAACCTGCCTAGAGTGGCTGTGTGGGAAGCAGCCAATCATGGCCCAGACGGTTAGTAGAAGAAGAGCTGCAGGGCCAGAGTGAGTTCAGTTCTTTGCTAGAACTGGAGGAGAGTGGATGGTGCCCCAGATTGGCTGCTGGGACTCCATGAGGACAAGACCCTGAGATAAGGTGAAGAATGTGCAGGAACCATGGGGCAATGCTCTATTCCGGAGCAGGGACAAACTGAGAGAGACATCACAGAGGGCACTGAGAGAGGCCCCTGTTGGACTTGTACTCCGAAAGGGACTTGCATTCCTTCTATCTCACAGACAGACTAAGTATGACTTGGCCGGAGGGCTGAGTCACTGAAGACTCACCACAAACAGAGAGAGAGCAGGCACAAGCACTCGGCCAGGGAGCCCTTGCAAGAGGTGAGTGCAACCTCGTTACAGGAAGACAATGAGACCATCACGTCTAACATGAGCTGCTACTACCAAGAATATCTTGGTAAGACTCTGAGGGTACTCACTATTTCAAAAGGGAGCATTCTGTACTGAAAATAGTTGGATTCCACCATGAATATGTGGAACCATCTATAAATGAGATGAATGTCCAAATGAAAAAACAGGCATCCTTCATGCTGAGAGTCATAAATCAAATGCCCTTTCCTAAAGATGGGATTATAGAATCCAACATGACCATGCAAAATTTGAGTTTGCAAATGAAGTAGTTGCCAGGGAAGATAATGGAGCAGGTAATCAAAGAAATCATCTGCAAACACTTGGAAGGTGGTAAGGTGATAGGGAATAGCCAGCATGGATTTGTAAAGAACAAATCGTGTCAAACTAATCTGATAGCGTTCTTTGATAGGATAACGAGCCTTGTGGATAAGGGAGAAGCGGTGGATGTGATATACCTAGACTTTAGTAAGGCATTTGATACGGTCTCGCATGATATTCTTATAGATAAACTAGGAAAGTACAATTTAGATGGGGCTACTATAAGGTGGGTGCATAACTGGCTGGATAACCGTACTCAGAGAGTAGTTGTTAATGGCTCCCAATCCTGCTGGAAAGGTATAACAAGTGGGGTTCCGCAGGGGTCTGTTTTGGGACCGGTTCTGTTCAATATCTTCATCAACGATTTAGATGTTGGCATAGAAAGTACGCTTATTAAGTTTGCGAACGATACCAAACTGGGAGGGATTGCAACTGCTTTGGAGGACAGGGTCAAAATTCAAAATGATCTGGACAAATTGGAGAAATGGTCTGAGGTAAACAGGATGAAGTTCAATAAAGATAAATGCAAAGTGCTCCACCTAGGAAGGAACAATCAGTTTCACACATACAGAATGGGAAGAGACTGTCTAGGAAGGAGTATGGCAGAAAGAGATCTAGGGGTCATAGTAGACCACAAGCTTAATATGAGTCAACAGTGTGATACTGTTGCAAAAAAAGCAAATGTGATTCTGGGATGCATTAACAGGTGTGTTGTAAACAAGACACGAGAAGTCATTCTTCCGCTTTACTCTGCGCTGGTTAGGCCTCAACTGGAGTATTGTGTCCAGTTCTGGGCACCGCATTTCAAGAAAGATGTGGAGAAATTGGAGAGGGTCCAGAGAAGAGCAACAAGAATGATTAGAGGTCTTGAGAACATGACCTATGAAGGAAGGCTGAAGGAATTGGGTTTGTTTAGTTTGGAAAAGAGAAGACTGAGAGGGGACATGATAGCAGTTTTCAGGTATCTAAAAGGGTGTCATCAGGAGGAGGGAGAAAACTTGTTCACCTTAGCCTCCAATGATAGAACAAGAAGCAATGGGCTTAAACTGCAGCAAGGGAGATTTAGGTTGGACATTAGGAAAAAGTTCCTAACTGTCAGGGTAGTTAAACACTGGAATAGATTGCCTAGGGAAGTTGTGGAATCTCCATCTCTGGAGATATTTAAGAGTAGGTTAGATAAATGTCTATTAGAGATGGTCTAGACAGTATTTGGTCCTGCCATGAGGGCAGGGGACTGGACTCGATGACCTCTCGAGGTCCCTTCCAGTCCTAGAGTCTATGAGATGGTGGAAGTTGAGCGGTTGTCAACTGCCCTTCTTTTTGGGTACCAGGAGGTAAGTTGAGTAAAACCCATTCCCTTGGTATTGAGGAAGGATGTGTTCTATTGCTCCTTGCTGCAAGAAGGGGCTCACCTCTTGCTCAAGAGAAAGAATTCGGAGGAGGTAGGGAGGCAAACTCTATCATACAGCCACTTGACTGTTATTGCATTCTAGGTGTTGAAAGAGACTTCTAGACAACCCCCAAATGGTATGTGTGTGGGGGGAGGGAGGATAGAGGGGATGGGGAGATGTTGGGCTTAGTGTTTTGCGGCTCTCATGCACCAGTCAAAAATAACGTCAAGCTGGTGGCTGAAACTGAGATACAGTGCTTGCTGCAAACGATGTGTGGAAATGAATCTTCTGAATCCTCTACCTCTTGTGTAGTGGTTCAGAGGGCCTCTGGTGGAAAAAATGCTTAGACACATATCTAGGTCTAAACGATGGGTGATGCCACTCCCTCTTAGGGGCCACTGTATATATCCCCAGTGAACAGAGGGAACTTTAGAGCCCTTCAGGTTATGGAAGGACTTGTCTATCTTTTAGTTGAAGAGCTGCAATTCATTGAAGGGTTATACTTCTCTGGTATTCTGGACCTCCCTTGGAAACCCTGATGCATGGAGCCATGACTCCTTGAGCATGATGACGACAGTAGCTATAGCTCTAGAATATGTATCATAGAGCATAGTCAGGTACCTGAACAGGGTACGGGGGGGAGGGGGCAGTTTCCTAACTCTAAACCTTAAGAGATCAATAGAACACTGAACTGTAAACTGTAAAAACTATTTACAAGGCTAAATTCATTTGTTATTTTGTAGGGAAAAAGCCAAAGCTATGGACACTGGAGGTTCCTACCCACACCACGTGGCAATGAGAAGGAACCAGGGTAAGAAAACAAAAATTCTGTCCCTTTGGCTAACAGATAGTAATCTTCTCCACCCTTGTGGGAGTGCAGGTGGAAGGCTCTGGGCACATGCCTAACCCACAGTGGACTATAATAGGGACCATCACTCAAAGAATTACAATTCAGGCCTGTGCGTTAAAACTTTGCTGAAGCAAGGCCTTAATGAAGAGCTACCAATCTGACAGCTCTGTAAATGGAATTCTCCCTTTTGTCCATAGGATATGTTCAGAAGAAGCAGCATCAGTGCAGACTTCTTCATATTATGTAGTTAGTATGTAGAGTAAAAGATACAAAAGCTAAGTCTTTAGAATTACCTAATAGAGATTCATCAGCCAAAGTAATTTGAATACTCACCCAGCCCCAAATAGCTATTCTGTTCTTATCGACAAAGTTCATTTCAGAAAATTTTCTAAATGCAAACAAAAATCAAACGCTCACTGGATGGCAGAGATTTTAGAGTAGTAGTAATCACATGCAATTCCCTGTTTTCTAATATGCTGACATTTTAACTTATACAGCTATGGCTGAACCATTTGGCCCAGTGATTGCTTGAGACAAAATGTAATGTTCCACCTTTTTCAGAACTTCATAAAATCTGTTGAGTTTGAAGCGTTTTTTGTGTGTAACTGACAGAAAACAAAACCTGGCAGCTTTGTAAAAAAAAAAAAAAAAAAAAAAAATGCTCAGCTCAGATTTAGCCTACATGATTTTTTTGGTATGATACTGGCAGCCCTAGAGGTATGAAATGGTAAGGGGCAGGGATTACATCTGGTCCTTACAGGAGAGATGAGAGCTGAAAAACAATACCTGAAACTCAATTCACAAAAATTCCTTTTCAACACTGAAGTCCCACCTCTCAGTGATACTGGTGCAATCTCATTGACTTAATTTACTTCAACTAGGTCCACCAGTATAAGCTGAATGGTGAATATGACTACAGGGAAAACGCTGATTAGCTCAGCAGATACAAACAGAAGTCAGTCTTGATGAACTGAACAGAATAATTTGTTTTAAAATATAGTCTGCTTTTTGTGATCCCTATCAAAAAGTCATTGGTCACCAGCCAACAGCTAAATATTAGTAAGGTAATGATTAGGAGACAGTATATAATAAACATACACATTTTGAAAATTTCACCGTGACTACTAGCAGAGTCACAAAAGGAAGTTTGTGGACAAACCCAAAGTAGAACTTGGGTCTCTTGACTCTGAGATGTATGCTACAGTGACATGATTATCCTCTCTCTCTTCTATAATATTACCACTATAATAAAGTTTTTGCTGATGAAGCAGAGCCTCCCTTCACTGTATGTCATGATGTTTTGTTTTATGAGTTGTTTGTTGAATAGAAAGAAAGGTGCCTTGGTTTATCACTCTTAAAACTTCAACAGTTGGGAGATCAAGTGTTATAATAGTTAATGAAAACAGTCCACTGTGTGCTCACCTAGCTGCTGAGATTTGATCCTCTACTTCATATGTTCCCAGTCTTCGATTTATTGCATGCATAATTTCATCTCCTTGGTAGCCACTTCCTCTGCCATCAAAGCTAGCCACAATGATCTGTTCTGTGCTTGCAAGGTATGTAGCCCAATTGATACGGAAGGCATAATCTGCTTTCTGACTGCAGGGTCCTGCATAGCTGTGAAAGAATCCCAATGAAGTCAAACATCTGCTGTTCATTTATTCTCTCATAAAGAATATGTGATACAGTTATTGCTGAAAATCATGAACAGGCAAACTTAATAACTCAACTGAGCACCAGAAATGTGTGAAACTCATCCACTGCTTATCCCAAATCCCAGCTTTTACTGGGGGAGAGCAGCAGTCTTAGTGGAAATAGTCACATGAGTGAGCACTGTAGGACCTGGGCCTTCTTTAGAATTCAATTGCTTTGCACTATAGTAACAATCCTAACCAAATTCCATTTCTTATGTTTTGTCACTTTGTTTCAAACTGATGCTATTGTTTAACTGAATGAATCTATTTCTGGTGCTCCATTTAATTATTATTCATTATTTGTCTCGTTAAAATGTTAAATCAACAGTAAACAGCCTTCACTTGTGAAAATACAAAACAAAAACCCCATGTCATTTCACCACACTTTCAGTGACTCATCGGTGAAATTTAAAAACAAAAAAAACCCCATCCTATAGACTAATCAAACTATTTTTCATGCAGGCTTGGAAGGGAGAAATGAGAAGTGATTGCTATTGTACTTTCTGTTTTTTAAGTACTTTGAAGGCACTCAGGTACTTCAGACATGCGGCTGCATAAGTACTCAGACTGATACAGTTAGATTAGATAGATTAGCAAATATCATCTTTACTAATCTAGCGTTCTGTTTCTGAAGAATTCACTGCATGCTGTCTTGTTTATTCTTAATGGGAGACTTCACATGAGTAAGACCTGCAAGACTGGGTCCTAAAACTATCCAACTCTGTTTCCCTTTTGGGGAAAAAAAGAGGAGCCTTTTTAAAAGGGAAAATAGGCATTAACGGCAAAAAAACTGAACAATAAAAGGATTCATTATCTACCTCATATGTCTATGTACTTCACTTTCAAAACCAAAGCATACATATGTCAGAATTTCAAGAGACCCTGGGAGGTCTCTTTCAAGGGTAGGATTTCTCTGCATGCAGCATTGCTTCCATGTATACAGATCTGGTTATTGATGTGAACTCCTTATTTTACTATTCTGAAAATGGTGCTCTCCATAATCTTTCTGGAGAGTACACACTTCATTCTTCACAATGATATGATTAGTAATCCACTGTGTGAAACAAGGTTGATACTCACCAAGGACCAGATGACAGTCAGTGAGAGCACAGGGGTTTTGTTTTGAATTTTAGCAAGTGAAGGGGATTTACTGTTCATTACAACTATAGGTAGGCAAATAATGAATAATTCTAGCCAATTAAAGAAAAAGAGGTAACTGATTTCTATGTTGAGAGGAAACCAATATAATTCCTGAATTATGCTATTCTTGTGGAGCCAGTTTTCAGTAAATATGGAAATTTGTTAGCCATTTCTATGAACAGCCAATTCAGTAATTCTCATCAAAGAAACAATAATTAATGAAAATACATTAGAATGAGCAAAAGAGAGTGAGGAATCTATTCATTGACTTCAATGGGATTTGGGTCAGAATGCAAAAGGATTATGGTCAGCTATATTCAGAACAATCTGGAAACAGGGCCTGGTCCTCCAAGATAACGAGGAATTCTTGTGTGCCCTGAACTCCTGTTGACTTCAGTGGGAGCTGTGGGTACCCAGCACCCCATGGAAAGAGCACAGAATCATGCCTGAAGAGTATCCAGTGCCATAAACAAAAGATACCCTTGTTAGACCTTGCAGCATCTGATGGCGCACACGCTTAGGAGGTCCACTGTAGAACAAAACACATGACAATCTATAGAAAACTGGGATTCACAATGGTTTCTCTGTCTCTTAAACACACTTTTAAAGGCCACTTGTGTGTTTTCTGAAGTTATTAGAAGTCTTTGAAGGAAATGAAAGTGATTACAATGCTAATATACTTGAAGACTTACACATCAAGGAGCAAAGGGTACTTCTTCAATGAATCAAAATGCGGAGGTAAGATCATCTGATACCACAATGCTAAAAGTAAAAAAATAAAATTGATTTGTATTAGTTGTGCTATGAAATAACTAACATATAGCTGCACTGTTCACATAATCAGTAAAGTACATTTGAGTCATCCATTAATTTTTTTAAAATTGTACAAAAAGCTTTATTTTATTTAAAAATGCCCTAAAACAAATGAGTCTAGATTTAGATTTACTAGGTTAATTAGAAACCTTAAATCATAATGTCTTCGTGGTTTAAAAGTAAGTACCTAGAAATTCTGAAGCTTTTAGAGCTTTTTTTTTTTTTTTTTAAATTGTAACTCAGTATGTTTTTTGTGGTTGAGCCTACATTTAATGTGGAAATCTTGACAAAGTGGTGTGCTGCCAGTCTGGAATCAGCTCAGAAAATGCTTTTCTAGTCAATTTTCTAGGCCCCATGTCCCAAATGAGAGAGGATACTGAGTGGAAATTATGAACTTCCCAGGTAAGTGTGGAACAACGAACTCTATTCAATGGCCTATGAACAAAACCTTAGAAATATGTTTTATTATATTTACATAATAGGTAATAGCAATGCAATTCCATGCTTATCCTCTCGGAACTGTGATGGAAGAGCTGGGGCTGAGATGAGTTAACCAAACATATTAAGGGTAGACTGTGAATGATACAGGGAGTGCTGCAGACTTAGCAGTTTGCTTGTTCACTGAAGGATTTTATAGGAATGGATGTTGCACAGAGTATAATGAGTGTTGTAGGAATATGTTGTGTTCTAATGGTTAGAGTCCAAGTGTTTCAGGAGTTTGTAGAGTTCAGACTACACATGATGTTAAAATACAAAGGTGCTAAGTAACTTTCAAAAATTAAGACCCTGGGTCATATGCTGTTAAAAGTGTTTTTCATCTTTGTGCTCCGTAGATGTAGGTACAGGCATCTCCACTGAGATGTACAAGACACATGGATTTAAGAGGATATTTGGATCTGAAGTTTAAATTAATGGGATTTTTTTTCTGCCCAGTAGTACTACACAAAGAAAGAAGAGGAAATTCCCCTTACCCAACAGTTTCTACCCAGAAGAGATGAAGTAGTAAGAGGAAGAAGGAATAAAAAGATGAACACACAACTGATAGCATGAAGATCATCTTTAAACCTCCATCTTCCCTGGTAGTTTCCATCTTTAAACCTACTAAAAATGTCACTAGAAATAAAAGACAGAAACACAAAGATAAAGGAGAGCTATAATATTCATGAGATAACAGTGGGAGGAGGGAGGTATCAAAAAAGTTTGTAAAACTTGATTTCTGTAAGAATGTTCATTTTGTTTAGCACACTAGCAGTTGAAATGAAGAATAGTCCAGGAAGGCATTGTGCAGACTTCTCATAGCCTATCAGTACTCCTCAAACCAGTATCAATTCAAGGCAAGACTCCAAGGAAACTTAAGGGGCCATGAACCTAAACAGCTGGTTTGGGTTCCTTAACACCATGAAAATCCAAACCAGCGAGATTCATAAAGCATTAGTGGAGAATTCGCCTAATGGGCAATTTAGCCTCATATCTAACAACTATAATAACCACTTAAAACAAATTCTTTAAGCACTACCACATTGTTATACTGTTATTCAGAAAGCCTGGAGTCAGTACACTATTCAAGCGTACACATACTTTTAAGCATGTGAAGTCACATTCCACTGACTTCAATGGGACTAATCACATATTCGAAGTTACACACATGCTTATGTGCTTTGCTGAATTGGGGGCCTTAATAATCCAAAAAAGTTTTCCAGAAATGTACATCCTGCATCTATTTATGAAGAATCATACATAGTACCACTCCACCATGATCTCTGTAATCAAACACAAGCGACTCACATTAAATGTGCCTTTAAATTAACATAAACTAGTAATCTCTTTAAAACAATTAAAATTCTACTATAGCATAGCATAGCATAGCATAGCATAGCATAGCAGCACTTCTATCCTTTAATTTTGACTCTTCACCCTACCACATATATTATCAACTAAAAGAGCAGTCATCCACAACATCATCATAAAGAAAGCACAATGATACACACTCTACAAAATAAATTTGTCAAGGGTAGCAGCTGATTTTATTACGTGTAATTTCAACAGTGCTGTCATTTCACTATTTACACACATTCTCTCTCTCTCTCTCTCTCAACTAAAAGTTTTAAGAACTAAAGACTAAGGCTGTATTTATTTAAATTAGAATATATTTAAGAAAGTTTCTAGCCCGGGGTTTTTAAAATGTATTACCTCTTTCCTAAAAATGGTAAAGAATTAAGACATATTTTTAACTTACTGTATCCATTCAGACTAATGGTGTCAACTTTTTTGGAAGGCATTTGAATATCCTTCAACATACTGTCCAAGTCTGTGTTGTTTTCCAGAATTCTGATGACTAAATAAGAAGGTGGATAAAAATTCAATGATTTTTTAATTTAAATACATTTTTCCTTTTTAAAAATAAACCTGTTTAAAATTCAATTTGAAATTTACAAGCTATATTAAGACCAAAATGTACTATAATCTATTAAAATCCTTTCAATAAATAAAAATATGCTGCATCATTGAATCCTCTTTGAATTTTAACGAGTTACAGGTTGCTGCTTTTTTTTTTTTTTAAATGGAGCCCTGGAGCACCCATAGAGTCAGCGCCTATGGTTGAAGCTGCTTCACATTGTATACAGTAGTGAAATATCCACTGGAGCAGGAACTGGAACCTGGATCTCCCACATCTCAGGTGAATGCCCAAACCACTGGGCTAAAGAGTCAATGACCCACTCTTAATCCCTCCCTGGCCTCGAGACACCTCAGTTTGTCCTGATTTAGACACCTAACTGCATGAGAGGGCTCTCAGCTTTGAATCCCAAGCAAAGAGAAGGACATCCATCTGACTGAGATTTGGCTATCTAGTTCCCTCTGAGGGCAGGGATTAGGCCGTACCCCTCTCCTTAGCATTTCTTATTAGTTAGCGTGGGTAGTTCTCCACTCAGCTTGCCTGCTTCTCTGAATCTCATTCTTAGGCACCTAACTCTCCCCATGCATTGTACTAACTCAGGGCTTTGAATGCCACCTGGTGGCAGGGCGCCTAAATGTTAGGCACTGCAATGTTCAGCCTAAATGTCCTTTATGAATCAATCGAACCCCTAGTGGGATTTTCAATAGCAGCTGGGTGTGAATCTGTTCAGGTGCTTTTCAAAATCCCAGTACGTAGCTATTTGCACCTCTAGGCACCTAAGTACTTTTGAAAATCTGGCTTATGGTGACCAGAAACAATCCAGAAATTCACTAACTGCAGTTAATATGTACTTTAATAAATCAGTTTGAAATGCAATACATGGTTTAATAAACTTGCTTTTGTTCCTTTTGTATCGAACACATTTAAGGCAGTTAAATTGTTTTTATATATAAACAATCTATCAGGTCTGGTTTTGTACACTTTTAACTGAATTCCAGCTCCCATCCAAACTCACCTCGGCAGAAATCATGAGTAAAACTTTACCGGGTAAAAAAGAAATGCACTATTTTCTAACATAATAAAAATGGGAAATTAAAGAATCTGAACAAAATGTTGAGCTATATAATTGCTTATATAGCTATATATAGATATAGTATATTCTCCTGGTTAGCAAAAAGTAGTATCAAATTTACTGTAATGGCTACAGTTAGTTGCAAATCAGTATCATTTAATAGTTATACCAATCAATGAGAATGAACCTTGTTTTAGGAAAATAACTAAAAAGTAAAAAGCAAGAGTAAAATTTATTATTTAAATCAAGTTTTCCTGCTCGCTGATTTAAATCACTGCTGAAAATCAACACACCTTGTTAAGACAACAACAGAAATAAACGGCAAGTCTGATTACTGAATTCCAGTGCATTTTATCTCATTCTACAGGGAAAAACTCAGAGTTAGCCAGGACATGATTGACTGTCAAAAGTTAAAATACCCTAAGACTAAAGGAACTGCATATCTGCTACACACAGACACACATGCTGCAATTGAAAATAGAGATCAAATACCATGATCGTCACTACTTCTGGACAGCATAGAAGTGGGCAGGCCGGGACCTATTGACAGAACAAAAGAAAATCGGTGTTTTAATTGAATGCCTTTTTAAACATGATCCTAACTAGGCGACTGTGAATCCCAAAATGTTCAGCTTGGGAAAGTAGCTGAACTTCTGGATGAGTATCTGAACCTTTTCAGGACCATCACTGAGACCCCTAAAGTCTCCCCAAAGGTCCTCCACCTACTTTCCACAGAAGTCCCAGGATCCCCCCTCATGTTTGAGAGACACCCAAAGTGCGAAAGCATTGGCTTAAGATTTCAGCACTCAGTGACAGACTTGAAGGTGGCAATTTTGCAACAAAAAAACTTCAAAAACAGACTCCAAAGAGAGACTGCTGAACTCAAATGAATATGCAAATTAGATACAATTAACTCAGGCCTAAACAGAGACTGGAAATGGTTGGGTCATTACACTAATTGAATCTATTTCCCTATGTTAAGTTCTCCTCACACCTTCTATGGGTCATCTTAATTATCACTTCAAAAGTTTTTTTTCTCCTGCTGATGATAGCTCATCTCGATTGATTAGACTCTTCCTGTTAGTATGCATACTTTCACCTTTTCATGTTCTCTGTATGTATAAATATCTCCTGTCTGTGTGTTCCATTCTATGCATCCAAAGAAGTGAGCTGTAGCTCACGAAAGCTCATGCTGAAATAAATTTGTTAGTCTCTAAGGTGCCACAAGTACTCCTGTTCTTTTTGCGGATACAGACTAACACGGCTGCTACTCCGAAACCTGTAATTAAAACAATGTGCGTTTCAGAACTCAGGTGATTCAGATGTTTTTGCTGAACTAGCTAATTCATCCCTATCACTTTCCAATATGTGTGCCAGTAGGTCCGTGACTCAGGAGATGAGTTCAGATGTTTCTTGGACTCTAAATATTGGACACTAAATATTTCATGGACTCTTTTTAACAGGCTTACCATCTCACCCCTGATATTAATCGCACTCACTGAGGATGTCTCATCCCTAAAAAGTTGCTCCCAAAGAAACATCCAAGTGCTTCCACAATATACAGCTCTCTACAGCAGCATCTTCCCTTTCAGAGAAATAAACAAGTCTCCCTATAGAATTTTGCCACTAATTCCCTGTGAACCACCAGTCATCAAAGAAGACAAGAATCTATTGTCCACATTCCACTTCTGGAGTGAGAGTGTCACCTCTGTGATACTTGAGGGCATTAAAGTGTTTACAACTGAAGACAGGGGGCTGGTAGAAGCTCATTCTTTGAGATAAGCCATCAGCACTGGCACATGCCACTGACCCAAATCTGTTGTCCTGAGCATACTGCAAGATGCATCTGTTTGCACAGATGACTTCAGAGATGCGGTTTGCTGGAGGTTAGATCTGTATGGGAGAGGGAAATTGTATGTTTTGTTGGGAGGTTGAGTTCTGCTGATTGTTGGGGTAAGCTATCATTCCATTTTATTTTTATGATTATAATTTGAGTGACGGGTGCTTAGAGCCTACGACAGGCAGCTGCTAATTACTGCATAAATCCAAAGAAATAACAATGAACACATACCATTGTTCTTTATCATGTACCTTCTCTATCATTGGTTGAACCCCTCCTAATTAAATACTGAGTCACATTCGTATCTATTAGTTTGGGTCATACTCACCATAACAATTCAGCAGATAATACTGTGCATCATTGCTGAAGGATGCAGAATAATACTGACATCTGTCTTTGTCCAGATCACAGCTCACGCACTTAGGTGTGGTTGGACCATTTCCAACCGACACTCTGCAAAGTGATAGAAAGTTTCATTTTAAAGGTAAATGACATTCCGGAGAAGGTCCATTCAGTCACCACAGTTATCAGGTGACTAAACAACGCCAGATGGAATTTGTCTATTTTACATCAGAGACATATCTCTGTACAAAACCATGCATAAGCATTTATGTAGAACAGAGCACCCTAGTAACAATGCATTTTGCATTATGATGTGCTTTTCTTAATACCGTATATAATGGCATGTTTGTAAGGTGCAGTCCTGTTCCCATTAAAGTCAACAGCAAAACTCCAGTTGATTTTAAGGGCAGCAAAACCAGAAACTAGCACTCCAGAGTTCAGGCAATACTGCAATTTACATCATAATCAAAACTCTAAAATACTAATATTATAATGAGCATTTTTCATCTTCTAAATCAATTGTTTTATTCTCTGTAACACAACGTCTTATTTAACAGCTTGTTTTCCTAAAATATTTTAATTAAATATTCCATACAGAACTGTACATTTTATTCAGGAAAATGGATTTTGAATATCTTAATCACTAAACTTGTCTATAATTTTCATTACATTCTTTTCATTTCTAAATTTGGAAATATAATAAGCATCATACTTATAAAGGTTTCTTCCTCCTGGCTTTCCACCAAATTCATTACTGATGTAGTATCTATAAAACAAACACACTGGTTGAAGAAAGTTATTTATGGTGTACAAGACATAAAATGATCATTTAGATATTGCTTAATTACATTTTTATGCATCGAATTTTTATTTTAGAGAAGTTAAGGTAACTCTCCCTAATGTAGGTAAGTATATGAGATATCTTGTGGTGTTCATATTTATATCTATCAAAACAAACTGTCAGTGTATTATTTTTATCTATTCAAAGTTACCACACTCAAGTAACTTGCTTCACATATTGTGGTATTTCTGCCCGCCATAGCATTTGCAGAGATTAATGCAATTTCAGAGGAAGCAGTGAGAAGGCAGACCGTCAACTAGAGAGAACACCTTGTGTTTGGACATAGTAGTTGCAAGGGATGCTACGACTGCATGACACCTTTAAGTCAGTGGGAATTTGTCTGTCTGGCCACGAAGGGAACAGTGCTTTATGGCTGGGGTGGGGGAGCGAGGCCAACTGCTGAAAAAGGGGACAAGGGGCCAGTGTGCTGACACTGACTCATTCACTGGGAACTGGATGGGCAAAATGATTTAAAAGGGACAGCCCTGTGTGTGAAGCTCCTTTTTACATGGAGAAGCCTGAGGCAGCACCCAACCTCCCTCCCCTTTAGGCGGTGAAATACCAGATTGGCAAAGGCGGAGTTGAGGTTTTTTTGCCTTTCCCACAGAGGGTTCAGGGAGGGCTTTGTTCCTGCAGACTGACTCCCTCAGGGAACTGATGCACAGGACCCCCTGGGAAGTTAAGAAGAGGGGGAAAGGAATCCAGGAGAGCTGGCTGTATTTTAAAGAAGCCTTATTGAGGGCACAGGAACAAACCATCCCGATGTGTAGAATGAACAATAAAAATATGGCAGGCAACCAGCCTGGCTTAATGGAGAAATCGTCTGTGAGCTTAAAACACAAAAAGGAAGCGTTCAAGAAGTAGAAACTTGAACAGATGACTGGCGAGGAGTATAAAAATATTGCTCAAGCATCCAGGGGTGCAATCAGGAAGGCCCAAGCACAATTGGAATTGCAGCTAGCAAAGGATGTGAAGGGTAACAAGAAGGTTTTCTGCAGATATGTTAGCAACAAGAAGGTGGTTAGGGAAAGTGTGGGACCTCTACCAAATGGGGAATGCAACCTAGTGACAGATGATGTAGAAAACAATGAAGTACTCAATGCTTTTTTTGCCTTGGTCTTCACAGACAAGGTCAGCTCCCAGACTGCTGCACTGGGCAGCACAGTATGGGGAGGAGGTGAACAGCCCTCAGTTGTGAAAGAACAGGTTAAGGACTATTTAGAAAAGCTGAACATGCACAAGTCCATGGGCCCGGATGCACTGCATCCAAGGGTGCTGAGGGAGTTGGCTGATGTGATTGCAGAGTTATTGGCCATTACCTTTGAAAACTCATAGCAATTGGGGGAGGTCCTGGATGATTGGAAAAAGGCAAATAGAGTGCCCATCTTTAAAAAAGAGAATAAGGAGAATCCAGAGAACTACAGACCGGTCAGCCCCACCTCAGTCCCTGGAAAAACCATGAGGCAGGTCCTCAAGTAATCCATTTTGAAGCACTTGGAGATGATGAAGGTGATTAGGAACAGTCAACATGGATTCGCCAAGGGCAAGTCATGCCTGACCAACCTGATTGCCTTCTATGACGAGATAACTAGCTCTGTGGATATGGGGAAAGCAATGGATGTGATATACATTGACTTTAGCAAAGCTTTTGATATGGTCTACCACAGTATTCTTGGTAGCAAGTTAAAGAAGTATGGCTTGGCTGAATGGACTATAAGGTGGATAGAAAGCTGACTAGATTGTTGGGCTCAACGGATAGTGATCAACAGCTTGATGTCTAGTTGGCAGCTGGTATCAAGCGGAGTGCCCCAGGGGTCAGTCCTGGGGCCAGTTTTGTTCAACATCTTCATTAATAAGCTGGATGATGGGATGGATTGCACCCTCAGCAAGTTCACAAATGACACTAAGCTGGGAGGATAGATAGAGGATAGGGATAAGGTCCAGAGTGACCTAGACAAATTGGAGGATTGGGCCAAAAGAAATCTGATGAGGTTCAACAAGGACAAGTGCAGAGTCCTGCACTTAGGACAGAAGAATCCCATACACTGCTACAGGCTGGGGACCGACTGGTTAAGTGGCAGTTCTGCAGAAAAGAACCTGGGGATTACAGTGGACAAGAAGCTGGACATGAGTCAACAGTGTGTCCTTGCTGCCAAGAAGGCTAACGGCATATTGGGCAGCATGGTAGGAGCATTGCCAGCAGATCATTGGAAGTGATTATTCCTTTGTTTGGCACTGGTGAGGCCACATTTGGAGTATTGTCTCCAGTTTTGGGCACCCCTCTAAAGAAAGGAGGTGGACAAATTGGAGAGAGTCCAGAGGAGGGCAACAAAAATGATTAGGGGACTGGGGCACATGACTAATGAGGAGAGGCTGTGGGAACTGGGCTTATTTAGTCTGCAGAAGAGAAGAGTGAGGGGGGATTTGATAGCAGCCATCAACTACCTGAAGGGGGTTCCAAAGAGGATTGAACTAGGCTGTTCTCAGTAGTGGCAGATGACAGAACAAGAAGCAATGGTCTCAAGTTGCAGTGAGGGAGGTCTATGTTGGATATTAGGAAAACCTACTTCACTAGGATGGTGGTGAAGCATTGGTATGGGTTACCTAGGAAGACAGTGGAATCTCCACACTTAGAAGTTTTTAAGGCCTGGTTTGACAAAGCCCTGGCTGGGATGATTTAATTGGGGCTGCTCCTGCTTTGAAAAGGTGTTTGAAGTAGATGACCTCCTGAGGGCTCTTCCATCCTAATCTTCTATGATTCTATGCATGGCATGAAGGGTGGTCGGCTGTATGTCGCAACGCACGATGTAAGTGTGGGGTGGATGTCCAGTGCAGGTACTCCATGGAGAAGGGACACAGTGATCGGATAAATGGCTTGGAGATGTTCATTAAAGAAACAAAACGGGGGGAAGGGGGAGTTGGAGCTTCTATAATTGGGACAGGGAGGCAGCAGGGAGACAACCCCCCTTTTTTATAGCCCACCTTAACCCTCCTATAAGTGGGGTGGATGGTAAGGTCCCAGCAATGGATTGGCTGGGGGACCTGGATGGAAAAAGAGGGGGAGCTGGCAGAACCCCCCTCCCCCGGGAATTACAGAATGAACATGGTATTACCTGTACTGTATATTTTTATCAGCTGGATAGTCCCAGATATTTAATAATAAAGTTGCAGCCTAATTAAAACCATATCAAATGTCTCCTGTCCTTCTTTCAGTATAGCCAGACTATTATCCTTCCTTCATGGTCAGTGCCATGAAAACAGGTGAGGCTGACCCCCCCCACTGACTGTATTGCGTTCCAGGATTGTTGAAGAGGGACAGAAGAGAGTCCCTCACAGATTTCATTAAGTCCTGGCTTGCATTTGTCATGCTACTGTCTGTTTGACACAGACAAGGTCATACTGAATGCTGCCATTGAGTATCTGAGTGCACACAGAAACACTACTCAGAAGTATCTAAATTGTGTCTTTATAGTTGAGATTGCTTATCAAAGGAACAAACGTAACCCTGGAGGCCAAGTGTTGTGAAATTACAGGTCTGGATCAGAGATTCCAAAGCACATGGAGAACCTGCCTATTAGGAAACACCAGCACAGCTGATTAGATCAGCAACAAAATAAGGAGCACCACTGAAAATAGGACCACACTGACTTATACAGAGCTGAAGTCAGTTCAGAAAAGTCTACACAGGAGCAGAAAAAGATAGCTATGGTTTGATTTTGGCCTATATTTTAAATTATGGAACAGAATCTTGGGTGTGCTGGCACAAGGCTTGGTACACAGGATGAGGTGGGGCTTTCCACCCATCCTGCAGGCAGCTGGGGAACAACTTGGCCTCTGCTGGAACTTAAAGCAGCCTCAGCATTAGCTGTACCAGTGTCTATTGCCACGATGCGCTGTTGTAACAGCTCTGGCCATGTCCCCACCAACAAATCCCTTATGCTGAGGAAAGGGCAGGAACTCTCTCTTGCTGGGGGAATCCCCAGCTGCCCACTTAAGGCAGTTTTAAGTAACCTTTGAATCCCTGAAGTAGCGAAAAGGGCATCAAGCCAGGCCAAGGATCTGGCTCAATATGTTTAGCACTTTGGCTAAGTTACTAAAATAAAAAATAGCTAGGATGTAGGGTTCTCTCTTGGCAACAGTTTGAAAAGAGCAATTTTCAAAACAGCAGTTACAGTTTTGTGACTCTTCATGGAAAAAAATATTTAGTAACTAGGCCTAATCACAGTTAACTCATGCGATTAACGCAAAAAATTAATTGTGATTAATCACAGGTTTAATTGCACTGTTAAACAATAGAATATCAACTGAAATGTGTTATAAAAATAATAATTATTATTGGAGATATATCTATTTCCTAGAACTGGAAAGGACCTTGAGTCCAGCCTCCTGCTTTCACTAGCAGGACCAAGTACTGATTTTTGCTCCAGATCCCTAAGTGGCCCCCTCAAAGATTGAACTCATCATCCTGGGTTTAGCAGGTCAATGCTCAAACCACTGAGCTATCCCTCCCCTCAAGATGTTAAATATTTTCGATGTCTTTCTCCATTTTCAAACATATTGCAGTCTGTGTCGTAACTGAAATCAAAGTGTATATTATTTTTATTACAAATATTTGCAGTCAAAATGATAAAAGAAATAGTATTTTTCAATTGACCTCAGACAAGTACTGTAGTGCAATCTCTTTTTTTGTGAAAATGCAATTTACAAAAGTAGATTTTTTTTTATTCCATAACTGCCCTCAAAAAAGGAGCAATGTAAAACTTCAGAGCCTATCTGTCCACTCAGTCCTACTTCTTGTTCAGCCAATCGCTAAGACAAACAAGTTTGTTTACATTTACAGGAGATAATGCTGCCTGCTTCTTATTTACAATGTCACCAGAAAGCATGGACAGGCATTTGCATGGCACTTTTGTAGCCAGCATTGCAAGGTATTTACATGCCAGATATGCTAAACATTCATAGCCTCTTCATGCTTCAGCCACCATTCCAGACGACATGCTTCCATGCTGATGACGCTCATTTAAAAAAATAATGCTTTAATTAAATTTGTGACAGAACTCCTTGTGGGGGAATTGTATGTTCCCTGCTCTATTTTACCTGCATTCTGCAATATATTTCTTGTTATAGCAGTCTTCGATGATGACTCAGCACATGTTGTTCATTTTAACAATTTCACTGTAGATTTGACAAAACGCAAAGAAGGCACCAATGTGAGATTTCTAAAGTTAGCTACAGCACTCGACCCAAGATTTAAGAATCTGAAGAGCCTTCCAAAATCTGAGAGGGACAAGGTGTGGAGCATGTTTTCAGAAGTCTTAAAAGAACAACACTCCAGTGCAGAAACTACAGAACTCAAACCACCAAAAAACAAAAACCAACCTGCTACTGGTAGTATCCGACTCAGATAATGAAAATGAACTAGTGTCGGTCTGCACTGCTTTGGATTGTTATCGAGCAGAACTCATCATCAGTATGGACATGTCCTCTGGAATGGTGGTTGAAGCATGAAGGGACATATGAATCTTTAGCACATCTGGCATGTAAATATCTTGTTCTAATGGCACTGCTGTGGCTGGCGTCACACCTGTTCTCACTTTTAGGTGACATTGTAAAGAAGAAGTGGGCAGCATTATCTCCTGAAAATACAAACAAGTTTATTTACCTCAGTGATTGGCTGAACAAGTAGGACTGAGTAGACTTGCAGGTGCTAACATTTTACATTTTTTGGTTTTGAATGTAGTTTTTTGTACATAAATCTACATTTGTAAGTTCAACTTCCATGATAAAGAGATTGCACTACAGTACTTGTATTAGGTGAACTTAAAAATTCAATTTCTTTTGTTTTATACAGTGCAAATACTTTTAATAAAAATAAATATAAAGTGAGCACTGTACATTTCGTATTTTGAGTTGTAATTGAAATTAATATATTTGAAAATGTAGAAAACATCCAAAAATATTTAAATAAATGGTAATCTCTTATTGTTTAACAGTGCGATTTATCACGATTAATTTTTTTAATTGCTTGACAGCCTGATTAGTAACAGTCTTTTATTCCAACATTTCTGTAACTCCAGGTAGGTAAAGAGCACCCTGGAAAGCATTCTGGATCCTACTGACTTTAAGGGGAATTGTGAAGTTAGTGGGAACTGTGCATGCACGTCCTGGGATAGAATGTTGTCCTATACAGGAATTTCATGGTATTGGTCACTAGAGCCTTAGCAGTGCAATTCTTGATTGTAGCTAGAACCTAGAAGTGACTCAATAAAAATGATCACATTGTGTTCCATAGTTATTGACCAATGACACCAGATCAATACAGTTCAGTTTACAAGAGTTTCTACCTGCCCCAAAATACCAGACCTCCAAGTTCTCTCTACGGGAACCACAATTTGGGCTGGTTTCTTTCTTACTTACTCATCACCACCCAGATGTGTGTATTAGAGAATTTGTTATTGTACCTGAACTTAAAAACAGGCATTAGCTTGTGCAAGAAGTGTCAAATTCTATGAGAGAAGCCAGGTGGCACCAGCCATGATGCACAACAGTGAGCCAGAGGCTATGATAAACAATAACCCACAGTCAAGCTAGCTTATATGCGGGCAGCCATAGCATGAGCTGGACTTCACCTTATACTGCAAGCATAATGCCATCACCTGTCGTACACTGATTTTTTAAAAACGTAAATAGGCTCTCATCAAAACACATCCAGGAATCTGTGGGTTAAATACCCCTGTACATCATCTGGAGGTATGTTAGTTGGCCTCATTACAAGTAAGATCTACTGGAGAAGCTTTAAAGTTCTTTGTCTTTGCATGAACATTATACAGAGCAGTGGTCCCCAACCTTTTTGTGACCAGTAGTACATTCATGTTTTCAGTAGAGCGTGGCGGGCGCCAACAATTTTACAAGGCTTATTTTGTATTTGTACATTAAATAATACAAAAAACATATTTAATATTACATAATATAAGAATCCAGAGAGAAAAGAGAAGCCGGAGAAAAGCCGCGAGGACAGAGAACACTGGTGCCCACAGCCCTGGAGTACTCTGTCCCCAGCAGGTGTGGGGCCCCAGATTTTCTTCTCTGCTGGGCACTAGGTTGGCCCCACACCTGCCGGGGACTGCGAACACCTGCGCCTGCAGTCCCAGAGTTCTCTGTCCCCAGCAGGTCCCCTGATGGTCCCTAGGCGGGCACACATAAATGCCCCACGGGCACCACGTTGGGGACCACTGACACAGAGTAAATGACTGAACAGGACTTTAGATGATGTAATGTTACTCTGTTATATATTGCTAACTAAATATATTTATTGTAACAGATGCCTTATTTATTGTGATTGACAAGCACACTCACACACACACACTTAATACAGTACAGTTCCAATTCTCCTCTCACCACATCCGTTTATCTCCATTGACTAAGATGGAATTGCACTTGATTTATAACAGTGTGAGACGAGGACCAGGCTCATCATATTTTATACATGGTACACACTGCACCTACTATTCCTATAGTTCTTGCTAGTCATGAACTGGAATAGAATAATTTGAACTCAGTTTCTTTTTGTTCACCTGGGCTGCTTTGACAGAGACTGGTTATGCAGTAAGTGGTAAAGAATGCATCATTTTTCACTAGAATTTTAATAATTACATAATGTGACTTTTGCCCTCTGAACTAAAGGCTAAACATTTTTTTTTATTTTTTTTTTTTACAGAAGGACACAGCCAAAATGAGCCAGGCCATCTTAAAAAGAGGCATTTCTGGTTTTATGTGAGCAACAGACTGAAACAAAATAAGAATTTTTCTAAAACAAAATAAGGAAAGTGCACCTGGCAAAGCTTCTCTTACAGCCAGTAGGCTTAAGCCTTAAATATTCCCTAGACAGTCAAATCAAGCAGAAAAAAATAGTGCAACTGCTGCAATCCCCACTCCCCTACAATTTCTGGTCTGTATGTGAAGAAAGGGCATAGTGTTTCACAGAGACTGTAGTATCTTTTAATAATATGTTGTAGGAAAATCATACAGTCAAATACAGATAGCAGTGTGCATGTGTGTACATGTATCTCAAACTTAGGACCACATTGCAAAGTTCAGAACTATATCTAGAACAAAAATATCTCCCAATATTTAGAGGCATTTGCATGCAGAATTTTGGGTTGGGAACCGTGTGAGTGTGTGCACACCTGAGTGAATCCTTTATATGTTCCACTAAACTTTTATGGACCCCTATCCCCACAAAGACAAGTGGGGTGGGTCTTTCTTCTAGCCTATTCACAAGGGTTAGATTTTCAAAGATACTTAGGCAAATAAAGATATAGATACATGCCTGGTGGGATCTCCAACTAACCTGTATTATATTGTAAAGACTTGAAATTAAATTGCTTTTCTTACAATACTCACATAAAGTCATTGGTTACAGCTTCTATGCTGATTACTTCCCAATTTCCATGTGTAATAGGTATTCTGCTCTAAAAACAAGGAGAGGCAAAAAGTAGAATGATAAATTCCAAGCTGGCCTGAAGAAATGTAAATCAGCAGTGACTATTCTAAGAGTTATTACTCACCCCTGTGCTGTTGATATAGTGAATGTGCTTGAAGCCCTCTGTATTGCTTAAAATTTTGTAGTAGCTAATATTATCAGATGCAAAGTAAGGGTCAGAAGGCTGAAACTGGAAAAACACAACAAAATTATTAGAGCAGATAACACAAATCCAAGAACAAAATGCTGACCTTCAGTTTTTGGGAATCCCTCAGCATCTGAATTCATAGGCTCTTAACATTCATGTCATGCATTTTGGTAAACATACCACGGAATACTGTCTCAGTTCAGGGCTTGAAATCTATTTTGATTAGGTGCATGGAACCTATAGTAACCATCTTTAGAAGTAAACACAGCCAACATGTTGTCTGTGTTCCTTCAGCAGCAGAAGTTCCGGTACATTAGCAACCTGCCATCCACAAGCTCCCACCTCCCCTTCAAATTAAAGACTCTCAGGTTTACTATTTCCCTGTCACTTTATAATATCATGGTGTACTTGTTACTGCAAATCGCTAAATGTGAAATTTGAGGGGGCCTGCATGATGTTTATGAATTTGAGCACAGTTCATTGACATTTCTTCTAGGTTCTGCAAACTTTTCAAATGAAAAATGGCTTCATTTTCCAATAAAACAAGCTACTTTCCAAGGGCAAATAGCCCAATTTTGAGTGGACAGTGGCTTCACAATTCAAAACAGCTTAAAGCTGGCACTTGTATCTTTATGTTTTCATTGAAGACATAACCATTCAACAAAATAGAGCTGATCCAAAGCACATTAAATCAAAGGGAGTCTTTCCATTGACTCCAGAGGGCTTTGAGTCAAACTCATGTAGAAAAAAAATGGAAAGGCATGAAATTGCTCCAAATGAAATAACAAGAGATAGTACTTCTATAGTGTGTTACATGCTCAAAACATTAACCAATCCTCACAATCCCCCAGGACATGTTATTGTTTATTCCTGTTTTACATATGGGGAAACTGCGACAGATAAAGTGACTTGCCTAAGGCCATTCAATAAATCAGTAGCATAAACTGGGATTAGAAATCAAGCCTTTCCAATACCTGTGTTTATTTCTCTGGACAACACTGTCTCCTTGGTAATATTTTTGTACAAAATTTCATGGAATGTATTTCACTAGTTTCTCAGAGCCCTATTTAAAACTGCAATCTTACTTCAGCTAAATGTTATTCTCCTTTAACTTAATTGGTAAGAGCTTAAATTCTGAGGTAACACACTGTTGGTCCGGAGGGACCATGGAGTCCTGAGTGATCTTGAATTTACTAAATTTTTTTCTCTGGTTGGTAAAAATAATATTACTGCCCAGCTCTTACATAGTGCTTTTCATCAGTAGATCTCAAAGCAATTTACAAAAAGAGGTCACTGATCAAGCAGTGTCATGTTATCCAGGGTTGGATGAGATTAAAAGGACAGAATATGTACGGGCTTGCCTATATGGACATTTTGTGCATGGCAAGCCAGGATGTGAGTCTGCAGTGCACTAGCCTGTCACTTACTAACTGGCTATGTGGACCCAGCTACCAGACACTGAAAGTTCCATAGTGTGCTTTGACCTACTGCTGTTTGAAACGGAAATTTTAGTGCATGGTAGCAAGGTCCACTTGGCCAGTTAGTGCACAGCAAGCTAGTGTGCTATAGACTGACACCCATCTGGTTTTCCGTGCAATCAAAAACCCTGCTGTCTCACACACATTTGCTATCTCTGTGTCAATAATCCTCATCTTGGCTTTGATCCTTTTTATACAGTTAAGATTTTTTTTAAATCCTGCTACTTTAAAGGCACAAAGACTCCCCATTTTGCCCAACAGTTTACACCAATTGCCTAACTGTGAAGCCTTTGCTGTATAGAAGCAAAATGTGTCAGCTTTAAAGCCTTCCTCTCCATATCAAATTTGACAGCAGGTGGGATGATCTCTCATCATTGTACTAGGAATGATTTCATCCCTGCTGTTTCCTCCCTCACTGCGTTTCTTTAAATTTTTCCTTTCTGACTTAAAAGTGAATTTGTGACTAAAACAGAGTCAATGTGTGGAGAGTGCGGGCGTAGAGAGCATATTCTGTGTTCTCATCAGAAATTCTGAAACACATTTCTCCCTCTGGTCTGATCTTTTGGGTCTATCCTTCCCTTCCTCCAGATCATCTAAGCAGTTCAACAGGTGCCTACTCTCTACCACATGGCATTCTGTCCCTATGCAATGTGCAAAATGGCATTTAGATGGGGTTCTACTCAGCAGAGCTGTGTGAAAAATTTCATCTGGTTGGTTAAAATGTATGCAAAAAAGCAAGCAAGATTTTGTTGTTGTTTGGGGAAATTTATTTTGTTTTAAGAGAATAAAAGGAGACATCTGAATGAAGTGATTTCGTATTTTGCTATGCTGAAGACCAAACCAGTGGAGAGGCTATGGGCCAGATTCTTTTAGTACATTCTCGCTCCTTCATGCCACACTGATGGTGCAAAGGGGCAGGAGAGTGGCCAGGTCTTGCTGAGAATTCCAGTGGTGTCAAGGACTTCTCAACTGGCACAGAGAATACCTGGCTCCTGTACAACCTCACACTACCAACAGGGTAGGGAGTGACTAAGAGACAAAGCCAGCTATCTCCAGCTGGTGTGCAGTCCCAGAGGACTGTTGCCAACTGGCAACTCCTAGATCAATCTAACCTATGCGGAGCCAGGGTTAAAAGAGCCAAACTCAGAAAGTTTAGCATTACAAACCCCAGGAAATTTAAATGAGTGGGTTTTGCACAGCTCCAGTTGAGATCTATTCCTTTTGCCACATGTGCGCAATTAGCAGTTGTCTAAGTAAGTTATGGATCAGGTCTAGGTAACACACCATTAGAAAGGTAAGAAGTTAATTAAATGTAAGGAAGACATTTATTATGATCAATGTGTTATGTAATATGTTGTAATCTAGAAACTGAATACTCACTGTGCCGATCCAGCCAGTTTTACTTTCTTCTGTATGTTGTTGGCCCTGAGGGGGGGAAAAAAACACAAACACCCCCCCCCCCCGATTGGCATTATAGTATATATTTCATATAGTCTATGTATCACAAAAATATGTCTGAATATATTTTTCTTTCCTCAACCCCACTCTTGACTCTTATTTATTAAGTCATTTGACTATTTAGCTCCATTTTTCATACCTCTGGACATTGCCACATTCCATTCTCTCTTGAAAAGTCACAGATCACAAGGACTGAAAAATTCTGAATCCTTCTGAGCCACTGCAGACAGAGCCTTTCGTCTGTTATCCATGTTACAACACTCAAATAGTGATCCCTGGAAATAACAAATGCTATTAGATGCTTCAGTATCTTCCATACACTACTTTTCTATATAGTGGAGTCCAACAGTTCATTGAACTCTACATATTCAGGTCTTACACTTTTAGTTGCAGTGAACTTTTCAGTTGCATTCAATGCTACAGACCTCAGTAACCCATTGCAATGCTTGATGTCTATTGTTTTTCCATCAGGTAATGCCTCGGCTTACTTTCATTCATACAGTAAGGCACTAGCTCAGGGGTGGGTAAACTACGGCCCACAGGCCAGATCCAGCCCATGAGCCATTTTAAGCCGCCCCATGAGACGCACCGTGTGGCTCAGCCCTGCTCCAGAGCCCCAACCGGGGTACTGGGTTGAGGCCGCACCACGTGGCTCAGCCCTGCTTCAGCACTCCGGCTGGGGCACAGCGTCGAGGCAACACCACGCAGCTAAGCTGCGTCATAGCCCTGCTCCGGCTCCTACACACTCCAGTGGGAGTGTAAGGGGTGGTGCCTGAGGATGGGGCGGTGTGCAGGGCCACCTGGCCATGCCACCACATAGGAGCCGGAGAAGGGACATGATACTGTTTCCTGTGCTTACTATGAAGGCCTTGAGTATACTACCAGCACATTTTCCTACTCAAGTATCTTAGTTCCATCTCCAGTACATCATCCAGCTGAGAACTTTCCTTTACAGGAAGAACTTAGAATCAAAGAGAAAAGCTTTCACTTTTATAATTTTGCACTCTATTTGCATGAGCTCCTCACTCTATTATAACAAAGGGCAGAACCTGCAGAATGCAGTAGTTCTCATTCCCAACTATGATCCCTTACTCTTGTGTGTAAAAAGAGAAGATAAGGTTATGCCCTCCTAGTATGACAGGGGTAATTACAGCAGGCTTTGTGAACTGATCTAATCCAGATGTCTTCACAGGACTTTGCTCTTAGCTTTACAGCTGAGATGTTTGTCAAAGTTCATGTTCTCTCTCCTTCCCTTAACAATCAGCTGACAAAGAGCAGGTGGTAGATTTTTGGTGAAATTAGTTAACTGTTTGTGAGACCATAAACATGCCCCCTCTGCAAAAAAACCCTGCATTTATTATTTACTTCAACCACAACAGCTGTACTTTGTCAGATATGCCACCTGGCTTCCTGGTCTGATTTTTTTGGGGGAATTCTGACTACAATGTAGGGGTTCTATTCATACGTATATATAAAGTGTATAAATCTCTATTTCTGTGCTGCGCAGCCCATGGCACTTGGCTGTGGATTGTAATGCTCTCATAGGACACTTGTACTCCAGGTTTTATGTTTCGTGAACAGTTTCAAATTTAATGTTCCATTTTAATGTTGCTGTTTTCACTGTTATGGAGCAATACAGCACAAGCCACCGAAAAAAGGGGAACTGCAACAAGAAAATGGCTAGAAGAAGGAGCCTTTGATACTTTTCTATCTCCTCCTCCCACCCATGCCGCCAACAGTTGTTTCCTGTGATAGTTAGAAAAGAAATCCAAATTTAGTAATGAAAACCATTTAAAAAGTTGGTTTTGTTCTTTAAATTGAGAAAGTCGACAATTCTGCAGGAAGATGTAAATGTCAAACAAGACAATTAAAAAAAAAAACCATCATTTTGTTTAAAGACTTTTTGCAGCTTTTTGTTTAATGAACATAATTTTACAACCAATAGGTAAGCTGCAGTGTACCTCTGGTTTTCATGAATTCTTATATTTGAGGAGTAAATCGTGATGTGATTAATTCAAATTACAGGGATGTCAGGCAGTGCAAAAGTATTGCATTTCACTTCCTTGTTTTCTCCCTGGAAAGTGCACTCTGCAACCCTCTACCACAGTGTGTTCGCCCACTCTGCAAACTTCTCATTTCCAACACTGGTACAAAGTGAAAGTCTCACAGGGTGAAATCCATCCCTGTGCACAGGCCTGGGCATTGCATACATGTCACTTAACCATCCCACATGAACACTCAGCACCACAGGGATCTAAGTGGGATTTTAATGATATATATGTTTTGTGCTGACCTTCTGCAAATGCACAAATTTCACCACAAATGTTAAATGGCAAAATGTTGCCATTTCAAGCATTTTGGCAGCTCTCTCAGAGAAATGGTCAGAGTGCTCCCCTGGATAAATGCTACAATTTATGAGAAATTCTTAAATCCTGAGGGCCAGATCCATTCAAGAAACACAGATGGTAAAAGGAGCCTCTTTTCACATTGTTTTCTTTAGGCAGAACTGACATCCTCATGCTCAGAGAGGGCAAGGACCCCATAATATCTGGGCTAATGCACTAGCTTGTGCAACGCTATGGGCCCAACCAGCAGGACTAGATATCAGTGGACAGATGTGCATGTAGCACCAGCTTTAAGCTTGGTGAAGTGACTACGCTCCTTGGGAGAGCTCAGCAGCACTGCACAGGCAAATGTGTGCAGGCATAATATCTCCTGGAGCTCCCCGTGGGGTAGTAAGGCCATGCACACTCCCCACCCCTGCCAGCCCTCCATGAAGGGCCAGAATTTAGCCATATAAGGGTGAAAGGTTCTCTCTCTCATAATGAAAATGCCAAAAAAAATGCCTGCATCCCCTTCTCTATCCCCAGCTGGCAGTCTATTTACAGTGGGGACAAATCTATCTTTTCAAAACAGGGAAAACCTGAGACAAACCCACACTATTTTGGAGTTACTTTTCCCTCAGCAATAAGAATGTTTTCTATGCAGTCCCCACCATGAATACTTACATTGCTTTACATTACACCACATTAATCGCAGACCATCTTTTATTTATTAAACTTCACTACTGTGTAATTCTTTAAGAGAGGTGGGAGTTGTGCACGGGGAGGGATGTTTGTAACAGCGTCAAGTGCTTCCTACAGCCTTATTTACAAGATGAAGGTTTAAATTTAAGTGTAACATATTTGATCCTAAGCAGACTTAGACATCTGTATTCTTGAAAATTCTGGGTCGGATTCACCATTGTGTTAGCCCAGATTTACATGGTATTACACTGATATAAAACTAGAGTAACTCCAGCAGAAAATTAGGCCCTGTATTAGGCTGGGAGGGTGTGTGCATGTTATTGTTTTGAGCTAAGAATGGTATTGTTCTGCTTTCACTGGATGCTAGTGAAAGATAAGGAGATTTTTCTAAAGAACAAAGAAACCAATTAAAACTAAACTGAAAACAGATGTTTATTTTACACTTCTATCTAGAAAACTTCAAGAGCTAGCTAGCATCATCAATATTTTGTGGAATTGTTGTAGGGCTATAAAAGAATATATGAACAATATATTACTGCAAACAAATACATGAGGTTGGATATATGTTTCAATCACTGATTCAGTTAATACAAAGGATGTTGATTTTACTGGGGTGAGGATTGGAATGGAATAATCTCTGTATTCTGGCTTTAGTTATTTGATAACATAGCAGAGGATGCTGTTTTATTTCCTGACTAACAGGCCTGCTTTGCTTTCACTAAAGATTATCACCTCTTTCTGTGTGATACAGTACACACTATCTCACTGTCTCTAAATCCTTACTGTAAACATTAGACACTTACACTCCGTAAGTCTACAGTATTGTAGAAACAGGAGACTTTGGATACAGAATTGTGCGTGTATGTGTTAAATCCTCTTGGTTGCTCTTTCCAGAATACTCAAATTAATGTCAAGTAGTACGTTGTCAGTGGAATTTTGAGAAATAAGACTTTTCATTTACTTTCAGAATTACTGGTTTACACATTCTAAATTTAATCAGAGGAACTTTGCTATGTTACCTCACAATATAAGCAGTATTGCTTTAAAATGAGCCAATGAAAACACAGTGGAATCTCCTCCCAGTGAAACCAGATACAGTGAATCTTCACTTACAGTGAAATAGAGTGACAATTCTACATTTTTTCTCAGTGCATTATAATGTGCAAATTGCATTTCCACGTATAGTCAATTTCTGCTGATAGTAAAGCTGTTCTGTGAAATGACTTCACTATAAGAAGGATCCACTATATATGATGAGCCAATAACGTGTCATATTCTGAGCACAAGAAATCTGGAATATGCTATCACCTTTAAATTATTTTTAGAAAGAATAATCTCTGCATGGGCTTTACACAGTAAATCCTGTTCCTCTCTGAGCAGTGTGATAATGTAACTCAGTGATATACAGTAGTAATCTAGGGCATTCACAGAGAACATACACATACTATCAAAACTACTTACCCTGATATTATACTAGCTGGCGCAATAATTTCACTGGAATTCACAGTGGGAGGAGATTGGGTATTCACAACAAATAATTTTACAGTAGGATTTGCAGCTCCTGCCTGAAAAATAATATGTTTCACAGTATTTTTGAAGACAATAAATACTTTCTAAGTGAAAAAAACCTCTTAACATTAGGGAAGACAGAAAAGAAACTGTAAAGTGCAGCAGCAGTGAGACTGCAGTACCATGCAGGTTAGACTGTGTGAAGAAACACAATTCTGTTCAGATGGGCACATACACATTTTTTTTATTAAGAGATTAGCCACATAGTTCTAATAAAAACATACCTCTTCATTTATAAAAATAAATATCCATAATTGTTTTTGACATATTCTGTCTCCATTTACTATATTTACTAATATACCATAACTTCTGCCAGAGGGTAGGGCTTATTGCTCTCTAGCAATGGGTTATATTCAACTCCACTACCAGATTGGGTGTATTTGTGTGTGTGGCAAACTACCCTTCACCATGGATTCAGGAAGCTCTGACATCTCACAGCAATATATTTCCTGAGCAGATGCCCCCTCCTGTAAGAGAAGTTAGCACCAACCCTTTCAGATCATTGATTCCTCTACAGATGATAATCACCCAGAAATACCAGTAATTGGAGTTAAAAACTCATAGCTGATCCTTCCTAAGACCAGCAATATTCCATGCTAAAAGGAACACATACTTCTGAGGAGTTCAGTGAAGAAGCAAACAAATCCACTACCTTGTGTCCCTAGGTGAGATCCTTATCCAGCAAGTACATCACCAGTATCTCCTTCCTTACTTGGTCACAAAACCCACAACAAATGAGAAATTAAAACAAACAAACAAACAAACAAACAAACAATCTCCTGGGAGCCATTGACTGAAACATCCCAAAACATGACACAATGATTTCACTGGAGATGGTGCTTTTTATGGTACCACTGAAATATTCCTGATTCTCCCACACCTCTCCTGCTCTCCCTGGCCTCCCAGTCAGAAACATTTGCTTTGAGATTTGTGGACAGAAAGTGCTATGTAAATGCAAACCTTATTCCAGACCTGCTGAGTTTAGCTTATTAATGGCCATATTCAAGTTGGGATCCCTGATGCTATTAGTCAACTATCCTGCTGTTACCAGCTGGACCTCTGTCAACATCACCAAATAAAGTTCAACCAGCTTTTCTGCTGTGTATGTGCCTCTCTGATTCATTACGCCTTGCTATCCTTCATTCGGTTTCCTCCATTCACTCTGCTACCTAAGGGACAAATTCTCCTTATGTTCTGGGCACACAGTGGCCATCTGGCAGTGGAACTGGTAGAAGGAAGTGGTGTGCTCTGAGGTATCAAGGATAGAAGGACACAGGCAGGGCTGTCACTAGCTATTCTGCCCCCCCTCCCGCAACCCTCCCATGGGGGGAGGGGACAGGGCTGGCTTGGGGGACAGGGGGACCCACTCACCAGCAGCGCGGCTGGGGCTGGGCCGCTGCACTTCCTGCCACTGGTGAGTGCAGGCCCAGCCCTGCTGCATTCATCAGGGGAGTGGGAGCGGGGCTGGGGCAGAGTAGGGGTGGGAAGAGGCAGGGAGGGGGCAGAGCAGGGCAGGGGCTTTGGGGGAAGGGGTGGAGTGGGGACGAGGCTGGGGCAGAGCAGGGGTGGGAGCCATGGGGAAGAGGTGGGGCTGGGAAGGGGTGGGAGCAGGAAGAGGCAGGGCGGAGCAGGGGCGGGAAGAGGCAGGGCGGAGCAGAGGCAGGGCTGGGGCAGAGCAGGGGCGGGAGCCATGAGGAAGACGCGGGGCAGGGGCTGGAGCAGCGTGCAGCTCTGCAGGGCACCAGGAAATATGGCGCCCAAAATTTCCTGGTGCTCTATGCAGCTGCATACTTGGCGTGTGGGTAAGGACAGCCCTGGACATAGGTGCGGACAGTGACTCTGTGACTGTGAAAACACTCCTTCCTCTATGGAAGGCACACATCCTTCCTCTATGGAAGGCACACATCAACCAGGGGCTGTGGCTGTAGCTCTGGAGAGGTTCTATGGCCTGCAGGAGAGAATTCTATTAATTAAAGCCCATGCAACACCCTTATGCATAATGCTATATAACAGCATGCCTCACTATCTCCATCACTGCTTGTCATCCCTTCAGCGGTTCTGGAGAAATAACAAAACCTTAAATCAGACTTTTTCCCCCTGAAGATAATAAAAATACGTTAACATTGCCAGATGCTGTTGACTTCAGTAAGAGTAATCACAGCAAGCTGTTGGGGAGAGACAGACAATATTTTCATCAGCAGGAAGTGATTAAATGATTAAGAGAATAGCCTCAAACTGCTGAACAACCATGTTTAATAAATAACACAGACCTTGGGATATGGGAGTCTAATGGTCTTTGGATACTGCAGCGTGTCTTCTGCATAAAAGGAATACTCCATAACAGGAACTTCTGTATCATTAAACTCTGCATATGCTAGAAAACTGGCATTTGGAGACCACCACAGAGCAGAATGGGTGCCAAACATTTCCTCTGAAAGAGATGCAAAGGCGTTCTTTTGAAGTAATAGCTGCTAAATTGGCATCTGCATCTGAATTATTGTTCTAATTTGCTTTGCCCAGATTTATGCTGAAGTTCAGCAACTGAAGTACAGACTATTTGCCTGGGTTCTCGAATTACCTAGTAAATGAATGCTTACAACAAATAGCCTTTTATAGTAATATTTCCTGAATCTGGCTGCAATAATAAAAAAAAATCTGTACTGGGTGCTAGTCCTGTCATCTATCACACACTCCCCTTACAAAATAAAAGCATTTTAAAACAAGATAAAACCTTTATCACTATATGGTGTATAAAATTCCCAAATGAGCTTTCAATCTTGTAACCAAGTTATCTGGAAATAAAGCAGATCTACTGCCAAATCCAAGAGCAGAAGGTAAAGCCAGATCGTTTAAAAATTTGGCATACATTTCTGTTTTAACCTATGCACACAGAAAACAAACAAGAATTCTGCAAAGATTTACGATCATGGAACCCCACTGACCTCACTGGTTTGACGTTAATGGTTGCACAGGGTAGAATTTGGCCCAGTATGTCCAAACAGCCAGTGAATGGAATGGCCATAACTAAAACCAAGCACATGTAGCCTCACTAACTGTTAAACTATTAATACAGTATTTCTCAAACTTTTGAAAGCTGAGCTCCACTTAAGAAAAATGAAACCAGCGGTGCCCCTTTGTAACCTCATGTGGTGTGAAAGGCCTAAACACCTTAATTTATAAATCTTCCATGATCTCCTAGCTTATCTGTCAAGCCTACTCCACCTACATCTTGCAAAACACCAGAGTAAATTATCATAACAGACTTCCTCTCCTTTCCAACACTCTTTGATAATCAGCAAAATAGTTAACAATGTTGACATTTTAAGTATCCTTGGCATGCATACAAGTCAGTACTTACTGAAGTGAAGGGGAAGTTCACACTTCACAGCTATTATTTCAGGCTTTCTACAACTTCAGGCAGTTGTCTCTGCATTGATTACATTCACGTTTTGAAAATTCTCTTCATAAGGATAATGGATAGGTTTTTTTTGTAAATGAAAGCTGAGACTATGGGAACAATTCAGAGGTCTAGCTCTATCCCTACACCACCCATGGGGTAGAGGCAGAGCAAGCCAAATATTTTGGTAATCACTGCATTTATTATATTACTATATTTTAACATGTAGGCTTTTCATGTACAATACCACCAAGCTTTTTTATAAAACTTTTCATCCATAGTTGTCAAAGTGCTTTGCTTCCATTCTGCAGATGGAGAAACTGAAGAACAGAGCAGGGAAGTGACTTGAGCAAGGCCACCCAGCAGGCCAATGGAAGATCTGGGAATAGAACTCAAAGTCCTATTCCCAGTCCAGTGCTCTATTCACTAGGCCAGTGTTTCCCAAACTTGGGAAATTGCTTGTTTAGGGAAAGCTCCAGGTCAATGGGGGCTGCTGAAGAAGCACGGGCCAAGGGACGTGCTGGCTGCTGCTTCCAGCAGCTCCCATTGGCCTAGAGCAGTGAACTGTGGCCAGTGGGAGCCACGATTGGCTGGATCTGTGGACTCGGCAGGTAAACAAACTGGCCCGGCCTGCCAGGGGCTTTCCCTAAACAAGCGGCGTCCCAAGTTTGGAAAACACTGCACTAGGCAACACTGCCTCCATGTTAGCCTGGTCTATAGGATAATGAACTGGCCTAGAAAGCACAAGACCAGGACTCTATGCCGAGATGTACCCCTGACCTGCCATGTGACATTAATCAAGTCATTACACATCTTTGTGCCTCTGTTTCCCCATTTGCAAAACAAGTACCATGATACCCACTTTACTTTTTAAAGCATTTTGATTTCTGTGGCTGACATGTTCTATATAGTATAAGCTAGGTGGTGATACCATTTAAGATGCTTTTTTTCCTCCATGTATTTATTTTTACATATTTTAAACAGACTAACAAATAAGTTTCTACATTTTCTTGTAAGGTAAAATATGTAGGTAATTACCTTCGTACACCCAGTCAGCTATTCCATTAAAAATTTTATTTTCTTCTCCATTTGAGGTGATCTGCACACTCAACACACCTGGTGATTCTTTTATATAAATGTTATTATTCCAAACATATGCCTGTAAAAAACCTCAAAATCTTAGTTATTACAATAGTTACTGTTAGAATCCAATGCTAGAACAAGTCACAGAGTTCCTTCCTATTCCCTTCCCGCTGTCTTATCTGTCGCTCTTTCAGATGGCAGAGATTGTCTTCGACAGTTACGTTTCACCAAATACAATGCAGGTACTTAAATAAAAACATTATTTATTACTATTAAATTAATTAGTAATAGAAAACGTTGGAGTAGTGAGTGATCTGGCCTATGGTCATGAACAGAGACCTGGGGGAATAAATCATCAGGTGTTGCTAATAATCAAGAGATAAGTGCATCTATAGCACTTTCCATCTGTTGATCTCAAAGCGCTTTACAAAGGAGATCAGTATCATCCCCCATTTTACAGATGAGGTAAAGTCAATTGCTTAAGGTCACCCAGCAGGCCAAGCCAGGAGTAGAATGTAGATCTCCTGAGTTGTAGTACAGTATCTATTCACTCAGCTACACTGTCACCAGTCTGATAGTGGAAGCTGTAAGCTCTTTGATAAAACATTGGCAAGGGTCTTAGTTATCTTGTAAGGATGCTGCACTCCTTTGACAACTTTTCACATCAGGCAGGACCCTGTCGTTTTTCAGGAGCTCTGTATAAAGTAAGATGGGCCTAGAGATGCTGAATAGGGTTTTGCACAAGACACAGCCAACAAGAACGCACAATGGCTACTTAGCTGTTTAGCTTGTCATGGGAGCAAGTACCTCAGATACAGGTAGGGAATCCACAGACCAACACTCCATGTAAGGAATTCATTATAGACCACAGCTGCTACGACAGCTTAGAGGTTGCAGACAATACCTGCAGTCTTTGGACAATGGCTCTACATCCTGTTTTGATTTGGGGTCAGGGAGGATTCTGTCCCCCTGACACTTGTATAGCCCCCACCACAATTAAAGATCGTTTACTCAGGCTTTACTCAGAGGATGAGAATTTGACCCTGAGAAAGCACACAGTTTATTAGCAAGCAATAGCACTGGAGTGGGGTATTACTTTCTGCTGTTTTGTAGCAAGGTCTCCTATGTGACTGTACAGATGGGCCCAAAGCCTCCACTATTTAGAGAACTATTGCCCAGAAAAATCACTAGAGCATTGCAATGCTTCCAACAGCAAAAGTAACTTTAAAGGAACTATCTGACCTTTTTCTGCAGGAATGGAAAAACATCATAATCACAAATCTGTACTAAATGTGGCCATCATCTCTCTACGATCACATCCATACTGTGGTTGTGATGCTAGCAGACTAGATGCCAACTCATGCCAAAGCCCCAGGCCTCCTTGAATGCTTACAAAAGCAGAACTGGAAGCCAGGACAATTCACTTGTGTATTTATGTAGATCAAAGTGATTGTTAAATGTATTAGAACATATTTAGTGTTTAAACTTCACAAAAACTAATGGGATGCTACATACTTCATTTTCTCTTATCTGTATCTTCTTACAATGTAATAGCAAACATTTACAATGTGTATACCCCTGTAACTAAATAACCCAACAAATGAGAAAGAAGCCTTGCGGAATGCAAATGAAAAACGTTGACAGAAAAGTAAAAACTTCAAAGCAAGTGGTCTGTGTGTGTGATGATTGGAGATTAAAGACTAAATGAATTTCTCACTCTCCATCATCAAAGTAAAAACCCACATGGGTAGCGACCCTGTCAGCTAGTTTTGTGTGAGAAGAAGCTATAAGTATGGACACAGGGAAAAATTCTTCACCTCTGAACTGTTTGGATTCTAACAGGGCAGAGTAACTGAATGAGAAGACAGAGACCCCCATAGTCAGCCAGAAACTATGGATAGCCCTTAGTAACCTACCAGTTTCCCAAAAGTCTCTATCTCTCTCCTACCATTTCAAATTATAGACTGCAACTCATCTGTATATATATTTTACCTGCTTATCCTCTCTATCACGCTGATTTCTTTTTTCTAGCTAACGAACTTTTAGTTAGTGTACAATAGACTTGGCTACCAGTGTTGTCTTTGGTGTGAGAGCCAGGATGCAAATTGACCTGGGTGATTGACTAGCGTCTGAGGATTGGGTGTAACCTGAATGTGTTGTCATTTTTGGTGTAAGTGACAATCTATCACATAGTCCAGCTTGCCTGGGTAACAAAATAGACTGGCGTGTCTACAGGGACTGTCTGTGACTCCATTATCAGACTACTGTAATACTTTACAAGTTCACATTTGTTGCTGGCTTCGTGAAATCTAATTATAGAACATACCACAAGTTTGGAGTATCCTCCCTGCTCTTGACAGTCTGCCCTGAGATAGGCACTCATGGTCATGAGCCACCCCAGAAAGTGTGACAGTGGTATTGGAAATACACTGCAGAAATTTCATTACACATATATTTACTAACCAGTTTGTGACCAACAGGTGACCAGGATATGTACTGGGTATCATTAGGCAGTAGATTCTCAGTTACTAAGGAACTAGGGAAAAACAAAACAAAAAGTATATAAGACAGACAAATCAGTGGAATGTCATTTCATTGCAATGTGGCTTCATACTACATGATTTTTCTGTAATAGCTACTGACCTTGTATTTAAATCATAGATGTGGTATGAAGCCGTGTATGAATGCCTCCAGAGCTGCAAAAGAATCATTTTTATATTGAGAAACTAGATCACCATGACCGACTTTAGGAGTCCTGTGAATGTGTTGAGTTACTGGCAATAATATCTGACACCTCCTCAGACTCCCATTTGGGAGGAGTGAACACAACCAACATGCACTGGTGACTACCAATGGTCCAAACTGTCCTCACCCATGGAAAAGGCAGGAGAAGCTGCAGAAAGAAAACTCTGCAAGGTTCATCTTGAGCTTTCCTTAAGTCATCCTCTTTGGTGAAGCTGCCCAGATACCAAAGTGATGACCATTGATTAAGATCAGAGATAGAGAGATCTAGGGAACTGGGGCACTACAGTTCAGGCGAGGCATGATCCCTTCCATCACTAGAGGTCTGTAGCAATACTGAAGCAAGTCTTCAGTGCAGAGACTGGAGCAGCCCTGCAACTTCCCTGAGTCCCACTGTCAGACTAGTACCTCTGTTGTTTCTCTGGTACTCGTCCTTCAATGCCATGCTACTTCACTGAGCATTCAGCTGTTTCATGGTCCCTCTGCCCCCCAGGAATGACTCGTGTAGCAGCTCAACGAGGAAGAGGTAACAGTTCCAAGTTGTTATATTTCCCATTAGATTTTCATAGAAATCCATCCCATCCCTCACTTCTGCCTGTTGCAGTCTGCAGAGATCTAGCTTCATGTAGTTCCAGTGGGGATGTATGAATAGGGTGAGGGAATGAGATGGTATATGGGGCTCAAGGGATCCTATTTGGGATCTCCATGTACCATCCTATTCCCTCACCCTTTACAGGGATCTTGTCTGGCAGGATATCAAAGTAGGTGGCCAATAGATCTGATCCAGCATGACAGTTCTCATGCTCCATCCATCATGCTATTTAAGAATGCATTTACTGTTATGTTATTTTTCCAGTAAAACAAAAGAAAACAGTAGATATTTACAAAACCAATATGCTACAATACACTCTATGATGTTTAATAATTGTTCTATAGCAGCAGACTATTAAATAATTTACTCCTTGTAAGTTCTCATTCAGTCAAAAGGTTTTTTCTAACTTTGCGTACTCACACGTCTTGGTACTTACTGGCCACATGGCTATTATATAATAGATGCACATGTCCTCATGATTTATTGATTTGTGTTAGGGTTTTTTGTTGTTGTTATAAAAGTTAATTTCTCTATTCCAGAAGCTCATCTTTTAATCCTTTAACAACGTGACCCCTGAGTGTTTTGCATCATGTCAACCCTTACAATGCTGGCATTTTCTAATCTCTTCAGGACGGATTTCACTGTATTGCTGTGATCCATTTGAAGTGATTAAATTCTACAGTGATAGTACCATAAAAATGATGATTAGATCAATGGATCAATCAGATTAACAGACTAAACTAACAGAGGTAAGTAGAGATGGGTCCTGAACAAAAACCCTGTATCCAAAGACCATTGAAATTTGGGGGGGGAAGGGTGGTTTGAAAACTGCATCCTGTTTTTGTGCTTCAGACCTGACTCTAATACGAACTAAACATTCATTTCATTGCCACTCTAGGAAATGCCAGCATTGTAAGGGTTAATATGATGCATACTTTTCAATGGCCCTATTGTACAAGAATTTAAAGACTAGCTTCTGGTATACAGAAGTTAACTTTTATGACAACAGAAAACAAAACAGCACACACCAATAAATTATGAATATATGGTATATCTAATGTGATTACTAAGCAAGGAGGCATGTTATGATGGCTAACACTGCAGGAAAAAAAATAGTGAAAAGTTAAATTTTAATGCACAATCAAAAAGGAAGCATAGAAATACAGGATTCTGGTAAAAACAAAACAGCATTGAATAACTGGCTGGATTTTCATGTGTTTAAGAATACTAGAGAAGTAAAATCCCTAGCAAGATAGTTCATATGTCTGGTTAATGTATTTTTCCCCACATGAAAATTTATTAAGTATTAAGTCATAGTCATAAAAGTGTAAGAACAGATGACTGTTTGCAGAGATTTGCCGTTTGTACACTATAAAAGGCATTCATTGTTCAAAAATTCAGACCATGTGGAAAGAGCTCTGTGAGAAAATCATCTACTATTTGCATACTGTGTAAGTTATCACTCACTGAGTCCTTCAGAATACAGGCATGTCTAATTTTTTTTTGTCAGCTGGCACACACATTATGGGACAGATTCTCTGCCCCAATATGTTTCCTTGGTGCTGCTCAGGTGAAACCTTTCCATAAGCTTCCTGCAGGGGAAGCCCAGAGTGTGGGGGAATCCTCAGAGTCAGAGAGATAGTGTAAGGACATGTTAGGTGATGTGGAAGGAATTGGCAGGGGGATTGACTGGAGAGAAATGCATTCCATCTATCACAAACAGATATATTCCTTCAGTGACCATAATCAGAGGGTATAAAACGGCTGTTCTAATTCATGCCAGGGTAGGGGCAAAGAATGGCTCCCTCACCTTCTGTGTCAAGTTCTGCTGGCAAAGTTGAAAATCTATCCCTATACATTATTACGCACACACCTTACATTAAAGAAATATCATTAACGTTGCAAAACTGAGCACTCAACATTTAGGAAAAGTCAGAACTCTGGCTGCCTGTACAAGAGAAGGTTACTCACCTTGTGTAATAACTGAGGTTCTTCGAGATGTGTCCCCCTGTCAGTGCTCCACTCCAGGTGATGGTGCATCCCTGCCCCTTTGCTCGGAGAGTTTTGCAGCAGTGCCTGTATGGGTCATGCAGTGCCTGCCTCATGCACCACTGGCACTTCATCTAGCATGCACGTGACCCAGACTCCTCAATTCCTTCTCTACCGCAGAATCTGTTTTAAACTCGAAGTAGAGGGAAGGAGGGTGGAGCACCCACAAGGGGACACATCTCAAAGAACAAGGTGAATAACATTCTCTTCTTGTTTGAGAGATGTCCCCAGAGGTGCTCCACTCCAGGTGACTCTATAGAAGTGCCCTCCTAGCATGGTTCCAGGGTTGTGTGGATGGTCTCACATCTGGATAGATGGTGTGAATGCCCCTGAGGAATCGCTTGCTGATTGGGTGAGCAAATATTGTAGTGTCACCGATGTTTTGGTGAAAGGCAGTGATAGTCATGAGGTGTACCTTTATGGAGCTAATGGAGAGGCCAGATTGTTTTAATTCCAGGAGGTAGTTTAAAATCAATGGAAGAGTGCAGATGTTACAGTGGTTTGTCTGGCAGTGCATCAGGCTGTAAATCTCTTCCACTTTTGTAGGTAGGTGTTACATGTAGTATATTTTCTACTGTGGAGTAGCACCTACTGGACCTGTTCAGAACAGCTTAGTTCACCATTGGAGAACTATAGAGGAGCCATGTTTTCAGGTGTGGCATCACTATGTTCGGATGTTTCATTTGACCCTCTCGTTGCGTTAACAGGTCCGTCTGGAGCAGGAGAGAGTGATTGGGGCACATGGTGACATCTGTGTTATGTACGGATGCAACACTTGTCTTGGCCACGTGTGGGCTATTAGGATGACTCTTGCTTTGTCGGTCCTTATTTTCTATATTACTCTGGGTAGAAGTAATGCATGAATGTATAGAAGAGATCTGTGTTCCATGTGGTCAGGAATGCGTCCCTCATTGATCGCCTTCCCAGAGCTGCTCTGGAGCAGAACCTCGGGCATTTAGCTGCAGGCATTCACAAATAGATCTATTTGCAGGTGGCCCCATTTTCAAAATACACATTCCAGTGTCACATCGTTTAATTCCCATTTGTGGTCATGGGGAAAATGTCTGCTGAGTTCATCTGCCGTGGTGTTCTGGCATCCAGGTAGGTAGGAAGCTGATGTGGATATTGTTTTGGATTCACAAACTGCAGAGTCTCATTGCCTTGGTACATAATGAGTATGATCAGGCTCCCTCTTGGCTTGTTTATACAGAACATGCAAGTAATGTTGTTGATCATTACTCTTATGTTCTGGTTCCTTATGAATGGTAGAAAGTGGAGGCAGGCATTGCCGACAACATGAAGCTCTAGCAGGTTTATGTGTAGCCTTGTCTCAGCTGTGACCGTAATCCCTGAATTGTGCAATGTTGCATATGTACTCCCCACCCTAAGAGGGAGGTATCCACTGTGATCATCTGTGATGGAGAATCTTGTGTAAATGGGATCCCCAAGCACAGGTTGTGTGGTTGAGTCCACCAGGTCAGTGAGTCCTTGACCTTGGGGGACATTGTTAATTGTATGTTTAACCTTTGCTTGTTTGGTCTGCAGAGAGTTACTAGTCATCCTTGCAGGCAACACATATGCAGGTGAGTGTGTCTCACCACAAACATGCATGTTGCCATTTGACTAAAAAGTTGTAGGCATATGTGGGCTGTGACCTGTGGGCTGTTCCGCACTGTGGATATGAGTGTCTTTATTGTGTTGAATCTGTCTCGTAGAAGTGACACTTTCACTGCCACCAAGTCGAGATAAGCACCGATGAATTCTAACTGTTGAGCTGGTTCTATTGTCAGTTTATTTTTGTTTATTTGTAAACTGAGACGCTGGAAACAATCTATCAGTGTGCGGGTAGAGCAAATGGCGTCTGATCGAGTATGTGACTTCAAGAGAGAGTTGTCCAGGTAAGGGAATATTATTATATATTGTTTTCTCAGGTGCACTGCTACTACCAAGAGGATCTTTGAGAAAACATGAGGCACTGTTGAGAGGCCGAAAGGTAAAACCTTGTATTGATAGTGGTCTGTGTCCAAAGTAAGTCTCAGAAAACGCCTGTGGGTGGGGTGTATCATAACATGAAAACAAACATTCTGCAGGTCTAGGGCTGAAAACCAGTCCCCCTGCTCCAGCGCTGGTATTATTATTGTTAAGGTGACCATCATGAACTGTTGCTTTCTCGTGAACTTGTTCAGTTGCCTGAGGCTGAGGATAGGTCGCCATGCCCTATTTTTCTTTTGTGTTAAAAAGTAGTGGGAATAAAGCCCCATCCCCTATGTTGCACGGGAACAGTTTCCACTGCCCCTAATTGGAGAAGATGATCTAACTCTTGGCATAGCAAATGTTCATGAGAGTGGTTCCTGACAAGGGACAGAGAGTGGCAGTGGCTGAGGGGTATAGACAGGAAAGGAATCTTGTAGCCCATACGTATGTCTTTCAGAGCCCATTTGTCCGGGGTAATGGCAGCCCATTACAGGCGGAATGGGAGCAAACGGTCTCCAAATAGATGGCTGGATGGTGTAAGTGCTGCAAAGTGCGAGAGGTTTTCAAGAGCCTCAACCAAGCCTTCAAATGTGTTGCTTAGAGGAAGGAGGATGAGACACCACTGCTTCTGGAGGTAAGAGTCATTGCGGTCTCTGTCTTTGTCATTGTTGATTTTGTTGTTCATACAGCCTCCGGTGTTGCTGTGAGTATGTTGAGTATCTATTCCTTGGATATGGTTGATACCATATTGTCTCCTTTTTGTGGCAGGTGTATGAATGTCCAGGGACTGGGGAGTTGCCTGCGAGTCCTTCATAGTGTGCAGTACCTCACTGGTTTTGGCTGCAAAAAATTTTTTTCCGTCAAGGGGGAGATCTTTGACTGTATTCTGTATTTCCTATGGGAATGCTGAGGAGTTAAACCAGAAGGCTCATCACATGAGCACAGCTACAGTGGTGGACCTGGCAGCCATGTCAGCAACAACATCCAGTGAGGCCTGTAGAGCCATGTGTGCAATCATTTGTCCTTTGGAGACCAGTAATTTAAATTGTTGTCTCTTTTCCTCCGTAATCTCATTAATAAAGTTCATAAACTTTCCATAGTTTCTGTGATCGTATTTGGCAAGTAGTGCCACACAATTTGCCACTTTGAATTGAAGCATGGAGGAAGAATGTACTTTGCCGCCAAATAGGTCCAACCTCTTACTTTCTTTATCAAAGGGCATGGACCAAAAGTGCTGTTGTTTGCCCCTCTGGCTGGCTGCTTCCACTACCAGCAAGTTGGGTCCAGGTGTGTAAATAAAAATTCAGAGGAACATAATATTTTCTGTCCACCCTTTTGCAGGTTGGAAATATGGTGGCTGGAGTTTTCCATACCATCTTGGCGGGCTCCATGATAGCCCCATTGATTGGCAATGCTATCTTTGAGAAGGAAGGTGTCTGCAAGATATCCGTTAGCTCATGCTGAGTTTCTGGCACTTCCTCCAGAGCAGTTTTGAGCTCATTGGCCACTCTTTTGAATAAATCTTGGAAGTGGATAAAGTCATATGCGGTGATTGCGGGGGTGGAAGCATAATAGCCTTGTCCGGTGAGGAGGATGAATTGTTGCTGGTTGGAGAGATGTCAGGACCTGTGTCCTCTTCCTACTCTGCCACAGATTCATCCCTTGTCTTTGAGGGCAGAGGTGGGGAATCTGATATCTTCCCTATGCAGGCTGGGGCACCTGTTCTAGTGCACTCTGTAAGACCCTAACGATTCCAGTATGGCCAGTGACCAGGGAAGGGCACGGGTAGTCCCATCCATGGGTGAACATACCATGGTAGCATGTCGTGTGCATATATGGACTGTGATCATAGTGATCCAGTAGCCGTAGGTGTCCTGATTGGGGAGGAATGGTGAGAGGAGAATATCCCTTCAACCTCCTCATTGTCAACACTCAAGAACTGTGATGCTATCGGAGATAACTGTTGCAGTGGTACCGCTGACCCCTGTGAGACATCAGTGTCTAAGAGAGGGGACTCCAGGGTCAAGGAGACAAACAGATCCTTCTGGGGAAGAAAGTGGCATGGTGCCAAGAGCCTCGGAGATGAAGAGTGAGGTGCCAATTGCATCAGGAGTGGGGTTGCTGAGCCAGCGCCAGTGCAGTTTGCGTTGGTGCCATTGCACTAGCAGCATTAGCCTGCGGCATGGAAATAGGAGTGGTTGTTGGTGTCATCCCCTTTAGCGCTGTTGACGGTGTCGTAGTGGAGACGAGCAGCTTACAGCCCTTAGAGTCCGCACTGGAGCATTGGGTTCTAGCAGCAGTCACCACATGGACAGTGCGGGAGGTGCCTAGAGTGTGATAAGTGCTGAACCATAGTACAGCCAGCACCGATCACAGCAATTTGGTCGGTGACCATTTTGTGTTGGTCTGCTCTCTATGAGGGAAAGAGGACGGCCGTTTTTTTGAGGATTTTTTGGTCTTTGTGGACCTTGGCAGTGAAGAGACTGGTAACCTATGCCAGGAAGAGATACGTTCTTGGGTTGGAGGCTGGTCTTAATGACTTAAATTCTCCATCAAGATGAGTTTCAGTCTCAGATCTCTATCCCTGCATGCCCTGGCTTTCTGTTTGTTACGTGTCCATCTGACACAGGTATCACCTATTTGCACATTGTGCATCTTTTAAATCCTGGTGAACCAGGCATTTTTCTAACCTAATACTAACTATACTAAGGGATGGGGAAATAATTTTTTCCAGGAGGGGACGTAACTCTAATAACTGAAACTTAACGTATCTAAACTATCCTAACTCACTAATTTATCTAAACTTATCTAGTAGAAACAAAGGTTTTCAACAGGACTGCTGAGCTCCATCTCAGGCCAGGGATGGTTGGGAAAGAACTGAAGTGTCCATGTTCCACACGCACTCAATGAAGTGCCAACGGTGTGCAAGGCAGGTACCGCATGTACATGACCCCTATAGGCACCGCTGGAAAACTCTCTGAGCATAGGCACAGGGATGCACCTTTATCTGGAGCGGAGCACCCACATGAACCTCTCTCGAAGAAAGAACTTTAACTTAGCCCCCTTGTGTGTGCATTACAATACAGTCTTTAATTGCACGTCCACACACTATTTTTTCCACATTCTGTGCACAGTAAGGACAGCACTCACTTAATGAGCAGCTATTCAATATTTTGTTTTCTCTTCATTGTTCAATGTGTGACTACATGCCTTATTTATGGCACTGTCTTCAAACCCTGTTCTGAAGACAGAAGTATTAATTTCTACATGTTATCTTCTATGGTGCTCACCACTATAGTATCTGAGTGCTTCACAACAGGGCGGTCGATTAACCGCAGTTAGCTCACATGATTAACTCAAAAAAATTAATCACACTGTTAAACAATAGAATGCCAATTGAAATGCATTAAATATTTTGGATGTTTTTCCATATTTTCAAATATATTGTAGTCTGTGTTGTAATTGAAATTAAAGTGTATATTATTTTTTAATACAAATATTTGCACTATAAAAATGGTAACAGAAATAGTATTTTTCAACTGACCTCAGACAAGTACTGTAGTGCAATCTCTTTATCATCAAAATGCAACTTACAAATGTAGATTTTTTTTTGTTGCATAACTGCCCTCAAAAACAAAACAATGTAAAACTTCACAGCCTACATGTCCACTCAGTCCTGCTTCTTGTTCAGGAAAATGCTAAGACAAAGAAGTTTGTTTACATTTATAGGAGATAATACTGCCCGCTTCTTATTTACAATGTCACCAGAAAGCAAGAACAGGCATTTACATGGCACTTTTGTAGCCAGCACTGCAAGGTATTTACATGCCAAATATGCTAAACATTCGTTGGGCCCTTCATGCCTCAGCCACCATTCCAGAGGACATGCTTCCAGGCTGATGATACTCATTAAAAAAATAATGCGTTAATTAAAAATGTGACTGAACTCCTTGTGGGAGAATTGCATGTCCCTTGCTGTTTTACCCGCACGCTGCCATAAAATTTATGGTTATAGCAGTCTCGGATGATGACCCAGCACATGTTGTTCATTTTAAGAACACTCACTGCAGATTTCACAAAACACAAAGAAGATACCAATGTGAGATTTCTACAGATAGCTACAGCACTCATCCAAGATTTAAGAATCTGAAGTGCCTTCCAAAATCTGAGAGGGATAAGGTGTGGAGCATGTTTTCAGAAGTCTTCTGATGCGGATACTACAGAACCTGAACCACTAAAAAAGAAAAATCAACCTTCTGCTGGCGGCATCTGACTCAGATAATGAAAATGAACATGCATCGGTCAGTACTGCTTTGGATTGTTATCAGCTTTGGATTGTCATCAGCATGGACGCATGCCCCCTGGAATGTTGGTTGAAGCATGAAGGGACATATCAGCAAGGGGGTTCACTGAAAGCATAGTGAGACAGGCTCCTTGATCGGATTTCTACTGCCTGGCCCCAGCCCAACCTAGAGCAGTTATTACAGGAAAAGTCCAACTTCATCCCTGCTGTCTTGGGCTGAAGGTGGCATCTTCGGTCACTTTGTGAGGATGGTAATGTGCAGTCTAATCAGCACGAAGAGCTCTGAGAGGCTTGAGCATTCTCAGTGAAAGAACGGAATCTTCAGAGATTTTAGCCGCTAAAACCTAAGCAGTCTCTTAAGCATGTGCAACCTCCAATTTTTCAAAGGCTTATAACTTGGCCAAATTTGGGTGCAACTTCACAGCAACAGAAAAAGGCACATCCCTGACACAAAGGCCACTCCCATGCCAAATTTCAAATCCTTGCTCCAAAGCACAGGGGTGCTAGCATTTCTCAAAGAAAAGCTCACCAGAATTTTTTTTTTTTTTTAACATGGGCAAAACAACATACTTCTCCCTGACCATATTCTCAGAAATGGGTGGACCATTCTGGCTGAATTTTTTCAGAACTGAGCCTGAAGCAAACACTTGGCATGGAAATCTTTAGCTAAAACTGCAAAGTTTGGCAAAGTTATAAGCAACTGGAAAACTGGGTCTTACAGTGGGAAGTATTAGACAACTTTAATAGATGGTGCTACCAGCCCTGCCATTATATCTGTCTGCAGCAACCAAAAGTTTAAAATGAATTCAAATTTTGGAAAGTGAGAGTTCACTTCCTTTCCCTACTCTCTTTTTCTCTTAGTGCTTCCATAAAATAAAATAGGCATGAAAAAAGAAAAGGCATGCTAGTACCTTCACATAGTTGTATTGAAGAAGAGCAAATTTTTGGTCAGGAGATAATATAGCTGTGGTTGCTCCATATGTGGCCTATCAACAAAAGGGAAGAGAAAAAACATCACACATTGATTATATAGAGAAACATGCAGCAGTACTTTCCCCAAAGTCTGAGATATACAGTATGTGAGAAAACATACTAATGTGCTGTTTTTCAGAACTTCTGAGATTGCTTGATCCTCAGCATTTACACGCACAATGTCGTTGTCAGCGGTTTTGTGCAGGTATTGATTTCCTAAAAGAAAAGAGAAATGTCACTGGGCAACAATAAATGAAAATGTTTTTTAACATTTATTATTTTCCATTTATATTATAAAGCTGACTATCTAAAACAGAACAATTCAAAACTCTGGGTCTTTAGGTAATGGGAAGGGGCACAAGTCACAGAAGCCAGTAAGAAGTGCAGTCCATATGTTCTGAGGAGCACAGGGTCTGCTCCCACCTTAGTCCCCTGGGGAACTCAGCATACCAAAAGGGAAAGGAAAGGGAACTCAGCGCACCAAAAGGGGAACTCCGGTTCCCCACATTGACCCAAGGAGTAGGGTGGATGCACAGGGAGGAGTGTGTTATTTCCTATAGAAAGGTGAAGCAGCAGATGTGCTCTTCTGGCATCCAGGGGGAGATGTGCCTCCACATCATCAGCAACACAGGGACATGCCTGAAGGGTGCAATCAAGCCCTATGTTTCCAATCATTTTCATTCTGCTTTTAGTATTAGTGGCATCATTCTACAACAGCAATCTAAAAACGTTCAGACTTTTCCTCTACATAGCAGCTACCTCTGAGCAGTTAGGTAAGTACAGCCTGCCCTTAACATGAACATCAAATATCAGAGGTAGGGAGAGAGAACATTCAATCAACACAGACTGGTTACCTGAAATCCATTGTAAATTATATGTTTTGTATCTAATGTCACCATCTAAATAATCCTGTAAAGTAAACGTTCTACGCCGGTCAGACGTGGTACCTGCAGCAGGAAGAAAGAAAAGGAAGATGTGGATATTGCTATGACCTACCCAGCCAAAGCTAAAAATAGGTGTGTCTTTGCTACAGGTTTACTAGCACATTAACTATCCTTGTGTAAAATCCCACTGGAGACCAGGCACTGTAGTTGGTTTACTTCACAGTAAAACAACAGGGGCTATAGTACTGCCCTTGCCAAGCCACCTTGAGGTAAAAGCCCCAGGTGCCTTGTCTCCACAAGGATTATACAGTGAGTTAACAATGTGCAATAGTTATCTCCCTGTAAAAGCACTCACCTCTGCGGCAGAGAAGGGCAGAGAAATTAAGGCTCTTATAAAAGGTGAAGATACTTATTAAAAAGAGAAAGAGCCAACCTTAGTTTTCCTCCCCTCTGTGAGTACTCTTGGGATTCACTGCTGTCTTCTTTACCTTGACCATTACCTGTTTGCTTTAGACACCTATTATGGGTTTGATCCTGCACAGCACAGAGGCACAAGCACAAGGCAAAAAGTGATGGGCTGATCAGGAAGCAAGATTAATGGGATTCTGCATCAATATGAGTGTGGTTTGTATTCCTGCTGAGTAGAAAGAGTAAGGACCAAAACAGTAGCACAACTCAGCATTCAATTTGTATGCTGAGGATCACACTTAAACCCCTGTCTCTTGAGATACACCCACACTCAGCCCTCTATTTTTATTCCCTGTATCCTTGAGGGTAAGGGAGCAGACACACAAGGCTTGAGGCCTGTTACCATTTAGGGTATGTCTACACTGGAGCTAGGGGTATAACTTCTGGCTCAGACAGACATACCCACGGTAGCTTTGACAGAGCTAACACATGAAAAATAGAAGTGTAGCCACAGCGGTCGGCAAGTGATAGGATATACATACCAAGTACATACCTAGGGTTTCAGATAGGATCATGTTTGGAGATGTTAGACCCTCCCACTTCTCACACCACTATTTTTAGCATGCTAGCTGGATGAAATTATACCTCCAGCACCAGTGTAGACATACTGTCAGTGCAGAGGACTACAACTAGTGCTTAACCTTATTTGTATCTTTGTGCAGCATCCACTCACCTTGTGTTTCCTACTTCATATCATGCAAGGATTTCCCAGCCTATGCATTTTTCCAAGTCAAAATATTCCCAAATATGATATGAACAATAGAACACTGAATCTGAATGTCAACCTTTTCATTCATCCCTAGTGCTTACAGCACTTCCTGTCCCCACTGCCTCAGGAAGAACTGAGGTTATGTCTACGTGGCCATGCAGCTCAGACTATGTAGGTGTGAACTGTAGCACACACTAGCATACTGCATTGTAACTTCCCTGTGTGGATGCTGCAAGCATGAATTAAAACATTAACATGAACAAGGTAACTTTTAATTCACACCTGCAGAGTCCACACAGGGGAGTTACAGCGCAGCACGCTAGTGCACACTGCATTCACGCCCCCATAGTCCAAAGGCGGGGGGTGGGGGGGCTGTGTAGACAAGCCCTGAGTTTGGAATTCAAACCCAGTCCCTTTGCTTAGTAGTGAACAACTCTGGCTCAGAGTCACTGAGCTGGTCCCAGAGGTACTTGAGCTCCTGTATAGCTTAGCATTTGAAATACAGTATATATCACAACAGATAAAGTTAATGATTTAAGACCCAACCACTCTGCTCTGGTCTCCCTCTAGGGGCTAATCATTCACCAATGAAGTAAATGGGAGTTTTTCCATTACTAGCCCCTAGAGGGACTAGGATCATGAGATCTAGACAACCACCTCACCACTTAGCCTTCATGACTGGATGCAGAGTTGTCCGACCTGGAAAATCACTGTAATGTAAAGTTGTTTCTGTATTCAATATGAAACTGCACATTATAATAGCAAATGTTATTAAAGTTCACATATCCTTGTAGAGTGTATCATTTACTTTCTGTTAAACGGTTAACAAACCCAACTCTCATAAATGGCTCAAATGAAACACATAGGAGCAATAAAACATCCAGTGCAGAATTTCTACTTTTGAAAATAGTAATTAAGTCATAAAACTCTTACTGATTATAATATATAATTATAATAGAAATATAATATAATTATATAACTTATAAATATAATGGAAAATCTGATTAATATTTATCTTCTTCAATAAAAGCTACATTTACATAGCTTATTCACTGCTCACCCCACAGTATCCAAGTGCCCTAAGAGTTGCAATCATTGCAGAAATAGGCTGCAATATTAAAACTGAACAGCAAAGTAAATTCTTAGAAAACAGCAAGTTTGTCATTGACTTCAGTTGCACAAGTATTTCACCCTCTGTGTAAAGTACCTTTCTTTCAAAACCAGTATTTTCTGTAGGTTTCACAGCACCAACTATTAACTAATTTTTGCTAACTCTTAAAGGGGACTTACAAAGGAAATATATGGAGATATACCTATCTCATAGAACTGGAAGGGACCCTGAAAAGTCATTGAGTCCAGCCCCCTGCCTTCACTAGCACGTCCAAGTACTGATTTTTTCCCCAGATCCCTAAGTGGCCCCCTCAAGGATTGAACTCAGAACCCTGGGTTTAGCAGGCCAAAACAGTAATGGGTTTATGCCTTTTCTTGCTTCTTCGTGCTTTATAAAGGATGGCTAAAACTTTGGAAGGCAGGTCTCTCTCTCCTGTTTTTCCTGAAAGCCTCAATGGATGACTAGAGACCTAGAAGGGCTGAAACCTCGTAACTGAGAAAGAAGTGAATTTTTCATTCTAATTGTTTAAAACTTGCTGTCAATATCGGTTTAAATCAAAAACCTGAAAACACACGGGAGAAAGTCTTTGAAAAAAGACTCAAAACCCTTTTAACTAAGGGCTAAAAATACCCTCAACATTAACTCTGAGACCTCCTCCTCCTCCAGCAAAGGCAGAGAAGGCTAGATTTGCCATTTCAGATTATTTTTCAGGGAACAAGAACCTCTTTGGCCCTTTTTTGTACAAAATAAGGCAGCAAAAAAAGAGCACAAGCCCTTTTAATAAAAAAACTATGTAGGTCATGTTTAATACATGCGTGGAGGTGGAATATGGAAGATGGATGTAAGAGATTTAATGATTCTGTAATCATTTCAAATTTAATCTACATCTCTACCCCAATATAACGCAACCTGATATAACACAAATTCAGATATAATGTGGTAAAGCAGTGCTTGGGAGGGGGGAAGGGGGGGCAGGGGGCTGTGCACTCCGGCAGATCAAAGCAAGTTCAATATAACGCAGTTTCACCTATAACATGGTAAGATTTTTTGGCTCCTGAGGACAGCGTTATATTGGGGGAGGTGTACTTCAAACAATAAGCATATGCATTATTATAAGCAAAGCCAAATGAATAGATTGCAACAAATAATTTACTCAATGAATTTAGACTGGGATTTTCAATGACACCAAAGAGAACCGAGGGAAGACTAATGATCACAACAGTCCCTTTGCCCTTAGAATTTATGAATTAAGTGTTGAACTCCCACTGAAGTTCAGTTCTTTGGAAAAATCCCAGTCCTAGTCTCTTTCTTTGCTTATGGACAGTCTGTAAGTAGATCATGATTTCCGCACATTAAATGATCCCTAATTAACAGAATAAAATCTTTGAAAAATATTTTACTTTACAGATTGGTTATGAACAGCTATCTGGATGTGATAGCCAAGCGCTATTGGTTACTTGTAAATGGTCACGTTATTCTTTTCCTCCCCTGACTTCAGAAGCATAATTCTTAAAAGCAGTGAGGCTTTATGTAGCAACTAGTTTAAATTCTCTTGGAAAGGGGAAGCAATTTAAGGACAGATAATCAGGTTGAAAGATTTTTCAAAAATGTTACATTTTCCTTTCTATAACACAGGTCTTGGCTGAGGCATTATTGCTAAAAACAATAAAAACAACAATGGCTTACTTAAAGATTTGTTGGTTAGACAGAAAATTTATATTTAAGTTTTCGCTCTACCCATTTAACATAGTAACTGCAAGTGCACTCCAAGCTGTCAAGTGTGAGCTCTTTTTCTAGCTCATTTGACTCCTTCTGTTCTAAGCTTCAGGCAAGTGGTTTTAGAAAACGGTCTCCCTTCTCTGTCTAATAGTGTCCCATGAAAAACATACTGTCTTTACTGATCTTTAATTTACATACCAGCAAAAAATGGAATAATCTGTGTCAAATAAATTTAGGTGCTAGACAGTCATAAGAGGGAAGTCTTAACATTAATACCATTACAGCTCTACCTTCAAAACCTGGCATATTTTCCATATATGAATAGTCAAGCGAGCACACTTAAAAGCCTCCTTTCACAAATTTCTATTTCACTAAAATGCTTCTGGTAAGTGAATGCAAAAATGGAGCAAACATGGCCACAGTCAATTCATCTTTAAATTTAAAAAATATAGAAACTCAGATTTTTGGTCTCCTTTTCTCCCTAGATTAATCCAGAAATGGGCAATTGTCTTCCTCTAAATTCTAGATGAATGCTAGTTCACTTCCACCCCATCCCTCCCTAAATGCAGCTCATATATTTTCTTCCCTTTGTCATCCTCATTCCAGAGATATTTACAGTATCATAAAACCAGCCTCTTTTATGACACCAATCCTTAATTCAGACAACTCTTCTGGGAGTGAACGTTCTTAAAGCTTTGTGTAAACAGTCTTCACATGATGCTGATAACTAGTTTATATTTTCAATACATGTCACCTTCTCCCAACAGAAAACAGAGAGTCTGTGGAGGGGGTGAAAAGTGAAGAAAAGAGGAAGCTTGTATGAGTTCTCTCACAAACAAGTGTAAAGCATACCACAAACTAAATATTCCACACATTAATATTGACAAATTTATCCATTAACCTCTAGTATCTAGGTTCACATTTCTGATGTCCCACATGTAATTCTGAAATAATTCTCAACGTTTTCTTGTTTGCCTTTTCAGCCCTTGAACACTGATCTAACCATTTTGACTAAAGGTTAAGATAATTGTATCTTCAAAAAAGCGTTTATCAGAATGGACTTTAGTTCAGTTAGGTCATCGTCATGAGAACAATATTTTTTTTCCAGTTTTCTCTCAGGGCCCAATTCTGCCACCCTTATTCAATTCTGTAGTATGCCCCCTGAACTCAGTCATACTACATGTCAAGGTTTTTCCCCCACTTTGAACTTTAGGGTACAAAAAGTGGGGACCTGCATGAACACTTCTAGCTTAAAAATCTGGTACACTGCCACCAGCCAGAATTTAGTATCTGGCACACTTTCTGTTCCCCCAAAACCTTCCCTGGGGAACACAGATCCAAAACCCCTTGGATCTAAAACAAGGAGAAATTAACCATCCCCCTCCTTTTCCACCCCAGACTTTCCCCTCCCTGGGTTGCCTTGGGAGGCTTCACACCGATCCAAACTCCTTGGATCTTAAAACAAGGAGGAATTAACCATCCCCCCTCCTTCCCCCCCATCAATCCCTGGTGAGTTCAGACTCAATCCCCTGGATTTTAAAACAAGGAAAAATCAATCAGGTTCTTAAAAAGAAAGCTTTTAATTAAAGAAAGAAAAAAAAGTAAAAGTTATCTCTGTAAAATCAGGATGGAAAATGCTTTACAGGGTACTCAGATTCATATAGACTAGAGGGACTCTCCCTCTAGCCTTAGATTCAAAGTTACAGCAAACAGAGGTAAAAATCCTTCCAGAAAAAAGACACATTTACAAGTTAAGAAAACAAACATAAGACTAATCCGCCTTGCCTGGCTATTACTTACAATTTTGAAACCTGAAAGACGGTTTCAGACAGATCGGGAAAACCTGGGTTACGTCTGGTCCCTCTTAGCCTCAACATTGAACAATGAACAACACAAAAAGCACAAACAAAGACTTCCCTCCACCAAGATTTGAAACTATCTTGTCCCCCTATTGGTCCTCTGGTCAGGTGTCAGCCAGGTTTACTGAGCTTCTTAACCCTTTACAGGTAAAAGAGACATTAACCCTTAACCATCTGTTTATAACACCACACTTGAGCAAACGTGGCAAAATCAAACCCTCAGTAATTAAGTTTCTCATCCTAACAGTTGTTCAGTGACATCCATACCACTTGGTATGTTCTCAATTAAATATTGACAACGCTGACATGATGCTTCGCTTTCAAAGATCCCAAAGCACTGTACAGATGTTGAAAACTTACTTACAATTCAAACTACAGGCACAGAATTATAGCAATGTAGGATGGAAGGGATGGCGATAGGTCATCTAGTCCACTCCTCTGCACTAAGTATTATCTAGTTATTTCTTGGCCTGTTTTCAGTGGATAAGGAGAACAAATTATCACTCTTCTTTATAACAACCTCTTTACTTATTTGAAGACTTATGTCCTCAGTATTTTCTCCTCCAGACTAAACAAACCCAACTGTACATTATTATTGAGTCTGCAAAAAACCCTCTAAATAAATAAATTAAAAACCCTCTAAATAAATAAATTACAATAATGTGGGCATGTATATGTGCATATTTATTTGTTTTTCCTAAAGTTAATTAAGTATTTTAGGAAAAACTGTCAGAGCGGCCACCAAAAAAAATTGTTATGAGAACCCCTGATCTAGGCTATATTTCCCTGGTTTGCTTATAGAAGGACATACGAGATAGTATCAAAAGTCTTATTAAAGTTGAGTTATATCACAGCTACTGCTTCCCCCATCCCCAAGACTTGTTGCCCTGTCAAAGAAGGGTATTAGCTCGGTTTGACGTGATTTGTTCTTGACAAATCCACATTGACTGTTACTTACGTATTGATTATTAGGTCTGTTGTCTTTCCAGGTACTAGAGTTAAGCTGACTGGTCTACAATTCCCTGGGTTGTCCTTATTCCCCCTTTCATAGATGGGCAAATATAGTCCCCTTTTCCAGTCTTCTGTGATCTCTCCTGTTCTCTACAAGGTCTCACAGATAATCACTAATGGCTCAGAGATCTCTTCAGCCAGTTCCTTAACTATTCCAGGATGTCATTTTATCAGATCCTGCCAATTCTAGTCATCCAGCTTGTCTAAGGCTATGTCTACACTTACAAACTTACAGTGGCACAGCTGTACCGATACAGCTGTATCGCATGTAGCCATGTTATGCTGATAGGAGAGATCTCGCCCATCGACATAATAAAAACAGCTCAATGAGTGGCAGTAGCTATGTCGGTGGGAGAGCATCTCTTCCCGACATAGCACTGTGCACATGAGCGCTTAGGCAGGCAAAACATATGTCACTCAGGGGGCTATTTTTTCACACCCCTGAATGACAACAGTTTTGCTGACATAAGTGCTAGTTACACATGATCTAAGGCCTTGTCTACACTACAGAGTTTTGTCAACAAAAATTGTGCCAACATAAAGCAACTGCTTTAATTAAACCGCCACTGCATGTACACACTATGCTCCTTGGGTCAGCAGAGTTCATCCAAACTAGCAGCTCTTGCATTGACACAAAGAGCAGTGAAGTGCACTGTAGGTAGCTATCCTACTGTGCAACTGGCCACAGGATGCTTTGGGAAGGGTCGGCAACGCCTCATGGGGCAGGTACAACGGCACATGATGCGGTTTTCTCAATCCCGTCATTCACTAGATTACCAGATGCTTTTCAACTGAGGTGTAAGAGGGCAGAAAGTGTGCAACAGGGAGTGTGGGGGAGGGAGAGACAGAGTGTGTGTCGGGGGAGCGCGTATGTTGGGGGAGAGTGAGTCTGTTGGCATACTGTCTAAATTCAGACAGCAGCTGGAACCAACCAATCCTGAGGCAGGAGGAGTGGGGACAACCTCACATACATCAGCCCCTGCCTCATAAAGAAGAGGAGCAGGGAGGCCTTACGCAGAAGAGGAAGAGTACAGCATGAGGCTCCAGGGGAAAGAGGAGGAGCAGTAGGCCACAGTTCCAGCACTGGTGGCCATCCTCCCTTCTACACAGGTTCTGGCACTCCTGAGGCCCCCAAATTGGCTGAGGCATTGTCCTTTCCCACACTAGACATTGATTTTGAGCCAGTGGTGAAGGGAATGCTACACTCCCCTATTTTTCCTCCACAGGTAAAATGGCTCTAGCCAAAGCTGATAGTATTCTCTGCATCTACTGTAACATGGTTCTGGCCTTTAAAAGTCATGATACAGCCATATTATTATTGCAAATAGGCAGTGCTTAATTTGTAATGAAAGAGGTGCCAGGGCTCAAGCAATTTTTTTACTTTCATAACTGACATGGCAAGCCCAGAGGGGTTGGAGCTTTGAACTTGCTTACTTATTTTGAACTGCCAAGCTTAGACGTGTTAGGGCTCAGGCATGGCAAGCCCTGACACAAATTAAGTTCTGCAGATAAGGATTATTTCACACACTACTAAACCATAGCCACTTCTCAGTTAAAAAGTGGCAGCAGTTTAACACCACATAGCAACTCTACACAACAATTTAGATTTGAAATAGGAGAATACTGTATCTTGTTGAATTTACAGAGAAATTTTAGGTACATAAAATTGAATTAGACAATTGGTATGTGGCCAGGACAATAGATTTCACTCCTTACCTAAAATGGAAAAAAATCTACACTGTCTAAATAGGAAGGATTACACACACAAGCTATTTTACAGACATTCACTGAAGTCAACGGTGTTTTCAATTAAAAATTGGATTTGAGTGCATATAAACATTTGTACACATCTGATTACAATTTAAATAAGTGAAGCCTAAATATTTTATTTTACTGCCTTATTTTAATGTACATTCTTGACACCATTTTTGAACCAATGAAAAGAACTGCCTGTGATAGAAAGTTGTTATTATTGATTAATTCCCAGTTCTCATTGACAACATTCCAGCATCCCTGTCAGTCTGAAAAAGAAAATACTTTATCCCATTTTTTTACTAGCCTCTGCAAATATTAGACCCCTGAAGGAACTGCTGGCAAGTTGTCCCAGGTACTCTGACAACATGCTGGCAAAATGCACATGCACCTCAGGGACAATCCCAAACCAGGTTTGTCACATATTGTCATCTTCGCTTCCAGCTCCCCACAATGCTTCTGACTGCTTACCTAAACACAAGTACCACATCCACTCATCTACCAAAATCTTCCCATGTACACTTTCCTGCCAACCCACAAAATCACTTCCTGTGCTGCTTTCCCCTCCCCCTATAACTGCCTGATACAGTTGTCCCAATTTTCACTTTGAAAATCTGCTTATTTTGGATAGACAATCAGGCAGGAAAAAAACAGATAACCAACCACCAACAAAAAACAAGCCTCCTATTGGAGAAAATCCTAGCAACAGAATACCTTCAAGAGTTGTGCAACAAGACCCCGATTTCTATTCATATCTAGTATTACTTTAAGAATGATTGATATAAATTGTAACACTATATATAAATTACACTATATTAATCTCAATTTTTGCTCCAATTCACTACTGTATCTTTAGTTTAAACTGTGGAAAACCCAAACCTTCTTAGTATATCTAAGTACTGGACAGGCTAGTTACTTTAAGAATACACTGCAGTTATTTTCTGTCAAGCCAGTATATATGTAACCCTTTCTTGATATTTACATTACAAAAGAGATTTGCACAATGTCTGCTTTAAAGTGGGAACATTCTATTTCTCTCTGGTTTGTTACAAGTCTGTAATGTTGAATTCTATACTGTTATAACTAGTAGTCATGAGAAATTAAAAAAAAATTTGATGTATAATTGCATCCTATCAACTGGCAGGTCTTCACTGAATAAACATTGATTTAACATTGTTTTAGATCAGGGGTCGGCAACCTCTGGCACACAGTTCGCCAAGGTAAGCACCCCGGGCCAGTTTGTTTACCTGCAGCATCCACAGATTCGGCCGATCGTGGCTCCCACTGGCTGCGGTTTGCTGCTCCAGGCCAATGGGGGCTGCGGGAAGCTGTAGCCAGCACATCGCTTCCTGCAGCCCCCATTGGCCTGGAACTGCGACTCACAGGCAGTGGGAGCCACGATCGGCCGAACCTGCGGACACAGCAGGTAAGCAAATTGGCCCAGCCTGCCAGGGTGCTTACCCTGCTGGGCCGCATGCCAGAGGTTGCCAACCCCTGTTTTAGATTAACACCCAGGACTAGCGTCACACTAGAAAACACAAATTGACCAGAGTCCAAGAGTCTGTCTTTGATATGCCTCTCTGTTCCTTGATCTCTGTGACAGTGCTATATATCATATCATACATTTATATAAAGTTGGTTTGGTTTCGATAACACTCTTTTATCTCCTTCAACCTGCCACACGAGATCAACAGACTTGAATTTTACTGTTAGGGCTACAATTTTCACTCTCTAATGACAGGAAAACAAGATGTTGCGAAGTGGCACATTTTGATTATGCTTTTTGGTGTTTACTTGGGAATTGAGATGGTTGATTATTTTAATTTTCAGAGGGGCTTCTCACTCCTGGAATCCAGAGACAACTTCAAAAATGAGCTAACCTCCAGTTCCTGCCTGAATGCACATTAGTCTCACTATCTCCAGCTTAACAATTCAGCAAAACCTTTGCTGGGAACACGTTCCAGAACTCAGTAGGTAATATTACAGTCTACTTTCTAGCTGTGGATTCATGACAACCTGCAGAAAATAAAGTCTAGCAGCTCTGGACAAATAACTCATCGGAATCCTTGAGTTTTCTTCAGAGATCAGCCTAGTTTTCTCACACACATTATCATATGGTCTCTTCAAAGATGACTATTTTAAACTTACTTTTTGTCAGTAAAGCTACAGGAACAGCTATGGCAATAACAATCACTGCAAGTGCAAGCAATCCCAACAGATACTTCACTAGTGTCTGGAAAACACGAAAAGAAAATACAAAGTTAGACGTGCACGATGTGCGTTAATGTGCCAGCGTGTAAAAGCCAAGTGACTGTTTCAGGGCTGGGGCGGTGTGCACACCAGCGTGTATGGTTGTGCACTTCGACTGGCTCCAGGGCAGTTTATTGCACAGTGAGAATTGGGCGTGTGTTCCCGTGCCGGTGTGTGCTGTGTGTGGGGAGAGTACTGCTCTATCTTTGTGGTTGAGAGCCACAAGCTCTTCCTAGCATAGCAAATACGCCTTCGCATCTCCCGTGTCTGGAACAGAAACGCACAGCCCAAGTCCCGGGAGAATTTGCTCACATGCAAAGAATGCTGCACTCCCATTAAGCGCTGCATAGTCCAGGCTGGAACTACCCTCCTGCCCCGGGCCTCAGGCAAGGGCCTTTCCAGTTGCCTCTGGCTCTAGCTGGGGGGTGAAGCAGCCGCCCGCGTGCAGCGACACAATTACTTACTGACCTTCATGACTGGGAGCTGCGGGAAACGGATCCTCCCCGTGCGCCTGCGAGCGACAGAAGGAGTGAAGCGTCTTCCTCTCTGGCACACGCGGCGAACTCCCGGCCCCCCAGCGCCTAGTTAAACATTAGAGCGGCGCGAGGGCGGGGGCGGCTCAGTCCCGGGGCCGCCCCGCGCGGGACGGGACGGGACGGGACGGGACCTCTAGCTAGCTGCTTGGGCAGCGAACGGGGCGCCGCGGGGTGGGCGTGGCCTGGCGGGCAGGGCTGGGTGTGGCGGGGAGAAGCTGAGGAGCTGTCTCGGGCTGGGACGCGGGGTGAAGCGGTGGGGGGCACTGGAGCGCAGGGACAACCCGGGGAGGTTCCCAGCGGGGCTGGAGACGCGGGAGGCTGGTGCCCAGTGGGCGGGCTGGGTGGCTGGAAGAGGCGGGGTTGCGATTTCTCCCGTGGGGACCAAAGGGGGCGGGGATGGCATGTAGGCTGCTAAAGCTTATTTCACTTGTGCGGAGCCGTCGCTAACCAGGCACTGGGGAAGAGACGCAATGGCAGCAACTTTCTAGAGCGGAGTCCAGGCCCCCTTACCATCTGCATGGGGGACCGGCAGGTGCTGCTGCTGCTGGCCAGACGGACTCTGCTAGGGTGTCCTTTCAGCAGGATCAAGGGTTTTCTTTAGTCCAGGGATTCTCAAACTTCATTTCATCACGATCCCCTTCTGACATGAAAAAATAATACATGGCCCCAGGAAGGGGAACCAAAGCCCAAGGGCTTCAGCCCCAGGTGTGGGGCCTGTAGCCTGAGCCCCATCACCCAGGGCAGAAACCCTCCGGCTCAAGCTTTGGCCCTGGGTGGTGGGGCTAAAACTTCTGCTTCATCCCCAGCAAATCTAGTGCCAACTCTGGCAACCCCATTAAAACAGTGTTGTAACCTACTTTGGGCGCCCAACCCACAGTTTGAGAACCGCTTCTTTAGTCCTCATTAGGTAACTGGATTTCCAGGGAAAGCAAATCAGATTTTGTCTGAGTCAAGTCCAAAATGTAGACTAGTGAGACATATATATATATTTAAATAAATATGTTATTTTTCCAGATGCTGTAGACTGCATGTTACAACCAAACAGGGGTGACTTGCTGTTCCCATTAAAGTTTTTGGCAAAACTGCCAGGAAGCTAAATTGAACTACTTTCCACTGCACTCTGCTTCTCAAAGAGCATTTATATAAGGCTTCAATGCACTTTAATTAAGACACTTTAAATTCACACCTTTATTTAAAATTTGGCTCAATTTCTCATGTAGATAAACTTGAAGAAAAACATTCCTTGCTACCAGTGACTGATAAAATTAATATCCCAGGGATTAATGAAATATAAAATGAATAACCTGTAAATCAAAATTAAGTATAGTATCATGTGGTCTAAAAGATAAGTACCAGCAACTTGTTAGAAATCTAGGGTTTTTCATAACAGTGCTTTATATTAGAGGTAGATTCTAGCCATAAAGTTTGATCCAAATCGCCACCAAATTAGAAGGTGTGAATTTCTATTTCTATTTAGGCCCATCTCTGCTTAGTTTTCTTTGCTCAAAACACTTAATAAATACTATGAATCATCACAGCATCCCAGGGATGGAGGCAAACCTTTGTATCCCTATGATACAGATAGGAACAAAGAAAGTATATTACTTGCTAAAGTAATGGAGGAGTCATTGCCAGAGCCTTGGGAGAGAGCAAGAGTTCCTGATATTTAGTCCTGTTCTCAAAACACTAGACAGAACTTTAAAGTAAAGTTATGTGGCTTGTAGTGAATGGTCCTACCTACTTCTGCCTCCACACCGACACAAAATGCCAGCTACTGTATCTGGGGCTGGAAATGCATCCTTGATACACACCCTAAAGAGTTTTACAAACATTATGTCTCCCAGTGCCCAGAAAAGGAAGATGGTGTTTATACACACTTCACAGATGGGTAACGCAAAGGCAAGGGTTTTCCTCAAAGTTAAAGTGAATCAGCTGACTCCCGAGCCACTCTTTGAATCATTAGGCAATACTTCCTCAAGCAGCAGATGAGCTGTTACATAGCAGCAGCTTCTGCCATTAGCAGCTACTTGCATACTGAAAAGATCTCTTGCATACTGTGCTAGTACGGCCTTTGGTCTTGATTCATCTTGGCAGCTATGCTAAAAGAAGCCTATGAGGAACATTTTCCTGCTTGCGGTGAACATGAACCACAATTGTAACAGATAGCTCAAACTCCAGTCAGTCATGTGACACCACCCTGATGAATGTTACTAAGCTTATAACCCATTCATATTTTAGTGATACTGAGTGATTTTCCAGTGCCAATCAGTGATTAATTTGCATGAGGGAAGTAAGTGTCTAACGGAACATGGCACATGCTCCCTCAAACCATATAGTGGATCAGACCCTTGTCCAGTCAGGTTTATGGGTTCAGATTCTGGTCTCAGTTACACCAAAATAATCCATGGAGTTTAAGAGAACAGCACATGACCTACAGTTACTCCTTATGATAACAAAACAGCCATTGTGTATAGCTCAGAAATACTTGAAATTCTGCATGCCTGACCAATACCCAGATCTAGAGTTCATTGGTAATGTCTGGTAATTTTATAGTTTTTGAATTTGTCTCTCATTATAATATGAAGCTGGCAAAGTTGTTCCAGCCAGGTCTAGTTGTTTTAAATCTCCTTTACCCCATTATTTTTGCTTTGCTTACCCTATAGCAGAGATATTTATGGCACAATCTAACTTTTAAGTGAAGTTCCTTTGACAGCAATTTATTTCTTCTCTGCAGGTTTATGACCCATGACAGTGACCTGTAACTTGTCCATGTTTTGGACTGAGGGAATAAGCTTATTCATCTTTTGCTAGATATTGCAACACATACTGGATCATACTGGAACATAATGAAGAGATACAATAGGCATTATATACATATTAGTACAACTCTCTTAAATGCGGCCACTGGCTGCGTGCAGCCACCAGGGGCTTTTCGTGTGGCCATGACAGCCTCCTGGGCAGTGATGGTGGGGGGTCAAAGCATTGTCCCCTCCCCCTGCCTCCTTTTGCTCCTGGATGTGCTGCTCTGCACTGCCTTTGAAGAGGAGTGGAGCTCAATGCTGTAGGAGCAAGGTGAGTTCTTGACCCATGTTGGGGAAAGGGGGGTTGGGTGGCAGGCTCCAGCAGCTGAACTTCAGGAACCTGTCTGTATAGCCCTGGGCTCCAGCCACAGGGCAGCAAGTATTGACCCACCTAGCTCTGGCCACACCGCCCTGACCTCCAGCTGCAGGGCTTCAGTCTCTGCCCCCTGGTTCCAGCTGCGTGGCAGTAGGTGCTGCCCGCTGGCTCCAGTCCTGGGCTCCAGACATGCAATGGCAGGTGCCAGGCGCCAGCCCAGCCCCACCTCCATGGCAGCAGGCTCCACGTGTAGAGCTTTGAGTGCCAATCCCTGGCTCTGGCCACGGGGCAGCAGGTACCGACCCCCAGCTCTGGAGCTTCAGTTGGCCTCTGGCCTCCAGTTCCAGCTGTGTTGTGGAAGGTGCTGGCCCCAGGCTCCAGCCGTGTGGCCCCAGCCCCTGATGCTGATCCCCTGCCCCAGATGCATGGCAGCAGGTGTGACCCGCAGCACTGTTCCCAGGCTCTGGCCATGCAGTGTTGGGAGCTGCCCTGGATGTCGACCCCTGGCCTGGGCCGTGCAACACCAAGCACTGGCTCCAGCCACGCAGCAGTGGGCGCTGACTCCTGACTCCAGCCATGCAGCCCTGGGGTCTGGCACCCAGCTCTGGACTCTAGCCGTGCAGCAGCCCCAGGTGCTGACCCACAGCTCCAACTGCATGGCAGCGGGCTCTGATCTCTGGCTCCAGCCACGCAGTTCCTATCCCCAGCTCCGGGCTCTGGCCGTGGGCACCGAGCCCTGGCCCTGGCCGCATGGCAGCAGACACCAGGCCCTGGCTCTGACCACGTAACAGTGGGGCTCATCACCCATCCCCATCGCCCCTGGCCCCTGCTGCCTCCTACAGCCCTGTATCCATCGCTCTTAGACCCTGGTGCCTTCCTAGTCTTGCATCCATCCTCCATTGCCTGAGCTCCCCACTGCCTCCCCCAGCCCCGCATCCGACCCACCATCACCTCTGGCCACTGCTGCCTCCCTCTTTGGCCCCTGCATCCAGGGCTTAATGAATCCTGGAGCTTGCTGAGAAAAGTGATATTAACAAACACGCAAGTATCACTTTTCACAGCAGACTTACTAGGTTTCTGTGAAAAGTGATACTTGTATGTTTGTTAATATCACTTATCACTTTTCATAGCCTCCCAGATAGCTACTAAATGCACTGTGATAGTAACAAATATACAACTGTCACTTTTCACAGCAAGTCCCAGGACCCATTAAGCCCTGAATGGAGTGTGGAAGGGCAAAGGAGGAAGCAGTATTATTTTTATTATTGAGTTTGCCAATAAACCCTACAAATGTAAATTACAATAATTTGGATCTGTATCTGTGCATATTTAATTGTTTTTCCTAAAGTTAATCATTTATTTAGGACGACGTGCCAGTGCAGCCATCAGTGAGATGTGGTGGCTGCACTCTGAGGCCACCAAACTTTTTGTTGTGTGAACCCCTGCATTAGTACATAGCCAGATGCAAGGGGCCAACTAGTTAGGACCACTTCCCTATCTTCCCATGCCATGTCCAGCTTTGGCTGCTACTTTGACGAGGGTGTCAACTGCCACAGTATCTAGGCTTAGTTTCATCTTTGACCCCATCTCCTCCATCTTTGTCATCTTTGAAAATTTTCATCTTAGGCCATTCGTCTCTCCATCCGCATCACTTCTCCATTCTGTTTAAGCAGAAACGAAGGCTGACCCTTGGAAGTGGTGTTGCACAAGGTTTTCCCCTTATAGCTGGGTTTGGGAAAGGGCAACATGGAATTTATCAGGCACCCTGTGCTTGACAGAGATTGCCTTGTAAATAAAGTCATTCCAAAGTTTGAGAACCTTGACCCATCACTTCTAGCAGCTGACTCATCTTTCTTTTGTACAATATGGACTTGCCCTCTTAGACTGTAAGAATTTTTGGCAGTAGTTGATTGAGAACTCTGACATCCATTTTTTCTTTTAAACCATAAAATTTTCTTTTAGTCAGAAATCTAGACTTGAGAAGAAAAATGGAGTCTCCTATACACTAAGGCAGAATCAGATTTCCTGCAATAAATCCCAGTTATAATTTGTTTTATTTTTTTAACAGCCCTGTGATGGGGCACACCCCCATTTCAATCAGGAGATGGCTAATGATCTCCTCTGGGCTCAACCATTACTAAATAGGCACACCTGTAGAGCCTGCTCCAGCTGAAGGAAGCAAGCTTAGAAAGGAAATCTTGACACAGACAGGAGTAGTAATCAGGAGGAAAGCTGTGGTGCCTCAGAAATAGGTGACTCTTGCACCCTTCCCCTGAGCTGACAAGTCTGTGCTGCTCATATGCACTTACCAGGACAAGCTGATCACTGCAGGGAGGTGCTGAAGATAAACCCCAACCTCGGGTCTAGATGTGCCATATTGACATAGACAAATTGGACTTTTACAAGAAGCCTCAGCTTGAACTTCTCCTTAAGTGAAAGACCCCAATGCCTGAGAATCCAGAAAGGCTAGAGTAAGGATCCCAAGTGGGGAAAGGACTTTGGAAGGGAAAGAGAGACATTGAAACTATCTTGAGTGTGGCCCCAGAGAAAGGCCCAGCCTATCAGGAGCCCATAGATTGTAATCTTCTGTGTACAATACACTCTTTAAACTGTATTCCTAGTTCTTGTTCCCAAAAGTTACACCCATAAGGGACTTTTCTATCCCCTTTCTTTCATGTGTTGTGTAGATATGTTGCTTCACTGGGATAGATGTATGCACAGAAAGAGAGGTTATTTGCAAACAGAAAGTGAAACCAAATTCTCGGATTGCTCTTTGGGGGATGCTTCCCCATGTATTTAATGCAAATACCAAATGTGTTGTCTCCTTTATACTTTTCTAGCCTCACCAAAGCTAGAGAACACATTACTGTATATTTAACTGGTTAGTTCTGCTAGAAATAAATGGATAAATCAAATAGGAAAAAAACCACATTATGGAGGTATTGATATTGAGAATATATATAATGATCTACATTAGAAATACAGTGTGTTCCAGACTGTGTGGCTATGTGAGGAAACACTGTGAGAAAGCATTCATTATACTAGTATAATGGCATGCCTCAGATGTATTGCAAGACTGAAAACAAAGTGCTTATAGCACTTGAGTAGTGCCACCAGAGAAAAACATATCCCAAAATACCATATTTATGTATGAGACAAAGGAACAAAGACCCAGAGTAATAGCAAACAAGGGGCAAAACATATAGTCATCAGAAATGTGAAAAATACTGAAGAACTTATGAGAAAATAGGCATTGGTCCTGTTTCATTATAGCTCAATGGCCAACTTTCTGCATCATTATAGATAAGTGGGAGCAAACTCATTTTTTGGCATTAGCTATTATGGCATGGGGGTCAGTTAGTCTCAGTTTGATTCTCAGAGTTTAATCTGTCATTGATATCCCAGTATGTATTGTTGTTGTATTTTGAATATAACTATGAGAAAGCCCATGAGAGCTAATTTACTTCTTCTTTACTTAATTTTACTTAAAAAAACACTGTTACACAAAAATAGCTCATGTTTTGTTATTCTTGAGTAGGGTTTAAGATAAAGGAAAAACAGAGGTAGGTCTTTACATCGTTTTTAATAGTATCCTTTTCAAATTTGATCATTTATATTATTGGAAATGAAAGTGTTAATGTCTCTGTAGGAAGGATCTGTAAGGTGGAGAAGAGTAGGTTGGGAAGTCAGGAAAAAACATAATTATGTTAGAAATTTTTTTCCTGCATACTTTGTTTTTAATTTTGAAGTTAAAAAGGCCTAGGGCCAGGTTCTATGCTTAGTTACACCAATGCCTGTTTGAGAATGTTTTGAGCAGTTAACACTTTCTTCTGCAAGTTAGGAAGAAAAATCAGATAATTCATATCCCATTTTTCAGTCATTTTTCTGTGAAGCTTTGCATCCTAACCCTGACCTGGCATCTCTTATTCATAGAAGAAAGGGCTCATACTTGATTACATTCTATTAAGTGAGGCATTTCAACCAATCATCTTCCTCCTTCCTAGCTCAGCGTGATTAGGAAACTGGGGTTAAGAACAGAGTAGTTAGCTCTCTAAAACACCTATCCAAGCCAGAGTAATTAAAACATCATAGATGTGGGGCTATGTGGCAGTGAGTTCGTGGAGTGGTCTACTGAACTTTTCACATCTGGTCACTGGTTTCACTGTTACTCAGGCTGGCTGTGAATTAAAGCAATTAACTTGTTAGCTGTTCTGATGACCCATGGGAAGTACACTGGTGGTCTTATTTCCAGTTCCTAATGAACTGTTCACCCCACAATCAATACCCTTCTTAGCACTCAGGAGACTAAGGAGAGAATGGCTGTGGAGGTCAAGCTTTCCCCTGCCCCTAGATGTGACTCCCTCTAGGCCAAAGCTAAGTCATATTGACAAGGCAGACAATCTCTTAAACTATCCTTATTCTCATCCTCCTATTCTATTGTAAAAGGTGTGTGCCAACCCCATGCAACCTGGTGTGGTCAGGCACAACACTACAGGTGCAACCTTTCAGTTGGGTTGTCAATGTCTTTACATCTCAAAGTCTTTACATCTCAAGTTCACCAATGTCTTTACATCTCAAAGTGGCCACCTTCACAGGTCTGATTTATTAATAGAAAGTTCAGTAGAAACACAAAAAAGAACTTCACCCAGCCTTCTTCCAGGGAAGCAGACTCCTCACAGTCTATCAGTCCCATGTCCAGGCCTTTTACCCCCAGCACACACACACTTGACCTTGATTCCTGGAGCTAGAGTGGATTTAGGGCTTTCCTCCCAAATGTAATTCATCTCCTGACAGCACACAGCTCCTTGCAGCTGGGCCTCCTGCAGCAATCCGAGAGGTCTCTCACTAAGCAACTTTCCCTGAAACCTCATCTCCTCTCTAGAAATGTCCCTCATTGACCAGGTCCAAGTACTTTTTAGCCAATAAACTGCCAACCAGCAACATAGGCAATTAAAAATACTTACAGGTGGGCAGAGATGGGCTTGTTCTCCTTAAAGAAGGCTATTGCAGGAAGACTTGGCTCTGACTCCCTTAAAGGGGCCAGCTACCCTTTGCATATATCTATCCTCTCCCTGATATCCTGGATGTCCTTCCAAATAGATACTATGCCTTTTTAATTAAGTAAAACAAATATAATTAACAAGTCAGACATGTAAACTATCTTTTCTAAGAAGATTTCCAGTCCTCCCTAACTCACAACTGGTTCTTCTTACTGGGTTAACAGTTGTAACATGGGTAGTAGCCACTGCCAGTTAGTTCTTCTAATGTTCCCATCTCATTTTGGAAATTTCATTTCTTACATGTGGCAGCAGGCATTTTATCTCAGTCCTCACAACACACCCATGGTACTCAACTGTTACAGCATCTCTGGTTTCCTTCCCTATAATGGGCAATAGTGAACAACATGCTGATGTTCCTGCCTGGGTGGTATCTAGAAAGGTCTGGAATTTACACTCAGAGGTATTTGTTTATTATTATGGGCAGGGGAAAAAGAGTCAGGCCTATTTGTGGGAAGTTCAGTGTTATAATAAAATGAGATGTGAAATAAGAGATGAATTACAAACAGGTTTTTTTTAATGACAGTAAAAAGAAGGATACCAAACAAGTCTTTCAGTAAAAGGCAGCTGAGGCTAATTTCATATTTACTCTGAATAAACAAAAAGCCAAAAAGTTCAGCACATGTAGTGGGGCGGCTCTGTATCTCAAATACAATTAGGAGGAGATGCAGTATAGGACACACTTCTTTATGAGACTTAAAGATGGGGAAAACCTCAATTTTCTGGTAGGAATTAATAACCCACTGTATGGTGTTGGGACATGTGACAGACCCAAACCAGTAGGGTACAGGAGTCTGGTAGAGGGCAAATATGCTGGTCACCGGATGAATAGTTTTCTGTTCCCTTAGTGACAGAGCAGGGGCTGCACTAGAGTAATCAGGAACCTGCTAGAACCAATTAAGGCAGACAGGCTGATTAGAACACCTGCAGCCAATCAAGGCAGGCTAATCAGGGCACCTTGGTTTAAAAAGGAGCCCACTCCAGTCAGGGGGGAAGGAGTCAAAGGAGAGGAAGTGTGCGTGCTAGCTGGGAGCAAGAAGCACAAGGAGTTGAGAGTGAGAGTGAGTGGGTGTGCTGCTGGAGGACTAAGGATTACAAGTGTTGTCAGACACCAGGAGGAAGATCCTGTGGTGAGGATAAAGATGATGTTTGGAGGAGGCCATGGGGAAGTAGCCCAGGGAGTTGTAGCTGTCATGCAGCTGTTACAAGAGGCACTGTAGACAGCTGCAATCCACAGGGCCCTGGGCTGGAACCTAGAGTAGAGGATGGGCCTGGGTTCCTCCCAACTCCTGATCTGACACAGAAGGAGTTGATCCAGACTGTGGGGAAGATCACTGAGGTGAGAAACTCTGCCAATAAGCACAGTAGAGGAGGAACTTTGTCACAGACCCAAAATGGAATACATCCAGTTTAATTATAATTGGCATTACTATTTTTCATTGCCCCCAAACAGTACAGCCAGAGGATAGGTATCTCTTCTATTCCATACAAGACAAACCAATGGAGTGACTCTACTGTGGCTGTAAAATCTGCAGTGGGACAACACTCAGTGAGAGTTCCTATAGGCATTCTGTCTGCAGAGGACAGAAGCATGTTGAATGTCTCTGAGAGCATGAGGGAGTGGTAATTGCTACAAAATGCAGCATGAACACATCCCAGCACTACCTCATCTGCCAGGTAGCGAGAGGTGTGGGACAGATCCTGCTCTGTTTGGGCACTAACACTTCCCTCTGTTTTGTGCTTGCAAAGCTCAAGCAGAACCCCCTTTCACTTCACCCCCAAATGAGCACCTGAACTGCAGAGAGCCCTATCTAAGTAAATAACAGCTGCTGAGAGTCCCCTCCCCATATGCTTGGCAGAGAAAACCTATTATTTAAAAGGGGTATGAAAGCAGGCTTAGCTTCCAACCTTCTCTACAAATACAGCCCTCACCACATGTAAAGACCAAACTCTAACTAATGAACAAACCATGAGAGAATGTAAAGATTTCACACTGTCTCCCCAAGCTGTTATAAATCCTCCCTCAGAACTGCTTAGCCCTCACATACAATTAGCCATAACCTGTTACAAATACTATTCCTTATAAACCAGTGTAACACACTGCTGGGGACACCCAGAAGTTTCTCTGCAATGCACAGTCATTACCACTGTGCATTCACAGAAGATAAGTTTGCTGCTCTGTTAAAGAGTCAGTACATCACAGTTTATTAATTTAACTGGAGTGAATAGCTCTTCCCTTCAAAACTGACAGCTTTGCTTACTGCTAACATGTAAATTGAGGTAAACCCATATTCCTTGTCTAGGACAGACCTGTTTATCACCTCTACCTAGGTGAGGCTGTCTGAACTTAAACATGTTCTAGTAAAATCATACAGAGGGAATTCATAACTTCATATATGATAACATGCATTTTACAATGATGATAATAACCTTAATGTTATTAGCTTTCATATGATGCCTCACAAGGCATGTGTGTAGGGTCACAACCAGAGAATCATAGGACTGGAAGGGACCTCGAGAAGTCACCTAGTTCAGTCCCCTGCATTCATGGCAGGACTAAGTACTATCTAGACCTTCCCTGGCAGGATGTCTAAAATGATCTTAAAAATCTCCAATGATGGAGATTCCACAACCTCCTTAGGCAATTTATTCCAGTGCTTAACCACCCTGACAGTTAGTAAGCACTATTTTTCCTCAGACATAGGATATCATTCATAAAATTACACTTGGCATGTACAAGAAGCACTCAGCAGCTTCTTTCACCCCATATGACTAGTCTGTGATTTCAAAAATTTGTCAAGATGCATGTGAAATGATAGAAGAAATATTCATTCCCCCCACTTCTTGCTCTAACTTAGCCCCAAGTTATATCTTCTTGGCCTAACTATAGGGAAGAGTTAGGGTTATAAAATCTATATTCTTCCTATTAATATTGGGCAAAAAATACACACAGAACTCCTAGACACTGACTCCCACTTCCACTTGCCCCTTAATTGAAGAAGCAAGATGGTCTGGTAGTTAAAGCTCCAGACTGGGACTCAGGAAATCTGGTCTGAATTTTCAGCTCCTTTGTAGACTAGCTGTGTGATTCTGAGCAAGCCACTTACACATCACACTGTTCCTCAGTACACATCATCTGTAAAATGGGAGTGACAATGTTTCTCTGATGAGCACCATAGAAAAGTGTTTTAATAAAGTACATGTGATGCACATTAAGGAATATTGGCTATGGAACTGTTAACATTCTGGTAACTACAAAGTATAAACACCTGAGAAGCCAGCTGGCTCCCACTATTGCCCTACCAATCCATGCAAAAAGAAGTATTGATTATTTGCCTCACTTCATCCTGGCCTAAACCAAAATGGATTTACTTTACTCTATCCCGTACAAGTGAGACCTATAATATGTTTAAAGTGTCTTTTATAGTCCACCTGGCAAAGAACTTGTATGTGTACCATATATTTTTCTTTTGAGCATGAATAAAAAAATGTGAGGTAATAAAAAAGCAAGACCACCTAGTGCTATAAAGAGTTAACAGTTGGAACAACACTTATTCTATAATTACCACATGGTTTCAGACTTGAAGGGCTGAAAATTAACTTTTTCAGTTCTAGAATCTCTTGGAAACAAGACATTCTGCACACATGAGGTTAAACAAGTAACGTGTTCATCTTCTCTAACATCATAGAAGACATGAACATGTTTTTAAGAAGAAAATCTATAATCTGAGTGTTCCTGCTTTTTAAAAAAAGTTAGAAAAGCTGTGTGTTTCTCTCAAAAGTTGTTCCAGGTGTCGTTAGAAATGGCCAATCCTTCAATAAATTGCAAATTCAGAGGTTTCTGCAGAACTTGGGGTGGGGAAGTAGTCAGCCCAAAGGAAGAATTATGAGGACTGTAGAAGTGCTAATGCTTCAGAATTTCAGGAATTCCAAATAAAGATGTCTCATGTTGCCTATCTTTATTATTCCTATTGATTTTGTGCAAAATATGGCACAACCAAGAATCCCCCAAATAGTCTTGTTTGGAAGGTGTTTAGATTATGACAAAGATTTGATCAAATGTGTGAGGAATGTGCTTGCCTCTTATCTCCCTCCAGACCACAAGTTTGTAAGTGAAGAGAATGTTGTAGTACACTTTTTGCAGCTTGTAGCTGAGCCCTCAGACCTCCCCTAAGCTCCATATAGTCAATTCCTCCCCCTGCACACACACATTCTGAGTCTCTCTACACACTCCCTACCACACTTATCTAAAGCATCAAATACATGCTTATTATTATTAAGGCCCTTCACAAATTAATCACTCCCTACTTATCTGCTCTTATGTCTTACAGTATCTCTTTTATTGTTGTATGCACTGTAGTTGTAGCCTTGTCTTGCCATTAAAGAGACAAGGTGAGTAAGGTAATATCTTTTATAAGAGCTCTGTGTGGCTTAAAAGCTTTTCTTTCACACCAACAGCAGTTGGTCCTATAAAAGATATTACCTCACCCCCCTTGTCTCTCCAATATTTCCTCCAGTCCATCAACTATGACAGCTTTCATCGCTCATTTGTCCACGTCTTCAACAAGTGCCTTTATTCCTTCTTCCATATTGACCCTTACTCATAGAATGCCCTCTCTGAGGTTGCCCACAAAGCCATCACACTGTCCTCTTTCAAATCCACACTAGACCCACATCTGCTATGATGCCTATAATAAATTGCTTGTTGGTTATGGCTAGGCAAGTGCACAGTGCAAATTATGGAAAATATTAATATTCAATGTTTATGTTTTTAAAATTTGACTTGAAACTTGTTAATTGTGCACATAGCTTGTCTATGTAAGATATATTCCTATAACTGTTCCTCTCATTCTCCCTCCCCTATCCCATTAGGTTGTTTTGTTACACCGCTTATTGCTTTTTGTCTTTAAAATTAGACTTTAAGCTTGTTGGGCAGGGCCTGTTTCACTCTGTATGTGTTCAACACTTAGCACAATGGGGCCTTGTTCCTGATTGGGGTCCCTGAGTGTGACTGTAAAACAAAGATAAGAGGAACAGAATCATTTCAATTGCCTGTAGCATAGGGTCCAGAGTGTAGTCAAATTCTTGACCCAGTCAACTCTGGATTTTATACAATGAAGCAGTGAGTACCATTAGACAATCCCTCACCCCCAAGTACTCTCTCGTAAACCACAGAAGCTAAAATGCAAACATTTGAATTACTGCAGTTCTAATAAGTGAAGGGAGAGAGATTTTGGGAGCTGATGGTAGTGGCAGTTCCAGGATAGCATCATCACAAAAGCTATTCCAGAGTTACATCAAGGAAGGCTGCCTAATAACTTATCTTGACTAACTGAGTGTAAGACAGTTTACATCACTATGGGCATGAGGACCAGTGCACAAACCACTGAATACATGTGTATGAGTACATAGATGCAACTGTTGTGTTTTTTCCCCTTTTATTTTCCTGTTCATGTTTTTCTCAATACTGCTACAAGATTCAGGTATTTTCACTCTAGGGATGCCCAGCTCTGCTTGTCAGCTGAATATTTGCTTCAAGAATTCAGAGTGCCACAAAATGTTCTTTGAGCAAGATGGTGGTGCGTATAGAAGACAGGCTGACCATATTGGAACTAGCTGACCCAGCCCTTTGCATTCATGGTATTATGCAACAGTGCATGGTATAAGCAACACATAGCGCTCAAAAATTTGCAAAGATGGCTGCTCTTGCATGTTTTGCTAAAATACAACAGTTTGTGATAATGAAGAACATTTTAAAACAACCCCACCCTATCGCCTTTAAACTCAGCTTTTGCTTTCACAATTTCTCCTTTCAGCAAAAGTCTACTCAAAATTCACACGTTCCCACTTTTAGAAATCATCAAAACCATTTCATGAAAGCCGTTTACAAGAGGAAATGCTCTACCATGAAAATATCAGGAAACAAATGCTAAATTTATGCACAGCATTACAAATGAATCACTTTGAAGGTCAGTGACACTTTAATTCCTTAGATATAAACAAGCTTGTTTTTCTTCAAAGACGCAAGGGGGACACATGCAAATAAATAAATAAATAAAAAACAACAAAAAAGAAGCTTGAAAAAAATTTATTGAAGGCTATCCTTTAATATCCCGAAAGCTTAGCCTTTTTATAACAAAGGTTTCAAGAGGGAAGTTCAATTCTGAGACATTTGTGACTACCAGCCCCTTTCTAATAATGCAGATATTTGGTATTTGGAATCAATCCTATGTATAGGTCGACTTCATAGAAAAATAATTTCATTGCTAAATGTAAAGAGAGATATTTTGGCCCTAAATAATTGAAAAATATGAAGACGAGACATTTTAGTATTCTTAAAGCTGTTACTCTGTGTGTCCTTTTGACAACAACTTTTTCATATATAATCCTTTGGCAATGCTACACTATAGTAAAATTCATTTCTTGGCATGCAAAGCAATATGGCTTATAAATATAATATATAGAACACAAATTTCAGAATTCCCTGGTGACCAGCAGCTGATGCAGTGAAGAAGATCTTGACTTGTCCCATATTTATTTTGTACTTTCACTGGTATTCCCCCAAAAGGTCCCTGGAAAAACAAAAGGACATGCTGTAATTAGGACAAGTTGCAGTATTCAGAAGATTAAACACACGTGGAAGACATTTTTCCTGATTTAGATTTAACTGATATTAGTTCCACAAACCCTTCAATTATAGATTGAAAGCACAATTATTTCTAAAGGTAAATCTCTTAAAAAGATTCTTAGTGGATGTTGTTAACATTTTTCATGTTGTACTAGATGCTAAATTTGCTAAATGCAAAAAAAAAAAAAAAAAAAAGAAAATTCCAATAAAATGTATATTTTCTTAATTATTTTCAAGCTTTAATAATAAGAATTAGTATTTGTTGGCCTACTTTCTCAAAAGTGACTAGTGATTTTGGATGTTTCCATTTTTGTGCGAGATGCATGAAAGAGACCTAATTTTCATAGGGAAGGCACTCAGCATCTTTGGAAATCAAACACCTTACATATGTCTCAATTTGAGCAGTATTGTCTTTAAAGTGCTTTACAAACATCAATACATAATTCCTAAAATGCCCCGAGAACTGGGTTAGAAAATTTTATTTTCCCATTTTACAAACAGGAAAACTGAGGCAGGGGGCTTAAATTACCTGCCTTAGCCATAGAGGTTTTTCATGTCATAGGAGGGATAGAGCTCAGGAGTTCCTGGCTCCCACACCTGTGCTCAGACCACTTTTTTAGACTGTATTCATTTTCACAAAAATCTCTGATCTGTTTTAATAATATTTTGTGGTTATAATTGTTACGTACATGTCAGTTTCTTTTATCAATAATTTATTTTGGGCCAAATACTTGTCAAAGTCAAATCAATGGCAAAACTCCCATTAACTTAAATAGGAACAAGATTTGGCTCTTGATACAAAACATAGACTATACTTGGAATGGTTTTGCTTATGGTATATGGCACAGTCTGCAGTCCAACATTTTTAATACGTGTATGGGTATAAATAAATAGTGACAGCTAAGTGAAAAATGAGCTGCCTTTCCTCAGTGTTATGCAAGTATATTAAAAATCTAAATATACTAAGATTTAAGATGATCAAAATTCAGTCACCTCTGGGTAACTTTTGTGTTAATCAGCCATTTTAAGAAGTCTTTAGCAGTCATCTCATCGAGGATTTTGTTGATATCACTGGTAAAAGTGCCATCTGCATGTCTTCTATCCAGTTCTTCAACTGCATTAGCTTCTTCTGAGAAACTTTAAAGGGGAGAAATTGTCAAATAATATCTGTGCAGACCAGAATAAAAAAACCTCTTCAAGGGCCTCATCCTGCAGTCTTTACACACTCAAAGCTCCCACTGATTTCAAGAGACGCAAGACTAGCCCAGTATTAGAATGTTCTATGTTAAAAGAACATTTGGAGCACTTCTCAGTAAGAGAAGACAGTTTGGATGTCTTCCTTTCCCAGTTAGGGCACTGTTTCTCAAATATTTTTTAAGTGAGCCTTAATTCCTCAATTATAATTAAAAAAAATAAAAAGCCAGAAACATCAGACCTAATACATCAAACTGCAGTTTCCTAAACCAATGTTACTCGCAGCTGAGATTAAAACATGATCAAATCCACTGTAAACATAATAAACTTTACTGCTTAAGAATGAAGTTTTATTACATTGTAGCCAACTGTTTCAAGCAGCTGATTAATAGTTTTATTGGATTTATGAAGTCCAAGCTTTATAATTCCTAAAGTGTTTAGTGCATGAATATTTACCCTTTTAGCAAAATCAGTTGGAAGCTTTGTGAATTAACATCTGCCAGTTATAGTATTTTCCTAAATTGTGTGTGTTGTATGCTGTATACAGACATATGGGGCCAGGGGTGCTGGAACAATTTTTATAGTGAGATGCTGAGAACCATTTAACTGCTCTTTAAACCCTGTATATAATAGAAACCACTTCAAGCCAGGGGGTGAGGCAGAGCCCCCGGCACCCCTAATTCCATCACCTATGTATGAGGCCAGATCCTGGATCCTCTTTGTGCCCCTGGATATCCATTCTAACAGGACAGCCAGAGATTTCCCCTGACAGACACCTTTACCCCATTTGCTCCCTCCCACCAGGCAAAGGGAGTTCTTTAATTGACAGGGGTCAAGGCGTTGGAGCTGGAGCATGCTGTGCTCTGGTGACCTGTGGCAGGCAGAATAGTCCCCTAGGGGAGCCCTCTAACTTGCATAATTTACAATGGCCATTAGGTCATTCTATGGGATCCCAGAGACTAGTCTGATCTCGAATAAGGCCAAGGATCAAGTTTTCAGAAAGGTGATTTACACTTACCCCACTTTCCCACTCAGGACTCTGGGCTGAACACAGCTCAACCAGACCTGGGAACTTGGCCCCTAATTTTTACCTCCATTATCTACAGACACACGGGTACCTTTCTGCTGCCCCTGAATGCTATTCATTACCCATGACAACAAGACTACTGGAAATCAGAATGTCAATATCAGAACTTGACACCATTCTCTTTTCAATAGCTGATCTCACTCTTTAATACTATCCTTTTGGGGACAGCCAGTCCTTGCAGGAATACTCTATCTGTTGGCTCTTCCTAGACTCCAACACACAATTTTGTCTTAGAGATATTTTATTATTATTGATATTATTATTATTTTGTATATAGTGCCAGAGACATACACGGTGCTTTACAGCTGGTAAAATGTATTTTTTCAAAGAACAGAGGGTGAAATGAAATCCCTGCCCTGAAGAGCTTACAGTCTAAAGGCCCAAATAAGTACAGAACGGATAACAGATGAGAACACTGTAGTTGCTAAGCCATGAAGACCGGGGGGATTTGAAATAGGAAGAGACTGAGGATGCTTGGAAACGATTAAATGGGAGGCTGTTCTAAGTGTAAGGTTATAATGAAAGAAGGTATAAAGTCAGGAATGAGAGGAGTGCGTAAGCAGGAAAGAGTGAAGCTTGTGATAGGTGTATGGAGTAAGAGGATGTAGGAGCAAAGACATCAGAAATGTAGGTGGGGGCAGAGCTATGCAAGGGCACTTTGAGGACAGGGAGACGAATCTTGAACTTACTGCAGTAAAGAGATCTCAGAAAGGGAAAAGTGTGTGGGGGATTCTGGAGGAAAGACTGGTTCAGATTTAGACATGTTGACCTTGAATCTAACTTGACCTTTTACAGTGTAACAACACATTAAACTTGTCAACATCTTCATTTTAATCTGTAGTAGGACTGAATCATTTAAAATGATCATCTCACACTCACAATGTATCTTAAGATACAAAGAAAAATATGAAATACAGCAAGAATAAAACAAAAATACATTATGGTTCCATTAGGCTTGATTTCTAATCAGAAAAGCCAAACAACATTTAATGATAGGAACGGAGGGATTCTTACTCTCTTCTTCCTCGTCCGTTCACTAACCAAGCAATGAACTCTTTGGCAGCTTGACCTTCCAAATAAGAAGTGATGTCACTGGTGTAGGTGCCCTCGGCGTGCCTCTCAAATTCAGCATGACGCCTCGAGAGTCCATTGCTGAAAGAAAAGCAGTTCTCTTATTATCAGGACGATGTTATCACTTCATTTATTTGTGCCCTTTGCTTGCTTCTATTGACTTCTATTTCCTGCCAGACCAGCAGTTCTCACTAGCAGGAAGTTTCCCCCAAAATTAGCCTTCATATTTTCACTGTAGGTCTTAGGTACACCCCCTGGCACCGCTCTAAATAGTTCCATCATATCCCCCTTTTGTCTCTTAGCCAAACTGTACAGATTTAACTCCTTTTGCCTTCATTTCCTCCAGCCACTGAGCATTTTTGGTTACTCTTCTCTGAAGAACCTCCAGTTTTTCAATATCCATTTTGTCATGTGGTTTCCAGAACTATTTCTGGTGTGCTCACATCTAGGGTGTGTAGAAATGAACTGTTTCCTCCCTCTCCCTTGACACACTGCCTTTGCTTATTCAGAACAAAATTGATCATTTTCTGAAGCCAAATTGCACTGCAAAATGTCGTCTAATTTGTGTTCACTATAACTGCTCAGATCGTCCATTCTCTGACTCCTGGCAGAGAAGACAAGTTTTGGAGCATTTTTCTCCAGATGTATTAGTTTGCATTTATTTTTAGAATTTGTTATTTTCTGCCCATGTTTCAAATGTCTCTAGGGTCCTTTGCATTATTTTTCCATCTGCTTGGGAGTTTGACATTCCTCCCAATTAGTACCATCTGCACTTTTCAATTACATGCCATCTATTCCCCCTTCTACAATGAACTAATTACATAAAAATGGACCTAACACTGATCCCTGTGCTACTCAATTAAAATTTCTTGTTGCCTCATCATATATCATTCCTCTTTCATTGGTCCTGTGTCCAGTATTGCTCCCCCAACTCCATATTTCTTAAGATTCCCATGTCTTCTCTCACACTTGTGGGATTTTAATACTTCTTCCTTTGTACCTTACTCATTAGATTTCTTTATTCCCTAAAATTTCCTTTCCTGAAATCTAATACTCTCCGTATTGCTACATTCTCAAAGTCATTCCTGAATTCAGTTAGCTCACAGCCACTGGTTCCAAGCTTCTCTATCATAATGAAAGTCTCAATCATTTCCTCCCTTATTGTAAAAATTAGACCCAGAATGCCTTCTTCTATGGCTGGAGTATCTAATTCCTGCATTATAATTATGAAGGTGTAAGGAATTCTCTATAGTGTTGGCTGTTTCCTACCCAACAGAAATCTTAATTGTTTCAATTCCTTCTGAGTAACATATCCAGCATTTTAAAGTACCTTGAGAGCTGGTCCAGGAATTTTTCATTCTCTCTTTCCTCCAGTGCCGGTTGTCTGTAGCAAAGGCCCAGAGTCATTAGATCTCTGATATTATATTAGTACATTGCACTGTATGCATAATCTGCATTATCTCATAAAATGCTATTGAACATTCTTTAAATATCACTGTAAAAATCTGTGAATGCTAAACTACACAGGTGAGTGCTTTCAGGGGCTGTGAATGTAATTGAATACAGGCTCTTGAAACTCATCGTTCCATACTTCTGTTTTTAAGGACCACCTTAGCACAGGAAGTTAAAATGTTAGCAGCACTAACTAAAGCCAGAAGGGACCATTTGATCCCCCTTGTATATCATGGGCCATAGAATTTCATCCAGTTGCTTCTATGCTGAGCCCAGAAACTTGTATTTGACCAAAACATATCTTCCAAAAAGGCACGCATTGCCAGTATTTCTGTGGCACAATCGAGGTATCTAGTGGCCAACAAAGCTTAATCCTTGATAAGTGTGCTATAAGGAGACCACAGGATCAGAGTAGCTAAATATGGAAAAGACCTGTTAGGTCACTGATTCCACCTTCCTGCAAGAGTTTCCTTACAGATGACAAATCAGATACCTGCCAAGAGTCTGATGACTATTTTCAACCAATCACTTCTGCTATTTCAAAAAAGATTGAACTAGTATATAACAATGATCTTCCACAGTTGGCTCATTTTTTGCTAACATATCAATGCTATGTTTCAATTATCCTTAAGGTCATCATCTTTGATTTTTATGCTATGCATTTAAAAGGAAAATGGATCATGTTCTGTGAGGGGAAGCTGAATAGTGAACTGATTCCTGACATGCACTAGATTTTGTATAAGCAGCAAAGAGTCCTGTGGCACCTTATAGACTAATAGACATATTGGAGCATGAGCTTTCGTGGGTGAATACCCACTTCATTAGATGCATGCACTAGATTATGGATGTGCATGCAGATTTAGAATGATTTTCCCAATATACTTACCCGCTTCTTTTAGTGCTCATTAACCATTGCACAAAATCCTGAGCTCGTCTAGTGTCCAAGTACTTGCTGTAATCACTGGTGAATGTGCCTTGTGAATGACGTTTTACTTCATTCAGCTGTCTAGATTCATCTAATGGTTCAGTCTGGGAAGCTTTGAATGATCTGTGAATATTTTGTAATACATTAATCAGCATTGATGATAGCACTTTCTACATGTGCTATACCTGCATTGACTTCTTTTTTTAAAAAATTTCTATCTTCCAACAGAATAAGAACAAAGAAAAGAAACAAAAATTACTGGCTACTGATATGATTGTTAGTTGGCTGACAGAGTCAATCAGTATAGTGGCCTGGTAACTGTATAACTAAGAGTCTATTAGGACAACAATAAAAGGGTACTGTTAGAAACACCAAACAACTGATGTGCTGTACGTTGCAATATAGATATCCTTCTCTGATCCATAGATGAATTAAATATATTGTAATATTATAAGAAACTTTTCCTCAAGTCAAAGATTTTGCATCAAGTTGCGGGAAAAGTACAGGGGGAGTATGTTTGGATTATTTTGAGACATTTGATTTGTAGTGTTTACCTGGATTTCTCTTCTGTGTCTTGAAGAGGATTTTGCCAGCTGCCTTGAATGATCATTGAAAGCAATCCAGCCACAAAATAAATGCTTTTCATTTTCATTGCCTGTCAGAACACAGATGGTGGAGAGGAGGAATAAATATAGTCCTCTTTACATACTTTGGAGTCATCATACAGATAGGGAAACCCACTTGGATAGAATGGAATGAAACTCCATGTATATGAGTGGAGAATGAAAATCCTACATAGTTTCAATATATTGCAATTTTCATACTATAACACTGGGTGGCTTTTAATTTTCTGAATTTATTGACTAAAGAAATAAAAGCAGAATCCCATCACAGTGTGCAGTGTCACATCCAGCCACTCTTCTTGCTCTAACTGAGCATTTTTTCTTCATCCCCTCACTTCTAGATCCTTGTGTTTTATATGTTTTTGTTTTTATCATTTAAAGCAATGAACACCTGTAGGATTTGGCTCCTTGGGTAAAATAGGCACATTTCAATTCAGAGTGTGACTTTTACAAAAAATAAATACATTTATGGTTAGAAATTTCTGATACAGAAGGTATATCAAATTCTGTTGTGTTTATGGTGCTTTTGATACAATGCTATAACTAGTACAGTCTTCGGTTTTCCATTTTAGTCCATCATTAGGTTTATACCTTGCTTCAACCATGAAGGGCTGATCCTGATATGCTGCTAGGTGTCATGCATTTTGCTGTGGGTAGTTCCATTGATTATATACAATTAATAATAAAGGACTAGATTGTGATCTCTATCTTACTCCCTGTGTGGTCTCATGAGTAAGATTACTCATTGTGAGTAAGAGTATCACAGTGTGGCCCACAGTGTGTGTGTGTGTGTGTGTGTGTGTGTGTGTATATGTTTTGGTGGTTCAGAACTATATTGTGAATCTCTTATTCAGACTGATGAACACTTTCTCTCACACAAGTACTGTAGTCTCATTGTCTTCAATTATATACTTCAGTGAGCAATCACCAATGTGAGTAAGGTGTTTACCATCTGTTCTTTAGTATGTAAATGTTAAACATTATCATTATTCAATGTACTATTATTAGTTTGATTTAGCTTACGAACCCAATATTGGAGATGAACAAATAATTGACTTTTTTGGTTTGCTGGCAGAACTGGAAAAAAAATGATTAAGGTTGAATGAACCATTTTGTTCAATTTTTCATTTAATTTTGTTATATTTTTGGGTGCTTTTTAACCTTAATTATTTTAAACAAACCTAGCTAAATTTAGAATGAAATGTTATTTTGGAATGAAAAGTTAAAATATTTCATTTTGAAACTGTCAAACATTTTGACTATTCTCCAAATTCAACTCAAATTAACAGTTTCGACTGCCTTGAAACTGAATTTTTAATAGAATAAAATATTTGACCAAAATAATATTGACCAACTCTACTCAATACTGAAAATACTTACTACTGGGCGTAGCCCCTATTACTGCAAATAACCCTGTTGACTTCAATCAGGCCACTCACACAAGTTAGCACATCAGCGAGCAGCAGTAGATATTTGCCTGGTCTGGGTCATAGACTAAAGTGATTTGTAGTGAAAACATCTATGAAATTGAAGCAAAAATATTATAAAGCAGCAAGTAGATTTTAAACTACTTGCTTTGGGTAAGTTCTTAACTTTATGAAATGATTGGTTAATAAAATTAATCAATATATATTTTGGACTCATGCTTTTGGCTATTAAAAATAAATTAAACAAACCAAGATATTTAGCTCAAAAATTAGCTCATCTTCATTAATTCATGCTTTAAAATCAGCCTGGATGACAATGTTAATTCACTATAAAGAAACTGAAATTGTAATAAGTTCACAGAAATCGAATGTCACTGGAAATGTTTCATCATGCTTTTGAACTGATACTCTGTTGTGTGCCTGAAAGAGCCACTCTCCCATCCATGAAAGTGTTCCAGAGAAGTTTATACTACAGTCTGAAAAACAAAGGGAGATAGGAAAATTGAGCCAGTTGAAATAAAATGTTAAGGGGCTAACTAAATCCCTGCAAGCCAATAAACCCTCCCCTAAATTTAACCTTCCACACCATTTGTAATCCTCCCCATTGGTCCAGATTTCAGAATAAGGGACACTTGTACACATCTAAAGCTAAATTCTGCACTGATTTATACCCCCATAAAATCCCAGTGATATTGTTTATTTCAATTCAGTGAGCCGCACAGAGTGTCAGTCACAGCAGAAATGGACCCACTCTGTACTGCATTACTTTGGCACCATGGCCTGAAGTAAGAACTGATCAGAAGCCTTGTTTCAGGTTTATGCTATGACACATTTCAGAGCAGGTTTTCAGATATAACTGAGCATGACAACTTGTATCTTCCATGAATTATAAGATAACACACAACTGGACATGAAACGTAACAGAGTAGAAGACTCAGTGGACATCAAATGCCCAATAACGTGGCTAAAATCTGTGAGTGGAAAATATAATAAACCAAGTACTAGGCCACTGATGGATAGCAACCACTTACCAGTAAGCACTGAATAAGGCTCATTGTTTATTGTACATAAGTATTCAGATCATCATATTAAGGTTTTCTTCCCCAGAGCTAAATACATATAACTTAGATGCAGAGCAATGATGCCAGAGAGGAAGTACATAGAAGGTCTGCATACCGAAGTGTGTACTGAACACTCAGTGCAGGATATAGAAACCAAACAATCATGAAACTGGATTTCTAAATAGCTAGGGGCAGATCTACGGCTGGTGCAAATTGTCACACCTCAAATGACTTTCAGGGAGCTATGACAATTTACACCATCTGAGGATCTGCCCCCTGGTATTAACTACTTGTGTGCTCTGCCTGAGCAGAGCTGGAATGTCTGGCAGCAGTCCTTTAGTGCTGCTGTGACTAGGTAAGGCCCTATTTTCAATGGAATGTCGCTGGCTAATAGCAGTACAATACTGCTGTGTTGCAATATAAGGCAATACAGTTAAGTGGCATTTTAGTCAGAGCTAGAAAAATGAATTGAAGAATATAAGATTTTCCATATTGGATCAGACCTTTGAAGCCATGAAATCCATTATCCTATCTCTAGCAGTGGTCAATACCAAATACGCCAAAGGCAAGTGCCTTCATAATTGCAGCTGGCTGATCATGGAATGGTATACATAAAGAGGGATTCCTTTCTGACCTCTGTAGTGATTAGTTTATGCCCCAAAAGCATAAAGTTTGATTACTCTATTTCAACATACCATGCATATTGTACCTAGAAGTGTCATATTGGTCCTAAAACTATTAAAATCCAGCTACAATATTTAACACTCTGTCCACTTGGAGTTGTACTTCAGTGGTACAACACTGACATCCAATGTTTATCCTAAAGAATACATCAGTTTCACATTTCACGTGTTTAAAGACTACAGGAGAAATCCTGATATCTATTCGCACTTATTTCTCAGTCAAAAGTTTCTAGAACAGACAGGATTTGGCATGAAATAGTTTGATTATTAAATACTGTTTATGTTGAATATCTTCAATAAGAAAAAGTTGATCTTCAGTAAATAGTTTAGAAATATAAAGAGCGTGAATCAAAGTCTACCGAAATCTGTGGAAAGACTCTCATTGATTTCAGTGGGTTTTTGGGACAGATCCTTAAGCTCTGCAAGACCTTAAGTAATCCTGCAAAACTTATACAAAGTGCTTAATGTTATGTATGAGAGCACTCCCATTTATTTTGATATGATTTTGGCATATGTTTAAATTTAAGTAAGTGCTTGAGTTCTTTCTAAATAAGTATGTTTTCCAGAATCAAGACCTTAGTAGCATTTGGTGAGATTAATAAAAAAGGAAGAGATTACTAAAGTATTTGCAAGATTTGAAAATCTTGAAGTTAGAGGGACTTGCCTTTTAGCCAGCCAGATATTTTGAAAACTGCTGCACTTTCATTAAATATTTGTCAAATGTTTTATCTTAAAATTTAAGATGCATTTTTGTACATTTATTCTTCAATATTTAGCATTGGTAATCATGGTCAGTAATAGTTATTCATTTTCTATAAGTCAAAGACAAAAGTAGTAACTAGAAATGTGTTCTTATACTATTCCTACTTCATTCTACAAAACACAAAAGTGTGCCCCATAGAGAAAGAGGAATTATTAACAAAAGAATATTTGTACAGATTTATTACCTATAATTATTTATTGAAATCCAGATAAAACTATTTCCATAGCAAGTGGAACCTGGCTCTTGAATCTGTTTGAGAGGTTTAGATTTTTTGTAGAAACAGCTACAAAAACTTGGGGTCTCAAGCATCAAAGTTCCAGTCAAACTGAAATAAATTTCAAATAGAAAATTATCTGGTTTTTTTTAGTTGGCTAATGAATTCCTTTCTAATTCCTCTTCAGTTAGAAATTAGAAAGTACAGTTCAAATCCTTCCTTTCCTGCAATTTCAAAATGTATTAGCTAAACTGAAGTTGTTAGAGTGAGACACATAAAAATTAAATCAGCTGAATGGATGTTCTTAACCAGGATCCCAGCCACCAGAGAGACTGTCAATAATGTGTATTTATCAAATCTTGATCAAAATGTTTAAGGCTGAAAACAGTTATTGACTCATATAGCATTTACTTTGCATTTGGAATTACAGAGGAATATTTTTTCTTGATAACCTGGACTTTCACTAGTCTTCTGAACATATTTTACTACAGATTTCTTTAGTGTACCATGTGGAAGCTGTACTTGGATATATTGCAACAAAGTTTTCACAAAGAATCCTGCTAAAAGCCCAATTCATTCCAACAATCAGTTGAATTACATCATGGTTGAATAATGAGAAATATTTTCATTTGAATATTAAAATGTGCATAAGAATAGATTTCTGGAGCTATGAGACTGTTGCAGATAGTACAGGTTATTAATTATGAATCTACTATCTCTTTAATGTACATGTAATTTACTACACTGTAAAATGCATTTATGGAAAAGTTCTATAGAATGTAATTGATACCTTTCTAGAAGTTTTTTGCACCATCCTACAGTATTCCACAACTGGGATATAATTCTGTATTAAACTCTGTAGGCTGGTTCAAAATAACCAACAGGAAGATTATACTTTTCTATTAAATGATATTTAATTTTCCCATATGGCATTTTATGGTGTAATATACATAAAATAAATGAAAACCACATACTTTCAATGGAATTAGACCAGTGTAAAACTGTTGTAACGGAGCGGCAAATCTGCCTTGAGATATTTTCAAGTAATGTTCATAGAAACCTATTTAATTTCTCTACCTCCCTGCTAGTTTCATCCCTATTAATTTCTATAGCACTTTTAGGATGTTTCTAGAAGGGATGATGATTTTTAAAGTCAAAATGATATCTGTGAAGGACACATGTCTAGTAAGTTGTATTTGAAAATGGGAGTGTAAGACAAACAACAAAAATCAATATTTATGTATAAGTGTCTAACATTTAAATTCTTACTATAATGCATTTTTCCACGATTCCATGTTTAATCATCCTCCTTTCTATCATTTCTGTCAGCCTTAGAAGTTGATTTTGCATCTTTGGATCATTCTCTCTTGAAATTAGTTGCCTTCCATTAAATAAACTAAAACTGATTAAAATTTAACTATATACATTACTTATTCATTCCAAATATAAAAAGATAAATAATAATAATAATAAAATAAATACATAATACAATAAAAACTTAAAAAGCACCATGTTGAGAGATCCTGTATTTGCTTTACAAACCTTGGACAGAACAATTGCACTCAGCCCATTGAACAAATCTTATAGGTAGCTAGCATGAATCTTACCTTCTGATACTTTGAAGTGATGCACAGCGATTGGGGAAAGAGTAGCTACTCTTCCAGAACTTTGGGAAGCCTTCAGGATCCTGAGATCTGCCTAGCTGCCTCTGTGGCTCAGCCCTATATATACTGTTCATCTCGAGTAAGCATTATGAGAGTGCATCATTGCTGACAGTTTCCTTATTCAACTTAAAAAAATCATATTTGCCATTCTTTACTTTACATTTGACAATTTTTACAAGCAATTACACATATTGATTCTGCTTACCATATGACATCAGTGCTGAGATGGGTCCTTAATGGAGACGCAAAAGGAATGAGGTGTCAATGTCAAAAGAAGTAAATATCAGTCAGGAGGACATTAGGGCTATACACAATTAAATAAAGGTGCTAGGAATCAATGCAACATGTCCTTCAAATTCATGTTTGCCTATCTGACATTTAATTTAAAATTGATGAGTGAAGTCCTGGCTCCATTCAAGTCAATGGCAAAACTCCCATTGATTTCAGTGGGGCGAGGACTTCACCCATCACTTTTATAGGTTTAACATAATAAAACATTAATAATAATAATAATAAGAAGAAACATGAACCTCACACAAAGTCCCCCACAATCAGAGAAAGGGAAGACACCATAAAGTCCACCAGAGACCTTGCTGTACTGATATAATTAACCAAGAAAAGCTGAGATACGACTGCAATGGGCACCAGTACAAACCCCTAAACCAGACAGATTGAATGTAATAGAAACGTTTGGTTTCAATTCAAATTATCTCCAGGTGCAATGTATCAATTTTGTAAATTCCTACATATGAGACTATATGGCACGTGTGATCTGTATGCCAAACACTTGTTGCATAACTGAGATCTACATCATGCCCCCTAGATCTGTTTATGTAGCCCAGTGCCCTGGAAATGAGTTTAAGAGGATAATACAGGCCCAGGCTGTATTATATCATGTAGAGTTGCCCTTCAGAGTGAGTCCTTGGGGCATCCGTGACAGGGTCAGTAGCCCAGCTCTGGTGAAGCAGATTGCCAAGGAGGCAGGAGGGAAGGGCACCAACAGCCACAGCTGGCCTTGAGGCCCTGGGATCTGAACGGATTCCTAAGGATCTGCTGGTGTTGGGGGATGGATGGGTCCTTCATACTCTTTTATGAAACAACAGTCTGGGGTCTCCAAGAGGGGATCCCAATGGAGACTTCCTCCTGTGGGTTTTTTCATGGGTGGGCACAATCTGGATCTGGACCTACCTGCTAAACCTGTAAGTACAAATTATAATAATGTATGTACAACTGAAAGTGCTTATTACATTTGTAAGTGATCAGCTGGTCCAGATAAGATGTTAGAATTAAGGGCTAAACACTCCCCTGAGCTTAAAGTTCTTCTCGGTAGAGGGACGGGACCACTAGGAAGCCACTTACAGCTCACTGAACCTGTGGCCCCAGCAGTGGCCCCAGCATGAACTAGAGCATTGTAGGGGCTAACTTATGATACTGGAGTATGGTCCCTAAAATTACATCCTCTCTCGCCCCACCTAACCCCTCACATCAGCAGAGTTCTCCTTCGTTAGAAGAATTATTTGCTGACTGACTGGCCAGATTCCAGCCACACATACTGCCTGAGCAGCACAAAAGAAGTCAGAATATAAACCAGAATCTAGCCTTATAAGTCTAGAAGCATATATGTAATATAACAGCAAATACAAATTGTAATGTATGCTCACCAACTCCCCCCATAGATACCTATGTAACTAGTTCTGTATTACTGTACTAGAGAACAGCAGATCTCATCATATCATGCCACCTTACACTGGCCACATGGTATATTTTAATTTCTAACATTGTGAAGTTATTGCATTGTTCCACTCACAGGATCCATGTACTGATACCAATGTTCCCGTTAAGTTTTCTCTATGTGAAGGACAAATTACTGCCTGCGCTGAAGTTTAAAACTTAAGTGCACAACCTCTCCCACTACCATTCCCTACATTCCTCCACTTTTCATTCACTCTTCCTCCTTACTATATCAATTCATTCTCCCTCCTCATTCATTTCTTCCATCACTCTCCCTCATCATCAATCTCCTTTTTACTCCCTCCCTTCTCTCTTTCTCATTTCTCTCCCCCTTATCTTTCTATTCCCGCTCTCGCAATCCTGATTCAATGTATGGATTGGGATTGTGTGCTTACATATATTAACACATGGATCCAAATAGTGCATGTATATCACACATACTTTGGCTTTTCAAACTTTTGTCTGAAAGGTATGTCAATATCTGTATAATTCCTCATCTAACACAACCTCACTGCACACACCCCCCAAACTAATCCAAGGCACCAACCCTTAAGCATTCACACAACTTGCAAAACCAAATCCATTCATTTTAGGGAACCTTAATACCACTAAAGTGCCTTGCCTACCTTGACCCAAATTTTTAAAACATTTACTCTGGACTAAGATTTTAAGATTGTTAGGTATGGTGGGCAAAATCAGTCTTTAAATAGGAAAGGGGGTCTAATCCTTCAATATTGCACTGTGCTGTGTCTCTCCATCATGTTGGTGAACTTTCCTACCCTTCTATGAGAACACATCAGACAGCAGTTCTGCAGTTCCCAGGCAGGACAGCAGATGGTGTTCAGTTGGCCTTTTATCTGTTTCTTGCCCAGTATAGTATACAGATAGTCCTGTTGCAATGGATTGCTATTAACATTACATTACTGCATGCTGAGTTTTATTTATTTTTAATTGAAAGATACATAGCCTTCCTAAATCAGCTCTGTAGAAGAGAATACAGTATCATCTTCCCCAGAATCCTGTCAGTTCTTTTCTTCTTGTTTGTTTAGTCCTATTGTCTAGTGTAAAAATAAAGTTTTCTATGTACAGTATACTCGTTTCAAATGAGTATGAAATATGAAGCAGAGCAGCTGAATGCACCTGGGCAGGCAACTTGCTACATAGATTATTTAGTTCAGCACAATCTAGCTGTGATCATCAAATTACAAATATGTTTTGAATGATAAACAATATAAAATCTTTACAGGAAAGAAGCAAACCACATTTGTGCTTTTAGTTATTGCTGTATATTTGTGAGTGCAACTGTATGCAATGAGTGAGCTGTATGCTAAACAGAATTACAGAAATGTATCAAATACGTGTCCAGTGTATTTATTAGAGGTGGCTGAAATTTTTTGAATTTTGTACTTTCAAGGAAGTTCCTCATCACAATTTGATTTTTTATGAAAAACAAACATTTTTTTTCCTAAATTTTGTTTTTCAACCAAGTCAGCACATTCCAGTGAACGTTTTTTATTACTGTTTTTCTACCATTTTTGTTACTAAATACACAATACATGCATATTGGTGGCAGTTGTATCTTGGGGGAATGGGTTGTAGACATGTCCCCTCTCTTCATGACAGTTACCCTGGAGGTGTTCATCTGTCCAATGACTTGTCAGCCAGGACTATACTGTTTGGGCTATGAGACTCGTTAAGGGTCCCCACCACTGCCTGACAGTCAGAGGGGATCTGAAGTCCCACTGTGGGTTTCAGAGGGGCACAGCATATGCTCATAACTTGCTTCATCATTCCCCAGACTTGACTATACCTCACAGAGCAGTGATGGCTTTCAGTGAAGGAGGATTTCCCCCCCTCAGGCTACATAAAAGACCCTAGTGCCCCAGAACCTGGCTAAATTGTGCAGCTCCAGCTAGGCTCCATGCCATGGATGCATCAAGGCTGGGGTTGGCTGTCAGTGAGTAGAGGTATCACACCTATGCAACGCGCCACAAATCAATGGAGCTGCAGCAATTTATGCAGGCAGAGGAGTTGGCCCACTGTGTACCAGCTATGCTAGATTTTGTGAAGACAATGAATATAATTGAAAGTAATACCAATACCCTTAGCAAATATGATAAATTATTCAGATTAAATCCAAAGCATTTAAATGGCTCTGTAAAATGTATTAAACAGCTGTGCCCTGTAATTGGGAGCTGACTGATAAACTGAAAAATACTGAATGTGATGTGAATTTGACTTTATCTCTGATCCAATTTGTTATGAGCTTGAACTATGGCCTGCAGGCCTGGCTGGGGGTGCACCTGGCCTTTTCATTCATGTTTTTCTCCAGGCCTATTCTGCAGCCACAGACAATCCAGTGCAGCAGAACTGGTGTAGTTCCAGTTTGGCTGGGAAAGAGGGGCTGGATATGGGAGAGATGTTCATGGGGCATGTGCACCCTGTACAGCATGGAATGGGTGGGGGAGCAGGGAGCAGGAGAGAGCATGGGGTTGGAGTGCGGCCAGAGGACCTACTGCTGTGCATGTGTAGATGCTGTACATCAGTGGTCCCCAATACAGTGCCCGTGGGTGCCATGGCGCCCGCCAGGGCATCTATGTACGCCCACATACTGTCCGGCAGACAAGCATCCGCCAAAATGCTGCCAAGAAGCAGCGTCATCCAGAAGCATCGCCGCCGAAATGCCGCTGATTCACAGAGTGAAGCTGAGGTGTTGCAACCAGCAGTAGGGGCTAACCATGCTGGCTAGGTACCTACCATCTTCAATGGGACCATATTCAGGGTGGCTAGTCACTCTCGCTGCCACAGCTACACTCCATTTTTAGCATGATAGCTTGATTGGAGCTAGCACAGGCATGTCTCCTTGACTGGGACTCACACTCCCAACTCCAAGTGTAGACATACCCTTAGAGTTATTTAAAGCCAAAGTTTAGCTGTTTGCTGTGGTAAATTGTGTTGGAGAGTTAAAATGTCATGTTTGAGACTAAATCCCAGGTATGAATAGGGTGTTCACCTCACACATGGGAAAGGGATAATACAGGCCTGAGAGATCAGTTAACCTGCCTGCTTGCACCTGGAGAATGGCCAGTACTAATTAGAAATAAAACTCAGCTGTGGGAGAGCATGGTTTGTTTCCATAGAGCTGGGTGAGCCCAGCTTGGGAGGAGACCCAGAGGAGAGGAAGTAGAGTGTTCCATCTCTTGGAAGCAGCCTGAAAGAAGGCAGAGAAGCAGAACAGGCAGGCTATCCACCCCAGGGGTGAGCTGAAAGCCTGACTGGAGGTAGGGGCTACATGGAGCTGTAGCCTGCCTGAACCCCTGGGTGAGGAGAGGAGTGTGCTAGCTCAGTCTAACTGTCCCAGTCAGTAGACATGCTGAGACTGTGCCAGACTGGGTGGATGGCAATACAAAGTGGAGAGTGCTGCAGGGATTCTGATGGGCACTGTGTCAGTTGCTAAGGAATGAACACATGGGAGTTTCTGCATTGCATATGAGCCCTATTGCTTGCTGTTAGCACAGACTGTCTATGTGGATGGAGCATCTGTGATTACAAGGAGATTTCAATACTGGCATCAGCTGAAGATATCACCTCCCACCCTTAACTACTTAACTCACCTGCCCCATCTTACTGATTGCAGGGTAGAAATTATTCCAGCAATTGTCTGTAGTTGTCACACTGTACTGGAGACGTAGTCCTGCTTTTCCTTACAATGAACCGAGTGCATAATGGCTGATGTAGAAGGACATTAAGCAGAACTAACAGAACCCCGAGTTCCCCCCGCCCCGTAATGTCTATCCCCACTACTTTCTCCCTCACCCCCAGAAGCCAAGTTTAACAATGCCTGCTCTATTTTCCCAGATAATAACTAGGCATTAGAGCAGATTAACAATGATGCCCAGGCAACTTCATCCACTTCTAAACATTATTTCATCTATCTACCTACACACACACACACACCTTTTAAACTCTCCAGGTATGCCCATCCCTCCAAGCGCTTCTTATGAATGCTTACACAGCTTATGAATGACTCATTAGGTCAGAATCATTTCACTGGTTATACTTCCAATATTAGATAGTAGGGGCTGATTTTTAAAGGTATTTAGATGCCTAAAGCTACAGATAGGTGGCATGTTAAATCTTAAAAGTACCTAGGTGTCTAACTCCCATTTCGATCTGTATCCTTAGACACCTAAATACTCATTGTCTGCTCAGTCATACCCATTTTACAGTGGCTTCTCTGGAGTTACACCACTGTAAGAGAGTTGAGAATTAGGTCCTAATAAATTCAACTGACTCATATTCCTCTTTTGTGAAATTACCCATTATTGAAAGTACTGTTGTCAGTAGAACACTCACAGAGGCCCATATAATCACCATTTAATTAGCCCTGCTTCATGTTATATTTGCTTATTTTACTGTTAACTTTCTCAGAGCTATAATTTTTTCCTTTTTACAATTAGAACAGCTGAATTTTAATTACATTACCAACAAAAAGCTCATTAACGTCACTTAATTGGAGTGTTTCCAAAAAAACCTTAACTGAACTGAATATTTTCTGGAGAGTTCCCATCAAAGTATAATTTAACCATTACAAACAGCTTGGCAACAACATTTACACAAAGATTTATCTTTCTCAGAAGAATCTTTTTATATGAGGAAAATCAGATTTGTTATCGCCATCCACAAAACAAAGGGAGTTGTTTTACCGAAGTTTGCTTCCACCTTTTAACTCCATTGGACAAATCCTGTATTTTTGTCATTTTAGTTAAATTAAGGTCTTTGCTTTCCCACAAAGAAATCTAAGGCACTAGCAGACAGGGTTAGACAAAAGCTTTCCCTATTGGCAGGTTAGTCCATAACTGCTCATCTCAAGGTTTCTTGCACCTTCCTCTAAAGCATGGTACGCTGGCTACTGTTGAAGACAAGAAGCTGGATAAGATGGACCCTGGGTCTGATACAGTATGGTAACTCCTATGCAAGTATGATCATAGAATTATTTGGTTTGCACTGGTTCTACTCTAGTAGAACAACTTGTCCATTTCCCTGCATAATGGTAGGTTTGATTTAATTCTCGTATCATCCCTATTGATGAATGCTTAGTCTAGGGCTCGAATGTCCCCACTGGTAGTGATTTCAAAGCCCAGTTCCCTTTTATTGTTGTTGTTGATGTTTATTTGCATTGTGGAAGTGCTGAGGGACCCCAAAGATAGACAATAAACCCACTGGGCTAGGCTGTGTACAAATTCATAACAAAGAGACCCACTAAATGCGTATCATGGTAGTGACCTTGTCCATGCCAGGAAACGTGAATTTAGGGTGTTTTCTAAATATATACCATAAAGTTTTCCTTCTTTGTCTTCTGTCCATTATTCCAGATTCTGTTCTCATGGACTAGCAATGAGTATCATCTTTATAACATCATTTTGTGTATCTATAGATAGTTATGTTATCCTTCTAGCTTCTCTTTGCCAAGTTCACTTCACTTTTCCTCACAGATTCCATTTTTCATATTTTTATTTAGTTGATTTCTGAACATCCTCTAGAAATTGACTAGGTTTCTTTTGAAAGGGAGAGGTGACACTTCCCAAGTCTGCACCCTGTAAAAGGACTCTTGCCAAGCAGCATCCCCCCAAACATTGAGAGCGAAGCAGGGCCCAAAACTTTTATGGTCACCACAGTGCACCTTCAGTTACACTGATTTCAGTGAAGTTGCACCAGTGTTAAACTGGAGTCATGCAGTGGTGAATCAGGGCCCAAGTATCATTGGGATATCTTTTGAAAAATCTGTTTTAAGTGAATTAACATTAATTGAAAACAAAGTGAGAAAAAACTGAATGATTCTTCTCATTTTTGACTGAATAGTATTAGAGATTCAGTTCAGTGGTGCTATTACAGTTAGAAACTTGAGGGAGGCTAACTGGCTAGCAGAGAGGAAGAATGGCCCAGTGGCTGGGGCACTATTCTGGGACATAGGACACCCAGATTCAATTCCTTACTCCACCATGGACTTCCTGTGTGACCCTGGGAACTCTGTGCCTCAGTTCCCCACCTGTAAAATGGGGGTCCCAGCAAGGAGATGCCCATTGAAACTTCATGAAAATGATGCCTCTGCTATGAATTTGGTCACTGGATACACATAATGTGGCTAGCAAGTTCTGCATAAGAATGGAAACAACTGTTGGGATAAAATAACTGTGCTGAGCCTACTTCTTCAATCCCTTAAAATGAACCCAAACTGAAACTTGGTTTGAGTTTCAAAAGGTTTGGTAAACAAAAAACAAAACCCAAGCCTCTGTGAATGTTTTCATATCAGCCCACATGAAGACCAGAAACACCAAGCTGCTGACCTCACTCACGCTAGGAAGCAGTGGAAATCCCAGGAAAAGACTCTTCTTTGGAACTCAGGATTTCAAAGCCACCAGCACTGACTAAACTTTGGACAAGCATCTAAGCTTCAGGATGATTATACAAACTGCAATTCCAAACTTGGTGTGGTACACCCAGCACTAGGTTTTGCCCCGGTTACTGTGGTTGGGACATTAATTAGCAAATCACATTGCTCTCTCAACTGTTATTAATGTAACTAAGCAAGCATATTCAATCCGCTTTACGTCTTCTTCCCAAATGAGCATCTATCTCTGGAACATGAACCAGAACCCAGAACATGAATTTTATGCAAGATAACAATAATCAAACATAGCATTTTAAATTCTGGTTTATTTTTTTCTATCAAGCCGGTGTTAAATGTGCCCAAACCTGTAGTGGTACATTATCTGCAATTATACAACATCAGTAACATATGTAAACTCCAAATTAAAAGTATCTTAATCTTTAACTATTAATCCGCCTGCAGAATATACTTAATCAGTGCACAGTTACAACTGCATTACATCAAGGAACGTCTAGCTCTCAGACATGTATAAGATGCTTCATTGTGCTGAGAATACCTTTGTTACTCTGACAGGGAAAAACATTGTTTGAGGAAGTGGGTCATATGGGTGTAAAGATGTTTACTTGAAAGGCCTGGAATTCCATGGTCCTGATCAGTGTACCACTGAAAAAGAAGAAAATAACCCAACAAAGCACACTTGATTTCTCCATCCTACAGTAATTAAACAATCCAGAAGCTTGATCTTTATTAATTATTATTATAACCCCATTAAGGTTGCAAGGTGCCTCACAAAGGCAAATGGGCAGTGACTTGGTAGATCTTTGTTCTTTTCGTGTTAATTATTTTTGATCAGTTTTCATTATATTCATATTCTCATTGAACAAAGTTTCTAAATAATCTGTGATTTGTCAGTCCGAGTGGCTGTCTGGTGAGTTAGTGGCATCAAGCCAGAGCAAAAACACTTCAAGAGGCCCTCAGGGACAAGAGTCCTTGGCATGTATTGCATGTTCTTAGCAGTAGGATTGTTAAGAAAACATTGGCTAGCAATGTTTTACTCTCACCAAACAGTCCTTGCCTAAAAATTGTGGAGTTCTGTCCAAATTATTCAGCATTATATCAGTGCCATAGGCATTATATACAGCATCCTGAGAACAGTGACTTAGGGGGATTATGTTATACCTTGGAACAGCAGCAATTATTTTCACTTATTTTTAATTGGACAACTTGCCTTAAGTTATTTCCATCCAGGTGTCATAAAGACACTCCAAAATCCAAAGTATTGTTTTTTTAAGGCCAGGTCCTTCTCTTCTCTGCAAATACAGCAGAACCAGCAATTTTTTTCTGTATTGGTGGGGAATGCAGGATATCTGAAGTCCACACAATGGTCCATACGTTTATGGAGTGCCACAAACCCAAGTGCCATGGCGGTTTCTGGTGTACTCATGTGTGTGGGAGCTCATGGACAGAGGTAGGACAGGGACAAGGCTGGTGTATTTTTCAGTAGCCCAGGACTGAAGGGTATAGAAGAAGCAAAGCTTGGCATGGATGCAATAAATGTTTTGTCCATTTGGCCTCCCTTTTGCTCTTCTTTCATCCTTTCCACCCTCCTGTCTGTTCTGTTCTCTCTGCCCCTGCTGCCCTGCATAGGCTTCCCTGATAACTTGTTCTCTTCTCCCTCTGGACCTACTATCTAGATGCCTGAGTTCTGGAAATGTACATTATCTGTGTTCCCCAGACCACAAGCTACACTATGGGACTCACTGGGCTAAAGTGAGCATCTTAAAAATGTCCCCAGATGTAAGAGGAATTATAAGCCAATGCTTAAAAGAAAAATAGTCTGTTGTTATCTACCATTGCCTGGAAATCCACCTGTGCGTTAACCAAAGCTTTAGAGATCTGTGCTGAGTTCTGGAAATGTACATTATCTGGAAAAGGGAACAGAACAAAAACGGAAGAGTGGGTTATTAAAATCTGGTAAATACCAGACAGCTTAAAGCTACAGTGCATTAAGTTCAGTCCATCGATTATCGAGTGATACAATTGACATTACTAACAATGAGTAAGCAACTCTTTATATACCCTATGGAAATGGACCAAACATCTAAGTACTGACTCTAATCAAAGTCAAAGAAAGATGCTTAACGTTTCTCAAACAAAGAGGTTGTCACTCTGTATTTGAACTGCCTTTGGTAAACCTCACCATCTGCTGTTCCATGGATGAGAAGATATTCCACGTTTCGGAAATTCTCTGCTCTCGCCATCACAGTTGAATTCTGTTCAGGGAAAAATGAACACTTCAGCAGCTGCTATTTAGACCACTTAGTCACGTAGGTAAAAGGCTTTCATTGCATAGTATAAAACTAACTGAATCATCATATAAACTGGCACTATAAAGACAGTAGTGATTATTTATTACTCTCTGGGCTTGGAATGAAAGCCAAATATATTCTCTAGGCTTTTCCCAGGGCTAGTTGACACAAATCTCAAGCCCCCTCCCTATCCCTCCCACTGGCCGCAATGCCATTCCTCTTACACCAAAATGCTCTGCCAGAGGAGTTTGGGATGAGGAGTTTCTGCCATTTGGATGGGGTTTGGAAATGAGCATTAAGGGCCTAACCCAAAGCCTAATTAAGTCAGTAAGAGCCTTTTCACTGACTTCAGTGGGATTTGGACCAGGCCCTAACTGTGTTCTGGTATGTATGTTTGTGGAGGGAATCAGGGGAATGAATAAAGGATGGAAATTTCCTGTTAAATCTTTAGGAACCAGCAATGTGCCCCCATTTAGGGGCGATTATCTGATTACCTAGGGGGTTTGTGTCATTTCACCACAGTCTTCACAAAGCAGCTTGCGTTCCACACTAAGTAGTCCCAACAACGACCAGTAATCATCATAATTTAAACCTATAACTGGTGGGGGCCCCCGCCTCCGATGCTGAAATTAAGCAGCATTATCTGAACTGATCCTGTCTGTTCCAATGGAACAACAAGGACCCTTAAACATAGAATATTTAAGACTATTAAATATAGGAGAAAAGAGTAAACTATAGGCAGGTGAATTCCATGCTAGTAGCTCTCACTGCTTATAGGGCTGATAGTACAAGGACTAGAAGATTATTTCTCTTCCCCACTACTCCCTTCCTCCCTGCTAATGTGATTCTAAGTTTGAGGAAAACAAATGCAATGAAGAGAATTCTTACTTTGTAGTGTTTGAGATTATCTGACTCAGTTGGAAGACCCATAAATCGCTCTGTGTAGATGGATGCTATTATATAAAAAAAAAAAGAGCTGTAGACAAAATATATTCACATCTAATGGTTGAATACAATGAATATGTGTTTAAACTACACACAGTTCCATTAATACAGCCTAAGTGTATTACTTGTTTTAGACTAGTTCTGTGGCATCCATCACTGTAGTTCCTGGCTGCCTCACGCTACACTAAAACCAGCTACATACAAAAATCACTGATGAAGATGAATTGATGAATATACTGCCACTTTATCTGCCCCTGCAGAAATACCCAACCCAGAGTGACCTAACAAAAGGGCTGAGATAACAGGTAAGTTGTGTACCATGACCTGAGAGCTATCAAACGTAAGCTTTGGCAGTCTACCTGGAACACCCAGTCCCATAGACAAAGGCTGAGATTGCTTTAGCTAGTAGGATAAATTCCAGGAACCAATAGCTAGAGTAACCCAGCACATATCTACTGCCACAAGGGGACACACAAGAGAGACTATCAAAAGCTTTATTGTAACCAACACATTACTTTATACTCAGAAGCAAGGAAGAGTCCCTTAGGATTTCATCCTGGTGACCCTTCCTGTTCAATGTGTATGCAGACACTGTGGGAGAATGGGAGACATAGGCAGCGGTATAAAACCCTGTGCACAGGATATTCAGGTCTTTGTCCATTTTTTACTGACACCAGATGCTGTGGTTTCTTTGCTTTCTTAGTCTTTGACTGACATAGGGACATGGGTGAGAGCAAACATCTCTGCATCTGAGACTTTCAGCTGGGGCACCTTACTGCTTAAGGGCCCACTCAAGACACCTTTACAAGTGCTCTTCTATGGCTGCCAGGCTGTTTAGTGAAATGCTATGGAGTTCCTACTGTAATGTGCACCACACAGTTGAGGAGAATGAGAATCCGTGAGCTGGAAGATGGTAGCATTTTGTCATTAACTGACTAGCTATGAATGGCACAAGGTTTTGGAGAAAGGATACAGTTTACAGCCTCCTTTCTCTCACTGGAGCAGGGTCCCATGTTTCCCAGTGGGAGAACCATCATTAAATAAAAGTTGCTGAAGCTCAATCCAGGTAGGAGGGAAGAACAATTACTCAGTGACTACCCTTTTGGGAAGAAAGGCTAGAAATTATTATGCAGCCATTCCATCTGCCTCTGCAAAGGCCCACAGGATAGTCAATGATAATTTATGGTCAGTGTTATCAGAGACTGCTGACAGATCTAATACAATCAGTACACATATCTAACTGTGTCTAGGGAGAAATAAACAATCAATGTCCTAGGGCAGTGCCATCTGTGTGCCACATATACGTTTGTAGCTAATCTTGGGGGGCTCATGGAAATCTGTGGAATCACAATACAACTGCAGTGCTGCAACACCACTTTTTCAATAACTTTCTCCAGAAAGGGGAGGGGGGACATATTGGGCAATAATGGATCAAGCTGTGATGTCACAGGCAATTTTTTGAGCAAGAGTGCTTGCATAACGGTGGCTGATACCATACCCTCCTAACAAGAGGCATTACATTCACACTGAGTGTAGTTACATGTAAGACCCCTGTACAGGATCAGCATGATGTCAAGGATGCTTTGAGTAAATGAGAACACAATAGACAGAGGGAGGGATAGCTCAGCTGTTTGAGCATTGGCCTGCTAAATCCAGGGTTGTGAACTCAATCTTTGAGGGGGTCATTTAGGGATCTGGGGCAAAAAATCTGTCTGGGTAGTGGTCCTGCTTTGAGCAGGGGGTTGGACTAGATGACCTTTGAGGTCCCTTCCAATTCTGATATTCTGTGATTAATGCAACATGGCATTCAACTTGTGTGCCAGAAAATGGGGGCAGTGGTTGAGAATCTTCATGGGAAGTCCTGCTAGGAAAAATATTTGAAAATACTGGAGATCTGGTACAAACTTTCCATCTCAAAAGCAAAAAATTGTCCTTCAGAAATATTTTTATGAGCTCAAGGATAAGTGATTTCTAGAAGGGATTTCTAGAGAGTGGTGACTCCCTCAAAGGCAGAGAAATCACCTCAAAGTTGTCCCCTCAATTCAGTGGCAGACTTTACAAGAAGTTCCAGGAAGCCCCATCCAGCACATAACTGAATGCATATGGAATGCCTAGTGGGCTTCACGGATTCACAAATGAGATTAGCAAACCTTCTGCCAGATCACAGTATTTATTCCAAAAGGCTGGGTGCAGCTATTGGCAGCAGAGAAAGGATTAAATACAAGCTTTGAAGAATTTTATTTTGGTGATGACAATTTATTTTCTTTAAGGTTTCAAGTTGTTGAGCTCTTGCAATAACGTCATGCTTTCTGAGTCAGTGTTTATTAAATGTTTCTATACCGTAATATTCCCAGCTGGAGACAGGAGCCACTGCTATTCCACATTTAAATACTCCACTGCCAGATCCAAGTGCCAGAGAAGTTACATATCCACCATAGGACTGGAGAGAAATCACAGGCAGGTTAATGCTGTGCAGGTAGCTATTTCTTTGTTCTCTGAGAATCCAAGTAACAAAACATTACATTCAGAGGAAACATTTGCTTTAATAGCATGGGGCAAAGCAACTAGAGGTTTTACTTTCAGCAGAAACTGAGTCTGGCTGACTCCTTGTGAGGAACAAAAGGACAAGACAATTCTATCTTATCACTAAATCTCTTCCTACCATCTATGTTACTGCTTCATCGGGGACCCTGGTTCAGGACAAATCCCAGTATTCCTCACCTACTGAATTACCTAGCCAAAAATGGAATTTTCTGCTAATTTTTTTTATATTGAATCAGCCCGATATGTGAGGCCGTGGACAACAAGTTGTGGAAAGATATGGATATTGGCTTTAAAGTAGACTACAATACCCCACGGAAAGGTCAGGCTTTTGCTAAATGCCTTAAGAATGTCCATGTGCTGCAGAGCTGCCCAGTAGAGCTGGCTGGAACTCTTTTTTCCTAGCAGAAAATTTTGACAGAAATGGAAAAAAAAATCATTTTAGTCAAAATTTCCTATGGCAAAGTTAGACTTTTCAGCAAAAAATTCCAAGCCAAAAATTTCTATCTGAAAAGCAAAAAATTTCAGCTGAAAACCAAATATTTTGATTTGGAAATGCTGCTGCAGTGCTTCATGGGAACCGTGTATCTCATGTCTCTATGATCCTCTATGGGCCAGGCTCTCTGGGCAGACTACATCTCCCAAAATTCACCACAGTCTCCCTTCTTGCTGAGTTATTATGGTGCATTCTGGAAATCCCTGTTAGTGGCATATTATAACAGATGTAATCCAACTAAAGGACCTGACCCACAGGGAGAACTGGGGTAATGAGGCATCCGAACTATCATTCCCATGAAGCATGTCAGCAACATTTTTTAAAATAGATTTTTTTTTACCCTGGTTTTAAGTGTTTGTGTTTCCAACAAAAAGTGGAACTTTTTCATGGAAAAAAAAACTTTTCACAAAAAAGTCACAGTCAAAACCCCAAATTTCCACCAAAAACCAGTTTAGAGAGAAAAATGTCAACTAATTATACTAACTAGAAAGCCTGACTGGACTGAAATTTGTGTTTTCTCAGCAATAAAGGGAAAATACTCTACCTTTGTCTATCCCTGTATATGATTCTGATATGTTTTCTTCAAGATTTTTAGATTCTTTTCTGCAAGGGTGAGGAAAATATTCTTGCAACTCATTAAAAAACTGACCGAAGTCTCCCGTCTGTCTTAATAAGCTAACTGCTGAGGTAAACAAAATAATTTTACGTTCAGAGGAAGAGAGATAGGAAGCTTTTATTTACAAGATGTTACGATGTGATTTTTTTTTTGTTTGTTTGTTTCTAACAGACTGAGGGTCTGATAATGAGCTACAGGTACTAAGCATCTCTCAGATTCAGATGCTATTACAGGAATATTGGGGATAGGAAATATAAAGTAACCTTTGAGTATTATTTATTACTCCATTCAAGATTGGAGAGAAAGGACCTTCATTTAGGCCAGGATCTGGCCCCATGTCATTCGCACTCTATTTCATTCAGCATCAAGTTTCATTTCTAAGGTCTCTAGAAAACAGAACGACTCCAGTCTCTGGATGTTAAACACCAGAAAAGTGGGGAAGCTGAGTTCTGTTTGGCATCCTATCCAAATAAAGAAGCTTAGAACCTGATGCCTCAGTACTGACTACCTCAAACACATAATTGAACACATGATGGCCAGTCCACGTGGTTGCATAATTTCCTGTTCCTGAAACCCACCCACCCTTCTTAAAGGATCAGCTGCCAGCTGTCAAAACTCTGTGGGGCAAGCAATTCCTCCACCTCCCTCCTGCTGCTGGTTCCCGGCCTGATCCTCAGGCTAGGAACCAGCAGAGGAGAATTTGTTCATATTTGGAGAGCAGGCAAGGGGAAGAATCAGCCTGGAGTTCGGAAAGGTTCTGTGCAAAGAGGTGGAGCTGGCAGCTGAGAACAGTTGATACTGGGTGTGTAGGCATTTGGCCTGCTTGATAGGGATGCGGGGAGCAGAATGTGTGACTGAGGGAGCATGAGCGCTTGGATGAACAGCTAAGGAGGATAAAGGATTTCCATTCTTTCTGGAGGAGGGGGGAGTGACAGAAGCCAGGAGAGGGGAGTAGGGGCCAAAGGGACTTGTTCAGAATCCTGCAGGTTCTCATCCTCTGTGTTCAAAATATAAAGGGAAGTTTAGAAATTAATGAATGTATTGGTTTTAATCATATTGCATATCAAAAATAAAGCAACTCCCCACGCCCTTCTAAATAGTATCCAACTTGAAATGAGAGTGAGGAATAACTAGAAGCAACAGATAAGGATATAGCAGAGAACTTATGCAATTATTTTTCAGCTAACTTAAGGGGAATTTATCCAAATCAGAAATCAGCATAGCAAGGCCAGAAAATAAGGAACCAGTAGTAGGAAGATTATTGTGCTATAGCAGGTTAAGAGGTGAAGTTTAAGCCTGAATTGCTTTAACAGTTTTTTACAAGCTTTTGCTGTCCAGGAGAGATTGGCGAGTCTGAAAAAGTGAAAAACATAATGCATACCTGCCAGCACATGCAGACTATGAACAGGGACATTTAGGTACAAAAGAGGAATGCATTTCCAATTCTATTGAAATATATTAGCTCTCTAGAGCCTTTTGGGTGGACTGAGTGAGAAAATGACAGCTTCCTCCTTAACATATAAAGACTAAATGCTTGTGCATTAGTGCCATTATTTTAAGAATGCATCTAATGTTGGACCATGATACTTCAGTCCGGTCAAATGTCATCATTTGTAAGGTTGCAATGTTGGTCTTAGAATATGAGAGAAACAAGGTGGAGGAGGTAATATCTTTTATTGGACCAAACTCTGTTGATGAAAGAGAGAAGCTTTTGCGCTTAAACACTTGAATAAGAGCTCTGTGTAAACTCAAAAGCTTGTCTCTTTTCACGAACAGAAGCTGGCCCAATAAAAGATATTACCTCCCCACCTTGTCTCCATCATTTGTATGAGAAACTTGTAATTTTATTTATTTAAATAAAATGCATCTTGGTTTTAAAAAATATATATTTTTTCAGTTCAGAAACATAAGGATTTGCCCCCAAAATATTAAGTGTTATATCAGAATTACCTACTCATAAATAGAGATATCATTTAATTACATTTTACTGCATTGAATTGTATCTAGGTATTTTGCATTGGTGTATGATCACAGTACCTAAAATATTAGTTAATATAAACTTCATACAAAGCTGTTAGCAGCCCTGTTCACATATCATCTCATATCAGCCACTTTTGTTTGTTACTGTTCAACTGAATCTTCAAGTTCTGTCCTGTAACGTGGTTCTAGGTAAGCTGCTCATGGGGCAACTGGGCCAAGGAAAAACAAAAGAAAAATTGAACAATGACTGACTAGAAGAATTCTAGCAAAAAAACAGTCTGTTTAAAGAGAACTCTTTTTGAAAGATAATCAGAGAAAAATCAACATTTATAAATAGAAAAACGTTGGAAAGAATCAATTAATTGGTGGCTAACATCCCAGTTTAGTCCATAAGGTGTTCTAGCTACTGCAGTCTGTTACTGTTGGGACACTGCTCATCCTTTACTCTTAAACACTACTTTCAACACCAGGATCTTATCCTGAAGTTTGAATGGTAACAAAGGAAAGACAATGATTATAATTGTTTCTATCTCTTCTGTTAAAGGCAGATTCTGTTCTAGAAATCTGACCCTCAGGCACCCTAAGATACTTCTCAGTGTAAGTAGGGCTGGCAGAATCTGGCCAATAAGAGGTTAGTTTACGATTATGTCCCTTTAAAAATGAAGGATAATATAACAATAAGTTATGGAAGATCCCCAATATTTCCTGGCTTTCACTGGCCTAGAAATGCAGTGAAAATTACTTTCCTTGTGTATTTCACTGGTCCCAAACCCAATCAGGAAGAGCAAAGGCACAGGAAAAGTCAAACAAAGACAAAGAACCTTTTCCAAACCTTGAAAGATTTAGGTTTGATTCAAGTTCTAGCTGATGGTTTGGCCTGATTCTTAGCTCATCCAATGTAGTTTGCCCATCCCTACTTGGAGTCCCCTAGCCCTCAGCATGTGCAGCCCTCAGCCTTTCACTTCTTCAGTAAAAGAAACAAATCTAGTTTGGGAAAGAGGTTTGGTGCACTTCATTTTCTCTGAAGTTCAACTCCATGCACTATTTCCAGGCCAGAAAAAATCAGGAAGTACAGGAAGTCAGAGTGATGCCAAAGTCAGTGGTTTCAGATCAAAGGGATTAATGGGATTCTGTTGTGTTTTTTTTTAATTTCAGATCACATAAATTCACACTTCTTGAATTTTGATGTGAGTATCATGTTCAAACAAACGCCATTACTAGCAGTGAAGCCCAATGAAACTTCTAAGCTTTGCCTGGTTTCAACCTAAAACCATATTTGCAGCTGAGATCTACTCAAAATTCAGCCTAGGTCTTCCTGAAAATCAGTAAGGCTTCTCAAAGGGTTTGAAAATCCTCACTGAATCTGATTCTGAAATTTTGTTTACTATGACAAAAGTTTAGAGAAGTAGCTTTAGGGAGACTTTGTGGAAAACAAGGATGAATCTTAGAAAACACTGACTGCAGTAAGATTAAGAAAGGTAAATAAGGAAATACCAAAAACAACAGCAACTACTTACCCAGCCCCATACTGCTATTCTTTTTTCATCAACAAAACCCATTTCTATAAATTTTCTATTTAAAAGAAAAATCACAATTATAAAGCTATTCTTATCACCCAATAGGATAATTTACATTACATGTAGTTAATAAAAAGAGAGGTCAAGCTTCTTTCGTGCTTCCCAGACACGTTAGCGTACCACTAAGAACAGAAAGCATATCTGATTTCTACAAAGGACCAAGTCACAGCTTCATGGATTTTAAGGCCCATCTGTCTGACCTCCTGAATCAATGAAATATCCTTTTGTTTACTTTTTACTCATAATGTTTAAATGTACATTTATTGTCATCTATGTAGAGAGGCCACGGCATAGCTGAAAGCAATGCTTAAGGAGCCCAGGGGGAGTACTGATCACAGCATGGAAGAGTAACTAAAGAAGACACACTCAGAAATCATTGATACCCCCTTTGGCCTTCATTCCTGACTGTGTTCCCAATTTAAATCTACCTATATAAAGAGATTTTAAAGGAGTTAATAAGATGCATACAGACCAGTAAATATATCTCCTGATCTTTCATTATTTTTACTCCTCTTCTCCCATTATTCCAGTCACTCTTTTCTTAATGCCAGCCTTCTCTGTGTTGTCACTAATATCAGGGCTTGATCTGGCAAGGTGCTCAACATACTCAACTTTCAGCAAAAGCAGCAAAGAATCCTGTGGCACCTTATAGACTAACTGATGTTTTGGAGCATGAGCTTTCGTGGGTGAATACCCACTTCGTCAGATGCATGTAGTGGAAATGTCCAGGGGCAGGTATATATATGCAGGCAAGCTAGAGATAATGCGTAAGTTCAATCAGGGAGGATGAGGCCCTGTTCTGCCACACTATAGCAGACCTTAAGGTGGCCATCCTGCAGCAAAAAAACTTCAGGACCAGACTTCAAAGAGAAACTGCTGAGCTTCAGTTCATCTGCAAATTTGACACCATCAGCTCAGGATTAAACAAAGACTGTGAATGGCTTGCCAACTACAAAACCAGTTTCTCCTCCCTTGGTTTTCACACCTCAACTGCTAGAACAGGGCCTCATCCTCCCTGATTGAACTTACTCATTATCTCTAGCTTGCCTGCATGTATATACCTGCCCCTGGACATTTCCACTACATGCATCTGATGAAGTGGGTATTCACCCACGAAAGCTCATGCTCCAAAACATCTGTTAGTCTATAAGGTGCCACAGGATTCTTTGCTGCTTTTACAGATCCAGACTAACACGGCTACCCCTCTGATACTCAACTTTCAGTGGTGCTCTGTAACTCCCCAGAGGTGCCTTACAGGATCAGGCCCTGAGGTTTTAAACTACCCTGCCCTTTTATTTGACTGTAAAGTGTCATGCATGCTCATGGCACTGTAATAAAAAATAACAAGGAAAAGTTCTCCCAAGGCTCCCTGCAGATGCATGTTATAAAACTCAGAGAGGAGGGAAGGGCTATGCCTTACTCCTCTGTTTGATCATCAAGCAGCTTGAAGGGAAAACCAGATCACTGGCGTTGGGTTTCCTGTCTCTGCATCCCACTGCAATGATGAAGTCTGCTGAAGGAAACATACTAGAGAGGGAAGGAAGGTTTGTGCACAGGGACATCTTTCCAAAGAAACCACTTAGGAAAAAAGTTATGTAAACGTGGGTGAATTATCAGTGCAGATCACAGCGCACAATAAGGTAAAACAGGGAGGAAGAGGCAGGAGGAGGGAAAAGACACAAGAAAGATTAAAAACTAGTAGGCCAAGGGCAACTCCCCTCTCCCTTTCAGCAATATAATCTCACTTTTCTTTCTCTCAGCCATCTTCGCATCCACATTTACAGGAAGCATAGTGACAAATGCACCAAATAGGGCCAGATTCACCCCAGGCTCTCTACCAGCAGCTGCAAACTTTCCTTTGCCAGGAAGCCCACACAAGTGGCCAAAACCACACCCAAATTAGGAGTTATTGGCTGGGAGGGACATGGGATGTGGGCTTCCAGAGGGTGCACTAATTTAGCACAGGTCTGCTGCAGCCTTTACTAGCTGGGCTCCTATGCTGGGCTCTCTCCCTGGGGCAGTCCCCCACCAGGGTGCATGGCCCTTGCTGGTAAATCTGCCCCATAGTCTTGGGACAGACTGGTAAAATGAAGCAGAAGCCATCCACACACAATGTAAAATGGGTGTAGAGGCTGGCAGTGAATTGGGGAAAGTTTGCATGGAAAGTCTGTGGTAATTTCAGCCATTCCTTTACAGGCTCTCAGACCAGACTGCAGCTGCAGAAGCACCTTAGCCTCACTGTGTCTCTGACAGGTCGATTTCGACCCCTTTCACGTCTGAGTGTCACTTTAGAGCAATAACAAGTAATTTATAACTTTGATGCTCTCATAAAGTGAGTGATTATGTCGCTGCAATGTTTCAGGAAAGAAAAGCAAATAACAGATGACACTTAGAAGCCTGAAATGATAAAACAGGTAGTCTGCTTCAGTCTTCAATGAAAAGGATAATACCAACACGATACTTAATGCAATAACAGCTAAGGAGGAAATGTAGAGATCACTAAGCAGAAACAGGAAGGAAGAGATAAGGATACTTAGAGGCAGTGCTCTCAAGCACATAGAGCAGGGACATGGGTGTCAGGGCTCCTGGATTCTATTCCTGGCTCTGCTGTTCATGGCCAGGTCCATCATTTGGGTGGGGCACCCATTCCCCCCACTCAGCCTCCACAGCACCAAAAAAGTCTGCCTAGATATCAATCAGCCCCTTTGGGGCACCTTCCCCAAGAAAAAATTAATCCCTCTCCCCTACAACACAGCTCCCCCGGGGCAGCACATTAACCCTCCTCCCATTCTAAACACCTGCTTTGGTAGTGCTGTTGTATCTTGTGACTCTGAAATCCCAAATTGAGGCTTCTTTCATAAGACCCTCAGTCCTTCTTTCTGTCCAGAGGCTCCATGCAGGAGGGATATATCTGTCTGGAGCACTTGCAGTCTGGATAACTTTGATGCAGAGCAGCATGGGTGGGAGGAACTGCGAGAGATTACTGTCAGTACCTGTTGGCCCCAGGCACTCTTGTCATTTCTTGCTACCTTGGAATGGCAAGGAAGATGGGTCTTGTGACTGAACACGATCTCTGATAGTCTAGAAATGTGGGTACAGCTGTACCACAGACTTCACGTCTGATCATGGGCAAGTGCTTTCAGATCCTAGGACTGAGGGCATTATGGACACGCACATTATTACTCTGAAAGAATTGAAGTAGCAGTATTAAGTGCACCCTTTACAGCGATTATGTATATCAAGTGATGGGTTCAGGAGATACCACTTGGGTACCATGTACCTCTAATTTTTGCTCTCCACAAGTCCCATCTCTTGTCTTGCCCACTGGAGGCAGTGAGGGGCCCCAATATAGATTTTCATTCTTAGCAGTTATCAGCCAAGTGGTGCTTGACCTTGAAATGCATCTACTAATCTGTCTCATAGACCACTGCTTCGGTGTTGCTTAACATGTGGAAGGGATTCTATTGGATCCTACTGTGATACTCACTTCACTGCTGAGATTTGGTCCTCAATTTCATAGACTCCGAGTTTTCGATATACTGCATGCAGCATCTTGTCACCTTGAAAAGCTGTTCCTCTGCCATCCACAAGAACAACAATAATTTCCTCTCTGCTTGCAAGATAGGTTATCCAGCTAATCCCAAATGTGTGCTTTACATTCTGACTGCAAGGTCCTCCATACCTAAAGGAAATAATCACAGAATCTCAGGTTTAGATTTGGTGGATGATCTTAAACAAAGCATTTATTTAACACAGGACATGAATAATGGAATAACTAAAGCTCAAACCTCAGATCTTATTTAATATAAAAGAAACTTCTTGAATGCATAGTCCCTGGTGGGCAGCCTAACAGAGTCTTAATTCTGGAGAGGGGAAATTTCTGGAAGTGACTGTAGTTATACATGTGTCTCATATTTTCCTTGAATATCTTCTCCTATAAGGCAGAACAGGCTCATGGTATTCAACAGACAGAAACAGTCAGACCTTTACTGATATGGGTGTGGGACTTTGCCAGCTGTAATCCAGTTCAGTTCTTGTAGGACTAGGTTGAGCCCTTCGATTTGGCCCAGAATGGCCCATGGCTGCATTGTCCCAAGAGGAACTTTGAGAGGATATTATGCCTCAAAGTCACAATTCCTCCCCTCTCTGCCTTGTTCTGGCAGAGTGAATTACCTCACCCCTTGTTGGGATACAGATCTAGTCCACCCCTCTGCATCTGGACTGATAATCTGACCAGCAGTGAGTGGGGAAGAGGAAAGGCCTCCTTTCCCCTTTGTGCCAACTTGCTTTCTAAGGGGAATATCAAGTGAGCAGCCCCTGCTTTCTCCCTGATACCTGGCATCATAGTTTGAGCACACCTTACTCAGCTAAGCAAGACAACAGAAAGGGTTTTACTTCTTATACATTTGAATGAAAGCTGGGGATAATCTCTAGCCCACAATGTTTACATTTTTTCTTCTTATCCACATCTGATAGGCTCATATCATACTTTCCAAAGTTAACAACAGTGAAATCCATAATGTGCTATCTTAAGCAGTCTCTCATGGTACATGGAAGCAGCAATGGAATTGATTCCAAGCAATATTCTACAAATTCCTATTCTCCTTCTGAAGGACTAATCTTAGTCTCACTGAAATCAACAACAAAACTCTAATTGATTTCAATAGGATCCGGATTCTATTTCAGAAATGTAGCCTAAAACCAAAGAATTGGTGTGCTTGTTATATACACTAATGCACGTATCCTGCACTATATGTGACATGTCAAAACTAATACCCTTTCTGATAAAGCAGATTATGTGGAAAAAGAAAAGAAAATCTTACATACACCTGTATAAGCAGAGGATACTTCTTGGATCTATCAAACTGCGGAGGTAGAAGCATCTTGTACCACAAAGCTAAAAAAAGATATATTACAAATATCTCAATGTTTAAGATGATTCTTCTATGTATGAGCCATTATTTATTGGAGCAGCATATGAAAATGCGTAAGCAATGAGACACAGGATTCATGAATTGTGAGTCATGAACTGATTGTAAGTCATTTTTCCTATTTAACTGTTTGAAAACAATCTTGAAGAAATAAAGCGTTGAGGCTTTTGGTTTTTTTTTTTTTTTTTAAATTAAGCTGCACACAATAATATTAGGGTCTAATTTCTGCAGGTATCTAGAAAAAAATGAAATCAGGATGACAAATACTATCTCAATGGTGAGCTATTCAATACCAATTTATTACTACACTATAAAATAATGTTACAAAATCACTAATGACAACACCTTCACAATTCAGACCCTATTCTCAAGGCATTATAATGGGCAATGCATGCATGCCAGATTACATATTACCTTTTTATGAATACCACAATGCTTTTTATTTTTCTCTCTCATGTGAGAGAAAAATAAATTAATTTACAATTAAATGTTTGTAAATTAGTTAATTTACAAATATTAATGAATGAAGTCTCTTAACAGCATCACCTCTGTGTAGTAGGGATGTATTGTATCTGTTTCACGGACAGGCAAACTGATGCATAGCGATACCGAGTTTCTCAAAGTCAAATAGTGACTCCATGGCAGAACCAGATATACAATCCAGGAAGCCTAATTCCAAATTCCTTGTTCTAATAACTGTTGGAGCATGCTTCCTACAGCAGAATAAGTGTAAGAATTATAGAAAAAGTAAATAGTGTAATAGAAGTTGTATAATCCTTACTAATTCCATCCACTTCAAGTTTATTAATGTCTATCTTAGGCATTCTGATGTTTTCCATCGCAGATTCTAATTCCCAATTGTCTTCCAGGACTTTAATCTCTGGGTAAAAGAAGTTTCCATATTAGATCAATTTGCTTTTCAACTCTTCTCTATTAATTGAGACTCCGTTGTTTTGTTTGTGGCTAAACCGGAAAAAAAAATCTATGGAAAACTCTTACAAATATGGTAATAAGGTCATACATTGGAAAATCATACACTTGAAGTATTTATATATAAACTGGAACACTGACACATTCTGTATGGGATACAAAGTAATTGATCTTGTGTGACTATAATTTCTTCTCTCCTTGTTCACTCACACCTCACTCTTCCTACCTTTTATTTAGTTAATTATGTACAACACACATGCTTCTCCAAATGTTGACTCTAGTTATAGCCATTGTCCTGAATAATGGATTACTGCACACGCCTCTCTATCCTGTCTCATATTAGCAAGATACAGTGTGCTTCTTTGCATCTGAATTAATACTTTAATCTTTTCCTCTGCTGTAACTTCACTGAATTGTAACTTGCAGACTAATGTCTAATCAAATCTCAATATAACCATGTTTATTTACTGAAAAACTTTACTAGATGATCAAGCACCAAATACCGACATGTAAATTTAAAAAGTTATATTTTCTGTATAATTAATATCCAGCACAGATTGTAGTACTGGTACAGTAGGAGTCCACTGAAAGCTACTTTGTGTACTAAAATTCTTTCTTATGACTAGGGATGGGCATAGAATGTCGTACCTAATGAGGGTCTATGACCTGAATCTTCACCCTCAAACTGAAACAGAACCTTATGTGATTTTTTAACAACTTCCATTAAATTTTTTGTCATCATTTTACATTTTTGAAAAACGCTTCCTGGTTCTGTGACTGCAGTAATGCCAGAAGAATACAGGTTGACCAGGAACAGGAAATACCAGAATTCTTTCAAGAAAGCCAGTTATTGTGAATGTCCAGGCCAGTTTTGCAGATCCAGGAATTTTGAATAGCTTGGATAAAGGCTGAAATACCATCCTGATGTTGGAACCAAACCAAACTAGAGGTCCAAATCTTTTGAAGTTTGTCCACTGCTAGACCATCCAAGGTAACCTTCCAGTCTGGTGTACGTGAATTTACCTGCACAACTCCCATTTTAATTCATGGGTGATGTGTGGTCAGATACCTGCCAACCACAATGAAAATGGATTTGCTGCCCCTCTTATGCAATTGCAGCCTAGTCCAAGACAAACATTGTCATGGTCACCTAAGAAGAAAGCAATTAGCCCAAGTGGCACAAAGATGACTAAAACAACTGGCTACATAATTATCCTTACAAAGACAAAAGAAAGCAGCTTGAACAGGTTCTTTCTGCAGCATGGCTGAGCAAGGCCCGGTGAAGGCAAAGGTAAAAGTCCATGAAATTAAACATTTGTTTCCTAGGCACAAGGAGATATCAGAGTGCCATATTGAGCATTCAACACTTTGTTCACCATTTCATACAGACTGTGCTCGTTGCTGGGGAAATTAGAAGGGATCCTTAATGGGCAGATAAAAGTGGCAATTCATGTATAGATTTTGCAGAAGTAGGAGTTGGAAGAACATAGCTAGAGAACAAAAGCACATGTGGTGGGAATGGAACAATCTTTTCCAGCTCCAAACATTTCTTTTGGATTCCTCACACAATTTCCAGTCAACCCTTGCTCAGGCAAAATGCAGGTCAGTGGCAGTGTGCGTAACTAAGGGTTGACTAGAAATGGTGTATTGAGCTCAAGATTTGACTCACTGGGAGTTACCGATGCTCAGTATACCCACTATTTATAGCAATGTAAAATTCAGGGCTGGATTCAACAATAAAAATACAGTAAATCCAAATTTCACAATGTAATATGAAAGAATCTGGGTATTGAATCTGACCCTCAAAGAGAGTTAAAAGTATCTTTAGTGCAAGTCTAAATAGAGACTAATGGGATTTATTTAGTAAATATTCAGGATAAAAAAAGAAATATGCAGAATATTTGCAGTACCTCGGTCATTGCTGCCATCAAAAAGAGTGGAAATAGGAATGCCCGGACCTGTAATGAGAATTAAAAGAGAAAGAAAGTTGTATATCCTTTGAAACATAACTTGGTTTGAAGAGAAGAGTTACTATTAAAATATCAATGATAAGGTCTGTCAGATTACTTGAATTTTCTTGACTGGATGTTTGCATATAACTTCCTTTTCATAGAATCATAAAAATGTAGGGCTGGAAGGGACCTCAAGAGGTCTTCTAGTCCATCCCCCTGCACCTACACCACAAAACAGTGAACACTCTCTTTGAAAATGTCTTACTAACAAGTGTAATAATAGCTGTTACCATAGTGTAATTATACAGCAACATCAAATGACAGTATAATTGCCCTCCTTTTGAAAATTGCTGCGTAATTATGCTTCAGAATCCAAGCTTTCATTTAAAAATAAATAAATCTTACAGTTGCACTGAATATTTTCAAAAAGTGAACTGAACTTCCACAAAGTGCTCTCTGCCTGAGTCTGCAGACAGTCTGAAACAATGCTCTAAGAAAAAGTGTGAACTATCCCAAGCCATCTCCATTATATGTCAGCTCAGAAGCCTAAGGATGTCACTTTAAATGTTATCATTGTTAACCAAATGTGATGAAATCACCATATGCCCAATACGTCATTGATGTTTCATGTCAAAAGTGTCCAGCTGGCGCATTTGTGTCTCAGTAGTGACCCAGGTTTCAGATCCATACAAAAAGATAGAAGCCACTACTGTTTGATGGATACATATCGTAGTCCAAGTTGATACGTGGCATTGACACCAAAGAAGTTTTCAAAGAGCATAACACCCGCAGCCTTGTTGATTCAAGGTTTCATGTCACCAAGGCAGCTTCCTTCCCTAACAATGGAGTCAAGATACTCATGATACAAACAAGGATGCCAAACATCATACCAACCAGCCTCCAGTGTCTTCCCAAGTGACTCAATGCCAGCTCAGGTGGCTTGGACATCTGCTCTGTATGCCACAGTCCATAGCAGCCCACCAGTTTTATGCATTTGATCCAACAAAAGTTGGATGGAGAAGACCTTAAGGGCAGCCTCGCACATGCTGGAGGGATGTCATGGCTTCTAACCTCACCTGTCTCAGTCTTACTATAGAGCAGGCCACAACACTGACAGGAGACTGGGTTCTGTGGAAATGGGTGATCTGAAGTGTGCACTCTATGCTCCATGAGCAACATAATGAATGAATGACTGATTGTTAACCAGACTAGCTTCCCACCTAGTCTTGGTGCCAAAAGCCCCAATGTCCCCTACCAATCTGTCCAAGTCTCCATCATATCTTCATACCGTCTACAATGCTGTGATATATTTTTAAAAGAAAAATCTGTGGCACAATGAAAAATTGTGGGAATGTAAATTCAATTTAGTAGCAAAATATAAAAATACAAAGGTTTCTGTATTAAATTATACTGTACTGGGCTGGGAGCTGTGAGCGATACAGGCATAAGGGGGAAGGCAAGGTTGCACAATTCTGGGGTTCCTAGTGCATAACATAGGAGTCACTGCCACACACATTATGTCAAAAGCACTGCTTAGGAAATGGGTTCTTGACCAAACAACAAAGCTCTAGGGAGGAAGGTAACTTTTAAACCCCACAAAAAGCATTTATTTCCTGTAGATAAGGTGACATCCAGCTAATAGCTAAGGTGCCATTACATAAGGTGAACTCAAAATTAACAATGTGAAATGGGCTTCTGAGAACATGTCACATCACATTTGCTAAGGTGAGTGGATTGCATGTGGTGATGACAATATCAAATATTCTTGGCAAGGATGATTGAGAGATGTTATCATTCTGTTACATTTGCTCCAGTGGCTGGGGTTTTTATTATTTGTACAGCTGAACATTTAGTTCATATTCTGAAAGATGGTAACAAAAGATGCTACACTGCATATAGGATTGTGAAGGATGAAATGTACAGTTTTTTGCCTTGGAATTTTTATATTATATGTTGTCCATTATTTACAGTGCCCTGACAACAGGTGAAAACTTGGCCCACTGAGGTCTAGGCAAAATCTCTATTGATTTCAATAGACCAAGATTTCACCCACTTCTGCCTTGAGAGCAATTTCAAAGGTCTCATATTTATCCCTGTGTCTTGCTGCATTTATTTTCAGAAATTTAATATGTATTGTAAAAAACTACATCACTTAGAAAACTGTCAGCACTTTTGGGGTCAAATTCAGCCCTAATATAAGCAGGCTCAGGTCTTAATGACTTCAGTGGGAGTTGCATCTGCTTGTGCCACAACTGGATTTGGCCTTCTATGTTAGAATCAAAGTACAGATAAGCTGGTACCCAAATAATGAAACAGAAAGGCTGAAGTTCATCAGGAAACAATTTTTTTTCCTGTGAAATATTTTAACAAATTTGTTTTAGTCAATTTTTTTTAGGTTTTTGTAAAAAAACTGAAATCCAAAAAACAAAAATACTTTGGTTTTCAGCAACTGAGAACATTTTTTTTCACAATTTTTGGCAACCAACATTTTTCAGTTTAAAATGTCTTCTATCAACTAAATGAATATTGCCTGGAATAAATATCATCATTTAGCTCACATTCCCTTGAAAATACAACTTAGAATTTGTTTGGTCACATACTATACTTACCATAACAGACTAGGGCATAATACTTAGCATTTTCACTGAATCTTGCTGTATAATACTGGCACCTTTCTTTCCTTAGATTACAAGTAATGCATTGTTTCCTTAGAGGATTGCTTCCAATGCTAATTCTAGGAGGAAATGAAAACAAAATGATACAATATCATATTGCTTTGAAGTACATTTTCAACATAATGCTGCCCCACCTGTTCCAAAACAGCTATATTGTAAAGTCGTCACATTTAAATTACACTTTCTAATCAATGGTTTACAGTTTTTCAATATTTTTAAACAATAGTTGTATGATTCAGACAATATTCCTCTCCCCCCTCCCCAATGCCAACTTTCAGATATATGCTTAGTATTTCTGGGATTGTATTTTCAAAGTCTTCAATGTGGCCTGTCTATTTAGACCTTCAGGTACTAATATGGCCCTCATCACCATAGAATCAGAGTGCCTCACATTTATTATTAACGGATTTTGCTCTCATGGCATCTCATAGTGGATGGTCAATGTAAACAAGCTGTCTTGCAGCCCGTCAGTGCATTACCCTGGCGGGCTGTGTGCGGCCTGTGGGCTGCAGGTTGCCCACCACTGGGATAGGTTAAATTACTTTCCTAAGGTCAGACAGGAAGTCTGTGGCTAAGCTGGGAATTGAAGCCGGTCTCCTGAGTCCCAGTCCAGTGCCCTATCCACTAGACCCTGCTTCTGCCTCCATTTGTTTGTGTCTGCAAATTGCAGTTAAAACACTTGCAAATGCATTTTTAGCACTATCACACATGTGTTCAGGTGATTTACACATACAAGTCTATCACATATACATGATAGTATCAAAATGTACCTGGAAGTGATATATACACAAATGGGGGCCACATTTTGAAACTGTATCCCAATGTTGTGTGCCCCTCCAAAATGCATGGTCACTTTAAATATAGTAATACATATGATCTATTCATTGCAAGATACCCGCATATGCTGTGCAACAGCCCAATTCAAATTTTAGGTAAGAACTTCTTGATATTTACTCTTAAAATTTTGAAACTGTTTCTGACTGTGTAGAATTCTCTTTTATATGATATAAACCCAGATCCATCTGATATTAATTTAATCAATATTTATAAAAGTTTGATATGAACTTACTTGTATATATTCCTTCTCCCTGGATAGCCTTCAAATTCATTGCTTGAATAGAATCTATGAATTAATTTGTTTGTTATTAAGTAGTCCATGAAATCATAAGCTGTGAATTAGTATTGAGCATCCTAAATCAGAAGCCTACTTGAAAAGTTATATTTAACTAAACTAGAATTTGGATTTTGACTTTTTTGGTGTGTGTGTGTATGGGGGGGTTATCAAGATGTAACAGTGGGTTAAGCACTCTACTTTTTCATCCCTCACAACCTTTGTTCAAATCCTGAGACGATGGCAAATGAACCATGAAATTTAATCACTTCATCCTACTTCCCAGGTGTTAGTTGATCAACTAGATGTAATGTATAGATCCATCTGTACAACAGAGGACTAAGCATAACTGCTCAGCCCTAAGCACTGAAGTCCTGATGAATGGTGATGGGTTTACTCACATGCTTAAAGTTAAGATGCTTTAGCTCTTTGCTGAATAGAGGCCTAAAAATTATTAGAAAAAAATGGTGGACTTTGATTTTCAAAAGGTCTTTCAGAAGCCCCTGTGTACAAAAATGTGCATATTTGTACAGAGAATTTACTATAGCTGTGTCCACAGACTGGGTATTTCCACCATAGCTAACTATAGCCATGTGCATACCCAAATACCTGATTTCTGTACACAGCTGTGGTAATTCTAGTAAAATTGCACAGGTCTCAGGCACCTACCCCTTTGAATATCAGGGTCCAATGAGACTAATGGAACCCTGAAAAAATCAATATAATTGTAGTACTTTCTTACGGACAGCAAATAGCACATAAACAACAGGCTGTGCTCTGTAGAATACTTACATTGCATCATCCATTACTTTGAAAATGTATATCGCCTCCCATTGTCCATTTGTAATTGGTATTGCATTTTCCTATAAAACAAGATATTGCAAGGTTATTTCAGGAACTTACAATATAGGAATTACTGAGGATAATTCTTTGTTTGACATACCACTGAGCCATTGATGTAATGAATATGTTTATAACCAGCCTTATCACTAAAAATTTTGTAGTAGGAAGTGGTATCTGAAGTAAAATATGGTGTTGAAACGAAGAACTGAAACAAAGGAACAGAAACAAAAACAACCAGGCTTTTAGAGCAGTTTATAATATGCACAGTTTACAATATGTACATTAAAGCAACCAGAGAGTGCTTTAACTGTCCTTTCTTTTTATCACAGTGTACATTTTGTCAAATTTCTTAACTGGTAACTGGTCACAATGCCTGCCAACATGTACACACGATTTCTGCTTCATGCAGGGGGGATTATTTTGTGGGGGTGTGTGTGTGTGTTGGGTTTGATCAATTTTTTAATTTAGTCATTTTTTAATTATAGTCAGAGTTGGTGATTTTTAAAAATAAAAGTTTTTGAATAAAATTAGTGTTTGTGAAAGGTGCTCGGACTAATAGTCCTGGTGACTAAAGTTTTCTGTTTATACACAAGCATGGGGCAGAGGCTGTCCAAGCTTCTCCACTCTGCCCACCAATATGTTTCAGTACTGTTGGGGTATAAAGACAGTTCAATCTCTAATCCTGCTCAAACCTTGGTCTCTGCTGAGACAGTTAACAAGGGAGCCAGTTACTCCAACTGTGATTTTTATTTTTTAAATAAGAGAAAATGGTCTCATAGAAAATGGTCTGAAGCCACCAACCCATTTCACATATGCCACCAGATACTCATTAGATCCTATGACTTTCCAACACTGTTGACTTGAGCTGTATTTGAACCTGTGACCCCAGAGCTAAATTGTTCTGTATTCCATTATTAATCATCCTAAACCATGAAACCCCCCATAGAGAATAAAGCAAAATTATTTTGTGCAGTTTCTATTAGTTCTTATAGCAACCCAACATCATTAATCCAAAAGTGAAGGTAAGGAAAAGGGGATTAAACAAAGTGTCTTATCCCTGTAGGTGCATAGTATTTATCTCAAATAATAGGACTGTGTGTACTGCAAATTGAAGTTTTCAATTAAGACCAGTGTAAGAAGACCCAGACACTGCTTGACTGAATCTTGGTAATTGACCTTGCCATGCTTGAGGAGTAATAGACATATATATAGGACATAGAAACTATGTATGTATGTATAGATAGATAGATAGATAGATATCCGAATGCTGTGAAAACTATTGGACATAGATATTTATATTGATGTATTTTCAGTTGAAAGCAAGTATCAGTTACCCACAGGTTTCTGGTCTCTGGCTTCAAAAGCTTCTCTCTTGGTGAAGAAGAGCAGCACTTATCACTAAAATTGTGCTCTGAAAACACTGTTTACATTTCAGAAATATATTAATTATAGATATGTCCAGATGAATAGGAGCTGCCCAGTGATGCCAAAGGAACTTTCTTTATCTACATCCTCTGCCAGCAGAATGCCTCTTGCAGCCACTCCTGGCACTGTGCACTTAGTTCCTTCTCACTTATGTGGATGTGATTTCCATAACTTCAGTATAGCCCAAAGTCATTAAGACTGAGATTTGCAAAGTCAGTGGGAGATGGGCACCTACCTCCCTCAGGCACATTGAAAATCCCAGCCTTAAAATGCATCAGGTGTAGTGTTCTACATATATGTATTCCATGACACAGTATGATGCCAGCTTATTCATATTTCCAACATTATTGTGAAGATAAGTAAATTATTGTAGCTTTTCATTAAATCATAGTAAAAGACAACAAAAACCCTACTCCACCAGCCCATCCTGTCTGACTCGCTTCTACATGCTGCCGATTCTGAAAAACAAAATGAAGGGCAAAACCTTTAGGTTGTGTAGGAAAGAGAAGAGCACAATTTATTCACAGAGAGAAAAGTTCTTCAAATAAATATGGAACTGCAAACTGACACTGTAGAAGGATTTTAAGGCTAAATTCAAATCACTCCTAAAATAACACATTCCAGGAAACCTAGAAGGATATCTGACAAAATTTTTGTATCATAACAATCAATAAAAGCTAGAATTAATGGCTATTTTATCTCAGTTAATTTTTCATTAAAAATCAATCCTTTCAGGACTATTAATGTTAAAAATGTGGGTAATTTGGCATAGTTCCACTGACTTCAATGGAGTGATGCTGATTTACATCAGCTGAGGAATGGAGCCTGTATTTTATGTTCATTTTCAAATTTACACTTGAACTTTTCTAATAGACTTTATATACTGTAGCACATAAGCTACATCAGATCACACTGTTGTAGGAGCCTTTTATACCCAAGCACAATGGGACACTGATGAGCAATGGGGAATTCTTTCTCCTTTTCTCCTCTGGCAGAGGCTAAACGCATAGGATCATATTCTGGATTCATTTATTTACACATTTGTAAATGCAGAGATATTCCATTTAATTTAGTGGAGTAACTCTAGCTTCACAGCAATATAACAGATCAGAATCTGATCTGCTTCCTCCATGGCATTAGAACTCTCAGCAGTCTGGAGAGAAAACTCTTCACTACTCTGCAGAGAGATTCTGGGGACTCTAATTTGTATGAATAGTCCCACTAAAGTCAATTAAAGTATATTCCTCTTTTAACATAATTCATATTTATAGAATCAATGGTTGCATTTTTCAGAAGTGACTAGTGATTTTGGGCATCTCAATATTTGGGTGCCCAACTTGAGATACCATAATGTGACTGGATTTTAACATAACAGGTGCTCAACCTCTCTAAGGTGTTTCAATTGGGTACACAAGAATTGGAATTAAGGATTAATGTGTAGAATTTAGACACTGAAAATCACGAGTCACTTTTGAAAATGTGGGCATCTGGAAGTCCTCATATCACTAAGGATTTTCAGGATTTAGGCCTTTATAATATTTTTCGTGTTGACCTTTAAAAAATGGCTTGTACAGATTTAGAATGTATTCAGATCAGTTATTTTACTAGCTCTAATGATCCTTTTACATTTTTAGGCTTTGATTTGTGTTTAACTTCGAAAGTTTCTAATGCATTTCCAATAGTTTCTAATGAATTTTTCACAGCTGACTGTAATGTCCTGATTGTTAGATGGAACTAAATTATTTACTGGTTAATGCTAACAATTCTGCATGCAATAAATTTGTAAGTTTTTTTAATTTTAGATGAGGGGTTTTTTTTTAACTGTTCATTTAATGGAACAGTTCTTCACAGTCTGGAGCCCTGTGAAATGCACACACCCAAATTAGCTCTCAGAAGAAAAGATTTTGCATTTCTTATCCTTAATGTAGTGTCTCAATTAACATTCAGAATTGTGACTTTTCCTCCTCTTGTCAATCCTACAAGGTGCTATGCACCCTTAACTCCCACTGACTTTGGTGGAGGTTGAAGGCATTCAGCACCTCAGAGGAGCACTCAACACCTTGCAAGATGGAATCCTTATGCAGCACTCTGTTGAATAGTTAACTCAGGTGCTTGGCTTTGTTTCTTATTAATAGGAAAAATGCAAACAGAAAGGGTAACATTTTTCAAGTTAATAAGTCTACAAGTAAAATAACATTCAATTTAACTTTGTGCAATTCTGCCTACTGGCATCTTACAGTCAGCTCACAGCTTAGGGCCTGATCAGCAAGTGCTTAAGCATATGAGCAATTTTCATGGGACTACTCATGTGAGCAAAGTTATTTAAGTGCCTGTGCTTAAAAAGGCATATTTACATCTATGCATTCTGAAGAAAAACTTTAAATCAATGCCAAATAGAAAATGTTCAAAACAATTTTGTTTATGAAATAAGCAACCGTTTGTAAGGGCCAAACCTCCAAAGACTTAAGGATGTAAGTAAAGCTCTACCTCTGCATTCCTGATTTATTTGCCTCTTTTTTTAATTAACGCCTTGAGCCCACAAATACGTGAGCATGTGTGTGACTTTTCTCACACAAGTAATCCCATGGACTCCTATGGGACCACTCTTATGTGTAAAGTTACTCAAATGCTTAAGTATTATTTGCAAGCCTCCGGCTCACAACAACATGTTTTCATAGGCCTCAGTCCTGCAAACACACACACAACTTTTACACACACAAGTAGTTCCATTGAAATCAAATTGGCTTCTATGGGACTATTCACATAAATAAAAGATAAACACATGCATGAGTGTTTGCTGGATCAGGGCTTTAGAAATTACTAGTAAAATATATTATTTTCAAATGCATAAAGCACAGCACATTAATTGTACTTTATGCCCTTGGTTTAATCTGAAAACAAAGCAGAGATGGAACTGTTTTTGCCCATGGAAATGCACAGAGATGCACTTCTTCAGGACAAATAGAGCTAATGCAGCACTCCCATCTGGTCACACGCCTTCAATTGGCCATTTGTGCAAACTTTAATATGATAAAAGCACTGTGTAACTGTATAAACAAAGTATTATGAAAGCATCAACATAATTAAACAAGGATTGTGAACACAATCCTGCAAGATGCTGATCACTTTGGCCCCAATCCAGCAAAGCACTTAAGCACATGCTTAACTTTAACATGGAATTAGTCCTATTGAAGTCATTTACATGCTTAAAGTTAAGCACATGTGCTTATGTGCTTTCCTGGATCAAGGCCAGAATGATCAACATCTTGCTGGTAGACCCCTTAATCCCTTGATGTTTCTAAATACTTTCAATTTTCTATATAAACTTTAATCCTCAAAACACATGTCTCTTACTGATGGGACACACATTCAATATTAAGGAGAATCTGATTAAATCTGTTATATAATGAAGATGGCCTTTTTTGGAAATGTAAAATTGCTTATAGCAGTGGCTCTCAACCTTTCCAGACTACTGTATCCCTTTCAAGAGTCTCGTTTGTCTTGCGTACCAAGTTTCACCTCACTTAAAATCTTATAAAATGACACAAAAATACAAAAGTGTCACAGCACACTATTACTGAAAAATTGCTATCTCTTTTTTACCATAGAATTATAAAATAAATCAATTGGAATATAAATATTGTACTTACATTTTAGTGTATAGTGTATAGAGCAGTATAAACAAGTCATTGTCTATGAAATTTTAGTTTATACTGACTTTGCTAGTTCCTTTTATGTAGGCTGTTGTAAAACTAGGCAAATATCTAGATGAGCTGATGTACCCCCTGGAAGACCTCTGCATACCCCCAGGGGTACATATACCCCTGGTGAGAACCACTGACTTATAGGACCCTGATCTGCAAATTGCATATGAATAACTTTACATTACTGTGTCTGAATTGTCCCAATGCAACTGTTCATGTGTGAAAAGTTACTTGCATGCATAAGCTTTGCAGGATTGAAACTTAACATCCTTTTAAAGTCTCAGCAATATCTGCTGTACATATAATTTGTAAAGTTCATTTGAGTAAATTGAAATGTCATGTCCTTTATATTTGAATTATATAAAATAACAAAACTAATTGTATAAAACAGACAAAAAAACTTCTTCCTGTATAAAATTGGTTGCTTGATTCTATATACCCTAAGCTTCAACCTGAAGTGAATATTTATGGATGGTTTAACATAATCTCTAGAAACAAGATTTATGCCCATTATGAGAGACTTTTGACTGCAGGAGCATGAATGTGACTTGCATACTGAAATTAATGCACTTCAGTGTAACCATTTTTGGGAGCATCTGTATGAAATTTATCAGAGAAATGTTGACCACAGCTCTCTCATCTCTGTACGTCTTCCTCTCAATCTTAATGTACATAGTTTTGAACTATTCCAACTGAAGTAATTTAGTGACTCAAATACAGCCTTAACATAAACTTCCAAAGCACATAAATTGGATGCATTTTTTACACAATTAGGCTCTTCCGTGTGAGGAGATCTCCTGGCTCAGAAATAAAGAGAATTAAACCCAATAGTTTTGAAGTTAGTGGATATCTGTTTTGTGTTTTATTTAAACTCTTTGAAAACACAGTACTGACAATTTGGTTTTTCGCTTTGTAGCTAGATTTTATTTATTTATTTACTTTGCAAAGGTGTCACAGTATCATGAAATAATTCACCATTAGTTCTAAATTATTACTTACAGTAACTCCTCGCTTAACATTGTAGTTATGTTCCTGAAACATGCTACTTTAAATGAAATGATGTTAAGTGAATCCACTTTCCCCATAAGAATTAATGTAAATATAGGTGGTTAGGTTCCAGGGAAATTTTTTTCACAAACAAACAAACAAACAAACAAACAAACAAACAAACAAACAAACAAACAAACAAATAAAAGTGTTTGTTTAAAACTTATACATATGTATGTATAAGTTTTAAACAAACTATTTAATACTGTACACAGCAATGATGATTGTGAAGCTTGGTTGAGGTGGTGGAGTCAGAGGGTGGAAGAGGGAGGGATATTTCCCAGAGAATGACTTACTGCTAAATGATGAACTAGCACACGGCTGAGCCCTCAAGGGGTAACACATTGTTGTTAATGTAACCTCACACTCTACAAGGCAACACAAATGGAAGGAGGGAGACACCACGGCAGACAGACACAGACACACACCATGTGTGTTTGTGTGTGTGTGTGTGTGTGTGTGCGTGTGTGAGAGAGAGACTCGCATTGCCCCTTTAAGTACACCAACCCCACTCTAAGTACGCTGCCTTTTTAATTAGATCAGCAAGTTGAGACAGCAGCTGCTGCCAGCAAGCTCCCTCCCTCTTGAGCCCTGTTGTGTCTCCCCACTGTGCATTGGAGATGGGGTAAAGGAACAGGGGAGGCAGGACACTCTGACGTTAGAACCCCTTTTTCTCCCTCCTCTCACCCCGCCCCTCCCAGCGAGCAGGAGGCTCCTGGGAGCAGCTCCAAGGCAAAGGGCAGGAGCAGCACATGGCTGTGGAGGGAGGGACAGCTGAACTGCCTGGCAATTGATAGCCTTCTGGGTGGCTGCCACACACCTGATGGGGGGCTGCCTGATGGGGGGCTGCCGGTGGACCCTGGTTCCAAGCCCGCACCAGCTAGCTCCAACGGGCTGCTCTTTCTGCAAGCAGTGGACTAAGCAGGCTGCCAAACAATGTTATAAGGCAACAAAGAGTCCTGTGGCACCTTAAAGATTAACAGATGTATTGGAGCATAAGCTTTTGTGGGTGAATACCCACTTCATCGGACGCATGTTATAAAGGAGCACTGTGCAACTTTAAACGAGCATGTTCTCTAATTGATCAGCAATGAAACAACATTAACTGGGACGACGTTAAGTGAGGAGTTACTGTATTTAGTTTAACAGTGAGGGTGATTAACTAATGCAGTGGTTTTCAACTTTTTTCATTTGTGAAACCCTAAAAAATTTTGAATGGAGGTGTGGTCCCCTTTGGAAATCTTAGACGTAATCTGTGGACCCCCAGGGATCCGCAGACCACAGGTTAAAAACCACTGAACTAATGGAACAAACAACCAAGGAAAGTGGAAGATTCTTCATTTCCTGATGTTTTCAGATCATGACGAATACCTTTCCGGAAGATATGCTTTAATAAATCACATATGATAGGGCTCAATACAGGGGTAACTGGGGGAAGCTCTATGGCCTGCATTATACAGGAGGTCAGGCTAGATCTGTGGTTCTCAACCAGGGGTACAGATACCCCTGGATATGCAGACATCTTCCAGGGGTACATCAGCTCATCTAGATATCTGCCTTACAACAGGCTACATAAAAAGCACTAGTAAAGTCAGTACAAACTAAAATTTCATATGGACAGCGACTTGTTTATACTGCTCTATATAAACCATACACTGAAATGTAAGTACAATATTGATATTCCAGTCAATTTATTTTATAATTATATGGTAAAAAATGAGAAAGTAAGCAATTTTTTCAGTAATAGTGTGCTGACACACTTTTGTATCTTTTTGTCTGATTTTGTAAGCAAGTAGTTTTTTAAGTGAGGTGAAGCTTGGGGGTATGCAAGACAAATGAGACTTCTGAAAGGGGTACAATAGTCTGGAAAGATTGAGAGCCATTGGGCTAGATGATCTAATGGATCCTTATGGCCTCAGAAATCTGTGAATCTATGTTCAAAGTTTTGTAACTTCAACTGTAAATTTGTTTTCACAACAATGTTAAGCATATATTTCAATGTGCAGTACCTCTGGACAGTACCAGGAATTGGAGTTTTCTTGGAAGTCACATACAGCTAAGACAGAAAAATTCTGGATTCGCTTTAGCCATTGCACGCCGATTCGATTATCTGTTACCCAAGTGAGCCAAGTGAAATAGTGATCACTAAAAACAAAGAATGAAAGCTGGTTATTACAGTATACAAATGGGCTATTGCTATTGCATCCATTATGGCCCCAATTTTGCTCTATTGAAGACAATGGAAAATCTCCCATTGACTTCAATGGTGCTGGATTCGGCCCTATGTGAACAAGGATTGTGAACTGCATAATGTATGGACCAGTAAAGGCAGTATCTAAAACTTCAGATTAGCTCCAGATCCATAAATATGAAACTGCAGCATACAGAACAGAACCTCCAGAAAAGAAAATAAGAGGTCCCATCATTTAACACTAAACAGAAAGAAAAAGGAAAGAAGATGAATTTGAGAACACACTACCTTGATGCTATCACTGCAGGAACAGGTACTTCCTTAGGAACTAAACCTTCATGGTTAGTAGTGTCTACAATAAACACTCTAACGGTAGGATTTTTAGCCCCAGCCTTCAAAGGAAATGTATTACCAGGTTATTCAAATCAAGCTCGGGAGGATTAGTTACCATTTAAAAAAATTAACATCTTTTCTTGCAAGAAAACAATCAGTTTTTTAAAGAATTTAAAATATTTGAAATATCGATATTACTGAACATATTGGGGCAGATTTTGATCTTACTTAAACTAGTGTAAATCTGGAGTAACTCACTGTGACAGTTTGTTATTCCACTTAGCATTAGTTTATGTATCAAGAAGAAAACAAATTATCTAATTCAACATCCCTCCAGATAGCTTGGGGGTAGAACACATGAGATTAGGTGGAAGTTCTTCTCTCCAGTGTGCAATGTAGAATGTATAGTGCCTCAGTTTTGGGCAGAAGACTCCAGTTAGGGTCATAGGAGATCTCCAAGACAGAACAAACAACTTGGCCTTATATTTGGAACTACAGATATAAGGCCTGAACCAAAGCCTATTTAAGTCAGTGAGGACCTGACTGACCTGACGTCAATGGGCTTTGGATCAGGCCCCTAAAGGATTTAAATACATTTGAGATCTCACATCCTCTTATTTCTCAGTGCAATGTAGGCTTCTTTTTCAATATAGTATGTTATGATAAAGACATTGTTAAGCAACACAATAGATACATCAGGTAGGAAAGCAAAGTAAGGCCCAGATCCTCCTAACTTTTATGCACGTGCTTAACTGTACTTCCATGAGTAGTTCCATTTATTTCATTGGGACTACTCCCATGTGTGTAAAGTTATACACGTGTTTATGCCTTTGCAGGGTTGGGGCTCAAGTTTACTTTCTTAAATTAATTCTAAGAGAGACCAGGATTAAACACTGCTCCACAGCAGTACAAACAATTTTCATGCACATTTTGGGTGTCTCTATTTAAAGTCACCACAACTCATTTACAAACCAAGGGGAAGTAAATGGCACCCATTTAAAATAAGCAACATACCTTTGGATATGGAATAGTTATTTTTCTAGGATATTGATCCTCACCATAATATGAATATTCAATAACTGGTATGTCAGTATCATTAAATTCTACATATGCTATAAACTTTCCATTTGGAGACCACCACAGAGCATATTTCACAGCAAGCATTTCCTCTAAAAAAAATGTGTATGTTAGTTACAGCTCATCATTTATGATCTAACAAAACAACATGATCTAACAAAGAAATAGCACCTAAAATTATATCTTGCCATCAGTGTACTCATCATTCTTCAACGAGAGAACAGTGCTATATAAGAAAGATCTTGACTCTGCAAAGCACTTAAGAACATTAATAACTTCTGCACGCTGTAGTCTATGTTAAGTAGAAATTTGGTTTTGGTTTAAGTTAGTCTAAGTATAGAGGAGTAGGGAAAATTGAGATGACTAGTGTGAGAAAAGTTAGAGGTAAATTGGAGATAGTAAAATGGGAAAATTGAAGTTAGTGAGGACATGACCAAAGGCTATCTTGTGGCTATGTTTCAGTTATGACTGGCTTTAGCATGGACTTTACTGAGTGTTTTTAAAAATTGTGAATGTTTTATTAAAATGCTGTCTATTATTGATGGTAGGGGAAAGACATTGGTGCAGATGTTAATTTAAATCATGTGTAATGTAAAGAACCAATCAGGAGTTGGCAGAAATGTGAAGGTGGCAATGGGTAGGTTTAATGTTAATTAGTATTATAAGAGTAGTTTTGTTACTACCAGGGAGAGCTCCAATGAACATCAGATGGGTACCGTTAGATTCCAGGATTATAAGGCTGGACTTCACTCTGCTTTCAGTGGACTGATGATCACTCATTAATACATTGTTGAGTGTAAGTATAATTGCAGTATTGTGCAAGTTATACGTGCACGCCTGTTTGAGTAACTAATAATTTTTGTTTTGAATAACATTTAATTTTATCATTCAAACTGTTGCTTTGTGGTCATCTACTAAACACATTTTTTTGTAACCAACCTAGAGGCTAGAAGCTGAAAACTAAATTATGTTTTATTGCACCCTTATCTTTAACAACTTAATACTCATTGGGAACATTTCAACATAAAAGTTACAAAAGGTTACAATGCAAATAGATCCATTTAAGTCAGCTGTTCATATGCTTAAAGTTATATATATGGTTAAGTGTCTTGATGCATTGAAGCCTAAGAGCCAAATCCTGCTCGCATTGAAGTCAAAACTCCCACTGGGTTTCATTGCCATCAAATAAGTATAAAAAGGACATGAGTCTTATCTGCAAAGTTCAGATCCCCCCCAAATATAAGCAAGTTTCAATCCAGAATTTTATTTATACATTATAAAAATGTGCCCAAGCCACAATGTTTAAACTCCCAATAGTGAGGGTATTCAGATCCAGTGCTATGGTTCAGATCTGTATCTACATAAAGAAGGGTTAACATCATCCTGTGCATAATAATGTTCATTATAGCTGGAATGCTTCATGGACTGCTTTTAGAAGTAGACTTTGAAGAAAATGAAGGATTGGACCTAGTGAACAGTAATTGTGAGGCTGTCCCAACCACTGGAACAGCATAAATGCAGTCACTATGTCTGAAGGAGGCAAAAAATTATGGCTGTGATCAGGAGAGAAGGAAGGGGTAGTGAACATGGGAATCAGGGGGAAACTGATGGGAAAATATCCTCCCTTTATTCAAAGCACTGCTCTGAGGAAAAATAAATTATGGGCAGTACATGAAAAGCCCATGTTTCCTATCAGAAAAATACCATAACAAATTCGTTCATTGTTGATTTTTGTAAGCCAATTCATTCTGTTCCTAAACACCAAAAAAAGATTTTCATTCTGCACCACTGGTTTATCTGGTCAGGTGCTGGGATTAGCTAGAAGAAGGCAGAAACTAATAATGAACCTGGACTTTTATGCAATGCTATGCATGAGGTTGAGCGGGGAGGAAGATAGGATATTCCTTCTTGATCTGGACAGGTAAATGATTTATGCCCTGAAGCAATAAGTCTGGGTACTAGTATCATTATCACCACTTGTACAACTACAGATATTAAATGTCATAACATTTTCCCCACTCCTTTATAAAATAAAGCTACAGAATGCATTTCCATGACCTACTGGAGCAGTGAAATCCATAGATTGATTATATGATGTGTAAAAATACATGTCCTTTCACCAAGTCTAAACATTCTACTCTTCAATTTTAGTGCCCCTTTGCTCTGTTGCAACAGAATAAAAAGGAGGCCATTATTAGTTATCATTTCCCAATATGTAGGATTTATTACAAACTGCTGGGACCCATAAAACAAGGCACCTACCCAGACCTCTAAAACTCCCTCCTATATTAAAAAAAAAATTAATGGAGATATCCTATCTCCTAGAACGAACCTTGAAAGGTCATCAAGTCCAGCCCACTGCCTTCACCAGCAGGACCAAGTACTGATTTTGCCAGATCCCTAAGTGGCCCCCTCAAGTATTGAACTCACAGCCCTAGGTTTAACAGGCCAATGCTCAAACCACTGAGCTATCCCTATATATTGATAGGATTTTGCAATATCAGTATGCTTTTCTGTTCAACCTTACTTTTGCACTTTTCTAGTTACAAATGGTGAAACCCATCTTTTGGCTATACTTGTTTGCGTATAAGGAACAACACAGGGCAGGGTGTGCTGATATGGTGAGACATCAGAACATCATTGGCATATCGTGAAACAAGAAGCTGGAAGATAATCTCAGAAGTACTACAAGTCCACCAATCTTTGGGTCCATGTAATTGCGCCAGGCTCAAGACGGGTACTGTTTTACAAAAGATTAGCTCAGGCAAATATACTTATTAATAGGCCACCCAATTGCTTTGTGGTAGCAAATCAAGCTACTTCCTGCTGGATTGAGTCTGAATCTTTATCATGGTTTTAAGTCACCATGAGACTTGAAGTGGAGGTGTTGTTTTTCAATGGAAAACTTTTGCACATACTCTGCTGTACTAGCCTCCTGATCGGTTCAAAGAGGAACCAGTGCTCCAAAGGGCACTGAGTTCTTGTCGTCCACAGGAGGATGGAAGGAAGGGAAGATGAGTCTATCTAGTAGGGATACTTTTTTTGTGTTAGGAGGAAAAGGAATTGTGAAAAATGAGGAATAAAAGGGTTGGCATGGAGCCACAAAAATAAGGCCCATGCTTCATTGCACTGATAAGGAGTGTATAGTTGCACCCAACTAAACACTGCTACCCTAAAAGGGCACTACAGGATGAAATCAGACTACAGTGGATGAAAGGAATATTTACAAAGGGCTAAATTCAGCCCATGGTCTAGAGTGGCTTTTGCTGGCACAGCTCCTGCTGGAGGGCACCTAAGGAAGAAAGTCCACTGTGGATCCCCAGTGAAAATTACAGATGTCCTAACCTGGCAGAATCTCATAGCCAAAATGTAGCAAACGCTGAGCTCTAAATGCAGCACCAACTTGCACAACACCAGAGATTTTAGGGGAGGAAAATGAGAAGTAACTTATCTAACTGAAGCTATAGGCAAAATTTAACTGCAGAGAATGTAGTTTCCTGAGTTGAAATTTTGCCAGGACACTGTGGCTAACATCTCTACTCTTATGAAATGTGACATGGTATTTTGGATGATCACAGGCTCTTGATTTCACATCGCATTTGAAACTGGGACCCTCACTGGCTCATGGACAGTGCTTAGTTACCAAGGTGATAGGCACATCATGTGCATAAACAGGATCACTACTGACTTAGAGGGAAGATTGCAAAATACTAAATCAACAACACCATTTCTTGCTGCACTTAGATGTTGCTTGGTGTTTTCCCATCTAAGTTCTGACCAAACCCTGCTTTGTTTAATGCAGTTTTCAATATTAACTTACCTTCATAGACCCAGTCAGGAATTCCATTAAATATTACATTCTCTTTTCCATTACTAGTTATTTTAATAGATCGATCTTCAGGATATTGTTTCAAATAGATATTATTCTGATACACATATGCCTAAAGATGAGAATTTATTCGTTAGAAATATGTACAATTATAGAAAAAGGTCTGACCAAATTTTGTACAGTCAATGCTATTGCATATACATTAGAAATGATAATAAAGTATAATAGGCCATATCCTGATATCCTTAGTCAAGTAAAATTACAATTGAAGCCTTTGCAAATTTTGCCAAGAACCTAGTACCTCCCTTGGGACTAGGTTTGGATTTGATCTAATGGAAGTACATTACAATTTGAAGGCCAAATTCTGCTCTCAATTACATCAGTGTAACTCCACAGCAACTCCACTGAAATTTGTCAATATAAAAAAAGTGCTCTTTTTAAACTGTTGATGCAGGCATTTAACTCCCATGAGCTGTACTGGAAAATACATTGAATGAAAAAAATATCCTGAAATATTAGGCATAAATGAATTTGCAGTCCTCTTTGAAACTCATTCAAACTTTCTGAAACTCTTGTATCTTTTTCAGCTGTGCTAGAAATCTCAGGTGAACAGGCTTTCTTGTGAGATTTCAGACATTTCTATTTCTGGTCCTAGCTGGGACCAGCAAGTGTAGCATAAAACATGAGTCTATAATATAAATTTTAAAAGATGATTAAACTTTACTGGAAATTTAGAAAAGACTCAGTTCAGATTCAGTTTGAGATCTGAACAAAGGTTCTTATTTTACCTGAACCCGTTTGTCCATTTCTGTTACAAAAAAGGAGCCTGATCCTACAGCCCTTGTTCAAACGGTTAGTAAAATCAGTGGAAGTTTAGGGTGTGCCAGGACTGCTGCATCAAACCAAAATATGAGGAATTTCTTAGAAAATTGCATCTCTTGATACTACAAATATTTGATTTAATAACATAAAAGTAAAATGTCAATTGCACAGAAATTTAAATGGCCAGCAAAACAACACTCAAAATTCTCAGGTGAAGCATGTAGCCTGTTTGAGCTCTCTTCTTCCACTGTCAGATTTGGAGGTCAGTGAGAGTGCAACTGCTGTCAGTGTTTTACTAAGAAAATGTCTTAACTCTGAACTGTGTTCAAAGTTCTTGATGAAAGAAATAACGGGACAATAGCAAGTTAAGTATTATTTACTGTTTATGAACTGTTAAAACATAAGATTTAGGCTAGAAAAGGTTATTCTATAAAGGTGTTCCCCCTTCCACACTGACTAGCTAAACTGTTTTCTTTATTAAGTATGGTTGATAAACACAATTTAAAGGCCTGTGAAAATAGCACTTAAGCAAACCAACATAACCAAATAAATCAATTCTATACCATCAAAAATAACGTTATTCTAGCACTTCATTATTTTTACTGACCAATTTGTGTCCAACGGGTGACCAAGATATATACTGAATTTTATTTGGAAGTGGATTTTCTGTTACAAAATTACTACAAAAAAAAAAAGGAAAGAAGTTGAAATGGCTATTGCCTGCCCTACAAACAGATCATAATATTGTACATACATATAAAAGGCAGATTAAAGAAAAAGCACAGAAGTACAATATTTTAACATCTTTTGTTTTGTGAACAATGCAAAATTGGTGTCAGAAAGCTTGCATTTGCTGTGCAAACCAAGCAGTTAGGCATTAAATAATGTGACTCATGCAGAAGGGCCAGCATACGCTAGCATACTTTGTGTATGCACGTCAGATAGCCCTTGGTCCGACAGCCTGAAATGCCAGTTTTAAGCTGTGTCCAAGTATGGCACAGGCAACTAAGTCACCTGCTATACTGTACAGTGTGCATTACTATTAGAATCGGCTCTAGTGACGTGTGAATCATGTGAGCACATGGAAGTTCCATGGACCTATCATGTGGCATCACCTATGAGGAGCCAGCAAAGCATCAGCAGGAGGCATCAGCAGTGCCTGTGTACTTCAGGAGAGCAGCTGCAGTGCCATGTGCAATGGCTTTCCTCAGCACCCAAGCTGCAGCCACCCCCTGCCAGCACCTTCCCAGCAATGTAAGAGAGCAGTCAGAATGGAAGGAAAAATTAAATAAAGAAGATGGATAAAGGACAGAAGGAGGGATTAGAAAATTCTGAGTAGTCAGAGATTCAGGCAATCACAGATCAGATAGACCCAAGATGCCTAGTGGTGAAAAGATAGGGGGATTTTCCCACCATACATTTTTTTCAGGGTAATTTCTGAATTTTGCACCAGCTAATCAAGCAAACAGCAGGCAACTTGAGAGACTGAAGCAACAACAGCACAGTGCAATACTAATATCAGAAGAGAGCTTTCTAATGGAAATGCTAGTAAGCACACATCTAGAGTATGAGAAACAGGTATCAGGCTTTACCTGTATTGAAGATCATAAATGTGGTATGATGCTGTATAAGAGTATCTCCAAAGCTGCAAAAAATGAGTAAGCCAGAAAAAAAATATTATCATCTCTGAGGTATAATGCCTCTCAGTACTTCCCTTGGGCCTACACACCACCCCATGCTATATGGTTGTTTAATTTAATTCACCTCTCTAATCTACCATTAATGCTTCTTGATCTCATGTTGAGTAATATGTTACCACAACCTGTAAAATATCAGATGTAAAAAGGCAGAATTTTCAGCCACGTAATAATAAAAAAAAAGGAATTACCTTTGTGTGATCGCTTTCCAGAACTATAAATTGTTTATCAGAAGATAATGCATAGTTTGAGGCATTAACTTTTCTCTGAAAGATTGAGAAGTTGATTAGATTCCAGCACATACTAAATATCTGAATATTTAAATCCATTTGTATTTTCATGGAAGTTTTTAAAACAACAACCTTCTATTTATTTTTTAAATGGCAATGATACATACAAGTGTGTCGTTAGTCAAGATGGTAGTTGAGTCCTCAGTTTCAACATCATAGAGAATAATATTATCTTCTGCTGTCTGATGAAGATATTCATGACCTGTTGATCAAAAGATATTGTGAAATTGTGAAAATGTTCATCAGAGTATAGGCCCTCTTTGGCAGTTGAGCAATTCAAGAACAAATGTCTGTTGAAATCAGTATAAAAGTAAGTTTTGCCTTATTTTGTAATTCCATAACAGCACCAAATTATGCAATGAACTGGCCTTTGGACACTCAGATACGTGCTGAAATTACACTGCACAGCCAGTGATATGGCAGTTACTTTATAGCTATGAAGCCAATTTCTGCTCTGAATTATGACTGCCCAAACTTGCCAGGATTTGACCCATTTTAGGGTCCGTAACACAGGATATCTCATTTAAACTCACTAATGGAAGAAGATTCAAAATCCTGGCTTTGAATTTCACCTAGTCTCCATTTTATACAGATTTTGTAGATAATACTAGCACTGCACAATATGGTGTAAAGAAGGATCATATGGGCCAAATTCTGGCTTAATTACACATGTGCTACTGAACTCAGGTACTTAATACTTAACTTCATATATTTATTTTAAAGAACTCACTTAGAGCCAAATACTTAACTCCTATGTAAAACCTGAACAAAAGGCCTCATTCAAAGGGACTCTGCAAGTTTCAAGAGTGTAGGATTTTCTATCATAAGAGAGCAGACAAGAGTGCTCAACGTAACTAAGGGTGGCAGTGTTGGGCACGTAAGTAAAAGATTATCAGTCATTATCTATTGGAAGTATAAAAGCCCAGTGAAACCAAAGATAAAAGAAAACAGACTCTTTAAGAGATGAATGTTCAGTGCATCTAATGGAAACAAGTACAATAAAACAATGTCCTGTAAATTGATAAAAGATTAAGAAAACAGAAACTATTATAAGAATCCTCTTTCTGCTATTGGGTTAAATACTTGAGATTTCTTCAATAGAAAGGTGAGCTTCAGCTGTGATTTTGTACCTTTAATCTAGCAGTGAGCATTCACTCAGAGCAACAGTCATCACAGAGAAAATACACTTCTGAAGGCTTGTCTACATGTAAAATGCTATAACGGCACTACTGCGATGCTGTAGCACTTCTCCTGTTGGCATAGATAATCCACCTCCCTGAGAGGTGGTAGCTAGGCTGACAGAAGAATTGTTACATCAACCTTGAGTTGCCTACATGGGCACTTATCTCATCTTAACTACACCATGCAGGGTATGGATTTTTCACACCCTTCACTGATGTAGTTAAACCAACTTTATTTTCTAGTATAGACCAGGCCTCAGTCTGTGTAAACCAGTCAGAAAATACATATTAAAAATTATACGTAGCCACAAAAAAAATCTTCACTTACTTGAAATCCAGTATGGAAAAAATGTTTTGTACTGAAACTTTCCATTCAAATAATCTTCCAACGTAAGAGCCCTAGGATTGTCATCTGAGTTGGGAACTTTAGAAATAAGATAGAGAGAGGAGAGAGTTATTAATAACACCTGCGTGAATTGAGAAGCAAAATAGAAAATGTTGCTAGCTGAGCTTTTCCTCTATTCCAGAAACTTAGTGTGGTGAGAAGCCCTGAAGAATGTTGTGTTCCGTAATTCCCAGATCAGGCAAAGCAGAGGTAGCAGCAGGGAAACTTTCCATCATTGCCCTGACAGCATCCTTCAACCTTCTTCTGGATGAACTGCTTCAAGGGATAAGAAGCTAGGAACTTGACTGAGGAGAATTCATTTCACATAAACAGAGATGGACCTATGTAGCTGCAGACACCATGAAAGCAGGAGAACTCCTCCCCACACCATTTCCAGGGGCACTCAACAGTTTTTAAAGAGGGCATGGGTTTCTTGAACTTGTATAGGATGTGAAGATGCCTGTTTTAATGGTTACAGGAACCCACATATGATTTCAAATAAGCCCTGTACCTAGGCCACCAAAGAGTCAAATAGCCACTTAAAATCATTGCTCACCACAGCTAGATTTCAACCAATAACTGACAGGTGAAAGGCTCTGTATCCCATGACCAGTCCCCTGAACCAGCCAGTTTCACTCTTTACAAGCTTTTCAGTGTTCTTACCAAGAGTTAGAAGCTGGATATAAGACTTGAAAGATTATCATCACCTATGCTTATTTCTTTGTGTAACCAGAAGAAAGCAACACACACATATATAGAGCTAGAAATAAAACTGGAGAACGATTTTATAAATCTAATAAACTGAATTTTAGAAATCAAGGGAATGTTCAAAGATCAGTCCTTCTCCCCTAGTCTGATCTCCCTCTGTAGCAGTGGCTATCACTACATCACCCTTCTCCCAGATGGGCCACGCATATGACACTACATAAATGGACTTCTGAATAGTGCCCAATTGTGTGGTCTCCACCCTCCCCTTCACAGTGCCCAGACAGATGCCTGGGGAAATCCTACTGACCAGAAGACTTGGGTTATCTGTCAACTTTCTTGTCTGCCAGACAAGGGTGACTGGGGAGAACAGGAATGAGCTGAGTGACGTTAGCCTCAGAATCATTGAGCTCCCAGTCAGAGAGGAGGATAGCTTCAGAGGCATAATCGGAGTGGAGCAAACAGAACCAAGTCACCTCAGAGATAGAGGAGAAGATGAGGCTGAAAGAGCAATAGAAACAAGCTGCCAAGCAGATGGTAGGGGAATGGGCTTAGTTAACATCCTCTGCATAATTTCTTGGGAGAGGAGCTGGAACGTGTGTCTGTATTGAGTGGGGAGTGCAGACGAGGTTATCAGTGCTGAGGGGACAGGCTGCTGAGCTTTTCATCTAATCCAGTAGTTCTGTGACAGATATTTTTACAAGAAAGTAAAGAGATTTGAGTTTGAATTGCCAGTCAAGCCAGAGCAGATGTAGTAAAATTAACAATTTGTTTATTTGCTGCTGAAAAACACAATTTGTAATGATTTTGGAAGGGAGTTGGCCTCTCTAATACTTCATTACAGCCTGTTGCAATTGCAGACTTGGCTGCCTCTGCTAGGGCCACACAGTTTAATTCGCAAACTAGTTATTGATGTATGAAGTGACTATTTAAACACTTGCTTAAAAACCAAGCACAAAAGATGTTTGTGGCTTTTTGGGTAAAACAAAAAACATATCAGTGTGAATCAGCAGAGAGCAATACTGAAAGCTCTGGGTCACGTAAGTGCAAAGTTAAGGAATATGAGAAATTCAGGTTCATTCATGAGAAGCAAAAAATAAAATAAAATAAAATAAATAAAATAAAATAATCTTTCAGAAAGACTACACAAAACATTTGTAATGTGCAGGACACGTGAAATATCGTCTGATAAAGGCAGTCATCTTCTGGTCAGGCTTATCTGTGTGTAAATTCTAGGTACTCCTTCGGCTCTGTTTTTGAAGGTTACCACTGTATAAGCAGCTTTCCACTTTTTGAGTGCTCCCTGGACTTAATCCTACTCCCACTGCAGTGGAGGGGAGTTTTGCCATTGTCTTCAATGGGTTCAGCATTGGGCTATTAGAGAGTATCTCTGCTGCTTCATCCTGTTGTTTCTTTCTGAACTCTGAGGTGAATGCCGTTCAATCCTGATGATTTACTGCACTGCAGTTTCAACTTTGCCTCTATTTTCTCTCTCTGTTAAGGCCACATTTTGACTCCCTGTGAAATGTTGCTTTGCATTGACTTTTATGGTATACTTTACAATGACAATGCGTGGTTCTTCTGCTAAGTAACTTACTTACTGTAGAACACATATGTCAGATTGACTGTTGACACTGTTTTTGCCTGCAGAAGGAAGTTGTGAAGCTAAATAAAAGCAAATGACAATCCACAGGCAGAAACATACAAGTACAAAAACCAAACCAAACCAAACCAAAAACCCATGGAGCTAGCAGTAAGCTCAGAAAATATCCATACGTGTTCATGAAGAAGTTAATTCTTCTTGTGAGTAGCAGGCTAATATTTTACTGAAAGTCTTAATATATTAAAAAAGAAGAGACAATTACAAACTCTTACTGAAATGATGTTAAATAATTGCTGAGAATAAGCTTCTTCACCATCACCTCTCAACACCAAATGAATGGATACTTAAAATGTCTTGACCTACCATATACTTTCCAGATTAAATTCTCTACATGAATTATGGTTTTAAAGCTATTACAAACCTATTAATAAGATTTATTTCTAGAATTGTGCACTCTAAGGGCCAAAACCTGCAGTCCTATTTGATACCTTTATTAGGCAAAAGTCTTAATCTTAGTATTTATTTAAAGGTCCTTACAGAATCTAGAATAGAATTCTTACAAAGGATACAAGCAGCATCACTGATCAAGCTGGTGACCTCCATTTGTCTTAGTTCTCACATCAACTGACTAGACTCTTTAAATACTCTTTTAACCACATCACTCTCACATGCAGTGTATTCTCCCATAATTTGGTACAACCGTTAACTTAGCACAGCTGCTAAACGTATCCATTTCTTCTTAAATTTCCAGCATCCCACTTTAAGAAAATTGAATGCCAGTGCTTCTTACTTCCAGTTTGCTGACTACTTATCATTTTGAATGCTTGTTCATAAGCAACTGAAGAGGCATTTAAATGCTCTAATTAAGGCAGCAGCTTTAATTATTTGCAGTTTTCTGACTCCTTTTGTATAACTAAAGATCATTTCAATAATTAGTCCTTGAAATCATGTTCCACAAAGAAATAATGTGTCTTCATTTCTTCCTCATCTTTCAAAGCCTTCCATAACTTTTGTGTGAGTTTTTTATCCTTGCTGGGGTGCAGGAAAAATTTGTATAGTGGGAGTTCTGAGAGCCATTGAACCAAACTGTGAACCCTGTATATGATGGAAACCATTTCATGGTAGAGGGTGCAAGAGCACCCGCTGCACGCCTAGCTCCAGCACTTATGAATCCTCATTTTGGTTTCTGTTGCTGGAACAGCTCTGATCAGGCCCATAATTTCCTAAAATAAATTCAGTTTGATCTAATCACTATTTTAGTTTCATAGGCATGCAAAATATATACTAGCATTTAGAGTGCTTTACATGTTCAAAGTACTGTGTAAACATTGACTAACCCTTACAATGTCCCTACAAATTAGGTAAGTAGCTATTTTTATTCTCATTGTACAGACAAAGAAATAGGGTAAAGAGATGAGGCAAATTGTCCAAGGACAAACAGAAAATCAGTAGCAGAGCTGGCAGTAGAAATCAAAGGTTCTTGACTCTCAAACGCTCTTTCTCTTCTAAAACACACTGTCTTGATTTTAGTTCTCTATAGTTCCTTCGCCTTTATAAAGAAGGTGTCATCGTGCATTCCTTGCACACACAACACTCCCAGTGATATCAGATTATGCAGAATGGTATACTACATAGCATGCTATGCTGGTCATTCTGTCTTACAACATAAGCTTGACACCGGCCCTACATTTTCCATCCTCATAATAACTGAATGTTACCGCATTTAATCATTGCTCTATGGACACAGCTAACTGTGACAATATACGACCTTTACATTGCATATTTCTTTTATATCCCAAACTGTGATTTGTGTGTTTTACTTCTATTTTGCTGTCCAGTCCCTTGATGTATGAGAGCTACAGAGACAGGAACTTCAAAGCCAAGCTTTTAATAAATTTCAGATTAACAATACATAAATTTCAAGTATGAGAGAGGTAGCCGTGTTAGTTTGGATCTGTAAAAGCACCAAAGAGTTCTGTGGCACCTTATAGACTAACAGACGTTTTGGAGCATGAGCTTTTGTGGGTGAATACCCACTTCGTCAGATGCATGCATCTGACGAAGTGGGTATTCACCCACAAAAGCTCATGCTCCGAAAAGTCTGTTAGTCTATAAGGTGCCACAGAACTCTTTGCTGCTAATACATAAATTTTATTCTCTCACTGGTAAATTGACACAGTGCACTAGTAATGTGTGCACATATTCTATTATAATCACATTTCCCACTCCCAGTCAAGGATGCAGGTACAAACCAATCCTTAGATCCTTTTCTCTCCTGGCTCCAGCACCAGTTTTCAGAGGTGCAGTTTCTGGCTGCATATACAGGCCTCTGCACCAGCACAGATATCAATCCACTTTTAACATTTCCCCCCATCCTCATATATGTTTTGCAGAATAACACTAATGGTATTATACATGCTGGCATCCAAATGGCTTTGTAGGCAGCACCATCTTGCCTTCAGTTGAACAAATGTACATTCTACCACCATCCATCAACTGCTGTGTGTTTAATTTAACCTTCTTCTGCCAAGTGCTCCCATACCAGGGGAGAGTTTCATGAATCAGGGCAGTACATTATAGATAAACTGGCTCTCCCAAAATAATGGTGGTCACTAGACACCCCTTTGATATCCATATTATTGGTAGGGAATAAAGTCCCAGATTGTCCAAATTTGAAGACGCCAGATCTCCAGAATACCAGGGCATCATGCTTACTAGTGTATCCTAAATTGCCGTTTGTGAACTTCCCTCTATTGGTAATCAAACCTGCATAATGATTGACTAGTATCCTTTCTGGTTTGCATATTCACTTGCACTTGGGGGTGGGGGTGCAGACATAAGGTAAGGGACTGGAGTGTAGGTGGTCTGACCTATCAGCCACAGCCGGGCTGGAGTCCACGCATCAGGGATGGTAGTCAGTAAGCAGGAGTTGGAGGAATTACTAGAGCCAAGTTCAATAAGCAAGTTAGGTCAGGATCCAAGACCAGAGATCAGAAATAGTACCAGGCTGGAATTAGGAGGCAGGAATCAGGATTAGAGTCAGGCTGGAGTCAGAGACTAGAGATCAGAGATAGTACCAGGCTAGAGTCAGGAGGCAAGAGTCAAGGCCAGGAGATCAGGAGATAAGGTGAGGTCTGGAGTCGCAGCAGGCCCATTTTCTAAGCAAAAAATAAAGTTTTTTAAAGAGGGAGAGCATTTCTGAGTGAAAATCAACAGTTTTCAAGCCATAATATTTTAGTTTCCTAAAGAAAGCAGGAAAGATAGCTCTCATTATAAATATGTAATATTTCATATTTTCAGAAGTTTTAAGTATTAGAATAGCCATGTAATCAAAATTACAAATACAGGGAAATCATATAAACTGCAACTACATTTTATGTTAAATTCTCTGAAAGAAAAATTGTGAATTTCTTGGTTCTCCATTAGCAAACTTGATGGCAGTTCCCCCCTCCACAGTGTTGTTATTAAATTCTTCTTATAATTCACATAGTATTTACAGATTACATCTTTTTGTTTATTTTGGAAGAGGGAACTTAGCTTTCTTCCTAGGTAAGCCTCCAATGGAGTTAATCCTCTTTCAAGAACTCCAACTTCTCACTGTTAAGCAGTGTTGTGAAACATAAAATTCTGACTCACCATCTATTTCCTGTTCTCGTCTGACTTGCAAGATTTGCAACCACAAAAAACTCATACATCTGTCTCTGGAAACAGCTACAGTTCAGTAGGATTCAAGGATAAATTGGATCTTTATATAGATAGAGATAACATCCACAGTTCCATTAGCTAGAGTAAAAAAAGCATAAGGAGTATAAACCCTTATATTGATGGGCCAATACAAGACTAACTGCTTGGGATTAAGGAGATACTCGCATATGGACGAGTTAACCCATAATTGTTCTTAAACAGGATTTCTTGAATCTTCCTCTAAAGCATCTGGTACTAGAGACTGATGGGAACAGGACACTGTAGTTGATGGATATTGGAACTAATCACTAGTTTGACCTGGTATTAGCAATTCCTGTTTCCTCTCAGTGAGGCTTTGGGCAGAGCCTGATGCCAAGCCAGCACTTGTCCATGGACAGGATAAACACATCCAAATCCATTAAGCTGGACTTTTTTGTGATATCTTATACTCCTTACCAAATATTCCTCTCACCTCCAAGAAGCTGATGAGATGAAGGGAAACTTTGTGAAATTACTCATATCCTTCCAATCTGACTGAACCCAGTAGATTGCTATGGCACCTTTTCCTCCATATACAAAGCCCTCACCTGTAGAATCTCACAAGGTTCAGTCCTATTATTATTCAACTGCTTTGTGCATTCAGCAAAACTTTTTGGCTTAAGAATCAGCTTAAAGAAGCCAGAAGTCACAGTCCAGCCTCAACTGAGAAGTACTGCAACTATGCCAGTTGTGTCCATCAATGATGTTCCACACAAGCTCGTTGACAAATTTTGCTGCGTAGGCAGTGTCGTTTCATGAGATTGATGACAACATTACCGAGTGTATTGGTTCAGCCACCAATGCCTTCGGAAGACTTCAGCATCATCTCTGGAATGAACAGTGGGTGAGACTGCAAACAAAAACTGATGTTTATTGTGCCATCGTCATCAGCACACTCCTCTGTGGCTGCCATACAAAGACTACTTAGCAACACCACATAAAATGTTTGGATCAATTCCACCTACAACATCTACAGCAGATAAAAGGAATTAAATGGCAAGATTTGATTCCAAACACCGAGGTCCTTCAGTGCTGTAACATCACAGGCATTGAAGTTTTTATAGTGAGAGTGCATCTGAGATGATTCTGTCATGTGGTCAGTATGTCTGGCAGTAGAACACCAAAGGCCGTCTTTTACAGAGAATTGCAGACTAGAACTCGTTTGGGAGCAGACCAAGAAAACATTCAAAGACACTGTCAAGGCCAACCTCTGATCTCACAATGTTGACCTCAACCCCCCCCCCCCAGGTATTTCTCAAATGCAGCCACCAGGGCCTTTTCTCACAGTCACATCCTCCTGGGTAGGGATTGGGAGAGGGTACAAAGCAGCAACCTGTCTCCCGGGACCACCAGCTGGGATTGGGCCTTCCTCCCTTTGGAGACACAAAAATTAGAGAAGCAGACAGCCAGTGAGTTCCCTACCTTCCTGGGGTTGGCTTCAGCCCTGGAGTGGTGGGCAGCAGGCTCCTGCCACAGGGCTTCAGGCTCCATCTCCGGCCCTTGGGGTGCTTCCCCGGGCCCTGTCCCAGGCCCCTGGGTGCAGGCTTTCAGGCTCTGTCCTCAGGCTGCGCAGCGGCAGGCTCTGGCCCCCCTCCATTCTCCTATCACCTGTGGTCCCGCTGCCTCCCTACCCACCCCCCCCTCCAGGACTTAATTTGTTCCAGGGTTGAGTAAGTCTGCTGCGAAAAGTGATAGTTGTATGTTTGTTAATATCACTTTTCACAGCAGATTTAGTAGCTAGCTAGGAGGCTATGAAAAGTGATATTAACATACAAGTATCACTTATCATAGCTGTAGACTTACTAGCCAGCAAGTCTAAAAAAAAAAGTAAGAAAGAAAAAGAGCAAAAGAAACAATAACAAAAAATACAAGAATGTGGAAAGCACCTTATTTGTGTTTCCATTGTATTTAGGTCCAGTAAAGAATAGACAACTGTAGATTATTTTTATTATTGAGTCTTCAAAAAAACTCCTACAAAAATAAATTACAATGATTTGGACGTGTATGTGCATTTTTTTTCCTAAAGTTAATTATGTATTTTAGGAAAAATTGTCAGAGTGACTATCAGCAAGAGTTGGTTGCCAAGCTCTGAAGCCACCAAAACATTTGTTGTGAGAACCCACAAGCCTGTGACAAGATCCAATGGCAGCAGCTCTGCCACCTTGGACCGAAAGATTTCAAGACACAGCGGATTGTTGCAGTTAAGGAGAGATGTGCAAGGCGTAAAGCTAAAAGCGGTGCACATTCATCTACAATAGTCTTCATCTGTGGCACTTGTAGATGGGGTTGCAGGTCCCAAACTGGTCTTTGGTGTTGTCTCAAGACCCAAAATAACTACCTCTAGTTCATCTGTCGAACTTGCTGAGAGACCTTATCATCATCATTATTCAACCTCTATATCATGGATGGGCAACTTTACGGTAGTAGAGGGCCATAAAATCCACTAAAACCCTTTGGCGGCAAGGGGATGTGACATGGTAGGGAAAGGTTTGGGTTCTGGCCCAGGGGAGTGTGATGTGGGGACGGACAGGAGGTCAGATCTTGCTCTCAGGTTTGTCACCAAGCAGTGGTGGTTCCCATCCCTGTTCCCTGTTCTCACCTGTTGACTCTCACCACATGATGCACACATCTGCATGCTAGTGGGGCCCTTCCCGCGTGATGCCCAGTCCTCTTCCTGGCCCTGGTGTCACTGGATTCCCTGCACTGAGCTAGATCTGTGGCAGGTCAAATAAAGTGATCTGGTGACTGGATGCAGGTTCTGGGCTGCTGGATGCCTTGGGAAGAACTGGTGAGACAATATGGGCTGCAGTGCCAGCAGCACGTAAATGACACGCAGCTCTGCATTGCCTTGACATCCACCATAAAGAGCATCATCTCCCAGCTTTCTCAGTGCTTAGCTGGAGCTCAAAATCTGGATGAAGAAATGGCTAAAGGTGAACGTTAAGCAAGACTGAGGTGATGCTAGTAGGAAAGGGAAAGCGCTCTGAAGTGTTTGTCTCCTCCGTAGCATCCCCTACTATCTGCAGCAGCTACTTTCTGAGAGTTAAACCAGTTCTCAATCTTTGGGTCCTTTTGGACTCCTCCCGAGAGCTGGGTGATTGACTGGTTTTTTGGTTTGCTGGAAGTTCCAAAAAAAATCGTTACAAAATTTGGAAAAAATATTTGGTTCAACCCAAACCAAAATTGAAAATTTTCAGAATTCTCAGTGAATTGCAGAAATTGATGAAAATTTTAGTTTGGGTCATTCTATTTGTAATGGGATGTCCACCCCTACAAGCCCTGAGTGGGTTAAGGAGGACAATTAACTTTATATGCTGCACCCAGACGGTAGTTAGTGATTAAGGAGGCCGAGCTGCAGATGAAGCCCAGGTGGGGGAGAATCTGGGCTAGGAGAATAAACCAGGAAATGAGAACAGGAAGTGACTGCAGGGAGGAGGTCTGCAATCTGTCCCTAGAGGGAAAGGGAGTTGGCTAGGGACAAGGAGGAAGAGTAAGCCCTGGTGTCTCACTCCAAACTGGGGAGTCCAGCAAGAGGCTGAGAAGGGTGAAGTAGCCATGGGGAGAAGAGGAATCTCCTGTGGTAAATACAAAGATAGGCAAGGAGACAGAGAAGTGTGGTAGGAAGGAGCCTAGGGAAACAGCAACAGGATTTGAGACTAAGCAGACCTGAATTGCTACTCTTATGGTCCCTGGTCTGGAACCTGGAGAAATGGACAGGCCTGAATTCCCCTAGCAGCCACTGTGAAAATAGCACAGGACCTGGAGAGGTGGAATGGACACCTTATTCGGTGGGACTTTGTTACTCTGGGGGGATGGGGAGACTATATAGTGAGCTCCACCACGGGCCAAGTCACCAAGAGTTAACATCCCAAGTCACAGAGAGAGGGAGAGAAAGAGACCACAGTGTGAGCAAGTGACAGAAGGGGCACTAGATGGGGCATCAGTTAATTCCCAGACCCAGCCACATGGAGGTTCATCTGTGGTGAGTGAACCCCTTTGCCTGGCCCAAAATGAAAGGATTTGTTTCAGTTCTGATCATTTTAATAAAAGCAAAGTAAATGAAGGGCTAAATTGACAAAACTTACAACTTTTAGCCCAGTGGTTTGTGCACCCACAAGATCTGAATCCCCATTCTAGAATAGGGACTTGGAGCCTGGTCTTCCCCCTCCCAAGGTGAGTGCCCTAACCACCAGGCTACTGGATATTCTGGCATAAGTCTTTCTCAGTCACTCCTGTAGAAATTGTTCCAGTGAATATTTAATTATTAATAAACAGTGGAGGAGTGACTTGCACTTGGATAGTGTGCTCACTTGGGATGTGGGAGACCCAACAGGTGATAGAATCATTCTCATGATTGAAGCCAAATGATTGAATGATTGAAGCCAAAGTCCTCTTGTATATCTAGCCTAACTTTGTGTTAAACGAGTTCATCGTTTTGGTCAACCCCAAACTGCATTTCTTGGTGAAAAAGCTCTACTGCTCATTGAGTGCTGCTGGATCCCCAAATAGCTGGGGCAACAAAATACACATATTTCCATCTGCAACAGACCAGAATATTGTGCCCCCACCGTATCAGCCAAAGACCTGGTCATAATAAACCACAGACTTGTCACTGCTAGGTTGATTTTCATAACTAATTTATTTAGCAATTAAACCTCACATACTGAAAATGCTCATACCGTGGTGTTCAGTGATCTCTCGGTGCTTTAGGTGCTTACAAGAGATCTGCTGTATTCTGTGTTTGGTTCCAATTGGCTGTGCATAACAAGAAGAGCTTCACAGAGCCCCAGCCAGGCACAGTCTGGGAATCTCAGTCCTTAAAAGCAAAGTCCACCATACCTCACAAACTATCCAAAAACACGGCAGTCCATCCGCTTAACATCATGGGTCACCATGAACACATCACCTCAGTACTATGCTTTCGGCACTGTTTCCCCATTGGATACAGTCTAGATTGGGGTTGGCAAACTACGGCCCAGAGGCTGAATCCAGGCCTTCAGACATTTTAATCTGACCCTTGAGCTCCAGCTGGGACCAGGGTGCGGGGCTTGCCCTGCTCCGCACACGCCAGGGCTCTGCATGGCTCCCGGAAGCAGCAGCACATCCCCACTCTGCCTCCTACGCATAGGGGCAGCCAGAGGGCTCCACACACTGCCCCTGCAGCTCCCATTGGACAGCAACCATGGCCAACAGGAGCTGCAGGGGCAGTACCTGTGGACAGAGCAACATGTAGAGCTGCCTGGCCATGCCTCTGCATAGGAGCGGAGAGAGGACATACTGCTGCTTCCAGGAGCTGCTTGAGGTAAGTGCTGCCGGGAGCCTGCACCCCTGACCCCGTCCTGTGCCCCCCTGCCTCAGCCTTGATCCCCCTCCCATCCTCCAAACTCCTCAGTCCCAGCCTGGAGCACTCTCCTGCACCCCCAACCCTCATCCCCAGCCCCATCCCAGAACCCACACCCCCAGCCAAAGCCCTCACCCCTTCCCGTACCCCAACTCCCAATTTTGTGAGCATTCATGGCTTGCCATACAATTTCCATATCCAGATGTGGCTCTTAGGCCAAAATGTTTGCCTGTTCTAGATGAAGGTCTCTGTTCTGATACTCAAAGCCCCCCATGGGATCAGTCTTAACTCTCTTTTCCCTGCATGACTGCAACTCCCATAACAGCTTTGTTTCACAGACACAATAAAAATGCAAAGAGGCTCATAAGTTGGAGACAGAACTTTCACAGTAGTTGGATCTACACTATGGAACTCACTCCCACAAAACACAAGCTTATGGTCATAGATCTCATCACTTCTGGGACTAAATTCAGAACTCCTTCCTTTGACTTTGCTCCTCTGCAGTAAGTTATTCAAAACACGTCCCCTCCCCAACAAAACAGCAACAAATCCCTATAAACTAACCAAGCTATTTTCCCTTTAGGCTGAGAAGAAAGAAAAAAGCCTGCTATTTTTATTATTATTTCTTCTTTTAAATGCTTGGGAGGGACTAAGATACTATGGGGGCTATGCGAGTACTTATATAAATTAGATAGCTCCTATAAGACACCTCACCTGGAAAACCTGCCTATGCTAATAGGCCACTGCCACTCAGGTCCTGAATTTAAGACCACACCTGTCCGAATCTTCATACTAAAGATCATTATTTTAAAATGTAGCTAATTAGCTCAAGGAGGAACAGGTCCATAAGACATCTGCAAACCTCACAGAGTGACATGCCCTTCTCGAGAGCTAGCCAAATAATGAAACACGTTGCTTGCTAACATTTCATACAAAACATGTTATGTCATTTGTAAATAGTCACAAACTAATAAAGCCTCCTTCCCCCTCATAAAAGCAATGCATTGAGCTAATACTTTACTGTAAAAATATCTTCTACAATTATTATTCAATCATCTGTAACCTAATACAAGTTCCCCAAATCCAAAGCAAATAACAACAGATCGTGAGAGTGTCACTGCCCCAAAGACAAATGCTAACAGTTAATAGGAGTATGATGAAAACTATGTTTGCAGCCCTGTCAAAGCATATTATTTGTCATACACGGTAAAGTTAATGCAGGTGCCTTTCACTTGAAAGAGCTCCTTGTATCAACATATGCTGGCATCTTCATTTCTTCAGGAACTTTAAGCTGTCACTAAAACATTCCTATAAGCTGAGAAAGCCAAAGCAACACTGGCAGCACAATACTTTTATAAAAATTATTTATTTTTACACTTATTTTAAAACAACATCCAAGATGTGTTATTAATGCATTACACTATAAATTGTCTTACCTCTTGCTGGAAGTAGTATAATGCATATAACTAATGAGGAAAGCAAAAGGCATACAATCACTCCAGATATGATTTTTAGCTGGGTCTGTAGGATAAAAACAAATAATTGTGTTTACAGTATCCTCTGCAGTAGATATATTACAGCTTTGTTTTTAACTAAATAGCCCCAGCACAAAAAGAAAGAGCATTCGAGTTAATTGCTGACATCCATCCAAGTCAACAAGCATACATCTTCCTGTAGTATATTTAGAACTGTTTTTCTTCCTCTCTCCTGTGAAGCAAATACTTACAGATTAGAGCCTGGCCCTGTGCAACAATAGAAAGTTTACAACAACAGTTCCAGCAGTTTTTAAAGGTTGAATTTGGTTCACGTACTGACCTTCATTTTTCCAGATGTATTCTAAAAGAATGAAAATTCTTTCTCCTGGGTGTTGGTCAGTGGATCTGTGAGAGGAGTCTGAAATAGCAGGCTCTGCTTTCACAGTCAGAGCCCAAACCTCAGGAAAAAAAAATTTCCACGTACTTTTGAAAACTGTGCCAAATTTCAAAGGTTTTCTGGAAAATTAGAAACAGATTTTTGGGAGTGTTCTTGGCCTGGAAGTGACCCATGGGTTGCTGTGGGAGTGGTAATTCTATTTTCCCTCTCCGTGTAAACTGTAACCAACATCAGCAGCTTACGGAAACTTATGGGGTTTATGACTCAACAGTTAGGTTGATATACGCTGTTTGCCTCTAAAGAGTTTAGTGTTTTTTGGCAAACCTCAGGGTTTTAGAACCCATTGACGATGACCTTATTTCTATTCTCAATGTAGTAACAAATTATGGAAAAGTGAAGCACTTCTTTTTATTTGTATATATTATGCTTATATGTTTAGTTTTGGGGAGAAAAAAACAAATGAAGACTGTATAAGAAATGCAGAGTAAGGAACAGAAATACATACATTTTTTAGTTTCTTTAAATCAATAACTCTTTAGCATGTGAAGAAAATTATTATATGTACTTCTGAGAAAATGATAATTTGTGTAGTAGACTTTACAGTATAGATTTGAATGGGAAACATCTATGGGCCTGATCCAAAGGCCACTGAAGTCAATGGAAGTCTTTTCACTGACTTCCATGGGCTTTGGATTTTTCTTCTGTTTGGCCCCATCGCTGCTAAGAATTTTTTTTAAAAAACTTGATATTTTAGTGTTGAGGAAAAACAACACCCCTCTTCCAATTCAGCTCATTTTAGTGAGCCAAACAATACACATATAACTGGCTGTGTGAGTGCTATAGCCATGGAAGTGCATGACCTTCTGTCCCCAAAAGCATATAGGGGCTGATCCAAAGCTCACTGAAGTTAATGAAGAGAAGTAAAATCATGCTGCTGTAATCAGAGCATACTGTAAATATAGTTAGGCATTTCTCAAATTTTCTGATTATTGCTTTAGCTTCGGTACAGCCCCACTAGTGACAGGAAAAGGTGACAGCACTTGCGTAGACTGGCCGTAGGTATTTTTACCTTCATGTCATTTAACTATGCTCAGAGCTGCACCAGTGCAATAACATTGGTGGGAGATTAGAAAAAGTCCTACATGTAGACACGGCCCTCAGAGATAATGTCATACTGAACCTGTGATATTGCAGACTGTGCCTGTTTGTCAGACAAGGGAGTCTAGGTGAGTGCAGTAAAGTTCTAGCTTTTGTTATGAACAGTCAGTTGGAACGGGACACAGAATAAAGATGTCTTACAAGCACCTTAAGCACTGACCACTGAACACCACAGAAACAAGACCTCCATTTAATCTAGGCAGCCCAGGGAGCTGCTTCAAGTAATGGCAGCCCTCCCTGGGCTGCCTTTGGACAGCTCCACAACCCAGAGCTGCTCACAGTCTCCCACAGAGTGCTGCACTACAGTCCCACCTCAGCAGGGCTTCTCTTATCTCCTGCCCCAGCCTCAGCATGTGCCATATTCTGGTGCTTGCAAGGGGCCCTACAGGGTATCTTACAGTAGTGCAATGGTTCCTGAACTTCAACAACCTGTGAACCCCTTTCATTAAAATGTCAAGTCTTGCAAACTCCCTCCTAAAAATGAATATTTCCAGAGATTTTCCCTTTACCTGAGTATAAATGATAAAAGCAGTGATCATCAAAAATATATAAAAAATTATGACACGCTTAGTATACACTATTTATTATTGTAGTATTTTTAATACATTATGAAAATGGCAACACTCTTCCCAGATCTCACTTTTGTAGCTTGTATCAAGGCTCCTACGTTTCATTAAGGAGTATCAGACGTGAAACAGCATGAAAGTATTTAAGAAGCCAACTCAAAGAATTCCTCCTACACAAGCATTCAGGTCTTGAGCAGTCCAGGCAAACAATGCATGTTACAATAAAGCTTAAACTTGTTCTTTATAATAATTTTATAAACAATACTAGCTGCCTAGGTTTAGCAAATATACATGGTATTTTGTTTTGTTTGGGTTATTATTATTATTTTTTTTGGTAACATTCATCTTCCTTTGTCTTTCCAGATGCAGGTTTCCATTTTCCCTTCACTGCACAGAAATACTTCATAAGGAAAGTTCAGAACTGAAAAGCTGACCTCTTCTGACATCTCTGCAAAGAATCAGTAATGACATGTTCACCTAATTACTTCAGCATGAGACTGGATCAGGCTGTTCAAATATGTCTGCAAGAGTCCTGGGTCCCTCTTGGACAGTGGCCTATGAAGGAGCCAGTCCGGAGCAGGCAGGGAGTGGGGTCAAAATCTATGTTCTGCAGAGAAGCAAGGGCTAGTGAAGCACAGCTGGGCTGTTTCAGACAACATAACCTATAGCTCAGCCCAGTCTAGCAACAGCACAAGCTCTATGACCACATGAGAACTAGGAATTGACTCAGTTTTAGCAAACCCATCTGAAAGCCCAGGACATCCCCCCAAAACCAGAAGATCCCCAGAACACTGGGACATACGGTCACCCTAAATAGGTACCACTTCTTCTCCATACTATGTTGACACGAGTCAGCTAAGAAAGTCTCTTTCTTCCTTACCTCTTTCAGTTGATCAATTATTTTAGCTGGAAATATTTGCCTTTCAGATGAAGGCCTTACTTGAGAGGGGCTGTGAGTTTTCCTCTGCTTTGTCTCCATACTCAGCCAAACAAGCAACCCACATTCTCGACTTTGTCTCTGTCTCCCCCTGTTGGCAAGGAAGCTTACCTCACAGATCTGAACTAGCGCCAAAGACAGTTGGAGAAATTGTACATTTAACACTCTGGAAGTGACCTCACATCTATCACACCAGTAGTAGATTATACACAAAATTTCTCTCATGCTGTTACAGGATATAGAGTGGTTAGAGGTCTCCTGGGCCAATTAGTCCAGTACTACCTGTTTGTTTACTAATGTATTTAAAAATGAAGACAATATTTTATTTGTAATACCACACCAGTAAGTGCCCTTTCTTTGTATATGCTGGGTACCCTCACATAACTCAAATTAACAAGTGACCCAGATAACTGACAACCAATAAATACTACAATCACCCCCCGTACCCAGTGCCTCCAACATAAGGCATCTCCTCATAACCCTTCCAAACCACTCCCATCACTCCTCCTCGAATGCCCTAGAGAAGTTATGGGCTTTGTGACAAGTCCTGAAGCTTAACCAATCCCGGATATATTGGAAAAGTAGGGAAAGGACATTTTTGAGTAGAGGGTCTTCTCAGAGAATGCCCTGTCCGCAGCTCACCAACTTTTATAGCAATAAAATGGAACCCAGTTGGGGTCACTCCTCTCACTGACACCCCCTATGATCCAGAACTGTGCAAGGGAAACCTTCCCCACTCTGAGAGCACTAGGACCCAGGTGGTAGTGGCCTTTGTGGACAACCAGAGAGAGGAACCAGCCAGATATTCCAGACAGGAGGAGAGAAGCAGCCAAAGTCAGATCTCTGGACATTCAGAGAACTTCCAACAGTTTTAATTGTGCTGAATGACTGTTTGTTCTAAACCCCACCCCCTGCCTTCCTCACAATCTCTTACCTCTGCTTCATACCACACCTGCTGTTCTGACCCTATTCTTCCCTTCCTTTGCCCCTTTCATCTTATCCTCTCCTAATTAAACACACTCTCTTCCCTTCCTTCCCCAAAATCATATCATTAACATGACATTGTCTGCCATCACACTCTTCATGTTGCTTGTGTGTTCTACCACTTCCCCCACCTCGTCTCTGTCTTCTCTAGTTAGACTGTAAACTCTTCAGAGCAGGAACTGTCTGCTGTTCTGTGTTTGTACAACACCTAGCATAATGGACACCACTGTGTTGATTGGTCCTATTAATCAATGAGACTCCAGATTGAACGACTCTGCTGTTAACAACTGTAGTACTGTCGGAGAAGGAGATAAGGGTCACTTACATTGACTGGGCCCAAACCACTGTCTCAACACATTAGGGGCTTTAAAGGGTCAAAACCAAGACCTTGCACTCTGCCCAGAAACTCACAGGCACCAGGTACAGTTCCTGAAGCACCTGTACTCTGTGTTCTAGGCCAGTGGTTCTTAACCTTTCCAGATTATTGTACCCCTTTCAGGAATCTAATTTGTCTTGTGTACTCCCAAGTTTTGCCTCACTTAAAAACTACTTGCTTACAAAATCAGACTTAAAAATACAAATGTTTCACAGCACACTATTACTGAAAAAATTGCTTACTTTCTTGTTTTCATCATATAATTATAAAATAAACCGTGACCTCCAGGTTGAGAAACACTGATATATAGAGCAGTATAAACAAGTCATTGTCTGTGAAGTTTTAGTTTTTACTGACTTTACTGGTGATTTTTATGTGGCCTGTTGTAAAACTAGGCAAATATCTAGATGAGTTGATGTAACCCCTCTGTGTAAGCATAACCTTACACAGAAAGAAAGACCTCTGTGTACCCCAAGGGGTACACATACCCTTGGTTGAGAACAACTGCTCTAGGCTGCCACATTCTGCATTATGTTAACTTGTTGAGTGTTTTGAGGTATAGATCTATGTAGAGCTCATTCAAGTATTCTATTCTTGAGGTGACAGGCATGGACATCTTTGGCAAAGTCTGTATCTGGTGTAAATGATTCCACTCACTTTACCAAGAAATGACAAAAACAGGATTTTGGGCAATTGATCCATCCATATACCACCTTGGCGTACTACCCACCAAAGTGTGAACCTGCCTTATACATGGCAGCTGCATTCCTTCAATCAGGGATGCTGATACAATTCTCACTGACACTGCCTCCAGCCTTGCACATGAACTGTGTCTAACGTGCACTGAGCCTTAGCCCTCTTCTAATACCCTATAATTTTTTTCAAATTTAATTTTAAAGGTGCCACTTCCACCACTTCCATTGGGAGCTTACTCCACAGGCATTGTCTGAAAGAACCTTTGAGACCCTGGAAATGGACATTAGATTATTTACCTAAGTGTTAGAATATTGTCATAGCCTTTGTCCTTCTCAAGGGAATTGAACAGAAAATAAATAATGGCACCATCTAACTGAATATTGTGGACTCAGACGTGGCTGTTGCTTTTCTGGGTAGTGATGAAAAGGCCTAATATTCAGTGAGTGTCCTGCTCCCCTCACCTGTCCCAAAGTCCTCCAGTATACAAACGGCATGGGTTGAGTTCATGTAGAATGAGAAGGGAGGAGAATAAGTAATGAGTCCAGAATAGTGATGTGTGTTTGTGGTAAGAATTAGTATAGTCCTAACGGTTGGGATTTTCTAAGTAGCAAAAGGAAGCCGAGCACCCCAATCTCACTGAAACTAAATGGGAGCTAAATACTTCTCTCCTTTGAAGATCCCAGACAGAGTGAACACAGGTTTCCTGTCAAAGAAGGTGACTGGTGGAACCAAGGCTGTGCTGTACTTCAAGGCAGTAATAAATGGAGAAGAGACACCCATCCACACATGGGCGCTTGAGTCCTTATCCCCTTGGAACTCACAGCTAGCATGAAGCAACTTTTACTCAGCACAAGCCTGCAGTATGAACAGTAATCTTCAAACTACCATTGGTGGGGCTGCCACCACCCAGGGTCCCCTTGAGCTGCAGGTTTGGCAGAATTGTCTGAACTGGCCCTGACAGTGTAAAGAGGCAAAATCAGACAAAATTCTCAGAACAACTGCAATTTGAAGCCTGGGTTGCTTTTTCTCATTATTGATTGTTTCCCTCACCCCTCCTTTGTTTTATCTAGATAATAAAGGAGATGCAGAATGAACAGTGATGAGTGTTGCTCCTCAGAGTGACTAATTCTTTGGAAAAGGAAACAAAGACCAACAAAAAAAGTCAGAAATGATAGATCATTTATGAGGCCTTTTGATGCCTAAAGGATAGAACTGCAATGCACAGGAGTAGTGATCCTTAATAAGGCAATGAAAGTAGAGCCAGCTGAAAGTTTCAGAATATATTTTTTCTTATACATTTTTTCCTCCATAAAAAACATAAAAATTATTCAAAAAATAAATAAAAAGAAACAATTCATCCAAAACTCTCACCAATATGATTCTCAACATTTTTAGTTTTTCAAAACCCAGATAGCAAAAAGTCCTCACAAAAATAACCAATTGCTATTTTGAGGTTTTCAATACAAAAATGTTTGGGGAAAAATGAAAAATAATAATTCACCCTCATTGAATGTATTAAAAAGAAAGAAATTTCAATTTTTTCCCATGGAAATCACTTTCATTTTTAATTTTTTGACCAATTCTAAAAGAAAGATGACATCTGATAGAAATTTATTTGCCAGAAAAACATCTTTCATTTAGATCAACATTTGTAATTAATAGTTGTTCTACACTTCCAAGGTCCTAAACCTTGAGGGAGTCTTCAGGAAAAATGAATTGAGAATCAGAAAATGTATTGTTTTTATATGCAGTATTCATAATACAGACCACTTGATATTGAGTAACATCAAGTGGATATGGTCACTGAGGAAACTGTAGTTAAACTATCAATTCCTTTCCTTGTGTTTTGGAGAACAAATTACATACTCACTGTTCCAAGGCAATCGGGATTTGCAGAAGTCAATTTTTCCCCCACCATGTTTGGGCATATCTGACACAATCAAAAATATCCCAAAACCTCAAGAGGAGGAAATACTAATAAACAGAAGGGGGGGGGGGAAATACCCAAAACCTCAGTGTTTGATCAGAACAGCCAGTTTCCAAATATTCAGCTGCTTCTATTGGATGGGCATTTACAGAACTCCACAGAGGAAATGATTCAAACTCATATGACACATACCAAGACAACAAGTTAACAACAAGACCACGATCCCACAAAAATGTGTATTTTTCTAATTTGGAGGTCTAACCATTTTAAGCATGTGTTGTAATAAGCAGAGAAGTCGAGCAGCAACTGTTGCAATAGTAAGAGTAACATCACAAGCCATGAAGATCTACTGACCCTACCAATGTCTCCCTGCTGTTTCTTCCAATACATTAGTCTCAACATTCCGTGCTTCAAAATGTTATTGTCAGTGTCCAGGCATGTGATATCAGATACACTGAGTAACCATCACAGAGCTGTCTCTACTTTCCACATGTGCTAGCCATAAAGTACCAGTAAGAAAGAGGAGTATAGGAAAGATAGGTCAGAGAACGAGCAAGCAAATGAGCAAAGGAGAGTGGGCAGACAAAAATTAGAAACAAAAACAGTTCTGAAAGTGAACAAAAACACTATCAGGTGAAAAACTTGAGAGAAGCATGGAAAAAGGACAGATACCTGTTCGGTAACTGGCATTCTTCGAGATGTGCTGCTCAGGTGTATTCCACAGTAGGTGTGCGTGCTCACCACGTGCACCAGTCCAGGAAGTTTTTCCCTTAGCAGTATCCGTAGGGGGGAGCACTGTGTATGCACGAGGTGATCCAGTGTGAAAGGCGCTGGGTGGAAATCGGTTTTCCCTCATCCGTTCAGCCGACGCAATGAACAGCTGCGAGGGTTTCCGGAACGGCCTAGTTCGGTCTAGGTAAAAAGCCAACACCCTATGCACATCTAGAGTGTGTAGGCAGCGCTCCTCAGAGGAATGGGGCTTAGGACAGAGTACCAGTCAGAAAATGTTCTGATCCATATGGAAAGCGGAGACCACCTTCGGGAGAAAAGCGGGGTGTGGGTGAAGCTGGACCTTATCCTAGTGGAAGATCGTATACGGAGGTTCTGAGGTCAAGGCTCTAAGCTCCAAGACACGTCGGGCTGACGTAATAGCCACAAGGAATGCTACCTTCCATGACAGGTTAGACCAGGAACACGTAGCCAAGAGTTCAAAGGGAGGACCCATGAGGCGGGATAACACTAGGTTTAGATCCCATTGTGGCACAGGGGGCCTAGCATATAGGATCCAGGCCCTTTAGAAAGCGGAAGGTCATACTGTGGGAAAAGACTGAGTGGCCCTGTATTGGCAGTTGAAAGGCTGATATGGCAGCCAAATGCACCCTGATGAAGGTGGGAGCTAGCCCTTGGGTTCTAAGCTACACGAGATAACTGAGAATGAGTTGGAGTGATGCGGATGATGGGGAAGTTCCCCACTCCCCCGCCCACCTAGAGAACCTAGACTATTTAGCCAGGTATGTCCGTCGAGTGGATGGCTTTCTGCTATCCAACAGAACTCATTTGACATTCTCCAAACTCCTCCCCTTCTCCTCATCTAACCATGGAGCAACCATGCTGTCAGGTGAAGCGCGGCCAGGTTGGGGTGGAGGAGGCATCCCCCTTCCTGGGAGAGGAAATCCAGGCGAATCAGCAGCCTCTGCGGAGGAGCTGCTAAGAGTTGCAGGAAGGTCCCATACCAGTGTTGACAAGCCCAGTCCAGGGCTATGAGGATGACCTGTGTCCCGTCTGCTTTTACTTTTTGCAGAACTTTGCCTATTGGCGGAAAGGTGGGAAGTCATAGAAATGTTGCTTGACCACTGCAGGAGAAAGGTGTCCGAGATCGCACCCCTTCCTGTCCCTCCTCTGGAGCAGAACTGGAGGCAGCTTCAGTGCTGGCCAGTTGCAAAGAGATCGACCCAGGGAACTCCCACTCTCGGAAGAGCTGTAGGGCGACCTCCTAGTGGAGTGACCACTCATACTGGTGAGAAAAAAACTTGCTGAGGTGATCGACTCTCACATTGTGAGCACCAGATAGGTGGAAGGCTCGCAGGGAGATATCATGGGCTATACAGAACTCCCACAGGCTCAGGGCTTCCAGGCATAGGGCCGAGGAACACGTTCCTCCCTGTCAGTTGATGTAATATATTGTCCGTGAGGACACTGACCACCTTCCCGTGAAGGTGCCCGCTGAAGGCCACGCACGCCAGCCGTGTCGCCCTGAGCTCCCTGACGTTTATGTGTAGGGATAATTCCGAGGCCGACCATCTCCCTTGGGTTTCAACGTTCCCTATATGGGCTCCCCAGCCCAGGTCCGAGGCATCCGACACCAGGTCTAGTGAAGGGGAGATTTCTCGGAAGTGGACTCCTTGCAGCATGTTGCGCAGGAGGGACCATCATTGTAGGGCAGCAACTACCAGGGACAGTATCACGACAACCTTGTCCAGCCTGTCCAGGGCCTGGGAATACTGGGAGGCCAGCCAGAGCTGGAGGGGCCTCATTCTGAGCCTGGCATGGCGAACCATGGACGTGCATGCTGCCATGTGACCGAGGATCTGAAGGCACAACCTTGCCGTCATCACTGGGAAGGCCATGACTGAGGTAATGAGACCTTTTAGGGTCTCGAACCTGTCCTGGGGAAGAGACGCTTTGGCCTCTAATGAGTCCAGTAGAGCCCCTATGAACTGTATGCGTTGAACCGGAACTAATGAGGCTAACGTAGACTTGGCCTCATTTACCAGTAGGCCGAGATCTGCACATGTGGACAGAAGAAGTCCCACCTGGGCCTTACCTGGGACCGAGAATTGCCCTTGAGAAGCCAATTGTCCAGGTAAGGGAAAACGTGTACCCTTTTCCTCTGTAGATAGGCTGCTACCACCACCATGCATTTGGTGAAAATTCTGGGGGCCGTGGAAAGGCCAAATTGGAGGACTGTGAACTGGTAATGTCCGCCCCTACCAGGAATCACAGGAAATGCCCGTGTCCCTCAAAAATATGGATATGGAAGTACGCGTCCTGGAGATCCATGGCTGCAAACCAATCCCCTGGGTCCAAGGAGGGGATGATAGAGGCCAGGGATACCATACGAAACCTGAAACAGACCATAAAACTGTTGAGATCCCAGAGGTCTAAGATGGGCCTGAGCTCCCCTTTTGCCTTTGGGATCAGGAAATACCGGGAATAGAAGCCCTTGTTCTGATACTCTACCAGTACCCTTTCCACCGACCCCAGGTGGAGGAGGCGCGCCACCTCTTGTTCTAGGAGACATGCCTGCTCCGGATCCCCGAGGCTCACCCAGAGAAGGGGATGAAGTGAACTGCAATGTGTAGCCCTTGGAAATAGTGTTGAGGACCCACTGGTCCAACGTTATCTGGGACCACTCCACTCAGAAGGCAAATAAACAGTTGCAGAACACAAACTTTTTTAACTGGGGGGTCTCCCTGGCAACAAGTCCAGTGGCCCCCCACAAAGAGTCAAAACCACCTCTTTTCCTGCCTTTTGCCCTTCGAGGAGCCAGGCTGTGGGACTGATACTGGGACCTGCATCTCTATTCCCTCCGTCTCTTAGGTGGGGGCTCATATCTACCCCTAGCAGGAGGAGCCGAAGTTTGCGGCCTAGGTTTGTCCTTCGCTGGAGGGACGTACAGGCCCAAGGTTTGCAGGGTTGTACAGAAGTCTTTCATCCCATGCAGGCAGACGTCAGTTTGGTCAGCAAACTATGCTTTCCCGTTGAAGGGAAGATCCTGCATCAAGGATTGGAACTCTGCGGACAGTTCGGACAGGAGAAGCCACAATGCCCTGTGCATGGATATGGCAGAAGCCATTGAACGGACTGCTGTGTCTGCCATGTCTGATGCCGCCTGCAGGTCTGCTTTTGCCGCTGATGCTCCTTCCTCTGCCAGAGCCTTGAACTCCTTTTTGTCCCGCTCTGGAAGGAGAGGTGAACTTTGGTAGGAACCCCCATAAATTGAAGTCATATCGACTAAGAAGGGCTTGGTGATTGGCCACCCTGAGCTGGAAACTTGATGAGGAATAAACTTTCCTGCCAAACGTGTCCAGTCTCCTGGCATCTTTGTCCTCAGGGTGGGTGCAGGCTGACCATGACGTTCCTGGTAATTAACTGAGTCTACCACCAGGGATTTAGGTGTCAGGTGGAAATACAGGTATTCGTGGCCTTTAGCTGGTACGAAGTATTTCCTCTCCGCTTTCTTGGAGATGGGGGCCCAGGAAGCTGTGCTTTGCCACAGGGTAGTCAAGATATTGGTTACCCCCTGGTGGAGAGGTAGGGCCACACGGCCCGGTGCTGAGGATGACAGTACATTAAAGAGGGAGTCAGACGGCTCCTCCATCTCCTCAGCCTGGAGCTGGAGATTGGATGCCACCCGCTTGAGCTCTTGGTGAGCCCTGAAGTCCTCTTGTGGGACGGGCAGTGGTGCCGCTATGGTATCCTCCGGTGCCAGAGAGGGGACCAGCACGGAGTCTAGGATGTAAGATGGTAACGGTGGGTCGATCCCCAGGTCAGAGTCTGGGCGCGGTGCCGTTGGCTCGGGACCTGTTGATTTCTCCCTCTGTCGTGGAGGGGAGGCCGAAGGAGCCTGAGACGCTCCTGCCACTGAGTGGGGTCTCGCCTGGGCAGGGATCTGCGGCCACGGTGCCCATTGACACCATTGCCCTTGCCACAGTGTTTCATGCCACTGACGGACTTGGGTGCCAGGCAGTGCAGTTTGCTCTCGTAGAGCCTCACAACTTGGAGACGGGCAGCTGGGTGCTGACACGGAGGTCATCGATGACTGCACGGTAATGTAGGAGCAACGTGAGTGATGGCGCCCACGAGGGTACCGTCCACGTGACCAGGACCTCAAGGACAAAGATCGGTACCCATTGGTACTGCTTCTGTACTCGCCCCGGTGGCTGGAGCTACAACGCTTCGGTTCCGGGGAATCATGAGATAAGTCCCATGCGCGATGTTTGGTAGAGTGGGAGCTCGAGTTGGAGCATCTACGTCGGCGGTGACGGGATCGGCTTCAGTAGCTTTGACGCAAGGAGGAGTGTCGGTGCTGCTTATCCCGGTACCTGTGTCCCCGGTCGCGGGGCATAGAGGAGCCCCGAGGCTCCATCACAGGCGGCAAGCCGGTCAGCCTAAGTGGTGTAGAGGGCTGTGCTGTGTCGGGGAGGGTTGTTGTGCTCCCAGTGGTGGCTTCCCTTCAGACCGGGGGCCTGTCTCAGGCAGCACTCCGGGTATCGGGAGGGTTAAAATGTCATGTGCGGTCTGTGCCGCCTCTGGCATCGACGGCATCCTCCCCCTCAGGGGAGGCACGTGTGGATGGGACCGGGCTGCTCTGCTCAACGTGAGTTGGAGGCCTGAGTCCTGAGAGGGATCACGGGCTGCCCAGCTCAGGTCTGGCCTCATCCCTATCTTTCTCTCGGCATCGCCGAGTCTTCCCTTGCTTCTTTGCAGGAGAGTGATGCCAGCTAGTGGAGGGGACTTTGCTCCGTACCGAAGACGCGGTGCTGGGCACCAAATCCGTTCGGTGTGGCGGTGCCAGGGTCAGCGCTGATTCCATTGGGAGAGTGTAAAGTCTAATGTCCCTCTCCCTTAGTCCGTGGTTTGAAAGATCTACAGATCCTACAGCGCTCTCTTACGTGAGTTTCGCCCAAGCAGCGGAGACACTGCATGTGCGGATCACTTCTTGGCATAGAACAGGAGTTGCACGACTTGAAGCCAGGGGCACGGGGCATGCCCCAAGCCCAGAAAACTAACAGGAGAAACTATTTCACTATTGAAGAACTGTACTACTAAGGCTAACTAGAGAAGCTGCAGCAAAGCTGGAGCATGAAGTTCCGACTACCTCCACTGGCGACAAGAAGGAACTGAGGGTGGAGGGAGTGTGCAGCTCCCCTTATAGCACAATATAGAGGTGCCACTCCAGGGGTCGCAGCGGTGCTCCCCCACTACGGGTACTGTTAAGGGAAAAACTTTCAGCACCGGCGCACGTGGCAAGCACGCATACTTACTGTGGAATACACATGAGCAATCACTCGAAGAACAGTAATCTTTAGGTTTACAATAAGGAGATAGAAGCAGGAGCATGGTGGTAGGAGAGTGTGAATGTCAGAGCTGGGTCATGGGCAGTCTGTGGACACGGATTGAGCTGCTCAGTATAGGGGTGAGAGAAAGATCAATCCAGTGCCAAGCCAGGTCAGGTCAGAAACACAAAGTCAGAGTCTGTTATGAAACTGAGAGCATGAGGTGAGAATCAGGGTTGGGACAGGCCAGGGCCTTGATCAGCAATGGTCTTAAGTCTTAGATGGTAAACCCAGGATCAGGGTCAGGAGGTGAGCCTAGTCTGAGAGCTGGAAGTCTTGGATCAAGGCAAGTCACAGCAAGTGGGATCTAAGGCAGAAGCACCCAGAAATGGCTTGGTTTATATGTGGAGTGCCAGCCAATCCAGGAATCACAGATGGCTGTCGCTCATGCTCCTTAGGGCAGGCCTTCCTGCAGGACTTACACCCTCAATAATTCTTGGTGGCAACTCTGCCTGGACCCTTGAAGGCAACAAAGCAATAGTGTCTGCCTCAAATCCTGCAAATTCTGGGTCTAGGCCCATGGGCTCTTACATCAAAAGTTAGTTAAAACAGAAAATAATGTTTTGTATTTCAGACTGCTGAGTAATACACAAAAGAGCAGCTTTGGAGATCTCAGTACACAAGGCAAAACTCTCTCAGAGCAACAGATCTGGACTCTACCATTCAGCTCTCCCTGCATATGTCACTGAGAGCTGTACATATTTAGGGAGAACACATATGAATTGAATCAATGTAAATACAAAGGGAGAATTTTGTCCTTAGAATCACATTTTTGACATGCCATATGTACAGCTTTGGAGAAATGTTATAGGAGCAAAATGTAATGTAAGCAGCCCTCCTTTGCTAAGAGAATCTAGGCCTGGCTCTTCCTTGCTGTACTAGGGCATGAACAAAGGGAAATCTCACACTGTAGGAGCAACAACTTCAATGTAGTTTCTAGGCCTGTTTGCTCCACCCCATGACAATTTCACATGCTCTGAGCCTAGGAGGTCAGCTTCCAAAGCTTCTAGTTACTGTAACATTCAGCTAAAATAAAAAGAACCTATTGACACTGTCCCTTTAGGACATCCTGATATGAAAGGTACTTAACTGACAGTAGAGTCACCATCCACCCAAGCCAGTCAGGTCCTAGTGGGTGGAGTTAGGAAGTAGCATTAACAGGAAGAAGTAGACAGCCAGTACCACTGAGAAATGCAGCAGCAGTGAAATCAAGGAAGGTGGTATCACTACTGTATATAGGATGAGGTTCATATGAAACTTGGGGAGCCAAATATCGTTTGGAAGTGGAGAGGCTTATCAGCTCTGTAAACACAGGCCCTCTTGAATCAGGTGCCCAAACCTGTGTATTTAGATGCCTAATTTTAGGTACTGACGTTTCAAAATTTTGACCGTACACCTGTCTCTCTCTCTTCACATTCAAAGTATATTACTGACATTATCTAATTACTCTTCACAACACCTGTGCCAGTTAGGCAGGTAAAGTATTATCTCCATTTTACAGATGAAGAAATGGAGGCATAGAGGTGTGTTGTGTGCAGGACACCTGACCAAAAGTGAATGGCAAAATACAAAATACAACTAAAATCTAGAGCAGAAGGAAATCAATGGAAGCCTAACTTACACTTAACCCTTAGCAGAACTCTTAAGAATCCACAATCATAGCTAGACAAATTCCTAATAATTAGACATGTTTTTTTCCTCTCCACATCTGTCAGTAAAATCAGAGCTCTAAGTGCAAAATACAATCAGGAACCTTGTGTGGATTTGTCACTCTCCTGGAGGACTTTGAGACCACAAGGCAATAAATGGAGATAAAACTAGCAGATACAGATATGACAATTTAGTCCTATCTTTACAACTTCGCACTTCCTGGATGAGCAATTTGAGTTTTACAACACCATATGTGAACAAATGCACTGGAGTGGAAATTGCCTAGCCAATATGTGAACTGGAGCTTCAGTATTTGGTGTTATAGGTTATGCATGATATGAGGCTGGCACACATGCTTAGTTGGTTATGATAGAACAGCTAGCAAGGGCCATACCATAAATCACAAGTATGATGGCACAGCATAGATGACTTATTCACCAGAAGCCAAAAATATGTGTATGATATAACCTCCATTCGTTGCCATGCATACATGTGTATTTGGGCTTGTAAAATGTGATCTCAGTCAGTGCAGAATAACCAACAGTTCCCAGTAGTAGTCAGAGTGCTGAACTGGGATCAACTTCACTTTAACTGCTAACAATATTACAGTAAAACTACACAACATCTTTCTTTCTAGAGATGACATGTATGAGAGGCAGAACATCCAGTTTAATTGAAATATGGTAGAGACTGATTGAGGTGAAGCCAAATTCAGCATTTATCTTGAGTGTCAATAAAAAACTTGATGCTCAGTGAGATAGCACCACTGTAGGCAGGTATTACTACATGTTATCTAAATGTTTTAATAAGAAATACCTGGATATTTCTCCATATCTATTATGAAATTTAGTTTAGTAGTATTTTTAAATATAAACATTTTAATGCACAATTATATTAAAGGGGCAAATACTAAAATTGACTCGAGTCAATCAGCAGAGATTCCCATGAGTTATCTGAATGACTGAGGCAAGAATTTAAATAAAACACTATAGACCTCAGATGAGCCTATCAGAATAGACACTGAGATATGTAAATTAAAATTTACCATTGTTCCATACCACAGTTTGTTGACACCTGTGTTATGCTACTATTTTCTGCCAGTCATAATTTATGTTGCTTTTTTATGTAACAATTTAATATGCCTAAAGTGTGGTCAGAAGTTCTAACTCAACAGAGCTGCTCCTTGTGGACACTGATTCTTTAATAACAAAAACAAGTGCATACTACTTTTTACTTCTGTTAGCAACAGAAAGCTGGTATACGTATGAGAGAGTGAACTGGATTACTTTCTGTCTTGTGTATAATCAAAAGGAATTTTTAGCTATGTTTCAACTGCAGGATCTTCACCTGCAGTTGCAGAACAATGCAGTTGCACCTCAACTGTACTTTTGCAGATTTCATTCGGGTCAGCATAGGCGCCGACTTCCAGATTTCCTGGGGGATGTTTGACCGCCTGCTCCATCCTAGGCCCCACTCCAACTCCATCCCTTCCCCCCAATGCCCCACCCCCGCCCAACCTCTTCCTGCCCCACTCCCTCCCTCGAGGGTGCCCCATATTCAACTGGTGCCGCCCCATAGTGGGGGGGCACAAGCAAAAGGGCAGGTCATGTGTGTGTGTCCCTGTGCCCAGCCCCAGGGCCACCGCACTCTCCCTGCCCCATGTTACCTGCCTGGGGGGGCCTTTTTGTCGTCTCGCTGCGCCTGCCATCCTGGCACGTTCTGCTGCTCTCCCTCACTTTTAATGCTAGCACTTCCCGGTCACTGCTCTGCCGCCCTGCCCGGCAGTGGCCTGAGAGAGCCTGGCTGGGGAGGAGGTGGCTTCTGCTCCCCACCTGGCTCGGCTGCCAGGGACCCCAGCACCGGAGCCCGGGCAGGCAGCGGGAGTCACCTCCCCAGCCATGCCCTCTCAGGCAACTGCTGCGCAGGGCTGCAGAACAGCGTCTCAGTAGCTGGAAGGGGCTGATCCTGCCCATTCCACTTCCTACATCTGGGCCATGTGTCACCCAGGCCCACTCCCAATCCTCCACCAGCACCCCGCCAAACAACTGATGGTGGCCAGTGGAAGGCATTGCGAGGGATGGGGACGAACTGATCGCTGGGGCCTGGTGCTAAGGAGGGAAGGAGGAGCCTGCCGGTGGGTACTCAGCACTCACTATTTTTTTTCCCACGGGTGCTCCAGCCCCGAGGCACCCATGGAGTAGGCGCCTATGCGGGTCAGGGTTACCAGCAATGATGCTCAAGCCAGAAAGAACACAGCTTTACTTTCAGAGATCCCAGGTTGAGTTTACAATGCTGACATTTAGGAAGACAAGACAAGACCCACAGTTATCTTACTTGTAAGGTGAGAAAATATGTAATTGGTCAATGAGACAAATATGGAACCATATGATGCCATTTCTGAAGTCACTATTTAGAGCAGAGCTGCACTTTAAATTGCAAGGGTGGAATCCTGGCCCTACTGAAATCAATAGGAGTTTTGCTATCAATTTCAAATAAGACCAGGATTTTACACCACGTTTAAAAAAAAGTCATGAAGAAAAGCTTCAACAATTACTGTATATGAATGTGTATGTACTAATGGTGACAGGAAATAAGCTGTATCACAGTTTACAGAGATTATTTATTAATGGGCTATATTATTTTATCTCGAACATTTTACAGTCGTTTCATGTTACTGCACACGTAAAGTTATATTTGTCACTGAAGCTCTGGAATTTGAGAGGCTGGATATTTAAATGGGTTTAAATACAGTGATTTTTCAAAGCATGTTTTAATAGTAGTTTAGTTTTAGTCTGACCACATAACACCTTTGGGAGTCGCCAGCTGATGGCATAGAGGGAGAGAAACAGAGCATTCTGGGAGATAACACTAGGTAAATCTACTCCCCTCACCAGCCTCCTCTTTCAGGACATAGTGTAGAAGTAGAGACAGCAAGGTCACCTGTGCTTCTGAGTAGCAGCAATGTGAGCATGAGGAAGGTGGTGAGGAAAATGACCAGCTTAGACTGCTTCTAGGAGTCAGGGGCCCTCACCAACACTTGCATACCCTGTACTCCACTTTCGCTGCTGTGCCACCAAAAACTGATTCCCAATCCCTGCTTTCAGCACATTTGAACTATAATCGAGTTATTTTTTAAAAAGCGTCTCTTGAAATAAAACCCCCAAAATATTTGAAGAAAATCTCAGCCAGCGAAAGGCACTTATTACAATAATAAAAATGACAGCTGCAATTAAAAAAATATAAGGGAAACCTTGATAATTGACTGGATTCTGCTGTGTAGGTAGAGTAGGTTTGTTCTGTGGACCCACACTAAGCCTGACTCCATGAGGTCTTCTTTTCCCTCAACCCATCCCAAACCTCCACTGCATGCTGCAGTGTAAACAGCTGCCAGACAGCATAGTCCTCTCTCCTCTCCATGTCCTTCTTCTTCACACACAGTAGTTTTACTTCATTCAAGGCCTTCAACAGTCTGTAGGATGCAAAATTTGGCCTTCTGTATGCAAAAGGGGAGTCTGATTATAGCAGTCAAAATAATGCTGAGTATTTGCATTACTTTACATTCTTGAATGAATTCTTAATCTTCGTCACTGGAAACATAATGCTCTGCATAGTCAAAGACAGGGAACTTGACTGGTAGCTCTCCCCATTTTTTGAAAATTTTGTTTGAAGTTTTCTTATCCTTGAACACAACTACAAAATTTCTGATCTTTAAGCAAGGCAGGTCTACACCTCTGTGCACCATCATATTTCCCCAAGCCTGAAAAATGTAAGGAAGGTTGTATTTGAGTTAAAATATTCAGTGTAATCAGACAGAAATATATTGGCAGAAAACAGAAAAGGGGAACACACACTTACTTGCCCACAGTCTTTGCAGATAATTTCACCATTTGTTTGGTAATCGGCATGTTTTTCTTGCAGTGTTTTATTTTCTCTTATGCTGTAAAGGTCCCTGAAAATGGACAGGAAAGATTAATCAGATTGTGTTATCCTTTTTACAGCAGAGATGGTTTTAAATACAGTACACTGAGACCATAACTGCTGAAGTAAGATGTGGGTGTAAAATGGCTATACTAGAGCTGCTGCCATAAACTCTGACTGACCTTTGTGTGTGTACAAGACAATGCAAGGGCAAGACAATGCCAGCTGCACTCTGTATGCACCTCTGAGTGTAGTAGCTACGCTCTGGTAGCTCCTACTTAGGAGTCAGGGGAGAAGTGGTGCCATAACTGACCCTCCCTTCTCTACATACTGGCCATCAGAGCACACTCTCCTTAGAAAGGAGAGCATGCTACACCCTCAGACGTGGTGATGCAGTTAGCTCACTCCATGTGCCATGGAGCTTTGGGAGAAATAGCGTGTGGGAGCGGGTGGTCCTGCTTCTGTATTTCCTCTCAATGTGGAGCTGTGCCTGGTTCTGAAAATACAACACTACAGAGTGAATGTACTTCATTCTGCTAGTTATTCTACTGAGTGCTTGATGTTTGGAGTTCCTAGGCTATGTGGAAGTGTTAAAAGAATTACTAATCTAGTACTTGGGTAGGCAGCTGCCAACACTATGCTAACAAAGTGGTAGGCTGCTTACTGAGCTCTTTGTGGGGCCTCCTTATCATTTTGCTACCATAGATACCATACTAATATTTACAGCTCCTGCTCAACTTTTCTCTAACTCCCCATTTTCACTTTCTCAAACATTCTCAAACGTTCTCCTAGACTGAAACCTTCAGCAAGTGGTCTCAACCAAGAGTAACTTTTGGGGAAGTGCTCAAGTGTCGGGAAGAGTCTGATATAGAGCTAGTTCACAGTGAAGAATAATTGATTGACAAATTGGAAATATCACACACACACACACACACCATTGTAAGCAATTGCAATTTCTTTTGTGCACCTGCAGCAAGACATTTCTAATAGTATTTCTGTTGCATTATGATCAGTGGGTGAAATTTACCCCAACACACACCACATACCCATGCAACATCCTAGGATCACTGTTCTACACCCAGCACCAAGGTCTAAGCAGCATTTGGCTAGCATACAGGGCCCTGTGTAGACTGCTTTGTACTGGGTTAGTTTCACCTTACGGTATTATGGAGCTCAGCAATTACAGTGTTACAGCTATAGTTATATAACTGCATAGTACCATAGCTATTTTATTGTCTTCAATCTATAAAGCCGTAATGTTTAAAACTGACTCCAAAAATAATTGCACAACTTTTTTTCTATCTCTTGATGATGCACAGAAGTTAAAAATTAGCTTAACATTAAAGTTGCAAGTTTAATATAAAAAAACTGCTAAAACAGAAAACAAAAGGAAATATAAACATGCTGTATTGCAGTTTGCAACATTGCACGTACTTAGCATTTTCGGTTGCTGGTTGGATTGTTAATTACATGCAGTCTATATAAAGTGACCTAGTCAATATTGCAACTGGAACCTAAACTTTTTCATTTATTGATATTTCATCCACTATTTAGCTTAGGGCCACCATGCCCCACCACCTGCTCAGCTGCACCAAAACCTTGCGTAGCTGAGGAATGAGTCCTCCATTTCTTACTAGCCAGAATTTGGCTGACGTATCCCCCAAAATACTTTGATATTTTATTTTATAGCAGCTGCGATGTTACGGGCTCTTTGCAGACATACCGACAGTAAAACTGGTTTCTTCCTCAAAGAGAACAAGTAGTTGGGTAACACTTACTGGAACTCCTTTTTCACATTGACATGATGCATGTTTTCTATAACTTGTATGTCTTCCCCAGAACATTTCAGTTTGTGGCAATTTTTGCAAAGGAAAGTTATTAGTGATGGATTTTCCTTGTAAGTCTTAAGCTGATCTCTCTTCGCCTTCATTTTTTTTTCCATTATACTTTGCATCTGAAAGCCCTGAATCTATAAGCAGAACAACAACAACACTGTCATGGTCTGCAGCAGATCTATAGAACTGAAAGATTTATTTCCAAGTTTACTTCCAAAACGCCAGACACTTGCAACGAATACAGATTCTGGAAATGGATACAGCTAAAAGGACACAGTCAACTTTAAAATCACTCTTTTGCCCAACAATTTATGTCTGGCTCTTCTTGTTACAATTAACTCCTAAAACTACTGTCACAAAGATTTGAGAACAGTATTTGTCACTAAATTTTCAGTTACTTTACTTTGTTCATAGTCAAGTTCACTTAGGTCAAGTGGGTTTTTCTATCGTCATCAACAGGAAAGAGAAAATGTTCTTTTAAAAACAGGTAAATGTGGTTGTAAAACCATAAATATTGGCATGAGGAATTGGGGGCAACTGTCATACCAGATACTACATTTAACTTTTTTTTTTTAAATAAGATTTTCTGTTGACAGTGTTCCTTTTAATCTTCAAGAAACAGACCTGTTTCTCTTTATAAGACAAAGTAGGAGTCAGAGGCAATACCTTATTTAAATATTCCTCCTGTCGCATCCTTTGGACACGTCGAATAGCTCTATACATCATTTGCTCACGAAATATATTAACATTTTCACGTTCAACAGCTCCCGATCCACCTGATGCCACCAGTACATAGGTGCTCTCATCAGCTCGAGCTCGACCCCGGGCCTGCAGTTTGCAAGAAACATAGGCTTAGAAATCCTGCACAGCCCTTTGCTCGGCCATATTCATGTAACTAAAGATGTTCAGTTAAGAGAATAAGAATCCCTGTGCAGCATATTTGTAGTTAAAGATTATTCACCTGGCTCTTGGATAAACAGCATTCTAATACCCTGGGATGCTTCTGTAGTCCATTAAAGATAAAACACCTAGCAAGTGGGTGTTAAGGAGATATGGTGCTAAACGGATCATGAGACAAAATCTTTGAAACTCAGAACCTAAGTTTTGCCCAGAAAAACAAACAAACAAAAAGTGTTGCACACACAAACCCCAAATTAGTTCACACATAAAATTCTAGCATTGGCACAGTGGTATTTTGGGATGCAAGTGTTCCTTTGCATGTGTTATTTACCATAGCAAATGCCTTCACAATTCTATATTCTGTTCATTACTTGGACTGTAAACTTTTCTGAGCATGGGTGGTCCTTTGTTATCTATTTGTACTCTGTCTAGCACTCCAGGGCTGGGGCCTCCAGGTTCCGATAGAATACAAATAATTAATATTGTCACTGAATAATTTAGAATTTTTTCCCATTAAAAACCTTTCTCATTTATCTTGGTTGGGTGCTGGGGGTGGGGAAGAATTAGTAAATGAAAGCTCATTAAATCAACAGAAGGGGTGGGTACACTTCTCCTTCTGGAGCCCCTTCTCCAACATGGTACAAGGGAGCAAAGGCCAGCCCTTCACATTTGCTCCGCCTATCCTCCCTCCTATCTTCAGGAAGGGCCACCACAGATCTTAAATATTGTGAAGAGCTTTGAGCAGGCACTTCGCACCTGGATGAATTTCACACTGTTCACAGGCAGAGGATGATGCATGGAAATGGCCTTAGTATACAACTGTGCAGAACACCTCTCTGACCACCTTCCTCTTTAGTCTGCAAGGGTCCCAAGATTTGCTCCAAATATGATACGTACAATTCTAAAAAAATCATCATTAGTCTTAAACTGATGTAAAAACAACCATCAGAGAGCGCATAGCTCCTGTGTATCACCTCCAAACCGCCTCCTGACAGAAAAAAGTTATTTTCGTTTTTAGGCACAACAATGAGAAATGACCTTATTTCAAACCACAACAAAAACACAACCCCAAATACAAATCATATTGAAAAAAAAAAAAAAGATCCATGTTGTAAAACAACATACCTGCACCATAGCTATTTCATTGGTGACAAGACCATAGCGGATAACTATGTTACACTCTTTGATATCCAGGCCTTCTTCAGCCACAGTAGTAGCAATAAGTAGGTTGACGTTTCCAGCACGAAATTTACTAATTATTTCCCTTTGTTCATTCTGTAAAAACAATTTCATGAATTTGATTCAATATATTAAATTTCAGTGTTAACTTCTAGCACCTAAAACTAGTCACCCTTTCCTTTCTTTAAAAAGTTCAGAGAATTATGGCCAAAGTTTGAAAACTTGGGCACTTAATATGAGGCACCATATTTAAGCATTTTTTAAGGGGATAAGAAACTGCACCGCTGACTTAAATAGGTACTGTAGACGCACAACATCTTTGAAAAAGAAAAAAAAACCAAGTCACTTTTATTTAAGCACCTAATATTAATGTTAAATGCCCAAATGTGGAAAATTTCACCCTATAATGCTAGTGAACTAGGAGGTGTCAGTGGGGTTGGACAATACTGGCTCTTTTTCTGTCATTAACAGCAGCACTGATAGAAAAAAAAAAAGTCCTGATTTTCAGAGGCGCTGCAAACATCTGCCACTATCGCTGATTTCAACTGGAGTGATGGGGCTCAGAACCTAAATAACCAGGCCTAAAAGATGTTTTTAATTTCCTTATAAGAATTATAATATTTTAATGTAAAATTTTCCTCTTTAGATAAACAGCATAGTGACTTGGCAATGAAAAAACTGGAGCACTGACCAGACTTTTAGAATAAAACAACCTTGTGTGCAGGGACATGTGACATCTTTTGAAATCTTTCTACATGCTCTGTTCAACTTTAGAATCTAGAGGCTTTCAACGAAAAGCTCTGTTTGCTCTTTCATCATTATACCATATTGCAAAAAATCTTCATATAAACCAGAATCATGTCTCTGAGGGAACAATTCCTAACATATTTTTAAACTGAGAAACCCTGATGTAAATTGGTTCTGTCTAGCATTTAAACCACACTTGTTTTTTAAAGTGCTGAAACGATAGTCTCATTGGGAGCTAGAACAGGAATACAAGGGAAAAATTTAGCCAATTAGAACATTCATTTTTGAAATCTGAATAATTTTTGGCTGCAGAAAGTCACAGAGAAAGCACAGTCAACAAACAGAATAGCATGAAGTAAACCAAACTGAGTGATTCATTGTGAATAATATTCATTGTGAATTTTGGCAATTTCTCATTCAATAATTATCCAGCCCTAGTGTGAAGCATATGGGCCTATGCAAATTAAGTAAACAGCAATACAAGGAACAGACAGAGGTCAATAGCATTACATCTCTTTTCTTTTCAATTTAATACCAAATATGACAATAGGTATTTTTTTTGGTCTCTTAAAATACAATTTTAAGGGATAAATTGTATTTTACAAAAATTAGTTTAATATCCCACTTTGGTGCCAATCTATCTATCTATATCTAGCTATCTATAGATCTATATCTATATATATAAAGGGCACAGGTCTGTCCTGCGCAGGCTGCCCCACTGAACTCAAGGGTTTGTACAGATGTAACAAATGACAGAAGTCAGTTCACTGCTATCAGTTGGCTTGTACTGAGTGTTAGTCAAGTGGAATTCTGCCCATTATTTGAAAATCTACCTTACTTTTGTGAGCCCAATGCTTTGAAAACAACTGGGGATAGTTCTAATTGCTGTGAGTAGGACCATTAAGTGCTGCTCTCGGTGGTGTTTGCAGGAGGGACCATTAACACAGAGTTCTGGGTTCTTCCCTGGAAGAGGTGACATTACAAACACCCAAAGCAGAAAATTCCCAACAATCCCTACTCGTTTGGCCTTTGTAGATCATCTCTTCTAGAGGAACCTTAGGCCTTGTCTTCATTGACACAAAGGTATTTTGTTATGAGATAACTAATGCATGATAGAATTTTAGAGTGAGATAATGAAGAGAAGACCAGGCACTTGGAATTTACACCAGGAGGTAGCAGGATCAGCACTATACCTTCCGCCGTACTTGGCTACAGTGCTTTGTCTCCACTATGTTTGTACTGCATGATAGCTAATGGAGTGTTAGTTGTAACATGGTAAAAACACCCCTTGTCAGTGAAGAGATAGCTCAGAATTCTGATCTCAGGACTCAGCTGATAAGTGAGGGCAGGATGGCCCAGTTTTCAACAAATGTATTTTAAAATATGAATAGCACTTAGTACTTATGTAATGCTTTTCAATTAGGCCTCTCAAAGTGCTTTATAAAAGGTGGCTCTGAGTGCCCCCCACTCTTCAGATGGAGAAATGAGACACAAAGCAGGTAGGTGACTTGAACAAGATCGCACAAAGTCAGACACAGATGTGGGACTAGAATTCAGGTCTCCTGACTCCCAGTCTTCTGCTCTAACAATTAAGACAAGCTGCCTCCTTTATATATAAACACATTTTTAACACCACTCCTTTAATTACATTTTCTGTTAGAGTTACCTGAGTCATGGGTTTAAATTCACTGTTATGCCCAGCTCCAATAAGATAGTGAGCTTTAATTCCCACTTCTTCAAATTTTGTGTTGTCCTTAATCCACTGAAAAAGGGCAAATGCACTTTGCCGAGTCTTTGTGAAGATAATTCCTCTAGCTTCATCAGTCTTTGTAAACTCCTCCATTAAGGTGTTTCGCAACTGTGTCAACTTCTCATTTTCATATTCTGGCTTTCTAGCCAACTCTTTCAGTTGTTTCTTTTTTGCTGTAAAAATAAATATAAAATCAACAAGATGCCATCATGTAAATAAATGCTCTAGGAAAGCAAAAAAGCAGAATGAATTTATATTTCTTCCATACAAGCTGATTCACACCACAGTATCAAAGGCTGCAACACAGCAATTTACTTTACAAACTACTTTACGTTACAACATTTTTGAGATCTCAGGTATAAACAATACTTTAGTCCTTATACTAATCTACCAAACAGCTTGAGAAGTGTTGGCAGGCTTTATATTAAAAATCTCTATATTAACACACACTGGACCTTACAACTGGAGTGCATTTTTGGGGTGGTGGCTTTGAGAGGACAGAGGCCAGGCCCATTGAGGCACCCTTGTAAGGATGCCCCGCACTGACAATTTCCATTGCATGTAAGAAGCACCAGGTTTGGGCTTATTGTCTGAAAAAAACATTATACGTTCAGTGCCTTACAGAGGAATGGCCTTAGACACGTTCATTACATGATATGTTTGCCACAGCATGGGAGGAGAATATAGTGAACTCCATCACACATAATGTGCTTTTTTTAGGGAATGAGACTTATTAATATGATCTTAGAATGTAATCAAATATTGGAGGTGTGACAAGTTTCTTTAGGCACTCTAATTAGTTTAAAAAATTATACATTGAAATCCACAGTAAGGACCACCTCCCATAGGCAATCCCCTGTCTTAAACAAAAGAGAAAAATTAATGTAAAAATTAATTTCCTTCCCAGTGTCACTAATGCCACCTTCAGTAATACAATGGAATAGATTTTTTAATTTACTATTCCCTCATTAGGGAACAGTATTTCGTTCACTTCTGGCAATGAAAAACAGGCTAGTCTACTAAGCTTTATTTTCTGAGCTGTTTAACTTTCTAGTTCTCAGGTATCAACCCGATGTTGACATGTTCAGGCTGCAAACATCTGAAGGGATTTCCTTTAAATATAAATCTTCCTCCATTGGAAGTTGAAAAAAATATATATATCAAACATTTCTACTGTGACTGTTGTGCCTATTATCTCTTTGAGGCTTATCTACAATAACATGTTATCTATATTCTGTAAGGCCCGGTATATTTAAGATGCTATTAAATATTTTACAATAAATCTTTATAATAAGTTTGGCTTTGCAGCGTGGTTTCACAAAACCTAAATTTCATGGCCTAATTTGACGGGGTCCTTTCTCTTTAGAATATCCCCCAGGTTTCCAGTATGCTTTATCTTTAGTAAAAAGCCATTTCTATTAGGAAGCTATTTTTCCTGGCTCTCAATGATGTGTGCATATGTGGTGGTGGAGGCACAGAGGGGTTGTATTTATAGCAACAAAGAACCTAACACACACTTCTAAATTCTAGAAGGCAACTAGGATTTAGTCCAAATTATCAATTGGTCTGATCCTGTTCCCATTGAGGTCTATGGTAATTTATATTAACAATAACCAGAACTTTCTCCTCTGAACGAAAAGTAAAAATATGGTGTGTGGTTTTTTTGGTACACACAGGGTTTGAATTCAAAGAGCCATAACAAATCAGAAGTATAGTTTGCCTTATTTATTGCACTAAAAAATGTTAGTCTAGCTGCAATAGGCCGAGCCTACCAAACAGCTATCCACATGACAGAACCACTCCTACAATTAGCAGTCACAGTTGGTCTTGTTGGCAGCCTGAGAACAAGGGCAGAGGATTTAATGATCATGTTTGAAGAACTTCACATAGGCCATCAAACAACCATTTGACAGCAAAAAGTTTCAGTCATCAGCCTAGACTAGATTCACACCAGTGACCTAAACATGAGAGATTGTGCTTCTCACAATTATGAATCCCCAGAAACATCAAGTACCTGACAGACTCTGGTTAACGTGCGGTAAATGATCTCCTGAGCTTGTATCAGAAATATGAAAAATCTTGAATATGAGAATACTCTTTTGTACAATGGACTATATACCATTAGACATGAAAATATCATATGATGCTGACAGAGTGTTTAATATATTTTATACAGTATACTGTGACATACAAACTCTATAGAACTGAATACCATAGAAGTGTGTATGAACTAATAAGTACCAATGCAAATCATATATTACAATGTCAGCAGTGTATACTAGTCAGCTGCATGGATTTCAGATTTGACTAAGTATCATCGTATATTTCATGCTTACCGTAAAATAACTTTATCAGAAACGTATCTGTTTCATCTAGTTTTGATGATATTGGTTCATCATCATCTTCATCTACTGTTGTTTTCTTGCTTTTCTCCTCCTTATAGAAGTTATTGAGGTGGTTGTATGCATCAATCATTCGGATAGTGTCATTAATTTGCAGGGCATCATTATATTTCTTTAAATGCTCTGCACAAACACGTTCTTTACGGTTTTCTTCTTTTGCAGCTAAAAACAGAACATATATATACACATCTATATCTGTGTCTGTTTGCATGGCTGCCCACATAGATGGCTCAAACACCCCTCAAAGTCCAAAGTCATGATGCATTTATGTTGAAGTATTTTTAATACCTTTTTTCTCCTCTTTAACCGCCCATTGTTCATAGGGCTGAGTTCCAAATTCAAATGTTGGGTTGAGGTGACAATAATTTTGAATTTCTGTCATGATTTCTGTAATTTTCTCTCTAAAGGGATCCTAAAAGCACATGGATAAAAAATAATTAAATTTACAATAGTTATTCTGCCAGCAACAAAAACGGACTGACCTTTTCAGTTTAATATTATCTACAGGAAATTCCTTAAACAAAAATTTGTTTCAGAAAACAATTAAGGTTGCTGAAGGTACTTGCTTATCTAAACACTTAAAGCCAAGGAAATGAATAGCTAAGGATATCATAAATATTATACTGTCCACATAATACATTTCTAATGAGTATAAAGTAATGCAAATTTCCTCACAACACAGACTTAACTATGACCCCACATTAATACTATTCTTTCTGTTTTCTCAAAAATATAAGAGCAACCCAAAGCCTTTTGAAAAGGAAGAAAAATTTTACATTCAGCTTGATATTCATCTACAGAAATACAGTGTATCATTAATTTCAACATATATACATTTTGTTTCTTTTTCTAAAGAGTTCATTTATTGTTGGATGAGTAGAAATACTGTGGATCACTATCAACCTGTAGGGCAATAGCATTGGCCTAAAAAACCTTGACTCCAATCAATACCTCTTTCAAGATGAACGTACTTTACTGCTTAGATTTTGCAAAAACAAAACAAAAACAAAACATCATACCCTTCTTTTGTCATCTGCAATCACAAACTTCTTATATGGTTCCTTCACCTGATCTTTCAGCTGGGAGACATGTTCTTCAACAGTCATGAGTCTAGATGCATCAAGATTAGCACAAATCTGGAAGAAGGAAGATTTTTGTTTTACTTTTCATATATTTTATGAGTTATTCTACATAAACAGTTGGATGAGTATATTGTGCATTCTTTATTTATATACATGTTTTAACATGGTATCTGATCTAATTTAAGTTCTTCCTTAAAAAGACAGTGTGCACATCCTATGTATTCTATATAGGTCCGCAAAATGTAAAGAAGCGTGGGAAAAGCATCTGAGATAAGCTAATGAAACCACATTGTAAATTAAAGATGAGCCTTCCTGTACAGAGGAAACAAACAAAAAGCAAACAAATGTAACTGTCAGCTTAGATTGCAAAATGGGAATTTGAGATGAGAAAAAAAAAGTACATCAAGATTTAGACATGAAAAACCTAGATCAAAAAGACTTTGGATACATGTAGGATAATAAAGTGGAATATAGGAAATTGGGTTTCAGAGAGTAATTATAAAAGTAAGAGCTGAACCTGGACCTTTTTGGAACATGAAACATGTAGACATTTGCCTGTTAGCTACACAGATTGAGAGATTGTTTCACTTTTGATATTTTCAGTAAGAAAATATTTTCTATTATATTAATCTCAGTGATGATAAAGGGAAACATTTATATCTTCATCAATGTACAAAACAAAAGGTATATGACATCAGCAGTAGCAATCTATTTGCAAGAGTCTAGAAATCTGAATTGCAACATTTCTTCATAAAAAATTAAACCAAAAACAAACATCCTATTTACTAAGTTTTCAATACAGATGTTGAAAATGTTGAAGCTCTAAAATGTCAGCAGCTCTAAAAAACACATCTAATAAACAACATGTTCCTGCAGGACACGAGAGTACTCCACAACTTCCAGAGCACTGATGAGATTTGTAGGTTTCTAATAATAAAGTGTAGCCAATCTTATCTATTTACCAGATCCTGCAAATCCTTACTCATGCGAATGATTTCACTAACTTAAAGGGACAACTTACTTACAAGGTTTACAGAATCAGGCTTATGTACCCACCAAAAATGAGGGGATTCATTTACAGCAAAATACAGACTTCAGTAGGAATTTTGCTTGAATAAGATAATATTCTCTTGGTGATTTGCAACTTTAAGGGCTACTTACTTTCAGAATATGTTCTTCAGCTTTCTGAGGGGTTCTTGCCCCTCCTACACCAGGTGAAGCAGTTAGTCCCAGGATCTGAGGCTGTGAAATCAGGGGTTTGTTTTCTTTTCTGAATCTATTGTTTTTCATCTTTTCTTTTAAATAACGTCTCATTATATTGTTATAGACGGCTTCCTTGTGGGTATGATGGCATTCATCAATAACAATGAGAGAAAAGTCTGGAAAACACACCCAGTACAAAATGGTTAAGATTTCCTTTAACTGCAGTACTTGAGTAAATCAGTCCTCTTATAGCAGAGGATACTATGCCACTAATGAAGAGGAACCCTGTAAATCTGTTTGGGATCTAAAATGTATCTGCTTTAAAAGAAAGTAAATTTCATGCAATATCCCTGGAGGGTTGTGTTTATGTATGTGTATGTATTGCAATGTGCTTTGAAATCTGTTTGAAACAGCGTTATTAAAGTGCAAAGTATTTTTTTACATTATATAAACTGCCTTTTGTTGTTGCAAGAATGCACCCCAGAAACACACTTTTTTAACTGTGTGTTCAACAAACTGTGCTTTATTATTTATTTATGGGAGCACCTATGATGTGTTAAATGCTTTCCAGACTTTCAGGAATGGATGGTCTTGCCCAAGAAGCTCACAGTCTAAGTCAGTGGTCCCTAACACGATGCCTGCGGGCGCCATGGTGCCCGCCTAGTGCCCAGCAGGGGAGAGAAGCCAGGGCCCCGTGCCTGCTGGGGACAGAGTACTCCGGGGCTGCAGGCTGCAGGTGCCGGTGTTCTCGGTCCCTGGCAGGCGCGAGGCTGTGGCTTCTCTCCGGCTTCTCCGGAGCTGCAGGCACCAGTGTTCTCTGTCCCCGCAGGCGCAGGGCCCGCCTAGTGCCCAGCATGGGAGAGAAGCTGGGGCCCCGTGCCTGCTGGGGACAGAGAATTCCAGGGCTGCAGGCTTCATTCTATGTTAAAGTAAGAATAATAAATATATTTGGACCAGCAGTTCAACAATGTTTTACTTTTTTTAAATAAATAAGATGAAAACTGTTTATGATATTTATTTTGTAAAAATTCCTTAATTTTTCTTACAGGTAGATAAAAAAGAGCAAATTCAGTTGGTAAGGTGAAAGAGTAATTGCCGAATAATTTAATTAATACTTTTTACATGTTAAATTACCCTTTTTATCCTATGGATTCATATATTATGTAGTATTAAATATGATGTTTTTCACATTATTTAATGTACAAATACAAAATAAGCCTTGAAAAAAATTGCTGGCGCCCGCCACACTCTTCTGAAAACATGAATGTGCTACTGGCCACGAAAAGGTTGGGGACCACTGGTCTAAGTAGACAGAGATTTTTTCCCTTAAGAAAGAAAGAAAAAAGATGAGGACGAGGGCAAGCTATATATAGAACAGATACACAAAAGCCACTGGAAAGAATACAGAAATGTTAAGTTACTGTATCATCACCACTGTCTTGTAACTGGGGAAACTGAGGATAATTAAAAAGAACATGAGTACTTGCGGCACCTTAGAGACTAACAAATTTATTTGAGCATAAGCATTTGTGGGCTACAGCCCACTTTATCGGATGCATGTAGTGGAAAATACATTAGGAAGAGATATATATACACACAGAGAACATGAAACCATGGGTGTTACCATACACATTATAAGGAGAGTGATCAGTTAAGGTGAGCTATTATCAGCAGGAGAGAAAAAACTGTTTGTAGTGGTAATGAAAATGGCCCATTTCCAGCAATTGACAAGGAGATGTGAGGAACTGTAGGGGGGCGGGAAATAAACATGGGGAAATAGTTTTACTTTGTGTAATGGCCCATCCACTCCCAGTCTTTATTCAAGCCTAATTTGATGGTGTCCACTTTGCAAATTAATTCCAATTCAGCAGTCTCTCGTTGGAGTCTGGTTTTGGGAGTGGATGCGCCATTACACAAAGTAAAACTGTCCCAAAGTATTCCAGGACTATTGCTATAGTACCAGCAGGTTCTCAGAGTCTCCTGAATTGGATTCTTATAACACCTATTTTGCCCTTCCACTTGGAACCTGTATATTTTGGAGGGCATTACTGTTGTTATTCAGAGGGGCCTAGCGTACCAGAATAAGTGCACTTTCGCTATGGAAATGGGACACATGACTTGCAGGCTACGTGTGGCAGGATTCACAGCTTGGGTGAAATCATGGCCCCACTGAAGTCAATGGAATCAGGCGCACACGCTGCAGCTCCACTGCTGGTCTATTGCTGGGAAATAGGAGAATTCCTTCCCATTCCCCATACAGATCCTTTTATTAATTTGGCAAGTAGTTTAACTTCTGTGGACCTTAGTTTCTCCAACAATGGGATATTGTTTTAGTTGCCAACCTCACAGAGTTGTGATGTTGAGCAATCCCATTTCTCTCTCTGTGTGTGTGTGTGTGTGTATGTAAAGGAATATAACAGCTAAGGACTCAAGTACAATTCAGCTTGGAAAAGTGACTATGTAAAAATGATATCTTACTACTCAACAAAATGGTTCCTATTCTGTATTCAGTCATATCTACTTAACTAAAATAAAGTTCTTACTGCTTTTTTGTCCATCATTGCTATTGGATTAACACAGCTAAGATTGCATCAGCTGGATTCTATTCCCTTTTGCTTCATCCACAGAATTGTTTACTAGATTCCAGTCAGTTCACTTTGGCAAACACAATGAAGGGAATGGAGATGCAAAGGTATCATTCTGTCTAATTTGGCTGCCAAAATTTTTATTCCTGGTGATGATGCACAAGAGGGCAAGAATTCATCTTGACTCTCACAGCCCAGGTTGAGCTTGCGAGGCTAACAATTAGAAAAACAGCAGTGAGAAACAATGAGCATGGAACCCAACCATGCCTTTTTCACAATGACACTTTCCGGAGAGGAATCACACGTTAAGTCCCCCAAAGAAAATCTAGGGTGAAAAACTTGCCTGATAACTGGACACCTTCTTCATCATCTTCTGTGGTTGCATTCAGCAGTGAATTCTCAAGGATCTGGGCAGTACTGATAATGACATCATTCTTTCTTACAACTTCAGGAAATGAGATTTTCAGCTGAGAATCACCACTTAATCCAGTAACCCGATACCAATGCTTTAGGAATGGATTGAACTCTTTTCTGAAATGCTGCTCCACTAATGGTACCTGAATAAAAGTTTCCACAGAAGAATTTGAAGTACACAAGACATGCAAATTAATTCTATTAAATGCATCTCACACATCAAATGATTGTTAGCTAACAAACTTTCATTCTGTCTAAACCAGTATTTATTCTGTAACAGCATTCCCTGTCCTTTTATATGAGCCTGTCGCACCGGATACACTCAGACCTTTATTACATATTTTGGGGTAAATTTCTTCTCTAAGCACACAAAATACCCATTGGCGTTAATGGAATATAGAGTACATGCACTCTGAGGAGAATATACCCCAATCTAGACAGAATTATTAATGCCTGTAATACTATAGACCTTGGGTATTTTGTGCTACAGAGACAGTGGAAAATGCCCAATGGCAAAGTACTGTACTAAGGACTGTACTGTATTTTTATGAGAGTGGGTTTACTGGATTTTTACACCAAGAATGAAAAATCTTCTAAAGGTTTCATTAATTAGTTATTTAGGGGCATGTCCCCCACCCCAAGCCTGAAATAATGTGGTAAAATATCTATCCACCAACATTTTTAATACAGATATGTTTATTAAACTCTAGAGAAATATTTTAACAAATAGATCTTAAAGACACACCGACAATTTAAATATTTTTTAAGTTAAGTGTATAGGCTACACTATTTTGTTTATTTACACAATTCTAATGGGAATAGAAATATTTGTATAGTATTTTAAAATTTCAGTGAGAACAGTTTTAATTTATACATTCCATTGTAGTGCTGTAAACTTAAACTTGTTCTTCCTCAACAGAACCACTCAGAAAAACTGGCTAAAAATTGCTACAAAGAAAAGTGAAACCCAGCAGATGGCCTTCACTATCAAACTCAGGTATAAAAATATCATAATAATGAAACATACATTTTGATTTTTTTTAAATAATATTTTCAATTTTCATCTTAACTGTTCTTAGTAACATAGATAATGGCATTTTTTTTCTCTATATAATTGATAGGGCAGATGAGCTTCTCAACTGTACTGATGTAAATGGGAGTCCTTTGGATTTACACCAGCGTAATGAAGATCAGAATCTGGATCAGTGCCCTCTTAAACATAGCTTGATTCAAAGAGTTTATTGGCATAATGATTTGTGCTTAATTTAAAAGATCAATATTAACATGGTATACACGGCCCTGCCTCAGCTCAGGGACTGGACTAGATGATTTCTCGAAGTCCCTTCCAGCCCCACATTTCTGATAATGCAAAAAGCTTTAATCTGCTATTCCTGTGATAATGGCACAAGATACCTTATTCACAAGTACTATAACTTTTCCGGGCTCTGATGCTCTTTTCTTCTTATCCAAATGCTCTTTGGTAATATAAACAGCCACTCTGGTTTTACCACTGCCTGTAGGGAGACATATTATAACGTTCTCCCCATTCAGTGCTGGTTTCGCAACCTCCAACTGGTAATCTCTGAGAATCAGCTCTGGTTCAGGGGAAGCTCTTTTGTCCATATTGTCCTCATCTAAGAGGATGGAAAAATACAATGGTCAAACAAAGAAAATCACCAGCAGGTCAAACAAAGAAAATAACATGGGAAAAGTTTAAATATAATACAAATTTAAATATGACATATGTTTTCTGAGTAAAATGAAGGCCTCTCCACATAACTGCTTTTGTCTTCTGCAAATCTGAACAGTTTCCCTTATACAACAGAAAAATCTGGCGTAGATAACTGGACATGTCCAAAAGTTTTACTTTAATTCATCTAAGGAACTTCTTGGTTTGAAAAGCAGCCCAGTCAGAGGTTTGTTCAGAATAAACATAATCAGGAAATAGGCAAAGCTAGTTATAAGTGTTAATTTATTACTTAACATCTATAGAGACAAATCCTCCAACACGAATAGGGGCAGTGGAAGTAAGTCCTTGAATGCTGTGAGCTAGTATAGTTCTATTGATGGATGTTAAAGGAAACAATCTCTGCTTACCATAGGGCTCAGTGAGGACTGTGTCTGTCTAAGCATGAAGCAATGGTTTTCGATGCATGATCCACAAATTGAGAATCCACCACCAAAACCACTGTGTGAGGAGGGAGATGCTAAAGGCAGCCCAGGGGTGGTAGTAGCCTTTGTACAGCTCTACTGCTCTGTATTCAGTCATCTGCCACAGAATCCCCCCCTCACAAATCCCATTTATTTGGGCTTTGTGCGGGACCAAGGATTTGGTCCATACTAAGTAGTCAAGATTCTGGAAATCTGTGTCTCCTGAAATACTCCTAACCTTTCACTGATATGTAAAATCCAACATGAATTACATTACTGCCATGCCTTCACTGCTGTTACCCATGCTAACTAGATTAAAACTAGCACAGGTATGCTTCCCCATGCTACAACCCCATCTTCACTTGCCTCCCAAGGGTATGTCTATAGTGCAGTCTGAGGTGTGATTGCAGCACAGGCAGGCATATCCATGAAAGCATGGCTGAAAAGAGTAGAGTAGATGCAGCAGCAAGGGCTAGAAATGCAAATATGGTGCAACCACACCTCAGTTTGCAGTGTAGACATAATCTGAGTGACGTTATGGGCTCAATGCTAATCTCACAGCACAAAGACAGCAGGAACAGGATCAAGCCCTGAGTTGATGTGTATTAACTTCCTGCATTTTAAAAGGCAGAACTTATTTCTACACTATTGTATATACATTTAAAAGTTATTTTATTTTCAACCATATTTTTATAGAACTCTCTGTATATGTTCTCAAAGTGCTTACATTCCACAGCAAAGATAAAGACACTATTTCACTAGACAAAAAACAAACCCCAACCCCCGCGCTCATTGTCTGATGAGATCACTAGGTGAAGAATCGCAGGGCTTTTAACGTCACTGTTACTTATTTTGTGTATAATGTGTCCCATTTTTTGTATCTGATTCCATTAAATAAAACTAAACTAACAGAATTTAATGAACCTTGAGAAAAGACTGCTGATGGAAACATCCGGGTTCCATTTCTAAGTGTTTTTCGCTTGTTTTATCTTTTAGTCTGAGTGCAGTACTATCTGAACAAAGGAAAATTCACACCAGAGAGTGCTTGGCAGTAGTCATCTAACTACTACTGCTCCGTTTTGAGGAAGTGCATTTGTTTGCTTTCTGCTTGGCTAAATCCAATAGATTATTCATATTGAAACTAGCACTGTATCACCTGTCTGTTTGGTTAACTTTCAAGGTCTTGAAATCCTCAAACCAGTCTAACCGCTTTAGGAAAATACTTCTCTTTCTTCTGTATCTTTTTTCCTCTCTTTTGATAAACATATAGATTTAATTTTTCTTTTTAAAGAATGTCCTTTATGCTATGTCCTTTTCTCTCAGTTAGCTGTTTCCCTGAAAGGCTCATATGAATTGCTGTGCTGGGTCTACTCACACGATCTGTATTTCTTACTTTGCATCTTTTCCTAACCTCCTTTTTTTTTTCTTAAGAAAAATGATCTTCGAATATCAAACTGCCATCAAACTTAAGTGAAGGATAAAAACTTCACTACAGTAAACATTATTAGTAAACCATTGATGACAGTATTACAGCACCATTGACACTCATTTAAAATTCCAAACTTTGTCATTAGCAGGAGGACTCTCTCTCTCCTTAGCTCTAATATTGGCCTTCACTAGATGTGCTAGATGAGTAAAAACAAACAAACCATAGTTTATCAAGAATTGTGTTAGAAAACATATTTTAATGAACATCTTTTTAAAATCCTACTGTAGACAGAGCAAGCTGTATTTTAGCATGTGTTAACTGGTCCTGGTGAACCTCAGGGCTCACCTTCAACAAGTTAACACATAAATAAAAAATTTTAAAACCCCTTTTATCTCATACCTTGAGTGATTAATGTTCATACATTTTGAACATATATAGCACGATGGCCTGACCCAATGCCCACTGAAGTCAATGAGAATCTTTTCATAGACTGCAGTTGTTGTTGGACCAGGCTCTACATGAAGGTTTCATATTATTAATATTGGTTTCATGAACCCCTTACGTTGGTTTTATTAGACAGATTGTGTCAGCTGGCTATATTTGGAGACCCAGATTGTTCCCAGCCCCCACACAAAGGGGAGCCAGAGGCAATCTTTATTAGGGCTAGATCCCTGAAGACAAAAGGTTTCCCTTTAATGGCAACAGAGCTCTGCATAGGCAGATCCACAAAGATACTTAAGGCATTGCTCTGCTCATGTTGCAGCGCTTAATCCCCAGGCACCCTGCTGCCTCGTGAAATTCTCAGCCCCTGAGTTAGGTGTTTAGGCCATGTATTGTATAGGGAGAGTGAGGCACCTACGGAGGTGATCCTCAGAAACCAGCAAGCTGAGCAGGGAGCCATCTAAACTAGCCAGGAGTGAAATGCACAGGAAAGGGACAGGTCTTAGGGGCCAGGCCTCAAAGTTATTTAGGTGCCTAATTCCTATTAATCCTGGCCTTAAATCCCTTACTGATGGGCCAGAGGCTGGTGCCGCCCTCAAAACAGAGGCCTTTCTCACAAAAAAATCTGGGGGGAGCGCAAAAGAAGAGAGAACGAGAGAGTGCATATGCACAAGAGCTAAGTGTGTGGGGCACTGGGCTGTAGGAGACCCAAGTTCAAATCCCTGCTCTGCCTGATCTTGAGCAGAGACTTGAACCTATCTTCTCCACCTCTCAGTGGGCTACAGAATCAGTCTCTCTCTGGCCCAATCAATATTTAGTTATTTATACTAAATGGAACAGTCCCAACAAGAGACAGAGAGCCACCCCTCAGAATACTCAACAGTCTGGTGGTTAGGGCACTCAGCTGGGATCTGAGAAATGTTGGTTCAAGTCCCTGTCCAAGGCATTCCCCCTCTTAGTTTGAAAATTTTGCTTTGGGCCCTCTGGGACTAGGGCTCTGAGGAGCTGGCTAGCTGTGGAGTGGAGTCAGCAATCAGCTTTGCAAACGATGACCAGCGGAAACTTAGGTGTCTAGGGGACAGAGGTGGCAGCTGAGCAGTGATTTTGTGAATGTCAGTGGTGCCTAAATGTTGGATGTATGTGCCTAAATAGCTTTGTGTAGCTAGCTCTAAGTGATTTAGGAACACAAGTCTCTAATTTTCAGTGGAACTTGTTCTCCTAAAGTCACACAGCTGCTCCTGAAAAATCTTGTCCCTGGCCCTTAGATCCCTCGAAACAACCTGTCAAAGGGCTGCTAAAACTTGTTCCCTCTCACTGCCTAACTCACGGGCTGAGCACAAACTGACTCTCTTTTCTGGGATACACTTTACTTTGACGAAAGTTGCAGAAAAGGCAAGTGATGAATTACTTTATGGCATGTTGCATATCATTAGGCATTTATATTATGGAAGAGCCCAGAGGCCCCAGTCAGGATCCCACTGTGTTACGTGAAAATAGAGTCCTTGCCCCAAAGAGCTTACAGACTAAGCTGGAGCTCACAATAAAACTGTCGTTCTTGGTACAGAACACTCCATGTGCTTGCTCCCAAACATCTTATTTCATGCTTACTAGAATATATAAAGAAATCGTACCTGAATCACCACTTGTGGCGCTACTGTGTCCCATGCTTTCATTTAAGCAACTGACACTTGCATCTGGCAAACTGACATCAGACTCTGTAAAAGATAACATTAAAAATAAATCTAAATGTTTTATGACATAAGAATATTTCTCTGCATGCTTGTAGTTAACACTGTATTTCAACAAATTCATGCCAAAAAGCTGAGGGGAGCTCCAAGTTGTTAACTGCAGCAACAGGCTGTGGTGGCTGACAATCTAGAGGAGAACCAAGCATTCATTCCTGCCCCTGCACACTCTCTTCCTGCTTCCTACACCAAGGCTGTGGTGCACAGAAGGGAGAGGTGCAGATAGAATAGAATCAGCTATGCCATAGGAGGATTCCCTATTGTCGGGGGAATGCTTGCCTACTCCTATAGGGCAATTTTCCAGCTTTAAGAGTCCAAAGTGGCCAGACCCAGGCCCACCATTTAGCTTTGTTTGAACTGGAGAAAGAACTGCTGTGGTAGCCTGTGGAGATGTCCATCTCCCAGTAAATCTAAAGACTTTGTGGTTTGCATACCGTAGAAGTAAAAAACGATTCCTTGGAAGACTTATTTTGACACTTTAGGCTACAGCCATAACCAGACAATAACAGAATACAGGAAGTTGAAGTTAAACATGAATGTGCTAGGGCCTCAAATTTCTTAAAAGTGTACAGGAAATTCACCAGCGCTTTCTGGTCTAATTTATTACTTTCAAAACTGACAGTCATAAAAATCATTTACATATGTACCCTGCACTCCCAAAGCTGCCACAACATGTCTTGTCAGATTTCTTAATGTTTTTTCTTGGGGTTTATCTTATTGAAATATATAAATATAAAAACAGCAAGGACTAACAAGTTACAGAAGTTTACTGTGACAAATCTAACTTTCAATAAGACTTGCCTTGAAAGCCTCTTATTAACAAACTCAATACCTGGATTTGCTTTTCCTTGCCAGCTCAGCAAACAATGAGGTACCAAGAGACAAAATGAGCTTTCCTTCTTGGGTATCACTATTACCAGTCAGAAAGGCTATATAGGTCAGTTCAGTCCCTACAACTCCACTGCCTTTAATTGACTTCTACAGGTGTACCGATTGGAACTTAGTAAAATTAAAAAATATCTATTATTTGTATTACAGTACCACCCAGAGGCTCTAATCTAGTCTGGTGCCCCACTGTGCTTGCAATTATGTAAGCATATATGAAGATATGGCTCCTCTCCTTCAGAGCTTAAGACAAAATTTCATTTTATTAATATTAAACCTAAAATTTCAGTCTAAAAACTAAGTGAAAATCTTATACTTACACAGTATTGTTCCACAGGGTCCAAAAGCGCTCTATAGACTACACTTATATCTGGCCATGTCACATTGGTTACCACTGAGGTGAAACATGGCTAAAGCACAGCACACAACACCGCCGACTTACAGTTATAGCATACAAGTTATACCAAAGATTGTTAATAGTTCATCTCATTTTCCTTGACTCCTGAAAATAATGTCGTTGCTACTCTAATAGAGGCATGTGCTCAAGTGTTTGCAGGATCAGGGTCTTAGCAATTAAATGTACGTTGTGGTTGTAATCACACTACCACTTGTTAAGGCAAGTGTATTTTCTCCAAAAAAATGTGAAAGAGACTTCTTCAACATGAAATCTAAGTTTCTGAAACTGTGTTTAACTCAGTTTGATACTACACATGCCCCTGAATCCCCCTGGCTTTTTTTTTTTTTTGTATTTTAACAATCATATTTCATACCTATCTGTTTCTGCATGAAAGAGTAGGGACACTGACTAACAATAGCTATAAAAGGAAAAAAAAGTGAAAATGACTATATACCAAGTGCTGCCAAATGAATGAAGTATGAAAACTGAAAAAAGGAAAAAAAATGTTCCCTTACACTCTTTTTCACCCAATGTAATCTTAGGTATTATTTGTAGTATTATTATAGTAGATTTAAAAACACACAAGCAAGCAAAAAACAAAAAACAAAATCAGCCAGAAGTGACTTTTACGTTGGTGCCTTTTAAGTAGCACAACTAAAAAAAGTCTTTTCATATAGTTTAATGGCAATGGGGTAACATTTAACCCACTAAACAATTTCCAAATAAAACTAGAAAGTGACAATTATGTTATACCTGCCAGAAGTCTTGAACACTACAATGAAAATCTCTGGTATGACAGACTCATTTCAGTGTTTAGCACGCCCTCTCCTGGAGGACAACGATATGGCAGAATTAAATTATAAGCTTGACAGTATGGTCAGATTTTCAAAAAGGCTCAACTCAATTTTGGTGTCTAAACGGATGAAAAACTTTTCTGAAGCATCTAGCCCACATAATCTGATTCCCTAATGCCTTGCATCTTATTTATGCTATTTCCATCTGTGCAAAGTGAGTGCAAAACAAGTGTAGAAAACTACCAAGTTCAGAGAGTAGTGGGTGCATCTACTTTGCACAGGTTTAAATGACTACACAAGATGCAAGGCAGTAGAACACTTGGCCAATACTACCTATTAGTAAGTTTTCAATGAATAATCCATTATTACTCATATACTTGTGTCCTGCTGTAGTCAACAAATAATACACATAACAAAATGATCATTAATAATAAAAGCTTCTGTTAAAAAAAAATGAGATCTAGTACTTCCTGGATAAAGAGAAGTTACACTTGCTTCTGAGAATGGTACTTTTAAAATATATGATACTAGCATACTGGTGAGAAATGTGTGGGGGGAGAAGTAATCTGCTTCATGCTCAGCATGTCCCAGGCCAGGGACTATATGACAGCTTGGGCTTGCTCTCTTTTAAACAAGTTTTAGTGCCCTTGAAAGATGGCTGATTACCAGAAATTAATCCTCAGAACTAGTAAAATAAAGGCAACTGCAGGGCAATCTTTAACTTTGTCCTGGAGAGCCACCATCAATATCTACTCTTGATTTGGTCTCTCTGATGAGACCATCACCACGGGCACAAGCACCGATGGCTGCTTTGTGACGTGAACACCTGTCACTGGGGCCTGGAGTGAGTCCACCAACCACTGCATGCAGGTGTTCAAAATGGCCACTATAATCTGGTCTAACTTTTAATTAGTGACTGGACAAGAAAAGTTTGCCATTCCCAGTGAAGAGATCAGCTGCTCCACTGTGGGTGTAGGTTTTCTGGCACAACCCTAAGGACAGCACCAAAATCTGGCCCTAAAAAAAAAAAAGTAAATATATTCTCTGTGCCAACATTTAAATCGCAAGCTACAGTATAAAACCCTTCCTCAAGAGAATCCATTAGAAGAGAAATGAAAGAGAACTCATTTTCCAAAATGAAAGAGGGTTTTTCAGGTGAAAGAAGAGTAACATTCTCTATTTTAAAATTGTAGTCATTTTCATAAATTACTTTAAAAAAAGTATACCTTCCCAAATGATCAAAACAATGTGAGGCGTTTCTAACATGAGGGAATCAGAGAATCATTCGTAAGACATATTTGAAACCTTCCTTTTTAAAATGAATGCAGTGGAATCAATTTATAATGAACTCAAATGTAAGGTTGGATTTTCAAAAGAGCTCAACAGTCAATGGCCATATATGGGAGCAGCTGGGTGCAAAACACTTTTGAAAATCTGGCCCATAGCGCAAAACTTAAATCTATAGGCTCCAATCTGTGTGTGGAGAGGAAGGCGGGGTGGAAAACAGGGTACAGTAGCTGCTTCTCTATTCTCCATCCCTATGGAAGTGTCTTATAGAACTTATCTTCCTATAGCATAATTAACGTCAATCAACATAACTGTATGGAAAATAGATCTTGTCAAATAAAACTGAAATTGTTTTTAAGGAGACTGGGTGAGAGATGCTACAATGCAAAGCCCTAAGTATTGGGTCAGACTGGTGCTGGACTCACCAGGCTTGAGTCATGAGGACTTCTAGGGGCACATCCCATGTTCTCTGTGCTGCACTAAATGGAGCTGCTCTATCATTCTTTCCCAATTAATTATGGGAGAATTTGTCTTTCTGGGAACATGGGAAGGAACCAAGGGCAGACACTGGAAAACTATCAGCACTCAAGTGATTCAGCCGATGTCCTCACTGCGAAGTGGGTGGTTTACCAGCCTGAGTGAAAGCAAAACTCAGGCTCTAACCCACACCTTCATCTGGGTCAGATAGCCCAGATTAAAATCACCATTAAAGTGAGCGGATATTGTGTGTGGATGGAAGGGAGGTTAGGGGCAATACCCAGAAAAGAGCTGAGGCTAACTCTGCATGGAAACATAACCAGGCTCAGGGAATATCATTGTGTCCGGGCCCTGTTCTGGAAAGACCCTTACTTAGGACTTGTCCACACTTAACTTTTATAGCGCTCTAACTTGCTGGCTCAGGGGGGTGATTTTTTAACTTTAAAGCGCTAGTGTAGACACGCTCCGAGTGCTGGGAGTTGCACTCCCAGCGCTCGGAACTAATCCACTCGTGGAGGTGGATTACCAGGAGCGCAGGGAGAGAGCTCACACGTGACCACGCTCGCACTTCAAAGTGCTGCTGCGGGAGCGTTCCCATGGCAGCACTTTGAAGTTTCCAGTGTAGACTTACCCTAAGAGTGAAAGGGAGTTCAGTCTGATCAGTTCAGTACTTGGCATGTTTTTTATGTAGGTATCAATCTACCAGTTACTTTAAAACAAACACTTTGTGATATATTGTTTATATCAGTGGTTCCCAAACTTGTTCCATCGCTTGTGCAGGGAAAGCCCCTGGCAGGCCGGGCCAGTTTGTGTACCTGCCACGTTCCGCAGGTTCGGCCAATCGTGGCTCCCAGTGGCCACGGTTCACAGCTCCATTCCATGGTTCGCTGCTTTAGGCCAATGGAGCAGCAAACCGCAGCCACTGGGAGCTGTGATTGGCTGAACCTGCGGAACGCAGCAGGTACACAAACTGGCCCGGCCCGCCAGGGACTTTCCCTGCATAAGCCGCGGAACAAGTTTGAGAACCACTGGCTTATATTATGTTGAACAAAAAAAGTAGCTGTCTTGTTACTCTTGTCCAAGGGTTACAGTTTTCAGAGCCAAATCCTACTTTGCCTTACTCATTTGAGAAGCTCCATTAAAATCCCTGTTTGGATCAGCACATATGGAGCAAGGGGCAGGCAGGATTTATCTTGACCATTATCATTACTATCAACATGGGCTCTATCTGAACCTGTAACAGATGTGAAAGTCTTCCAAGATCATAAGCATACGTTTGAATCATCAGATCCCATATGGACCTGTATTGCTACTATTTATGGTTCAAGGCACATTTTTCAAAAATGAATTCACATAAACAATGGGAATATAAATAATTAAAAACGTTATTTTTAATTCTATGCTTGTACATCTAATAAGTTAAGTTTGATTATGTTGTTTTTGGTGTAAAGAAAACATTTGCCCTTAAAAAGCTATTAGACAATTACTGGCAAAAGCCCTAGTGGAGACACAATTATACTAGCATAAAAGTGCTTTTGCTAGTATAAGCTGTCTCTACATCAGGATGGTTTTCCAGTATAGTTATAGTAGTATAACTATACAAGCAAACCTTTTCTAATGTAGACCTGGGCTGATTTAACCTGAAATCTGTGATAATTGTTGAACCTATATGAGAATTATACATTTATTCAAACAACATCTTAACACTGGTTTTCAAATAGTTTTAAAATATTTTATTATAAACAGGAGGAAGACAATACTGGTGCTCTTATTATCAAACGTGAACAAATCACGAACGCCATGCTAAAGTAGCAAATCCTATATGTTCACTATAAACCTACACTGGTTCCATGGGAGTAACCCCTGCTCCATGGGAACAGCAGGTAGGAGTGCTGTAGATTGCTTTGGCACAGGTCTCCCGAGCCATTCTGTCTTGTGCCAGCAAGATGGCTCCTGGACCCCCTACTGATGCCTTAGGGGAGACTTTTCTCCAGTTGTGTTTAATCAGTTCAAGTGTGGCAGTTTTTAGTCATGCCATAGCCCACTGCATCTCTCATTGAATTCAAGTGACAGTTTTACCTAAGGACCAGAATACAGACTGCAGAATTTGGCCCAAAGTGGATAAGCAATTGTTTATATTACCGTAAATATGCAGTGGGGAGTAGGGTGGGAATTTACCACTTCCACTAGAGCATACCTTCTCCTTTTCACTTATGCCCTTAGTATTGCGAATAGCATACATTCAGTCAACTGAAATTTCTAGCCTGCAGAGAGCTTACTTGAAACAAATCTCTCTCTGATATTTTACAGATCTTGGTTTCAGCTACTACTAATTCCTGAAGTTTTGTCATGTCATGTGACATGCTAAAACAAAGTACCCATTATTACATTACCTGAAACTAGAGAAGTGTCTTCAAAAGATGTTCCTAATATAACGCTCTGACTGGCCAGACTATCATTCATGTCATCACTCTGCTTCAGCTCCTCCCCTACTTCAGAGGCCAACGGCTCTTCAGCTTCCATGTCCTCATCTGTAGTAGCTGGCTGCTTGATCCCATTTTCTTTGTTTTTTGTTTCTAGAAAAGTAATAGAATTTGAACTGCATCACAAAACAAGCTCTTTTCACTGAAACGTGCAGCCCACTCTCCAAATGCAGACAACTAAACAGAAAGTCTAATCTCTATTTGCACGTCTGAGTCAGCACATAGGGGCATAAATGTCCAAAGTGTTGACCTGAGGGTCAAAATATAGGATTTAGATGATCTCTTCAGATACCTACACTGGAAAATTGGACTCACTGTATTTATAATACTTACTGCCACCATTTCTAGGGGGAAAGAAACAAAAATGTTTGATCTATTTAGGTCTGAAAATAAAATAACAGCCCAGATTCTGTTTTCCATTATACTTGTATATCCTTGCTGAACTCAATGGAGTTGCATGGACACAAAGGCAAGCAGGATTCATCTTGTGTTATAATGTGGGTCCATAAATCCAGAAAACATAACAGAGGGTTTGGCCTAACAATGTTCTGTCATTGTTCTGCATTCTTTTCAATGAAAAGACCATCCCTTTTTCAGACTGAACCCTGGCAGTACTTTTAGTTTTCAGTGTGGGTACACTGGATACATAAAAGTTGGAATAGTCATCATTAATAACAAAGCAGTTTGATAAATTACATATGAGTGCTCTACACAGAAATACTGGAGAAAGGTGCACTCCAGGGTTTTCCACGTTTGTTCATTTATTTAAATTTTTGTTTTTGAAAAGTGGCCTTGTTTTGCAAGATTATTGAATTACTAAGTTTCTCTTATTTTGAGATTTTTTTCCACACTTTGTCCTTTTCTGCATACAACTTCAAGAAGCCATTTTCCATTAACAAGTCATTTGGGAGCAGAGAACAGAGAGACAAAATTTTGCCACCTCTCTTTTTCTTACAATGTTCTTGACTACACACCAATGACAGAGGGCCTTTCAGAGTGCTGGATGTCCTTACAATTGTGGAGACATACAAAAAGGTGGGCAGGTCAACCCCCTCAGGGTGGACATCATCCACTCGCACCATATCCTACATGCATACAGCATTCCTGACATGGGAAAATATTAACTTTCTGGTGATAACAACATGATGGACTTGCTGCATGCTATTCTATGTAATGTCTTGTTGAGGACTGCATTAGCCCAGGTTACTGAATTAAAGTGCTATGACTCAGGGCAGGTCTACACTATAAAAATGCAGCCGTAGTGCTTCTGATGAAGATGCTCTAAGCCGATGGGAGAGAGCTCTCCCATTGGCTTAGTAACTCCACCTCTGGGAGAGGTGGTAGCTATGTGGGCAGGAGAAGCTCTCCTGCTGACATAGTGCTGTCTACTGGGTGGGTTAAAGTCGGTATAACAGTGTCGCTCAGGGGTGTGGATTTTTCACACTATTGAGTCATGTAGTTATACTAAAATGTGTAGTGTAGACCTGGCCTCAACAGTGCACTAAATTTTCAACTTTTTACCCTGCACAGTATCTGCACAGAGCAACGTTAAAGCTGAAGGTTCAGAAATCTGCAGTTTGTACACAAATAACTTAATACTCTAATTTACATATTTGAGGAATATGCATTACATTGTTTACATAAACGACAGCAAGTGTCCTGATTACTAGAAGTTAAGTCAGACAAAGCTGCTGCGTGAAATGAATTTTAGGAACACAGGAACAAATATGCTGCTAGCTGGCTCTGGCATCAACCTGAGCTGACTCCTTGATGCTCTGCCCTGGTTGCAACCTGTCCTGCACTGGGTGGAGGACTGAGGTTGGGTGCTTGTCCCTGATACTAGCTGCTGCTTGCCCTGGGCTGAGAGGGGGATCTGGCTGCTTCCTGCTATTAGTAGGGAGATGCCCCATTAGAGGCCTGGAATATTCTAATCATAGCCTTGGTGAAGCCCTATGTGCTAATTAAAGACAAACCCCCTGAGCCAGTGTCTCCTCAGCTCTTCAAACTGGGAAGCTGAAGCTGAAGTGGGGGGACAGTTCAGAACACTGATGAAAAAACAGGACCTTCCTGGCCAAACAGGAGACATAACAAATCTGGTAGTAAACTTCTACAAGTCCCAAAAAACTTCTAAAATGTCCCAGCATGTGCTGGGTACGATGTAAATCCTGGAACAGATATCTGAGCAGCTGCTTCTTTTTTAGCTGTGGCAGAATCCTGGTCAGCAATCTGGAAAGGATGATCCTAAAACATGATGATCATTCTGTGGTAGTATGAACAGTTAATAGCAGCTGAAACACTAAAGCCCTCTCAATTTTGTCATTTGTTGTTTACTCTATTGTATTTAACATCTGAGACCTCTGATTGTCTTACCCATATAGGAGATCTTCAAGAGTACATGCATTTATAACTAGGGGTTCTTAGGAAGACATAAACCTTTCTGTTGTGCAAGAAACCTGAAACTGTCAGTTTGTGTTTATCAAAAACAATTTTCAGAATGCCTTTGTGCTGAAAATTATATGGATTTTAAAAATACTGTATTAAAAACAAAATTAATAAAGGTAGGCTGGAAAATATGCAACTGAATTATAATTTTTAAGTTGTTAATCTTTATTAAATTTGTCATTTGTCTGGTTATGTGCTTAAAAGTCAGTCAGTAAGTAAGAAATTAAGAGCCTTATCCTGACACCTTTATATGAGTAATCCTTAAATAAGTAGTCCCAGTGAAGTGAACTCTGGAATTGGACCCAAAGACTTAGTACAGGCACAAAAAGCAAAGCTGGAGAAAAGTCATACTTTAAACTAGTGAAATAACAATTACCTGGTACATTTCCACTTAGCTCATCTGCAAGGTCTCCATGCTTAGTTTCATGCAGGACAGCCAAAAATGGAGAGAACCAATCTTTCTTCTTTATTATTCTACTTAACAACTCCCGTGCACCTTCCCTATCCCCATGATTTTCAGTTGCAGCTAAGATCTGGTTAAAATAGAAGGGGAAAACAAATCCTTACAGTAAGATTAAAACCTCAGAACAATTTTTTTTAAAGGCTCAAACAACATAGTAAAGACAAAATGTACAGGACTCTGGTGGGGTTTTTTTCTTCTTGAAGTTTGAATACACAGAGATAGATAAAAATACAAAACAGGTGAGCCCTTTTTTTTTTAATCAGGAGGGATTTACTGCATTATGTCATCTAGTCCATCTTCATGCAAATGTAGTATTGCTCCGTATAGGATATAGCCAGGTTATCTTTAAATCTAATTCAAAATCTGAATAATCTACTGCCACCTCCCTTAGTTTGTGAGTTCTGGCATCAAACAATGATTTCTTTGCAACAGTCTGACCAGTGGTATATTTTAAGGTAGGTGGTATAAATAAAGGCTGAAATAAAGAGGTACTGAAGTTGCAGATCCTACTGGCTGCAGGCTGAACCCATGGTACAGCCACATTCTGTGGCACACACGCGCACGCATACACACTCCTCCCCTTAACTGAGAGATGGATCACATGGACCTCCTCTCCTCTTTCACAGTTGGGGGGGGCATATTTCTTCCCATTTACAGTTGTATAACATCTCCATCGCAACTAAAGCAATTGCTTACATGGAACAATGTATGCATTTTAGCTCAGTGGGTGAAAGTTAATCATAATGTCTAACATTACTCTTTTCCTGTCCTTTTCCCAGCCCCATCTGTAGATCTTACAAAGGCTTTTGTGCTAGCCAGCAGAAAGGGCTTTTTCTATTTGCTAGGGAGAATTGGTTGCCCCTCAATCCTCCTCAGTCTGATCACATGAACATTACAGTTCAGTCTGATGATGATCACTTTAATAGCTTTGAAATCTACAGTGGTGTCAAACAGGGATGTGTTCTTGCACCAACACTCTTTGGTATACTCTTCTCTCTGCTGCTTTGTCATGCTTTTTCATCTAGCAAACTGAGGGTGTACATCACCATACAAGATCAGATGGAAAACTCTACAACATCTAGAAAAATTAAACACCTGCTTACAAGAGAACTTCTTTTAGCTGATGATGGAGTACTTGTCATACATGGTGAAGAGGAGCTCCAGCAACTTTGAATATAGTAGAACCTCGGATTTACGAATACCAGAGTCATGAACTGACCAGTCAACCACACACTTCATTTGGAAATAGGCAATCAGGCAGCAGCAGAGACAAAAAACCCCCCACATACAGTACAGTATTAAACGTAAACTACTAAAAATAAAATAAAGGAAAAGGAGCAATTTTCTTCTGCATAGTAAAGTTTCAAAGTAATCTTAAATCAATGTTCAGTTGTAAACTTTTGAAAGTATACCTCTACCCTGATATAATGTGACCCGATATAATACGAATTTGGATATAACGCAGTAAAGCAGCTCTCTAGGGGGGCGGGGCTGCACGCTCTGGTGGATCAAAGCAAGTTCGATATAACGTGGTTTCACCTATAATGCGGTAAGATTTTTTGGCTCCCAAGGACAGCGTTATATCGGGGTAGAGGTGTACAACCATAATGTTTTGTTCAGTTCTGAACAACCTACATTCCTGAGGTGTTCGTAACTCTGAGGTTCTACTGTAGCTTTGCACTAGTTTATGATGAATTTGGACTGACCAACAGTCTAAAGAAGACAATGATTCTGATACAAGGTGTGTTGACTGCACCCGAAGTTTTAATAGCTAGCACCATACTATAAGTTGTACACAAGTTCTGCTTTCTGAGATCAACTGTATCAGATATCTTCTCTCAAGATGACAAGCTTAATTCTCACATATGGAAGGCAGGCATCACATTTGGGCAGCTGAGCAACTGTATGTGGAATAATGGGAAATTAATATTGAACACCAAGATATAGGTCCACTAAATGTGCATTCTGAGCACCCTGCAGAATGGTGGTGAGACCTGGACTGCTTAAAGTAGTCATAAGAAAAAGCTAAACATCTTCCACACCTGCTGTCTTTGCCATGTTCTAAGTATCAAGTAGGAAACCAACATTCCTCACACCAAAATAATTGAGAAAGCAAAACTGACAAGTCTAATCATTATACTCCAACACAGACGTCTCCATTGGCTTAGTTATCTTCACTGGATGAACACACTCCAAAGGGTCTCCTGTACAGAGAACTTGCAGATGCTCCAAGGCCAGTGGGACAACCTAGGTTCAGGTTCAAGGACAGTTGCAAGAGGGACTTGAAAACTTTCAGCACCAACACCGCAAGCTGGGAAGATGCAGCTACGCTAGAGGTTGCACCTGGGAGTTAAAGAGGCTGAAGTCCTACTAGTGTGCCATCCTCTGACCTTGTGCTTTATCTGTGGCAAGGACTGTAGCTCGAGAATTAGCTACTTTCGATGCTACAACATAACACACAATAACTGTTCTGCTTTGGTGCTTACACTGTTTTTCAAGGCAGATGGTTGCCAAAAAATGAGGATAGTTTCTTAAATTATTGCTTAAGCAGACAAGACAATCAAAAGAGGTATTATCCCCATTTTACAGATGTGGAGGAACTGAGACTAAGCGACTTGTGCAAGGTTTCCCAGGAAGTCAGTTGCAGAGCTAGGAACTAAAACATCTCCTGATGCCCAGTCTAGTGATTTAAGTAATTTGTCGACTGATAAACAGGCAAAAGCAAACCTATTAAAAGAATGCAACTGGACTTCTCTGTAGCTTTCACATCATTTGTTGAGTTGCCCAAACCATTCACAGGATTTCCCATATTTATGAGACCACTGGCCATAAAATCCACATTTATTTATTTAGCACAGTGTGCTCAGAACTGTACAGTTCAAAGAGTGAAGACTGGGGGCTTGTCTAAACTACAAAATGAAGTCGACAACTTAGGTTGGCATACAGCCACCACAGTAATTCAGTCAGCTATTGGTGTCCGCACTACACTCCTTCTGCTGGTGGTTAGTGTGACCAGATGTCACGATTTTATAGGAACAGTCTTGATTTTGGGGTCTTTTTCTTATATAGACTCCTATTACCCCCTACTCCTGTCCCGATTTTTCACATTTGCTTTCTGGTCACCCTACTAGTGGTGCATGCCCTCACCAGGAGTGCTGGCAACAACTTAAGTGGGGCAATGAGGGGCACTAATAGCCAAGTATGGGGCACTGACAGCCAGCTAGGGCTCACAGCTGGAGCCCAGTGAAGGGCTCAATTTCATAGCACTGAGCATACCAAGAGTGAAATTGACATTCTTGTCAGTTTCACAGCTCCAGCTAAGAGCCCCACTTCTGCTTTGAGCCCTGAAACTGACAAGAACAAGAGCCAAGAGTCAATGTAAGTAAGGCAGTGTCTACACAGATCCTGCATCACCCTAATTACTGTGAAATAAGTGGTGCGCCTCTTGTGGAGGTTGTTATTATGTTGGTGTAGCAGGCCACTTACTTCCAGGGAAGAAGCATTCTAGTGTAGATACTGACTTAATTAGGTCCACATAAGCTGCTATACTACCTAACTCTGTAGTATAGACCAAGCCATGGTTTTCACCTCAAAAGGCTTACAATCTATGTAAGCCAATCACTCATAATATCTACCAGAGAACCCCAAAAATTCCAGCCTCAAACTGGTACCTTTTTTACCATACAGAGATTCATTGGTTAGTGGATTATTGTTAAAAGATATAGCAGACATATTCTGAGGAGGAATTTGTATGAAAAGATGGTCGTCAGGTGTATTATCAGAGACGGGCTGTTCCAAGTACAAGACACAGCAAGAAAAAAAAGGCACAAAATTAACAAATATGGGGACGGAGTAGGGAGTGGGAATAGGAGACTAGGAAATATGAGCGCAAACATGATGTCCGATTTTATAGGGAGAGTTCCAATTTTGGGGTCTTTTTCTTATATAGGTTCCTATTATCCACCACCCCCTCTCAATTTTTTACATTTGCTGTCTGGTCACCCTATGTTGTACAAGCCCCAGTTATGAGAGTCAAACGGGAGTCCTGCGGCCCAAGCAACGGGAGAGGAAGATCAGTTCCACAGAGGCGTTTTCGCCACCCAGGTCACCTGACGGCTTGTGGGAGGTGGGACCAGAGGCCGGGAAGGCCCATTCCTGTACTTCTCTCGTGGGCTCGCTGCCCGGGGAGAGAGGGAAGGAATCCCAGATGCGGCGCTTCTCCCCTGGGAACGGCTGCTGGGGCGGGGCGGGAGTCAGGCGAGCAGCGCTCGGCCTGGGTGAGGCTTTCCTTTCACAGGGAGACGATGAGGCTCGTCCACCCTGCCCGGGAATCCTGCCCCGCACCCCTGCTGCCGGGCAAACAATGCCGCGGTAGCTGCCTCTCCGGCTCTGTGGGTTAAAGGAGTGTGTGGAAATGCTGCAGCTCCGCGGCCAGGCCCAGCACCGGGGATGGAGGGGGCAGCGATACCTACCCGCTCCCGGTCATCGCCCTGGAAGAGTCTCTTCTCCACACACTTGTTGGCGACCTGCACGCTCTTCATCTTGTCCACCAGGGTGCCATAGAGCAGCTGCACCAGGTGCACGCACACGTCGTGCTCGGCCTCCTCTGCCGGGGAGGGCAGCTCGCTCAGGCTGGGGTTCACGTAGCAGGCGGCCAGGTCGCTGCCCGCCTGCTGCAGCGCAGTGACAAACTGCTGGATCCAGCCCTGCTGCTGGCAGCCCCGCGCCACCGCGTCCAGCAGCTCCCCGACCGCCTGCGGGTCGCCCTGCTGTGCAGCGACCGCCCGGATCCGAGCCTTCTCCTGCAGGCTCAGCGTGGTCAGGCGGTCCAGCACCGGTGCCACCCGTATGATCTGCGTGAGCCGGACCCTGAAGCAGGAGATCAGATAGAGGAACTGCTCCGCAGGCGATAGGGCCGACATCTCTTCTGCGCCCGGAGTCACCATGACAGGGCTGAGATCACCGCGCTCCCCCTTGCTCAAGGAGTCCCTAGTGCCCAGGGAAAGGGGAGGTTCCCTGCGCTTCTCCGGCGCTCGGGTCCTAACCGCTTGGACGGGGGCGGGTGGCTGCGGTTCTCCCCTTGCGCTCGGCCCTTGCTAACCCTCAGCCTTTGCGCTTCTCTCGGGGTCGGTGCGGACCGACTAGGGACTCGCTGGTGGCCTGGACACGCCTCTCCGGGGTGCCCCGCTCCGTGCCTCCGAAGTTCTGCTGAGCGGGGGACGCGCATGGCGCTTTTAAATTTCCTCAGCGAGCCACTTTCGATTTCGATTCCTGCCGGCTGTTCGGTTTCCAAACGCAAAGGGCTGAGGCATCTTCCTGAGTCCTGCAGACAGCCCAGCACAGGAGCGGAGCTGGGTGGTGTCCCATGCCGACTCTTGCCGGCAGAGGGGGAAAAGGAACGAGCGGGGCACAGAAAGACAAAAATAGTAGCACAGGAGCCAAACAACAGCTCCCCCAAAATCATGAGATTGGTTTAAAATGCATGAGGATTTTTTAAGTGTGGGATTTGATTTGCCTTCTGTTTTCTGAGCCATTAGGTCCCACGCTCTTCACTTTCCAAGCTTTTCTTTACAACCCTGAGGGTCGGTTCTGTATAGGTTCCTCTACCACCCACATCACAATACTGTAGTATCTGAGTGTCCTCCACCTCCTGCAATAAACAACTTGACTAACATCTGTCATGTTGTTCTCTGGTTTGCTCTCACTTATTTATCCTCTCTCCATGGGGAGACTTGTGTGTGGAGTGTTTTGTTTTGGAAGGTCTTTGGGTGTTTTTAAATGTGCATTCTGCTGTGTGTCTATGTTAGAGAAGGCAGCCTGAAGAAGCATGCCATGCTCTGGAAGTGGAAGGAGGTGGGATATGTGAGGGCCCGTAGTTCCTGAGGGAGTTTGCTTCACAACAGCTCTAGAGATGGTTCTGTCAGACAATTTTTACCTTATGGTAAAAGGACTTGTCAGCTACAATCTTTATCCTGCAGGTCTAAGCAATATATTAGATATCCTGATAGAGTGTTTTGAACTTGACATTCAATGGGAAGCCAGTGTAGAAAGCAGAAAACATGTTAGACATACTGGAGGTAGCCAATGTTGCTGAGGAAGTACATTGTAACATTCTGTATTGGCTGGAGTTTGCTAAGAGCAGACGTTTTGACAACCATGTATGTTGCACTGCTTTTTTTCCAGGCAGCAGGTCACAAAAGCACGTATTGGGGATGCCAGGTCATCATCCATCAGGATAGGATGGAGTCTCAGCTAACTAAAAATGGTAGGAAGCATGGCTCCCTGATGCTATGTGACAGCTTCAGCAAGGAATTCAGGAGCACTCCTAAACTACAGACTGCATTGACCAATTGTGTGTATATGTATTTTAGTCAAGAGTGAATGAAAATCTCTTGTATTTTTTAAAAAAAACCGTAAATTTCTTAAGTTTGCAACAATAGTGCGATTTCTTGATTCTAGCAGCTGGAGATTGTAAAAATATCCACTAAATATCACAAGACCAACTTCCAATCATAAGAACGGCCATACTGGGTCAGACCAAAGGTCCATCAAGCCCAGTATCCTGTCCTCTGACAGTGGCCAATGGCAGGTGCCCCAAAGGGAATGAACAGACAGGTTATAATCAAGTGATCCATGCCCTGTCACCCAATCCCAGCTTCTGGCAAAATCAGATCACAAGAATTGACAACACTAAATATGGGAGTAGAGGGGCAAAAACATGGGAGATGGCTAGAGCAGGGGTTCTCAAACTGCGGGTTGAGTCCCCTCAGGGGGTTGCAAGGTTATTACATTGGGGGTCACGAGCTGTCAGCCTCCACCCCAAACCTCGCTTTGCCTCCAGCATTTATAATAGTGTTAAATATATAAACAAGTGTTTTTAATTTATAAGGGGGGTTGCATTCAGAGGCTTGCTATGTGAAAGGGGTTAGCAGTACAATAGTCTGAGAACCACTTGGCTAGAACCTTCTCCGTAAAGGATACATTTTTGCAGTTTTACCTACACAGGACTGTGGTATTAAAATCATAATCTAGAATGTCTAGATAATCCAGCTCTTCTGTCAGAAAAAAACTGAAAGCGACTGCCTGCTAGAGGCTTGATTAAACATGATTCTCCACCAAAAATGTTTTTGGGGTTTAAAATAATTCCTTGCCTATATAATTAGTTTCAAGAAAGAAAAAAATCAAAAGCTTTTTGTCCTATCACAGTGGAGACATGAAAGTGAGGGGCAGCTGCTGCTACAAAGTGTAGATTACTTCTCTGTGACAAACATCTCTTTTCACTTTTGCACGTGTGCATTGTGCATATACATATGGTTAGGGCATTCACGAAGGAATAGTCAGTTTGTTAAGATCAGTCAACACAAGAGAATTAATGCAGATCCCTTGAAAGGAGCAGGCCTTAAATGTTTTGCTTAATCTAAACTATTATAGATGGTGCAGGTGGCGCCATAAAGTGGACTTCTTGAGACTTTGTCCTTTAAAATGTTTTTATTTTTAATGAATAAATCACAAAAATCCATAACTGCTTTCAAAAAAACTGTCTTTTTGCTGGTGAGGAAAGGCATGATGAATTTAATCCAAGAAAGAATAAATTTGGCACTTTTAATAAGATTTAATAAGACATTTCAGGAGAGGATCTCGCACAGATCAACCTGATGACCTCATTCTTAGGGCAGTGGTTCCCAAACTTTTTACTAAGGGGACCCACCAGATAACATTTTTTCCTTTGTATGACCCATCCAGTATCCAAATTCATGGGAGTGGGGAAGGATGGCAAAATCATAGGCAATGATCCTCCTCCTCCTCTCTCTGCCAAGGGGGCACTGACCACCTGCAGCAGCACCCTCTTCCCTCACACCACAACCCTAATCTTGGCCTGGTGTGGAGGGAAGGCCCTGGGTGAGGGAGGTGTTGGAGAACAAGCCTGTACTCTCCTTGCAGTAGCAGAACCTGTGGGGGTTCTGACTCCCTACTCTGTTGCAACCTGGCACATGGGGTCACAACACCACTCAGGTTTGGCCAAACCTGGTTTAGGATATGTCTACACTTCAAACTGGGGATGTAATTCCCAGCTTGAGAAGACATATCCTTGCTAACTCTGTTTGAACTAGCATGCTACACATAGTGTAGTCGCAGTAGCACAAGGGATGGGTGGTGCTCGGTGCCTTAAGTATGTGACTGGTGCCTCAGACAGTTATGTACATGGGGCGGCTAGCTCCTCCAGTCATGGCTACCATCTATTTTTAGCATGCTAGCTCAGTGACTGTTAGCGTGGATGTCTCCTCAAGCTGGGACTCATATCGCCAACTCAAAGTGTAGACATACTTTAGTGTCATCATTATAGCGCCCCATTTCCTGTATAGTCTGTGGGTGGAGCTTTCAAAATTAGGGTGCCTAAATTAAGGCAACCGCTTCCACATTTGGGCACTCAAATCAGCATTCCAAATATCCAAGTAGTAACTTGCTAAATTACATTAGTTTCTGTGAAGTCACTTCACTCTTCTGTGTCTGTTTTCCCCTTCTGTAAAGTTGTCAAATAATGTTCTCATCTGCTGTGCAAGGAAATGTGTGTTTTAGTGCTTGTGTACACTCACAGTGCTGCAGTTGTACCGATGCAGCTGTGCCACCATAGTGAAGACACTACCTATGCTGATGGGAAAGCTTCTCCTGCCAGCGTAGGTATTCCACCTCTCTGAGAGGCGACAGCTATGTCAATGTGAGAAGTCCATTTTCCACCCCCCTGAGTGACAGAGTTATACTGACATAAATCTGTAATGTTTTATTTAGTCTTTGTGACTTCCAACCTTTGATGAAAGACTCTATGGGCCTAATACAGATTCCATTGATGTCAATGAGATTTTTCCACAGATTTCAGTGAGCTTTGGCCCAAAGAGGGCAAAGTGTTAAATACTTGAAGACTTGTCTAAGTGGCAGATGAAATTCATTGTTAATAAGTGCAAAGTAATGCACTTGGAAAATATAATCCCAACTGTACACACAATATGATGGATTCTAATTTAGCTGTTACCACTCAAGAAAGAGAGCTTGGAGTCAACACAGATAGTTCTCTGAAAACATCTGCTCAACGTACAGCAGCACAAGCCAACAGAATGTTAGGAATCTTTAGGAAAGGAATAGATAATAAGACAGAAAATATCATGATGCCATGATATAAATTCATGGTATGCCCACACCTTGGAATGACCAGAAAGGCATGCTGTGTTCATCTCAAAGAGAAGATATTAGAATTGGATAAGGTACAGATAAGGGCAATGAAATGACTAGCTCCCATATGAGGAGAGATTAAAAAGAATGGAAGCATTCATCTCAGGAAAGAGACAACTAAGGAGGGATATGGTAGAGGTCTATAAAATCATGAATGGTGCGGAGAAAGTGAATAGAGAAGTGTTATTTTTTACCCTTTCACACAATACAAAAAACCCAATGATATTAATAGGCATCAGATTTAATGCAAGCAAGAGGAAGTACTTTTTCACACAATGCACAACTAATCTGTGGAACTCATTGCCATCGGATGCTGTGATGGCCAAAAGTATAACTCGGTTCAGAAAAGAATTAAATAAGTTCATGGAGGATAGGTCCATAAATGGCTATTAGCCAAGATGGTCAGGGGCACTACCCCATAATCTCGGTGTCCCTAAACCTCTGACTGCTAGAAGCTGGGACTAGACGACAGGGGATGGATCACTTGATAATAGACCTGTTCTATTAATACTCTCTGAATTATTTGGTGCTGGCCACTGTTGGAAAATAGGATACTGAGCTAGATGGACCATTGGTCTGACCCAGCATGGTCATTCTTATGTTCTTAAGTAGAGCTGTAATTAGATATGTACATTGAAACTCTCTCTTCTGTTTTATAGTTCTTTGTTTTTCTCTTTCAACACTGTTTGTTTTCTATTTCCCTTTTCTGTACTCCCATTCTGGGTTTTGGTTTCATTTCACTCTGTGCTGTTTGGTTCGATTGTTGTCTCATACTGTTCCTTTTTATTTCTGATTTGTTCCAGGTCTGTTCAGAAGGTCCTATATTCCCTAAGATTTCATACTAATGCCCCTCTGACTTTCCTCTGATACTTCTTTCCAACACATTACCATCACCAGTCACTGCACATTCCCTCCCTGAGTTTTTACATTTTCTGATTTTGACTTTCATTCTCCTTCACAATTAGGAACAGAGCTTTCCAACCTGAAGATCCTTGTTGCTAAGTAATATCTTCACCCACCCTACTTGTTCTGAGCATCCTTGTTGCCATGGCACCCTTGGTTAGCACAAGCACAAGTCATTATTCCTTGAACAGGGCTATAGGGAAATAGATGGTAGGGGGCCATATTTTTAAAGTTATTTGGGTACCTACAGATTCAGATAGGTGCCTAACCTAGTACCTTGTGGGATTTTCAAAAGCACATTAAAAATGTTTTCATTTTAGTAAAAGGGGGAGTTTGTTAAAATTTCTAAACTAAGACATGCTGGAATCCATTCCATATATTTATGGAGTTTTATAAAAGTATCATTACAGTCACACCTGACAGCAAAGCTACAGTTCATGACTACAACATTTTTATTATAACCCTGTTTTTCTTGGGTTAAGATCCATTGTTTTAATTTGTAAATTAGGATAAAACCAGGTATAAGCATAGTAGCCTGTTTCCCCAACCCAGGAAAGACTGATACTACACACTGAGGGCTAGATTTACAAAGGGACTCAGGCACTATGACTGTAAGCATTACAACACCTAACTTTTAGGTGCCTAGAAAAAAAGTCACTGGAATCCACAAAATCTGAGTCTAGCACCTAGGCTCTCTATATAATGAATGGGGAAAGATAGGTGCCTAAGAACGGGATTTGCCAAAGCCAGCATGCTAAGTGGGGACCTGTGTAAACTAGCCAAAGGGAGATACTGATGAGAGGGGAGTGTCCTAAGCCCCATTCTTCACACAGACTTGGGTACCTAAATCTAGGCTGGAGGGAGGAACCTATTTCTGCTTGGGATTCACCCTCTCTTGGAAGCAGACACCTAAGTATTTTTTGAAGATGCTTCCTCCCATCGGCATAGGTACCTCCACCAAATCCATATTTGCATAAAATCCATACATGATTTAGTTTTAATTATGTTAAGAGAGAGAGAGAGAGAGAGAGAGAGAGAAAAGATTAATTAAATCCAGCTCTCAAAAGCTGGGCAATGCCAGAGTTATGGTTGCTTGGACAAACTTAATTATGCCCTATTGTGCATCCAATTTGTACCCTGAGTAAGTCAAGTACCCAGAGGGAAAAAACAGTATGGGATCGTGTAATTAAAGACTATATCATAATGCACTCACACAAGGAGGAATGCATGGGCAATCATAAATTTTTGAGTTATTGACTTTGCAACCTAGAGTTCTTTTAATGGAGTATTTTTTTAAGTAATTTCCTAGTTTTAAAGGAAGGAGGTAAAAACAAATTCCATTATTTACACCTGTCACATCCACCCCTCATGTTGCATCAACAGCAGAGTTTGAACTTTCAGTACTTCAACACAGACTATTACAATTTGACCTATAGACTAATTACATTAGTTAATGGTAGGAGAATACTTATGCCAGACAATGAAGGGCTGCTGACAGTATGTGATAGATCTGGGAGATAGCCCAACTGTCTCCTCTTTCACACTGGAGAGAGGTGATTGTCCCTACACTGGGGAGATGGATTCCTGGGACCTCTTGCTGAATCCAGGGATGTTGTCAGGGAGGGGCTGGAGCTCTGTCTGGCTCTTTCCTCACTGCCACTACAGCTACTCCCACGTATTCCGAGTATAATTTGCTACTGCTGCTGCATTGGCTCCAGTGGTGGGTTGCTCTTTCAAATGTTCACATTCGATTATTATTTTGACATGCTGTCAAAAAATGTTGGGGAATGCAAGTGGCAGAAAGGAAATAGTGATTTTTAGTATTTATAACTCAGCTAGACTTGAACTGAATTTTGTGGGACTTCTCTAACCCAAGGACTTTTGCCAGGCAAATTTCAAAGGCCTGCTGTAAACAACATAAGTGATTGAGTTCCTGGAAAAATGGTCACACACATTTTTATATTGGAAACTAGTAAGTAACTGAAATATTACACACACACAAAAATTGTTAAAGAAACATTAAGAACACTGTCCATTCTGAACCTTGAATGAGGCACTGGTTCTGTGGAAAAAAAATATGCGATCATGAAAAGACTGAATCACAATCAGACTTAGCCAAATTCAATTTTTTTAAATAATTTCAATGAATAATTATATAAACATTTTTCAATTTTTATCTATTTAAATATTCACAGTTGTGTGAAATTATGGAGGAGGTCAAGCAATAGTTATTTAACGACAGCAGATGTTAAGATTCAAAAAGTTAGCTTTATAACCATTAAAATACAAACTGTCAAAATATATACAAAACAGAATATCCTTAAAGTCTAATAAATTCTCAAGCAGCATTTTTCTTACTTTGCCTATCCATAAATTTCAATTATTGATGGAAATATTTTTTCATTGTTTTTTGTGTGCATGGTGAAATTGACAACTACTGATAAAAACTGAATCGTTCCAAGCATAATCATAATACATACACACAAGAGGGCTGATTAAGATTGCTCTGTCTTTAATTATGGCATTTCCTAACTTTTCAGTACTAGCATTTTACAATCTTAATAATATTCTTTTAGTGTAATTTTGTCTGTGTAATTTCGTGAGTTTTAAAAAAGGCAAACTAATGCCCGCTCCCCCCAAATTCCATCATATGGTTTCACATTAACACCCATATAGGTCATCCACAAGGCTGAAACTTTAGATCCTTGCTACTTGAGCTAAACAATAGAAAGAGTAGGTTGTCATCCACTATGTGGACCAGCACTGCAAGGCAATGAGACACTTTGCCAGGGGTTTCTCAGGTACTTGCTGGGAGTCATGACTCTTAGGTTTCCTTCCAGGCTCTGGAGGAGAGCATGCTCTAGTGAGAATGGACTCCTGTGCTTCCTTTCCTCAAACTTTACCCCTGGGAAAAGACCTGCAGCTTTACTGGGTGATCCTCATAAAAGGAGGAGCAGGAAATGGAGAGGAAGGGCTGCAATTCCTGCTAGAGGTTGGGAGCTACTGTTGGGATTTTTTTCCTCCGTGTAACTTATTTTAAAAAATCTCCTTCCTCTGATGCATCAGGGATGGCCACAACTGGAGATGGGACCGTAGGCAGGAAAGGTAAGGATTCTGAGGTGGTACAGAGCATTCTCTCAGGTGCTTGGCTGGCTGTTTCTTGCTAACTGATTGCTGTTATGTGGGATCAGGAAGGAATTTCCCCCCAGGTCAGATTGGCAGTGACCTTGGATTTTTTTCCTTCCACTGCAGTGTCAATAGGTTTCACTTGCCTAAGATTAGCTGCTTACTCATTTTCCTGTCATCCTGTGGGGATTAGGCACTGGTACTTCTCAGTCACTCCTATTCTCTGCCCATGGCACATAAGTCTAGTCTCCTGTGGGCTGTAATATTTTCATCTAATTTCAGTTGTTGGGTTTAGTACTGGGTGGTGCGGGTGACCTGTGATAGACAAGAGGTTAGGGATCTGATGGTCTCTATAGGCCTTAAACTCTATGACACTCCCACTCTCCCCTCCATTTAGCCTCTCAGGATCTCTTCCAATCTATGCATCTTACATGGGCAGGAAAACTGTGCTAAGGACCTTCTGTTGGTCTAAAAAATTTGCACTACAGCAAAAATCTTCAAAAGTACACACATCTAGTGCTTTGTGTCTTTTCTTTCATCATGATCCATTTTCTGTTTCTCTTTCCCTTATTCACAGTATTTTGCTTTCATTTCACTTTGGCCATTTCCTTTTTGTCAATTTTCCCTTTTCCTCATGAGATTCTAAAGCTCTTCATTCTCCCTTTCCCACATATTTTCAGTTTTCATGACATCTTTCTCTTGAGAAACTTGTAAATGTATAAATTGTTTAATTTCTCTCCCTGCAAACTTTTTCTCTATTGTGCAATTTCATCTATTGATTCAGGTGCATAATCCCCAAGAAAGAAAAAAAATCAAAAAGCAAAGACCAAACTATCTGACTACTTTCATTATGCAAGACTGCTCAATCAATCATTATGCCCACAAATGTCATCAAATACATTCTCAAAGGTTTATAGGAGAGTGATGCTATTCTTTTAGTAAGTGTAGATGGTCACTGGCACATACACACAGTATATCGAAAGCAACTAAAAGTAAATCAAACACCCAGAATGAAGTGTAAGTGTAGCTATTGTAAGAAAAGGCTAGATTCTGCCACCCTTACGTTAAGTAGTATCTTTTCCCCAATGAGACTACTGGAGGACAGATGGAAGAATCTGGCTCACAGCAAAGTGATGTTTGCAATTCTGTAGCTCCTTTAATTAGAACATCTCACAGCAGTTTACAAACCTTTAGCCTAAAGGCACTCTTGCTTGGTAAGGGGAAAATGGATCTCTTTTTCATGGCATATTGTAGGATATCTGCTGGCATCTGAGTGAATTGTGAGAATAGAAGTCAATCACCTATTATTTCTTCCACCATATCCCAGAACTCAGCTGGTCCCCATTCCTTTCCAAACAGCTCACAACCGTAAGCACAGAGGAATGCATCAGTTCATTATTGTGACAAGAAAGCAGATCCTGTTATACTGGACAGAATTCTTACTGACTGATCCAGAAGTGCTGACTGAATGAACTTGGAGGTGGAAGGAGTCGCCTGAGGAGAACTCCATGTTTTGAAGCTGTTTAGACATTTGTGTTTGATCTATTTTCAGAGCAGTTGCACTCAGTACAAGAAGAGCTGAATCATTATAAGACCTGGGACAATCAGCAGTGGCTGCTGAACGTCAGGACCTGAAAGGCCACATTCCTGAGTGGTGTGCCAAGTTTGCCCAACTTACCTTGCCATAACACTAGAGTGAGACCTGCTTTCAGAGCTGAGAAGTGATGGCAATGGAAATAAGAAAGCCTGCCATCCCAGATTGCTCCAGGTCAATAGGGCAGGGTCCCAGTTGAGTGTAGGGAAATCCACAGCAGGGAGCAGTTGTGGGATTTGCACAATTAAGTGTGTCCTTTTGCATAGGCTGGGAAGTGCACAGGAGTAAGGAATTACATTGGCACAACTAGTGTATGTAGACCAGGCCTTATGCCTATTTTGCACAGATAGTGATTATGCAATGTATAGAGCTGTGGAGAATTAGGCCAAGAGTATTTGATGTGTAAAATATAGGTATACTTGTAAGGGTTCAAAGTGTTTACAAACATTAAAGGGACACCTGAAATCAAGTCAATTAAAAAAAGAGTTAAATAGTCTCAGTTGCTAACCAAGTCCCTGAATCCCTCAGTCAGTTCGTATGGTTGTAGAAACACATTTCCATGTTTTTAAAAAATATTTTTCCTCTTCCCCATTACCGGCTGAAATGCCAGCATAAACAGCAGGGGCCTCTGACTAAGTACAAAGTGCTGTCACATGCAAAAATTAGACAAATTCAAAGGCATAATATTTTGTTTTCTCTCATGGCTTCAGTAACGATCATATTTGAAATAACAGGAGGGAAAACATTTCCAGCCCAACCTTTGATTTTGAAGTTGAGGGTTTTAGGCCCCAGAGCTCCAAAGTGCATCTCCGCACGAGACGGCAACAGCTCTCCCGCCCTTGTTTAAATGTACCAATCAAAAAGCCACTGCTGCTGCTGTGACCCACCTTACACATCCCCAGCGCAGCCGGTTCTGACATTAGCGCAGCGGCCAGAGCGGCATCGTGCTCCGGCCCCAGTTTCACCCAGTTACTGTCTGCACACGACCACGGCGAGAGAAATCCCCCGAGAGTCAGTCAGCCCGTCCGCCCCTCCCCCACACGTCTCCTTTCGCTCGCTCCCTGCCGCCAGCCCCGCACAAACTGGAGGGAGGGGAGTTGGGCCCCGCCCTCTCGAGCCATGACGGCGGAGGGGGCGGGGTGCCCGCCAGCCAATGGCAGGACGCGGAGGTCCGGGCTTCTCCGAGCTTCCGCGATCGGGCGGGGTGAGTCGGCGGCGCAGCAGCAGGTTCCCGGGCTGTGTACTGTGACGGCAGCGGCTCGGTCCGTGTCTCGGCCATGGCCTACCCGGGGTTCGGAGCGGTGAGTGGCTGCCGCCAGGGGCCCGGCTCGGCCCCCGCGGCCTGAACAAAGCCCCGACGTCGCCCCGTGTGGGCTCGGCGGGGGGCGGGCCGAGTGAGGCCCTGCCGCCTGGCGGCCCTGCGCTTCCGCACGGGACAAAGGCCCGAGCCTGGGCTGGGCCCTCCCAGCCCACCGGAGCCGGCAGGACCAGCAGCTCCTCGGGGCTGCTGTGCGGTTGGGGGGCGCAGCAGGCGTGGGAGGGAGCGATCGCTCGAGCCGTCACGGGCAGGCCCCGCCCCGGCGGCCGGGCGTGGCAGGCTCCCAGTGGGCCCGGGGGCCGCCTACGTGGGAGGGACGTGGGGGCGCCCAGGGGGCTCTCGTCACCCGTTCGTGCAGTTCCCGGTAGTGAGCAGCCGCGGCGGGTAGGCCCGGGCAGGTGCGGCCCCGGGCCTCTTGCGGCGCCCCCTGGCAGGCTGATTGCCAGAGCAGCAGCTCGCACCGCACCCACTCGTGGCGTGGAGCACGCGGGAGGGGTCAGTCGAATTAAATCGGTGCTCGAGGGCTGGCCGGGGGCCCTGGTGTGAAACACAGACCACTTGGCTGTTTCAGAACAAGCAGAGCCAGTTTCAGGGAGTAGCTGTCGGAGAAGGAGAACTGGGATTGCGGCGCCTCTTACCTTTGCGTCACTGCTCTTTACGTGCGGTATAAATTATCCTGGGAAGCAGTTAGGACTTCCGTTTCTCGTGGCCATCGCCACGGCCTGCTCTGGCACGGAGCTCCTCTCTGGCGGTCCTAGTTGGGCTTGGGCTGGGATAATCATGGAGCCTGAACTGTCCTCACAAACCACCACGGGAGAGTGGTGATGTTGCAACAGGAGGCACACCCAGTTACAAAATGGCCGTGTACAAATATGGAGCCACTTCTGTGAGTTTGTAATGTGCTCAGTAGTTTTTCCCGTGGTGTGTACTATAAACCTGTGATGCCTTTCCCCCTACTGAGACCACACCATGCTCAGCCCCCACTTCTCAGCCTGGTGCAGTACCATTCCCCATTCTTGAGATGGGACAGGAGCAGCTGGAAGTGGGGCAAGGCAGGCTCCTGCCTGTAGCTCTGGTGCAGGAGCTGTCCACTCATGCTTGGTTCCGCAATCCCTCTGGTATGATGAGTGAGTAGGACCAAGAATGAATGAGTAGCATTGTGGCATGATGCATGGGAGTCACAGCACCAATCACTTAATTTTGGCCTTGCCATCCCTGTGTTACAACAGAGGATCAGCAGAACTAAACCTAAGTAGGCAGTGGAGCGGCTATGCCTGCTCCTCCTTGCCACTGCAGCGGTGTGCACTATGCGTAATGTGTACAGCTGTAGGCACCACTGTAAGGCATCTCTCACTTCATAGCACAGGTCACTTGTAGCTAACTAGCATCCAGTCCTCAATAATACAATTTCTTCTTTTAGGTAAGAGACACTATTCTTTTATTTATAACTGTGGCACAACAGAAGGAAACTAAACAGAGTGCCTTGACCTACTAAAATGTTCTCAGCCAATCTAATTAAGCAAATACAAAGTTTGATCAGTGAGGATTCATAGCCCAGATATTTACCAACTTTGAAGACAGGCTGTCTGTGGAGATTTCCAGGTTGTTCCTCTGAGATTGTCCTTCAGTAATTCTTTAACCACAAAACAAGTCTCAGCTGCACAGATTGGCTCAGGTGTACTTAGGTGCTCAGCTGTCTTCTTTCAGCTTTACTTAGTCAAGAGTAGCTAAATGGGTCTCATCTTCAACTAGAGCATTCGTCCCCTCAGACCATTTCTGCTTCCTTAAAGCTACATTGAAAAGTACTCATTTTTAATACTGGAACACAGGTAATACTATAACTATGAGAGCTACTTCTTGGAATTCTGAAGGGTAGGGTACCCTTACTGCTTTCTTTGGATCTGATACTACTTTTGAAATGCTATACAGAGGATGCATTCTTTGGGGCCATTCTAAGCTGCCTTTTAAAAAAGTATCCAATATTGACAGCTGCCTCTGCAGAGTCTTCTATTTTTATGTTAGAGCTTTCTGTTGAAGCATCAATGTGCAGAGGTGGTTTCATTCCCTTCTCGGTGGGGCTGTGGTTCAGCTTCCAGTTCTGTCTCCTGTCTCTCACCCACTAGTTGCCTTGGCACTAGCATTTGTGTCTGATCTGGTGCTGAATTATTTTGGAAAATCCTTTCAGTTTCTATTGATGAGCAAAAGGCAATTCGCATATTCATTATATTTTTCCTCCCACTCTTTAATAAGTCAGAGTCAGGAAAAAAAAACCCTCAAATTTTGAAGGTTGTCCTTATGGTACTGTTAAAAATAAGTGTTTACTGGAGGATGAGGTCATCTGCTATATACAAATAAAAATCACTTCTAAGCATTATTTTAGTAGTTGAAGCTCCACCCTTTTCAACATCACAGTACAGTTTCTCTGCTCAACCTGTCAAGACTGCTGAAACGGTCTGTATGACTGATTTAAATAACTAAACAGTTTAGCACAGGAGTGAAGAATATAATATTTAATGGAAACTGCAGGTAGGATTAGATAGTTAAAATTTATCCAAACTGGAATTAGTTACTAAATTCTGCAAAAAAGTGTCCATATTCTGTTTTATACCTCCATTTAAAAGAGAACTACTAACAACTGCCATTTCTCTTCAGAAAATAATTTAATTTCTCATATAACATTTCTTTGGTAGTGCAATTTATCCTTTTGCAATCATGTAGTAAAATATTAGTTTTAGAACTATTCTGAAAACTCTGAATTAGAAAGTGTTGTGTGATCACAGCATACATGTAACTTCTTTAAAAAAAGCGGGGGGGTAGGGGGGCTGGAATAATGTGCCAGTGTTTGGATATATGACTGATGAATTTGAAGTGGTATAGTTATTTGAATTAGATTGTGTAATGGGCATTTAAATAAAAGTGCGTCATTTAAATAAAAGTGCTGACTCTGTTTGTAAGTGGAAGTCTGTTACTAAAGATTGAGCTGGTGAAGACACTGAAATATTTTTCTTTTTCACAAAAGTATGGAGCTTACAGTGGTCAGATGCCAGGAATGCAAATGACAGTGGGACAGCCAATGCCAGGAGCAGTACCAAATATGCCTCATGGAGGATACTCTGGATATTCTGCATATTCTGGTACTTATTCTGCTGCTGCTGACCCCATGTGGACTTACTTCGCTGCTATTGCTGGACAGGTACAGTAGTATATGCAATGTAATTAAGTAAGACTTGTGAGTTGACCTAGCAAAGTCTGCGTTTTCTGTGAAAGAAGAACACTTAGCTTGCTCAGTACAATATTATTAAAGCTCTCAAGAATTCTCTCACCAGGTAAAATTGGATTGTGTTTAACAATAATGGCAACTAAAACTGGCATTTAAGTTTGATGTCCCCTCTTCTCAGTTAATTGAACAGTGTTTGTGGCTAGTGGTATAAAGCCTAATGTCCGTGGTGAGCTGTAAACAAGCTTTCATTCTTCAGTAATACTTTCTTAACCTGAAGAACAAACTTTAGTTTTACATGCTTGAAATATAGACATCTTCAAAAAACCAGTGATTGCCTAAAAGACGAACCAATTACTGTGTCCCCCATCCCCCAAAATAATAATAATAAGAGCCTGTTAAACCTTTGCAGACTTGGTGGTCTTATTACTCTATTGATAAAGATAGGGCTACCTAAATTCTGATAAGTATTCCATATTCATGTTTTCACTGCCTCCTGAAGTGAAGATGATGGTCTCCCTCAATCTCTCTCTTTCTCCCTCTCCAGGGCACTTTTATAGTATTGTACCACAGTTTTGTATGCAGGTAGTAAAGGGAAACACTAAAATCCTGTTCAAGTGGTGTCTGAGACCAGACCAGGATTCTCATTAAACTAATTTTGATGCTTTCATACAGAACAAAGCAGAAAGGGAGACAGTGCAAGAACATGGTGTCTAAAAGTAGAATCCCAAGGGACGTGGGTCTTTTAAATGGATGCTGCCTGAATTGTATTAAAGTGTTTCTTTTAACCTGAGGTCCTAAATCTGATATTTAAGTTCTTCAGTCATATATTACTATCCAAACAGTATCTCTCATTGGTACAAGATTGCATAGTATGTTTTAGTAAGATAGTGATGGAGGGTAGACAAAGCTAGTCCAGTTCTTTTAACTAGCTTATTGTGCCAGCATGCTATTGAATGGCTTTGAAGAGCTATATAGTATAAAATAAGGGTATTAAACACTGAGAATAATGTATACATAGCTATTGTATTGGACGGGGGTGAAAATAGATACCATGTCCCAGTCTGCATTATGTTTCTGTAATGGGAATGGCGGCAGCAACAGCACATGTTATCAAGTGATGTAAAGAATAAGAACCAGGAAGTTTCTGCAGTGTGATCTGGGGGAAAAATGTAGGGGGAACAAGAAGGGGCTGACAAGGATTCACAGAGGGCATGTGCATGGCCCCACAGGTTACTGTTCTCTAGATGGTTTGGGATTTGTGCTGCCAACATGCACATTCCTAAGAACATGGATCTGCAGAAGCAATGTATTTGAAGATCTCCAGTTCCAGGTGAGTAATCTTCTCTTCTAGATTACAGGAGCTGCTTTTTTTTTTTTTTTTTTCCTTCTGGCATAAGTCACACAGTCATTACAGATTGAGGCTGTGAACCTCAAACTGTCTATTGACTTCTGCTTTAAGATGCATTGTGCTGCCTTGACTCTGCTTGCCTAATCATCTTTTATCCTTTATTTCTTTTTTGGTGCAGAACACCACTTTTTTCTGTTTTTGTGATGAGTCATATCCTGCCTTTGTCCCTACTAACTTGTGGAAGCAGGAGCAGAAGGATACACTGTAAAATAGCTGCAGCGGTTAAAGCAACACAGATATTTTTAATGCATTCCTGAGTAAAGGGTCCAAATTATATTAACACTGCAATGTAGCCGTATGTGATCCCTGAGCAATACTTGATCACTGTTTGTTGATTTTCTTCCTTCTCAAACATGCTTAAGACATGATATTTTCTAAGAGGATAAAATGTATCCAGAAGGCATTAGCAAAGGCATATTAAGACTTCATAATTAAATTGCCTTAACTAGGACACTCATGACTTCCTTTGCAAAAACATTCAGTCTCAGTGATTACAGGCCAGAAGTACCCACACATTTACCTCTGAATTGCAAACCTGTCTGAACTGTTTGACTGGTTGGGGCATGCAACATAAATTGGTGCTGCTAGGAACAGTAAACTAAAACTCACTCTCTGTCTGGTCATTGGATTAGTACTAGGACTGATATGATCTGGTATAACCAGGGTAGATTGATTTAATTCAGCAAGCAGGAAACCTTGATTTACATAAAAGATAATCTTGTTTTGCAATTGTGCTTTTTATGGTTATCTTCCTAAAGAAATTTTTGATTCTCATTGGTTGGTAGCCATTAAAACATGTTGATTTGCAATTAAATATAGCCATTACACTAAATTTGATATTCTTTTGCTGACCAGGAGGATTTAAACGATTATGTAGCTTAACATACATTCAGATTCCCAACTTTTACACTTTTATGTTAAAAATGGTGAATGATGTATTTCTTATTTACTAGTGATGTGTCCAGCTGTGTTTGGATGGAAATTGGAATTCAGTTATAATGTGCAAAAATATGTAAAATTGTTTGACTAGTTTAGTAAAACTAAACCTTAAATGTGCTGGATACATAAGGGAAAAACTTTATCAAAACATTTTGCATTTAAAACTAGGAAGTAGTATCCTCGGTGAATTGAAGTGATTGGTTTTGGTCACCATGTCCTTCAAGATTTTAGAACTACAGTAGAACCTCAGAGTTACAAACTGACCAGTCAATGACACACCTCATTTGGAACTGGAAGTGTGCAGTCAGGCAGTAGCAGAGGCCAAAAATCAAATACAGTACAGTATTGTGTTAAATGTGAACTACAGGGGAGGAAAGGAAAAATAACCTTTTTTCTTCTGCATAGTAAAGTTTTAAAGCTGTATTAAGTTAGCATTCAGTTCTAAACTTGAACAACCATAATATTTTTTTTCAGAGTTATGAACAACGTCCATTCCTGAGATGCTTGTAACTCTGAGGTTCTACTGTAGTAGAACTCGTCCTCACACCTAGTTTTTATTCATAGATTGGAAGAGGAAAATAAGCTTGATTGCTTTTTCACCTCCTAATTGGTTTCTTAACTTTGAACGAACTAGTCATTGAACTGAAGTAGTTGAATAAGCTAAAATGAAGAAAATATTCTCGGTGGAGACAACTGGTGTCAAAAGCTGAGTTTGTTCAAATGTTAAATCGTTGGAGGTGTTAAGCTAGTGACATTCATCAGATCAGTGGTTAGTTTGACTGTTTTTAAAACTTCATAATATTAATTTAATTGAAATGATTAATAACTTACAGTTATTAATGTAAGTTGTCATAATTTTAAATACACTTTTAAAAAAAATCTGAATTTAAAAAAAATTGTTTTTTTTTTTTTTTTTTTTCCCTTTTAAACCGCTCTGGATATTGCTCAGAAAGGCCTGTTCCATTTCGTTCTCCTGGAATTATTAGCAGTTTTGCTCAGGCATAGGGATCCATACCTACACAGATCTAGGTGCAGGATTGGGGCCTAAATGCATAGCTTGTGACTTTATAATAGCCTTTATATAGAGATGATAGTTTTGCCACTTACTTCTGTGAGAGCAGGATTCAAGCCATAGCATGTCTTCAGCAGGAGTGTCAATAACATGAGTTAGGATTCTATCAGTTTCACACTGTTCCAGAGGCATGAAACATGCAGCTGAGACATGATTCAAGGCAGAGGCCCAAAAATGTGGGGGAGAATGTGATGAGGCATAAACAGAGTAGGAGAAGCACCTGCATCTGACTCCTCAGTGAGTAATGGTGGTGGTGGTGGTGGTGGTGAAGGGAAGAAAAGAAAAAGTTTAAAAAAAAAATTTGAATATTACCGTGTGCTCTTGTCTTCTCCCCTAAAAGTGGAGAAATAGAAAGAGAGGGACTGAATATTCCCCTCTTCTATTAAGGCTCTTACACAGTATCATTGTAAGATAAGCACCTTCTACACAAAACCTAAAGAGTGGGGGAGAAAAGGTCATTGCTTAATTTTAGAGTGGATATTGTGTGTTTTTTTCAGTTGCCAGTTTAGTTATGCAGTTAATTGGATTGGCAGCTGAGAAAAACTCAGAATTAAAACTCTACCATTCCCAAAATTGTGGGTTTCCCTTTATCCTGATATTCATATGAAATTGAACTAGGCAAAGGAAATCTTTGTCCAAAGCTCAAACTATTTCAAACTTTTAGTGTAAAATATTTATTTTTCTATCTTTCAGGTATGTCTCCATAAATAACTTTTGCTAAAGATCATTTCTTGTTTTGTCAGTCAAGCTCATTGGTAGGATTAGTGTCCTCCAGCATGTTAGAGTAAATTCAGAGCTAGATTAAATCAAGACTTTGGTTTATAGGCATAAAAGTCAAGCTTGCATCATGCATGCCTCAGAGGAGACGAAGATCACACTTGGTCAAAGACACAGTTTCACTTAGGGCTTGTCTACATCACAAAGTTGCAGCGCTGGTGAGGGGGTTACAGCGCTGCAACTTAGGAGGTGTACACATCTGCAGGGCACCACCAGCGCTGCAACTCCCTGTTTGCAGCGCTGGCCATACTCCCGTTTTGTCTCGGGTGTAGAGGATCCAGCGCTGGTAATCCAGCGCTGGTAATCAAGTATAGACACTTACCAGCGCTTTTCTTGACCTCCGTGGAATAAGCAGGTATCCCAGCATACCTGAGGAAGCCTCTGGTAATCAAGCTGGTCTCCTTCCCCGGCTTGCTCTCGCGTTCCCCGAACCCCGAGCAAGCAGGTCTCCTTCCCTGAGGTTTGCTGGGTGGTTCCGGGAACGCGAGAGCAAACCGCGGCGAAGCTGGTCTCCTTCCCCGGTTTGCTCTCGCGTTCCCCGAACAAGCAGGTCTCCTTCCCTACGGTTTGCAGGGTGGGTCGGGGAACGCGAGAGCAAACCGCGGCGAAGCTGGTCTCCTTCCCCGGTTTGCTCTCGCGTTCCCCGAACAAGCAGGTCTCCTTCCCTGCGGTTTGCTAGGTGGTTCCGGGAACGCGAGAGCAAACCGCGGCGAAGCTGGTCTCCTTTCCCGGTTTGCTCTCTCGTTCCCCGAACCCCCGAGCAAGCAGGTCTCCTTCCCTGCGGTTTGCAGGGGGGTTCGGGGAACGCGAGAGCAAACCACGGCGAAGCTGGTCTCCTTTCCCGGTTTGCTCTCGCGTTCCCCGAACCCCCCTTGAAGCCGCCCAACAGCGCTGCAGTGTGGCCACATCTAACACCACTTGCAGCGCTGGTTGCTGTAAGTGTGGCCACTCTGCAGCGCTGGCACTATACAGCTGTACTAATACAGCTGTAACAACCAGCGCTGCAAAATTGTAGATGTAGACATACCCTTAGTCCCTAAACAGCGTGGACAAACTCCAAAATAGAGAGGTTGATGGATGAGTGGTGTTGGAGCCTGGTTGAGCTACGTGCAAGCCACGTGCTTGCCTCCTGATAGCATGCTTTATTAAGAAATCCTGAATAACTCCTAGCTAAGTTTGCAGGAGCCATTCCATTCCCTATGTTTTCACATTCTAATTTTCTCAAATGTGTTTCAGCTGAAGTGGTTCCTGGTTAGTATCAGCCTAAAGTGAGGTCTCCAGTTTCATGACTATTGGATGAGCAGGTTTTGAGCTATGGAACTCAACAGATTTAGCATGTTCCTATTGTTTGTTCAGAAATAGCTTGGTTCATTCACTGTTGTCTACCAAGGAATAGTGAGAAAACTTTGTAGCTTCAGTGTGCAAACCTGCATTGTCTTTGCTGTCAAAATCAATTCTATTCTATATTTATCTTCAGGAAATTTACATCTATAAGTAAAAGATTACAGTTAACAAAGAGGTCCTCTGTTGTCCACTTTTTTCCATATCTCTGTTCTAAGTGCACTACGCTTTGTGATATGACAAACCTTGAAACATATCTTGGTCTCTCTTCCTTGCATGCATGTGTATTTGTGTAACTATGTAACAAAAGCCCTTATTTTAAGACATGTGGGTAAGGGGCTGAGTTAGTTTTTGTGAGCTCCTTTTGGAATCTTAACTGAGCACTTGCTGACTTTTAGAGGGGTTTTTCCTTTTATTTTATTTTTTTAAAATTCTCAAGTATAATACTATAGTAAACTTAGTTTTTTGTAGGGGGAATACACATTCACTCCTGAAGTACGAGGCACATAACCACAATCTGTCATCTACCATGTAGCAAGACCAGTGGGGTGATGGAAGCGCTGGCCTTGACTCTCAAAGAACTGAGCAGGTAGAAATTCAGAAAAATGGGGATTGAATTGCTTTTTGGGGGGAGGGCAAAAGTGGAAAATTGTATTTCTGACTTTCATTCCACTAATGATATGACTAGTAAATGAGATTCAGAAATATAATATTCATCTCAATAAAACGTAAGCTATTCAGTTCCCTTCTTTTTCTTCACCTTTCTTTTTTTGTGTGAGCTTACCCATTGAAAAATATCCTTTTTCCCATTTGAGGATAAAGGCTCCATACTGTGGAGATTCTTGCAACTTAATAGAGCTAATCACTTTTACTTTAGATCCTGCCAGTGGTGATCCTCAGTCAGGCAGATGTGGATTGATCAAGAACATGTGTTTGTGTGTAGTCTACACAGTGTTACTAGCCCCTGCTGTAATACAGTGGTGGGTGAAATTCAGTCCTCCATGGAGAGCTGCAAATAGAACACTTCTTTCTTTTCCTACTCCCTTCAAGATGACAATGTCACCTCTGCTCCTGCATGAAATCCAATGATATAAGCAGGAACAAGATGAATCTTATCAGGATGGGCTAATTTTGCTTTGTTTCTGGGGAGTTTCTCTGAATGTGCTATCCTCATGGCTTTACCCTTAAGGCAGTAGAAAGAATGGCAGGGCAAGGGACAAGAAAAATGGGTCTTACAATATTTTCTCTCAGATTTAACTTCTATCTATTCATGGGACAAGCTCACCAAAAATTGGTTCTTCCTATTTTACAGCTCATGTTTAATTTTATTTGTTTTATAAAACCAAATTTTAGCATTTTAGTTTAAGATACAGTTGCAGTAAAATAATTTGACTTACATGCTGGATTTCCTTATTTAATTGTTTATGTTGGCCAATCATAATATCCTAGAACTGTAACATGGCTCTTCCAAAAGTTACTCAGAGTGTATGCCTAAGTACAGTGAAAAGTGCTGCTTCTCCTTTCATGGAGATGTCATTCCACCTGATACAAGATCTCACTGTCAGCCATTTATACTTACTAACTAGCCACAAAACGTAGCTTGCTGCCATAAGTTTCTAGTTCCAAGACAGAGTGGAAGCCCGGCTGATTAGATCTTTCTACAAAGCTGTCAGTGAAGCCTAGACAATCTTGTTTAAAGTCCTTTGTCTTGTGTGTTGTTTTTTTCCCAAGGAAGATGATTTTCCTGTTACACTCACTCGCTTCTTGAGAGGTTGGTTTTTGGAGACTCCTTTTTATAGGATCAAATGTGGAGGTTTTGAGAGCTTATGTTACCTTTTGGTCTTAGGTGTTCAGAGAGCTGATCTGTACATGTCTATGTGAGATGTTTAGCTTTCAGATTCACCTTTTTATGTTGCTCTTATCTGCATCGTTCTACAGTACTGGCAGTGAAATAAGCAAGCTTTTGGGTTATTTTAATATCCTTCTTTTGAAGTTGTCAAGGTTTTTTTCCCCCAACTTTGAACCTTAGCGTCCAGAAGGTGGGAACCTGCATGGACCCTTCTAAGCTTAATTTCTAGCTTAGATCTGATAACGCTGCCACCAGCCAAAATATAGTGTTTGGCACACTTTCTGTTCCCCCAAAACCTTCCCTGGGGAACCCAAGACCCAAACCCCTTGGGTCTTAAAACAAGGAGAAATAAACCATCCACCCTCCTTTCACCCTCCCAGACTTTCCCCTCCCTGGGTTACCCTGAGAGGCTACACTGATCCATACTCCTTGGATCTTAAAACAGAGAGGAATTTAACCTTTCCCCCTTTCCTTTCCCCCCACCAATCCCTGGTGAGTTCAGACCCAATCCCCTGGGGTCTTAAAACAAGGGAAACAGAAATCAATCAGGTTCTTAAAAAAGAAAGCTTTTAATTAAAGAAAGAAAAAGTAAAAATTATCTCTGTTAAAATCAGGATGGTAAATACTTACAGGGTATTCAGATTCATATAGACTAGAGGGACTCTCCCCCCCCCCCCCCCCCCCCGGCCTGAGATTCAAAGTATAGCAAACAGAGGTAAAAATCCTTCCAGCAAAATACACATTTACAAGTTAAGAAAACAAATATAAGACTAATCTGCCTTCCTGGCTAGTACTTACTATCTTGAAACATGAGAGACTGATTCAGAAAGATTGGAGAGTCTGGCTGCACCGGTCCCTCTTTTTCCCAAGAGCGAACAACGAACAAAAAAAAAGTACAAAGAAAGACTTCCCTCCACCAAGATTTGAAAGTATCTTGTCCCCCCATTGGTCCTCTGGTCAGGTGTCAGCCAGGTTCACTGAGCTTCTTAACCCTTTACAGGTAAAAGAGACATTAACCCTTAACTATCTGTTTATGACAGAAGTGCTCTGTGGAGATGCTGAGGGAACAGAGCAGAGGAACACGAGGGAACAGAGACACAGAGATACTTGGCTGACAGAAAAAGCACATCTAGTATAGTCACATGTCCTGTATGTTCAACAGTCAGTCATCAGACAGCATCATATCCCTCTTTATTGCTTTTCAACCTGAAGGATTCTAAAGCACTGTGCAGCATGATTGACTATATTGATTCTGGAATAACTTGATCCATTACTAAAATGCAGCTATCACCACCTTCAGTGTGGAACATGGCAGCTCTTTTTTTTTTTTTTCCTTTTCAGTTTGAAGACTTAGTATTCTTCTAAAAAGAGCGACATCTGCAAGCTGTTTAAAACTGCACAGCAACACTGTACAATAGCCTAGCCCAGTAAGTGAGGAATGTGTATCCAACTGAACTATAGAAGGATTTAGGTAGTTAAAATATAACTAGACAAATTGAAATTTAGCCAGACCACTAGGAATACCATCTCTGCTCTTAATAGCATCATAGGTTCTTTGAGCACAAAATGGTCAAAATGTCAGTTTTATTGTATACATCAACCAAAGGAACAGCAGCAAAACTACAGGGGACCCCGACACATAATGGGAGATGTGATGGGCAAAAGAAAAGGACCTTTTTAATAATTTGTTTCAAAATGGAGGCTCTGATACTCTAGAAAGCTCTCATTAAAGTCATGAACAAAATAGAAATAAGTGGAGAAAACATCTTAACCAGTTATTTGATAGAATTGTCTGCAACTTTATATGAAAATTCTATACTGATTATAAAAAGATGTCTGTAACTTAACTACTGCAGAAGGCTCATTTTAAATAGGAATTTGCTGCTAAGATAGGATTCATTTAATTACTGTTGCTAAGATAGAAGGATTCCATGTAATTGCTATAAGCAAGGAATTCTATTTGACTTTTAGTGCTGCAGATTCTTGATTTAGATGAGGCACCATTCTGTAGTAGTGTTTTTAATTTAAGTATTAAATATCTTTACATAGTTATAATGAACTAATTAATTTGTCTTCAGTTAGTTTATTCTCTGGCACTTCATTTTTGCATGAATTTGTATTGATAAGTGTCCATGACCACAAACCTATGCGCTCTGTTCTACAGGATGGTGAAGTGGATGCAGAGGAACTACAGAGATGCTTAACACAGTCTGGAATCAGTGGGACCTATTCTCGTAAGACCTTGAATGTTGCTACTGTACACTTTCTTTTTTTAATCTGTGGATTGTAATTTGGAATTTCTGTTCTTCAAGGAGCATTCCCTCTCTCCCATGTGTACCTCTTTCATTTCCTTCCTTATCACAGATTTCCTGGGTGCTGACGTGGCCTTTCTATGCACCTTAAATAAATGGCATAGCCCTGCTAATGCCAATCCTGAAGATCAGCATTTGTGCTAGTTCATCTGTACAGTGTTTCAAGTACACTTTATTTTGGCTTTCCCCCTTACACAACAGAATATAAAAACAGTTGCAACCACAGGGTCTGGGCTCTGGTGGGTGCTCATCTCCTCCCAAGACATGTACCATGCTTTGTAATCCCTTTGAATGAGATGGCATATGGTTAGAGACCAGGTAGGGTCTTGAGTTCAACACATTCCAAAACTCTTATTCGGAATGCAAAATAGTATCTTATTTTGTTATAAGGATTTAATAAAACTCCTGGAATCAAAATAAACTCTCTTTGCTTTATAGGTTATGATTTTAGTACCAAATCTTACGGTTCTTAAGGTATTACTGTGTATTTGACACACACAGCCTAGTAGTAGAGCAAGCTCTCCTACGCTGGCCTGCCAAATGTGCCTTCACCTTGAGATACTGAGTTGAGATGGTAACTTGATTTCCATGCCTGTCTAATCCTTGTTCTGCCTGCTGATACTGAATTAAGACTCTCCATTAAGAACAGGAGTTGGGTCATCAGTTCCTGGCTCAGTAGATGCTAAAAAGCAATCTAATGTCCTGCATTTTATCCACATCTAACCTATGGCCTAAATAACTAGTAATGGAGAAGCAAATATCTCCATGTCATTTTAGCCATCTCCTTCTTGATTTTGTTTTTCCTGGTGAGCTTTCAAAATCTCTTGCAAAAGCAAATTAATTCATGTGTTGACTATTGTCACTGAAATATCACTGGTTACTAGAAATTACAGCAGTAAAATTAAACTAGTTTTGAATCAATCTTTGACTGTATTTTTCAGCATTCAGTTTGGAAACCTGCAGAATTATGATCTCCCTGATGGATGTATCCTTGGGAAAATCTAGACTATACTGTAATCTTAATGTCATCTTAAACCAATTAATCCTGAGAAGAAACTAGAATTCTGACATTTTAAACTAATATGTTTTAGAACACTGTCTTTGGGCTCCATTAATTTTTAATGTTGTGTTAGTGTTGTCAAGGTGGTTAGAAGTCAAACTGCCTTATGTGACTTGAAAGTATATGTAATTTAATAATTTGGTTTGTCCTATTAAGTTATTTTTGTTAACAAAACTACGTCAGAGAGATTATACAGGAAAAATGGGATTTAATGAATTCAAAGAACTCTGGGCAGCTCTTAATGCTTGGAAGCAAAATTTCATGATGATTGATCAAGACCGAAGTGGAACCGTGGAACTTCATGAATTGGGTCAAGTCATTGCAGCTATGGGTAAGATAGCATCTGAAAAACTTCTGCAACCTTCTGTTTGTTCTATTTATTGCAATATATATTACTACTTTAATTATAAGGATGCAGCATGTAGAATATGGAAGATTGCAGTGGATTGTGTTGCTACTTATTGGGTCAAAGTATAGGGCTTGCCAGCAGTGTTGTATGGGTACCATGCTTTGTTTCTGGAACTCCAAACTATCAACTAAGTATTCCTTTCTTCCTGGCTGGCCCCAAAATACTGTCGATAAGCTTCATAGGGAGCTGTATCTAGCTATCTCCAGATGGAAAGATTGGTCATCTGGACACACATCCTTGAAGACTGGGAGGAGACAGGAAATCCCTCTTAAAATAAATGCCATGTTCAGTACTGAAGACAGTGTTAATTTTCACAAGTGTTTAGATGCAGCACTTCTTGGTATTGGCATACACAGGGCTAATACATCAATTTGGGGTACAGGAGGGAAAGGAAGACTTTCAGTATATTCTGCTGCTGAAGGAGTCATGGGCGCATGTCTTCCCAATGAGAAAAAATATGTTCTGGAGGCACAGCATTTCAGCTGAGTATAAAGATACACAAAGAAACTGATGAACCTAGACCATCTTCTAGGGCAGATGTACACAAACCTGTGTGCTTTCCCTTTGGTGGCAGGTCACTAAAGATTAGTGACTAAAAGTTGCTCTTCATCTGTAATACCCCATTGTAAAAGAGTTATACAAATCTTTATCATAGCTGCTGCTAGCCAACAACAGTAAATCAGGAACCAGTACCAGACACTGCAGTGACATAAAAAGGCTTTTGTTAAACTGCATTTCTGGAACGCTGGTATATAGCCAGCCTGTTCCATTTCCCTCTGGGCACGTCTAGACTGGGCACGTATCAGCGGGTAGCAGTCGATTTCTTGGGGATCGATATATTGCGTCTCATCTAGACATGATATATTGATCCCCGAACGCGCTCCCATCGACTCCATAACTCCACCAGTGCGAACAGCGGTAGTGGAGTCGACGGGGGAGCCGCGGACGTCGATCCTGCGCCAGGAGGACAAGAGGTAAATCGATCTAAGATACTTCAACTTCAGCTATGCTATTCACGTACCTGAAGTTGCGTATCTTAGATCGATTTCCCACCATCCCCCCAACGTTGACCAGCCCTCTGAGTGGGAGAGGCTAATGCTCTTGTGGATCAAAGTGCTCCAGGTGTTTGGAGCAGTAGTTACTTTGTGCATGGGATATTACATACACAGTCTATCCTTAAGTCTCTGGGCTGCAACTGTTAGCAGCTGCTGCTAAGTTAATTATTGAATAGAGGCAGAGGATGGAAGTTAGTAGCTTCATAGTTACTCTCTTGAGTCATGTTAGGTAGACTTTGATTCCACCACTAGGGAGTATGATTGCAGCTCAGCCACTCTAATAATACTAGTGCAGAGTGTGTTCCAAATAAAGCAGTTGGGAGGTGAACTGGCAAACAGGCAGTAGATGCTAAACATCCTTTTGCTGGGCCTTGTTAGAAATGTCCACAAGCCAGCCTCTGGCCACTTTTGCTAAAAACATGCAAAAAAGTCAAGGGTGACCTGATTACACAGACTAGGATCTCTGGTTAATATGTTTATTTACTTAATCTCTGCTTTTAAGTGAAAGATTTAAATGTCTTGGGTGTTCCTGATAATGTCTGAAGTTGTACTTTCAGATGAATTTCAGGATGGGGACACACTGTATAATGGAACTGTTCTAATGTTGGAAAATTTGGACTTTTTTACTGCTGTATATGAATACTTCTTCACTGTGCCCTATAAACAGCACTGAGTGCAATATAGGATGTATAGTAATTATTTCAGTAGTCATACTTTCCGAAGATTATCCAGCAAACTGTTGCAAAACTGACAACATTGCAGTCTATCACTTCCTATTTTTTGGTCTTTTAGGTTACAGATTAAGCCCTCAAACACTAACTGCTATTGTAAAACGTTATAGCAAGAATGGCAAAATCTTTTTTGATGACTATGTGGCTTGCTGTGTGAAATTACGGGCATTGACAGGTATGTATGGGGGTTTTGTATTTTTTTTTTTAAATAGAAATGCAGTCCAGAGTGTGTTATGTTCTAATTTTTCCTCATCTAAAAATTGTAATCGCAGTGTAAAGATTATTCTTCAAGTTCTTAAATCTCTTACAATTCTAAAATTACATTTTAAAAGTTTATTTTGTACATAATTGTCTTCAGTGTTTTGAATAATAGTTGTTCAATATTCAGGATACCTAGAAAGTAATTTTGCTTTTTTACGTAAATTTAGATAGAATGTGGAAGGAAAGAAGTATGAAATGTTAAATTGGTTCAAAAATGACAAATTTGCCTTGAAAAAAACAAGAAATGTTTGACAAAGTAATGCTGACAACCAAACTTACATTTAGTGTCTACATTAAATATTTTGGAGTTTTGCAAAACTCCAAATTTACTTATTTTTTATTTTCTCAGATTTCTTCAGACGACGAGACAACATGCAACAGGGATATGTGAATTTTGTATATGATGATGTAAGTATCTCTAGATTAAAATACTCAAAATTTGTCAGGACTATATGAAAATGTTTTTGTTGCAAATGACTGACTGGAGCTACATGTTTAAATTTGATTTTAAAATCCTATCTTCCATTATGCTTTGTCTTCTCAGAAATGTTTTTTATAATAAACTCTTTGGTTGCATTCATGTTAACTTTCCTGTACCTTCTCCTCCAGAGAATGACTAAAAACATCCCTCCTGTAAAGCTTCCACCCTGTAATGGCCACTTTGTAATCTAAAGCCTTAATCCTTCAAAGGTTTAAGCACAGGATGAACTCAGTAGGACTACTCACATGCTTAAAGATAAGCACATGCATAAGTCTTTACAGAGCTGAGGGCTTAATATGTTTTGCATAGTTTATTCATGGGCTGTGGGCAGTAATTACTACTGAGAGTATGCCCATTGAGTTCATTGGACTAGTATCCAGTAGGAAGTGTTTGCAGGATCAGACTCTTAGATTGTAACAGTCATCTGTTACCTATATGGCACTGACTAAGCATCATAAGCATACATGACATTATATAATGTATGTGTTATTAATATACAAGTTTAGCAATTTGAAAGTCTTTAATGCTGAAAATTAAAAACAAAACAAATCTCTACATTTTATTCCTTTCTAATTCTGTGAACACTTCTAAGCATTTGTTCATCCAGTAGACAAGTCCCATTGTGTTCCCACAGTTTCTTCTAGGCATTCATTGTTCTTCATTGTTCCACCTCCCCCCCGCTAAAAAAAAAATTCTGAGAAAACCAAGACGGACAGTTCCTGAACTCTTTAGATGACCTGATAATTTGTAGTCTTCCAATTGTTTTCATTTCCCAATGTGCTGGTGTGCTGAATGTTAGCTACCTTGATTTTCCCTCCCCCCCCTCTAGTTTTTGCAGTGTACTATGGCAATCTGAGTGGAAAGCTGCTGAAGGATATAGACTCCGACCTGTGAAGTCTTCTGCTGAGAAGAAATTAACTGAACCTGCTGTGAATTGAAGCTGTAGCAGACTTCCCCCATCTTTCTGCTTTAAGACATCCACTTTGAATAAATTTGATTTTAGTGCACAGTTGAGAGCAATAATTTTTTTTCATTTTTAGTTATTTTTCAGAAGCATATTCTTTATATTTACGTGCATAATTCCAGACAAGTACCCTATTGTTATGCACTCAAGCTTAATGAAGACTAAACAAACTTTTTGCTTGTAACGGTTGCAAGCATAGACCATTTCATTTTTATATGTATTTAGACTGCATACATGAGCAGAATATCAGACATCCTGTTTTTTAATCTTATCTAATATAGATATTTCATGTGACCATCAAAGTGGTAGTACGTTGTTTCAGATGGCATACTCCTGAGGAATTCTAGTTGATTGGTGATACTAGGTCAATATTCCACCAGAAACAACTTAAAACGAGTTGTTAGGTAAAACTCTCCAGACTCATTGCAATAGATTTTTTCTGAGGCAGACTGTTACAAATTGTTCTTCTATTTGGTTTATTTATGAATTGGACAGTGCTTGTTGAGTAATAGTTGAGACCCTCTCTGCTAATCAACATGCAGAAAGCCAAAAAAAAAAAGAGATCTTCAAGGGACTATTGTGAGTCTTCATAGAGTTCACTTTCCTTTCAGTTTAAAAGCTTTCAAGTCACCTATTCTGTAAAAATTGACTCCCAGTAGACCCTCAAGTTGGTGAACCTATTCCATTTTGAGATCAAAAAATTTCCCTTAGGAAAATAACCCAGTGAACAGAAGTGTGTGACTTAAGGGATTACTCAAGCAGGTCCTTATTTGGCTAGGATATTTCAGCAGTGCTTCTAACAGGGAAGTAATGAGTGGGTCACAACTATGATCAACTCTACATCTCATCAAACTTCTGTTGGTTTTGTTCAATCCCAAATTTTGTAATCCACAGCCATTCTAGGTTCTGAATCCTTCAACAACAAACCTTAGCAGGGTTTAAATTTGAAGTTATGCTCATGTCATGCTTGAAGTGGAGACTTACTGTGATGCATTGAGAGTGCTCTGTGGTTGAGAATTTATGGAAATATTTTTCTCATGACAAACAAGACACTTTTGGTCTTGTAGTTCTGTTGTGTGCGCGCGTGTATACATTTTGCCAATGAGCAGTGTCGTATGTAATTCTGTGCTTCTTACACCTATTCCCATAGTGTCACAAGTATACTACTAAACATAACAATTTAAGAATGATTTTGCTGAATATTTTTGATACTGAAATGTATTCAACCTTTTTGGATCCCTTTTAATTGTATTTGCATTATAGTAACATTGGAAGTAAATTTTCAGATCTGTAACAAACTAAATATTTGCATATCCTGCTGTTCAAGACTGAAATAAGTAAACATTTTTTTGTGCAGGTTTAGACCTATGGCCAATAAGTTTTCATGTTGTAAAGATACTGAATATACTCATTTGTGTACACGTACTTTTATTTGTAAACAGTGAACAATTTTCCAAGTCATCTTTGAGATTTTTAAAAGAAATAAGCATTCAAATAGCTTGCCATACATTTGTTATACAAAAACCTGTTATGTTACAGGAGATGCTATGGTTTATAAATGATGCATTTCATCTAGTTTAAAGAGTCTGTGCCAAATATTTTTTAAAAAAATCCAGCTTTGCAATTCTATATATTAAAGTGGAATCATAGTACATTTTAAATGACATGGGAGGCAAATCCATTCTAGGGGAAATCTTAATTTAGTCCATCTAACTTCCATTACAAAGAGCATAGCCACACTGTGTTCATTAATGATCCAAAAACATCGTAAATGGGCATTGAAAAGGCAAGTAGCACATGCTTTCGTAAGAATAATATAATTCCATCTACTACTCCCACATAGCTCTACAGTGAGGAAAGCAACTTCTCCATAGTGTTTTTCATGCAATTACAGGGTGCAGGATGTGCTCCTATTGAACAGTAGCAGTAAAATGTATTGTCATGATCACGTATGATTCCACAGTGGATTTTATTTCTGTATGTTCTCTTTTCCCTTATTAAACTAAAATATTTACAGACAATATTTTTCTCATAGCTTTCTTTTTCTAAGCATAACTTTTTTTCAAAAAAATCAGTATGCACTAAATAGGCATAGTTGATTAGTAGATCCTAGAGGGTCAAATGCAACACATGCATACACACAAATCTAAAGAAACTGTTAGTTTTTGCTAATGAAATTTGTGTATATAAAGGAAATGCAAAATCACTGTGATCATGGGCCAGAGAACATCTTACACAGTCTTATAGGTCAGCAAGAAACTATGCATTTTAAGTATTCAAACTTCTGGAAAGTCCCTAAGTGTAGCATGTCTGCATTTCTTGTTTGTTTATGTCTCAGTAAATCTGGATTACTTTTGTTTAGTTTGCAAGCAAAAAAGGGAATTTTCTCTGAATCCCCACAACTTCCACCTGGCATCAGAAAGCCAGGTTGGGTTCTTTCCTATTGTGCATAGTCACAAAGATTCAGTGTGGATTAAATAGGCCAAATTCTGCCTTCAATTACATCTGCACAACTTTTTTTTTTTAAGGAGGGTTTGCTTGGTGGTAAATGAGAAGAATTTAACTCTGGCAGTGAAATTTTAGTTAATTGTGTTGCTGCATGAGAAATGGTACATTGCTCAAAGCTGTTTTGTTTGCAGTGCTACTGTGTAAAGAGTAACAGAAATGGGAGTAACATGCATAAATGTGACAGACAAACCTGCTTCCAGTGATAATGAAGTGGCCATCTTTTGTATACAGAAGTCACTGTTCATAGCAGACTACCTCTTCGCTCAGTGTATACAGCAAACTCACTTTACTCTGCTCTCACTGATGAGACAAAATTTAAATCAGTCAAAGGGTATCCTTGTGAGTGAATAAAGACCAGCCCAATGTTTTCTGCTTTTCAAAATGCTAGTTATGAGTCTGGGCCAAATTCTTTTGTTGTTAGACCAGTGTAAAGTCAATCTAAATCTTGTGTTTACACCAATGTAAAGGCACTGTACTGGTAACTTCATCCACTTATAGAATTACTCTAGATTTACCATAGTGTGTGTCAGAGCTGAGTCTGGTTTTACTTTAGCATTTTTCATATAAGCAAGATCTCATTCTGTAACAATTTCCAATTCCACTGACTATACGGCCAGAATTGTCAGCAGGGCTTGGCTTAGCAACCACTATGTGGGGCCAGATTTTCAAAAAAGCTCAGCATATTGGATGTTGAGCTCTTGAAAATCTGACCATCCCTGGCTCAGTGGGAGCGGCTGATTTTAGTGTGGGCTGAGCAATCTTCAATATAAAGCACTTAGAGCTGTTTAACCAATTGGACAATTTGCTATTCTAGTTTAAACTTTGTGGCTAGGTCTGCTTTGTGCTGACATTACTTCTGCAAAAGATTAAGGAGCAAAACATTCCTAATAATAATGGGCCACTGATCTCTTACTGTGAGGTCTAAGGCATCTCTTGTAGAGATTCTGGATATGATTGGAACCTCCCTATTTTCATGCAAGGTGGGGTGAATGCTACGCTAATGGAGCCGATCTGCTAGGATCCCTCTCTGTGCATTTGTAAGTGAGAAATCAACCCCAGCAGTGATTTCCTAGCTGTCACACACTGCAGGTGGGAGCATGCTTCTCAGATTCAAGAAACAATGCACTACATCTGCTCAAGCTAACATGCTAAAAATAGCAGGTAGCATGGGTAACAGCTTGGGGTAACTGCCTGAGTAGGTACCCATGGGGTCTGGGTGGGTTTGTACTCAAGTGGCTACACTGCTATTTTTAGCATGTTAGCTCAAGCAGGGGTAACGTCTGTCAATTTGAGCCAGCAGGCACACGCCTATCTGCAGTGTAGACGTACCCAAAGTGAAGTTGGATTAAAGGGCAAATCACTGTTGGGGTGGCAGCGTGATGTTTCTGTTGTGCTAATTCAGGACAATGTAAACATATATCAGAAGTGGTACACCACAATGGCCGGCTTTGGAACTTCATTCACTGACTACCCTACTTAGCTAAAGCATTTTATATTATTATTTCTGTTTTCCCCTAATGCAGTCTAGAAGGGATCACTTAACATCTCATTAGTGCCCAGAGAGCACTACCAGCTCTATGCTAGTAATATACTGGATGAGGTCACCTCTGATCAGTCTTCAAATTCTGCCTCCATATGAAAGGGCAGATTGGGTGATTTATCAGTTTGTGACAATCACCTTTTCTCCACCTGTTGGATAAATATCCTTACTGTAAATACTGATAGCTGAGGCTCACACAAACCTTTATTCTAAAGAGCAATTCTTTGCCTTTGGCTTGCGACACATGCCAGCTCTTTTCAAAAACTTTCATAGGAGATGATGTCCCTAGCTCCCTTTGGAGGTTCTTACTCACATTTATTACACCAACTGAACATTGGGTGATATACATATATTTTCAGGAATAAAATCTAGTGCACACATTGCTACTGGGTGACTGGATAGTAATTGTGAAAAATCAGGATGGGGTGAGGGGTCATTGGCATCTACATAAGAAAAAAGCCCCAAATATAAAATTAGGACATCTGGGCACCCTGCATTGCTAGGAAGTGCTCAGTCTGATTTTTGCACAGTGGTGTTCTCTGCCCCTTTAGTTACGGAAAAGAATTTTTTTTTATGGGCAATAAATGAATAGGTATTCCATTCTCTCAACTTTCCTCTCTGCAAGTATAGCCATCCCTGGTACAATAGCATGTCAATGCCTTGCTATATAGAGCTGTTTTATAGGAGCCCCTTGATAAAATATTAGAGTGCATCACCATTCTGTAACACACGGGTCTATAACCTCTATGTTAAAGAGTATAGATCCACATAACATTTTAATGAAAAAAAAACCTGAGCTTTTCTAACTTCTGTATCTTAGATAGTTGGTAGCTCCATACTGGCAAAAAGTCTTGATTAAATATTTGAAATTGCCATATTTCCATATATGTTCTTCTATTATAAACATAAATGGCAGAAATCAGGTTTTGTCCCCTAAATTCTTGTATGTGCTTAATACACCATTTGCAATTCTTTAATTGTTACCTTTTTGCGATCAGTTTTACACTGTAGTTTGTTTATCATTTACAGTTATTTGCAGAAGGTTATTGCAAAAATTGATCATGTATGCAGATTACATTGTCGTTAACACAATCTTGGAAAAACATTTGTTCATACAAAGGAAGTTACTTTAAAAATCACCTGCATGCAACATTATGTGAATAAATACAGGGAGCTCACAATCTGCTTTGGTCAGTTATGTCATTCAGTATCAGTAAAAACTACGGCAGATTCTCTCATAGTTACATTACAAAAGGCAGCAAGGTTCCACATCTGATATGAGTAAAACAGTTGAGTGACCCCATAAGGAATTAGAACATCAGTAATATTTCTATATATGGGTTTGGTTTTCTTTTCAGAATTTTCAAAATACTGTATTGTCTTTCTGACTTCCATCCCTGCCAAAACTGTTAGCAGCAATTTTAACGCTGTGACTTTCTTCAAAACCAATATGAAATACTTGATCAAAACACTATGCAGGGTTTTGAATATTTAAGTGAATAATATCCTCTAGGGACTATAAGTTCTGGGAAATGTAGTTTTTGGGTAACATTTCATTTTGATAAAGGCACATTGTCATTTAAAATATTTTTAAAAAAGCAATTTCAGCAATATTACACAAGTAGATAAAATTGTTAAGACAGAAGAATTTTAACTTTACAATGCCCCTTTAAATTAAGAACTACTATATAGCAACTGAAGTCAGACTATTATTCTCCAAATATGCCTAGGTTTGGATTTACTTTGATAATGTAGTGCATATTCTTTTTCCTGGAAGAAAGACTGCTAAGCAGAAATGGGGTCCACCTATCGAAGGGGAAGAGCATATTTGGCTACAGACTGGCTAACCTAGTGAGGAGGGCTTCAAACTAGGGCAGGTGACCAAAGCCCACAGGTAAATAAAAAACATGGAAACCTGGGAGAAGGGTTGGAATCGGGGGGGGGGGGGGGGGGTGTGGGCTCTTATAGCAGAAATAAGTGGGAGAGAAGACAGAACAGGGTGGGGAAGAATCAAATCAATATCTTAAATGTCTATATACTAATGCAAGACGTATGGGGAATAAACAGGAAGAACTCAAAATGTTAGTAAATAAACACAACTGTGACATACTTAGCGTCATGGAGACGTGGGATAATATGCATGGCTGGAATATTGGTACAGAAGGATACAGCTTGCTCAGGAAGGACAGGCAGGGAAAAAGGGAGGAGGTGTTGCCTTATACATTAAAAATGTATACACTTGGACTGAGGTTGAGATAGAAATAAGCGACAGACTTGTTGAAAGTTTCTGGGTAAGGATAAAAGGGGTAAAAAAACAAGGGTGATGTCATGGTAGGGGTCTACTACAGACCACCTAACCAGGAAAAAGAGGTGGATGAGGCTTTTTTAAACAACTAACAAAATCATCCAAGGCACAGGACTTGGTGGTGATGGGGGACTTCAACTACCCAGACATGTGTTGGGAAAAAACACAGCAGGGTACAGATTATCCAACAAGTTCTTGGAATGTATTGGAGACAATTTTTTATTCTTCTTCGAGTGATTGCTCATATCCATTCCAGTTAGGTGTGCGCACGCCGCGTGCACGTTCATCGGAGAAACTTTTACCCTAGCAACCCAGGCGGGTCGGCTGGGCGCCCCCTGGAGTGGCGCCGCTATGGCGCCCAATATATATCCCCGCCGACCCGGCCACCCTTCAGTTCCTTCTTACCGCCCGTGTCGGTCGTTGGAACTGTGGAGCGCGGCTTCGCTGACCTCCACACTCCCTAGCAGCTCATTTCGCTATCGTTGTATATAGTAGTTATAGTTTATTGTTGTATATATATATATGTATATATATATATAGTTATTAGTTAGTCAGTTATCTAGTGTTATTAGTGTAGTTATTAGTTGTAGTTTGAGGGGATCGGGGACCCCCCCCCCTTCCCTGCACCGGGAGCCGGAGCTCATGCCCGGCTCATCGGGCTTCAAGCAGTGCTCAGCTTGTCACAAGCCCATGCCAGTTGGAGACCCCCATGACTCCTGCTTGAAGTGCCTCGGGGAGTCGCACTTATCGGCCAAGTGCTCAATCTGCAAGTCTTTCAAGCCGAGAACCAAGAAGGAACGTGACATTAGATTAAGACAGCTCCTTATGGAAGCGGCCCTGACACCTCCGCCCTTGGCACCGAGCACAAGTCAGCCGGTAAGCAAGGGCACCGCCACGGAACCGAGCGCTGCCACCAAGAAGCCGGCACCGAAACCGACTCCGAGCCGCTCCCTCTCCCCAAGGCCGAAGGCGGCGAAGGCGCAGATCATCCCGCCACCAGCTGCCTCACAGTCAGAGCCTGCGCCAAAGACGGATCGCCCGGCATTGATACCTGCCGCGGCACCGTCTAAGCCGGTACCATTGACTCTGACCCCACGAGGGCTGTCGAGTCTGGCACCTGGCGGCTTCACGGTGCACACCGTGGTAGAGCCTGCTTCGCCTTCTACCCCGGAGACGTTTGCCGCAGTGAGGGATCTGATCGCGATCACCGAGGCACCGTTGCCCTTACCCCCGGCACCGCCGGTGCGGGTACTACACTCCATGGGCAAACCGACCCTGACCAGACCAGCTTCGGTCAGCATAGCAGACCGGCACCGCTCCAGATCGCGGTCCCGCGGACGCTCTGCATCGAGGTGTCGCTCATGCTCTCGACGTCGATCTTGGTCCCGGCACCGGTCAGACTCCCGGCACCGATCACCTTGGCACCGGTCAGACTCCCGGCACCGGTCACCTCGGTACCACTCACGCTCCCGGCACCGGTCAGGCTCCCGGCACCGGTCGACATCCTGAGCGTCAACTCGGTACTCCCGGTACCGCTCCAGCTCACGGCACCGCGGTGGGCGCCGCGCCTCCAGGAGCAGATCGAGACAGAGGCACTCGGGATCCCGGTCGACCTCCCGGCACCGAGCCGGTCGCAGGTCCCGGTCTCGCTCTCAACACCGTCACCAATACCGACACCGGTCACCACTACCCAGAGGTGTAAGGTCTGTCGGTACCTCGGCACCGACTTTCGCCGCTCCACCTTGGCCATCTAGAGGCACGTCGGCATCCTCCCAGGCGGGTAGCTACTACGAACGGGACCAGGATCCCGAAGTACCGCTGGGAGTGTTCCAGGACCCCCACCCGCAGGACGCGGGTGCCCAACAGTGGGGTTTTTGGACACCCTGGGCATATCATCAGACCCAGGGTGCCCCCGTGCCCCAGACACGTTCTACCGCCTCAGAACATTGGGTGCCAGAGGCCACTGTTTCCCGCCCCCCCGTGGTTGAGTCGGATAAACAGCTGCCACCAGACTCCCCGGGTCAACTCGAGCAGGAACCAGTCCAGGAGCAGGAAACCGCACAGGATGCCCTCATCCCCGGAGTATCCTCCTCCTCCTCCTCGCCAGATGAGGCAGTGGCTGGGTCTTCAGCGTCAGGACCCCCACCGATAGACCTCAGGGCCCACCAGGACCTCCTCCGTAGAGTGGCCCTTAATATCAACCTACCTGTGGAGGAGGTCCCAGAGGTTGAGGACCCGGTAGTGAGCATCCTCTCGGCCGATGCACCTACCCAGGTAGCCCTCCCATTCATAAAGACTATCCAGTCTACCGCCGATAACCTGTGGCAGTCACCAGCCTCCATCCCGCTGACAGCTGAGGGAGTGGAAAGGAAGTACATGGTACCCTCTCGGGGGTACGAGTACCTATATGTCCACCCTCCTCCTTCCTCCCTAGTTGTCCAGTCTGTCAACGACAGGGAACGGCACGGCCAACAGGCTCCGGCCCCTAAGGCCAAGGAAGCTAGGTGAATGGACCTCATGGGGCGCAAGGTGTATTCGGCTGGGGCCTTGCAACTCCGTGTGGCCAACCAGCAGGCCCTACTGGGCCGTTATAACTATAATATACGGGTGGAGGTGGGTAAGCTCTCTGAACTTCTACCCCAGGACTCACGCCCGGAATTTAATGCGTTCCTGGAGGAGGGTAAGAAGGTGGCCAGGACCTCCCTTCAGGCCTCCCTCGACGCGGCTGACTCAGCAGCCAGAACCCTGGCCTCGGGAATAACCATGAAGCACATTTCATGGCTCCAGGCCTCCACACTACCTCCGGAACTCCAATATACAGTCCAGGACTTACCCTTTGATGGGAAAGGGTTGTTCTTGGACAAGACAGACTCCAAATTACAAAACCTGAAGGACAATCGAGTCATCATACGCTCGCTGGGGATGCATACACCTTCCTCCCAGCATAGACCCTTCAGGCCCCAAGCACGACGCCCATACTTCCCACCCCGTCAGAGGCAGGACCTCAGTAGACGGCGTGGCCGGGGGGGCCGCAGACGCCAATCCGGCTCCCAGGGAGGCCAAAGCCAAGGGCCCTCCAAGGCACCACCGGGCTCCAAGTCCGGCTTTTGAAGGTACGCCCAGGGACGGCATACCAGACGCAAGACAGGATCCTTCCCCTACCTTCTCCAACCGCCTCTCCCACTTCCTCCTGGCGTCGTCCCGGTTAACTTCAGACCGTTGGGTGCTACGCACAGTGAAGCACGGATACCACCTGCAATTTGCTTCCTCACCCCCTTCCCGCCCCCATTCCCGGTCCCTCTTCAGGGAGCCCTCTCACGAGCAAACCCTTCTGCAGGAGGTTCGTTCTCTCCTCGCGGCGGGAGCTATAGAGGAGGTACCTCTAGGCGAGAGAGGCAAGGGGTTCTACTCCCGATATTTTCTGATCCCCAAGTCCAAGGGAGGTCTCAGACCCATCCTAGACCTGCGGGGCCTCAACAAATGGATGCTCAAGTTGAAGTTCCGCATGATCTCCCTGGGAACCATTATCCCATCCCTGGATCCTGGAGACTGGTATGCTGCCCTCAACATGAAGGACGCGTACTTCCATATCGCCATCTTTCCACCGCACAGGAAGTACCTTCGCTTCACGGTCAGACATCAGCACTTCCAGTTCGCAGTCCTACCCTTCGGCCTCTCCACGGCCCCGAGGGTGTTTACCAAGTGCATGGCCATTGTGGCCGCCCACCTCCATTGGCGGAAAATCCACATCTTTCCGTACCTCGACGACTGGCTCCTAAAGGGGTCCTCCCAGTCGCAGGTGCGGCGACATGTCGAGGCCGTTACGGACCTCTTATCCCAGCTAGGCCTGCTTCTCAATGCCGAGAAATCCACCCTGGTCCCCACACAGAGGTTGGACTTCATAGGCGCGACCCTGGACTCTACTCAGGCCAGGGCTTATTTACCTCAGCCCCGCTTCCAGACGATCGTCGTGATCATACGGAGCTTGCAGGCCTCCCCAATCACCTCGGCTCACACCTGCTTCACACTACTAGGGCATATGGCCGCATGCACTTACGTGACGAAGTATGCCAGGCTCCGAATGAGGCCCTTCCAAACGTGGCTTCATTCCGTATTCCGCCCGGGCAGGGACCACCTAGATGTATTGGTGACGGTCCCCCCCCGACCCTCTCCGCTCCCTCGACTGGTGGCTGACCCCATCCCTAGTATACGCGGGGATGCCATTCCATCCACAGCAACCGTCGATGACTCTAACAACCGATGCATCATCCCTGGGGTGGGGGGCCCACCTAGGGCACCTGCGTACCCAGGGCCTCTGGTCGTCCCAAGAGCTGTCACTCCACATAAATGTCCGGGAGTTGAGGGCAGTCCGCCTCGCCTGCCAGGCGTTTCAACGACGCCTACACGGCCGTTGTGTTTCCGTACTCACGGACAACACAATGGCCATGTACTATATCAACAAACAGGGGGGAACCCGTTCGTCTCCCCTATGTCAGGAAGCCATTCGACTCTGGGACTTCTGCATAGCCCAGTCGATAGATCTGGTGGTATCCTTCCTCCCAGGGGTCAAGAACACACTGGCGGACAGACTCAGACGATCCTTCCTATGCCACGAATGGTCAATCAGACCGGATGTCATCCATTCCATCTTCCAGAGGTGGGGATTTCCCCACATAGACCTCTTCGCGACCAAGTCCAACAGGAAGTGCCAGGAGTTTTGCTCCTTTCAGGGTTTCTCTCCCGGGTCGATCACGGACGCATTCATCCTGCCATGGACCCGCCACCTACTGTATGCCTTCCCTCCGTTCCCTCTGGTGCACAAGGTCCTGTTGAAACTACGCAGGGACAAAGCGCATCTAATCCTGATCGCACCTGCGTGACCCAGACAGCACTGGTTCACCGCCTTGCTGGACCTGTCTGTGGACCCTCCAATCCCCCTTCCTCTCCACCCAGACCTGATTACGCAGGATCACGGCAGGCTCTGTCACCAGGACCTACGAGCCCTGCACCTCACGGCGTGGCTTCTGCATGGCTGAACGCGGCGGAGCTCAGCTGCTCCGCACCGGTCCAGCATATCCTCCTTAACAGCAGGAAGCCTTCCACTCGCTCAACGTACAGGGCCAAGTGGAAGCGCTTCTCTTGCTGGTGCGCTACTCAGGGGGTGAACCCTACGCAGGCCCCGATTCCCACGGTCCTAGACTACCTCTGATACCTTAAGCAGCAGGGCCTGGCGACATCCTCCTTAAAGGTACACTTAGCGGCCATATCTGCCTTTCGACCAGGAGAGGGTGGTCGCTCCGTATTCTCCCACCCCTTAGTCGTCAGATTTGTTAAAGGCCTGGAGCGTCTCTACCCCCCCGTACACCGCCCTGCTCCTACCTGGGACCTTAACTTGGTCCTGAACAGGCTCACGCTCCCGCCTTTTGAGCCACTGGCGACTTGCTCGCTCACGTACCTGTCATGGAAGACGGCCTTCTTGGTGGCCATTACATCGGCCAGACGGGTCTCCGAGCTGAGAGCTCTCACAGTGGACCCACCCTACACCGTCTTCCATAAGGACAAAGTGCACCTGCGACCCCACCCGGCGTTCCTCCCTAAGGTTGTGTCTGCCTTCCATACCAACCAGGACATCTTCCTCCCGGTCTTCTTCTCGAAGCCACACTCTTCTCGGAGAGAGCAGCAGCTACACTCCTTAGATGTACACAGAGCGCTCGCTTTCTACATTGAGCGAACAAAGCCATTCCGGAAGTCCCCTCAGCTGTTTGTGGCGGTCGCAGAACGGATGAGGGGTCAACCAATCTCCTCTCAGAGGATTTCCTCCTGGATGACTGCATGCATTCGCGCATGCTATGACCTAGCTCGTGTCCCCTCTAGCCACCTCCCGGCACATTCCACGATAGCTCAGGCGGCGTCGGCAGTCTTCCTGGCGCACGTGCCTATCCAGGAGATATGCCGTGCAGCGACCTGGTCATCGGTCCACACATTCACCGCACACTATGCGCTAGTCAGACAATCAAGAGATGATGCGGCCTTTGGCGTAGCAGTTTCTAAATACAGCCACATCTCACTCCGACCCCACCGCCTAGGTAAGGCTTGGGAATCACCTAACTGGAATGGATATGAGCAATCACTCGAAGAAGAAAAGACGGTTACTCACCTTTGTAACTGTTGTTCTTCGAGATGTATTGCTCATATCTATTGCAAACCCACCCTCCCACCCACTGTCGGAGTAGCCGGCAAGAAGGAACTGAAGGGTGGCCGGGTCGGCAGGGATATATATTGGGCGCCATAGCGGCGCCACTCCAGGGGGCACCCAGCCGACCCGCCTGGGTTGCTAGGGTAAAAGTTTCTCTGACGAACGTGCACGCGGCGCGCGCACACCTAACTGGAATGGATATGAGCAACACATCTCGAAGAACAACAGTTACAAAGGTGAGTAACCATCTTTTTCAGAAGGTAGAGAAAGCTACTGGGGGGAGGCTGTTCTAGATTTGATTTTGACAAATAGGGAGGAACTGGTTTAGAATTTGAAAGTGGAAAGCAACTTGAGTGAAAGTGATAATGAAATGGTAGAGTTCACGATTCTAAGGAATGGTAGGGAGAACAGCACAATAAAGACAATGGATTTCAAGAAGGCAGACTTTAGCAAACTCAGGGAGTTGGTAGGTAAGATCCCATGGGAAGCAAGTCTAAGGGGAAAAACAATTGAAGACAGTTGGCAGTTTTTCAGAAAGACATTAGTAAGGGCACAAGAGCAAACCATCCACTGGTAGGAAAGATGGAAAGTATGGCAAGAGACCACCCTGGCTTAACCAGAAGATCTTCAGTGATCTAAACTCAAAAAGAGAGTCCTACAAAAAGTGGAGACTCGATCAAATTACAAAGGATGAATATAAACCAGGGGTAGGCAACCTATGGCATGGGTGCCGAAGGCAGCAAGTGAGCTGATTTTCAGTGGCACTCACACTGCCCAAGTCCTGGCCACCAGTCCAGGGAGCTCTGCATTTTAATTTAATTTTAAATGAAGCTTCTTAAACATTTAAAAAACCTTATTTACTTTACATACAACAATAGTTTAGTTATATATTATAGACTTATAGAAAGAGATCTTCTAAAAAGGTTAAAATGTATTACTGGCATGCAAAACCTTAAATTAGAGTGAATAAATGAAGATTCGGCACATCACTTCTGAAAGGTTGCGGACCCTTGATATAAACAAGTAACACAAGTATGTAGGGACAAAATTAGAAAATCCAAGGCACGAAACGAGATCAAACTAGGTAGGGAGATAAAAGGAAACAAGAAAACATTCTACAAATACATTATAAGCAAGAGGAAAACCAAGGACAGAGTAGGTCCATTACTCAATGAGGGGGGAAAGACAATAACAGAAAATGTGGGACTGGCAGAGGTGCTTAATGACTTCTTTGTTTTGGTTTTCACCAAGATGGTTGGTGGTGATTGGACGTCTAACATAGTGAATGCCAGTGAAAATGAGGTAGCATCAGAATCTAAAATAGGGAAAGAACAAGTCAAAAATTACGTAGACAAGTTAGATGTCTTCAAATTACCGGGGCCTGATGAAATGCATCCTAGGAGCTGACTGAGGAGATATCTGAGCTATTAGCAATTATCTTTGAAAAGTCACGGAAGATGGGAGACATTCCAAAAGAGTGGAAAAGGGCAAATATAGTGTCCATCTATAAAAAGGGAAATAAAGACAACCCAGGGAATTACAGACCAGTTAGCTTAACTTTCATACCTGGAAAGATAATGGAGCAAATAATTAAGCAATCAATTTGCAAACACCTAGAAGATAAAAAGGTGATAACAGTCAGCATGGATTTGTCAAGAACAAATAGTGTCAGACCAACCCGATAGCTTTCTTTGACAGGGTAACAAGCCTTGTGGATGGGGGGAAGTGGTAGATGTGGTATATCTTGACTTTAGTAATGCTTTTAATACTGTCTCGCAAGATCTTATCATAAACAAACTAGGGAAATACAACCTAGATGGAGCTACTATAAGGTGGGTGCATAACTGGTTGGAAAATTGTTCCCAGAGAGTAGTTATCAGTGGTTCACAGTCATGCTGGAAGGGCATAACGAGTGGGGTCTTGCGGGGATTGGTTCTGGGTCCAGTACTGTTCAATATCTTCATCATTGATTTAGATAATGGCATAGAGAGTACACTTATACAGTGTGCAGATGATACGAAGCTGGGTGGGGTTGCAAGTGCTTTGGAGTATAGGATTAAAATTCAAAATGATCTGACCAAAGTGGAGAAATGGTTTGAAGTAAATAGGATGAAATTCAATAAGGACAAATGCAAAATACTCTACTTAGGAAGGAACAATCAGTTGCACACATACGAAATGGGAAATGACTGCCTAGGAAGGAGTACTGCGGAAAGGGATCTGGGGGTCATAGTGGATTACAAGCTAAATATGAGTCAACAGTGTAAAACTGTTGCGAAAAAAAAATAAACATCATTCTGGGATGTATTAGCAGGAGTACTGTAATCAAGACACAAGAAGTATTTCTTCCACTCTACTCTCCGCTGATCAGGCCTCAACTAGAATATTGTGTCCAGTTCTGGGCACCACATTTCAGGAAAGATGTGGACAAATTGGAGAAAGTCCAGAGAAGAGCAACAAAAAATGATTAAAGATCCAGAAAACATGACCTATGAGGGAAGATTGAGAAAATTGGGTTTGTTTAGTCTGGAGAAGAGAAGACTGAGAGGGGACATGATAACAGTTTTCAAGTACATAAAAAGTTACAAGGAGGAGAGAGAAAAATTGTTCTTCTTAACCTCTGAGGATAGGACAAGAAGCAATGGGCTTAACTTGCAGCAAGGGCAATTTAGGTTGGACATTAGGAAAAACTTCCTAACTGTCAGAATGATTAAGCACTGGAATAAATTGCCTAGGGAGGCTGTGGAATCTCCATCATTGGGAATTTTTAAGAGTAGCTTGGACAAACACCTGTCAGGGATGGTGGCTATAATACTTAGTCCTGCCTTGAGTGCAGGGGACTGGGCTAGATGAGCTCTTGAGGTTCCTTCCAATTCTATGATTCTATATGAGAGCATATGCATTTTTAAATAAGGAGAATTCTTAGTGTAAAAACCACTTGACTTTTCATGATTAAAGAAATAAAACCAATCTTATGTATACTGCAAAATTCCAGTCAAAACATTGTCAAAGAAATAATGACATCAAAAAGTCAAAAAAGGGACAAGTTGAAATGTCTTCTGAAAATAGCAAATTGCTAATGAATTATAGATTACAGAATATGTGCATGAATAAACATTATACATTTACCGACAAAAGTGCAGTGTGCACATAGCTTGAAAATGGTGTAAAATTTGGTATTTGTAACTCTGTTGGCTTCCCTGGAATTACTCATTCCCGATTTAGAAAAAGGTGAATCAGGCTCAAACTAGTAGTATATACTCATGTTCAAAATGCAGGAATAATCAACATAACTAGTATTGTAAATAATTGAAAGCTTGTGATGGAATGTTATATCCACCTTCCATTATAGAAGCTATGCCCCTCTCCTGTCATGTTGCAGACTCCAAGTAATATTCCATCCATGCTCATTAAACAGAGATAGGCCTGAACCAAAATCCTCAAATCTAGATCTCATCCAGATTTGAACTTTGCTGCATAATTTCATCTCTTCCAATATGTGTTTTTAGTAGGTATCAGCTGACATCTATAATAGTCAAAAAGAACAAGCCAGGCCAACATTTTCACTCTCACAAACTAAAATGGACATATTATGTTTTCCTTTCTTGGCATTAGAAGAAAAGGAGGAGTGGAAAAGAAAAGATGGAATGAAAAGAGTGGGCCTTGAAGGAAGAACAAAAAAATAAAAATAAAAATGGAGCTTCCATGTAATTTTGCAGTATACACATATTATAAAGCATAAGAAGGCTGCAAAATTAAGGTTCCTCTCAAGGCAACCAGTAGTTTCAAACACCAGCAAGTTTTGCTCTTGCCTTTTTTTTTTTAAAATAAGCTTATAAAAATCTCTTCATTTTGAGTAAAACCTGTTAAATGAAGAATCATTATATACATAACCTGTAAAATAGTTTTAATGTAATAAAAATTCACTGAAGAAGTCTTGCTGTTTGGATTTAGCTCTCAGAAAAGGTGCACTGAATGAAGCAGGTATCCTGTGGAAAAGATAGTATATGATCATGCAATTAAAGACTGTATCATAATGCATAGGCACAAGTGGGGAGAATTAAGGTTGCATGAGACACTTTAATTCTGACGTTTTCTAACTTTTGAGTTCTTGACTTTGCAACATTAATAATGTTCTTTTAACAGTATTTTTGTGCATAGTTTTTGACGCTTGCCTGGTGTCCCAGCTGTGAATGATATCTTGATATGATGGAGCTCAGCCCCCAGTGGCTATGATGAAGACGGTTACCAGCCGTTCTGTACCATCTACTGGGAATGACCAGGAATCATTCCTATTTTTACCCAGGCACCCTTGAGGCCAGCCAGGGGTATTCAGCAGTTATCAAGCATGTACCGTCTGCCACCAGGGAGGGGAGAGGAGCGGATACTGCTCTTCACTGCTGCAGCATCTCGTCTACCAGCAGCATTCAGGGTGACATTGAAAGAAGTCAAGAAACGATTTCTTTCCCTTTTCTTTCACGTGGGTGGGGGGAGTAAATTGACAAGCTATTCCCTGAACCACGCCGGACAATGTGCTTGAACCTACAGACATTGGGAGCTCAGCCAAGAATGCAAATACTTTTCGGAGACTGCTGGGGACTGTGGGATAGCTGGAGTCCTCAGTACCCCCTCCCTCCATGAGCATCCATTTGAGTCTCTGGCTTCCCATTACGCTTGTCACGCAGCACTGTGTAGCCTGTAGATTTTTTTTTCAAACGCTTTGGCATTTCATCTTCTGTAACGGAGCTCTGATAGAACAGGTTTGTCTCCCCATACAGCGATCAGATCCAGTATCTCCCGTACGGTCCATGCTGGAGCTCTTTTTGGATTTGGGACTGCATTGCCACCCATGCTGATCAGAGTTCCACGCTGGGCAAACAGGAAATGAAAATCAAAATTTCGCGGGGCTTTTCCTGTTTACCTGGCCACTGAATCCAAGTTGAGATTGCTATCCAGAGCGGTCACAGTGGTGCACTGTGGGATACCGCCCAGAGGCCAATACCGTCAATTTGCGGCCACACTAACCCTAATCCGATATGGTAATACCGATTTTAGCGCTACTCCTCTCATCGGAGAGGAGTACAGAAACCAATTTAAAGAGCCCTTTATATCGATATAAAGGGCCTCGTAGTGTGGACGAGTACAGCGTTAAATTGTTTTAACGGTGCTAAAATCGATTTAAATGTGTAGGGTAGACCAGGCCCAAGTATCATCCCCTACAGCCGCTCCCCCTTCAGAGTCCTTTGCTTGGGGAAATGAATAAGGGGAGGAGCTCTTCCTCTGCATATAGTAGAGGAGAAGCAGCTGTACTCCTCTGATCTGTCCCTGGCCTATGTGTTACAGTGGGTCCCACTGCAGGATTGTGGAAAGCTATAGTATGAAATGCATTTGCTAAACTCTATCTCCTTCATTTATTTACTTTACTTTAATTCTTAATTTAAATCAGACTATTTGTAATCTACAAAAATATTTGTGGTTTAGCTAGAAATTGTGCTGTTTTATACTTGGTAATAGGTATTAACATTTAGCAGATGGTTGCCTCATTAAGATAAAGCTGAAACAATGAACTCTTACAGCTCAAAACGGTGAAGGTAGCTGATATTTACTTATTATTCAGCATCTCTGTTTCATTTCAGTGATTCTGAGCAGAGAATGCTAGTGGGCCTGATTCTGACCTCACTTAGGGTCCAGTCCTGGGATGTGTGAAACTACCACCACACCTCCTGGCTGCCGTGGGAGTTGAGGACCCCCCACACCTTTCAGGGTTGGGTTCTTTCACCACTGATGTAAAACTAGAGTGAGCAAGAAGAGAACCAGATCCCATGTGCCAAGGGCCTGATTCTCTTCTCACTTGCAATAGTGTAAATAGGTAAGTTAAATTTGATTTCCGTACACACAAATAAAACCATGACTAACCCAATGACATAAGGGAAGGAAAATGGCATCTCTTGTGTTTATCTACTTGCTACATATGACTAAAGCTGCCATGAATCAAGATACAAAATCTGTGAGGCACTACTATAAATTCTGACCTGTCAGAACCAGTGCTTGTACATATGCGGGGCAATCGCCGTTGCATCAGTCCTTAGCATGTCTAGAGCCTAAGTTTCACTTTGGTTATAATTTAAATTATATATGCCCATCCATTAACTTGCCTATGTTGCTGCTTTTTCAGAACTCAGCAGAGTTCCCCTCCAAGGGGATTTCTACTTTAAAGCTTCATTTAAGATTAGAAAATCACATGACCACCTTTAGATATTTAAAAACAGGAATAAAAAAGGTCAGTTATTTCTAAAACAAACACAATATTTGAAGCAGTATAATATTTTAATAAAATGTAATCTAAGTATTGACAAAGCATTATGCATATACAGTACATACTGTATTTAAAGCCTATGGACCTTAACTCAATTTATTCTAGTATAGTCAGCTCAGGACACAAGATTACTTGTTTTGTAATAAGAAAGTTTACAACTGTACTTTAAAGTGATTTTACATATGTACATATGTATATATACATATCTATACTCACATGTGTATATATATACACACATATTTGTATATATATACATATATATTACATATACGTATATATGTAGACACACACATATGCACATAGATTGTGTGTGTGTGTGTGTGTATATATATATATTTGCTAGCTCTCTATGGAGGAACCAGTAGGTAAAAAGAGATATCATAGACAACAATTTTGATAATTATAAAAAGAAAACTTGTAAAATATTTTAATTATACAGTTTGTTAGTAGTTTGCACTGAACAAAAGGAACACAGTCTTCTGTATTACATAGAAATAATATTTATTGCATTTGATTATGTTTGGGTGACAGATGAGAACTACCTGCCTGTTTATGACAGCCAACCTTTTAGTCATGTTGAGGATAAAAATAAAAATCCCAAAATATAGAAAACATAAATTGTTCAGTTAGTGTGGTCTTGTAGATGCAATCAGTGACAATACTTTCCCATTGTGAGCATTGTTGTTCTACCTGTTAAAATAGTGACCTACTTCAATTTACTTTGAAGCAGCTGCTTTCTGTACTATATCTTAATGTTTTAGAAGCTGGTAGACATTGTTCTCTTATTCTTTCTCTAAGTAGCAGAATGATGGCCACTGACTGTAAAATGCTCAGTACAAGAAGGATAATTGTATCTTCTCAAATGTGAGTTGGAAGAAGGTTTCAATTTGAACTAGAAGAGCTCAGGGAAGTATGAGTTACGACCCTGTGGATTATCATCATCACCTGGTCTCTTATTTGCTTTGAAGGCTTATCCACAATAAAGTACCATTTCAATGAAAGCAGTAAATGGTAATTTCCATGCAACATAAATTGTAATTTCAGAACATGCTTGTGTTCTAAAAAAATTAAAAAATATAAGGTGCCTTGAGAATGCTGGCAGTTTTACATTTGGAACATACAGTTTATATATATATATATTTACATCGTAACTGCTTAACTTTACCTTACAAGCTTCAAATTTAGGAAAATATACAGTACTTTTGCATATAATGGTATATCCTTGTAGCCCCTGAGTCAAGTATAGAGGATTTAAATACAAAAAAAAAAATAAGGAAAAACAGCCATTAAAAGCACTTACATTTTATGTGAAGTAATAGTATAAAAGGATTATTTCCCAGGAAGACCAGGATCAGAAACATGCCTATGAAGACCCAAGATTCCTATAGTGTTTAGGGAAGAATCTGGCAAGGAAGGATGCCTAATGGAATGAAGATAAGTTTTACAATGCTGTGGGTGAAACTCTAAAGACTGGTCATGTTCTTGTTCTAAAAAAGAAGCCAAATTGTCTTCTGAGGCTGTGTTAAGATGTACTCCACTTGAGAGGGATTCTTTGGATTTAAGTTTCGATTTTTCAAGGTCTAGAAATTCAGGACACTGAGAGAAAAGAAAAGAAATTAGGTGACACTATATTTAAAACAGTCTCATGGATATTCCTGTTTCTACTGAAAATGAACAAAATCCCCTCCAAAAAACCCAACCCCAAACCATTCTTTGCAAACTGAGTCTGAAACATGAGCAGAGAAATCAACGATTTTCACTACATATTGTGTTCAATTAATTGTACTCGAATGCAATTCTGCCCAGGATTTATTTGGAGGATAAACCAGGAAATTCCCCTCTTCTTCCTCAGGCTCGTTGTTCCTGGCTCTATATCCGAAGAAAATTTTCAATCAGAGACTGAACTGTCTTGAGATGGGCCAACACTGAGCTCCTGGGTCTCTGAACACCTCCGAAATCTGGGGCAGTTCAGAATCAAAATCTGTGACTGTATCAAATTCCTAACTTGGAGGCAGTGTGGATCTGGATACAGATCCAAACACTGAGTTATTCTGTATCTTTTAAGTCAGGGCCTGTGATAGAAAGAGTGCAGAGATGCCCTGGTGGCAACACTCTGGCACATGCACATTACCTCCAGGAGTGCTGAGGGAGTGTAATCCTGCCCCACTCACTTAGGCAGCATACAGTTTCTGCATGGCTGGTGCAAGCAAGATGTGTCTCAAGGCAAGCCTTGGGTCAAGACTGGAGATTTCTTGAGTCCTTCCACATGCTCCCCTGCAGGGCTAACCACAATCTACCCTTTCATGACTTGGGCCTACCTCTTATTCCCCCCTTCCTCTATATTTTTCTGTGGGGTCCACAACCATTGCTAAATGCATGATGATTAAATTTGTAGCTTTGAGACCTATATTTGGCTTCTACACAGTAGGAAATTTGACCTCTAGAGATTCGCTTCCAAAATAATATAACTAGATGAATCCTGTGGAGACATTTGGCCAAGTTACAATTTCCTGTTCAGAAAACTACAGAACAAATGCTCAGTCTTCCAGCAGTAGGTAACAACGTTCATCAATCACTATAGTTGATTCTGGGCACATCCATACCTGTGAAGAAGGACTGAAGCTTCTATCTGTTTTAATAGATACTACAGGATGAAGGCTTTGCATCACCCGGATAGCTGGCTGTTGATATTCTGCACTTGCAGTCACTATATTATATGCAGGTGGAATGAGGGTTGACTGTCTCTGCAGTAGCTGCAGGATGGTTTGAATGTCAGCAGTCATTTGGGATTCAAGCCTAGGGAAGCAATATGAAATCAATTAACGCATGGTCATGGATGATTATGTTTTAACACACCAATTACAAATGCATTCAAGGGGGATCTGCAGTTTATTAACAAAGCAAGCCATTCAGTGTAACAGTATTATCATGTTTTGAATAGGAAAGAACAGAAGGGGGAGCACTGAGCCATTCCCATGGCTAGCAGCTCATGCTTTCATACAGAATGTACATTCTAATGTTTGCTCCAGACCTTAGTTAGAGTTTAATGTAAGAATAATACATTACTATCATTTCTGTTTGCAATTGATATGAATATTGGGGGCCAGATTCTCAGCTGACATAAACTGGCACAGCCCCCATTGATTTAACTGGAGCTGTGTTGATTTATACAGGCTGAGGATCTTGTCCAGGATTTCTAAAGCAACAGAAAACTCTGACAGTCCCAAAGTTACTTCTAAGGGGATACAACACAACAAGGCAACATAATTGATGTTTTCCCACAGCAGGAAACTGTGGGGCAATCTGGTTGTTTTAAGTAAAGGTCTTGAAAAGAGTAATCTCTTTAGGTGCATGGTGAATTATTAGAATTTAAAGTAGGATGCGGGGGGTGGAGGGGAAGAACTGATCTGAAGCTGTATTCAAAATTCAGAACTAAACTCAACATAGTTGATGTTCAAAAGTGTTATATTTATTGATTGTTTGACTGACTGACTAACTCTTTGTGATTTGGTGCATGAATCCTGAAAGTTTAAATAAACCTTGGTGTAAGTCACAACATTTGAGTCTGCTTATCTTCTCCACACTTCCATTGCCATGGCACTGAAATGATTTTCAAGTTGTCTTGCCAACATAATTAACAGACTCAGCAATGGGTAATGCCTATTGTGCCTCCCCAGCTGCTAGGAGACCACACAATGTGTTATAACAGATTGTAATCTGGATATAAATCCTCATGTATTGGAACTCATCTCCTGACAGAATCATTTTCACTGTAAACAAATTTTTATGTCAACAGCCCTCAGTGTTGTGAACGTCCCGACTATAGCTCTGCAGCAGCAGAATTATTCCTGCTCTAGCAGATTTTTGCTGTGTACTAAGCCCTAAACTTGCACCTGACCTCTGTCCCCTAATGGATGCTGAAGATGCCTTTGCTCCTCACATAGATATTAAAGGAAACATTGCTTCTAGGTCAGCTGTTGTTGCCATAGATTCTGTGGCATCAGCTTTTATAAAAGCAACCTAATACACGGCTTAAGCCCTGCGGTTATACCCATTCATGTCCTATTAATGCTCTGCTCAGCTCCCTTACGTTGTGTGCTGATTGCCAATGTGCCAATATTGACCTCAGAGTAAGCATCCTGCGGATACAACAGGGAAAAAATGCTGCAGTGGCACCACCATCCAGAGAGCATGTCTGCTAAAACAATGACATAATTCCTTTTTGAATAGAAGATGTGCAAGAATTTGAGAACTTGGTTGATAATTTTGCCCTCTTGTACCTCTCTGCCCCTGCTCCCCCTGCCTTTTTAAAAAATTATTTCTAGAACGGCCCTCCTCTCAGTTCCCCACCACTCCAAATCAGAGAGTTCTAATTTCTTCTACTCTTCATTCTTTCTCACTTGACCATTTACCACCACCCCACAAAAAACAGCCAAACAAACCAACCCTTAAAAAACAGCCATACTGTAGCTGGGCATAAAAGCAGAAGAAAGAGAGTGATAGGTGGTCACTGGACTTCCTCAGCTTGTACAAAACCCTATACCAGTCCACCACGTAACCCCAGTTTAGCATCATATCAGGGGCAGGGCTGAGGGTAGGAGGAGGCAGGGAGGTGTGCCCAGGGCGCATTGCTCTCTGACTTTTCTGGGTCACCTGAATAGTTGTTCAAAGCTTGCACAAATTAGAATAGTTCCCTTGCAGCTGATCTGGCCTGTGTCAGGGACTAGCCAGGCCCAGAATCCAGGAGACACAAAGGTACCTTAACAAGCACCAAAAGAATTAATAAATGAAGTCAGATGTGGATAAAATCCAGAAAAAGAAATAAATAAAACTAAAATCTCAGCAGTTCATCAGAAAACTCCCTGCTGCAAAATCTTTGTCTATGGCATCAATAAACCTAATACCAGCCCCAAGAAATAGCTCTAGATACATTTAGGATTTCAAGAAAAGGAAAGAATAATAAGCAAGACATTATTATGTATAATTCCTCAAATGCTGTGATGGGAGCCCTGTAAGTGCCTAGTTAGATTAGATAGGTAGATAAATACCTACATAATTCTACTTCATTCATGATTTATAGGAATTTCAACCTACATGTTAAAAGATGTATCTTGTAACATATTGTATGTCACTAGAAATGAGAATACTGAAGTTTGGTTCACAGAATGCAAAGGGGGCAAGACATCCTTGTACTTGCTTTCAATTGCTTGTTAAACTGTACAATGCAGTGTGCCAATGAAGATATACTAAAGTATAGTTAAGGCTGAATTTGTATCATGGTAAATTTGGAGTTAAATTGTATAATTGTCATGGCAAAAATGTTGAGAGTAATGGAATTCTGGGAAAAATAATAAAAAGGCACAGACCTGAGCACAGGCCAACTTAAAATGAACTGAAATTACATGGTAAATTATAGTATACATGATAGCGTATGACTGATCAGAATACTTTCACCATCTTTTTAAGATTCCATGAGCTATTCTGTTTAGCCACCAACTATATTTGTTAGACACCAATAGGGAGGGAGAGAAGAAGATGTACTAGCAAAGGTAACTTACACATTCAGTATTTTGACAAAGAAAATGACTGTTTTCTATTGTAGTACATGTGTTTTGCACTTGTGATACTTCCATGGCTGTTAATTATAGAGACAGCTGCAAAAGGAGGTTTACTCATCAAAAAATGAAGATGCCTTTAATACAAATGCTGCTTCTGCAAGGAAGACAGTTGGTTTGCTCAGTACATCCCCAGGAAAGCATAGCACCTCCCATTTTCTGGGCACAGGAACTATGTGTAGAAAGCCAGGAAGTGCTTTTGGAGGAAAAGTTCAGGGGAAAGAGGGATGACAGAGCGAGTCAAAAACCTGCACCTACTCAACCCAGGATGGAATTTTCGAAGGGCTTAAGGGCCAGATTTGGATTTCAGTACTTAAAGATGCAGGTGGGTGCCTAGCCACTTTTGCAATTTCTTCTATGCACCTGTATGCATCTTTAGGAGTCTTAATACTTTAAAAAAATCTGGCCCTAAGTGACTTAGAAGCACAAGTGCCATTGACTTGCAATAAGATTTGTACTCATGATTAATTTAGGTGCTTGTGAAAATCCCCCACCAAATTCATCCTTGTTGTGGCTCCATTGATATCAATGGTGTTGTTATCAACCCAATGTGATCCTGTCACATAATTGCTTTTACCTGTTGAGTTGTTCTTGAAGTAAATCTAGCCGGTGTTCCACTTCCCCATAGGTCAGCTCACTTTCAGTTTCACAGATGCCCCATGTAACATGAGGTAATGTTGACTGCCTGGAGACCTCCTGGTGCCCTTTGGTGTTTTCCCACTCCCAGTTTCTTTTATCACTGATGTCTGCCAAAAAACAAACCTCTTGAAGTATAAATGTACAGATCCACTAAGAATAGACATGTATTTGAACTTATGGAATGCATGGCGTGACTGAATTAGAGCTACAGTCTCTACACTTGATTTCTAGGAGTGTTCAGCCAAGTGAACATAAACCAGTGTTTTGCAAACCTTTGAAAGTTAATCCCTCCCTCTTCAGGGAAATTAAGCTAATCACAGCTCTGTCCTGCAATTCCTTCTTATGTTGTTAAAGGCCAACATCTTAGTCTGTACATCTTCCATGCTTGCCCCAGCAGTCGTTGGTGCACCCTTTATGCACAGTCTTTGGGAAATGCTGGGGTAGAGCATCATCATATTCTCCCTCTCCCTTTGTACATACTTTGATGGACAGTGTAATTATCAACAATGTTGACATTTAAAGAATTATAACTGACAATGTTAGCACCCATTGAAAAGGGTGAGGCACGTCACTTCTCAGAGCTACTAGTTCAGACTCTCTTCAAACCCAGGCAGATGACTCCATCCTCATCGGTTACACTTATTTCACATTTTCAAGGTTTTCTTTGCAACCATAACAGCTAGAGACTTACCTATAAGAAAGAAGGGCCTCTGGAGGACACCAGAGAGACCTGTCCAAATGCCGAGCTAATCCTTTTACCAGATGGGAGCATATTCCATAATAAAGAATGGAATATTCCAAAGCAAGAAAGGAAGTCCCTCCCAAAGTTTTATACAGTGGTTAAAGTAGATTGAATCAGGAAGGGGAGCTCTTACCACATAAACCAAAAAGGAGGAGGAGTTCATCCTCTCCTTTTAGCAGAGAAGGGGGAGATGAGCTTTATTGGATTAATGGATCTTTGGAATCTGTGGGATCCCAGGGTTTCCTAGGGTTATAGTGAGTCTGTGAATGTAATAAGGTATAATAGGCACCTGATAGTATGAATAGGGCTGAAGGAGGAGGAGATTTCACCTTGGCTCCATGGTGGCCCATTCAGTTTCTCCAACCACTCACTACATGCCCCCAGGGAAAGGGTGAGAGTTGTGTAATTTAGACTCAGCTAGCATGCATGGTACAATTTACAGTTGTCTGAGGAAACTGGAGAGCTTTATGAGGGGCAGGGAACAAAATTCTGACAGATTCAGACCCAGCATAATCTTAATCCATATCTGTTTGTAGAATGTTTGCAGTATATTGGAAAAGCAACTCATTGATTATAGACAATGAATAGCAGGAATGAAATGTAAACAATAAATGCTGTTTGTGTACACTTCTTTACTACTCTGTAAAATCCCTTAGATTTTACATATAAATCACCCACTTTAATCACATATTTTCCTGTACCTCGTCTTGGTGTCTCTAGCTCAGCCCTGGGTTGAATGACAGGTGTTTGTGTCCTGGAGTAAAAGTTTATGGAGTATCTAGCTTAATGTTTACAATGCAATTGCCAATTAACTTGAATTCAAAACAGGACCATAATAATCTAATCTAATAATCTAATCTAGACATATCCTTCAAGGGATAAATCACTCCCCTTGTTCTGTGCATCTTCTTAGGTAGTCCCACATGTATAACAGCCACAAAACATTACTATACAGCATGGCCTTGGAAGAATGGAGGATTGTTCTCAAGATGTGAACTAAATTGATAAATATACGGCTTGGTTAATCTAAACAGTTCAAGAATGAAATTCTATGACCTGAATAAAGGCCATGAGAGGCCTCAAAGAGTGGAAAATGGCATTGTTCTGCAGTGGGGAGGAGGGGGGAGGGAATGGGGAGCAGCAGCTACATAGAAGCTACCCTTGTGCTGTTAAGAGAGGCTCAGGATTGAAATAAAATGAGTACTGCAGGTCAGGATTACACTGGCAACATTTACACTGCCTGTCCCACCCTATCCAATTCAAGGATAATAACCCTTTCCTTTCATGGACAGTAAATTAATTGCTAACATTTAAAACAAAAAACTAAATTAAGGACTAGGCTAAAAATAGCCTAGCAATGGTAATAAGTTATGGAAGCTTATATAGAAGTTCATTTATATGTATATTTACAAGATTTATACTTATAGACTCAGATTAGATTTAAAACTGCCTTTGGAGAATATAAAATCAATTTCTAATTGATATCAGGAATGACAATTTAATTTAAAACCAATCAAAACCAATCTGACTTTTTATAAAAGCTATAAGAAAGGTGATTAGCTTTCAAATACACCACTAAAAATGCAGGATTACAAAGACACCCATTCGTCCCCTCAAAATGTTGGCTTGTATGTGGTCTTAATCAAAATGTGCACCCTTTAGACTTGCTAAATTTAGCTCAGAGTAAAATCTGCACTAGGTTGCCTTGGAAAACGTTGCTATAACTGCAAGGACACATCTCTGGCTACTGTCAGAGGCAAGGTAAGCTTTCAAACAGTAATATGTACAAAAAACGTTTATGTCAGCATTTGACCTTACCCTGAGAAGACCAGATGTCACATAGCTTGGTCTTTGGACTATCAAAAATATGTTGTTCTGCTGGATTAGTTTTTAGAATAATTTAAAATAATATCTTAGAAACATAAAGTTGATCCTCAATTTGTGTGGCTAAATTTATTGTACCAGGAAATAAATTGTTGAGAAAAAAAGCAATAAGCACTAAATATAGAAGTAGTCCTTTAAAACAGAAGCAACTGTAAAGGCATTTTCAGCAACAAAACCTTTAATGTTGTATAAATGGACTTTTCATTAGTTAATTACCCTATCACAGAAAATTAAGGCTTTAAAGAAAGATAAAAAGAATGTTTGATGAGATGATATAAAACACTCATTCCATATTAAATTAACTGAGATTGCTTAATCACTGTAAACCATATGACATATACTAAGAACCAAATTCTGCTCTTCTTACTCAAATTTCCCACTGAAGTCAAGATGTGTTCCTGTGTGATATTTCATCATTTTTATTTAAGTAATATTACAGAACTAGATAATTTCATTGTTATGCATTGCTTTAACACAATTTTAAATGTTCAATAGTATAAAATATGAAGAAAATAGGTTAAGCTGGTAAAAGTTTATGAGCAAAACTTTTTTTTTCAAAAAATGGAAATTTGATGACATCAAAATATTCCATGAACTCATGTCAATTTCACCAAATTGTTTAAGTCAAAAATAAACCTCAACATTTTTTGAAAAAAAAAATCAAAATGTTTTTTTAACATTTTCTAAATAGTTATGAAAATGAAATATTTATTTATCACCTTTAGCTAGACTGCGTGTTTGAAATTCGTATTTAGTATCCTTATCTAGCTTTCTATCTAGGGTTTGGTACTGCCACCCATCACTGTAGCATGATGGGCAGTCAACTTTTTTCACTCCAACCTCCATCTGATGGACTCACCACAACTGTGACTCCTGTGGCCTTGTTTATAATAGTGAAAGCCATTATTAACTAAGGGAAAATTTAATCCAGAGACAGTAAGGACCAACTTTTCAAAGGTGCCCACTTATTTTAGGCATCCAAAAAATAGAGGCATCAAACATTATGAAATGAAATGAAAGTGTTGGCTTAAATGACTTGTCCAAGATGCTTCAGGAAGTCATTTGCAAAGCCTAGACTAAAATTTAAGAGCTCCTGGATTCCAATCTCATTCCCAGGCTACCAAACCATAGTGCCTCTTAAGGGAAATAATTCTCTGAACATTCCACATTTGACATGAAAGAAGATTATTTTGTCAGTGTTTCATGAAACCCGTAGAAGGTAAATTAATGTATTATTTGTCAACGGAAGAGGTTTATTTCTCTCCCACTGATCATCAGAGCAAAAATGAATAGGCCATCTTTACAAAATAGCAACATGGAATAGATTACCTCTGCAAGAATGGCTTCTTTTGTCAGTATGGATCCTTTCTGTTGCATGCACCATTTCTTCGAAGTCCAACCCTGTAGTTTTCCCTATCATCGATGGGTAATTGATTATTTCAGAGAAGAGAGGTTTCTGCTCATCTTCAATGGATGATACCAAAGATGATGACTCACTTTTCTTCTCTTCAGAGTGTTTCTTGGTACACTGATAATGTCTAGTGTTATCCGTGGAGTCTTCAGGATCATTCTGATTGTTTTCTTTATCATAGCCTATCAAACAGAAATAATTGTATACAATGATATGCAGTGCATGATATCTTATTCCAATTTATTCTGGACCTCAGGCCAAGCCGGCGCTAGGGATAAACAGACTAAGAAATTGCTTAGGGCCCCAAACAGTTCAAGCCCCACTCCCCATTAATTATTAGTATGTGTTGTTGTGGAGGGGCCCAAAATATTCCTGCTTAGGGCCCCAATGAGCTAGCACCAGCACTAGCCTCAGGGGCAGAGTAGAAGTTATAGCAATTAGCAAGTTCACTCTCTGTTAGGGATAACATAACTTTAATGCCTCTTCTATTAAGGACCACAGTAGAGATGTTGGAGATATTCCTTCTAATGCACGTTCTACCATTCATTTATATAGCAATCTCAGGTGTTTGTGCTGGAGCCCCCTCAGTCTACAAGAGAAGGGGGCTGCCAGCAGGTATTATCTCTGAGAGCACCTCAACCTTGGAATCTACTGCCTTCAACTTGGTTGAAAATAGCCCCAGTCTGCTGACTATTAGGGTTCACTGCAAGGCCCATCTCTTTACCAGGTTTTTGGGGAGCGAGGTACATGACAAGGGCTGATGTGGTGCATGTGGTAAGGTGGGTATTGGTCGAGTCTTGAATTAATCTTCGAATATTTTTAGGTTCTGGAGTGTGGAGCAGCTACTGATTCAATACTTTTCTGGGGCTGTATTTTTTATTTCTGGCAGTTACAGCAACATATTACAAATTGAAACAAATAAAATAAGGACAAGAAACCAACAATGATCATCTGGTGAGTATGGAGGCCTCTTGAACTGTCTTTAGAGCAACACTTAAAGTGTGTTTTATTGTATCATTTCAAATCCAATATTTGATCTTGCTATTTTTAACTGAAATGTCAAGATAATTCCAGTCCTGAAGGTTTATTTAGAACATATTTTTGCAGGGGAGTCTCAATTAGATATAAATACTGTAACTAGTTTGCATTAACTTCCTGGAGAGGTAGCATGATTCCCCATCTGGTTTCAGCTAATTACTAATCAACATAATTCTAGAGTGCATGTAATCCTCACAGCAATGGTTAATACAGGATTCTGTACATTCCCAGGGTTTCTTCTTTTCTAACACTGTTTCCCGCTCATCATTTACAATGAAAGAGAACTGTGGGCCTGATCATATCCCCATGATCCGCACACAGAGTGAACCTCCTGCTCAGAAAGTGAGACTCTGTTGCCTTTGCAGCAGCATCTCCCTCTATTGCACTGACTCCATGAATTCAGAGATCTGCAAATGGTGAGTGGTAGCGAAGATCAAGCTGGGGGCAAGGCCAGATTTAATGCACATCATCCCCACCTGCATTCACTGGAGTCCCTGAGGGAAATTAATACAGCATTAAACTGAATTTACTTTCTGTTGGTCTTGTCTCCACAGTGAGGCTCCCCTTTTAACAAAGATCCCTGTCACCTGCTGGAGAAACCACATGCCAAGAGGCACAGGGATGGTGCAGTGGTGCAGCACAGATGCAGGTGGGCTTGCATAGTGTGGCTTGCAAGGGATCCGTAGGTTTTGTGGGATGGCCCTTTGGTCAGCAATTCCCATCCTCCCACAGTCCTGGTGGAACAATGGAGGCTAAAGCTCCATGAGACAATTCTTGCAGCGATTTCCCCTGTCCTCACTCTTGACCCACACGTTTTCCTGGGGGAGTGGGTGATGGAACTGTTTTATTGCAGTCCTACAGAGACAATGGGCTTAACTACTCAATGCTACATTGACTTGAAATGGAAACATTTACACGTCCACATTTTTTGAACAATTTCATATTCTCTTGGGAATATGTGAATCAAAAATAGCAGTCATAGGCACTTTATAAAAGAAAGACTGATCAATGAACTAGTTTGCAAAGAGAGGTCACTCAGAGACAGGTCTAACATAGACAGGAGAGATTACATGATGGCTGAAGTGTGTGTAGAGGACTGATCTATCATATTTACAGAGTGCCAATCACTGTAATAGCTAGAGGTACAAAACCAAATTCTGCTTTCAGTTACACTGCTGTAAAACCAGAGTAATTCAGCTGACTCCACTGCAGTTAGTCTGGATTTATGTTGGTGTAGCTGACAGCATATTTTGATACAAATATCTATACTTCTGGTGTTGTGAACACTTTGGCCCAAGTACAAAGGAATAGATGAAAGGGAGGTCCCTTCCAATGATATTATCTGGGTTCCAAATTGAAGGAAGATATCTTTTGCCCACTAGTTTATCAGTTTCATAACATGCGTTCAATGTCATTTCTGCATCTGCCAGTCCTCCTCCTGTATTCAGAAATTTTAACATTGCTTTTTCATTATGCCGTTACTCCAGAAAAGTTTTCATTTTAGTCTGGAAACGAAATTTTCACTGTAAGGAAATGTAGCAAAAACATTAGCACTGAGAATAATCCGATGATGTTGTTTGACTAAAATATGAATTAAAAATGGAAATTGCATTCTTTATTTCGCTCTGAACTGTATGAACTAATGGAGTTCACAGGGCAGTTCAGCTGAAATACATTACAAGCAGTCTCTAGGTAATGCTTTATTCAGATAGGGCACGATCATTTCTGCTTTTTCTAATGAATCCATGTTATTGGATTGTAATGAACATTGCAGATGACAGGAATGGCTTTTTCTCTGGCTGGGCTTTTTCTGTGCAGGAATAAATTCCTTAAGTTCTCTGTCCATTATACAGACTGGCAATTCCAAATAAACTCTTCCTCTCTTTCCCTCCCCTGTTTGACTGCAAGGAAAGCTTGATTTCTGAAGTGATTATTATCTTCACTAAAGAATCATCCTCCATTTGTTTTCCAATGAGATGCGTTTCACTTTTTGATTCAGACTGCTGGAAACAATGTTTCAGAGACTGAATATTCTGTAACCTCCTGCTTTGCCAACCATCCTTTCAAACATAATGTGCACCATTTATGGGACTCATTTTAATCTGTGATTTTTTTTATGTCTGCCAAAGAGCACAAATGAACATAACACTGGAATTCCTGATTTACAGGAGCAACAGTGTCTGACTTTTCAGCTTTGAAAATAACAAAGTCCTTGACTTCTAACTAGGGAAGACTGTATCCCCCTTTTCAATGGGCAAGAAGAATTGTGACATGATCAGGCCTTTGAAATGACTTCTTATTCCAATACTTTTCTGAGTCTTCCAGATGTGACAATTACTAGAGATCAGACATTTTTCTTTTATTTTTTGTCATGCGAATTCAGTAGTAAAAAAGATTGGCTCAGTTCATTGAGTGGCAGCCTATGTGAACTAGGATTTCTTTATACTCAATGCCACTGCAAATTTTGATACCAATAGAAGTGGCATAGTAACATATTACATGGGGAGCAACAGGTTTTTTTAATTATTAGTGGAATTTGGTTAACTAGACTTTGCTTATAGAATTGGACCAGTTATCTATTCTGTTGCTTCAGAAGGCAAACCTTTAATTCCTTTCTCCCACCTCCAAGTAAAAACCTTAGTGTATCTAGACACATTCAATTTTGTGTGGGAAGTGAGGTGAGTACCTTCCTAACCCTTGCAGAAAACAATTTACACCACACATCACGAGACAGATAATCCTTATCATTAACATTGCTTGTATAACTACAAACCTCATAACTGGACATGACATTTTCTAGCCCCTTTTATAAAATCCTGACACATCATTTTAAACACCACCAGGTAAAGCACTTGGTGAGGCATGGCACATTCTGAGTGTGAAGTAAAGCTGACTGAATGCTGTAAAACAGTCTACAAATTTTCATTCATATTCCCAATGATGGTTTGGTTCAACCATCATTGTTCCCCTTTTATTTGATAGTCACATATCTTCACGTGAAGGGAATTTTGTTTGCAGGAATGTTGGTAGGATGGCTGGTTTCTGTATAGATAAATCCATTTATTCATGTCTAAATATTGAATATGGTGGCAGAATTTTTGGAAGGCTCCACAATCCATTGCTAATTTTGAGCACTCAGCAGCTGACCTTCTAGTGATCCGCTGCACACCATCCATCTATCCATCTCCTCATTGATTGTTTCCTACTATGACAGCCCTTCACCATTTCTTCCATATCTTTCTCTAGGTTATTTTCATCTCTTTGCCTAGTGTGATCACAGTAAATATATTTGCATCTGTTCATTTCCAGCATCAGAGTCTGTTTCTCTCCAATAATATTTTTAACATAGGCATTCCTTTTTTCCTCACCCATGAAACATGTAAGAACCTTTTCCAGCATCACATTTCAAAAACTCTGAAACCAAATTGTGGCGGTGGTTGTTCTGCTTCTATCATGCAGTCTTGGATTATGTAAATCAGAACTTTGCTCATGTGTGAAATCAGGGAGATAGTACAATAATTACTTCATTTAGTTATGTCTCCTTTCTTTGGTAAGGACAGAAAAATGCCCTTCGACCAATCCTCTGCCTAATTTTTAGTCATCTGTACGTCTTTACAAATTTTCCACATAAGATCAATACTGTGTTTGGCAATCACTTTTAACAAATATGCAGTCCTCTTCTCTATCCCTGGTGCTTTTTCCAGCCTTCATTCTCTCTCTCACAAGACTGACAGCTACAGATCTGTATTCTCTTTTCTGCCAACCTGTATTATGAATGGTTCTGGCGAGGCATACAGATTGGCACAGTAATCTCTTCACCTGTGTTTAGTATCATCACCCTTAGTCAAGAATGTGCCATCATGATTTATTATTATGTTTGATCACAGTGAAGAGCTTTTGGTAAGAAGTCTGACCACTGTGAATCTCTCTTTACATTTCTCAAGTTCCATGCATTTTGCACTTATATATTTGCTCGTCTTGTCTAGTCTGGCTTTCAATATTCTCTTCTACATTTTTCCATTTCCAAACCATTCTCTTTTACTCTGCATCATTTTTCTGCCAACTCAAACACCTTCTCAGTTAACCATGGTGTAGTCTGACACTGACTGTTTGGAATGTGTGCTTAGCCTTTTAAACATAACAGTTTTCACTTTATTCCAAAGTTCATTGGGGTTATTCTCCTCTTTCATCTGTGCCAATTCCTCAAACCCATAATTTTCATTGATTCTGGACAGGTCCAAATGCAGTAGACTGTCGAACATGGGATCTTTAAAGTTGCAATTTATGTTTGAGGCTAACAGCTGATGGGCTGACTCAGTCTGTACCCATGAAAGTCTTTATCCATTTTCCATTCAATTTCCAGCATTGTTATATTTATTCCATAGGTGATTTTGGTTCTTTGCCATACTGTCAGGTGACCTCTACCTGCTGAGTGAAAATGGTCTTTGTAATGACCAGGGGATTAAAGCTGCAGAATTCAACTACATGCCTTTCTCTTTCATTTTGAGAACCCAGACCATTGTTTCCCATTCCTTCTTTATGAGAGCTTGCAGCTCCAACTTTTGCATTTAAGTCCCCAGTTACAAGGGTAATATCTTTACTTGGTATTTCAGTGAGTGTTTCTTCAAGTTGTCCATAGTTTCTGTATGATCATCTGTATTCATATGCAAACAAAGGTGTTAGTGAACGGAAGACTCCTGTTTAAAAATGTCAGCCATCTAGTCAGAAAGCAGAAATAATAATGTCTTTGGTGACTAATCATACACCAAGAATAGCACATAGTTAAGTGAAAAGCCTGCAAATGAGAGTTGCCAGTTTGAATAAACTCTCTATCAAACAGTGACAAAAATGGTTTGAACAAATGCATTTTGTAAAAATGTCAAAATTAAAATGTACAACCCCTGTAATGTCTAAAGCTGCCTAAATACACTTCAGGCCTTACCATCTTATATGAGATGAGCTCACCTGATCACTGTGTCACTTCCTTACAACACCCCCTCCTGCCATATGTTTGCAAAAATCAGTCTGTTGATGCACAATTTGTACTTTTCTGCACAAAGACATGCATATCTTCCATCCCTATATAGTCATGATATGTGAATGATTCTTTATCACAGACTAGGAGCAGGCCAAAGAAAACTAGGGAAGTTTTATTCTTAACTACTGTAATCACTTCTTTTCACGCAGTAGTATTATCTGAATACTATCTAATATTCATAGAACAATATATGACTTGTAAGCACTACTCCCCTTTGTGTGTAGTCTGTTCTGTGTTTAATTAGACAAGCCTATGACCATAAGGGAAAGTTGTATGTTGTATTATGTTATGTTATGGCTTTGTATAGTCACTGGTGGAAAAGCAAGTGGAGAAGAGATCAATTCCATATGCCCAGCTAAGTTTGGTCAGATAGTACAAACACTTAAACCCTGGGGCAGTGTTCACTATTGTGTGTGGTCCCACTGGGTTCTACATCAGAGGGGATAGCAGAAGTTGAGTACTGGTGAATGTGAGGATGAAAGATTGTCTTTTCTTCCAGATGAGAATGACTTAGTGCAAGATGACTCAATCAAAATTTCATGCTATGCTCAGGGTATATCTGATCGCCATATTTGGGGTCGGGAAGGAATTTTCCTCCAGGGAAGATTGGCAGAGGCCCTGAGGTTTTTTGCCTTCCTCTGCAGCATGGGGCATGGGTCACTTGCTGGAGAATTCTCTGCACCTTGAGGTCTTTGAACCATGATTTAAGGACTTCAGTAACTCAGACATAGGTTAGGAGTTTGTTACAGGAATGGGTGGGTGAGATTCTGTGGCCTGCATTGTGCAGGAGGTCGGACTAGATGACCATAATGGTCCCTTCTGACTTAAGTCTATGAATCTATGAAAAAATATGCCTTTACTTGGTAGGCTCTTAATATTAAACGATAAGAAATCATCAAAGGAAAGTTATAAGTAGTAATTTGGAATCCTTTGGATTACATTATAAAGACCAAATCCTAGACTGTATGTTACAGGATCTGGTTCCTGTTCCCATCTCTGTTCTGATTTAAGTAAGTGTCTTAACTCACAGTATGTCTACTCTGTAATTAGACACCCGTGGCTGGCCCATGCCAGCTGACTCAGGCTCGCAGGGCTCAGACTAAGCAGATGTTTAATTGAGGTGTAGACATCCAGGCTAGGGCTACACATCAAACTTTGGGGCCCTCCCACATCTCAGGGTCCTAGAGCTCCAGCTGCAGTATAGAGAAACCCTCAGTATCTGTTTCCCCAGAAATAATTGTACTGTACATCTATAGCATCGTCCATTCACAGATAGCCAAGTACAATGTGCAGAGATGACAATGCAAACATAGTTCACTGCACTGCTGAATTTTAACACATTCATTTTGGTAAAGGGCTTTCAAATCCTTAGATGGAAAACACTACAGAAGGGCAAAGCATTATTACGGAAGACAACATTACTTCTGAGCGCTTCAGTAGCTTTATTTTCCAATGCAAGTAGAATATGTATACACAAACTTAGGGGCCATATTTTTAAATGATGGCCTCCACTTTTGCACACAAAATTTGCAAATGCAAACATCTGCAGTTTTGCTGCCAAACCAATTCTGATCTCTAATTAGGTAATTTAGATGTGTAAGTATCTGATTGTGGGTGCAGTTTGGTTCTTAGTCATACAGCAGACCTAAATTGTGAGTGCAAAAATGGAAAACTGGTTATGGCCAAGCAGAACATTTGGCTCTATTGCTCTGAAACAAGCTGACAAAAGCTGTGAAATTCAGAATTAATCCTCGAACTCTGTCCTTAACCAACTTCAATGCACTTGAATACTGCAAAGGTCTCTGAACAGTGGGTAATTTTATATCCCATATGTTCCACACTATACTCAATAGAGTAAGAATTAAGGACAGATTGGCAGCCTCTCTGTTTTTGTTGGCTTAAAGCATCTCATAGTGTTATTTTAATGTGGGATTTTGTTGTACTGAAATTACTTTTCTTTAAATGATGGAAAGTTACAGTGACAGTCTTTGGCCATAATGAAAGGCAGTGCTAAAGTTCACTGTATCTAATGAATGGTGCTGAAGTCATTCCACAGACAGCTTCACATTTTGGGAAACTAAAAGTGATTCCAGATTTTAATTGAAATAAAATATGACTGACGTGAAGACTCCTGAAATCATCATAGATTCATTCATAGGTGAATTTTACAACAATGCCATATTTATGTTTTTATGACCCATTTACATGATGCGACCTTGACCTGTTACTATCTTCCTAAGTGGCTGTGCTCTTCTGAGACATTGCACCTAACAAGGTCTCAGACAAAATGAATGAGGAATGAAGAAAAAGCATTCCCAGAAAGGGCTGCTTGGCTTTGGAACAATATATTTGAAGAGGGAAGACTAAGCCAAAGCCTAGCCATTTCAAGAATACATTGCTAGACTCTTCTGTGTTTGCCAAAGCAATCATGCCATAGCAGAAAAGATGGATACACTAACATCTGTGCACACACATAAGAACTTCAAGAAAAGTTTTTTGAACCTGAGAGAAGAATCCACTTTGAACTCCACCAAGGACAATGCTTCGTGCAGCTAATTTACCTCGTTGAGCACCTGCATACTGCATTAATGAAGCCTAGAACCACATATTCAACAACAAGGAGAAAACAAAATATTGAAAAGCTGCTTACTAAGTGAGCACCATGCATTCCGTGCATTGAATGAAGCAGGGGACTTCTGGAAAAAATAGTATGTGATCATGGAATTAAAGACTGTGGCATAATGTATGGGCATAAGGGGGCTGAATTAAAGTTGCACAGAGAGCCTTAATTCTGGCATTTCCTGACTTTTGAATGCCTGACATTGCAACCTTAATAATGCTCTTTCAATGCAGTTTTTTGTGTGTAATAATTTTTATAGCACCTTAAGTATATTTACTCAGGCAAATGGGACAGCAAGGCAAATAATACAGGCTAGATAACCTTTCCACAAAGATTTATTTTCCTTTCTTTAAAATGAATAAAAAAGAGCTAGTTTTGAGTGACTGTAAATGCGTGTCAAATTCAAAGCCAGAAACTTCAAAGTTAAAGTGAACATTTAATCCTTAACTTATTCTTTTGTGCCATTTTTAGTACAATGGCATGAGTTAGGGATGGAGTGAGAGCCTGAGCGCTGAATATTTTGAGCTTTCTCTGGTTTTGTCACAATCTGAATGTTACTTAGATGACAATGTGAGGGTAATTCAAAATGATGCAGGTGAAGGCCAAAGGATCTCTTACTCCAATGATAGAATTCCAGTCTCTTATATTCAGAGCTTATCTTCCACTACAAGATTATTTTTCTCTGATAGCTGACAGTATGTATGACTACATATACATTTCCAGAAGGCCACATTTCATGGGAAAACTGCTTTAGTAGGAGTTACCCTTGGAAACAAGACTCTTGTAGGAGCTGTGCTCCCCTGGGACAGGCTGCAATAGGAGCAGATGGACAACTGCAGGGATGGACTGCCTGATGATTATATACTTGCTGTCAGGGAATCCTTGCAAAATGTAGGAACACATTTCTTGCTTTCAAGGATTCATAGGGACTCTCTTTTGTGGGCTCCTAAAATGAAATCCAAGAAAACAAAAATTTCCTGTCAAGAGCTAAGTGTCTCGTCCTGGACTAACTGGCATATAAGTTGACAAAACAACTATTTTCACTGAATCAATGGGTATTAATGGAACAATATGCCTCTCACTAGATTCTCTTTACCCTAGAAACTAGAAGCGTGGGCCAGATTTTGATCTCTTTTACACTGATGAAAATCCAGAGTAATTCTGTTTACTTCAAGGACATCATTATTCCATTCAAGTTACTGCATCTAAGATGGTGTATTTAACATGACTATCCTGGATGTGGCTAATGGATTTTATATGCCCTGTCCAAAGGAGTTTGAAAGATCACTAATACAGTTTGACCTCATTCTTCCTGAAGTAATCTTCTGCTTGGAATGGATAGTCTTCACATCTGATTGCCTCTTGAGGTTCATCATATTTCAGTGTGCATTATGTGTGCATCTGATAGCTTTCAGCTAAGGACAAAATGAATTCCAGGCTGACATGGAGAACATCTCTTCATGGTAAGAATGATTATATGCTGGAATAGACCCAATGAGGTGAAGTTCTTAGAGATACCATCAATGCCAATGTTAACAAAAAATTAAATATGACACCAGAGTGAGTAATGATGCAGGAACTCTGACTAGCTTACCAAAAAAGTGTTTTCAAAGCCCTACAGCAGATGAATTTACTCTGTCAGGGCTAAATTCTGACCATGACTTCAATGCCATGACTTCCTTTATGCCACATATGGGTGTTTTATGCTGGCTTTATTGACTCTGAAGATCGCCAGGCCAGCATAGGTGGATGGAGTAGAGGGGCTCCACAGCACTTCTGAATTTGGGGTTAACTACCTTTCCCCTTCTCCCCACCCAGTGGGCCATGAGGTTGGAATAACTCCTACTAACCTGTTATTGGAGAAAGAGGGGCAAATGGGGAAGAAAGGAAAAAAATGTTCCCCTATGGGTGGGCCAGGAGGCAAAAGTGTAGGTGAAGGTACTGTACCACCCTATTGCTTCTCACCTGTTTAGGCTGAGAAGAAAACTTCACCCTGGCTGACAGCTCTGCTTACGAATTGTCAGCCAGTAGCACTGTTGGGTCCAAGTAATCTTGGTCAGAATCTCTGTGGATGACTGTCAGTCATCTGTGGCAACTGGTTTCTACAGCTGTGGTGGTGCTCTGCATATGCACAGGGGACTCCCACCCCCAAACACTATTCCCAAAAGATGGGATAGGATAAGAGTCATGGAATCCCACTGGGTAAGGTGAGGGTAAAGCTGCCAGGTAGTGGACATGTAGCAACCCGTAACGAGGGCTCTCTCAGGATTCCAACTGCTCTTGGCAACCACAGAGTCAGGCTGGGCTACAGAACTGCAGCTAGCTCTGCACCATAAACCCTCTCTGGGACCAGGGTTTGACCATTAAAGAATAAGCCACGACAGAGCCATACCTAGAAGCTAAGATCAGATATGTGGTGAACCATCTAGAATATGCTGGAAATGCATCTGGGGTGGAGTAAGACAAGGGAGTACAGTGCTTGTTCAGCAAATCACAAACTACCGTGACTAAATTAATTGTCCCATTTCTAGGAAAGAAAGCGAGTACATACTGCAGATAAATCATAAAGATCTGTGAGATATTGTCTAAGTCCCTGATGAAGCTATTGCACAATGAGTTACCAGGGCAACAAGGTCCAAATCAGGCTCACATGAACTGAAGGGAGAGAGAAATACAAATCCATGTTTAACAGTCCACAAGGGAGATAATCTCAAACTACTGTAGGCTCACACCAAAGAGGGACAAGTGCAATTTCAAACAGTGTAATTTAACAGTTGGTCAACAGCTGAATGGGAAGCACTAGCAGGAGGTCCATATGTCTATTGTAAAAAGCTCCCCTTCTGTAAGATCAGGAATGTAAGTTAGGTACCGCACTAGAGAGGCAACATGAACAATTTACTGTATAAGTCATTAAGATTTTACTGAGATTTAAAACATCAAAGCCTCATAACAGCATGCACTGATTGCTTAGTTTTTAGAGATTATATTTATGAAGTGAAAATATGAGTGTTAAAAGTTATCGTTAGACAACATTTTATCTAAACAGTAACAAGACTGTGACTAGAAATACGTCTCTCAGCCAAAGGCTGTGCCTTTTGTGCTGTACCTCTCAAACTGCTGTACAGTCTGTCACAAACTGTTTATCGGTTGTGGTCTAAGTTAGAATGCGCCAACTTCTGTTCTAACAACCTCCCACAGGTGTGGAAGGCCTTGAAATCAGTGGAACTGCTGTGGTTCTTCACAGAACACCACAGGCCCTGGGACAGGCTACAAAAAAACAACTCCATGTGCTCGGTTACAGCTATGGCCGTGTGTAGAGTTTTGCAGCACAGACTAGGGTAGGGAAGAAGTGTGCTGGTGGGACCAAAACTACACACACTTACTGGTTACCCTCTCTCTGGAGGTGGAGTTTCTCTCTCTGGTGTGACTCAGCCACCAGATAACATATTACAATTACCAAAATTGAGGGGCAGGCTACCATTCATTTCTGTTCTCCCACAATGGCATGCTATTTTCATTGACAAAACTGTGGCAAATGACATCCTGTCAAAAATAATGTGAAAGAATGCCAGCAATCAGAAGACTGCTCAGCGAGACTCAATTTAGCAGGCAAGAACTACAAGAACTATAAAATACAGTTTTTGCCACCCTCCTGGCATTTTAGTAGGCTATTCTGAGTAGGAGGCACAGGGTAACAAATCATTTCCATATTGTCTAGGTGGCAGGATAGGTTTTCTCATAAGAAATGTGAAGATTATTGAGGTAAGGCACCTCTGTCAACAGATTCTTTATGATAGCAGACTGAATATTTCACGGGAGCATTTTCCTTCCAGATGCGTTGTCACTTGTGGCTTCACGGCTCAAAGATGCTGCTTTGATGAAATGGTAATGCCATTCTGCTAACCAGGAACACACTGGTCTAAAGTCCTTCTTCTTCCAGCACTCCACCTGTCCTTCATTTATCATCAGCAAGTTTTTGGCTCTCAAACTAGTGCTGTCCTGCATTTAGGATTGGAGGGTTGGCCTTTAACAGTGGAACATGAAAGGCAGAGTGGAGCAAATGCCAGAAACATTGATTTGTCAAATAAATAATTGGACACACACACACACAGGATTCACCCAGCTCCAAAGAAAGGCATACAAGTCTTAATTTAGCTTCCTTCATGCGTACCTAACCAGTGCCCTTGGTATTTGTGAGCTCTTAATGCTGGTATCATGAGTTAATATTTGGCCAAATGCTCCCCTCCATTCTGATTACTCCCAGAGGCCTTTTATGTTACATTTAAGCATAGAAAATGCCATCTGAAGACTTGCCAAGAGACCCATTCACACACTGCCAATTGAGGCAGAAATTCACTAGGGTGAGTATATATATTGTACACTGCAAACAAAATGATATAATTTCAGGGATATCACAGGAACTGAGAAACACTAGGCTGCATCAAGCACAAAATCACTGCTTGTTGGGCGAATAAAATTAATACGACTAATAAAAATCCAGCAGACTAGAATCTCCAAATATTTTTAATAGGATATTGCAGGACGCGATATTGTCCAAGTATATATACATATAAAGCAATGGGTCCACAGTGGTGGTTGAGGAGTCATGGCAAGGTGAAGCTGATATCAAGTGTCCGTGTGTAATTATTCTGAGAGCCACTGAATAGAACTCCCTGCCTGCTGAGCAACAAAACCTTGAGTAGCTCACAAGTAATTGCTGCAATGAAACCATAATGTATCTACGTTACGCAGTGAAAAGAATACCCTCTTAAATATCAGTGAATAATGTCCCAGTGCTGTCTATTAAATATAAGACATCAAGTTAATTACCTTTCTCTACTTCACTGTCAAAGGACAATTTCCTTCTTCGAAGTTTGCAGTTATCTCCATCCGAATCATTAGTAGTTTGTGATCTTATTATGAGATCAGCCTTGAGTAATGAAACATGTAATGCAATGACAGATTAGTCCCATTTGAAAACAACATGTTATCAATAGGCGATTGACTGTTAATCATGTTCCTGTTTTAAGGAAGGCAAGATTACACTACTCAGTCTGGATTGAATGAAAATAGTATTGACATAGCTCAATATTAATAATTAAAATGGTCACATGGATGGAATAATTCCAGCAGTGTTACCATCTGATGGTGAAATAATAATGTCCAGACAATTAGTTCACTATAAGGCATGAGTGTGTTGTCATCAGCTCCTGAGCTTCTTGGAATAATGTTTTTTAAGTAACAAAGTGTGGTGAAGTTAAATAACAAAAAAAATTAAAATACGCTCTTACAAAGGATGCGTATTATTGCAGGCAGTAATGTGATTATAATTAGCTGTGCTGTTTAATTACATGGTAATGATTACAAAGGTTAAGTTTTACAACAATAAATATAAGGCTGATATACACCAGGCAGTTTACTCTTTATTATCTGTCCAGTCCCTCTCTTCCTCCCTCTCCAATTCAGCTCATTGAAACATTTTTTCTGTAGTTGAAAATTGTGGTTTCTCTTTTTATCCATCTTATCTTGTTGTCTACATGAAGTTTTAATTTGTGCTTTTTGTTGCAGAAATGGATTAAAGCAGCATTTAACACATTTGAATCATTTTCAGTGACAAAAAATTGAGCAATAACATGCTGATAATGTATTTAAAAACAAATGATACGGCATGAAGACAGTGCTGTGTGTGACTATGCACAAGGCATGGGTTTGCTGAGTTGGAAAATGAAGATGGAGCACAGCAGGCTGCTGAAGGAAAGAGGGCAAGGAGAAAGAGACGAGCAGCTAGTCCTGCAGAAGGAGGGGAGGAGTCAATGGAGGCGACACCAAGTATGAGCCCTAGGAGGATTGTAAGGGCGAATACAAATCGAGAGGACTTGCGGCCAGCTGGTGTGGGGGATAGACCGGAGAATCACACTGTCGCCAGGAAAAGGCAAGTCTACGTGATTGGAGACTCTTTACTGAGAAGAATAGACAGGCCTGTAACTAGACCTGATCGGGAGAACAGAAGGGTGTGCTGTCTGCCAGGGACTAAGATACAGGATGTGGACCTGAGGCTGAATAGGATCCTAGCGGGAGCGGGAAAGAATCCGTTGATTGTCCTTCATGTGGGAACGAATGATACGGCTAGTTACTCGCTGGACTGTATCAAGGAGGACTATGCCAGACTGGGGAAGACGCTCAAAGAAATCGAGGCTCAGGTGATCTTCAGTGGGATTCTGCCGGTTCCTAGAGCAGGGCAACGAAGGAGTGACAAGATTATGGCGATCAACAGATGGCTCAGGCATTGGTGTTATAAGGAGGGCTTTGGGATGTACGGTCATTGGGAAGCGTTTACGGACAGACAACTGTTCGCTCAGGATGGACTTCATCTAAGTAAGGAGGGAAATAGAATTCTAGGATGGAGGCTCGCCGACCTCATCAAGGGAGCTTTAAACTAGGAAGTTGGGGGAGATGGTTGGGAGATGTTCAGGAGATATCCACGCCGGAATATAACCTGGAGAGGGAAGTAAACAAAGTGAGAGGGGATACCCTTGCGGACCAAAGAATTGATCCAAGGAGGAATAGTGGAGTAGAAACCAGAGTAACGGGTGATGCTGGTGGTAGAAGGTCTGTGCACGACGGGGGAAAGAATGTCACTGACGCCAAACGCCAAAAATTAAAATGTCTGTACACTAATGCGAGGAGCCTAGGTAACAAGATGGAGGAACTGGAGCTACTGGTGCAGGAAGTGAAACCGGATATTATAGGGATAACAGAAACCTGGTGGAATAGTACTCATGATTGGAGTACAGGTATTGAAGGCTATGTGCTGTCTAGGAAAGACAGGAAGAAAGGCAAAGGTGGTGGAGTAGCCTTGTACATCAATGATGAGATTAACTGTAATGAAATAAGAAGCGATGGAATGGATAAGACAGAGTCTGTCTGGGCAAAAATCACACTGGGTAAAAAAGCAACTAGAGCTTCCCCTGAGATAGTGCTTGGGGTGTGCTATAGACCACCGGGATCTGATTTGGATATGGATAGAGACCTCTTTAATGTCTTTAATGAAGTAAACACAAAGGGGAAATGTGTGATTATGGGAGACTTCAACTTCCCAGATATAGACTGGAGGACGAGTGCTTGCAAGAATAATAGGGGTCAGATTTTTCTGGATGTGATAGCGGATGGATTTCTTCATCAAGTAGTTGAAGTACCTACGAGAGGGGATGCCATTTTAGATTTGGTTTTGGTGAGCAGTGAGGACCTCGTAGAAGAAATGGTGGTAGGGGACAACCTTGGTTCGAGTGATCATGAGCTGATTCAGTTCAAACTAGATGGAAGGATAAACAAATGTAGATCTGGGATTAGGGTTTTTGACTTCTCGAGGGCTAATTTTAAAGAGTTAAGGAAATTAGTTAGGGAAGTGGATTGGACGGAGGAACTTGTGGATTTAAATGTGGAGGAGGCCTGGAATTACTTTAAGTCACAGCTGCGGAAATTGTCGGAAGCCTGCATCCCAAGAAAGGGGAAAAAAACCATGGGCAGGAGTTGTAGGCCAAGCTGGATGAGGAAGCAACTCAGAGAGGGGATTAGAAAAAAGCAGAAAGCTTACAGGGAGTGGAAGAAAGGTGGGATTAGCAAGGGAAGCTACCTTGGTGAGGTCAGAACATGTAGGGATAAAGTGAGGAAGGCTAAAAGCCGCATTGAACTGGACCTTGCAAAGGGAATCAAAACCAATAGTAAAAGGTTCTACAGCCACATAAATAAGAAGAAAACAAAGAAAGAAGAAGTGGGGCCACTATACACTGAGGATGGAATGGAGGTTAAGGATAACCTAGGCATGGCCCAATATCTAAATAAGTACTTTGCCTCAGTTTTTAATAAGACTAGTGAGGAGTTTAGCGATGATGGAGGGATGATAAACGGGAATGTGGATATGGAGGTGGATATTACCGCAACTGAGGTAGAGGCCAAACTTGAACAGCTTAATGGGACAAAATCGGAGGGCCCGGACAATCTCCATCTGAGGATATTAAAGGAACTGGCGCATGAAATTGCGAGCCCGTTAGCGAGAATTTTTAAGCAATCGATAAACTCAGGGGTTGTGCTGTACGACTGGAGGATTGCTAACGTAGTTCCTATTTTTAAGAAAGGGAATAAAAGTGATCCGAGTAATTATAGGCCTGTTAGCTTGACGTCTGTAGTATGTAAGGTCCTAGAAAAAATTTTAAGGGAGAAAGTAGTTAAGGACATAGAGGTCAATGGTAATTGGGACAAATTGCAACATGGATTTACTAAAGGTAGATCGTGCCAAACCAATCTGATCTCCTTCTTTGAGAAGGTGACGGATTACTTAGATAAAGGAAATGTGGTAGATATAATTTACCTCGATTTCAGTAAGGCGTTTGACACGGTTCCACATGGGGAACTGTTAGTTAAATTGGAAAAGATCGGGATGAATATGAAAGTTGTAAGGTGGATAAGGAACTGGTTAAAGGGGAGACTCCAGCGGGTCGTATTGAAGGGTGAACTGTCAGGCTGGAAGGAGGTCACTAGTGGAGTCCCTCAAGGATCGGTTTTGGGACCGATCTTATTTAACCTTTTTATTACTGACCTTGGCACAAAGAGCGGGAATGTGCTAATAAAGTTTGCGGATGACACAAAGCTGGGGGGTATTGCTAACACGGAGAAGGACAGGGATACTATTCAGGAAGATCTGGACCACCTTGTAAACTGGAGTAATAGTAATAGGATGAAATATAGTAGTGAAAAGTGCAAGGTCATGCACTTAGGGATTAATAATAAGAATTTTAGATATACGTTGGGGACGCATCAGTTGGAAGCGACAGAGGAGGAGAAGGACCTTGGGGTATTGGTTGATAGCAGGATGACTATGAGCTGCCAATGCGATACGGCTGTTAAAAAAGCAAATGCGATTTTAGGATGCATCAGGCGAGGTATTTCCAGCAAGGATAAGGAGGTGTTAGTACCGTTATATAAGGCGCTGGTGAGACCCCATCTGGAATATTGTGTGCAGTTCTGGTGTCCCATGTTCAAGAAGGATGAATTCAAACTGGAACAGGTTCAGAGACGGGCTACTAGGATGATCCGAGGAATGGAAAACCTGCCTTATGAAAGGAGACTCAAAGAGCTTGGCTTGTTTAGCCTGGGCAAAAGAAGGCTGCGGGGGGATATGCTTGCTCTATATAAATATATCAGGGGGGTTAACGTTAGGGAGGGAGAGGAATTATTTAAGTTTAGTACTAATGTAGGCACGAGGACGAATGGGTACAAACTGGATATAAGGAAGTTTAGACTTGAAATTAGACGAAGGTTTCTAACCATTAGGGGAGTGAAGTTCTGGAACAGCCTTCCGAGGGAAGTAGTGGGGGCAAAAGACTTTTCTGGCTTTAAGACTAAGCTTGATAAGTATATGGAGGGGCTGTTATGATAGGATAGTTTAATTTGGGCAATTGATCTTGGATTATCACCAGATAAGTCTGCTCAATGGTCTGCGGGGAGATGTTGGATGGGATGGGAACTGAGTTACTGCAGAGAATTCCTTCTTGGGTGCTGGCTGGTGAGTCTTGCCCACATGCTCAGGGTTTAGCTGATCGCCATATTTGGGGTCGGGAAGGAATTTTCCTCCAGGGCGGATTGGCAGGGCCCCTGGAGGTTTTTCACCTTCCCCTGCAGCGTGGGGCATGGGTCGCTTGCTGGTGGATTCTCTGCAGCTTGAGGTCTTCAAACCAATTTTGAGGATTTCAATAACTCAGTCTTGGGTTAGAGGTTGTTATAAAAGTGGATGGGTAGGGTTCTGTGGCCTGCCTTGTGCAGGAGGTCAGACTAGATGATCATATTGGTCCCTTCTGACCTATGAGTCTTTGAGTCTATTTCCCTTCCCCTTGCTGGTGAGACGGGACATGCCAATTGGGTAAGTTGCTCAGTCATGTGAATGGGCTGGGACTAAGGGACAATGAAACATTTACTGCTCTTGCTGCCACTCTCACTGTAGTCCTGAAGGGTGAGGTTTAGATTTATATGGACTTCACAACAGTGTCCCACGGATGGAATAATGGAGGAGAGAAAAGCTAGGTGAAAAGAAGGTAGGAATAGCTCAGGGATAGCCAGGCATATGCATCTATCAGTTAATTAAAAAACTGGGACCACCTGGAGTTTCCAAAAGCACATTGGTCACAAATGTGCTGATTGCATCATTTACATATTATTTTGAGAGTTGTGCAGTGTTCTCACAACAAATTTTTTGGTGGCCTCACAGTGCAGCCGCCAACTCTCACTAGTGGCCGCAGTGACACTTTTTCCTAAAATACTTAATTAACTTTAGGAAAAACAATTAAAAATGCACAGATTCACATCCAAGTCATTGTATTTGTAGTTTTTTTTTGGCAAACTCAGTAATAATGCTGCATTCCCCTTCAGCCCCCCCATCCAGGGCTTAATGGGTCCTGGGGCTTGCTGTGAAAAGTGACAGTTGTATATTTGTTAATATCACAGTGCACTTAGTAGCTACCTGCGAGGCTATGAAAAGTGATAAGTGATATTAACAAACATACAAGTATCACTTTTCACAGATACCTAGTAAGTCTGCTGTGAAAAGTGATACTTGAGTGTTTGTTAATATCACTTTTCTCAGCAAGCCCCAGGATCCATTAAGCCCTGGATGCAGGGACCAAAGAGGGAGGCAGCAGGGGCCAGAGGTGATGGTGGGATGGACGCAGGGCTGGGGGAGGCAGTGGGGAGCTCGGGCAATGGGGGATGGATGCGAGACCAGGAAGACACCGGAGTCCAGGAGCGATGGATACAGGGCTGTAGGAGGCAGCAGGGATCAGGGGCGATGGGGATGGGGATGCGCCCTGTTGTCATGTGGCCAGAGCCAGGGCCGGGTGTCTGCTGCCATGTGGCCAAGGACAGGGCTCAGTGCCCGCGACCAGAGCCTGGAGCTGGGGATAGGAACTGTGTGGCCAGAGCCAGGGATCAGAGCCCACTGCCATGCAGCTGGAGTTGTGGGTCAGTGCCTGGGGCTGCTGCATGACCAGTTCCCAGAGCTGGCCAGAGCCCAGGGGTGCATGGCTGGAGCCAGGAGTCAGTGCCCACCACTGTGTGGGAACAGAGCTGTGGGCTGGGGCCTGCTGCTGTGCAGGGAAGCCTGATGCTGTGGAGCTGGGGCAGAGACCACATAGCCAGAGCTGTGAGTTGGCACCTGCTGCCATGTAGTTAGGGCAGGCGATCAGCACCAGAACCTGGGCCGGATCCAGGTACCAGCGCAGCAAGCTGGTGCTTGGGGCAGCCAATTGGAAGGGGTGGCATGTCTGGGTCTTTGGCGGCAATTTGGCGGCGAGTCCCTCTGGGGAAGGACTGGCTGCCAAATTGCTGCTGAAGAATAAAGTGGCGCGGTAGAGCTGCTGCTGAAGTGCCACCGATCACGGCTTTTTTTTTTTTTTACTTCGCTGCTTGGGGTGGCAAAAAAGCTGGAGCTGGCCCTGCTGAGCCGTGTGGCTGAAGCTCAGAGCCAGTGCCCACCACCACAAGGTCAGAACTGGGGGCCAGAAGTCAACTGATGCGCCACAGCCAGAGCCAGGGGTTGGTGCCCAAAGCCCTGTGCTTGGAGCCCACTGCCATGCGGCTGGGGCTGGGGTTGGGGCTGGGGATTGGCGGCTGGAGCCAGTACATGCCCCTGTGTGGCTGGAGCTTGGAACTGGAGCTGGGGGCCAGCGCCAGCTGGAACGAGGGGTTGGAGACTGAATCCCTGAAGCTGGAGGCCAGGTCTGCATGACCAGAGTTGTGGGGTGGGGGTGAGTACCCGCTGCCCTGCAGTCAGAACCCAGAGCCGCACAGCCAGGTTCTTGAAGTCCTGCCATTGGAGCCTGCCGTCCAACCCCCCCAGTGTGGGTCAAGAACTCACCTTGCTCCTGCAGCATTGTGCTCCACCTCTCTCCAGGAGCAACAAGGAGGAGTGGGAAGGGCTGATGCTTTGCCTCCCCCCATTACCACCCAGGAGGCTGTCATTGCCACATGAAAAGCCCCTGGTGGCTGCATGCGGCCACAGTGGCTGCATTTGAGACACGCTGTGTTAGTCAGCGAGTTACTAGTTAAGACCCTGTTCCTGAGAATTCATAGGCATCGGTGCCTTCCCATTGTGTGGAGCCCCAAACGTGTCTCTAGTTGCTTCTTCACTTGGGCGTGTACGGGTGGGGCAGTAAGAATCAGGAGCCACCCTTAAGGAACTAATGGGTAGGGAGGCTGGGTGTAAAGGAACTGTCTCTGGATTCTACATCATGGACTTTTAACACACATGATGGATAGAGTTTCATGAGCCTCTAAGGAGAAAAATAATTATACAACATCATTATGATGAAAGCACAGAAATAGTTGCTCACAAGCCTCTATCATGTAGAACTAATTCTATCCTCAAGAAGCTCTCAAATATGCAGAGTTTCAGGCCTATATTCAATGTATCAGTAAAGTATATTATATCTAACATCTAAATAACAGCGATGACCTTTCCAAAGCAGAGTTAACATATGGCACAGAAAAGATAATTTTGTAAAGAAAAAAAAATACAATTTTTATGAAAGAAGGCTCAGCATTAAAAATAACATGATTTGTTCTATAAAGTGACTTTTAATATGCTCTATTTAAAAAACAAAACAAAACAAACTAAAACATATGTAGAACTTCCCTGATTTGTACTTTGCTGATCAGCAACCCTTGTGCCCGGCATTTGAGTACAAAATCCCAGTGGTCTTTGTCTCCCCATGGATTCAAGAGCAGTGGTCTCTCTCAGCATGGATTCAAGAGCAGAGTGCTACAGGGAGGTCTCTCCATACTAAGGCTGCATTATCTCTATTTTAAAATATACTGGAAAACCTGGAATACTGTGATGTATATCAGGAATAATTAAACCTAAGTTTTAACTATGTTTTTCAAATATATAACTATAAAGGGGCAGATCCACTGTGCAGTATAGCCCATACTTTCTGGACATGGCTAGATGCACTTTTACAGCAGTATGTGTTTGGCAAAGCTACCTAGATAGTAGCTTCTCTCTTGTTCCTCCTGTATTGTGATAACTAGGCCTACAAATTTACCCTAAGTGTGAGCTTAACTGTGAAAGTTTATAAAGCGAGTGAAAGTTTATAAAATGTCACAATAACCGATACCAATAGATGTTGAAGGGAAAGAGGGAGAAAAAGACAGATTTGGTCCGAACAGAAAGGCCTACTGGACTAACTCGAGTACTGTGTTTTAAATCATGCCTGGGAAACAAGAGAAGTGTAGGACTAAAAATCAATTAACCAAAATTGATGTTTTATCCACAGATTAGGTTGAATTTCCAATACAATAAGAGGATGGGCTATTCTGCCCATCAATCCCTTTTGGTGTCCTTAAAAAGGAACTTAGGTCAGCACTGGCTAACTGAAAGACAAAAAGAGGGGAAGGAGCCAGCTTCACCACCACAGCTGTCACCCCCACTGTTGCCTAACATCCCAGACCTTCTTCATCCTAATCCTTAAAGATGTCCTGACCAGACTAGGCCAAAGCAGAGAGGTAGGTAACATTGCCACCTCCACCGCCTCTGGGGAAATCTTGACCACCACCTAGGATGTAAGACTTTACACACTGGGAGTGGGGGGAAGTATTGCTTTCTTTCTCCACTTTATTCCTTTGCTCCCCCTGGAACACTGCTCCTCCATGCACCCCTAGGGGCCTGTGTGCGGGTCCACCCCTGAGTCTAGCTCAATTAGCTTCCCCTCTTTTCTCTCAAAAGAGAAGTCTTTACCATCTTTAATACTAATATCTAAAAGACTTTTGTGATTGTTCTGTGTTTTTGCAATTTTTGTTGTTTTGTTTTTAAAATGTTTTGGAGTTATTCTTGTTTTGTGATTTGGGAATTTTTTTTCTGTTTTGTTTGTGGTATCAATTTTTGTTGTTCCACAGGTTACATCCTCATGGTGGGCTTAGCTGCCCTCACAAATATTGGTAGTGAAAAGGTGGGCAAGATCTGTCATCGAGTACAAATGTCTGCTAAGTTTTACTGCCTTTGGGTGTTCCAAATAGCTCAGGGGCAGGAAAACTTTTCGGCCTGAGGGCCGCATCAGGTTTCGTTAATTGTATGGAGGGCCGGTTAGGGGATGGGGTCATGGCCCGGCCTCCACCTCCTATCTGTCCCCCTGGGACCCCTGCCTCATCCAACCACTCCTTCTCCTTGTCCTCTGGCTGCTCCTGGAACCCATGTCCTGACTGACCCCCACTGCCCCATCCAACCCCCTCCTCCTTCCTGACTGCCCCATGGGACCCCTACCCCCATTCAATCCCCATTTCCCCCCCTGACCGCCCAACCTCATCCACACCCCCACGCTGACCACCCCCCCAAAATCCCCTGCCCTCTATCCCCTCCCCCCACTCCCTGCCCCCTTACCGCGGCCAGCATCACCGGTGGCTAGCGGTGCTACAGCTGCACTGCCTTGCTGGAGCTGGGCCACGCCACTGCCACAACGCAGCACAGAGACCAGATCAGGCTGGGATCTTGCAGCAGCACTGCCCCAGGAGCTCACAGCCCTGCTGCCCAAAGCATTGCGCCAGCGGCGGAGCGAGCAAGCTGAGGCTGCAAGGGAGGGAGCACAGCAGCGGAGGGGTCGGGGACTAGCCTCCCGGGCCAGGAGCTGGGGGGCAGGGCAGGATGGTCCCGTGGGCTGTAGTTTGCCCACCTCTGAAATAGCTCATAAATGCAGAAGTGATTCTTAAAGAACATCATCTTGTTGCTTCTTTGTAAAAGAAGGCAATATGCTTGGGTAAAAATGCTATCTGGGCTAAATGAATTTCTCTACGTGACAAAGTTTAGCCACTGGTGCATAAATGTTCACAGTTTGTGTAAGTATGCAGCCTTGAATGTGTAAGCGGCAAAAAGATGGGGAAAGTTTTTTTTCCCCATCTTTACCCATTCTGGGCATACAGCCAAAGAACTGATAACAGCTGGTTTGTTTTTAAACATCTTACAGTCATAAAATAGCAGCTGTTTGAGATTTGTTTTAGCTACAAAAGACATAAGTGGTAAGTTCTTAGCTTTTGTTAACATCTGGAAGGTTTAACTGTAATTTTGGTAAGATCTAATCAAATCAGATTTTAAATGCCAGCTGTGGGATAAATAATAACTAAGTACCCTCCCCCATCCTCCTCTATATGCTTAAATTAAAATGCATTTTTTGTGACATTATGAACAAATGTCTGATCGTAGGCAGAACTGGTTAACAGAAAAAGAGGGATTATGTTGTGATGATTAGGCCTACAAATTTACCCTAATTGGAAGCTCAACAGTAAAAAGTGAGTGAATGTTTATAAATGGTCATAACCACCACTTGTAATAAATGCTGATGGGAAAAGATAGGAAAGGGAGACAAAGACTGACTTAGTCCAAACAGAAAGGACTACTGAGATAATTTAAGAACTGAGCTATTACAAACATTGAATCTATCTCTGCTTGTAAGTATTCTCACACTTCTTATCAAACTGTCTGTACGGGGCTATCTTGATTATCACTTCAAAAGGTTTTTTTTTCCTTACCTAATTGGCCTCTCAGAGTTGGTAAGACAATTCCCACCTTTTCATGCTCTCTGTATGTGTATATATATCTCCTCAATATATGTTCCATTCCATGCATCCGAAGAAGTGGGCTGTAGCCCACGAAAGCTTATGCTCAAATAAATGTGTTAGTCTTTAAGGTGCCACAAGTACTCCTGTTCTTTTTATGGATACAGACTAACACAGCTGCTGCTCTGAAACCTTTCAAGAACTGTGTTTCAAATCATGCCAAGCAAACAAGAGAAGCCTGGGACTGGAAATCAATGAACCAAAATTGATGTGTTAGAAATTAGGCCTCATTGGTGGATAAAATAATGAGTGGACAGACTATTTTGCCCATCAGTCCCTTTTGGGGTTCTTAAGAGCAAAGAGACCACAGGGAAAAGCTGGGTGCCAGAACACTGACTGACTGAAAGATGAGAGAAGGGGAAGGAGAGAACTTCACCCTCATAACTGCTACCCCTGGTCTCCTGGGACCCTGGATCTTCATCCTAATCCTGAAAGGTGTCCAAAAAAGAGGGAGTCAGAAGATATCGCCACCTCTATTAGGCTCCAGCTAAATCCCAACCACTACTTGGGATGTGAGACACTATCACACTCTGCTCCTCCAACTCTGTGTATCCTTTTTCTTCCCCAACTTATTTCTTCTCTTTCCTTTCCTTCTCCTTTTGCCTTCTGTCTAAGAGGAGTCTAATTTACCTGGCAAAAACTGTATATTTTGCAACACTGCTGAGAGCCTGTGACCAGAAAGAGGCAGTTAAAAGCAATGCCCTAAATAGCCTGATGCTGGTATGAGTTTGCCAGGTCTCTGAGTGACTGATAAGACTGTGTGTTGCACCTTCCTTTTTTTCAGCAGTGAGATTGCAAGTGAGATTCAACATCAGAGATAGAAGCCTCATTTTCTATCTTTGCTGTTGTTTCCTCTCCCCTTTTGTGTGTTTGTGTCTTGTTTTTTCTTCTAGGAAATGGTGTTGAACTTCAACAACAACAGCTATAATAAACCCCCCAGCCCATCTCAACTAACTTCCTCCCATTTTCCCCAAAAGGACAGTGATTACTGTCTTCGATACCATCTAAAAGACTGTCAGACAAGGGGTTTCCTCCTAAAAACTTTACGGTTAAAAGGAAAAGGAACAAGGGATGATGTTAAAATGAAAGCTTTACTTAATACTTTACATTTCTGTCTCCTGAACTGTTATTGGGTTATCTATTGGCAGATAGAAATTTATTAAAGGTGCCATTGCTTGCTTTCTTTTTTTTCTTCTTCTTCAGGGGGAGGGATAGCTCAGTGGTTTGAGCATTGGCCTGTTAAACCCAGGGTTGTGAGTTCAATCCTTGAGGGGACCATTTAGGGATCTCTGGCAAAAATCTATCTGGGGATTGGTCTTGCTTTAAGCAGGGGTTGGACTAGATGATCTCCTGAGGTCCCTTCTACCCTGATATGCTATGATTTCAAATAATGCAAATTCCCTCCATTCTATTCTGTATCTTTAATAAAAGGTTAACAAGATTTTTAATTATGTATTTGCCATGGTACTACACAGGCTGAGGTCTCTGTTTACTAAACCCCGAGTCTTGTTTAACACTGTTTAATATTGGACTGTGACAATAACTTATTAACATTTTTGACCCTTTAGGCCCATTTATTCCATCCAAACTAATGCAACACTTCTCGCTCCTGTTAGCCAGAAGCATCCTCCCCTTCAGCCAATGTCCAACTCTCTATTTTTTTTCCAAATCCAGATTGACAAACTTCCAGGGAGAAGTAAACCCTACCCAGGCTGCATTTCCTTCTCCTTTCTCGAAGGGGACATGGTGGGCTGGGAGGCATCGTAAGGAAGTCATTAGTGGGAGGAGAGACAAACGGAGGTTCTGCAGGTTCAGGGTAGAGAAGACAAGCATGGGATGTCCTACCAAGAGTGCTTCATATGTTTTATTAGTTAATTTTGAATATAGGAAATGTAGTCCAAGAGGACAGAACTGTGGAACAAGATTTGCAAGACAATTACATTTGTTGTAGTATTAGTCATAAATTGAACCAGGGTAGCCTGATCTTGTTTATTTTCAATTTCTGATAAATATGTCAACAGTGTCAAATTTCCCTCATTAAGTTTATATTCATGTTTATTTCAAAATAGTTTTTTAATTGGCATATCAAAATATTCAAAATCCCTCTGGTTGAAATCTTAAAACTATCTGAATATGGAACCAAATCTTGGTAGTTTAACATCACCTGAGTCATCTCATTCACTTCTACTAGGTCTAACCAACTTCACTGGGACCATACAGATAAGTTTTCTTGAATAGAATTTGGCCTCAAGCCTTTTGCTTTTAATTCTGTTAACCTTTGTTTTTCATTTATTTTCCAGTTTTGATCATATGGAACTGATTCCACTCTCACACCATTATAAGTCAATTAACTTTGGTGTAAGAGAAAAGCCAGAACTTATATTTTCCAGGAACGTCTCTCTTTTCTGTGACTTAACGCATACACTCGAAAGAAAATCATAGAAAAATAACACCTACTGTATGTACCTTTGACGTTTCGTGTCTCAGATTAAAAGTCAGTTCTAGATTGGTGAGAAAGAGATCAGAAAATTCAGGATACATATCCAAAACCTCTAATAGGTCTTCTCTCTGGATCTTATGCAAGTCACAGTAGGTTAAAGCTCTCACATCTGCATTTGATTTCCCTGGTTTTGCATAAAGATGTACCATTTCTCCAAAAATATCATTTTTACCTGCAAAAACAAAATCAGACAGATTATTTTAATTATGAGAAATCCATTAAAATGAACGCACCCATAACTCTTCAAGAAACTTATACTATGGGATATGAAGTTATAAAACCTGATTATCCTGTTTTACACCAGTGAATGTAAATGGAGTAATTCCATCAAAATCAATGGTGTTACACTGGTATAAAACCGGACTAAGCGAGAGGAAAATCTGGAAATTTTTAAACTCGGTTTTGAATCAGTTTTGCATTATTACTGCCATAACAGAATACATGCAGAATTTCTACTAGCCCCTTCTTGTAACAAAAAATATAATCTAAAGTAGTAAATAATATTCTTGATGATGATATTTTATACTACAGTAGTGCCCAGAGCTCCCAATCTGGATTGAGACCACATAGTGTTAGCAAATGTACAAATACATATGATGACATAGTCCTTTCCCCAAAGATCTGCAATGTGAAAAGCTGACTCAATTTTCAATGTTAAAATTAATTTTGAACAGTAATTCAATACTTCAAGAGACAGGAGCCCCTTAAACAGAGCTGTTTTCATGCTGAAACTTTTACAACTCTGCTTTCCTTCAACCTTGACACATTTACAGTATTTATTACTAAAATTGTCATCAGTAATGTACATGCTTGTTTTTCCAAAATCCGCGTCTGATTTTTCATAGCATATGTAGCGAGGATGTAGACACAAAGAACCATGCCTTAAGCAGTAACTAGAGAACCCTTTGACAAGGAAGTTCCCTCATTTATTAAGATCCCTGCTGCATCCTGATCTTTGGTAGCTGTGGAGGACCAGGAACTCTGTAATCACTCCACACTTTATTCAGGCAAAATCTCCATTGCATGAAGTGAGGTATGTGGGATCAGGCCTCCAGACTGAAATGGGTCCAGAGTTCATCTCCATTATCCGTCTTTCAAAAATTTACAAAGATTTTGGCCATCATGTTCAGGAGTGAACTTTGATTTTGGGTGCCCATCTCGAGAAACTTTGTACCTTGTTATCAGAAGTGCTGAGAACCTATAGTTCCAATTTACTTCAAAACAAAGTTGTAGATGCTCAGCTCCTCTGAAAATAGGGCCCAGAGTGTTCCAAGTTGGGTACCCAAATTCAATGAATCAGTAGCCACTTAGGAAATCTTGGCTTTTGTTTCTTCCCTACATCCTCTCTTCTGCAAGGCACAGAAGGGACAAAATGATCACAAACATCCTCCAGCTCTGGCCTGGAAAGAGGTAGCAATTAGCCATTATACAAACCTTGCCCTCCCTTAACCAACAATGCTAAAAAGCTCCCCCTCACAATATACTGCATGGTTGGAGTTCTGAAAATTTGGGGGGATGGCAGTCTAGAGAGGGAGGAAATGGGAGCAGTCCAACTACGCAGATTTATACTCTCCAGGACCACTGGTTTTTCCATTATAATGCTGAGCTGCATTATCTTCCTCTGAGAAAAGGGCTAGTGTACCACTGCAATCAGATCCATAGTGATAGCATAGCTTGGCTCTTGAATGACATGCTGCCAGGAGGAAGGGGATTGGGGAGCACCAAGAAGGGCCTGACTGTCCAGAACCCGCTCACATCTAAGGGTTTCTTTGAGGATTTGGGGACATATGCACAGTGCAGAGGGCTTTGGACATGCCACGTGTGTGTGGCTTCAAACTTTTCCCAGTGGAGGGAAGGATGCATCAACAGGAGTTTTCCATGTTAATTTTCCCTCCTGTGTGCTTTTCTGCAGGTGGCAATAGTAGGGCCCCAAGTTGTTTTTGGCAAAATGTTGTTTATCTTTGTTCTTTTTCAATGAGGTTTTATTGACGGCTAATTTCATGCAGGCTAATTTAAACCAGCCCATCATTCTGACGAATATCGTTTTATTGTTGACTTGTACTCTCCCATGTGTTTATATTCCTGCTGTCACAAACCCTTAGTGACCAATGCAGCAGCAAGCAAGCATAAAAGCCTATCATTTGCATAGCACAATAGCCAATAAAATAAAAATAATTCCCTCATTTTTTTTCTTGACTGTGAGGACTACAATTATTTTCACATATTTTAAGATGGTCTCCATGGGATAGATTGAACACTCTACCAGAAGGTGTTCTGGAAGCTCCACATGGTTCTCCTTCCAGTTTCCTGGCATTATTTCTTCCAGAGGGATAGGGTTTGCAATAAGAGTAGGATTCTGTTATTCCACAAAACCTCGGTGGCACTCAGGTAGTATAGGGAGGTCATTTGTCTCTGCACTAGCCTCTCTCTCCCCTCTGTGTTTTCTGTTGGGGTTTGATCCTGCTCCCAGTGAAGTAGGTGACAAAACTTCTGTTGACTCCAGTGAGGAAGGTTAAAACTTTTTGTTCAACACAACTCCATTGTAATTAAAGATAGGTGACATTTTTTGCATGAAACAATTTTTGGTGAAAAACGAAGATTTGACAACACAAACATTTCATGAATTCTTGTCAAAATTTCTTCAGTTGACCTCTCCCCTCCAAATTTCAAAAAAATCAGAACATTTATTTTCAACATTTTCTAAATGAAACACTTCACTTTTAAAATTCAAAATGACTTTTTGGTTCAAGATTTCTTTTAATTCTGCTAAAAAAAACAGTCAAAATGTTTCAAATGCTCAAAATTGAAGAGAAACATTTTGTTGGACTCAAAATGGTTTTTTTTACTTTTCAATTTTTCAAAATTTTATTTGTGTTTTGATGCGAAACAATTTTTCCTCCCAATATTTTGGAATTGCCAATGCATGGAAAAATCCATTATTCACCCATCTCCAACTGTAACCTCACCTCTAAGGAGCCAATGCCATAGGACTAACTCACTGTAGGGGGAACTGCCTATATTAATGCTGTTTCATACAATATTAACTTAGGCAGGGATTTATGTTGGAGTTGATCCGGGAAATTTCTAAATGCACAGGCAGCTGGGCTCTTTGATGCACAGGGATTCTCTACTCTCTGTATGGACTCTCCAGATCCTATCCTTTCCCCTGTACAGCAAAGTCACTTGTGATATGGATAGGCTCCTTTCCTGACCATGAGGTGAGGATATTATGTAGGTGGTGCTGCTAAACTAGTCACTTAGAAGCTTGATTTTAAAGTGACTGAATCATTCACAGGGTACACGAACCAAATATGGCAATGACCTTTTCAGTCTGCTGTTCTGTAGTTTGCGTTAGCAGAAAGATGACATTCCATCTCCTTAGTTTGCAAATACATACCAAGAATAGCTACAACAATGTCATTCTTGAGGATTTCAATGGAGCCTCTTGACAGGAAGTAAAGAGCTGTGAGAACATCACCACAGTGGACTAAAGTGTCACCAGGAGGAGCATGGGTTGTCTTAAACTTCATAGCTAAAGCTCGGAGACAACCTTTACTGGCCCCCTGGAAAGCTTTGCAGTTCTGAAGCAAGTTTTGGTTGAGGTGTAGACAAATGTCAGCTTGTAAGCATTCTGGAAACCCCTTTAGGACCTGAAGAGAAAAATGAAAGAGTTTCACATCAATACTATGCAAATAATTTTAAATAACTTGCAATGTTCCCAGTATGAATGCATTGACATAAAAATAGTGGTGAGTAGCAAGACTGTTCAGAATACAGTAACTCCTCGCTTAATGTTGAAGTTATGTTCCTGAAAAATGCAACTTTAAGCGAAACTATGTTAAGCGAATCCAATTTTCCCATAAGAATTAATGTAAATAGGGGAGTTTAGGGTCCAGGGGATTTTTTTTCACCAGACAAAGGGTATACATAGTATAAGTTTTAAACAAACAATTTAATACTTTACACAGCAATGATGATTGTGAAACTTGGTTGAGGTGGTGGAGTCAGAGGGTGGGATATTTCCTAGGGAATGCCTTACTGTTAAATGATGAACTAGAACTCGGCTGAGCCCTCAATGATTAACACATTGTTGTTAATGTAGCCTCATACTCTACAAGGCAGCACTAATGGAGGGAGGGAAGACAGCATGACAGACAGATACACACACTCTGTGTGCATGTGAGAAAGAGAGCTGTGCATTGCCCCTTTAAGTACACTGAACCACTCTAAGTAGATTGCCTTTTTAAGTAGACCAGGAAGTTGAGATAGCAGCTGCTGCCAGCATGCTCCCTTCCTCCCTCTGTCCTGAGCCTGTCATGTTCTACCCCTGCTCTATGGAGATGGTGTAAGCGGGGTGCAGGAGGGAGAGGTACACCCTGATATTAGCCCTCTTTCTCCCCCTCCCCCCGCACAGCAAGGAGGCGGCTCCTGGGAGCAGCTCCAAGGCAGAGGGCAGGAGCAACACATGGCAGTGGGGTGAGGGACAGCTGAACTGCTGGCAACTGATAGTCTGCTGGTCGGCTGCCACACAGGGAACTTTGGTGAGTGGGGAGCTGATGGGGTGACTGCCAGTCCACCCGGGTTCCAAGCCCCCACCAGCTAGTTCCAATGGGCTGCTCTTTCTGCTAGCAGTGGGACAAAGCAGGCAGCTGCCAAACAACGTTATAAGGGAGCATTGTGCAACTTTAAACGAGCATGTTCTCTAATTGATCAGCAAAGTAACAATGAAAGAATGTTAACTGGGATGACTTTAAGTGAGGAGTTACTGTATTTTCAATTCATCCAATTTAATGAACATGTACTTTGATCAAAATATGGGCTCAAATAGGTGTTCTCTATATCATTTAATTTGAATACTAGCAGGGTCTCTTGGAAGTGTAGCGCTAGGGTGACCAGATGTCCTGATTTTATAGGGACAGTCCCAATTTTTGGGTCTTTTTCTTATATAGGCTCCTATTACCCCCCATCCCCTGTCCCAATTTTTCACATTTGCTATCTGGTCACCCTATGTAGTACCTACACATAATTTTTTTTATTTTTTGCATTACAGGAAATGTAATCAGAACATGTATGAATATATTGCAACAGGATAACGATAAGATTTAACTAAGCTTGGAAGGATTAGATTTTTATAGGTAAAGGTCAGTAAATGTCGATTTCACCATACACACTCTGACAAAAGTATTTCCATTGATAATAATCAAAATTTATAAGTAGGCGAAGTAAGAAAAATGCTGCTTGAGAACTTAAGAGTTTGGTTTAAGTACACTTACTTTGTATATCTTGACCTGTGATGTTGGCTATTTGTGTTTTAATGATTACAAGGCTTTAACTTTTTGACTCTCAGGGTCTACAACAATTATTGTCTGACCCCCATCATTTCCCACAACTGAAAATTTAAATAGATAAAAATAGGAAAAAACTATTAAAACCTATAATTTTGCATAACTGTGAAAATTTAAATTGATGTGTTGTTAAATATATTTAATTTAGAAATGTATAGCCCAGATCCTCTGTAGCAAATCTGTGTACTCCATTCAAGCCAGATTTACACAAGCTGAGGATCTGGCCCATAAACTGCAGGTACTTGCTCACCTGTTATTCAGGTTCACTGGAGTTTACCTGAACTAGAACCTCAGGATTCGCCAAAGATACAATGTTAATTTTGTTCATGGAATGAAGACAAGGATTCTGCTTACAACTTGGTCATTATGGGCGAGAGATTTGCTAAATTGTTCAGCATTAGCCTTTGTTTTGTCTGAAGGTAATGCAAGGTTTACCATTCGTTTCAATGGAAACAATGCCCACCCACTGAGTAAACTCATTGTATTCAGAAACAGGACTCACATATAAGTTACTATGCACTATCCACTTCTTGGGCCACATCCTGCTTGTTTTTCACTTATGCAAAGAATCCCATTGAAGTTAATGGGCCAAATTCTCTTTCATTGCACAGTTTTCTTTGATTTCAGGGGGAGTTGCATATGCATATCTGAATTCGACACAATGGGACTAATCATGAGAGTAATGTGAACAGGATTTGCCTTCCTGCTATTAACACAGTCTATTGATCTACTATTTTTTCTTTTACAGTGTGTACGCACGTAAGTAATATCAATGAATATTTCTGTAGAGAATGCAACTTAAAATAATTTCTGTCATAACAGTATTCAGTCCTCTCTGTATATTTTCTTATTTCAGCACAATAAAGCTCTGTGCGGTCGTTCCTACTGCATAGATAGGTTCTTAGCTGCTATCTCTCGCCTTGTTAACAGAGAAGAGGGATGTGTACATTTCTGACATGAGGCTATTTGTTCACTAAAGCCAAGCTATGATTTACAAATGAAACATTAGTACCTTTAATTGCTTTTGAAATATTTCTATGATTGCTAACAGAAATCAATACAGCTTCTATTATGAAATAACAGAAAACACAATGTTATAACACACATTTATACAAATAGTTTTAACAATTCATGGCCTTTGGACACTATCACGCCAGTCTATGTATCTTTAAAGAAGCCAGAATTCAACAAGAAGCAAAGGAAAACAAAAAAACAAAAAAGGAAAAGCTCCTACTTTAGCACTCTGTTACCAATGTCTAACTACATGTAACCAGATACTGCTTAAAGTACAGTTGATTCTATTTATTTTAATATGGTTATATCCAAATGTATTAACAAGTTGCTATCGTTTACCAAATTTACCATGTTCTGAATAATACAGTAAACTGATATCTAAACATATTAGATCAACCATGGGGGGATGAAAAGTTGGAAATATTTGTTTTAAAATTATTTTGGTCTCTGTTCATTGAATGAAGAAAAGAACTTAATATTTTGAAGTGTTTAATTATTTTTCTCTCTTTCTTTTTGTTATGCTCCCATTTTGATGTAATTTAGATGAGCCCCAGTTTTAAATGATATGAAATACCAACATAGTTTCAATTCAGATGTGCTAAAGTGAAATGTTTTTATGTTGTCAGACACACAAAAGCACAGCCTTAACATGAATCACATTCAATTCCATTTATATTTGTATTAGTTAACAAAGGATTGTACTTTACTGTTAAACAAAAGCTATGCAGAGCATGTTTGTTGGTTTAGTTAATATTTCTGCACATTTTGGTTTATTTAGAGAAATAAGTAGAAAGGTCATTAATTTGTTCTGACTATGAAGATATTATAAACCACTGCTTAGTATTTGTTAGTTACTGTAATCATAGTTCAATAGCACCCAAAATACTAGGCACTAGGCACTGTACAAACATGTGGGAGGAGACAGGCCCTGCCCCAGACAGATTATACCCTAATGAGGTATTGAAAGCATTTATGATTTGAAGTTATGATTTTCAACAGTCCCTAAGGCAAATGGGCCCCCAAAGTCCATTTAATTGTGATGGGAATTGGGTGCTTAGCTCCATAAAGTCAGCTTTGAAAAATCACAGCCTAAATTCTTGACGTCAGAAGAGTTAAAATTTGTTAGAACATTGGTATATACAGTACTACTAAGAGTGGAATTGCCTCACCACTTATATTATACTTGATCATATTTTAAATATTAGCAAATTGACAGAATAATTTAAAACAATTTGCCATAAAATTTACTTATTCTTTTCTAAACCATGCTGGTCTTTATGAAAATATTTGGTTCAGCAATTTTACCAAAATGTTAAAAAAAAAAAAATAAAGAGTGATTCTGATCTCACACCACTGTAAATCCAGAAGAACTGTATTCAGATTAATGGAGTTACAACTCCTGTTAGATTGGTGAATTGGGAAACCAGGCCTTAATATTTATAGAGTACCCAGAATTGCCAACCCAAAGTGTTCAATAATCAGGAGTCAGGTCTATAAAAATTAGGTTTTTTTTTTTAAACAGAGTGGGGGTTCTTTTGATCTATCATCTAGTTTCTAGGCCATTAAATACACTCTGATCACATTTACAAGTTTCTCGGTGACCAGGAGGACTAAAAACTTACTCTTTTAAAAAATAAAAGCTGAGAATCTCTTGTAGCTATCTGACTCCACAAGCTGGAACTTCAAGAAAAACGCTAACAATTGTGAGACTTGTGATCAAATCATGAAAGTTGACAACACTGAGTATAACAGAGATAGGAACTGCTCTCAAAATAGCATCATTCTAGGTGACAGGTTTTGAGATAGTAGTGTTGGGGGTCTATCAGGAGAAGATTTTCAAATGTGTGTGTTTTAGTTTCTCCATTCTTCCCCTTCATGCTTCTACCTCTACACTCTGACACCTCAGTAATCTCTTCCCATTGGGCTCTGTTCCACAAAAACACAGATTTTCATGTTTTTTGCAGCTGAACCTCTAGGGCAGAGGTGGGCTAACTACAGCCTGCAGGACCGTCCTGCCTGGCCCCTGAGCTCCTGGCCCGGGAGGCTAGCCCCCAGGCAGGCGGTGTGACTGCCTGTCCTGGTGCTCTGGACAGCATGGCTGTAGCGCCATCGGTGCTCCAGGCAGCATGGTAACGGGGCAGGGAGCAGCAGGGGTTGGATAGAGGGCAGGGGAGTTTGGGGTGATGGAAAGGGGGCGGGGGTGTGGATGGGGAACATGGGGGTAGGGGTCCTGGGGGGCAGTCAGGAAGGAGAGCATGGGTTAGATGGGGATGGATAGGGGGCATTGGCCAGGCCATGCTTGGCTGTTTGGGGAGACATGGCCTCCCCTAACTGGCCCTCCGTACAATTTTGGAAACCCGATGTGGCACTCAGGCTGAAAAGTTTGCCCGCCTCTGCTCTAGGGGCTTCCTCACCATGGTACTTGAGTGTAATTCAGGAGATTCCGCTCTCCACACAATTCTATTGTACTTCTTTACTTCGGGTTTTAGCTCTGTTCTTTGGCAGTCATGTGGCACAAACTCATTCCTCATCTTTGCAATTCACAGTATGGCATATAATGTTTGGCTGATCTTATTTGGCATCAGGGACAGCTCTACTGTTTTTGCCGCCCCAAGCAGCGCACTGAATTGCCGCCGCAGATGGCAAGGGCAGCAATTCGGAGGCAGCTTCTGTCTTCAACTGGAAGACAGAAGCTGCACCGCCGCGACAGATGAACCTAGAAGCTGCCGCTGAATTGCCACTGCCATGGGAACGCATGTGCCGCCCGGACTTCCCCCGCCATCCTCGGCTACAATTCGGCTTGCTGCTTGGGGACAAAAACACATGGATTACCACCCCTTGCAGATTGCTGCTCCAAGCACCTGGTTGGGATGCTGGTGCCTGGAACCGATCCTGTTTGGCATCCTCAGTAAGAAAAGTTAAGCTCATACACAGGGGAGGATTCTCTATGCCAAGCTGTGTGTCGTGATCTGGAGCAACCTAGAAAGGAAAGTATTGCTATTATTCAAATTGGCTAGAAGATTAGTTCTTTGGAGGTGGTGTGGAATTCTTGCCGCATATCTTACTGTGGGTATGTCTACACTCCAGTGAGACACCCATGGCTGGCCCATGCCAGCTGACTCCGGCTCACAGGCTTCAGGCTAAGAGGCTGTTTAATTGTGGAGTAGACATTCAGGCTATGTCCCAAAGCTTGGGCTCCAGCCCAAGCCCAAACACCTGCAATTACACAGCCTGTTAGCCCACACCAGCTGGCATGAGTCTAATGGCAGTGTGGACATACCCTGAGATGACTGGTATTGAAAGCTTTTCCAAGAATGATCTACTGGATGCCAATCTCACATGTATCTTGGTGCACAAGGATTTATGACAGTAAAATGAGCAATATCTATGAGGTTTAACCTCTGGCAACCATCTTACTTTTATATTGGCTACTGATAGATACAATTCATAATCAGGAAATGTGGTCTGTGTTTACTGTCTGAGTCAATAATAGTGTACATGATGAGCCATGTGGGTTTTGCATTTTCTGTTGAACTTCTGAACAGTTTTTTGATATGACATCAATTTCTGTCCCTTACAAGATACTAGGGAAGTACTCCAATAGGTGCAAATCAGGATACTGCTACAGCAGTTATTTCCATTGCTTTATTGGTGGGATTACACTCCTGAAAAACTCACAAATACATCAGTAAAGTCAAAGACTCCTGTATAGTTAATGGTGAGTATTTCAAGGAAACCACTATTTCACAAGGTCTTTTGCATCCCTTAACTGAATCTCCTTTCCAGGTTGGTCAGGACTATTGCACAGTAAATCCTCTATAAATGAGGAATCATGAAGAAACATATGTATGGGCTAGCCTTAGAGCTGTTTTTGCACCATGCTAACAGGCCTTTTATTAATGTGTTGTGGCTCATGTGATGCAATGTGTTCTGTTTCTTTGTTTTTATCTTCGTTCTACTTACCCCACAGTGTCATGTTCCATGTATTTTTGCCGACCATTTCAAGCTACATTCCTTTTACATATTGCATGTTCATTGGGGCAAGTGTGGTACAGGATTTGTGTTTCGTATTCAGCTGTACTGCTTTCACACTCATTGGAAATTCAGGGTTTTTCTCTGTCAGGCATAAGCTTGCCTTTGGATGGAAATCCTGACGGATGCAGTAACCCTTTTTTTACATATATTTGATTCCACAAGCAGTACATGTTGCTATACACTGGTTCTGGTGGCAGTCAGTGGTGTTCCTTGTACTCTGTGTCCATCTTTCTTCCAATGGTTCAAATTGTCTCTCTTGATACTGACATGATCAAATATAAAGTGGCATGCACTTGACAATCAGAGTAGACATTCTGCGGAAGAGATCACACTAACTATGTTAGGACGATGGCTCACCCCAAACTTATTTTTGCCTGGCATCCCTCCCCTAAAGGAGAGTCAGACCTATTTATGAAGCAGGCAGGTATACTAATAATCAATGAGGCAGGGATAAGTGTAGGCACATAAGAGAACATATATGCATTATGGGCTTAATCCTGCACCATTTAAGTCAATGGGATTTTTTCCATTGACTTCAATAGATGCAGAATTAAGCCCTTGGAGTATTTACTGAAGGAATCTCCACATGCTTTTCCTTAACTAACCTATCTAATACTCAGGTACATGCCTTAGCATATGTCTACACTATGCAAAGCTACAACATCATAGCTATTCTGACATAACCCTCTAGTGTGTAGATGCAGTCTACATTAATGGAAATTTATTTTCTGTTGGTGTAGGAATAGCCTTCCCTGAGCAATGGCAGTTATATCAAGTGAAACATTCCTATATCAAACATAGCTGCATCTCCCCTGGGTGTTAGCTATGTTATAGCTATTCCAGCCTATGTCAACCTAACTTTTAAGAACTTTTAAAGTTAATACAATTTACTTGGCTGGGTTTTTAGACAGTTTATTATAGGTCAGAGCGAAATGCAGAATAGATAAAGATATTTTATATTTTTCCACCATATTTTCTTCCATCTATAGTGAAAAAGGCAATTTTTAAACCTATCGATATGACTATAGGAGATAAGTCTTTGAGGCATGTAACAATGATTCAAGACTTACATTCTGTAGACACTTAGGGAGCTTCAGGCTCCAACCTATGAGTTGGACTTATATGTATCCCTTCTTTTGAGAAGTCCAGTAAGGAAACACTTTGTCTATAATTGGAGAAGATTGTTAATTCCTCGTTTTAGAAGGACAGAGTGACACATGGGTGATTTATGGCAAGCAATCTCACTAGTTAATATTCTGTCTGTAATCTCTAGTTTTTATGGAAAGAAATGAGAAAGTTTTGGTAAAGAAACTAAAGAAACATCTAAACCCTCAGATAGATCCAGAGATTCTTTCTTCTAACTATCATTTCTTTGGTCTTTCCTGGATTCAGTTAGAGCCAGCTGTTCTTCACTCCAGTTTACTTTATGTGGTAGGATATCAGGGAGACCGCACTTTCTAAGATGAATAAAAAGGTGACAGAGCTGTGTGAAATTACTGGCAATGTACCCCTCATCATCTCATTATAGGCCTGATCCAAAACACAATGAAGTCAATCAAAAGATTCTATTTTATGGGCTCTGTATCGGCTCCTTAACTGTTGCACCCTCTGGGAATTCATAAGTAAAGTTCACGGGGAGGAGAGAAACAGCTGACTCTCAGGATCTTTCAGAAGAAAAAAGAATAGATAGTTTAAAAGCATCCCATTGATTCTCATTATGACAGACAGGATCAAGCAATAATATCTTGTGATTGATAGTATCCAGAATGGCTGACAATTCTAGAAGTTTCAGCACCACTGTTTTGCCACTGTTCATCATAAGGATATCTTCCATCAGTTTTGGCTGTCTGACAGGAACCAGCCTGAAGGCTGACTGGAGGGATCTAGGCTATCACTGAAGGCCAGGCACTACTAACATCTCTTTGCGTTCACTTACATAATAACCTTGCCAGGGAGAAGAGGTTCTAGACTATACAATAGTTAAGCTATGTCAGTGGTGCCCGAGTTTTACTTTTTTGAGAACATGCCATTTAGAGCATGTCTTAGGATACTAAGACACCAGACCAAGTTCCATCTCTTTAGGAGGAGTTAACTATTTCTGTGAGCAGGGGGAATTTCACATGCCATTTCACATGGCTTGGACCAGTTAAAAAGGACAAGGGGCAAGGTCATAGGTGGAGGCACAAAATCCTTTAGTGCATCTACATATAGGATTAGACACATTTCTTATCGCAATGGGTGGAAATATGAGATTCTTCTTCTCCGTGCCTAAAATCTGTCATGGAGTCACATGATTTTGCACAATATGAAAGAGTTCCTTAAAACAGATAGCAATCAGAGTCGGTAATCTGAGTTTTCAAGTGATTCCCCTTGGGATGAGATTTGCTGATATCATCATGGAGTAGACGACTCATTTGGCTTCCATCAGCACTTACATACAGATTTGTGTGAAATACTTTTGCTGCAATTCTCCATCCACATGCCAGCTTCCTTATTAACTTTGTGAATTTATCGGAGAGCTATGGCAAACTGGATGGTGGTAGGCAGTGTTTGGGAACTTAAGTGTTGTGGACAGCAAGTGCTCTGAATGTTTTATTAGGTCATTGACCCCCTAATTCAAGGAGAGAATAATTTGTACTACTATAAAAATTAGGAACCTGACAAGGTCCATGAGGTTTCCAGGGACAACATAGGCAGTTTCTTTTCTAAGATGGGCAGAGCGAAAGGCCAGGCTTCAGGCTGTGACTTGTTCTTTTGAATGTAGATTTTGTTCTGATTATCACTGTCTATCTAAGTATGTATAGGGACTTCATCACTGTGAAATATTTCAGACAATTATTTTTGCCTTACGCCACTCCTGAGAGGTAGGGAAGTATGATTTTATCCTTGTCCCAGTGGCAGATAAGACAAAGAGATGTTAATGACTTGTCCAAGGTCACACATGGGAAAACCAGGAACAGAAGCTATATCTCCTGAGTTCCAGTCCAGTGCCTTAACCACAAGACCTCCTCATGTCTCTGTGAGCTCCATAATGGATCACTGAAATGTTCACTCCTGAAAACCTCTTGGAAACGTCAACTGTTGTAGAATGTGGCTGACCATCTCTCATTTTTTTTACTGCATAGTCAGTTCAGTGGTGAGTCATATCCTGTCTTCATTGTGGAATGAAGGCAATTAATGGCAGAAAATTAGTAATTATCCTCTTTGTGAACTTTAGCCCACAAAACTATGAAATGAACTATTGATACAAGATTAATTCATTCATATACTCAAGTCTCATAAGTTTTTTCTGTTGGATCTCTTGATTAGCTGTAGTTTTTTTGTTCATTAGCCATTATTGCAATAGACAAGGAAAAAACAACGTCTCAATTCCCAATCTATTCATATTTTAAGTACTTTTTGGCTGTATCAAGTAAAACTGAGTAGGAAACTGTCCTGCAATTCTATATTATTTTGAAAATTTTCAGAAAATTTCCCATTCTGCATCAAAAGTTTTCACTGCAGCTGGCAGGTTCCTGCAAAAAGTTTCAATTTCAACAATTTGACATTTTCAGAAAAAACCCTTTCTGTTAGAAAATTCCCACTCAGTTCTAATCTCAGCCAATTCATTTAGAAGTTAATGATCCAAACTCTTGCAATTTGGGTACCGGTCAGATGTGATAGAGAAATCAATGTAGTTAATGGCTCTGGTCAGGATGGAGTTAAGTTAACCTCACTTTGACTTGTGAAATGTGCATTTTTCTCTTATATTCCTGGGATGTACATAGATAGCACATGATGGTAGCATCACTTTGGACTTCAGAAGTGATTGTATGAGCAGCATAAGCAAATGCAGACTGTGTTAAAACAGTTGTAACGTAAAATATAAAACTGAGAAATTTCTGTGCACTACCAGCTGGTGAAAGCTGCCTTTTTGGTACAGTACCATTTATGGCCCTTATCCTGCATATTGTTATGCAGGTGCTTTTCTTTACACACACAGCTATCCCCATTGCAGCCAATGAGACTAGTCACATGTGTCAAAATTAAGCACATTCATAGTGCTTGCAGGAAAAGGGCCTAACAATGTATATTGGAAGAATTTACAACCTGTTATCCCCTTTTATAGTACTAAATTCAAAAATAAAAAGTAAAACTTCCTTCGGTCTATATTTGAAATGTTAATTAAAATACATGTTTGGGCAAACCCTTCCCAGAGCATGGCCCACTTATTTTGGATTTTTTTTTAGGCAAAATAAACCAATACACCTAGCGTGATGCAAAGAAAAATCCATAGGAAAGTGGGGGTTAGAAGAAACATGTGCATAATTGAAAAAAGGATCTTTGGATATTAAGTATTGCTTCTTTCTATAAGGAGTAGTACAGTCATGCTGTTATCAGTGGGTGCTGGACTGATAATATTGAAAGGAAGTGGAAAACATAAGGAGAAAAGAATACAAGAAAAACAGAACGAGATAGTTTGAAAAATTATAGAACGTAACGAAACAATCCTTTTAAATCTCAGGGACTGGCGGGAGCTTTCATTATAAATCATCTTTTGTAACTAACTTTGCCAGTGAATTAAACAACAGAATGATTTAAATTATGCTTATATTGCAGACTCAAAAATTTTATCCAGATTAAAGTAAATCTTAAATACTGTTTATCCAATCTATGCAAAATTATATTATCAGTACAACTGTTTTATCAAAATACATTATGCAATGCATCAAAATCAAAGAGCTGTAGAAGAGAAGCAGAGAGGAACAAATTAATCATTTTCTTATCATATTTCACCACCAGAGCTTTAAGGTTACTTTTATGTTTAGTCATCTAAGATGAACTTGAAATATTATCTCCTTATTTTCAGGAAAAAAACTGCAGGATTTTTTAAAGAAAGTAAGTTTATTTATCTAAGTACAGTATTATTTCTTAGGTGAAAAGTTAGTTTGTTTTCCCTGAATTCTTAAATTATTAAAAAGCATTTTTTAAAACAAAATTCATATGATTAGTTATGTACATCATGTAAATTATTCATAAATTTCATTTTCAAAGAAGGAAAATTATTTTAGACTTTATTTTTACTCAGATTTCAGTGATGAGATGGGGGAGGAAGGAGAGAGTCAGGATCAAATTCTGCCCTTAGATATTCACACAGAACCCCAGTGGAAATTGGCAGGAGTCACACACTTGCCTGAGGACAGAATTGGTCCCTTTGGATGTAAATATAGAGATTTCATGCAAGTTCAAACTCTCAAAACCACATGCCAGTCCATTGCATATGGACATGGTTTAGAGCCTGGAAAGCTTCGTCAGTACTTGCCGCTAACATGCATATGGGGTTTGAATTAAAAGCATTCACATAGAAAGGAAAATGCAGAATGATCAGCATGGCAAGTTTATCAGAGAGTGTGACATTTCTACAGAGCAACTAACTAATGAATATCATATACACATGACCTTTTTTCGACAGAGAAGTTTGATTAGAGTTGTGGGATAAAACTGTCTAATAAATGTGGCAACATCAAGCAGTTTTATCTGTTTTGATTCAACATCTGATTCAATTTAGGTGCCTCTTTATTATCTACCAGTTCATCATGCAAAAAGGTTACAACTGAAAATAGAAAACATTAAACAAGCTCTAAACCCAACAGATAACATGGATATTCTCCACACTTTACACTGGAATTAAATTTGATAGAAATACCTCCTGCTCTTACCAGTGGATGGTGTTATTCCATGTATTTAGGAATGAAGCAGACAGGAAAGAGATAAATCTTTCATAAGTACAACATAAATCAGACAACTGGCATATCAACCTTGAATTGATGTGTAATATATTCAAACAAACACACATTAAAAGTAAATTAAATGATTGTCATAGACTTGAGAGATAGAATAGTATGAGAGAGTAAGAAATAAAATAATAAAACAAGCCACTAATCTGGATTGTTATTGTTTCATATTTTATTTAAAACAAAACCTTCATACTGCCTCACAATCATATTGATGTAGGTGGGGATGTTTAATCCATTTAATTTGTATTTCACATAAATGACAAATCTAAGACAACTCCCACCACAGCAATTTCTGCATTATGCAAAGTTTAACCAGACAACATCCAATTAGTGGGTACTATTTCACATACAGGTGTCTCCATAGCAGTCACATCCAGTAATCAAAGGTGAATGAGTTTCTTTTAAGGTACACTCCTGTTAATACCTTCAGAAATACTGTGATGGACTAGAATCAGACCTACTCCAACTCAAGGGCTTGATCCAGCACAGTGTTGAGCATCTCAAACCCCACCGACTTCAGTGAGAGTTAGGGCCATTCAGTAACATATAGGATCAAGCTCCGATGTTGCCTTTCCACTAGTGTAACCTCCAAGAGAGGCTTGTGCAAACACCACCTGTTCTGGGGTATGAATTCTCCCTTGAGGTGCAGCAATGCCTGCAGAAGTGTGTCTGACTGTGTGCATGTTGGCATTGGGGAATTGTTTATAGATTTATGTAACTGTAACCAAGAAGTCAAGCTATCAGTGATTGAGTCCTAAATGCCTTTTATCAAATCACTGCCCTTATCTGCTGATGTAAGGTGTGCACTCTTCCAACTTATTCACAGAGAAACAACCTCCCCTCTGGAAAATTTTATTTTTAAGGCAACATTAGTAAGGGTTAATTTATATTTGCATTGTACTGAAACTTGTGGAGTTTCTTTTCCTTTCAACCATTTATAAAGCTAGGTAAGGTCTCAGATCCGTCAGTCTTAGAATAGCTTAGGAAGTTATCTGAGCTTGTATTATGCCATTGATGGTTTGAACTTGAGTGATTCAACTTATAAGAAAGGAGATTTCTGTCTTTTGGAAAATAAGCAAAGCAAGTGGATGCCTACTTCAGCTAATGATGTTATTTCCTTTTAGCATGCCATAGTCTGTAGCTTGTTATAAGACTTATTTACAATATTCCGTCAGTGTCTATAATCAAGTGTCATGGGTAAAAAGTATCCTGGCATTTCTTTCTAAAATAGTAAGAACTCTGTGAATTGCTGAATGGTTAATACTGTGATGGCTTTCAGCAAAGACATGGAGATTGGTGGGTGGGAGCACAGTTGCTATTCAGGCTATTTTCTGATTAGAGTTCTTCTCTTTTGGGATGCCAACTAATCCACTTTCCCCACCTCCAAAGTACATGGTACATTGTACTAGTGCTGTGTCATGAAATGCTGAAAAAGGGCCTCATTCTGTACTGATTTTATGCAAGTGTAATGCTGTATATTCCAACTGAGTTACACTGGAGTGAAACTGAAGTGTCTGGATCAAGCCAAATGTTTAAAAGAAATCCTGAAAGAAACTGCATTTGGAGCAAGTGTTCTTAAGATTCTCTCTCCCTACTTCTTTTTTTTTAGTCCATAGCACCCACAGTGGTTCCCAACCTGTACCACATGTACCAACACTAGGAGTTCAATGATTAGTACTATAGGCAAGATTTTCAAAGTGACTAATGATCTGGAATGCCTAGTTTTTGGATGCCCAACTTTGGTGCTGAGTATCCATTCTTGGAAGGTCAGATACCTTTAAAACATTCCAACTCTGGCACACAAAAATTGAAGCACTCACCACAATTACTAACCATTAAAAAAAATATTGGCCATTGTCTCTTCCTCACCATCTGTGCCACACCACTAGCTGCCTCCCAGGTTAATCATGGAACTCCATGTTAACAATGGAATCTGGGCTGCTCCAAACTTTCAGGTGGCCATAGCATGCTGTAAATATTTATGCAGAACTCTCTTTGGTTTCAGTCAAAAGGGGGAAAGTGATGTCTTATGAGTCTATGCTACATTGCACTGTATAATAGAACACTGCTATCTGACATCTTGTTTCAACATCATGTGATGACATGGATTGGGAACCTGGGCCTGTCTCCAGGGCAAAAAGTAAATCTGCTAGAAAGAAACATAATCTAGCATCTTCAAAATTATGAGAATTGTTTCATTCTAGACCACTAGGACTTTGTGATATTAATTTCCAAAAGTAGAATTACATACCATGTTCATGTCAATGCCATTGGTGTATGTCCACGCATGCTGGAAGTACTCCTCGAGCCGCTGCCGCAAAGGATTGGGGATTTGATGAAAGCGTATAAACTCTTTTACTCGCAGCATCTGCATGTGATACCGTGCAGTTCCCGAATACAGTCTTTGGATTATTGCAGATACATTTCCAAAAATACTCGCATACATTAATGCTGGATTAGATAGAAACAAACAGTTAGCTAATATCACTACATTCTGCACACAACACAGCTGTTATTACTGCAGAGACTAGTATGGAAAACAGCTCAGATCAGAGTTAGTGACATTTTGGTCTTCTGAACAGAAACTGGATTTGATATTGCCTGATATAAGAAAGACATTCATAGCTTGTTAATTGTCTGAGTATGTTAATGGTGAGCTTCACAGAAGGAACATTCACTGAAAGAAGTTTTAAAAATATTAGCTAAACACGATTGCAGTGTTTGGTTCTGAAGATTTTTAGTTCTGATTCTCTGAAGATTATGCACCTGTGGCTTAACTTTACCAATCTATAGACTTCAACAGGACTGTTTGCAGTGAGTAAAAGTAAGCAGGTACATAAGGTTTTGCAGGATTGGGGCCTAAAACTGAAGTAGAGTGCGACTTTGATTATCTAAAGGCTATTGGGAGGTTAGTTTGAGTAACAGATTCTTTTTCAATCTAATTAAATGTTATACGAGGACAAGATCCAGTTTCATATAATGCAGAGTTTTAAATAACATAGGTTGAAATAATGGAGACTGGATGGACTGTTGGATGTTTGCAGCTAAATCTCAATTTTGTATTTTAAAATCTGTTATAATAAGAGAAATGTTTGGAGCCATTCTAGGGGGGAGGGATAGCATTGGCCTGCTAAACCCAGGGTTGTGAGTTCAATCCTTGAGGGGGCCACCTAGGGGTCTGGGGCAAAATCAGTACTTGGTCCTGCTAGTGAAAGCAAGGGGCTGGACTCAATGACCTTTCAAGGTCCCTTCCAGTTCTAGGAGATAGGTTATATCCATTAATTTATTTACATAAATAAAAAGCAGAATCAGATGCAAGTCTCTTTAGGTTAAATAGCTCCAATAACTCACTGAAAATTCAGCTCCTTATCCTGTGCAGCAATTTGCTTGTAAGAAGACATGCCCATGTAGAGCACCACTAACATAAATAGGACTCTGTGGCTCTTTTGCAGGATCAGAGACTAAGGCTGGTTTTAGTGCATTCGATTTCTACTCCTTAAATTTCTGTTTTTGGTAACTCAATAGATTTTGTTAAATTTCCAAATGAGACATACAGCACCACCAGTTTATAGTATTCATTTTGATTTTTTTTCTGGAAAGACAAAGACGACACTGTTCCTTTCATCTAAGGGAGAAAAACTACTGTGATGTAAGCTCCTTTAATGTTACATCAAAGCTCTAGAACTTCAATGAGAATTTCAATGCTGCACCTCGATTACCAATCCCTAAACAAATTCAATCTGATTTAAAAATAAGCTCTACTAAAACAATAGTTTTCCATAAAAAGGTGGTTCTATCTTTAAAGACATTGGCTACTGCTGCTATGAAGTCTCAGTTTTTGTGAAGAATACCTTAACATTACATATGTCATAAACAGATAAGAAAAGTTAATAGCACAGAAGTACTTTATATCTCTCTGACTGTAAAGGGTTAACACGTTCAATAAGCCTGGCTGTCACCTGACCAGAGGACCAATCAGAGGACAGGATACTTTCAAATCTTGAGGGAGGGAAGTTTTTGTGCTGTGCTGCTGGTTTTGGTTGTTGTTCACTCTGGGGGCTCAGAGGGATCAGATGTGCAACCAGGTTTCTCTCCAATCTTCCTGATACCGGTTCTTATAGATTCAGAATAGTGAGTACTAGATAGATAAAGCGAGTTAGGCTTATGTTTGTTTTCTTTATTTGCAAATGTGTATTTGGCTGGAAGGAGTTCAAATGTGTATTTGGCTGAAAAGATTTTAATTTGTACTTGTATACTTAGACTGGGAGAGTATTCCCGGTGTCTATAGCTGAAAGACCCTGTACCTATTCCATTTTAAATTTACAAAGATAATTTTTACTGTTTTTCCTTCTTTAATTAAAAGCTTTTCTTGTTTAAGAACCTGATTGTTTTTTTTATTCTGGTGAGAACCCAGGGGACTGGGTCTGGATTCACCAGGGAATTGGTGGGAAGAAAGGAGGGAAGGGGGAGAGAAAGGCTAATTTCTCTCTATGTCAGGATTACTTTCTCTCTCAGGAAGAGTCTGGGAGGGGGAAAAGAGAAGGAGGGTGGAAGGTGAATTGTCCTCTCTGTTTTGTGATTCAAGGAGTTTGAATCTCACAGTGATCTTCCAGGATAACCCAGGGAGGGGAAGTCTGGGAGAGGCAACGGTGAGGGAAAGGGTTTACTTTCCTTGTGTTAAGATCCAGAGGGACTGGGTCTTGGGGGTCCCCAGGCAAGGTTTTGAGGGGACCAGAGTGTACCAGGCACTGGAATTCCTGGTTGGTGGCAGCGCTACAGGTTCTAAGCTGGTAATTAAGCTTAGAGGAATTCATGCTGGTACCCCATCTTTTGGACGCTAAGGTTCAGAGTGGGGAATTGTACCATGACAACATATTTTTCCTTTAGCAGTTTTCATTAACAAAAGGAGAAACTCTATGGTGGGTTAATGGATCAGGAAAGCAAGTCAGATAGGAACTGCCATATGAATCAGACCAATGGTCCCTCTGGCCCAATATTCGGTGTCTTACAAACAGCACTTCTAGTAAAGTACCAAATACTTCAGAGGAAGATGAAAGAAAACCTGTATTGGACAACCATGGAACAATTTATCTAATGGGGAAGTCTCTTCCTAACCCCTATCAATTAGTGCTTGACTTATGCCCTGATGCAGGAGCACTTATATCCTTTCTGAATAGTTTTTCTCATTTTTAACATAACTTCATTTGCCATATGAATGTCTAGTCTCATTAAATTATAGACTTTAAACAATATGTGGTAGAAATGAATTCCACAGATTAATTTTATGTTCAGTAAAAACAAAAGTATTTCCTTTATCAGCTCTAAATATAATGCTTTTCAACTTCATTGACTATTCCATTGTTTGTACATGATGAAAAAGGTAAATAGGAGTAACCCAGTATACCTTTTTTATATTGTTATTTTTTGATATATATTTATCATGTCACCTTTCCTAAATTAAATTAAATAGTCCAATCTTTCCACTCTCTTCTCCTATAGAAGTCTATCCAGGCTTCAAATGATTCTTGTTGCCTATCTCAACTTTATAAGGGTTATCAGGGAAACACAGAAACTAAAGTGCTTTATTTGGTCCAATAGAGGTCGGACTTAAATAAGCAATTTGTTTTAAAATCTACATATATATTCAGAAAATACAAATATAATTATATTTGTAAAAGACCCATGCAATTATGGTTCCTATAGTTCCTTTAGTTAGAGACTTTATAAAGGGAGAACTGAACCTTGGCGATTCCATTTTAAAAAAACAGTAGCATTTCGTTTCTGCGGGATATGAAAGCATTTAGCTAAGAGACCTCACTTGAATTTTTTTTTCCTGAGAGTTTTTAATTGAATATCGTAACACGAACCCTATTTTTCATGTGTTCACATCAGACTAAATACTATTGTTCTTAGCCTTGTCAGTAAAAGTTCCCTCTGAAGCCAAAATGGATTTTTTTCTGATAAAGAATTGAGTAGGGATACGAGGATTTGGCCATACTCAACAGATCTCATGTGCATTGCCACAACTATTTACAGTAGTAAAGGTCATGAGGAATAAAGTGAGACCAATTCTATACTGCTTGCTACTTTCTGTTGCCAAGTGCTGAGAGAACCAGGTGTATGTTTGTCCTCCTCTTTTTGTATTTGATACAAACTGTCTAACATATTCCTTGTAGGTGAGTGTGATGGCTCAGAATGGAAGGAGTAAAGAATATGAGACTATTACATGTTCAAACAGAACTCAATGAATGATGTGGTCTCAGTAAGGCAACTGCTAGAAAGAGGGAACCAGAGAATTTCAGGGAGAATTTGGTGGTGGTGCCATGCTCTTACAGACTGTGGAAGTTTGCCAATAAAGGCCTTGATCCTGCATGCGTAATACACTTATAAACCCAATGTAAAAAGTGATGAGCAGGGCAGAGAACGTATGGAATCTGATGGTGCAGCAATGAGAGAAATGTTGTTTGGATGCCAAGTCACCTCTGCTTTGAAACTTCAGTAAGGCCAAAGAGTCATATCACTAATATGTGGAACATTGTACTTTAGCCTCAGACTCCTCAGATTCACCTATCCTCCACCTACAGCAGGGCCCTTTTTTATCATCTGCTTTTGGGCACCCACTTCCTGACTCTCAAGGGCCTTGAAACTTATTTCTACTCAGTACTGAGAACTCTGTCTAGTGTACAGCCTAGTCTCATTGGTGCCTGTCCACAGTATCTGCTCACACTAGCAAAAGAAACACTCTCTTCTCTCTCACAGCTGCACATGGTGCAAGGACTGGCCAGGAACAAGGCCCAAATAGTGCTGAATCTGTTCCTGTGTGTGCGCCTGACAACACTTCCCATGCAACAGGACAAACATCCACACAACACAGGCAGATCAATGGAATCTTGTGGCTTTTCAGTTATCATCTGTCAAAACATGGAACTAGAACCCACAATCAGGAGAGGAGCAAAGCAAATACTCAGATGGTCTGTCCTCTCAATTTTCTGTACGTCTTTCAACTTTTGACACTTGAGGGCTTTGGTGATGTTGGGACTTATTTGTCAACATGCTATGTGTTTAAAAAGCTTTTTTCTTTGTCATAACTCAACTGTTTTCAAGTAGATGGAAGCTGCTTATTCTGAAAGAAGTAATTTCAGGTCGTAATACAGTACATGGATAGTGTCCAAAACCAGACATTTTAATGCAGATTGTGCAATGTTACAGATGCAGGTAGGATATTAATGAATGTATTGTGCACATTTGGAAATCTCACCTGAGCATAAAAAGTGCTCAAATAAGCATTTTCTATTGAGAAAAGGTTGTATTTTGTTTTTTAAACACTCAGAGACCTTCTCCTTTTGGCCCCAATTCAGCAAGCGTCTTCCTGCACCACTGGTCTTATAGAAGTCAAGGTTCTACTAATGTGTTTAAAATCAGGCACATTTTTCAGAAACTTATGGAACTGGAGCCTTTGTATTTCCATATCTATATATATTTCATGGATACAATTCCATGTCTGAGACTACATGACACAGCATGATATGCTATAAATATATATTTATGTATAGACAGATAAATGAAAAAATGACTCTCCCTCTCCATGTTTATAAATTAAACTTAAACTCTATTGTATCCATTGTTCAAATACTGAGTTAAAATAAAATAAAAAAATACTTACAGCCAATCAACATGACACAAATGGAAAAGATTTTCTCTGAATTGGTGTTAGGAGATACATTTCCAAATCCTACGCTTGTCAGACTGCTGAAGGTAAAATAAAGTGCGGTAACATATTTGTCCTTGATGGATGGTCCAGAGCTTTGATCAGTCACATTGTAGGGTTTTCCTAATTGTTCTCCTAGAGAATCCAACCAGCCAATTTTTTTAATCAAGTAAGGCCTTTCTACATTCCCAATGGCATACCAAATGCAAGCAAGCCAGTGTGCAATTAGTGCAAATATGCACATAAGGAGCATCAGAACTGCAGCACCATATTCTGAATATCTGTCCAATTTCCGCGCAACCCTCACCAAACGCAGCAGCCTAGCTGTCTTCAGGAGACCGATTAATGTTGTTGTCTGTGAAAATAAGACAAACATTAGAAACTGATTTTCATTGCTAGTAAGCATACTCCAAAAATGGCAAATATGAACAAGTCAGCCTGAAGTGGGTAAAGAAAAGACTGTCATTTATTAGAAGCAAAAAAGTTTAAATGATAGCAACCTATTTCAATTTAATGTTCATTTCATTTCCTCTCAAAGCCTCCTACATGATTATAATGTAAAATATAGAGGAAATGAACTGTCTGATGTGTTTTCTTAAGTTACACCATCTTTAACAATTATCATCATTGTGATGTCTAGAATCATTTTAACTTTGTACCTGATCCATTTTCCTAACTCCATAAGGTAACAAAATATTAGACTGCTACATATCACCAATGGTATATGGCATATAGCACCACTTTTTGTGCAGCAGAACTGTGCCAAGTTCCACTGCTGCCCTAAGCAGAAAGGTGGGGTTTGTCGACCACTCTACAATTACCCAGCATTCTATAGTTGGCATTTACCAGATCCTATCCACTAGTGAGTCATGTTATATGCTTGTGGTTAGTGCCCTGTAAAATAGATTATCAAGAACACTATAAATAGTGACTGTAGAATTTCAAATAGAGAACTTAAATATTTTGGCTACCCATTAAGTCTGTGCATGTAATATTAAAGCATAGTAAATTTCAGGATGTTTTCTGTATGCATCTATAATACATAAGATTTAACAAGTTCTCTTAGCTTTATGAAAGGTTCTGATGGGAATATTCTGCACATTAAAATGTCTTCTCACTAAGTAATAAACTAGTTTTTAATGTTTTATTAAACCTCTCTCTATTTTATGTGTTTCAGAGTGAGATCACAACAATATGGTCAAGCTCTATATGAAAGTAAGTGCTGCATGTGTAACATTTGTAAAAACACAGTATAGTATGTTTATAACAAATCTGCTACTCTTATATTACAACACTACATTGTGATAATTGAGTAACAACAGCTGATTAAGCTACCACTACGTGATGGTAATGCCAAAAATTGTGAAGTTGGCAGCTGAATCAAAGTCCATTGTGGGTGTAACAATTCAGTGGGAACAGTTTAATGACATCATCATATTTCTTCCAGACTTATTCCTGTACTGAATAAATATGTAATTATTGTGAAGTCTGTTATTCATGAAATATAATATGAAGGACATTTGAATTAGAACATAAAGATACAGTAAACAGAAGAAGAAAAAATGATGTATGAATGATTGTTTTCTGATTATAGGAATTGGAAGAAAGGTGGAGCAGGATAATTAATTTTTTCATAAGAGTCTATTGACAGAGAATAATTTCAGTCGATACCTCAGTTGCATTATGATGGATGAGGCTAAAGAGAGTGATTTCAACAATCTGAGAAGTTCACTGAGGCCCCAGATCCTGTGAAAAGCTATGCATGTGCGTAACCTTGCATATATTGAGTTTAATTTAAGCACATGTGTAAATCTTTGCAAGATCAGAGTCTAATGGTTTAGGACTCTGTCCTATCCCACGTACACACATGAGCAATCCTTAGACAAATAGCATCATTGGTTTCAATGAAATTATTTGTAGGTGCAATCATGGCTTTGCCCCATTGTATTACCACGGGAACACACAGAAGGCAGACTGTCATAGCCTGCATTCCTTCTTGCTCCAAGAGGAAAGCACCTGGAAGTATCTGGTACAGCATACTTCCCCCAGCATGCTCATCATGACAATTCTTCACTGCTTGCCCCAGGACACCCATTCCCACCAGTTTACCCAGGGGATGTAGCAGCACTGTGGAGGCTGCTCTCCTCCCTGAACTGCTTGCTACCTGATTTCTTAAAATCTTGCATGGCTGCACAAACTGGGCCACAGGCTGGCCCTGTGAGAATATGGATTTGCCAGATAACCACTCAATTTGTATTTGGCAGCTGTTTAGGGTTCACTGTGGGTCAGCATAATACAGTTACAACATCACATGCACAGCTATTGAAGTTACAGATTTGGATTAGCTAGACCTTGAACCAGAGCCCCTTGAAGTGAGTGGCTTCTCACTGGGCCCTTAATAGGCAACACCAGTTTTCCAGTTACCTTGCTTCAGGAAAGCAAATTCACCCTTTGGTTACAAATGAAAAAAAAAATCCATCAGAGATGAAAGAGCAGCTTTGCTGTTGATAGTGAACTACTTTTATATTCAGCTAGGCTGAGCTAAAACGGATACATTTTATTAGCCAATAAATGTAGTATAGTCTTGATTCACTTGGTCAATGGACTATGTGGCCTTTTAAAATTAGATAGTCCTGAATCCTTTTGCTATGATCAGGACTTGGACTAAGGAGGTGATATTCTTCAAGTTCTTTATGTAGTTACCAAATAGTCACTTTGGCCATGCTTACAGTACTGACTGTACTCTCACTTAACAAAAAATACAAAGAGAACATGACATTTAAAAAAATGGAAAGAAATCCAAACCACTGACTATTTCAAAAACATGAAAAAAATGCATATTTTTGAAGAGCACAGATGTTTAGTCGAAATATCACAGCTACTACAAGACACTCAGAATAACGATCACCTCGTGCAAGCAGTACTGGAGCTCCTCCTGGTTTCACCTCGTGCATCAATATCTTGGAAGTCAGAGATTTTCTTAAATGAATGAAAAACACTTCATTCTCCCTATGCCATCACTTCACCTTAATACAAGTCAACTTTGTTAAGAACTTTACTTTAATGGACGTATTCCAAACACACTACCTAAACCAAATGGTTGTACTGTACCTGATTCTTGTAAATGTTCTCTGGTACTGATGAATATCTTTTCATTCTTAAAGGTCTGTACAGGGACCATCTATGTCAGGGGTTTTCGAACTTCACGGCACTTGAACCCCTTCTGACAACAAAAATTACTACATGAGCCCATGAAGGGGGGAATGAAGCCAGAGCCCACAAGTGCCCTGCCCCCCTCGGTGAGGGGCCATGGCCAAGCCAAAGCTCAAGAGATTCTGCCCTGGGCAGGGGGGTTTGTAACCTGAGCCCTGCTGCCCAGGGTTGAGCCGTGGGGCGTCGGCCCCAGGTGGTTGGCCTTGGGCTTCAGCTTCGGCCCCAGACAATGGGGCTCAGGCTTCAGCGCCGAGCTCCAGCAAGTCTAACACCAGCCCTGGTGACCCCATTAAAATGTGGTTGAGACCCACTTTGGGGTCCCAACCCACAGTCTAAGAACCGCTGATCTATATGTAAAAAGATGGTGAATCCCCACATACTGCCTGTACTGCTTCTGACATTTGGTTTTGCAGTAATTACATTGCTTCCTGATCCAAAAGGCTACGTATTTTAAAAATCAAATTTTAACTTTTTTAATGGCTCAAATCCATGCTTAAAACCATGATCATAACATTCAGGTAATAACTCATAGACCATCTCTGTATGGGTCTGCCCACAACAAGGGTTTATGTGAGCTCACCCCCAAATTGTAACAGTCAATTCAGATTGTTAGGAAGGACTATTTATTTGATACTGTTCCTGAGAAGCTTGAGAGAGATAAATGTTTATAAACTTCTGCCTACCATCAATTTAGAAAAAATTCTGCTTATCACATTAGTTCACAGTTAGTTTATCTTCTGGGAGTACGACATTGAGTATATCCTATAAAATCTTCACCCATTAGGTATGGGTTTTCCTCAAGTCTGATCACTGTCTCCTTCCTCACTATTAAGATTAGTTTAGATCCTGTTTCCAGGGCCCTGATGTTGAACTGATTTATGGCATGAGGCTGTTTTGTTGGAGGCCAATTGATGATGGAATGACTAGAAATAGAAAGGTCCCTTAGTCTGCCTGATTGCAGAGGCATCATTTGGAAGGTATTACTGGTATTCAGTTGTCTGGAAGACTGAGTTGGGACTAGCTAATTAACTGCACAAATGGTGTTCATCCTGAGCTAACAGCCATTATAACTCAAACCCTGATTGTCAGATCCCTCATCTTGTTTTGGTGGTTTTATTTTCTTCAAAATATTCATTGTTATTATTAATGAATATATTTCTATCATGTCAGCTCTTATTTGTCTCTTTTTAAAACTAAATACCCTTGATGTGTATGCGTAGCTCAAACTGCTCCTTACAGTCTATTTATCTACATTGTATTTCCTCTGTCACCATGTTTCCCAGCTTCCTAGTGTTATAAAGGTCCTTTTGAAGTTCTAAAAATTTTTTTTTAGAATAGACTAGCCTAAATCATTTTGTGTCACCTGCAAATTTTAGCACCTCTCTGTTCATCTCTTTTGCAGATCATGAATAAATATATAAAATAAGAGAGAGCATACTGAAGGTCCTTGAGGAAAACCCCTATTAACCTCTTTCTCTGTTTAAACCATTTTCTAATCTATGATCGAGCTTTGCCTCTCACCCTGGAATTTCTCAGTTTGCTAAATAGCCTCTTCTGAGGACTTTGTTGAAGTTGAAAACCCTTCTGCTGTATGTGTCATCATTGTCCTTCACACCAACATCTTAATAATGAATATTAGTCATTTACAATAGGACGTTTATTCTCAAACTGTGGTTCATGGACCATTGCTGTAGGTTCACAGACAGCTGACTGGGCAAGCAGTACTGGAGCTCCTCCTAGTTTCAAGTTGACAGACTTAAAGGCAGCTCAAAATACACTAAAGACTTTCCTGAGATTGTTGATTTGTATAAATGATTTCTGTAATTCCCACCATAATATTATGTGATCATGAATGGGTGGTGAGATGGTCCTTAGGATTGTAAATGCAAGGGGAGATGATTCATATGAAAAGACATAGTCCATGATATGAAAGTTTGAAAATTTGATTTGCAAATCAAGTGCTAAAGTGGGAAGTGAAAACTATGTATGATATCAGTTTCTGTAATGTTTAGAGCTTGGTTTCAATATACAGTTTAAGGGAGACAGGGGAGTCTACCAATTTGAACAGTGGACTGGGAGTCAGGACTCTTAGGTCCTATCCCTAGGGCTGATATTGGGCATATTGTTTCATCATAACATTTGCCAAGCTATAAAATGGACGTATTACCTAGCATGTGCATTGTGAGACTTACTTAATTCAGAGCTTAGAATAGAAGTATTTGATTCATATGCCTTCATGTTAACTACAAAGTCATCCCTTTTTTCTGACATTGTTACCAATTTAAAATGGCCCATTCAATTGTACATAAGAATGGTCATAATGGATCAAACCAAAGATCCATCCAGCCCAGTATCCTGTCTACCGACAGTGACCAATGCCAGGTGTCCCAGAGGGAGTGAACCTAATAGGTAATGATCAAGTGATCTCTTTCCTGCCATCCATCTCCACCCTCTTACAAAGAGAGGCTAGGGACACCATTCCTTACCTATCCTGCCTAATAGCCATTAATAGAGTTGTTCTCTTTTAAAACACTGTTATAGTCCTAGCCTTCACAACCTCCTCAGGCAAGGAGTTCCAGAGGTTAAACCTGCGCTGCGTGAAGAACTTCCTTTTATTTGTTTTAAATCTGCTGCCCATTTCCTGGGTTCTCCTGCCTTCCCCCCCATTTCCAAAGATTACGTTTTTTCCTGTTGATACAGGGTTTGAACATGCCTTACACAGTAACACTGGTTAGTATTACTATTACTTGTACAAATAGCAATAACACAGGATCTTACTTCCTTCTGTGTCTTTCAAGACAATGTTTTCCCTCTCTATTCCTGATTCAGAAAACACTTATGTCCATAACTTTAAGTACGTGAGCACTCCTGTTGAAGCCATTAAAGCACGTGCTTACGTCTTTTGCTGAACTGGGGCCTATAAGATAAAGAAAAAGGTCTGATTATCAACAGATCCCTCTGTCCTCATCTCTCACTGCATCTGGGACCTGAAGTGGGAATATGGTAGGAAAATAAGGCACTTTTAAAAAAAAAGTATATTTAATTTTCAGGTCAAGGTATCATAATCAGTCCTTGTAAATGTGCATGCAAACGATTTGTGTGGGTGCGCACACTTAGCTATGCAACTGCATGTACATTTTTCTGAAAATCTAGGCCAGATTCTAGCAACAAGATTCAAAATAAACTATCAGAGTAACAGAAGGCAAAAAGATAATGTATGTCATCCCCTAAGCTCCCAAAGTTTCACGGATGTCACTCAACAGTCAAAACACACAAAGAAGAGAACAGCGCACAAAAATCTATAATAGTATTGTGTTAAAAATCTATTTAAACTGAAAAGGTTTATTTTACATTATATTAGTTTTACTCTACTAGTTTCCTGTATTGACAAACTAAGGCACAAATAGAGGTATTCAGGTAATGCTTCATGTGGCATTTTGATTACCTCCTGCCCTTTCAAGGCACAGTTGGATAGCTAGGTTTGCTAAAGCTGGGTGAGCACACATGATGCTCTCTTTAGAACTGATGTTGGCTAATAAAAAGGATGTCCACGCACAATTGTTAGCAGGGGATCTTATCTGAAGAACCCCTAGGTAATGAAAAAAGCTTTTCAGGGCAAAGGCACCCCCATGACTGAAAGTGTCTATGAAATGACAGGGACTTCATTGTAACAGTTTTACATTCACTCTCTCTCACTGGGCTATTAAAAAGGGATCATAGTAGAAATATTATACTCAGGAACATAGGAAACCAAACTACAATAAAAGTAAAGTTTAGACTTTCACCCAGCAGCTTTAGAAAGTAACTGATATATCTAATGATATAAATGAGAGAGAGGAGTTTATTGAAAAGATATGCTGAACTGGTCATAAAGTCCATAGACTGGTTGTTCCTCAGGCAAAGTTAACTAGATTCTACAGTTAGCAGAAATATTCAATTATGAGAGAGGGATAAAATGAATAAATTGATTTCTTAATATCCACCATAAGCAACAAGCCATTTTTTTGCTGAACTTTGTCCTTCTTGGGAATTCAGCTGCCAGAATATTCATTGCTGCTGTTCTGCAATTTTACCTACCTACCTAGAGTTTTTCTACAGGGCCCATCACTATCGAATCTACCTTTTCCTGCCATATGTCTGTTGGAGGGGAGAACCATGACACTTAGGGCCACATCTAAAGAGCATTGAGAGTCTTCATTAACCATGGTGGGCTTTGGATCAGGCCACTTAAGAGTGGTTCCTTCCTGGCTGCTCTCTATTCCCTGACTTTATGGACTTTTTCGTCACAGTACAGGGGTCAAGTGGATAATTTCCAGAGGGGGAAAGGTGGAGGAGCCCCTCTTCATAGGTTCACTGCAGCTTCCACCCTAGATTTGTTCTTCTCCATACATTGTAGGAACAAATTGGTCCAAGCTAATAGCAGCACCACTTGGCAGTGCTATCAGTGGTGCACCTTTTGAGTCCTTTTCCTGGCAGGTGCCAGTTAGGAGATGGTACTTGACTCAGAGGAAATACAGGAGACTGACCATAGGTAAGTGTGACAAATGCAATAGATGAGAAGATACTGCTGTTGCTCTATCTGCCTCTGTGCCTTTTGGTCTTTTACAGAGAAAAGCTCTTTGTTGGTGAGGGGACAGTTCATGTTTTCCTCATCCCTTTAATGCATCATCTCTTTCTTTTTATTGTATTCCTTTCACAAGACTTTCTTTCCACTAATTTGTTCCCTGCACATCTCTTCAGACTCCCCATTTTCCCTTCTATAAGTGTCGGAGCCCATTGAAAGCAACGGGGATCTTACAATCAACTTCAGTGGGAAACAGAAGGATCCCTGTGGACCTAATCTCTCATCCTCCCTCCCAAGTATTTATATGGTCCACATCACCATAGTATCCATCCATCAAAAAGGAGGGAAAATGGAAGGGAGGGAGAAGGGAAGCCCTTCTCATTACATACAACTGAAAAGGCAGAAATAGGAGAAACTGTAGGTTACACATTTCCTTCTTTCTGAATTTTTGTAAGACTATAAATTATCACTAGTCTCGGACGTGCAAATGGCTACTAAATGTGCCCTTAAATATTTGTTTGCTTGAGTTTCTAAGAGCTGCCCTTCTGAGCATAGTCATCTTGGTCTCAAAATTCAGTTCAGTCTGTCAAAGACGACACACTAATTGTGCTCTTTCACAAAGAATTGATTTTTGTTCCCTCTTCTTGTTGCTTTCCTTTAATAAAAAGTCATTTTAGATGGAATGTATGTTTTTGCTGTTTCTGTATGTAGACATAACAGTCTCCACATTGTGACACTGATGGTACCTAGTGAAATGAGTAAATCATCAATTCAGCATTAATGTTCATCTTCTCGTCTCCCTTCACAACACATACATATTATTCACAAAACTTTCAGTTTCCCTTATTTCAAAATGTGCAAAATTGTATTGGGGAAAAGTGGATTCATTGTGTCCTTTGTGAAATCCACAGATCATCATATTTTGCTGGGTTTGCTGCTGCTATTATTTTTTTAACTGCTCTAATTCTACCTACCCTCAAAAAAGAATTTTCTACTTGTCAGTTCAGCTTTCATCACAAAAGTACATTATAACTTTAACCTTTCTTAAATTAAATAAAAACTCTTTGGAAGGAGGCAGAATTGGGTCAGGTATCCACAAAATGTGTGTGCATTACACATATTGGGACAGTTTTCAAATGTATATATTTGAAAACTGGTGCAAGTCGAGTTTACACTTCCTCTACTTAAACTGTATATAACACATTTAAATTTTGCATCCGAGCATAGATATTAAACCTAAATACCATAGTATGAAATCTCTTGTGCCAAAGCCCCAGCTGGTATAAATCAGACCAGCTCAGGTGAAGTTAATAGAACTACGTTAGTTTATACCAGTTGAGGATCTGGCCCAGGTTATTTTGGCAAGGATTTGAACTTCTAAAAAGATTTGAAAAAATAAACCTAATAATAGTTTTGGTTTAACCTTGCCAGATTGATAGCCGTGATGAGTGATTCCCTCAACCTAACCACAGAACAGTTTCGCGCACACACATGGTTAATGACAGGAAGAGAGAAATGTCCTTAGAACACCAAGATTATTCTGCAATACTGTGTGTATGGTATGTTTATGTTAATTGTAAAGAAGATTGTGTCAAAGAATTTGAGAATGAAAAAATTGATTTGGGTCATCCAGTCTGTTTTTCTGCAAGAGAAGGCTCATCCGCTACCATTTTACTGGTGTTTTGTCCAGTTAAATTTCAAGTCTCAAGTGTTGGGGCTTTCACCACTTTCCTTGGGAGATTACTGAACAGCCTAATTGAGCTCCCTGTCAGGGAAACGTTATGTGTGGTTATAGCAGATTATCAAAGTCAATGGGAAAAAAAGGCTACTTTTTTATTTTAGCTTACCTCTTCAGAGCCAGATCCAAAAATCAGCAGGTCAAAAGGTATTGCAGCAACCATGTCAATTAGGAACCAGCCTTTGAAGTAGTGAATTGCTATTTTTGCTGGGTCACTTACCACTTCTTCATTCTGGTTTACATATGTTGTTCTGAAGTTTATTAGAATGTCAATGATAAACATAATATCCACAATTAAGTCTACCACATTCAGTGGGCTGCAAGAATATCCACACACTCGTCTCTTCTGTTCTTCACTATCGTTCAGAAGGAAGGCAGCAGAGTAAGGGGTGAATATGGCAGTATATATCACCAGCAACAAGATGAGCCAGTCCCAGACTGCTTTGAAAGGACTGTAGTGCAATATAGTAAACTTGTTGATGCGAGGTGTCTGGAGCTTATATTCTGGCAGAACATCTGCTCCTAAGGATAGAACCTAGAACAAGAAATATACCATGTAAAGAAACAACAAATCAGAGTAAAACAATCTGTACATATTTTTTAAAAATATATAGCAAATATAGTGAAACAGTTAAACTGTATTGTATTATTTAGACCTGATTACACAGTCCTTATGCAGTGAAATTTTCCATCTAATCCCTCTCTACTGCCAAGTAATATTTATTACATTTTTGGACATTAGATCATAAGAACATAAGCCCTGCTTCCCGCAGCTCCCATTGGCAAATGGCGAACTGTGGCCACTGGGAGCTGCAAGCGGCCATACCTGCAGATGCTCAGGTAAACAAAGCGTCTTGTGGCTCACTGGGGCTTACCCCGAACAAGCCGCGAACCAAGTTTGGGAACCCCTGATCTAACTCAGTGTCCTGTCTTCCAGCAGTGGCCAATGCCAGGTGCTTCAGAGGGAATGAACAGAACAGGCAATCATCAAGTGATCCATCCCGTATTGCCCATTCCCAGCTTCTGGCAAATAGAAGCTAGAGACACTTCAGAGCACAGTTTTGCATCCTTGCCCCTCCTGGCTAATAGCCAATGATGGTCCTATCCTCCATCAACTTATCTAGTTCTTTTTTGATCCCCGTTATAGTCTTGGCCTTCACAACATCCTCCGGCAAAGAGTTACACAGGCTGACTGTCCATTGTGTGAAGAAATACTTTCTTTTGTTTTAAACCTGTTGCCTCTTAATTTCATTTGGTGATCCCTAGTTCTTGTATTTGGTGATCCCTAGTTCTTGTATGAGGAGTAAATAACACCTCTTTGTTTACTTTCTCTACACTAGTCATGATTTTATAGACTTCTATCATATCCCTGTTTAGTCATCTCTTTTCCAAGTTAAAAAGTCCCAGTCTTATTAATCTCTCCTCATATGGAAGCTGTTCCAGACCCTAATCATTGTTGTTGCCCTTTTCTGTACTTTTTCCAATTTCAATACATCTTTTTTGAGATGAGGCATCCACATCTGCACAAAGTATTCAGAATGTGGGCGTACCATGGATTTATATAGAGGCAACATTATCTATCCCTTTCTTAATTATTCCCAATATTCTGTTTTTTTTTGACTGATGCTGCATATTGAATGGATGTTTTCAGAGAACTCTGACTACAAGATCTCTTTCTTGATTGGTAACAGCTAATTTAAACCCCAATAATTTATATGTATATTTGGGATTATGTTTTCCAATGTGCATTACTTTGCATTTATCAACACTAAATTTAATCTTCCATTTTGTTGCCCAGTCACCCAGTTTTGTGAAATCCCTTTGTAACTCTTCACAATCTGCTTTGGACTTAACTATCTGGAATAGTTTTGTATCATCTGCAAATTTTTTCACTTCCCTTTTTTCAGATCATTTATGCATATGTTGAACAGTACAGGTCCCAGTACAGATCCTTGGGAGATAACCTCTTTGCCTCTCTCCATTGTGAGACCTGATCATATATTCTTACCCTTTATTTTCTATCCTTTAGGCAGTCACTAATCCAGTAAAAGACCTTCCCTCTTATCCCGTGGCAGTTTACTTTGCTTAAGAGTCATTGGCGAGGGACCTTGTCAAAGGCTTTCTAAAAATCTAAGTACACTATATCTACTAGATCACGCTTGTACACCCTTGTCCACATTCTTATTGATCTCCTCAAGGAATTCTAGTAGATTTGTGGGGCATGATTTCCCATTACAAAAGCCATCTGATAATTCTGTTCTTTACTATAGTTTCAATCAATTTGCCTAGTACTGAATCTTTTAAAAAGGTACATATTAAAAAAGATATGTATTAAAAATGAAAAAAGCTACCTAGAATGAAATCTTAGGGGAAAAAGTAATACCCTGTGTGATAATCATTGTGTGCTTTAATTTCTTTTTGATTAGCTATTCAAGATTTGAGATTTTAGCTAGTACAAGATCAAAGTGAGACACCCTCTCCCACTATAATCTTTTTAAAATCCTTATTAGCTCATCTATTTTTGTTTAATTTTCCAGCAGCAAGTGTTTTATAACACTCAGATCCTTTCTTTAGCCACTTAAGCAGAACTAGCTGTTCAAGAAAGATCTACTGTGAAAATGTTGTGAGAACACTAGAGTTAATAACCACTCTTCTCCTTTGAAAAGTGAAGCAGAGAACGATTAAGTCATCCACAAGATTATATGGTACCTTTAAGCAACCACTAAACACCATGCTGAGGTGATGGTGGAGGACATTCATGTATTATTTATTTTTTTGCTGGGAATTGCACTTAACTAATGGGACTAGTTGTATTTTTATGCACTAGAGACATTAGTCAATAGCAAACTGAATCAGACATATTGTACAGCATCTGAGGCAGCCTTCACCCTTTCAGATCCCCAGCATGTGACGAGACAAGAATAAATCAGCTGTTTTCCTAGTATTATAGAACAATGTCTATGTGTGTATGGGGGGGGGGGAGTGAGGGGAGGAGAAATTGCTATGCACTTTATAAATAACACAGTCCTCCTGCTAGAGTTTTGAGATTAATCCATTTCTTTCATTGACATTGAGAATAAAGCTGTCTTCACAATTTTCAATCAGCTATATGAAAATTCCAACCTAAGTGCTGTATTGCTGGACAAACAATTGAGCTCTATTCTTTTCTCTCCTACGCTAGTGTAAATCAGGAGTAACTCTCCACTGAAGTCAGGGTCTGATTTTCTTTTCACTTACACTGGTTTATTTCTATTGACTTCAGGGAACTGAAAAGTATGAGAGCAGAACCAGGCATTGTAAAGCAACTGTAGTATACAAGTGACGTGAGATCAGAAACAGATCCAGTGTTTTCACATAAAATTTCTTAGACTTAGACTCAGGGTGACTGGATGATTTGTGTGATTAATAGATAATGTAATACAAAACTTTACACTGCTATCAGAACAACAAAATTGATTATTGCCTGAAATTTGTTATCTGATTTTTTGTTTGATGGCCATGTAGGTATCTTGTCTTCTCAAATAAGTCAAAATGGACAGGTGTTCACCAGCTACCAGCATTTGTATTGATAGTATCAGTAGACTATGACTAAGAATTAAGACTAATTTATCTTCTTTTTTCTACATGCCATCCCTCTAAAGTGGAGGCACTGCTTTGTCCAGTCTGTATTTATTCTTTGGCTAAATGGATGGACATCTCCAGCTACTGAAGCCCTCTGAAGAATGAGTTTCTTGTGGAATGCTTAAGGTACAAATACCTTTTCCTCCCCAAAGTGCACACTTCCTCCCCAAAGTGCCCCCAACTGGACTAGCCACTTTCTGTTGCCCCTTGGCTCTGCTCAGGTCTGTGCATCCCTCCTTATAACCCAAATGCAGTAAGGACGTTTAAAAGAGCCCCATCCTCTTTTCCCTGCTGCCCAAACAAAGATTCACTGCATTCAGTGGCTGTAAGCACATTTTCTTTACACTAAAATACTAACAATGAACTCCATTACATAGCAAAAGATCTTTAATAAATGTCTGGTGATCAAATTTTTTTGGGCTCTGAGACAATGGATCAGGATGTAAAGAAATAAAAATTGATTAGTTGGATATGAAAATGCTTTGAGAATGTTGCTTTACACCATGAGTGCCAATACTGCACCAACTGAGATCAACGAGTATTTTTGCCCAGAACAAGTCTAAAGTGTCTACAGAGTTTCAAAGGTCTCTGTGAAGACTCAGCACACCATAATTGGCACTTTCCTAGCTACTTATTCATAGAATCCAAGGTGAGAAGGGACTATTGTAATCATCTAGTCTGATCTCTTGTACAACATAGGCCTCAGAACTGCCCCCAAAATAGGAGGACATAAATCTAATTAATTAAAGCCACAACTTAAATTGAAATGAGATGTCCTTTAAAAATTATTTTATACTTGTCATTATGAAACTTTGAAGAAGAACTTTGTGGGTTGCTGGGGATAACAAGGAAGAAATGACAGACAGAAATGGTAATAAAATCTACTCACAATTTCAGCTGACAATTAACCAGCACTATTAGCTGCAAAGTATCTTTTTGATTTGGAAAGATACCTTTTGCTAGACTTTGAGCATCCACAGTAGAAGTATTTCCCCCAGAGTGGAAAAGCCTCCAGCTCCTTGCTTGGGTGGGTGACCTCAGTCTTTAAGGGTGGGGGGGTGTTAGAGGGACCTGGATCCTCCTTTTCCACAATGTCCCAGCCAAGGGCTCTGTGACTGTAAGCCCCTGAAAAGGAGCAGCCCTCCTGACATGGAGTCTAAACCCTCTGCCCTAGGCTACTTCTCACCAGTTTCTGTTCAGTTTGGGTATGGCCCCTCCAGTCCAATTTAGTTGGGCAATGTGCTGCCTTTCATAGGGGCATCTAGTCATGGGTCCAGGCTCCTTCAGGCAGGGCGCCCCCAAGCTGGTGAGGCCAAACTCTACAATGTTCCTGGGCTTCACTCACTCAGTTATCTCCAAGGCTGGAGGCTCCTAGGTCTCTTCCACAGCCTCCCATGGCTGGGGAGACAGTGCTTCCTCCCAGGTGGCTATCTTGGCAGGCAGATTAGTGAGTCTTCCCCTCAGTTAGGAAAGCAGATATTTCCTTCCCCTTCACCAATCAGCCACAGCCTGAGCCAGGCTCCCTTCTTTTCACCTCCCTCCAAGCCTGGCCTTGGCTGCTGGCATAACAAGGTGGGGCTAGCTAGGCCCAAAGTCTCCCTTTAACCCCTGCTGTGCTAGCTGACAGTTTCTCTGCTTCATCACAGCCTAGATCTGAATTTTTTATGTCAGCTTCTGCCATTTATTGCTGATGAAAACCAAATCCTCAGCTGGGGTAAACTGCATAGTTTCATTGACTCGAATGGAGCTATGGAAATTTACATCAGCTGAGAATCTTGTTTTAAGTGTTTAGACTTGGTAGGATTAATGATATACTGTCTACCTACCTCCTTCTGAGGTATCTCCCCCTTATGTGTTCAGTCTGGGGTAATAGCAACTGTGAAGAAGGAATATATTTACAGCAGTGCAGCAAATCTGCAGCTGACATTCCACAATGAGTGAGCAGTCAGGATCCAACAACATTTCTAAAGTGAGTTTATCCCAGAGCTTAAAACCCTGCTCTGCCACCTTTCTGTCTTTTTGTAGTTCTGTTTTTAGTCTCTCTAAGATTAACACAGTAGTTCCTCTGCTAGTGAAAAAAAAAAAAAAAGAATATATTTGAAGGCAATGGAGGACTGGGTATGATAGCAAGGCCATTAAGCAAAAACGAAGTGGACAGCTACCTAGGGTACCATAAGTACGATATGGCAGGAGTTTCCAAAATAAAATGAAAAAATGGTTCTGTCAGTTTTTACTGTTTAAAACATGATTTAATTACTGGAGGAGGAAGTCCCAGTACTGGACTCCCTAAAGATGATCTTTCACTTTTTGGGGAATTCTCATGTCTGTCTTGGCAGTTCTAGTGTTGGGCTTACCAAGGAGATCCTGCTCCTTGGTGGGGTCTCCTGGTGAAGAGTCAAGGAGACACGCTAGGATGTTGTGTAGTGTGCCAGTTGGTTTTCTACTGATACTGTGTAGTTGATTTATGCCAGGCAGGTTATGTCCATAGATTCCATAGTGCTGTGTGAAAGTCGTTCCAGGAAAATACTAAGATTCAGGAAATCTTGTCAAAAACACTGACCGGTTGGATTCTTTTCTATATTTGGTTTCCTTCCCATTTTCATAAAGAAAGGATAACTAGGGCTCGGGTGATCGGTGAGGCTCAGGCCACCTAGTGTTGCACTTACCTGGTGTGCCGGTTTCAGTTTAGGGAAATATGCTCACCCTAGAATGTGGACACTGACCCATCTCCCTCCCGGTGACCAGAAGGGAAGAGCTACTATATAAGTCCATGCTGGTTCAGGAAAAGCCCTCTTTTGCCCGGATCAGGTGGGGCAGCACACATCCATCTACCCACCCCCGGAGGTGGCAAAATACCGGATTTTGTCAGGATCCGGTGGACATTGAACTAGTTGCTCCTTTCTCGGCAACAGGGGGCAGGAGGGAAGAGACTGGGAAGGAGTTTTTCTCTCACCGCCAGATTGGCCAAGGTGAAGTGGTTTTTTTCCCCACCTTGTCCATAACAGCTGGGGGGATTCAGTTCAGGGAGAACATGGAACAGGAGTTAGAACAACTCATTACATGCACGTGGGGCGGATGTCCAGTGCAAATACTCTGTAGCGAAGGGATGTGGTGATCCAGATAAAATGGATTGGTAAAGGATTTAAAGGAGGTATTCTTTAAATGAGCAGAAACGGGGAGGGTAGAAGAGAGGGTTAGGGCTCCTATGATTGGTACTGCAGGGAGCTAAACCCCCTCTCCTTTATAGCCCTCCCAAACCTTATTTGAGGGGGGAATGGTGAGGTCCCAGCAGCGGGTTGGCTGGGGACCAGGATGGGTAGAGGGGAGGACTGAAAGGCCCCCTCAGGTATACACTGAAATGAGTATGGAATTACCTGCACCGTACACTTTTATCTAGTGGGTACTCCCAGACATTTAAGAATTTCTGCCCTGGATCACAGTGAGTCTAACCCTGGCCCTGCCACACATGGCTGAAGCCAAAGTTTGAGCAACTTAGCTTTGCAGGGCCTTCTGTGGTGTGAGGCCCTAGACAGTTGCCTTGCTTGCCACCCCTTAATGTTGGCCTTGCCTGGTGACCCCATTAAAATGAACTGGCAACCCACAGTTTGAGTACCATAGGTCTCTCTCCTCACATGAGATAACCTCTCTCAGTTTTCAGTTCTCCTGTGTTTTATCTCCATTACAGCTGTCAAACTATGTCTAACAAGGACAATTTCTTCCCTTTCTGTCTCTATTCATAACATCACTATGAAGCCAGTACTGCCTGAGCATCCTTAGGAGATGACTGAATTCAGAAATCACTATCTGAAAATATACTGTATTACACAAGTGCCACTGAACAAATGACAATTAAGCCAACATTTGCCCCCTGATAACAAGCATTACCAATGTCCTCAGGAACTTCTGATTTAGTCTGTGATTATGGGATTTCAATGACCATATTTCAATTGCCTTGATATCTTCTTTCTTGACATGGATGACTAATAAGGCTATCCCAGTTCTGAAATGATAAATAGCTGAACTCCTTTTTGATTTTAATGCTCCAGAAAATGTATTCTACTGCCTTTAAATGTCAGCACAAACCTAATTTATTTGTTTTTCAAAGGCTGGCCATTAAAGCACAGCTTCCCGGTCAGAAAATACCACTACTGAGGATTTATCAATACCTGTTTGATTTACCCCTTTTTATCTGTTCCACTACATTAGAACTATACAGCAGAATGTTGCGTATTTATATCTAGTGCTAACATTTATGTCCTGCTATCGGAGAGCGTGAAATGCATCTGAGGTATCGTAAGCTAATATTGAAATATTATTACTAATATTGAAAGCTAATCTTACTTTTTAATGTTAAGCTTTCTAATGTAATGATTGCAATAACAAATCTAGTACCACAATAAAATGTGACCTCTTTGCATATCCGCCTGTATGCTTCCCATTTGGGACTTCAGATACAGAAGGTTAGGTAAAAACATTTACCAGTAAAGCATTAAACAATGAGCTCAATATTTCTTTGTGTGCAGGATCAGAAATAGCACAGTGTTCTTCTTTGAATATACCTGCATATTCACCAGATGACAAATGGCACACTATGGATGGGTGAACCTAAAAGACACAATACTTATAAGAACATGTTTGAATCTTTTATTCTAGAGGTCAGACTGCTACAGTATCTCCTGAAATAAAGGTTTTGTGACTATCTAGCACTCAAATTTTCAGTTACGCTGGGAATACCACAAGAACAGGCTTTTTGGTTATTTTTCAGCAATTTATTTTCTGGCCTAAGCTGAAATTTGGGCGGTAATGAGTTATGTGCTAATGCAAAGAACCAAATATAAATCAGACTTTTATGAACCTAAAAAAAGTTAAGTATGTACTAACTGTTGGGTCGTTTCTTATTTTATCTGATTTTGGGTTAACAGTTATGCAAATAATAAACATGCAAACCATTTCATTGATGTTCCATGTTAGCTTTAGTTTGTGTTGCTGAATTTTTAAGCAACATCACAATCCTTGTATTAGACCTGTTTTGGGTTAGAAAGTTCAGAACATGAATTGTCACCTTTTTGATTTATTACAACCCCATCAGTATGATTAGTTACTTAGTGAGTAAGACATAGGGCTGCAGTCTATCATCTTTACTAAGGCTGGCTGCCTAATAATCATCACTCCTGTTTGTCTTAACTGAAAAACATTTGATTATTGGCTAACTAATGCTCTCTAACTCCTAATTAGACTTAAACATTTCTAAATGGCATATATTTAAGTTAATTGGACAGGACCATACGCAGTAGTCTGAACACTGTGCAATGACAGACCTGGGTAGATTTTTAACAAAAATTGATCTGATACAGAGGAAACAAAAAGCCAATTGATAGAGAAATTGCACCATATAAGTTACAACAAAATCTATGCTAAATTGCTATTCGCAAACCCCAAAAGAATAGACATGGAAGCTGATTTTGACCTGTCATACATTCTGACTCCATTGCTTCACTCCAGATTTACCCAGTGGAAGTGAAAGTAGCATTTGGTCTAAGATGTATTACTGCTTCAAATACAAATAGTTTGTAATCATTTGTCTGAGCTTTCTGTGGTGATTAACAAGTACTAGGTGAATATTTTATTACCTCCACACCTGCCAGTCCTACTTGGCAACCCTTTGTTCTGCACTATTCTGTACCCTCATGCTTAAACATACTGTGACTTTCAGAACAATGCTACAGTTTAATGGGTTGAAAGGTATACTAGTAAAAGGGGATACGTGTGGGTAGATGTGAGCAGCAGGTGAGCTTTTACCTGTATGTCTATCTCAGAGTAATCTAAGTTCTTATTTCAGTGTTTTGGTACAATAGAGAATCTATTTCTATTTCTTCATCCTCCACACTCCAGCCTTCTTTATTTTTTTTTTAAATCACGCTTTTATTAAAGTGCATTTAATGTCTGGTATTTAGATGCCTAAATAATCTGTTACATCATCCCCTCAAAAATATATGATGAAGCAGAGAGCAAATTTAAAATCTGAGCCCAAGCTTGAAACCCACACCTACCGCACGTGTATGCAACATGACTCATCTGCTGTGTGCATACCGTTACTGCAGATGGGTTAGTGCCTTGAAATTACAGCAGCTGTACTAAACAATTATTGGGCTCTCTGACTGAGAAAATTTCCCATGGGTGACAAAGAACCAGCTGGATATTGCTGGTGTTTGCATGGGAGATATGTTGGTATCTATGAACATTGAAATCCCCAGAAATGGAATCACGAGATCAGAGAATTCATCCAAAAATATACTGCCGTGGAAAACAGACACAAGCAGGCCTTCTCATCCAAGTACTTTCATCCTCCATTTGAACAGAGTTACAAAGCTGGTCTGGGCATTATTTCTAAAATGGAACATTTAGGTCTTAAGCCTTAGGAGTCTTTTCCTGCCAGCCAGTCTGCAATTACTTTCATGTCAATGTGTAATGCATCAACAGAGCAACACCTATAAGCAGATAGATTTGTTGAATGTACTTTAATGAAATTTAAATCTTACCGTAGTAATTTGTGGATTATCAGTGAAGGTGATGTTAACTGCCGTTTTATTTTTAGCAAGTGCTAATGACAGACAAAGCATTGAGACATATCACTCAATACTTTAAGAATTAACCTAAAGGAACCTTTCAAGCAAATGCTTTAAAAAAACTTTAGGCTACAAATTGGGAAAGAATTAGCACATTATTGATTGTTCCATCCACCACAAAACCTCTAAGCTGTTAACAAGCATTTTTAAAATCAGCCAGCTAGCCATTAAGTACCACATCTGCAACAAGAGCTTCAATTATCATCATTTTTACTCACTCAAAATGTAGTTCCAATCATTAGTTGATGACCTGTCAGCGGAAAAAAGATCTCCCGCACTTGTTGGTATTATCTCCAGGCTAGCTATTTTAAAGTATTTGGCCATTTATGAAAATCCTATATTTATTAGGGTCCATTTAAAACTGGTTTGCTCAATGAAAAAAAAGATTAAGATGTGATTAAAATGGAATATAAAAATGAAATGCAAAAGGAAATATGCAATACATGTGGTAAAGATAGTTAAATTGTTATGGTAATACTTTGGGCCTACCCATGCAGAATACATATTGACAACACTGAAAAAGTTTCATGCATCCAATGAGGGGTGAAAAGACATTTAGGAATCCCCCCTACAATGCATTTATTTGGTCTTCAGTTTTATGCTAAAATAAAAAAATATGGCCTAGATTTTCTAGTATCATCTGTATACTTTGTACTGCTCAGACAGCTCACAGTGGAGATTTCCATTAGGAAACAGACAGTGGAGAATTACAGAGGGGGAACTTGCCACTAGCATAAAGTTAATGACTAGCAGTTCCTGTGGCATGAGGAAACCTAGGGGGGTAAGGGAACACTATGGGAAAGTGGTAGAACTCTGTTGTACTGATTCTTCGCTGGCATAAACTACTCTAATGCTGCAGCTGCGCCAGCATTGAATCAGTAAGCATAAGTGGCTCCTTGATGGGCCCACCCCCACTCTCCTTCTGCTAGTGTTTGCTTGGGTTTCGAGCTATAATACAGGCTACTTTTAAAAAAATCTTTGGAATAAATCATGGATCATCATGGCTTCCTGGGCTTACCTGGTGCTGCAGAAGGTGTAACAGAGATATAATAGACCCTACAATATATGTGGGAAATTATTGTCCTATAAAAAGCTTCTCTTTCAGGCTGCATCCATAGCCATAGGAGGGGGCATGCTTTCTTAGCTAAAAAGAGTCTATTAGACAAAATCAACTGGTCTCTAATGGTTTCTACATTAGCCGCAGAAAACAGATTAATACATCTACTGCTCTGTTCCAAAACCTAGGTGCCAATTGAAAGCCTTACGGACTAGGTCAGAGAGAGGTGATTTACTTAAAATCACCAGGTTATACTCTTCCCTTGCTTACACCCTGGCAACCCCAATGAGAATCAAACCCTCTGAACTTCTGAAAGCTGTGTGAATATATGAGAGAAGAACTTGTACAATCTTTATTATTTCAGATAAAGGAATGGGTTACTTCAATATTAAGAGAATGTGATTCCAAAAAGCTTCTTTGCTATTTTCTGTCTATATGTGGGGGGATGGGTCTAGATCAGTGGTTAACAACTGATCCATGGACTGGAGCCAGTCTCTGAAAGCTCCCTGACACAGTTTAGGAAGACCAGAAGTTGGTTCCTGTTGTCAAAAAAAGCTGATATACACTGGTCTGGAGGACCTCAAGGACCCTTCCAATTCGACATATCTCTGATTCTATATGCTCAACTTATTTTGAAAATGGACCATATTCACAGGCTACAAGTGCTTGAATTTCAGAGCAGAAAGGTAGGAAATTCAGAAGTAAATAACAATGTTCTATTTCCTTGCCATCAAGGACTCATTTTTTGAGAACTACACTGCACTTCTGGCAATACAAACATATCGAGAAGGAGTCACAAAGAAGTGCAAATTTTAACATATCAACTGAAAGGAGTGGAGTTTGCCATAGTCTTTCTTCTCCCTTGAAAAGAATGCCAACTTTGATTTTATGTCAAATTGGCAATTCATTGAATAAAGTCTTATACCTGAAGATATAGTGTATCTTAGAGACAGATTCAGCCCTGTATCACACTGAAGATTTATTCAGGTGTCTAAGAGAGAGGTAGACTAGGCTGCACAGACTGATATGTAAGACAATACCTAACCCAAGGCCCCTTTGATCTTGGAAAGAGGAAGCTCTATAAGTTGTCCCAGGATTACTAGTCTTCCATTAAATTGTCATATAAATATTTTATATAAGTTGTAGCTAACTGGATTTGCATAAATACTGTACATCACCTAGCTTTGTAGAAAAGCACCTTATCTTTATATTACTCATCCTAAATTAATATTACAGAGATTTGAGGTCCAGGCTTCTGTTCATTAATTAGCTTCCTGATACAGCTGCCTCCTTCCACAAATCACAGTAAATACCCATAACTGTTTCTTGAGTGAATCCCTAAAATTTAATTATACTTTTAAAATAATTGGTAGATTCAGATAATCTGGGATCCCACTCCACCATTATGCTTTTCATTGACATGTTTGAATAGAATTTTTTTAAAGTTACTTTCTCTTTCTTTCTCTAAAAAAATGCTCTCTGGAGCCCTGGTCTCCCAATCCCTTAATACTCCTGCTACCTGTAAAAGGCTGGGATTTACCACTTCCTGACAAGTGAGAGATACATAGTCAAGAGATATGTACTGTTTGCTCTAGTTTAGTCAAATTGAAGAGATAGAAAAGAAAGAAATCAGAAGGCCTTCACACTAGACATTTTGACAATAATGTTGGCTAGTTCTTGCCCTTTCCTACTACTTCAGACCTTAGACTCAATAAAAAAATAAACAAACAGAAAATAGTCTCCTAGGTTATCAGCATCAGCCTACCACATTTACTCCTACCCACTAGCTAGACCAAAAGAAAATTTTCTCAGGGACTAGCCCAGCTTCTTCTTTTATGTGTTTCAGACTAGTTGACAATAATTGGCTCTCAGTTACCATTAGTTCCAAATGCCATCACCTGTTCCATCTGCAGATCTCTGGAACTTTTATCTTGTCCATTTGGCGTGCTCTCAGCTTTTTCTCATTGGCAGCAATAGGAACTCAACCCTTTCAGTAAACAAACTTTTGCCCACTGACCTTCCAGCTCATGCATTTGCTAGTACTAAGCAGTGAAAACTCTCACTCCTTGCAATAAGTGGTGCTAACCTGATAGATCAGCTAAACAAGTCAGTATCCCTTTATATGGAGAAGGTGGTTCCCCAAAAAGAGTAAATATATGCCCCCATTACAGCACTGCAAAGTTGTAGTGTTTGCACAGTACTAGTGATACTGGCCTGGATCCATAAAGGGATCTAGCTATATAGAATTCTGAAATCCACTGAACCTGAGTTAGGTGTCCAGGCTCCCTATACAATGAATGAGGAGAGGAGAGATAGGTGCTTAAGAATGAGATCTACAAAAGACACTTCTTTGCTTTTTCAATAGCAGATGCTGATTAAAGGAGTATGTCCTAAGTGGGAGACAGGCTTTATAAGGAAATACCAGCTAATCTGAGAATTGAGCTCCCCAGATCTAGCCTGAGTCACTGTGGCAGGAAAATGCCATGTGCATCTGTTCTGAGGATAATTAGGACATCAGTCTCCAGGGCCATCAAACTATAAAAATGAAATGTTGCAATTCTTAATTTTTAAACTGGGATGTTTAATGCAGGTGGTTTTGCTTGGTTGGATATTTAATTATTTTTTTCTGGTTTGTTTTGAAATTTGACTTAAAATGTAGGTTTCAGAGGAAACACACACACACCCCAGCCTGACTGCTTGCTGCTGTGGCAGAGTGAACTGCATTCCCAGGGCTTGGGCTGCAGTGTGCTCCAGCACCCCCTGGGGATCCCTTATCTCTGCCCCCACTGCACCCCAGGAGGCAGGGATAAGGGATCCCTGGGAGGCTGTGGGGAAGCTTTGGGGCTGGCTCCCCCTCACTGCCCTCACAGTGCATGCTGCCCAGGCACCTCTGCACATGCAGCCCCAGGGATGGCCAGGGGAGAGGAGGTGGCCCAGAGAACAGAGAGGGGACCAAGCAACTGCCCTGGGTGTTGGGGGTCATCACTCCACCAGCCATGCTGAGCTGAGAGCTCAGGACAGCTGCTTAGTCCCCACTCTGCATTTGCAGGGCCACCCAGGCAGCGTGCACCAAAATCTGTTTGTGCTCTTGTGACCAGAAATCAGCAATCTTTGCAAAAAGCTTCTTTTGATCAGTTTCCATTGATAGTGTGCTTGCAGACTGGTGATCAGCAGACAATGGGTTACTGCAGATCTGAGCTTTGCAAACAGAGATGTGGCTTCCATTTGCAATAGACTGTCAGCTTTGAGAGATCTAAAGGAAGTTGCCTCAAGGAACTCTGGGATACATTGGGAAGACTTCTGGGACCCGAGTGAAGCTGGGGATGCATGCACACAGGAAAGCAATAGGGCTCAGATCCTAAGTCCCACCTTAACTTGCACTTGGATGAACCTTGCAGGGTCCTGGGACCTTAGGTTCAAGCCCCAGGTTAACACAATTGGTGTGTGGATACAAGGGAGGTTAGACTTGAGCCCAGACTCAAACCTGAGCTTACGTTGCTGCGCAGACATACCCAGAGTCATTTTCACACTCACTTTCTTTCTGTCCCAATGACTATTTAAGTATTTATCTACAATGGAACTGCTTCAAGAGGGGAGACTAAGAGACCCTCCTGAATATCCCATATCTTTGGGCATGTGTACACTAAAAACTTAAGGTGACCTATATTGGATCAACTTACAGTAATTACAGTGGTGGTTCATGTCCACCTTCGGTCAGTAGTGTGCATTATGGGAAGCTGAGAGCCTTGCTCTCAGCTCCACTTACTTCTCCATGCTCCACAGTCCCCCAGCTCCCCGCTGGCTTCCCCACAATGTTCGCTACTCCTCACTGGGAGCCTGGTGCCTTCATTCTCAGCTCCAGGCTTGCCACTGGGAGTGGGGCAGCCAACCAGAATCTCACCTTCCCACTTCCCACAAGGAGCAGGGCAGCTGCACAGGCTGTCACCTCCCTGCTCTCCACTGGGAGCAGGGCAGCCACATGGAATCTCTTCCAGTGGGGAGCCGGGAGCCGGGAACCTCGGTGAAGCCAGGCTCCCAGTGGGGAGCCTAGGCAGTGGGCAGCGGCCCAGCTGGGAGGACTTTCTTGTCAATTTCACAGCTCCAGACTGACAGCCAACAGCTGATGTAAGTATTGCAGTGTCTACATGGACGCTGTGTCACCCTGATTGCACTGACGTAGGCCTCTTGTGGAGGTGGAGTTATTATGTCGGTGTAGTAAGGCACTTACATTGCTGGGAGCAAGGCTGTAGCATGTACACTGACATAGTTAGGTGGACATAAGGCATAGTGTAGTGTAGGCCAGGTCTTAGTGGTTAGCGTACTCTCCTGAAAGGTGGGAGATGTGTGTTAAAATCCTTTTTCCCCATCAGACAGAGGGGGGAACTGACCCTGGATCTCTCACATCCTGGATGAACGCTCTAACCACTGGACTAAAAGTTCCAAGGCTGGTGTCTCCTTTTCTGGTGGGATTTCATATGGGTCGTTTTAGGCATATTCAGAACCCAGACTGGGCCTTTCAGGTGTGATATGTGTGGGAACACCTATCTCTGCCTGGTTGGAGAATCCCACTGCAGTTTAGGTAGGCTACAAGATGCCTAGAGTGTGGCATTGTGTGTGTCACTAAGAGCAGAAATTTAGGAGCTTTTGGGACTTTTATAGTTAAAATTTAGGTACAAAGGGATTTCAGGTATCTAGAAGGTTACGTTAGGGATTTTGAGGATCTCAGTGCACCTAAATGTTGGACTTAGATGCCTAAAGTGCTTAAGTATCTTTTGTCGATCTGGAGCCCTGTGTTTTATTTTGAAGAGAGAAGATCAGTTCTCATATCCCCAACATATTCACTGGAGCAGTAAATCATCTAATTTCTTCAAAGCAAACCGCAATACAGTTTATGGGCTTGATCCAGACCCACTGAACTGAGTAGAAAGACACCCATTCTGTGTTTCTTCCTATATTAAAACTGAGAAATGGGTGATTCTCTGTGGGAGGTGACACAGTATTATCAATAGCACAAACTGCATTCAAGATCTACATCATAGAATAGATCACTGATTATGCACTCAAGTAGATCAGAGAATATGCAGCTCGGGACAGTTACAGTGAGGAGGTTGTTCACTTCCTTAAGATACTGATTGATTGGTGACAATTACATTTCACACAAGACACTAGATACTCCCTACTAATGCAGCAGGGGGCTGGGAAATCCCCTGATTGGAAAGGCTGGATCCAGGGGAAAGGCATTGGCAAATTAAGGATGGACATGTAGATTCAGTTCCTGTGCTTTAAAGCAGCTGGGCTCTCTGATTGCTGCATTTCCACCGTATGTTGTGATCTCATCATACAATATTGCAGCAGTTCTGATCCCTTTTAGGATTCATCCATCACAAAGATGATGGACTAGAAGGAAGGAGAAGGCTTTGAAACATCATTTCTGTGGATCTGTGATTACCAGGTTTATGAGGGTTGAATCAAGTGTTGTTTTTACACCAGAAGGAAGGACCATTATTTTTTGACTTTATTCTATGCCAAAAAATTGAAGAGAAAAATCCTCATTTTTCTTAAATCCATTAAAAACAATGTGCTCTATTCTTTACTACATCGCACCTCCTGTAGTCATATTGTTTAAGGCCAGAAGGGACCTTAACCATCATCCAGTCTGACTTTCTGTACAGCACAGGTCACCAACACTACCCAGCACCTGCACACTAACCTAACAACCAAAATGAGGGCAAAGTATTACAACCTACAGTAGTAGCCACTGGGGCAGTCATTTATCCCTGTGCAAAGTGACTGCATCATTGAGATTTGGTTGCAATTTTGCACAGGTGTGAATGATTACACAAGGTACACAGTGGTGGAAAATCAAGCCCATTGATTTTCTCTAGTTTTATCATCATTGTGGGGTTCCCTCTCCCGTACACAGCTGTTTTTCCACATGCTCATCATACAAATTACATTTGTAAATGATCATATTACATGCACTTATACTATTTATACAATTAGGACTATGTATAGTAATTATGAAACTCAGTTATGTAACTACACAGTTAAAAAGATGGAATTATATTGCATTGTTACTTACTAAAAATTAATATGTAATAAAAACAAAGTTTTCTGTATGAGCAATACTAATTCAACATTTAGATCAGGATAGCAACTGATGAAACTAAGAAAATTCACAGTTTAAGGGGAAATGAATAAACAACATGTTCAATACAGTAACCAGATAAATGCCACACTACAAGCATTATTAGTGTGACATGTAATTGGAAGACATATCATAAGGTATGTTACCCCTTAATTTAGAATTTCCTAGCTTTTGTCAGCATGTGTTCCGAAACTAACAGCCGTGAAATGTAGTTTGTGTGAGAGTTATTGTATAGTGTTGTAAACAATGCAATATGTCAGCTGAATCAGAGTGCTGAAAATATACAGCTCAATAATTTAGTTTATTTTTAGTTCTTATATTGCCCCTGTCTGTCCTAGATGCTGCTAACCAGTCTTCTTTTAGCTTGCAAACCTGAAGGTTAATTTGAAGTCATGATCAGCTAATAGTTATTTTTATATCAACAGCTGGGACTGGTCTTGGGGGCTATTGTTACTTATTTCTTGATCTTCTGGGACTGACAGAACAGAGTCTGGCCAAGATTATAAAAGCATGTAGTGAATATATAGGATCTACCAGTGCATGTCAGGGAACGTCTGAACTTTGAGAGTTTGCTTTTCAAACTGTGGGAGTTCAGTGTTTCTGGAAAACAGACCCAAATGTCAAGTTGTCCAGGAAAACAGAATACACATTTCCTCATCCCTTTCATTGAAGGGTAATGGTGAAATTGTTTGGAAAAATATTATTTAAAAGTTATAAACCCAGAAGATTTTTGCCTTATTGCAAGGTGACTATTGTGATGAAACATCATACACTTCAAATTCCTACAGGCCCCAATTCAGCAAGGTACTTAAGCACATGCCTTACTTGAACACGTGGGTAGTTCCATTGACTTGAGTGGGATTGGCAATCTCTGATTTTTGCTGATTTGGTGCCATATGCTCTATTTATGAAAAAAAGAAACATGACTAAAGGATTGCTGGCTTGTATGTTCATTGTTTGGTTCGTTTGGTTTGTTACCAAGCCTAGGCTGTGGATATTCAGAAATTACCTCTCTCTTTTTTTTCAATGGACGATAGATACAGGTTACTATAGTCTCCATACAGCTCTGACTCTGTTCACAGTAGAATTAACAGCTTGCTTTTGGCTTCAGAGTCAGACATTAGTGTGAATTGGATGTCTACGAGGAGTTTACAATAAAACAAGATAGGGAAAAGATTAAGTTGCTTATTGTTGTACCTCCGTGGGCTGTAATTTTAGAACTGGAAGCCCTTTTTTGTATTCATTAAAAATGTTAAAGGACAGATGTCAGATTTTTGTATTGCTGCTTTCTTTAATAAAATCAACTTTTTGTGCCTATGGGAAGACTTGTCTCGGTCTGGTAATCAGTGTCAAGACCTCATCTGAATCTGTCAGTGCAAAAAAAATGTGTAGAAATGGGACTGTTCTCCTGAACAGTTCGTCAGAAACAATAATAATAAAAAAAATTTGAGTCTGTTCTAAAGAAGATAGTCTCCCTTAGCACCCCTGGAAATTATAAGTTAGAAGATAAGAAACTGCTGTGAGGGAGTTTACCAAAACTCTAATTCGAGTGATAGATGTGTACAATGGAACATGACAGCTCCAATTTTTTAAGGAAGGGCAATCTGACAAAATTGCTGAGATGTCTATTTGTCCCAGGAAGATTCAGATTGTTATACAGTGAGAGGAATCCAGAGGAAAATATGGTCAGAACGTAGATAGCTCCAAATGTGCCTTCTGCATGGAGTCTTTTCTTCGCAGCTGAACGTGCCAGAAAAGATCACAATGTGGGAGTCCAATGAAATTCCCAGCATCTGCTCATTTAGATCTGGATTCTGGCACCCTTCCTCATGTTGAATAGCTTTCCACTCTGACCCAGACTGTGATACCCTTACTCATCTTTGGCAGTACCTTACTCAGTAGATACTTCTGTTAAGTTCAATGGAACGTCGCATGAAGGGAGGTGCTTCACAATGGGAGTTAATGTGTCACAACCTGCCCCACTCTAAATTGCACCATTTATTCTGATGGGGCTAGTCAAGCAGTAAGATGCTACTCAACCAGAAGAAGAGTGATGGAATCTAGCCCTTACTGCCTTCCTTTAAAATTCAAGAAACATTGGAAAATACATAAGGAACAATTCTGCACTGGCATGGCAACAGTCTAGGTGACATCATTGGTTTTCTCCATGGTTCTACGAGGAAAGACACCCTTTGCAGTGACATAATGATAATCTGAGGAGGGTGAGATCTCCTTTCACCTTTCCATTTTAGGATACAAAAGAGTAGAAATGAATGGAGAAGCACCATTACCAGTGAGGAAATGAACTGAGTTGCTCTTACATTATCTGGTTTTCTCTGCTCAAGACATACTCTCCAGTGTATCATCTATAGAAAGCCTTCAGAATACATGTTATAACAACACTGTTTGTACATATAAAATAAGAACATTCTACTATTATGTCTTTATTGATTTAAGTTCACTGTCTCTTTTTTCCTTCTTTTTGCTTCTTTAATTTAATGTGTTTTTTCCCTGTCAGTGTTTTTAACAGCCTTGGATTTTCCTCATACTTTATAATGTTTTAATTCATTAACAAAATCTCCCTTTTTTATTTTACTCCAAGCAAGTCCCTTTTCCCCGTCTTAATTGCAAATCTCATCTCCCCCATGCTCACTGTTCACTGGAGGGGAGATGAAACCTAGGAATCCGAGTTGGAGGTATTTATTAAACTGGGATGATGTATCTAAGTGGGGTCCCGCAGAAGTCAGTCCTAGGTCCAGTACTAGTCAATATTTTCATTAATGACTTGGATAATGGAGTGTAGAATATGCTTATAAATTTGCAGATGACACCAAGCTGGGAGGGTTTACAAGCACTTTGGAGAACAGGATTAGAATTCAAAACACCCTTGACAAATTAGAGAATTGATCTGAAATCAACAAGATGGAATTCAATAAAGACAAAAGTAAAGTACTACACTTAGAAAGGAAACATCAAATGCAAAACTACAAAATGGGGAATAACTGGGGACATGGTAGACTCGGATATGGTAGTTACAGTGGATCACAAGTTGAATATGAGCCAACAATGTGATGCAGTTGCAAAAAAGGCTACAATCATTCCAAAGTGTATTATCAGGAGTGTCATATAAAAACACAGGAGGTAATTGTCTCAACTCTGCACTGATGAAGCCTCAGCTCGAGTAATGTGCCAAATTCTGGGTGCCACTTTTAGGAAAGGATGGACAAACTGTATAGAGTCCAAAAGAGAGCAACAAAAATATATATGGTTTAGAAAACCTGACTGATGAGGAAAGGTTGAAAAAATTGGGCATGTTTAGTCCTGAGACAAGAAGACCGATGGTGAACCTGATAACTGTCTTCAGATATGTTAAGGGCTACTATAAAGGGGACTGTTATTGATTGTTCTCCATGTCTACTGAAGGTAGGATAAGAAGTAATGGGCTTAATCTGTAGCAAGGAAGATTTAGGTTAGTTAACGGGAAAAGCTTTCTAACTATAAGGTAGTTACGTTCTGGAATAGGCTTCCAAGGGAAGTTGTGGAATCCTCATCATTGGAGGTTTTAAAGAAGAGGCTGCACAAACACCTTTCTTGGATGGTCCTACCTCAGCAGATGAGGCTGGACTTGATGACTTCTCAAAGTCTCTTTCAGTCCTACATTTCTATGAGTCTATGATGCTACGATTTGTGCCCAAGTCTACAGTTACTTGTATGAGTTCTCTCTCTGGTTTGTAAGACCCATGGTTTGGGAGCAAATTTCTAGGACAAACTGTGGTCTGGGGGATTTCCTGGAAGCACAGCTTCTGCAGGAAACATGTTACTAGAAGCCACAAGGAACCAGGGGAGTACTGAAGGCAATCAAAACCATAGAAGCTACTTGGATTTAGGGGGCTGTACTGTGGATTTAAGGACCTCTACTCTCCCTGACTTTTCCACAGTGAATGCAAGACCCATGTTCCCTCTCAGTAGAGGACTGAGAAGGAAACTCTTATAACTGAAAGCCTTTTCCAGAATATCTGCACTGATGTCCCATTTTCTTCCACGAACATTTCAAGGTTCACATGCTCACTTTAAAAAAAATAACCCCTTTGCTATTCAACCACTATTGACATCTCTGCCATTATCTCTCCCTTCAACACCTCTTGCCCTTTCAAGATTCTCTCCTGAAACCTCCTTTTGTCTTTTTTTGCCACTCCCCATATTATAGCACTAAGAACATGCTAGTACCTCTAGATCCTAGGTTTTACTCCTTCAACAAATTCCAAAGTGTGCCTGTTCTATGTAATAGTATAACTACAATGATCATTCACCCCTTAATGCTTGTTCACTGTCTTATACTTGTTCATATCTTCAGACTGTCTGTAAACGCTTCATGGCAAGAATTATATTGTGTTCCATATTTTATCAGTTGTAAGATACTGTTTGTACTTATTTTCCTCCTCTCCCCAATTTTGCATTTCACTTAAATTAGTATTTATTTTCAGCTGTAATCACTGCTGTTATTTCAGGGATTCTTCCTCCCTCACCTTTTCCTCAGCCAAACCGCTACTGGCTCTTGTTTGCTTGCTAACCTTCTTTTATCCTTTACTTCCCCTCTGGCCTTTAAAAATGATAATATTTCCCATCATCACTTCTATTAATTTCCTTTCTCTCTGTCTCACCATCTTTGTACCATCCCCCTTCTCTTTTTCATTCCTTGAATGTCCTATCCAGCTTTAGAATGTGATAGAAGCGATGCAAATATTTTCCTTCCCTCCCCCAGATACTTTCTGAAAAAAGGAATTCATTCTGCCTTCTTTCTTATTCTGCCACTACTAGGTCCACTATTAGTGATGCACCACAGAGATCCCAAATTCCACAGAATAAGACTCTCTTGCTTTCTGACAAGTCAATGCAGTGCATGAGCTGACAACCCTCCATGACATTGAGTTATGGAGACAGCTGCCATCATGGTGCAGATGCCAGACCACAGCAGTGGAAAGTGGCTTTTTTTCAATAAAGCCAAGGAATGGAAAACAAGGGAAGAGAGATGTGGCTCTTGGGGATGGAAGAAAGAAGTTGAATGATCAGGGTATGTTGTGCGTGGGGAACGAAGGAGAGGAACTCTTTGATGCACTCCAGTCCAGAACAAAATATTGGAGCACTGCTTCAGTCTGACCATGACATTGACTTATTATTATCCCCTGTATCATTACTCTCATATCCTGTTGGTTAATCTCTGCACTGGGTTTTTAAACCTGCTATGAAAACTTCTTTGCTGTCTTAGAAAGCTAGAAACATGCTGAGCTTCCTAGAGTACAAATGGCCTCGGGCCAGATTTCAAAAGTATTTAGGCATCTATAGATGCAGATAAGGACCCAGTGGGATTTCAAAAGCACCTATGTGTCTAACTCCCATTGGAGTTAGGTGCTTTTGAAAATCCCAAATTCACTTTTGAAAATTTTACTTCTAGTCAAATTCACAAAAAACTGACATTTGTCAGTTTTTTCCCCCATGAATAGCTGTGTTGTTGATGCAAGGAAATAAAATTTAACTTATTCCGGGATAAACTAAATTTGTCTGTAAAAGGCAGAAAGATCTAGTTTATTTGCAGGGTTCACCGCTGGTTTAAATAGGCATACTATTATTGACTTCATTGGAACTATATCTATTTACACCAGATGAGGATTTGGCCCTTTGTACCCACTTATATAGTTTAGGAATACAGGAAAAGGCTGGGAAGTGAAGGTAATAAGGCAGGAAGGAAAATATTTCTGCTACTAGATTTTTCTCTCATTACAGTAAATGGTATATTTCCATTGTGGTTCTGTATTAGTCTTTTAGAAAGACACAAAGTTAATAGAGACATAAGATTATGTCAAATTAAATTGGAAGTGTTCCATGAAGCATTTTTCACAGAGCATTTCAAATTTAATTTTAAATTTAGTGAGAATTAATGTTCTCAGCAGGTCAAGCCGATCTGAGACATTTCCGTTGGAGCTTTCATAATATCTAAATTATTTGGGGAATAAATGTAGATTTTTTAAAAAAATCTGCCCATAACATAGACTCATTAGCAGATAGGAATTGTGCATTTTGGCACTAATTTAGCCCATCAGAGTTTAGAAAAAGACAATTGAGCTTGACTTATGCTTGCATAACTTATAAAACCTAGGCTTTTTAATGAAATTTGAATTTTTGCTATATTAGATGTAAAAAGATTTCTCTGTAAAACTAATTTGAATAATTTAAAGTATATGAAAATGGATCCAGAAGAGATTAAATCTTTCACGACTGACCAAAGAAGAAAGTGCAATGGTTGAAGGCACAAGTTAACTATCTAAAGGGAACTATAGGAAAGATAAGAATCCAATTACATTTTAGGCACCAACTGATTTTAAGATAGAGCTTATACAACTTGTATTTCTGTTTCTCCAGTAGGATGGACAATATGTTATTTTATATTTCTGTCAAGGGGCAGAGGAGTATGGAAACTGTCTGGCATGGCAGCAGTAAAAGAGGCAGTAAGAATATATCAGATCTATGGAAAGTTGAAGGCTAAATTACATTAGCTCCTCCTTATGACATTAATATTTCCATGCAGGCTTATAAACAGTTCTTCTTATCTTCAGCAATCTGCCATTGGCCAAGTAGCACATTGTGGACTTAGCCTGGCTGGTCTCTAGGCACTGGGGCAATACAAATAATAATAGTAGCTGTTATTATTGATGTCAATAGAAAGACTTCCATTGCCTTCTGTAGCCATTGGGCCAGGCCTTAAATAATTTCCCTAAATCTAGTAGGGTCAGATTTTCAAAGGTATTTGGGTGCCTATAGATGCAGGTCTAGGTGCATTTGAAAATCCCACCAGGCACCTATCTACATCTTAGACACCTAAGTGCCTTTGAAAATCTAGCCCTTAAATATTAGTCTTGCCTATTAGGCAGTGGTGTAAGTGCAGAGCTACACAGTCTCAACAGGAACTCCATGACACATTGTGCATGTAGGGAGCTCAATGCCGCTGGCACTCCATCAATAGGCACATGGACACTCCATCAATAGGCACATGGACATTGCTGCATCCCTTAAGCGAATGTGCTGAGAGAACCCTTTCCTGGCACGCAGAGAGCATTCCTTGTACTCACAAGGAAGCAAGGACTGCAGCTCAGGCTAGGCACTACATGAGGACCAGAGGGAGGGAGGTTTACTTAGGATTATCTCTAAAGGGTTCTTGAGATTGATTAACCGGGCTAAAGTCACAACTGATTTCTATTTCATGTTGCCTCTTTGTTGTTGAAAGTACTACCAAGTATATTCAGGTCAAATGTGCCTGCTGAATATATGAGGTATGCCCTGTTTCATTGATCGCACAGCAGATGCAATGGACTTCTCACAATGAAGTGGTTACTTTTAATACATATTAAAAGGAAGGAAAATAATTTTCTTTTAAGTTCAACCGTTACCTCTAATAGACTGATATGAAGTGTCTGGTCATGTTTTCACTTGGACTGAGTGGTTTTGTGAAGAAATGAGGTGTGACCTATAAATTGTGCTAATACTTACTGATTAACTGGAAATTTGATTGGAATACAGATAAACTGGAAAGCCTTCAAATAACATCGAATGGCATTCTGTCAGGGCAAATGTGCTGTAGAATTTGAAGACAACTTTTCTTCATGGATAGTTATGCCATAGATTGTGCAATATGTTATGGTGGCATGATAGCTCTTTAAAATCCTCTTGGTTTTACTTAGGACACAGTATATAAATGGAGGTGGGGGAGAATCTAAGTATCTGCAGATTTCACTTGTCCTCAGTGTTTGCTACAGAAAATGCCTTGAAAGCTGCAAACATGACGGTTATCAAACTGAAAACTCCTACTTAAATTTCTAAGACAACTGGCAAATTTGAAGGGCCACTGCTGTATGAAATGTCAGGCTAGGTTAGAATTAAGAAGACCATTTTATGCCTGTGCAGAATGGGTAGAGATTCTGTATGAGATAGGACTATCTCTAATAACATAGAGCTTCAAAGGCACTGAGAGATACATTATAGACACAAAAAGGGGGCTGTGCTGCCTTCAAAGATGACCTGACTATGGCAGCCAGGGCCGGCTCCATGCCCCAGCGTGCCAAGCGCGTGCTTGAGGCGGCATGCTGCAGGGGGCGCTCTGCTGGTTGCCGGGAGGGCGGCAGGTGGCTCCGGTGGATCTCCCGCCGGCATTCCTGTGGAGGGACCGCTGGTTCCGCAGCTCCGGTGGAGCATCTGCAGGCACGCCTGCGGGAGGTCCACTGGAGCCACGGGACTAGCGAGTGGCAGAGCGCTCCCCACGGTGTTCTGCCGTGCTTGGGGCAGCGAAATGGCTAGAGCCGGCCCTGATGGCAGCCCGGGCATGTGGATTCACAAGGCATTCCCACATTAGACTCCACTAGTTGCCCTCCTATGGAGCCTCTGAGAGAATCTAAACTGCCATCCTCTGATGGAACTGTCCAGTGCCCCAGAGAATGGTGGTGTAACAGCATCTCTCCTCACTGGGGCAGAATCTTCTTAGGAGCAGCAAATCCCATTGGCAAAGATCAGTGCAACCTGTACCTTTGAACCAGCAGAGACTGAATCTGATCTCTTTTGGTAGACTATAAACATTAAAGCTTGAAATCTAATGGATCATTATGTTTTGTGAGACTTCACATTTTTCTTGTTTTTATACTCCACTCATGTTCCTTATGACTGTAACCCTGTATACAGGAGAATAACCTCATTGGGTCACTTGAGATATGACTGCCAGTCTTTTCATGCAAGAGGTTGATTGTTCCTCCAAACAAATACAATAATTTATTATACCCTATAAAATTCAAAAGTATTCTGGTGGTATATTTTCAAAGTGGTGCATGCCAGCTGTATCTGTGTGTCTCTTATTATGGTCATACCCCACACTATTTTTTGATAATACTTCTCTAAAAATCAGTGCAACTCAGTGGGTCTAGAATATAAAAAGAAGGCCAAGAAAAAATGTTAATTTTCAATGGTTGGAATTCTGGATAATTGAAGTTGATAGGGTATAAAACAAGAATGAATCAGGACTTCTACCCTAAGCTAAAATTGAACTCAACTCGATTTTTATGTGTTCTCACACCACTGCACTTGCTGTTTTAGCTGGGACTGGAATTATGAGTCACTGAAATGCTAAAAGAAAGGCTGTTCTAGCAGTTTTCCTGTCCATCTGATGGCAGCAAGGACAGAGAAACTCACAAGAAAGCAAAGTCTTGTGATATTTACAGATTGAAGCAGCTCTGGTAAGCTTTAAATAAACACCCAAACTTTTGCATGCTGATCCATATTGACCTTTCGGGTCCCCTAGAATTTCATCTATCACTACTTTCTTAACTCTTGGGGCTCTATCCTTCAATCCAGCCAGTAACCAGTATAACAGCTGACGTTCTTGTGGCCATTAACTAGAACTGTCCAGCTAAAAGTAGGCTGATTTCCTAAGTGTGCAATTAAAATTCACTGGTGTTCCCATTAACTGCTTCTGATGGCTTCAAAAATGAAAACTTATTCCATTTATTTATATTCTACTCTGTTCATCAGTCTGGCAAAAGAGCAATGCATCCTAAAGTGACAAACTGGATATAGATCATATTGAATAATGGATGAAGACCTTTCCAGCCTCTGTAGTCTCTGTATTTGGACTCTTCAGTGTCTTCCTGTGTTCAATAAATTATTAAGTTCAGATAACTCCACAACAACCATTTACAGCACAATCTTATACATCAGATACTTTCACAGAACAGACAATACTTAATGAGAGTCTGTTCTTGCGCTATACTTTCCTAAATACACAAAGTGTGAATTTTGTGTATATATTCTCTCTCCCCCATCTTTACTTTACTATGTATTTTATACAGACACACCCAGACCCACCCACACTATTAGCATGCAAATCAGTTTGCTAGGGACAAATTGTGACCAGAGCCTGTGCTCAGGCACAGGAGTCAGGGACAAAAGAAACTCTCACAGTAACAGTTCCTGTACTTCCTGATTGTAGGGAACACAGGGACTGCTTGTTCCTGATCTTCTACTATTTTCCTCAGATCATGGGTCAATCCCCACTCTGCACAGAAAGAGCATGTACACCAAAGGACCAATCATATTTATCCTGTTCTGGTGAGATGGTGTCCACTCCAGGCAAAATCTTTTCAGTCCCACTCCTGAGATTATGCTCCACCCTACCACATACAAAAGGCTATGGTATAAAAGTCATTAATGTTTATGCTACAATTTTCTAGACTTTCAGTCTACAGTACACATTGCTGTTAGAGTATGGTTCATCCTACACCAGCCAGATTTGCTTTGTGTACATATTTCAGCAGATTAAAACAAATGTCCTTCAAAATGGGCCAAATTTTCAGAGTGTTCAACTTGGCTTAAATTACACATCACATCCCCACTGCTGGCAGAAGTTATCACAGGCTTACACAGATGCTAACAAAGAGAAAGTACCAGCATATATTTGTATGTATGCGGATGGAAACCATGTTTTGAAAAGCAGTGGACAAGAGAGACAATGTCTGCTTTCATCAAATTGTAAAAATGAAGTCCAAGGGCCTTCATATCTGATTTTGACAGCTGTTTTTGTATGTGTGTGAAAAAAGAAAGAAAGGTAATATGAAAAAATAAGGATCTGGAATATAAATTAGTGGGCTTTATTATGCTACCAATAGCAGTAGCACAGTCACATATCATTTACCACTACATTGTATTTTGCACTGGCCAGCAGTTCAGAAAGTTGGATGAGGGAAAGGAATACAGAATGAGAAACTACATAAAATAAGTCACATATTGATTGAGCAGGCACTGTCAGGAATCACTGATGTAGAGTCACTGTGGACACTGGGCTGCAATAAAGTAAATGCCCAAACACTATAAATAACAGACTACATCCCATCATCATTGAACAGCAAAAGTTTTTAACTATTTACACCACTTTGAAATATAATAGGGCATTTTAGGAGAAGCTTAGCAATATCAACAAAACAACGCCTTTTACACCTGGCATGGATAATAATTGAACTAGAAAGCACAAACCTCAATAATTTAAAATGTTTTGGAAACATCCAAATAATTCACGATGAACAAGGTTTCAGAATAAACAATGTGAAAAATGAATTTAATAGAATTAAAACATAGACTAGGAATTCAGAGAACAAAAAGGATTGTAAACCAGATCCTACCTGGGTAACCTTCTCTGTTACATTGTGCGTTCGATCTTTCACCTTGGGTGCAATAATTGTTTTCTCTGAAGAAGGAGGTGATGAAGACTTTTTGTCATTTTTGATATCTGAAAAGTTCAGAGTGAGCTGTGGAATTTTGTTGATGGTGCTATATTTGTTGAGGTTTGAATCCGATGTGGATCCCAATAGACTGGACTTGATATGATTGAAAGGCCCTAAAAATTGGAAAGCATACTTAATATTTGACAAATGGAGAGAACTAAAGACGTTGTCCATGATGTTTAACTGATGAACCACAGAAATATGTACCTAAAATAGTTAATCTAAAATTTGTTTATAATAAAAAAGTCTGTATAAAAAGAGGATTTTTACTGGCCAATAAGGGACAAATTTGCTCTTGAATGTGCATACATAATTCCCTTTGTCCACAGCCTAGATACTGTACATGAAGTCAACGGATAAACATGTTAATGGATGCTGTGCACATATGTCCCTAAAAATTCTGAACCAGTCACACTATAGATTGGAAAAAATAATGTCCTTACTTTACATATAAAAGTGAAAGAAGGGCACAGGAACTGATTTTGTAGAGGAATGGCTGTTCTGCCTGGGTGCTCAAGAGCTTTAGTCTTCAGCCTGGTGACTCACTGAATGGCCAAGTCACAAGATTATTTGGCTATTGATGGTTAAACACACCTATGTTGCTTATGTCTGTAAAATCATGAATTATAAAAGCTGAGCATATTTTGATAAATTGACTAATATTATTTGAATATTGGCCTTTCTTCAAATCCTGCTGATTAAATCATTTCAGGTATTTTAGATAACAATCAATTAACTGAGTGCAGATATGGTTTAAAATTATTTGACATCCATCTGCAAAATAATTACAGTGGAGATGGAGAAACGATAGCAATTTTAAATGCAAAAAGTTGAAATGATTTTACTAAAAGCAAGTATTTATCTACCTCATTAAGGTATTTTATAACCTGTGTCTCTCTTCATTCCCTTGGTTTAATTAATCAGCTATGACATCTAGGTCCCTTAGCATGATGCATCTATTGTGATACCCTGGTACTTAATGCTTGCTGTGTCTTTATTTGCACATAGATTCTAAATCTCTTTTTTTTCATTCATGTGACCAGGACTATAATAGAGAGAAAACAGTACCAAACAGTTTTCAATCAGTAATCTCATTCTCATGTTGTTTATTGAAATCTAGTCCATAGAGGACCAATTTACTATTACTGCATTCTCGACAGACTGTGTTCTACTTACGTAATTTGTCTTATGGTCATTTAGCCAATGTTATAATCTGATCCGCTTTGGTAGTGCTCCAGTCTGAGATGGCAATGGTCCAGTGTATAGCGATTTTAAATCAAATTAGATTCATAACTGGTTCTAACGAATATTTTTAAATATATACAGTGAGTTAAATTCATCCATGATATAACTCTACTAGAGCAAATAGAAATATACCTGGGATGGATTTGATCCAATAAACCATATGTAAAACTACTAAAAGAATTTTAGAACTGTTGTTTGAATTGAAGTATTCATTAACATCTGGTCTACATTTTGTCTTTTTAGACACCCAACAATGGACAAAACTCCGAGATCTTTATTGAATTTTTACTCAGACATTATTTAGATAAAGCTCCTATTGACTTCAACTGAATAAGGGGTTTAGGATTTGACTCGTGAATATTATGGAATGTTCCTGAAAAATCTCTTATAAAGGTATGCTGATTTTCAAGAAGTATTGTTACAGTTGTCATTCTCAACAGATTATTGGGAGAAATAGGACTTCCTATCATATTCCATGTATGTTTCAGAGTCTTGTGTTATTTTAATAAGATTCATGATAGTTGTTCAATAACAGTGACAACTCAGCTGCTTCATGAAATGGATGTCCATTAAAGGTAGCTCTTTCCAATACTGCACAGAGGCATTTGAATCTATATAGCTGAACATTACTCTATGCTCATTTTATAAAATTGGTCTGGGAGCCAAAAAATGTGCTTGGTACAAAGTAATCTTTTTAAAGAGGGGAATGGGTCTGGAGAACTGTAAGGAAGTTTAGAGATCCAATTAATTACTCCTCTCTGAGAAATAGCTTTATTTGTTTGACTAACTCTTTGACTAGTGATTCACTAGAGATTTGCTGATACAGATTAACCCAGCAACCACTCTGAAACTAGAGATTTAGTGATTCCCTTTCTATAGTATTAGTATTACAGCACACTAGCCTAGAACCTTGCTTTTTATCCTTTGGCTTCAAAAAAGTTATTCCAAGGTTTAAAATGTCTTATTGACAATGAGTTAATAATGTTACTTCATAAAAGGACATTAGTGGGTTAATCCCAAATGTCTGGTTTGCAGTGACTGAAAATTACTCCCAACTGTGAGCTGCTCTGTATTCATTTCCTAGTAGACAGATGTCTGTACCAGGGAGAGGAAAAAACAAAAGAAAAAAAAAACAAAATACCACCACAACTGACACTAATTGGCCCCTTGTTGACAGTTTCAGCAGAGAGGCCAGGGATTGAATAAACATGGAGAATGAAATCGTCTCCCTTTGCCCCAAAAGAAATCCCTCTAGATCAAATGTGAGGCACGTTGGTGGGCAGTGTTGCACTGCCACTGCTTGTGCTATACCTGTTCTGTCGATTAATTGAGGATTTCCCTCTCCTGTGATGTCAATCCATAATCTTTCGCCAGCAATAAATTCACTTACAAAATTTGTTTTAGAGAAAAAAGACATTGCACTATATTTAAAACTCTGCTGACAGACACAAGAAGCAAATGTAGTGACTTCATAGTCCACTGGTGATGAATTGCTTACAGAATTTAGCTCATGCACTACATGCAGTTGAGTAAGGAGACATTTTACCAGGTACACACACTTTTGCAGCATGCATGAAATCATGAACCAAACAGTTCCCAAATTTAGCTACAACTATTGTAGTTTTCTGTTTTCTCTTGCAGAATTCAGTTTTCTGATGCATTGTGCAAGAAGTCTTTCCCAGAAGCAGAAGAAGGAGCTATGGAATTAAATCCAAATGGCATATAAAAGGCACAGCCCAGCCACCTTTTCCTGTCATTGTTCTGGTGAATAGAAATTATTTCTGAATACTAGTGTACATGATTAAGAGTTATTTCAATGTGAAATTGGCAATGAAGTTCATGCATGCCCACTGAATACTACATTAAGCTTGAAACCATACCCCCTGCCATCCAGGAGCGTGAAACTAGTTTTAAGGAGACAAAAGAGGAATAAATGAAGAGACTGCCACATGGGTCCTGATTATTATTTAATGTTCTTTACTTGTAAGATGGTAACTGAAATACAACAAAATGCCTCCTAACTATTGATTGTTCATTAAGGATCCAATCCTACATTCATTTCATAAACAAAATTCCCAGTGGCTTCAATAACACTTTTGCCTGTATAAGGACTACAGTGCTGAATTAGGTAAATCTCTCTCTCTCTCTCTTTTGTTAACAAACATTTAAGAAGAACAAGCATAATTATTATTTAACCATTCCTTTGCTTCTTCCAAGGAATGGTAGCTAAAGTAGTGGCTATAATTGGGGGATTAATTATGTCTCCAACAAACTAAAACAAAGATCATTTCAGTAATGCACTCGGCCCTACAGAGGTCAGCATGTGAATGTTGCATTTCTACATTTCATACAGCAGGCAAGTTAACATGCCAAGGAATGTGGCAACTGAAGAACTGGGTGGTACCTTTTATACTCATACATTACCTTTGACATTGCGACCATTGTCTGGTTTTCAGCATAATAAGAATAAAGAAGAGAAGAGAAAAGAAGAAAACTAAAATCTACATCAGAGAATGCACAATATACTGGTTAATATATATATATCTGACTGGAATTATTATATTTTCCATCAATTTGACTTCCAGTTAAGATCAAATCATTTTGATAATTGATTATGTTCAACAACTTTTAAAATTTATGTGGTAGATCCTCCGCTGTTGTAAACTATCATAACTCCATAATGGACCTATGACAATTTACAGCAGTGAAAAATCTCCACCATATGTCTTACCTCAGTAGCAAAATTGCAATACATTTCCCCCTCAATATGCTGATTTTGAGATTGATTCTCCAACACTGCACTTTGAAGAAGAAAGCTATCCTTCCATGAAGTGGCAAAATGGTAAATTTTAATTAAATAAGCACCATAAGGCCAGATTTGCAAAGGTTTGCAAAGGTTGATTTAGGCACCTACAGACACAGATAGACACATATGGTGGGATTCACACGGGGGACATAGGCATGCAACTGCCTCTTTCGGCTCTTAAATCCAACATTTAGGCACCACCAGCATTCACAAAATCCCTGCTCAGCGGCTGCCTAATCCTGCAGGTGCCTAAAATCTCTAGACACCCACTTTTCCTCCATTAAAGTTCCCGAGGCACCTACATTTTGGCAGCTGGACAGGCTAACAGCTGCCTCAGTCCTGACAGCACCAAATGTCTAGGCATCTAATTCATGCCTAAGCCCCAGCAGGATTCACAAATTGCCTCTTGGGCCCGATACAGTAGGTATGCCCCAGGCATGCCTAAATCCACATAAAACAGTTAGAGGTGGTGGCTGTGCTTGTGCTTCTCTTCTTCCCTGCCCCCCCTCTCACCTGCCCCTTTATAACTTTTAGCCCACTGGTTAGGACGTTCACGTGGGATGTGAGAGATTCAGGTTCCAGTGCCCCCTGCTCCAATTAATATTTAATTACGCCTCTTCCCCAATATAACACGACCCAATATAACACGAATTTGGGCATAACATGATAAAGCTGTGCTCCAGGGAGGGTGGGCTGCGCACTCCGGTAGGTCAAAGCAAGTTCGATATAATGTGGTTTCACCTATAATATGGTAAGATTTTTTGGTTCCCGAGGACAGCGTTATATTTTGAGGTGTATTTATACACATTGGAATAGCTTCAACAGGAGAGAGAGACCTACCCTATAGCCCAATGGTTAGGGAATGCTCCTGAAAGGTGGGAATCTCAAATCCAAGTCCTTGCTCCAAATCAGGCAGAAGCAGAATTGAACTTGGGTTTCCCATGTCCTGGGTGATTGCTCTAACCACTGGGCTTTGTACAAGGGGGCAATAGCACCTCCTCCTCCTCTTTTCTTGAGAAAGGGCTGACCTGGCTTAGATGCCCAACTCCAGGAGAGGGTCCAAGACTTTGAATCCCAAATGGAGGCACGGGCCTCCCTCTGGCCCACACTTAGGCACTTAAGTAACCTTGAGTGGTGGGGTTTAGACCACATCCCCCTTCTCAGTATTTTCTTGTGGCTAGTTTGGGCGGTTCCCTGATCAACATTTTGGGCTTTTGTGAATCCTATTCTTAGGCACCTCATTCTCCCCTTGCATTGTACAGGAGCTTGGCACCTTCCTCAGGGGTGCGGAGTGTTGTAGCACCTAAGTACCCCTTGTGAATCCCAACTTAACTCCCATTGATTTCAATGGGAGTTTGTCAGCTGAGTGGTTCTGAAAATCCCACTAGGAGCCTAGGTTCCTAACTCAGCCTTGTTCATTACACTGTTGTTGTGATTTTCTAGATACTAAAAGCTACCTGTTCAGCATCACAATGCCTAAATCCTGTCATAGATCTGGGTCTAGATGCCCATGTACATCTTTAGGTGCCTACAAATATTTTTTAAAATGTGCCCATAGGACCTAATCCAAGTCCATTAAAGTTAATGGAAATATTTCTACTGACTTCCTTGGGCTTTGGATCAGCTCCACCGGGGTGGGAAACTGCCATGCCAGGCACCTGGAAAGGAGCTGGATCCGCACAACCTGCTTTTGTCCCCAGGATATAGATGGCACACCTGGCTCCTAGTGGGCTGTTAGGAACTGGGATGATTTAGGGAGCACAAAGGCAGTATACATCTCTCCTTAGCTATGCCAAATAGGATTGTGGCATACCTAAGGACTAGGCCCATTTTTCTTTCTGTCTCTTGCCTCATTAACAGTAATACAGATTCTGCAGGCTTAATTAGGATCTCATCAACACCTATTCAAAACCTCTTTAGCCTTTGGCACATTGCACAGGTGTTATGGAGGGTATAATCTGAAGCCACTAAGGTTGCCCAGGTGTAGATGAAGGCCTAAACTGCCTCCAGAAGTTATAATACTGGTGCTGGTGTTTGAAGTGTAAAAAACCCATCTTGCATTTGGAGCATAGGATAGGTAGATAATAAAGCCTCTCCCTGGCTTTTTACTTTCATACTTTCAAACAGAGTAAATTTGATATGGAAACCAATGAAACACACACAACTGAATCTGGAAAGCCACCCTGCCATTTTTTCTGAGTCACACTTTTCAGCACAGAACTGCATTTTAAAACAAGCTGACAACTGCAGCTTCAATATTTTTGACATACCTATTGATAGGTAGCTGGACCACATGAAATAACTGATACTCTCAAAGACCCTTGCCTTCTATGGTAAGCAAATTTGAACCCAGCTGAATTAATACAGTTACCAGCAAACTAAATTACCTTATTCTGGTTCTGTTAGAATCTTAAACAGGCTCCATTAATATTTTTTCAGATTGAGGAAATGTAAAAATGTTTTAAATCTGAAGGCTACATTTCAATTTCAGTCATGACTTTTGCATAAAATTCCTAATTATTAAGGATCTAGAAACACATAGAATAGTGAAAAGAAATGTATTGGCCTATGCTATGTGCCTTCCTTGGGCCAGATGTTTTGCTTGATTAGGACCACTGAATTTGTCCTTGTATGATTGCAATGACCTTTATTTAGGATTTTATATGCTTCAGCTATAGTACCTGCCTTCTAAAACATCTGGATTGAGTGCCGTGAAGAAAAAATTGTTGGATCAAATCCTGCTTGCCTTATTTGTGTGAATAAGGTGAGTAGGATTTTGACTCATGGGCTAAAAATTTAACAAATCCTTACAGCACAGGTTGCTACTTTCTAACAAGTTTCCCAACAGATGGCACCAGGGATGGTTGCTATTGCTACTACAATCTTGAGACTCATCCTGCTGTTGGATCAAATCCTGCTTGCCTTATTTGTGTGAATAAGGTGAGTAGGATTTTGACTCATGGGCTAAAAATTTAACAAATCCTTACAGCACAGGTTGCTACTTTCTAACAAGTTTCCCAACAGATGGCACCAGGGATGGTTGCTATTGCTACTACAATCTTGAGACTCATCCTGCTGTTGGAACTGTTCTATAGCATATTTAACATCCACCTGTACTGTATAAAGATACAGGGCCTGATTCTCCACTGCCTTATGTAACCCACAGGTGAGTGTGTGTTACAGGTCCCCCTCTGTACCAATTTACAAAAGATATGAGTTGTTATAGCCCCTTCCTACAGAGGCTCTTTAACTCAAGCTGTAGCAAATAATGTATTTATCTCTGGAGGTCCTGCTGTGTTGGCCAAGAGGGCAGCTGTTGCACTTGTGCCTTATATCATCATTTACATCTTTGCAAGTGCAATCAGAATGATGGTAACAATAATACATAACTCTTCTATAGCACTTTTCATTAGTAGATCTTATAGTCCTTCATAAAAGAGGTCGGTTTTATATCCATTTTGCACTTGGCCTGGATATAAATATGCAAGACAATGGAGAATCAGGCTCATGGTTTACAGCTGTGATCAGGTACAACATCCATAGCACATATATATATTGTATAATGTCTCATGTAGGTTACTAAGATTTCTTTTGCTTTGTATTTTAAATGTGTAAAGTAGTTATTCTGTGAAATCTAGCTCCTCCACAGAATGTCAAGGACTAATTTGTATCAATATTTTTTCAAGAACTTTTTATCATTCACAACTAAAGAAAATGTATCATTAAACTTAATTTAACATATTTACACCATATTATTAATACCAGCTGAGCATTATTTTTATCAGCCAAAGCTCTGAAAATAGAAAGTAACAACCAAAGTGTTTTTTGGGGTCCAAACTTATGGGGAATTTAAGATCCAGACTGAAATTTCCATAATGGGCCAAACCAAAATGAAAATTCATAATTTTGAGTTGTTTGGCTCCAGTTTCTGAACTGATCTTTGTGCCTCGGCTTGCATTGTAACCTGAAACCCAGGTCAGAGAGAAACTCTGGGAGTGTAATATAAGCCTGGAGTGGCCAGTGCTAGTTTTTAGAATCCTTGCAGGCCCTCACCTTCTGCACTCAAAATGCCAGAGTGGGGAATCAGCCCTGACATAACTCAGGCTTTGTAGATGGCAGCATTGTGTCTATGCTTTTCTAGGTGCCTAAAAGTTAGGTGTTGCAATGCACAGTGTCACAAAGCCTTAGAGACTTTGTGGATCTGGGACTTATGTTCTAATTCCACAGCTGATGTTTATGTATAAATAGCTGTGGATTCATGGCAAGTGCTGTTTGACTTTATTTAATGCAGGAAGAGTAATTAGAAGGAATAATGTCAACATTTTGTTAATCTTCTTGTTAACCCCAGAGCATGGTTCAGATGTTTGATTTCTCAGGAGGTTCACAGAAGCAGAGTTTCCTTCCTGCAGAACTGCTAGGATTCACAGAAGAGGAAGAAAAAAGAGCCAGAGAAGCTTGAGATTGCAGAGGTTTGGGGTTAAGGAAAAGGAGACTAGTTGGAAGTCTTTAAAATTGAAAATGCTTTTTCATGATCAGTTTTATGCACATGCACACAACATTGTCCAGGATATTCACAACTTCCTGGGCTGAGTGTGTAAAAGTTTCCACATAAATTAGTAGTTGGAATTGAAAACTCCATACACCAATGTTTAAGAATGTCAGTGTTATTGAAAACTTTATGCATGGGTCTTAGTGTTTTCAATGCAAACACATTTTCTATTTTCCCTAACTCTCAGTGCCCCCAAACTTCTGATTTTCCAATATCATCTGGCTCCAGGTCTCCCAAGCTTCCTCTCTCCTGGAACTGAAAACCATACAGCCCATTCCCCAGACCTCTTAGAGTGATTAGGAGTGACTAGCTTGGGAGAACAGGAGGAAAGGCCCATGGAAAATTCTTCTGGTTGAAAGAGAACATGTATAGTATAAAAAGTTAAAGGTCCTGATTCATTTCTCATTTACTCCAGGTTCACACTGGATTTCAATGGAGTTATGCTGACTTGTACTAGTGTCAGTTAACCCCCGACACCAACACTGGATTTATGACAATGAGAATACTATACATGTGTCAAGGGTTGTAAGAAAAATTGCATGCTATAATACTGCATTATCTGAGAAATAGCATTTCATATAATTAAAGGCCATATTGTAATGCATGTGACCAAAAGGGGCAGAATTAAAGTTACACATGCAATTTTAACTTAGTCATTTCCTGGCTTGTAAATGTTTACAGCAGTTTTGCAACCACTGACTCTGATTTTGCCATACTTCCATTCAGAACTAAGATATAAGCTACCACCCCAGGAGAAAGGTACTAACTCAACATACATACGGGTGAGAAGACTGAACCCCTACTGTTTTCTTAGTATCATTTTTAATGAAATTTGTAAAATCTCTTATGTTTTAAGAAATAGTGATAACTTAAAAACAATGCAACAATCCCTCTTCAGATATATCACAGAATATTTATTAATTTTCAACCCTACCTTCACTTGCGTGACGATCCCTAAAAACATTTTTGGGATGGACGTTAAATCCTTCTATATCATGTACTGAAGATGCTCTCCTTATAGTACAAATGCTTTCCTTTGATCTGGAATGAGTTAGTGGTGTGCTTGTCTGCAGCGTGTCTGGGTAAAGTTGGTCCCATTGCTGTTTAGGTGAAGAATGGTCAAGAGGTCCTGATATATTAACCAAAGGAGAACATTTTCTGGGCTGTATCAGTGCTTTTGTGTCATCCACTTCAGAAGGGCTACAGCTTTCTTTGGTGGGGGATTTAAAGCGCTTCATAGCCACTGAGTCATCACTGTGCTTAGATGAATCTACTACAACTGCATCAGGGTCTTCCTGTGGTAAGGACTGCTTTCTGTATGTTAAGAGTCTCAGTCCAGGTAACTTGAATCCAAAAAGTTTGCCTAGATATAAATTAAATAAGAAAGCTTAATTACTAAAATTAGTTACTTGTGATAAAATCTTTGTTCTTTCACAATGCCGGAACAGTGAATAGAAGCACCAGTCATAAGTAATCTGTTAACACAAATCTCATAGTGTACTGTTTAGCAACAGAATGCACAACTAAGAAATATTATATACAAGTAATATTGCTTTAGTTATCTTTAGTCTGGTTTATGCCTCAGTTGAACACAAGCTTTTGGGCTCAGTACAAAGGTGGTGTACAATAGCCTGTGTTTTACAAGGGGTCAGACTGGATTTACCTAATGGTTCCTTTTGGCTTTAAAAATCTATACATTAATGGAAGTCATGATATAACATGTAATTGCCACATTACTAGGCAACCATGTCCTTAAATACATATTTATGTTTTTTTATTGTCAGATAAATTTCATACACTTAAAATGTACCTTTGCCATTTCACTGAAATCCATTTATTTACTCTATGACTTAAATTGGAAACTTACACATCCTAATTTTCCAAACAGGAAAGCTAAAGTTGTTTCAGTTTTACCATGATCCCAGTCCATCACAAACATATTTCATGTTTGTACATTTAAATTGTGTATTTCTTCATAGACATTTACAAAAAGAAAGGAAAAAAGCCAAATTTTACCCTCAGTTACACCCATTCCACATAAATACCTCCAGTTCATTTGCACGGATGTATATAACTAAGCATAACATATTGCATCTCAAGGTGGGCTATATGATGATGAATGGATGATGATGCACCACAATAAGAAATACAAGTAGCAGTGGAAGTACACAAAATGGAGTAATTAAGGAAAATGTGGGCAAGGAGTGGGGATGGGAATTGCAAAAAAAACCCAAACAAACAACAGCAAATCCTTCAAGTATAATGTAACCCAATTAACAAATGGAAGCTCTAATGCCTTTGACATATAGAGAATACAGTAACAGAAATTACCATACAAGTTAGTTAAATAATGTAAAAACCATCATAAAATAATTAAAGTGATGAAAAATGCCACATTTCATTGAATAAACATTGTGATTAATATTTATCTACATTTCTTTCTGAGGATTTTATACTGCCACCCATCACCGTAGTATTTGAGCACCTCCTCAATTAAATCAATAGCAATAGTGAAGTTCCTAGTGGATGTCATGGAATCTCTGATACTTCTCCCTTTTAGAGGTAAAAACTCCATTTGGGTTAGGGATTGGTTTTTGATTGTTTTCAGTCTGTTCTGATTAGCAGTGTTTGTTGATAGTTAATTTTTATTAATCTATAGCACTGAGATTAATCTGTTCATGCTTTGATTCATCAAAAGACAGAATACTGAAATGTTCTGATATAATATGTCTTTCAGGGAAGCATATGCACAGTAGTTAATGCATAGCAAATGATAGCACAGCTTAGCCTATTTAATTTTGAAAACTAAAGTACTATACAGTTAGTATTTAACTTCTGATTTTTAATACAAAAAATATGTATGTGAGATTTACCTACTGTACTCCATGGGAAACCTCCATTCATATCCAGTGTACTGTACACACAAAAATTTCCATTACATTAATCAAGAGAAAAATGTGATGTGGACAGCTGCTGGAGATGCCAATTTTCAATCTGTGCAATCAGGATTCAATAACAGTACATCTTGGGAGCTGTTTTGAAAGCTTTCTTATATGTTTTCCCTAACAAATTATGAATACTTGATTAAATTGCTCACAGTTAAATATTAGTGACATACATAAAATCATTTTATATGGTTTTTAATACACATGAAATTGAGTTACAAAGCAGTTTATAAATCACTTTTGCAGGCTTATTACATTGAAGGTCAAACAATTACTATAGTACTTTTTTCATCAATTACATTGTACTCCTTTAAAATACCATTCATAAGATTTCCTCACATTAGATATTGTTAAAAGCTTTTTGCTGGCGTGCTCTATTTTAGTCATATTCATGGTGGTGCAGATGGACTTTTCTGCTTCACTAGGTTAATATGGCCATGTTAGACTGCATTACCGATTTAGCCGTCTAACTGTAGTTCAGCTGGAAAGAATACACAGTGAAAATTTTGCTCATTGCTAAGACTTTCAGGCATTAAATAGAAAACCCATATGAATATCTCTGTTGTTCTTTTTTAAACTGAAATAAATTCTCTAACAAAGTTCCCATTTTCTGCTATTTAACTAGAATATCCTTTAAAATGAGAGGATTGTGGCTCATGTTCAAAGTATGGACAATGAGCCTTATAATGTGCTGAGTGTTCATTATAAAAAAAAAAAGTCAGATCCCTTCTGCAATACTGTAGCTGAAGCTAGCAGAAAGACCATCCACAATTTGTCTGAGTTGCACAGCACATTCTCACTTAGTTCAATAATATAACATAGCCTGATGCAAACATTATGGCCCCAGGCCAAAAGTCCCAATATAGACAAAAGTGTCAATGGGAGTTTTCTCTACATAAAGACTACAGGATCAGTTTTTGTAAAGCAGGAAGCCCCTGTTTTAGATAGGTATGCTGACTGAGGTACTTTTGCTTAGGCTACATCTATACTGGCACTTTTGTCTACCTTAACTCACTCTCTCGGTTTAGTATTTGTCAGTACATAGTGAAAAAAACACCCCGACCATCAAAACTTTCACAGACAAAAGTGCTGGTGTGAACATAAAAGACCTTATAGTGACCTTTTTCCTCTAGACCTCATTCCCCAGGGGTCCTACAACAGGACTGCAGTGGGAACACATGAACTGAATCATGGTAGGTAATGCAGCCTGTCCCCTCCTCTCCTAGTAAGGCTTTCTATCACAGTACAATTTCCTCTGCTCCTGTATACCCTTCCTTTCTGGGTGATCTCTCATTAGTGCTTGAGTAATTTCATTGAAGGCTGCTCCTGGCTTCAGCCTCAGAGATCTGCATATAGCTCTCCAATGCATGATGCTGGAAATTTCTCATGCTTCCAAGCTTCCTAACACCAGTCCTTAATTGTCCACAGAGTGCTTGGAATGGGTTGGATAATTATTGGTGAGGAACCTTTTCTTCTTTAGAGGAAACGATGGACTCCAGGACAACATGTAGGGAAGCCTTCTATCTTCCATAATCCTGTGTTGAAGCATCATGAAAAAAGCACCAACAGCTCATGGAGAAACCTAATTTAGATTGTCTCCACATTGGAATTTTCAAATTTACTTAAGAAGCAGAGTTATAGCAGACAGAGTGTGGTACAACACTGTTTGGATCCGGGAAAGGCTGAACCTTCAGCTATCTGACCTGACATAGGTGTCGGAGTGGTTAAAAGTGTATTTCAGTTGTGATTTTGTGCAAAGGGTTAAATAGGCTTAGAGAGATATAGCCTTCCTGGGCCATTGATAGGGAACTATAGAAAACCAACAGAATCAGGCCTAGAGTGACCAGAAGTCCCTTATAGGGACAGTCCCAATATTTGGAGCTTTTTCTTATATAGAGGCTTCCCCTCCATCCCAATTTTTCACACTTGCTATTTGGTCACCCTAATCAGGCCTTAGGAGTGGTGCTGAATAGAAACATGTAGAGGTGGCTGGGAAAGCTGTTTTCATGTCACTAAGTTATGGAGTTAGTGCCAGGTTGTAAAATTAATGCTCCTACATCATCTTATGACTTTCCAGATGCTTCTCATAGATAGTCTCAAAGATGTAAGTTACTGTTTGTAAAGCAGATATTCCAGCAAAAAATTATCTGAACAAGGGTTTCCATGGTAACCCCATGCACCTAAGTTACAAGAAATTCCTAAGCCTGTCCTCCATTACAGTTCTGTATCAATGGAAGGTAATGGCATTTGGCCTGAATACTGCCCCAGGGGTCTTTACTCTGGTGATGGCACCAGTTATACATCTCCTAAATTCTCCAGGGGCAGAAATGCATATTTGCTTACACAACATCTTCATTGCAGCAGAGTCAGAGTTGTGCCTACAGCTGAATATCTCAATTTCAATACATTTGCTGAAGGCACTAGGATTTCTGATAAATGCAGAAAGCTCTACCTTAACTCACTCTCTCTGTTTAGTTTTTCTCAGTACATAGTGGATTCCTTGTCTCTTACCCTAATATTCCCTTCTGCAAAAGGGCATCCATAACAAATATGTGTTGGGAGGCAGTATCAACTCCCATCACAGGTATTTAGCCAGGATACATGGTGTCTCTGGCAGCTATGCTCCCTTTGTTTCCTTCCAGTCACTCTCTAATACACAAGCCTGTAAAGATGATTTCTGAGGCTTTAATAGAAGTGTCTATCTAAGAAAGAAGTGTGAACTTCTGTCAGGCTACTTGCCTGGACTTCATGTGGTGTTTCTTCCTCCTAAGCCTTCACTCTTCCCTAGATTACCCACTCCAGTAATACTTGACAGATACTCAAAGGAGCCAAAATACCTCCTTTGCATAATAAAGAATCAAATGTGAGAGCTTCTCCCAGTCTGGAGAGCCCTAAAACTATACTGCAGATGCCCATGTGGTGCCTATGTCCAGGTATTGTCAAGTAACAATAGTGTGACATCATCTGTGACCAAACTTGTGCTAAGTAGATCAGAGTGAATGACTGATCTGGCTGTATAAGTCTGGATGTTATGTCAGAGCAAAGAAAACAACCTGCCTGGCTTCTATGTAATCACAATAACTGCCCCCTTATAAGTAGACAGGATTTCTAGACAAAGGATGTGATAGTTACTGCACTGTCCACAGATGGATCTGTTCACCAGTTCTTACAATCACAACACTTCAAAATTTGTCCTGCTTTCCAGTTCTTCAGGAAGTGCTGATGAAAGTAGTAGTCAGGCTAGACAGTTCTCTGACAAACATCCCTGACTGACTATCCGGACCATGGATTTACTCAATAACGCAGGTCTTCTCAGACTTTCCCTGAAGCTGAGCCAAGTGATCTATTTGTGAGAGCAGCAGAGGGGCTCCTCTTCAGTGATGGACTGATGATTGCGTGCAGGGAATCATTCCAAAACTCAGGTTATCGGAAATGCAGAGGCAGGCTATTGTTGAACGCCTGCTTTCAGGCTGGAAGAAAAGAGTTAACCAAGCATAAAACAAAGTGTACTGGGGTTTTGTTATGTGGATCTCATCAGACTCAGAATCAAGAGGAGCCAATTTCTGTAAATAAAATCCCTAAACACTGACTCCATGGCCAAAGTAATAGCAAGTGTTTAATTGCACTGCATGCCTCTGCCTTCCCTGGGATTATCAGACCAGAAAATAAGGCATGATAGTTTATGATCACCGCTATGTTTTTCCCACCTCTTATTTCCCCGCACACTCAAACATAGGGGCATGTACACATGAGTCATTCTCTTAGTCCCCTAATTATCTCCTCTGCTTGCTTTGTTTTTCTCTCCTTCCTTACAGGAAGAAGAAAGCATCTCCAGGTGCCAGATTGGAAGCTGGAGCAAGATAAAGTACCCCCTAACTTCTACTAGTTCTCGGCCACCTCCTCTGAGTATTTCTTCATCCATCGTAACTCAGTAGCATGGACCTGGCATTTTGGTTACTTTACTTCCCATTTTCTGGGAAATTTTAAGTTGAACTGTTATTCCACTTCAAATTCTTCTGCAGCTCCCATGTTTCTGGGACAGTAACTGCCTTGTTTATTCCTCCTTGTATGTGGGAATGTTATTTTATCTCTCTGGCTGTCTCAACACATTGACAAACTACAGATGGCATTTTTATGTGTATGACATTAATAAGCGCTTATATGTTTATGTGTTTATAAACATATATGTTTATTTTATCTCTCTACCTGTCTGTCCAGATTTTATTATATTGTTCCCTGTTGCTATATTAAAATTTACTAGGCATCTTAGGTTTTTTTTTTTTTTTTTTTTTTGTCATTTCTGGTTCAAAATCAGTAAAAAGGAAGGTAAGCTGTATTTATAGGAGACACCAGTTACATTAGGTGTCAACTTTACCTCCATCCATCTCATGTTATTTAAAGCGCTAGCTGTGTGTTTTTGTTCTCCTCAAGCAGAAAATATTGTTTCTTATTGTAATCTTCTTTCTTAGCCACATATTAAGTTAAAAAATGAACACAATTATTTGTAAATAATTATTTAATGAGAATGTCAATCATAATAAATATTATATGCAATGAATTATTCAGTTAGCACTGTCTTTTAATGTCTTCTACCACAAAGTACAGTAGTCTTGAAATCTGTGAAGGAATCTATCCTATTTATTATTGGAAACTTGCAAAAAGTTGCCAGCCTTTACCATTAACTAGATCACCAGACTTTATTGAGTAGATAGCATTTGTTCTGTCTGCAAGACCAGGAAGTGAAAACCCTAGGAGGAGGGGCTCTTTATGAAGTCATGTTCCAAACTCTAATTCATACAGCTGGAAAGATTTCTGTCATATGGTTTATTTCACCTCTAGATACATAGACTTCTATGCTTCGTGTATTCAGGACTTATAGTCAGAATAGGCTGACAACCTTCACTACATCTGGGTTTTATCTTCATACAAGCTGATCTCAGATTTAATAGTTCAAGTGTTATAGCTACAGTTTTGCTGAAAAGAGTATTCAGAGAGTTGTGGCAAGAGCTGAACTTTAATTTCCTCTCTGGCTGGGTAATGTAAATCTCAGCAAGACCTTGAAATAATATACACAGAACACAAGAAGTAAAGAATAACAACAGATAGATTTACCTGAAGAATAGCCACTTGAAAGGTTGTTGCCATCTGAAATACAATTAAACTAGATTTACAGACAGCATTACAATTTTAAAACATATTAAGAAAATAAACACTTAACAGAGCTGTAAAAATGTGAATACTGAGATTGTTTATGGAGGAAAATGAGGGAGAATGACTTTTCTACACATTGCCTAAGCAAATTATAATAGTAGATTGTATATGGGACTTGCAGGAAAACTGTTCTAAAACACATTATTTTCTCTACTTGCACAATTTAAGAACTGTTCAGTTTGTTGCATAAAATAGGGTCAATTTCCCTATAAGAAGTTGTTAACTAGTGGAATGGCTCTGGTATTAAATTGGAGTAAATGATATTATAGTCGAGCTCACATTCAGTCAAACTGAGCTATTTATATTTGTTTACTGACTTCCATCAAGCACTTTAAGAGCTCTAGGTGAAAAAGTGCTATGGAAGTGCTAATTATGATTGTTATCCCATTTTAAAAAGAGGAAAGCTTTGATACTGAAAATCTGAGTGATTTATTTGGCATCTCTTTGGGATAGGCGGTAAGGTTTTGCCCTCTGGATTTGACATGTATTTACCATGTAACTTTGGCAAAGTCACATGACCCCTTTGAACCTGAGTTACCCATCCTTGACAAGTGCTTGAGATCTATAGATAGAGTGATCAAGAGGTGAGGAACTCCTAACGTGTGTATACCACACTCTTTAATAAGATAGGGAAACAATTCTAGAATTATAGATTGGAAAAATAAGAGGCAATGATTGCAATAATTTGTTTCATTAAGTAATACATTTATTTATTTTATTTTATTTAAAATCATGCCTGCCAGCAGTCTGGGACCGTGTACAAATAAATAATCCTAGAATCATAGGACTGGAAGGGAACTCGAGAGGTCTTCTAGTCTAGTCCCCTGCAAGTATTATCTAGAACAGGGGTGGCCAAACTTACTGACCATCTGAGCTGCATACGATGATCTTCAAAAGTTTGAGAGCTGGGGCTCACCTGCCAGACTCGAGGCTTCAGCCCTGCAGATAGAGGGGGCTCAGGACTCCAGCCCTAGGGGAGGTGCTTGCCAGGGCTCAGGGCTGAAGCCCTACTTTTGCTGAAGTTCTGTGCCCCAGCAGGCATGTCCTGCAGGGCTGAAGTCCTGAGACCTCCCTCCCCACTGGGCAGAACCAGAAGTGATGCTTGGGGGGTCATGTGCCCATCCCAGATTTTTGCCAGGGTTTCCTGGCCTTGCTTGGTCACATGGTGCTGCTGAGCCCCCATCCTTGCACAGCAGCTGCTTCAGACAGAGCTGGGAGCTACGGCAGTAGCGAGAGGCACCTACAAACAGCTGGGAGCAGCAGGGAGAGCTGCTGCTTTTGCTGCTGCCTCTCCCCATGGACCTAAAGCAGCAGCCTCTCCCTGCAGCTCCCAGATGTTTGCTGCTGCCTTTCCAGGAGGAGCTAACACCTGGGAGATGCAGGGAGGGGCTGCTCAGGGTCAGAGGTGCATGTGCCTGGAGGGATGACTCAAGTTGTTGGGGGGCTGAAACTTTAAATTGTGCCTCCCCCTTCTCATCAGGCACCAGAAGCTTTTAGTCCCCCCACCCCACCCCACCCCACCAGAGGGCAGAAGCCCTGAGCTCTCCCCCCAGTCTGGTAGGCAGAGAATGGGTGGGGGGCAGGGCTTAGGGGGATTAGTGAGCTGCACTTTAACTGTAAAAGAGCTGCATGTGGTTTGCAAGCCACAGTTTGGCCACCACTGATGTAGACCATCCTTGAGAGGTGTTTGTGTAACCTGCTCCTAAAAATCTCCAGTGACGGAGATTCCACAACCTCCCTAGGCAATTTATTCCAGTGCTTAACCACTCTGACAGGAAATTTTTCCTATGTCCAGCCTAAACTGCCCTCACTGCAATTTAAGCCCATTGTTTCTTGTCCTATCCTCAGAGGTTAAGGAGAACATTTTTTCTCCCTCTTCCTTGTAACAATCTTTAATGTACTTGACAACTGTTATCATGTCCCTTCTCAGTCTTCTCTTCTCCAGACTAAACAAACCCAGTCTTTTCAATCTTCTCTCATAGGCCATGTTTTCTAGACCTTTAATCATTTCTGTTGCTCTTCTCTGGACTTTCTACAATTTGTCCACATCTTTCTTGAAATGTGGCACCCAGAACTGAACACAATACTCTAGATGAGGCCTAATCAGCGTGGAGTAGAGTGGAAGAATTACATCTTGTGTCTTGCTTACAATGCTCCTGCTAATACATCCCAGAATGATGTTTGCTTTTTGGAACAGTGTTACACTACTGACTTATATTTAACTTGTGATCCCTGATAACCAGGACAACCCTCTACAGATCCAGGTACATCCTGAGGGGGAATTGGGAAGTGGCCCTGGGGGTACTGGCTGCAACGCTGGCAGCGAGTCAGCGTTTTGCGGTCAGGATCCTTGCTGACCCAGTGGCAGACCACTCTAGGGCCCTGGGCCAGGACGCAGTGGAGTAGAGCCTGTGTCTCCCCGCTATCCCAAGCTGTGGGTGGCAGTCTTCCCCTCTCTTAGGCAAGAAGCCTGTGCTTGTCAGCCCTCCACTAGAGCTAGGAGGCCCGACTGTTTGCTGCCCAGCCTGAGTGCAGGCCTGCGCCCCTTAGACTCTCTACTGCCCTGCCCAAGGGACTCTTGGCTGCCCTGCCTCGACCAGGGGCTGGAGATCCGTAACTATGTTTGTTGTTCGTCCCTGATCACAGGCCCGAGCCCACATCTACCATAGGTCTGCTGGGGCAGATTAGCCGCCCACAGACCTGGAGCAGGAGAAGCCATTCCCCCCAACTGTAGGCAATTCATCTATGTCATCATGTGTTCCTGTTTTCCTTGTCTTTCTTTCTCCATTTCCCTCCACTCCAGTTCCCTCACTGAGTCCCTCCATATGTAACGTCCTATTTTTGTTTAGTCTGCAATCTCCATAGAGCAGAGATTGCCTTTTTAAAATTGCTTGTTTGTAAACATGCAGCACAATAGCACTCTGATCCTGATTGGGGATTCTTGGAGATGCTGTAATAAAACATCTAATAATAATAGATAGAATCCAAGAATGCTTCAGTTCTAATTCCAGCCTCAACCGTGACTATCTTGGGGTAAAAGTAACTTACTCTCTCTCTATTTTCCACAGTATAAAATAGGAATAATAATACTTACCTGCCTTGCAGGCTGTTGTGAATATTAATTAATCAGTTAGATGATATTTGTAAAAGCAGGCTGAAGATGAAAAGTGCCATATATTAATTATTTATTATTATTATTATTATTATCACGATTACTATTATTTATTTATTATTGCCAGTATTATGTCTTTACTTCAGCAAGGACTCAGCGATGTCTCAGTTCACCTAACATTCAGTTTAATTTATCTTGAAGGCAAATACACAGAATAACATAGGCTTTGTCATAATTAGGTTTCTGGTCTGGCTAGCTAGAAATCTTTGTCCTCCCGGACACAATTTTTCTTGACTATCCCTCATTCATGATGAATGTGCTCCCAGTGGCATGTCTAAAAATAACATAGTGGACAAATTTCTTATTATATTTTGTGCAAGGTCAGATGGTTACTATTGCTTGTATGCTTCATGTTTCTCATGGTACGTTATTTGACCCATTCTTTATGACAGCTTAGTTGTATAGTAAGCTTTTTTTTTAATATAATACTTTACATGCCTATAGATAATGCTTATCTAATGCTAAACTGCTATGTCTGTTTATACAACCAAATAATTTGCATATAGGAAACTCAATGTATGAATATCCAGTGCGTATACAGTAATCACTTTTTCTAATTAAAGTGAAGTTAATCCATGGATTTTAAAAAGAAAAGGCCTGTTTCAGATCTTTTATGCCTTTTTACCATGATGTAGTTCCACTGGCTTCAGTGGAGCTATCTCAATTTATACCTATGTTACTGGATCAGAATCAGGCCAAAGTATTAGCATTTTTTGTGACCTTTAAACAAATTTTACAAGCTCTCTGCTGCTAAAACATAGTTGACAATGAAGTGTTCAGTGCTCATTTTAATGGCGAATCACCCCGTCCTGTATGTTTGTAGGATATAGAAAAAAGATAGATCTTTCCCTGCACAAAGATAATGGAATGTTTTAGGATTTCAGAAAAATATATGAAAAGGTATCTGCAAGTCCTTGTGCATCCTGCCTGCATTATAAAAACCAAACAGTCCCTCAGCATGAAAATGATTTACTATTAAATCCTTCTCATGCCAATATTGTCACATGGGGCAGATACTAGTCTCTTCCATTCCTCTCTGTCATCTGCTGCTACTTCCATCTGCTCTGTGGTGTTCAGAACGACTGTTCTACCCTCCCCACTAATAGTTCTTAATGTTTCTCTTGGGCGCTCTTGTTTCCTCACACTATTTGATTTCCACTTGACAGCTTCAGGTGGGAGTTTGTGTGCTGGCATCAGGAGTACATGCCCCAAATAAATGCTTCCTTCTGATTCTGGTGAAAATGAGCCACTGGTTGGTGATTTCTCATATCCCTTCATTAGGTAACGGGGTCTTTCCAATCAATTCCCAGAATATTTACTAGGCATTTATTTTCTATCTAACATAAATGTCCAGCTCTCACAGCCATATGTTAGCACTGAGAATATGTTTGAATTGAAAATTCTGAGTTTTGTTCTGGAGCTATATAGCTTTGATTTCCATATGTTATTGAGTTTACTAAATGGTGTGCCTTTCCTATCCTTGATGTCACTTTCTTCTTGAAATGGCCATTGGCCAATATGGTGATGTTCAGGTAGGTGAACGGTTCTACTGTCTTGATATATTTGTCTTCTAATGTGATGTTACAGCTTGACATCTGGGTTTCAAGGATGTTTGTTTTGGTATAACTAATTTTGAGCCCTGCTTGGCTTGTTTCTTTATTTTGCCAGGCTGTCTGTCTTTGTTTGTAACTTATCAGGGATGTCATTCAGTAGTGCAATATCATCAGCAAAGTTTAGATCTTCTAAACTTTTGCCATCTACCCAGGCTACACCAGTATTATGTTCCCAATACACTTCTTTATTGTCCAGTCTATGGCAATATGAAAATAAGACTAGAATAATAATTTCTCTCAGTCCTTTTCAGGAGAAGAGAACCAAGAAATCATCCAGCAGGTAGCAAAACAGGCCTATAAAATGAAGTGATAAAATGATACAGGACCCTCCCAAAACACACACATTTGAGAAATATAGTTAACTTCTTTATTGATCAGTTTTCTACAGATACTCTGATGGACCTGAAAGGGACAGTACTGTCTTTCCAGTAGGGGAATAAGCCACTGTGGTTTTGAATAGCTGTTTTAGACAATCAGTTGCTGTTGGGGTAGTAAGAACAAGGCCAGCTAATATGTAAGTCTGCAGCTTAACAGGACCTTTCAATTACTTTAAGCTAACTTGGTTGAGCTAACACAATAGATAAACACACCATTTTTGCCCACTAAGACATACCCACAGACAACTGTAAACTCCTCTTCTTCAGCATCTCTGACTCTTCCCTCTTCCTTCTTAGATTTGTAGATTACAAGGCCAGAAGGGACCATGCTGATCATCAGGTCTGACCTCTCATATAACACAGGCCATTGAACTGCCCCAACATAATTTCTAGACCACGTCTTTTAGAAAAACATCAATTCTTGGTTCAAAAATTGTCAGTGATGGAGAATCCACCAAGACCCAATGGTTAATTACTTTCTCCATTAAGAATATACACCTTATTTCCAGTCTGAATTTGTCTAGCTTCAGCTGAATTCAGTCTCTCCAACATTCAACAGCTCACATACTTTTCCTCTCCTGCTACTCTCTCTCTCTCTCACACACGCACCCCTTGAGTCCTTTTTCTGGCTCCTGGTCTCTTTTTGCATAAAGTTCAGATCCTTTCTATTTACTTTCAAGGCTCCACATGGCTCTGCCCCTGCTGACATCTCATCTCTAATCTCCTGTCACTCCTCACCTCCCTTACCTCACCTCCTACGCTCTGCCCACTTTTCTTCCCTTGTGGCTCCCTCCTCCCACTTTTGCTTTTATCCTCTTTTTCATGTTGCTCTCCATGCTTGGAACAATATCCTTTTCCTGGGCATCAAATGTCCCTACTCTCTGTCTTCAAATCCCTCAGAACCCACTTCACTTTGCTTTCCATTGTGGACTTCCACTCCTGGGCTCTTTACTTCTCCTGTCTTGTGTTACATCCATCTCTACTTAAAATAAGAATTATAATATGATTAGCATTATTATTATTATTCATTTAACCCTTTCACTCTTATCCCTGTCACTTTCATTAGCATCTTTTCCTCTTCTATTTTTGTTTAATTTAGATTGTAAGCTCCTCAAGGCAGGGGCTCTGTCTTTTAAGAGTCTATGTCAAATACCATGACAAGTTATGGTACTGTGTAGATACATATGAATAATAATAACAGCAACAGTGCACTTAGAACTGACATTGCAAATTAAAATTAGGAAACTTAGAAACACCATTAAATAAAAGTTTTTTTTAATCAGGACTTTAACAATGTAAGGTCTCCCCAATTTATACAAATAAAAATTAAAAACAAGAAAAATAATGTAGCAAACTGTACTTCACTTTTAGCAAATATTGACATTTTGTTTCAATTTTCAGATGCAAGCAGATTGGGAACCTAACAGAGTCTGAAAAAATGAATCCTTCAAACAGACGATTTTGCTGTTTCTTTCATATTGCCAAGATTTTGCAGTCTTTTAGAAGCTGCTAACTCTGACTGGAACGTTGTCTGAGTAAGGACTGTTGCACTGGGCTTACATCCAATTGGCTCAAAGTACACTGACTTGCTTTTATCTCTCAGATTTAAACTCCACTACAAAACCATGTTGATAGCAAATGTTAGTTGCATGGAATAGTGCAACATTACATTAAATTCACCTGAGTAATGGAATGGGTTGTGGGTTGTTTTATTTAAAGGAATGCACTCTTGCTGAAAGGCTTTATATTACTACAGTAGCTTTTCATCTCTAACCTAAAGCTGTAGCTGCCTGGTTTTCAGCTCCATTGAAGAACACTATAAACATCTGTCTTATAACATAGACATTCTGTATTGCAAATTATTTGGTTCCATAAGCAGAGGATTTTAGAGGGATTGTGCTATTAGTATCTGTAGAAACTTGCATCAATAAGTGGAAAACTGGAATACTTTTTTGTTTTTGTTTTTGTCTGTCTTAGAAGTGTCTGGTATAGGTATTATCAAAAGCAAAAGTTCAGTCTAACTCCTTAATCTTTACATCAGCTGTGGCCAATCTGTGGCTCCAGAGCTGCATGCAGCTCTTCAGAGGTTAATATGCGGCTCTTTGTATAGGTGCTGACTCCGAGGCTGGAGCTACAGATGCTAACTTTCCAGTGTGGTGTGGGGTGCTCACTGCTCAACCCCCTGCTCTGCCTCAGGTCCTGCCACCACTCCACCCCTTCCCCCAAGACTCCTGCCTCTTCTTCGAAGCCTGCCATGCCCTCGCTCCTCCCTCTTCCCCACCAGAGCCTCCTGCACACTGCCAAACAGCTGATTGTGGCGGGTGGGAGGCCTGGGGAGAGGGGGAGGCGTTGATTGGTGGGGTTGCCAGTGGGCAGGAGGCACTAGGGGCTGGAGGACGGTAGCAAATGGGGGCCTGCTAACATATTACTGTGGCTCTTTGGCAATGTTCATTGGTAAATTCTGTCTCATTTTCAGGCTCAGGTTGGCCAGACCTGCTTTACACAATGACTTCACAGCTTTAAAAAACAATGAGCTATAAGATGCAACTTGTGAGGAGAACCCAGAACGATAGCAGCAGGAGGTTTTAATTATCTTACTGTATGTGTGCATATAGCGGTGCCCCCAAAACACTGACTTTGAGTAGAAAAGTTATACCTGGGTTCTTCATATCACAGTTGGTATCTTCAGATCTATGACATCCTGTTGGCTGTATATCTTCTATATGCCCATTCTGTGTCACTTTTGATTTTGATCTTTTATGGTTATTAGACTGCTGCAGCTTCACAGACATCCAGCATGCCTCAAATGTGAAGAACTGAGCAGAAGCCAGGACTGGGCTATAAATCATGTCACTGACCCCTTTGATTTCCTGTATAAGATTCCTGTCAAGTGGGTGAGTAGGTGGGGTCTGTGGTAGGTAATAACCTATCCAAAGACTGTGTTTTGCAATGATTGTGGCTACCCAAATAACATGTTTTAAATGAATTTTAGATGTTTAGGGAAAATTCAACTCTGATTTACATGGGGTGTAAGTCAGCACAGAATTAGGCCCCAAAAATTATTTTCCAATACATGCTTTTTTAAGATCTTATTTAGACACAACCGTTGCACTGGTGTAACTTAAATTGGTTTTTAAACTGATTTAATTAAGCCAGCACAAAACTTTGTGTACATACTCTTACTTCAGATTAAGATGAGTTTATTCTGGTTAGCTTAAAGTTGTCCCTAGTCATTTTAAATTCCTACTTGACTTAAACTAAATTAATATAAGCCAGGTGTATCCTGATTTGAGTGTCCATATAGCCTTCCAACTAAATGGATTTTCCTTTGATCTTAGCATCTTAAAATGCTTTACAAATATTTTTAGGCCCCACCAGTAGTTATTAATTATTTATTATTATTATTTATTTATTATTATCCATTTTAGACATGGAGAAAGTAGTGAGGCATAGAAAGATTACTAAGTGTTTTTTTCCATAGCCCCCAACATTTCTGGAATGATAACATTAAAGGACAAAATTAAACTTAAAATTAACTAACAAAAATCCACAGGAAAAGAGAAGCTCCCAAAAACAAGCCTCGGAAACAAAACTGGGTAAAAATATTTCTAGATCTAGAAATCAGCTTCTGTAAAGGTTAATAAAAGGAATGATTGAGCAGACCGCCTAGAGAAAATTCAGATTGTTTCTCTAAGATTGAAGATATATACATATTTCAAAAGAGAAGGACCCCCCACAAAAGAGGGTTACACCCAGCAGTATAATAAGTGTTTGGAGAAAAAAACTTCCTCATCTCTGAAGTATACAGCAGTGAGTTGTCTAAGCTGATTAGAAGGTTAAGAAGCAAAACTGTATGAGTTAAACGTTTGCACAGCCGGAAAGAATTATATACAAACAAAGGCTGCCTTGATTTATTAGTGTACAGGCGTTCTTGAACAAAAAACTTGGTAGAAAACACAAGTAGTCTTATAGACAACAGAGTGGAGAATGTCCCACTACAGTGCCCATCTGCAAAACAGTGCAAGTTATGTACTAATATGGTACATGTAAGGTTCCAAAATTCAACATGCCCACAGTATAACCACTGGTCATTCTAACAAAGGGAACTGGTGATGAGTCTTTACAAGGACAAATAAAGAAAACATACTAAGTTGAAAGGATTCTTTCACTGCTATTGTGCTGCTAGTATCCTTATTTCTCACAATGCTGGTTGCTGAATTTGTTCCTGCATATGTGCTAGAAGCTATTGACTGCCACATGCTAAATGGTCAGTTTTCAGAATGGAGAGAGGCAAATAGTGGTGTCCCCCAGGGGTCTGTTCTGGGACCAGTCCTAGTCAACATATTCATAAATGATCTGGAAAAAGGAGTAAACAGTGAGATGGCAAAATCTGCAGATGATAAAAAATTACTAGAGATAGTTAAGACCCAGGCAGACTGCAAAGAGATACAAAAGAATCTCTCAAAACTGGGCGAGTGGGCAACAAAATTGCAGATGAAATTTAATGTTGATAAATGCAAAGTAATGCACATTGGGGGTCTAAATTAGCTGTTACCACTCAAGAAAGAGATCTTGGAGTCACTCTGGATAGTTCTCTGAAAACATCCACTCTATGTGCAGCACCAGTCAAAAAAGCAAACAGAATGCTGGGAATGATTAAGAAAGGGATAGATAATAGGACAGAAAATATCATGTTGTCTCTATATAAATCCATGATACACCCACACTTTGATTACTGTGTGCAGATGTGGTCACCCCATCTCAAAAAAGATATATTGGAATTGAAAAAGGTTCAGAAAAGGGCAACAAAAATTATTTGAGGTAGGGAATGGCTTCCATATGAGGATAGATTAATAAGACTGGAACTTTTCAGCTTAGAAAAGAGATGGCTAAGGGGTGATATGATTGAGGTCTATAAAATCATGACTGGTGTAAAGAAAGTAGATAAGGAAGTGTTGTTTACTACTTCTCATAACACAAGAACTAGAGGTCACCAAATGAAATTAATAGGCATCAGGTTTAAAACAAATAAAAGGAAGTATGTCTTCACACAATGCACAGTCAACCTGTGGAACTCCTTGCCAGAGGATGTTGTGAATGCCAAGACCATAACAGGGTTCAAAAAAGAACTAGATAAATTCATGGAAGATAGATCCATCAATGGCTATTAGCCAGGATGGACAGGAATGGTGTCCCTAGGCTCTGTCTGCCAGAAGCTGGGAATGAGTGACAGGGGCTGGATCACTTGATGATTATTTGTTCTGTTCATTTCCTCTGGGGCACCTGGAACTGGCCACTGTCAGAAGACAGGATACTGGGCTAGATGGACCTTTGGTCTGACCCAGTAGGGCCAGTCTTATGTTGTTATGCTTCTGAGGACAATCCTTTTAAAAGACTGAGCTATGTTCATCTAACCTCAGTCCACCCATTTTATTATTTTTATTATTAATAATCAATTATTATTATTTTATTTTATTTTATTTTATTGTTTTATTACTCTAGCCCCCAGTCACGATTAGGGTCCAATTGTGCTAACTATTATACAGATACAAAACAAAGAGAGGGTCCTTCCCGCAATAAGCTAGCAATCTATTATGAAACATCTGCCAACATATATTCTGTAAAACTTTAATTTTTCTATCTAATCACAATAGGATAGACAATCTGGGCTCAATCCTGCAGTGTGCAGAGTGCCTTCAATGGATCTTTCATAAAAGTTGAAGATCTTACAGATCCTGTTTTCTTTGTAGCGGAGTACCTGAATGCAATGTACAGTCTCCACAGCAGAAAACAGTGTATTTTTCTTTTAATATATTAGATCTCAACTGTGTGCAACACTGTGTTAAGAGAACCTTAGAAGGTACAGACAAAATACTGTTTAGATGTTTTAACATTTGGTGGCAGCATAGTTTACACCAATCACCTACAAAGCTATTGGAGGCAGTTGGGAGTATAATTGCTTTCAGGTAAAGGGAAGGAATTTCCAAAATTGCATTTGATGTATTTTATGGCAAGTCTTACTTAGGCATCAGAGGATGAGTGACAGTATGGATGAATTGTCTTTTTTCCTGGGACCTGGCAAAGAACTGTGTTCCCTTTGTTTCCCATTCACTTATTAGCTCTGCCTTCCTGCAGTCTGACTGGGCCATCTATATTTTCTTGTGCATATAAAAAGACATTCTAATACAAGAAAATTCAGTTTAAGGAAACTTACACTTAAAAGGAGCCTCTTAAGATTCTCGTACTTCTCTCTAGTAAATATTAATCCTATCTATTCCCCCACGCACCCAGTTTCCCATTAATGTATATTTCTTGTGTGTTCCAATTAACATAACTCATCGGTTTGTGTCTGGTGCTATACCTTCTATGTAGGGTTATTTGTTGAAAAAATAGCTTGCTCTCAGAGAATTTGCTGTGCACTTCCAATGTTTGGGCATGACTGAACTTTAAATTAGGTATTTGTATTGAGAAATGGCCTACCACTTTAACTAATAGGAAAGAGCTTAAGAGTATCCAAAATGAACAAGGCAATATCATTGATTATAGTCCTATTTCATTATGCTTTTCATTCTCTTTCTTAGTCTTCTCCCTTATTTAGTTTTCTTTGCTCTTTACCTTCTTTTCTCCTACTCCTTCCTCATCTGTTTCTTCTAAATTTTAAGGTCCCAGGTTTTCTTTTCTTCAGCTCTGTGCCTGTTCTCATCCACCACATCCATCTGGTGGCTTTGTGCAGCTTCAGCACATGGACCTACCTGGTTCCTAAGAATTCTTTCTGTTTAGGGGGAATTCTTGGTTGGTGTAGCGGTTTCTACACCTCCTAGGCCCAACCATGTTGCAGGTGTGGTCAAAGGAAAGTGGGTCACAGCTGGGCAACCCTATGCTCTGGCAATCTCTGGCTGCCAGAATTGCCACTGAGACTGTGAGCATCCAGGCATTAATTAGAGCAGCCATGTGTATATCTAGTCCCTGGCTGCATCCAGGATTGTGGGAACATAAAGATGGTTAAAGTAATCTTTCCTCCCACATTTTTGCCCCTTAGAATAGCCCACAGGCATTTGGTAACAGAAAGGAGGAGGATGGAGTTTCAAACTCAACTGGCAGCTGTAGAGGACCAGGGAGAAGTGAGGGAAGAGCCCTCAGTTCCAGCCCACAGATACAGAGGTGGTTGTTTAGTAGCAGAAGAGGAAGGGGAGGGAGTTTCAAACCCATTGGTGCAGTTCCATAGTAGACTGAGGAGAACTGGAGAAAGGGGAGATGCTCCTCCTTCCAGCTAGCCATAGCAGGTGTATTAGAACAGATGGGGGTGGGAGTTCCAAACCCAGCTCGGGATGGGGTGGGGATCTAGGTGGAAGACTGGGGGTGGGATCCTCACCACATGGGTAAGGGGCTGAACCCAGGACCAGGGCTGGTGAATCCCAGGGTGGTCTGTCAGTTTACCAAATGGCATGGCTCCTGGGAAGCACACACACCCAGTGGTGAAATAGCTGTGTTTGGCGGTGGCAGAGCCAAGAGAATGAGGAAAAGCAATCAAGGTAGCAAAGAGTCCTGCGGCACCTTATAGACTAACAGACTTATTGGAGCATGAGCTTTTGTGAGTGCAGGAGCAGCGCCAGGGTTTTTGGCTCCCTAGGCGGAGGTCCTTCCGCGCTCCCAGTCTTCGGGGCACTTCGGCGGCGGGTCCCAGAGCGAGTGAAGGACCCGCCGCAGAATTGCCGCAGCCGATCCAGAGCGCGTAAGGATCCCCCGCCGCCGAATTGCAGCCGCAGGCAAAATGCCGCCCTCCCAAATCCTAGTGCCCTAGGCGACCACCTAGGTCGCCTAAATGGAAGCGCCGGCCCTGTGTGAGTGAATACCCACTTCGTTGGAGGCATCAAGGTAGTTACTTTCAGAATTGTTGCCATTGCACTACAATGCTTACAAAGTGCAGGGGGTTGTCCAGAGCTAGGACATTTCATAGATTCATAGACTCTAGGACTGGAAGGGACCTCGAGAGGTCATCGAGTCCAGTCCCCTGCAATTTGAACAATTGGATTGCAATGGGAGTGACACAGCTGGCTGGGGTGAGTGTGACCAGTGCCAGATGGAGGCTGTAGAGGCAAGGTTTGAAAGTGAGTCCCTTCCATCCAATGCTGCATCGGGTCTCTATAGGGTGGACCTCAGTAGGGTTCAGGGAACTTGCCCACTTTTCATCTTGGGGGAACTATGGGGAGGGGCAGGAGAGGATGGGGTAGTGGAACTAGCCAAAAGGCTACACAGGGATCTGGGGTCAGGAATGGAGCTGTGTCTGGGATGTCTTGGGTACACACACCTTCTACAGAAGCTAATGGCATTACACAGCTGTTGCAAACTAACTTTCAGTTGTTGCAGCAGCAGAGAGCTTCCCTGGGTGAAGGGACCAGAAGTGGTAATAATGGAAACCCAGCATGAGCTTGAGTTTGGGAGACAGGTGATAGTCAGGTGGGGCAGCCTCCTCACGAGGGGGTACGAGCCCTTGATGGAGGGATTTATGAGCACCCTACATCTCACCCACTGATACGGAATGTAAACTCATGGGGTAGAATTGCCACCCCAGGAGTGGCTGAAGGCAATAAGGCATTGAGGGTGCCCCAATGGTCAATCGTGAATGGGGTGGCTGACCTCCGATGGGAGTTCTTCTCCTCAATACCACTAAAGATACATTTTTAGAGAGGTGACTATGTTGACATATTATTACTGTTGCACAGGGATGTACTGACAGAGCGTAAGCTGGGGAAAGCAAGCAGGCAATTGAGATGTCCAAGGGAAGCTAGAATATGGGAAAACTGGGAAGCTGTCCTCCTGATCTATGCAAGTGTTAATGCAGAGGCTTACCCAGACAGAAGCCCAGCATTGTTCAAATACAACCAGGCGGGCATATAGTATGTTTGGGGGCATGGCTTGGTTTCGCTGTTTAGCTTGAGGGCAGCAGCAAAAACTGGAATCTGGTGGGAAATACAACATTGTACACTGTGGTTAGAGTGGATGACACCATGGGGGCCTGGTTTCCACACTGACAGTGGCCTGTTCATTCTGCATCAAGCCTGCCAGAGGCCTGAGGCTTGTACTGATATTTGCTGGGCATTTAATGAAAGCAGGTGCTTTTGTAGCATTCACAAATTTAAGCATGCTTGTGAAATGTGCTTGGGAGTCCACACAGCCACAGCAATCAGGGAAGACCACAGTGGGGAAAGAGAATGGTAGTTAAGTCAGGTGCCGCCTGCAGACCCATGCGGGTGGAAGCAGGGTATGGGGGCAAAGGCACAGGAAGGGGATGGGGGGTAAGCTGAAAGTGGTGGGCTGGACAAGAGCACCATGTCCAGTTATGCTGGAAGTGTTAATGGTGCTCCTTTGATAGTATTTTGGCAAGACAAATGGGGCATATTTGGGTTAACAGTGGGGTTTGGGAACTCTGTTAGGGGGAAAGAAATCATATGATGTACAAAAGTTTGAAGTCCTTTGTGGGAATGGGTCATACTGTATAGAAAAATATTACAGAAGAATTAAAAAAGAATAGGGCATCAGGGTCATTCAATCACATATCTCTATAGAACTGGCTGGCTTCTTGCCTAGGCTTGCTCCCTAAGAAAGTGCTGGGTGAATATCGCTTAATTTACCACCTGTCATATCCACAAGATAGCTCATCTAACAATGGTATAGACTCAATATTTTGTTCTTATGTGCTGTTCCTCCTCTGATGAGGCTAGGTGCCTGGTTAGGTCTTGTGGTCGAGGGGCACTGATGGGCAAGTGTGATATTCAGTCTGCATTTTGACTGCTGCCAGTGCATCCTTCTGACTTCAACCTTTTGTATTTCTTTTTCAAAGAACAATTTTATTATGACAACGCTTTGCCAGCAGGATGCACAATATCCTGTTCAGCATTTGAGAAATTTAACACAGTGCTTCACCGGGCAGTGATGTGGGAAACTGGTTTATGGCAGGCAGTGCATTACTTAGATGACTTATTGATCACAGGCAGGGCGAATTCAGACCAGTGTGTTAGCCTGATAAGACACCTTTCAGGCCCTGGCTGAAAGATTGAAGATAGTCCTAGTAGAGTTAAAAACGGATGAACCTTAAACTGACCTATCTGGGGATTGAGCTAGACACACTGGTGGGTATATGGTGACTCCCTCAGAAGAAGCTTCAGGAACTACAGGACTTGATTAAAAGAGGAAAAGTTCCACTCTCTGAGCGACAATCTATTGTTGGGCATCTTATTTTTGCCTGCTGAGTGGTAGCACTGGGGATGGGCATTCTGTTCCTGGCTTGCAGAGGTCACCAGAGGCATAACTCAACCTCACCATTTTATAAGACTTACTAGAGAGATGAAGGATGATTGGGGGCGAGGGAGGGAGAAGGGGAGGGGTGCTGAGCCATTTTAATGGATTGTAGAGGGAGGAATGGATGCCTGAGGTTGACTTAGAGCTCCATTTGGATGATTTGGGAAGTATAGGTTTTGAGGCATTTTACCAAGGCAGGTGGCACACCCAGCAATAGCCCTCTACCTGGATTAAAAAATGGGTAGTGCAGGATATAACATTTCTGGATTTTTCCCCCATTTTGATTGCAGTGGTCATTTGGGGAATGGAGTTTGCTAATAAAAGGCTGTGTTTCTGGTGTGATATCATGGCAGTGATCCTTCAGATCACACAGTGTTATGAGTCTGGTGAGGGCATTTGTACTACAATGTGTAGGCTTTAACATCTGTTTCTCTCCCAGACATGTGCCTGGAGTTGACACTGGCATAGCAGATGCATTGTCTCATTGTCAGATGGACAGATTTCACGAGCTGGCACCAGGAGCCAGCAAGGAACCTGAATGGATGCTGCTAGCACTGTGGAACCTTGGCAGATGTCGGCTGTCACTATAGCACAAAGATCGGTGGCTCCATGAACATTGCAGAGCTATGAGAGAAATGTTAGTGATTTTGTGCAATTTCAGGAATGGGAGGGCCTGTCGACAGTATGGCCCATTATAAAGGAATGGTTGCTGCACTACATGGTTTTGTTAGTAACCTGGCAAATGGTGCCATCTACTATTTCCACTCTCCTTTTGGCCCTTGAGTTTGTCAGTAGGCTGAAAGGTTACCCAGATCCTTGTAGCAGGCTTTTAGTTCGGAGGTTTCCAGTGGAGTGGTTTAGAAGCAATGACCCTAAGGAGGATGCATGTCGCCTCATCACTGTTAATATGCTTAGGGATCTGGTGTGGATCCTAGAGCCCTTATGTCATTGTCGACAAGAGGTGGGATTGTTCAGACAACTTTTCTGGTAGCATTTTTTGGAGCTTTTTGAATCAGCAAACTAGTACCTGGGTCCTGTAGGGACTCTTTTGGAAGGGTTTTGGAATTGATGGTTATACACTGGGAGGGGCAATCGGTGGTAATAATCTTGAGGAGGTCAAAGATGGATCAAGGAGGCTAGGGTGAACCATTATTTTACAGGAGTGTGGTGAGTCTGGGATCTGCCCTTTGGAGGCTGTGAGGGTATACATGACAATCAGACCAGCGAGGGATGGCCCCCTTGATTCACAGTGATGGGGGTCCCCTCACAATCTACCCCTTTGTTACAGTTTTAAGACAAGGATTGACAAGATTGGGGCTTCCCACACATGAATTTGGCTCCTATTAATTCAGGATTGGAGTGGCACCAGCAGCAGTGCAGCAGGGTCTGGGGACAAGTGCAATTCAGGTAAATGGGTGTTGGCATTCTGAAGCACACAGAATGTACATGAGACTACAGATGGGGCATCAGAACACTTCCAGGTATACATGCTGATGTATTACAGACAGATAACAGGAACTGATGGCCAGAAATCTTGGGGGGAGGGAAAGGACATTCCTTTTCTTACTACCACTCTACCCCCTCCCCACCCCCTCCAACCAATGTTACCTTTATGGCCACACTGGGGAAAATTCAACCATCCTGTTTTATTCTGATAATATAAAATTGCAATTGAAAACTAATAATAAAGCAAAGAATATTCCAAACACCTAAAGCCATACCCTGCATAAAATGGATGCAGAATAGTATTGGAGGCTAGCAGACATAATTTATATCACTATTGCTGTACCTTCTGACGGGATTTTAATGGCAATATTTCTAGAAAAGTATAACCTTCTGTTGAAATGTACTATATCAAATAAATAAATAAATAAAAAGGAAAAATACAGCTTGGACTGATTGTATTTAAAAGGAGGAAGAGTAAAGGAAATATTTTTCATAAATATTGTAAAAAATTTGCAAAATATTATAAGCAGGCCCCATTATAGGCATTCTGCTAGTTTTAAATGATGGACAATAATCTTTCCACAATAATACGCAAGCAGCACTATTGATTTCAGGGTTATACAAATGTAACAGAGGGAAGAATTTAGTCCATTCTGTGCACTTACATCCAATTATTGTATTACTCACAAAACGTTCTTCCTCAAATCTTAAGGATCACATTATTTCAGGGTGCATCTCACCAAAGGGGGATTGAAATCTCTTTTGCATTTGAAATGACTTGCAGGTACTATAGCTATGTCATGCTTTCTGTACTTTTTAACCACAACATAATGCATGGCAGAAAATGGGTGAGGTTCGGGGCTGGCTTTCCAAGAGGTGCAGCACAGAGGGCACAGCCTAGGGGGAGGGATCAAAGGTAGCTTTAATCAGGAGCAATCCAGAATTGCTATAGTGCTGTGCACTACAGTCCCTCTAATTCCCTGCACTGTGGTTTGCAGGGGTGAGGAAGCAGCATAGGACCACTTAGCCACTCCTATGCTGTGCTTAGACTGGGGGAGCTCTCCCTTGGGCACTTGCAATGATGTTCCGGACCCTCTTTGCCTTCTATCCAGAAAGAGTTGGGTAGGTTATTTGTCAGTCACAGGGCTGAGGTTCCAAGTCCCTTTATCACATTAAGTGTAATGCTAAAGGCAATTTTCCAAGTGTTAATGGACCAACCAGACTTTGAGGACAATAATGCTCACTGCCAGAACATGTTCTGGTTCACTAAGAGCAGGTACTAGCACAGATCTGCTCTGGGAAATCTGTCAGTAAGAGCTGAATGGGTTAGAGGAAAGTCTTCGGGGAATGACTGTATGAAGTGAAGGTGAGCAAATGTATGCAAGTTCTGCAGAAAATGGGCCATGAAAGCTACACGGTAGAGCTCTACCAGAACCAGATTTTTTTTTGTTTTGGGAAAGTTGTGCAATTTCAAAATTTCTTCTGCTCCAGAAAGTAACAAACAGAATTCAAAGTATTTCAATATATGTCATTTAAATTTCAATTTTTTCGTTTTCCATATCATTTTATAATATAAATTGAAAAAAGGAAGTCATTTTGAAATGAAAAATTAAAACGGATGACATGAAATATTCTGACCTTACCAAAACTTTTATTTTCATTTTTCATGAAATTTCACTTTTGATGAATCAGGATTTTCCAATAGAGAAACATTCCACTGGAAAATTTCTGTCTAGCTCTTCTATGTGGAGAGGAGAAGTTCCCTCCAACTCCCAAGCTGCTGGATCCCTGCTACACCCATTAGCTCAGTTTCATAGGGGAATGGCCTTGATAGAAGGGAGAAGAATAGGGAGCAATCATTCTATTGTAGCATATTCCACTCTGGAAAAGGTATAACTGGTGGCCTATGCTTCTGAGCAGCAGCACTCTTTATTACATATTGTGTGTTCCCTAGTCAGAGGGGTTGCAGGATCACTGCTGTGGTGGAGTATCCATATTGCTGGATCAAGGAGTGGGTATAACAAGGGGGCAATGGGGAACACCAAGTAGGGCTTCAGAGTTGCTGTGTCTTTATTATCTTTCCTGAGGGATATCTGATCTGCATGCACCAGGCTGGTGATATTGAAGGAGGATGGTGGGGAACTGTGGCTCCTCAAGTAGAAGACCATAGAATATCAGGGGTAGAAGGGCCTCAGAAGGTCATCTAGTCCAACCCCTTGCTCAAAGCAGGACCAATCCCCAGACAGATTTTTACCCCAGTTCCCTAGATGGGCCCCCTCAAGGATTGAACTCACAGCCCTAAGTTTAGCAGGCTAATGCTCAAACCACTAAACTATCTCTGCCCCCAAGTACTCTTGTGTGCATTTCCATTTGGAAAGGGGAGCATAGAGCGCTCCGAAATACAATAGTTGAGTAGCAAAAACAGAGAGTTTTGTTGTTGCTTTACTAGAACCCTCCTTTTCAGTCACTCAACACACTTTCCCTGAGGAATAGCAACTACACTTATTTATCCAACGCTGGTTCAGGCTGAAATACTCTGCCAGAAGGATACATTTAAACTGTTGTAAAGTAAAACATGTTATTATGCATATAGCCCAGTGCTGTTTCAGCAATACATTGAGTTGCCATATATGAACCCTAACTGTGGAACTGATTGGGACTCTGATTTATTAGCCTATAAAGGTTTGAACTAACAATATGCATGGACTCCTAGGAGTCAGAGAGACTAAAAACCTATTAGATTATCCGTTGCATCTTTCTATCTGAGCAAATTTGCTCTCTACAGTGTATCTCCTATTGCCTTGAAGTCTGATTTTAAATGTGTCAAGCAATGGGGCTTCCATTGCCTCCTTTGCACAGCTATTTCACAGTCTAATAGTCCTCACAGTTAGGAATAAGCAAATGATTCCCAATGAATAATTTTATTTGATGAATTTAACCTTTTTTTTTGGTGTTCACAGGCAATCTGCAAGTGGTTCATGATTTCTCACATGTATTTGATGTACATCTTTAAAATGTTTTACTTTATGGATTGTTTTTATCTCCTGGTTAGATGAGCATGCAGGAGTTCTGATTTGAATATTTGTACACATAAATTTAAAATTTAATTTCTGGGAATATTTGTGCATTCAGCTATTAAATTAACTTTCCATGAATATTTCCATAAAATTCAAATGTTTGCAAATGAAAACACAAAAGGCATGTGAGAATGGCCAATGTAAATTAATGTAGGGTTTTATCCTTGTACTACCAAAATCAACAGGTGAGTTGCCATCAACTCCACTGGGCACAAAATCAAGCCCTTAAAGATTTGAACTAATACGAATGGATCTTTTTTTTTCCATTACACACTCAAGTCTAATTAGGAAGTGTTCCCTGAGGTTTAGTTTACATTTGCCTAGTTTATGGTAAGGTAACAACTCTTAAAAGAAGTAGGATATTTGGGGGATAACATTGTGGTTTCGGTTGCGTTTGTTTTTCAACTTTAGTTCATATTTTTTATCACTTTTCGCTGAAATGTGTCAAAAACTGAAATACACTATTTTAGCAATAAGTCAAAATTGACATATTTGTAGTGGAAACCTGTAACTAAAAATTTATATATGTTAAAATTATACCACAGTTATGCAAGCAGTGAGTATTGTTAAGAGTAGCAAATTCTCTTTGCAATTATCTCCATTGATATATTTTTAAGTCATAACATCTGAAATTATAACTTGGATGAAACTGTTCTGCAATGAAAATAACAGCGCTATATGATAGCTTTCTCTCCCCTTCCCTCCTCCGCTCGCCCCCCACTTACGGTTTACAAGTCTGGCTGGCAATATTGGGTTGAACTTCTCGAGAGACTCAGCATTCTCATCATCTGTTACATACTCAAAGTTAATAATAAACATCATAGCTACGCCTTCTTGATTTTTCACTGGGATTATGTGGGTGTTGCAAATGAAGGTGGACCCTAAGAAGGGAGAAAAAGAAAGGAAGTTTATATAAGTCAAAGAAAACTGCATAGTGTCTTTTTTTCTTTCACCAATAGTTCCAGTAATCAAAAATCCTGCAGATTGTTTCTTTTGCTCACCAAACACACGAAGCATTTTTTATTTTAGTAAGGCTATTTATGGCACAGATGAAATGTGTCTTCTCATAGCTTATCATGTGAACTTGTTCCAAAAGACTTCTCAGGTAAGTTGCCACTTTCTTGTGGTGCCCTGATTTTTATTCATTGGAAATGCTTTGAACATAAACACACAGCATCACATTGTGGAGGTATTCAGTACCAAATGCCACCAGCAAGCTACCCCATCAACCACAATGCTTACTGGAGAACACAAGGTCACATTCGCTTCCTAAATGTCAGGGGTTCTTGAAGCTTTTTGGTTTGGTTACAATAGAGAGAATCACTTATTAAACATTTGTGTGTAAATATATAGCTATTATTATTTTGGGGTCTTCACAATGGCATTTTGATTTTGCATTAAAAATGATGTTTATGGAAACAAGTCCTTTGTTTTTAACTTGATCATACTCATTGGTGATCCACATTCTATCATCAAACACATCTCCAAATCTTTATTGCCAAGGCTTTCCAACTTGAGTAACTGATGTCAGGCACCCAGGTCCATGATGACAGACCTAATTCAAGAGGCCTGAATTTCAGAGATGCTGACCACAACTCTTAACTGAATTCAACAGGAGGTATGATTGCTTAGCAGTTCTGAAATTCATTGTCCTTTTACATACATATCCCTTAGTAGGGATTTAAAAGTTTTGTCCTATGTTCATCATTATAATTTTCCTTGGAAAACTGATATTTGACAAAGCCATTAGCTTCCCTCTGATTCCTGGTATTCCATTAGTGGTTCCAACAATACTGTGATTAGCAATAAGATAATATTCTCCTAAAAGCTTCACACAAATACAGCTGTGAGCAAGCGTCTTTCCAAGATGAGCAAGAACATCATCTGTAATTGATCCAGTTGAATGTAATAATCACTGAAATTTGACAGGCAGTGTAATTTTTTAAGGACAGATCCTGATCTGGGTCCCACCACAATAAATCAGAAGTATTGCCACTGTAAAAAGAAATACTCAAGATTTACACCATTGTAACTGAAATCGGAACATGGCCCCTAATATTTAAGGTAACATTTGCTATAATGTGGTATTTAAGGCAGCTGGAGCTATAGATAAAAATGGACATGCTGCCCCTCCAACTTTTGCAGCTGTACCTTCCATCCATTTAATAAAACAGTTAAGCTGTGGCACTTGCCACAGTTTCCATGGTAACAAGTAGGATGACTTTAGTAAACGGAAAATAAGCAATTTAAGACTGTTCCATGAGAGCTATAAATAGAAATGCTGCAGGCCAAGCATTGCAACATTGACTGGTTAAACAGAGAGTCTAAAGAGAGGCTAGAAATAACCATTATGTTTTCAGTTAATTAACCAAAATACATATTGACTTTTAACACTTAAGACGACATTTCTTGATTCATTTGGAAAGACATTGTTACTTTCCAGCAATAGCCTGTTATTTTGAATTTTTCAGCATGTGGACAGTGACCCGCAGAGCTGACTAAACACATGCTCAAGGCTACCTTTTGCACACAAGGGAGTTTAGCTTTTGTCATCTCTAACAGCACAAAGTATTAATGCTATTTCACATTTACAGAGAAGATTTCACTCCCAAACATGTACAAATGATATGTGCACCATAGGTAGTGATTCACCTCTGTGGAGAAATACAGCACAAGAATATGACAGAAATTGAATAATACGGAGGCCAAAGGAAATTGCAGGGGAAATTTAGGAACACAAAGTGAGAGAGATCCTTAGCTGGTGTAAATCAACATAGGTCCAATTAAGTTGATGGAACTATATCATTTACACCAACAGAGTATTTGGCCTTAAGAATTTAACCAAGCTAGAATTTGTCCATCACACCAGGGCTTTTAAGAAGTGCCAAGGGGTATTTAATGAGTACAAGTGATCAGAGTCTGCATGTTACATCTCATCTAAGAGCACCTGCAGCAACACTCCACCTTAAAGGAAAAGGTGTGCCAGTTAACAAATTCCCTAACACTACTTCCTGTACCATATCGGTGTTGCTTCAAGGCAGTCTATGATTCCACTGGAATATACACTTGTTGCCAGTTTAGTTGTGTTTAAACCTTATAATGTGAACCAAATATAAGGCGACATCATGATCTCTGCCTGAGTCTACAGACAGCCAGAAAGATAGCTCTGAGAACTACCTCCAGTTATCTAACTAGGGAGTTTACTCTGAAAGTTAAGGAAAACCATGTGGAAAATTAAATGTCTAAATAGTTCACAGATGATCATTTTAGTGGAAACATCAAAGTAATATGCCTATCCCACAATTCCAATGCACTCTCAAGCTTTTTTGAATACCAAACTCTGTCTCTGCCATTTATCTAGCTGCCAAAATCTCTAACTTCCCTGTGACAGCTCCTAAATTGCAACTAAGTGTGATCGATATAAAAATTAGCAGCACATTGAAAACTGAAATGTGGGGACAGCCTAAAATAAACTGAAGTTAATATCAAAATAAATGTGACAGAGATTATTGTATTGATTGTACTATCACCAAAAACTTCCATTCTGCTGTACTGGGCTACTACAGTATGCAGGAAATCTTAAAGTAGAATTTAGACCCAGTTTGCTGATCATTAGTGAAGGCCTTGCTTCCAGAGCCACCTCATCAAATCAACCCTCTTCTAGTTTATGAGACCTGTCAGCCTCAGAGCACAAGGGGCTATGGTACCAGCTAAGCAGCATAATTCACATTTACATAACATTTTGTTATGATGTCAATATCACAAAAGCTAGATTATTTGTATCCAAATGAAAATAAGTAATGTGAGAATAAGACAAAATGCAACTGTGACTATAAAACACCAGAGTAAAGAGATAAATACATGGTTGGGGAATAAAGTAGCTGATGCTCTAATGAAGCTGACAGTAATGAAGGAAGTAATAAGTAACTTGTTTACAAACAATATTATCCAATATTTGTATTCTTAGTCATTCAGTTACTTGTCATGGCACTCAGCATGATTTCCGTGTTTGTTCTCTTTATTGAAACATTCTGAAAGTAGGAAATGCCTCTGATAAGCAATACACATTTTAATGAAGTTTCTGGAATTTGCAATTCTTATCCATAGCCACTGAGAAAGCAGAAGTTGTGTAATCAGAATAATTATTAAAATTACAACTTTATTAACAAATTGATTAAATATCCAAGTGGTATTTGAAATTAGATTAGTGTGCTGAAAGACCAAAGCTTCACTTTCAGCTTTTTAAAGGATATTATTCAAGAATTGTCATGAAATATAAACATTTACTTTATCATTGAAAACAACTCTAAGTATATATAGTTAAAATTATTACTGTGATGGATGCTATATGAGTAGATTGAGAGATGCTGGAGAAAAGTTGGAAATTTCCTTGGCAGTATGAATTCCATGTTTAGAAACAATAGCTGAGTATCTCCTTCTGCTTATTACTGAATTTAAGTCAAAATCATGAGTGTCTGACATTTTATTGAAATCAGTGGCAGAAACTCTATTGTTTTCAATGAGGATCCAGGCCCATATGCTGCTGTGGAAATTAATTTGATGTTAGAAATCCAGCATTATGATTTCACAACAGAATCCTATAGAGAAGATGGGCTAGGATGGAGCAATCCTTTGCTGAAATACTGTGACCCAGAGACTCCTTAGCAAAAGGTCCCATGTTCTTTGCCAGTAACTCTCACCTCAAACCTAACAAACTCACACCGCTAAACATGTCTTACAGAATATTTATCCACAAAGAGTAACATATAAGGTATCTACAGAAAGCTCATAACCTGTAGAGATTCAGAATTACCGTAAAATGTGTATGGAGAATAGTTAAGGGAAAATGTCTTATACTGAAAATATTCTTTATGGACTTGGAGTAGAAATTAGTCCCCAGGAAGTAATGTGTCTCAGCGGTGACCCATTCAAGCAAAAGGGAGTTGTTACCCCTCTCTAGTCAGCTGGTAAGGTAATGCAATGGTCTATGGTCTACCCTTGCCCCATCCTAAAACACTGAATGGAAAATCATCAAAGGCAAAGTGAGGGAAACTACTTGGAGGATAAAGGGAACATTACAGCAGGCAAGAGATCGCCCTGGCTATGAATAAAGACAAAAGACTGTTCAAGTATAACAAAGTAAAGGGAAAGGCACTCTGGATCCATTCACGGTGGAAATCCATTAAAGAGTAGGAGGCTTTTATGAATGTTTGGATCCTGGTTCTTGTGAAACCAGCCAGTTCTGCAATTGACTGAACTTTGGGTGGGGTGGGGGGGGCACATACTTTAGTAGATAGGAAAGGTAACTATTGATAAGTGTAGACTCAGTTGACATTTTATGATTTTGTTTAGTATTGTAACCAGTTGTTTCCACCACTTTCTCTCATTTTTAGATAAAGCTTTATTCTTTCTTTATTCTTTCTAAGCCTTTGGCTTTTATCATAAGTGCTGTGCGGTTTACAGTAGTGGTGGCATAAGGAAAACTGATAAACTGGGGTCCACTGCATCTTTGGATGCAGAGCACCTGCAATTTCTGAGAGTAGCCACTGTCAGGGGCTGGCTATCACAAGGGAATGATCTAAAGGGACTTGGGTGCACCTCTTGTTGTCCTCCAAGGTGAAGATAAGGCTGGCATAGCCCGGAGGATAGTGCTTGAGTGACTGAAAGACTGGAACTGACTACCTCTCACTGGAGGCATGGGATAACAGGGTGATTTACAGTCCTGGGTGCCCTGAGAACTGTCACAAAGACACATATCATTACTGATAAATAATTAATCTGCTTGCTTTGTACCATGCTGGTGATGCACAAAGCATACTGATGAATCTGGCCCATTAAAATCTCTTTCCCTTTCAGATGACTTTAAGTCAGCTTGTATGAAAGATTTTCTCAGTATGTAGAGTCCTATTTATCCATCTTTCAGATAAAGCCATGCTCATTCATTCACATGATAGTAGCTACTTTTTACAGTTGCAAGTGAACTAATGGCAACAATAACACAATAGTCAGTGCATTTTGAATCATAAAACTGTCTCCATTCTCACATGCAAGAGTGTGACCAGCCACCTTTTGAAAAATGACATACTCCAAACAGCTATTTTAATTCAGCTTGTCTGAGACTGAGATTTTCACAGAGCATTACATGTGCCATGCTCACAGAATCTCTGAAAAAGGAGAGACTGCAGCATGTAAGTAATTGTCCTAATCCTGCAGGAAGCCAGAATTTCACTAGTGGAAGACACAGTCATCATTATTGGGACACCCATTATGTCACTTTGAAAGGGTTCATCACTGTTGCTTGAAAGTTTGTGACACTTTTTATCAGGCCTCTCCACTTCTGCATTTCACTGAACATCAGGAGAAATTCCGCCTACTGAAGTCAATGACAGTTTCACCATTGAGTTCAGTGGGTTAGGATTTCACTCATGCTTTGAAATCAATTTTGTCTCCCTGTGCTGCGTTTTTGACTTCTCAGGCAATTTTTCACATCTGCTGCTGTTCTGGGAGGCAGAAAAATAGGGGTTTGCAGACCTGAGCAAATCATTTATGTTTTGGCTTAATGGACAAACCAAACAGAGAAAAACATTCATTTGGGGTCAAACAAAAAGGTTTGTCATTCTGGTTCGTTTAGTTGTTTGTGTGGTTTTTATTCCCTTTTCCCCTTTATTTAAAAAAATAAATCTAACTATATTTCTAAAGGGAACATCTTTTTGCAATGACAAATCAAAACACTTCCATACAAGAATGTCAGAAGGAAATGTTTTGATTTTTTCAGCTGAAACTAGACACCAAATTTGACCTGACTCCACAAATAGTTTCGGTTGCCCAGAAGCTGCATTTTTCAGCTAATAAATGATTGTCCAAAAAATGTCGCCCAGCTCTGTTTGTATTATGCCTCCTGTGTGTGCATGGCGATGTGTCCATACACCAACTATACCCACTCTGATGCCATCAAACACAAAGAAGAGCTGTGACACCCTCCTGCTGCAGCTGCTGTGGCCTTCAACTCCGGGAAAAGGCAGAGTAGCTGCTGCCACAATCCACACAGCTGCTCCTTCCTGGCCTGAAGGTGCTAATGAGAGATGTGCAGGGAAGGAGCAAATGGAAAGAGCAAACACAGAGGAGAGTAAATGGGCTGTCTGTGTGAGAGTGGAGGCTGTTGTGCTAGGCAAATCATTTCCAGGATCTGCTTCATTTTTATCTCTGAATAAAGATTTGAATGAAACACTTGAGTGACTGTTTCAGGGGAAAATCCAAACCACTACATAACATAAATCCTTTATGATAATACAGAGAATGGGGAAGGCATGGTGAAGTGGGGGAGCAGGCTGAGAAGAGGGAAGGCTGCCTGTTCTTTCCTGAAATGTTCACTCCATTGTTTTGTCCTCAAGATACATACTCAAAACACATGCCCTCAAGGAGATGGAAACTCAGCAAAAAAATTATACTCTATTAATTAAAGATTATTTTAAACTTTTAAAATCAATTATAAGTTACTTGCAACAAAACATGGGTATTTCACATTTCAGTTCCTTGTACTTTTTTGTTCAAGTCACTCATTAGCAGGTTTGAAGGTTGGGCATCATTGTTATTTAGGCAAACTGACTAGAATGAATGAAACAACTTTAATGTCCAGGATCTATGTGCTTCAGTCGCAGCTGCAACTATCTACAGTGTTTATTTGTTTGGCATGAATCTCACCATTTATGGCATCTTTTGTCTATCTAGCTATAGAGGGTCTGGACAATTGAGATTCAGCTTGAGAATATATGTCTGGTATTGCACAGAATGAAGAATGTGTATGGTTACATATGTCTCTCACTGCATAATAGTCTATACTTTTTTTAAAGGGACACTCTTTATTTGTTGCCTAATGTCCCCTGTCCCACATAAAATCAATATAGGATACACTATTGTCACATACTTCTACAGCAGTAGTGCAAATAATCATACACTATTGTAAAAATTTATGCTTTTGTGTTAATAGGATTTTACCATGAATAAAAAACTAAGGTGCTGTCCTTTAAAACATACATTCTGTCCTGCATTTATCCTACAGCTCTCCTTCATTTCCCTGAAATGTGTGTGGTCACATTAGCTGCCTCTGCTACCTCCATGAATATGTCTCCACATTATTTACTTCAGTATTACACGCTTATTTTTTTTTTCCATTTTGTAGCATATGTACACTTTACTTAAAGCAAACAGTACTGGTGATCAGCAATCCAGCATGGGTTATATTATTTATTAACTAAGGTAGTGTTAATGAAATAGAGGTTTCCACGAGCAGGATTTTCTACCTGCTTTCATTTTCCAACCAATGGCTGGCTAGAAGCCTATGAGGGATATGCTGCCTAACAGATATATTTTATTCAGAACATTTCCACAGTGAGTGATACAAGTTCACATCCTCCCTCTATGATATTCTGTCCATGCTAGTCTCCTGATGAAAACTGTTCAAGGTTACAAAGCATATTTTGCATATTCTTGGCTCATATAGTTCCAAAAAGACTAAACAATCATGAAAAGGCACGGAGAGTTGAATTGTGAAAGATCTGCACTTGTGATTGTACTAAATATATGTGCAATATTTTTCTTTATAATAATGGCCAGACTATTCATACATGAACATAAATGCAAGACCTTTTGGTTCTAATCTTGCTACCCATATTTTTTACTAGAGAAGGGTACAGGACCCTGGCAGGCAATGGGTTAAAACCTTGCTTCAGCAGCCAGATGCTCGTGCAGAGCTGCCAAGATTACAGTGAAATGAAGACACCTGACAACATGATAGCTTGTCATTTACTAACAAGGCTAGTGAAGAAGCATGTTCTTCAAAAAAGCCCCGCCTTCTCAGAAAGGGGATATAAAAAGAGTAAAGGTGCAGCTGTTTAAAAAAAACCCGACAAACCCAAAAGCACAATCATCTAACAAATGGGGGTTCTATCTTGTGTGATCTCTGAGAGCTACTGCTGGGGGAAAAAAGTCATTTACTTTGTGCTTTGAGCTCAGATTCTGGATGAGGAAAACCATTTCTATTTGGATGGGTTAAGCTAAAGGTCAGGAATCAGGACCCTTATTGTTTGTCCTGAAACATTTGTAAATGAACTACATCTCCCTGATACTTGACGTCTACTCTAAGCAAGCAGAACCCTTTACCAAGCTTCTGCTGGCTTCTGCTGTATGCTATCATGTCAGTGATGTTCTTCTAATATTTAAACAAAGGCTGCTTGTAAAAAAAAATTGCTCCTTAGTCTGTGATAAACTGACTGGGGGAGGGTGTTCACCTAGAATAGTAAAGGACTGAGATCTATTAAGTTGTGTTCTCATTCAAATTTATCAAAAGCAAGGCAGGAGGCAACATCACTTCGCAAACAAACTTTAGTGCCCTTGCTGGAGATGTTTATAGCTTGTTGCTGAAGGGATGAAAGCTCTGTAATTTGAAATTTGAGGGTACCCTCTCTGAAAAATATCCTCATAAACATGTGACAGTTGGAAATGGCCAGATAGCACCAAAGTAAAAAAAAACCAAAACAACAACAAAAAAACCCCTTCTGTAGCATGTTTAAAAACCCCATAGTTCAGTAACTTCGCCCAGGGATAATTAAGTAGTAGCCAGAGATCAGGAAAATTACCTCAATTGCCTCTAACACCATTCAGTCTGCTGATAGCATTAGAATAAGGGACTCTCCACAAGCTAGCCAGCCTATCTCATTATCACTTACAGGAAAATTAGTGAAACATTTCCACCACTGGTAAGAAGCACAGTCTTCCTCTAGAAAATTTCCCCATCTCTCAGTGAAACAAATTCAGAACATTGGGCAAGAACCCTGGAGCTAACTGGATGATTCAGAAATACCTGCGTGACAGATCTAACAAATCTATATGTCAGCAGCTGCTTTTTGTCCTTTTGCTCTCGGAGTTCAGTTTGCTCCTATATCTTCTGAGCCAGCTGAGTTTTGACCACTCTGCTCAAAATATGTCAAAAATGTGGCCTTTAAATACAAGATGCCTATGTCTTTTTCCTGGAGTCTCATTATACTGCAATACACTGGAAACAGGAGAAACCTCTGAGAATAAGAATCCTTTTGCACTTGTACAGCGCATCCCTTCCAAGAACCTCAAAAAACATAACACACATTAGTTAAGCCTCGCTAGTCTGCTGCAAAGCATGTAGGTATTGCTCTGCTCATTTTACATGTGGTCAGAGTGTAGAACAGAGAAACTAAATGACATGTCCAATTTGACACTGCAGGTCAATGAAAAAAACAAGCACAGGACCCAGAAGTCTAGGCTTTAACTGCTACACCACAGTCCCACTCTACCAAAATGTGTATAGCTTGTTTCCACACTCAGCTTCTGGAAATGTCCTGTATAATGCCCATCATTTTAGCCTATGCAATTGGGGGTTGTGACTTTACATAACCATTTTCCAGCTCCAGTTGATTGAAAATGAGCTACCTTTGTGTGGCAAGAATGGGGAATTCACAAGTTTCCATTAAACTGCTGCAGATGGATCTGTATGACTGTCTCTTTTAAAAGATTCATTGCAGAGGAGCAACTAAAAATAGCTGGCAGGTTGAAATGTATTATGCCCCTCTTCATTCCAGGAGCTACATTTGAGGGGGAATGGGGAAAGAAAAGAAGAATATATTTGGCTGGTATTTATTAGGGAACTTACAATGATTTAATGGGACCTGCTCCCCTTAACAGTTCACTGCATCCTCCATATCAAATAGATATTCAGTGTATTACTGATGTGACTGCTGATATTAAGACTTCTGATTTACATGACTGCTGTAGAGAGTATGAGTAAGGCATATGCTTACAGTGTTGCAGGGGGGATAAATTTTGAGTTAGCTAACTATAAAATTAACCCCCTGTAGATTGTGGATCTCCCAGCAATCATCTGGCAGTCTGAAAAGTACCAGCATTCTTAAGACTTCATTTTCTTTTACATTTATCCCTTTTATGGTATACTTCTATAGCCACACCCCCACCCTAGCATTTCTTATAATACAGAATAGACACAATTATTGCTAAACTCATAATTATTTATATCTACGCCTACATTCTAATAGAACCAGGGTGATTAACTGTAATGCTGAGTACATTTAATATGAGAGGATAGTTTCATGCTGTGTTATTTAACCATACATAAAAACTCTCAGAAAATATAGAGTGATTAAATGTTTTACAAGGAAAAAAGAATCAAACTGTGAAATAAAAAAAATCAAGCAAAGAGATCTGTATGTGTGTGTAGAACATGGACTATAAGAAAAACAATATAAATATCAACATATAGAAAAATGATGAACTATGTCTATGAAACAAGGATACAAGGCCATATTAGGCTCCAGGCTTCACATAAGTTCATGCCTAAAAAGATGTGGCCGAGAGAGGAACTGCAAGATAGAATTTTTCTCCCTGTCTAGACTTCCTTAAAATCTCTAACTCAAACTCTGCCAGAGCTTCAGAGGGGTTGTTCTGGGGTAGAGATTATAGTCAGAGGGCTCGATTCCCATATTTCAGTGTGGATGCCTCCTGTCTTGGCCACTCACGCAGATTATGCCTGATGCTGCCAGGAGTATGCATAGGGGCAGTGCATGAGGCTGCAGCTGCTCTGAACATGAGCTCACGTTAGTGATGCTTTTGCAGCAATGATGTGTCAGTACTAGTTGGAAGTAGTTAGGGACTGACTTGGCCCATAAACTTTACAAGGAATCTACTAAGCATTGTCTTTTGCCTGCAAACATAGCAAGCAAGAGCACCTCTCATTAGCAATACTTCCAGGTTGTCAACATGCACGTTCCTGTCTCTGCATATGCAATAAGTATGTTCTGCCTGATTGCTTGGGGTCTGTGTCCCACACAGTGCTCCAGCAAATGCTAAGCAGCCAGGCAGGGAAAGCCTGGGCAAATTGCTCAAAGGACTACATCTCAGGAAAACCTTTAACTGTTAAATCTGTTAACTCCTTGCATGTTGACTGTTGAATGGCTGGGGAGGTTTTTCTTTGCCCCTTCTTTATTAAGACTCTATCTGTTACAGGCTGTGGAAGTCCAACTGCAGCAAACTCACTAGATTTCATCTTTTCTAAACCCATACTCATAAGGAAACATGCCCTTTTACTTTAGTGGCTACACAATATAGTCAAGCTGAGCAGGAGCTGAAATGAGAGCTATCTAAGGGGTACCAAAATGTCAGATCCTTGGCAAGAATTGCATTTTATAGCGATTGCAAGAGAGGATCTGGAGTTCAACACCATAAAACAAAAACCACTCTTTGTCTCGGGTGTGTGTGTGTGTGTGTGTGCGAAATATCCCCAATGAATTGTCATTTTGCATGAGGTCTGTGTTGCCTATGAATGGCTTGTGAATAAATGGCACAGATTTTCGGTTTCACCTAGTTGTAGCAATTGGTTAAATTCAGTTAGTAATAACTTAACTCAGCCAGTAATGAAGAAGCAGGATATATCCAGTGCAAATGGGTTGAAGTTATGTTTTTATATGAATTAACAGGGGTTTGTTTGTCAGTGTGCAAATCTCTGGTAATCAGGTTTCTGCAGTTCTAGGTTTCCATTCATTTTTCAATGTCTGTTAAAGACAGAGACTAGTTAAATAGAAAGGTCACAGTGTTTGGAATTACATTAATTCCTTGTAATTCCATGTAGTTGAAATAGTTTCCAAAAACAGAGGGATTTTTACTGTGCCATACACAGTTTTTGTGGTTTTGGTAAACATTTCCAAAAGTTTATTAAAAGCAATAGCCCTATCCACTTACAATCAGATACTAAACATGTAGATTCAGGTGTTAAACTTTTCTTAAAAAGAAACAGTGATGAGACACTTCCTCTTTCAGAACATTTTCATAATGGAAACATGAAAAATTACAGAAACTTTAGTGCCTGTTTATAAATATCATGACATAATTTTATGGTAAAATATCCCTTAAACATAAAATTATGTTAAAAAAATCTGGACAATCAGAAATAGTTACACATTCATTATAACTAGATAGCTTAGACTAAACATTTATTTAATCTTACACTCTAAATCTGGAAATGTTCTTTTTGTTTTCAGCTGATCCCCATCTACACCCTCATTAGAAGTTTTGCACCTCGAGATATGCAGTTGAGAAATGTCTCATTATGTTCAGGAGGAAAGGGAATGCAGGACTGTCAAATATTGTCCCTCATGCAGAAAAAGTGCAGACTAAGACATTTATGTGAAAGTAACCTAATTTCTTTTCCCAAATAAAACCATGTCAAATATTCTAGGCACTGATATAAAAACACTCCAAAGCAAGAATGGGAAAAGTTTAAGGCTGAAACTCCATCCTTTTAATTTGTCTCATTCACCCAATGTTTTGAAGTAGTGTGGGCTGTACAGTATGGGACCAAATTCTATTATTAGCCCTGTGCAGCTCCACTGAAGTCAAGGCTTTTGTGATTTGATTGTTAGTATCAAAAAACAGAACCGTTTTAAACTTTCCTCTGCTGCTTTGTGAAAGATGACATGATAAACCAATTCTAATTGCTTTGTAGATCTGGACCTGAACTGCAAAACTCAGTCAGGCATAGTGGCTCCAGACACAGAAGAAGTCGGCACCCACTACTGCACCTTTTCACAAGTGCATCATGTGCTCAGTGTAAGTGCAACATGCACTCTGCTGGCCAGTACTATCTTCCCAGTACCGTCTAAGGAAGCTAGCACCAGATGTCTCCTTATACTTATGGATGCATGAGGTCTGGGGCACCTCCCAACACTCTCTATAGGGGCTGGCACTGGATGTTTCCTTATATTCAAAAGAACAAAAATCACAGACTCGGTGCAGGAATGGAAAGCAAAGGGGGTATCTCATTATGGACAACTATGCAGGGCTGGGCACAATTAAACTCACATTGTACAGATCATAAGTATCATTAGCCTTGAATCCAGGAACTTGACTCTGGAAGAACAGAACTGAAAGCTACAGAGAACACACCTGATGGGCATCCTTGTAATATGAAGCAAGAAACTATCAAGAAAGGATCTTCAACGATCTGAAGAAGAAAAGCAATCATCATCAGCAACTCCATATTAAGGAGAGTGGACAGAGAATTCAGAAAGGGATATAAGGACAACCGGATGGTGTTCTGTTTCCGTGGAGTGAAGACACAAGCTGTAACTGCAAGATCAGACAGGATTATGAAATTGTAAGACAAGTCTCCATTGGTGATGATACACATTGGAACCAATGATGGGGCATCATGTGGAACTACACAGGTTGTAGAAGAGAAAGCTGAAGAAGAGGATATACCAATGATCTTCTTGGAGATCTTTCCAGTCCCATGGGTGAAAGGCAGAAGCTAGAAAATGCTGAAAGTGAACCACATGTTGCATGACTAGTGTGAAACTGAAGGTTTTGGGTTTGTGGAACTTTGGGCCACATTCCAGTGGACGATGGGACTGTATGAATAGGGACTGCATCTCAGAGGTAGGGGTTAATCATCTCAGAGATTGGTTGGAGCAGCCAGGAGGATGTTAAACTAATAATGTGTGGGAAGAGTGCAAAGGGGGCAAGAGCAATCCTAATTCAGTGTGTTGCAAACAAATTGATCTGATATGGCAAAGAACGTGAAGAGAAGGCATTTTTCAGTTGCTTATATACCAATACACGTCTGTCTCATCTTACGCTGGGGTTACGTTCCACAGTCAGCGTGTAAAGTGAAAATCACGTATAGTCAAAATTACATTGAGTGTAATGGCGGGCGGAATCGCCCGCACTACAGAAACAGTATTTAAATTGTTATTTTTCTCTTTTTTTTTTGTTTTTTTCTTGTTTTTGCCAATCGTGTAAAGCTGAAATTGCGCATGTTAAATGCGCCTAAGATGTGACAGACCTGTACTAGAAGTCTGGGTAACCTGCAGGAGAAATTGGAAATTCTCACTGATGACAAGAAATTTGATATAATTGGCTTCACTGAAATCTGGTGGGACTATTCACACGATTGTGAGGATAAAAACACTGGTTATAACCTGTTTAAGGAGGACAGAATGGGTAAAAGAGGTGTCTATGGGAGGGGGGTGACAGTCTATGTTAAAGACACCAATACCTATTTCAGAGTTACCAATAAATCAGAACCATGGGATCTTGCATGCATACAGATCAATGTGCTAACTAACAAAGCCCAGGAGGAGGTACTATTGGGGTCCTGTTACAAACCACCAATTCAAACCAGAGAACAGAATGAATTATTCCTTAAGCACATGTCTGTAGTGTATAGAAAGCAAAATTGTGTTGCAGTTGAGGACTTCAATTTGAGAGACATCTGCTGGAGATCTCATGCGGCCAGTAGTAAAACATCAGTAGAGTTTCTAAATATTTTGGATAATAATTTCTGAACACAAAAGGCATTGCACCCAACATGAGGTAACTCCATTTTGAATCTTGTTGTGATGGCTAAAGATTAATTAATCACTGGAAAGGAAGCTGGTGGCTGCCTAGGGACCAGTGATCATGACCTGATTACATTTAGTATGGACAAGCGCAAGACATTCTCATACAGTTATATGTATACACACACACACACTTTGCATTTCAAAAGGACTAATTTCCCAAAACTGAGTTAGAATATGATCAAAGGTGATTGGTAGGAAAAATTACGCAGAAAAAATTAACTGAAAACTGGAGGTTCTCTAAGAAAAGTTTATTACAGGTATAAAAAATCACAACTCTAAAAAAGTCCATCCAGTTCAGTGGCAAAGTGTAGGCAGCAATTAGAAATCAAACAGCAACATATAACAAATGGTAAAAAAGGGGACAGATAGCAATTAATATAAATTAGAAGTTATGAAGTGTAGAAAATTGATAAGGGCAGCTAAAAGAATCAGATAAAATTCCTTGTCTAGTAGGGCTAGGATGATAGAGTTTTTCATGTCTATTGGGAACAAAAGAAATCCTAGTACGATGGTGTGGGCTCTGTTATTAGATGGAGATGCTACAATTGTTAATAATGATGCATAAAAGATAGAAGAGTGCAATTAAATCATTGGCTCTGGAAAACTTTCGTTCAAAGTCCTAAAAAGAGATGGCTGAGGAGGTCACTGACCTGCTGACATTAATTTTTTATAAATTTTGGAATACTAAGGAAATTCCAGAAGACTGAAAGAGTGCTAATGCTGTGACAATATACAGAAAGGGTACACAGAAAGACCTGGGCTGACATTAGCCTGACATCAGTCTCAGGTAGAATAATGGAGAAGTTGATACTGGATTCAGTTAATAAAGAATTAAAGTATGGGAATGTAATTAATGCCAGCCAATATAATTTGATGGAAGATAGGTCTTGTTAAAAAACAAACAACTGATTTTATTCTTTGATGAGATTACAAGTTTGGTTGATAAAGATAATTGCACAGGTGTAATATACTTTTGTAAGTCATTTAGCTTGGTTCTGCATGACATTCTGATTGAAAAAAATCACTATATAATATCAATAAAGTGCCTGTTAAGTGAATTAAAAACTGACTAACAGGTTTCAAAGTAGTCAACAATGGAGAATCATCAGCAAATGTGGGATTCAACAGAGATTGGTGCTAAACCAGATGCTAGTCAATGTTTTCATTAGTAATCTGAAAATAAATATAAAATCACTGATAAGATTTGCAGATGACACAAAGATTGTTGGAGTGGTTAACAATGATGATGACTAGGACAGTAATACAGACTGGGTCAAAATGAATTTGAATATAGGCAAGTGCAAAGTTACACATCTAGGAACAAGGAAGGTAGGCTGTATCTTCAGAATGGGGAACTATATCCTGGAAAGTTGGATTTAGGCATCATAGTGGACAAACACCTTAACATGAGCTCCTAGTGTGATGGTGTGGCAAAAAGAGCCAATGCAATCTCTGGATGTATAAACAGGGTAGTAAGAGTTGGGAGGTTATATTACCAATATATCACCAGAAGATTGAGAGGTGATTTGATTACATGGTGAGAAAATACTGGGTGCAGAAAAGGTTCTTTATTCTAGTGGATAAATGCCTAGAAGCTGAAGTCAGACACATTCAAATTAGAAATAAATTATGGTTTTTTAACAGAGGGTGATCCAACACTGGAAAAAACTACCAAGGGAAGTGGTGGATTCTCCATTTCAAGTCAAGACTGGATGCCTTTCTGGGAGACATGGTTCAGTCAAACACAAGTTATTTGGCTCAGCTGGGGGTAATTGAGTGAAATGTAATGGCCTGTGATATATAGGCAGTCAGACTAGGTGATGTAATGGTACCTTCTGGCCTTAAACTCAATGTATCTATGAATTAATGACATGGTACATTATGAGATCCTGATGGGAATCAGGCTAGCCTTTTCTACTGCCTCACCATAACAATGCCAGCAGCAATAATCATTAGTCTCTCAGTCTCCCACTCATTTTTTTCATGCCAGCTGCCCAAAATTGTAGTCTAAAGTTACATGTTTCTGCAATTGGCGTATGCAGGACCCAATACAGAACCTTCTGCTACTTCTGGAGGTGGAATCAGAAGGTACACATTCTTCATCAATTCTGTCCCCTTATGACCTGCTCTGTAAAACCCCAGTTCAGAAAAAGCATTTAAGCATAGTCTTAACTTTAAATACATGCTTAAGGACCACCCCAGTTCAGTAAAGCACTAAAGCAAATTCTTATTTTTCATTTATTATTTATGTACTTGAAATTAAGCGCATGATCAAGTGTTTTGCTGGTTTAGGGCCATAATTTCTGTGCATGTCTGTATAAATAAAGTAAATGTTTATCTTCTTGCTGCTCTATCCCACAAAGATATCTTACCAAAGATGAATGACATGATAATTTCATGTGAAATGTTAAATTGGTGAAATTCTGATATTTTATATTAGGATAGAAGAGAATTATTTGTGTTTGTTATTAGTTTAATGTAATACCCAGAAATGTAAAATATTTTAGCAATTTGTGACCTGATAAAATATCATGGAAAACATTGTATTGAGTCATGCAAGAAAAATTGGAAACTTTTTATGCATTAAATTTATTGAAAGTTTCAACCAGTCCTACTGTATGTATATATTACACATTTATAGTCTTCTGGCAAACAAAAGACCATTGAATGCACTGAAGTTATCTATCTCCTATTTGGTTTTAACACAGCTATTAAGATTTCTCTTGAGATTTTATTTGAATATAGTATTCTTCACTTCCTGGTACAAATTTGTTGTGTAGCATTGCTGTGCATTGTAAAACATATACTGCCTCTTGCTCTGGGTTTGGTTGCATTTCAGTAGTGGGTAAAGTAATCATATTTATGCTTTGCACAATCAGTTAATAAAGTTTGTTAACGCCTTCAAGATCACCTAGAATGAAATGTGCTGTAAGGGCAAGATCATTAACATCCACTGAATGCTGGAAAAATGTACCTGTTCATTCAGACCTATTGCCCCTTTGAAATATTTAGGATTCTCATCATAATTTTCTCCATCACCACCTGATTTAAGAAGACCAAAACTCTCACTTAAGATGCCGTTGAAATCCATTTTTTATTTTTGAAATCCGATCCAGCTCACATGGATTATAATGGTACATCCCCTTAGCCTTCACAGAAAGCTCACATTTTTAGGTTGGAATCATGCCCTCAGAATACGTACTTGATGGGATCACATGATGTCCAGGCTGCCGATATGTATGTCCATCTGTTAGACTGGCATGGTGCCCTCCCACAAGTTGTTTGGACCCTTTCACAGACCATGTCTGCCAGGCACTGATGAGGAGTTTATACTGGATGTTTACTTAATACTAAATGTGCCGTCTCTTTTGCAGCAATCCCTCTTGTTTGTACATTTTCACTATGTCTCCTTGTGCTGAATCATAGCTGTCAATGCAATGTGTCAGAAGAGAGCTTATAAGCACTTCTGCCTAGGTAGCACTCTAACAGCTTATATCACCATGGACATGGTAAGAAATCTATTACTATTACAGTGACATTTTAAATGCTATGTCTAATGAGGTTTTAATTTTGATATAATACAAGCATTAATAGTGATTTTTAAACACCCACTAACTATTAATAATTTGGTGCCTGCTCCCGCTCCCACTGAGTTCAATAAAGTTTTGCCATTGACTTTAATGAGAGCAGGAATGGGACCATTAGTACTCACACGTATCAACTATTTACTAAGCCAGATAGTTAACTGATAATTTTAAAATCCAAATAAAAATGTGCTGACTAATTACATTGTGTTTATCTTAAATTCACTACTTAGTTTAGCTAAACACATCTTTACATTTAGTTATGAAATATTAACTTAATAAACCACTTATTAACAGCAACACAAATTAACTGATATTCAACATCAGTTTTACAGATATAACTGCACAATATATATCAGATTACATTGTTAATTACATCTTAATAAATGTATCTTTAGTGAGCACTCAGTTTGATAAACAACCAGTGTGCTATTAAAATTAAATGAAATGCATAGTCAGGGGCCTTTAAAAATTTTTATTTAAGTAGTATCATAGTTACTTGAGGAGTCTAGATATATCTCAAAGCATTGTCCACAGGCATTGTGTGAGTTTGTTGACAATAGGGGACAGGCTGAACCAGAAAGGAGTTAACACTCCTCAAGCCACAGGATGAGCATTTGCTCTGAAAATAGTCAACAGAGATCAACTGGTCAAGTACATTATATGTTTGTCTGCCAGTAAAACTGCCGATTGTATAGGGCCTAGCAAGATACTGTACCTGCCATGAAATAGGTTGATCACCTTTCTCCTAATAATAGTGGGTGAAATTATCAAAAGAGGCCAGCGCAAGTTGTATACCTACTCCATGCCAAAAGCTGGGGTCATGTTTTCAGAAGAGATCTGTTCCCATTTAGGCACCCAAATAAGGGCCAAATTTCCAAAAGTGCTCAGCATCCAATGTGCTTCTCTTCAGAAAAGTGGTCTGGTCATTTATTTAGGTGCTGAAATGGGAGCTCAGTTCTTCTGAAAATCTGGCCCTGATTGTGGATGCTGAGTTATGTTGAAAATCCTGGCTAGTAGCCCATGAGTAAAAAGGAACGACACAAAGTCATCACAAGCCCAGTCTTGCACATGTCCTTTAGCAGAGCCCTGTCAAATACAAATATATTTTTCCCATAATAGTTTATTTGCTGCAGTCAGCCCTCTTTTGTCAATGCTTGATTCCTAATAACTCTACTTCACCGTTTGTCTTTCCATTTGCCAAACTACCGGTGCCCCATCTCGAATAATATCAATCCTACAAGTACCATCCAGGAATCTAATTTCCGACTCTCTCTTTCATGAGTGGTATCATAAAAATAGGGCAGCTACCTGGTAGTCTACATAACTGTGACTTACATGCAGCCAGGCGAATCAGGTATATAAATATCTGCCTATCACTAGGACTGCAGTAACTTAGTTCTATAAACTTTTTAAATTCTTGATATATTCTTGATATATATTATAGGCAGCACAGGTAGCAAGTCACAATATCTATAGGTAAGATTCCATTATAAAATCCTTTTTTCAGTTACTTATAATTTTGCCAAAGTTAAGCTGTTCAGGCTGAAATTTTCCATGCTGGGTGTCTGTCAAAAGGCTAATATTTTAGGATGTTTCAACTAAAATGGTTCAGCTATTCCAAGAACGAGGTTAGGGAAAAATGTGTTGTTTTGCCTATATTAAAAGAATTCTTACAACTGTTTTGTCAAGAAGCTCTAGCACCTCTATGCTTTGAAATAAGGACTTGAAATTTGGCAAGAGGGTGGACCTACTTTCAGGGATGTGCTTTTTGCCATCCCCTTGAAAATGTACCTGCATTTAGAGAGTTAGAGCTCTCTGCACATGTTCAACAGAAACTGTATTGTCTTGGGAACAATTCAGTTACTACATGTGGGATGCAGTTCATGCATGAAAAAAGGATAGTGAAAAATAATGCAAAATAGTAATGCAGAAAATGGGGTTCCATGTGTCTCAGCATCACCCCCCCTAAAATAATTTTTAAAAGAGGTATTTTTAGTAGCTAGAAAAATGAATGATTAAAATTAATTCTTCACTGTTGGAGCCATGAGTCCTTGAGACCTTATTTTTTCCCAAATGAAAGCCTTAACAGTGATTCAGGAGGCACAAATTTCATATGCATGGAAAGGGCCACCCAAATACCGGAGGAGAGCCTGCTTCAATGCAAACCCCTTCATCCCAGACCTGCCACTGACCTTTCTGTCTAGTGGAGAATGGGGTCTGAATCCCAAAGCATAACTGAGTTGAATCAGCTGATTGTATACAAAGTTACTGTGCGATACAGACATGCTGAGTAAGATCTTTTATGAAAGTTTGTAATGTTCTGAACTTGATGGTCATAATGAGATATGCACAAAGACTGATGAATGTGTGTATTTGTGTATATCTAAAACTGTGCTCATCATTTGTGCTGCAATACTCAGCTCCACTTCTCAGTGTGGCGAGAGGCAGCCACTGTGATGTTTTGGGATCACCTAGATTACTAAGGGGTTCTGTCACTGCCTGTTCTGTAATCTTATTGCTGTTCAGTAATGGCTCAGAGCTCTGGCACTAGTTGACAGCCTACAGGTACATAGATCTCACCCTGCATCCCACCAACCTAGGTTCTTCCTGAGGAGTTCAACCTCCTTCCATTTTTAAGGATTTTTTTTTCTTCGGTCACTCTAGATATTAAAAGTGGGAAAACTCCCTCCTTTCTTCGTTTTCCAAGATTGGGGTTTCCTTTTCAGTTTCAAGACATTTTAATCTTCTCCCATTTACTTTAATGATCCACCCTTTATCTTTTTTCTGGGTTGTACAATGCTAGGTACTTGAAACTAGTCTTGTCTGCTTGGGGAGGCAGCCTACCCTCCACCCCCGAACTCACTATCCCCTGCCCTGCTGTGAAGTAAAACTTAATGCTGCAGCACAAATTATCAGCATGGTTTTAGATATACATGAATAACCAGTCTGTGTACATATCTCATAATGACCAAGTTCAGAACATTACGAGCTTCCATAAAAGACCTTACATGACATATTTTTATAGCACAATAATATTGTATATAATCAGTTGATTCAACTATTTATTCTATGGGTTTCAAATCCCTTGGTCTCCCCTTGGGGTGTCTGGATCCTGATTGCCACCACCATATACACCTACTTGTCATCTACCACCCCATATTGAAACCAACATGGGATATAATCAAACAGTGACAACCCATATTTTATGGAGACCACAGCCTGAAAGAAAATTTCCTGAACCCCTCTTCTGGCCTTCAGACAACCCCCCAACCTCATTAAGTTCATCGTCAGAAACAAGCTCCCCACAGACCAAGACATACTAACTCAAAGTGGCACCAGACCTGCCAGAACAACAGATATGCCTGCAGGAGTATCTCCACTGCTGCAATGATGAGCAGCTCCCAGAACATAGCATTCAAGATCCATAGGTCCTACACATGCCTATCACAGCATGTGATGTACCTCATCCAGTGCATCAAATGCCCCAACAACAGCTATGTGGGTGAAACTAATCACTACACTTTCAAATGAACTCACACAGAAAACTGAAAAAAAGACAAAAACCTCATATCACCCCTGTTCGAACACTTTTCACAAAGTGATCACTCCATATCAGTGAATCAGTCCTTGTCCTCAAAGGAAACTTGCATAATACCTTCAAAAGATGTGTCTGGGAACTTGAATTCATAACTCTGCTAGATTCTAAAACCATGGATTCAGAGGTAGTGGTTTTATGGCTATTACAACAATTTATAACATACCCCATTGCCTGCTTATCCGTTTATTTTAAGTGGTCTTCTGCAGCATTTGTAAACCCCTTGTGATTACAATCTAACTCTCAAATGCCCAATTTATTTTAAGTGTTCTCTCACAATGTGCGTTTACTCCTTATGCTTAACAATCTGTTCCAATTTATATTTAGCTCAGACACTCTGGTTTCCTTCCCCAGACCTGAAGAAGGACTCTGTGAAGCTTGAAAACATGTACCTTCCACCAACAGAACTTGGTCCAATAAAATATATTACCTCATCTACTTTGTCTCTCTCACATGCAGGATAAGTCATCTTTCTTTCAAGAAACCAAAAATGTTAAATTATATGATCATTATGCTATTTTCTATCATTAAAACCAAGAATTTAAAAACTCCTCACTACTAAATAAATGTTAATGAGCTTTTAATGCATACAGTATGTGAGTAAATAGGTATACAGTGCATGACATTAAAATCTTAACCTTTACTAATTTCAGTAGTTAAAATTTACTCTGATCTTTTTATGTATCAGAGGGGTAGCCATGTTAGTCTGGATCTGTAAAAGCAGCAAAGAGTCCTGTGGCACCTTATAGACTAACAGACATATTGGAGCATGAGCTTTCATGGGATGCATCCGACGAAGTGGGTATTCACCCACGAAAGCTCATGCTCCAATATGTCTGTTAGTCTATAAGGTGTCACAGGACTTTTTGCTGCTTTTTCTGATCTTTTTGATAGTTATCATCCCTAGCACACCATAATGCATATTGCAACCACAACAAAACAGGTAAAATTTACTACTCAGCAACAGGCACCTCCCCCCTAACACTATAAAAATTACTGATGCCCCCTGTATATGGCCCTGATGCAGCAAGTATTTAAGAGTGTGATGACCTCTAAGCTCATGAAAAGTCCCATTCATTTATGTACATTGTAGAATATGGGCCTTAATGTGTACATGAGTGTGTGTGTGCGTCTCAGTATTATTTCACTTTAATACTGTTATATTGCTTAGATACTAGAGTTTAAATTATGTGTTTGTTTTGGACACATAAGAATTCAGAGAAAAAAATTCATCGCTCAAGCTGTTCACATATTCAAGAGAAAATTAAGACGTTAGAGCATATCTAAGAAAAATACATTCAAGTATGCAATCGTGTAATTTGAATTCAACTTTGGACTCCTGTATACTACCCTCAGTGCATGTTTGCCACATTTTTGATATAAGCAGGAGTTCTGCCACCCTGAAATTCCATTCTATTTACTTTTCTCCCCCTGCCAGTCACCATAGTATCTGAATGCTAGGACATGGTCCTGTCCTTTTCCTTGTCTGCGTAGTAGCTATTCTATGTCTCTGTAGATCTTCTACATGTTTGGGTGTAAGTCAGAGCATGATAGTCTCCCATTTACTGAGGAACAAATCAGTGCTTGCGATGTCAACGGGTGAAGGACATCAAAACATGTCCACTGCTCTCTATACAGGCTTTGCTTTGAATATTGAGTTCCGTTCAAGGTTTCAGTCTTTATCTTCAAGGCACTCAGGGTTTGTCTACACTGCATTTTAAAAACTCACTACAGCAAATCTCAGTCGGGGTCTACGGACTTCGGTCTGTTTGGTACAGTGCTAAAAACAGCCCGTGCCCCTCCAGAGGCTTTAGTTGACAACTCTGCTTTTCAAGCGCAATGGAACTTTCTACCATAAGGGAAAAGTTTGTCTGTGCAGGTGACAGAGCTTTCTTGGCAGCTAGTCCCAGACTGTGGAACAAACTCTCACAGGAACTAAGGACCATCATAAACCTCACCACCTTCCACTCCATATGTGAGAGTTACTTTCTCAACCTGCCTTTCAGGCCTCAATAACCACATAGCAGCATATACTTATAAGAAAACAAATACACAGCTTACCAAAACAAAACACTACACTACCTACACAATTTGCCCCCTGGGAAGAGAATGAGAGAAAGAAAGAACCACATGTGACAGATGTTAGTCGCGCTGTTTAATGCATGGCAGGGAGATGCTCAGATACTACAGTGATGGGGACAGTATAAGGAATAGAACAGGAGGCCAGATAGACAGCAGAAGAATGTATCCCAGCACAAATGAGAGTTTTGGTGATGAGCCAGTGTAGCAAGAGGGTGTGACCAGTGAACATGCAATTATGTGATCTGCCAGTTAACCATCTCCCCACCCAGGGTCACAGCAACCTCAAGGGATTTGTCTGCACTGTAATAAAAGACCTCTGGTACCAAGTCTGAGACACCTGGTCAACTGACACAACTTGTGGATCTTGGGCCAGGGTGCTAAAAATTACAGTGTAGATGTTTGGGCTCAGGCTGCAGCCCTGGCTCTGAGACCCTTTGCCTTTGCAGGGTCTCCGAGCCCAGACTCCAGTCTGATCCCGAATGACTACACTGCAATTTTATAGCCCTGCATCCTGAGCCAGAAACACTACAGCATTCCTAATTAGTGGCTATGGAGTGCCACTAATGCTGCTCTGAAACCTGATTGGAAGGATTCTGACTCCTCTGACTACAGCCAGTTTACATGAGTACACAGGGAACTGACTGGACCCTGAATCATAGAACTGGAAGGAACTTTGAGAGATCATCTAGCCCAGTCCCCTGCACTCAAGGAAGGACTAAGTATTATAAAGACCATCCCTGACAGGTGTTTGTCCAACCTGCTCTTAAAAATCTCCAATGATGAAGATTCCACAACCTCTCTAGGCAATTTATTCCAGTGCTTAACCACCCTGACATTTAGGAAGTTTTTCCTAATGTCCAACCTAAACCTTCCTTGCTGCAAGTTAAGCCCATTGCTTCTTATCCCATCCTCAGAGGTTAAGGAAAACAATTTTTCTCCCTCCTCCTTGTAACAACCTTTTATGTACTTGAAAACTGTTATCATGTCCCCTCTCAGTCTTCTCTTCTCCAGACTAAACAAACCCAATTTTTTCAATCTCCCCTCATACGTTATGTTTTCTAGACTTTTAATCATTTTTGTTGCTGTTCTCTGGACTTTCTCCAATTTGTCTACATCTTTCCTGAAATGTGGCATGCAGAACTGGATACAATATTCCAGCTGAGGTCTAATCAGTGCAGAGTAGAGCGGCAGAATTACTTCTCATGTCTTGCTTACAACACTCCTGCTAATATGTCCCAAAATGATGTTCACTTTTTTTGCAACAGTGTTACATTCTTTACTCATATTTAGCTTGTTATCCACTATGACTCCTGGATCTTTTTCTGCAGTACTTCTTCCTTGGCAGTAATTTCCCACTTTGTATGTGTGCAACTGGTTGGTCCTTCCTAAATGGAGTACTTTGCATTTGTCCTTATCAAATTTCATCCTATTTACTTCAGACCTTTCTCCAGTTTGTCCAGATCATTTTGAATTATAATCCTATCCTGAAGTAGGAACTTTACCACTTCTTGTAGAAATAATTGCGAATGTGTATTTGCTTTTTGGCACAGAAGACATATAGGGAAAAACATATTCAGTGAAAGAGCAATGGGATTAAGTAGTATGAAAACTTCATAGAATCAGAGAGGAGAAAGACCTGTTAGTTCATCTAGCTAATGCCAAGTTTAAATCACTCTGGAATCTTGCATTCTTCTTTAGAAATGTTTGTTTTTTGTTTAAATAAAACACGAAAAAGAAAAAAATTAAGTATGTTATCTCATATCTCAAATCACTCCATGCAAGCACCTTATTTTAACTCATAGAGGACCGTTAAAGAATAGCTATTCACATAAACAGGCCCACTGCAGTCAATGAGTTAATTTCAGGACTAATGGCTCATCAGTATGAGGTAAAGGCTTACAATTTGACAATCAGTTGTATAACACAGAAAGACTTCAGATTATAATACATGAGTCTAATTCTCTTTACTCCAGCAGATTTCAGTTGAGTTACTCCTGATTTACACCAGCATTTTTGAAAGGTGATTTTGGATCTATGGCATATATTTTCAAAAGTGACTAGGGATCAAGGTTGCTTCAATTTTTGGTGTTTAACTTGGGGTCAAGTTTGGGTGAAAATTATCATTATAACTATTTTTCAATAGAAAATTGATTTTTTTTGTCTCAGTGAAATTTTTCACAAAAAGTATCTGCTTTTTAGGAAAGTTTTCAACTTTTCTTTGGAAAATTGAACACCCAAAAAGTTTTAAGTTTTTAACTGAATTTTCAAACAAAACATTCAATTTGGAAATATTGAAATATTTTGTATCAACATTTTGATAAAAAAGATACATTTTAACATTCCCAAATCTACCACAGTATTGCACAGGAGTTGTAGTTCAGGTGCCTCACACTCCCATTCACTATGGATCAGGGTCCTTGACTGGATTACATCCCCCATCATGAAACACAGGTGACTCCCATAATGCACTATAACAGGTCAACAAGAGGGGTGACCATGGGGCAACTGCCCCAAAGCATAATGTTTTGATTCAGTTAAACAAACTAAAATATTTTTATTTGGGTGAACCCAACCAGAAACAAAATGTTTCATTTAAATTTTTCAGACAAAAGCAAACATACATTTTTGTTAAAAAGTTCAGTTTTTAGGAGTTTGATGAAAAATTAAAATTCATTATGGAAATTTTTCAAGAAAACCTTTTTCTTTTTTTCCATTTTCAACAAAAAATTCCATAGAAAAATAAACATTTTCCAACCAGCTCTACTTGGGACTCATTAAACAAGCTTCATTTTCAAATGATAGGTACTCAACACCTTCTGAAAATTAGGTCCCTTTGAGATATATTAAGTAGGTCAACAGAGCCCAACACTGCTTCTGTGATGTCAATGGTAAAACTCCCACTGACTGCAACAGGAACAATGTTGCACCCTAGATTTGCCAATAGAAGTCCATATGTACCCTCCTTACTCGGAAATGACTCCGTGGGTGTGTTTTCCTGAGTGAGGAGTGCAGAATCAGATACAAGGTGGCCATGAAACATTAAACAAAAAGGACACAGAGGGTTGTTTAGCATAAATTAACAGCAAGCACACAAAGAGCATATTGCTGTGAATTCAGTTACGTCATTAAATTCTATGGAGCTGACTCTACTCTCTGTTACATCAGGGTAAATTGGCTGTAACAGCACCGATGTCAAAAGTATTATACCAATGTAAAACATGTGTAAGTGAAAGGAAATCAGACCTTCCAGGCTCAAACTGCTCCATTTGAAGTTAATGGCAAAACTCCCATTAACTTAGCAAGTACAGGATCAGGGCCTTTATACATTTTTGGAAACCAGTAAGATATTTCAGTCTCTTAAACATTTGTCATTGAAGGAGAAATCCAACATGTGTTAAAATACATCCTGACAAGTATGTTATATAATAAAACAATATGAAGCATTGAATAACGATACACAGTATAATATATGCTATCACATGTCAAAACACAAAATGCCTGACTTCAATCTTTCCACTGCAGACTACAATATTATATGAAGTTACAAAAATGACATTGTCATGGCCTTCTGAGTTTAGAAATAAACACTCCAGACACTCTTCTAAGGTTTAAATGAATGCTGCAACTTTTATTAACTTATTCCATAAACCCGTAATATTATATATAAAACCAAAACTATTCCCATTGCTCTTCTGGACAGTAAAACTCATCTCCTATCTATCAGACTGCTTCCTTTGTTCAATAGTCCAAGCGTCAAACAGACCACAAGTCAATAATAATAACATTGGGATTTGTTCCAAGGTGGGATCCCACAACCTACCCTTTCTCCATCAGGGATCCCCAATCTGTGCTTATTGTTAAAGAATATCCCTTCTTTCAACACTTTCAAAGTAACACTGCCTCACCGATTCACTTCTCTGTGTTCAGGGTTCCTGTGAGCTCTGGTCATGGTAATGTGCCATTATCACAATGCATTTCTGTTGTGACAAGTCTAAATAATAACACTTGATGGATCTATATTACCAGCACATGTTAATTTTTGTCATGTTGGCTTAGTCAAACCTACTGAATGCTCTCAGTTAGTTGAAAATACCATGAATTGTGCCAATCTGCAGTGAGGAAAATGCCTTTTCCTTACCAAACTGTCACTTGGTACCACAGCAAACCAGGAAGGCTGGCCCCGATAAACCCTATTAAAATGTATTGCCACATGTTGCCAAGGTATTTGTATGACCATAGTCAGCAGAAAGAGGAGAAGGAATTAGAGGGTGGGAGCGGAATGATTTCCTGCCCAAGCCAGGTTTGTTTTCCTCTCCACTTGGATGAAAAGGTGGGCTATGATAACCAATCAGGTACCAGAGGGATTCAAAATCAAAGGTGGATGAAAACCTAGCAATCACCCTTGATCGACGCTCCATTAAATGGCTAGAGGGCTGATGAAACCCTTCCTCCACTGAGACAAAGTAGGCACTAAAGAAAATTAAAGCTCTATCTGAAACATACAAATAAGAATTCAGACTTCTCATCCAGCCATTACTCAAGCTAGCACAACATCATGCCCTGACTCTTAATTTCTATGCTTTGCTAGATTTCATTGTGGCAAGGTAATGTTACTTTAATGAAGCATTTCATGGCTTAATTTCTCTTTTTTATAGTTTAAACAAACAACAAAAACTCCATCATACAAGCGTTTGAGAATTAACATAATAAAACATAGCAGTGCCCTCGTTATGATCTCTTAATAAAGATATAGAAATGAGTTAGAAATGGATATTCTTTACCTAATGGGTAGTAATGGCTTCCTTTGAGCCTTTGGAGTGCAAATTGTAATTTCCTTATTTAAGCACTCAGTAGTATATAATTCTTATTACATTACATGTTAAAGTAATAATTCTCATGTGCACTGACAGGCTTTTAAATCTCAGCACACTTTGCATTATCTCATGTATTTGTCCTGTTCTGATAGTCTCTGCTATAGAATAATCGACTAAAGGTTTTGTGTCTGGTGCCATTATTTTCACTATTGTTTTCACGCTTTAGGGTCACTACCAGAGATGTGCATTATTCTTGATGACTTTAGTGGGAGTTACATGCACACGCAAATGAAATTCAGCTCTGTGCAGAGCACTAGCACAAGGCCTTTGCACCATGTAAGCCCTTTGCTTCGAGCATCTGCATAGAGGTGAATTTCACATATACACCAGGGCAGAATTTGGCTCCTAGAAATTGGGATGGCTTTGTTGTTGGTCCCTGCAGCAGCTCTGTCATGGCCCATGAGGGTGGGATGCTTCAAAGTTCTGTGGAAGTCATTATTATTCAAATACCACATTTATTTTCTTGCAACAGTAGTGGCAGTATGTATGCTACCCACTACAGGTAGCTTTTCAGTTTTTATGGGTGAAGTCTTGGCCCCATTGAAATCAATTCATTCACTTCAGTAGGGCTAGGATAGCACCTTATGTGTCTAATTTTATATGAAAGTACTTTAATATGGACATAAACAATTACTAAATAAATAATAAATACTTTTGTTGTGATATCACTGGATCTTTAAAGTGGCATAAATATTATGCACTTTCCTGTCTTTCAGTAGTTGGTACTGAGCAATTAGGCATTTACAAAAACTGCCAATCATGGACTGGGACAAGAGCAACTCTTTAACCTCTGGCACAGAGCTGATGCCCTCCTTGTCCTTTATGCCAGTCTTCTGTCTGTACTTCTTCTTCTCACTCTGCTTTGAGGGCAGTGGACTGCAGATTGTTGCTCTGATTGGCTGGGGTCTTTGCTGTGTTTAGAGTTCTGCAAAGTTCAGTTCCCACGCACTGCCTTCAGACTGAGCCCCTTTGTTTTAATATGTTCTGTCACTTGGTGACCTTAGCAATAATATGCAGGGAACACTTCATTTGAAATGTCACTTTGTTATATAGTGCTATAACTTAAAAGAGTCATTCCTCATCAGATGGAAGATACCTTAGGACTCAGTTCAAGAAAGTTCTTAAGCACATGCTTAACTTTGAGCATTTGCTTAAATCCTGTAGCTAAACTGCTGTCTTGAGTTAGAATGCTCTCCTGAATCAGGACCTTTGAGTATTCAGAAATGTACAAGCCATGAACTTAGCACGTACATTGAAATATGTACCTGAGATTTCTTGCATATCTTATCTATCTGTGTGTACGTTAGTATTTAAATTTTGCAGGATCAGACTCAGACAGGAAGCTGGGACTGGTGGAGTAAAGGTCAGAGTTGGAAGGCTAACTGAAAACAAAAAAAATTAGGCCTTCCGTTTGGGAAGGTTTGGTATTTTTTGCCAATGAAGTTCCATTAAACTGAAATTAAGGAACTGCATTTTCATATGTGTTTGCACAGCACTTGGTTCAGTTGGGCCCTGCTCTTCTGATCACTACAGTTATGTCATTATTGAATAATAACAACAATAGTAATGATATCTTTTCTCATTCCTTTTCTTTTATATTGTGTTGGATTGTTGCTTGGTATAGCAATATAGGATAGCAGGGGTCGGCAAGCTTTCAGAAGTGCTGTGCCGAGTCTTCATTTATTCACTCTAATTTAAGGTATTGCATGCCAGTAATACATTTTAACGTTTTTAGGTCTCTTTCTATAAGTCTATAATATATAATTAAACTATTGTTGTATGTAAAGTAAATAAGGTTTGTAAAATGTTTAAGAAGCTTCATTTAAAATTAAATTAAAATGCAGAGCCCCCCGGACCAGTGGCCAGGACCTGGGCAGTGTGAGTGCCACTGAAAATCAGCTCGTGTGCCGCCTTCGGTACACGTGCCATAGGTTGCCTACCCCTGTGGTATTGCAAAACATCCCTGTTTGGGTACAAAGCATGTATATGTCTATGGCAGCTATCATGGTAAACACAATAGTGTAGGGCTACATGTTAAACTTAAAAAGAAAGTCATCTTAGTTTTATTTTTCTGTCTTAATTATGGTGTTGGATCATTAGTTACCACATATTTGGTAGAAGGGGATTCATAAAATCTTGAAGTTATGGAATTACAGTACACGAACAGATGATTAGCATTAAAAACACAGAAATTATAAAATTCAGAGCTTTATGGTTTGCAAAAATTAAAATAACATATTGTCAGAGATTGTCAGGACAAAGTTTGTCTTCCTGGTTTCACTTTAAATGAAGGGAGCATTTATAAATACTGTAATAATAATTAATAAATGATGAATAGAAAATGCTTTCTCCAATAAATTATTATTCAATATCACAGTCTGCTTTAGAGATTTGTTTAAATTATTCAAAAATACATTGCAGCAGATTTTATAGTAAAGCACTTATTAAACTGGAATACATACAATTATTTATAGATGTTGTGTCTGCAACATATTGCAATGTCTCAGACAATAATATATTAAGAAAACTGCAAATTCAATTCAATATTTTATTAATTGGTAAAGTATTTTTATAGAGCCAGATTCTGGTCTCACTTATATTGCTTTAATTCTGGATTAATGCCATAGAAGCCAATTCTGTCTTGTTGTAGCCATATTGGTTCCAAAATATTAGAGAGACAAGGTGGGTGAGGTAATATCTGTTATTGGACTAAGTTCTGTTGGTGAGAGAGCTCTTCTTCAGGTCTGGGAAATGTACTCAGCGTGTTTGAGGTGGCCCCTTTCTGGAGTATGTGAGGTGCAGTAAGTGATTCCTCAGTTTTTCTAAAGTCTTTCTGCAGAGCTGTTCAACATATCCGGAGTTGTATGCAGTCAGAGCGTTATAGATGGTGAGACCTCTGGGGAGGATGATTTGTTTCTTGCTGTTGCTGAGGAAGTAGTTGTCGCTATTAGGTTTTGCTTCCTTTTCCTTTATGTCATGGTTTCCATTTTCAGACAGCAAGATTCAGTATCTTCCATTGTTGTATGCAGTGCTGTTGTAGCCATGTTGGTCCTGTCCCAGGACTTCTGTTGAGCTTACACAGAATCCGGAGTCCATTTCCTAAACCCGAAGAAGAGCTCTTTGTAAGCTCAAAAGCTTTGTCTCTCTCACCAACAGAAGTTGATCCAATAAAAGATATTATCTCACCCATCTTGTCTCTCTAATAGAATTCAGTGGCAGTACTTCTGACACACAACAGTGTAGCAGAGTTTGGAATGGACCAGAATTTTATGTAATACTTCAGGACTAATTTCAGATATAAGGTTATAAAAAGAGGTTTTAGGTATTAGGACTTCATTACTCAGCTGAGTTTGCAGCTTAGATTTTTTTTTTTTAATAAAACTTTGGTATCATCTTCCACCATTTTATGCTTAGTAAAAGTTTCATGGTACAAACAGAGCTCTAATTTTCATGGAGGGATTTGTGTTTGTGTTTGAAAATGAAATGTCCACAGGGAGTCACAGTCTCAAGTTAGCTATGTATATTATGTGAGAGCTGGCATGATAGCTAAGGCAAGAAAGGACAAATTTAAACCACTCCAGTAGAAATTCAAATTATATATATATATATATCTCCTTATACTTCTGAGCTTGATTGATTTTTTTCTTGCTGCACCTGAGTAGGATATTGTGTGACTGTGTCTATATCACACAACAAAACACACAGCATTCGAGTAACTGCACAGAATTGTCTATGTTCCTTCTGTGAATTGAGCAGGGCTTTTTCATTTCATACATTACTATTTAATAAATCATCCTGAATTAGAATATCTTCTTTTGCATCCCTTATCTGCCACAAATGTTCAGCTTTCCTTTGTGATTTTTATACCCTAAGGAGGCATTCTTACATAGTCAAGATACAATGAAGCATTGCCACTTATAGAGGAGAGAACACTTAGTGAGGAATGCCATTGCATCTGTGTTTTCTGCCAATGTGAGAAAACCAGTCATGCTACTAAAAGCAACAATGGTGGCATAGGCAATCTGCCCCTTCCTCCTTCCTTTCCTCCTTTACTGAATTAGGAATTAAAAGATGAAGAAGTGCTCTTGCAGCTAAGCTGAGCTAATGAACTTTCAGTCTATGTCATGGGAGTTAGAAGTAGCAATACTGATAGCCCGATGATGGGTGGTACTGAAGAATCTCTTAAACTCTGAATCTGGAGAGGAAATTTTAGAATAAGAAAAAGTTAATAGTTTTTAAACCATTTTAATAGCTTTTCAATGCAATGTAATCAATTTTTGCCTATGTGAAATACAATTTAGTTAATTTGAAAAAAGGTAACAAATTGGAGCTGAAACAGGAAAATATTTGTGTCCATCAGATCACTGGAAATACCCCACCCTAACTCTTCATTGGGAGTTCCTCTACATATTGAATCTCTTTAGAATACCTGAATTTTGTTGTGAACAATAGCGTTAATGTGAATACAAACTGTGTGTACCTCAGTGATTAGGTTATTGTTGCCTTGGGGAAAAACCCTGTACACAATTTGGTTTATGTTTTCCTATAGTATTTTTTCAAAAATTATGAATGTTTAATTCACCAAAATGGGCGGAGATGACTGGATTTCAGCTAATTTCTCCAGTCTTGGAATTGGGCATGTCTGGAAAGTGTAACTGAGACATGAGCAGCTGCCTGCTACTTAACACTTTCATGGCTGGTCTTCATTGCTGCAGACCATTGGTACCAATCTTCGGAAAGATGAAAGAATGGTGAAAGAAGGTGACAATGAAAACATGCTTTATCTGACATACTGGATAGGTGAGGCAATAGCAAAGTGGTTAAAGAGAAAAAAAGAAGGAAGATTCTAGGGACGTAGTAACGCCCTAGTATGTCCTTGTTTCCCCCCAGATGGCACACTCAATTCTTTTAGCAACAGGCTATCTACCTTTCGTGGTGCCCTTAATCTTTAATTCTAAGAAAAATAGTTTTGTTGTTGAAATGATTAGAAAAAAAAGAACCAACCTTTGAGCCCGATAGTGTCACTCTTACTCATCTTAAGTAATACTTTATTTCACAAGCAGCCACATTCAGTGCTATAGTTTCCATAAACATATGACCAAGCCTGAGTAAAAGGGATAAAATACAGTCCTTTCTGAGTACAATAGTCCCATCTATGAAGATAAACAGATTTTTGACTTGCTGGAGGCTTGAATAAACCCTGTTAGCAGCTGTGCAAAGCTCCTGAAGGAGACTTTAGTAAACTCTGTAGAAGCAGCTGATGGTGAGAGACAGACTAATGTCTTCTAGAGTGAAATGCAGCATAAAAGTGATTTGCTTTGCTGTGTTCTATTTGGACTAGAAAACTAAGTGTTGAGTTTCTCAGGCTCCTGCTTCTCTTAATGAAAACGTGTTTGGAGATTAAGGAGCTTGTAGAATTTGCTTTTTCTGGAGGTTAATGTAAAATAACTGTTCCTAGTGTGTGCGTGTGTGTTGACAGTACTTCAGAGGTGAGAGACTGTAAATAGTACATTTGTATATGTTGTTATATATGCTTTAAAAAGTTGTGGCAACATATATTAAGCAATCCAATAAGCAGGGTTATGTTTCTCCTGCTATCCATGGACTTTTGATAAGGGTAGGTATTATACCTTTTACCATCTTCAAGTATTTTCTAATTGTTAAGAAACACCATATAGACAACTTTTTCTTACCTAGTTTAGTATGTAAGATAATGATCATTACTGACGAAGATTGCCTTGAATAAGTTACTATCTGAGCTAGTGATAGCTCTTATAATTTTCAGATGCACTTCACAGTAAAGTCTTAAACTATGATGTACAGTGGCCTTGATTTTGCCAAAACAACAGTGCTTTATGGCAGTGTCCAACAATGCTGACTATAGCAGGACCCAGCTAGGATTTTTGGGATTTTCCCACTGTTGTGTTTGTGAAGGGGGATGGTGGGATGATAAAACGATTAAAAGGAGAACTAAATGGCATGTTCACTAAATGCTCACTAAGGCCTCCTGTAACTCTACTAAGCTAAGGAGAGCACTCTGCTCAGAAATGATTTTTTTGGCCTTGAAACCAACAATTAGACATAAAGAGCAGTTCTCTGTGTGTCCTCTGTAGTCTATAGTAAAATACTAGCGATGGCCTTATTGGAATCTAGCAACCATCTTGAGTTTTAAGCAACACCGGAAGTGATTTCCCTTCTATGATCTATTTTGTAGTCAACTCCTCTGTCTCTAAACATTTCATGTTCTTTATATAAAGTTAAGGGATTATTTTTATCTCTAGCTCTGGTATTAATAGCAGGTCAATGGCTATTTCCATCTACCTCTCCTTCGATGCGTCAATGCTGATTAAACACATCTACAGCATTATACAATATCACTGCTGTTGCACTCATACTATTATACTTCTCTGCAATGTTTGACTTTAAAATATTCCATGCTTACCCTATTCTCAGTCAGTGAGAAATTGACTTCAGTAAGGGCAAGCTCATGGATTGCCCTCTATGCCTATGTAGGGCACTGAGGGGGAGATATCCCTTTGTTGCCCTGGAGGGATACCTTCTTTGTGAGCTACAGAATGTGTTGGGTAGACCAATCGCTATAGGTCTATTCATTCCACTCCTGTGGGCAGGGGATAGGTGGGCAGGGCTGAGGATTAGGCAGAACTCTGATGTCACCCCCACTATAACATGCTAGACAACACAGTTGAGCCAGCACAGATCCTATATACTGATATAGAGCAATAGTCATTTAATTTCCCCCTGGAGTGGGGTGGGAACTGTGCACAGTCCTTTACTATGTGCTGAGAGGAAATTCTCAGTCTCTCTCTAACATTTCTAGTCTCTAACATGGATACTTCTAGAAAGCGCATCATATGGAAAATTAGCGTAATGTGTGTGTTTTTCTTCAAAATAATGAATCTTTTTCTTGTTATTGGTCACATCTTTTCAGTTTTTAAAACATTATTTTTAGATCAGAAATATTTGATTGGGATATCATACAGGCCTAAAAGGTATAAAATGCCATACCTTGTTTTTACAGACCTTAGTGACTTCTACAGTCTAAACCATTGAGAAATCTCAATCAAAAACAGCCTTGCTAAACTTAAATAATCCAATATTTTCATTTATGTTGCTTTTTGCACAGTGCATAATAAATATTTCCTGGCAGTACTGCTACTGGGCACAAAGATAGTCAATTGCTTTTTAACTTACTAAAGGCTTTTTGGAATTGAAGAGAGCAATCCCATTTGCTGGTGATTTGGAAAGAGCTATATCATTATCTATGTATTGTTACTGGTGTAGGACCAAATTCTAAGCTGAGTAAGATGCTGTACAGATTACCATAAATACTCGATCATAAGTTGGTTCTTTTATAAGCCGACCCCCCCCCAAAGATGGATAAGTAAAAATGGAAAATTTTTATAACCTGTTTATAAGCCAACCCTATAATTCAGTAATCAGCAAACTTTGGCTCCCAGGCCATCAGGATAAACTGCTGGTGGGTCAAGATGGTTTGTTTACCTCGAGCATCCGTAGGCATGGAAGTAAACATAAATAAACAAAGTGTCCCGGCCTGCCAGCTGCTTACCCTAATGGGTCAGGACAGTAACTGGTGGGAAAAAAATTTCAGGGGGAGAAGCTGGAGTCAGGGGATTAACCCCTGTGAGCACCCGCCACATGACCCCACCTCTAGCCCAAGACCCCCACACTCTCCCCCCATCCCAATCCTTCCCACCTTATCTGGGGAGGGCCAGGGGAGGTGTCTCTGGCCTGGCTGGAGCTGCTCCGGCAGGCTGGGCAGCATGGTAGCAGCATGTTCCAGCGGGCCACACTGGGCAGAGTGGCCGCAGCATGTTCCAGCAGGCTGGGTTGGGTGGCATGGCCACAGCATGCTCCGATGCCCTGGCAGTGTGGCCACAGCCTGCTCTGGGGGGTGGGGCCGAGCAGCATGGCTGCAGCCTGCCAGCTCTAGAGCTGCAGCTGCTTTGGAGGCTGTGGGGAGATCAGTGTGGCCAGAATCGGAGAGACGCTGGCCCCACCTCTTCCCTTCTGGCTCTGCTGGCTGTGCTGCCTCTCCTTGCTCCCTCTATTGGGGGGAGGGGCTGTGTCCCACCTCTCCCTCTCTATACTCATTCATAAGCCGACCTCCTTCTCTGGTGCTTCCTTTTTTTACTAAAAAAAGTTTGGCTTATGAATGAGTATATATGGTAAGTCTACCCAGAATTTGGCTTCTACTTTCACATATTTGTGCTTCTCTTTCCATTTGTTAGGCTAGGTATTGGTTGTCCACTCTTTGTTGAAATTCAAATCTTGTATTTTCTTGTCACTTGCTTTTTGAAGTAAATAATGTACATTTGGTTCTCTACGCTCAGGTGATTAAATACAAACTTCATAATTACTTGAAGAAAGTATCAGAAGTTTTTAAAGGGTAAATGAGTATCAAGTTTGAAGATCTTTTTCCTCTCTTGAGATATATATTGTATTTTTAGCTCTGGCAGCAAAGTAAGAAGGAAGTTCAAATATGACCTTTACTCTTGAACAATCAGACCTAAATATAGACAGAATTTCTTACAAGAAGCTTAGATGTTGATTTATCATTTCTACTGTTTGAAGTAAGTAGATGGCAAAAGGTTTCAGTTAGTGAAGAAGATTCTGCCCTTACAATTAGGTGCAATAAATGTTATTCCATCTAAGGACAATCCTTTTGTAGCTCATACTCTGAATATCTGCTTGTTTCAGGACGAGGACATCATTCAGATAACTCTGTCCATTGTGCTTATTCTCTTGAAAGGTTATATCACAGCCTAATATCTATGTACTAAACAAAACTAAACAATGCACTTCTAAGTCACGTTACAACTCCAGTATTGGGTGTACAAATTTCTACATAACCACATTACAATGACTGAACCCTTAACAAGTTGCATTTTGTTATACTTCTTCTGGAGACCAGTAGTTTCTGCTTCCCCTTCCCTCCAAGCCCTCCCCACACCCCGACAGGAAATGCTTATAGAAATTCTTACATGAAGGATCTGAGAATGTACAAACATGCCTATCGCCTTCAGATTTGTAGCAGTAATGTTAATAAGGATGGACAAACATCATTAATCATCTAAAACATTCAAAACCACTTTCACTTTCTTAGACTATAAACAGCAATGATCACATGCCTCCAGGGTTGACCTGAACCAGGTGCTAACACAAGTTGCTCTAACTCTGCTATAACTACATAATTGGGAGACACAATCCAAGATATAGCAGCTAAGCAATGTCATTTTTCAGGTAGACTCATCTGTCTACAGCAAAGATTGTTATCAAGATACAGAGTTCTTATTTGTTAACTTTTCTAAATGTATTATTAGTGCTGGGCCAAATATTGAAATTATCTTTGTAAAAAATGTAGTTGAAAAATACTGTTGAAATCAATCAAGTAAATTATCTGTCAAATATTCTTTGGCCTGTGTTCCCACCCACATTTCTCGTGTTATGCAGCATTGTAATCAGCTTCTGGCAAGAGTGAGGAGAGAATCAAGAACAGGAGGCAGGATGGCCAGAAGGTTTGTAGTAGACATGGGCCTAAACTGGAGCCTTGAATTAGCTTTCCTCCCTCCCAACAAACACTGAGATGTTCAGAGTGTGAACCCGGATCCAAATGTAACAGTTTGCCCCTAAATCTACACTGGGTAAAACCAAAACCACAGATCTGAACACTCCCAATCTTTGGAAAGTTTCAAATCCAAATCCAAGTCTGAATTTTGCAATGTGGGCTCAGCACTCAGCAATAAAAGAATATCTACTGTTCACTTGTTTAAACTGGGGTGGGAAATTTGCTCAGATATATTCTCCCTTTCCGTACCGTTGCCATGCATAGATACAAACTTTACAATGAAAACAAAATCCTACATCCTCTGAAAACTCTATTTCTTGTCCAGCAAGCAGGGCTGGCTCCAGGCCCCTGTGCGCCAAGCGTGTGCTTGGGGCGGCATGCCACGGGGAGGCGCTCTTTCGGTTGCCGGGAGGGCGGCAGGCAGGCTCCGGTGGACCTCCCACCGGCGTCCCTGCGGAGGGTCCGCTGGTCCTGCGGCTCCGATGGACCTCCCGTAGGTGTCCCTGCGGAGGGGCTCCTGCTCCCGTGGCTCTGGTGGAGCATCCGCAGGCACGCCTGTGGGAGGTCCACCGGAGCCGCGGGACCGGTGAGGGGCAGAGCGCCCCCCGTGGCGTGCCGCCGTGCTTGGAGCAGCGAAATGGCTAGAGCCGGCCCTGCCAGCAAGCAAAACATCTTTGGTTACACAAACATATGTTAATTGTAAATAAGATGGTCATATGCTGTACTTTCCTGACCCCTTACACAAAAGAATTTTGCACTACCATTAAAAATATATAACTCCAGGGACTCAGCTGACAAGTTGAAGCCATCTAGGATTTGCTTTTATGGCCAAGTTGTCTTGTGCATACTTTGGCAGCTCCTTCTTTGGTTAATAATTTACAAAGGTTCTCAAATGGTTTCAGACAGCTTTAATACAAAGTTGCAATCCCAATTTAAGAAGAAACATATAACAGCTATATCCAGGTCCTGCCTCATCTTGAAATTAAGACTCTTATGGTTGAGGAATCATTTCTGTAGTTTTAACAAATACAATTTTGTTTTTAAAGGAATTCTTTTTTGGTCAACTTGAAAATCTAATTGCACATGAATTATAATTCTGAATGTGTAAAAGAAAGTGAGTAAAAGACAAACAGTTAAAATGGCACAATAAGGGACTAACATTACTAATCCTAAATAATCCATGCTCTGGTCCAGACTACAGCACATCTGATTTGAACTGATCAGAATCACAAATATCAAAGTGTTCTGAGAATCCCAACCAACTCTGTGATATCTTATAGAGACAATTCTGACATTATTTATTTATTTATTTATTAATTATTATTATTATTATTATTATTATTATCACCAAGCATTTATAGAGCTAGAATATATAAAGAGGCAGAGAATCCTTTTCTTACAGTGGGAGAAATTTGCATAATGATTAATGTATGTGGTCTAATGGTTACCTGCAAAGGCCTTGGAGTTGGGGCTCCTGGGTTTCTAGTCAAAGCTTTTCCAGTGATTCAACTGATGATTTCAGGCAAATCGCAATTCTGCGACTCACTTCCACCAATACTAAAACAGATAATAATTACCTGCCACAGTAAGGCTCTATGAGACTTAATTAATTAAGGGACTTAGGGAGGAAAAGTTCTTAAATTTGAAGCCTTACCTAGTTCTACAATTTTTTTCTCTACCAAACTACTCATTGGTATCTTTTTAAGACATAGGTAGATACCAAATTGGCTTTAGAATAGAGGTCCTCAGATAATTACACATGAGAGTACTGGTACCAGTACATATGAGAGTACAGGTACTCAAAAATTAGGAGTGAAATCTTGGCCACATTTAAATCAATGGGAGTTTTGCTGTTGATTTCAGTGGGATCAGGATTTCACCCTGGAACTTCACTTTTTTTTCTCCTGACCATAATGATGAACTTCCATTCTCGGTTCTGGTATCCTGCTTCTTCTATCTTCAGTGGATGAGAGGGCATAAATCAATGGAAGCCAGTGGACAATGATTAGCACACAGGAATGTTTGGTAAACAGGTTTAGTTTCTTGGAAAGGTTGGGGACCATGGTTTTATAACAGTTTAGGTGAAAATGATCATGAAATGATAGAGTTCATGATCTAAGGAATAGTAGGAGGGAAAATAGTAGAATAAAGATAATGGAATTCAAGTAGTCAGACTTTAGCGAACTCAACTAGTTGGTGTGTAAGATCCCATGGGAAGACAGTCTAAGGGGAAAACAGTTTGAGAAAGATGGCAGTTTTTCAAAGAGACATTGTTAAGGACAAAAGAGCAAACTATTCCATTGTGTAGGAAAGACAGGAAGTATGGCAAGAGACCACCCTGGCTTAACTAGATCTTCAATGGTCTGAAATGCAAAAAAAGAATCCTACAAAAAGTGGAAAGTAGGTCAAATTACAAAGGATGAATATAAACAAACAACACAAGCATATAGGGACAAAATTAGACAGGCCAAGGCACAAAATGAGATTAAACTAGCTAGAGACATAAAGGGTAACATGAAAATATTCCACAAATACATTGAAGCAAGAGAATGATCAAGGACAGTGTAGGCCCATCACTCAATAAGGGGGGTCAGGAGACAATTTCAGGAAATGGGGAAATAGCAGAAGAGCTAAATGAATTTTCGTTTCAGTTTTCACAAAAAGGGTTTGTAGCAATCATATGTCTAACATAGCAAACACCAGAAAAAATGAGATAGGATCAGGGGCTAAAATAGGGAAAGAACAAGTGAAAAAATAACTTAGACAAGTAAGATGTCCTCAAATCAGCAGGGCCTGATGAAATACATCCTAGATAATACTCACGGAGCTGACTGAGGAGATATCTTAACCATTAGTGATTATCTTTAAAAATTCATGAAAGATGGGAGAGATTCCAGAGGACTGGAAGTGGGCAAATATAGTGCCAATCTGTAAAATGGGAAATAAGGACAACCCAGGGAGGTACAAATCAGTCAGCTTAACTTCTGTACCAGGAAAGATAATGAAGCAATCAATTTGCAAATACCTAGAATATCATAAGGAGATAAGTAACAGTCAACATGCATTTGTTAAGAACAAATCATGTCAAACCAACCTAATAATTTTATTTGACATGGTAACAAGCCTTGTGGATGGGAGGAAGCAGTAGATGTGAGCAAAAAATTGCAGTTCTTACTAAAGTCAAGATATACCACAACGTTGATTTTTAATAAGATACTATATCATATCTCAGACAAAACAAGAAACAAAAACTCTAAAACATTCATTTGCAAACTATCAGTTTCTGACAAATTCTGGCATAAGATTATGTGAAGCCTTGAACTTGTCTAAAACATCAAAAACACCCTCAACCTGAGTTCATAGTAGACAGATTGACGCTATCCTTGCTGACCATCTTGTCAAGATTTGATGTTTTAATGCAATGCTAATATGCGTTTTCAACACATACCAACAACTAGTAGAAGAGGGTACACAATCTTGGAACAATTGAAAAAAAGGAGGACAACTTGGAGAACAACCACTGCAGCAGCTTCTCCAACAAGATTCAATGAGTGCACCACATGGGAGGAAAGACGTGCACCTATTTACTTGCTGAATTTGATTCTGAATAGCTTTGTGTGTTGCATCCTTGTTAGTTCTGTTGCCATAGATCGTTGCAATCAGCCATATCTAACCAATCTTTTTTTTCAGTTTCTGTAGACTACCCTCCATAATATCCTCCCCTGATTTGATGTGGATATCAATGAAATCTACAAAGCTCTCAACAACCTTCTTGCTTTCTTTCAAAACCTCAGCATACCTTTACACCTGAGATATTCGTTCCATTCAGGAAAGGTCTGGAGTGCAATCAAACATAACAGAGAAATATTTAGCTTTCCTAACCTCATCAAAAACAGTGTGCTGTACTTTTCTTGTGAGCGTAACCAAAAAATTCATTTTGAATTTGGTTTGATAAGTATGTCACTTTTCTGATCTTGCAACACATTCTCATATTTTGCAAACAATTCAAGTAACCTCCAAAAATTACCATTACAAGGACTATCTAATTTCTCATCTGAACCACTCAAAGCTAACCAACACTCACCTAAGTACAGCAATATATCTGTCATAAACAGATAGTTAAGGGTTAATGTCTCTTTTACCTGTAAAGGGTTAAGAAACTCTGTAAACCTGGCTAACACCTGACCAGAGGACCAATGGGGGGACAAGATATTTTCAAATCTTGGTGGAGGGAAGTCTTTGTTTGTGCTCTTTGTTTTCGGGGGTTGTTCGCTCTTGGGACCAAGAGGGGCCAGACGTCAGTCCAGGCTCTCCAAACCTTTCTGAATCGGTCTCTCATGTTTCAAACTTGTAAGTAATAGCCAGGCAAGGCGTGTTAGTCTTATTTTTGTTTTCTCAACTTGTAAATGTTCCTTCTTGCTGAGAGGATTTTACCTGTTTGCTGTAACTTTGAACCTAAGGCTAGAGGGGGTTCCTCTGGGCTATATAAATCTGATTACCCTGTAAAGTATTTTCCATCCTGTTTTACAGAGATGATTTTTTTACCTTTCTTTCTTTAATTAAAAGCTTTCTTTTTAAGAACCTGATTGATTTTTCCTTGTTTTAAGATCCAAGGGGATTGGATCCGGACTCACCAGGAATTGGTGGGGGAAAGGGGGGTGGTGGTTAAATTCTCCTTGTGTTAAGATCCAAGGGGTTGGATTGGTGTTCACCAGGAGCTTGGTGAAAAAGCCTCTCAAGGCTGCCCAGGGAGGGGAACATTTTGGGGGGACAGGAAGTGTTCCAGACACTGAAATTTCTGGATGTTGGCAGTGTTACCAGATCTAAGCTAGTAATTAGGCTTAGAAGTGTCCATGCAGGTCCCCATATCTGTACCCTAAAGTTCAGAGTGGGGGAGGAACCTTGACAATATCCAAGAAATGTTGTAAGTTATTATTCCATGTCCTTCTGCATCTAACAGCAGGTTTGTGTACTTTTGTAAATTGTGCAACACTTTTTCAATTGTTCTGCAAGTGCCATCCAGCAAGTGATTGCCTTGACATGTTCCTTTGAAAATTCATATTGGCATACCTACATGCTAACACAGAAAAATGTTGTGAACCCAGTTTTACAGGAAGATGAGGAATTTGGTTGAGAAAACAAACAAGCAAAATAGAACAAGGAGGCAAGATTCAAACTGTACAGCAATCACGATTGCTAGCATAACTCCCTATTAGGCGTTTTGACAAAGAACCACAATTTTAATGTTTGCCTTCCTTTGTATACACATGGCAAAAAGTCTTGTTCTAATTTAACAATGGATCATTTTCTATAAAAAAAAATGAACAAAAATCCATCACTTCTGGCCAAGTAGCCACATCTGCCTTGTCATATCAAAATTCTGCTTGACACTTACAATAACTGAACCACTTTCAGTGTCCACATCCATAAAAATCACATTAAGAACTGATGGTCAACTTCCTTAATACTCCAGGACCCAACAAACCTAACAAACCCAAATCAATGTCCTCACTGGTTAAGGATGATTCAGAAGTCTGAGTAGCAAAACAGTCCACAGATTGTTCACCAGAAACGTGGTCCCACTTCACATGTTTCAAGAAACTTTGAAGATCACTCACACTTTTCTAATTTTTTTTGTCCAGGGGCCTGCTGCAATTTGTACCACCTGTAGATATTCATGGAAGAAATCAAGGTTGAAGGTAGGAGTTTCCCCACCAAGGTTGTCATGGATGAACTGCTAGGTTTGGAATGACTGCAGTAGTGGGTGAAAGTGCTAACTAACATCTCTATAAAAGCAGCAAAGAATCCTGTGGCACCTTATAGACTAACAGACGTTTTGGAGCATGAGCTTTCGTGGGTGAATACCCACTTCTTCAGATGCTTAACATCTCTATGACACTCTAAAAGAAGTCAGGTGAAAGGTTTTAATACCTCTGGGAAACTCAGAGCTATATCCAGGGCTTAAAGTGTGTGCAGGAATGCAGGGAGTGACCTCTTCCCAGTTTTTTTTAAACTCAGGAGAGGTGACTAAGGTTTGCACAGTATTTCTTTCAGAGGTGGTGCCCCATACAGGCTCTGCTCCACTTGGGCTCTGCTCCCTCACTCCTGGGCACTTCCACACTCATTGGCCCACCTGGCAGCATGTAGGGCCTAGTAGGCCACAGGTAATTCTAGAAATCCAGGGCCCTATTGCTCTACCTGCTGATCTGTGCCTGGTGCAGGACCTGGGGAAAGAGGGAAAGGTGACCCTAAACCACATGGCTACTCCAAGATAGGTTGGCAGAGAATCCTTGGGAACCTATCCATTGGTAGGGGATGCCAGAATACAGGATGCTCCAGTTATGCCTTTTCCCATCCCCAGCCATCTCCTGGCATACCTATACTGCCTTTACACTACTCTGGGATTTATCTTGTGCAAGGGGAAACCCCAACTGTCCCTTCAGCTTTCCCATGAGGGGAGCTTTAAATCCCCTTTGTGCTGCTATAAAAGCACAAGGGTGACTTAACCTGAGCTGAGGATCTAGCACCAAGAGTTCATGACAAAATATTGTGTTCCCATATGTGCAAGACAAAAGACTGGAGTACATAATGTTGCAATACTGCAACTGCTCTATGAAAATGCACTGTTTGCTTTGGAACACAGTCACAGTGAGTAGGCAGTGGGAAACTGGATTTGGCAGAATGATAGATTGTGGAGTATGGGGTTGATATACATATTAAACAAGGCAATTCTTGGAAAGAGAGCTGGCAGACTTGCTACTGTACCTCAGATGGAAGACACCCCAGTGCCAGAAACTCAGTTTTGTGAATTCTCTGGTGCAACTCCAGGAAGTGTCTTTGAGGTGTCACAAAATTAGACATGTCATAATGAAAGCAAGACTGCAAACCAAATCTATGTTTTTCATGTCTGTGTATACTAGCACAATGGTGGTTTGGGGATACCAGGCACAATGGATATTGCTAGTCCGTAAGCAGGGCCAGATTGCTAGTCCGTAGGCAGGGCCAGCTCTTCTCTGAGTGTGGAGGGGAGAGGGAAGGTCCAGACACAATAGCAGTCTCTGGAGCACAGGACTTCTCCTCCCCTGGTAGGGATGCTGAAACAATTTTTATAGTGGGAGTGCTAAGAGCCATTGAACCAAACTGTAAACCCTGTATATAATGGAAACCACTTCAAGCCAGGGGATGCGGCAGTATTCCCAGCCCCCCTACTTCCAGCACCTATGTCCCCTAGTGTCAAAGGAAATTAGGAAGAGGTGAGCAGGAGGAGTGGGGAGGAATAGGGATCTATTGCCTTGTCTCCCTCTCCACATCCCTTGTGGAACTGGTTGGACATTCTTGGAGGAACAGGCTGCAAAATGGATGGTACAGTAGGAACACTTTCTCCTGGATCTTGAGGATCTGCTTTTGTGATTGTGCCCCAGAAGGTGCAATATCTCCCAGAGCTGCCCCGAGGAGCACAATTTGTCCTGTCCCCAACACACTTATGTACCTTTTGGCACAACCTAACTCTTACTTTGTTGTTCATAGGTACTTCTACTTTGTCTTCCTTCCCTTAATCTGTTTTCACATATTGGTTAATCTTGGGCCAATTTCTCTTCTGTGTCATAGCACTGAAGTCAGTGGAATTACATCAGCAAAGAATCTGGTCCCTTATGCCTTTCCAAACTCGTTGCACACATTGAATGCAACAAACAGACGCAAGCTCTTTGCTAACATGCTCAATTCTAATATGCTTGGTTCACCACACTTGAACAGTGAGAAGTCCAAATTCTGCACTATTTAAAAGTTGGTGTATTTTGCTAGTCAGCTCCAGAAAGGATTAAAAAGTATAGCACTGCCAACTTCATTCAGTTTTGATGGGGAAAAACACAAAACCAAACCTGGACTCTGTTATGTAATAGCAACCTTTCCAAGTGAAGAAGAGAATGAGAAAGATTACTCAAGCTTATCAGCTACACACTTCTACAATAGACTCCAAATAGTATTGGTAATTATGCATAAAAGTCTGATGCAAATGACAAGGGATTAAAATATTGTTACAGTACTTTGTCAGCTGGAAAAGGAAACACTGTGAACATTTTAAATAAGCTGATAGGATGATGCTATTGGTTTCACAGTTTACGCTGCCAGGTACAATTTTTGTTCACTTTAAACTTTGTGAAGTTTAATAATTGAAGGGGGGGGAAAAGTGTTCAAAAACCATACCACTGATTTCAGAATAAATGGAGAAGTGGACATGTTTGCTTCATTGGTATTTTTCTAGAGATTCTTTTTTACTAATACTACTTATAATATATTTGGATATGAAAAAATGCAAAGAAACAACTATGTAAAAAAGATCAATGCAAGGTATGTGTACATCATTTTAGTACATCAAAGCAATCTGTATTTTCTTTAACCTTTTGTCATAGTTCAGTACATCTTTGACATGAATTATGGACATCATCACAGACAAGAACAGATTCTTGCTTTGTGTAGGGTTTTGATAAACATTGTCTCCGTATGCACTTTCTAAGAAATATGGTGGAATTATCCAATACAGCTTTGTGCAAATTCTCAAAATGTTTTCTTCTACAGTGTATGAAACCTCAGTTCATCGAGATCAGGAGATGACAGTGGCTATGCTAAAGAAAGTTTTCTTTGTTTATTTCCATACAACAGTGTTCCCCTAACTGGTGAAAGCTGAGCCTCCCTTCCGGAAAATGAAACCAATCATACCCCACTCAGCCCTGCCCTGCGTGTAATTTTAAAGGCATGCTCAGAAATAGAGCTGGGTGAATAATGGACTTTTTGTTTACTGACAATTTCTAAAAGTAAAAAAAAACAACAGAAAACTTACGTTGAATTGAAAATTAATTTTTAAACAACTTTTGGTGAATCAAAAAGTAGAAACAAATATTTTGGGTTGAATGAAACATATGATTAAATAAAATTGAAACATTTCAATTTTGACCATTTTAAAATGTTTTGAATTTTTTAAAATTAAAATTAAAGGAAATTTCAGAATGAAAATTGTTTCAAACTGAAAATTCAAAATGTTTTGTTATGAAAATATTGAAATGAAATTGATATTTTTTCAGATTTTTGTTTTGTTTTTTAAATGAACAGTTTGGCAAAATTGACATGAATTACCAAAATGTTTCACTGTCTCATATCTGTAATTTTTAGCCCAAAAGAAGTTTGGAGCAAAAAATTTCAGCCAGCTCTACTCATAAAAGCAGTGTCTATAGTCTTGTCTTGACAGGTTATATTGGCTGTGCTTTTCAATCATGTTAGCTCAATTCAGTTAGCATAACATTGTTGAAAAGCCTTGTCAAGATGCAGGCTGGCACATCTGAAGCTGTGATAGATGACTGTGTTTTAGTGTAGGGAAGATCTCTAGCTTTTGTGCAGATTTCCATAATATGATCCTTCTTGTCCTTTCTTAAATACTTGGATGAGCAATGAAATAGACATTTAAATTATTTTTATTGGCAGCTGTGTCACTGAAACAAATGAAAGTAGTTCACATCTCAGAATTATTGTTTCATGCTTTCTGCAGATTCAGGGAGACATTGCTGTATAAGTGATAGAATCATAGAATTGTAGGACTGGAAGGGACCTCGAGAAGTCATCTAGTTCAGTCCCCTGCACTCATTTCAGGAGTATTATCTAGATCATCCCTGACAGGCGTTTGTTTAACCTGCTCTTAAAAACCTCCAATTCCACAACCTCCCGAGGCAATTTATTCCGATGCTTAACCACTCTCACAGTTAGGAAGTTTTTTCCTAATGTCCAACCTAAACCACCCTTGCTGCAATTTAAGCCCATTGCTTCTTGTCCTATCCTCAGAGGTAAAGAACAACAATTTTTCTCCCTCCTCCTTTTTTCAACCTTTTATATACTTGAAAACTGTTATCATGTCCCCTTTCAATCTTCTCTTCCCCATCCCAGTTTTTTAATCTTTCCTCATAGGTCATGTTTTCTAGACCTTTAATCATTTTTGTTGCTCTCCTCTGGAACTTCTCTAATTTGTCCACATCTTTCTTGAACTGGATGCAATACTGAGGCCTAATCAGTGCTGAATAGAGTATAAGAATTACTTTTCATGTCTTGCATACAACACTCCTGCTAATACATCCCAAAATGATGTTTGCTTTTTTTGCAACAATGTTACACTGTTGTTGACTCATATTTAGCTTTTGAGCCACTATAAACCCCAAATCCCTTTCTGCAGTGCTTCTCCCTCGGCGGTCATTTCCCATTTTGTAAGTGTGCAACTGATTTTTCCTTCCTAAGTGAAGTACTTTGTATTGGTCCTTATTGAATTTCCTTCTGTTTACTTCAAACCATTTCTCCAGTTTGTCCAGAGCATTTTGAATTTTAATCCTATCCTCCAAAGCACTTGCAACCCCTCCCAACTTGGTATCGTCCGCAAACTTTATGAGTGCAGTCTCTATGCCATTATCTAAATCATTGATGAAGACTTGAACAGAAGTTCTGTAAAGTCATGTGAAGTCAAGCCATGGTTCAAGGATTTTTTAGAACTCCAACAAGTAAATATTTATTTATTTATTTTAAAAAGATAGCTGAAACTCTGGAGAACAACTGAGATATCTATCATCCCTTCCCTCCGCTGGCCCTTCACACCCCACACTTTGGGCTGTCATACAGGATAATGTTATAACAGTTTCCACTCAGAGATAATGTAACTATGTGGATTGGTCCAGTTAAGTTGAAGGGTTGTGGCATAATCTCATGGCAAGAAATCCTACATGCCGATTTCTTAGATGTCAGAAAATTGTTGCATTTCATGACTCCAGAAAAGGAGTTATTCCTGCCTGTGTCATACTGTCAGTGCTCAGTTGGATTTAGCCTCATCAGAGTTACACTTGTGCATATGTTACTGATATAAACACTCATACATAAAAGACTTTGAGGGAAAATAGAAACCTTGCTCCTTTTATTCAGCTGAACATACACAGATTATGTTTGTACCTGGCCTCTCCAGACTCTCACAGCACAGTGTGATTAAAGAAAAAGGTCAAAACAGGCCTAATTCATGGTGACAGAATGTGTTAGCCCTTTAGACTGAAATCTAACCTAACCATATCCACAATATGGAAATATTAGTTAAAAACAGAGTAAGGACTGGCTATTAGCTCTGTACTGCTGGCACCAGCTGGTTAAGTCAAATACTAAATAGCACTACACTCAATGATATTGCAACAAACTTCTACTTTGTTAAAGCAAGAGTGGGAATCCAAGCAAAAAGGCAAAACATATAACCCATTATATGCACAAAGAAACAGGGTGTCCATGTGCAGTAATGCTGAGCATTACACAGTGAACATCTCTCTAACTTGTACACATAATAAAATAATGAGTCCCACAAGACAAGTCATTGAGCTGCTCCTGACTGTGTCAGAAACAAGCACGATATGCCGGATATGCCCCAGAGTTCCTAAGTCTGATTCTCCACTGCTATTTACCATGTGAAATCATCTAAACCTATACAAAGCACACATAAAATGTTATACGTGCAATTATTTACAGAAATAGAGCTCTGTCCTGAAAATGGTTACCAGCCAGCAGACTGATTTATACCATCCTCCTGATTTCTACAATGAGTACTAGGTATGTGCAGGGTTGGGCCCTTGTATTGTATATATCTCCTGGGATACACATTAGTAATTATGCAATATAGAGGAAGCCACCATGAATAAAGCTTGGCTGTTTAAAGTTGAAGCTCCTTCTGCTTGTTTGGCACAGTGCAACTTCTCACACACCTTATTATAGCCTTAGCCTCCCTGCACTATAACACACATGCAAATCTTTCAACAACATTTGATGTTACAGTTTTATAGCTGGGATATGATTTTGTGCATTTATGACACCCTACTGCATTATATCTTATCTCTTTATAAAGAGATATCTCTTTTATTTCATGGCTTTACTATTTGATTTAAGGCAAATATACTAAAAATATAGAAGAATAATTTTATTTTTCCTCTCTTCCTTATGTTTCCCTTTGCAAATGGGATCCAGACTAATTTCTCTCTGAGGAAATACAGGTTGCTGTTCTATTTCTGCAAAATGAGAACATTCTGTTCCATGTATGCTACCACTTACTTTGGAAACAGAAGAAAAGGCTTAAATTAACCTAATACAATTAGCTGACATTCCTAAACACAGTTATCCTGGATAGAGTACTTCTGTGTCTGCTCCTTAGAAGAAGATTTAATGTATTACTGATCACGGGGATGTGCTGTGTATTTTTACCCAATAAGTAATAATAATGAATAATGCCTGTTTCTTACATAACGCTTTTTATCAGATCTCAAAGTGCTTCACAATTTTTAATGTATTTTTTCTTACAACACTTCTGTGAGGTAGGGAACCATTATTAGCTCTATTTTACAGATGGGAAACTGAGGCACACAGAGGCTTCCCCACCCCTGCCACATGACTCCTCATCTGATCCGTCTCCCTCACTCTAACCTCCAGTCACCCCATGTGACTAAATTCCCCATACCCACTGTCTTCAGTCCCAGTCTCATCCTCCAGTCTTCTCATTCAATCTGTGTCCTCACTTCCCCTGACTTCCTGACCCAAGTTGCTTGCCCAGCCAGTCCTAATTCACCTCCCACTTCTCAGCTTCTTCTCAGAACTGTTCCCTAGTCTTATTCTCAGAAACATCTCACTGAAATTTTCCAAAATAAAATAAATGCAGATACCCAGCATGGAAATTTTCAGCCCAAATGGTTAGTTTGGTAAAGTTATTAGCAACTGAAAACAATGTCTTATTCTGAGAAGTTTTGGAAAATCTTAATACTAGTTGGAGCTACCAGTCTCGCCTATAATCACAAAAACAGATGCTGGTATATATTCAAATTACCTTCTTACTATAACAGTTACACATCTTGATTCATCAGTACTATACAAACCATATATATTAACTAACCTTTCACCTCTATATTATTGAATCTATAGTTGATAGTGATTCAGCATTTATGGTTAAATATTTTCTTCACCAAATCTTGACCTGCCAGTGCTGTTGACCATGAAAGATTGATGTCCCACCTGAGGGAGGTGTCAGGGGCCCCGGGAAGTGAAATAAAATTGTTTGAGTCATTCCTGAATGGATGGGGAAATGCATCTCTCCCACCCAGACCCTTCTTGATGAGATGCTTAAAGGATCAGCTCTCTCTCTGGTCTTATTCCACATCAACATGAAGCTACCTGGAGAAATGGTGAGATGACATGGACTCCTTTGCAAACAATTCATCTTCAGTTTAAGAGTAGTCCTAGATTCCTCACTGATGCTAAGATTTCAGATAGCAGCATCAGTAAGTAACACTTTCTGCCTTTTCCAGTGGGCTACAACACTCCTTTAGGCCACTGTGAAGTTCCCAACCCTAGGGCCAGTTAGTTAGTACCCAAAGTGAATTTCAATAGTCCAGGTCTACTCTATTTTATGCCGACTGTCTATGGCTACCAGTAGCCATCTCAGCAGCAGGGGATCACTGGGACATCCCCCTTTTCTCCAGCCATGCACTCTGCACTGACAGTTGGAAGAAGGTTGGCATAGGAGCTACTATGGAGGCTTTTCATCAATCAAGGATTACCCCAGGCAAGGACAATGAAGAGTCCTTGTGGCACTTTAGAGACTAACAAATTTATTTGGGGATAAGCTTTCATGGGCTAGAATCCACTTCATCAGATGCATGGAGCAGAAAATACAGGAGCAGGTATAAATACAAGAAAAGATGTGATTTGCCTTACCAAGTGTGAGGTCAGTCTAATGAGACAATTCAATGGACAGCAGGATACCAAGGGAGGAAAAATAACTTTTGAAGTGGTAATGAGAGTGGCCCATTTCAGATAGCTGACAAGAAAGTGTGAGTAACAGTAGAGGGAAATTAGTATTGGGGAAATTAGGTTTAGGTTTTGTAATGACCCAAACACTCCCAGTCCTTAGTCAGGCCTAATCTGATGGTGTCCAGTTTGCAAATTATCTCCAGTTCTGCAGTTTCATGTTGGAGCTTGTTTTTGAAGTTTTTTTGTTGAAGAATTGCCACTTTCAGGTCTGTTATTGAGTGACTAGGGAGACTGAACTGTTCTCCTACTGGTTTTTGAATGTTATAATTCCTGATGTCAGATTTGTGTCCATTTATTCTTTTGTGTAGAGACTTTCCAGTTTGGCCAATGTACACGGCAGAGGGGCATTGCTGACACATGATGGCATATATCACATTGGTAGATGTGCAGGTGAACGAGCCTCTGATGGTGTGGCTGATGTGGTTAAGTCCCATGATGGTGTCCCTTGAATAACTATGTGGACAGAGTTGGCATTGGGGTTTGTTGCAGGGTTTGGTTCCTAGTGTTTTTGTTGTGCGGTGTGTGGTTGCCTATGAGTATTTGCTTGAGGTTGGGGGGCTGTTTGTAAGCAAGGACTGGCCTGTCCCCCAAGGTCTCTGAGAGTGAAGGATCATCCTTCAGGATACTTTGTAGATCCATGATGATGCGTTGGAGAGGTTTTAGTTGGGGGCTGTAGGTGATGGCTAGTGGTGTTCTCTTACTTTCTTCATTGGCCTGTCTTGTAAGGGAAATCTTTCACTGGCTAGCTAGACTGAAGTGTCACAGAGCATCTTTAATGGACCAGTGGATCTGGTCCTCTCATCTGACTTCATGAAAGATCTCTACCCTAATGGGGAAGTATGTATGAGTGTTCACACCATCTCCTGCTATAGGATAGGGTATGCTAGCTCCACTCAGTATTTTAATTTATAAGAGTCTGCCCCAGTAGCAGTTGAATGCTGAATGGAGAGAGGGTGCATTTGGGTAGGGGTCTAGAGCTAATGAAACATTTTCCTCTAGCTCCAGTGGAAGAACACTGTGTTTTTAGGACAGAAGGTTGTGAGAGGTTCTATTTGCCATGCTGCATGTACCAGTCCAAAATGTCTGTGCATGCATTCTGCCACGGTTCAGTAAAACTTCACCTCTAACCCAACAGTGTGATCATAAAACTTGTTACTCAAAGTCAAAGCAGTTTTACTGGTAGAAACTGCTTTTCGCTTCTGGCAAATTAAACAAAACTGAGCAGATGGAAAGTGGAAATTTTGCCTTTTCACACCACCAAAAAATTTTTTTTTGTTGGCCAATTTATCTTTAATCATGAAACTCTGTGTACAGCAACAGCGTGTATCTCCACTTAAGAGGGTCTCTTCTGCTGTTGATTCATAAACATAACTCCCACTGATTCTAATCAGAGTTATAAACATGAATGGCAAGGAAAATAGACCTATAAATATTTGCTAGGAGTTGGCTAATTAGGATCAGAAAAGTTCTAAGTGAATAATTCATTACTGTGGGGTGTTTTAATAACTATGAGTTACCTTCTGACTTGTCAAAATGGACTTGGTAGTTGTACACCTTTTCTCTCTTAGTAATTGTACAGACATACACATGCACTAGGAAGGGCAGACTGGACAGATAAAACAAGTTTTGAAAAAAATATTGTTCCCTTTTATTTTAAATACATTCATGTACCTCTCTGCTTCTGGATTTCACTCAGGGACAGAAATGGAAGTAACAGAGGTGTTATAGGTTTTTTTTACAATACTAATGACTCAGCTGAAATCAGTGAATACCTGGAACCATGCAAAAAAAATCATTTATTTATGGTACAAAGAATTTTGGCTCTGGTTAGGGAAGCTTTCGAGAATGCATTTGAACATTAGAAAGATAAATGATTTTAATGATTAATAATTTACCCAGCTGACCTACCAAAATGATAAGTTTCATTCAGCTGAAAGACCTTTCTTAATGCCGTCATTGTGCCTTTATATCTACATTCTACTGAAGCAGAAAATTGGATCTCTTCCTTTAAATCTTATGTTTTTTTCTCAGCTTTTCTCACTATGATATACTGTATATAGAGAAAGCTATAGATATAGATGACATAGATATTTGTAGAGCTTGACAAATTATTTGCTGTCAATAAACTGTCTAAAAATTTAGCCCTTTTTTCTCTCCACAAACTGATCTTGATTTTGTAGAATGTATAAAGTGTTAATGTGTGTCTGTACTGACAATAAATTGGCCACATAATTTTCAGCCTGTGATGTATTCATTAGTGCTGGCGAGGTGAGTGATCACCTAAGTCACATAGTGTTACTTTTACTCCCTGATCAGATGACAGTAATTTTAACCCTGAAGAATAATGAATGATAAATAACTAATAATCACTAGTGAACAACAGATAACAAGTGCTGTTATTTGAAAACAAATCCCACTATTGGTTTCATTTGAATATGACTATTCATATAAAGAACACCCATTTCCCAAAGAGTGGTTCTAACCAAACTCATTTGTGCAAATGCTCATGAATAGTGGATAGAAAGGGACACAGACATGGCTGTATGCTTCATCAGCTACTCATTTCACCATTGTTTATGATTTAATACTCTCCTTGCAGAATAAACATAAAAATGCAATGTTATGATTTTCTTTCATAGATTAAAATAAATAGATGATCTATAAGCTATATTTAGGGTTTAAGCTTAGCATGCTATTGGTGGTGTATAAATAATAGAATCTACACATCATTGTTTCACATTTAGAATAATATATATAGTAATTGTGCCATGGAACATAAATGGAGCATAAAAGCAAACTGACAAGTCAAATGGTACTTCCAGTTTTTAACTGAAAAAATACAATCTTATTTGTGTCTTAAATAAACAGGAGAAACAAAGTTACAAAGTTACTTACATTCTATTAATCTGGAAATAGAATGAAGAAATGTAATCTCTCAGTAGATTCTTATCTGAGACAGATGAGCTTTCTTACTCTGCTGTTTCAATGTAATAATAAATATTGATTCTTTGGGTCACTAAGGTGCTTTAGCATTTCTACAGGAGGGTGCAGGGAAGGTAGTGGATTCAAGGACATTTCCATATCTGCATAGCCAAATAGGCAGCATTTATAGAACATGATATTGTTATATAGCAATATATGAAACATGGGAAATTCCTAGAAATTTGAAAATCAGATCAGATAAACTAAGAATTGACCAAAAGTGAACTGAATCCATATTGAACCCTTTAAGAGGTTTGAAAAGTTTGCTTACTTTTTTTTAAATTTATTTTTGATTTTTACCCAGCCTTGTTTCCTGGTTCCATCCTAGCCTAGAAATGAGTGGAAACTTTCTCATGCTATTTCTGGTCCAGCTGAAAGCAGGAAATATTGGACTGGAAATTTGATGAGAAAACTTGTTCCCACAATATTTTCAGATCATGAATTTCAGACAATTTCAATAAACATTGGGTAAGGACATTATGGGATTCAAGAGCCCTGTTGTGGGATGATACAGTTTCACTCTGGGTTTTCACATGAGGTATTTTTTACTGAGTGATTCTCAATCATTCCCACACCATGCCACCTTGTTACAACAGAAAGAAGGTTTCTTGCCTTATCTGGTCAGAAAGAATTGGTAAGTGGGGGGAGGTGGAGGGGAGGCTACACCTGATTCAGACTTGCCCCTAACAGTCTTGTGCCCAGGCTGAGAACCTGTTAATTAAAGTTTTAGAAGTAGAGCTGGTTGAAAATTTCCATATGAAAATTTTTCCTTAGGAAAATGTGATTTCATTGAGATACAAATTTGGAATCAATTTTTATTAATTCTTTGATTTTCCGGTTGCCTTAGTGATTTCACAAAGTCACACAGTGTGTTGGGAATAGAAGACGGGTTTCCAGACTCAGTCCCGTGCACAAGACCGTACTATCCATTCCAGGTCCATGCAGTTCCCACTGATCTCTACAGTGCACTGACATTCTCTAGGTCTGTACTTATTTCTGGCCTTTCGGCTTTGAGAACCATAACTCATCCCACTCATGAAGACAGTTGATGCTTTTACTCTGAATCACAGTTTTTTGCTAATTCTTTTTGGATGATAACTACTGTCATAACTTTCCTACTCAGATCTGAACCTTAGAGTTCAGAACATGAGAAGCTAGCATGAAACCTCCAAACTTAATTACCAGCTTGGATCTGATATTGCTGCCACCAGCTAGAAAAATTCCAGTGTCTGGCTCACTCTGGTCTCCCCAAAACCTTCCCTGGGGAACCCCCAAGACTCAGATGCCCTGAGTCTCACCACAAAGGGAAAAAACCCACTTCCCTTTTCCCTCCTCCCCTCCAGGTGTTCCCTCCCTGGGTTCCTAGAGAGATATACAGATTCAAGCTCCGTGAATCTAAACAAAGGGATTCCACCCTTTTTACCTCCTCCCAGATTTCCCCGCCCTGGGTACTCTGGGAGATTCCCTGCTTCAAGTCCTTGAAACACAAGTACCGAGAGATCAAATCTCTCTCTCCCCTCACACAGAGGGTATGCAAAGTCAGGCTTTATAAATCTAACACAAAGAGATGTTCCCCCTCCCTTCGTTTCTTAGCCTTAACCAGTGAAAAACACTTAAACAGGTCTTAAAAAGAAAGCTTTATATAAAAAGAAAGAAAAAGACATAAAATGGTCTCTGTATCAAGGTGACAATGTACAGGGTCAATTGCTTAACAGAAAAAATGAATAAACAGCCTTATCCAAAAAGAATACAGTTTAACACATTCCAGCAACTACACACATGTAAATACAAAAAAACAATATGTAAGCAGAGTCAGGATAAGCTCTACCCTGACATCTGGTGGAAAGAATGTCAGAGAGTGTATTTGCATAGGCACGCCTACCCTATCCCAGACTGCTGAGCGGTGGGACTGCTTGGTGACAAATGACTCACCCTCAGTTGGGTGGTACTTGCTAGACAAGGGACATGGGTTCCAAAACCCAGTGAAGTAGAGAGGCTGGGGATAGGTATCTGTGCCTGGTGGTGCAGTCTCCTTGTGGAGCCAGAAGCACCAGTTGCACCCCCACCTCTCTCCACTGTGGAATGTCAGAGTTGATCTTTTTTATTCCCTCAAGAATCTAAATACAGGTTACTGAGCTGAATGTACTTTGGGCTAATGGTGCACTAGCACGGGGGCTCCCCCACTAAGAGCTGAGATCACTAAGAGTTGAAATCACAAAAAAGCTGAAATGACTGAGCTGAGAGCACTGAGCATTGTGCTAACTAGTGGGGGAGCCTGAAGATATGCTGTGGAACAGAGCAGCTGGTGGAGTGGAGCAGTTGCGGGGACGGCTGGAGCGGATCATGGGACAGCTGGTGGCGGCAGAGCGGAGTAGCTGTGGGACGGGTGGAGCGGCCCACAGAGCGAGCAGAGCCGAGCAGTTTTGCAGAGCAGCTCATGGAGCAGAGCAGCTGGTGGAGTGGAGCAGTTCCTGAGGACAGCTGGAGGAGCAGAGTAGAGCAGCTGGTAAAGTGGAGCAGTTCGTGGAGAAGGCGGAAGCAGAACCCACGGAGAGGCAGGGCAGTTGGCCCTGGACCACGTAAGGTGCCCCTTTCTACCCAGGCTGGGGGGAGGGACCTTTACAGATAGACTCTCGAACTCTGGGGTGGCATTGACCAGAGACTTTTGGGTTGTTGGACTTTGGGGTGATTGGACTTAAAACCCTAAGCGGAAAAAGGACAGTGCCAAACGTACTTGGAGGTGGGTTTTTGTTTATGGTTTGTGTTATAACCCTGTTTGTGGTGTTTCTCCAATGGGATGCCGCATTGATTCCTTCCTTTATTAAAAAGGATTTTGCTACACTCAGACTCCGTGCTTGCGAGAGGGGAAGTATTGCCTCCTAGAGGCGCCCAGGGGGGTGTGGTATGTGAGTGTCCCAGGTCACTGGGTGGGGGCTCGAGCCGGTTATGCATTGTGTTACTGAAACGGAACCCCTGGATACTGAACCCGGCCCTTGTTGCTGCCAACTAGAGGGGCAGAAGGGTTACAAATATAAACCTATTGTCTTACTATCCTTGTACTTACAACTTGGAAACAGAAGATTAGAAAGCCTGGAGATAGAAAAATCACTCTTAGAGCTGAGAGGGTCACCGAACCAAGACAAAGAACAAAGAACTCATACCCAAAACTTCCCTCCACCCAGATTTGAAAAAAGTCTTGTTTCCTGATTGGTCCTCTGGTCAGGTGTTTCAGGTCACTTTTTGTTAACCCTTTACAGGTAAAAGAACATTAACCCTTAGCTATCTGTTTATGACAACTACACATATGTCTGTACTGAGCTGTGTCTTCACTGTTGCACCACATTGACTGTCCTAATGAAAGGCAACAGATGTGAACTGAGAAGCTCTGGGAGTCACTGTCTCTTTGCTCAGAAGTTTTCTTTGTAATACTGTCGTCTGTGTGACCTACTGGTAACCTTTTGCCTCTGCTTTTGATATTTATAAATATGAAAAGCCTGATTTTCTTTCAGTAAAGCACTTACACTTCTGTTCTTTTCTTTAAGAAGTCATACCTGCACTTCTTGAATGCCTTTTGCCTGTCAGTGTCATGTTGACAAACGTAGCCCTTCCTTAGCTGTCCCTTCCGACAGAAAAGATGAAACAGTTTTGTTTCCCATTCATTTTTATCTACTCCTGCATTGCATGCCCAATTTAGTTCTCCTGCTGGCTTTTCCATGACTCCTGGATTTCAGAATCCATTCCATGGTGAGCTGCTTCAGGAATCTTATATATTTTCAGTACATTACAAAGAGAAGTAAAGCAACTGCCACATGCTTTGTCACATTCACTACTTCTACTTCACTGCTAGATATTATATAAACTACACTGAAACAATCTACACCAACTAGGACAGTGTAGCTGATAAAGCTTAGGGTACAGCTCATGGGAGTAGCACTTTCCTGTTGGAAAATCTTCAGAACAAGCATCTGCTAGAGATTAATCTGAGCCCAAATATTACTGCTGTTAAGTACAGGCTGCAGTGCCATCTCTGTGAGTGGCTCACCCAAACTCTACTTGGGGTCTGATGTGGAGAAGAGAGGAAAAAAACCTGTTTTCCTATAAGGGGATATGCACTAGTCAAAGTTACATTACAATAGCCACTGGATTCTACACAGCCAGTGCATGCCAAGCTTTTACTATGCTTTCACTAGAATTACTAAATATTTCCAGTGCCTCTAGGCCAAGTAGAAGATTGGAGGATTTCACTCTCTGTGATATCTCTGCAATACCCGTTGCTTCCAGGGACACTTGGAAGTATTAAACCACTTCCTCTAGTTCTTGCCCATGTTTCCTTCTAGACTGAGAGATTTAGGAGGCTTCATTTGCTTCATGTTTGCAATTAGTTAGGGTCAGATCTTCAGATAATGTAAATTGTCATTGTTCCATTGATAGCCATGGAGCGGCATTGATTTACACAGCAGAGTAGCTGCCTCCTTGTTTTCTTCTGGTGCTATTAAATAGAGGTGTGACACACTGAAGTGCTGGTCAAGGACTGACATTTATTTCCCAGCCCCAGTCACCTGACACAAAGGAGGTTTTCCAAAGATTAGTTGCCCTCAGTCACATAACTCAGTTCAGTATCCACTAATTCCAGTGGCTACTGTTATAACCATATTTTTGTGCTTTGTCTTCTGATAACTCCTTTTCCCCTGGCCAAATCATTGCCAACATTTGCACTGAAAATACTGGCAAATAAATACTTATACTAAGTACTTGATCTCTTGCATTTTACTGCAAGTTTGTGTCTATCGCTGGAAGTATTGGCTCCATTAGTTGTCACTTCTAGTGATGGAACTTTCACCTGGATAATTCAATCTGCTTGTAGGACATTTGTTACAGCTGTTGCCAAGTGGCTGCCAGTTGCAAAGCACAATGTGATGTTGATAGTTGCTGTCTTCACTATCACTATTTGAGACACTCGGTTTGCTCACTCTCCAGTTACCTTTCCTAATCCACATGAAATCAAACTTTGCAGAAGCTTCATGTTCCATCTTTTCTTTTGTCTTGATAGCGGTTGTGCCTTGCTTGCTTGATGCACTGTGCTAATATTTCAAGTGTCCAGTATAAATGCTAGATCCTTTGGTGTCTGTTAGACTGTTTCATAGCTATGACATATCACAAATGATCATGGTCATCTAGATATCTAGGTTATCATGGTATTCTACACATCACCCAGCAGGAGAGTTTCTATATGGATAGGTTAGTAGCATGTCAGTGTGATCTAACATATTCTTTTCCATCACTATTTCCAAATCAGATCAAAAAATCTTATTAGAATTGATAATGAATTTCATAGTTACTTACTGATGATAAAATTACATTACTTTCCCCCAAAATTATTTCAAGCAGATATGTACATACAATATATAGAGAATTGATGACTCTATATGCAATAGATATAGCTCTGCTAAGGGTCACCAAAGTGGTTCCTCGATGCTACAGATGGTGTAGCAACTCCCTAACACTATGACTAAAATCCTTCTTGCACACATACATAATAGCTCAAATGTCTTAACCTGGGCACTAAATTTGTGTCTAAAATCAATTGCAGACATTAGATTAAAGGCTGCTAGAAGAGATGCTTTTAAAACATTATAACATAATTTAAAAAGAAATGTCCCACAAGTCTGGGTTCCTACCATTTCAGTGATCATACAAATCAATTTTTATCCCTTTAAACAAAACCTGAAGAGAAAATTACAGTACAAGTCATATCATAAGGTCCTACTGCACTTTGCCCTAGCTCCAACCTAAACATTGCTGCAGGTATTAAAGTCATAAACCAAACTGAATGATAACTAATGCACTCTGAATTTTGTGCAGCTTTCAAGCTTGCTTCCACTTTTTAACCTGGCCTCTCAATGAGAGGCTATACAACCACTGTGCTCTCTAGTCAGGCTTTTAGAATGATCAAAATGCAACCTCAAGGCAACGGGGGTGTTATGTGGTAGGGAAAAAGGATAGTGGCTCCTTTAAAGGTTTGCCCTTCCTCAGAGACTGGGAAGTTGGGGGTATGATAGACAGGAGGGAAAGAATGACCTGAGTTGGTGGCCAGGCTAGTGGGGCTCAGGTAAGCCACTGGCCCCTTGCGCCTAGGGAGGGTATATAAACAGTGTCCCTCCAGACCTGCATCTTGTCGTTCTTCTTATGAGTCTGGGATAATCAAATACTGACACAAAATGAGTTTTAAGGGTTTTGTTATCCATTAAAGCCTACAAAATCCACTCATAGCAATGTAAGCTGTGAACATTACCTAGGTTAAGATCCTGGCTCTGCTGAAGTCAATCATAAAATTTGCACTTACTTCAGTGGGGCCAGGATTTCACTCCAAATTTTGGACTGGAGCACAAATTCATCCCTGCTTAAACTCCATTTGAGCCAATCTGTTACAGAAACAAAGACCTCCTTGGACCTTAAAAGGATGTTACAGCATCTGAACAAGTTTTTGCTGACAGAGGAAACCAGTCTAATTAGGCAGGTGTGAGAAATTGCTAGGAGTGAACACATTTTTTTTTTACTTTGCGTTTTATTCCCTAAAATTCCATAAATGGCAGCAAAATCAAACTGTTCTGGCAGATGAACCATCCAGCTACTCATGTTCACCTATTATAGAGTATGTGCTGATCATTTAGCCCTAAGTTTCTGCAAAATTCTTCTTACAAACATAGGCCATTTTTATTTTGGATCAGTTTCTGCCCCACAGTTTCACTGGGTGGTAGTTTACTTCTCAAGTACTATTTAAATCAGTGGAAGTACTCACAGAATAAGTTAGTATATCTGATCCTTTCTTACAAGATAGTGAAACAAATCTTTGGAACTAGAACAAAACCAGTTCTTTTTTCTAAAACAAAACTGACAAAACGTATTATCTGTTGGGGGGTGAGGGGGAGGAAGAGAGACAGAAATCCCCAGTGGAGTGAGAAATAATATGTTCACTTTTCAACCTAGAACAACCTTTCCCCACAATCACACATGTCACCAAAGGCTTTGCAAGGGGAAATCACAATTAAGTCTTTACTTTGGCATTATTGAAAATACCACAGTTGTACAGTCCCTCTGATGAGTCACTGTATAGTACCTTTCAATACAGAAGACAAATACACTTATGCTGTTTATAAAATCAGCAGCTGACTAGACATTTCACATACTATTAATAGCATATCAAATGTACTTTTCATATTTGATCTGTCACTTCAATTTATGTGGTGGGCCACCTGTTTCCACCCCATCATATGATGCTAAAATGATTGAAAACCGTACTGCTGCCTCTGTAACAGTTATTTTTTGCTTGATTCAAGAAAATTAAAAATGACTTTTCTTCATGTCTATATATTTTTTAGATAAAAAGAGTTGTGAAAACGCTCAGTTGTGCACTGCAATGTTACGTTGTGAGACCTGTAGCTTATAGAAGTTGGACCTGAGAATCCTTTCTTCACTTTTTAAAAGTCTTATCAACCTATTTTATAACAACTGCCTGAAGGAACTACACAAATGATGTACTAGAAGGTGGGGCTGCAGGTTCTATGGTCTTGGCCATGACTAGGTGGTAAGACCTGAAGCCCTGTTTCCTTAAAGGGCAGCTAGTACTCATGGCTTGCCCACAAGTGTGCTCCTAAAGCTCAGTTCTGCAAGTGTCTCATTGTTTCTACACTTTTGACCTCTAGAATCTGTCTGCTATCAGACCAGTATGAGGGCAGTGACTCCATTAGTGAGCATCAGTGCTTCAAGTACTTTTCAGGTGGAGTGTTGGTATAAGGTTTCCTAATTCTGACTGAAGGTAACAAGCACAGGCCTCAATAGCTGTGAATTGCCTGTGTGTTTATAAGACACTTGCAGGCTTTATAGACAAAGCAGTGGGAACTAATAGCAAAACATTCAACCCTATTAGAATCAGTCTACTGAAAGTACATGATATGACCGCCATTTAGGGCCCCAATCCTGGAAACATCTTCACATAAGTAGTCCCATTGAAGTCAATAAAGAAATTTACCTATGTGGTTAAAATGTTGCAGGATCTGGGTCCTAAAATTAGACTCTAGACGCTATTAGGGAACCTAAACCAGCAAAACAAATGTTGTCTGTGAACTTCTGAGCCAGTTCATCCTTAAAAAGTTTTGAGGCTGATGGATTAATTGACTTGCTGTGAGACACCCAAAATAGAAACACAGCCCCTTTGATAAAAGTCATAAAGTCACCCTAAGAATGGAGAACACTAAATCCTGTAACCCTAGATCTGAAAGAAGGCAAAGCACACAGAGTCCCTTATAGAGGGAAGTGGGGATATGGGAAGGGGGATAGAAGCTCATTTGAATGACTTTCCTGCCCTACATGATCAGTTGGTTGACCCACAGTTCTGACAGGAGATAGAACAGATGCATATACAGGTCCCCTGATTTGACCTAGCAATTTTTCTGATGTGCTGATTTAAAGTACATTTTTAAAAAATTGCTACTATTTTAATTAAACCCTGGCCTCATCTAATCAGATATAGTACTCTAATTCTCTTCTCACAGGTTTTACACAACAGTACCCCCCGAGTTATCTCTTTTTTATGAAGGTGCGAGTAAGATGCGAATCAGGTCCAGCAAATGTGCTACTTCCAAAAATGTGTTGCATTTAAAACAATAATATATTGAACATTTTTACAGTCCCATGATATTATTCTGTTGTATGCACTCAGAGGCGTATTTTCCTCTGGCTACGTATACACACATACATTCAACTCCCTTTTAAGGGGAGTTGCATCTATGCATCCAGTTAGAGAAGACTATGACATGTAATGTCTTATTTGATGCCTGCCTCAACTTGAAGAGGCATAGTTTCTACAGCTGATTTTTCAGGTGATTTGATATATGGCAATAAATGACATGACAGGATCTTCTTCAACCCCACCTTTTGTGAGTCAACGCCATTCCACACACCACCTTCCCACCCTAGAGGATGCCCAAAGATCTGTGCAAGTGGACACGGTGGAGACTAGGAAGGCTAAGAGAAAATTGAGTAGGCCAGGAACAGGGCCAACAGGATGCATATTTAGGGAGTATTTTGATTCTCTCCTCTTTCCCCAGGCCCTGTAGAATTTACAAATAAAAGACAACGCAGCCTGCAGGAATCCCCTTCTAATGAGAGCTTCCAAAGCAGCTGCTGTTGGCAGAAAGTATTGCTGCTGGGAAGATACAGGGCCTCAATGCATATGGCCTTGGCATTTTTCTGATCCCCTATGATTTGCAGGGTTTGTGAGCATGCCCTGCAGCCCCTTGGAAGAGATAGGAGAGCCCTCCTCCCCCACCCCTGATGAAATAATTTGGGATAATCTTTGTGAGGATAACGTCATGCACATTTTCTTCTCATGAGCCCTCTTTTGTCACAGGAGGAACCCTTTGGCCCTTTCTGTTCAAGTAGAGAATTCAAGGAAGCTGCCAAGTCAGGTATTAGCAGACAAATAAAGGACTGTAAATATAAGGTACAGTTCATGTTTCTGGATTATGGAAATTTCATTAGAGTCTATTTCCACTATCAATTATTAAATAAATTCACCTGAGTCTTTTCCTCTCCTGCCCTATTGAAGAGGAATATATTCGCTGCGGAAGTGTATTCTAACCTTGGTTATGCATGAGCAGATTTGGAACTAAGAGGTATTATATTCCTGTAGTACTTTGAGGATTTCCTGGAGTGCATCACTAAAGTACTGTGTGTCATATGCTGGATTGTGCTTTTGAAGAATAAAGTAATATCAAAACAGCAGAGTTGAGTGTGTATATTACACATCTAAAGAACAGTTCCAAAAAGGGTGGCCTATTTCTGCAGCCCTTACTCAGGCAAAACAAGAATTGACATCATTGGGAAATTTGCCTGAATAAGGATTGCAGAATTGGACCCTGACATTTAATAATTTATTAACCTTTGAAGATGCATATTTCTGTAATTATTCTCCGTATCAAATGTGAATGCCCTCATTAGAACCACCCTCTCATAGCCTTGCTTTTACTTTATGGGCCTCATACTGCCTTGAGTTACTTGTATGCAGCTCCCATTGACTTCAGAACTGTACCCAATTGGTTTACATGGTCACCAAATTCTTGGACATAAAACAGATGAAGTATGAATAATTCCTCCTTCCAGTCCAGTACACACAGCAAGTATAAGCTAGCATTTTACTTGGAACAAGGGGAATGTCACTCTCCTGAGAGGGTTTATGTTGTACTATTTTCTGTCAATCATCCCCTTCACCTCTCTCAGGGGAGAGAATGACACATCTCGGAGAATGCTAGCTCTTCAGGTTTGCCCCTCTCTTTTTTTGGATTCCACAGACCTTTGTGGGTCTGGAGACCTATGCATGGGAGTCAGGCAGAGCTGGAGGTGATGAGAGCACCCTGTACACTCTGTGGAACCCTCTTCAGAGTGTACCTTCATTGGCTGTAAAACCAAGTGCAGCAGTCAATGGGAGAGTGGATGGGTATGTTGACTGAGTGTGCAGGACCCCTGAGGAAGTCCAGAAGCATAGGGCATTAGTATGAACATCCATGACCTCAGGCAGCTTCCTGAGATCATCTGCTTGAGTGGGAGCTAAACGCCTGTTCTTTAAACAGAAGGAATCTCCCGAGTTTCCAGTTTTCTGTGCAGATTTGTCCCTTGTAGGGGATGATCCAGTTCATACATCTTTTCCAGGAACAGAAACTTGCCTGCATTCCCTGCACACGTAAAATGTTGATGGAAGATCTGAGTGCAGAAGCAATGCAGGGCTGGGCTCAGAGTGAGCTGAGATGAGTTGGCCTTTTTTCAGATAAAATATTTTCCTTTGAAATTTTAACAAAAGATGCTCCCAGAATTCATGTTATGGAGTGTTCTATATTATGATACAACCTGAAGTGGAACCACAAATGACACATCATGATAAACAATAACAAAATGAGCTTTAAATTTTCCCATAACATATCTTCATAGTACATTAAAAAAGTATGTCTTCTTTCTAAACTATTCATTATTCTTTTATCGCTTCTATAAAATGCTTTTATTGACTTCTAGGCAAAGAAGCATAACATATTGCAGTGAGATGAAGAATAAGATAGCAAATGCAACTGCAAAGTTAAACACATATCAAATTCCTATATGTCACATACAGAACTAGGTAACTAACATAACAGGGATTCTGGCCTTAAAAGAAGACATGCATTTTTTTCAGTACAGTGAATCAAACATAAAGCTAAATGTGAAACCTTATATGCTATTGTATTAAGAGGAGGATTGACAGTAGGATCATCCCCAGCTGGTGAAGAACACTGCAAACACAGGAGTAAATATCCAGTGGAGTTATGTCCGGGATGAGTGTGGCTCAGGCCTGATAGTGCTTTTAGAACATTTTACAAAAAGAAGTTCCTAGAAAGTAGCCCAGAGAAAAGGATTTGATTTTTATGACAGTAATGTAAGAAAGCAATAGCATAGTATTGCAAAAATACTTAGGGCAGTTCCTCGGTTGGGATATATCAGCATAGCTCCAAGGAAGTAATGGAGTCCCTTGGATTTGTACCAGCTGAAGACCTGGCCCTACAGGTGGAAGAAATCTTTTTTCGATCCTCTCAATGCAGCACACAAATTTTATGTATCTATAAATTAGTGGCGTCTGCCAATACATACCATCTGAAAAAAGCCAATAAAAGAGGTTCCAACCAAAATTCTGGGTGTCTTTGGCAGACTTTAAAAAATACCCTAAATAAACAAACAGACTTGTCAATTCTCCTGGGTAAAATCAAATAACCCAGAGACTATATATTAGAAATCATTTGACCCCCTCCCACAAATACACACACTTCTGTGTATTAGAACAAGCTGATTTCAGAGAATAGTGAGGGAACTTTGTCTCAATGCATCCTGCACCTCTTATGTTCCAATCTGATGCCCTAAAAAGCTGCTGCAATCACTTCAATTCCCCTACTGCTAGTGGTACTGTACACTTTCAAGCTCTGGGTCAATAAGAACACTCTGAATCGCTACATGGTAGCCAGAGAAAATCAATTCAGTCCCAAAAGACAAAAGTACTGTTGCTGAAGGTCACTAAACATTACAGCAGCTGTTGCTATTTGGGAATGGAGTCTTGAGAGGGGATCTACGTAAAAAGACCCGAATGATGATGAATGGTCCTTTCCCAACCATAGTGTATGCATGCCCATGGCAAGATGAAGTTTTTATTGATGGGTTTTTTTTTGGTGTTTGTGTGGGGGTTGGTTTCTTTTCTTTCTTTTCTCATTTTAGAATAACAGTTGGGTTGTATTTTCAGCATGCGTGCATATGAGAAGCCACAAGCTCTGGCTAGACTGACTAGTGCTAAGCAAGTCGTGGGTGGGGTCATTGCTTTGTCTATGCATTTAATGTCATCTTGCAAGGCTCTCTGTATCCTTTTTCAAACTCTTAAGTCTAAATTCTGGTATAAATTCTAGTATAAAGCCTAAATTAGTGATCTGTCACGTGTGTTGGAAGGTCTGCTTGGATCTCTGGAGGAAGGAATTATCTTTCTCAATCACTCCTCAGCTGCTCTTTCCCCCAAAAGGCATCCTGTGATGTGTCTGCCGACTCACAAGGACCTAAGCACAGAACTATCTGTGGTTTTTGACAAAGGAAAAATATGGAGAGATGACAGGATTAGAGGAGCCCTGTGCAAAGTATGTAGATACTCTGTATGATGCAGAATCTATACCGACTCCCTGTGCCCCAGCATAGAGGGTTCTGGGGAAGGTGAGGATGGTAGATTTGCAGCTACACAGTTCCACTGGCCACATCTAAGGTCTTTTCCACTAGCAGAATCATAGGCATGAATTGCATCTTAGTTTTGTCCTCACAGGCATCACAAACTAAATATTTATATCGGATTGTCTAGACTGATAGGTAAAACAGAACAATATTTTAAACCTCTATTCTCCTTTGCCTCTCTGAAGGATTACAACATATTCTCTAGACAATTCAGAACTGTAATGTGAAATAAATTAGTAGCACATTGAAGTTTATTGACTCACACAGGCAACATGAGGAACCTACCACTACTGCTGCCACACAGTGGAGATGTCCATTAGCTCAGATGGCAGAATCCTGTGTTGCTGAAGCCCCCAGGTTCTATTCTTGGTTCTCCAGTGTGTCTATAGAATTTTTTTAGTAATTGCATCATTTACAGTAGATGAATTCCTTCCACTACCACAATGTTCAAATTCCTCAACAACAGTCAAGGCACCAATATTTTTGGCTGCTTCTCATTACCGGAGAACAATTACAGCTGAATGGGCCTCAGAATCACCGAAGTTTGTCCTCAACCCACCTTCTCTTTCTCAGATGGACTATTCTAAACAGTAGTGCTGGAACAATTTTTATAGTGGGGTGCTGAAGATGGATTTGGTGTTTGTTATTATTACTTCAAGCCAGGGGTGCGCCAGCACCCCCAGTACCCCTAGTTCCAGCACTTAAGATTCTATGTCTCAGACCTCACACAACACCTAATCCAGTGACCATGGAAGTGAATGGGAATCCTTCCATTGACTCCAGTAGGCTCTGAACCAGTCTCATTGATTCTGATCTTCCTTCTGTTCCACCACTCTTTTTATTCCTTCTTAGTACCCATCCTGTCCAGTAAGCAAATCATTTATATTTGAACTAATTTACTCCTTTTTAACTGCCCTTTCTTTGCCCTCTTTCACTTGTGGGTTTTTATTTTCCAGCACTAGGCAAAATGCAGCCTTTTGTTCATATGTGGCCTACAGAGTTTTACAGTACAGCACCTGTCTAGACTCAGACTGCATATTGAACACTGAAGTGAAGCACACCAAAACCACCTGTCTCAGAGGGCAATGTGACACATTGATTGGTGAGGAGGGTCACTCAGAAGAAGAGGGGGCATTGCCTGTTGGAATGTATAACACCTGTGGGAATCAGTTCTGTATTCAAGATAAATCAGATGCAATTTGCTCCAGTGTATGCAAATTTTAGACACAGCAGCTGGGAGCCTGGCAAGTGGCCAATTTGGTGCTCAGTTGGAAAACATCTGAGTGACATTGTCATATATATTACTCTTTCCATGTCACCCCATAGATTTCTGTAGCCAGTCCTTTCACTCAGCACCCATCTTCCTTCTTTGTCTGCCAAACAAAGAAAAACCGGGAAAAGAGCTTATTCCTTCATTCTTCCTTAAAAACAGGAGCTTTCAAAAGAATGAACAAAGGAATTTGCATTATTTCGGTCACATTTGTAAGACAAATTTCTTCTAACACTCTCTCTCCTCGCAAGGCTGTGTTTTGACAGCGAAGATTGCTGATTAGGTGGGTAGGATTTATTGTTTCTAAATGATTAATTAAGCTGGATTTGGACTTTCATTTTATTCTCCTATCATCTCTCTCCCCAGTTTAAGGCACAACTTTAGTTTCTATTCAGTGAAAAACCATTTTGATTGGCAAGAGTGATTCCTTTGCCCTTTTGGGAAATCAGAATAAATTCAGATTTCAAGAGTCACACTTGGAGTAGTTCATCATTTGCACAGCTTGAAAAATCTTGAAGACAACTAAATGAGCAATTGCAAAGAGACAATTGAAACAGCAAATCAAAGAGCTTCTTCACAGGTATCTGACAGAGAACCCACTGAACAAAACAAATTGCAGTATGGCATCAGAACAGTTATCAGTGCCAAGAAAAATCAGAATGGAACACAGCAATGAGAAAATCATGTCAAATAAGTGCATAAGGAAATGAGGAAGTAAACAGAGCATAAGCACATAGCTGTGCTACAGTAAACCTCTGCAGCTATTTGGAATTTTCCTATGATTATTCAAACATATACAGGTATAGCAGAATAAAGCAAATCAAGTGACATAGCATCAAATCAAAAATTCAGCACACTCCGTAGTTACCCTCAATGGTATCTGAGATACTCTAGTGTTTCCTTAGATTTAGAACAGACAATTATTGCTGTATCTCAGATACCACTGGCAGTAACTGTGGTCACGGTGGTGCGTGTTGCTTGCTTAATGGTAGCCAACATTTAAAAATTTGAGACCAAAATTGCAGTATCTGAGGTTCTCCTCATCCAGTGCCAATGCAGGGCACAGATGTCCCACTGCAGAGAGTTACTTAAGGCATCACTTAGAGCCTTAGAGCTTGACCTAGCCTTCTTGGGACTTGCCACTCTGAAGGCCATATTCCATTGAATAACACTGAGTTCCTGTGAAAAAAAGATACTTATTTCCAGTAGGAAAGATGGGATTTCTCCATTCCAGGCCTGTATTAGTAGTAATACAGTATAATATTTATAGTAGTAAATTATAATAAATATATTTATGTTTAAAGTGCAACAACCGTTGTTTCAATTCTGCTGTTTGATCTGGTTTATCCATCATTTAAATCTAAAAAAAATCCCACACCTATTGCATGTAATATGACTAGGCTACAGATACAAATGGAAGTCTCGCGCTCAGTCGTGAAGTTGGAAGGATATTGCAAATCTGAAGAGCTACATGTTTACAGGTATTTGAAAGAAACTAACAGCAAGATCAAAAAGTTTCATTTGCATACAGCCTAACAATGCTTTATTGTCAGTCCTGTTCATCTCATTCAGATTTTTCAGTGATGTTTAATGCACACTTTCCCCTTCTAAAAATGTTTTTTATAAAGCGATGAATGCTTTCATTATTTTTGAATATGAGAATATTCCAAGATCAAAGCTAAACTAAGATAATAAAATAAATGTATTTCATACGTCCATTAGTACCGATAGGGCTGAATTTTATAGCTATTTCAGAGTGAGGTTTAAAAAATGGGTTTAAAATTTCCACTGCAAAGTTTAGATTAATTTACTCTTTGATAGCCAGAGTTACTAAGCAGTAAGCTAAGGCTTCGATGTTTTTCACTGACTTTTTACTTTAGCATGAGTTGTCACTTTATTGTTCTATGTCACTTTGTATACACTCTGCTGTAGCTGTCAAAATTGAATTGTGAACTAACACAATATATATATCGGTTACATACAACTCATAAATCTCCCTTTACTCACAGTAAGGATCAGTCATAATGTTCAGTAAATGAGATACCTTTCCCAAGTCTGGTGAGAACAACCAGGTCCTTCACCATATGGGCAGAAGACACATTAAATTAAACTGCACATTAACCTGACTGCAGGATGTGATAATCACAAATGGCTATGTCATCTTCTGTGCAGGAAAAGTACTTGAAGGAGTTAGGAAACTATTTATCAACTCATGAATTTTTTTCGGATTATTCTATCAAGGGAGTGAAATTCCCCCCATTCATACAACAGAAAAGGAAGAAGGTGATGCTCATCAAACCCATGGATGTTCTGAGGTCAATGGAGAAAACCTGAAAGTCTTAGGATATGTCATGAGAGAACAGGCAATGGCATTTGGCGAGGATGTCTAATTCCTCCACACTAATCTGAATATCCCTGTGGTGGTAATTTAACCTACAAATTAACCCTCATTGTAAGATCAGCTATGAAAAGTGAGTGAAAGTTCATAAAATGTCAGTGACCTAACACAACAAATGTTGATGGAAAATGGTATGAAAGGGGAGCAAAAAAGACTAAATTAGTCCAAATAAAAAGGCCTAGTGATATCACTGAGGACTGTGTTGAAACTATGCCTGGTAAAAAAATAGAAGTTTGGGACTGGAAATCAATAGCCCAAAATTGGTTTGTTAAAAATTAGACCTAATTAGTGAGCAAAGTAATGAAGGGATGGGCTATTCTGCCCATCACTCCCTTTGGGGATCCTGATTAGGAAAAGACTTTGGGAGAAAAATGAGTGGATGCTGGCTTACTGAAAGAAGAGGAGACCAGAAAAGATCAAGGTTCACCGTCACGGCTTCCCCCCACCATTGTGTCCTGGGACCTCAGGATCTACTGTGACACGGCTGGACCTTCATTGTCATAATCCCAAAAGATGTCCTAACTAGCTTGGCCCAGAAAGAGTTACCCAGATGACATCACTAAGTCCACCAGTTCTGGCTAAATCCCAAATACTATCTGAAATGTGAAACTTTGTCTCTTTCTCTCTCTCTCTGCCTCCCCATGTGTCCTTTTCCTTCCCCAACTTATTTCTTCTCTTTCCTGTCTCTCTCCTTTTTGCCTTCTGTCTAATAAAAATCTAGCTTAGCCAGTCAAAACTGTATATTTTGCAATGCTGCTGTAAGCTTGTGATCAAAGAGGCAGGAAAAAACAACGCCCTAAACAGCCCTCTGCTGGTACAAGTTCAACAGGTCTTGAAGTGGCTAATAAGATTGAGCGCCTCACTCTTCCAGCAAAGAGGCTGCATACTGGAGTCAACATAGGAGACAGAAAGTGCATTTTCTATCTTTGCTGTTATTTTCTCTCTCCTTTTGTGTGTGTTTGTCTTTTAGGACATGGGACTGAACTTTAACAACAGTAACAAGGACAACTCCAGCCTATCTCAACTAACTTCTTCCCTTTTTACCCCAAAAGGATAGTTCTCACTACCTTTAATGCCATCTAAAAGACTGTCAAATGGGAGGGGTTTCCTTCTAAAAATCCTCTCCAGCTAAAGGACAAAGGAACAAGGGAAATATTGTACATTTCAAATGCTTTAACTCTTTTTCTTTCTTTTCTGTATCTGTAATAAGAGGTTAAAAAATTGCAGTGATGTGATTGCCCTGGCACTAAGAAGGCTAAAATCTCTGCAAACCAAACCCCGAATCTTGTCTAAAGCCATTTCATCTTGCTCAGAGACTGGGTCATGTCAACACCTTTGACTCTCTGGGACCATATATTCCATCAAAATTACTACCACACCCCCTTTGCCCTCTCATAGCTTATCTCTCCATACAGCTGAGCTGCTCTCTGGTAGCAGCTGCCCTCAGAACCCCCGCAGAAGGGGAGTAGGCTCAGCATGGGGAATGAGATTATATGGGAGATAATGCAATCTCAGCAGGGTTGAGACAGGAATTATACCACATAGAGCAGCCATGACCTGCCAGAAATTGACTTTTCCTGATCCACTGAATCTTAGCCCCACAGTTTCAGAGTACAGAGGCTTCAGGAAGATGAAAGAGAAAGGGAGAACATATTGTGGGGAATGGTTTGTTTTCTTTGGAGTTCTATCTCTAATTAAGATTTAATCAATTTTGGGCATTTTAATTTGAGAAAAAAATATTGTTTTTTAGCTTACTTGTCATTTTCTGTCTAGGTGATATGAGACGAGGTTTTTTTTAAACACATTAAAAAACACTTTATAAAGGAAACATCAGCCCAACCATACCTCCAGAGTTACAAATCAAACACAATAATCATCAAATTGTCACCACTTAAGGCCATCTCATGCCCTTGATCCGCATCCCTCATAATCAAATGGAGCTGCCTATGTGGTTTGAGGGCATGGCATGGGTGTGAAAAACTAAAATAGTTACACATTTATTCCCAGCTGATTAATGGGCAATTCAAGAATTAATTGTGCCTTAATGGAGCGAATGGCTATATTATTAGAATTTAGAAAAATAACTCCTCGGCTGGTTTGGCTCCACTCCCACTTGGGGCCCAGCACCAAGAACAGCAGTAACTATACTTACATCAACCTATCTTTAGTATCTTACGACCAAGGCTCCTCTCTCCATTTACTGGCAGAGGAAAAAACTACTGGGTGAGGCTGGCTGGAAGAGGATCATGTGTGATGTAACTAGGGTGTGGCCAGCTACACCATCAAAGCAGCTTCTCTACATGGCATGATTTCCAGAGGCTGGGCTGAAAGCCTGCCTGGATGTTGAAGCTAGACATGGGAACATGAACTTCCACACTGCAATGTTAGGAGTGCCAACGTGGAGAAAGGAAAAACAATACTGAAAGGGAGTAAGTTTTGGTATTTGGCATGTAGAAAGAAAGGGGCCTAGAGGGACAAATACATGCTTGGGCAGTTTACCCCAGTTTAACCATAACTACAGATCAGCTCAAGTTGCAAAATTCATGTATAGAGCTTCATTCTGAACACCTTCAAACTTCAGAGCTGTTCACATCCCAGGTTCTAGTTTGAGCCGTTATACTGATAAGAACTATTTTCAAATGTTTGGATTTTGAATTTCCAGGAATTATTCCAGTTTTTAGTCCAACCCATCCATGCAATACAAGTGTAGTGCAATACAGGATTCTTATAAACACACTGGAATTCTAGTCTCTAGTTTATTATCCAAATAAATGACATTTAAAAATGTATTTTATTAAGCTTGGCTAAAACAGCAGCTTGCCTATGCAAAATACTGGCAATGGAGAGCAACTGTATGGCATTTCTCTCACTTTTTGGATTTCATCCTTGAACAAAAGGGAAGGAAAGTACTTCTACGTTTTCATAAATGTACAATCTTATCCAATCATCTATGTTTTACTGTCAAGATCATTCAAACATCTTTTGCTTTTTGTAAAAAAGACTATCCAGAAATCATCATACATCTTTGTATCTAGTATCAGGGGGTAGCTGTGTTAGTCTGTATCCACAAAAACAACAAGGAGTCCAGCGGCACCTTAAAGACCAACAGATTTATTTGGGCGTAAGCTTTTATGGGTAAAAAACCTCACTGCTTCAGATGCATGGAGTCTTTGTATCTTTGTATCTGATAGTCTTCAGTATGAGATAATAATGTTTATTGACTTCAGTCTATGCTATTGTGCTATATGAACCCTAACCTGGGCTATGTTTCAGGCTTTGCCATATATAACTCCTGGTGAGTCAGGAGCATGTCATTGAAACCTCTCTGCAAAGGTAATGGGGCTTGTACTTGCTTATATCAAAGCTAAATTTGATCCTGTGTTTCAGTTTTCCCATCAATATAATGGAGATTAGAATACACAAATATTTAGTTTAATAATATCTGTAAAGCTCTTTGAAATCCTTTGATGAAAGGCATTGTAAAAGAATATGGTGTTTTTATTATTGACATCAGAAAGATTTTTCTCTCCTCATTTTTTTAAGGCCAACAAAGTGCTTTATTTTTAAGCTGTTATAATCAATTATTTGTGAAAGTTTACATTAATTTTGTATCCTAGCCAGTTATTTTTGAACACTGAAAGGAAATAAAACATTTAAACGAAAATTGTTTACAACAATTAGGAGAACTGTGCTTCCTGTGCCGTGAGTGCACCCGGCTTGCTTTGTGGAGAAGAGGGGAGTGTATATTATCGATTAGGGCTCAGTTAGACGAGTGCTAACCACTAACAGGGTGAAGAGTAATGCTTAACCAAGAAGAGGGTTGATTTTATACAGAATTACAACCAATTCACGGTGAGATTTTATGTTGGATTACATCCAGTCACAGAGAGGATTTTGGATAATTAGTATGCACTCAAGTGGTATAAGGGATGTTTTGATTAAAAGAGATAAGAAAGCTTCTGGGTATCCTAGTTACATGGGCCTTCTCAATACTACAAGTTACAGTAATTTAACAAAACTAGTTTAAAATTTTCCTAGTTAAATGGATTCAAACTCCTAATGTAGATGCAAAATTACCAACACAAGGGTGGATAAATTAAAGCAAGGGTTAAACCAGTTTAAATGCACCTACATTATAAATAGGCTCTGGCTTAACTATAAAGATTTTAAATAGATTTTAAATAGGTTCAATTTTCTGAGGAGAAACAAAACCAGGTAGTTGGTGTTCTACACTACCATACAGGAGAGCCAGGTTTAATTTCCATTCCTTGGTCTCCCTGGAAAGCACTGGAGTATGCAATACAGGCAGCACAGGAGCCCCAGAGGTCACTAACCTGTGATGCACCAACAAGCCTTCCATTATATCAAGAAGCAACACTGATGAACCCTGAATGGCTCCTAGTACATTTCTGTCTGGCTGTGACAGGAAACCCAGGGAGGGCAGGCAGAATTGAGAATTACTACTATGAACTGGCAACGCGCGTTTTGAGAACCTCTCAAACTATTTTCAGGATTTGGGTTCTCACTAGTTTCTGCCATTTAAACCAATATGTTTCCCCTTCCCCCCAAAGCGTGGCTCAAATTAAAAAGGAAAAAAGCAAAAAGAAACATGATTTTCTAGAAAGAGGAAAGCGAGTAAGGATAGAAGACTACACTCCCCCATGCTAGAGTAGAACTAGTAGTTGCTCTGTGTGTAATATACTTGATACAATATATATACATATATTTTCACTGTCAGCTCTTTGCTCCATTTCTTGCCAAACCCTTTCACTGGCTCTGCAGTCTCTGTCCCCTTTTTCATTGTGTTAAATGGAATGTAATCCCCAAGGATTGTAACTTTCAAACTCACAGTATGTGAGAGATTTTGAAACTGGGTGGAGAGGGGGGATGTTCAGCTCTCCTTAATTACTACACACCCTCTGCACTTACACAGCACATTTTAACTGAAAATGTCAAAGCACTTTAAGGTCATTAATTAATTAAGCCTCACAATCTTCTGTGAGATAAATACAATTACACTCATTTTTACAGCTGGGTAAATGTAGGCAAAGATGGGTTTAGTTCTGTGAAGTTTGTAGATAGTTGGCAAGTACGGGGAATGGTGAGTACAGACAGAATGTGATAGTGTTCTGGACGCTGATGGTTTAATAGATTTTAAGGCCAGACAGGACCATTATGACCTTCTAGTCTGACCTGCTGCATATCGCAGGACAAAGGTTTTACGTAGTGTCCCTACATCTAGCCAAGGAAGTTGCGTTGGGATCAGAGCATGTCTTTCAGAAAGACATCCAATTTGACTTAAATGGAGAATCTTCTGTAATCCTGGTAATCTGTTTCAATGATTAATGTTAAAGATGTTTCTTATTTCTGAGCTGGACTTTGCTGATTTTAACAGGGTTGGATTTTGTAATGCTTTTGTCTGCTAGATTATAAGGAGTTTGTTCCCTTGTACATCTGCTAAAAACCTGGTCTATTTGGGTTTTGCATTAGAAGGATTTCTCCCTGTAGCAGGGTGCTGGTGCAAAGGCACCTAATTAGCCCTTACTCATCTAGCCCCAATCAGGGGAAATAGATTGGGGCTGGGGAGAAACCTGGTGCCTGGCCTTTAGAATTGGCTGCAGGCCTGAGGATTCAAGGGCTATAAAGGCTGGCTGGCAGCCAGAAGAAAGGGGAATGGCCAGGGGAAAGTCAGTCTTCAGGTGGAGGGAAGACTCTGTTAAGGAGAGGAGACTATCAGACCTGCAAGCTCTGTATATAGTATAACACTGGTGGTGGGAGAACGTTGTGTAAATAAAGCCATGGGTGCTGCATAACTAGAAGCCTCTCTGAGCTTTACTGGGGCAGCCAGTGCGCCCCAGGAAGAGGGGTGGGCAGAGGACTTGTCACACTTCCTAAATGCATGTAAATGGGTATGTAGGGCAAAGTGTTTTACCAATTGCCTAAGACTGTGATTCATTGAGCACCCATCCCAACTCTAGCAACTATTCATTTTTAACAATGTGGGTTAAGTCACCTGGAAAAGGAAAAACAAAGTGACTGCCTGTCAGATTTAATCTTGAACATATGTTCTCTTGTCATGGTCAAATTCAATTTACAGAAATAGTTTCCAAGAACCTGATTCCTCACTAACAATGTGCCATAGACACTGCACATGTTATATGGTTCTGCACTAACTAAAAGCATCTCCTAGGAATTGCACTGCTCATTAGGTAAAAAGAAAACTCATCATTTAGCACAGCGAACTTCAGTTGTTATGGAGAAATGCTCTGGGTTTGGGTTCATGTTATTGGGACAAACATAAAGCTGGTGTTGTGCTTAAATTAACATAAAGAATGATGACTCTGTTCAAAACAGAATAATCAAAATTTATTTGAATTCCATTTCCCCATGATTTACAAACTAGCAATGCTGCTGAAAATGTCCTCTTTGCTGAAGGTACGAAAAGAAACATAAGGCTGATTGTGCCTTCTCTCACTGATGTAATTGAGATCAGAATCCGACCCATCTTACTTAAACTGTAGAGATGTGTACTCTTTCCCCCCGCTCATTTTTTTCCCTCAGCAGCATACAGATTGCCATCCAGCAACAAAATTAGTGAAGTATTTCCTTTTTATCTCATATAAAAATAGCTATCAAGCATTTCACTTCCGTGGGAAAAGGGAGATTTGGGAAACAAAGAAACCTACAGAGTAATGAGAGTAAATCAGTTAAATGGGAAATTGTTGCCCCTGCTCTTCTCGGTAATCTATATTTCCTAAATTAAGGAAAGAGCGTACTGTTTATAATGACTGTACTTGTACCTACATACGGCTGTTGTGTACGTGCAGCTTTCAGTGTTGTAGGAGTTTCTTCACAGTTCTGATGCATGATTTCAACATATATCTTTAAAGAGCTTCAAAATATTTTCCTTGTGCATGTATTAATAACATCAAACAAGTAGATGTATAAAAATGGCTAAAGAATTAGAATGGCTTAACTAATTTTAACCTGGGCCTGGAGCACTAGAATTAGAGGCTTCACACCAGCCTTTCATTTTGACGCCACAATTTTGCTGGCACACAAGGTATAGGGTAGATATCTGACTATGTGCAGGCACCGATCAGGTAGCTGGACATCTACATCCCATCATCCGCATCACATTTGATGCCCAAACTGATTGTGGATGCAAAATGAGAGGCTGGTTTGGAAAGATGGAAAAGTATGGTAGAATCAAGTTGTGTTTCTGATTCAAGGGCAACATGTGGCCCAGAGAGTGGAAATTAGTTGGTTGATTTTTTAAAGCACTTAAACAATTGTTTTTATATAGAGGATAACACGTGGGAATAGAGAGAACACGTTGAGGCTGAGCTCCTGAAAATCCTGTCTCAAATGAGCTGTCCTTAATGAGCAGTTCCATTGCCTTCATTGTCTATGACCTTAGGTTGCAAATTAGAAAAAGGAGATAGAAGTGCAACAATTGATGTCTCCTCACACTATTTTTTATAATATAGAAAAATATTTAAATTTCATACAAAAGATTATGCAATTTTTAAAAATCTATGACATAAGAATGTGTTAATTTTTATTTCATCTTGACAGCCAAGAGGAAGCTCAATTCAGGCTGATGGAGAAAACAAAACTTCTGATAGCAAGCAAGCAATACTAAAAAAGCTCATTAGATCAACTGAAACTAACATAAGAGAAGCCCAGGATCCTAATGCCAGTCATCAAGGATTCCTGGAAATGTGAGAGAACTGCAAAGAGGATAGGGTGAAACCATGCATGCTGTGCACCCATTTTAGTCTAATGTCTCAAAAAGGACACAGTTTGAGTTAGATGATTCTTTGGGTGACGTAGAGTAGAAAAGGACAGAAAAGCTTCCAGGACTTTTTAAATATATTTTCCTCTGGTCTCATAATGTGCATATTTTCCAGTATGGATGGGGACTGTGCATCATGGAAAGATCATTTTAGCCATTCAGAGTAGATGATTACTTATTAAAGCAATTTTGCTATTTCCGGATAATCTCCACACTTTTTTTCCCTGTGAAAAATTTCAGAACAAACTGTAATGAATTTGTTTGGGCTTTGAGAAGCTGAATCATTTTTTCCAAGATTCAGGGCAAATTTGCCAAGTTTAATATTTCTAATGGGGGCTTCTCAAAAATGCCATGACTGATCAACCTGGTTATGAAATTCTATGTTCCAACGATCATATGCATGCAGTTCTCATGTGAACAGTGGCATACTTCAGATGTCCACAGTTACAGAGTCTATTCCTCAGAGATGCAGAACATTTGCAAATACCCACTGAAAGCAATGGGAGTGACAGGTGCTCAGAACCAAGCCATCCATGTTCCTGTCTTGCCTACGGGCATCATTATTCTATTACAAAAATGTAAAATGAATTACATGAGGATTTTAGGCTGAGACAGGTTCCAATTTTTCTCATGAGGGAGAGTTTTGTGTCCTACAGTTGTTTCCTTTGGTATAGCATATTAATGGTTTAGATGATTATTTATGTCATCTTCTATGTGTAAAATTGTCTGGAAAGGAAATTATTTATTGCCACAATCAAGTTTTTAATATTCCACTGAACGCTGAAGTATGACCTCTCTAGAGGAATTTGCTGGTTCCGTAAGCCCCCGATGCAAAACACAGAAGCAATTGCAAGTCTGGTGCAAATGTCCTGTAAAGTGTGCCCCATTTCTAGAAGAGCCATTCTTTCTTGTTTTTTTTTTTTAAATATTGCTGCAGAATTTGTTCCATTACATTCTCATTATACTCCACTCCTTTTTCTATTGCTACTAATGATGGGACATGCCATTTGACTACATTATAAGATTACATCCTTTGGATTCTGTGGTTCTCACACTGTTCAAAGTTAACTACACAATGGTCTCCTCTTTTTTTTTTTTGATCCCTTGATGTTTTTCCTTGATGTGGTAATTGGGGCTGAGACACTAGTGGTTTCATTTGATTCATGATGTTTGACAATCAGTGTCCATAGATCATTGTAGCTATGATACCAGCATTTCTTAAAGGAAGTAAATGTAATGTGAGGGGCATCACATGCTTTGCTGAAAGGAGCTTCCTTTGACTACAAGGGGTTGTGAGCAACCAGTCAGTTCAAGAACTTCATCAAGCAGGCAGGCAACAAAAGAAAAATCATTTCTCTAAAATATTGAACCAGATGCCTCATTTGTACACAAAAACAACAGTTTACTAAATGCTGCAAAGCTTTTGTGATTGCCAAGAAATAATTATTTACAGTATGACCCATTGCTATTAACAAGTCCAGCTGACACCACTGGGAAAAGTAATTTATTGTACTCTACTGATATACTTCAGTGAAGTACCTAATCAGTCTATAAAGCACATAAGCACTGCTAAAGGTGTAAAGGGTAGAGGAGAGTACATGGCCACATGCATCTACTCAGTCAAGCAATTTGCAGAGCTACAAGTTAAGGGGATGTAATAGAACATGATTGGGAGTGATAAAAGCTCAAACAAGACTTAAACTATCATAGGGATAGGCACCAAACTGTATAGTTTTACTTCTTTTTTCCTTTCCTTATAACTAATATACAGTCAAACAGGGCCAATCAGAGGGGGGAACCAGGAGGGTCATTTGGCCTGGGCCTCAGTCTCAAAGGGGGCCTCAAATTTAGATACTAGTTAAATGTTTTGCATTTATTAAATTTCGCAACTTGTTTTTATGTGCATCCCTATCGGACCAAAATGTGACACACTCTCTTAGCTTAGCACTACAAATTTAAGCAAATAAGCGATGTGATTTGGTAAAAGACATAATTTTTTTGTTAACTGTGGTCTGGTATACACTAAGCGTTTAAACCGATTTTAGCAGCGTTAAACCGATTTAACGCTGTACCCGTCCACACTACGAGGCCCTTTATATCGCTACAAAGGGCTCTTTATATCGGTTTCTGTACTCCTCCCCAACAAGAGGAGTAGCTCTAAAATCGGTATCACCATATCGGATTAGGGTTAGTGTGGCCGCAAATCGACAGTATTGGCCTCCGGGCGGTATCCCACAGTGCACCACTGTGACCACTCTGGACAGCAATCTCAGCTCGGATGCAGTGGCCAGATAAACAGGAAAAGCCCAGCGCAATTTTGATTTTCATTTCCTGTTTGCCCAGCATGGAGCTCTGATCAGCACGGATGGCAATGCAGTCCCAAATCCAAAAAGAGCTCCAGCATGGACCATACGGGAGATACTGAATCTGATCACTGTATGGGGAAACAAATCTGTTCTATCAGAGCTCCATTACAGAAGACGAAATGCCAAAGCGTTTGAAAAAAAAATCTACAGGCTACACAGTGCTGCGTGACAAGCGTAACAGGAAGCCAGAGATTCAAACGGACGCTCATGGAGGGAGGGAGGGGGTACTGAGGACTCCAGCTATCCCAGAGTCCACAGCAGTCTCCGAAAAGTATTTGCATTCTTGGCTGAGCTCCCAATGCCTGTAGGGTCAAACACATTGTCCGGCGTGGTTCAGGGAATAGCTCGTCAATTTACTTCCTCCCCCCCACGTGAAAGAAAACGGAAAGAAATCATTTCTTGACTTTTTTCAATGTCACCCTATGTCTACTGAATGCTGCTGGTAGACGCGATGCTGCAGCAGTGAAGAGCAGTATCTGCTCCTCTCCCCTCCCTGGTGGCAGACGGTATGTGCTTGATAACTGCTGAATACCCCTGGCTGGCCTCAGTAAAAATAGGAATGACTCCCGGTCATTCCCAGTAGATGGTACAGAACGGCTGGTAACCGCCTTCATCATAGCCACTGCGGGCTGAGCTCCATCAGCCCCCTCCCTTTCATGTGAAAAGAAAGGATTCTGTACTGCCTGGACTATCATAGCAGCAGGATGCGGGGCTCCTCTCCCCCGCACCGCTTAATGTCCTGCCTGGACTGTCATAGCACTGGAAGGCTGCCTCCCCCTCATTTTATCTCACTAACAAGTCACTGTTTCTTATTCCTGCATTCTTTATAACGTCATGACACAAATGGGGGGGACACTGCCACGGTAGCCCAGGAAGGTTGGGGGAGGAGGGAAGCAATGGGTGGGATTGTTGCAGGGGCATACCCCCATGAATGGCATGTAGCTCATCATTTCTGCGGGATCTGACACAGAGCAGCTGTACTCTCTGATACACTGCTTCTCTAGTACACTTGCCCCATATTCTAGGCAGGACTGACTCTATTTTTAGAAACCATAAAGGAGGGATTGACTCAGGGAGTCATTCCCAGTTTTGCTTTTGCGCCCCTGGCTGACCTCAGCCAGGGGCACCCATGATAGCAGCAGACAGCACAGAAGGACAGATAACCATCATCTCATTGCCAAATTACCCTGGCAGCAGACAGTACAGAACAACTGGTAACCATCTCTGCTATCATGCAAAAGCAAATGAATGCTGCTGTGTAGCGCTGGAGAATCACCTCTGTCCGCAGCATCCCGTACACATACGGTGACTGTAAAAAAAAAAAGCTGAATGGGATCCATGGTTGCCATGCTATGGCATCTGCCAGGACAATCCAGGGAAAAAGGGCGCGAAATGATTGTCTGCCGTTGCTTTCCCGGAGGAAGGAATGACTGACGACATTTACCCAGAACCACCTGCGACAATGATTTTTGCCCCATCAGCCACTGGGCTCTCAACCCAGAATTCTAAGGGGGAGATTGTGGGAACTATGGGATAGCTACGGAATAGCTACCCACAGTGCAACGCTCCGGAAATCGACGCTAGCCTCGGACCATGGACCGAATTAATGTGCTTAGTGTGGCTGTGTGCACTCGACTTTATACAATCTGTTTTATAAAACCGGTTTATGTAAAATCGGAATTATCCCGTAGTGTAGACGTACCCTGATATAGATTTTGTCATGTTAAAGACTTAAAAATGTTATAAATATTGCATATTTTTGTCAGTTTGCCTGCATCAGTGGCTTCAGGTGAACGCACCTTCAACGTGTTGAAGCAGGTAAAGAACTATCACCAATCAACCTTGGGACAAGAGCGTTTGAATGCGCTCAACTGTGACATTGCACGAAAGCTAGATTTTTCCTAAATAATTAGTGCATTTTCACAGAAAAGGCTAGAAAAGCATTTGTTAAATTTAAAAATATTTAAATTATGCCTCACTCTTTTTTTGGTGCCTTATTTTGTTTTTATGTGTTGTCATTTTTTTAATTTTTATTATGGCTATGGGGCTCAAAAGCTGGGAGTGGCCCAGGCCTCTCTGGACCTCTGAGAGGGCCTGCAGTCAAATGTAGCATTGTCAAGGGAATGGCCTTATTATGATAATTAAATGGATACAGTACTTTTCACACAATAAGATCCAAAAGCACTTAAAAAATTTAGGATGGGGTTTTTAAAAGCACCTTACAGATTTAGGTGTAGAAGTCCCATGGAAAGTCAGTGTGCTCCTAAGGTGCCTTTGAAAATATCCCCTTTAATACATGGACTTATGCTGCATCTTATGGTGAAATGTAGCAGTTAGGATACCTATAAGGATACTATAGGACATCTATACCTTATCCAACTGATAATAAGGTCTAGGTTGGGAGGTGATCCTTCAAAGACCTGCAGGTATGGAAGAGGTTGATAATAAAGAGAAATGTGCAACATCATTATTTAGTCACTAGTCACAGACACTAGAAGGGGCTGGAACTTGAAAAGACAGTGTGACTGTTTTCTAGATTCCACATAATTTCTGTCCAGTATTATCATATTGTATGTAGCTTTATTTTTTGTTTTAAAGTTGTTTGAACTGGGTGCAATTTGAATTCTGTACCCTAAGGAAGGGCTAAAGTTGTCATCTCTCATCTCATTGATGACAGTTCTTATTTTTCCTCTTTACTTCTGCCTTTGGAGTGGTTTCCTCTTCACTTCTGCATTTAGTCACATATTGTTAATCATCCCATGTTTAGCTATGATAAACTCTAGAGGATGGACAGCTGATTCTAGACCCTTCAAATTCTCTGGCTCATCCTAAGTTTTATTACTTTACATACCAGTTTCCTCCAAACAGCAATTTATTTCCTCTTTTGATTCAGTACACAGTGAATGGTAGATCATGATGAGATAGAGTTTCAAAAGACCTCACTTCACTTTTAGGTGCCAAAATAAGTGGTCAAATGTCAGAAGTGCTGGCACTCAACATACTGAAGTCTTTTGTAGATCTGAACAGGCTTTCATGATTAGCTCCCTAAGACTCTCCATTCTTATCCTAACTAAGTTTCTTTGCCAAGCCCCAGTGCCTGTCTCCTATTCAGTGTCATACAGGAACTCACAATACAGATTGGACTCTTCCAAACCTTAGTATCCTAACTTAAATAAACCTGTGAAAGAGATTGGAATCAGTTATTATGTAAAATAATCAAAATTTGCACAGCTGTATCTCCTATTTTAAATATTTCTGAGCTCTAATTGTCAGTTTCATGGCAGTTAGCTTTTATTTTATGAAGGAATCTAAACAATTACAAGTTGTAAACATGCCCAGCTGAAGTCTTTTTCTTACTCAGAAACTGTCCATCTTTTATAGCTATTTTGGGCTTTTGTGAGCTCATGAGTAGAATTGAATGTAATCTATTATAAAAAGAGCTGTTAAAAATAAAACCTTAGAAATAGTATGTTTCTATCCAGGAGAAGGATTGATTATTGTGGCATATGTGTTAGAAAGGCAAAGGTAAAATAATACATTAAATCTACAGAATATAAAGCCAGAAGCTTCTGTCGGTTAAAAAGATGAAGAGTTTCAAAAATACTCAGATTACTAACCTCAGAAACACTGATCCCTCCTACAAAATATTTTATGTTGTAGGTACATAAATGGTGATATTTTTGATGGCACATCAGATTCAATCTTCCTCTTGAGGTCAAACTGTACTCTCAAACCCAAATGTGGCCCAGCTATAGACTAGACACCATTTTGCCAAGCCCGTGGAGCACAATGAGAATGATATTGCACAAAACAGAACATGTTAGAACTTACTGTTTCTGAAACTGTGCATTTTACCATTGTGCTACCTCTGATTCCTCTACTGATGTTGCTAAAACCCCAAACATAGTGAACGTAGGTTCATCATGCAAATTAAAAGAGGGTGTGTGTGTCAAGATCTATAACTTCAGTTAGAAATGCTAATACAACAGTTTGCTAAGAATTATCAGCTTCTGAAGGTTGTCCTGCCCTGGTTGTGGAATTTCCTTGCACACTTGGTCATTTAAGTAGGTTACTGAAAAAAGCATGTGGTCCAAATTTATGTAAGAAATGGCTGAAAGAAGTAAGATAAAGGAACTAGAGAAGCTGCAAAATCTTCCTTCAAATGCCTCTTTTAACAGTGGAAAAAAGCCTATATCTACATTTAGTTTTCTAGAATTGGAACATGCAGAAACTGTGGGATGATTTCTTACCAGGCATACGTAGTCACGACTCCATTGACACCAATGGACCTGCATCTGCTTACACCAAAAGTGTCCTTGTGTATGACATGTGGCACTGTGTGCCAACCAAATACTCACAAAGGGCATATGTAATTCCACTTAGTCAGCCATGATCAGTTATTTTTAGACAATTTCCAGAAATCTTGGTTGGTTTTAATGAATAACCATTTATTCAAGTCTTTTGTGTTCAATGCGATGAAACTGCATAGCATAAATTATAGAAAATGTTTTCAGTGGAAAGATGATATAGAACTAAATACTATCTCGCAATATTTTGTAAATTTCTCTCTCATTTAAAAATGGTTCCCTAGCTCTAGCCAGCCCAAATTTGTCTTCCTGGCAGTAGGCTTCTAGGGGGCATTGTGAGATATGCAGCTGCAGAAGCTGCTAGCTGTTTTTAGGATGTATATCTCCCACTATATTTTTTAAAAAACATCAACCTCCCCACCAGGGAACTACCCAAGGTTGCAATTGTAAACTTATTTCAGGCATGTAGTAGGGATAAGGAACCATGTGCCAATTTTATTTATTTATTTTAGAATAAGCTTTTTGAGCTTGTGCTATATATAACATATGGGAGAGAAACCACACTTGACACATGTTAGTCATATCACTTAATTCACTACTGGAAGGCACTCATGCTCAGATACTATGGTGATGAGTGCATTATAAGAACCTATACAGAACAGAAAAGCCCTATGGGTCAGCAAGCGCAAGTGGGTGACCTTAATGTGGATATATAAAACGATCTAGATTTTCAGAAGTGGCTAGTGATCCTGGGTGCCCAGCTTCATAAACCTTAAAGGTCTCTGATATTCAGAGAGCGGGTGTATGACATTATTGACATGAATTGTGACCGTATAGATCATTGTTTCAACCAAGGTCCTATAGTTGCACCAAATCTTGTACGAAGGAGGTCAAGTAAGGTATCTATAGAAAGGTTACAATTTGCTAGTTATGATTATGCTGTCTGTATGTGTGTATCATTTTTGTATTTGAAGTTATGAATATTGGCTATGTACTTGTATCTCAACGTGTTTGATTCTAAGTAGTCTCAGTGAAGCATTTGGTCAGCTTCTTGAGAAAGGACTATTCTCAGTAAGTGCCCAGTCAAGAAACGCTTAACTGACAATGGACTTTGGAAGATGCCAATCCACATCTGAGCTTTCCTGGGAACATTCAAACTAACATGCAAACAATGGCATTGGCCTGTAAAAATCTGAATCATTTATGGTCATGTGACTTGCCTAGTTGGCTACAAACTCCATCTTATTGCTGTGACTTTGCACAGAAGAACAAAGGAGTTTCTGGCCACAAGAGAGAATATAAGAGGCCCTGGAAGCCTCTCCATTTTGTCTTCAGCTGGCTCAAGAGATGACCTCTCCACCCCAAAGAGATGCCTGAAAGAAACGGGAACAAAGGACAGTAACTACGGGAGTGTGAGTGATTGCTGGACCCAGATGAGAAAGGAGTCCAGTTTGTGAAAGAAGCTTATTGGAACATCTCTGAGGGTGAGATTTCATCTGTAATCAGTTTCCTAATGTATTAGACTTAGTCTTGCATGTTTTTGTTTTATTTTGCTTGGTAACTTACTTTGTTCTGTCTGTTATTACTTGGAACCACTTAAATCCTACTCGTTATACTTAATAAAATCACTTTTACTTATTAATTAACTCAGAGTAAGTAATTAATACCTGTGGGGAGCAAACAGCTGTGCATATCTATCTATCAGTGTTATAGAGGGCAGAAAATTTATGAGTTTACCCTATATAAGTTTATACAGAGTAAAACATTCATTTGGGGTTTGGATCCCATTGAGAGGTGAGTGTCTGGGTGCTAGAGACAGGAGCACTTGCTAAGCCATTTTCAGTTAAGTCTGCAGCTTTGTGGGATGTGGTTCAGACCTGGGTCTGTGTTTGCAGCAGGTTAGCATGTCTGGCTCAACAAAGCAGGGTTATGAAGTCCCAAGCTGGCAGGGAAAATGGGCTCAGAGTTAGTCTCAGCACATCAGATGACAGTCCCAAGGGGGTCTCTGTGACCCAACCCATCACAGAGTGCTCAACACATTCAATGCATCTCAAGTTAAGTCCTCCAAATCACTGGTCACTTTAAAAATCTTGGCCAATGTATTTATTTTCCTTCGGGAGCCTAATTAACTCATCAGTTGCATGTGCACAAATCCTAATGAAGCTAATAGCCCAGAATGTCTCTCTTCCACTCACGGCTTCTGTTCTCATAGTCTGTTTTTCACCCTGCTCTCTCTCTATCCATTTTGAATCCTATTTTTCCCTTTGCCTCTCTCCCCTGTACTCTGTTTTTTCAGTCTCCTACATTAACACAGTAACATTTTTGTGTTGCTTGAGTTTGCAAAACACTCAGACACAGTATATTTGAAAACAGACAAAACAAATTAACCTCCCTTAAGTCAGAGGCTGTGCAGATGCACTGGGAGGATATGAAAGGACGGACTACACATTCTCCACCTAGAGCCTTCTACAGAGTGGCTAGGCAAAACTGCAGTCTCTGCTCTCACCTAGCTGCACATGGGCACTGCCCATGATTTAAACCCCTCTGGACTGGCTGGCAGAATTGGTTGGGCACCCAGGGGAGAACAGGTTAATGGTGCCCTAAGGTAGGTTGCAGACAGTGCACTTCCTCTGCTGTTGCTGGTGTGCTGAGCATCCGAATCATCCCTTACTCAAGGCTGTCTCAGCTGATCTCTTGAGGCACAATCTGGATGCTAGGCTTTGTGGCTGTACTGAGGAGGCTGAGTGATCAAGAATCAGGAACTCTGAAGTAGGTGAGGTGGAAACCTCATCCACACGAACTCTTGTTCACCTTGAGTCTCCTGAATAGGTCAGTACAACCCCAAAAGGCTGAGACAGCTTAGTCCTGGCAGAAATTAGGAAATAAAAATATTTGTTCTGGGGACTAAAAAGACAACTCTCTGACCTTTCTAACTGTCAGTGTGTGGGCATGTTTGTGTGCATACGTGAGAGGGAGAAAGGGAGAGAGAAAAAAAAACCTTTCCCAGCTTCTCTTTTAAGTTTACAAGATCTGGGTTTTGGTGATTGTGTCAGAGGTTTTTCAAAAACTGTTGCTTTCAATTGTTCTTTCTTAGCATTTAAAAATCTGTTTCTTTTTTCAGTCTGTCAAATGCTTTGAGCAGAAAATGAAGATGAAATAGAAGTGTTGTTCATCAAGTAAGGGTTTTTTGAAGATTTGTACCTGTTTAAACAAATCTGTTCCTCTTTTTCAAATGTTCTTAAAATGGTTGAAGATCTGTTGCTCACTTTAACCTTCCTATGATAGTACTTAAGAGGAATATCTTTGCATCTTCCTCTACGTGTCTCCGTTTGCTTCTCTGTGCTACATGGATTTTATAATTTGGGATCAAAGACATTATAAACATCTTAGCATATGTTCCCTAAGAAAATCCCAGGGAAAATCCCACCAAAAATGTGTGGGTCTCTGGACAGTACAAAAAGTGCATGCAAAATACAAAACAAAATGAATTTTAATGATAAAAATAAATGAGTAACTTAAGGTGTGATAATAATGCTCCATACATAATATCAGTGAATGCTTTAGAAGTGGCATAAACGTTATTATTTATAAGTTTTTAAACTTTTATTTAATCAGTAAGAACCGCAGATAAATGTATATTTCATAGCTGGAGTCAGCTCTCATAGATACACTAAAACGTTTGAAGGACAATGACACTCATGAACACAAGATGTTTGCTGCATAGAATATACGTCACTGCATAGAATTAAGAGTTCAAGGATACATAGTTGAACCAATCTACATATCTTGCCTAATGAGCACAATATGTGTTGAAAGTGCTTAGTGTAGCCCAGGAGATGCTAAGGAACAAGTAAATCCATATAAAAACCTCTTGACAATGACAAGACAGGTTCCAAACACATTTTTATGTTACATCCTTTCCTCTTTTGTCCACATTTTTTTTATTTTATATCAAAACCTCCTTGGGGTGGGGATCCTATTTTCTTACATGCTTGTAACTCAGTATAAACTATTCAGTAATATCTCTATACCATTGCTCAGAACACATACCCAGAACACATTTGCTAACTCATTGGGTTTTTATTCATCCATCCCATCCAACATTCTTTCATGCAGCAGAGCAACATATTCTGCCAGAGCCCTGGCTTTGCAGTCATGGGGACATATAAGCCACTCTCTTTACACAGTGACAATGATCAAGGACTGGCCCCACTCAGAGGAAAGGCAGCTAGATGGTAGCTTCCTCCTCCCACTGGTTGTTAAAACTATCCACACCATATTTACTAAGGGATTGCTCAGAATTGTAAGGCTGGGCAAAACACAGCCAGCAGGAGAGAAATGGATTTGAGGGATGATGTTGACTAGCTTAAAGGCCAGGAGTGAAATGCTGGCCCCACTGAAATCAGTGGTTGCCATTGATTTCAGCAGGTGCCAAGATTTTACTCCACAAATTGTGTTCATTAATTGTTGGTGTGATTAAAAACATATTGTGAATTATAGGACAATTTCCTGTCCGACTTGTTGAATTAAGTTCAAGTATCTCTAGAGTCCATTGTATTAATTAAATGGTTTATGTATTATTGTGGGCCAGGATTGTATGTAACCTTTTGAGCGGAGAGATGGGACAGATGTGAGATCTTGGGGTTCAAAGGACTATAGTGAACAATGTACCAGACATGAATGGACTTTTGAACAAAAAGTGTTATGTGGTTTTCCTGGAGAATATTTCAGGGGAGATTAATACAAATTCCCCACCTCTGGTTATGCAAAACCCCAGCCTTTTGAAGTGATACCCTGAGGAATAAGCCCTTGTCTGATGATCACCTGTTACATGAGGCCAAGATCAAAGGCCCAAACTGTATAAAGGAAAGACTGAATTACTTACGGCTGTTGTGGTTCTGAATCTGAGACAGTTAATGAAAAGACGGTTACTCACCTTTGTAACTGTTGTTCTTCGAGATGTGTTGCTCATATCCATTCCAGTTAGGTGTGCGCGCCGTGCGTGCACGTTCGTCGGAAACTTTTTACCCTAGCAACTCCAGTGGGCCGGCAGGTCGCCCCCTAGAGTGGCGCCACCATGGCGCTTGATATATACCCCTGCCGGCCCACCCGCTCCTCAGTTCCTTCTTGCCGGCTACTCTGACAGTGGGGAAGGAGGGCGGGTGTGGAATGGATATGAGCAACACATCTTGAAGAACAACAGTTACGAAGGTGAGTAACTGTCTTTTCTTCTTCGAGTGATTGCTCATATCCATTCTAGTTAGGTGAATCCCAAGCCTTACCTAGGTGGTGGGGTCGGAGTGAGAAGTCGCGGCATGGAGCACTGCAGAGTCGAAGGCCGCGTCCTCTCTGGACTGCTGGACCAGGGCGTAGTGGGAAGCAAAGGTGTGGACCGATGACCAGGTCGCTGCCCGACAGATCTCCTGGATGGGCACACAGGCGAGGAAAGCCAGCGACGACGCCTGCGCCCTGGTAGAGTGTGCAGTCACATGGCCTGTAGGGACGTGGGCCAAGTCATAGCAGGTCCTGATACAGGACGTTACCCACGAGGATAACCTCTGCGAGGAAATGGGAAGCCCCTTCATGCAATCCGCTACTGCCACGGAAAGCTGTGGGGATTTGCGGAACGGTTTGGTTCTGTCCACATAAAACGCGAGAGCCCGACGGACATCAAGTGAGTGGGGTTGTTGCTCCCTGCGTGACGAATGAGGCTTCGGGAAAAAAACGGGGAGGAAGTTCTCCTGGTTGATGTGAAAGGCTGAGACCACTTTGGGGAGAAAGGCAGGGTGCGGTCTCAGCTGTACCTTATCTTTATGGAAGACTGTATACGGGGGATCTACCATGAGGGCCCAGAGTTCCGACACCCATCTAGCTGAGGTGATGGCTACTAGAAAGGCAGTCTTCCAAAAAAGATAGAGCAGGGAGCAAGTTGCTAACGGCTCAAAGGGGGGCCCCATGAGCCGAGCCAGAACCAGGTTGAGATCCCAGGTAGGGGCAGGGGGTCGAACCTGGGGGTAGAGACGTTCTAGTCCCTTCAGGAATCTAGTCACTGTTGAGTGAGAGAAAACCAAGCGGCCATCCCCACCCGAATGAAAGGTGGAGATAGCCGCCAGGTGAACCCGAAGGGACGATATCGCCAGGCCCTGTTGCTTGAGGGACCAAATGTAGTCCAAAATATTGGCGACCGAAACTTCCATAGGGAGGAAACCCCTCTCCGTGCACCAACAGGAGAAACGCTTCCACTTGGCCGAGTACGTCGCTCTGGTGGAAGGCTTCCTGCTGCCCAGGAGTACCTCATGTACCAGGGTAGAGCAGCGTAATTCGGATCTGGTCAGCCACGCAGGAGCCACGCTGCGAGGTGCAGCGACTGGAGGTCCAGGTGACAGAGACTGCCGCGGTCCTGGGTGATCAGGTCCAGGTGAAGGGGCAGGGGGACTGGGGTTGGCTATGGCCAGATCCAGCAACATGGGGTACCAATGTTGCCTGGGCCACGCTGGAGCTACCATGATCACGCGGGCCCTGTCCCTGCACACCTTCAGAAGGACCTTGTGGACCAGTGGGAACGGAGGGAACGTGTAGAACAAGTGGGTCGTCCACGGGATAAGGAAGGCATCCGCTATAGACCCGGGTTTCCGGCCCTGAAAGGAGCAGAATGCCTGGCATTTCCTGTTCCCCCTGGACGCGAAGAGGTCCACGCAGGGACAACCCCACCTCTGGAAGATCGAGAGGGCGACGTCCGGGCGAAGGGACCACTCGTGTGAGAGGAAGGATCTGCTCAGGTGGTCCGCCAGCGTGTTCCGTACTCCGGGGAGGAAGGAAGCCATGAGGTGAATGGAGTGGGCTATACAAAAGTCCCAGAGTCGCATCGCCTCGTGACATAGGGGAGAGGATCTGGTGCCGCCCTGCTTGTTGATATAGTACATGGTTGTCGTGTTGTCGGTGAATACCGCGACACAACGACCTCGAAGCTGATGACAGAACGTTTGACAAGCAAGGCGGACCGCTCTCAGCTCCCGCATGTTGATGTGTAAATCCACCTCCTGCGGGGAACACAGGCCCTGTGTCCTCAGGGTTCCCAGGTGGGCCCCCCAGCCGAGATCTGAGGCATCCGTTGTTAGGGACACCGAGGGTTGGGGTGGGTGAAACGGGAGCCCCGCACACACGATGGACTGGTCTAGCCACCAGCGGAGGGAATCCAGTACCCCCTGGGGGATTGTGACAAGCGTGTCTGGTGACTGTCTGGCCGGCCGGTATTGCGCGATGAGCCAAGATTGGAGGGGCCTCATGCGGAGCCGTGCATAACCTGTCACAAACGTGCAGGCCGCCATGTGGCCTAACAGGGTTAGGCATGTCCTTATAGAGGTCAGGGGGTCCACCAGCAAGCGCTGAATGATGGCCGACAGCGACTGGAACCTGGGCAACGGCAGAAGGGCCCTGGCCAAGGTGGAGTCCAGAACGGCCCCCATGAACTCTATCCTGTGCGTGGGGAGCAGAGTGGACTTGTCCACGTTGATAATGAGGCCCAAGGTAGTAAAAAGGCCGGTGATCCTGCGGACGTGGCTGCGGACCTGCAGCTCTGAAGTGCCCCGAATCAGCCAATCGTTGAGGTAAGGGAACACGTGAATGCGACTGCGCCGAAGATGTGCGACAACGACAGCCATGCATTTGGTGAATACCCTCGGGGCCGTAGAGAGGCCAAACGGGAGGACCGCGAATTGGTAATGATGGTGGTCGACCACGAACCGAAGGAAACGTCTGTGGTGTGGCAATATGGCGATATGAAAGTAAGCGTCCTGCATGTCGAGGGCGGCATACCAGTCTCCAGGATCCAGAGATGGGATAATGGTCCCCAGGGATACCATGCGGAACTTCAACTTCACCAGATGTTTGTTGAGTTCCCACAGGTCGAGGATAGGTCTCAGGCCTCCCTTGGCCTTGGGGATGAGGAAGTAGTGGGAATAAAACCCCTTGCCCTTCTCGTTCTCCGGAACCGCCTCTATGGCTCCTTTGTCGAGGAGCGTCTGCACCTCCTGGCGGAGGAATTGCTCGTGAGAGGGGTCCCTGAAGAGGGACGAGGGTGGGGGGCGGGAGGGAGGGAAAGACGTAAACTGCAGACGGTATCCCGTCTGCACAGTGTGTAAGACCCAGCGGTCGGATGTTATTTGGGTCCACGCCTGGTGGAAAAATGAAAGGCGGTTGGAAAACGGGGGGGGGGGGGGGGGAAGGATCCGTGGGGGAAACTGGTACTACGCCCTTGGGCGCACCTTCAAAATGAAGGTTTGGGTCCAGGTGGGGCTTTGGAGGAGCTTTGGTTCTGCCCCCCTTGGTTCCCCAACTGCCTGCGCCTGCCATTTCTGCCGCGGCGCCTATTGAGGTCCTGCTGCTGGCGGAACTGGGGGTACGGCCAGCGCTGCTGCTGTTGTTGCGGCCGGAAGGGTCTGCGTTGTGTCCCGGGCGTGTGCATCCCAAGGGAGCGCATAATGACCTGATTGTCCTTCAGGCTTTTTAGTCTGGGGTCTGTCTTCTCCGAGAACAGGCCCTGGCCTTCGAACAGGAGGTCCTGGATGGTGTGTTGGAGCTCCGGTGGAAGGCCAGAAACCTGAAGCCAGGAGATGCAGCACATTGTAACCCCTGAGGCGAGGGTACGAGCGGCCGAGTCCGCTGCGTCCAAGGAGGCCTGCAACGAGGTTCTTGCGACCTTCTTGCCCTCATCAAGAATTGCCGCAAATTCTTGACGCGCCTCCTGTGGCAACAGCTCTTTAAACTTATCCACTGCCACCCAAGAGTTAAAGGTGTAGCGGCTAAGGAGGGCTTGCTGGTTGGAAACCCTGAGCTGAAGGGCCCCCGCCGAATAGACCTTGCGGCCGAGGAGGTCCATACGCCTGGCCTCTTTGGATTTGGGAGCTGGGGCCTCTTGTCCATGACGCTCCCTCTCGTTCACCGACTGCACTACGAGGGAACACGGTGTCGGGTGAACATGGAGGTACTCATAGCCCTTGGAGGGAGCCATGTACTTCCGCTCCACGCCACATGCAGTAGGGGGGATGGAGGCCGGTGATTGCCAGATCGTATTGGCGTTGGCCTGGATAGTCCGAATAAAGGGCAGGGCGACCCTGGTGGGAGCATCTGAGGAGAGGATGATCAACACGGGATCCTCGATCTCGGAGACCTCCTCAGCTTGCAGGTTCAAGTTCTGCGCTACACGCCTGAGGAGGTCCTGGTGTGCCCTGAGGTCTAGTGGGGGAGGGCTGGTGGAAGAAGTGCCTGCCACAGCCTCATCGGGAGAAGATGATGAGGAGACCCCTGGCAAGAGAGTGTCCAGTGGGGGGTCTGTCTGAGCCCACGCCTCTGACTCTGGACGGAGCTCAGGGTCCTGGTGATTTGACCTGTCCTCCCCGTCCGGAGAGGGGTGGGGACGAGACAGCGATGCCTCCGGCGCCCTGTGCTCAGTCGTCGCAGGCCTAGGAGGAAGCTGTTGGGGGCCCTGGGCTTGGTGGTACACCCACGGTGTCCAGAACCCCCACTGCTGCGGTCCCTGGTCCTGTTGAGGAGGGTCTTGAAAAAGGGCCGCGTGCCTGTCTGTGCCCAGTGCATAAACACTGTCTGCCTGTGACGACACAGACGGCTGTCTGGAAGGCCATGGAGGGGCCAAACGCGGCTGGTAGGAATCCCCTCCTCCTGGCGCCGAAGATGTTCTCGGTGCCGGGGACCGGTACCGGGAGTCATACTGGTGCCGGGATCGGGACCGGGGCCTGTCTTGGACTCAGTGCCGGGATCGGGACCGGTACCGGGCGCCGACTTGGTGCCGGGATCGGGACCGGGACCTGCCACCGACACGGTGCCGGGAGGTCGACCGGGGAGTTGATCGACGGCGGGAACGGCTCCTAGAGTCCCGGTGCCAGTATCGGTGACTGGAACCAGACCGGGACTGTTTGGAGGATGACCAGTGCCGTGAGTGCAACCGGTACCGCCGAGGGGAGCGGTGCCGGGACTGCGAGCGGCGCCGGGATCGGGAGCGTCCATGGTGACGGGACCTCGACAGCGAGTGTGAGTCCCGAGACGGCGCTCTCATCGTCGGCTTGCCTCTGGACACAACCCGCACCGGAGGTACCGGGGGTGGAGGCTGAGTTGGCTCTGTTAGAGCGATTAGGTCCCGTGCCGAGGCAAAGGTCTCCGGCGTCGATGGGACCAATAGCTCAACCCCAGATCTTATGGGGGAGCTAGGAGGCACCGGACTCGATGGACCCTCCGGGCCCAGAGTCGACGGGATCCCTGTCGGTGGTGCCGCGGCCGAGATAGGTGCCGGGCGCTCCACTCGAGTCTGCATGGATGGAGTTGCAGACTTCGAGGGCCTTGCTTCGGGACCCGGTGCCGGGGAAGGACGTTGCCGGGGAGTCTTTCCAGTGCCGGCGCGGTCCGGTGCCGGTGTAGAGGCGACGGTCTGTGGAGCTGCCGGGTTGAGTGCCGCTTCCATAAGGAGAGTCCTCAATCTCTGGTCTCTCTCCTTCTTTGTTCTAGGCTTAAAAGCCTTACAAATGCGGCACTTGTCCGAGATGTGCGATTCCCCCAGGCACTTTAGGCACGTGTCATGGGGATCGCTGGTCGGCATCGGTTTCTTACAGGCCGTGCATTGTTTGAAGCCCGGCGAACCAGGCATGGGCCCGGTGCCGGGTGCCGGGAAGGGCTACGGCCCAAACCGGCTAACAAATATTTACAACTATTTACAATATACTACTTAACTAACTATACTTAACAACTATTTACTACTAACTACAACTATGAACTGTACAACGAAGGAGAGCTAGGGACATGGAAGACAGCAAAGCCATGCTCCACAGTTCCAACGACTGACACGGCGGTAAGAAGGAACTGAGGAGCGAGTGGGCCGGCAGGGGTATATATCAAGCGCCATGGTGGCGCCACTCTAGGGGGCGACCTGCCGGCCCACTGGAGTTGCTAGGGTAAAAAGTTTCCGACGAACGTGCACGCGTGGCGCGCACACCTAACTGGAATGGATATGAGCAATCACTCGAAGAAGAACTTATAATTAGAGGGAAAACCCAGCGGTGGGTTTTGAAAGACTGACACCTACCAGAGCCCAAGGTTGGAGGGACCACAGCGAGGACTAGAGGGGCAGCTGCTCTGAAGTGTGACAGATACAGTGGCATCATGAGTGGGATCTATGAGAGAGTGAATTACCACAAGTACCATCAGTAGTGAAAGCAAGTACCACAGAAGAGGAAAAGCACATGGAAAAGTCTTATGGTCTTTTGGGGAAAGGAATAATGAAAAGAGAGAGAGGGAGAAATGAGTTATGAACAGCTGAAGAAAGATCAGCTAGGCAAAGCTTTGAGCTATGCACAGAAAGGGAGCTCAACACTGGGGAGCAGACAGGGGTGAAGCTATTCAGCTTGCAGTATTCTGCAGATCAGAAGAGAAATGATAGCTCAGATTCACAGGGAACATCCAGCCCAGTGGGAGGATGGGGGAAGGGAGAGGAATCTTGGAGCCAACTACCTGGAGAGAAGCTGAGAAGAAACTGACAGGAATTGTGGCGAGATCAATAGTTAGAGTGGGAGATGCTGCAGCTGGAGAGGAACGGACTGGGTTTGGAAACCCAGATGGTTGCAGACTGGGAACCTAGAGTGAATGCCCTAGGTGGACCATGAGGGGGAAATATAGGTGCAGTACCCTGAACTGTGATATGTACTAACTAGAAATAGTTCTGTGCTTGTTTTTACCACTTGTAATTTTTTTCCACAGTGGTAGTAATTATAATGAAAGCTCAGAACGTAGGAACCTCAAGTGGGCTGGCTTGTGCATGTGCGCTATCTCTTGTTCTCTCTTTCAGTGATCAAAATGACTCTGTGAGAGCCAGAGAGCACAAGCATGAGAATGACCATGTAACTTGGCAATTAAAGCATTCAGCTGGAAAGTTGGAGACCTAGGATCCTATGCCAATGTCCCTATTGATCCACAGTGCAACAGCTTCAACAGGAGAGTTGAAGAATCAGAATGTCCCATAGCCCAGTGGTTAGAGCCCACACCTGAGAGGTGGTAGATCTCTGTTCAAGTGCCTCCTTCCCCTCAGGTGGAGAGGGGAATGAATGGGAAGGGGACCTCTCACATCCCAGGGGAGTAACCAAACCACTGGGCTAAACATTATGAGGGAAACCCTTCTCCACTGCCACATCACAACCACTAACTCCTCTTGTTCATTCATGCCTAAGTTCCTAAGGGCCAGATTTTCAAGGACTCAACACACCCACTGGTGTCACATTTTCAAAAGAGCTCAGCAATTTTGGAAATATGTCCATTTATTTTGAATCCTAAATCGGAGCTGAGCTCTTTCGAGAACCTGCCCCTAAGGGACTCTCTAGCTATCAAATCATTAGAGGACAGGTGAATGCTTTTCTGTTTACCAGTTTTCCATAGGATAATCTGCTATCTCAAATCAGTAAGAATAGGGATTGGGCCATTATGTCTCCCTCGAGAATGGTGTCGATTTATTATCATCTTTTTTTTTTGCATGTTTCTTGCTGCCCTAATTTTTCTCTCCATTTAAGCGTCTCTATTCTCTGTTGACTTTGATGAAGCTTCCCCTAGGTTTCTGTGTCTGCCTGGTGAACTTTGAAAAATCTTTAGGAAAGCATCAGGTTTGCGCATTATCATAATGCATGTGTCCTTGGGCCCATCCCGCTCCAGTATAATAGGACTCAAAACATTTTCTTTATGGCACAGAGGCCCATTGTGACAAGAGAGCTGTGCTGTGTGTGGAATCATTGGTCATGCTGAAATGTGAAGCCTGGCTTTCAAATCAAGCCCATTTGCATTGAGTGTGTTTTCTTTTCGGCATCCTAATTTTAACACATCATGAATGTTCCAGCTGGAAGCAATGTCTGACCGTTGATTTGTGGAAATTTTTATTTTATTTTAAAACTCAGAATAGAATAATTGTAGGCCTGCTCAGCCAAGATTCTCAGAAAGGTTTTTATGGATAATGAAATAGTTTAAATGATTCCTTCATTGAATACTGAAATTGTAATGTTGGTGTTCCCACCGCTGGGTGCTTTCTGTGATTGCCACACTCATGGAATTTCCTGCCACTCCCTTCAACATAGTATTTTTAATAAATGAAAGTGTAGATTAAATCCTTATAAAAATAACCTTCAAAACAAACTGAATACTGTTGTGGCTGACATTAGCAGGTGGTGCTCTTATACATAGTCTTCCATGTTTTTCATCTTACCTTGCAAGGAAATGTTCAGCCTTGGGAAGACATGCTGTGGTGGTGTTAGTTTTGGGCTATATGCAGAGGCAGTGATCCTTGGAGAGGGAGTGATGGGAGCAGCAGGAGAGTTTGCCCTCTCCAGTGAGGACTGATTAGACTCAATTCTTGAGGCAGAGCTGCTTCCTGGGAACTAGGCATTGATATTGGGCTGAGATTTCTGGAGCAAGGGATTGTCTGCATGCTGTTTGATCACCTCTATACAAGGACTGGTGCATGTGTGTAAGTAAACCAGGTTATAGTTAGAATATACCCATACCCTGCATCCCTGATTTCTCCTTCACTGGGAAGCCGACCTGCAAGGCCCTAGATTGCTGCTATTACATGGCAGAAGGGCCACATTGGTGTCAAATCTGGGATTGGGACACTAGTATCAGGAAGACAACATCAATGACTGACACTGTCACTCTTTCTTCTGAGTCTATAAATAAGCTGAAACAATATCTGTAAAACTGGCAAGAACAGAGCAGTTCATCTGAGTGGGAGTTAAACCAGAAGACTCTGGATGCAGAGTAGCTGATCTCAAGAGATCAAAAATCATGAGTTGGAACTCCCTCCCCTGCAAATCATGAGATTAAAAAACCCATCAAATCATATTTTAACTGTCTTTTGATTTCTTATCACCCCTGTACGCCTCTGCTTGTGTGTGTGTGATAATTACAGGTTGAAATGTCAATCTTTAGTGCACACAATCTTTAGAGCACCCTGGCTGCTCATCTGGAGAGTCCACTTATCTTCTCCTCCACCATAAGACAGGGAAACTACCTCCATTCCCCCTTGACTGTCTCCCCTCGTAGTTTACTTTCTTTGGTAAAAGAGGGGCTGGATGGTAAATAGTTTGAGAACCCAGACTTACTTAATGTCTCATGATTCACACACACACACAGAACTTACATTACTTTAGGGGGTTGATGAGTTACAGATACTCATATTAAAGAACTTTAAACAGAACTAATCCTACATTAAGCAATAATGCCACCAGGGACGGCTCCAGGCACCAGTGCACCAAGCGCCTGCCTGGGGTGGCAAGCAGTGGGAAGCGGCTTGCCGGTCACCGTGAAGGCAGCAGTCAGGCTGCCTTCAGCTGCATGCCTGCGGAAGGTCCGCAGGTTCCGCGGTTTCGGTGGCAATTTGGCAGCGGGTATGCTGAAGGCGAGGGACTGCTGAATCTCCTGCAGGCATGCTGCCAAATCCACCTTACCATCGGACCTCCCACAGGCATGCCGCCGAAAGCTGCCTGACTGTCGTGCTTGGGGCAGCAAAATACATAGAGCCACCCCTGAATGCCACAGTAAAAACAATATGAGATTGGTTTAGTCTTTTGCAAGAAGCAGCACTTCCTCTTCCCAGCACTCCTCCCTCACAATCTTCTGCTGTCCTCGACCTGCTCCGCATCCGCATCCCTACCTAACATTGCCCTGCTCTGGACTCTCCCCACTCCTCCCTCCTGCCACCACGTCCCTCTGCACTTTTGTGTGGTTTTGTATTCATTAGTCCACAATAGATTCTGCTAGGGTAATTCAAGGGCACTTCACATAACCTGAGTAAGACATTGTCCAGGCCAATTTTTTCCCCTGGGAAAGTAAATTAAAAAAAAATTATGTCATTCTTCAACTCAAATAAGCTCTAACTGGTTTCACTCTTTCAGGATAGAAAAATAAATAAAAAATCCACAGAGAAAAGTCACAAGGTGTCATATCTACTCACTAAAGATTTCACATGTTTGGGGGGCATTTTGGACCTCTACTGTCTGAAGTCAAAATGAGACCATTAATGAAAGTCCTGTGTGGAATATGCAAAATGGAGCCTTAAGACTATAAGAAACTGACATTTTGTGCCGAATGCTTTTTTGTTGGTAATTGAGGTCCTGCCTAATTCTTCTTGCCTGCCTGCTGACTCTTTCAGGGCACCAAATGCTGCTTTTCAAGAGTGAGCTGCTCTACATAGGCATAGCGTTGGGTAGACAGCAGGTACTCGCCAGTAACTCTTCGATGCACAGAGGCACTTGCGGTGTAGCAGGTATGCCCTGTGAATTGGTGCAGAAGTGAGGCAGGACTGCAGCCCCATCTTGTCCCCACACCACTCTTTTGGGGAAAAACACATCTCCTGGAGTGCTCTGAGGGGGGCACCCCTAAGGTACTCTGAGAACCAGGACAACAACTGTCCCCAGACCTTGAACAAGGCAACTGAACCTTTGCACCCTGCTGGTTGTAGACCTGTCCTAGGGCTGAGGATAATCTATCTCCATCCAGAATTATGAATTAAGGGAAGCAGCTGCCCTTCATAGGGTCTATTTCTTGAGACCAATAGCCTGATTCTCCTCTAATACTGGTGTAAATCGGGCATTAACTCCATCACAGTCAATGAAGTGACATAGGTGTATAAATAGTGCAAGCAAGGGGAGAAATGAGCCAAGTGCATTCTCTGTGAGATGTGCTAGACTTTCAGCTGTGATATGGCTGAGTCAGCCTTTGAACTTGAACATTCCAGTACCACAGCTCAGCATACTGATATCTCAGTGGTACATCATGTTTAAATAGCACAAACTAGACAATGACTACATTTAAATGGAGAGAGAAAGTGGCTGCCAGTCATGAGCTGGTGTCTCATTGTTAAAACATCACAGTAATTGTTAAAGCCCCAAACAATCATTTCTTTATTGCCTCCCACTCATCACCTCAAGCAATGTTTTTTGGGTTTCCAGAACAAATAGGAGCACTGTCATGGAAGGGATTCTGAGGGAAACTTAATAGTCCTTAATCTCAGATATCTGGGTGGGAACAAAATATTCATCCTGAGAGAACTGTAAGGAAAATGTCATCCAGAAAAATAATATACTGAGCTGTTTGTACTCTTTTCTACAGAACATCATTACAAGCAGTTTGAAGAATTCCATCACTTCATTGCCCAACTGATATTGTGTGTGTGTGTGTGTGTGTGTGTGTGTGTGTGTGTGTGTGTGTGTGTGCGCGCGCGTAATATATTTTTGTTTCCTTCCCTCTCCCCATTTGGCTAAACTTTCATTAAGCCTCAGAACCCTGGCAGAACAGCGAAGGACACAAGGTACACTATAGCAGGCTATGTTTGAAAGCAGTTCAACCTCTGGCCTCCTTGAAAACCTCACAAGCTCAGTGCCATTCTTCCTTCAGGCTTCAGATGAAAAGCTCTTTGAAAAACTAACAATATTTATATATTTCTGTGGGCAGCCTCTGTTTTATCTGAACCTGGACTAGCCTGGAAGAATATCTTTCAGTCAAAGGGATACTGACAAGTCTTGGAAACCTTACTCAGGGCCAGATCAGCGCTTCCTGTGGAGGAAGCCATCATTAGGGAAGCCCCCTTCCATGTAGAGGCAGGAACCTTCCTGCAGGGATAGCTGCTGCTCCCCTGACCCTATTTTTCTGTTTTTTTTTCTATTTGCACAGTTCCAGCAGGAACTGTACTGCCACTAGCTGAGTATCTCTGTGGTTAGGAGAACTAGAGATGCACTACCTTCTATTTAGCTTTGCATCTGGAAATCTCCAAACACTGCAGTGTTGGTCTTGACAGAAGCTTCTCCCCTTCTTCACCTCCTCTGCAAAGCTCCATCCACACAGAGCATTAGCAGACAGGCATCCATGCCAGGCAGTTGGTGGGGGAGCCTTGGAGGCATTGCTCTTCTTTTCCATACAGGAAGTGGGGAGCCACATTGATCCTGGGGAACAGCCTGGGACTTTCTCGTCACACAGGTTTTACTTATTTGAAATTCACATTGAAGTTAATGGGAGCTCTGCTTTCATAAAGTCTGACTAAGGATCTCAGGATCTGTCCCATCAATAGAATGTTTAAACATTTCACATTATTTTTGGTTGGGGGTATCAGAGGCTGAAATATGTGAGCTCTTTTCCACCGATCTTTGTTGTTGTCCTAAACTCACAAGCTTAGAGTACATTTTGTTTTAAAGAGCTTGCCCTGTGGCTGTGTGTTTTTAAAGCTCTGGCAGTGTTTGATACCAGATCCTGTGGCCATAATGCTAACTCCATAGCAAGATAGACAGAGAGTGGTTGCAATGAGTGACTAGTCGCTAGTGACCTGAAAACTTCTCAAGTGTATTGTGGATCCTTATCTGAAATGTACCCCATCCTCTTTGGCCTCTTGGGAAGAAAATTACACAAGAGCAGACTGTCTCATGAGATTTCCTATGCTTTCTGATTTTAATTGAAAAATCCCATAAGAACAGTACCTTTCCTAAGATAAATTTCAGAACTAATGTAAAAGAACCTGTATGATTAGAACCTAGAACCACAGGGGTTCTAGGCTGCTGGTGCTCCTATATCACCATTGGAAGCTTAGACCTGAGGACCTGCTGAAGCTAGACATTGCAGAGAAGCACAGCCTGTGTAGCTGCCCCTTCACAGCCCACTGATTGGCTCAGGCTGGTCTATAAACCAAGCCAGCAGGGGAGCTGTCTGAGCAACAATGGAGACTGCCTGCTTGCTTCTGCTCCAGCCCTTGCCTTGCTGTGAAGCCTATACCCTGGTTCAGCCCTGACTATGCCGGCTCCCTGGTGCCTGACCCTTACTTCCTAGTATCCTGACCCAGCTTAACCCCCAACCAGTTACTTGTCTCCTGACTGCAACTTGGTGCACACAGGCTACCCATGGCCTTGCCCTGACAAGATGTGCCTGGATGAAACTAAGGGCAAAGCATTAGAAAAATAACTACAAATTTCAGCTGGACCATTTTGAAGCTTTGCATAAACATCCATTAGCCTAATATGAGTGTTACAAATGGCAATCTGAGTCCATTTTCTGCTTGTAAGTGCTGGGTCTTGATGATTAGAATCTAGGACCATAGGGGTTCTAGGCTGCTGGTGCTTCTATATCACCACTGGAAGCTTAGACTCAAGGACCTGCTGAAGCTAGATATTGCAGGGAAGCACATGTTTCTTTAAATCTACAGCAGAGAGCCAGACTGGAGTGCGTACTCGGAAAATTCCTGGGCACAAACTCACCAGTGAACAGAGAATGGGGGAGAAAAAATCTTTAAGAATGGTTTTTCCTTATCCTAATAAAGTTCCTGGTTTGGAATTAAAATCACTCTCTTCTCTCTGTCATTCCCTAACGTGGCATTTGTGTATTTCCTAAACTTAACAAATGATGTGGCAGATTCTGCTCTTATTTACCCCCCCCCTTTGGTGTCACTGTGGGTTTAGGAGCAGAATTTGCCAAACAGACCAGTTACTAATAGACATATTAAGTGATCATTGTATAGTGCAATCCCGTGCTACTGCAGCGAGTTATACTAGATCATGCAGCAGCTCCTTTCCAGTCCATCATCTCAAGGTGTGCTCTTTACATTCCTTATGTAGCTGGAGTTATGCAAAAACAATGTGGACAAATTGCCTCTGGGAAAGCTCCAGGGAGGATTGTGCCTCAAGGAGCAACAAGGCCCTCCTGAGCAGAGCTGAGCAACATTTTTCATGCAAATTTTACTATTTATTTATTTATTTATTGGCTGGAAAATGCAGATTTGGGACAACCGAAACAATTCATGAGCTCGTTTCAATTTTGGTAAATTGTTTTGATCAAATCAAAAAAAAATCAGAAATATCACAAATAATTCAGCTTTGTTTCAAAAGCGATTTTGTGTTGAAATTTCACTATCTTTAATTTAAAAAACTAAAAGATTAAAAAAAAACCTCAAATGAAACATTTTGTTTTGGGTTGAACGGAATGTTTCATTCACCCCAAAATGAATATTTTTTCAGCTTTCTTGTAGTGCCACCATAAAAACCCAAATACATTTCAGGTCAACTTCACTGGAATTCTTTATTCATTTTTCAGTTTGGCCACTGAACTGAAACAATAGTTATCTGCACAGCTCTGCTTCTGAGAGCCTAGACAAATGAGAGGGAGCACTCCAATACCACGCTCCTTAAGAGAGTGCAGTACTGCTGCTGACAGTGGATAGTTGCCTGTGCTGGGTGCTGTGAGGGATGGGCACGTCCCTTCTACTTTATGCTCCTCTTGAGGTCTGTGCCTCATGTGGAAATAAAGGGAGCGAATATCTATGCCATAAAAAGTGCAGAGACTGCATCTATGATTCTCCCCTGAGTGCTAGAGAGGCAGGATTCTTCTGTTACACCTCCCTCCCCTAAGCCCCCTCGCATGCTTGCTCAGTGGCCAGCCACAATCTGACCCCAAGTGTGTGCTGGGTGGGTACGCACTTCTTTTCTCTACACTCCTTAACAGACTGCTTTTAGAAATGGTGCTCTGGGGAATGATAATATTGAAGATGACAATAACACCCACCAGTTGTGAGGCAGGCCCTGCAGGCGAAATACATGACCTACTTGCCTGCCTCTGCACAGACACACCCAAGACTTGCTGAAATGGTGCAGCACAGCTCATGCATTCGGAAGGTAAATTCATTCAGGCCCGTGGAGGGCTCTGCTGGCCACAGAACAAATATGACAAATAGGGCAATTCTGGGATCCAAGAAAGGGTCCATACCCCCAGTACATCTTAGAGCTGGGCTATAGGCTGGTTACCTTTGTCACAGCATGAAGAATATTTTTTTGTGAGCTGGGTTTAGGTAGCATAGGGATGGGGATGGGGCTGATGGCTACGCAAGTACATAGATCCAACACTCTGCCTTCCCCTGTATGTCCTGCTCACCCCAATGACAGTTACAGTCACAGCCTTGAGGGGGAGGAGTTCTTCCTTCTGCACCTTTCCCCCATAGAAAGCCCCAATGCAAAGCCCATTTACTCAGACCTTGTGATTAGGATTTATCCACTGAATTTTTTAACTAATATAGCAAATTTGCAGAGAAGAGAAGAACCAACTGTTTTCTTTGGGTCTGGTTCCTTTTGGGGGAAGGTGAGCAGGGCCCCTTCTGAGAATTCATATTATCTACAAGTCACTGATTGTCTGCCAGTCCCACTGCTGCTGATTTGCCGCTGCACTGTAATTTCAGGATGAGTGTTTGCCCACCACTAGGCAGGTGCACAGGTAAGGGAGCCCCCATGCAGTGTCTGAACACAGTCAATCCTTGGGCTCACTGAGAGCAAGGTCTGTGTGAGCTTAGCATCTCTATCAGTACAAGCCATCTTGGAGCTGGTTGGTGTGGAGCAGAGGTGACACCCAGGCCAGTTCCTCCCTCTCACAGGAGGTAGCCATCTATGAAGGGGAACATATGGAGACAGTGCTCCCCCTGTGCATCAAGGAGCAATGAGAGTCATTTTGCTTCCTTGAGACAGTATGACTCTGCATCAGGCCCACCACAGGGTGACATCTCTGCAGCATAACCCAGCCCTTAGAATTCTGTCACTGGAGTTTCCAATGTCACTGCTAATCCATTGGTTTACTGCTCTGCTATGCTGACACCTCTGAGGTAGAAAGAACAAAAGGGAAAGCTGCTGCTTCAGCAAAAGAATATAAATGTAATTAATACTAAGCAAGTTAAGTCATTAGAACTGTAAACATGAAATGTGTTTGCTGGAATTCCTGTAATGTACCCTGTGTGTAAGATAAGCACTGTTGGCACATTTAAATTATGGGGGTTCAGAGAGAGATGAGAAGGTAAGGAAAAAACAGAAAAAGAGAAAAAAATGAAAGGGACAGAAAGAGAAAAGGGTCCCCCTCTTCTTTGTGACTTTTATCTCTTACCCAGTTTTCTCTTTACAATGCTGTACTTTTTGTCTTCAGAAATCATGTGTGCACCTGTACATACCTTCCCAAATTGCAGCCGTGTAGCTGCAGCAGAGTACAGCTGCCTTCTTTTAAGTGGAGGTGCACTTTACCACACACACCTGGCTCGGTGACTATTGAAATGAGTCCCTCCCACACTCTTTTGGCTAGAAATAATGTTGGCAGATATGCAACAAGCAAGGGGAAGATTTTTATTGTCAGCTTGACCAGCATAAAGAAGCTTTGGTTGGTAATGGGAGGAGAATGGTATATGCCCTCTTATATCACCTGTCTTCAAAGCAGCTAAGAGCACAAGTTAATTTTCAGCAAATGTGCTCCTCCAAATCCTACTCTAATATTGTTTTCAAAACAAAATAATAAAATGCTTAGTCTTTTTATGTCAACAGGGCTTGGTTGCAATCCCATACTGGCAACAATATCAGCATGCTGTATCTGTTCTGTACCCTGGCTGTAACTCCTTTCTTTTTGTAAAAGTTGCATTGTCTCATCAGTGTGCAGTCAAATAGTGATTCAAAGATGAAGCATGAAAATGTGGGATTCTCATTTGAGGGATTATTCAGGACAAAGCACTTCTTTCCCCTTTATTCTATACAATGCCAAGTACACTGGCTGTGTCCAAATAGTAATAATAATATCATCATAAAAGAGAAACTGTACATATTACAGATGGTAACTGTAAAGTCACCCAAGAGTCCTTATCAATCTCATTATTTTTGTTGTTCTGCAACATTACAAAATAATGTTTATTCCCACTATCTTTTTCTCATAGCAAATTATTAGTGCAATATTTAGTAACTTTTGATGTAAACCACAGTAAAATATCAAGGAGGAGACAAATTAGTTCTCTGTCTGGGAAATTATTGATCATACAGAGAACAAGATGCTCCTGTAGTTAAGGCACTGAAATTGGCATCAGAATGTGATGTGGGTTCTAATCCTGGCTCTACCACAAACTTCCTATGTGACCTTGGGTAAATCACATAAGAGCAGGTTTTCAAAAGTGTTCTGTATCCACAATGAGGGCTTGGTTTTCTGCAGAGCACAGTTTCCATTTGGACATTTCAGAGCTTGTCTAGATGGCACTGGCAAAGTGCATTAGAGGGGTGTGATTTGTAGAGTGCTCTAACTGCCCGATGTAGACCCTGCTGGTGCAAACCATACAGTACCTAATTTGTGGTACTGCAGAGTGTGCATGGGGCAGTTAGAGCACAGCAAGTTAGAGTGCTCTACAAACCACATCTCTAATGAGCTTTGCTGGTTCTTTATAGACAAGCCTGAAATGAAGAGGCTAGATTTTCAAAGGAGCTCAGCCAGCAGGCCCTGTTGTTCTCAATGGGAAATGCTAGGTGTAGAACCCTTTGAAAATTTGGTCCCTGTTATGGGCATTGATTGAGCTCTTTTGAAAATTCTGGCCTTGATCTCTCTGTGCTTCAGTTCCCCATTTCTAAAATGGAAATCACCTATGTGTTGAGAGTACACATTCATTAATGCATGTGAAGTACACAAATATTTTAATGATGGCAGGCTACCAAAAAGTCTATGAGTAAAATAAATAAATAAAATCATAAAACAAAGAAAATAAATAGGGACATTTTTAAAGGACGGAGTGCTCCTCCGGATTCACTGACATATAAACTACTGTTCCCACCTCCTCCTCTTCACAATGAGCTTCCAAGTGCACCATTCTCACATAGTTTTTAATTGATTTGGGAGGTAAGGGCATCAGAAGTGCTTTCTAAACCCAGGGACTCTTCTATACACACAAGCACTTATGAAATGCAAGGACTGTGCCTGATGTTGTTGATTGCATTAGATTCTCTAGCATTCCCATTTTAACCTTCCTGTGCAGCACATTTGCAGAATATATATTAAACATGCATCTCTTGTTGGAATTGCCAGCCTCTGGGATCTTTTTCTGAATGAGTTATTGTAATGTAAAGCTGGATTCAGAAAGCAAAATTTTATCTGAGCAATGAAACTCATCCTGTCTGCTGTAGAACTTGTTCATATTACCTTGTAAGATCTTCAAATGAGGTGACTAAATTGTGCTCATTCGCTGATTTATGCTGAAGAATAAAATATCTTGAGTTTACAGGATATAAAGAGCTAGTAAAGGTTTTTAGAATAAACCTTAGTGACAATTATAGCTAAACACATACCCCAAATATTCAAAATCATCAGGAGTAGAACCTATTAACCAAATGGGTTTTCAGGCTTGTTTTTAAATAGGAATCTGTGGCTAGTTACTAGATACCAAAACATGAATCCAGATTCCTCCTCCTGTGGTCTCCGCCAATAGCCCCAGCTCAGTAAATACCCAAGCTTGTATATACATCCTGCCTGAATTTGATGTCAATACTGCTCTTCCCCCATACCTAGTGGTGATAAACAATGTCTGCTCATATGTTTCACTCCAAGGTCATTTATATCTTGCTCTGCATTGGTGGATATTTTTAACCATGTTTACAATACTAAGAGCTGTTGGCTACTGCCAAGAAAAGTAAGCAGAGAATACTGTCTCTGTAGTTTTACATTGTCTACTGCTGCTTAGAGAACAGTCACAAGTCATGCACTGATTGACATGGCCCTCCCTGCTATTTTTTGACAACACTCTCAGCAGGGTTGCCATGGAGTTCAAATCACTTGTGTTAAGAAGGGCCAAAGACTGGGAGCTCATTGTTCAGAAGCATTTTTATGCTAATAGCAATCTCTAGGCTTTTCAGAACTCACATAATTAAAGCAACAAAATGGTCTCTTGTTCAAACCAAAGAGAAAACATCAAAGTGTTTTATCGTTTTTGTAACCTGGACATAACATAGCTACAAACAAAAAATTAAAAAGGCAATGTCCTTAATACAAAAGGGGTAGACTCTGCCCTTTGATGCACAGAGGTGTGTGTGTGTGAGTGAAAGTAGGATGCCTTGTAGGGTACTGTGACAAAGTTCCTCCTCTACCTTGGTGAGTCCTGTGCTTATTGGCAGATTTGCTCACCTCAGTGATCTCCCCCACAGTCTGGATCAACTCCTCCTGTATCTGATCAGGAGTTGGGAGGTTTGGGGGGAACCCGGGCCCACCCTCTACTCCGGGTTCCAGCCTAGGGCCCTATGGATTTGCAGCTGTCTATAGTGCCTCTTGTAACAGCTGTGTGACAGCTACACCTCCCTGGGCTACTTCCCCAAGGCGTCCTCCAAACACCTTCTTTATCCTCACCACAGGACCTTCCTCCTGGTGTCTGATAATGCTTGTACTCCTTAGTCCTCTAGCAGTACACCCTCTCACTCCCAGCTCCTCACACACACTTCCTCTCCTCTGGCTCCTCCCCATCTGACCGGAGAGAGCTCCTTTTAAAACCCAGGTGCCCTGATTAGCCTGCCTTGATTGGCTGGCTGCAGGTGTTCTAATCAGCCTGTCTGCCTTAATTGGTTCCAGCAAGTTCCTGACTACTCTAGTGCAGACCCTGTTCTGGTCACTCAGGGAACAGAAAACCACTCACCCAGTGACCAGTATATTTGCCCTCTACCAGACTCCTGCACCCCACTGGCCTGGATCTGTCACAGTACGTATACACTGTAATTAGAGACCCACAGTTGTAGACATTCGGGCTTAGACTGGAGCCCGGGCTCTAGGACCCTGAGAAGAGAAGAGTCCCAAGGGTATATGCTACTCTTGTTTGGAGTGCAAACAAAGCATATCCCGTTGTGCAAGCAATGGTGTTTCCCCATGGAATCTTGTTCTGACAGACTGGATTCTTACAGTAGAGGAAAGTTTGCCAGTGTTCTTATTCCCTGCAGCAGGATTTGGCCTTAAACAGAGAATAAATAGTGCAGGTGATGTTTCACTGCTTTGAAGGGTGCTGGTATGATTTATTGTTGCAGGAGATAGATTGCATGCTAGCAAAAGTACATAATGGAATGAACAGAGCTTCCATTTCAAGCTCCATGGACAGACTTAGATTTAAAGGAAACTATAACAAACATTTCCAGTTGAGTACATGAAGTTTCATTGAAAAGAATGAGCTATAAAATGGTGCTTTTTCATGTGATAGAGAAATGTACTGTTGCAAAGAATAAACCGTGGATAAAGTTGATGGCATGAATTTTTATGCCCATTAGATACTAAACAGTCAATAGAAATGGACACACTATTTGGCCACAAAATGGAGACACCCATACCCCCATCCTACCACTCCGTGACAGCTGACAATAAATACTCTTATGACTTCCTTAGCTGGGAACCTACTGATAGGCTTATACTGTGTCTTTTCACTATAAGAATATAAGGAAACCACACAGACAGATCTGGGTTCCAAATAATCATGTTTACTAACTATATATAAACGCTGGCTAACTACATATATACACTGCTGTTCTGTTAGGTTTTGGTGGCTTTTCTCAATTTGAGGACAGTACATTCTGAATAGATAAAAAATCTAGAAGCAAAGGCGAGAGCTTATGATCTCAAAAGTAATAAATACATTATAAAAATAGTATTAAAGTCATTTTATTCATTGGTGAACTGACTGGAATAAAGTTCTTCTCCCAGCCCCCTGCACTTTCACTCTTATTTTTTTAACAACTGAACAGGAACCAAATATCTTTTAAGGTTCTGAAATGTTTGAGTATGTGAATTTTCAGTTCCTAGTCTGGTCCAAACTCAAAAGTGCCACAACCATAGTACACTGTTCTCATAGTGTATTTTTTGACTGACACCAGACATAGAAGAGTAAGGATTTTCTCCAGGTAGCCTGTTCTCATGAAATTCCCAATCCAATTTTGTAGACTCAAGAGTTTCTGGCAGTTCTGATAAGGTTTAGATATGTAGCTAAGCCAAACATCCATAGACAGGTAAAAATAAATGATAATGACTATTTTGTATGTGTGTTTTGTTTCCTTTCCAATATGTCAGTCTCTGTCAGACCCTGTAGCTTTAGTCCTCAGAGAAGATCCTCTTGGAAACAACAGGCCAGAAGATCATATTAATACATCATAAATAGTGTTTCAGATTGTTACAACAATAGAAGCTGTTACACTAGTCTCTTTTAATGGTTTTATTTGACGTAAGGGTCTAAACAAACCTCATTCCACTGTATGTAATTATTGGTCTGTTTTTTTATTGCAGTCATAATTATTTCTTTATACAGAGATCCTTATAATCACAGTGTGGTTAGAGGGTTACAAAATCTTCCACTTACATAAAAGGTGAATCACAAGCCAAATGTAGATGCCTATATGTTTGGCCCAGGCTTCCAGAAACCTTACAGAGCTGCTTATGGCCTATATTTTTTAACCCAAGTTTCTATTCTCCAGACAGCCCATTTCAGTAGCTTATTCTGCTAATCCAAACTTTCTTCTTCCCTTCTAAGGGCCTGTTCCAAAGTCCATCAAAGTCAGTTTAAAGACTGTCATTGATTACAAAGGACTTTGGATCAGGTCCTGTATGGCATTAAAGTGCTTAGGAATAGGAAGTAAGTTTGGGCCCAAAACAGATTACTTTGAATTCTGGTGAATGTCAGACCCCAGTGGTCTTCATGGCTTAGGCTAGGCTCAACTGAATTGGGAACCTTTATTCTTGCAGGTGAACTTGCCAACTGCATTTGCATCAGCAAAGACACAGGTATGTGATGGATTTTATTTTTATGGTGCAATGGATGCAAATGCTTTTGGCCCATAAATCAGTGACATGTTCAATGTCTTTCAAATATTTTGTTTCATTTTATATTCCTGTTAAAATATTTTTAATTATCCTGCTTAGGACATTTTCCTTATTTTCCTATGTTTGTTTTAGTATGTTTTCTCTACTCAGAGTTTTATATTTACAACTTTTTGTATAGTTTATGCCACAGTTCTTATATCCCCGGCAGAAATATTAAAAAATGCTTCCCACTCTATATGCCAGTACCACCACCCTTCTTCTGCACTTTATATCTTAGTATCTGGAGACCCTGCAATCCAAATAAAAAATGTTCACAGAAAGTTCAGAGGGCACAAAAAAGACATGTCCTCTTAAATGATCCCCAGAGGAATCTTCCTGTTATAAAGCCATTGTAGCAGCTCCAACACCACTTCCCTCCTGGCATCTAGTGCAGAGGTATGTCTGGGCAGGATAGGCGTTCATTGCTAGCATGATGTATGGCATTCCTGATGTATGGCATGTGCTTTACACTAAGGGCTGGAACAAACATGGAATAGCCTCAGGATCTCGGAGCTGTAAAGACTGCTTCAAGCCACCTTTGCATATCTCTCTTCACCTTTGTTGAGTATTGTTCTGATACAGGTGAGAACCTGGCCATTTTTGTTTTTTGGTGATAATAGGAAGTCCAGGTATTAACCAAATTTTCCTGGTACAGTTTCTAGAATGGGGAAAAGGTTCTGCAGGGGACAAGTTCCCATCACCTTATCCTCTTTCAAAAACTTCCCTTTTCCATAATGCCTAGAAAAACTGCAACCTGATCATGGTTAGGCAGTTGGAGATCAATGTTCCTGATTAGCTAGGAATTGTGCTGTATTTTTGTGACCTCTCTCCCTGGACACCCATCTTGGCCTGCTTGCTTGCTTCATCCATGTGCTATGTCTTGTCTTTTAGACTGTAAGCTCTTTGCGGCAGTGATCAAATGTCAATTATCATACATTTGTTCCGCACCTTGAACAATGGGGCCCTGACCTGGTTGGCCTTTAGGTGCTACTGCAATATAAAGGTTAAACAATAATATTATTACTTTTAAATGAACTGGTTCACCCACTTTTATTCTATCCTTAGTATAATTTACTGACTGGGAGTTTATTCATGCACAGTATTTGAAATGATCAGTTTAGGTGTGCAGGAATGTATCATATGCAAAGGGTTAAGACAAGGTTGACAACCCAAACATGAGGAATGATGAGATGATGGTAGCATTGAATAAGCTTTTGATAATATCAATATCCAATACTGTTCATACACTCTTATTCCTAAGTAGGTGTTGAACTATTTTCTCAAAAATAAGATTTATTGTCTGCATATTTGGTTGCTGGCAAACAACAAAAGGCTATTTGAGCTCTTTTTACTGTCACTTTTCAGAGCTTCTAAAATGTATTAAACGTACAGCTTTTGAAATTGTCCTTTCCAGATATTTTAAGAACAGCTGTTACTCCTTGGCTACAAAACTTTACTAACTTTGCTTCATAGTTGTCTCTGAGCTTGTCTTCATTGCTCAAAGACACTGTTATAAGCATGAGTCAGTACACTCAGCCTGAATAATTTTCTATTACAAGTCTGAATACCCTGAACTAAAACACTACTCTTTTTTCCCGTAAGGGTCCTAATCCTGCAGACCTCACTGAGCCCTGAATAATTTCTGGCCTATACAACACTTTATCAATACCTTATAATGAGACATGTTTGCCATCCAATCAAATTCTGGGAAAGATACCTCTCTAAGCTCAGGGCAACTACAAGGTAACCTTCAGCAGGAGATACTGCATCATAATCTCTTTCTGAACATGCTGGGTATGGTTTTGGTTGTTGTTGTTGTTTTTGATGGAGAGAGATTGTGATATGCAGAGGGCAGAGAGGGGACACAGACTGAGCAACTAAAATCTACAATTCATGTGCTTTTTTGTTCTTGGACACAATACTCTAAAATTGATTTCATATTTCGGGACAGACATAGTAGGATGAGAGGGTTTAATCAGCAAAGGACAAAATTACAGTACATTTCAGTACTCTATTTTATTCTGTCATTGGTCAGCAGCACCCAGATGACGATTCTTCACATAGAATGTTGACTGCAATGTATGGGATGTATCCTCCACCCATGTGCCTCATTTTAAATTTGTTGCAGTGATGCCCCAATTTTACAAAACCTCACTTAGCTTGCTGTACTAGCATGCGTAGTTTCAGTGGACACACTGATATGAGTGTGTCTGTTTGTTATGGGGAAACTTGTATGCCCTTGGGGTGAACTGTGTGTATCAAGCAAGTGGCCATTCTGACCGAATCTCTCCTTAGCATGATCTCTCATGACATATGTATGCCCTAAAGGTTTCATAAGTTTCATTTGGGAATGGTGTAATTGTTCTGCTTTTCACTGACTGAAGCAGAAACAAGGATGTTAATGATAATCTCATGTAGAATATGCAAAGTTGAGAGTCATAATAGCATAAATTATTGATCAGTTGTACAGTTTGTATTGCCATTTGAGATCTTTCCCAAATTCTTTTCTTTCTCTGCCTCTTTCAGAGCATCAAATGCTGGCTTCCAAATATTGGCTTCCTACTGCCCAACATACTGTAGTGTAATTGTCCACCCAGAATCTCTAAAGATCCACTGGACATAGATTTCATTTCAGTACAATGTCCACAACCCACTAATATAACTTTAATGTCACAATTTTTCATATACATTTTTTCTATTTCCTAAATCTCCATGAAGTTTCCTTATGTAGCACCATAGGATTATACTTGTCTAACTCAGTTATGATAGAAACATCAAATGTCAAGAAGGGGGGGAAGGTATCACCAAATATAAACATCAAGGGCCCTGTTCTCACAGTCTCTCTGCACTCTGTAACATCAGTCCAAATTCATTTAGAGAGCCATGATACTGTGTTGTTGTTATGTACATTTTCTCTGGGGAAGTGTGCAACTGCTTACTGAGGAATAGCAAAGTCTCAGTGCTGTTGTCAGTCAGAGAAAAGCAGTGATGCTACTGAGTGTCACCAAATTCCCACTTGCTCTTTATACTCCCCACAGGACAAGAAGCAGCAGTTGTAGACATCTGAGAACACGTAGCAGGTTTGATGGACTAATGCACTGCTGTGGTTGTGCCTGTGCAATACCATATATTTCAAGGCAAAGAAAACTCTCCTCTAGTTAAAACAACAAGGAGTCCTTGTGGCACCTTAGAGACTAACAAATGATTTGGGCATAAGTTTTCGTGGGCTATAACCCACTTCATCAGACGCATGGAGTGAAAAATACAGTAAGCAGGTATATGTATTACAGCACATGAAAAGATAAGAGTTGCCTTACCAAGTGAGGGGGTCAATGCTAACAAGGCCAATTCAGTCAAGGTGGATGTTGTCCATTCCCAGCAGTTGACAAGGAGAGGTGAATATTAACAGAGGGAAAATTATTTTCGTAGTGACCCAGCCACTCCCAGTCTTTATTCAGGCCTAATTTGATGGTGTCATGTTTGCAAATTAATTCCAGTGTATTTTCTACTCCATGCATCTGATGAAGTGGATTATCGCCCATGAAAGCTTATGCCCAAATAAATTTGTTATCTCTAAGGTGCCAAAAGGACTCCTCGATGTTTTTACTTATACAGACTAACATGGCTGCCCCTCTGAAACCTGTCTTCTCTAGTTGTGATGGTCGTAACCTTGGAAAAAACTTCACAGTTGGGAGACGGGCAAGGAAAGAGAAATCAGAACAATGGTTTTTGCTCAGTCTCTAAGATAAGGTAATGACAATGAAAGAGTTTTTTTCTCCTTTGCAACAATAGTGCTTGTTTACCTCTCTCCACAAACACCTGGCTGCTGGATGGTTTCCTAGCTAACAAATATGTAATCAGACACCTGTATGCCACATAATCAAACACATATGCTGCTAGTGAGCCATCTGCTCAATACAGTTGCTTTAGTGGCCCCCTCCGCCACTTTAACTAAACATTTATTCCCTTAAATCTCATATAACATCTCCGAAGGATGCTGGGTATCCATCTATGTGTATATACCTGTGCACCCGGTAGTGTTTTACTTTATATTTTTGTACCATTTACCCTCAGTTTTTTCCCCTCCTATAGGGTAACTGTGAAATCTAAAATGATAAACAAATTGTGGAATAAATTTAAGAGCCAGACTTTCAAGGTGGAGGCCCAAGATCCACAAACACAAAATGTATGTGTAAAAGTGCACCTGACATTGTATGCACAGTTCCAACTAGATTTGCAAAAGGAGTCAACACACACAAGAGTTGCTTGTCAGATGCATTTACTAGCAGATGCATTCACTAGCAGACGCATTTACTAGTTTACATGTGAAATTCCTGTTATGCATGCACAATTATGAGCACACTTTAGCGTACAGATTTTTTGACATGGTTGTGGACCTCTAAATTTGAAGAGTTTGAATCTCAGTATTTCATATATCAGGGCTTTTGGTCCTAGATATGTTGTAGCATTTTAAACATCAGTGATGTTTCTCTGTCCTTTTATAAAACAGATCCTGTCATATACTACAACTACAATAATAGTTCATAACATTGTTGTAATACACTGAAGCTGTAGTGGTTTGGCCCATTTCTTTATGACAGTTTATGGTGTTTTATAACACAGGACTGTATCTATACTTGTGCACATACAATCAAATCACTTAAGGCCCAACAATATCCTTTCTTTAGGCCTCTATCCTGCAAATCTAAAATAATAACACCACAAACACCCCTACTCTGAGGTTGTTAAATGCTGGCTGGCTCTGAAATTTACAATTTGGCCCTCTCTCCATTACATAAAAAATACACACACAGATATGCAGAGAAAGAGCAAAAGAAAGAGAGAAATACTGCATAGGATTAACAATACTTTCCTTTAAGGAAGGTACACACTGGAGTGTAAACATGTCAATGTACTTTTAAAGTGGGTTACAAGAATGATCCAGTGGAGAGAAAAGCTGTACAGTTACGAAACAACAACTCTATTGTCGATAGTATTTTTGTAGTGTTTTCTTCTTGTTGTCCTAATTTTTTTATGGTTTTGGTAATTAAACTCTATCTAGACACTCAGTGCTTTCTTACCAGGTAGGTATTACCAATTTCTCAAAGCATTAATCATCAGATCCTCATGTTTCCTGGCAATTTTGTTTTCTTCTATTTCCAGCATACATTGGCATTCTCATTTAAGAGCTTACATTCTATTTTCCATAGCTGGAATTTTAGTATTTATGAACTATATTGTAAGCCATGCAAATTTCAATCTTCCAACTTCATTCTGAATTGATTCTGATTGTTAATGTTTTCATTGTGCAGTATCATTTTAGCACTGTTATTAGTTCCTGTATTTGTCTGTAGTTGCTTTTATTGGCTTTTTCAGAGTGGGAAATAATATAGATCTTTTTGAATTTTAAATTTGTTCACTTGTTAATTCTGTTCTTTTCACAATGAGGCATGCTTCTGTTGCATTTCTCCATTCCTTAGTCTATCAATAATTTGGATTGACTTGCATTTTTCAACTTTGTTTTTTGACAGAGCCTGTGTTTTTGTAGAATAATCCCACTCCAATCAGCTTTCAGTATTCTGAAATCATAAATCTAAGGTACATGGATGATAATCTTACATCCACAACTTGATCCCTTCTCATAATGTCCTTCATAAACCAGCAGGCAAAGGTCAGCTGGTAGAACAGACCATGTGGCTAAGCAACAAAACAAGTCTTTGACCAGGCAATTTTTTCTCCAAATACTTAGCTTACTGTAAAAGAGAGTGGGGTCCAAATCTGGGCTTTCCTGAGCCTCAGCATAGGTTACTTGAATACTGACTGTCTGCAGAGCATAACTAGAGCACAGTACACTCTGTCCTATTCTTCTCTGTGGCCTTGTACTGGGTCAGAATGAGGTCAATGGTGCAGAAGCCATGTATGACAGCTCTGCTCCACATGAGACCTCCTCCATATTGACCAGATCTGGTTATTTTCTGACCCCTTTGTGCCACTCAGTCCCTTATTTTAATGTGTTTGTGCGGGCAGGTTAGATCAAAAGGCTTTCACATACATAGAGGATTGAGTAGAAAAAGCCCAATTAAATGTATAATCCAGCCCACAAACAACTGCTGTTGGGATCTCTGGTTTCTCCCTGGATGCTGAATTAGGCCATGAGTCCTATCCAGGACTCTATCTTGTACAGGTGTGGGAGAGTTGAAGAGAGAATTATCTCTCTGCTGCTAATTAGCCCTGCAACTTCTGGTGTTTTGACAGGGCCTCTGAACTCCGTCACTCATTCTTTCCTGGAATCTGATTTTGATCCTTTTGTAAAGCACTAAATTTTAGAGCACAGTGATGCTGGAACAAACATTGTGAGAGCAATCATTTGTAACTGTTTCTGAAGCCAGGTCTATTTTGTAATTGTTTCTGAAGCCACTTGAAACTTTGACTACATAGTAATGTTGAGCAGGGGTGTGTAATTTTTTGAAACATTTCTGTACTGGAAAAAGCCCTATTATACGTGCAGTTATACTGGATAGTTTTTATTTCGCTATTTGTTATACTATCAAAAATACTTTTTTTCCCCCGATGGAAGCTACATCTACACTAGGAGGGTCTTCTGGGATAGCTAGACCTGAGCGTATAAACTAGACGTTAGCGTTTAAACACAAAGTCAGGTTCAGGCCTCTTTTGAAGTCAGTGTCAGTACATTAAGGGTGAATTGCATTGATGGGTCTAGAGTGACTGCTTAAGAGATGTGGACTGAGATTACAGTCTCTTGTTAAACTGTACATAGTAGTGCTAGTAATAAAATGAATAATGAGAAAGAAAATGGAGATGTTGTGGGATAAGAGGTGGATAATTAATAAGGATTGAAAAGGCATATGAAATCAGTGAAGGAACTTCAAAGAGTTTGAGGAAATGAGAAAGATGAGCTAAAATCAATACTAAGCAAAGAAAGTGATGTAATGGACAAATATGAAACTTGATCAGTTTCTTGCAACTGGATTCTCCTATGACTTATACCTAGGTAAATCAGGAGTAACTCTAGTTAAGTTAATGGAATCATATCAGTGTAAGACAGTAGTGTCAGGCCCACAACGTGTACGTCTACAGAGAAAATGTAGGAAGTAGAGAATGTTGCTAACTATCAAATTATTCAGTAGAGCTAATTGGGAATTTTCCATCAGAATGATTTTCTGTATTGAAAATTTAAAAAAAAAACATCAAAATTGAGAGTGTCCTGCAGAAAATTTTGATTTTGTGGAAACTGCATTTTCTCTCATAAAAATCAAAGTTAAATATTTTGGTTTGGATCAGTTCAACCCGTATTGGAATATTAAATTTTTTTAACTAACTCAGAATGGTTAGTTTCAAATCTATTCAGTAAAATATTAAAATTAATTTCTTCATCAACACATTGCCTTATTTCAGCTATAATTTGAATCCTCTTTCCTATAGATCACACTCCTTGGAGGACTAAATCTTTCATAATGCAATGCAGATTGCCCTCTGACCAAGCTCTGCATGGTATATAGGACATCATGGAGAACAATACTCTGGGTGAATCATTGTAGACAAACAAGGAGCCAAGCCCAGAGGGGAAAATAGGGGCATCAGATTCCTGAATTATATCTCCTAGGAGGCAATGTGCCACAATGGGGAAAAATGTTGAACTGATTCAAAGTATTTCAGGTAAGTTCAACAAACTGAAATGAAACATTTTGATTTGTGGGATGTCAAAATGTTTCTCATTTCAGTCAAAAATGTTGAATCAAAACATTTCCACTTTTCTAAATTGAATGTTTTCAGAATTTCCATTCCATGAGAAAAAAACTGATATTTCAACTTTTCATCCTGATTTGGGACAAAAACAGATGTTGAAATTTCTCAGGTGATGGATATTCCAAATTTCTCTCATCTTAATCCAACAAAGCACTTAAACATGTGCTTAACTTTCAGTGGGACTACTCCCCTGATAAAATTAAGCAAGTAAATTAGGTACAAGCTTAAGTGTTTTGCTGTATTGGGGCCTTAATGAGCAGCAAGTCAATAGTGAATAGGGAAGCAGCAAAAGGCTTTGGTTAATGACACAAAGATCATAGAAATGTAGGACTGGAAGGGACTTTGACTGGTCATCTAGTCCAGACCTCTGCAATGAGGTAGGACTAAGTATTATCTAGACTATACCTGATAGGTGTTGTCTAACCGGTCCTTTAAAAGTGTCCAATGATGCAGATTCTACAATCTCCCTAGGTAATTTATTCCATTTCATAAGTACTGTGATGGGATGTATTTGGCCCCTTACGGCCCCCTGCTGGAGGCCCTGCAGTCCTACTACAGCCTACACCAGGAAGGAGCAGTAGAAATGGGTCTTCCAGGCCTGCCTAGAAAGGCTGCATGGAAGCAACCAGTCAAGGCCAAGCAGGGTCAGATAAAAAGAGCTGCAGGGCCTTGGCAAGACCATTTTTGTTTAGGACTTGAAAGGGGAGAGACGATGCTTCTCCTCTCTGGCCTTAGGAACTTGATGGGCAGCATTTGCTAAACCTGGGAGAGAGAGGACCTGAGAACACTAATCCTAAAGTAATGGGTGAAGATAAAGGGACCTGGTGGACAGAGGACCAGAGAATGTAGTAGCAACTAATTAAAGGAAGCAGTACGTTGCTGCTGTTTATAGGGTCAGTAGGTTGGAACCGGGAGTAGTCGGTGGGTCCAGGTTCCCTCCCAGAGGTCATTGGTGAAGTGGCCTAAGACCTGAGAAGGGGAAAAGGCTTCTTTAGTGGTCCAAATGAAGTCTGGATTTAAGGACTCAGAGATGGGGCTGAAGCCCTTAGTGAGGGCAAAAGTTTGTGGAACTCTTTCCTACTCCAGAAGGGTTGACTGTGGAACTTAACTAGAGGGCTGAGCCAGGTTTGCAATCTACAGGGGGTGTCAGGAGTGGGGAAAAGGTTGCTGTACCACACCCAGACACTAGGAGGCACTCAGGTGGTAAGTGCCCCTTTCACAACTATCCTTTCAGTTAAAAGTTTTTTTTGTAATCTCTCACCTCAATCTCCCTCACTGCAATTTAAACCCATTACTTCTTGTCCTGTCCTCAGTGGCTAAGGAGAACAAATCTATCATATTCCTCTTTTTATAACATTTTACATACATGAAAACCGCATCATGTTCCCCTCAGTCTACTCTTTTCCAGATGAAACAAACCCATTTTTTTCAATCTTCCTTGCAGGTCATGTTTTCTAGAACTTGAATAATTTTTGTTCTCCTCTGGACTTACTCTAGTTTGTCCACCTCTTTCCCAAAGTGTGGTGCCCAGAACTGGACTCAGTGCTCCAACTGAGGCCTTACCAGTGCTGAGTAGAGTGAAAGAATTACTTCTTGTGTCTTGCTTACAGCATTCCTGCTAACACATCCCAGAATGATTATAGAATTTTGTTTTGTTTTGCAACAGTATTACATTGTTGACTCACATTTAGTTTGTGATCTTTAACCCCCTGATCCTTTTCTAAAGTACTCCTTTCTAGGCAGTCATTTTCCATTTTGAATTTGTGCAATTGATTATTCCTTCCTAACTCTAGTACTTTGCATTTGTCCTTATTGAATTTCATCCTATTTCTTTCTGATCATTTCTCCAGTTAGTGAAGATCGTTTTCAATTCTAATCCTGTTCTCTAAACATCTAACCTCTTGCCAAGATGCAGGATTTGTTGTATCTAAACCATTCAAGAAAGATAGCTACCCAGCCTCTTTTTGAAAACCTCCAATGAAGGAACTTCCATGGCATCCCTAGGAAGTTTGTTCCATTGTCCTACTGTTCTTACAAGTAGGAAATCGTTCATAAGATTTTAATGTAAATCTGTTATGCTGTAGTTTGAATCCATTGCCATCTTTTTTTTTTTTAGGGCAGTTTTTCAAGACCCCTATCATGTTCTCCCTCCCTCCCCCATTTCCTCTTTTCCAAACTAAACATACTCAGTTTTTCAGCCTTTGCTCATATGGCTTGCATTCCATCCCTTTGATCATCTTTGTTGCTCACCTCTGTACCTTTCTAGTTTCTCAAAATTTCATACAGCAGTGACCAAAACTGGACACAATACTCCAGCTGAGGCCTAACCAGCACCAAGTACAGCAGTACAGTCACCTGCAATGACTTGCATGATAGGCCTGTTAATGCAACCCAAAATTGCATTTGCTTTTTTTGCAACAGCATCATATTGTTGACTCATGTTGAGGTTGTGATCCACCACAACTCCCAGATCCTTCTCAGCAGTGCTATGGCCAAACCAGTTGTCCCCCCATGCTATATTTGTGCATGTTTTTTTCTTTCCTAATTGTACCACATTATATTTGTCTTTGTTAAATTTCATTTTGTTTTCTATAGCCCAGTTCTCCAACTTATCAACATCCCTTTGAATTTTAGTTCTATCCTCAAGTTGTTTGCATCCCCTCCAGCTTTGAGTCTTTTGCAAATATGACCGGTATGCTCTCTGTTCTTACATCAAGGTCATTAATAACGATGCTAAATAACACTGGACCCAGAGCAGATCCCTGTGGAACCCCACTTGAGACCTCTCTCCAATGGGACATCATTCCATTAATAGTTACTCTTTGTTTTGTGGTTTTTTTGCCAATTATATATCTACTTAATGGTCATTCTACATTTTTCCAGCTTACTTATGAGAATGTCACGTAGGATTGTGCCAAAAACCTTGCTAAAGTCCAGGTATATGATGTCCACTGCATTTCCCCCATCCACCAAGCCAGTTACCTTGTCAAAGAAGGAAATCAAGGAGATTGTGTGAGACAGTATTGAAAGCCATACTAATGTTGAGATATACCACATTTACTGGCTCCTCATTATCCACAAGGCTTGTTACTCTGCCAAAGAAGGATATTAGGTTGGCTTGACATGATTTGTTCTTGACAAATCCATGTTGACTTTTACTTATCACTTTATTTTTTTTCTAAGAGCTTACAAATTTATTGTCTGTTTGCACTATTATCTTTCCGGACACCAAAATTAAGCTGCCTGGACTGTAATTCCCTGGGTTGCCCTTATTTCCCTTTTTATAGATAGGCACTATATTTCTTCTTTTACAGTCCTCTGGAATCTCTCCCATGTTCCATGAGGTCTCAAAGATAACACTGCTCTACAGCCAAAATGCTTCTGAAATAAATGTAGTCCAACTTTACTAATTCTGGGTCACTGAGAATGAAAATGATGCTTAAAATTGTTGATTGGCTCTAGTTTTCAAGATATGCTATTGGGTCAGTATATACGACCTTTGACTTGGGAATGGCGGAGGATAAGTGAGTTATAAAGGGAAGGGATCTCAATTTAAACCAGAAATGACTAAAATACATCTTTGACTGGATGTATGAATAAATCTATGACTGGGTTTGGATAGTACTTGCTTTTTAGGCAAAACAATGAATGATGCAATCTGAAGCTGGTATTGTGTCATACATGATATGAATTGCATCATGTTATTCCTAGAAGTCATGGATGATGCAATCATAACGAAGCTTACATCACTCTGCTGAACAAATTGCCCTATATCAGTTCTAGAAATCATACAGTGTCGTGCTCTCTTATTTGTCAGTGTTTGATTTTGCAAAGGGACTCATTTCTGTTTAGCCTAAGTGAGCAGAGATGCCTCGTACTTGTGTGAACAGTGCAGATAACTTCTGCTATGTTTGTGGTGGAGTGACTTTTGCATCACAAAAGCGCAGTATAACCACTATGGTTAAGAAAGCCTATCACCTTTCTTTTGGCTGCAAAATTGGAGATCAGGACAAGAGGTAGACCCCACACATGCTGCAACACTTGTGCAACAAATCTTGGCCAGTGGTTGAACAGGAAAAGGAAATCTATGCCTTTTGCAGTGCCAATGATTTGGAGAGAGCCAACAGATCATACCAGCAATTGTTACTTCTGCATGGTGCCTCCAGTTGGGAAAGATGTGTCAAAGAAGAAAAAGTGGACTGTGCATTATCCAAACATTCCATCAGCTATACGCCCAGTACCCCACGGAGAAGGACTGCCAGTTCCTGATGCACCACAATCATTCTCACTTGAGTCAGACGAGGAAGAGGAAGAGGATGAAACTTCTGGTCCTGAACCATCAATGTCACAGGACCCACATTTTCTCCCATCCTCCTCCTCTGAAGCACACCTCATAACACAAGGTGAACTAAATGACCTTGTCAGGGATTTGGAACTACCCCAGAGTAAGGCAGAGCTGTTGGGCTCCAGACTACAGCAATGGAATCTCCTGGCAGGCTATCAAGGCAAATGGAGCCCATCAATGCTTGCAGACTATTTCTGGACAGTGACAAGAGATGCTCCATTTAATGAATACAAGAAGCCCCGAGTAGACACTGAATAGGACTAAACTATGTACATAATAGTTTTTTGCCTTTTGTTTCATAATAAATTTTATTTATATAACCCTTTTGCTGATTTTTAAAGTGTTACATAAACAGGACAGGTGAAATATTATCATGTAAAGCAACCATAAACACATGAAAAGACCTAGGTTTACAATTTATGATTAAAACTCTACTATCTACACAATATACATAGACATAAAATGTAAAAACTTAAATATCTTAGAAACAGTAGCCAATCAGTTGTTTTAATTGTCATATTTGAATTCAGCACATCAAAATACATAATAAATACCACATTTTATCTCTGAAGCAGACGACTTCTCAAAAATTGTAGACCAGTGTAATTGCTAATGGCTCAGAGATCTCTTCAGTCAGTTCCTTAGGTACTCCAGGAAGTATTTCATTAGCGGCCCACCCCTGTGGATCTCAATACATCTCACTTATTTAAGCAATTCTTAACTTTTTATTTTCCTATTTTAGCCTCAGATCATACCCCATTTATGCTATGTTAGCTGTCCAATTGCTGCTAACTATTTTGGTAAAATCTGAAACAAATCAGGCATTTAGCACTTGGTCCATTGGTGTATTTTCTGTTAATGAGGAGGGAAAGACAATGGTATGGTCATATCACAACCCCCCTTCCCACCTCCAGTGCTACACACTTAACTTCATGGATCCCTTTGCATGACTTTGATACAGTAGCTGTCTACTAGTTTTAGTCTAGAATATTGGTAGTAGCTTTAAAGGTATATCTATTCAGCTGACGTTAAAGCGCTGCCGTGGCAGTGCTACCATAGCAGTGCTTTAACATGACTGTGTAGTCGTGGCTCTGCGAGGGGAGTAGCCACCAGTGTGCTTTAGCACTTTCAGCACTAACGCTTATAAGTGAAAGAGACACTTTTCACTTTTGAAATGCAAACTTTTTAAAAACTTCCCCTACTTTTCTAGTGTGGGGATAGGGCAGAGGTGGGCAAACTATGTAGCCCGCAGGACCCTCCTGCCCGGCCCCTGAGCTCCTGCCCCAGGAAGCTCCCCCCTGGCCCCTTCCCTGTTGTCCCCCCTCCCCCACAGCCTCAGTTCACTCGCTTCACTGCCAGAGCAATGCTCTGAGTGGAGGGGCTGCGAGCTCCTGGGGCAGCGCAGCTGCAGAGTTGGGGCCTGACTGGTGCTCTGATGGTGCGGTGGTGTGGCCGGCTCCAGCTGGGTGGTGTGACTGCCTGTTCTGGTGGTCTGGTCGGTGTGGCTGTAGTGCTGCCAGCCACCGATGCTCCAGACAGCGTGGTAAGGGAGCAGGGTGGGTTGGATAGAGGGCAGGGGAGTTCAGTGTGGTCGTCAGGGGGCGGGAGTGTGGATAGAAGTCAGGGCGGTCAGAGGGCAGGGAACAAAGGGGTTGAATGAGGGCAGGAGTCCAAGGGGGGCAGTCAGGAAGGAGGGGGGGGTTGGATGGGGTGGTGGAGGACGGTCAGGGGCAGAGGTTCCGGGGTGGTCAGGGAACAGGGGAGATTGGATGGGGCAGGAGTCCTGGGGGGCAGTCAGGGAGGAGAGGGGCAGTTGGATGGGGCGGCAGAGGGTCTGGGGACTGTCAGGGGACAAGGAACGGGGGGGTTGGATGGGGCAGAAGTCCTAAGGGGGCTGTCAGGGAGCAAGAAGCCCCTAAATAAATAAGCAAAATTTTTGAGTCTCTTCAAAATACTAAATTTCTCCTGTCTTCCCCAAGCCTCCTTTTTTTTTAAATTTAAATTTCATACCCTATACATAAGGACCTCCTGAAACAGGACTAGCTTCTCCCTGTGTGCTGCCTGTGTCTTCATATTGCATTTTTAATCTATCTGGATGAGATCTGATGATGGGAATATTTTTCTCATAATCTTCACCCTTCCTGTCTCTGCTTCCATTCCCACCCTCCAGTACATTTTGGGTATTGTAACCTGTCCCCCTTCCTAAAATAGTTTTCTTATGCCCAGCTTCCCTGTTATCGTCCATGTTCTTCTTTCCCCCTCACTGTTCTCAACAAAGCTCTCCTGCCTATGCTCACAGCTGAACACTTTCTTTGAGTGAGGTCTGTTAAACCGTGAAATAAGCACCCGAGGCAAGTTGGAATCTGCATTACTCTCATTTTAAACATTCCAGGTAAACAAATCACTGAAAAATATACCCTGCATTGACAGGGCCTAGATCTGAGGATCTTACAAGTCTTTTCCATCTTGAAGTTTTCAATTTTATTTTAATAGCTTATTTAGCCCATCAAAGGAGGTCAAAACAGTGGAAAAAAGAGAGCACTTTTTTCTGAACATCTGAGTCTTTCTCTGTGTATAAATCTCACAGGTGAATGGGTGTTTGAGCCTGGATACTTTAAGTCCAAAAAGGCTTATACACTGCTTTGAATCAACAGCTCACTGCCTTTCTGTCCTTAGATATCACTCTTTCAATCTGCCTGCAAAGATTTACCCTCTATTTTGACTCCCCAGTATTATACTGTGCATGAAGTAAAGAAGCTTTAACCTGAGTTGATTCTAAATTTAAGAGCCAGATTGTGATTGTGGAGGAAGTAGAATATATTTTTTTAAATTTCTCTAATTCTTAGTTGCATTCAATGAAGCTACAGTAATATGCTTCAGACCAGTAATGTAGAAACCAGCTTGAGCTGAGAATTTTTTGAGTAAATCCTTTAGAATTACAACAGTGTTTTAAAAATTAACTATTAGTTCATTTACTGAAACAGCTACTGTACTTACTAAATATGATAAGTTTCTTTGACATTAATAGCACCAGTACAATGTTTTCAAGATAGGCAAACTGACTGAACATGGCAAATGCGGAGTTTGCAAAAATCATTCAGATTCCATACAGCTGAGCAGCTCAGTCTTGATCACACCTCTTTTGGTATGCTGTTCGTGATCATTCACACAAACAGGTTTATGTTCATAGGAATGTTTGGGGAATGACTGTACCCATATATGTATAAAATCCACAGTATTTGTGCAGGAACAAGAGTATTTAGCAGTCACTATTTCTTATTCAATATTGTCCTGTTCAAAAAGATTCAGTCAGAGAGCAAAACCGATCATACATATGAAGAGGGAACAACAAATAGCTGAACTGAGTGAACAACCCATAGGTTGAGAGTTGTTTATCTGAACTATTTGGCAAAAATATTTATGAATACATTTACAAAAAAGAGGATCGTTTCACAAATGATTCAGAAAAAAAGGGGCTAAAATTTGACAGATTATTTGTCATGAATAATTTGATCAGGTCAGGACTATTCTTTATAGAAAGAAGGTAGTATATGCTCTTTGAGATGGACTGTCTTTTCATTATGCACATGTATAGTGCCTAGAACAATAGGATCCTGGTTTTGCCTTCCAGTGTTACCATAATTAATAACAATGCACTTAGCATTGGGGTGTGTCAGCTGATTGGATAAAATAAAAACCGAGCTGAACCTTCACATAAAGCTGGATATGAACCAAACAATGTATGTGATATGGAAGGTATGCACTATATTCTTCACATGGAAATAGAAGCAAAGTATTTGCATTTCAAGAAAAGTTCCTGTCCAGGTCTGATTGAAAGAAGAAACCTTATAAGAGACTGTTCTTGAGAAAAAATTTTTTTTACCCAATTTGCAGAGTTTAAAGGTTTTAATAAATAATCTTGGGTGCTTGGCCCAACCTCATCTCAGGCCTTTTTTGAAATGCAGGATTATTAATTATTCATGTATTAGAATTACTGTCTAAATGTCCCATCAAATGTGCTTTAAATATGCTGTCCTTAAACATTTGGAGTGTTTGGTTTTCTTTAATTGCTGAAAAGGTACAAGCTCTAACAATGCAGGGATGAGCGGTGGGTGAAGACGGCAACAACCACCAGAGAATTTTTATTTTTAGCTTTCATACAAGGAGTAAGTTTTGGTAGCCTAGTATTCTCCTGTCTGGTACTATCAGAAATTAAAACTCACTGGAAGTGCAGAAAGTACTGGGGCCATAATGGGGTGACAACTGTATAGAATAGGCCAGAAGGACATGATTGTGAGTAATGAAATAGCACTGAATATAGGAAAAGTTTTCTCTAAGGAAAATATAGTTGACTATTGAAAAGCTTCACAAAGGAGATGGTGAAGCCCCATCTGTTTGGTTGTTTAAAGCTGGACAAAGCTCTAAAAAATGTATTATAAGGAACAATCATGAATTTCCCAAGGGGGACTGAATAGGAGACTTAATCCACAACCTCTTTCTTCTCTGATTTCCACTATTCTAGTGTGTTTGTATACATAGACACATACCAAGCTATTTTAAAGGCAATTGGAGATGACACTAAAAAGAACTCACAGAGAACACTGATATATACATTTTGAGTGGCAGAGTGAAATCAATGGCAGCACATCTGTTTTGGGAAGTGGAAAGATCAAATGAAACAAAATGAAGTCAAGGAATGGGATTATTGAAATGAACTGAAACAAGAAGAGTAAACTAGATGATTTAGATGAGATCTGTCATAGTCTGATAAAGCTAGTGCAGCCCTAAGACATTTTAAAATTGGCATCTCTTTACTGTGGTAACTTTCCAGGATCCATTCCTGTAATCTCTGGTGCATGTTCTCTAGAATAAGAACTGTCAGGTGATTAGAACAAATTGTTAAGAAGTTCAGTTGACAGTTAATCAGAGCTGTAGTGCATTGGGTTTTGTCTTTAACTCAGAAAGATAAATCAATGATTGGAGCACTTGAGAATTGTGATACATAAAATGTTCAGAGTCCTGGCAAGGTGATATCTTGAGGACAAGTTTGCAGGCTGAGTGACTGGAGCGAGGTTCAGATTACTAGACCCACTTGCATACATCTGTTAGTAAGTGTGAAACTGCTAGAGGGAAAACTTATTCTCTTTTAATTACTCGGGTGCTGTTTGGGTAAAGCTTGTGTATTGTAATGCTTTTTCTAATTTCCATTTGTTTTTATTCATATATGATGCGCAGCAATAAGGAAATATCACTTTTCTTTGTTTTTTCCTACCTCACTGGGAAGTTATTTGAAGACAGGAGGTTTAGAATGGGATACATAACGGAAATTGTCAATACATTAAAAATCTACATACTAACTGAGCAGTGGTAATGGCAAAATAATCAGTAAAGACATCATCTTCAAAAGGCTTCATTAAGAAGAGATCTAATAGTTTCAGGAGTTAATGTCCTGAGCTATTGTCTTAAAAGGTTTGTGTTTCTTTATTTTACTGAATGTAGTGAAAGGAAAAAGAGTGTAATATGTAGAAAAATGTAGGGGAAACATTATTTTGGGGAAAAATGTATGAGATTATTTTAAGGACTCATTTGTAATGAAGCAGACACATCACACTCCTCCCTCGCTACCTCCTTTACCTGGAAGTCTTCCCAGACTAATGATAATGACAATGAGATTTCTCAACTATAAATATGGAGACAAATAGTTATAGGGGGATGAGAAGGGATGCGGCAAAATGACAAGCACATTTATTATCCAACTAAACTATTACCTCTTTTTACTAGAGCTAGGAGCTGGAGAGAGAAATTAATGACTATATGGAATTTTAATTGGGGAACTCACTCTATACCAGTGGTTCTCAACCTATTTACCATTGTGGGCCACATCCAATGCTACTTGTATGGCCCTGAGGATGTCACATGGGCTGCAGCTTGTGCTGATTGGGCCACAAGTGGCTTGCAGGCTGCAGGTTGAGAACCATTGCTCTATACTGAAAGGACAGAATTAGCTATCTTTCCTTAACCACTCAAGGACATTTGGGGTGAAAATTGATTGTATATATGCCAAGTTTATCCCTTCAATGCAGTAGGGCACAAACCCTCTTCCTTTTCTGGGTATAGATGACCCCCAGCACAGCAGAATGTGATATTCAGCCCAAAAGCTGAAGCTGCAGCTAAAAATAGAGCTCCACTTCTGCTTCCCTGCCTGGTTGGTTCCCTCGCTCCAGCAGAGCTTTCCCAAGCACAGTGAGCTACTTGGACTCAGTAGAGGGGGCAGGATTTGAGACTAGATGAAGGAAGATCTCCAAACACTCCCCAAATCCCCACTTCTTTAGATTATCATCTATCTAATGATACTCAGGCTTTTGAGCTGGCAGTCTAGCAAATACCCTCAACTTGTGCTTTAAGGAAACTTTTGGTGATAATGTTTGAGTGGCTGAGAAATAAAAATTAGTGTAATAGAAAGATCACCTCAGTTATCTGATTCTTCTACAAATGCATAATTTGTGTTCTAGATATAATGCTGGGCTTGGGGAGGAGAGAATTAGGGAGGGCTGAGGGGAAACATCTGAGTTTGGAAAAGATTCTACAGTCGAAAGGAAAAAGCCTTCACCCTACCCATACCACCTTCATGTAACCTGTTTTAAGACTAGCTATAATTAATGCTTCCGCTAGCATAACTGGCCAGAAAGTGGTGGGAAAGAGGTGGATTCATGTCTTTGTTCTCCCATATGGGGAAGTAAATTACTCCCCACCACAGCAGAACTGAGGATTCTCTAAGGCCTGGTTGCTTCTGTTCCTACCCCAGAGTGATGGATCTCCTCACCTGTCCTTTAATCAGTCTGCATGCCAAAAGCATGATCTAATTCTAAGTGGGGGACTAAAACAGGGGTAGGCAACCTATGGCATGTGTACCAAAGGCAGTGCCTGAGCTGATTTTCAGTGGTACTCACACTGCCCGGGTCCTGGCCACCAGTCCGGGGGGCTCTGCATTTTAATTTAATTTTAAATGAAGCTTCTTAAATATTTTAAAAACCTTATTTACTTTACATACAACAACAGTTTAGTTATATATTATAGACTTATAGAAAGAGACATTCTAAAAATGTTAAAATGTGTTACTGGCACATGAAACCTTAATTGGAGTGAATAAATGAAGACTCGACACACCACTTCTGAAAGGTTGCCAACCCCTGGACTAAAACTTCCTCATATGTTCAGCTCTGAGAGTGAATTATGCTTGAAGCCAAATCAGCCCCTGTCCAGCAGCAAGATCTCCTTCTTTTCAATACCTTTGCCTCCCCTCTCAAATCCTACCACCAAACTCATGTCCAATGGGCTACCAAAAGGTCACTATCTGATGACAAATTAGTCATTCATCACTTCATTACCATTCTAGTATTTTTTATTTGAAGTTAGAAACCGAAATTACTTAATTATGAATTTCCTGTTGGAATCTAGATATTAAGTCCCTCTATCTATCAGTCTATCTATTTAAAATATTTATAATGCACCCATCACCATGCTATGTAATGTAAGCTTAGCCCAGCAACATTCCATTAATTCAAAATGTTCTGTTCTTTCACTGAGCTTGTTATGCTAACTGTTAATATTAAATACTAAAATTTCAGCATTTGTATTTGAGAATGTTCTGTATTCTCCTTTAGATTTCTAGGGGCTTCTTGTTTTTTAAGAGAGAACCATATTTAGATGTCACACAAGAAAACCAGAACACCTTGGGGAAACGGCAGCCAGAGAATTAGTCTTGCCTGCTGGTCTATAAAAAGAATGCTTATTTTACTTACTCAGCAGTTTGACTGCATTTAAATAAAAATGTCAGGTCCACTGGAATGGAGCAGAATGTGTATACTATGTGGTACCAGGAATGTAAGGGATCTTCATAGTGAAAAGTCCACGATACGCTCAGCCAGGAAGGTTTAGTCTGACTCAAGTACTGAAATCAGTGCCAAAAATGAAATGTGTATGCTGGAGTGCATGACAGTTGGGTTGTCAGTGTCCAATATAATACATAAGGGGGAATTAAATATGCTGGCTTGCAAAATAATGACAATTGAATGACATAGTGTCCCAGTAACTGAGTACTCACTGTCTTATCATCAGCACTCTGATTTCAACACTCATAGCACAGGGCTCTGGCTAGAGGGAACCAGGCATTTGCTACTATGGTTACCATTAGAAACATTCCTCCAATATAATTATAGGTTAAAATCTCAAGTGGATGTTTTGGCCCTTTTATATTTCTCTGTTGGGCAAATCCATAGCAGGACCTTCTCAGAATGTTTGTTTTACCATTGCTGTAATTTTATTTCTGTTAATATTTAGTTATGCAAGCAAACTATTGAACTGGGTTGTAAACAGTGATTTTTAAAAAAGCTGCTGAAAAACATGCAGCAGTTTGAACAATCAGTTCAAGCTTCTTCCTCATCAGCCTGAATACAACCACTGGGAAAGAATAGAAAATAAGCCTAAAACAGCAATGGGAGCATGGGGGATGACTCCAGTATCTTAAAATCCTTGTCCAGGCCTTGAGTAAGATTTCTAGTAGGGAGAAAGGAGATTTGCATTGAAAAAAAAAAAACCCAGGGAAAAGCACTCCAAGTTTTTGTAGATCTATTGAAAACACATTTTCTCTCCTTGTACCTGTGTTACAAAATTTCCTGATAGCCCTAGTAAAGAAATACAGTGAATGCTGAAAAAAAATAACGTAGCACAATTTGATCAATAAGCAAAATAAATCTAAGAGAGCTCCATCATCACCATTGTTTCTCCCTCGGAAGCCCTCCCCCCTTCAGGAATCCCCTCCATTTAATCACCCTCCCCCCCAACCTCCAAAGCCCTGATATCTGTCTCTTTGGGGAAGTGGGCTGGATGCCAGACATGACAAACCTGCAAAAAAAAACCACAGAAATTGGGCTTGTTTTTAGCTTAATTGGCTTATGAGTTCCTTGTTGGCTAGTTTTTGGCTTGTAGCTTGTTGCTTCTATTTTTTGATGGGCTCCTGGCAAGCAGAGGAAAGGCGGGAAGAGATGGGGTGCACAACAGGCCCACCACAGTCCCAGAGTGCATGCCAGAGATCTAGTCACATAGCGTGCTGGGGTTCTTAGGGATTGGCTTGTTTTGGCCTTGTTTTGAAATGGGATTAGCTTGATTTTTGGATTATTGTGAAAGTCGGGGTGCTTATTTACCACATGAAAGTTGGCAACTGTGCTGGATTCAGCTTTTTGCAGAGCCTGTCTGTATAACTCTGTATATGTCAGAAAGTGCTGCTAGAGAGTGGTGTGATGGAATACTTTATCTTTTCCACAGTTCCCCTACAGGCTCCCCACCGCTGTGGGCTAAGGACTGATCTCAGATTCCAAACTTGTCTGCTACATGAGAATTCCTCCTGAGTGATCCAGATCACAATTTTGTAAAAGCTATTTGCTTCCCTGCCATTAACAATGGAGACAGCCAACATATTTGGAAAACTACAAAGAAATTTAGAAAATTATCTGATGTATCCTCCTGGGGAATTATACCTGCACTTTAGTTATAGTTTCAGGGCCCAATGATCTAATATGTCATTTCTATTTCCAAGTGCCAGGATCCTAAAAGTCTTTCCAATAGCCTTTGAATATAATAGCAATACATTAGGTAATCTGGAAAACAGTGCCGAGTTAACATTTCACAATTTTAGCCACATGTACAATAAGTCCTGACAGCAGAAGATCCATTTTCCTTCAGGCTGTGTTATCTGAATGCATGTGATTGATTATTCTAATTATATTGGGCAAAGTACAGTTTCATGACATTTAACATCAGTGAAATGTTGGTGTGGCCTGTGTGTTCAAACAGAGTTTGCTGAAAGCATCTTTTAAAAGCAACCATGCACCCATCAGGATAAAAGATATTAGGAACTGACGTCTTTCTGATATACTCTCTATACCTTCAGTGTACACCGCTGAGGTACAAAGACATGTTTGTCTTTTGTCCATTTATTGTTTGATTCTGTTTCTTTAAATGCAAGTTATATGATAAATGTTCACGCTCTAGCATCAAACAAAGCTCAGCTTCAATCTTTTAGCCAACTGCAACATCTGCCCTACAAGGTTTTTCCCTTTTAAATACATGCTTCCCTGAAGATATAAATATGGTATTCTTAATCAACACATTTAAATGTCTCCAGACAGAGGAGTTAGTGCAAATTCCATAAAAAGATTAGCACATAGCATTATTCGACTCAGTAGAAATGTCTGATTTACCTAAAGGGAAGAATGCAACTAACCATGATTGGATGTCATTCTAGAACCATGTAATTGATCCCAGAATTTGGCTGCTAGTCTCTTAATCCTAGTTTGTTGTAAATCTGGAAGTACCCCTGAAATGAGAGGAGTTCCTCATTAGCAATGCTCACACACGGCTGTCGGACGGGAAAGTGAAATCAAGGTGTCCTGTCTTGTTATCAGAAATGTGAAGGGGTATATTTCTCATTTCCACTGGGGTAATCCTTTCAGGCATTTTCCCTCCAGCTCAATTCTGCTACAGGATGATAACAAATGTTAGTCAAGACCTTTTTTTAAAAAAAAAATCAATTAGCAGAATGATGTACCCTTTATTCAAAATAAAGGGGTTAGGGATGTTCAGCTGACCTACTGGTCAAGCTGAACCAACACACATTAGCACTTTATAGTGGTTTTACAAGGGATTTTTTTCTAAGTGCCTGGGAAGGGTAGGTCCAACCTACCTTGCCAAGAGAAAGCACCACCCACATAGTTGTGAGGAAAATGATTTGCCAGGTACAGAGTATAGGTAGGGAGTCTGCAGTGCAGCAATGTTACATTCACTTTACGCAGAAGATGTGCTCCCTAAAGTTACATCCCTAAAGCCATTTTTATACCCTACTTGTTTACCAGTACAGGTAATCGTTAGTTGGGGAGCTCAGGAAAGCATGAGAAAAAATTAAACTCATCAGATACCGTGTACTTCCATACAGTAACCAGATGACTATATGGCTCAGGAGAATAGTAACAGAATATAGAGCTTTTTATCTCTGGTTCATATCTGTCCCAGGTTGTTTTGTAATCAAAATTTGTTACTATCTGATGATTATTTAATGGCCTAAGTGAAACAAGTTGGAAGTCTCTCCATTCCCAAGAAGGCATCCACATCCCTAAAAGCGCTGACACATTTGTCATTGTCCATAAGCATTATAATTAATTTTAAAAGAAAACAGGTCAAATGGGAGAAGAGCCTTTAGATTCAGTGTATTGATGCATACCGGAAGGAAGGGCTTATGGCTCCTCACATTTTATCTAGGCAGCCAAGCTGTGCATTATCCATCTTCATTTCAAAAGCAAACTCTGCTGATCCCCAGCAAAATGCATTTGTGGAACTGAGCAGGGAGATCTAGTTGATGGTCTGTTTCTGTCCACAACTGAGAACATTCTGGCTACAGCTGCTGGAAGTGCAGAAGTAGATCCTAGAAGTCAGGGTACTTAGTTCTCCTAGATTTACTGTACTCCATGAAATGGTGAATGGGTAATCAGAAATGAAAGTGGATAAAGTGTGTGGGGAGGGGAGGGAAAGAAATCTTGTTGCAAGAGAGCGGAATGCTCCTATCCCTCTTATTTTGAAGTGCTGTAAAGCAGAACTGGCTGCATTTCAGTAAGGTGGCCATTTCTCAGTGACTTTTAATGAAGTTGGGCATCTTCCATTCAAAAATCCAGTCAACATGATTTTGTATTGAAATAGCTGTGTTGAATTCTGGACCTTGTTAGGTACAGGAAAGGTGGCATCAGATACTTGGCTGTCTACCCAGTCTACAAGAATCAATGAATGCCTCAGTCCTGCTTAATAGGCAACATTATTTGAGCCACATCAGCTGCCCCATCTCTGTCACTGCCTTTGATGTCAGTCCTGGGCTGAAGGGTGAAGAAAGCTAACATAGTATTCAGCCTTCCATCTGCCCAGCTTTGGGGATAGAGGTGTTACACCTCATACCAATGTCCCTGATGTTGTGCTGGAGAATATTCCTTACTTTTTCCTCATTCTGATATCCTAATCAAATCTAAATTAAAAATGAACATGATATTCTCAGTTTGACCATGGCATATTGCATATAGTGTGTAACTTAAATGCAGTAAAAACGCTCAGTAAAACCTAGAATTTCCCTCTTGTCTGCTAACATGGCAATTATGAAAGTGACATGTATTAACCTAGCTCAGACTCTGAATCTTGTTTTCATGCCTATTTTGTTAGCAGTAGCAAACATCATCCAAAAAAGGAAACAGTAAAGCAAAACACTTGTTATAAATGGTGTGAACAAAAATCTCAAAGGGAATGAAAAGAGAAATAATACTAGTAATTTGCACTTATTTGTGGTGACCTAACATAGGTCTTCTATGGGAGCTATGCCTGAGTCAGCTACCCAAGATTTATGGTCATGCCCAGTTCACCAAAATAAAATGTATTCTTCCATTTTTAAACTTGATGTATGCAAACACACACTTTCTCTCTTTCTGGAAATTGAAATAACTGATTAATTTGTTTATGATAATACTACTAAAGTATTCAGAAGCCAGGACTAATCATATTTGGGGTCTCTCCTGGGGTGGTATGCCTATAAGTTATAAGGGTTTTGTTTTGTTTAAATGAATTTCAAGTGATAATTCAATACAATGGTAATTGGGGCAGAGACTTTCTTTCTGGCTTCTTGCCAATGGAAAGGGAAACTTGAAGGAAAAGGGTTGACAAATGCATTAGAAATTATTGTAGATTGGGGAAGGTTGGGAAGGTGTGTCAATACATTCAATGAGAAGAGAGGCAAGTTAGCAAACACGTTTGTCAATAATAGGTTGTTTTGGGGTATCTTATTCTGAAATTGGATTAAAATTCATACTCGATTATTGTCTGCAACAGGCTTCTCTTCAGCAGGTGAATATTTGTCTTCATACAAGTTTTTCTCCAACTAATATGTATATTTTATGTTTGCAGTTTTGTAGGTGTGTTGGTCTCAGGATATTAGAGAGACAAGGTAGGTGAGGTAATATCTTTTACTGGACCAACTGTTGTTAGTGAAAGAGACCAGCTTTTGAGCTACACAGATCTTTTCTTCAGGTCTGGGAAAGGTATTCAGAATGTCACAACTAAATACTAGGTGAAATCCACTTTTAGCATACATACTTAACACATATTCTAAGAGACCATTCCAAGTGAAGTGACCTGTTAACACCTCTCCATTCATGGGACAAAAAACAAAAATTCACAGCCCGTGACCTGTCCATGACTTCTACTATATACCCCATACTAAATCTTGGGGGTGGGGGCAGGGGGAGGTCAAATGGCTCAGGGGCGCCACTGGTGCTGGGCGAGGGCTGGGGGGAATGGGCAGTGGCGCACAGCCCAGCTGCAACTCCCACTGGGTGCGGGGGGTTGGCAGGGCCAGCAGGCTCCCTACCTGGCTCCACATCCTCCTTGCTCAGCTCCTAGGTGGAGGCACAGCCAGGCAGCTCAGTGCACTGCCTCCACCCAGAGCGCTGGCTTCACAGCTCCCACTGGCTAGTTTCTAGCAAAGTTATGAAATTAAGCTCCCAGGATCACCTTGAAGGTGTTGTGCAGGTTTCCTTTGAGGATGAGGACTAAGAGGTGAAATATGGAATTATCATTTTGTAAAAAGTTTTTCCCAGGAGTGTTACAGTGTTTTTGTCTTATTTCTGTGTGAATTTCTTCGCGAGCATAGTGATTGTCTGGTGTCACTCACTTAGTTGTTACTGGGGCATTTAGTGAATGACCTTTTGGTCCTCATCCTCAAAGGAAACCTGCACAACAAAAGATAAGCCTGGGATTTCAATTCATAACTTTGCTAGACACTAAGAATCAGGGTTTTAATAAAGACATTGGATTTGGGCTTATTATAACAATCTGTAACCTACTTGCCCCTTTTTTTGTCATATGGATGGAGAGGTGTTAACAGGCCACTTCACCTGAAACGGTCTCTTAGATTATGTGTTAACTATGTATGCTGAACAATCTGTTCCATCTTATACTTAGTTTTGACACTCTGAGTGCTTTTTGCAGGCCTGAAGAAGAGCTCTGTGTAGCTTAAAAGCTTGTCTCTTTCACCAACAGAAGTTGGTCCCATAAAATATATTACCTCACCCACCTTTGCGTCTCTTTTACATTTTATGTTAATCTTCTTCTTCATCTTATCCTGTCAATCAGGGTCAGCAGCTCTTGTTTTTCATCTTCAAGTGTTCATGTCAAGTGCTGACACCAACCTTCTTCATGTCCTCAGTCAATATCTCGAATCACCTTTTTTGAGGTCTTCCTCATGGTTTTTGTCCTGGGACTATTAGCTCTTCTATTCTCAGGCCAACATATCCTACATCTTGTTGTCTCACATGACCCATCCACCTCAGTCAAAATTCCATCAGCTTCACTTGGATGGGGAGGACCTGTATCTGGCTCAGACTGTTTCATTGCATAGCGTATTAGCTTTAGTCTTACCCAGCATCCACCAGAGCCTTCTCATTTTGGCAGTGTGAAGTAGTTGTTCTTATCTCTTCCTCACTGACAAGAATTCCAACCTGTATATTAGATCTGGCCTAATCATGATCTTATACACTTTGGTCTTTAGTTTACTTGGCTATTTTTATCCCAGAGAATTCTCATAATCTCCCTTCACTTATACCAAGTGCTCTTCATGTGGCTTCTAACATCCACATTTCCACCATGGCTCAACATTGAACCAAGGTTTTTATTGTTTCAGGGACTTTAACTCTATACCAGCTAATTTTATAGGCATCTCGTTGTCCCTCTGAATGAAGCATTACATGTTTTTTGTCTTTATTGACTGATTTGTAAGCCATTTTCTTCTAATGCAGCCTTCCAGAGTTCTAGGTCTCTTTCCAGTTTATATTTAACTTCACAGCAAAACAAAATATCATCTTCAAAAAGCAAGCTCTGTGGAGCTTCACTGCTAATCTCTTGTGTCAAGGCGTCCACTACAACCACAAACTGGAATGGACTTAGGGCTGATCCTTGGTGTAGACCTACCCTTGAAAGTGAACGACTCCCTTTAGCCACAACTGCATTACTGTTGTGCTACCCTCATACATGTCCAAGATAGTCTGAACATATTTTATATTAATGTTTGTGCATAATTATTCATAGAGGTTAATGAGAAATTAGGTATGTAAAGTAGCCAGGTATTTTGTACTGGCTTCCAAAATAACCAGTTCTAAAGCATTGTGGGCTAGATGCAAACCTGCAAATTTTTACTGGCTTGCAAAGTATAAGTGTACCTTTGCTATTCACCATAGCTCACTATGTCAATGCAAATGGAAATGACTAAGCATCTCATTGTCCAAACAGGGATGAACCACTGCACAAAAGAGAAGCCAGTGTGTGTACAGGGGGAAGGGATGGGATAGCTGAGAATTGCTGAGCGTTTTCTCATGGCTCCTCAGTTGCTATAGAAACCACTTCTTTTGTTTGTACATATTCAACACAGCTGCCTCCTTTGCAGTCTGTCTCTCAGGCAGTGCAGATACAGTGTAGCTGTGTTTGAGGAAAAGAAACACTGCCCTGACTAAAGCCAGTTTGGTGGGGGTTTGTTTGTTTGTGTGGCATGGTTTTATTTTGCTGCTTTTCCATTTCTTAACACAAATTTTTTGAAGCAGGGAATTAGCTCATGAGAAAATGTTTCTAATATTTGCAAGGTATCAAATCCTATTAAAAGAAATGGAATATAATGTGCAGCAAAAGAGTTCCAGAGGCCTGGGGTTTTCATATACTAGAGGCAGCTGGTTAGCAGCATAATTGACCTCTAGGCAGGAGAATGAATCCAGAACTTACATTCTAGGAGAATCCAGTCTCCAAGCATTGTTATAGATGCATCTCTCCTTTTCTTAGCAGAAGAATATGACATCAAATGTGCTCATTCCCTACACCTTTCTAAAGACGCTGACTTGAATTCAGTCCCTTACTGCCATGCCATTCACAACAGTTGGGAGCAGCTGTGTATTAAGCATAAGGACTAATGAATGTTCATAAAAGATGAATAGTTATTGAATTCACATTGCTCCTGGCTTCATGCAGCTGTTCTTAAAGGGACTGTTTAGGAGAGTGGAGGGTAATCATCAAAGAAGAGCTGGATGTGCACATGTGTTGTATCCTCCTATTGAATGCCAAAGTGCTCCTTTGCTAACATTCAAGGGGTTAAAAATGTGATGACAAAGAATAACAAATGCATAGCAGATTAGCCTGCTACATTAGATAAGCAAACTGGAATAACAAGCTCATGAAAGGCGGCTGCCCTTACAAACAAATCATAGCACCAAGGTCTACTGAGTAGTTATTAGAGTGCTGTTGTAACGCTGACAAACCCTGGTTGTTGGGATTGAACCTGGGACCTCTAGAGCTTAATGCATGAGCCATATGGCTGTTAGCTAAGACTGTAGAGCAGACTCATTACTATCTCTTTCTCTAAGTGGTCTCAGTGCCACCGGATGGGATAGAACACTACACCCAGGAGGTGTGTGAGCTACACTGTCAATGGTGTTTGTTTTGTTGAACACTTCTAAAGCTTTAATTTTTAAAAACAAACTAAAATTCATGGAATGTTTTCATGACCTAATTTTGACAAAGCCTCTCTTTATTGAGGCTTGCAGGTGTTCGCCTTCAGACTTGGTACATCACAATTTGATCAGAGCTTTTCTGGACACCTCTTCCCCCGCAACACTCACAAGTTTCTTTCCCATTTTATCTATCCTCCTTACCTCCATGATGCACTAAGAAAATGACATGATGCTGATTTGTATGTGCTTTGCCTGAGAAAACAGCAAGAAGGACTGGGGAGCCTTTTATCAATAAACATCTGCATCCAATAGAAACACACATACATGTGTTTCATTAAGAGAGGCTTCAAACTATTGGTCACTTGGTGCTGGTTCTTATTTCCAGCTGCTAAACTTCATGACAGTCATCTAAAACTAAATTAAATAGTCTCCAGTGTTACTTTTACATGTACATGCTCCTTGAAGTTGCCACATGGATGCTATTTAATTGCAAAGGAGAGGAGACTATTCATACAATCATCTATAGTAGGCAAGGGTGGGCCACCTCTTAAGACCACTTCTCTATTAAAAGCATGATCCACAACTATGAAAGAGCATAAGAACTCCATTAGGTATTAAGATGATTGAATGGTAACAGGTGAAATGTTAGTCATGAGTCCTTTTTGCCTTACTCACATGAGTAGTCCCATTAACTTAAATGGATGACCGACCTGAATAAAGCATGATATGGCCTTTAAATTATAGCACAATTTGGACTATGTGCATTAGGTTGGGCAGTGAAAAAATGAAGGAACCTGAATGCTTTGTAAGGTCATACAGCAAGTCTGTGACAGAACCAGAATTACAACTTAGGAGTTCCTGGCTCTTCCCTTGCGCTCAATAAATTGGACCATGCTGCCTCTCAGTGTGATCCAGAATGGTACTGGTTACGCTGAAATCCGGCTAGACTGCTGTATCTTTCATGTACATATGGACTAATGAGCTAATAGCCTAAGATCTGGATCAGTTTATCTGCATGATTTGAGATGCAAATAATACTTTTTAAAAGGATGAAAACATTCAGAATGATCAGATTTAATATTATTCCAATGACTTTATACAACTTCAAAATATATATGTTATAGGCCTTCAATAGTGTTCTTTTACTTCATTAAAGATTAACATCCTTAAATAGCCTATGGCAAATGGCTTCTGTGGAGGAAGTCACTAGTGTAAATTTGTTCTCTTGTGTAAAGTGGATTTAAAGACCGAATAGCAGTTTTTTGGTTTATGTTGGTGGTTCTCTGCCTATGAAATTGGGAGTACTAAATAACCAATTAGAACAAGGGATTGGGGATGTCAGTATCCCAACAGGCTTATAATTATGTTTAAACATGGATTTGCTCCCTAAGAATTCATCTTCCTTTATGTGATCCTACATGGGAATATTAATGATATTTTAGTGACATTACAATCATTTCTATGACTACAGATCAAACAGGATTTATGACTTCTCTTGTAGTATCAATCAGGAAAAGTCGAGTCTTGCGGGAGAACCTCCTTCTATAATATTAATATTTTCCAGCTAATCAGAGAGATCAGAATTATATTAAGCATGTAAACTTATTTTTCTTTTCCCAAGTATGCTTTTGCTGAAAACTCCCCTTTTTAAACTATTGTTGACTTAGTTCTGGATAGTGATGTCTCCTGGAAAAAGTGAAATGAACATTCAAAATCAGAGAAAGTGTGAGACCCTCATCAGTTCCTACTTCATTCATCTGCAGACAGAGCTGAACAGAAAATTCTCACACAGAGCCCAACCTCACCTCAGCACTGAGTTAATAGTATGGAATAGACATTATATGATAGTTCTGTACCAAGGCATCATTTTACTAAGAGCCCATTATTTTTTATGAAATATATGAGAGTACTTCTTACTACTATGGTCTGCAGTACTCTAAGTTGTTAAAACAAAACTATCAATATCAAAACGAAGTCTATTTGTCAGACATTATTCCTGGCTTTTATAAATTCATGCTTATTCCCACAGAGAGAACATCACTCCTCCACAGAGAGACTACACATGGCAGGTTTAAGTTCCTTAGGATTTATGTGACACTTAAGTGGGGCATAGGCTTTTTGCTGCCCCCCTGCACGAGGATGAATTTCATCTACGCTTGCTAATTTACCGTATGCAGTCGTCTATCATTACCGGGACCAAGCTAGGTTCCACTGAGTACTGCAAGAAATGTTAGAGGATATGACCAGTATTGGAGTGGAGCCCTCAAAAATAATTGCTGTTGAAAATGGATTCTTGGTTTTCTATTTGTTTTTAAGCCCACATTTCCCACATCAATAATAAATCATCATTTAAAAAGGAGACAGTGAGAGCAGGGCTCAGTGGGTATAGTGCTATTTAGATCACAGTTGTCAGTAACTAAATATGAAGTGGGTGTGTGGTTTCATATTTTTGCACAATTAAGGTAGGACTCAGGGGTGCATGAGTGGAAAGAAAGAGAACACAGGTCTCCCAGGCTGAAATATTTAAACAGAGCCGAGTGTAATAAATATGTGCAGAGGACAGAAGGCAGAGGAATCCCCATCTCCCTCCGCTGGGAGTGAGTGAGAGAGAGTGAGAACAGAAGGGAAGAGGAGTCCTCCATCCCCATGGGAGAGAGGAGGTAGAAAGATAAAGAGTTCCCCATTGCCTCTGCGGAGAGGAAAGAAGAAGCATCACCATGGGTAAGGATAGGAAGGGAATCCCTCAGGGGCCATGGGTAGAAGTCAGAAGGAGAGGGGAATCCTGTGTGGCCACTGAGAAATGGAGGGAAGTCCCCTTATTTCATTTTATCCTTTCAGCTCTAATTAATCTTGAAGGTTTTGCACTTCTAATAAAGCGATTCTGTACATCAGACAAAACCTGCCTTTCTTACACTGCATGGTGAAATCGCTCTAGAAATTCTGATAGACTTGATATTGATGTCATATGGCTTCATATACTTTATAATTTTTTAATTTTATCTGAAAAGAGATTTTGGTTGTTTTAGCCTCAAGCTTTTAACATTTTATATTACGGTTTCAATTTTGTTTCTCTATTATGTAATTGTCACTTCAGTTAAAGGGCGAGCAGCAGAGGTGCCAAAAGGGCAGCAAAGAGTGCCAAGAGCAACAGATGGGACTGGTCAAGTAAGGATATATGTGCACAGTTGTCTGCAGGATATATTATCAGGAAAAATAGTGCAGTCTTTGCAGTAATCATACAAAGATTCCAAACTAGATAATGAAATTCCCTCCAACATGCACATGAATACATACCCATGCACACACAGTGTGCAATCTTAATTTTTGAAAGTTTTATTTGGAAGAGGTAGGGGGCAGTGCTGAGTATCTTGAACTTCTAGAAACCCACCTAGCCCTCTCCTCTGCCAAGCCAACTGGGCTGTCACATCTTCATTTTCCTATTGGTTGGCCTAATGATAAATTCTGCACCTTACCTAGCCTTATCTGAGAGAGAGGGTGAAGTTATGATCATATCTCTGGGGATAAATTACATGGGTTGCCATCTGTCTACAGACATTAATCTATGGAAGAGAGTCTTCTCTGCCACCATTAAGGAAAAACTATGCTTTGAATCAAAGGTCATGTATTCCCAACTGCTGCAAAAGCCCACTCGGTATCTGAGTGCAAGTTTGGCTGAAGTAGAATAATCGAATTAAGAGAATATCAGGGTTGGAGGGACCTCAGGAGGTCGTCTAGTCCAACCCTCTGCTCAAATCAGGACCAATCCCCAACTAAATCATCTCAGCCAGGGCTTTGTCAAGCCTGACCTTAAAAACCTCTAAGGAAGGAGATTCCACCACCTCCCTAGATAACTCATTCCAGTGTTTCACCACCCTCCTAGTGAAACAGTTTTTCCTAATATCCAATCTAAACCTCCCCCACTACAACTTGAGACCATTACTCCTTGTTCTGTTATCTGGTACCACTGAGAACAGTCTAGATCCACTTTGGAATCCCCTTTCAGGTAGTTGAAAGCAGCTATCAAATCTCTCCTCATTCTTCTCTTCTGCAGACTAAACAATCCCAGTTCTCTCAGCCTCTCCTCATAAATCATGTGCTCCCTAATCATTGTTGTTGCCTCCACTGGACTGTTTCCAATTTTTCCACATCCTTCTTGTACTATGGGGCCCAAAACTGGGCACAGTACTCCAGATGAGGCCTTACCAATGTTGAATAGAGGGGAATGATCACGTCCCTCGATCTTAGCCCCTGTGCCAAGTGCAGGAGCAGCAGCAGCACAGGAATGAATTAGGCCTTATGAGTTCTGCAAAGCAGGAAAGCAGACCCAGTGAAAAAGTTACAGCCTCCTGAGGAGAGAGGAGGAATATGTGTCTATTGAATCCAGATCCCAAGGGACAGTTTTTCTAGGGGAACCTTATTCCTTCTTGAGGCAAATTTTGATTTCATTTAAAAAAAAAATTAAGTGTAACTCTAGAGAGGAAGACCAAAGAGCTGTAATATTCTTATACCTTCATGAAAGGTTAATTTTCTGATTTAGTTGCTGTCTTTTACAGAAACAAACATCGCAGATAGGCATGAAACCAGAAGAATCAGGCTATGGAGAAGGGAACTACAGCCAAAGTTCAGTCTATGCATGAAGATCCAAGCCCTGGTCCAGCAAAGTAGGTAAGCACACTCTTAACTTTAAGCCTGTGAGTGAGCCTGTCACTTTACTTATCCAAGCTAATCATGAGCATGACTCTTGCCAGGTAAAGCCTGTGAGTGGGAGTTAAAGAAAGGAAGATGAGATGAAAGACAGTTTTGTTTTGAACTCTTGTCCTGAGTTTTGTTTTTTGACATACTTTGTGGCCAGCCTGAGGAGAACTGTTAAAGAGTAAATTGAAGGATTTGAGCTCAGAAGATCACTAGAAATTGAGTGAGTTCTTTAAAGGGACTGAGGTGAAGGAGAAACAGAGGTAGAATGGTCACAGAGGAACCTTAGCCACAAGGGGTGCTGAGGAGGCAGTGACCACCGTGTTGCACACACTGAACACAGCAGTGAAGGTGCAGTGGCACAGTGGCTTCAGTGGATATGAACTCTCATTGCTAGCCCATGCTGAAGCCTGTACTGATGCAGCTCCAAAGCTATTTTTGGCATGCTAGCTAGATTAAAGCTATTGTGGGTATGCTTACCCTGTGCCACAATCACACTCTCAGTTGCAGTGTAGACATACCCCAAAATATACAGAAATTTATGGGGTAAAATTACAAGGGAAATCACTGATGGCATTGCAAGAGATTCAGCTAGGAGTGGGTAGGGAGCCAAAAACGAGCAAGTCTGTACCTCATCTGTCAAAAATAATAGCCATAGAAATTGAATTCAGTCTTAATATTCACAGAATTTCTATATAGCTATTCATATAGCACATTATCATAAGTGACACTGTGTAGTATTTTACTGGTAGCAGAAACAAATCCTGTGACAGTCCAAAGACCAAACATAGTTCCTCTTGACGTCAGTGGGAGCCAAATGGATGGATTTTTAAGGCATGATTGGTCCCCTTAGACTATTAATACAGATTTAACCTTAAACCTGAATAGTTAAGAATTTGAGATTGGAAATTTAGAAAAGATGATACTGGAAGAGGAGGAATATTTGAGCCCATTAAAGAGAAGAGAAGGATACAAAAGGAAAAGAATATTAAACAAATAAAAAGCATCTGAGGGAAAGAAAAAAACTGTAAAAAAAAGTGCCACTGAAGCTAAAGTAAAATATATCCTTCCTTAAGAGGAAAGTGATGGTGGCAGAGAAGCAGAAGAGTAGATCGGCTTCCACTTCCTTTCTCTAATATCACTTCCATACTGTGCTGAAAGACATCAGAATTTGATATGTGGAGTTTTCTACACATGAATACAGAAAAACCTGTTTGCAAGAAAACAGTATGTCATGACAGCCTGGAACCAATCCTGTCACGCCTACCCTAAAGTGCTATTTACAAGCAATTCACCCACTGCAATATGGTTGTTTGAATATGACACAGGAGATGGGAAATGTATTTAGCTAAGTAAAAGTGACTCTGTCAGCCTGAACTAAATAACTATAATAACCAAGCCAAATATATGCAAAGGCTGAGATCCTCAGCTGGTGTAAATTAGCATTACTCTATTGACTTCAGCAGAGCTAACCCAGTTTACTCCTGCTGAGGATCCAGCCCAAAATTGTTAACTTTATGGGAAGCCACAGAACTATCAGTATCTGTCACTACTGTGGTAAGTGATATTCACCATACAGTTTGGCAGAAAATAGTAAGTTCAATTGCCTCATTGACATTGCAATGCCCCAATTTATCATACCATCTCATGCAACATTATTAATAATGTAATACCCTATACCATGGTAAAGGCAAACTTATTTATGTAACTAATAATGTAAGGAAGATATAGTATATGAGTATCAAAATTCACCAGCCTTATTCCAAAACAGCATCTGTTTGTGTCAGAGGCTTTTGAAAACAAAGCCACACTTTGCATCTCTGGGTCTTACAGTTCATGGATAACCATCCAAATACTATTAAAGCTTCAAGAACAAATCAATACATTGCTTAATTCCCAAGGTCTTTCTCTTGGGTTTATTATCCCTCACAATGGAGCTAGTATTGAAAAAGCAAATTCTCACACATACATTTTGAAGATATTTTCAGGAGTTCCTTAACAAAAACACTCTACTCCTGCATCAGTTGTTTAATGCCAAACTGTACCGGTTTTTTAATCATTTAGCAAGAGTTTTTAAAAGCTAAAGGAGAAAATCAGTGAGTGATGGTACATAGTTTAAAAAAAGAATTGTCCATTTGATAGATCTTGACTTGGCAAATGCTGTAGAGCAGCAAATTCTATTCATACACACACACACACATAGGCAGTACCTAGGCATGGGAGAAGATAGTGTTCTAAGTTCTGGACAGTGAGACTACTTTTGTCAGATTTTTTTAAAGTCTTTTCTAGAAGTCAGGGAAACCTGGGCAACAGCAGCATAATCAGACTTTGAGGTCTTTGGAAGACAAGGCTATATAATTTTAAAGTTTATTAGTAAAGTTAAAGTACCCTGCATTAGGCTCCTGAAATTCCATACTGAAAATGCCTTGTGACAACAGTCTCAATCCTGTACCCTACTCTGGCCCCTTTTCACTGCTTTGGTGGTGCAAAAGGGTGGAAAGGCTGGCTGATCTCTCCTTCAAGGTGGTATAGAGGTAGCATAGCTTGCTCCTAAACCACTCGTCTCCTGACCCACCCAACATAGGGGGATAGATAATTGGAAGCATGGTTTGACTGTAGTGCACTTCAGCCATTCCCAGCTGATACACCTGTCTCTTGGGGCCATAATCCTCAGCATCAGGGAGCTTCAAATAGGTATTTTGCTGCTGTCTCGCTCAGCTGTGCTCTGTGCTTACTGTTTCCAACTGAGGATTGAGGCCAAGGTTCATAAAATCACCTGATTGCTTTTCTTGTGCTATGAATGAATTCTTTGACAAAGACATAAGACTTGTTAACTTGAAAAAATCCTCCAACTACAGTTTAACTACCCAAATATTGAAGTATCTACTACACCTTTGGCACAATATAAAACATGCAATAAAAGGAATACTTTACTTCCTGCTTAGCATTTTTAGACTTCTCTCTGCAGACATCTATTACATATGAAGCTAAAACATGGGTATCTGCCAAGATGAACTAGGAAGGTGTACTGCATTGGTATCCAGTGGGCTTGGTGTCACAAAGTGAGAAAGAGAACAAATAAATGACTCAGACTCCATCTACACTTAGACTAGGGATGTGATTCCCAGCTGACATAGACATCACACACTAGCTCTCATCGAGATAGCTCTCTTTAAAACAGTGCAGTTACAGTAGCACGGACAAGGCCAAGTGGTGGCACGGACTAACTGCCCTGAATACAAATGCATCTAAACTCTGTGGTTACATACTCAGGGTGGCTAGCCCATATTGCTGCTCACCTCTGCTCATGCTACCACAGATACACAACTATTTTTAGAGCACTAACTTGATGAGAGATCAGGTGAGTATGTCTACATGAACTAGGAATCACACCTATAGCTCCAAGTGTGTATGCAGCTTAAGAGATCAGACAAAGGTTAAGGTTTGTGGATATGATATATCAGTAACCAGGCCTCAAGAGGACATTAAAGATGAGCAAGATTTGTGATTGATTGGAGACCAATCAAGTGATAAGTGCACCAAGAGAGAGCAGTGAAGGAGTTGTTTAAGCCCTGGTCAGTGATGTTAGGATGAAGGCAACCTGCTCTAGATCAAGGACCTCATGATGAACTCCTGTTGAAGTCAGTGCGAGGTGAGGATGCTCAACACCCTGCAGAACCAGAATCTGGCTGTGAATGAAGATTTGCTATGTTCACTGAATCCAAGATTTAAAAATAATATTCATCCCTAACTGCCTAATGCTGCCAATCTGAAAAATGTGAACGGGTGTTGATAGACATATTTGCTAGTCTGATACCTTGGCAATCACTGTCTGAAAGATAGAGAATAAATATCCTTCTCTCGTGTCTCTCTTGTTTTTTGCTCCTTGCAGCAGTAACTCCTTTTACTGTTCATTAAGAACAGTGCAGAAAAAAAAAAGGTGCCATCATTAAAATCTAGCAGAAAAAGGTTTCACTTTGTTCATGCAGTTGATTTTTGGTGTGATGGCGACTTATACAAAAGGAGACTTGGTTTTGATATAAAAATTATGGTCTGACTTAATTGCAGATGCTCTCAAGCATTTAACCCATGGTCTTTCCAATATTCATTGGAAATGCATTTAGGAAAGACTGTAGGAAATTCGGAGCAGCAAATCTGAATAATAAAAAAAAACACATTATAACAAATTATGTTTTTTAAAAATAAATATAAATATCCTTAATTTTTGTAGAGGGGCATAGCTCCACCGAAGTCAATTGGAAATGCTAATTTATGCCAGTTGAAGTCAGAGTCCCAATTTATGCCAAAGTCCCAGAAAAACATCCTTTATGCTGGCATTCTTGATACACTGCTGCTTCTGATGCTGATGCAGATGACAAGTTGTGTGTAACATCTTTACAAGATGAGAAGCAAAGATACAGTAGCGAGGAATCCTTGGAACACAAATCCCATGGTACTTTACTAATAGTCCCGCTTTCAATCCCAGACTTTGCTAACTCACCCTATTGCCAGACATAATGTTACTTTATTTCAAAACAGTGGCTTTGTTTGCTTATTTTTCCAAATATTCTATTAGTTCATATATTTTAATCCACCATTAGTGTTAAAATATAGAAACAGTCGAGTGTCCTAAGTAAAGCTTGGGTGGGAAAAGACTGGCACTCCAGTCAATAACATCAAGCATCAAGTGACTAAGCAAATGATTGCTCTTTATCAACAATGTTTGCGCTGCTGTTCATGAATAAGTTCCCCATCTCGTTCCACCATGTCATTACAATTCCCTATCAGCTATCCTGAACTTATCCGATCCCCTCCATCGATAATGACAACTGATATCAGGCCCCTCTGGCTTCCTTGGTTGTATTCAGCTGCTCTACTGTTTCTTGCTTTAATAATTGTTTTCTTTCCTGTTTAATTTATCAGTTACTTTAAGACTGCCTAAGACCCACAAGCCTAATGAACTCAAAGCATTTTTATGGTCGCTGGTGTTTGCTAGCCTGTCATGCAGGTGTCATGCCTTTCAGCAGTTACTGGCAAGTGCAAATCTGAGAACTAAATCAAACCTCTGATATTCTTGCCCATCTTAAGGGAAGTAATTTGTTTCATAACTGAGTACTACAACCCTAGCAATTTTAGTTTCAGTATTTTGAGTAGAACAGTTTTCACAGGACATGAATAAAAGCAGTCAACATCAAGCTAGTAAATGGATCAAATTCCATGCTGTGTTCTACCTGTAAATTCCTATTAATGTCAGTGGGATTTCACAGGTGGAAGAGAGTTTAGAATTTGCCCCTGCATGTATCTGTGGATATAGGACAACGGGTTTTCATAGCTCTGTTAGTCACTTGGGCAAAGGCTACATGGCACTTGCCTCAGTAGGTGATATCTGCTTCATTAAATTGAACAATTAGCTCCAAGAAAATCTATACTGTGGACCAGTTAAATCATTTTTTGTAGATACAGAAGTACTCATTAATTAGTGGCAGGATTAGTTTGTGGTTCACTGCAATATCAATCAAGATTAAACGTGTTATATAATTCAGTCATTAGGTAATACAATTATGTTGTAGTTAAAACTAATTTTTTCCATATCTAAGCTAACAAAGTAACTTAATAAACATGTAAGAATATGCTTATTATAGTACAAGAGGAGATCATTGCTGGTTTTAGCAATAAAATTTCAAATATATAACTCTATCATGAAAAGAAAATATATAAGAATATTTTCCCTCCAATTATTTACTTGAGCTGAAAATATTCAGTACAATTTGGTATCTCAGTCAACACTTTGTTTTCCTTTTCTCTACTATCTTAAGCAGCTTAGAGATTACCATGGCAATATTTTTTCCATTTCCTTTCACTGAAATCCTTCACTGGAAGTTAAATCAGAGCTATTTTAAAAACCAGTAAAACAGAAAATCATTATGGCAGTGTACTATCAACATAAACACACACAAAGATTCAAGCAATAATTAATCATGTTGAGATAAACTGGAAATATAAACAAAGAAAAGAAGATTAGATATTGTAGGTTTTCAGTTACTTTTTGATCAGTAAAACTTCAGCTTGCTAAATATGCAAAAACAATTATAGCAATTTTAAGACTAGGGCACCCAAAATATTTGCTCTAATCTCAAATAGAAAGGTACACAAGGATTAAAAACCTCTATCTGGGGTCAGTCATATGAGTGCACTCACATCTTTCTCTTTCGTCCTTTAATATTGGCCCATTCTAATCTAATAAGTAGCATTATGTACAGTATATGAGGTTCTTATCTTAGTTACACCAGTCTATACCTAAAATAACTCCATTGACTTCAACATGGCAGATCATAGCAGGGAGGCAGGTCAGATCAGAATCTCTCTCTCTCCCCCAATATACTGAAAGGGGCCTTTCTTTGCATGTATTGTTGACTCCATTGTAAATCACAATAGTCCTATTTTAAAATGAATATAATATTCCAGTAAAATATTCAGCACTTCTTGAGCTTGGAATGGAAATTGTATAAATTAAAGGGAACTCTTTCTAAAAAGCTTTAAAAATGTGTTTCAGATGGTTGGTCGTGTTAGTTCCAGTGCATTGCAAAGGGCTTCCCTGCCTAACTAACTCCCTTGTGTTCGGTGAGACTAATCCTCTGTTGTCTTAGCAGCAAGAAGCCAGTCATAACTATTTTTCCTGCTAATGAAGTGTTCTAGGAAACGTTTTTTCTAAGAGATTTGACAGAAGAAATTTAAGGAGATGAGTTCAAGCAATAATTTCAATCAGAATTGTGGTAATAGCTAAGCTATTGCTGTTATTCCTCTGATCAACCAGGCTGCCTGCTGTCATCACATTTCTGGCACTTTTCATTAACAATCCCTATGTCTAAAGACCCAGTTAACAAGTATTGAGCAGGATTAGTAGGGAAATAGAGATGGTTAAGTCACAAGTTTAATTATTTGCATTTGGGTATCCTACTGTGGAGCACGTGTTATTGATCCCCCTTTGTGCCTCCCTACTGTGGATACAAGTTGTTACAGCTCCCAGCTTCTAGAGCTTTAGCTTAAGCCCTAGTAAAACTCTGGAGACCCCAGTTCAGTCCTGGGTGGGTCATTCACTGGGTGGCTATCATATAAGTGGTTTCCTCTGCTCAAAGGAAACTTGTCCTGATAATCTAAGACCCACTATAGTTCAAAATTCCAAACAAGCCTTGCTTGTGTGATGGCTGCCACGTCTTGCAAGAGGGGGCAAGAGATAGAAGTAGTGTCTTCCCCATCTAGTGCCTCTGTGCAGGAGCCAGACAGAATGCTGGCCTGTTACTGTATTGATCATTAGAGAAGGGATAGTCTAATATGTATGGCTGCAAAAAAGGCTAAAATAATTGTGCAATGTATTAACAGGAGTGTTGCATGTAAGACACAGGAGGTAATTGTCTCACTCTACTTGGCACTGGTGAGGCTTCAGCTGCATTACTGTGTCAAATTCTGGACACCACATTTTTGGAAAGATGTGGACAACTGGAAAGAAGAGAGCAACAAAAATGATAAACCATTTAAAAAAACCTGACCTGTGAGGAAAGGTTGAAAAAATTGGGCATGTTTTAGCTTTGAGAAAAGAAGACTCAAGGCGTGACCTGATAACCATCTTCCAATATGAGAAGGGCTGTTACAAAGAGGACAATGATCAATTGTTCTCCAGGTCCACTGAAGGTAGGACAAGAAGTAATGGGCTTAAACTGCAGCAATGCAGATTTAGGTTAGATATTAGGAAAACTTTCTAACTACAAGGGTAGTTAAGGTCTGGAATAGACTTCCAATGGAGGTCATGGAGTCCCCATCACTAGAGTGTTTAAAAACAAGTTGGACGAACACCTATTAGGGATGGTCTAGATTTACTTGTCCTGCCACAGTGCAGGGGGCTGGACTTGATGACTTCTTGAGGTCCCTTCCAGCCCTACATGCATGGCAGTGTTCATGGTCCCCAGAGGGCATGCACAAAGGGTCATGGTACCCTGTACAGGCTGTCCACGGACTTATGACCCAATAGGTTCCTGAAAATCGCATCTTAAGTTGAAAACGTCATAACTCGAATTTCCCATAGGAACAATGTTGGCTCAAGCGTCATAAAGTCAAAACCGACATTGTAAAGTCAAAACCTTATGACAATTTATAAACATCGTAAGTGCTGTTCGTCATAACTCAAATGTCTTAAAGTGGAGGACTGCCTGTACACCCACCTGCTAGTGTCCAGAAGCAAGCACTACAGCAGCAATAACTGTGTCAGAATGCATTGCTCTCGTACAGACAGAATGGTCCTGAGAACTTTGTCTATGCTGCTACAGCTCCCCTCCTTTTCTCTTCAATGCAGCTGAGAGAGAAAGGCAGAATTTAGCCCCAAGGGTAATGGTAAAGTACACTGTTGGTTAAATAGATTAGTAAGTTTCCATAAAGCGTTGGACAAAGATGTTATTGAACAGGAATAGCATCTATAATAAAATTACAATTAAATTATGAGTGGAACCAATCTTCATGCTTCAGGGCATAAATTGATCATAGGTTTTGATATTTGTGGATTGACATTAGGATCTGACCTGCTCCCTTTGAAGTCAATGGAAATTTCATGAATGACTTCCACAGAAGCATGGTTAGGACTCGAGCAGAGACAAGGGGCCTGATTTTCTGCTCCATTAGGCTGGTTTTACACTGATGTAACTCAGAGCTGGTCAGGACTTTTTTGACTAAATGGTTTTTCATGAAATCTGAAACCTTTTGCAGAAACATATGTTTTTCAACAGGAAATATCTCAGGTCCAGGATGGATTTGCTGGTCAATACCAGAGAAAGCTATATTTTAGAATAGCCAATAGCCTAGTGGGTAGGGCATTTATGTGGGCTGCTGCAGTGGTCTCCAAACTTTTTTGATCATGCACTCCATCAGTAAAATTTTTTTGAGCATGCACCCTCCTGCCGCGCTGAAGCAAAAAAAAAAAAAAAAAAAAAAAGCAGCTCAGACTCCTGCCCAAACTGCTGAAGCAAACAAAAAAAAGCACTCCTCCTGCTGCGCACCCCCAAGGATCCTCTGTGTACCCCCTGGGGTGTGCACATCCTATTTTGGAGACCACTGGGCTGTACGACTATTGTGCCTGATTTATCCAGGTGAGTACCCTAACACAAGTCTATTCCAGGATCTCTCCCTGTTTTTTGCAAAAGTCCTGGTATGGAATGTTGTTGTTTTGTTTTTTTTAATCTCCACAATCTGCTGGACGAGGAAAGCAGATTTCTGTCCAGCTCTAACCCCAGTCGAGTTACACAAATGTAGAGGAGTGGAAAACTGGGCCCAGTGAATTTACGGCCCAATCCTATAACCCTTTCTGTGCGTGACTCACTCTTAAACAAGTAATCAGTTTGTGTCTCACTATTTAACATATTATCCAGGCAGGGACCTTAATTTTCACAATGGATATTGAATTTTATGTTCTCATTCCTTTGCTTCTCATCAGTTTTTTTATTAATGTTTTCGATGTTTATTATGGACTAAATTGACACAAAGTAACAGATAATGATAGATGAGATTATGGGTAACTGTAATGTAGGATTCCAGACAGTTGGACTATGTCACTACAAATAAGATGACTGAGCTTTTGCTTCCATTAAAGCAGCCCATTAAACTAATTTATTTATGCAAACTATGAAATGCAAACATATTTAACAGGTGGGATATTGTAGAAGAATAAATGTTGACCTGGTGCAGCACTTCCGTTTGAGGCAAAGCTGTAATCTTTAGCCCTTTCTTTTAAAAAGAGGATAGTTAACAAGTAGAGAACTCAACAGTCTTTGACTAAGGTGGTGTTGGTAGATGCCCAAATAGCCATCATAGCAGAAAATGCCAGCTTCCAGCTGCAGCTGGGTATTGATTGTTCCCCATTCCATCAGACATAGTTCTAGACATGGCAAACCACAAACTCATGATCTTTTGACTTAATTATTATTAAAGCTGCATGCCCTGAAAAACTACAAGTGGTATAAAAGACAGCAATCCATCTGTTTGGCAATACAAGCTGCCATGAACCCATCATGCAGAACTCTGCTCTCCACATTGGTTCTCCATTGACTGCAAAATACAGTTGAGATTATAGCTACCTGACAGATCACCTCTTCCTGTGCAACCATGACCTTCCATGACACCTGTATGCACCTGGAACAATGAAAATGTCAGCCAGTTGCAGGAGGCTAATGAGGGTGGAAGCCAGAACTTTCACGGGAGCTGAACCTAGACTATGGAATTTACTCATTTTCAGAACTAAATGAAAAAAATTTCTTCATTTTAGCTGTCCCTCAATAATTTCTTCCCTTACACACGCTCAGATTGACATACAGATGCACAACACACCTGCTTATACACCAACGAATATGAACTCTTAAGTCATTATGCTATTTCTCCTTCCAGCTTTGAAGGAAGAAAGTGTGTGTTCTATTTTTAAATATTCAGGAGGTGCTTAGATACTACAGTGGAGAGAATGAAACTAAATATGTGGGTAAATCAGACAAAAAATAACAGACATAAAACAATGCTGTAAAACAAAAAGGAGGCATTTGAAGTATAGTTGTATTGGACTGGCACCATTTATTTTAATTTACTCCAACCTGCAACTCATATAAATGGAATCCATAGTGAATCCAATTTGGTTTGCAAAACCAAATCCTAATCAACAAATGTTTGCAAAATCCAAACTAAAAGCAAGGGAGCTTGGCTCATCTCTAATATAAAGTGCTATTTGGAAACTCTAAGCAGGAAAGTCCATTCAGAGTCTAGATTTCAAAAGTTCTCAGCACTCACAACTCCAGCAGAAGTCAAAGGAACCTATAGGTGCTGAACTCTGAAAATCAGATTGCTGATGCCCACTGGTTCAAAAAGGATCTAATGGCACTCTAGTTGGGGGGGATAGCTCAGTGGTTTGAGCATTAGCCTGCTAAACCCAGGGTTGTGAGTTCAATCCTTGAGGGAGCCGCTTTAGGATCTGGGGCAAAAATCAGTACTTGGTCCTGCTAGCAAAGGCAGGGGGCTGGACTCAATGACCTTTCAAAGTTCCTTCCAGTTCTAGGAGATAGGTATATCTCCAATTTAAGAAAATAGTGGAAATCTCTAAGGGGTAGAAAGATGGAATTCCAGACCAAAGTACAGGGGAATTGAAAGCACAGTGAATCTATATTTAAATGACTCCAAAGTTCTTAGGTATTCAGATCCAGAGGTCCATTATAACAATGGAGGCCATTTTCAAAATTCCAGTTGGAATCCAGATTTCAAATACTCCTAAAGTTTGGGAATGTTCTAGCTTCAATTTTGACCCATCTACAAGTCAAATATATTTTCTACCACTCTTCTCTCTTTCTGGGACTTATAACTGGCCAATCAATGATCAGGAATCATGGTGCGGAGTTCCCTAAATTAAGCCTGAGCCTAGCCAGTTCAGCCTTCAGCTTGAACACTCCTAAACTTTAGGAGTGTTTGAAATCTGGATTCCAATGGGGCTGAGGCATAATGGCCTGATTGGCCAATCCATCTAATTGGCTGAAAGAGGCCATCAGGTCTGTATTTAAGCTCTGCTGCAGCAACAGATTGTTGATTGTTCAATGTTTATGTCTGTAGATGTGACTGCCTTTGGGTCTGACGTGTTTCTTGTCCTGCTGCAGTCTGCTCCTGCTCTGATCTGGTCCTGTCCTTCTGACTGCAGTTCTGACCATTGGCTCTGGTTACTGACTCTTGGTTATGACCCTTGGCTTGATTCCTAACTCTGATTCTAACCAAGGCTGGATTGTGGCTTTAACACAAGGTCAGACCACTTGTATCCTTGTCCTGATAGCAAGGTTAAGAAACTGGTGTTGACACCTAGGGAAGATCTCATACATATTGCATTGGATGAAAATGTATTTGTGGATAACAAATACTATAGTTTTTTGAATTCTTGTTTCCATTTTAACTTCCATTTTCATTGACATTATTTTGTCAAATAAATCACTTTGGGGCTGAAATTTTTCATTCTTGGTTTCAGGGCAAAGGCCATCATTTTGGAAAATGTGAACAAAATTTATTCAGCTGTTCTTGAGTCACAGAAGTGGACCTAAAGAATGATTTCACCAGATGTTCTAACTGAAATATAACTCAGAATTGCTGATGGTAGAAAATTCAAATGTGACTTCTTTTTATCAACCTTATTATTAACCATGGAAAAGCATCTCAAAACTGAAGAAAGTTGGTTCAGTGCTTTTAAAATTATGACCATTTAAATTTTGCAAAATCCCTCTAGGTCTGTAGGAACATCTATTTGTTTTCTCTTTATGGCCTTCCTCTTGGAGTGCTTTAGACCCTTCTCTGTGTACAGTTAATGATTTGCTAATGATGCTGCTAATAAAGAATCCTTCCTCAAGGGATTTTTAAATGAAGGCCTCCTGATCTAAGGATGTATTTGGCAAGGAGTACAGCTCTGAGTTGAATTTAACCCCTGGCACTTGCTGAGAACCCTTTGACAGTGGAAGAGTTGTGGTTCCATTATGAAAGGGGGAGGGAGAGATGGAGAGTTTCTGGATTTGGGATTCTATTCACAGTATATTCAAAGTTCTCAAGCCATATCTTCCTTCAGCTGCTATAAACTGGTGTAGCTCTATTGGCTTCAGTGCAACTATGCTGATTTACAGCAGTCAAGGAAATGGCCCTATAAATGTTGAGATCATGTTTATTTAAGACTGTACAATAGCTCTAATCTTTGTTTGCAAAAATTACATTTCTGAGATCCCTCTATTTTCATTTTGATGCTGGGATGCAGAGCCAAACTATATCTTCATATCTGAGCAACTCTCGCAGTCATAACAATCTTTGTAGAATTCAAAATAGTCAGCATTTACCACAAACAGAACAATTACATTTCCATGGTACCATTAATCATAAACTACGACTGAAGTATAAGGTAATACAGTAGTTATGCCATCCACATGAATGTTTAGTTGTTGGAGGATGACAACTATGTTTTACAAGGGCTACTAAATTAAATATTGGAACTGTAATTAAATTAATGTGATTAGCAACTCTTCACTTTCATGGGACTGATTCTCCTGTCACACATACTTGTGTAGGTCATAAGATATTTCATTAACTTGAATAAAGACAGTGCGAGTCAGAACAAAATCAAGTCCAAATTCTGTACCCTTCATGTTGTTGAAATATAACAAATACATTTTTAATAATGTTATTTAATGTATATTTAACACATAAAGTTAATTTAATAGGATAATTACTGTAATTTAATTAGCCATTAATTATAAATATATATAGCTGATTATTTATTTTATAGGCATATGCATCTATCGCATATCTTGCAGCACAACATGACATCTTTATGGTTCAGTTCATAGCATTCTTGTGTCTAAGGCAGGAAGTCATGAGTTCAAGACCCATACCAGGATTTGGGCACAAATCCATAACTGATACTGCAATGCAGTATTAGAAGGAAGCCATCCTTTAAGATGTGTGATCCTTTGGCTGAGAATTAAGATGAGGATCCATCTCTAGTGGCTGTTAGCAGAAGCGCTCCCAAAGATGGAGCCTCATCTTATATACAGAGAGAGTGTGTGATAACTCCATGTTCTGATTAATTTTATCTTTCCCTTCATCCCCAAATGGTTCTAGCAATCAAGCTGTTAGTGAGCACACAATAGCTGTTCATTTGTGCTTCTGAAAGGCAGTTCTTTATTTTGGAAAGCATTTTGAAATGAGATGAGTATGAATGTAACCACATCAGACCAAATTCTAGTCTATTTACTATTTCAATAAATATATTTCCCTTAATCACATAGGGCTAGATGGTGCCTTAGAGGTACAATCCTGCGCTGGAGGGCATATGGAGAAGACGTGCTCTGGCAGCAACAGAAAGAGTTCTGACTGATCTGAGGATTCTACACTACACCAGCAGATCTACAGTCCTGTAAAGGTGTACAGCATTCTTGCTTCTACTCAGTTGTGTTGGTATATTGTCTTGCTCACCTAATCCACCCAACTAGTTGCATAGGGCTGCAAAATAGTAAAGATTCCTGGATCCTCCCCCCGTACCAATGTTAAACAAGTGCAACACCAGACACCATTTCATTATTCATATTATTCAGCCTATCTAGGTGCCTATTGCTATAGTGTCTGAGCACATCATGTTCAATGGTGTAATGGTAAAAAAAGACGTGGGTAAACTAACCTAAACTAAATTCCATATTCCCCATATGAGAAGTGGGTAAACTCTGTTTACCCTCAACTACACTACTAATCATAGTGACTCTCGTTTTTAACTAGGCCTCTACTTGGCCTCCAATACTTCATGCATAATCTATGCCTACATCTAATGCTTTTATTAAACTAAATCATTTTATTCAACTTAAGCATTTTTTGGTGCAACCAGGTGTTTGGCTCCCTAATGGGAGCAGCTGTGGACATTCAAGATTGTGCCTGTATTTAATTGTAGTTCCAAAAATTGTGCAGAAGCAAATGCATATTAAGGAGTTTGAATGTAAACATTACCCCAGTTACTTCACTCAGTTCAAAGAAGGGACTTTTTTCTTAGGCCCTGATGGAAGGATTCCCAGCATAAAACAGTGTTTAATAGCTTGGTTCCCACAGTTATCCTTGAAACAAATATCTCACTTGAGTGTGACTTTACTGCTCACCTTGAGGTTCTCTGTTTCACTAACTCATAGATAAAAATTGGGCAATTACCAGTTGCTGTCTTTAATATTAATAAAAAAGCTAGACATTTTTTCTTTCAGCCCTTGGCTTCCACTACCAAATAAAGCAATTTACACTGAGCCTGAGGGCATTCAATTAAGGGAGGCAGTGGAAGAAGTATTAGTAGATTTACTGTTCAAGCAGTAAAAGTTGCCCTTACCATACTAGTGGTAATCTAATTTCCTACTATATAATCAAATAACTGTCATTTATCCTATCTTGGAGTGGGAGTCTGCACATGCAGGAGAAATCTGGAGTTCGGGAGATTCTGAATTTGTTTCTGGACTGAATTAAAAAATGGAAACTCAACAGACCACAAGCTTTATCCCACAAAGCAACAAAACAGCTGGTGTAAATAAAAGGCTAAAAAACAACAGAGTGTGTGGGTTCAACTGAGAAAAAAGGAAACTGAACTATTAATGGAAGAATTAATCTAAAATCTCTGCACCACTTTGCTGGTGTAAAAATGCTTTCAGACACTGTAAAGTGTTTTTGATAGGGCAAGCAGAGATAGATAAAAAAACATTTTAGTTCATAATCAGAGTGTTGGCTATGGGTGAAGAGATAGGAAAAGGAAGGATGTTTAATTTTTCATTTATTTCTTAAAGACTGTTATAAATATCTCACACTGAAACCTGCCTATTGTTAAATTATAGTTTTTGCTAGGCATAGAAAAAATGTAATTGGTCATTCTAAATAAAAGTGTAAACTATCCATTGCACTTTTACAAATATGTGCACCAAAAAAACTCCAGTAGAATCAAAGTGGTCTGAATCCTCATAGAATATGAAAGACCTTAAGAGTATTCTGTAATGTAGTGTATCATATCTAAACCTTTATCTTATAGTTCTCTGTATTCCTAGTAATAAATATTTTCATAAACGATAATACTAACAAATCAAATTGGCACATGACATCAAGTCTATTGAAATAAAATAAACAAAACCAAATTTTGATCTGTCCTTTTAAAATCTGAATTAGCTCCTATAAATCATTAAATTTCAAGCAATCTTAGAAGAGGAAACCCATTATATACTCAGGACTTGTCTTCACTACCATGCTAAATCAGCACCACTGTCCTTGATGCAGCAACTTCAATTTAGTGGGTCTGGTGAAGATGCATTAAGTTGATGCGAGTGTGCTCTCCCATCGATATCAGTACTCCACCTCAACCAGAGGCGGAAACTATGTCAATGCAAGAGTGTCTCCCGTCAACCTAGTGTGGTATAGACACCACTTTAAGTCACTGTAAGTTACATCAACTTAAGTTATGTAACTTCCATAACATAACTAGCATAACTTAGAGCGACTAACAGCATTAGGGTACACAAAGCCTCAGAAAGTGGTTTCTTTCGTTTTAGCTGCATTGTTCTTTATTACTCACAAAGCTGAGTATAGCAAACCCACTAAGTTCACAATGAAAGAACTGCCAGAAAAGTTTAATTGTGACACAGATATAAGAATAAATTGAATACTTGCTTTCAGATATTCAAACATGTGGAAACTGCTGAATCCCAAGATCATCTTTAAAAGAAGAGTGCTGCACCAGGCTCTCGTTATGCATTTGGGGTTTGTTGTTTTTGTTTTTTCTTGATGATTGGATATGTGAGGTCAATACCTGAGTCCAAATTATCTCTGTTCTCCTGTGCCTACGTAGACATGCCTCCTATTGACATTAGTGGGAATTACACAATAGGGCTGGTTGAAAATTTTCAGTCAAAAATCTTCTTTGCTGGAAAATTGTATTTTTGAATATATGAAAATTATTGCAGAAAGTATTTCCTTTCCTTCAATTTTTTTTTAAATTATTGGAAGACTGACCATTTTGAGTGAAAACTGAAAATGTTTTCATTTTTATCAGTTTCTGAATGGTTTTTCTTTGGCAGTTTGGAGTCAACATTTTTGAGTTTTCTGGGTTTTCTTTTTTTGTCACAAAAACTTCAGATTTGCTGCTGAAAATATGGAGAAAAATATTTTTGTTTATTTTCATTTAAATTTTCTGTGAAGAAAAAATATTTTCTAACCAGCTCTATTACACATGCCTAGATAGAAAAAGATAGACTTTCCCGTACCTGGAGACAAAGGGAAAGTCCTTAACTAAGATGCTCAAGTGAGATCTGGATTCCATTTCCCACTCTGAAGAGCTGGTGATAAAATGGCTACATGCACTTTTTTGTGAAATTATTTGCAAAAATGTTCATTGAAAAATTCCTAATTTTTTAATTAGTTTTAGTCATCTGTTATCACTTCAAGCACAGGCAGTAGAGGCTGCCTAAAGAAATCCATATTCTTAGTGCATTTACTTAGTACAGTAATAAACCATGGTAGTTTATGAATATACATCTTCCAAACTCAGGAAAGTCCCAGATTTGTACAGGGGGGTGGGTATCTGACACCCAAATTTCTGACGTTCAAATTGGGGAGCAGCTCAAGGTTATCAGCATCCCACATACAAACCCATAGGGGAATTTAATCTCTTATTTATTTACTTATTTATTTATTTATGTAAAAGCAGCAAAGAGTCCTGTGGCACCTTATAGACTAACAGACGTATTGGAGCATGAGCTTCTGTGGGTGAATACCCACTTCGTCGGATGCATGTATTTATTTATGGCTAACATTCAGCTACTATCACTTCAGCTGCCTAAACTCTACAGTTTGGCTTCACTTGTTTAAACAGATTTTTTTCTGGCATGTTCTTCTTTAGTAACTGGCCTTTTAAATCTGAGATAGCGAGCCATTATAGTCCTAAAATGGCCATTTGGTAGCTGACTGCTGCAGTGTGCACCTCCCTCCCAGCTTGTGAGTATTTTGGCTTCTGTGTTCTAGTCTGGGGCTCTGCCCCTCTTGAGGAGATATCCTCACAATGATAATAGGATGTTCATTTTGTATAATCTGTTGGAAGTATTTTCCATAGCACTTATCACTGCAGTGCAAGGTCTTGATCCCACATGCAGATGGATGGACCTCTGCTTCCAAACAGTAGCAAAGGGTCTGTCTGCAGAAACTGGTCTGAACTGAGTACTTACTTGTGAGATTGTAAGGTTAAATTATGTACTATCTGTTCCTGGCTTTAGCACTTCCAAAGAAAGGTTGTAAAATAGTGTTACTGTAAAATGTATCCAAAAGGCACAGAAAGTGAGAGAAGAGTTCCCAAGACAGTAATTTCAAGGCTTTTTTAAAAACAATGAAGTGGCTGAGGGGATGTTTTGTTTAGGTTGGTGATTTTATTAATATTTATTGTTTATTTTGCACCTGGGAACAATCAAGAAGAAGAGAGGCTCTTGAGTTTGCATCTGGAACAAAGTATTATTAGCTGATGCAGCAAAGGGATAATAAGAAAATATTTTTAATTTAAAAATGAATAAATAAATGGTATTCACAGGTCCATAATATGGAGAATCTTACTGCAAAGCAATAATGGGGCAGAGATTAGCCCTGCTCTGTGGTGTAAACTGTAGTTCTGACCATAACCTCACTGATTCCCAGAGGGTCCAGTACCTTCACACTGATCTGTATAGACTGAACATTCTGCATGGGTAATATTGCCCAGGCAAGCTGGCTCCTTGTAGTTAAAATTCAATTGTGGGTAAATAATGAATAGTTATAAGGCTAATTACAGAATCTGTGTGCTGTACCTGTAGCAAGTCAACCCTTCATAACTATCTGATTTTGCTACCATCAGAATGTACTGGGTTACTTTTCTTCTTCATTTGTAATTATCTTCTCTTGATTGACTTCTTTAAAAAAAAAGAGATGAAATTATTTAAATATTGAGAAACAAAAGTACATCAAGAAACCACTGCATCTAAATGATCTATATGCAGCAAAGTCTCATTCCACCACTTCAAAGTTTACGTTTTCACTCTGCTGCAGAAAAATCATTAGTCTGACATTTTGTTATACCTGTAAATATGGAAGCTTTTTGAAGATTAAATGGGAAGAAAATCAGAGTTTAGAATGTTTTAAAGGGGGAAACCTTGCGTTTCAGCCGCAGCTCTGCCTATTTCATGCTTGGCTCAACTGAGAAGCGTGAGTGGGGAACGTGGCTCTGTTCCAACTTTCCGTCCCTCCATAGTCCTGATTGATCAGAGACAGAAAGGACGGGTGAGTGTAACTTAAAGCAGTGTATGTTACATTGGCTGTACCCATCCAGGAGGGGTCACTACACTAGTCCACGATCAGCTGGAGTGGTATGTGCAATGTGCTGCCCCTCCTTTTCCCATGCTTTCTTTTTACTCCTCCTACTATGCCACAGTAGGATTCCCCTGTGCTGCCACTTTAGATTTTCTTTCTGGCTCTTTTGTCAGACTAAGCAGCCAGATCAGTAACTGAGAATTGAGCTCCACGGGTCTAAACCACTCACTTGGAGAGGACATTATAGTAGAGAGAGGCTCAGACCGAGCCCCCAGATTCAAACATACCTGAATCAGCTATAATAGATGTGAATTTTGAAAATAGTCCACTGGAATGGGCCAACTCCAAATTCTAGATCCTACACCCTCTATTCCTCCTGGCCGGCTCCCCAAAATCTGGGCTATTTCCAATTCAGACCTAAGTCTTGTGACAGGAACACATCTCTAAATATTAGACTTGTCATTGATAAATAGAGCTTATCAAAAATATATTGTTAATGTTTCAGACAGAAAATGAGGAGATGATTTTTATGTAAATTGGGGAGGGGTCCTTATATTTGACCAGTTCTAATCATAAACTAATAATAATAATATTAGGCTCCCTGAGTCTGCACCATGCAAATATAGAAAGGGATTCCAAGTGCAATGATTTTTGCTAACTTTGCTTAAATTCCTGTAAGGAATTTGCCTGCTGAATAGATTTTTATGACTCAGCTCTTCTGTTTTATGGGACCTTCGTGAGCTCCATTTTGATTTGATTAAACCTGTAGCTGCAGGAAGGACCTAGTCCTGTTCAGTGACAATTTATGTGTTCCTCAGCTAAAAACCTTCCATATTAAGTTGTAAATGAGATTGAAGGTCTAGATTTATTTCATTATGTCCCGTCAGAAGGGTTGAAACTGTGAAACATTCCCATAACTGCTCAGGATTTACACTTTCATAATTTATCCAAAGTTTAATTATGCCATATAGTACATTCAGGTTGGTGTCCAGTGCATTCTCTGCAATACTTATAGGTGTATTACTGTAGCTCCCGTGTCTATGGACACTTTCTGACTGTTATTACAATGGAGAGAGATGTGGTCTGAACACAGGGCTGGGAGCCAAGAATTCCTGCGTTCTAATCCTGATTCGAACACAGTAGGTTTAGCCATGTAATTTGAGGCTCTAGGCTGTCCTTCACATCTGTGCATAGAGAGAATCTGCATTTGCAGAAGGGTGTTTCCTTCCCCCAATACCAAAGCTCCTCTGTAGTGTTCTACTGGGAACCCTCTATGCAAAGTTGATGGGTCAGGGCTGAGGGAGATGCTGTCACTGTTGTTGTCTCACAATTCAAGCAGGAAGCTGAATACTTGTTAACACAACCTCAGGAGGTGTTAGCTTGTGCTGCTTTTCCTATGTGCAGTGGAAGTCTTCTTGCTCTCTTTTTGTTCTGTGTTTGTACAGCACTTAGCACAATGTGGTCCTGGTAAAGGATTGGGACTTCTAGGTGCTGCAATAATACATATAATTAATAATAGGATGCCCTCCCTGGATAGCTGTAGTAACGGAGCCCTGGAAGCATGACACTGGTAGTCTGAAGAGGGCTCATGGCCAGTCAAAAGTGCTGCATCCAATCTTTTGATCAATCTGCTCTGATTTTTGAGTTAGTAATGAAACCCAGAACCGGATGACTTTCATGTGGTCTTGCTGATATTGCACACACCTTTAACTGATTCCTAGAGTGTCAAGTGCTTAGTTAAATCTAATTACTATAAATTAAATAAATATGTACAATTGCATGCATCATAGATTTAGGTGTATTTGCCCTGCCACTTGCTTTAATTTCCTTAAGCCTGGAAGCTGATATTGGCACACCTAACAGGGATACCATCATGAATGAATAATGTATTCACTACTATATGCTGGAGATTGCGCTAATGAGGAAATTTTACAGAACAATAACAAGGCCTCTGGGCTGCTGCTTTACTGAGCCATGTTCTGAATCCAAGGATATTTGTTGTAGAGCTAACAGTGGAAAGACATGCAGCAAATAATGAAAAGGCAATTCTTGTTCAAAGCCCTCATACCAAATTCCATTCCCTCAAAAATGATTAGACACCAAATCTGAGATTTAAGAATAAAGGATAGAGATGCTATATGATACTCATAAAAGCTAATGTACCACTGAACTCCTTGTAATCTTAGTGGGCCAGATTTTCAAGAGCTCAGCACCTATAGAGAGGCCAGATTGTCAAAACTGTTCAACTTACATTTAGGCAGCTAAATGCAGGCCAGCCTTTCACACCCAGCAGCTCCCAAAACGCTTATGGGCAGGTTTTGAAAAGAGTTCAGCTGCATCATGCTGAGCTTTTTAGAAAATCTGGCCACATACCTTGGTGCCCAAATTAAACCGAGCACTTCTGATAGTCTGCTCCAGTTTATGTTTTAAAACTCTAAAACTCTACTCCTTTAAAAATAATCTGTGATATTCTGGCTAGCCAGCAGACTGCATGAGTAAACACCTATTTGTTAGGTGTGCCCAACTGATTCATGCACAGCATATACCCCATGCCAGCTGTTCCACTTATGCTGAGTTAGAAGAGAGACTCCATATCCTTCCTTCCTCATCTTTTTTTCTCCCCCTTTAAAATTTCTAGCATAGTTAAGAAAGCTCAAACCACCCTTGCATGTTGGGCTAACTTGGACCCTCACCAGGCAGGTTTTCTCATGCTTGTCTAGCTCTTATTTTCACTTGACACATTGTACTGAGCAAAAATTTGAGCATGGCTATCACTGTTTGATGTCTTGTATATTAGCAACATGCAAAACAGTTTGCAAATTAATACACTAATGTGTGTTCTTTTGCAAATCAAATATATCAATGTTAAATACTTTCTTTTGCATGCTCTGTACTATAGAAGGAAAAATAACACTGAAGTCTTTGCTGAAAGGATTGAGAACACAACAGAAAAGGCTGGAATAAGAATTTGGCAAAAATATGTTCTTCTTTAGTGCAGCTGCTTTATTCTTTATTCTTTCCTTCTACATTTAGTAATTATTTTTCTTATAACTTTTGCATGGACAATCACCATAGTATGGTGATAAACTTGCTAGGAGACTAAATCAATTTGTGAAGTTCCCTGTTTAGATGTGCAAGAGTGAGAAGAAAGGACATATGGAGTCTGCATCAAATGCAGGGTCCAATTATAGTCCTAATTCTTCAGTTCCCTAGGTGAATTTTTTCCTCGTGTAGAGAATCCTTCAGCTATGTGGGTGGGCTAGCAATGGTACAGATGCACACAGAGGCCTTTGTACCCCCTTGACACTATAGGGATGGTTTCTGAATCAGGCCTCTAAAGGCCAAAGCAGAGGGTGAAGTTGGATATGAGCTGGGAAATGGGTCACAGTTACCAAGATCCAACAACTTGTTGGACTTGAAGTTGCTTTTTGCAGCCTAGGAACTAGAGTAACAGACACAGACCTTAATCTGACTTGGAGGCTTTTTTTTTATTTGCCTGACCAAACCTTTGTCTGCTTCACCCCAAAAAGGCTGATTGCTCATGCTTAATAGGAGTTAATTGATTTTTATCCCTAAGATCAAAGACTGCTTGAATTTAGCATTGCCACTTGCATTAATTCCCCAATGGAATTATCTAGCCAATAGAGCTGAGCAGTCATGGGGGTTGGAGGGAGCCAACGTTCTACAAAGGTTGTTTGTTCGGGATGGCACCTTAAATAGCCCTGGGAGGGACCTATTAAAAGAGACAGAGGAGACAGTACCCAATGGGTACTGCTAAGCAAAGTTATCTTGTTTTGTTGTGCTGGGTGTGCGCACATCTGAGTGGAATACATATCTGTACCCACATTGCAAAGAAAAATTACAGCACAAGTAAATAACATGTTATTTTCAATAAGTCTTGAAACACTGGTGAAGATCCAGAAGACTAGAAGAAAGCAAGTGTTGTGACAATATTTGAAAAGGATAAAAAGGATAACCTGGGTAATTATAAGCCTGTCAGTCTGACATTCATCCCAGGCAAGATAATGGAGCAGCTGATACAGGACTCAATTAATAAAGAATTAAAGGGGCATTATATATTTAATGTCAAACGAAGTGGGTTTATGGTTTGTCAAACTAATGTGATACCTTTTTTGGTGAGTTTGGTTGATAAAGGTAATAGTGCTGTTGTAATATACTTAGAATTCTGTAAAAATTAGAGTGATATAAAAACTGGCTAACTGATAGGTCTCAACCTGTAACTGTAAAGAGGGAATTGGGTGTGTTTCCAGGGGATTCTGTAGGGATTGGTTCTTGGCCCTATGCAACTTAACATTTTATTTCTGACCTGGAAGAAAACATAAAATCATCACTGATAAAGTTTGCTGATGACAACACTTTGGGAGGAGTGGTAAATATTGAGGAGGACAGGTCATTGATACCCAGATATGATCCAGATCACTCTGTAAACTGGTCACAAGCAAAAATATATATGCTTTCATATGGATAAATGTAAGCATCTAGGAACAAAGAATGTAGGCCATGCTTACAGAATGGGCATCTCTATCCTGGGAAGAAGTAACTCTGAAAAAAAAATTGTGAGTCATAGTAGATATCTGCTGAACATAAACTCTTAGTGCAACCTTGTGGCCAAAACAGTTAATGTGATCATCAGATGCATGAACAGGGGAATCTCAAGTAGGTGTAGAGAGGTTATTTTACCTCTGTACTTTGCACTGGTCTGACCACTGCTGGAATATGGTTCCAGTTCTAGTGTCCACAATTCAAGAAGAATGTGGAAAAATTGGACAGGGGTCAGAGAAGAGCCACAAGAATGATTAAAAGATTGGAAAACATGCCTTATGGTGATAGACTCAAGGAGCTCAGTCTATGTAGCTTAACAAAGAGAAGGTTAAGGGGTGACTTGATTAGTCTATAAGTACCTACATGGTGAACAAATATTTGATAACGAGTCCTTTACTAGCAGAGAAAGTGGTTGGAAGCAGAAGCTTGGCGACATCAGACTGGAAATAAAACATCCATCTTTAACAATGAAGATAATCAACAATTGGAACAATTTACCAAGAGTCGTGGTGAATTCTTCATCTTTGGCAACTTTTAAATCAAGAGTGGATATTTTTTCTAAAATATATATTCCAGGAATTATTTTGGGTCAATTTTCTGGCCTGAGGTCAGGCCAGATGATCACAATGGTACCTTCTGGCCTTGAAATCTGTGAATATGAGTGCCAGCATTCCAGGGAAACAGTTACTTCAGAGAACACCAACAAATGCCACTGCCACATTGGCCAGGGCTGTGGTCAGCAGCGAAGGACTTCAGTGGCCAAGTAAGTTTTACATATGATTCAGTTTTCTCAGTTTAACACCTAAACTAGGCCTTATAGTATATCCAGTGAGAGACTGAAGTGTTGATTAAAGTGATTAAAATTGAAACATAGTGCTTTAACTTGGGTCTTGTCAACTCTTTTCCCCCCACCCCCCAAAATAAAATACTTTGCTGAGGAATAACTTTTGAGACCTGGTCTCTGTATGGAGAGGATGCAGTGTGGTTAAATTTAAAATTGTTGTGAAGTCTGTTAGTGCTACACTTGATAATGCTTATCTGAACTATTTTAGTCACATCATGTTTTCTCTTACATGAGTTTTCAATCTGTTATAACTCTTAATATACTGCATATCTAAGAAACAGTGCCTCAGTGTTCGTTTAAAGGGCAGCCATTTTAGTTTGGTTGCAAAAAACAAACTTTTGTAAAGCCAAAGACCGATTAAAATATTTCCATGGTTTTCAAATCCCAGTAAACGCTGTCTGGTTTTAACAAATACATTTTCTCCTGTAGTGCCTGCAACTCCAGACTGCAGCATTGAAAACCTGAGGTGTCAAAAGTGAAACTGACTTAATTGCTTTTATTGTGTATTTTGCATTTCTCTGAGCTTGGACAAAGAGCATACATAATAGAAATTAAACAGATTTTTTTAAATTGTTATATTATTCTGAGGTTGTGTTACTGATGTAGGCAAGGAAATATGTCATATTAAAAATCAGGTATTGTAGAGTTCCTATAGAAAATTCAGTGTCAAGCGCAAAGCATGAAAGAACCATCCTAAACTAATAAGCCAGTGTTTGCAGTTAAATATTAATTGGCAACACTACAATAGCAATTTTGTTACAGTCCAGGAGACAAATAATAACAAACCAATACATATACTCTTTAGCAACCTTTTAAAAACAGAAAACGAACTTGGCTTACTACACTTTCAAATAAGCCAAGCCACACTCCATATTTTCACTGTGTTGTGGCCACAGAAGACATTACCATGCAGCAATTTGGTGTGCTGTAGATTTACACCCTGACTCGCTGTGCAGTAACTTGCCTGGCAGACAAGCCTTAATTAAAAATAAAATCAAACAAATAAATACTTTCCAAATACTGCAGTGTAAACTTCTAGATTTGTGCCTAGCGTGTCATCAAGTGAACTGAATTTCAGAAGTAGCTGACTTGCCACCAGTTTTGGAAAGTTCAAATGCTGCTAGATCATCCCAGCTGCTCTTACTTGACATGATGGGAACAGGGTGAGAAGCCACATCTCTTAGAAAATCAGTGAGCAGATTGTGTAGTATAACAACAAACTGGGGTGATTAAAAATAAAATTAAGCAAGAAACTAACAGACTTTAGTTTAATTTAAAGTGTCAAATATGTAAAGAATGAGGGGCCAAAGCTTTTAATAATATGAAAATATCTTTAAAGTCCTTTGAATCGGTGGAAATATACTTAATGAAGTTTATGGACCCCCTTCATACAGCTAAGGAACTTATCAGTGCTAATGCTCATTAAATATGCTTGAATAGTCACTTGACATTTATTTAATAGCCATTGTCTAAATAAATATAAAAGACTGAACATAAGGAATAATGTCCCCTAACTGCACATAATAAGGCTGTCATCCCACTGAATTTGGATGACATTTTAAATTGTGAGTGTCTGGTTTGAGTAGTGGCTCTTTTTTAATATCACCCGACCCACAGATGGAGTTGCAGCCCTAAATTATAAATATTCTGGGAATGTGTTACTTAATCTTCCTTTCCAACTGCATTGCAATGCTGTGGGGCTACAGGAATCCACAGGTGGGGCTGCTAAAGCATCATGATGTTATTATGTATGTCTTGCTCTTTGCATGTGCTGAGTAGCCATAACACTGTTGTAACCTACTAAAAGTACACACTGCAATTTCATTTTAATACTGAAGAGCTTGTTGTATTTGTCCTCTGACCTTATACTATTGATCATGAGATGGTGCTGGCTAGCAACAATGAGTGGGTATAAATGATGCTCCCTTTGGCAAGTGAGATCTAGAGGGATTTCTCATGTGGGGTTCTCTAAGGTTCCATCTTGTCTCCTTTCTATCCCTCTGTCTCAATGTATTATACGTGGCCATTAGTAAGGAGTCAGGCTATAGTGTCTTCATATCCTGGCAGCAGCTAGATCTATGGGCCTGATCCAACGCTCATTGAAATGAACAGAAAGAGTCTCATTGATTTTATCGGGGGGAAGAATGGGGGGCAGAAGAGGCATGTTGAGGATGCTGCTGCTTCATGTAGTACTGCACAGATTCAGGTGGCAATGGGGATGATAGAGCAGACCCAGGAGGCTGCCTAACTTAGACTGGCCACCAAGGCTGTCTAAATTATACTGGAAGTCCTGGAGCACATCAATATTAGGAGGGCACAAGGTTGGCTTAAAGCCACCTTAGCCTTAAGCTCACCTGTGGTGTCTCTCAGACCCATACTGGTCAGTTTATAAATAAACAAAAATTGCTAAGCTGGGCACAGCAGGATGGCAAAGAACCTCCCTGCCCCATGGGGTACTTCAGTGAGGATTGTGTTGCAGATGTCGGTCTCACCCAAAGCACCACGGTATTTGTGGTGTGAGTGTACCATGCTCGAGCCACTAGGCTGGTACAGCCTGCTCCCCTAGGCACATCCAGCTCGTTCTACTGGCCAGGTCAGGGTGTGAACATAGAGGGAAAATTGCTTTCAGGGTTGTTTAGTTGCTAAGTGCACTAGGAAAGAACAATCCCTGCACTCCCATGAGTGCAATGTCTGTGCTTCTCCCTGGCCTTTGTGTGGGGAATAGGACAGGTTGCAGGAGGGGCTTGGGGACAGCTCCCATGTAAGAACCCAAAGACTGTGCAGCTTAACTAGGTTTCAAAGCTACTAAATTCCCTCCTCCTTTCTTAAGAAGAAGTCCTGCCCTTTGCAAGGATTTGCTTCTTACAGACCAGATCCTGATGTGTGCCAAGTGCGCTCAGCTCTGGCATCTGGAGGTGCACAGCTCTTGTGCAGAGGCATTAAGTACTCTGATAGACAGACTGCATTATCTGCATGGTTTGGGGAGGAGGGACAGCAAGTAAGTGCCTGCGGACTAGAGCAGCAGCAACCCTAAGAAGATACAACAGCAGGGCACCTCAAGAGAGTAACATGAGAAGGGGTTATGCCTCTGGTAAAGATCAGAGGGACAGAGGAAGTGAGCAATAGGAGATGGTGACGGGGCGGGAGAGTAGAAGTAAATAAGCACCTCTGTGTGTGTGTGTGTGTGTGTGTGTGTGTGTGTGTGTGTATACTTACAAACAAAGAAATTAAAGACATGACAGCAGAAGAGAAATAGAGAACAAAGATTTTCATTTCTCCCTGTACCCTAGATAAGGAAACCTTGGCAGTGAACTTTTTCTACTGAGACAGGAAAGTGTTTCGGCAGGGTTATCTTACTCCAGACACTCTGATTGTTAAGAGAATTCCACATGGTGTGAAGAATATTTCTTTCTTGGAAGATCTGTTTTCAGTACATCTTCAGCAGTGTAGATAGGGTGATGAATAATGGATACCAGGGACACTATAATTGTATGTCAGCAGCAATTGTGTTTATCTCCAAATATGAGGAGACAATTGATTAGCTGCCTGAGATTTACAAGAAAATACACATCACAGTTAGCTTTACTATGCACCGAGCCACCCAACTTATTATTCTAATCCTTCTGTTTTAGGGATACAGAATAGGAAGACTCTTTTCCCCTTGACACATGCATAGATTTGGATAAGAAACTGCCAAAGAAAAACCAGTATGCTGCAAGAAGAGAGGTCCAAAACCCGAAATCTTTAGTTACCCACAGAAAAAGCAGCAGGTAGTAGTATTGCCATTGCTGCTGTCTTTAAACATCCAGCAGGGTGCATGTTGTCTGAGCTAGAGGAAACTTCATTCAGTGTCAAAGGGCAGGTTAGTCTGCATAGCCATTCCATCCTTGGCCTTCAGTGGAGATGCTAATAAGTAGACGAGTTAGTCTCTAGCACAAGCAGCACTATATGTCTGCAACTGAAACCATCATCTCATTTAATGGAAGCCATAGAATAGCCACATAGTTGGATAGTTGTAATGATGTTTCAGAATGGTCCATTTGCAACATGAGAAATGTGGTTGAAATCTCAACCAGCTTTCATGTATAAAACCATAAGATTCCACAAGGCACAAGCGTATATGTACAGGTCATATGAAATCTTATGTATATTATACATGAAAGCTGGTTGAGATTTCAAACACATCAAACCTTGTTGATGGAAATGGATCATAGACTCATAGACTCATAGGTCAGAAGGGACCAATCTGATCATCTAGTCTGACCTCCTGCACAAGGCAGGCCACAGAACCCCACCCATCCAATTTTGTACAACCCCTATCCCAGGACCGAGTTATTGAAATCCTCAAAAATGGTTTGAAGACCTCAAGCTGCAGAGACACCACCAGCAAGCGACCCGTGCCCCACGCTGCAGGGGAAGGCGAAAAACCTCCAGGGCACCTGCCAATCCGCCCTGGAGGAAAATTCCTTCCCGACCCCAAATATGGCGATCAGCTAAACCCTGAGCATGTGGGCAAGAGTCACCAGCCAGCACCCAAGAAGGAGTTCTCCGCAGCAACTCAGTACCCATCGCATGCAACATCACCCCGCAGACCATTGAGCAGACCTGTCTGGTGGTAATTCAAGATCAATTGCCCAAATTAACGACCCTATCATAACATCCCCTCCATATACTTATCAAGCTTTGTCTTAAAGCCAGGAAAGTCTTTTGCCCCTACTACTTCCCTCGGAAGGCTATTCCAGAACTTCACTCCCCTAATGGTCAGAAACCTTCGTCTAATTTCAAGTCTAAACTTCCTAATATCCAGTTTATACCCATTCGTCCTCGTGGCTACATTAGTACTAAACTTAAATAATTCCTCTCCCTCCCTAACGTTAACCCCCTTGATATATTTATATAGGGCGAGCATATCCCCCCTCAGCCTTCTTTTGGCCAGGCTAAACAAGCCAAGCTCTTTGAGTCTCCTTTCATAAGGCAGTTTTTCCATTCCTCGGATCGTCCTCGTAGCCCGTCTCTGAACCCGTTCCAGTTTGAATTCATCCTTCTTGAACATGGGACACCAGAACTGCACACAGTATTCCAGATGGGGTCTCACCAACGCCGTATACAACGGTACTAACACCTCCTTATCCTTGCAGGAAATACCCCGCCTGATGCATCCCAAAATCGCATTTGCTTTTTTAACAGCCGTATCACATTGGCGACTCATAGTCATCCTGCTATCAACCAGTATCCCAAGGTCCTTCTCTTCCTCCGTCGCTTCCAACTGATGCGCCCCCAACGTATATCCAAAATTCTTATTATTAATTCCTAAATGCATGACCTTGCACTTTTCACTATTGTATTTCATCCTATTTCTATTACTCCAGTTTACAAGGTGGTTCAGATCTTCTTGAATAGTATCCCTGTCCTTCTCCGTGTTAGCAATACCCCCCAGCTTCGTGTCATCCGCGAACTTTATTAGCACATTCCCGCTCTTTGTGCCAAGGTCAGTAATAAAAAGGTTAAATAAGATCGGTCCCAAAACCGATCCTTGAGGGACTCCACTGGTGACCTCCTTCCAATCCGACAGTTCACCTTTCAATATGACCCTCTGGAGTCTCCCCTTTAACCAGTTCCTTATCCACCTTACATCATTCCATGTCTAGTTGGCTCTAGACATTTTGCCGCCCCAAACATGGCGGCATGCTGCGGGGGGGCACTCCACCGAAGCCATACGGAACCAGTGGACCCTCCACAGGCATGCCTGCGCGAGGTCCACCGGAGCCGCCTGCTGCCCTCCCGGCGACCGGCAGAGCGCCCCCCGCGGCATGCCGCCCCAAGCATGTGCTTGGCGTGCTGGGGTCTGGAGCTGCCCCTGGTGGTTAGTATTGACCACACTTAATTACTTCTATACACGTGCACACTCACACATACCATGTGAAATCTTTAACTATATTTTGAAATGACTTACAAAATTCCAGCAAGAAAAATTCAGTACAATAATACTGAATTCCAATTAGTGTAATTAAAAATGTCAGCGAATGCCCATAGTTGTAATGCTAACTTAAAAAGGCAATTGGCCTATCTGTGCATCTGCAAACACACAGATAAAACATAAATGCATGAGGCTACAAAAGACAAGTGTATCACTTTTACAAGGGAACTTTGCTGTAGAAGAGTGACATATATTAGGTAGAGCCTGTCCCATGCTTGCAAGAAGGCTGCATTAATCAAAGGTAAATTGACCGCTACTTATATGCAGATTCTCACTTGAACCAGGAAACTAAGTTTTGTGAGGCTCTATCAATATGTCAATTCTTAGAAAGAGTGATGTATAAATGAAGGAAGAGATCTGAGATGGAAAAAAATTTACAGTGTGGGACTATCCTACCAGAACATTATTTGTCAGTCTATCAGAACTAGAGATGAGACAGCCCAGGCAGAAAGAATATATCCCCTCTGGCAGAGGGGTCTGTTTATCCACTGCTGAGTGTACATGACTCCCATTAACATTCAGAATTCTAGTGAAACACAGTGTGGTAAGAGGAGTCTGTGCTATACAAATTTGTTAAAGGAGCAACATACTAGTGTTTCAGAACTTCATTTATTCTTTATGGTCTTTTTCCATCTATCAGGAGAAAATAAACCTTCTTGCAAATTAAGAGGCACATTCAAAATCAGCTGAAGGCAAATAATACACAACAAAACAAAACTGTTTGTTTAAAAAAATAATGTAGTGTAAGACTGAGTCACAGCTACTGTATGTCTGATTCATGGCTCTCTTTAGATAGCAGCAGTATAACCTTTAAAATAATTTGCAAATCAAAAGTTTGCAAATGACAACAGTATTTTGTTTCTCTTTGAAAAGAGCCGAGAATGCATACAGTGTGAGTCAGGTAGCTACAGCTTTCTTCTTGTATGTTTTCACCAGAAATACTTGTGTTGTTTAATTGGGGATCCTAGTCTCCATTTGGAATTCTGAAAGCATAAAGACTGGGTCCTCCAGTGCAGCCGTATCAGTATGGGATAAACAAGGGGAAGAGATGAAGGTAGCTTAATTCACTTTTGGATTGCCATTGATCCTGTGATTGGCCAAGGACCAGTTTGGCCCCCAGTATAATTTTGAGCAGCCTTGGAGTGTATTAAATTAGTTTCAACTGCCTCTAGACCTACCGGGCCATTCTGACAGCAGAGGATCACCAGAGTGTAGAGATGCCCTCGATAAATGCCATTTCTCCTGGAAATATTCTCTTCACCAGAGGTTAGAAATGGGAGCAGTATACAACTGCACCAATCAGGATTCCTCCTCCTCGTAGGGAATCTCCAGGTAGCTGGTTAAGCCAGCTTTATGGCCCCACTGAAGCACCAAGAATCTGGCCCTAAATTCCTAAATGTTGGATTTAAAATAATTCCTATTTTGCTCTATGGCAAATTGCTTTTTTGCAAAAGTTAGTAGCACCTGACTATCTTGTTGTTATATTCCGGTTCTGCTCATCATTCCTAGGACTCACTCATTCTCAGCAAGTAGCTTTAGTTTGGAGAGATATAAAACACACACAGTGCTGTTGTTCCTCCATGGGAGGATTGCAGAACATTGTGGATATGTGGCCCAAGGAAAGGAGGAAGAGGAGGAAGGCAGGTAACAGCGCAGGAATGCTGCAGAGGATGCCAGCTTGAAACTATAAACTCACAGTGTGTTTCAAAGTTATCAATCGGAGACTTATTGCTTTAATCATTGAAATCAATATGTGTCCATATAAGTCATTGTTAGACTCAAAGTTTCTTATGATTGGATGAAGATGAAAGTTTGTTAGAGAAGACCTTGGAAATTATAGTATATCTAGATTCATTTATAGTCTGTGTGCACTGGGACAGTGGAATTTTGGCAGTTTCACAAATAGATGACTCAAAGAACCTCCTAGATCTCAGGAGAGTGAAATAACTTTTCTATATCTATAGTTGGGGCTCATATTCCATCTGAAGTCTGTTTTCAAATCTAGATCTTATTGTCAATATCATATGCTTATCTTTCCAACCAAAATAACGCTCTTAGCTGAATCCCGAGATATTTCTACTTAGACCTAGTACTGCAGTTGAGGTACTGATAGTCCTTAATCAAAAGAAAATAGCATCCAGGATCACTAAATTGGTGATAAGCCTTCTAAATGGTCACACCTGCCTCTCTCAATGTATGAGAACTATATATTGTCCAAGCAATGTTTAGGTTTCAGCTGCCTGAACTAAGAAGGTCCCAAAGATCTCCCCAGTACAGGAGGAACCTTGGGTTATATTAGAGCAGATACCCTACTTGCCTGTCCCTGTTGCCATAGGCAACAAGTACAACTTAAAGCAAGCCAGAGGATGGACTTGGGAATGGACCAGCACAGACTGGCCCAGGAATGGGGTAGTGGAAAGGTGGCTTAAGGCCATCTCTTCATACACCTTCCTGAATTGTGTTCAGCACCCCTGAGCCAGAGCTCAGGATCTGGTCTATATACATCAATTTTATACATCTTAGATATCAAGCTGACATCTCTCCTGAATAGAGTAGCACACTGTACAACCAGTGTACATGAATTTCCACATCCTGCTAGGTCCTGCAACTTTTGTTGCATAGAGCTCTGTGTTAAATTGATTCATATCATATTTTATAGTCTGAAAACATTGACAGACACTTAGAATTGCAAAAGGATAAAATTTCCTTACTTATGTTACTATTATTAAAAATGTCATAGACCCCGGGGCTCTTTCTATCTGTGAGTCCTAAGCCACCTTTACAAGAAAAGAGACAAAAAAGAACTATAACAATAGTTTACTGCAAATACGATGAAAATAGGATTTGTGCAATACTGTATTTCATATTCTTCTGCAAAGAGAAAAAAGTTGCTTTCTGGTAGAATAGCCACAAACATGCAAAATACTAATGAGATTATCCTGTGGGGGGGGGGGTTTCAGAGAGGAAGGAGCAGGGTAGGTTGGCACAAATGACTTTTGAAAGGAGGAAATTTGCAGAGATACTGCATTAGGTGGCTCATGGGAATGAGCTAATAACTTCATAATCACGGGTTATCTTAACACCACTGTATCATGGAAGGACTTATTACAGTAATTCTGTCATTTATTGGGAATCATTGCACTGTTATGTGTGTCATTTAAAAATCCCGCCCACTACTTGCACAATGGTTGAAATTCCCTTCTCCAGCTCAAAATCTGAATAACTGGGCTACCTACGGAGCACTAAGCAAAGGTTGGATGGGAAAAAATACAACTCTCTGCACATAATGTGTGTAGGCAGTGGGGCTGCAGTGTGTGTATAACTCCTGTCTCACCACTCATGGAGCCTCTAGGCTAAAACAGCAACCTCTGATTCTCTGTACCTGCATCAAGGAAGGTTTAGGCTACTGGATCAATAGAAGTTGCAGAACGCAGGGGCCTCTCCCCAGTCTACTGCTCAAACCTCTTCTATGAACCATCTCGATCAAGGGTAGTGCAGTTTCTCAATCCAGAGTGTACTGGGATGAAGAAGTCTCCTCTGTGACCACCCTGCCTGTAGTTCCCCTATTTATACCCGAGTGGCTCTAAACTGGTAGAGAGGATCTTGCATCAACCATTAGCATCACAAGTGGATTGACCCACTGAGAAAACAATTGCTACTGGCTGTGCTCTTCTCTATATCCAAAAATACCCATCAGGTCCTGAGTTCTGATAGAAAGACTAACCTTGAAGATACAGTAATTTAATTTTTTGTTCCCTTTTCTCCCTCATTTAGACATCCAGTTAGCAGGAATACATGGAAAGAAGAGAGAAACTTATCTCCCACAAAAAATCCTTATAATAAACTCAATTTAACTAAAACTATTTAAAACAACTTGATGATTCAGGGGAGTAGAAATGATATTTACCATCTCTAAATAACTAGTTTGACCCCAGAACAGCTCAGAATGACTGCAAGTTTTTTATCTCCTAATCATTCTGTGCCCTGTGATTTCAGTCCCGTTCCTAGTGAACTAGTATAAACAGCCCAAAAAATCAGTCAAAGCACAGAGGAGGAGAAGAAGGTTAAAAAAAAAAAGAGGGAACCCAGCCCCCCATCCTAACTACTATCAGCAAGGGTGCCAAAAAATGAATGTGAATGGATACTGAGCTACAACTGGTCCTTCTAGCTCAAGGCTCTGGGATGTGGAGATAGTTATGGGACACAGTCATAGTGAAGTGGGGGTAGGCCAAAGTTTGAAGTACAAACGGTTGTGCTTTATCTGTTCTGTGGAGAAAGGCTGCTCATATCCATTGCTTTCAACCCAGAACACTGCATGATATCCTAATGTGAACATACTTATAAGTAGCTTTTAGAATGTTTTGAGAAACTCACAGTTACAGAAGGATTTTCTTGTTGTTTTTCTAGGAGAGCTGGAGGAGGGGTGATAGCATAAGACTTCCTTTATCCAACTGCAGCCATATGATGTTGCCTATTTTACTAAGAACACCTACAGTGTCATGTTAGCATATTTCCACTTTCTCTTCCCTTTTTTGTCAGTTCTGAATTCTGCAGTCGGATCCCTTCTGGTATATCCTGGCATCAATGCCAACTCCCACTGACTACACTGAGGCCCATGCAAGTGTAAGGGTCTGCACTCATGGGCCTATTCTGCCTACCTTGTTTAAAATTACTGATTAATTCAGGGCATATAAAAAGTGAATAGGTGATCAAATGTCTGCTGGAGCTGAAGCAGAATGCATATACCTATTATTCAGAAATGCCTTGACATTTCTGACTAGGTTCAGGACATCAATAATACTTAACTTAAATAATATTTTGGTACATTTTATTTTTTTTCTTAGTTTTGAAAAGGAGCACTTAAAAAACATAGAGGTAATTAATTTGGAACCCCTGTAAGTTTTGGAAACACAAATAGCACACTGGATAACTCAAATTAGATGAATGCTAAGTACTCCTTGTTGTTTGTAACATCAAGACAACTATCTGAAATCATGCTTCTCTCCTATCATCTTTTTAGTCATTATTACATCCTTCATTGGCACTTTCTATCCATTAAATATCTGCATCTATGTACAGCAGTTAAAGAACTCCTGTACTTCATACCAATAAGCAGACTTTTTAGGCTATATTTTTAGTTATATCCTACTGTTGTCTGCAGAACACATGCCAAAATAGTATGCAGTGACAATATACTTTGATTAACATATGTCCATCCTCAATCTCTGTATAATTTATAGTTTTTATGTCAAAAACTTTACAGCTTTATAATTTCAAGTAATATTTTACTGCTGTCAAGGATGCTTTATGTAATAATGACTTAAACTGTAAAATGGAGTCCTCAAAGGAAAAGCTGTCAAACACTTCCACTGCAAATAACTTTATTAAAACAAAAATTTATACTCTGGATAAACAATGTCTTACCTTCCAATGTATCTGATACAGATCGTATATTCTAGATAACCAGTTGGGGAGATGAAGTTTTAAGCAGTAAGAAACATACTGTACTAGATTGCTGTGAATTCAGAATATGATTTATTAATTTAAACAACTGCTAATGCCTCACAGGCAACTTTGAAAAACATTCTGTTTGGAAACGATGCTGCTTGTGATTTTTTTTCCTGCATTTATCTACCCGAGTTTTTTATTAATGAGGATATTTGCATTAAAATGGAATTTAGGGATTAATCTCACAGCCTTATTCCTATGAGTAGTTCCCGTGACTTGTGGGACTACTCATGTAAGTAAGAGATACATGTCTGGGCTCTTAGTTTTTATGAGTCCATCTCCTCCTCTAATCATTCCCTAAAAAATTGTAATCCTTTTGGTGACCTCATAATTGTCTCTTTTGGAACAGACAACATGAGTGAACTACTGTATATATTTTATTGGACCAACTTCTGTTGATGAAAGAAAAAAGCTTTCAAGCTATGCAGAGCTCTTCTTCAGGTTCTTTTGGAACAAAAGATTAGGACTTAAGCAACAACGATAGTATTATGCAAAGGCTATTATTAACAAAGAACGAGGAAAGGGAAATAAAAGAAAATATATGCTATATTAGCAGAATTATTTCTGATAAAAATACCTTTCAGATTTCTATGACATGCAAGCAGGATGATTAGCAGTAAATTTTCAAAACCTTTTAAATTTTGGGTAAACTGGGGTAAATCCTTCTAGCTTGATTAATAAACGTCATCCCAAATTCATGCCATTAAAATTGTTATGACACACTATCATGTATATTCTCTTCCTCCATCATATATACTGTAAAGGGAAATATAAATGATGGTGATAGCCGTGTAACTGATTGATGGAACTAAATGATTGTTTAGTCTTTGTCATGCACCTTGGACCATCTCACCTACATTCTACCCATTAATCCATCATCCCAGGATTTATTTCAGTATTCAAAAATATTTGTAAATATTTGAAAAGTATTTCTAAAATCAGCCTGCTACAAAAAGAAATCCGCCCCCTCCCCAAAAAAAGCAGTTTTGCGTCATTGACAGGCTTAAAGTCCAAAATCTTGCAACTCTTCCAAGCTAGAACTGTGGCCTTCATACCAATGGAAGCTGGAGAATCATCAATATATTGTGTTTGTACAGAAGTATACTGTGTGTGGCTATGCAACATGTATATACATATATGCATTTTCTTAATTAGCGTATAGATTAAATCAAACCTTAAGCATTGAGTATTTCACTGTTACTACTCACATGAATAAGTTACATGCCTAACTGTTCACAGGATTGAGCACTTGAAAAAAATAAACCCTGCATAACACAAAATGAGCAATTCTGCACCCTACCTTGCTGCCCACTTCAGAAACTTGAAAAAGGTCCTAGTAAGCTTTCACTGACACACACACACACATATATGCTAGAAAGGATTAGATTTTTAGCAGTAATGTTAGTAATGCTAGTAAACTTTGATTTAATCATACACACATATATTTCCATCAATACTAATCATAATTTAGAGATTGGCAAAGTAAGAAAAACTGTGTTTGAGACCTTAAGGATATTTACTTTGCATATATTTGACATGTGATGTGATTATGACAATTTGTGTTTCAATGGTTATAAATCTTTAACTTTTTAAATCTCCATATCTATTGTCATTAAATAATTATCTGACCCCACCCAATAATTTCCCACAAGTGAAAAAATTTAAATTGAAAAACATGCTTAAAAATAAACATTCTATCATTCAAATTATTCTAAAAATTGAATTCTGCCAAGCTCATTTATATATAAAATAATGCATACACTTTTTATAAAAACTAAAATAGAACATTTCAGCTGCTAATAGATGCTATAATACTAATCTGAGAGTAACTACATCCAGCATAATATTGAACATGTTTTTATACTACATTTTAATTTTACAAAACACTATTGCTAGTTAGGATTTTCATAAATGTTTTCATACTTTTCTTATAGTGAGGACTTACAGATAATATAGAAAGAATGCAAAAAAGTATATATATGTAATAAATAGATTTGCCACCAGATTGTCACCAAGTTATTGAAGTAGTCTCCAAAAAATGGTCCAATCTTGGTTGTTTTTTTTCCACATCCAAAGGTTGCCCTGAAGTTGATGGGAATTGTAGATGAGCTAAGAATGCAGGATTGGGCTCCAAATGATTGTTGCAGGCTTGTAAATAGCATGGGGTCATAGACTACAATAGATTTCTATAGGGATTTCTTAAGAACTAATGGGCTGTTTTGCCTAGAAATCAATAGCTCAGTACAGCCTGGGTGCAATAGCAATCCCTTAATTCTCTGTATTTAAGTTCCAAAAGTTGGGCCCAAATGTGCAAAGGTTTATTGAAGTGTTTTAATGCTCATGGTAAATTATTTTGCCCAGTAGTAAATCTTTGAAGGATTTAGTGTTTTTAACAAATTAGAACCTATCTGTGGCTTTCTAAAGGGACTGATTCTGCAAACCCATGGCTGAGCATTAGCTATACAGACATGGTATCACCTTTAAGTTTAAAGTGACTAATCATGAAAGTATGGTTACTCTTGTGCATAACTGTTTACTGTATCTTCCCCTGAATGCTCGATAATTTAATAAATTATATGTTGCAAACTGAAAAAATATAAGTAAGATGCGGAAAAGAAAATAAACATTTGCCTTGTTTATATTTTACTCTTAATGTTCTATAATGAGTCAGGTTGCATAATATTGTAATTCAGCATTTCAGAAATGTGTAAAAAGGTATCGGATAGTTTATTAATTATTAAGTAAATACCATTTCCCTCTTTCTCATCCCGCCTCCTGATCACTTTCGCAAACTGAAGCAGGAAGAACACTTTTTTGAGTGATCATAGCCTGAGCCAGTGCTTTGCTCTGTCGGCTGTGATCTCTTCAAAGTTAGCTACGTTTTTTCACACTTCCAATGCTACTTTTATTTTATATTTCAAGTTAACATACACAGATTAAAAATTCCCATAAGACACAGAAAGCCAGAGCCTCAATGAAATCAATTGAGCAAAGCAGCTCTACCTTAGGTTAGGATCTATCTCTACCAAAATCTGAACTTCCCCAAAGTAAGGAAATGTTCTGATCCAGGGTTTGGGGTTGGGTCTAACTCTAGAGAGAATAGGAGAATCCAAAGGGTAAGAAGAAGACTTTTAAAATATCAGATGTGAGGGGATAACCTGTAAGCCATATTTTGCTCTCAATTACTTCAGGATAAATCTGGAATAATAGTATTTCCTTCATTGGTGACCCTCTGGAATAATAATAACTGAGAATAGAATTTGGCTCTATGACTTTAAAGCTTGAGAGCCTCTGTCATTGCAGTTTTGAAACCAATGCCAACAGTACTCTGGCATGTCTCCAAAACTAAATTAAGCTCAACATTTGAATATATGAGTTTCCTTTGCTTTCTCTCTTGAGTATACACAGTGAGGGACAGAACATAGTACACCATACTTAAACATTACTCAGACCTCTTTGAAGCTAGACATTCCTGTTAATAATGCTGAATAATCAGAAAAAATTCTCAAACCTAACTATAAAGAATCATAATTAGTTTTGTAGTACTCCCATATCCAGATACATCATTTTCAGAACACACGGACACATATTCCTTTAATGCTTTCAACAGTAAATATATAACAGCATAGTTGTTTTACGCTTTCTTCCATATGTCAGTCATAATACAAACGGTATTCTGTTCAGTTTGCCTTCTTCCTTGAGGGCTGGGGTGGGAAGGAGACTGAATTCCCTTCAGTTTTGATGAGACCTAAATCCTTCCTTGCTACAACAGCATCATTCTGGATTTCAGTTGTTACTTAGCATTTACAACAGCACAACTAGGAGAAGAATTTGCCTCTTCTTTTTTTACTTTTTCTCAATTATGTTTCACTTAACAAGGGCTAGATTCTGTCACCCTTAACTCAGAATGAGTAGCAGTTTATTCAGATATCCTTTTTACATCAAGATACTGCTCAAGCTGAGTCTGGGTAGCAGAGTCTAACCCTCTGGCACTTGTATGTTGATTCTACAGTCTATGATACAAAACCATCCATAGAAAGTAACCGTCTGGGCCTGAATCTCCTTTCACGTACACCAGTTTTACGCTACTGAAGTCAATAGAATTGCACTAGAGTTACTTCTGATTTATGCCAGTGAAAGGGAAAGAAGAGTCAGACCCTTTATTTTAGTACCACTGAAAGTTGTTCATTATTTTTTTGCACACTGGTCATATAATAAGTAAAATGGGGATTTTTCTTCCAATTCTAAATACACAGATATGTGTAGAAATATCAGATAAACACCAAAATTTGATTTTATAGGGACAGATCCTCAGATAGTATAAATCATTGTGTTTTACTGAAGTTCATGGAGTTACACCAGTTTACACCAGCTGAGGATTTTGCCCAGAATGTCAAAGAAATTTCTCTAAAAACCCATTTACAAGCCAACTGGTCCACTGAACACATTAAAAATCTTTAAAATAGAGAAACTTTACCATCTTTGTGATAATAAGTGACTTCCACTTTCCTCTCCTCTGAACCAAGCAGTGCCTGGGCAATTTGGGCAATGTGATGCCTTTTGGTCTCTGGCCCATGAAGGAAATCACAGGTGCAAGGTTTCTGCATGACATCTGGTCTGGAGAATCCAGTCATCTCACAAAACCCATCATTGCAGTAGATGATAGCACAGTTCTGCACTCTAGCATTAGCAATGATGAATTTTTTATCTGCAATATAAGAAAGTGATGCATTTTTTCAGTACTTTTTCAACACTCCATGAACTGTTGTCTGCAAGGACAGATGTTGAAGAACCTATTATCTATTTTTTGCATGTGATTTCTGTGATTGTAGAGAGCTTCAGTACAGCCATCATGGCCCAGAACTCTTAAAGAAACTTCAGTAAACTTGCAAAGAGTCCTGTGGCACCTTATAGACTAACAGACGTATTGGATCATGAGCTTTCATGGGTGAATACCCACTTAGTTGGATGCATGATCAATAAACATGTTATATATTAAATATGAAGATAGTTGGCTTTTAAGATAATAAAACCAGATCCAACAAGTCCTTTTGCAAAGCTCTTGTTGAATTCCAAATTTGTAATAGCTTTGTCAGTGTCTCTGAAACCCAGACTATTGGCTCAGTCCTGCAAGTCTTTACTGAGGAAAACTCCTGTGAAGAGTTAGTGGGTGTTTTATCTGCATGAGATCTTGCCAGGATCAAGCCCAAACCAAAGGTCTTGACCCTGTACTACAGAAGCCAATGGGATTTTTTCCATTGACTTGAATATGAGCAGGATCAAGCCACTAATCTGGTTTTAAGAACATAAGAATGGCCGTACTGGGTCAGACCAAAGGTCCATCTAGCCCAGTATCTGTCTACCGACAGTGGCCAATGCCAGGTGCCCCTGAGGGAGTGAAGCTAACAGGCAAGGATCAAGTGATCTCTCTCCTGCCATACATCTCCATCCTCTGATGAACAGAGGCTAGGGACACCATTCTTTACCCTTCCTGGCTAATAGCCATTTATGGACTTAGCCACCATGAATTTATCCAGTTCCCTTTTAAACATTGTTATAGTCCCATTGTTATAGTTTTCAATTAAACTCCCAAGAAAATACATGTAATATGATAATTCAGTTGCTTGTGTAGTTGTTATGAGCTAAAGTTATTATAGCAAAAGGAAATTACAAGTCACATAGTAAAAGATCATCTTGGGTCAAATTCTGGTCTCAACTACACTTGTAAAGTGATATGCTTAAGCCACACATATTTCTTGAAACTTTCACCTGAGAGAAATGTATCAAAGTTGTCTTATAGCGATTCTACTTTTTTCTGTTCACAATTGCACTATACACTGCTCTCATTTTACAAATGGATATTCAGCTTTGATACAATTGCTATATTATTACCATTTTTGCTTCTCTTGTTCACACAAACAGACCCCACAATTTTAATAGGATTTATCATGAATTATGTGAGCATTGTATGACCCTATATTAGTATTTTTAATTAAATATGTTGTTTTCTAACACATCAAAACATTTGTAGAAAAAAGTGCATTTTATACATACTTTCTCCACTGTCTTCATATTATGCTGAATTTTCACAATAATATTGTGTTAGTGATTTAAAGGATTGTATTATTCACTAGCTTTATTCACTGCAACAGTAAGTCACACAATTCAGTGGCTTGAGTCTGTAAACCCTTACTAACATAAATAGTACCATTGATTTCAATACTTATATATGTAAAACTTGTAGGATCTGGCCTTTATTTCTTACACAAGTTACAAGAATATTAAATTTGCTGTAGATACATTTAGAGAATGAACTGCAAAGTGTATAAGATAAACTTAGTTTCTTTTTGTAGTGGCCTGATATATTATAAACATGCTAAATATTTAAATTAGTGCAGGTATGTCGAATATACTGTTTCTTTGAATGCTGTTATAAAATTATTTTTAAATTTCAAGTGTTAGATGTACAGTAAATTGGAATTAAAAGAAAAATAATGAAATCTTCAATATCCTTGACAGGTAGTAAATTACTGCATTGGGAAGGATAGATAGACTAGATCAGAACATCCCTGGGGATGCATTTGAATTGATTTAATAGATACTTTAAGCTTCTATAAATTAATGATAAACAAAAACGTCACTGATAAATATGTTAAAAATGCAGTGCCAAAGACAAGCTAATGAGAGTACTTTTCCCTTAACAATTCATCTGGGTGTTATTTGTATCCTCTAAATCAAAGTCTGCCTGTTCTGATTTATGTTTTTTGGTAAAAAAAAAAAAGCTAGCAATGTTTTCCTTGGATATTGCATAAGTACTCCCACTGTCTGATATGCTGAACAGCTGGGATGTAGGTACAGTAGCTACAGCACAAAATATAATAGTCAATAATTACAACTGCCCCCTAAGAAGAGGGGGAATAGAAAACTGTAATGGACAGCAGTAATAATATCAGCAAGGCTCTTCGGGATCCCTTCCTCCCCTCCTGTTTTTCCTTTCCAACCTACAAACTTAAAACAGTCTGGAGTTGCTATGCATCTAGTCCCAAGCAGACCCAAACTATTGTATCAAAATAGAGAGAAAGAGAGAGAGAACTTACTTTGCCCTTCAAATTTTCGTATGATTGTACCCAAAAATGTATTTTGTGGTGCCACATGCCCTCTGCGAACAGGCATGTTTGTATAGATCTTCGGCTCCCTGTGCACAATGACTTCTCCAATGATCTCTCCACGGCTCCAGCCCAAAGCACCGAGCCAGCTACCCTTTGTGACAAATCATCCTCCTCTGGATCACAGCATCTCTTCCCATTAGCACCACTTCTAGGCACACGCTTTTCCTACTGGAATCAGATCCATCCCCGCTCCTTCCTCTGGGGGACCTCGGATGCTATTGTCTCTAGGCTGGGTAGGGGTGGGGTAAGCAGGGACAGGAGCAGGGGGAATCACAAGGGTGATCGATCTGTTTCTCTACCACCAAACATCGCCAATTTTCCAATGCAAATGGATGTGACCCAGCAGTTTCCCAAGCTGTAGTGATGGTTAGAGGGATGGAAGACTAATGTTGCTCTGTTACAAGAAGGAGTGACGTCCCCCTCCCCCCATTCTCCCCTCCGGTTTCACCACAGCGCGCAGCAGCTCTGATTACTCAAACGTGGTTTAGCAGGAGCCAGCCAATAAATCTCTCCAAAACTCAGCGACATCAGGCATGAGATCCACCCCGGTATCACTGCCACATGCCACATCCTCTCCCTCCCCCACAACGCAGCAGCTGCAAGGAGCCTAAGAAGCCAGGGCCTGCCAGAGGAGGAGCGGCTGGGTGGGAAAGCAGCTAGCTGCCTTCCCTGCCCTTGCGTGCGCCTCCTGGGTGTGCACAATGAGCTCCGCGCGGGGGCAGCGCGCCACATCCCTGCAGAGCCACGCCGGGTGGGAGGGTAAAGCGGGGGAGCCTCCCGTCCGCAGCCACCCACAGAGGAAGCAGCGAAAACTTCTCTACCGCGGATCGTTCAAGCTGCCCCCAGCCGGCCCCTTTGTGCAGCTCGCCGGGGGGGCTCGGCCATTGTCCGGGCAAGCGCGCGCCCCTCGGCCCCCCGCCGGTGGCACCCAGGGACGCTGGGGCCCGGCCGGGGGAGTGGCACCTCCTCCCCCGCGGGCAGGATGAGCGGCTGCTAGCGCGCCAGTGGGAAGCCGCGGAGCGCCGGCTGCCAGCTGGGCTGGGGCAGCCACAGGCACTGGGGGAAGGGCAGGGCCCTGGAGCAAGCCCCAGCAGCAGGCGTAAGGGGAGACCCGCAGCCCAGTGCCCACAGGGCAGGAGGCGTGGCCTAAAATGGCAGCCCCCCCCGCCCCCAGGCAAGGGGCAGCAGGAAGGGAAACGGAGGGGCGCATCCTCCGCTGAGCCGGGCGCCAGCGGTGGGCTCTGCTCGGGCTGCACGGGGCTTTAGCGCCCTTCGGGGTGGGGGGCTTGGTCTCTCCAAGGAGGCGGCGTTAGGGGGACGCGCTGAGCTGCCAGACGGGCCTCGGCCACGATCCCCCCAGACTGCCCGCCGGGCTCCCCCAGCCAGCCCCAGTGCAGGCCACCCGGCGGGCACCTTCCCTGGCAGGAGCGGCGCTGGAGGGGACCCGCTGCTTCAAGGGGGAGCCCGGGGCGCTGCCCCTCCCCTAGGGCACCCTGGTTTTACAGAGCTGCCGTGCCAGGGGTGCGCGGGGCCGGGAGGCTCCAGGGGTCCTGCTGCTGGGCGGCCTCTGAGCTAAATGCCCGGAGCTGTCTGTGGTGCTGATGCTGCTGACCAGGGGCGATGAGCGCCAGCCGCCGCCATCCGAGCAGCCCTCTGACGAGCTAACGGGCAAGTTGGACAGAGTACCCCCTCCCCCAGCCCACAGTAATAGCTCAGGGAGATCCTAGCGGAAGTGTCTCGTAGTCGCAGGCTGTAATTCAGGCTTCCTGGCTGCACTAACAAGAAAGCAGCGCGACGCACACCCGGCGAGGGCTGGGCTGGCACGACGGGATTGCTGTTAGCTAATACAAGGAGGTAGTTGGAGTCAGTCACGCGGTGCTGCCTCTACCTGGAGCATCTCCAAGGTAGCTCAGAGCAGATCGCTCAGATCGGTTCACCAGCAACGTTTCTTTATAAAGTCGCTGGAGGGAGTGCAGGGGGAGAGCACCTGAAAATCACTCTCTGTAATGCCAATACTAACCACAGGATATCGAGCCTGCAAAGCTCTCCCTTCCACCTGTTCACCAGCAATACTAGCAGGTGTTTCCTTTCTCCCAACGGCCTTTCTCAGGTGTAGTCTTTGTTACTCAAATCTCTATGTAATTCTGGAGTAGTTCCATCTTATCACAGTTGAATAATTCTGGATTTACATCTGTGTAACTAAGGGCAGAAACCGGCCTTCTGTAGGTTTTTCTTGTTTGCTGGTTTGTTTCCTAACCTGTTGTTTTTGCAAAGCTGGATACAAGATAATGGAAATGAAATCATTTACCAATACAATCAGTCTTTTTAAGAATTGAATGCATGTTTGCAGGGCGTTTTCATATTGCAAATGATTTATTTAAATGGAGGACTGCAAGCGTAATTCTTCTAAATTATCCCTGTAATTGTTTTTATGCATTACTTATTTACAGAGACAAATGTTTCACTCTATATTCAGAAATATGAAATGGGAATAGTAATCATATAGGGCTCATTTCTACCCTCTGAGGAGAAGTATGACATTCTTGTGGCTCTGTGACCAGTACAACAGCAGTGTAATTTATATGGTATTTTCCCTTGCTTTTAGTATAGTTCATATTAGCAGATAAGGCTGCCAGCTGAATCTCTCTCTCTCTCTCTGGTTAGAAGGGACATACACTGCCTCAGATATGCATGCAAAGTTCCCATTTACATTAGTAGAATTTGTATGTACAGAATGAGAGCTGCATATTTGTATACATAACACCTAACACCATAGCACGTAGTCCAGTTTTAACAGATAGGACAGATCTCTTTCTGGCTTTTACATAAAGAAACACCAAAGACATTTCTTTACCACCAATAGAAAATGATGACCTTTAATAATTGTGAATTACGTTGTCAAAAAAATGACCTTCTCAATTTTGAGAGTCCTAATATCTAATTGTAAATCATATTCATTGATGAACAATACTGGTCAATTGTTCAAGTATGCATAATCTTTTAAAAACAGGGCAAATATATGAATCTTGTCCAGTCTCTCTCTTACCTAGTATTGCAGTCTAGTACTGTATTAGCAGTTGGAATGCTAGAGATTCATCTACAAAATGATCGTTCTGTCTCATTTTCATTGAATACAGTCAAAGGTCTTATTTTTGCAGCATCTGATCAAGACAGGGATCTGAATTAAAGTGAATTGACTGCTGCTCACTGTAGAAAAGAGTGAGGGGGTTCTGTTGGGGGATGAAGATCCCAGAATGATAGTAGGAGGTGGTTGACCGCAGGATCTAGAGAAGGTAGATGTTCACCTTTCATCAAAATTATTCATGCTCTCGGGGTCTCATGGATCTACCTGGAATCCTTAGTATTAGCAATGGCCCACAATGCTCTTATTTTCTCAATAGGAGTAAATATACCAGCCTATATGTATCCTTTTTGCTTCTGTTAAATTATTAAATGTCTTTTATATGCAATTCTGGCTGTGGCATTCTATCTTAATGCCAAGAGAGATTATAAATGAAAAGGCTATAATTACTTAACTAACTTTTAATATGTTGCTCTTACTGATTTCATACATTAGTAAAGTTAGGGATCTGAGACAAGTTTTGGAGGTCATAGGTCAGCATGACTTGGAAGTACTGCTTTGGCAGTGTGAATAGGCCATGGAAAGAAAATTATAGAAGTGAAACAAACACATTATTGGAGCTCATCTAGTCTGTCTCTGCCAGTGGATTGCTTCCTGTGGTATGTTTGCCACTGTTATCCGGTTCTTTTCTCAATTACTCAAGAAATAGAACTTCCTTTACTTTGAGGAACTTTTTAACCAGCTCTGTGATCTTACCATAGAATTTTGTTCCCTCATATTAAGGCAGAATGTTCCCTTGTTGAGTCTAATCCCTAGTCCCCACCCCAAACTGTTTTTTAGCCCTTTTGGTGTTCATATTCTTTAGATGATTGGTGTTTGGCCAATGATTACCTTAAATTATTCCCTAGTGATCTATTCTGGCAATTAGGAAGGGCAGTGATGGCTTTCAAATGGTGTGTGCCTCTCTAGTCAGCTCACACACCAGTCACAATCATGGTTATCTGTCATAAATCCAAACATAATGATGATAATAAGGCAAGATATGAAAAAGAGCTGGTCACAGAGATGGTTCAATTTTGTTAAAATTCAAATAGAAACCTTGGATTCCTGCCAGCTCATCCTCCCAGCTCCTGCACAGCTTGTCTGGCAGGCTGCAGGGAACCTGGACTTCAAGGGTGTACAGCAGCATGCCAAGCAGACTGCCCCAGTGCCTGCGACCCCAACACTTATAGGGTCTACAGCTTCTGCATTCTCCACTAAGCAGATTGCCCTGGAGCTCGGGCTCCATTCCCTTTTGCAGAGAATTTCAGCATTTTTGGTTTTTATTTCAAATCAGAACGAAACCAAGTCTGAAGATATCAAATTCCTTTTCTCCATCCAGCTCTGCAGTGGTTGGAGCTTTTCATCCCAAGGGCCAAACATTATTTCAAAACCCTCAGAGGATCAAGGGGCCTCAATCAATACTTCCTAGGCTCAAGCAGTCCCAGTTGATTCTCTATCCTGCTCTCTGCAGGATTCCCATAATCTGGCAGGGAAGTGAATAATGGAGCAGCCAGAGCTTCCCTCACCTCTTCCATTGTGATGCAGCAAGCTGCTAGTGAGGCACTGCTGAACAGCTGCTGCACAGAATGGACAGCAATTGTTTAAAGTGCTCTGCACACCAGAGCTTCTTTGAGACAGGAGGGGAACAATGGGAGGCAGTTGCAGAGGCAGCACTTTACCTTCTCCCTGTAGGAACAGGGGTGAGTCAAAGACTTTATTTTAAAAACCATGGGGTGAAGGTCAAGGGATGTTTCACATTAACAATCAAATGCACATTTTCTTTTTAAAGCAGGTCCCCACACAGACTAAAATCTATAGCTTTGAGAGCCACAAGAGGTCCCAGGACGAACAGCTCTGTTCTATAGTCTATTCTCAAATGTTTTGTCCAGTCTACTTATAAATGTTTCCTGGGAATAGGGCTTCCACTACCTCTTTGGGATAAGTATTAAATAGACCCAAAGAGCTTGTATATGTCTATCAGAGAGCAATGATGGCTTCATCAAATGCTGATCATTGTTTTGCAGGTTCTGGCCCAGGGGTTGGGAATCTCTGGCATAGGCTAATCAAATCATATTTTAATCACAAGAAGAAATGAGAACAATATGAGCTTCTTTTAGTATTATTGGCCCCAACTGGTATTACAAAGGTGGTTTCTCAGATATACCTTAGTAGTGCTGTGTGTTTTATGCTAATCAGAAGATCCAGACAAATAGAGCATGAACTATTTCATTTTTAGTGTTCTATAACCTTGTTCATTTTTTCACTTGATTTTAATAAGGAAACCTTGGTTTCTGCATTGCACTCAATTAGTCATTAACATTTTTATTATTAGCCTTTTTCTAACACTGAATTCTGTAGGCGAAGTCTTCTCCACCTGGCGTATACATTTTCTCTCTACTCCTGTATTTTTCCATGTTTAATACTTCTGTATTCTTGTTCAAGTAATAATACCTCACTGTAATTTATAACTGTACATAATCATACAAAATAACTATTTCTAACACAGCATTTGTCACTGTCATTGCTCACATTGCAGTCAACAATAATTTAAACAATCCAAGTCAGGTATTTCTCTTTCAATATTTTCCTTTTTTTTATTGCATCCTGGCATGCCCCATTATGAGCAAAAAACCCAGTGTTTGTTTATCTAATCTGAAGAGATGCCACATGCTGAAACCCTTTCAAAACAACATCTTCCATCACAAATCTGCTCTACGAGCAGATGTATTGTCTTTGCTTTTGACAAAAGGCTGTTTATATAGGCCAACATTTTCAAACCTGGGTGTCAGTCTAAAGTGAGACTCCTGGATTCATATTGATAAATATGGCTAAATATGAATGGTCTGACTTTTTCTGCGGTGCCAAGCACCCACAAATCATAATGAAGTCAATGGGAAGACAAGCAGGTGCTCAGCACCTGTCCAATTTATATTTAAATGCCTAATTTTGGATTTAGGAGCCTAATTTTAGGCACCCACGTCTGAAAGCTTTGGCCATAGTATAAAGTGACAGAAAGAGAGACAAATTACAGATGAGGGTCTTCCACATGCTGAAAGGGGATCTATTTAAAGAATCTCTCCTGGATTTCCTGTCTCTGCCATTATGTATATTTTATAAGACATTGTTTATTTATTATGCATACAAGGAACATGTACATTTTTAGTATACTCATGTTTTTTACATCACTTACTTTTGCTTTGTCCAGCCACTTCATTTTTCCCCATTTTCCCATTCCTTTTTACTTTGCTGCATAGGTAATAGTATTCAGATGAAAGGAGAATATGAGTGAACACTTTTCTAGGGACTGATAGACATGATATAGTTGCCACACTCAGTGTGAGATCCTTTACCTTTGCATGGGGACACAAAGATGCCATTTCACTGGTAGTTTGCTTGATGCCCACACTTTTAAAAACAGTTGATGCAGGCCACTGCTGTCTGGTTCCAAAGCACCTTTCAGCAGCTTGAGTGGAATACCATCAGGCCCAGCAACACGTCCATTCTACAACTTTTGGATGACCTTTTGTACTTCCTCAGGTGTATGATTTGCCAGGTTACATATCTGAACTTAGGCACCTAAGTACATATTCAGGCATCTGAAGCAGTGCTGTGGGAGCTGTACTTTTGCTTTATCTATGTATGGATTAGGTTCTCACTTTTACATAACCAAGTTTGAAAATTTTGGACAGTACAGATATACTAATTAATACTAATGATCATCTTTTGTGGTAGCTTAATATTAGCCCTATTTCATGCTGTGCAAGCATATAAAGAGACTGAAGATCTGATTTTCAAAAGTCCGCACCCTGAAGCATGCCTAGTTTTCATGCTCAGTTTATGCAGCAGCTTGTAAACTCAGGTATTTGGAAAGATGAGCATTTTAACACAGAATTAATAGAGCTGGTCAGAAAACAGAAATCAATTCCTGTGAATATTTTCATGTTTTTGAATTTTTTTACATCCTGAACCAGGACAAAAAATAAGAAATGTAAATTTTTTTGTGGGAAGGGATCTCCAGAAAAAAACAGTTTCAGGAGAACCAAAATGGGATTTTTCTGCTTGCCAGCTGTACTCCAGGAAAGCTCTTATTCATTTCTCTTTCTTGTTGCAGGCATAATGTGAAATTGATAAAAAATCTTCCAGGTGGGCTTCCAAAGAGACCTTATTTTGATTTTTCCCCCCAAAATCCAAAGAGACCTTATTTTGATTTGGCAAAATGGAAATTACCCACAAGAAAATTTGATTCTGTTAAAAGGTTAATTTCTGTCAGAAAATTCCTGACCGGCTCTAATAATTAGGAGAGCAATTATTGCATAGGCTTTTGGGGGAATTGGGGCCTTAAGAAACAGTCTCCCAGCTTTCTGCTCTATTCACTAGGTCATCCTGTCCAATTCAGTGATTAGTGCCATGGTTATTTCTACATTACTCATAAGGAGACCATTTTAAGAATGTATAGACTTTAGATATTGTTTATACAGAATGTTTATACTTGTTCTGAACAAATGGAAACTTCCCATTTCAAATACTAGTTAGGATGCACATTCCACTTGTGATCGAATTACATGTTTACTGGCTATATACCAGCCACATGGTTCACTGAAGCATAAGTTTAAAATTCCACTGTGTAACTGAAGTCTATTCACAGTTTATCAAAGCTACAAATGTATTTCTTAAGTCATAAACTTCTGCGAAAGTGATACATTTTTTATTGAAAAGGTGGTCATAGATGGTTCATTAGCAGAATGCTTTTGTTTGTACTATCTAGAGCGTCTTTCAGATTAAACAGTACATATATAAAAAATAAACAGGTATCCCTTATACCTTGTTTCATAAATATCTTTCCAAACATGTCAGACCTCTACATCAGCTGTAGATGACTGTAATTGTCACAAAAATGGAAAATACAGTATGTTTTATTCCAAGGAATGATGCAGTATGCACATCAAATATATGTAGTTTAAAGGCGGCAGCACACATCAAATACAGTTAATGCTGTAAGCTACAAGTAGTGCTGAATGGAGATTTGCACTGGACAACCAGTATTGTGGCAACTAATTCAGAGAACAAGGAAGAAAAATTAAGAGAGGAGAGACTGGGACTTAGGGGGGACCTGTGTTCAGCTCTCAGGTCTGCTATGATTTTTTTTGTAAAACTGAGCAAGTCACCTAGAATCTGATCCAAAGCCCATGGAAGTCATGGGTTTTATGTAAACTTTAGATCAGCCCCTTAATCGCCTCTGACTCCATTTTCTATTTGTAAAATCAGGACAGAACTTCCCCACTGCAGAGAGGAGTTGAGAGATTATATTTGTTGATGTTTGTGAGGTCTCAGATACTGCAGCCATGTAAAATCCTAGGCGATCACCTATTGTGGCTTCCATACCATTACATAAATGCAGCTTTCATGCACCATCTTCCTCTCCCTCTTCCACCTGAGGCAATACCTACTCAGTGTTCAAACATAAAAAGAGACAAAGCCAGTACAGTGCAATATTCAGGCTTTATTCCTTCCTCCAGATATACTATCCTCTCTCATTAAGCACTTTTTGAAAATAGAGTTCTCCAAGTTCCTTGGCACTGAATTATACATAAGTGTAATTACCATAATACTAGAACACCTTTTATTGGCTATTTATCCTAACAGTAGTCAACAAATACCATGAATAAACAACATAGGACATAAGTGAAGTGTGAGTGTAATAGCCAAGGGATACAAATTTTTTTCCTATGTTTTTCTCCCCTCTGCCACACAGACATGACTTTAAAAATGTCTACAGGGTCCATTCTGCCAATAATTTTAGCCATGAATATGGAATGGAAAGGTTGCATAAAGATGAAATTGCATGTTTCCATATCCAGTTTTCAGTATTATGCCATTTTGATCATCCAGCTATAAGTCCCCATCATACAGCAGACCATTTAAGCACTTGAGTAATCCCACTGTAGCAAAAAATTAAAAATGAAATGAGAAGAAAGAAAAGGGATTGCCTCAATTCAGAGAGCTGGAGATCAAATGGGAAAAGAATTATGAGACCTTTACTGTCTCCTTTACTGACTATCTTTTGTGTCTCTTCTTTAATCATCTAACTCTCATTCTCAGGGGGGGGGTCCATGTTGCATCCACAGTCCTCCTTGCTAAAAAGAATGGGGTATTTTCTAGCATTTCCCCTTACTCTGTCAGAGGGTTTCACTGTTGCGCAATCCTTCCTCTCACAAGGTCCGAGAATACTGTCTCCACATCATTCATCATTCTTTTCTGACTGAATAGCAAAAGAAGAGAACCAGAACTTTAATCTACTGTCCTACATGGAAATTCAAAGCATAATTGCTAGGCCACCAAATTAGCCCTCTTCTTTTAATTTAACCCCCTCTCTGCATGGATATGTTTTCTAATAGAGAAAGACAAGATGGGTGAGATAATATCTTTTATTGGATCAATTTTTGTTGGTAAGCTAAACAAGCTTTACGAGCTTCTCTAATAGTCATAATAAAAAAGTAATGTAAATAACTACAGTAGAGATAAAGACACGTGCAGTTTGATTCAATTTTTGTTTAATTTAGTTATGTGGAATGTAATTTGATAGTAAGCAATGGAATCACAGTGCAGATGGCACAATGCTAGATATTATTACCTGGAATGACTGAGTACAGTCTGCCTTCTACAGTTATAATTGCCCTTCTCCCATCTTAAAGTAAAAACATTACAACATAGCCCTGGATGATTAATGACGAAGAAGAAAAGCTGACTAACTTATTTCTGGTTTAATTTTTACAAAAGGGAATTGATGGTGAAGTCCCAGTCAGAATTTGGAGGAGATGGAGAAGCAGCATATCTGCCTCTCCAGAGCACAAACAACCCTACAAGTGTAGGTGGGAACCATGCAATGGGACTGGGATCCATAATAGTAGGAGTGGGATTTTAAAAAGTCCTGGGCCTGGCTCTAATATAGGTGTTTTAGTAACAGTTTTATTTTGAATAGTCATTCTGAATAGAAAAAGCATGAGTAATATGAACAATTTAGTCAGTGGTTGTTTAAGAAGTTAGCTAATGCTCAGGTGACTGTCACCTGGCCATTGATTTAATTTGTTAGAGATCTGGTGATATCCTTGGGGTTGTTGAACTAGGGAGGAGGGAGAGTGACTGGTGCCTGACCTGCCTCTGAATTTTGTCTGGATACTTCTGCTTTCTGGCTCCATCTCTGGCCTCCCAACAAGTATGTCCAGTACTAGAAGGAACCACTGTGGAAGAAGAGGGAACAAGAGAAATGAAGCAGGCTGCTCCAGTTTTCTTATCTGAACCAAAATAAACAGGCTTGAGCCCATCGATTCCTAGAATATTGCCTGAAATTCTGGAGTTGATGAGATGGAGTGTTCCGAAGTTATCATGTTACAGAGAAACAGAGACATCTCATCAAATTGAGCATTAGACTTCATTTCACTCTGCCCATGAGCCCCCAGCTAAATTTAGCCCAAAGTTTATTCCATAAGAAAGCAGAGGCCCACAGTATTGGAGGGTCTACCAGAGAAACTGCGGTGACAGAAGTCATCTGCAATCCACACTGCACCAGGGGATCAAAGCAGACCCCAAAACGGGTATGCACTAGCCTACATAGTGGGTATAATCACAGCATCTGTGGGAAGTGTTGATTGAGCCAATGGGGCTGCAGTGGATCCCTGCCTGTAATTTAAGTTGCTTTGTCTTGCTGGAAGAACCTGAGGAATGGCAGTGGCATTACCCATGACCTGTTCACCCATTGGAGTGCATCTCCTATCCCCACGAGAGCAGGGCTGGCTGCAGTTAACCTATACCTTCGGTAAATCTGGTCCATGATTTGACTGATGCTAGTTAGGGAGAAGGGGAGGTGAGGCTGTGTGAAGATGAGAATGGGGAAAGTATATTTCTCCACAAAACTATCAATTTCCCCTAAATAATAGTCATGTATCAGACACCCAATTTTACTAATAAGTATATTTTCCCCTTTATGTAGTTGTGGTATCTTTCTGATCTTTGGTAAAGTAAGAACAAACTGAGCATTAGAGTACTGTGATTAAGAGACATTTTCAGCATCTGCTGAGAAAAACACTCTAACTTGCTTTAGTTTCAATATAGACAGAGTTAAATATTCTGCATATGTAAATTGTATTTGACAATAATTGACAGTTGGGATACTGACACAGTCCCACAGTGGTGGTAAATTGTGACAGCTATCATAGTATCCAATTTTTAACAACTGTAATTTTTCCTTCGCTTCCATTACTTAAATTCCCTGCAAAATGATTCAGTAAAAACAAAAAAGAAGGATGACTGTATTATTCTGAGGAAGAGACAGACAGACTTTGTTTTAGAGGAGCTTTATCTATTTAAATATTCTCTATAACTTTACTGTTCAAACTCTTGTGGATAAATCCTCCCTCCCCCTCTGGATATTGACATGCTGATGAGTCAAGTTCCAGCAACCACCATTCAACCTTTTTCCTAACATGTATCCATATATCGTTTTGCAGCTTGTCTTATTATTATTTTGTAATAATAATAAAAATATATGTGAAATGTTTACATGTTTTCCTAATGGTTCCTTCTCTTTTTCTTAGATTAACATTTTGCTGAAATTTGAATTTAGATTTATACATGCTTGCTACTAAAAAGATCACTCAAATGCTTTAGGCAACAAAATTAATGCCTAAACATAATAAAAGTGTAGCAATACAATTTGAAGTAGCATACTATCAGATCTAGGCAACATAAATGCTCACATTACTCTTCCCTTCTAGCAATTTCCTCCTATGTTTCACTGTTAATATTGATCCTGCACTCTCTCACTGTCCACTGAACACAGTACACCAATATAAATGAGAAATTATTCCATTGAAGTCAACATAGTTACACTCTATACAAGTAATGTGAGTGCAGAATCAGGCTCAAAGAGGGAAGGATGTGTTGGCTGATCACCATGGGAAATGTAAGAGGCTTTACACTGGGGGTGTGTAGGGGGGAAAATGCATTGAGGAAGAGAGAAAAACATGTTTTGATTAATTGGCTTACCAAAGGTACCCAAGGGCATTAAAGTGGCAAGCATGTGATTCTTAGTCAAAGCAGTGACTGGGCATCTCAGCTGACATAGTCACATGTACAAAGTGAGAGTTCTGACCCTGTGGTGTTGGTTGTCAATGTTTAGTGCCACTATTCAGGATGGCCACTAGGGGGCATATAGCAAGGCGGTAAGTGTCTGTGAAAAAACAGGTAATAAGGACAGGCTTACATTCATCCCAACAATGGTGTCTCAGGGCTGGTCCACACTAGGGGGGGGAAATCGATCTTAGATACTCAACTTCAGCTACGTGAATAACATAGCTGAAGTCGAATATCTAAGATCGGATTACTCACCCGTCCAGACGGCGCGGGATCGATGTTCGCGGCTCTCCATGTCGATTCTGGAACTCCGTTGGGGTTGATGGAGTTCCGGAATCGATATAAGCGCGCTCGGGGATCGATATATCGCATCTAGATTAGACGTGATATATCGATCCCTGAGCAATCGATTTTAACCCGCCGATACGGCGGGTAGTCTGGACGTACACTCAGTCTCTGTAATCTCTACAGACCCTAGACTCCATCTTCTACAAATCTGGTCCCAAGTCAGTTTAGCAACACCAAACTTCACCTGGGTATAAAATATGTTATGAATATGATATGTTCTTTTCAGCACAAGAGCCCTTGTCTGAATAAGACTGATTCTAATTAACTATATCTGTACAACCTGTGAAAATCCCTTTCTGCTACCCAGTAAATAAATAAATAGCAAACCATTTTATTTCACATTTTCCAGATTGGTGCAAATGTTATTATTAATATTACAGTAGCACGCAGAAGCTCCTTTGTGCGTAGTGCTGTGGAAATATGGTAAGAGACAGTCCCTGTTCCAAGGAATCACAATTTAGTTTAAGTCAGGACGTAAAGAAGGGTAAAACAACCCATCTGGAGCCAGGTGATAGGAGGAGTGAAGATGAGGTAAAAGCAATGCAAGCATATTTTTTTCAAGGCCTACATGTATATATAATTCATAGTCATGGAGGAGTTTTGTTTTGTTGTTAGTTGAAACAAATAAGCAAATCAGCAACAGCTGTCTCAGCTCCCCATCTTTCTAGCCATATCATTAAATTAGTTATAGATTTATGTTTAGAGGGCATCATGTGCAGTATAAATTCTGGCCCCTTTTGGTCATGTAAGTACATGGGTACTTAATATCCCTGTGGTCACAGCATCATCATCACCTTCACAATAACCCTTATTATTAGATCAAAAAACTGAGAATTACACAGTAATTAATCCTTGAACTGCTTAGTAACTTCAAGTATAATTACAGGACCAAGTAATCTGCAAGAATGTAATTACTCTGGGCTATGTTCATCAGAAATGATCCATGAAAATCCATGGCAGCTGCTGAAGGTCACAGATCATGGCTTGGCTGCCAGCCAGGCTACTCATTTGAAATTTGGCCATCTTTGTATGCTGTTCTTCCTTTTGCACATGATAATGTGTGCCACGTGATCCAGTCCATTAGAATAACGGCTTCTCTCTACCCCTTGACCCTCTTCTGAATTCAATGGGCCCAAAATGTGTCCCAAAACTGTAGACTAGTTTTATTAAATTAAAAATTAATCCAGATCCTGGCTGGATTAAGTGATACAGATGCCTCTAGTTTACAGAATGATGCTTGTGGCTGGCTGGCCAAATATGGCTTAGGCTGCCCCCACACACACACATTCTTTCGAAACTGACAGCTCCAGATTAACCAACTGATGATTTCTCTTCATTCACAGAACAGGTTAATCAAGATCAGCAGCAGTGAAAGATCCCTCCTATTCTGCCATGCTGATCTAGCTCAAAAAAGTTCCAGAAGAACTTCTTCTAAGGCAGTTTTTTCAAACTTTTTAGGCTGAGTATCCCTTTCCAAATAATGTTGTCTACCACACATCCCCATCTGAGATAGGGTCATAATATATCTAAATAGTAAGGGCAGGTCTTCACTACCCGCTGGATCAGCGGGTAGAGATCTATGTATTGGGGATTGATTTATCACGTCTCTAGACGCGGATAAATCGATTTCCAAATGTGCTCCATGTCAACCCCAGAACTCCAGCTTGCGAGAGGCAGAAGTGGAGTCAAAGGGGAACAGCAGTGGTCAACTCTCAGGCGTCCTCATGGCCAGATAAGTCAACCTAAGATACGCCAACTTCGGCTACGCTATTCACCCTAGTGTAGACGAGGGCTAAGAAAAGGTCTGTAAGGGATAACATGATGCAACACAATGCACAAGCCCTGGAGTGTTTTGTCCTGATACTATTATTATTATTATTATTATTATTATTATTATGAACAGAGGTGTAGTTGGATTTCTATACTGGCGGCAGGGGCAGGGCCCCTGGCCAGCAGCTGCCCCTCTTCAGCTGCCCAGCTATGAAGGCAGTGCTGCCACTAGCAGCAGCGCAGAACTTCAGAGCTGGGCAGCTGGAGAGCAATGGCTGCTGGCTGGGATGTTCATATTGTTTGTGGTATGCAGTACCCACTCCTGCTCCCATCTACTCCTTTATTTCTTGAATTTTTATCCCAATCCTGCTATTATGGCAGTGGGTCCTGGGGAATCCCAGTCCCACTGCAGGATTCTGAAATTGTCCCAGCAATGGCTGGAAGTGCTGCTGTCAGCAAATGTCTCTCCACCAGCAACCCCGCCCCATAAAGGGATGGGAACACCCCAACCCACCGAACTCACCCATGTAGTGGTATCAAAGTCCCCATGCATCCCTACAAGAGGATGAGCAGCCCCTGCATCTCCCCTTCTCCATGCAAAGGGATTAGAAACCTCTAATCCTCCATGCAAATGGCTGGAAAGCCCCCAAATCATCATGCAAAGTGGATGGGAAGCCCCCATGTCCCACCATCCCCAGATACAGGCAGGGATAGTCCCCATTGCCACCTTTACGTCTGTACTGCTGCTGGTGGAAGCATTGCCTTCAGAGTAGAGCCCTGCAGCAGGATTGCTGCCATAATAGTGGGAACAGGATAAAAATTCAAGAAACAATGAGGGAACAGGTGGGAGGGGAATAGGTATTGTGGGGCAGGACAGAAGTGGGATTAGAAAGCAGTCCTCCCGCACCGTAAACAACACGAACACCTTAGCAAGCAGCCATCTCTCTCCAGCCATCCAACTCTAAAGTTCTGCACTGCTGCTGGCAGCGGCGCTGCCTTCAGAGCTGCACAGCCGGCCAGCAGAGACTGTTGGCCAGGGGTCCTGCTCCCCCAAATATAAAAATCAAACTACGCCCATGGATTAAACATTTATTAGACTGACAAGTCTTACTAAATAAACTGGGTTGTCTGCCATTACAGGATTTTTCTCGTGCACTCCTATTTGAAAACCACTGCTCTAAGAGGACTATCTGTCATGCTAATTGAGTCCTTTACTAAACCCTTCAATACATGTGGCCAGTAGTAACTGATCAGATGGTGGGTTTCATTTGTGTTCTTGACTTGTATATTGCTTCTGGAATGTTTACCTTCATCTGCTTTAACTACGCTGCTCACTCAATCTTTGATTTTTATTTTAAATCTGAGTTTATATTTAAATCTTCCTGCCAGGTCATTTACATATAAAATAGTATAAATTCTGAGCCTGAGTCCTGCAAATCCTTATGACCAGATTTCATTTTAGTACATCATAGACCCACTGAAACAGTAACTTAAAGGGAAGCACAGTCATAAATGTACACAAAATATCTTAATCCAATGTCAACGTTTAAATAAATAAATGTAGAAGGTCAGGAAGATTAAAAGTGGGGTTCCAATAGCAATGTTAGGCTTGTTACCCAGACAGTGTGTTGTTTGGTATATGTCTAAGTAGCCAGAGAATAAATGTAAGAGGATTTTTCTGGGTTCTGGCACCCAAAAGGTCAGAGAGCACACTTTGAAAACAATAATAATACATTCACAATAAGGTTCATGGTTGTAGATATTCACAACTTATTTCTCTTGTTCCCTTTTGAAATCAATGGCAGATTTGCAATTGTCTTTGATGGAGCCAAGATTTCACTTCATGTGTTTTCTTCTCAAAAGGGATTGTCCTTTTTCCAGTCAAATCCTGCTTTGTCCTTTTAAGGCCCATACCTCACTTGCATTTAGGGAAAATCCCCCAGGAGACTTTCTGCACAGAAAACCTACAGTTTCAGCTATAAGACACATGTTACAGCAAATTTCATGTGAAAATAACTTTTTGAAACTCTAGGCAAAGTTAATTTTGGCTTGTCATAGATATGCCAAAGTAATATATTCAGAAAGTTATTTAACAAGAAAATAGTTTCTTCCTCAAGGCTACCTCCACTGCATATAGTGCACAGAATGTAGGAATTTATAGTCCTAAGAGGAAACAAAACATCATTAAATCATACAAACGTACTTTACTGGTAGGCATAGATATATTTCTTGTAAGTACCACACAGATGTCTCTTGTAAATGTGAATTCCTTTAAGGACACACTTGCATACATAGGGAGTTTACCCTTAACAGTGGTGCTAATAGAGTGTGTATGAGACCAGTGTCAGTACTCCCAGGAAGACACAATCTCTCCTCACCAAGACACTTTTCCCAAGCAAATAGCTGACTAAGAGATGCCCAAATACACTAACCCCCTTAGGGGTAGAGTAATCAGGGAGCATAATCCTTCACAGACTTTGAATTACCCAGGCTCATAAACACCAAATGTATTACAGGGCATAAAGTTGAAGAGTCTGATAAATTACTTCAAAGTGTGAACTAATGATCTCATCTTTATAAATAAATACTGTAGGGGGGGGTAAGGGGATAAACTGATACCAGCAATTGCTAAGCCATTTGTATAATCCATTCACCTGTAAAATGGAAAAATGGAGATAAATGCAAGTGTGGTTAAGAAAGCTCTTTTGTTAAAATCTATTTGTTGAAAGCAAATATAGTCCATCTGGGTTAGTGTCACACTGTTAATGTCAATGTGTTTGAAAGACCTGAATAGTGATTGTGCATTGAAGATTCCAGTTCACTGAATTGCCCTAGCTATCATCAAGGAAATCCCAAAGAATTTTGTTGACTAGGGTACTGACATATTTATATGGTGTCTGCCACCTGGTTATAGAGTATTTTAAATTCATACATGCCATGTACCCCCTAAACTAAAATGAAACCAGAAGTGTTTATTTAACATGAATGCTCCTGTGCATAAGATCTGCATTTATAAACAAAGCCATCTCTAATTCAATAAGTCACCTACCACAGGCACCAGAAATGAATGGAACTGAATTAATGAAGAGCGTGAATAATTATTTGTTTTTCTATTAATCTTGCCTATGAATAGATTCACTTGACTAAAAAATGCAGTGGCATGCCAGTCTAGTGAAATGTAGTGTATTGTGGAAAGTGGGAGTATTTACATTTTATGGAAATATTCTCATGATTTAAGGCATTAGGGGGAAAAAACCCACAAGCTGATAAATCCAGTAGGGCCCTTTCCAGCATCTGTTTAGGACAGCATTAAATTAAATGTTTTCAGGTGTTTGTCATCATACTTAATCCAAATTTCTTTTCCATTTATAGTCAGCAGAGCATTGTTTCTTTGTTCACATTGACATGGAACAAAGAAAAATTTGAGACACAACTTGTTTGCAATTTTATTATTCCTGAGGGGTGGAATAGTTGGAAAACTTGGTAGTTAGACAACAATTTGAAAATTACTTGTAAGCATGGCCCTACCAAATTCACAGTCCATTTTCATAAATTTTGTGGTTATAGCATTTTTAAAAATTGAATTTCACAGTATTGTAACAATGCATGAATATGTATTTTAAAACTGTGAAGTATAAACATGTAAAGCTCTTAAGTCGGCATTTCTCAAACTGGGGATCCCAGCCCAAAAGGGGGTCACAAGGGTATTGTAAGGGGTTTGTGGTATTGCCTCCCTTACTTGTGCTCTGCCTTCAGAGCTGGGCGGCTGGGAAGTGGCACCTGCTGGTCGGGTGCCCAGCTCTGAAGGCAGTGCTGCCACCAGCAATAGTGAAGAAGTAAAGGTGGCATGGTTAGCTCAGAGAGATGTGAACTGACCCTATTTATCACAATCAGGTCTTAGAATTTTCAGACTTATTTTACATTTTTGATGTTTCTGTGATGTCACCTGCACCGAGAAATAGATCAGTGATAATCACATCATCACCAGTATTGTATTTGTATTATTACTGATGTTATATCAGAACTGGAGCTTTCATTTTAAAAAAAATGAAGTTTCTAGCTCTCATGGGTGCAAGGAAAAGCTTGAAAACAAACTGGATGTAACTGGTGCAAGGACTTCTGCCTGAGCCTACAGTCAGCCTGAAACAATAGCTCTAACGTAAGTGAACTGCCTTATGCATCATAATTAGGTGTTGGCTTACAGTCTCACTTCTATGGGGAGCAGCTCCTGCAGAGGATTGCATATGTGGCAGGTGAAGAGTGAAGCAGGTCTGGTCTATCCATGCAAGTAGATACATCACTTCACCTGGGGTAAGCAATAAAGGGAGCCCTGCTGCCACCCATGGTTTTCTAGGAGAGTGGGAAATCCTGTTTCTTTCCTTGCTACCTACAGTGGGAAGGGTGCTCCTGCTGCCACTCCTTGAGGAAAGAGAGGGACCCATCACAGATCGGGGAGGGAAGGCCCCTGCCATTGTGCTTCCAAGTACTGGGGAGTCCACAGTTATGGGGTAGAGATGGGGCCATGTTGATCCAGGGGCCCTGGATTACCTTAATCTGGCCCTGATTATTACATGTTTAAAAACAAATTTGGTGATATTTTGAAAGACCTGTCAATATGGTGACATGCCAGTTGGTTGAAAACCATCCACTGAAGAACTTAAGCAAGAGAGAGTAAATAGGCCAATGGGGAGAAAGTGGGAATGTACTTCCAGATCCAGGTCTGTTTTCTTGAAAATGATGCTTAAAATAATTAGTTTTAATGGAAATGAAGATACAAGAAAACTTTGATACAGTCATAGTGTATGTGCTAAGCAGAGAGAATTCATTCATGAGGAATGTTTATTAGGGCAAGGATCAAGAAACAGGCCATGGGCTAATATTTCTCAACCTGTGCCCTGACCTCATTTGGTGAATTGATATTAAAATCTGAGAACTGTAGCACATAGCACAAAAACCTTCCGCATCTCGGCACAAACCCAGTTTTGAGAAAACTTCTTTTCAAGTCACTTTTACAAGGTATCATTGGTTCTCAGCATCAGCTAGTGCTAAAATGCACTAAAGCTCATTAAAAGGGTTGGACAAATACTTTTTTTGGATCAAAAACTAGGGTTTTTTAAAAAGCAGAAAAAAAATCACGGACAATGTCTGCTTTCCTTCAAAAGTTGTTGTGGTTATTTTAATTGAAAAGCTGAAATTAGTCTGCCAAAACCTGAACATGGTTTGGGGTTTCAGAAGTGTGTGGCCAAATATTTGCTGCTTGCTGTGTTTGTTTAAAGAAACAATAAAAAAATTCTGCTTAAAAAAAATCCAAAACTTTGGAACCACCTCAGCTGGTGACCAAATGCCTGAGCCCATCCAGTCAGAGATTTTTCCAGGTTTCTGATGTCATAAACAGATGGTTAAGGGTTAATGTCTTTTTTACCTGTAAAGGGTTAAAAAGCTCAGTAAACCTGACCTGACACCTGACCAGAGGACCAATAGGGGGACAAGATACTTTTAAATCTTGGTGGAGGGAAGTCTTTGTTTGTGCTTTTTGTTTTGTTCGTTGTTCGCTCTTGGGACTAAGAGGGACCAGACGTACACCCAGGCTCTCCAAATCTTTCTGAATCAGTCTTTCATGTTTCAAAATTGTAAGTAATAGCCAGGCAAGGCGGATTAGTCTTATTTTTGTTTTCTCAACTTGTAAATGTTTCTTTTTGCTGGAAGGATTTTTACCTCTGTTTGCTGTAACTTTGAATCTAAGGCTGGGGGGGGTCCCTCTGGTCTATATAAATCTAAGTACCCTGTAAAGCATTTTCCATCCTGATTTTACAGACATAATTTTTGCCTTTTCTTTCTTTAATTAAAAGCTTTCTTTTTAAGAACCTGATTGATTTTTCCTTGTTTTAAGATCCAAGGGATTGGGTCTGAACTCACCAGGAGGGGAGATGGTTAATTCCTCCTTGTTTTAAGATCCAAGGAGTTTGGATCTGTGTGAAGCCTCTCAAGGCAACCCGGGGAGGGGAAAGTCTTGGGGGAAAGAAGGAGGGATGGTTAATTTCTCCTTGTTTTAAGATCCAAGGGGTTTGGATCTGTGTTCCCCAGGGAAGGTTTTGGGGGAACAGAAAGTGTGCCAGACACTAATTTCTGGCGGGTGGCAGCGTACCAGATCTAAGCTAGTAATTAAGCTTAGAAGTGTTTATGCAGGTCCCCACTTTTTGTACTCTAAAGTTCAAAGTGGGGAAAGAACCTTGACACTGATACTCTGCTGGCTTCCTTGACTCATATCTGTCTCCGTAACTTTGGGTTCATTTAGCTTAGAACATAAGAACCTAAAAATGGCCATATTGGATCAGACCAAAGGTCCATCCAGCCCAGTATCCTGTCTTCCAACAGTGGCCAATGCCAAGTGCCCCAGAGGGAGTTAACCTAACAGGTAATGATCAAGTGATCTCTTTCCTACCATCCATCTCCATCCTCTGACAAACAGAGGCTAGGGACACCATTCCTTACCCATCCTGGCTAATAGTCATTAATGGACTTAACCTCCATGAATATATCTGTTTCCTAGAGACTGGATCCATGGGGTCCCTCACAAACTGCAGATGGTTACTGTGGGTTTGTCTTTAGCATAGTTTATACATACTCCGCAAACTGAGCATTTGAGCTTGTTCCAGAATCTGGGATGAACCTATGTTGTGAATGGACACAGGGTGCTAAAATTAAATTAACCCAGGCGGTCTCAAACTGGGGGTTGGGACCCTTCAGGGGGTCATGAGGTTATTACTGGGGGTCGCGAGCTGTCAGCCTCCACTTCAAACCCTGTTTTGCCTCCAGCATTTATAATAGTGTTAAATATATTTTAAAAGTGTTTTTAATTTATAAGGGGGGGGTCACACTCAAAGGCTTGCTATGTGAAAGGGGTCACCAGTACAAAAGTTTGGGAACTACTGAATTAACCCCTCTGGAGCCTCGGGGAATGCAAGGGAGGCGGTTCTCCCTTGGTAGGGTTGGGAAGGAGGTAGGTGGTGTAGGATATTGCTCTTCTCATGTGATCCCTCCCCCATGGAAAAGATAACAGCTTGGCTCTTTGTGTTAAATAGCTGTCTGCAAGCCTCAAACTGCTGAACGAGCTTTAGGGTAGGGAAGGCTGTGCCTCCCCAAACAGCCTGGCCCTGCCCCCTATCCGAGCACCATCCACTTCCTGCCCCCCAACTGCCCCCCTCAGAATCCCCAACCCATCCTGCTCCTTGTCCTCTTACCACCCCCCCAAGACCCCCTTTCCAACCACCACCCCGGGACCCCACCCCCCCACCAACCCTCCCTGTTCCCTGTCCCCTGACAGCCCTGACCCCTATCCACCCCCCCCCCCCCACCGAGTCCAGACAGACCCCCGGAATGCCCACGATCCAACCCCCTGTTCCCCAACCCTGACTGGCCCCCCAGAACCTCTGCCCCCTCCCTGTTCCCTGACTGTCCCCAGGACTCCCTGCCCCTTATCCAACCCTCCAGCCCCCTGAGATGCTGCTTACCCCTTCTTCCCCCGTCCTGGAGCTCACAGCCCCGACACTTACCACACGGCTCTGAGAGGGGAGAAGCTCAGGCCCCGCTAGAGCCATGCCACTTTAGCTCTGTCCAGGGCCACTCCTGGGTTACCCCCGCCTCTCCCCTCTCTCAGAGCCTCAGCGTGCTGTGTCCAGGAGCTGCCCTGGCCCCTGGACAGCGCTGTAGTGGCATGGCTCTGGCGGGACCAGAGCTCGCAGCTCTGCCCCCTCACCACATGGCTCCGAGCGGGAGAAACTCTCAGCTCCACCCCCTTACCACACAGCTCTGAGCAGGGAGGAGCTCAGGCCCCGCCCAAGCCAGAGCCGCTCCTGGACATGGCACGCTGAGGCACTGGGGGATGGGGGAAGGCGGAGGTGAGGCTGGGGCCAGAGCATTCTTGTGGGGGCCCCTGTGTGGCCTGGGGCAAATTGCCTCACTTCCTCCCCCCAGGCGGTCCTAGTATCAAATATGGTAATAACTGTTCTTTGAGGTAAAAGAAGAAATTAGTTGAGATGAGCTGGAGCTGCCATTGTTAAAGTCTGATCCTTTTTCATCTCAGGTGGTGTTTGGGATTCATCTGGAGCCTGTAGAGGTAGCTATGTCATCTGAATCCCTCTCTCTGGCCTGATCTGATGAGCACATCCCACAAGATTAGGACAAAGAAGGTCCAGGGTTCCAGGTGATGCTGGGGTGGTAGCCATGATAGTGAAGCTTGCTCCAGTAGCCTCCATATGCTTTTCCATATCCTCCTTGCTGCCCTCCCAGCCTCTTTCTCTAAGGATCCGAAAAGGGAATGATGGATGGAATAGCCCATCCTCTCATTATTTTGTCCACCTATGAAGTCTAATATCAGACACAACAACTTTGTTTCATTAATTTTCAGACCCACCTTTTCTGGTTTACCAAGCATGATCTTAACACAGTCCTTGTTTAGAGCAGTAGGCCTTTCTGTTTAGATGTTAGATGGGGTGGGATCTGAGTTACTACAGAGAATTCTTTCCTGGGTGCTGTCTGGTGAGTCTTGCCCACATGCTCGGGGTTTAACTGATCGCCATATTTGGGGTCGGGGAGGAATTTTCCTCCAGGGCATATTGGCAGAGGCCCTGGAGGATTTTTGCCTTCCTCTGCAGAATGGGGCACGGGTCACTTGCTGGAGGATTCTCTGCAGCTTGAGGTCTTCAAACCACAATTTGAGGACTTCAATAACTCAGACATAGGTTAGGGATTTGTTACAGGAGTGGATGGGTGAGATTCTGTGGCCTGCATTGTGCAGGAGGTCAGACTAGATGAGCATAATGGTCCCTTCTGACCTTAAAAGTCTATGAGTCTATTTCAGCTTTGTGTCCTTTTCATACCTTTTCTCATCCATATTTGTTATTCTACGTTATTCTGACATTTAATGAACTTTCACATGCTTTTTACAGTTGAGTTAACAATTAGAGTAAATCTGTAGGCCCAATTATCACAACAAGTCTATTTCCTTCATGTGTCCAGTCCAGATCCCAGTACTGTTACTTTCTCAAGAAAGCCTTTTCACTTGCTGAGACTTGTCAGTATCTCCTTCCTCCTCTGAAATTCCCTCCAAATTGCCCTGTTTGCTACTCTCTCTGATAATTGATCAGTGTATACTGACTCATAAACCTTTCTGCTTGCTTCATCTCTTCCCCATTGTTATCAGCAGTAGCTCACGGACACTTTTGCTTGATCAGCCCACACACGGAGCTTGCAAAGAAAGGTGCTGATCCTGCAACAAAATTCACATTGACCCTTGGGAAGTCAGTGGGATTTTGTTCAGGTGCAAGAATCCAAGCACACAGATCTCATTGCAGAACCTTGGGAACAAAGGGTTTTCTCTAAATTAATTTTATATTTTATACAAGAGTTATAATTAATTTCAATTATTTTAATTTTTTTAAATATTATGCTTTTTTTTAATAGCCATTAACAACTGTTCATTCCTCACATGAAAGTCAAAACAAATCACATAACATTTTAAACACAAAAATACCTTAAACAAAAATTGCTTTGGGTAAAAAACCATGAAACTTAATTGTGTGATTTTTTAAACCATAGCAAAACTCAAGGTAGGATGTCATTAGTCTCCTTTATACATGATGCTATCTGCAATTTATGCTGAGCAGCAATAGACAAAAACAATAAGGGGGAAAAAATACTTTTGAAGTGATAATCAAGATAGCCCAGTACAGACAGTTTGATAAGAAGTGTGAGAATACTTACGAGGGTAGATAGATTCCATAAGCCATTACAAACATTGAGTCTGTTTTTTCCCCCCTTACTTAATTGGCCTCTTAGAGTTGGTAGGGCAACTCCCACCTTTTCATGCTCTCTATATGTGTATATATATCTCCTCAATATATGTTCCATTCCATGCATCTGAACAGGGCCGGCTTTAGGCCTATTCCACCAATTCCCCCGAATCGGGCCCCGTGCCTAAGAGGGCCCCGTGCCCAGTGAGAATCCCTTCCCTGGGTAGAGGCGCCTTTTTAATTTTTACTCACCTGGCGGTGCTCCGGGTCTTCAGCGGCACTTCGGCAGTGGGTCCTTCACTTGCTCCAGGTCTTTGGCAGACCTGGAGTGAGTGAAGGACCCAGCGCCAAAGTGCCGCCGAAGACTCGGAGCACCACCCGGTGAGTACAAGCCCCATGTGTTCTTTTACATGTGGTTTTTTTTTTGGGTTTTTTTTTCATCATCCCTGCCGGGACCATGTCGAAACTGTTCGAATTCGGCCCCACACTTCCTAAAGCCGGCCCTGCATCTGAAGACGTGGGCTGTAGTCTATGAAAGCTTATGCTCAAATAAATTTGTTAGTCTCTAAGGTGCTACAAATACTCCTGTTCTTTCAACAAGAAGTAAATTATTGCAGCACTTGAAAGGATGCAGCTGGCAAGCCCACACCTCACTAGATATTCTGGTGAAGGAATAGAGGGGACAGAGCCAGGGCTGTGCTCATACCCTCACCCCTCCTTGCCCACTTGCTTGCAGAAGGGAGTATCAACCCAGTAGGAGTCAGGTGCCAGACCCAAGATCCTGGCAGGTTTTGCCCAGATTTACATCCCCTTACTCGCTTGCTTGGCTGAAATAAACCATGGCACAATCTCTAATTCTGGGACATCTGCAGGGTTAGTGAGCCACATCCCTTGACACAGAGAATCACAAACCTCACAACAGAGAGCATGATGAAGCAGAAACAACCTAGACTTCAAACTGTATAGTTTTCCATTTAAATGGGGCCCTCCCTTGAGTCAGTGCTTGACCTTGCCTGATTTCTACAGGTACTGAGCAACCCCAATTGCAAATGAAGTCAGTGGCAGCTGCAGGTGTTCAGCACTTCTGAAAATACTGCAGCTGAATTCTCAAATACCCTGTCCATATTATTAAAGAAGCTGGTAAATGTTACAAGCTTTAACAGTACTTACAGATCTCCAAGATAAAATAAAAAGAAAGCCAATCTAGTTTCCTACCTTAGAATTAACTGAATGCAAGATAATGAAGGAGTTTTTCCTCTGTATACAGGATTGTATGATCAGTCAGGTGCATGAAGGGGTATTTAATGTGGAGTATGGCTAAGCTAGAACATACTCTCCAGACTCAGTTTAAACTGGAGCTGGTAGGGAAAAAGGGGTAAAAAATCATGATAATTCCTCCCCCCACCTTTTTTTTAATTCTCAAAATTTGGGGAAAAAACTGACTAGCTCAATAGTTGGTCAAAAGATGTGAGGGAAGAATCATTTGAAGTTTATCCTGGTTATGTTTTTAAAATTTGAAATTTCAAAATTCAAAAAGCCCTTGACAAGCTCCAATTTGAAGGTGCCTGGGCTACTGGCCCATTAGCTTGCTAACTCATATTACTCTTTTACCCTAAATCAGTCCAAAATCTTGTTTCAAACTGGTTTAGTGAAAATGGTTTTAGATGAAGTGTGCTAAAGATCCAAAGATGCCGAATCCAGGCATATAGTAGTTTTGCACTATAATTTCCAGTGATCCATATTATTTCCTATTTGAATGGTAGGTAATCCAGATGTATTAAATCTTTTACTATTTACTGGTTTCATGTCCTTGAGTTTTGCATATGTTACTTTTTTAACATAACCAGCTGCAAAATATATAACTGTGTTGCAGGAAAAAAATATAGAGCAAGTAAACTTGAATTTAAATAGGCAACAGAAGATCTTTGAATCAAAGAATCAGACAAGCAAGATTTCTGAGGGTATATGCACTCATAGGGATAAGGACAAAAGTTTCTGACTTAAGTGCCTGCAGTTAGGTGCTTAGGTCTATAATTAGGAGCCTGATCCATTGGCCTGAAGATGTGCATAATGCAGAACACCTCCACACTTGTGGTTTCACTTTCAGCAGTGCTCTTGAATGGCAGAGAATCAGCATTAGGGGTGGCAGGAAAACAGGAATTCTGTTTCATGAAAAATTTTGAGGTTTTGGCAAATGTTTTCATTTTGATTTGAAACAAAAATGAGACACCGACATTTTTTGTGAAAAAAGGCGAGGGACACCCCAGAGTACCCCATAGCCAAGTGCTTAGGACAGTCACATGGGATGTGGGAAACTCAGGTTCCCATTCCTGCTCCAAATCAGGCAGAGTAACCTCTTAAAACCCCTCTAGGTTTAATGAAACGCTTGTTAGGAAGGTTTCTCAGGTCCAGAATGAAATTTCTGGTAAAACCAGAGAGAGATTCAACCTACAATAGCCTGGTGGTTAGGACATTCTTCTTGGAGGTATGACTAGTCCCTGGTCTGACACAGAGAGGCAACTTGAACCTGGTTCTCCTACAGCTGAGGTGAGTGCCTTCACCATCTGTCTCTTTCTGGTTTTTACAAGAAATTCCATCCTGGACCTTCCCAATGAAATTCCATCCAACCCTCCCAATGAAATTTTACTGAAAACCAATAGATTTCTGTGAAGTTTTGGATTTGATGAATTGGCATTTTTCAATGAAAAAAAGTTTAATTGAAAAGTTCCCAGCCATCTCTGATCAGTATAATGAAGAACCATCTGCTGAATGTATACCTCCCTCTCTAGACCTTTTGCATGCCAGGCAATTTAACATTGCTCTGGAGAGAAAATGGACATTGCTAAAATCAGAGGGAGGGAATGGCTAAATAAAGCTTCCCTAAGTGCTACTATGTTATATAGCAACCATTCCTAGAATATCGCCTGTTCTAACCTAGGGATAAACCTGGAATCCAGAGGGCAGAGCACCACCGCAAGAGGTTGGGAGGCATTCAACTGGTGTCAGCAACACAAACTGCTCAGCATCCCATGCTATTACTCAGTGTACTCCTTTCTGCACCTTTTTGCTCATTCCCGTTAGACTGAAGCCTAGATGAGGGCTGGAACATCCCAATGCTAGAGATGAGTTCTTTGGGACAATCCACTGTGGGTGGGGATCAGCATATGGCAGGCAGATCAATTCCTGTCCTTTTTGGCAGCATTCTCTCTCAGTATCAAATGTTCTTACACTCCAAGAAAACAATATAATTAATTTCGGTCACCACTGCATATGACTTTGGTAGCTGCATAGCTTGTGGAGGTGCAGTGAAACTAAATTTTGTGTAAACAGTAGTGGCAATGCCAGGGTATTATATTAAACAGTTTTGTTGTCATTGTCTTTGTTTGTAGATACCATACTAGAAATACACCAATAGCACACTTGTGTTTTAGGCAATGCCATTCCAAATATATATTAAGACAACACAGAAATATTGTTACTGATAGCACATTGTACTTGCTATTAGGCCTACAGCATTCAACTAATTTAGAGCAGTGATGGGCAAACTTCAGTAGTTTCAGAAAATCAGTTTGGTTTGGATAAGCGTCCGAAAGCTCAGATGCTTAATTGTGTCTTTCAGATCTTAAAGCTAGGCCGAAGAACTCACCGGATCAGGTTTTCTTGTAGATTTTCAGCACTGTTTACCTGTAACTCACCCCCAAATACTGTATGAACATTCTTTCTTGTTACCTTTGAGGCATTTCCAGTCATGACTGGAACTATGATGTGAAGAGAACATAAAAAGAAAAGGAAATAACTAACTAAACTCTTTTAAATCTCAAAATAAAAATGCTCAGTTTGGATTCAGATGAAGTCAAGGTGACCTTGACTTACTTAAACCACTTCACCCATCACTAATTTAGTTTCACATGGTAGATGCAGCCAGAAAAGTCAGTTAAGCTGACAAATTCCAAAAGACAAAAATCCAAAACTTCATAACCTAGAGAACTATCCATTTTTAGTGTTTGGGGATTTTATTTACTATTTGAGCACTGATGCAGTGTGCTCAGCATGGTACAAATACACATGAAGACATGACAGAAATGAATGTACAAGCTAACGTTTCAATATGCTTGAAATCAAACTGCTCCATTGGTACCAATACCAAGCATTCCAAAATCATGAATAAAAGCCCCAAAATCATGATATTGGCTTAGCAATCAGGAGTTTTTGAAAAATAATAAATGTTGGATTATTTTTATTTGCTTGTTGGATTTTGAGCTTTTAGGAGTCAGAATTTAAGCACTTCTCCACACACAGAAAGATTTTGGTTTTTGTTTTTAATGAAAACAGATTTTTGTGCATTACATGAACCTACGAGCTGGAGCTTTAAGAAAAACATCAAGTATCATGAGACTCACAATAAAATGCTGGCAATAGCTGGCAATACCACATATACTCAAGCTTAAAGTTATGGTTTTTGTAGGGTTGGGGCCAGGGCCCACCTCAAGCAAGCTATATGGCTCAAACACAGATTGAAGGGAGAAATATCAAGCAACCAAGGTTAAAGTTATCAGAGAAACAAATTCTCCCTGAAAAAGTCCTGCAGCTTCCATGAGGAGAGAGAGTTATACTGGTGCAAAAAGAGAGGGAGAGAGGAGAAAATGTGGAAGAAGGTGTGAAAAAGAGAGTGAGAGAGGATGCAAATGAGTCATTCAGGAACAGAGACTTGGGAGAAGGGAGGCAGTGGGAATACATGTGCAGTTCCTTGAAGGTGACAATGAGAAGCCTGGATTTGATGTAGGAGGCCAGAGGAGGGATTCAGAGAGAAGAGTGAGATGATTAGACCAGCAGGAGAGAAAGATAACTTTAATGTCAGTATTTTGTATACACAATGGTGAGCTGAGAGTGGCAGCTTGTTAAGTTAGTTTATCCTTCTTTCTGTCCCATGAGACCCTTTCTACTTTCCTATTCCTTCCCTAGCCCCTCCTTCTCAGGCAGCCACCAGTACAGCCCACGCCCTGCAGCAGGCCAACAGCCTCATGCTGTGCATAGGCCTCGCTCTGCTGTCAGTCTCACCTCTCTTGTCTCATGCACCACCTGCTCCTGGAAGGTTCTTCCCTGCCCTTAATTTGAACTCTCTGTGTAACCCACATTTCTTCTAGCTTTCAGCCTGCAGGGAGCCCATAAGGATTAATTAATAATGTTTGTACATTACTGGGAAGATGTGAAGTGCTAAGAATGTTACATGTAGTGTAGCACAGGGTGAACATCTAGCCTGCAGTATTGGATTGAAGGAGAGCCTTAAATTGATTTTTATAAACTTACCATGATAATTAAAAAAAACCAAAACAAAAAAAACCCCAACCCATGGTGTGGAAGAGTTTAAATCATTCTATTATTGAAAATGAGGCCAATTTAGTTGTAATTATTTTTTAGTCCTAAGCCTATTGAACCTTTGAAATAGATACAAAGGAGAAAATATTTTAAATTGAAATCCACTTTTATCTGTGATGTTAATAGGGACACATTGTACACTTCAGGTTTTTTCCATTCATTTGCTCCTAGATAAGCAGTAGGCTATTACTCTCAAGTGGTGCTGTCTTCAGGGACTATTTCTGTCCTGCACTTGGGGAAGTGCATTATGAGATGTCAGCATGTGTGAGCAGAGATAGTATGGCTTGTCATGTGCAGATAGGCCATACTCTTCTATAAAATGATGGCTTTGTCTTTTATCACTGTCACAGTCTTACTTAACAAGCTGTGACTCTGTGGTTCATCACAAAGAAAACTGTCATCCCCAGACACATACTTTGAATGTCCTTTCATCTTCTGTGCAGGTAGGATCTGTCATGTGACATCAAGCAGAACAGTAACTCCAGATGGACCATGCTAGTGTAGCAGTATTATAACAAAGGGTTTTATTCGCACAAATCCAGCCTTTGCACCTTAGATTAGATTACAGGAATGGAAGAAACATATGTAAGCTTTTAAACTATGGGAGCCTTAGTAATATGTCATAAATATAATTAGAAAAGGAAATGTTAGGAAGCAATTGTGTTTAGGTGATAATTTATTTATCATGATGTTATTCTGAGCAAAAGATACATCAATTAGAGCTGCTTTTCAAAGCTGCTGTAACCAAGTGATGACAGACAGGGTGTTTTCAGGAACACAAAAGGTTTGTTGCTGGATTTGTCTACATAATTGCAATTATGGTTAAACTTTCACAATCGCTGGCCTTTCATAAAAATGTGCATGCATTTTTTCTAGATCTTTGCTCTTCTATTTATAAGGTCACTGAGCAAAGAAAACTGTGTTGGTTGCTGAAATCATAGATGAAGAGAAAAACTCCAAGCATTTCCAGAGGACATATACATTAGACAGCTATTTGGGATGCTTAGTAAGTGCTTTGCTCTGCAGCCTGTAGGTCAGAATTTTCCTGGCAGAGGAATCTGGGCATATTCTGCTTTCTTCAGCACTTTGCATGGCCATGGGACATATTATACTGCTGGAGTTGTGATTCTGCAGATCAAATTAAACTCCTTTCTGGACATTAAAGTATTAATATTTCATGTGAGATTTCATGGGTTTGAACTGAGCTAAGGTGCTTAAAGTACTTCTCCACATTCCATCTTCCCTGGGATTTTGTGTTTTTTTTAATTTCAGCCTTACTTTACGTGAGGACGTTGCTCTCCAGAAAGACAAAAACATTACCCATTATAAGGAGCAGGATCCCAAAATAGTGCAGTAAAAGGAAGGACTCAACATGAACATCACTCAACATGAACATCTTCTGACAGTGTAAAATTACAAGGAGTGGAAGGAAAGTGACTCTTCCATTGATGAAAAAAGGCAGTAATTACATACAGTAGTGTCAAGTGGGTTTGAAGGATGCCAGAGAAATCTGCATGTATAGTACTACCTGTAAAGATGCCTGCTAGGTTGGTACGAAGGAACTCAAAAGCACTGATTATATAGAAATTGATGTTGTATGACTCCTGGCCTCTTAAAAAAAAACAGATTCGATTCTCTAGCTCTCTGAGCTATTTATTATAAATTCTGAGTTTACTTAGCTCCATCAGTGGCCAGACATTTTTTTAAAGCACAAAATATAAGTTCTGTAGGTCTTATGGAAACCAGATTAGAGATGGAGTTGCTACTCTGGTTTCATGGACTCCAAAAGCTTTACCCCCTGCTGTGCCCACATCTAGATGCAATTAAGTATGGTATCACTTAGACTATGCTAAGCACAAGGACTGGCCTACCTGCCAGAAGGGAAGATAAAGTCATCGGTTGAAGCCACCTGCAGTAGAAAGAGATCTAATGAGCCAGTGAATCAGTCCCATCGATAGCAATTCTGGGCCCCAGGGCAGAACAGTCAATGGGTTCCCACACATGCACAAGCCACGACCACGCAGAAGTGGTCCACCTGACATTTCAGCAGTGCTGCACCTGTGCTGGCTGGTGCCCAGTGAGCTGCCAGCTGCACAGCTGGGCACGCTCTTCCAGCACGGCCAGTGCTTCCACATGCCCACCCGGTAGGGCTGCCAACTGTCTAATTGTACAAACCCAAAGACCCTTGTCCCTCCCTCTGCCCCACTCCTTCCCTGAAGCCCTGCCCCTGCCCCTCCCCTTCTTTGATGACCCGCTCCCTGCCCACTCCATCCCCCCTCCCTCTGTCGCTCACTCTCCCACACCTTCACTCACTTTCACCAGGCTGGGGCAGGGGGTTGAGGTGCAGGAGAGGGGGTGGGGTGCAGGCTCTGGGAGGGTGTTTGGGTGCAGGATGTGGCACTTACCTTGGTTGGCTCCCGAAAAGCAACTGGCACATCCCTCTGGCAGTGGATCCTAGGCAGGGGGTTCAGGGGCTCTCTGGGTGCTTCTGCACACAGGCACCATCCCCACAGCTTCCATTGGTCACAGTTCCTGGCCAATGGGAGCTGGGGAGTCGGCGCAGGGGGTGGGGGCAGGACATGGAGGCCCCCTAGGGCCATAGGGCCATTCCGGATGCTTCCGGGGACAGTGCTGTGCTGCTCCCAGGGCCTGCCAGGCCCTTGGGCAATTGCCCCATTTTCCCCCATTGGCAGGCCTGCACTGAATTAATTCATTGTGTTCCTATTACATTATCTGGGGAGGGGAAGAGAAAAGGGCTCGCCCATGAACTATAGAGCTTGGGAACCAAGTGATTTTAATTTTATTTTAATGTGTGTGCGTGCGCACATGTGCTCAAGGTCGAACTTCTGGTGAGTCCAATGATGTCATGTGCATCACTCCTGGACAGCTTCCTAGCAGGTCTCTGTCATAGCTAGGTGTGAGAGTTAAGGGCAAACTACACTAAAAGACTGAGCCCTCAAACTCTTATACAATGAGCCCAAGGCAGAATTAAAGAAGAAATAGCTGTTTGTTTGTTTGTTTTTACCTGCCAAGTGGAGGAATTCATTTAAACTGAGGCTTTCTTCCCCTTGGACCTTTCTACTTTGATTAACCTATTTCTTATTAAAAATAGATTTTGTCTGCATCTAAAGTGTAATCTATCTCCATCTGTAAGATTATAAGATATTTGAATAATAAATGTGCATAATGATGACACTGCTGATGTACTGCATTGCTTAGTAATCTAAGACAATTTTTTTCACCTGCTGGAATGAAGGATCAAATAATACCAGGGCCAACTCAGCCTTTCATCCTTCTTAAGTTGAACAGTTTAGTTCCATGCAGTTTCTTGTGCAGAGGGGTGGGAGTATTCACATGACACCTTAAAACATTAGGTCATTTCTACATCATATGGACATTAAAATATGACAGTCCTTTTCATAAGAACAAAGATTTGTCCCAGTGTTGGTGAAAATTTCTCTTTCTGGGTATGTTGCATGCTAGTTGCTTGTCTGGCCTCCACCCTCTATTACAAAAATAGCTGCATTTCAATAGTGCTGTGAGTGTATGTATAAATTATGGGCAAAACCCTAACCACACTGAAGTGAGTTTTGTCACTGACTTCAATAGGGCCAGATTTCATCTAATCTATCTATCTATCATTGCATGTATTTTTGCAAATTACTTTGTGTATCTTTGGAATGAAGGAGTGGTGTATGCAATATTACTTGTTGTTTGTATGAAGTGTTGCACTGTGTCACTGGACTGTAGTCATTGAGCATAATGGTGGTAATTCATGAAGAAGAATGTTAATTCAATTTTACCACAAATTTCTGCAGTGATGTAATGTACACATCCCATTATCTGGAAAAATAGACTCCTTAAAAGGAATGGTACTGCAGCATCATTTGCCTTGTCCCATGTTGTTTTATAATTCATATACAGACTCCACTTAATCTATCTCCTTGAAATGACATATTTCTTTTCTCTTAAGAAAGCAAACTGTTACACTTTTATTTGCCAGTTTTTCATTTTAGCTCATTATATAAATGGATCAAACAAGATAATAATACAAATGGTACAAAAACACCCATTGGGAAACCTTACATAACATTATATATTTTCAGTCACAGATATTGCAATTTGCATGGCTTAATGCATGATATATCTTTATTGTCTTTGGGCCCAATCCCACAATAAGAAGACAGTGTGGCTGCTACTGTAGATGGAATGTTGTGTTGGGTTTTCAGGCTTTCAGACTCTATAGAGAGAGGCAGCACTGTTCTGCCAACTCAGGCTGGTATAAGCTAGGACCCAGAGGAAGTGGGGCTCATTGCTCCAATCAAGGGTATAAAAATGCTTCAGTGCCCCTTTTCTGAGGGAGAAGGGAGAGCAATGTATTGTAGAGAGAAACCCTAGGGAAAAGGTTTCAGAGTGGTAGCCATGTTAGTCTGTATCAGCAAAATCAACAAGGAGTACTTTATTTGAGCATAAGCTTTCCTGGGTTTTAGCCCAAATACATTTGTTAGTCTCTAAGGTGCCACAAGGACTCCTGGTTGTTTTTCCTAGGGAAAAGCTGTGCTCTAGAGAACACTTAGGCTCGGGTTTGTATTTTGTTATTTAAGTTACCAGTAAAAGTGAATGGTGGGCCGTGTTGTAAGGTATGGATATTACTCCAGTGTGTGTATGCTGTGCTGTGCGGGCAGGATAGGGGCTTTGCACCATGACAGAAATCATGATAGAAACCAGGTGTCTACATAATGCTTACTATAATGGTACTGAAAATAGTTTTTGTCCTACCTTTCTTAACCTGCACCTAAACAATTATCAAAACTAATTGTGAGGGGTGAAGTGGGGCGGGAACCCATTCCTGACAATCATTGTCAACAACTAGTCATTTTCCTTGTGCAGCTAGGCCCTCTGTTTCTACCAGGCACCTGGTGTAACTCCATTCAGCTTCTACATTTGAGCTGGGAGGCTGGAGTCCCAGCTTGCACATACACATGCACACTAAAAATAGCACTGTAGTCAGGGTAGCCTGGGCAGTGGCTGGGATTAGCTGTCTGAGTATACACCTGCCTGGATATGTCAGCACATTTTTCCAGTTTTTTCTGATACAATATTAAAAAAAATGAAGTATCATACAGCATAGATTGATACAATATGATTGAACAGAAAACTGTGCCATGCTAGCCTGCCTGCCTTCCTCTTTGTGGTGAATTTGATTCTCTGGTCATTCATTTTTCAGAGTTGGTTAAAAATAGAAAAAACAGTTTCATGAACAACTTAAAAATTTCAGAGTTTGTTTTCATTTTGCAGGGTTCACAGTGGAACAATTTTTTAAAAAAAATCAATTAAATATTTTTGAATTTTTAAAATTTCCCACTTTTGTTCTCACCATTGCTTGCCTCACCCCTTCTTTCCACCTTTTGCCACTGAGTACAATGAAATGAATATTGTTGATGGGTTTGCTGGCCTTCTACCTCCCGTCCACACATTTTTTCCTTCCTCCCCTCCCCCGCCCCTTTTCAAAGTTTAACAAGTTCACTTATGCCAACTAAAGGAATTCTTTCAGCCTTCCCCCGTAAATGAAGGACTGTAAGCTTAAAAATGACATCAGAAATACTTCAAATCCCCAGTTGCAAATTTGGCAATGCCATTTTAACATCAGAATGCAATCTTTTTGCAAAATTCTTTGAGTTATAAAATCATAGAAATGTAAGCCTGGAAGGGACCTCAAGAGGTCATCTAGTCTAGCCTCTTGTACTCAGGCAGGACCAAGTATACCTAGACCATCCCTGACAGGTATTCATCTAATCAGTTCTTAAAATCTTCCAATGACAGGGATTCCACAATCTCCCCGGAAGACAATCTTTCCTAATATTTTTTTCCTAATATTTAGCCTAAGTTTTCCTTGCTGCAGATTAAGTCCATTATTTCTTATCCTATCTTTACTGGTAATGGAGAATAATTGTTCACTGTCCTCTTTATAACAGCCCTTACCATACTTGAAAATTAACTCAGTCCCCACTCAGCCTTCTTTTCTCAATTCTAAACATGCCTAGTTTCTTTAACCTTTCTTTATAAGTCAGGTTTTCTAAACCTGCTATCATTTTTGTTGCTCTCCTCTGGACTGTAACAAAAATGTGGACAAATTGAAGTGTGGTACCCAAAACTGACAGTACTCCAGCTGAAGCCTCGCCAGTGCCAAGCAGAGTAGGACAATTACCTCCTCTGTTTTACATATGACTCTTCTGTTAATACACCCCAGAATATTAGTTCTTTTCAAAACTGCATTAGATTGTCCACTCATATTCAATTTGTGATCCAGTCTAACCCCAGATCCTTTTCAGCAGAACTACTACTTATTCTCCTTTTCGTATTCATGCATTTGATTTTTTCCTTTCTAAGTATGATACTTTGTACTTGTCTTCATTGAATTATATTTTGTTGATTTCACAAAAATTCTCCAATTTTTCAAGATCATTTTGAAGTCTAATTCCAAACTGCTTGCAACCCTGCAGCAAGGTGTCATCTTCAAATTTTATAAGGCTGCAGCACCCCCCTGACTTGAAGTGGTTTCCATTATACACAGGATTTACAGTTTGGTTCAATGGTTCTCAGCACCCCCACTATACAAATTGTTCCAGCACCCCTGATTATCCATGTTATTAAAAAAATGTTGAAAAGCATTGGAACCCTGTAAGGCCCCACCTCATCTTAGTTTGACAGTGAACAATTGACAGCTACTCCTGGGATACAGACTTTCAATGAGTTATGCACCCACCTTCTATTAATTTCATCTAGACCGTATTTTCCTAGTTTTTTATGAGATGGTCATATGGAAGTGTGTCAAAAGCCTTACAAAAATTAAGATATATATATAGCATCTTCTGTTTCCCCCAATCCACTAGGCAACCCTGTCAAAGAAGCAAATTACTTCGTTTTGGCGTGATTTGCTCTTGACAATTCCATATTGACTATTATTACCCTGTTATCCTGTAAGTACTTACAAATTGATTGTTTCTTAATTTATTCCACTAGATTTCTAGGTATCAAAGTTAGGCTAACTGGTCTATAATTCTCCAGGTCCTCCTTGTTCCCCTTTTTAAAGATAGGTACAATGTTTGCCCTTTTCCAGTCCTCTGGGGCATTACCTGTCCTCCAGGAATTCTCAAAAATAATTGCTAACAGTTCTGAGATTTTTTCAGCTAGTTCTTTAAGTGTCCTATGATGAATTTCATTAAGCTCTGGCAACTTGAATACATCTAACTAATCAAAATAGTTTTTAACCTGTTCTTTCCCTGCTTTGGCTTATGTTCTTTCCCCCTTGTTAATATTAATTGTATTAAGTACCTGGTCACAATTAACTTTCGTAGAGAAGAGTGAAGCACAATAGACATTAAACACCTCTACCTTTTTGATTGTATCCATTATTAGCTCTCCTTCCCTTCTCCTTCCTTTATCTTTCTCTCTCTCTTATATAGAACCTCTTCTTACTACCTTTTATATCTCTTAGTAGGTGTAATCAATTTTGGAATTAGCCCTTTCTGTTTCTCCCTTCCCCAATTTATTGGGCCAATTTTCTTCTTGTTCCTAGAAGAAGAAGAAAATCGGCTCAGTAAATTGGTGCTGGGTGGGAGGGACAAAAAGCAGAAAAGGAAAACAGAGTCACAGATGGATGATACTAGAAATGGGCATACCAGTAAATAATACAGAATACTGTAGCTATCTGGATACAAGCTTAGATTAGTTAAAAGTCAGTAATGACAGAGATAGTTCAATGCAGACAAATATAGGAGGAGGAGGAGGAATCTTTAGAATAAAATTATTTGGCAAAATGTTTCAATAAATGGTGAAAAATAACAAAATGGATAAACATGCCAGGTCTGTAGGCGGGTATAACTCCTCCAGGAAAATCTGCTTCTTTGTCAAATAAATATACTCTAGAGACAGTACTGGAAACATAATAAAACCCATACTAGTCTGACTGAAGACTAGCAAGTGTATAGATTAATGGAATTAAGAAAACATAACTAGCAATCCAAAATATATGTACCTGATTCTCCACTGTCTGGCAGCCTGTGTGGCTATTGACGCTTACACAAGTGGGCCAGAATCTTGGTCTCCACTCTAGCTGCTTTGCACTGCTCCAGAATCTAAAAGGGGTGGAAAACGTGGTTTCAGCAATCAGCTGTGGATTGTGGGAAATCTTCTGGTGGTATACAGCCAGCATAGGAAGCATGTCAACTGCAGGAAGCAGTGTGACTGAAGCATCTTATGCGCTTGAGATCCCCATCGGTGTGATACTTCCAGAAGTCCATTACAAGCTGGTGGAAGTTAGAGTTGTTCTTGTGTCAGGGGCTGAAACAGCCGCCATCTCTCCTTGATTATATGTACACTTACAGCACTAGGTAGAGTACAGATACTGCATGCCTAGCAAGAATGAGTATAAATAGCAGTGTAGACAGTGAGACATGGCTTAGGCAAGTAGGTTAGAGTGCTTACACACCTGAACCCCCAGGGTACATACCCTTCATGAGTCTCGGGTTGTCCATGCAGTGCCACCCACATCTATTTTGCTATTTTTTGCAGTGTTGTGTCCCACTGCCTTCCACCTGCCAGAGCCTTTCCCCGCAGTGGGAGCCTTTCACTGTGGTGAGGAAAGGCTCTGGTAGCAGGAAACTACATGCCAAAAATATCAGTGTAGATGGAGGAGGCACTGCTTGAGTGAGTAGAAAGCTGTGAAGGGTACATACTCTGGGGGTTTAGCTGTGTAGACCCTCTACTCTATAATACTTGCCTAAGTTATATCTTACTGTCTGTACTGCCGTTTATATCCATGCAACCTGGGTGTGCAATGCCTGTACTCTACACACCATTGTAAGGGTAGACATAGTGAAGGAGAAAGCTGGGGAAAAGCTCTAGCAATGGGGAGAGGCTCTGGCATATCTCTGCTGTCACAGCTTGTCCCTGCTGCTTTGTGCCCCCCCATCCCGGATCAGAACCTTCCCACTGCTAGATGGGCCTCCTCACTGCTAGAGCATTTTCCTGCTTCAGTGAAAGGCTGTGGTAGTGAGGAAAGACTCCAGTATCTCCCTGCTTCTGGAGTCTTTCCCTGCTGCTGGAGACTTCCACTGCACCGTGTAGCTACATATGTAATGCTTGTATGTACGCTACATTCTGCCAGAAGTGTAGATATAGCCATGGACAAGTATGCCGCTTTTGCACTTCCCTAACATCATTGCCAGTGGTGAGCTGGAGCCGGTTCCCACTGATTCGCGGGAACCAGTTGTTAAATTTAGAAGCCCTTTTAGAACCTGTTGTCCCGCAAGGGACAATTGGTCGAAAAGGACTCTTAAATTTAATAAAAGCCCCAGCAGCTCCCTGCCCTTCCCCTGGCCCCAGCTCACCTCATTCCGCCTCTGCCTCCTCCCCTGAATGCTCCCGAGGCTTCTCCTCCCCCTCCCCAGCTTCCCCCAAATCAGCTGTTTGCATGGGAAGCCTGGGAGAGCAGAGAAGGAAGCAGCAGCTTCGAGCAGGTGAGCTGGGGCAGGCAGGCTGGAGCTTGAGGAGGGCTCCAGGCACCACACGGCTCCAGCCTGGTCCCCGACCCCATCCCCAGGCGGCGCGGCTCCGGCCCGGCTCTGGTCCCCGCCCTCCCACCCAGGCACCCCGACTCCGCCCACTGCCTGGGCACCCCGGCTCCGGTCCCTGCCCAAGTGCCATCTCCAGGCAGCATGGTAAGGGCGTAGGGAGCATAGAGGGGGTGTTGGATAGAGGGCAGGGGAGTTGAGGGGGTGGATTAGTGTCGGGGCGGCTAGAGGGCAGGGAATGGGGGATTGAATGGGGGTAAGGGTCCCAGGGAGGCAGTCAGGAAGGAGCAGGGGTTGGATGGGGTGGCAGGGGGCAGTCAGGGGACAGGGAAGAGGGGTGGATGGGGCAGGGGTCTGGGAGGGGGCTGTCAAGGAACGTGGGGGGTTGGATGGAGCAGGAGTCCCGGGGGGAGCATGACCCCCTCATGGGGTGAGGAAGAGGGAACCAGTTGTTAATATTTTGGCTCATCACTGATCATTGCCCACCACACCCTTCACTTCCGTGCCAACCAAACTGAGTGACTGGAGCCAGAAAGTACACAGTGACTGCAAAATGCTGCCATTCTAATGTGATAGTGTTTTACACCCACTCTGCACAGCTGTAAAGCACCACACAAGCTCAAAAGTAGTGGCAAATAGGCCCATATGTCTTCAAGGGATTTGACCATTAGAACAGTAAGTTTTGATTGAGAAAAAAGAAGGGAATGCACAAGTGAAAAGGAACAATAAGAAGTACTTTTACAAGGAAAGAAGCAAAGAGGAGCACACTGTGTACAGAACAACTTTCTGCTGTTGCAGCAGCTGAGCTCTGCAGGAGTGGAACTGCTTTCCACCTCAAAGTATAAACTTGTGAAGACAGAAAAGAACACCTTTTCCGTCTGTAGCTCCCTCACACAGGTATGCTCTTGCTCTAGCTGTAACTCAATGTTTATCTATGACATTCTTTAACATATGGCGGAAGATCACTCTCAGTTCTCTTTTATTGTGTGTGCCATTCTTCTATGCTTGTATTTATGTTAGGTAGGGATGTTGGTGGATTTTTTTCACTCTAATCCATTATGTTTCTCATTGTTATTCTACAGAGCTCTGACAGTGCAAAGTGCCCAGGAGATGAGCTGAGATCTCTGTTGGCTAACTTGTACCACCCCATTTTCAGATAGTCCCTCTCACTCTATGGGTGGTGCTAGTTAGCTGGGGCCCCTGACAAAGAGGCACTTGTGGTCTGCTTACCTCTCTGTAGCTTACCATCCCATCACCCTGAGTGCTGTACTGTTCTATTCTATGTTCTGTTATCACACTCATCGCTATAGCATCTGTGCACCTTCCAGTAGTGCATTAAGCAACATGACTAACATCTGTCATTTGTTTTGGTCTCTCATCCTCTTCCCATGGGGAGAAAAGTGGGCAGAAGAACGTTTTGTTTTGGAATTTTTTTAATAATATGTATACTTTACTCTAAGTTTGTTATGGAAAGCACGTCAAAAAAATTCACCCTGCACTTAGAACAGAAGGTGGTGAGGTTGTGATGGGCCTTAGTTCCTATGGGAGTTAATTCTAGAGTTTGGGCCCAGCCCTAGAGAAAACTCTGTCCCCTTCACAGAAGAGCTTTTACCCTTACTGTGGAAGTTCCATTGCGCCAGAGGAGCGAAGTTGATGGAATCCAAAGAGTGAACTGGGTCTGTTGCTTTTTTCTTATGGTCTCAGAGACCTTTTCATATTGTACACCAAAACATTAAAGGTGCTGTTGTTATAACTCAGATAGTTTTTTGACTTATCATACAAGAATTTGACTTTGCTATAGAGTCAGAATATTCATTACCAATGACTGATAGCTATGGACCCAATCCTGCCAGGTCCGCCTGAATTTCCATCAAAGTGAATTCCCATCAAAGCTGGAGTTCAATGCACTCAGAACTTCGCAGGCTTGGGCTTGCAAACATTAATTTTAAGTCAAATGTTTTATTTTAAAAAGATTAATTTTTAATACATATGTTTCAGAATTCCCTCCCGCTGGAGTTTAGTTAATTCTGTTTTATGCTATTGGCTCATGGATATGTGATAATAAATAGCTTTAGTCATGTATTTGGGTATGTTAAAAGGACTGGGGGAGAGGAGCATTCTTCTGACACACCAGCATAAACAAATAATAAGGAGGTTGAGCAGGCAGCAACTGGAAGGTCACAACATTAGGCTCAATGACTGGGTTGTATGTAGGTCCACATCGTGGAAAAGGTTAAGGTTAGGGCAGTCTGTCAAAAAGAAACATTAGTATGTTAGCAAAAAAAAAACTAATTAATTTTTACTTCAATTTGTGTCCCACCTTCTCTTCCAGAAGCCTCACAAAAGGCGTATGGACTGTTAGGAACTATCCTGAACACTTATACGTTCCTTCCCACTGGAATTTAGTAAACGTAGGAAGTTTCTAAAAATGACTATAATTTTTATTGATTTAAGCATCTGAGTTTATTAAGCAGTATTCTCCTTACTGTTTGAATTTAATCACAAAGTAACTACTGTAACTTTTTGATTGTTACAGTTATATACACATCCATATATATATGGATCTCTATCTATATTAAAGGCAGCATAGATAATGATCTGTATAGTTAATATTGTCCTATACTTTTCCATTATAAGATCCAATTTTCAATTACTTATAACTTGGCAAAAGTGTAACCATTTGTAATGAAATTTTCCATGTCAGGTATATGCCTATGGCTGATTATTACTTATTATTAGAATTTCAGCTAAAATTGGTTCAGCTGTGTCTGTCTGAAAATGAGGGAATGAGGTTGGAAGAAAATAAGGTTTGCCATTGATTAAAGAAAAATTCTTACACCCATTTTATTGAGTTCTAGCACCTGCATACATTGGAGCAGGGGTTTGAAAACAGGACCCCAGGAGTCAGGGATGTGCCTTTTGTTGTTCCTGTGAAAATCTTCCCAAATTTGGCAAGCATGAGCCTCTGAAAGAATCTCATTTTGCACATGTTCCCTAGACACTTTGCAACAGGGTAACCTGCCTCTTTAAGGGCAAGGAGGCGGGAGTTAGCCAACCCTGTTCCATCAGCCCCACCTGACTGCAACTTAGCCATAGATGGCAGGACTAATTGGGGTCACATGATAGCCTGAAACACCTGGGCCTCATAAAAGGGCAGAAAAATGCAGTCTAGTGGAATAGAAGCCCAGGGATGCAAGCTGGGCTTCAGTGGAAGCCTATGAAGTAGACTTGGGGGGACAGGACAGGACAGGACAGGACAGGACTCGACTCGACTCGACTCGACTCGACTCGACTCGACTCGACTCTAGGGTGAACAGTCTGAGAGCCAGGGCTCTATTCCAGAGGCTGGAAGTTGGAAAGATAACCTAGAGGGGCTGAGACTGTAAGGGACTCCAGGAAAGCAGCCTTGGAGTCCAACCCTAAGAAATCAGGAGGGACTTAGGAAAGCAGCAGAAGGGAAGTTACCTGCTGGTTTCTGATTCAGAAAGTTGGATAAGGAAGATAGGGGCCTGTAGAATAACTTTAGCTAGAAAAGGCTCAGACTGGTTTATTTTGGGGCTTGATTTTGAGGACTTTTGTTAATAAAAGCAGACCTCAAGAAGGAGTAGGTACTGGATGGAAAGCCTTTGTGGATTATTTCTGGGAACCTGGTGAGAAGAAACAGAGGCAGGGAGAACCTGTGGAACAATACTTGGCTATGGGATAGCCACACCCTATGGCAGAACTGTTTGCTTGGTAAGCAAATTCTCTGAAGATTCCTTCCCCTCAGAGCTCCTATGCAGTGGCTGGACTGTGTATGCTCCAGCCCCCAACTGCAGGGACTGAGTGGGACATTTGCTGGGTTTCTTCTCCTGTTGGGTATTAGGATGGATCACAAGGGGATTGTTTCTCCTGAGTTCTCAGTTCTCCCCTTGCTGTGCCCAGGCACCATGGAGATGAATGAAGAAGCAGCTTGATGTGACTGCAAAGATGTAAAATGGGAAGAGAGGGATGGAACCTGGAATAAGGGGAATGAGGAGCAGAGGAGGGCAGAGAACTGAATGGGGAGGGGGGAGAAGAAAGATAAGAGCAGAGGGGAAGGGGTAATGGGAACAGGCGGAGAAGAACATGGGCTGAGGACAGGAGCTAGAGAGACTGAGGCTGAGAATGGGAAAGCAGCTAAGGAGAATAGCTGCAGAGGTGGGCTCAAGAACAACAGGAGGAAAATGTGGATCTGCAGCTGAGGGGAGAGCAGTAGGGAGGGGCAGGAGCTGGAGTGTGGAAGGTGCAGAAGTGGATGGGGAAGGGGTGTAGAGGCTTGTGCTTTGTATCTACCTTGCAGATGACACATGTTTGAGGGTCAGTATGATTCTATGTGATTTAAATTATTTTAATTTTTTTATGTTAGGCTATCCTGTAAAAACCCTACATTCAAAAAATCATCAGGATGAGAAGTGAACCCTTCAAAAGTAAGGAAACTGTGTAGATGTCTTATGTCTCTAATTACATTTTTCACAAGTCCTCTGCCTTATTCAGTGTAGAGTGTGGATGGGGCTCTGGGAATGGGAGCTGTTCAGCAGGCTCTGTAGAACTCCCTGCTTCATTGTTGCAGAAGCTGGGAGGTGCGGAGTGGGTTGCAGGAGAGTAATGATGGCCTCCTGGTTAAGGCAGTTGAATGCTGTCCTTAAGAACTGGATTCTGACCCTGCCTCAGCCACAGTGTTGCTATGCTCTCTGCTGCTGGGGTCTAATGTGTAGAACTACTGAGCACTCCCCACAGCAATTGAGGTCAATGAGAGTTCTGCTCTGAGCATATGCAGGGCTATAAAATGCTAAGTCCTCTGAAAAATCAGGTCTTGTATTTCTCGTATTGGGCACCCAGAATTAGCTGTTGCCTCTGACAATTTTAGCCTTCATCTTTATGCATCTGTTCCCATGTATAAAATAGGGGATATCACCTCCATTTGCAGGGATGTTGTGAAGTTTATAAAGCACTAAAATATTACAATAAGCCTCATATAAAAAGTCCATGCAGAAATCAATAATTCCATGTTCAGATTAGGTTTGGACAGTGTATAGTAAATAATGCATAGGGCCAATGATGAAGAAAGACATATTAAATAGTAAACTATTCAATGAGCAGTGCCCCTACTCTGCACTGAGTGAGGCAGAGGTCCTGTGGAGAAAAAATCATATACATTATGATAGCTTGTAGTTACATGATTATATGATGTAGTTACATGATCCATCTCCATATGTGCAGTGGGGAGTTGCCTTAATTCTGGCATTTCCTACCCTTTGGCTGTTTGACTTTCCAGTCTCAATTTTCTTTACTTCTATGCATACACCTATAGATATATCAACAGAAATATAAACAAAAGCTCCTATAATTGTAAGGTTATAATTCTGAATGCTTTAAAGACAGGTTGAGCTGATAGCCACATGTCTTTCCAGCAGGGGCGGCTCCATGCACCAGCGCTCCAAGCGCATCCCTGGGGTGGCAAGCTGGGGAGGGTGCTCTGCCGGCGATGCAAGGGTGGCAGGCAGGGTGCCTTCAGCGGTGTGCCTGCGGAGGGTTTGCTGGTCCCACAGCTTCCATGGACCTCCCGCAGGAGTGCCTGTGGGAGGTCCGCCAAAGCTGCAGGACCAGCGGACTCTCCGTGCTTCAGGTGGCAAAATGTCTAGAGCCGCCCCTGCTTTCCAGCCTCGTATATCATTGACACAATATTTGGCAGAATAGTGCGGTTCTTCCAAAAATAAAAACATTATCGACATTTACGGAAACTGATGCAGATAATTAGCGGACAAAATAACTTTATGCTAGGATGAGTTCTTCTCTACTGGGCAAGTATCTCTCCAAACAGAGAGGAGAAGATGATTGTATTGTATTCTTTTTGATGCTTATGAGCAGCAAGGCTTTCCCTCTGTAGAAGAACTGTAGGATTACCAGGTTGGCAACATGATCTGAGTGGCCCAGCCTACCCGCACCCTCACTTTTCTGCATGCCATACTGGACCTATGTCAGTCAGACTTCAGCACCTCCTGGAAATCAGGGGTCTGTATTGAATAATAAGGCCAGTGGGGAATGGAAAAAAGCTTTTCAACTTTATTGTATCTTACTGTTATAAGACCAGGTGGATGTTCTTCTTCACTGTATGATACATACAAGTATTTACTTAGCTTTTGGCATGACTCTCTCTTTTCTGATCCTTACAATATCCATTCTTAAAAACAGAATTCTGGCCCTCTTCCTAGTTACACATACTCAAGTGTTTGCCATTATGTTGTGGCTAATTAGTAATGAGGCTAATGATTAAATTAGTCTGACTTCCTAAATTTGTTCATTTGGGTTACTTTTGAAAGGTTTTCTGTTTAGCCACCTACAGTAAACTCATTACATCTATCATAGTAATGATTACAAAGAATGTTTGCTGTATCTAAACAAATGAAGCAGTAATTGAAGAAACAATGTTGAATCTGCATATATACAACCACCAATAATTAATTCAAATGAATGCCTGGTTATAAAACAAGTGAATAATCTCACTATTTCATCCTCACCAAGAAGTTGCCAGCTGAGAACAGTGATGTGTTAGCAATACCAGGTGGTCCTTCCCATACAAAAAGAGCCTGCTTTTTGTAGATAGCAGGCCTGCACCGCTAATTAGAGAACATGCCTAGGATGAGGGGTTTGAATCTAGGTTAGGAGTAGGCTAGGGCTCAGGGATTGGGTTGGGTTTGTAACTGTAACAAGTCTAGGATTTGAGTTCAAGTTTGATGGCACTCAAAACTCATGAGTTTTTCTTGTGAGGTGTTGCCCCAACATGTGAAATAATGCAAAATCAGCTGTTCTCACAGGATTTCCCTTATCCTGGGCTATATATGAACTGACTCTCTAATATAACATCCTTTTCAGTTTTAGGTCTGTCTTCCTCTTTCCTGACCCCCACCTCACCACCTTTTCCTGGCTTATAAGTACCTACCGTTGTATTACTTTGAGATGGAATATATGGGACCAAAGAGTCTCAGGTGTTAACATGACCCTGAAATAGTCCACCATTAAATGGTTTTAAAGAAGATTTCAGGGTTTGGTATACAGAGACCCCAGCCTGCTTGGTACCATGGCAATCACACTGAAATTCATACCAAAGTCCAGAAACGTATTAATTGGAACCAGAGGAAAAGAATTAAAACAAGGCAAAAAACACTGAAACTGAAATAAGTGATAATGCAAAACAAACAATTAAAATTTAGGATTATTTTTAAAGGAGGTGACTATTGCTTAGTCTTTTATTCTGTCAAACTCCTCCTTGGCAGGGAAGAAAGGGTAGTTCTCCAATTCCGTGCCAGGGATAATAGACACTTTCCTGCTTTTGATAAAAAATGGACAAGTGGGAGAAGAGAGAGGATAGTAAAGATGAGGGAAATATGGCTTTTGTTGATGTTGTCAGGATACAGGGGGGCTGGTCAGTCACAGCTGTTGCTCTGGACCCTGGCTCATCTCCCTGGTCAGAGACATCTCATTGGTCTGGTCAAGTCCTTCTCCTTCACTGGTCCTTAGAAAACTGAGCAGAGCTGGAAGGGTCATGTCATCCTGCCATGCTGGTGCCACACAGATTTCAGAATCAGGTGATAAGGTGAGAGAGAGTGTGCAGAATGAAGAGAGACTCATGAGGGAGAGAAAGACGGAGCAGGATCTCACATGTATCATGCTGGGGTCCTTGCTAGTGCAGTGATGTCAAGTATTCCCACTGGAGTATATAAGGTTGTGGCATCATGGTTGGGAATCTTCTGACATAGTCGCCCAATCATCTCTCTCTAAGGACCCCAAAAGAGGTAATGGGTAGAATGGTCCATCCTCTCGTTGTTTTGTGGTCCAATTAGGTCTAATTTCTGAAGAACCAATTTTGGTTCATTGATTTCCAATCCCCTACTTCCCCTGTTTACCAGTCATAATTGTAACACAGTTCTTGAATGGTATCAGTAGGCCTTGTTTACATTAATTCAGTTTTGCTGTCGTCTTAAATCATTTCTTATTTTATATAACAGGTCATTGTAACAATTCATTAACCTACTTTCCGCTGGTTAGGTTCACAATTAAAATAGGTTTGCTCAATTTACTAATGTTAGTGATAGTCTCCATCACTGGCAATTTTGAAATCAAGACTGGAAACTTTTTTCTAAAAGAGATGCTGAAGTTCAGTGGCTTTCAACCTTTTTTCATTTGTGGACTCTTAACAATTTTGAATGGAGGTGCAGATCATTTGGAAATCTCAGGCATTGTCTGAGGACGCCACCCCCAATGGACCACAGGTTGAAAACCACTGCTCTAGTTCAAACAGGAATTATTTCAGGAAAGTGCTATGGCTGGTATTATACAGGTCAGACTAGATGATCACAATGGTTCCTTCTAGCCTTGGAATCTATGAACTAGATCTGGAGATTTGAGTCCACAGACACACATACACCTCCCTCCAAATGTAGGGGATTCAGATCTCAGTTTCTCATTCAGGCTAGTCTTTAATTGGAGCATGATTTATGAGCCCAGAAGAGACCAAAGATCTGTCTAATCTGTTATTCTTCATGTCTCTCTCATATGCTCTCCTTTTTACTTCTATATAACAGCATGGTATCTAAACCTCCAGCACTTGCTTATACTAGATATTTCAGAGGAGGGCAAATGGTACATGAAAGATAAATTACTGCCATAGGTCAAGGCTTCTTCCCCACTCTGAACTTTAGGGTACAGATGTGTGGACCTGCATGGACACTTCTAAGCTTAATTACCAGCTTAGATCTGGTATCGCTGCCACCACTCACAAGCACTACTTTTCTTCCCTGGGTAGTCTTGAGAGACTTCACCAATTTCCTGGTGAACACAGATCCAACCCCCTCGGATCTAAAAACAAGGAAAAATCAATCAGGTATTAAGAAAAAGACTTTAATTAAAGAAAAGAGAGGTAAAAGAAAACACTCTGGGAGAGATTAGCATACCAGCTACTCCCACAGACAACAGATTCCAAACACAAAAGATGTTCCCCTGGGCAAAAACTTAGTTACACAAAAAATACCCAAATACCCAATTTTGATAATTCCCTTAATGGTACCAAGACAAGTTACAAAGAAAATAAACATGAACCTATTTATTCCTTTCTAAAACTTACTGCTCTGATAAGAGGCTGGTTCCTTGATCTCTTTCACTCCGGCTGAAACTGACTCTAAACAAAGGAAAACTTCCCTCCTTCCTTTTGAAACATCTTGTTCCCCCATTGGTTCCTCTGGTCAGGTGTCAGCTAGACTAGGTGAACCTCTTAACCCTTTACAGGTAAGAGGCATTAAGCCTTAACTATCTGTTTGACACCATACCACTGGCAGCTTACACTGATCACTAGCAGAGGATAAGTCCTAATGCGTGAGGACATTTATCCTATATCTAGCTCTCTGAGTACTGCATACCTGTAAGTCAGCATCTGTATGGACACTTGTACACATTTCTCTGGTTTTTGTTTAACATCAGTTTGATCTAGAAACTCCAATGCCAAGGGATTAATAATCATACAAGAAAATAAATACCTCCTCCTTCCTGACAGTTGCGTCAGAGGATCAGGATGGGGAGATAAGTGCAAGTGAAACTTTAAAATGAATTGTTTTTACTTTGCATTTGTCATATTTCACTTCATCATGGAGTATTTCAGAAACTGGAGATGTTCCTGATGCATTGTGACAGCCAAATGCAATATTTTTTATCAACATTATATATCCAGCCAATGTAAAGTCAAGGTTTATGCAGTGAGGTGATATGGAGACATTAGTTAACACTTCTGCCCCTGTATGTGTAAATGTATCACAAAGATGACTGTGAGAAGTTTTCAATGTGTATGTTCTGAAAAGTGAGCTGCAGTTATATAATGAACTAAGGAGAATTCTTGAATCAGCCACTGATAGTTTTTCTCAAACAAATTCTTGGTTTCTTACATTTCAAGTCAGATTTCAAGGATGGTGGAAAGAATTTTCTGAACAACAAGAATGTTGGGTTTGGGAGAGGGTTTATTTTTATTCTCTTTTTATTAAGATGAAAGAGGGGACAAAGCCATATTTAGCTAATTTTGTGAAATAATATATATTTTGTTCGGTGATAGCGCATGCCCTTCCAGAATGTTCAGTTCAGCAAAACTCAGACTTCTGAATACCAGGAAATACAGAGTTAAGGTAAACCTTCCTGGTGCTGGCAATGTCCAGGGCTGGCTGGGAATTATCCGCATGCATTCCAGCTGCATTCATTGTGTTAGATATAGCTGTACTGAGTGGTGGAGGAATAAGCTTGGAAGAGCTGTTACTGTGACACGAGATCTGGGTCTGAGTCCTCCTGTGTGTGAGTCATCCTATATATACTTTGAGGGTTCATTTCATTTCAATTTCACTGCATCATTTCAGTACAGAATTGTGTAGGCTGTCAGTAGCAGGGTAGGGGGTCTTCTTGTATCGGTATTGTCAGTAATGAGCTTGGATATTACGGTTGTCTGTGGATGTAATGATGGACAGGGAAAGCATAGGTTTAGATGGTATCCTGTATGTAAGTGTGAAGTGGTTGTAAAAGGGTATGAAGTGGTTAAATTTTATGAGTGTACTATTCTCTCAGGGGAGTAGGCTCAGTGTTTGAGCACAGGGCAAGCTGAGGTAGGGCCTATCCATTACAGTGGAAAGACAGAATGGGAACGTGTGTTATGAATGTTGTAGGGCATCGCTCAAAGGGCAGAGTTTAAGTTGCAGGTGTCTTTACCTTATGTCTGTATTTCCTGGTTTTAAGAAATTTGAATTTTGCTGAACTCCACATTCTGGCCACCTATCGCCGGGCAACTTTAACTCTGTGCTAAGTCTATTTGCCATTTAATTTCCTATTGTTTAAACAGAAGAAATGGTTGCTGGTAACAGTTAGTGGTCATTTAGACATTTGTATTTCTCACCTAGGTTTGCAGCAGACATCTTACTGTAGCTAAGTAATAATCAAAAGACCTTTCATATAGTGCTTTTCATCAGTAGCTCTTAAAGATCTTTGCATTATTGTCCCCATTTTACAGATGAGAAACTGAGGCACAGAGAGATGAGGTGACCGTTAGCACGTCACCTCATCAGGCCAATGGCAGAAATAATCCAATGGTCCTTCCACTAGCCACACAATTGCTATGATAGGACATGAGGCAGGGCAGGATAGCTGAATGGTTTGAGCATTGGCCTGCTAAACCCAGGGTTGTGAGCTCAATCCTTGAGGGGGCCACCCAGGGATCTGGGGCAAAATCAGTATTTGGTCCTGCTAGTGAAAGTAGGGGGCTGGACTCAATGACCTTTCAGGGTCCCTTCCAGTTCTGTGAGATAAGTATATCTCCATATATTAAACATACTAAATGGGAGAAGCAAATTCTCTGAAGTAACATTTAGATTTTCCCCAAGAGGCTAGTAGATGCTAGACATTTGCTTGGGTAACAGTCAAGCTCTGGACACCCTGGTGTAATGATCTGAGCTATGGGTCAATTTCTGTGTGTGATTGGAAAAAAAAAAAAAAGCTCAGCTGACTCTCTGAACTTTAAAAAAATGCTGCTTTTTAGTCAAGGGGTATCTTGGGAACTTGTGTGTCAAATGGCCCAAAATTTGGAACACTGACAGACCCTATGTGGCACACCAAATTTCAAGACAATCCAAGAAACTGTGTAGACATTAGAGGTCTTACAGTGAAGTTTTAAAATAAAAACTTGATCTTAACCTTAACTATAGTAGAGCTCTTGCTGTGTGTGTCTAAAAGTATTCTGTTAAAAGGACATTATTAAGACTGCAAAATCAAGAACTCAAAAGTTAGGAAATATCAGAATTAAAGTTATCTGTGCAACCTTAATTCAATCCCCTTGTGAGCATTCGGATACAGTCTTCAATGACATGATCACATACGCTTTTTTATTCCACTGAGCTCCTGCCTCATTCAGTGCACAGGGAAAATGGCACTCATCTAATGAGCAAATTTTCAATGTTTGCTTTTTGCTTTCTTCTCATTGTACAATGTGTGGTCCCCATGCCTTATTTATGGCACTCAATTCAGAGCAGGGTTTGAAGACAGAATTATTAATTTCCTCAGGAATTTTCTTTGCTGCTTATCACTATAGTGTCTGAATATTTCATGAATATCAATGATTGTACTTTCTTCACATCCCTGAGAGATGAGGGGTATTATTCCCATTTTACAGATCTCTGGAGAGTTTTGCTGCTAAAATCTAAAAAATCTGAACTGATTATGTGAGAACTGAGATTTTTCAAAGACTTTGTGAAATTTGGGTGGATTTTCAGATGGAAAGCAAAAGGCCACCCCTCTGCCAAATTTCCTGTCCCTGTTCCAAAGCATAGGAGTGCTAGAACTTGTCAAAGAAAAGGATATCAAAAAATTTTTAACATGAGAATAATAATGTCTTTTACCCAAGCATTTTCCTTGGAAACAGCTGACCCAATTTAGCTGAAATTTTCCAGAAAGATTTGGGGTCAGGCAAACACCCTGCATGGGAAATTTTAGCCCAACCAGTTAAAGTTTACAGGTTATGAGCATTTGAAAACATGGTCTTATAATGAGATGTGTAGGTTAACCTTAATTATAGGCAATGTTATATATAGGTACTGGCTATTTTTAAGGTTGGCCTACAATCCCATTATAAGACTATTTTCAGTTGATTACATATATGTAAGTGCTGCTGTGCTGAGAGGATATATGAAGGTACTACTAGTGCAATCTTGGTCATTGCTGTCCAGAACTTGTGGCTACTGTTTTGTGAGATCTCCTGACCTGCCAAAAATTTGAAGTGGCAATGATGTATGGAAGCTCTAGTCAAAAGCATAACTGAAGAATGATGGAATGTCAGTTTTCTATACAAATATTAATATGTTAAATATTGCTAGAAGGGGTAAATGTATAAAATTTATTCACTAAAATTAAGGAAAAAAATCTGCTTATTTCCCCTTATTATCAAACTGTGTCCCCAGAATCAGGGAAGATGGTATACCATCACCCAAAATGGACAACAAGGTTAAAGAACAATGTTATATGCCAGTGGTAGCTACCCACATTAGCTGTTTTTTCTTAAGCTAGTAGAATAATCTTCCAGGATATTTGTGACCTTGGTAGCATGGAAGTTTATTTTCACCTTAATATGCTTGGATGGAGTCTCTATATAGCTTTACCCTCCAAATGAGGTACTGGTAGAAGTCCAATAGTTCATATTGTTTATATACTATATTTTGCCAGTTAATGTTTCTGGACACAGTGCTGCTATTTCATAATAGCAGCAAAGAATCCTGTGGCACCCTATAGACTAACAGACGTTTTGGAGCATGAGCTTTCGTGGGTGAATACACACTTTGTAAGATGCATCTGATGAAGTGGGTATTCACCCACGAAAGCTCATGCTCCAAAATGTCTGTTAGTCTATAGGGTGCCACAGGATTCTTTGCTGCTTTTACAGATCCATACTAACACGGCTACCCCTCTGACACTTATTTCATAATATGGCTCCACTTTGTTTTTATTCCCTTCTATATGCCTAGTGTTCAGCATGTACCTTCAAAACCATCCAAAATAGAACACTAAGTGAAAGTTATTGATAATGCACTGCAGTAGTGATAGCGGAACCAATGAGATTGTGTTCTACCTCTAAAAATCAAGTCACAAGATGTTAAAAAATGGTAAATAGGAGCCCTCCTTAATTTCTAGAAATCTTGTTATAGTCCAGATTGTCTTATCTGATACCTTTGGGGCAGATTCTGATACCTTTACTGTTAAGTAGTACCTTGCTCCATGAATAGGCCAATTGAACTTGATGAGACATCTCCTGGAATAATGTGTAATACAACATAAGTGAGGGGATCAGAATCACGGTTCATAGTGCCTAGATAATAGCGGATATCAGAACAGCACCTGATTATGAGCAGCATTGTCTTTTAAGCACAGGTGAGTCCTACTGACTTCAGTGGGAGACTTGCCTATGCGGTCCAGGGCAGAATTGTACAATGTATTTAAATGGTCCCATGTACTTAAAAGAATTAAATGCAATGATATGAATCAGGATTAAATATAAATCTATGTATTTTGCTTTAACCCTGCATTTTCTGACACAGTTAGCATTGCTATAATGAAAAACAGTCACAGAACAAAGTTATTTTAATATAATTTTTGTGGTTCAGTTAAAGATTTTTGTGGGATCAGCTCTTTGTAAGCATTCTAGCCTATAATCTTTTACTTTTTCATAATTATCTACTGATAATTTACTCAGGATTGATTTGAAAGGATTTTATTACACCTTATTGAAGACAATTTAGGAAAGTTTTGTGCATTGTTTCATGGTTTTCTCTCCTCTGATTGTAAGGAGACAAAATCATATACAAAGTAGTCAATATTAAATGATCTCACTTTCTAATTTAGGGCATATTAAAAACAAACCCTATCTCTGAGATGTTTCTGCTATGGCTAAATTCAGCTGCATAATCCAATTATCATCTTGACATAGGATAATACAACCTGTTTGCTGTATTTTCTATTACAGAGGAATATGGAAATCAATCATTTTTAGGTATAAAATGTTGTCTTCAATTCCTTTATTTGACTGGCAAGATAATTGGGAATTCTCAAGAAACTATTTTATGGTAGCAGTCTACCCATTCCATATTCCTTGTTTCTATCTGCAAGGAGTAGAAACACATATTTACCTTTCTTGTGTTTCCTGCACTGTAATGATAAATCCAATGTTCTCCCCAAGGAACAGCCAGATTTTATAGGCTTTTGAAACTGCACCCAGTCAATGATCAGCTGCCTGAAAGATTTCGGCAGGTATAAACTTTTCTGGGGTGGGGGATATGTGAAATGAGTCTCTTGTACTTTTCAAGAAGAGAAATACTTTCAAACTGTGTATTCCCATAACTTGTGCTGGCTGGGATTAAAATTTAGCAATTGCAATAACATTTCTATTGTACATGTAAGGGATATCCTTTAAAAAAAAAAAGCTATGCTGGGTCCTTTGACTGCGCTAAGTCCATACTCCAATTGAAATCAAGATATATAACATGTGGTCCTATTCTCCCCTTGCACATCTGTGTGCACAGTTTTCACACAATAGACAATCATTCATGGCAAATTAAAAACTAGATTTCAAGTTGTTCTGTTTGGGTCTCTTCATCTGTTCATTATTCACTCTTGTATATGTTTGTATCATTAGCATTTGGTCTGTGCAAACGTTTGTAAAAAGCAAATTATGGGCTCAGAGCTGAGATTAAATTAATCAAGCTACAGCTGTTTGAAGAGGGACACAAACATTATTTTATCAAAGGAAAGTTTATTTTCTCTATATTCTCTATTGTACCTGCACATCTCCCCACTTTGGGCCACTTTGTACTTTGGGGCCAACAGTACACTTATCTGTAGAGTAAATTGTCAGGAACTATGGATTTGAGAGCTCTTGGCTGAGCCTGGGGCTCCCTGGCTTAGCCCTCAGGCCAGTTAATAAATCCAGCTGGTCTGTGGCAGAATCACCTGATTGGCAGCAAGAAGCTAACAGGACTGCATTTAAGTTTAGCAGCAGCAGGAGGAGATTGCTGGTTGCTCAATCCTTACACTTGCAATTGCAATCTGTCCTGTGCCAGCTTTGCTCTCAGACCCACTCTTCCTTGTTCCTGTCTCACTCCAATTTATGCCAGCCCTGTTCCTGTGTCTTCTGATTCCAGCTCCAGATCCACGGCTCTGCTTCTGGCTTTATACTACTTATTTCCCAGCATGTAACATAAATACCACTTCAGACTGTATTAGACCCAGTCAAAACTTCATATTTGTTGACATTTTCTGACAAGCTGTAATTAGGACCAGCTGTGCAGATTTCTATACAGGAATAAGTCATTCATGGCCAAAATGGAAAAAGTAACGTATACTGTCCAGTCTTCATACTATATATGGCCTTTGTTTCAGAGGCAATTGTAAGCAATCAAGTTACTCTGAGAACCCACCTGGAGTTACAGGCCCTGCACTACAGTACCATCTGGTGCCAGCTTCACTTGGGTGAGACGTTGGCCATCATCCTCATGTATTCATATTATGATTAGTAGCTCCAGAATGAACTAAGTGATCCACAATTACTAAATAATATAGGGAGAGCTTCCCAAGAAGGGTGTGTATCATGGTTGTACTGCTGTACCTTTTTGGTGGCAGCGCTCACATTATAGTATTCCAGATACCACGTGCTGAAAGGACAATGCCAGTAAATCTGGCTATCAAACCAGTATTCTTGGGTATCCAGTCACCGCCTTGTAGCTGGCTAATACTGAAATGCACTCTTCCCTATATCTCCAGGCCCTGCCATTGCTCTTCTTGTGTGCAGGCATTATGCATTATTCTAATTTCTACAGTGGATTTTTGGCAAGTTATCGGAGTCAAGGTCACTCTGGATGAGTTGCTTCTGGATCACATTCCCCTGCCACCTCAAGAGCACTTCTTTCTCAAATGTCTCTGATCCCTCCCTTATCTGAATGCAAACCAACACTATGACTTATAAGAATGAAGCTGAATCTGGAATAGGCTTCTTGCCCAACTGCTTTTCTGCCTGATTTGTACGGAGATAGCAAATTAGGTCATAGGTTGCCTATAAATCTTGATATAGGTACAGATTTTTCCACAGATTTTCCATTGTGTAAAAAACATAATATAGTTTGCCTATAATAATATAGGTGAATATAATTAGTTCTCAAACTATACAATGCCTTCCGTGTAATGGAGGTGCATTGAACCATGAAGGACTCAAAGAAATAATGCTGCAGCTCTTAGAACTAAGAGAACTGTATATAGAGATGAGTCCATGCTGCAAAACTGAGATCTAGATTCTGAACTGCCAGGTTCAGATTCTGCTGTCTGAGCCATTTTGCACCAGGGTAGTTGATTTTGCTGGAGGAAATCCTCACTTACATTGATGTAAGTGAAATTAGAATCAGGCATCTTGAGTTCAGAGATTTTTATTTTCAGCACATGAGAGAGACAGGCTCGTTGCAATATTCAGATCAGTACTAAAACTGGAGTTCAGAGCCCCAGCACAAAGTTCTAGGGTATTTGATGTAGGGGTTTGCTTCAAGCCCACCTCTAATAGAAGTAACAGTAACTCATTTTCTAAACCAACAGAGCTGGCTCACAGCTGGTAAAAGGAGACAGAGAGAAATGACTAAATTTAGTAACATTGGCATATAAATAAAAATGCAGGCTGGACACAAAAATAGATGCAATGAGCTCATTTTGGATATTTCTCTGACTGGTAAAAAGTACCATTTTATTATCCAGTATTTGTTTGGAGCTAAGTTACTCTGGTTGATTTGGAGCCTACCTTTCACATCAAAATTCTTCTTGTTTGCTAATATTTGAACTGAACACCATTTAGTGTTTGAATTGCAATATTAAAAAACCAAATAATCATGTGTTTTTGTATTTAGAGGAAAGGATCTGCACTCAGGAACAAGGCAAACAATTCTCAGTCAATTTGAATTAGAAGTTATTTGAGTTTTTCCATAGATGAGCCTTTCATCAGTTGCTGTGATTTTAATGTAAAGTCCCAAAGAACTATAAAATGGCTAAAACAAACCCTTCCATCGGATTTTAGACATAAGGCACATCTAACTGAACACTTATTAAAGCTGTAACTCCGAGATTATGTATAGTCTTTTAAATCTTCAGGATTCAGTTGGTGGGAAATGTGGTAAAGTAAAAGCTCCTCTTACAGGGCACTATAGTACTTGTATGATACTTGTAATAGTGGGGAACTATGAGGCACAAGTCATGACTATATTGATGATGATGCTTCAGTTTTACACCTCTGACTCTGGAAGTAAACACTGCAGCTTGATGCTATAAGGCAATACACACTCCTCCCTTTTGACCTTGCTGGACATGTTCCTGATGGAGCTTTCAAGAGTGATAATTCACTAGCAGGTTCCCAAAGCCATTACCACGTACACTGTTCAGCATTAAAGAGCTTTAGTGAAAATAAGAAAAAGTCTAGAGCTAGATTCTTTTCCTAACTGTGGCCCCACAAAGCAGCCCAGTCTCCCCAGCTGGGGATTCTCCTGGCAATTGAAACAAAGTCAGTGTCACTCCTGCACCCAAACCCCTGCAAGCACTTGGCATAGGGGACATGTCAGAGAAGGGAGTGTATGTGGTAGAACATACTGCACTCTGGAGATCCCTGGTTGGTAAACCTTGAGGACCATAGTCAGCTGGCATAGATTAGAGCTTCCCTGAGCTGGCAGCATTGAGCTATGTTGGGACTCGTATAGAATCAGACCACTGGTCAGTGAGAATCAACCCACTCCTTTGCAGTTTCCCCACCCTGCTGTGCCTTTAAGACATTGAGCACAGCAGAGAATCTGATTGCAAACTTCCAGAAGTGCTCTGATTTCAGTGGCGGTATTCAAGGTACTTGGGCTCAGTTCAAATGATGAGTCACAGATCTCTTGTGACTAATCTCAGTGTGTGGAGGCAAGCAAGAGTCAAACCAGAGTGTTTTTCTCTTTTTACTTCATTATGAGAGGAGAAGGATCAAGTCACTGAAGAGGGAATAGAGAAAAAAGTAATGGGACAGAACACAAGGATGGGGGCGGGGGAAGGAACAACAGAAGAGGCAATAGGGGCAATGGGACAGAGACAAAGAATGAGAGTAGTTATCAAAAAAATTCAAGAGTCAAATATTGTAACTTACATAGTGGGCGTAAGAGGGTGAGAAGGCACATAAACGAGAGTAAGTGGCAAAGTAGCGTAACTCGTGTCAATTTGCCACTGTGGGTGTGCAAAAGAAGCGTCAGTGACATGGATTGCATATTCTAAGAGAACACAATGGCTCTGGTGTAAGTGGATGCAACTTCAGAGACAGTAGTGTGGATGCCCTGAAACAGTGCTTCTCCAGGCTGCCTTTCACCCTTCCTGCTCAGCGTACCCACTAATGGGGCTACACTGGCCAGATGAAAGCTATCTATCTGCTGGACGAGAGGTTGCTCTGCTGCCCCTTCCAGATTAACTTTCCACCGACAGGGTCTCTTGGCCCGCAGAATCTGGGAGAGACCCAGAGTGATTCTTACAAACTGCCTGATGGGTAGTGAATAATCTCAGTGACACACCACACTCACTGATGACTATTATACATTACTTAGGAGCAGCAGATCACATGCAAAATGACATTTTGGGGAAAACATGGACTGTCATGCAATTTGTGTTATATTTATAGCATGGCTGCTCAGTTCAACAAGGTACATATTATACATTAAAAGTCAATAATAAGATTATAATCATTCAAGTGCAGAACTTTATGATTAGCTGTAATCTGCCAACATAAATGGGGTATGCTAACTCATAGGCACAACAGCAATTTATCTGTTACTTGGACCAGAAGAGACATGATTCTATTCTAATTTTAATGTGTTATGACTTATCTACACCTGTTTTTCTTCATTCAGTCAGGAAATGCAACTGTTAGAGGGGGAAATTTGTTTAGAACCACAGATCTGGTTTTTAGCATTGTTAGGAAAATAATTTTCCAACAGACAGTATACCTGAAAATAGGTTAAGATATGTTTTAACTCTCTTTGCAAGAAACTGTCCTTATTGCTAGGGGCCACTGTCAGAACAGGAATGAAATTGAGAAGATCTGTTTTCTACCTCCAACTATGCTACTGACTCCTTGTTTCAAATTGTCTCTTAATCCATCTGCCCATCTATAAAATTGCCATTAAAATATACACAGAGGGTTGTGAGATTGGTTTTATGTTGGTAAAGTGCTGTGATTCCCCCAGGGTAGAGTAATCCTCAAAGAAAATGGAGGAAAGAGGAAGGCAGACTGGAGACAGAAGTGAGAGTGGCAGTGTCTTAGACATTACACCAGCAGCTCAGGAGTAAGAAAAAGAGAGGCCATTGCAAGGACAGTGACAAATACTGAGTTGAAAATTCTGTGGAGGATAGTTGATGAAGATCAGATGTCAGGATTAATTTATTCTAGATAAAACAGGATTTCCAGAGAGAGCAGGATGGGGGAAGGTGGAGTGTAAGTAAAAGACTATCAATATTAGAGTCAATATATGACGTCAGTAGAGGCAGGTCAATCATTAAATCATCTACTAGTAATGGAAGAACCTGACTATTTTTTCCTGGCTTGTTCTAAGGAGGAGAATGGTTTGGTAAGGTGAAACTATTTGCTTGGGAAGGATTTATAATGTGGCTATTGGATTAGCTGGAATTTTATATGAAATATTAAGTGATCTGTATATTTGCCCTAGATCTTTGAGGAAGCACATTTTAAAATCTAAATAAGCAAATAAAATAAAACAGGAGAATAAATGTTAAGTTCTTCAGTTTAGATGCTTATCCAAAAGCCATTCAACCCTTTTTGGTCTGGAAACTGTGCTGGAAGATCAAACTATCTTGTGAGACTGCCAGTACTTCATGGTTTTAGCCAGATTAGGAAATACCATTATTTGTCATATGTATTTCTAAGGTGCCCATTCCCATAGTATCTGGTGTTATATCTTTCTTATAGTATTTCTGTGGCTTATGGGTGAAAGTTTTGAATGATGGTTGTTAATTTCTTTCTTGTATGCATCCTGTCCATCCATTCCTATTTAGCCTGCTTTTGGCCAATTACCAATAGTTGCTTGTCCATTTCAAAACATGTCATTTTGATTCCATTGATTTACTACTTTGTGTTTTCAGTTTGTCCCCTATGTCACCCTGCCATGGGTGCACCCATCAGTTCTATGTCCTCTGTGACTCATGAAATAGCTTTCACACAGTTTGTAGATAAGATTTTCCATGTTGCACACCAACAGATTTCAAGGGCTTTCTTAGGATCCAATGCAATACCAAGGTACTCAGCAAGCACAGTGATGTATGCAGTATGAGTTAAATAGAACAGAATAGAGCAGCTCCTCTTTTGGTGATAGTTACAAATGCTCGTGAATTTTGTCTTGATTTTTTTCTCTTCTCGGGGATTCTCTAAGAAGCAATGGCACTTTCAGTTATTTGCTGCCCCCTTAAACATTTGTTTGACACACATCCTACTCAGGTACGACCAATTGGTTTATGACAGTGTCTGTACCATGCTTTCCAATCTATAGGCTAGAATGTAGGCATGTAATGTATTGTGCCTTACAAATAAAGTTAAAGACAGGATATTGTGTTAACATACCCTGGTTTAAGCACCAGGCTACCAAGAAACCACCTCTGGCCAATTTTTCAAAGTGTGATACAGGAAGAGAAAGATCTGGGTGTATTGGTTGATCACAGGATGACTATGAGCCATCAATGTGATACAGCCGTGAAAAAGGTTAACGCAGTCCTAGCATGCATCAGGAGAGGTATTTCCAGTGGAGAGAGGCAATGTTAGTACCATTATACAAGGCACCGATGAGACTTCATCTAGAATACTGTGTGCAGTCCTGGTCTCCCAAGTTTAAGAAATTAATTCAAAGTGGAACAAGTGTAGAGAAGGGCTATTAGGATGATCTGAGGAATGGAAACCTACCTTATGAGAGGAGACTGTTTAGCCTAACTGTCATAAACAGATAGTTAAGGGTTAATGCCTCTTTTACCTGCAGAGGGTTAAGAAGTTCACCTAGCTTAGCAGACACCTGACCAGAGGAACCAATGGGGGAACAAGATGTTTCAAAAGGAAGGAGGGAAGTTTCCTTTGTTCAGTCAGTTTCAGTTTTAGCCGGAGGAAAAAAGCTCAAGGAACCAGCCTCTTATCAGAGTAGTAAGTTTTAAAAAGGAATAAATAGGTTTATGTTTCTCTTTGTAACCTGTCTTGTGCAATTAGAGGAAGATCTAAATTGGGTATTTGGGTATTTTTTTGGTGTAACTAAGGTTTTGCCCAGGGGAATATCTTCTGTGTTTGGAATCTGTCTGTGGGAGTAGCTGGTATGCTAATCTCTCCCAGAGGTTTATCTTTTACCTTTCTTTTCTTTTTAATTAAATGCCTTTTTTAATACCTGATTGATTTTTCCTTGTGTTAAGATCCAAGGGGGTTGGATCTGTATTCACCAGGAAATTGCTGAAGTCTCTCAAGGCTACCCAGGGAAGGGAAGTAGTGCTTGTGAGTGGTGGCAGCCAGAGCAGATTTAAGCTGTTAATTGAGCTTAGAGCTTCTCATGGAGGTCCCCCACATCTGTGCCCTAAAGTTCAGAGTGGGGAAGGAACCTTGATACGGTGAGCAGCGGTAAGGGATTTTTTAGGAACCAAAAGCCAGATTTTTTTTTCCTTCTTTGAGATGCTGGGGTAGCAGTGAAGGAGAGATAAGAGATTCTAACAGAGGGCTTTTTGTTAGAAGGGGAGCTCCAGCTGTGGTCACTAGAGGGTCATTAACATTGCCAAGGCAAGTCACAAAAACCTGTTTCACTTCTTTTTTTTTTTTTCCTAAAGAGTCACATTACAGTAACCAAAGACTCAAAGCTGTTTTTCCCCCACCCTCAGATAGCTAAGGTAGACCAGGAAGAAAATGTCAGGCAAAGGGGGAAAAAAACATACAACAGAAGCTAGAATTAGCCAAACTCCAGGCTGAGGAGAGCCAAAAGGAACATGACAGACAGATGGCCAGGGCTGAGGCTGCACACAAAAGAGCTATGGAGGAGAGGGAAAAAGCGATGGAGGAGAAAGAAAAAGAAGAGAGAGCCAAAGAAGCTGACCACCAGAGGGCTTTGAAGATCTAGAGGGAGGCCCAGAAGCATGTCCTGGAGTTAGCAAGGGCTAAGCAGGTTGTACCAGCCAACCCTAACAACCCTTCTCCCAGTACTGCTTCCCATCCCAGAAAATTCCCCACCTACAAGGCAGGTGATGATACTGAGGCCTTCTTAGAAAATTTCGAAAGGGCCTGCCTTGGGTACAGCATCTCTAGAGACCAGTACATGATAGAGCTGAGGCCACAGCTCAGTGGACCTTAGCAGAGGTGGCAGCTGAAATGCCAAAGGAACACATGAACAATTATAAACTTTTTCAAACCAAGGCTAGAATCGGAATGGGGCTTACACCTGAGCCTGCCCGTCAGCAGTTCAGAGCCCTAAGGTGGAAACCAGATGTGTCATTTACCCAACACATCTACCACATTGGAAAGAATTGGGATGCCTGGATATCAGGAGCAAGTGCTGAATCTCTGGAAGCTCTGTCCTTTCTAATGCAAATGGAGCAGTTCTTAGAGGATGTTCCTGAGGAAATAGAAAGGTACATCCTAGATGGAAAGCCCAAAATTGTAACCGAGGCTGGGGAGATTGGAGCCAAACGGGTGGAAGTGGCAGAAAAGAAAAAAACTACTAGCAGTTGGAGCGAATATCAGAGGCGACAAACCGAAACCAAACCCTATCACCGGGGGCAACCCAAGGCCCCACCTACAACCCAAGGAAAGCCCCAGGCACCTTATTGTCCCACCTCACCAGTCTCCAGCAACCCACCTCGGCGTAGTGACCAGTCAGCTGGGCAATGTTTTAAATGTAATGAACTGGGACATATAAAGGCCCACTGCCTCAAGAACCCCAACCGATTACAGTTCATTACACCACAATCACACCAAAGATCCCCAGGCCCAGATGCCTCTCAAATACCCTCGGAGCAAAGGGAAACCTTGAAAGTGGGCAGAAAGAAGGTTATTGCGTGGAGGGACACTGGGGCACAAGTGTCAGCTGTCCACCAATCCTTCGTGGATCCCCAATTCATCAACCCAGAGGCCCAAGTGACAATTCACCCATTCATGTCAAAATCTTTAAACTTGCCAACAGATGAGTTGCCTGTCCAGTACAAGGGCTGGTCTGGAATGTGGACTTTTGCAGTCTATGACAATTATCCCATCCCCATGCTGCTGGGGGGAAGACTTGGCCAACCATGTGAAGCTAGCCAAGAGGGTGGGAATGGTCACACACAGCCAGGTCAAGCAAGTTTCCACACCAATCCCTGTTCCTGAGCCATCCACCAGGGCCCTGTCTGTGTTACCAGAGACCCAGACAGAGGTGGTGGAACCGGATCTTCTACCCATGAATGCTACAGCCGTAGTGAATCCAGTCCCAGAACCAGAACTGGCAAAGCAACCCGCACCAGAACCATTGCCAGCACTGACTCCAGCACTTGCAAACCCATCCACAACTCCAACGCCAGAGGGCACCAGCAGGCCTGAACTGGCAAAAGCAGCAGACAACCCTACCCAAGAGGCTCAGCCAGAGCCTGAAATGTCACACAGTGCACCAGCAGAGAGCGGTTCACAATCAACGAAAACAACCCCATCACCTACATCACTTCCAGAGGGACCAAGCCCAAGTCAACAGTCTAAGGAGGAACAGATGTCTCTAGCATCAAGGGAACAGTTCCAGGTTGAGCAGGAAGCAGATGACAGCCTTCAGAAAGCTTGGGTGGCAGCACAGAGCACCCCACCGCCTCTCAGCTCTTCTAACTGATCCCGGTTTGTTGTAGAACAAGGACTTTTTTATACAAGGAGACTCTTTCTGATGAACAGAGATTCAAAGACAGTTGGTAGTTCCAACTAAGTAGCGGGTAAAGCTCTTAAGCTTAGCCCATGATCATCCCAGTGGCCATTCTGGGGTGAGCAGAGCCAAAGACCGTTTGGGGAAGTCCTTCCACTGGGAGGGAATGGGCAAGGACATTGCTAATTATGTCTGGTCTCGTGAGGTGTGCCAACGAGTGGGAAAGCCCCAAGACCTGGTCAAAGCCCCTCTCCGTCCACTCCTCATAATTGAGGTCCCATTTCAGCGAGTAGCTGTGGATATTCTGGGTCCTTTCCCAAAGAAGACCCCCAGAGGAAAGCAGTACATACTGAGTTTCATGGATTTTGCTACCCAATGGCCGGAAGCAATAGCTCTAAGCAACACCAGGGCTAAAACTGTGTGCCAGGCCCTAACAGACATTTTTGCCAGGGTAGGTTGGCCCTCCGACATCCTTACAGATTCGGGAACTAATTTCCTGGCAGCGACCATGAAAAATCTGTGGGAAGCTCATGGGGTGAATCACTTGGTTGCCACCCCTTACCACCATCAAACCAATGGCCTGGTAAAGAGGTTTAATGGAACTTTGGGGGCCATGATACGTAAATTCATAAATGAACACTCCAATGATAGGGACCTAGTGTTGCTGCAGTTGCTTTTTGCCTACAGGACTGTACCACATCCCTGTTTATGGTTTTCACCATTTGAACTTGTGTATGGCTGCGACGTTAAGGGGCCATTACAGTTGGTGAAGCAGCAATGAGAAGAGTTTACCCCTTCTCCAGGAACTAACCTTCTAGACTTTGTCCGAGGGTGCTTTGTAGGTTGCTTACAATCTTTAGCCCTTGCTAAAGAAAACCTAAAGGATGATCAGGAAGAGCAAAAGGCCTGGTATGATAAACATTCCAGAGAACAGTCCTTCAAAGTAGAAGACCAAGTCATGGTCTTAAAGGCGCTCCAGGCCTATAAGATGGAAGCTTCGTGGGAAGGATCATTCACGGTCCACAAGCGCCTAGGAGTTATCTATCTCATAACTTTCCCTACCTCCAACATAAAGCCTAAGGTATACCATATTAATTCTCTTAAGCCCTTTTATTCCAGAGAATTAAAGGTTTCCCAGTTTACAGCCCAGGGAACAGATGACATGGAGTGGCCTGAAGGTGTCTACTACAATGGAAAAAGTGACGGTGGCATGGAAGAGGTGAACCTCTCTGCGACCCTTGGACGTCTGCAGCGACAGTAGATCAAGGAGCTGTGCACTAGCTTCGTGCCAATGTTCTCAGCCACCCCAGGTTGGACCGAACGGGCATACCACTCCATTGACACAGGTAATGCTCACACAATTAGAACCCCATCCTACTGGGTGTCACCTCATGCCCAAACTGCTATAAAGCAGGAGATCCAGGACATGCTAAGATGGGTATAATCTGCCCCTCTAATAGTGCATGGGCATCTCCAGTGGTTCTAGTTCCCAAACCAGATGGGGAAATACACTTTTGCATGGACTACCATAAGCTAAATGCTGTAACTCGTCCCGACAACTATCCAATGCCACGCACTGATGAGCTATTGGAGAAATTGGGACATGCCCAATTCATCTCTACCTTAAACTTAACCAAGGGGTACTGGCAAGTACCATTAGATGAACCTGCTAAGGAAAGGTCAGCCTTCGTCACCCATGCAGGGGTGTATGAATTTAATGTGCTCCCTTTCGGACTGCGAAATGCACCCACCACATTCCAAAGACTTGTAGATGGTCTCCTAGCACAACTGGGAGAATCTGCAGTTGCCTACCTCGATGATGTGGCCATTTTTTCTGATTCATGGGCAGAACACCTGGAGCACCTGGAAAAAGTCTTCGAGAGCATCAGGCAGGAAGAACTAACTGTTAAGGCTAAAAAGTGTCAAATAGGCCAAAACAGAGTGACTTACCTTGGACACCAGGTGGGTCAAGGAACTATTAAACCCCCTACAGGCTAAAGTGGATGCTATCCAAAAGTGGCCTATCCCCAAGTCAAAAAAACAGGTCCAATCGTTCTTAGGCTTGGCCGGATATTACAGGCGATTTGTACTACACTACAGCCAAATCGCTGCCCCACTGACAGACCTGACCAAAAAGATGCAGCCAAATGCAGTTAAGTGGACTGATGAGTGTCAGAAGGCCTTTAACCAGCTTAAGGCAACACTTATGTCTGACCCTGTGCTAAGGGCCCCAGATTTTGACAAACCATTCCTAGTAACCACAGATGCATCTGAGCATGGTGTAGGAGCAGTTTTAATGCAGGAAGGACCGGATCAAGAATTCCATCCTGTCGTGTTTCTCAGCAAGAAACTGTCTGAGAGGGAAAGCCACTGGTCAATCAGTGAAATAGAATGCTATGCCATTGTGTATGCCCTGGAAAAGCTACGCTCCTACGTTTGGGGACGGCGTTTCCAGCTACAAACCGACCATGCTGCGCTAAAGTGGCTTCATACTGCCAAGGGAAACAACAAAAAACTTCTTTGATGGAGTTTAGTTCTCCAAGATTTTGATTTTGAAATTCAACACATTTCAGGAGCTTCTAACAAAGTAGCTGATGCACTCTCCCATGAAAGTTTCCCAGAGTTAACTGGTTAAAGTTGTCCTTAAAATGTAAAAAATCTTGTAGTTTTACATAATTGGTAGTATATGTAAAGGTGCATGTGTGTTATTAATCTGTTTATTCTAAAGTTCTAGGAAGAAATAACCGCCAGTGTGGTTCAACACTGTTTGAGATTTGGGGGCATGTCATAAACAGACAGTTAAGGGTTAATGCCTCTTTTACTTGTAAAGGGTTAAGAAGTTCACCTAGCCTAGCTGACACCTGACCAGAGGAACCAATGGAGGAACAAGATGTTTCAAAAGGAAGGAAGCAAGTTTCCTTTGTTTAGTCAGTTTCAGTTTCAGCCAGAGGAAAAAAAGATCAAGGAACCAGCCTCTTATCAGAGTAGTAAGTTTTAGAAAGGAATAAATAGGTGTATGTTTACCTCTTCTAACCTGTCTTGTGCAATTAGAGGAAGAATCAAATTGGGTATTTGGTGTAACTAAGGTTTCCTCTGTGTTTGGAATCTGTCTGTGGGAGTAGCTGGTATGCTAATCTCTCCCAGAGGTTTTTCTTTTGCCTTTCTTTTCTTTAATTAAAAGCCTTTTTTGAATACCTGATTGTTTGTTTTTTTTCCCCTTGTTTTAAGATCCAAGGGAGTTGGATCTGGATCCACCAGGAGTTAGTGGGAGAAAGGAGGGGGGATGGTTAATTTCTCCTTGTTCTAAGATCCAAGGGGTTTGGATCTGTGTTCACCAGGAAATTGGTGACGTCTCTCAAGCCTACCCAGGGAAGGGAAGTAGTGCTTGAGTGGTGGCAGCCAGACCAGATCTGAGCTGTTAATTGAGCTTAGAGCTTCTTGTGCAGGTTCCCCACATCTTTACCCTAAAGTTGGTGGGGAAGGAACCTTGACACTAACTAAAAGAAGGCTGAGGGGAGATATAACTGCTCTCTATAAATATATCAGAGGGAAATACCAGGGAGGGAGAGAAGTTATTTAAGTGCCAATGTAGACACAAGAACAAATGGCTATAAACTGGCCATCAACAAATTTAGGCTTGAAAATTAAGTGAAGGTTTCTAAGCATCAGAGGAGTGAAGTTCTGGAACAGCCTTGCAAGGAGAGTAGTTGAGGGGGAAAATCTACCTGGCTTCAAGACTGAGCTTGATAAGGTCATGGAGGGGATGGTATGATATGCATGTGGCCCATTGGTGACTGCCAGTAGCACAAATCTTCAACTGCTGAAGAGGGGACACTAGATAGGAAGGGCTCTGATTTACTACAGAGAATTCTGGCTGGTGGGACTCGACCACATGCTCAGACTCTAACTGATCACCATATTTGGGGTCAGGAATTAATTTTTTCCCCAGGTCAGATTGGCTGAGACCCTGGGGGGCGGGGGCTTTCGCCGCCTTCTGTAGAGTGGGACATAGGTCACTTGCAGGTTTAAAATTGTGTAAATAGTGAATTCTCTGTAACTTGAAGTCTTTAAACCATGATCTGAGGAGTTCAGTAACTCAGCTAGAGGTTAGAGGTCAGTGGGTTTGATTCTGTGGACTGCTATGTGCAGGAGGTCAGACTAGATGATCACAATGATCCCTTCTGACCTTAAAGTTTGAGTCTGTGAGCTTCAGTGTCTGCAGGAGTCCGGGGCTTATTTAAAAGGTGTGTGGAGAGGTGCATGTGGGGTCCAAAAGTGCTTTTCAATTATATGTTTGTCTCTGTGCTTAAGCCTGGTATTGGCAAAGGGAAACCTCTGGCTGAATAATCCAGAGTTTAGAAAGCTACTGTGGGCTAATTTTCACAACAGTTTTCCTGACTAGGTCCATCATTTTATAACATTTTAAGGACTACCAATTGTGTGGTGGTCTTATATTTTATTGCTTATATTTAACAAAACTGTTGTATCCTGTATTATTTGTCCAAAATAACTCATTTTCTAAATGAGAAGTAGAAGTGGAAATGAGAGAGGAGATGACTATGAAATGTCTTGGCTCTCAGATCACCTGGCTCCAATACGCACGCGCACACACAACAAGAAAATCATAACTAGGCCCATTCTGAAACTTCTCTGGGTGGGGAGAGGTCAAATTTTTAAAATATCGTAGCCCTTATTGCACCTGGAATTTATTGGCACAGCTGGTGTCATTTAGGTTTTAATTCATCAAAGAACTTAAATATGGTATTTAGTCCTATTTACTTTAATGGGAATTAATGACATATTTGAACTAACGCCCATGCTGAATCAAGGGTTTAGATGTTGATAGTGAGTACTGATTTGTGTGTGGGGAAGAAGGCTGAGTTGATGCCCTGTTCAAAATCAAGTCCGTACTCTCTACCATATGTATGGTGAATGTTCAGTTCGCTTGTGATATTTCAGCCTGGGTGGTGTGGCATATGTTGCTGCATTGGCAGTTTAGAAAACAAATTCTAAAGACAGTAATATATACTTTTTTCTATGACTATTCCATATTGATTTCACACCAGATAATACTTATTCTTCCCTTCCTCAGTGCTTCCTCCTTCTTTCAGTATTCTGTTTCTCTTGCTTTATTTTTCTCATGTGCATTTGAATGAACTGCCATTTTGATTATGGTTGTCTGAGATGCCATTGATGTAAACTATATCAAAATAGGAATTTGGAACAACACGAGCACCAGACAGTCACCATTCATTAGCACCACCTTGAGTAAAATATTGTAATAGTGGCAACATAGTCTTAGAATCATAGTATGAGGAGTTCTGCCTACATAATATCAGTGCAATTATCATCACCGCTGTTATATTAAAGTGAGTCTGAGACCTATCGATGAGCAAACGTGCCCACTTTATGCTCACATTCCCATTGATATTAATGGGTTTACATGACTGGGGCAAGCAAGATTTGGCCCAAAGAAAGGGGAAATGTCTTTTTTTCCCTTTAGCTAATTGTAAGTTAAAAGATGCTGTGGTCCAATGTGCCATCTGATTTTCACAGTATGTCTCAAATATTTAAATGTGTCTTATGTTGTGAAATATGTCATTAACTTCTTTAAAAACACAGCATTATCCATGACTGATTAGACTATGCCAACCTGGACTTTGCATAGAGTTCTTAGTCATCAAGACCATCTGCTCCAAGAACATTTGAGCTAAATAGTAGTAATTTTAAAGGTTGTATCCTTTCTAGAAGGCAACATAATGACATACACTTGAGCAGGTCTGATATTCAAGAGGACCATGGGGGATTATGACAGATTTATCAGACCTTCTCTACCACTTGCAGGAGGCGTCAGCACACTAATGCTTACCTGCATAAGGAAAATCTATTTAGGCCAAACTACCAATGAGATTTAGTCCTCCAGAGGCCTAGAAGGACCTGGAGGTGACCAATAGGGAGCCTGCGGGCCAGTTAAGAAGGCTTGCTTGGTGCTACTGCAGGCAATGCTGGGTGAGCCTGGGATAGGAAAGGAACTCCTCAGTGCGAGGCTAGGACAGGCCCCTTGCTTCAACACTGTAATGAGGTAGTCCTCTTTTGTTTTGTGCTTTTAGCTTAAAGGCATAAACAGACAGTTCTTCAGTTTGGTTAAGATTTGTGCTGTGCTTATGATATAGGCTGTTCTACTCTAGTCCAGCTGCTTCAAGAACATACGCTTGACTATTACAGACTGCCCTCAGTTAGCCAAAACATACACTTGAGCAGCTGGATTCAGAGCAGTTTATTTCCGAAAAGTGTGTTCCAGGTGCTAATATTACAGTTATTTAGTAAAGATCTCCAGAAGTGATGGTCTGTGTCAGGAAAGTATGGAAAACATATAAACATGGAAACAGGAGTCAAAGGAAAACTTCATAAAGCTATCTGAAAGAGGGAAAAGAAGAAAACATCACTCCAAAATCACTTACATGTCCTTACAGACAAAATGGTGTCAGAAGCACATCCCAAGTCTATGATAAGTATAGAGACTGGCATTCTGCAATCATATGTTGATACATCTTCAGATCTATCTCTGATCTTCACATCGGTAAAGAGGTTGGAATCTGGCACTTAGTTTTCCCTCTGCTGTTTGGTGTGCTGTTGACCTTTAGTTTTCCTTCTCCTTAAGTCTCCTGCACAGCTTTGCATGGATCTCATCTTTTGAAGCACTTTAGCTCTATTTTCTGGGTAATGGTGACAGACTGATATGCCTCTATGCATACAGAATTGGGCCTAAACAAGGCCTTGGCTGGTCTGGAAGTAGAGAATGTTTTAGAAAGCTCTAAGAGTGAAGGAAACTGCCAAGCCCTGTGCTCTCAGTACAGTTAACTATGTCATCTTGTGTCTCTGGCAAGTATGGTTAGAATACAGCACTCCTTTTTCTCAGAGGGACAATCAATACTGACTCAGTCTCAGTAGGGCTGCAGCAGCCTCACTTGCTAAGCTTTGTAGGCGCTTTGGAAAAGAGCGGGAGGGGTGTTCATTCTTTGCTGGAAGGGGATTATTTTAAATTGTTGGAAAGAAAAAAAGGCCCTCTATTTTTAGGGAGGACAAAATATTAGGGGGAGGGGGAGAAATCTGCTGTAAGAATATGGTGTACTGTCTATCCTGTGCTCCCTTCCAGGCAAGCGGGTGGGAGGGGGGTTCCTCCATTGTCCACTCTGGGCAAGCTGCGCTGTGTACTGTTCTGCTTAGCAAGACTGGGATTTACTGGGAGTAATATGCAACATTATGTGGGGAGGAAACAAAGGAAATCTCAAGATGAGGAAAGATGTAAAAAATACAAGTACTACAGTGGTAGTAGGCAATTCTAATGACATTGGCAGAATGACTCTATCAGCATATTCAGAAAATCATGAAAGGCCATCTGTGCTGTGCGGTATGTCCCTAGGCAATGCATGTGTGATTGAGGAAAGATAAGAAATGGACATGCAATGCCCGTGCCCTTGCTCGATTTTTTGTGTGTGTTTGTTTGTTTGTTCTGTAAATTCAACCTGAAATTATTAAGCGAGCTGTTTCTGGCTGTGCCAGGAAGGCTCATGGAAGTAGTGGTTTATTGATTGCAACCTACTGGAAAATGTTTTCTTTGAGAAGGCATCCCAGATCTGGTTGGACTTGACATGAAATTTAAGTGGAATACAGAGGCTACATTTGACCAGGACACATTTTTAAAGTTAAACTTTGCTTACATTAGGTGCTAAGTGCTGTTTTAAAATGTTAGTTAATACACATTAGCTAACGTTTTAAAACACCATGTGTTTCCCTGCTCTAGACAGGACTATGTTTGTGGTGTAATCATCTATTCCCCACTCTTGATTCAAGAAGTGGAAACAGATCTCAATAGGTTACTTGGTATTTGTTTCTTAATAGTGTCAGTTTAGTACAATGGATGACAGAGTCCCAGCTATTGTTCTTCTTATTATTAGTGGTGGTTGAACTTTTGTTTATTATCAGAGGACATAACAAATGAATACAGCTCTGGACAGCCTTGGGTTGCCTCTTTCAATCAGTTATTATTGCATCTCTAAATGTGACCTATTAGATTGGAGGACAAACACCTGGTTGTTGTTGGCTTGCACTCCTAAAAGTTATATTGGGGACCCTATTACTTCGGCTGCAGTGTGGAAGTAAGTCCCTTAGTCCCAGCCAATTGCTGTCTTGACACATTAGAAAAGTGAGTGCATTATTTTTTTAAACAAAGGCTTTACCAGTGATGGGAGATTAGTGATATGGAACAAAAATAGCTACTACCGCTTATTAGAATTCATGAAAAAAATAACTTTTCTTTGCCTTTTGATTTTTTTTTAACATTGCAAAGGCCAGATATATCTCCAGCTTATAGTGTGTGTTCCCCAGTTTTTATGTCCTAATTTTTAAATTGTAGAGTTGATCAATACATGTGACTTGAGGAAAACATAAGAAGAATAAAATCTTATTCTTACCCACTTTTATTGTTACACTCATTTACGGCCAAATCCTTCTCCCAATGCAGTCAATGACAAAACTCTAGGGACAGCAAGATCTGTCCCTAATGCAATCATTAGGAGTTTTGCTTAAGTGCCGAAAAATGGCAAGGTTTGTTGCTTATTAAAATGTGTGGGAGGTGTTGTGCTCTAACAATTCCTGCTCACTTAAGAACCAATCCTACTCCAATGCCCATCACTGGAAGTAGGACTGGGCCCATAAAAAGGAATGTGATGTGCTAGCCAGGCAAAAATAAAATAAAGGATAATAATTGCAAAAAGGCCTGTCTTCCACACTTTTCTGAAGCAAGTCTATTTTAAAATGAGCATCAGCCTCATCATGAGGGAACAGTACCGGAGACATGTACGGTTAAATTTCACAGTAGTCTAACAATGAAAAAAGCATGTGTGAGTCCTCTTGGCTAATGGCCAGAAGGCACTGCAGTATTCCTACTAGTTGAGGCTGAGAGAGAGAGAGAGGGAGATAATTAATTAGCCAGGAAATGTTGTTCTTACTCTGAAAGTATGTGAAATATGTGCCTATGGAAAATGCCAGGGAAATAGTTATTTTCTGCTTTCCTAAAATACAATTTAATGAAAATGAAATGATAATGGGATGAAAATGGTTTCTATATTTGACCAGCTGCCTGAATGCAAACAGAAATGCACTGACCCCAGCTTGAGCTTCCTGATACATGCAAATAGCTAATTGTTTTTACACACATTCACTCGGGTTTCATGTTGTCTCTCTCACATGCTCTCCATTCACAGGTAGTAGTGAGTTTTTACCTCAAGTCCTTTTTTTACAATGTTTCTTCCTTGCAGAGCAGCATACATTACTTTCCATTATTGATGCCAGTTAATGGCAGGAGACTGGTGAAGCCTGAAGGTGTTGGATATGGAGTGATTTTTGCTTTCCCAGTTCCCAGGAAGACAGGTGCTGTTTTTTGAGCCATAGGAAATCTCAATATCATCTCAAGTAGCTCACCCACTGCAGAGCCAGTGCCATTCCTCCAGGCTAGTTGGCAAATGTGTGAATCAATCACCCTGGAATCACTCGCCCAGCAGGTTAACAAACATTTGGCTGCCCTAAGTGATCACCTTTTCACCCCAGAAGGGATCAGTGTGATCATCTGGTCGGAACTCTTGCATGACACAGGCCATGGAACTTCCTCAGGTTAATTTTCCACCTGACTTGTGAAGTTATCCTCCCTTCCATACACACAGACCAAAAGTTAGTGGGTCAGATCCTGAGCAGGGATGAATAAGCGGCCACTGTGGGGCTGCACCGATTTTACCCCAGCTAGGAATCTGGTCCAGTATATTCAGACATATATTTATATGGCACTTTATTTTGTGGTATGTAAAGCAACACTCAAGCAAGTTGGAAATTAGGGACTGAATTCTAATCCCACTTAAAATCAGCTGAGTTTCTCCAGTGTGACTCAGTGCAGAATTTGGCCCATTGACATACATCAATTTCTTCACCAAGGCTCCATTATTTCTGTCAAACCAGTTTTCAGTCACTTGATTCTCTATTGTGACTGCTTTGGCTTTAATATTACTGAACCATAGAGTCAAAGCTTCCACTAACTTCAATGGGGCCAAGATTTCACATATGGAGTAATTTTCCATATATATATATATAATGTTCGTGTGTGTGTGTGTATATATATATATATATGTTCATGTAGCTGGGAATCTCCTCCATTCTTGCTGTACAAGATGGTGAGAGTAGACCTGCTTGCTTCAGAGCAGGGATTTGCTTCCCGAAGAAAATTGCTGAAGATTTCTTGTCCCTTTTTCTGTTCCTTTTTGGCATACCAAGCTCTTTTCCTTAAGAATTAGAGATACTCTGGGAGCAAATTTGTTCCACTATTTAGCACATTTCAGTGCATTAGAGTTGTAAAAGCAGAGCTGTCCTACATTCTGCCTGCTAGAACTATATCTTTATCTGAGAGTTTTCAAAAATTATCATTCCAGTTTTAAATCAGCTGTTGTTCGCTCACACAGTAACTATTTTAATGGGAGTTTTTAATATCTGTATTCTGTACATATCCAGTACAGTACATACATTGAGCATCTTACTTTTGTGGTACAGAAATGTTCAATAATGTGATAGACCTCATGGGTTATCATGATGATGATGAGTAAGGGACAATGACAAGCTTGGGAAACTCAGTTTGGCTTGCCAGCTTTGTTGCTGGTGCGTTTACTAAAAAGTCTCTTGACTTTTTCAGTCAAATCAGCTCTGAATATAGATTAATTCCTACTTGCTTCAATTCTAAAGCAAAGAGGAAAAATATCTGATCAAAATGTTAAAAGTGAAAAATGTCCAAAAATGTCAAATTAGTAGAAGATGTGTGTGAAATTTTTTTTAAGTTTATAAAAGTGTTAGCTGTTTAAATGGCAAAGATAAGTAAGGCACAGTTAGCATTCACTTGCTTTCCTTACGTCTTCCCTCTTCAGAACTTCTGTGGTTCATGTACTCTAGGAGCCAAATTAGCCACCATTTAGAACCATTGAAATTAGAGGTGGGAATGACCTATTTGGCCATTGGATCAGGCACAACTCTGCTGCCAGTTCAAACAAATGCATTCTGAGAAAATTAGCCCAGAAAAACCGATGCTAGGGGTCCAGGAGCCATTTCACTGTAGGCTGGGAAAGACAGGATTATTTAAGGCAAACTACTTGTTCAGCCTAGAATGATCAGGGATGTTTGGCCTAGAATGATCAGAATCTGGAATGTTCTGGTTTTCCATTAAGGGATTTTTCATTGAGTTAGCTGGGGAAGCAACTCATGGAGGCTATGAAGAGGGGCCTTTAAGGAGATCTGTGCTGAAGCCGAGAAACAGGCAGGACATGGAAAGACCAAGGAAGGAGGTGAAATGAATGAGGCAAAAAGCCACAGAAAAGGGAGCAACAGAAACCTTGTGGTAGGAGAAGAGCCCTAGCTCCTAATTATGGGGCTCATGCCAAAACTCACAGACAAGGTGGGAGGAAGCTCTCCTTCACACACATGCACACATAACCTCTATATTATCAAAGGCAAGACCAAGGCAGCCTGATGGGGGTGAAAAAAGCTATCGAACTGTTCAGCCTGGCGAGGATGAAGAAACTGTTTCATCAGTGGAGGGCAAACTACTACTGGTATTGATCAGCCCTACATTAGTAAGTGTGAAGGCTCTGACCTGGGGAGGACCACAAAATGACTGCTAGAGCCCTGCATCAACTGAGGTGAAGGGTGACTTGTGAGAGAAGAAAATATTTAGCCCAAGGATGTGTTTTGTCTTTGGACTTTTGTTGGATGCAAGAAGGGGAGGATATTTTGCTTTGTCTGGAGGACACTAAAACCACATAAACAGCCTTTCCGCAAGTGGGAGACTGCAGGCTAGTTGAACAAATTGAGACAAACCTTTGGAGAGGAACCTGAAGCATAGTCACATGAACTGATGTTGGAAAAGTAAGACTGTTACAATAATGGTACATACATATACATATTCACACATACTTTATATAAGATATGGACTTTCAAAGGCAGTAAGTTATCTGGGGATGCGTTAACAGTTATCACACAAAGGTCTCCAAAGAACTCCCTTTGAACACTGCTGTCTTCTTGCAGTTTATCAGCTGACACACAGACTTCTAGGGAACGTATGCCAGCCAAAATGACCGTGCAATTACAGCACAGCACATTATAGGGAATATCCATTTTCTTAATAGCTGCAGAATTTGGAAGAAAAACAAGAGGAAAGAGTACATCTAAAAAATTAGAGTTCTCCCAGTTCCTTTGTGCAGGCACTCAGGAGGCCTTCTTAGGTCATTTGAAATTGAGAGAAAATAAACAGGGCTATAAAAATATAAATCAAACAGAGGCTGTGTAAGATGCACTCTTGGAGGGTGCTGGCATCACCACCTGGGCCAGTCTTTGGGCTTTATGAAGCTCATGAATATGGCCCCTCAGGTTCTCTACATTTTTCTGCCTTGTACTGATCAGCTGTTCCAAGCTGTCAACTTGTGTTTTGATCTGATTGACTCTCTCAATGTTTTGGTCAAATTTGGCAAAGCTACACAGGCAATGTGCAATCTGTGTGTGACCAGATTTTTTAATTATATTCTCTAGGCAGATTATTATTCCTACTTGTTCTAGCTGCTAATACAGCTGTCTAGAATTTACTAGCTTCTGTCCTTCCTTTCTCTTGTATATTAGAAGACACTGGAGAAAAAATATGGTCTTTCTTGTGGGACGCAGGAGATCTGGGTTCAATTCCTAGCTCTTCTACTTTCCATTTGATCTTGGGAAAGCCACTTAAGATCTGTACTTCACTTCCCCATCTTTAAAATGAAGTAATAATATTTCCGTATCTCACAAGCATTGTTGTGAAGATAAATTCATTAGTGTTTATTAGGTGCTCGGATACTATTGCAATGGAGCCATAAGTGCCTAGATAATTGCAGACTGAAAGAGAATATTTATTGTTGGTTTTTCATATTTTTAACTTAAAGTCCAGGTGAACATGAAACCTAAGAAGCAGTCAGTGGCACTCAGCCCATTCCACCACTAAACTATGTATGCCTGCTATATCTTTCTCCTTTTACCCTCCACAGCTTGACAAACGGACACAGCAAATAAAATCCTGCATATACTGGGAAGCCTTATCCTGGGCAGTGTGTTTTTTACCTCTTACATTCTGGCAACAGTTATGTAACTTGTTGTGCCAATAAAAAGTTACTGAACTGAGAATTGGATCTTCAAGTCATTCATGCGTAGTACAGATTCTTTGGGGAACAAGACTTGCTGAGTTGCAACAATTCCATAATCAATTGCTTTTCCACTTGTACATGCATCAATGACAATGCAAGCATGCTTAGTATGTTTTGATATATTACATGGACCCGGCATAGTACACTTTGCAGAAGTGGTTTACAATGGTATGTTAAACTGTAGCATCACAGTAACAGAGCTATTTCAATTCCTTTTGGACAGCAAAAAGCATGCTATCTTAGATAAATACAAGCCATGTTTGACAAATGCAATTAATCTTGGGATATATGGATGAATATTTTGTCTCCCTCTAAACTGCTTGTTGTTCACTGCTTTTTGTTTAGAAAGTATGTTGATTTCATGATAGTTAATTTAATTTGGCATAATGGATTATGAAGTTTGCAAGGCATTTATTCCTTTGTTCATACTAGTATTGCTATAGTTACTATTATGTATTATTTGTAACATGTTAATGCCTAGAGGCCACATCTGAGATGTTAGGTGCTGTACTTGTATATAGTAAGAGACAGACATCTCTTGCCCAACAGAACTTAAATTGAAAACACAGAAAAAGGGCATGTAGGTGGGGAAAGTTCATGTAATATATCAAAACATGCTAAACATAGTGTAGTAAGGTGAGTTGCCCATGTTTCTGAGTCCCAGTCCACTCCCTTAGTCACAAGACAATTTTTTTTTAAGAAGATGGAATCTTCAGATTGAAAGACATTTTGTGGTATCACCTGGTTATTGTGTCTACTTACAGATTACATACCAGAGCCCATACATTTGAGTGGATTTCTGCATAATGAATTTCAACAAAAAAAATCACTTTATGTGTATCACAAAAATAGCAAGAGTAGCTTTCTTGAGAATACAGTAGTTAGCTAATTCTATTCTTTTCATATTGGTCAAAGCTCGGAAGTATAGAATCATATAAAATGAAGAAGGCAAAAAAAACTAAATTTCGTTTGAATCTCTGAATCAGTTTTATTTCCAATCGATAAAAAGTTTCACTGTGCTTGTCTAGAGATGCACCCGAACTGCAAAGATCATAGAATCATAGACTATTAGGGTTGGAAGGGACCTCAGGAGGTCATCTAGTCCAACCCCCTGCTCCAAGCAGGACCAATCCCCAGATTTTTAACCCAGTTCCCTTAATGGCCCCCTCAGGGATTGAACTCACAACCCTGGGTTTAGTAGGCCAATGCTCAAACCCCTGAGCTATCCCTCCCCCAAAGATTCTTATCCAGGCCTTTCTAAAGTTTGAAAGTGTTGAAATCCAAGGTTTCAAAGTGTCTAGTCGGAGTGAGAAGGGACTGTCAGTTGTAAAATTTCATTTCAGATGCAAGTCCAAACTGTTCAAATATTCAGTGGTGTTTCAAAACAGGATGTGTGTTTTTGGAATCATGTCTAATTATATCCTAACTGCTTTTTGGATTTTATTCTGTGGCTTGTGATAACTTTTTTCTCCATTTTATTATTTGTTTTTTGTTTTTGTTTTCCTAGCTAGGGAAAGCCACAAATGATGTTAGACATAACTCTAGAGTCAACAATGCCAATGACAAAGCCATTTGAAATTATAAAAGGATAAGTGGTGCAAAAAGACTGGCTAAACGCCTGAAGGAGATAATTAGAAAACCTTGTCCATAAAGGAAAACAAGTCTGCTTTTAAAATAAGAGCTTCAGATTAGATTTTAAAACACAGTGGAAGAAAGTACTTAGCAAAGGGTATCATAAAAGAAACAAATTTAACCTAGATGCAAAGGATAAGTATTGGAATTGTTGAGAGACAGGACCTTAGAAACCCAGTGAGTTGAACCAAGATAGAATCATAGAATATTAGGGTTGGAAGAGATGCCAGGAGGTCATCTAGTCCAATCCCCTGCTCAAAGCAGGACCAACACCAACTAAATCATCCAGCCAGGGCTTTGTCAAGCCAGGCCTTAAAAACCTCTAAGGATAGAGATACCACCACCTCCCTAGGTAACCCATTCCAGTGCTTCATCACCCTCCTAGTGAACTAGTGTTTCCTAATATCCAACCTGGACCTCCCCCACTGCAACTTGAGGCCATTGATTCTTGTTCTGTCATCTGCCACCACTGAGAACAGCCTAGCTCCATTCTCTTTGGAACCTTCCTTCAGGTAGTTGATGGCTGCTATCAAATCTCTCCTCACTCTTCTCTTCTGTAGACTAAATAACCCCAGTTCCCTCAGCGTCTCCTTGTAAGTCATGTGCCCCAGCCCCCAATCATTTTCGTTGCCCTCCGTTGGACTCTCTCTAATTTGTCCACATCTCTTCTGTAGTGAGGGGACCAAAACTGGACACAATACTCCAGGTGTGGCCTCACTAGTGCCGAATAGAGGGGAATAATCACTTCCCTCGAGCTGCTGGCACTGCTCCTCCTAATACAGCCCACTATGCAGTTGGCCTTCTTGGCATCAAAGGTATACTGCTGACTCACATCCAGCTTCTCGTCCACTGTAATCCCCAGGTCCTTTTCTGCAAAGCTGCTGCTTAGCCAATCAGTCCCCAGCCTTAATATCTAAGATAGATGTCAGGAGAGGTAAAACATATTGTTTTAAATATCTAGTACTCAAAAGAGTAATACTTTTAGGATAAAGCTGAGTATTTCCAGGCAATGTACTGATGATATTCATAGGGTTAAATGAGGTAATAAAAAGAGATGTTTGTGCTTCTAAAAATAATGTTATTTCAACATGTGCCTCTGGGACAATAAGGCAGACAATGAAACTTGCTAATAGGTTCTGATAAAATGCCCTAAAACCTGAAAACATAAATACCACCAGTATGTATTATTGTCTTCTGGAAGTATTGCTTTACCTCACTGAGACTGTGAGTGGATATATATAATGCCCTATACAGTGGCTTGCCGGATAATACTTGTGTATAAGGATTAATGATTGTGGTTTGAATATCATTAGTTCCATCACTGTTTTTTTTCTAGCAGAGGATGAGCAAAAACCTGCAGTTTTGAGAGTGGCATTGTCAGTCAGGCATCCTAGTATAGAAGTCCGTTGAGGTAGAACACACAAACACTAGGGTAGTAAAGGTTCTCCAAACTGCAGCACTATCTCAAAACAATTAAACTGAGAAAGATGTATGAAGAAATAGCAGCATTTCCTTCAATAGTTAGCTGATAGCAAAGGAGTAATGCAGGAATTGTCACCACCTGGACATGTCCCACAGCTGAGATGTTTGTTTGGAATGACATAATTTTGGGGGAGGTGTTTGACAAATTTGTGTATTATTGCCCAAACCTTGAATGAAAGAGGTTTTGCCTGAAGTATGGCAAAAGATAAATGAAATATGGAAGAATATATTATCAGAAACACTAATAAAATGAACTAATGTAAACAAGAACTAGAAATATATCAAAGAATAGAAACATATTTCATTGGTGAGGAGGTAAAGCCATGAAATAGTAAGTAGCAAACCTATGAATCCCGGTTCTTTGCATTCCACACAACAATGGCTGGCAGTGTTGGGGGGAGTATGAATCCATTGAAAGAACTGATCAGACAACACAGTCTGAAGTGCCAGCAGTACAGCAAATCCACGTAGACCTGCATCTCCTTTATACCACCTGTATACAGCAGCATCTCCTAGCTTTCTCTGTGTCCACATGAAATCAGTACCTGGGTGAAGAGCAATTGGTAAAGATTAATCTAGGCAAGACTGAGGCACCTCGGATAGAAAGAGGAAAGGGCTTCAGAGAATATACTTTCTCCTATCTGATTAGGTCAGTTTGTGGTCTCTGGATCCTCCGGACTTTTCCATTACCTCTCCAATAGCTATAGCAGCAAAAATTCACGCTTCCATAGGGTGATCTATGTATCTGTCACTGGGGCTGGTTAAATATTTTCTGTCACTCGGGGGGGGGGGGGGGGGCTTATGTGCTTTCCACAGAAAACTTTAGCTTTCATCAAGAAACTAAACACATGAAAACTGAAATTTTCAGCAAAATTCAAAAACAAAATCCAAAACATGAAAAAATTTGATTTGAAAGTGCTGCCTTGGTGCCTCTTGAGATGCAGTTTTGACACCTTACGATCCCATTCCCCTCTATGAGTTAAGACTTCCCACAAATGATGCAGCATGGTCAGCGATTCCTATGATTCTCTGCAGAAGATCGCCAAGAGGAAACCAGACCATGGTGCTTCATGGGATATGATGGCTCAAAGCAGTTGGAGTACAATTCCCATGAAGCACTGTTTTAGAAATTTCTAATAAACATTCTTTGATTGTTAATTCTTTGTAAATCAATTTTTTCCATGAAAAACTTTCCACTGGGGAGGAGGGGAGGGAATCTCCTTTGTGCAACCTTTACACTTAAATATTGATAGTCACCCTAAGCAAAAAACTCCACTGATGATTTTAAACAAATGGTACCAGAATCTCTGTGAGCAATTCACCCCAGTGTTGCATTCTCTGCACTGGCTCCCTAGACAATAGGGTCCAATTCAAAGTTTCTGTCCTAATATTCAGAGCTTCCCATGTGTTTAGACTGAGCCAGTGAAGAGAATGAGGGAGAGAGAACTTTCTCAAGAGGTGGATCTGGACTCAGGCACTCCCGCAAGAGCTAAGAATAAGCATAGGCTCCACTGCGTCAGGAACTAAGTGCAAAATTCATGTGACATAGCATCCCTGCAGTAAGTGCTTCATATCCACCCACTCACTCACACACTTAGAGAAAAACCCTATGAAGTAGTCATGCCCTATTAAGTAATTCAGTTATTTCTCTCAATAGATGGGAATTAACTAAACTCCAGTGGGAGGGAATTCTGAAACATATTTATTAAAAATTAATCTCTTTAAAATAAAACATTTGACTTGATTAATATTTGCAAGCCCAAGCTCCAACGTGTCAAATGCATTCAACTCCAGTTTCAATGGGTATTGACTTAAATGGGCATTCAGGAGGCAGGATTGGGTCCATAGATATCAATTGTTAAATCATTGATAATGAATATCCTGACCTGACAGCAAAGTCAAATTCTTGTGCAATAGGCCTGAAAACTATCTGAGTTATAACAACAGTAAGCCACCTTTTAATGTTTTGGTATACAATATGCAAAGGCCTCTGGGACCATAAGAAATGAGCAACAGACCCAGTTCATTCTTTGGATTCCATCAACTTTTCTCCTCTGGCACAATGGAACTTCTACAATAAGAGTAAATTTCATCTGTGCAGGGGACAGAGCTTTCTCTAGGGCTGGGCCCAGACTCTAGAATGAACTCCCATAGGAACTGAGACCCATCACAACCTCACCACTTTCTGCTCTAAGTGCAAGTTGAATTTCTTTGACCTGCTTTCCATAACAAACTTACTATGTATACATCTACATTACTCTATTTAAAACAATTCCAAAACCAAAACATTCTACTGCACACTTTTCTCCTCAGGGGGAGAAGATGAGAGAACAAAACACATGACAGATGTTAGTCATGTTGCTTAATGCACTATTGGAAAGTGCACAGATGCTATAGGGATGAGTGTGATAACAAAACATAGAATAGAACAGTAGAGAACTCAGAGGTGATGGGATGGTAAACTGCAGAGAAGTAAGTAGACCACAAGTGCCTCTTTGCTGGGGCCCCAGCTAACCAGCACTACCCACAAAGTGGGAGGGACTATCTGAAAATGGGGTGGTACAAGTTAGCCAACAGAGATCTCAGCTTATCTCCTGGGCACTTTGTACTGCCAGAGCTCTGTAAAATAACAATGAGAAACATAATGGATTAGAGTGAAAAAGATCCACCAACATCCCTACCCAACATAAATGCAAGCATAGCAGGATGGTACACACAATAAAAAGAGAACAGAGAGTGATCTTCAGCCACGTGTTAAAGAATGTCATAGATAAACACTGAGTTACCTCTAGTGCAAGAGCATACCTCTGGGGGGGAGCTACAGATGGAAAAGGTGTTCTCTTCTGTCTTCACAAGTTTATACTTTGAGGTGGAAAGCAGTTTCACTCCTGCAGAGCTCAGCTGCTGCAACAGCAGAAAGTTGTTCTATACACAGTGTGTTCCTCATAATCTATTGCTTTTTTCCTTGTAAATGTATTTCTTAGTGCTCCTTTTCAATTGTGTGGTCTCCTCTTTTTCCTTTAGAATCCCAATTAAAACTTACTGTTCACATGATCAAATCCCTTGAAGACATATGGACCTATTCTCCTGTACACTTGACCTGGTGCTGTTCTTTACACCTGTGCAGAGCTGGTATAAAACACTACCAAATGAGAATGGCAGCATTTTGCAGTCACTGTGTACATTCTGGTCCCAGTCACTGAGTTTGACTGAACTGTTGGCATAGGAGCTAAGGGAGCATTCCATTTTTGTATTTCTCCAGTCCAGGGCTACATCTACACTTACAACAGCACGTAGTTTACAAGTCCTACATGTGTAGCTCCATGCCTCAGTGAAATGCTCTGGCATCAGGGAAGCAGTGGGGAAAGGTTCAGATACTGCTGTTGTTTTAATTAGCCTGTAGAGCGTAAAGGCTGAGAGTTCCTGCTAATGGGGGCTAGTACAGGACTTTGGGTGGTGGAGAGCTAGGAAAGCTGGATGTGGAGAAAGTGTGGTCAAAATAAGAGTTCAGAGATTTAAAAAAAAAGTTGTCATGTATCAAATTAATACCAGGACATATTTGTATTTTATTTATTAGGTATTATCCCCCTGTACTGTTAAAGCTCTGATTGCCCCAGAACCACTGGAACTAATGACTCTTCCAGCTGACTTCCTCAGATCCAAGATTTAAATACTTCCCCAAAACAGCATTTAAATCAAGTGGTGGTATGTGGTGTAGATGTTTTCTCCTCTCATTCACTATGCACTGACTCGTGCCTTCACTTACACCACTTAAAATCCAACTGTATTCATTACCTTAATTGAGTTACTCTGCATTTGTCTTGTCAAAACGGAGGGTATGATTTTGCCCATCACCTCTGAAATGTACTGACTCTTCCATTCTATAAAAGCTTTTGGTGAAAATATTTTAAAGACATTTACAAGTGCTGTCTATTTTCCCCTGACATTTTTTATTTTGGGATCAGGTGTGCTCTAAAATTGCTAAATAATGAAATATGAAGGCAGTGCAAATTAATTTCTAAAGTGCTATAATAATTTACCAGAAAAAGTAGTGTGGACTAGCTCTTTTATTTGAAAAGACCACAGACCTCTTGAAAGTTTGATGAGTTCCAAGGGACTCGTGTTGAGCTAGGCAAATGGAACACAAGGGGAACAGTAAGATAATTGAAAAGTTGTTCTTTTTTCCATTTGGAAGGAATATTTAATGTCTAGGTGGGAAAACGTTATTGAAAGAAACCAACAAAGTAAAAAGTTTTAAAATAGAAACATACCGCAAAACCATAGACAGAACAAAGTGAACAATAAACAAGCCAGCCTGTCTTATATATCCTAAACCTAAAACACTACAACTGCAAAATAAGAGGGTATTGAGTGCCATCTAGTAGCAGCTCAAAAGAACAGCAAGCAATTAGAAAATGTTAGAATCAAGTGTAAGGAAGGGTCTAACTATACTCCAGCTTTGACCTGGCAGGCCACAGTTGACTGGCACCGTAAGAGCAATTTGAATGGTCAAATCTGAATGGAGCAATACCGTTAGTGAATCATGCGGCAGGCTAGTCCATGAGTAGGCTGGAACCTTTGCTAGAACATATTCTTGAGCACATTCTACAACCATGTTTGCCCCATTTATGCTTCAACAAAAAAAGCTTAGCAAAACACAAACCCACTGTCCATGACAGACCACTGTGTGCTTGCACATTTAGAGAGGTAGTCTAGCTGAGACCTGAATTAAATACTTGGAATTAGAGGAACAGCAATGTTGATGCTAAATGATTTTTTCCCTAAGCTAGCAAGATTCAGTGAAAGATCAAACACCTATGAATAGATAGTTACCTTAACCAAAATAAAAATCCTCATGTTATAATCATTAAGGCTGGATTTTCAACAGCACCTAAGTGATTTAAGACACAAGTACCACTGACAACTAATGGTTGGAAATCCCATCCTACATTTATAAGAAATATCTTCCAATCTCATACTTTAGGGTGCAAACTTATCACTAGCTACTATTGCAGTTGTCCAGGGGCATGCCATACTTAAACTTGTCAGCATTGCCAGTTGAAAAACTTAATAAAATTTGAAAAACAATTGTGAGGTAGGGAAGTATTATCCCATTTTACTCATGGGAAACTGAGACACAGAGTGATGGAGCATTGGGGTCCCACAGGAAGTCTCTGACTGAGCCAGGAATATAATTTAGATTTCTTGGTTCCACTTCCCTTTTTTCCCTCCTTCTCTCTTCTTATCTATTTTGAGTTCCATCTGTGGGAGTACTACATTGAAGAAGTTTTACAGTTACTTCTGAAGGCAGTGAGATTTGTAGTCATTCTTCTCTCTTCCATTAATGAGTTCCAAACCTGGGCCCTGCTGTTGAGAGAGTCCTGTTACTCTCACAAGCTTCACTTATGAGGCTGATAGCTTCAGTGTTCCTTAGGAATACAGCTGTCAGAAAGGTTCAAGATGCTCTCTGATGCATCCTGGACCATTTCCAAGAGGGCCTTTAATTTCTTGAATACAACCTAGTATTCTATTGGGAGTCCACATAGAATGTAGAGCACTAGGGTAAGTGCTCTCAGTGACTGATGTTGACGAGGATTTGGGTTGTCGCTTTCTGGACTAACTGTAGTCTCTTGAAACATTGAAGAGCTCAGACCTATGTACAGTGAATTGCAACAGTCCAGCCTGGAGGTCAAATATGAAACATTTTTGACCATGACCTAGAAGAGCTGCTCCATATGTTCAAAATGTCACGATTTTACAGTACAATATCTCAGGATCTTTCAGAGTTAGAAGGTAATGCTGTGGTTCACCACTGGAAATGAGGGAATCTTCCCATTCCAAAGCTCCTGAGTCTAATTCTCTGCTGCCTTGCACCCCGTGTAGATGCGTATGCCTATGTTTTACTGTTGGCTCTCTGAGCTAAGAGATGAAAACATTATCTAAAAGTTGAACTGGAAGAGTACAGCCAATGAGCACTCACTTCACCAGGTGTTAATGACAAGGCAAGGTATAAACCAGTGGAGAATCTAGCTTATGCTTTTAGCACTGGAGGTTCAGTCACTGGTGGTGATCCATGATGGTGGATAGTACAAATCACATGCATGTATATGTATGACAGAGAATACATGATGGGGCAGGGTGGTATCACTATTTTATCACAGGAGTTTGGGATGGTCCTGGTAAAGCTGTGAGTGCATAGGGAAGATTTACACATACTTCCTGCTACTTCAGCACAGAAGCTAAAAGAGCAAGTAAACATAACGGAAAGAAGGAAGATTTTATTTTTAATTAAAAAGCTGGAATATGAGACTAATGATAAAGGTTGGTGTTGAACCCAAGAGTAATTTTCATTGCAGCCATGTGCATTGCTAACATGACACATATATATAGCCTGGGCCTGATCTAAACCTGACTGAAGTGAATAGACTGTCATTGAGTTAATGAGCTTTAGTCCAGGACCTCCATGAGTAAACAGGGCATATGGTAGGGAGGAAAATGACATAGAGTCCAGATTATTCTGATTTTTCTGTCCTTTGGTCCAGATTTCCTTTCTGCTGATTCTCCACCAACCGACTCCTTCCTTCCTGATCCCTGAAATACCAAACTTCTCTGCCCATACAAGGAATGGAATCCCTCTTAATCTCCCACCTCCTCCTCCACCAGAGATCATTGAAGTCACCTTTGCCCAGTAGCTGCAAGAGAAACAATAACTTTTCTATTCCTTCCTGCATCCTGGCCTACTGCTTACTGAAGTGCAAGAATGCTATGGTAGACTCTGTTAATGATGGCTCTCTGACTGAGCTGTGTGCCCCACAGAATTATACCACTCAGCACTCAGCTGCTGGTGGCTTTGTGAGAGACCAAAAAATCTCTGAGTGCCCACAGTGCTAAATGCTTCACTTTCTAAAAAAAGAAACTGGAAAACTTGCCAGATTGTACATCTGCCTCTCTAATTTACACCTCTGAATACCAGGGTAAATAAGGAAGATGTGAGAAGGATTAATGAACTACTCTGCTCCTTCTCTGCACCCCGCCCCCAATCCACACAAATCTGCTAGCAGTAGACTAGTTTGATACAAAACTGAATACCTGTTTGCCAAGCTACAGAGTCAATGTATACCGCTTCTGATCTATCTCCAGTATACATTTATATACCCAGAAAATGACTACTGGACATATGTTTAATATCAAGCTTTGGTACTTGATTCAATGTTGTTGCTGAAGTGGAACCAAAAGATACAAAGCTGAATCTAAAGATTTTATATTCAAAACTAAATCCAGAGGGAAGTGTCTGCACACTCTGGGTCTCATCCTTCTCTCCCTTATTTCAGTCCAAATCCAATTCAGCAAGGCACTAAATATGTGCATAGCTCTGTGTGTGTGAGCAGTTCCAAAGCACTCCATCAAAGCCTGACTCAATGTGGGTGAGACTAGCAGAATCTAGCCTTCTATGAGCAAGACAGTATCTGAGGCTTGGCAATGGGAACTGGGAAGGAATTAAAGAAGCTGAGGTCTAGTGGAAAAAATCTGACAGGAATCAAGTCCTTATCCCGCTCTTGTAGATGGGACAGCATACAGCTGCTTCTTCACTGCAATTGGTGGCTACAAACTGTTATGATGGAAGCACACAAGTAGGTGCTGTAACACTAGCCACTGGAGTTCATGGCTATGCCTCACTGCCCTGTGAAAAGGGTATAAGCTTTCATTCAACTATAGATATGAAATAAAGACCCAGCACTCCTGTGTGTCATGCCTCTATTACAGGTACACTAAACCATTCAACAACTAAGGCAGCGGCTCTGTGGGAGAAGCTGCCCTGGTTTTCCTTTGCGCTACAGTACCAGGATCTCAAGATGACAGCTAGAACAGGCTTGTATCTGCTGTATATCAAGCACAGAGGCGGGGACATAACAGACACAGACCCCATTCCTGCAGTTTGACTTGTCCAAGCAGAATGTTGTAGCTGTATGAAATACTGTTGCAGGACTGGGGCCATAAACAAGTTTTTCCTCCTGCTTCTAGAGTCCTGGGGGTAGAAAATGGAAATAAATCTATCAGTCACCAAACTTTGCAAGTTCAGCTCAAACCAGAATACACTAAACATCCACAAAACAACTTAGCATATGAATAATTTACTGTACAAATGTATTGTGCTCTTTGATGCAATGTTTTGTCAGCTATCTTAAACGCTGCATATAGGACACACAGCATATGCATCCATTTAAAAATAGTTAAGTTGTGTTTGGAAATCAGGATAATGATGTTGAATCAGCTTGTATACACTGAAGCTGTGATACGCTGCTCCGTGGTTCTGTAGCGCTAAAGATTTTACTGCTAACGAAATTTTTCTTAGTTGTATTTCTGTGGAATAACAATGACATCCAGTGGTGAACTACTTTAATAATATATATGTATCTGCTGTAGATATAATAGACAATGATAATATTCCTCTGGAGGCTTCTCCTTGTGCTAGCTGATGGTTCTTCCTAGAGAATTTGCTAGTTGGCAGAGGCTCGGAAGGATAGAGGGTAGGCATGAAAAAATATCTGGTGCTTTAATGAGGTGACAGAGTGAGCAAATCTATCCCTCCTTATCTGCCTCTAAATGCCAGTTCATCTTTGGGGAAGAATGTTGTATTGAGGTCTGTTTATTCTCTATTTACCTGAAGAGCTTAAACTCCAGATTTCTTCCCCTAATAACTAATACTAAAGGTGGACTCTGCAGGGGTTCTATCCTATTCCCTGTTCTCTTATTTTAAAGTGATCATCTGAAAAATACCTGTCTAAATTAATATCCTCAAATACAAGCTGTTTTTTCTTTTAAAAAAAAAAGTCATTTATTGCTGCCCCATCAATGTTCTTCAGGCTGCCTGGGGGCACCCTTCACTTACATACAAACAAAGTGTGTATTTAAAGATAATTTTGTATTCTATTTAATAAAAATAAGTGGTTACCATAGCAACTAGAAATTCACAAGGTACTTATTGCTGTGGAATTTAATTAGATTTCCTTTTAATAGCAACATACTTAAAATGCAAAGTTTTGTATTTTACTTTATGTGGAGAATTATAAACTTTTTTTTCATTTTTCATGGATGATTCTTATACTATGGTTTTCAGGTTGTATCTTAAAATGCCTTTTCTCCCTCTCTATCTCTCTCTCTCTCTCTTTTAAAAAAAAGGTTTATGTGAGGAGATGTAAAGTCACTTCTTTGAGAAGGGTGTTTATATGTATAATGACCAACTGGTATATGGTGAAGAATGAGTTTTACCAGTTAGCAGGATGAGTATGTTGTAATACCTCATTTATATGGTATAGCCTATAGAGGAGGCTAGACGAGCATGTTGTATAATAAATCACATTGAAAGAAGCCTAGATGGTAAGGCCCCTTTCAGAGAAATGGTATTTTTGCTTATTGGACTCCGAGGCTCAAAGTATAATTGTTACTTGGGTAAAAGCCCTAAAGACAGCTTTGTGCAAATTTCTGGTCTGATTGTGCAAACCATGCTTATGAGAGAAGTCTTACACCAAATGTTAGTCCTACTGAGGTTAGAGAAACTACTGACAGAACTATAAGTTTGAAGTAATCTGGGTTCTAGGGAAGATGCTGTTATTACCTCATAGAGATCATATTTTGATTCCAGTGCAGAGAAGGACTAGACAAATGTATTCAATTTCTACTAACCAATAGAGCTGGTCAAAAACTTTCTGACTGAACAGTTTTCCACTGGAAGATGTTGGTTTGATGAAATAGAAATATTCTTTGAGAACTTGTTGATTCCACTGAAAATTTTGGTGGAAAATAGCAGGCTGGCCAGCTGGCCAACCTGGTTTCTGGCCAACCTGGGCTGCCTGACTGCCCATGCTTTCAGGCTCTGCAGCTCCTTGGCAGCCCACCTGACAAAGAGCTTGGGGCCCAGGGCTCCACAGCTCCCTAGCTCCATGGTATCCTGCCTAGTGGGTTGGTGGGAAGCCTTGGAACTCAGGGAACTTGGGCAGTACCTCTTCATAAAATTCCATTTTGTTTCTTTGTGTTCCAATTTGGAATAAATATTTCAGAAATGTGAAATTTTCTGTGGGAATGAAATTCCAGTTCCCGCACAGATCTACTCATCATCAATCATCATCATCAAATGCACATACTCTACTGAGGACTGTCATGCCAGCCAGCATGACCATGATTGATGGTGTCACACCAAGCATCTTGTTGTGAAGTTCCCATACATGATTCAATCCTATGAATCCACAAATTTCTGGGGTGGTCCCATGAGCGCCACCAGGTAGGTTCAGTTCATGTGCCCCTTTGTGCATTGATGGAGACTTTGAGAGCTTGGTGTCATGGGGTATTTTTGTCCATTCTGGTGACCTCGCCCAAAAGTGTGCCATGCTGCTTTTGAATACAGAAAGCTATTGAAGGAAGGCCAGATCTCTGCAAGATTATGACTTTTGCACAAAGTCAAATCACTGTATGCTCAGGATTTGGTGCAGGAAGTGCATATTGAATGTCACTAGCCCCTCCAACCCCGCCTGTAAAAGTGTCCAGGTTTCTGCCCTATATAGCAATACAGTTAATACATAGGTTTGATAGATTCTGAATTTTGTCTCAGCACAGAGAAGTAGTTGCATCTGCAGGTGAGACATGGATTTCATGCATCAAGGTGAAACCTATCTGTCAAAGAAAATCTGGTTTGCTGCAATTGTTTGAACTTTGCTTGCAGCCTAGATAGATGAACTCATTGGTGCTCCATGGGACTCGACCTCATCTGCACTGGCAGTTCTGGTGGCTCAGCTCCAAAGTTCTGGATCTTGTTTTTTTTGCCAGGAGATATTTAACCCCATAGAGTGGGCAGCGTTTTGTAGACATTGGGGAACAGGACTGTAGTAACCAGTGTGAAATAAGAGCAAAGCTTACTGAGAAGCTGACCCACTCACCCAGATCTGATAAGATGAGGAAGGATGCTGCAATTCCTATGAGGAGAATGCAGCCCCTAAACCCTCCACAGTGGCTCAGTCTTCCTTGTCAACTTCTGTCTGGTAGGTCTCTGAAGCTCCCATTCCTTCTGACTGCTGCAGAAAAGAAGGAGAATTTGAAGGAATTGCAGAAATTTATTTATTCCCGCTATATATAAATACGCACAAACACACACACAGAGGAAAGTGGGTAAGTGAATTTTTCAAATCCTGATGCAGATAATATAATGCAGAATCTAAAGTACCAGGAATGACATGGTGCCATAATCTTGATTATGAATGAAATAATTCATCAAGTGCTTTGTGAAGAGAAATTTGAAGAACACTAGGGATGGCCTTTTGGTGAATGAGCAGAGGATGAGATTTCTAAGATTAGCAGGCATAATGGAAGAAGGTGTGACTCTGAGACTTAGGAGAAAGATATAAGCAGGCAGTTTGAGGGATGCTTGGAAGAACAAGCAAGAGGAGTAAAGTAAGAAATAAGAGTGGAGGTATGGATGGAGTTGAGTGGAGTTGAGTACTTTTTTATATCAATCTGAAGAACTACAAAGGCTATTGTTATCTGTCCAATCAGTAAGACTAAAACTAACTGCCATAGCAGCAAGTTGTATCAGATAAGTTGTAAGAGAATGAGCTGTTTCCTTGTGGAGTGAATTTATTGCACATGTCGTTACTGGAACACTGCTTCCTAGAGGAACTTGCTTCATGCTAATTTCATTGCTATGTTGGAGTTAGAAATAATAGAAATAACTAGTAGAAAATATTGCCTTTTCCATTTGCTTAAGCAAGACACAATGTGGGACCAAATTCTGTATTCAGTTACTCATAGACTCATAGACTCTAGGACTGGAAGGGACCTCGAGAGGTCATCGAGTCCAGTCCCCCGCCCTCATGGCAGGACCAAATACTGTCTAGACCATCCCTGATAGACATTTATCTAACCTACTCTTAAATATCTCCAGAGATGGAGATTCCACAACTTCCCTAGGCAATCTATTCCAGTGTTTAACTACCCTGACAGTTAGGAACTTTTTCCTAATGTCCAACCTAAATCTCCCTTGCTGCAGTTTAAGCCCATTGCTTCTTGTTCTATCATTGGAGGCTAAGATGAACAAGTTTTCTCCCTCCTCCTGATGACACCCTTTTAGATACCTGAAAACTGCTATCATGTCCCCTCTCAGTCTTCTCTTTTCCAAACTAAACAAACCCAATTCCTTCAGCCTTCCTTCATAGGTCATGTTCTCAAGACCTTTAATCATTCTTGTTGCTCTTCTCTGGACCCTCTCCAATTTCTCCACATCTTTCTTGAAATGCGGTGCCCAGAACTGGACACAATACTCCAGTTGAGGCCTAACCAGCGCAGAGTAAAGCAGAAGAATGACTTCTCGTGTCTTGTTTACAACACACCTGTTAATGCATCCCAGAATCATGTTTGCTTTTTTTGCAACAGTATCACACTGTTGACTCATATTAAGCTTGTGGTCCACTATGACCCCTAGATCTCTTTCTGCCATACTCCTTCCTAGACAGTCTCTTCCCATTCTATATGTGTGAAACTGATTGTTCCTTCCTAAGTGGAGCACTTTGCATTTATCTTTATTGAACTTCATCCTGTTTACCTCAGACCATTTCTCCAACTTGTCCAGATCATTTTGAATTTTGACCCTGTCCTCCAAAGCAGTTGCAATCCCTCCCAGTTTGGTATCATCCGCAAACTTAATAAGCGTACTTTCTATGCCAACATCTAAATCGTTGATGAAGATATTGAACAGAACCGGTCCCAAAACGGACCCCTGTGGAACCCCACTTGTTATACCTTTCCAGCAGGATTGGGAGCCATTAACAACTACTCTCTGAGTACGGTTATCCAGCCAGTTATGCACCCACCTTATAGTAGCCCCATCTAAATTGTACTTTCCTAGTTTATCTATAAGAATATCATGCGAGACCGTATCAAATGCCTTACTAAAGTCTAGGTATATCACATCCACCGCTTCTCCCTTATCCACAAGGCTCGTTATCCTATCAAAGAACGCTATCAGATTAGTTTGGCACGATTTGTTCTTTACAAATCCATGCTGGCTATTCCCTATCACCTTACCACCTTCCAAGTGTTTGCAGATGATTTCTTTGATTACCTGCTCCATTATCTTCCCTGGCACAGAAGTTAAACTAACTGGTCTGTAGTTTCCTGGGTTGTTTTTATTTCCCTTTTTATAGATGGGCACTATATTTGCCCCTTTCCAGTCTTCTGGAATCTCCCCTGTCTCCCATGATTTCCCAAAGATAATAGCTAGAGGCTCAGATACCTCTTCCATTAACTCCTTGAGTATTCTAGGATGCATTTCATCAGGCCCTGGTGACTTGCAGGCATCTAACTTTTCTAAGTGATTTTTTACTTGCTCTTTTCTTATTTTCTCTTCTAAACCTACCCTCTTCCCATAAGCATTCACTATACTAGACATTCCTTCAGACTTCTCAGTGAAGACCGACACAAAGAAGTCATTAAGCATCTCTGCCATTTCCAAGTCTCCCGTTACTGTTACCCCCTCCTCATTGAGCAGTGGGCCTACCCTGTCCTTAGTCTTCCTCTTGCTTCTAATGTATTGATAAAAAGTCTTCTTGTTTCCCTTTATTCCCATAGCTAGTTTGAGTTCATTTTGTGCCTTTGCTTTTCTAATCTTGCCTCTGCACTCCTGTGTTATTTGCCTATATTCATCCTTCGTGATCTGACCTAGTTTCCATTTTTTATATGACGCCTTTTTATTTTGTAGGTCACGCAAGATCTCAAGGGTAAGCCAAGGTGGTCTTTTGCCACATCTTCTATCTTTCCTAACCATCGGAATAACTTGCTTTTGGGCCCTTAATAGCGTCCCTTTGAAAAACTGCCAACTTTCCTCAGTTGTTTTTCCCCTCAGTCTTAATTCCCATGGGACCTTGCCTATCAGCTCTCTGAGCTTACCAAAATCCGCCTTCCTGAAATCCATTGTCTCTATTCTGCTGTACTCCCTTCTACCCTTCCTTAGAATTGCAAATTCTATGATTTCATGATCACTTTCAGCCAAGCTTCCTTCTACTTTCAAATTCTCAACAAGTTCCTCCCTATTGGTTAAAATCAAGTCTAGAACAGCTTCCCCCCTAGTAGCTTTTTCAACTTTCTGAAATAAAAAGTTGTCCGCAATGCAGTCCAGGAACTTATTGGATAGTCTGTGCCCCGCAGTGTTATTTTCCCAACATATATCTGGATAGTTGAAGTCCCCCATCACCACCAAATCTTGGGCTTTGGATGATTTTGTTAGTTGTTTGAAAAAAGCCTCATCCACCTCTTCCGCCTGATTAGGTGGCCTGTAGTAGACTCCCAGCACGACATCACCTGTGTTTTTTACCCCTTTTAGCCTAACCCAGAGACTCTCCACCCTTCCGTCTCCTATGTCCATCTCCACCTCAGTCCAAGTGTGTACATTTTTAATATATAAGGCTTCACCTCCTCCCTTTTTCCCCTGTCTATCCTTCCTGAGCAAACTATAACCATCCACACCAACATTCCAGTCGTGTGTATTATCCCACCAAGTTTCAGTAATGCCAATAATGTCATAGTTGTATTTATTTATTAGCACTTCCAGTTCTTCCTGCTTATTACCCATACTTCTTGCATTTGTATAAAGGCATCTAAGATACTGGTTTGATCTTGCCTCCCAGCTTTGCCCTGACCCTCCTTCCTCTCTGCCATTATAGCCCGTGCTCCCTCCTGTTTCCAACCCATCTCCCAGGTCTTGTTCCCCACTTACCTGTGGGCTTTGCTCACCTGTCCCCGTCGAACCTAGTTTAAAGCCCTCCTTACTAGGTTAGCCAGTCTGTGCGCAAATAAGGCCTTTCCCCTCTTCGAAAGGTGAACGCCATCTGTTCCTAGCAGTCCTTCCTCAAATAGCATCCCGTGGTCGAGGAAGCCAAAGCCCTCCTGGCGACACCATCTTCGCAGCCAGGCATTCACCTCCACGATGCATCTGTCTCTGCCCGGACCCCTACCTTCAACAGGAAGAATCAAAGAGAATACCACCTGCGCTCCAAACTCCTTAACCCGTACTCCCAGAGCCCTGTAGTCACTCTTGATCTGCTCAGCGTCACACCTTGCAGTATCATTTGTGCCCACATGGATGAGTAGCATGGGATAGTAGTCAGAAGGCCGGATAATCCTCGACAAAGCCTCTGTAACATCTCGGATACGGGCCCCTGGCAGGCAGCATACCTCCCGGGATGAACGGTCAGGGCGACAGATGGGTGTCTCCGTCCCCCTCAGCAGAGAGTCTCCAACCACCACTACCCTACGTTTCTTATCAGTGGTGGCAGCAGACCTCCCAGCCTTAGGGGTACGAGACTTCACCCCCTTAACTGCTGGGGGTGATTTCTTCTCTCCTGTATCAAGAAGAGCATAATGGTTATCTTTTACCACAACAGAAGGGTTTGCAGCAGCAGTGGAGCACTGCCTGCTGCTAGAAGTAACCAGCTGGCTGTGTCCACCCTGAGCCTCCTCCTCCACTGGTGTGTCAGATACACCCTGAGGCATCTCTTCCTCCACTGGAGTGTCGGTAGTCCTGTCAACTGGGACAGGACCGTCAGCTGTCTCCACATGGATACTGTCCAGGAATTGCTCATGGACATGGATGTTCCTCAGCCTGGCCACCTCCTCCTGTAGCTCTCCCACCTGCTGCCTGAGAGATTCCACCAGTAGGCACCTTTCACATTGGATGCCACCCCCAGCCTGGATATCAGTAAGTGGAAATTGCAAATTACAGTCTCTGCAAGCCCACACCAGAATCTGGGTAAAAGCATCCATGCTTTGGTGCTCTGTCTGGCTACAGGCGCAGGTGGAGGAGACATGATGTACTGCAGCAACAAACACTCAGATTTGGGAAGAGGCTCACACTACAGGCCTTCAGTGAGCACTGCTGGACAATGATTTGATGGTCAGAAACTAATATTGGATTGTCCAGAAAGTCACCTTCACGTTCATATAATTAAATGGTGCTCTGGTGAAAATGTGGACTACATCCACTGGTCCTTGAATGGGGGTTCTTTGTGAACTCTGCCAACTGCAAGAGTCTTCTCTGTATAGATCTAGCAGGGCCACAAAGGCAATGAGCTGGTGGTCACAAAGCCTTTGTGTCGGAGCCATGCCCTCCTACTTGTGCCTCTGGATCCATGGAGATTGGGGACTAGCCCATGGCTAGTCCTCAGAGCAGCAAACGTCAAGTCTCTAATGCAACTAATGGAAACATCTCTCTCTCGAGGGAAACTTCAGAGACTTCTTCCCCCTCCACCTTCTCCGGCAGGTTTCACTGTAGGAGGGGCAAATGGGGCACCTGTTCAATATGAGAGTTACCCCAATAGCATCTTGTTCAAAGATCGACAGAAAGGTACAGAGCAATGCAGCATTCACAATAGGGCCATTCATTTACCATGTTTTGAATTCCATGTGCATGTTTCTCTCATTCAGTGCATTAAGCAGTATTTACTATAGAAGTTTCAGTCAAAATGTTCGTGTTCCTCTGTCATCCAGTATACTCTTCTCCTTCTCTTGTTTCCTTACTTTCCATGTTCTTTTATTTCCATTAAATGGTTACCATAGCAATTGTTCTCTTTCCCATCAGCTTTTACAGCTGTGTTTGAGTGTATTTTACAGAATGTGTTCTAGTTCATTTTAACTCTCAGGAGAGACTTCGCCTGCATTAAAATATTGATGTTTAATTTACCTTTTCCTGATACATTTTGGATAACAGTGATTTTTGTTGTGAAATAACTTATGTATACACAAAGCATCAAGGAAAAACAAGCTTTATTGCAGCAACACAGAATCTCCTATAGATGTCACTGTACTCCATGCATTTAATTACATGAACATGAAGGCGACTTTCTGGACAATCCAATATTAGTTTCTGACCATCAAATCATTGTCCAACAGTGCTCACTGAAGGCCTGTAGTGTGAGCCTCTTCCCAAATCTGAGTGTTTGTTGCTGCAGTACATCATGTGCAGTCAGAGAGTGATTTTACAAAGTATAACATGGTTTGTACTGAAGAGTAAGATTTACTCAGTTTTTGTTTATATAGTGTTCCATAAGCTTCAGGGTGGGAATTTATCTATAAAAGTTATAAAATGTATTTGTAACATTTCTTCTCCGGGAGTAAAAACAGCCTTGGAACAACTCTGGGAAACAACCCTACTGTGAAGTATTGAGAGAAAGGGAGAAATAGTGGTGTATTTTATTAATGAATTACCCTATGTAGCGATGATAATTATAGGCAGAGTGGTCTGGTCCAAAGACCATAAAGAGAGATGGTGTTTGGACTGAGATCAGAATACAGTCCTGGGGCTCTTGGAGGAGAGAGGTTGACTGTGGTTAAAGAGGGCAAGAAAAGAGCTACTAGTGGAGCTGGGATGTGAAGGGTGCTATGGCTAGAACAAAGGAGGGATCTGGGCTTGCTAGGAGAGAAGAAGGACATGTGAAAATAGGGAATGGAGGGTACTGGTGGAGAAGTGGAAAATAGTGGGGGATGGGAACTGAGGATGCTGTGGGGGACTGTGACTGCTGATAGAGAGAGCGGGAGACCTGGGATATCTGGTGAAAAATCTTAGCTGCCTGGACAGGTGAAACATGGGCAGTTATTCTTGGCTGATTACTCTGCACTCATCAAAAACAATTGGTTCAGAGATGGGGAGAGTTCAAAGGACCTGATGGGTTACAGTTCAGGATACTATGCTACGAACTCTAGCTACAATGGATATATCTTTCATTACAGAAAGACAGACAGACAACTAGCCTTTCCCAGCACAGTCAGACACTGTCCCTCTTCACCAAAGCACAGGACACCTGCTGCAGGGCAAGGGACAGTCCCTATCAGTGTTGAACCTTCAGGTAGCTGGTAACCATTGTAGCTGGTGTGGAGGACAAGTGAGTGTTGGTGAGTGAATGCAGATGGGCTGTCTGGAAACTAAGGGGCATAACCTTTTTATCTGTAAGCATTGATTTGGGACCATGGTTTACAAAAGCTTACTGGTCCTGAAAGTGCTCGTTTTGACCTGCCAGTGTGTGTCTTCCCTAGAGGCTAGGGATTGACAGGCAGTGTTCTAAACTCTCATGAATTGTCATGAGTCTCTTGATATTTCGTCTTTTACTTAGAGCCACAGGTCCTGGATATAAGTGATTGAGTGAGAATCTCGAAGTTTGTAGTCCTTGTGGTTGGAAAGAAAATCTTGAAAATGTGACCCAAATATGCCCTAAAGGCTCAAAACCCAGAGAGCAAAGAAAAAGACCCAAAACTTATTTTTTTAAATCACCCAATTTTAAGCCAATCTCATTATTTTGGGGGAGGGGGACTCTGAGACTGTGAACCAACTATTTTTGATGAGTGCAGAGTAATCAGCCAAGAATAATCTTTCACCTGTCCAGCACTTTTGAAAGATAGACATTTCTAATCCAACTCTGGCCAGGATTAGGGTTTTTTTTTAAATGAAAATTGGTTTCCCCAGACTCCTAACATGAAATTATAGCCAGTCTGAATCAGATAGTGAGACTTGTGATGGGTCATCTTGCAGAAGCCATCAAATAATATCTCTTCTTTTTAAGCTCTCCTTAGAAATAGCCACAAAACTAGCTAAGGTAGCTTTCAGACTTTGGCTGGATCTCCTTTGAATTCATTTTTAGAATGAGGAAAGCTATTCTGTGCTATTTTCTAGAAAGTTCAAAACAAGGCCATAGCACACTTGTTTTGTTTTTTAATGGTTAGATGCATGATTGCACTTGCAAAATGTGTACCTAAAGTGTGTGTGCATACCATAACTGAACATGCAAATTGGTTCATGGCACAGAAAGAGGGCCAACTGTATAGAGAGGCAGCAGGCCAAGAAAGTCTGACTGTGACAGGGAATTATACAAATGAAATGACCAGTGCTGGTCACCTGCATGCAGTTATCTGTTTTGCATAGACGAATATCATGTCATCTGCACAAACAGGCATGTATTTTGCACATATATTTGCTAACTATTTTAAAAATTGAGTCGCTAATATTTTGCGGAGGAGGAAAGGAAAAGGGAAGATTATGTAACTGGGAGAGGTGAAGAGTATACCTATTAACCATGTATTCATATATTGGGTAGTGATCAGAAATAACGATTTGACGCTCTGTGTCTGAGTGACATCCCTGCTGTGTCTGTGACTGTAATCTGTCATTGCACCTCTGGCTTTGGTTACTGTATACATTTCTTGTATTTCAGCTCAGTAAAAGGAGTGCCATGTTGCTCACAAACCCGTAATGCACTGCAGTTGTATATGTCTGTAACCTTTCTGTGAACTTCAGCCCTCTGCAGCAGGTTGTGGAGGCCCATAGCAGTCAGGTGACATACAGTGCCATCTGCACTTCTATACTGGTCATCTGGCCGGAGCTCTGACCTTTCTGAACATGATATAGTGAAATCTAAATCCTGAAAGCTGCTTGGAGGCAAAATCTGCTCTTCAATGTCAGTTTCACTACTCAGTCACTTAATTGTCCATTGCAACTGATAAAGTAATGGTTAGATCTAGGTCATGAACTACAGCTTACCATTCACATGCAATAATATACCCTTAAAGCCTATTGGTTTCTAAATAACAGAAACACAGAGCCCTATTCCTTAACACAAATTTTAAATACCTGCAACTTTACTTACACAAACAGAACAATATAACAGGTAAAATTACATGATTTTTGAACATTTCATGCATTTCAGAATTTTGTACCATATATTAAGGAAAGACTGGTACCACTGGAAACTAACGTCGGAAAATGTTCTTTCAGATCGAACAGAAATATATGAGACCTGATTCGCCCCTCTGATACACTGGTGGAAATCAGGGACAACTGCTGCAGTCACTGGAGTTACATTGGCATAAAACTGTAAGTGAGAAGGGAATCAGACCCGGAAAGTGCTAGCCTTGAAAAAGAATATTTGTTGTTAATGTACATTTTCCAATTCTGAAAATGAGTTTTGAATAGAAAACAAATTTAATCTAATCACTACTTGAGAAGAGTAACGAGCTGGAGTGACAGTATTACAATATTAATCTGCATCTCAGTAAGACGAGTACTTTGCAGTTCTTTAGTGTTTTTCAGCTGAGGATCTGACAAAGCTTCACAAACACTAAATAAAGTTCACAGCACTCCTGTGAGGTAGAGACGAATTATTATTCCCATTTTATAGATTTGCAGTCTGAGGCATACAAAGGAGTGAATGCTAGACTAAACTTTACCCTTTTACCTCACATATGAGAAGCAGCCACAGTGTTTATCCTTGATGGTAACAGTGCTAAAAAGCTATATGGGGGCAAAGTTCAACCAGTGGACACCTGGCACCCTTTTAAATGGTGTAGCAGTAATGACTGCCTAAGCACAATGGGTGAAATTTTGGCTTCACTGAAGTCAGTAAGAGTTTTTCCTTTGACTTCAATGAATACAAAATTTCACCCAGGGCTAAGGTAGAGTCTCTCCTCACCCCCTTGCTCAGAACTGTGGCTTAAACTGCAATACAGGCTTTATCGACATGCCCAATGTCACATAGTGAGTCAGTGGCAGATCCAGAAAAGGAATCCAGTTATCCTGATGCTCAGTCTCTGGTCTGCACCCCTGGCCTCCCTAATTCCCTGTGGATATAGCCAAAGTATAGATACAAATACATCAGTATCACCATTATAAATGCCACATTCTGTACAAAGCTGAAAATATCAAGATGAAACTTCAGTTAAAATAAATATCAATATAAAAATAAAAATAAATATAGGTTGCTGAGGATCATAAAAGGGCTTTCATTTACAGTAATTTTATGAAGGGGAGCAAAAAAAAAGGTACTATAGGCTAAATATTCAAGAAAAAATTCCCCAAACGTGAGAGCTACTGAACTATGGCAAGCTCCAGCTCCTAAGACTTGTAAAACTAGACAGGACAATGCTAGATAATATCTGTGTAGCAACCCTGCTATTGGAGGGGGAGCTCTCATAGCCAGAGTTCTACTAAAATGAGTAACAGAAATGTTAATATGTAAATATCTTAAAAAAAAAATACACACCTTAAATATAAGGAAGTTCCTTTTGAGGCTTTCGCATAGCAGGCAGTTTCTACCTTTTAAAAAATGTACACCAAACCCTTGTGTATGCAAAACTCCCATTGAAAATTGCACAAGCAATGCATAACCAGGCTCTTATTCTGTGGGAGGGAGGAGAGAAGCAGTATGTTTGTGTGACAGTTCTACCAAACCAGCCAATTTGAGTCCTCCATGGGCGGGCCAAGTACTTAGAATCTTTCCATTTACCTTTAGTTTAAACTAGAGCATGTGTCACTCTGCTGGGAACTCGTCTGAAGCTTCCACATCTTGGGAAGAACCTAGATACTTCAAAGAAATATCTTTTTATATTCCCCCCCCTTATTTATTTTTTTTAAACAGCTGAGTTTTGAAGATGTTAATGTAAGGAAATTCCCTAGGAGGTGACAATGTGATACTGCTCGGTAAATGTTTTTTACTTTGTAATGATCTGCATCGTAATACTAACAAGGGAGTGAAAGGCAATTCAGGCCCTGAACCTGCAAGTCTTATGCATGCACTTAACTTGACAGACATCATGTTGCTTTTGGACTGTGGGCACCTAAAATATGCCCAGTGACTAAAAACTCATCACACCAAGGTGCATGTATTGTGTGATCCTCAGGGGCACAGTAAGAAATTTCCATTTTAAGTCCTGTTAGCATCAGCTATAGTTTCAAAACCAGTTAGCCATGGTAAAGTTAACAATTCTGGTTACCCTAGTAACTAGTATTTTCATTGTTCCCCTACTGTGTTTCTTTTTATTTTGTGCCATATTTCTATATGTAGATTAGATTTGGGGCTTTTCTGTATGATGCTACTATTCTTTTTGCAGCTGCTGTTGTGTTAGCTCAAAATATCCATCTTAGATTCAGAGAGACAAGGCAGGAAAGGTAATATCTTTTCTTGGACCAATTTCTGTTGATGAAAGTACAAGCTTTGAGTTTACACAGAGTTCTTCTTCAGGACCAACAAGGCTACAACAACACTGCAAACATCTTAGATTCAGAAAGACCCAAAACCGAGGGCCAAAGTCACCAATGATGTAAACTCCGTTGAAGAATGTTGCCCACTTACACCAGGGGTGAATTTGTTCCAGGGTCTCATTTTCTCCAAAATTGTTCTAAGTAGCTCATGATCTACTTGGCAAGGAAATTAACTGGAGACTGAGCAGTTATCATTAACAGATGTATTGAACATGAGGTGGACAAGTTGCTCCTTTGAAACACTTTGTGATTAGAGCTTTGCAAAACATTTCACACTTCAGAGCAATCTTTACTCAGGCAAAAGTTCCATTAAAGTCAGTGAGAGATTTGCCTGAGAACTAAGTGCAGGAATCATCCCAATATTAAAACAGCAGAAGAGAAACAAGCAGTAATATGGACTGAGCAGAAAGAAGCATAAATAAAACAGTGCACTGAACATATTTAATTACTGTTAGTCTTCCTCATAACTTAACAAAAGTGTTTACAACAGTTTTTCTTTATTGCGTAAAAAAAATCTATTGCTCTAAGAACAAGAAAATTGGCAGCATGTGATCTTGAGAAGAAGAAAGAGGAGAATCCATGTAGCCTCAGTGCAGATAAAGGTAAGAAACCCTTTTCAGGCTCTCTGCGCAGGTAGTATGGCAGAGAATGGTTTGGAAGAGTCATCTGAGGGAAAGGATCAGAAGGAGACCCCACTGACCAAAAGGCATGGGTTGCATTGTCCTAGGGATGGGAGTTTCACGTCCACCACTCCCAAGAGGAAGAGATGGGTTGTGGTGATCAAGGACTCCCTCCTAAGGGGGATGGAGACATCCATCTGCCGTCCAGACCGGGAAACTTGAGAAGTGTGCTGCTTGCCTGGAGCTAGAATTCAGGATGTGATGGAGTGTCTGCCGAGACTGATCAAACCCTTGGACCACTATCCTTTCCTACTTCTCCATGTGGGCACCAATAATACTGCCAAGAATGAGCTTGAGTGGATCACTGTAGACTATGTGGCTCTGGGAAGACGGATAAAGGAGTTTGAGGCACAAGTCATGTTCTCGTCCATCCTCCCCCAGGTAGGGACCATCAAGTTGTAGAAATAAATGCATGGTTATGCAGGTGGTGTTGGAGAGAGAGCTTTGGATTCTTTGATCATGGGATGTTGTTCCAGGAAGAAGGATTGCTAACCAAGAGAGGAAAGAGCATCTTTGCAGGCAGGCTTGCTAATCTAGTGAGCAGGGCTCTAAACTAGGTTCACAGGGAGATGGAGACCTAAGCCCTGAGATACGTGGGGAAGTGGGATACCAGGAGGAAACACAAGGAGGGGGGTGAAACAGGGGAGGCCTCCTGATTCACACTGAGAACGCAGGGCAATCGGCTAGTTATCTTAGGTGCCTGTACACGAACTCAGGAAGCCTAGGAAACAAGCAGGAAAAATTGGAAGTCCTGGCATAGTCAGGGAACTACAATGTGATTGGAATAACAGAGACTTGGCGGGATAACTCATGTGAGTGGAGTACTGTCATGGATGGGTATGAACTGTTCAGGAAGGACAAATGGGGGAGAAAAGGTGGAGGAGTTGCACTATATGAAGGAAAGCAGTATGATTGCTCAGAGCTCCAGTATGAATCTGGAGAAAAGCCTGTTGAGAGTCTTTAGTTTAAGTTTAGAGGTGAGAGCAAGAAGGGCGATGTCATGATGGGCATCTGCTATAGACCACCAGACCAGGAGAATGAAGTAGATGAGCCTTTCTCTGAACAACTAACAGAAGTTTCCAGATCACAGTCTCTGGTTCTTGTGGGGGACTTCAGTCTTTCAAAAATTTAATATTTGTTAGGGCTGTACCCAGGCCTAGTTATTTATAGAGAGAGTTAAAAAAACACAGAATCAAATACGGACTTTGAGTTAGAGAAGAGGGGATAAGAGTTTAGGCTTAACCTATAGGGGAACCTATGAAATAAAGCAACTTGGAGTTCAATGTCGGGGGGAGGGGGAAAGGAGAGAGAGTAAAAAGGTTAAAAGAGATCAAGTCTAATGAACCATTGGAGGAAAATGGGAGACTGAAGCCTCAGAATGAAAGAGGCCAAGCAAAGCAGAGATAAATAAGATCAGCCACAGTGTCACCAAATTGATCCAGAGTTCAAAAACCATCGAATCACTATATACAATAAAAATGAGAGAAAAGAAACATTCAGTGTCAGGATTCCCAAGGAGTGCTTGCTGACGTTGAGCATAATAAGAAAAAGATGGGTTTGTAACATAATCTTGCTCTTTTTTTAAGCATGGAGAATTTGAAATGTACGTGCTCCTCTATTGTTTTATGTTATATAGTCTGTACGTCATGTAGCTGTAAGTCCAATAGAATTTTCCTGCTATACGAAAAGGAGGAAATTAATGTTGGACAAATACAGTGGATATTTCAGTTATTATGAAGTTACAATTGGACCAGAAGAATAGTAGCTGCTAATGTTCTGTAAATTGTTAAGGAACAAAATTACATCCATTCCTGTATCTAGAATGAAAGATTAATGATTGAGACATAGCAGTAACCGGAAGAATATCCTAAGGTATGAATTAAATTGAACATTACCAAAACATTTTTGGTAGCTAAAACAAATTTATTTTAAAGGAATAGAACATTTTAAATCCTATCTGTGATCTTTCTGAAGTACCTATCTCCTTCTTATCTAAGTGCCAAACAAAACAAAGCAAACACCTTTATTTTTTTAAAGCCTGTCTACCTCTTAGCGATATAAATAGGAGGTACTACCTATATTTAACAGGTTACAATATTTAGACACCTAAGCACCTCTGACTTGGTAGACTTATATTTGATAAGTGGTGCTTTAAAGTGTTGGTATGAAGCATAAGTAGCTAATGCAAATATGTTACCGACCCCTACTAGAGCTAGCAATTATGTAAATTTCCAAAGCCTTCATCTTTTATAATTAGACATAGCCGGCTTATAGTGAAGAACTCACCTTACTAGCCAGCTAGGTCCTTATTCGAGTGTTCCATGAGAAATGAAGTATTTGAAATCGGAGGAATGGTGTATTCTGTAAAGGCATTTAAGAGAAGTTGGATATTTTAAAATAATAATGCACAGACTTCTAGCATTTTGTTTGCCATGCATGAAAGATGAATAAAAAGCAGGCAGACATTGGATAAAATCTTGTAATTGATCATAATTAAGTGCACTTTCAAATTCATCTTTAGCATGTGAAATGCTAATTAATATTATTCACAAAATCCAAAATGCAAGTTTTGTTAGCTTGGATAAAGGAAAAGAGCAAGGGGTTAGATACAAGGCAAGAGAACTGCCCATACACAAAGCCTAACAATCTTCCCTATTAGAAAGATAAGTTAATTATTGTTTGACAGTTTAAGGGTCTGATGCAAAGCTCTCTGAAACTATACAAATATTTCCATTTGGCTTTGAATCAGATTCAAAGAGATGCATCATCAGAAGAATGAAGGCATTGAATGTGCATTTCAGTATATAACATATTTCATTACAGTATGAGTGTCGGATTTTTCTGACAATATCTTCCATGTAACACTTTGTGACTAACAGATGCATTAATGTAGCTGAGCCATGTATATGTCTTATTACAAGAAATGCAACTCCAGGCGGACTGATGACTCTTAATCTTAATAGCGATGGTCCAAAATTATTAGAATAGCTCAAAATCAGTGGGTACCTATCTACCTCATGACTACAGCAGAGATATGGTTACATAAGTGCCACTTACTAACTGTCAGCAGATTACACTGTTAGACCTTTTTCATAAGACCAGACCAATTCCACTGAGGTGAATCAGGTAACTGAATGAGAGCTAGAGAGAAAAAACCTTGGCTCTGGTTCTCCTCCGCCTTGCCCTTTTTGTAATCATGAACACCTTGACAAAGTGGGTGTAAAATTCTGCCATTCAGACTTGGTAGTGATTTATACCTAGAGTAGGTGCAAGACAGTAGAGAATCAGGGTGCAGGGATATACAAGCCACCAATGCGTGCTTATAACAGCATGTGACAAAGTGAATGCATTTTTACATTCAATCCAAGGTGCTGGCGGTGTGTGGGTGGGTGTCAGAGAGAGAGAATAATTAATAGAGATCGAAATGCTTCTCTTCTAAATCAAGGTCTGAAGCTTGCTAGGTCTGTACTGATAGAAAATAGTTGGTATCACATGTAAAAGTTGGATGGATTCTGTTTACTTAAGAGAAGAATGTCATCTACCTCAGACACCATAGTTAGGACTAGTTGATACACAGCAGAAAGTCCAAGGATCAAATGTACATGAAGGTTGAACTACGTTCTCACTCTTAAGATTGGTCCCTCCAGGTCAGAGGTAAAAGCATATAGTCAGTAGATAAGGCTACAAAGCCCATATCTCTTCCTAGGCTTTTGGGGAGGGAGAGGTGTGCTGAGGTCTGGGATTTATGCACTGATGGATGGGATCAATGCCTGGAGCGTTGATGTTTTTTTCCACTTGTTAGCTTTGAGGAGGCTACTAGGTTTGTTTTTGACTGTAGTATGTGGCTATTGTTTTACTATATGGCAAAAGCACCTAGATTAGGGCTTGAGTGTGTTTTATGTTAATCTAAATACAGACAGAGGAGTATAAAGAAATTTGTGCTGTGCCATGTCTGCTGCTCTTATCCTCTGGATAAAGACTTCAGTTTCCTGTGTTATTAATTTAACACCTTACATGAGTAGCAGATGTGATTAAAAAGTAAAGCAACTTAACAAAGTTAGAGGTGAGCCACAGCTACATGCTCAGAAAGGGAAAAATAAGGGTTAATAACTGGTTCAATGAGGGAAGTGAAGCATGCTAACAGGGAGTAAAGGCAGCAAATGTTATTGAAACTACTGTATGTTATGAGTGAATGTCATAAGATTTGAAGGCTTGGTTCAGAAGTTTTGATAAATTTATCTCATCCTATTTGAGTGAGAATTCATCCTGGTAAATTCAAGAGATTTGGTTTTCTTGTGAGATCTTTAGCACTTCTTGGCATGGGTCATGTTGAAGTACCAAAAGAATACCTCAGCTTGCACTACAGTATTTCTGCTTTCCAGCCTAGTTAAAAGTAGGAAGTGTACAGATATTAAAACACATACAAATAAAATGTCACCCAACTCTTTCATGCTTCAGAACAGCTCTATATATAGTAAAATCAATTTGAGTACACAGCAAAGATTCAGATAAGTTCTTGTTTTTCCCTCTTTGGTTGCTCTTCCCTAAATGGATCACCAAAAAATCACCTTTTTAAAGACACTACCTTAAGTTAGTTACCTAAATCCCTAACACTGAAATAAATGCCTTGATTTTTAAACTCAAACTCTTTATTTCATAAGGAGTTGCAGGTGCTCACCACCTTTGAAAAGTAAGACACTTTGGGACACTTTGACTCACTTTAGGCACTGAAGTTTGAAAATGTGGGCATCCGTTTTGTTTGCTGTATATTTTCTATACAGAAACTATATCTGTTTCTAAGATATCCTGTGTTAAAAAGTAAACATTGGCATGCTCAGATTTTTTTTTTACAGTACTTAAAAAGACATACAGTGATGCCAACTGGTCAGTAACTCTTGGAAGGTATTTCTATAAATGCAATAGCATTACCTCTCCCTACTAGTTTAGTAAAAAGCACTTTTCACACTACAGACCTTTTTACGGGAAAAAAAAATCTTTGAAAATCACTGATTTTCACAATCAAGCTGCTAGGACAGTGGTGGCAGAGGTCTGTTTTTAAAAAAATTAGTCATTCTTGGGTATTGAACAGATGGATCTGTGTTTTTCTCACAGGCACACAGAAGCAGATGTAGAACAGCATAGCACTATGAAAATCAGCCTCTTTAAACACTGAGGAGCATACAGTATCAACACAAGATGGCACCAAGGACCAATATCTCAGGGATTACTGTTTGGCCTTTTGAATCTTAAGCATCATGTAATCACAGGTGTTTCAAATACAAAGTGTTCTTTGAGCTATATCATATAGTGAAACAAATTTTGATGAAAAAATTGTCTGTACTGGCAGCGTGCAACAGTTCTGTTACTAATTTATTTTAGAAACAAAAGTTTGAGAAAAATGCTTATGCCACGTCAGAGCATTGCCTTTCCTGTTCAAGAAATTTTCTCATAAGTTGCGTACACTACATACTCCTCAAGCTTTGCTGTGAGCACATTTTCTTTAGCCCTTAATTGAAGATCAATGTGCTATTTTCCTGCTCTGTTTTGTTAGCTTGCATCATCAGTTTCTAAAGGTTCAAAAAAGAGTTTATCTTTTTAGCTTTTTGCTGCTGAAAATGGCTTTTAGTTTCAAATTCTCAACATGTAAATAGTTCCTTGCCAGCAATCTAGGATACTGGCTATTATCCTATTATGATGTGCTTATATGTCTGATAATGCATAATGGTGCATAATATGACCTCCTTATGAGATAAACCCCATAACTTCTGTGTTCTCCTTTTAAAATTCTAATAATGCATTCGTTTCTGCCCCTGGCCTCCAAATGGTATACTTCTATTTCAATATGCTTCATTTCTCTCTGTTTTAAACATACTTTACATGTATAAGAAAAAATAAATTGAGGTCCACTATATACAAAGTAGAAGATTCAAAGAATGTAAGTGGGACATTGCACTCCATATGCTTTATGAAAATATGCTTATGAATGTAAATATGATGTAACTGGAATATGCTTTATTCAAAAGGTCTCTTGTAAGGTATCATTACAATCTTATAATCTACTGAGTGTGTTCATCCTATTTGATTGCATGTATTATTTCTATGTCTGGAGTTAGGAAAATAAGATAAAAACTTGTATTAATGATGTGAACGTATTATGTAAAAGCCATTAAGGGTTCTTCAGAATCAATGAACTGTAAATGGCTCTCTTTACTTGCAAACCTTCCTGTATACCTGTGGGCCAGTCCAGGAAGAATGGATACTGGGGTCTCACAAGACATGTGACCATGTCACATGATACTGGAATCCATCTTAAATCTGGTACTTTTCCATTTTGAAGGAGGGGTATGGACCCAGAGAGACAAAAGATTCCCACCTTGTGCCAAAGCTATAAGAGAGGATGGAGCAGGACAGAAGGGCTGCCAGTCCTGAGAAAACACTGGCTTACCACCTGAGATGTCTGCTGAAACTAACAAGGACTGTACCAGGGGAAAGGATTGGGCCCAGACTAGGAAGGAGTCTAGTCTGTAAAAGAAGCTTATTGGAACATCTCTGAGGGTGAGCTATTACCCGTAATCAGTTTCTTAATGTATTAGGCTTAGACGTGCATGTTTTTGCTTTATTTTGCTTGGTGATGTACTTTGTTTTGTTTGTTATTACTTGAAATAACTTAAATCCTTAATAAAGGATTATACTTAATAAAATCACTTTTGTTTATTAGTGATCCCAGAGTAAGCGATTAATACCGGGGGGGGGGGGGATGGCAAACAGCTGTGCATATCTCTCTATCAATGTTAGAGGGGGGTATAATTTATGAATGTACCCCATATAAGCTTTATATAGAGTAAACCGGATTTATTTGGGGTTTGGATCCCATTGGGAACTGGGTGTCTGGTTGCTGAGCTGTTTTCAGTTAAGTCTGCAGCTTTGGGAGTGTGGACCACACTCTGGGTCTGGGTTTCAGCAAGCTAGCATGTCTGGCTCAATAAGGCAGGGTTCTGGAAGTCCCAAGCTGGCAGGGAAAATAGGCTCAGAGGTAATTTCAGCACATCAGGTGACAGTCCCAAGGGGATCTCTGTGACCGAATCCATCACAGTAAGATTCTCTAGATCAGTGGTCTTGAAACTGTGGTCCCTGGAGTGGCTGCTCATAGGCTGTGTAGAGGTGGCTGGTCCCATGGGGTAGTTTACTCTTGTTATCGTGTTAAAAATGATAATAATAATAATACAGCACTGCTTTACTAATATTACCTTTCCATGTAAATAATCCCTGTAGTTACTACAAATAAGTGATGTGATTGTGAATGGGAGTGGAGGTGGTTCCAAACACAATATCTTTATTAAGATGTGGTCCGCACTACGAAAATATCTGAGAATTTCTGATCTGAATTATAAACTCTTCAAGCCAGGGACCATGTCACCCTATTTGTATGTAAAGGAATAAGCACACTGTTGGCACTATGCGATTGATAAAACTAAGTAGCAATGATACTGACCAGTGATCATGTAGTCTGATAATAAGTCAAGGTAGAAATATTTCAAAGAATGGTTTGTCTAAAGCATTGGTCACAATGAGGCCACCTCAGATAGAGAAGGCTTTCCACTGATTGTGCAATGAGTCTCACTGAAACTCTTTAGCTAACTTTCTATTATATTATCCCTACCTCTTTCTGTCTTATTTAGCTGAAGACAATGGGACAAATTCTGCTGTCAGTTAGACCAATAAAACCCTGTTGAAGTCAGTGTAGTTGCACAGGTATAACTCAGAGCAGAACTGAGCCTGGTCTCATAATGTTTACAATAATCTGTAGGCATGGACCATGGAAGAAGGACTATCACCCTGCTAGCAGCTTGTCACAAATAGTCATCTGAAATTATAACATAGTTGTGCCCAGCTATCATTGTGAGCTGGCCCGTAGCCAAAGCCTGAAGCAGCCAGATGAGCTGTTAAACATGGGTGATCCAAATATGAGCAGGTGGAAACGAGATCCGTGTCTCATTCTCAGAAGCCAACAAATACACTATTGCTTTTCATTATGCAATGTAGGGGTCAAACTTGGGATGCAAATAGCATGTCTGCTCTGTCCTAAGTTTCAAAGAAAATAGTCCCTGCGGTCAGTTCTGACACATCTCAAGTTACCACAATCTCTGAGCATCCACTGGAAAAATTAATAAGCACTAGCGGGAATATGAGTGACGTTTTCAGTTCTGTGACTATTTACAAAGACACTTTGGCTTGTTCTCAGGAGGTGTTATAGGGAATAACTGATCCCGTGGCACTGTCATTGTGGCATAATTTGGAATGAAGTGCTGGTAATATTTGATCGTTTCTAAAAGGAAAGCAAATGGACAACATCCTACAATATTGATCACCAAAACTCAAAAAACATACAGCTGAAACAGAAGGGGTTCATAGACAGGTAACAAAAATGGTTAGAGCTTATAGAGTTTTATAGTCTGTCATCTAGGACTGTCAAAGTTAATAGCCTTGAAATGAACCCCTTGTTTTGTCCCAAATCACTATACTTACATGCTTGATGAAAGGAGTAGATGTAAATTGTTCATTTCATTAGATATGTAAAGTAAAGTAAACCCAGGTATATAACATTTCCGTATGCTAGTTGTTCTATTTTAGCCTTAGAGAAGCATGACTAAATATCCCTTATAGTTCAGCACTAAAACCTTAGCTCCTATGTCTAAGATCAGCAAAATAGAAAACTGAAAGAGAGAGAGAGAGAGAGAGAGAACAATGACATATTTTTGAAAGCTAGGACTGCTGTGATTGTGGAGACAAGGTCTCAGAGCTGGTTCTACCAATTTGCTGAGGAAGTTTGAGAAAGACCTATGGGACACTACTTTTCTTGGAAAAGAAAGAAGCCAATAACTACTCCTCCACTCTATCACTCACCTTCCCGCTGATGTCTCATGGAGGGCAGGGCAGCAAACTGTTTTCCTATCCTGCAAAAACTTTCAAAATTTTGAAAATGTTTCCCATCTCAAAATTTTTTGGGCAAAGATAACCTGAGACTTTTTGGTTTGGGTCAATCAAAGCATTTGGTTTTGATTTCAACCTTTTTTTTCTTTTTAAAATCTTTTTTAGTGTAACTAAGTAATTTCAACTGTATGAAGCAAAACTTTCTGGTTCGACAATTTTGACACAGGACATTTCTACTATCTCAAAACTTTTTTTCCTAAAAAATTTTATGACTCCTGTTTAGTTCTGTTTAGACAAATCAGCATTTTTCAGCAGAGAAACATTTCATTGAAAAATTCCCAACCAGTATGCACTTTCCACATGTATTCTAACCCTCAAATACCAAACTCTACTACACATTAAAACACTGCCTCATCTCGCATCTCCCTAGGACTGAGTCAAAACCCTCAAGCATGCACACTGCCCCCTAATGCCCAACTTACTCATATCCTTTGTGCCTCCTTCTCTGCACCCATTGCATCTGCCCAATCTCCTGAGCTTTGACTGTTCCCCCTTCTGGTGCTCTTGGGGAAGGAGTAATATTAGTTTTGTGCCTCTACATAGGGCAGCAAGGTCTGATTTGACTCCTCTGTATGGCTAGGGAAGGTGGATGCAGCTGCTATTGCTATAGGATTTACTGGAAGCAGGCAGTGCAGGCCCTGACAGTATCTCTCAGGTGATGCCTGTGGCAGCCTCTCTGGTCATGTGACATGTGACACGTACAGCCAGAAGCTACATGATTTGCATGGACCCAGAATCAGCACTGCAGGTTCTTGGCCATACTTGTTTGTGGTTAACTATGTGAATAGTTTTACTGAAGTCTGTGACACTACTCACATGCTTGAAGTTAAGCACATGCTTAAGTGCTTTGCTGGACTGAGGCCTTACATGCATTCTGAGAGATGGCAGGCCAGGACTGGGTGCTTGTCTTTTGTTGGGAAATGGGCACTTGGGGATGGATGATGATGGAATGATTTACAGTTGGGAGGAGAGTATGACAGCATTTGGATAGCTGGGAGGGAGGGACAAAGGGATAGTTTTGGCTCTGGACAAGATATGAGAGAGAGGCATACTCAGCAGCTGAGGGTGGACAGGACTATGTTTGTCAGATAGATATTAGAACCAGGTGCTTGTTAGACATAGGATGTATCAAGGGTTCTGTAACTGCAACCATGGTCAGGATGGGATGCTTGAAGAGGGAATTGCAGATGAATTTGACATTTGGGAGAGTTCTTGAGGCCTTAAATGAGAAAAGTATGAAAGGGCATAGATAGGCAAATACTGATCTACCAGGTTCTACTGGATAATTTCCTGATTAAAAAAACCCTTAACTCTGTCCCTTGAGATGTATGATTTCTAATGTAACATCGGTGTGCTCTTGATGTATAATCAAACTGCATGTATTTCTGTAACCTTCAATGCATTTTGTAGTACTGCATAAACTGTGCCTTCATGAATTGAGAGGCCCTCTTGTAATGCAAGGGAACTGAGTTTAAGTTGCTACAGGAGCATTAATCAGATTTACTAACTTTGGTGAAACTTTACTAACTTCAGCTGAAACATTGCAATTAATCTGGCTTCATGCATATAATGTAATAAATATTGTATACATAGGAAAAGAGAATAGGAGTAACTTGTTCATTGAGCCTAGATAAAATTCTTTGTTCCTCACCTATTTGCATTATCTATGATCTGTTTAGTAGCAGGACAAAACTAAAATCAACATGTATGTGAAAGGGGGAAAAACTAGACAGCCAATTTTAAGGATCTCTGATTTAAATTGAATGGAAAATAGCTGTGTATGTTCAGCAACTGATGGCAGAATAGGTCCCTCATTACCTCATTTACTCTTCCTCCTTTTTCCTGATACTCTTACCAGTCTGGCCTCTGGCTATTTCAGAACAAAACAATCTTTTTTTCAGATTCTTGCAAACAAACTCCTTCAGGCTCCTGGAATTTCAGCTCACATGCTAATTATTGTTCACCCATTAGACTTGGTCATCTTTACCACCCTGAAATCACCTCCTTAGACAGGTAGAAGATGACATGTACTTAAACTCTAATATTGTACCCAAATCCACTATAAACTAAATGAAGCTCACTCTGTACTGGAGCCTGTGGAGTTATGGAAACACATAATATCAGAACAAGAGTTTTTAATCATATTTCATGCTGAGTATGAGCTTGTATGTGTTTGTGTGCTCAGAGCAGACTGCAAGATCAAGCCAAGGGAGACTGTACATAGTGTCCACTCTTGCCAAGCTGTGCAGGACCTAAGGGGAGAGGCGCAAAAGTGTCTTTATGCCATTTTTGTGTTTCCTCTAATCCATGGGATTGCTGGGAATTGGTTTATTCCCTGGTATAAATTAGACCCAAGGGAAAGTTGAATCAGTTGGAGATCACCAAAGCACAGAGTGCTCCAAACGTGCCTTTACCCTCCCAGATATACCCTGACATACCCTCTACACTGTGGCTCTAGGAGATATATATTTAGAGCTTGTATGCTAGCTTTATGCCATCAAGGGATTCTCCTGCATTAAGGGAATCCCTAGCTGGCCACTCTGGCAATGCTAAACTGTTTTTAAAATGTCGTAAGTGGCACACAGCAGCCGTATCTATCGTGAGGATTTGTCCTGTTGAGAAGGAAATATAGACAAAGACCCTGAAATGCCCTGAAGGGTAACTTATGGCTTCTGGGTGGAGACCAGTCATCAGACTCCAAAAAGCATGAACGAGAATAAACTCACCTCAAACATTAAAAAATACCTAAGAACTCTGTGTGCTTTGTGACAAAATACTTCATTTCCAACCAGTCAGTACAATAGACTAGTCATCTCATGACATACCCTGTCTCTGTCAAAGCTCCAATGCAAAATGCTACAGTCAGGTATTCAGTGAATCTTACAAAATTGGTATCACTACTCTGATCTGTCTCCTGTCCAATTCACTACAGAGTCCAGTTCAGAGTTTGAGTGGCACCTCTGTAGGGACTGTAAGAGGACAGAGTGTGTGCTTCACAGGTGACTAGGAAACGAGTTGCTCTTATGGTTTCTAATAAAAGCAAATATTAAACAGTCAGCACCTCTGCTGTTGCCTTCTTTTGGCCACAACAAAGGTACACGTAGTGAGAACACTGGCATTTTTGGTTCCTGGATTCTTTGGTAAAAAAAATTTGAAGCTGTAGCATTTGTGTCAAAATGCACCTAAGAAACTCAGTGCAACATCAGAAACCCTTAGCCAGGTCACTCTCCTAATGCATCCTAAAAGAGAATTTTTGCGTCTCCTTGATGATAGTGGTGCTAAACCTCATTTGTACCTGGAGGAAGACAATATTTTCACAGTGTCTGATTAAATGGTTTGGCCACCTTCAACTTTGCACCTACTTTCTCCTGACCATAGTTCTTTGATCATAGATGTATAGATCACTTAACACTACGGACAGCGATTCCACTGGCAGCCTTGCTGTCATTAAGTGACAGCCACGGTCAAGAGTTCAGGAGCAGGAACAGCAGTATGATGAAAACAATGGAAAAATAGAGTCTACTTCACATAAAAGCAAACATCTGTTGCACTAGTGCACTAGGCAGGGAGGAAATACATTGGGAATGGAGAGTACTCAGCTAGTGTCTTTGGTAAACGTAGTTCTAGTTAAAACATTAGGGAGGTGCTAGAGCAAATACAAGAGAAGTCTTCTGTAATTCAGCTGAGCTTCCTGTAGATAATGCCTCTGGTTTATTTTGTAAAGAAACATTGGTTTGAAATAGAAATTAGAGGTGGAATAGGCCTATTCTATGCTAGTATGGAATTGACCCTCCACCACCAGAGTATCAATGCTCCCTATATTATCTTCAGTGCTTTGTCCTGTCTAGTTTGTCCTGACAGTGTTTGTCCTGCCTAGAGTTGGGGCTTCAACTGTTTCCCTTAGGGGACTCTAGTCCACAGTGTAATAGACCATACTGTCAGGAAATTCAGCCTAAATATTCCTTTCCTTACTCCCTACTTATGTATCCTGAAGTCACCCTGAGCAAATCTACTCTCTCTTTTGGTGCTTACACATTTCATCTGCTTGTAGTTTGGTACCTTAACCACCCAGCTCACCTTATGCAGTCAACTTAGCACTAGCCTAGTATGTCCTTTGACCCACTTTGGTTCAGGTTGTAGGACCTAAGATGTCTTTAATCTTCAGTTAGATCAGAGGAAAGTTTGAAATGAGCTCGTAACATAGCCTCCTCTCATCATATCAGAGCAACACCTAAAAAGTTTGAGATATTTAGTGTAATTTGAATTATGTGAACGTGTTTCAAGTCAGCTTTGAATTATGGCCTTGATTCCAATAGATGTTATCATCAAATCAAAATTATTCACACATTTCAAGTTAACATTTTATTTTTATTCCTTACTCAATTTTTGGCACGATTACAGGAGCTGTCAGTGGTTCAGTATTTTGAGAAGAATATTTCAATAAAACCATAATGTGTTGAAAAGGGCTCACCAGAGACCCTTGTTAAAATTCTGCCACCAAGCAGAAGATTATTTCCCTGCTTGCTCACCCCCTCTATGGATACTTCTAAATTATCCCCATCAGGAATGATGTCCATCCCTGAGGCTGATATAGGTACTTCTGAAGAGTAAATTGTTTGCCCTTTAAATGGACCAGATTGTTCTAAATGGCAGATATTTTAAAAATAAATTCCTGGGGGATCAACACCCCTTTCCCCTATCAGATCTTCACCCTCCCACCCCCCATGCCAATTCTAGTATCCTATCATATATACTCAGTATATTTCTCAGGAACAAAGTATAAACTGTTCCAGAAACTGCACTTAGTATTACTTTATTTGCCAAGTGGCATTTCCTCCTTCCTTGGCTGTGGTTATGGGAAAGCATTTTTACATAGTGTAAAAAAAAAAATAAGAGCCCTTACTTTTCCTATCTCTAAGCATATGCAATAATAGAACATAGCTTTATTCCAGTTTAAAAGGGGAAACACTTGTTAGAATATTGGCAGCAAATCACTATTATAACAAGACACATTTAGGTTCAATAAAAGACACTGAGAATCAAATGAGGATTCTTGTAATCTTGCCAAAATGGGTTAATTTTTCAGTTCCATTACTTACTCTGATATGAGTGAAGGTTTTAATTAAAACTGCTTGAACCTATACAAAATTGGCTTGAAACAGGTTGACAAATTGGTGTTTGCACACCCTTAAGTGGTAGAAAAGATATGAGTTTGGCCCTATTTTTCCCTGAGGTTGGATCTTATTGTGAACTCATAAGCAGAGCCTTGTCTATTCAATGTGGCATACAATTCACCACCTGTCACAGAACTGTGCTCTAAAACATTAATTGTAAGAGCATAGTTACACTGATGATGTAAAGCATAAATGCCATTCATTCAGGTGATGAATGATGTAAAGTAAATTCATAGGGATTCTATTTCTTATAGTCTATATCAGTTTGTACAGCATCGCATAGTTATGGTGTATGATTCATCAGTGTTTGGCTGATAAATAAGCATCATTGTACACCAGTGAGTTGAAGGAATATGTTTTGGTGAAGATATCTGAATGGATTTCCTCTTGAAGTTTTAATTATTCTCTTCATCTCCTGCATTGCATAAGGATCTACTAATAGTCTCTCTACACTTGCGTGAGGTTTTATTGACATCAGTGGGATTCTGCACAGCTCCAGGGATCCATGCTAGAAGACATTACTGCTTTAGTTGGGGATTGGTCTTGCTTTGAGCAGGGGGTTGGACTAGATGACCTCTTGAGGTCCCTTCCAACCCTGATATTCTAGGATTCTATGATACTGCAGGACCAGGACCTCAGTAGTGTTACTACACAATTTAGGTAGTTAGAATCATAGAATATCAGGGTTGGAAGGGACCTCAGGAGGTCATCTAGTCCAACCCCCTGCTCAAAGCAGGACCAATTCCCAACTAAATCATCCCAGCCAGGGCTTTGTCAAGCCTGACCTTAAAAACCTTTAAGGAAGGTGTGCCCGCAAGGGGGGCTGAGATATCAGCGAAAGAATGACGCTCAGGCCGAGAATAATAAGCAAGGCTTTACTGAGGGAAGAACTTACACTCCAAGCTGTGAGGGGAGTCCCTGAGGTGCGCGGAGGGGCTGCGGGGGACTCTGGCCGTTCGGGACAGATGGCCAGGCAGGACTCCACCGAGGGGAGTTCTTAGCGATGTTATATCCCCCGCACTTATCTCGGGATTATAAGGGGTCAACAGCTGGCTACATTCTTTACATTCATAAATTGTACATATTATATAAACTGGTTTGTTTACAGACAAAAATATGCTGAACTGTACTAAACCATATCTTAGCAAGGTCTATCAGGCAAAGTTCACTGAACGACCTGCATCTTCCGCTCACATTCAATCACATACTCGGTCCGCCACTTAGCTCCTCACCAATCTTCTGCAACCTTGCCCCTACAGAAGGAGATTCCACCACCTCCCTAGGTAACCTGTTCCAGTGTTTCACCACCCTCCTAGTGAAAACGTTTTTCCTAATATACAACCTAAACCTCCTCCACTACAACTTGAGACCATTACTCCTTCATCTGTCATCAGGTACCACTGAGAACAGTCTAGATCCATCCTCTTTGGAACACCCTTTCAGGTAGTTGAAAGCAGCTATCAAATCCCCCCTCATTCTTCTCTTCTGCAGACTAAACAATCCCAGTTCCCTCAGCCTCTCCTCATAAGTAGGGCCAGTGCAAGGATGTTTCGCACCCTAGGCGAAACTTCCACCTTGCGCCTCCCCCCCGTGCCCCTGCCCTGAGCCATCCCCCCCCAAGGCGCCGCAAGCCTGGGAGGCAGGAGAAGTGAAGTGGCCATGGCATGCTTGGGGAAGAGGCGGGGCAGGGGTGAGTTGGGGCAGAGAGTTCCCCTGTGTGTCGCCCTTCCCCAACTTGCTGCAGGCGGCCCTCCCTGCGCTCCCCTGCCCCAGCACCCTCCGCTAAATGCCAGCGGCGACTGGGGCGGCCGAAGATCCGACCACTGAGGTGACTGCCGAAGAAAATGGCACCCCCTAAATCCCAGCGCCCTAGGCGACCGCCTAGGTCGCCTAAATGATTGCACCGGCCCTGCTCATAAGTCACGTGCTCCAGCCCCCTAATCATTTTTGTTGCCCTCCATTGGACTCTTTCCAATTTTTCCACATCCTTCTTGTAGTGTGGGGCCCAAAACTGGACTCAGTACTCCAGATGAGGCCTTACCAATGTTGAATAGAGGAGAATGATCACATCCCTCGATCTGCTGGCAATACCCCTACTTACACAGCCCAAAATGCCATTAGCCTTCTTGGCAACAAGGGCACACTGTTGACTCATATCCAGCTTCTCATCCACTGTAACCCCTACATCGTTTTCTGCAGAACTGCTTCCTAGCCATTCTGTCCCTAGTCTGTAAGAGTGAATGGGATTGTTCCGTTCTAACTGCAGGACTCTGCACTTGTCCTTGCTGAACCTCATCAGGTTTCTTTTGGCCCAGTCCTCTAATTTGTCTAGGTCCCTCTGTATCCTATCCCTACCCTCCAGCATATCTATCACTCCTCCCAGTTTAGTGTCATCTGCAAACTTGTGGAGAGTGCAGTCCACGCCATCCTGCAGATCATTAATGAAGATATTGAACAAAACTGGCCCCAGGACCGACCCTTGGGTCACTCTGCTTGAAACCAGCTGCCAACTAGACATGGAGCCATTGATCTCTACCTGTTGATACCGATGATCTAGCCAGCCCTCTATCCATCTTATAGTCCATTCATCCAGTCCATACTACTTTAACTTGCTGGCAAGAATACTGTGGGAGACCGTATGAAAAGTTTTGCTAAAGTCAAGGAATAGCACATCCACTGCTTTCCCCTCATCCACAGACCCAGTTATCTCCTCATAGAAGGCAATTAGGTTAGTCAGGCATGACTTGCCCTTGCTGAATCCATGCTGACTGTTCCTCATCACTTTCCTCTCCTCTAATTGCTTCAAAATTGATTCCTTGAGGACCTGCTCCATGATTTTTCCAGACTTTGCGGTGAGGCTGACTGGCCTGTAGTTCCCTGGATCCACCTCCTTCCCTCCATCTAGGACCTCCCCCGATTGCCATGAGTTTCCAAAGATAATAGCCAATGGCTCTGCAATCACATCCGCCAACTCCTTTAGCACCCTCGGGCAGCACATCCGGCCCCATGAACTTGTGCTCGTCCAGTTTTTCTAAATAGTCCTGAACCACGTCTTTCTCCACAGAGGGCTGGTCACCTTCTCCCCACACTGTGCTGCCCAGCGCAGCAGTCTGGGAGCTGACATTGTTCGTGAAGACAAAGTTGCTGTGTTCCACCACAGAAATGAATCAAGTCACCTCTGTATCCTTCCTTTACTTACAAATGGAGCTGCAGTGCTTATATGGTTAATGTTTGTAAAGTACTTTGAGGTCCTCTACTAGCAGTGAATAGAGTAATGCAAATGTTCATTAACATAACACTATTTCTTTATTATTAGGGCGAGCATGAGTGCCTGGGATTTATAAGACACTGAAATATATGGTGTCTTTACTAATAAATATTTAAATTTAAATAGTTCTTGCACTGTGTGCCAAGCAGGATTACTGCTCATGCTAGAATCAATATGGGTGCCAAGATTTAGATACAATTGCATATAGAATACAGGATTTGCCGTAGTGCAGAAGAGAAGAGACTGAAGATATTATACTTTGCAATGTATCCCAAAAAGCCACTTCTAAAATCTCTTTCTTTGTCTGCTGCCCAAATGATATCTGAATCTGTAAGCTTCTTGGGCAGTGTTTGTATGTTCTTAGCTGTATTATGAGGTACCTCACACTTTTTTATGCATTCTTCCACGTTGTCCCTTATGCCTGGAAATTCTTCCCTTTACTGGTGCATCCAAGTAATCAATTTCCCTTAAATCTAACTCTCTTTCAAACTCACTTTTTCTGTGAAATGTATTGTCAGTTCACCAACAAAAGAAATACTGAAGTGTTTTCTTATTAAATTTTTGCACTGAATTAGGGGTGTCAATTTCAGAGAAAATTGTGAGCCTCTTCAGAGGGATTTAACCAAGCTAGGTGAATAGGTAACATGATGGCAGATGAAGTTCAATGTTGATATGTGTAAAATAATGCACATTGGAGGGGAAAATTGAACTAGTCATGCACCTTCCTGTATTCTAAATTAACTCTATCATTCAAGAAATGGACCTGGGTGTCATTGTGGGCAGATCAGTGAAATGGAGGTCAAAAATATGCAGCTGTGGTAAAAAAAAAAAAACCAAAGATATCAGGCATAAGGAATGAGATAGAGAATAATATGGAAAAATTGATAATGCTATTATATAAATCAATAATACATCCTCATCCAGAATACTATGTGTTGTTCTGGTCACCCTATCTCAAAAATGGTACAGTATTGCAGTATTAGAGAGGTTTCAGAGACAGATGGTTAGAATAATTTGGGTCATGGAAAAAACTCTAATATAAAGAGACTAAAAAGATTGGGATTGTTTACATTAGAAAAGAGACTGATAAGAGGGGACACGATAAACGTATATAAAAGGTAGGCTGGGAATATCTATTCACACTAACTCATAACACAAGAATGAGTAGACATTCTATGAAATTGAAAGGTGGCAAATTCAAAAACAATTAAAGTAAACACAATATGTAATTAAACTGTGGAACTCATTGCTGCAGAATATGAGTTGCGCTGGGTGAAATTTTTATTTTTTTGTTTTTTGTTTTTTTGGTTTTTCTCTTTTTTTGAAAAATAGGAAATTCACCAAAAATGCATTTATGAGGTCACCAAAGCTATTAGCACATTTTGGTTCAATTTCATTTCAACATTTTCTCAATGAACTGTTTTGACATTTTTGTTTTGAAATGTTGAATCAAACTGTTGACTTCAATTGACATTTCATCCAGGAACTGTTGATTGAAAACAGCATTTTGTTGACTCAATCGTCAAAAAATTTTGTTCCGATCAAACCATTTTTTTTAATATGAATCAAACTGTTTTGGGGGATTTGTTACTTCAGCCACTGAACTGAAAAAATCAATTATTTACTTGCATCTACTTGTGAATCCAAGAATTTAACAGGATTGACCATTCAAAGAAGGATTGGACATATATATGATAACAAGAACATCTAGAGTTGTAATTGTTAATGTTAAAAAGAGTATTTGAGGGGATATAAAATCTCAGTGTTTAAGTCAATCTCTAATTAGTAGGCATTAGGCTGAAACCTTCATGGGGGGGATTTTTTTAGATATCCTACTGGTTCTTGCACCTTCCTCTGAATCAGCTGGTACTGGCCACTACAACAGACAGGATAGTGGACAAGATGAATCTTTGGTCTGATCCAACAGCACAATCCCTATGTTCTCGTTAGAGATCTTCTCATTTTGTCTTCATTCTGTGCTATGGCCAATGTTACCAAAAGCCTCTAAGCCTAAATCCAGGGGATGACCAAATTGACTTTAAACCATCATGGGTAGTCACCAGCATAAATTAGAGCAGATTCAGGTTTATCTAATCTAATTCAGTTACCAACAACTCCATGCAGCTATTCTGGCAGCCCAGCATCACTCGACAAGAGAGCCCCTGTTATACCACCTATTTCCTGGCCATCTGCCTGACACAGGAGAAACCACCTACACTTTAGTCCTGTTTTATTCTGGAAGAGCAACACAAGGCAACTGGAACACAGTGGGGAATTAGGCCCTATAGGTCTATATTGTATTGTTTATTTTGCAGTGGGTGTGGGCCATATCTTCTTGAGCTCTGCACATTGTACATATGCAACTAACTAAAAATAATAGTCTTATCCTAGAAAAGAGAAATAAGAAAGAACTGCTAGCCTCTCTGCCAGATACAATAGTTTAACACCGAGCTGTGGAACTGATTTTATGGGCAACTGGAGAGGGGGAGATCCTGGCATACTGGTCTGCATGAGTCTCTGGACAAATCTGATAAACATCTTTGATGCACTTGGAGTTGTAAGGTATCTACCTAAAGGCAATAACATAGACAAATACTAATTTTTCCAGATGTTAGCAATACTTTTGGTACAGAAATTCACTGCAATATTGGAGATCTGTATCGGGGTAACAATAATTAAATATGTTTGAAAAACAACTGTGTCACAGTCAGGAAACAAAATGAGATTATAGACGTAATTGCAACTGACTGGGAGCATATGTCAGTTTGGTGCATTTCAGAGGATCGTATTGGAATCAGCGTTATTCAATATACTCATTAGTGACCTTGCGAATAAAATTAACTAGATACTTTAAAATTTTCAGATGACAAAACGCAGAGGCTCAGAATAAATACAGAAAATGGTAAATTAAAAATACAGAGGGGTCTGAATAGTTTGAGACATTAGATGGATTGAAGAGTGATTAAGTTTATGTAAAGAAATGCCAGGTAATGTAGCATAAGAGGAATAATTTACAGCTTCATCCCTGTTGTGAGCCACTGTGGTTTTCTGCACCATCAAGGTTTTTATTTATTTTATTTTATTTTATTTTATTTTTAAATGGGATAAAATTTTTGGTTTTCCTCTTGATTTCACAGGAGCCAGTGTTTGTCATTGCAGTCTCCCCAAATAGTGCAGATGGACCAAGAGCAGGTGGTGCTGCAATCATATCACAAAAGGTCTAAATACCATAGATTCCTTTGTTATGTGCAAACTCCGAAGAGTGATCCTTCAAAGAAGACAGGCCAGCGGCATCGTACTCTCATCTGCTCTTTGGGCTGCACCTTGGCTCCTCCAGACCTCAGAGCAGAATATCTTTTATTAGTAGTGAAACACAAAAGGGGAGAATATCAGGGGTACACAATGGGCTGCACGATGGCTCCTGCAGCCCTCAAAGCAAAATATATTTTATTTGTAGTGAAACGATAAAGAGGAGAACATCAAGGGTCCACAGAGGAAACCACAGGCAACTAGATCACCACCACCATTCCAGAAGAAGGAATGGAGGCAAAGATACTAATCTGTGCATCTGTCCAAGGGGATAAGGAGTGGAATTATCAAAGATCAAACTACGTAATAGTGTTACGCAGAATATGGTTTGAAAAACTGAGTGTCTTCTAATAACTATAAGGACAAGAGAGTCTAAAATATCTAACTTTATATAATATCCATGAAATGATATAATGGCATGTTATGCTACCATTAATACATTATAACTATGTAATTTGGAAGGCTAATTTTTTTTGTAAAACCACTTAACTACATAACATTGAAAATAATGGCTATTGTAACTATTTCCATTTTTTGTCTTTAGCAGTTCAAAATTAAATAATCCATAGCAGTTATTTTATGGTGATGTGTAGTTTTATGAAGTGGTCCTATAATATGTACCGTAATTATTGACATAAAATTCCTAAATATATAAATCATCATGTATAAAGTCTGCTATAACACATTCACTTTACCAGTAGCCAAGGTAAGTCAATCAGAAACTAACTGACATAATATCCAGAGTTGACCAAAAGATTAAGATATGATGACAGAAAACTGCCAGTTACAGCAAAGATAAAATAATCATGTTAAGGGAACATTGAATCTGAAGCTTCTTCATTCTGACTCCTTTTGTTTTCCTATTATCTGTCTGCTTAAAATCTTAGAAGACAGAGATGGAAAAGAGTAAAACCTACTAGGTCAGTCAACTGGCCTTCTTACTCAAGTGATAAATGTCCCCCACTATTAGGTTCCCATCACTTTTCTGGTGACTATTCAACTGTCTAATACAGCTCACAGTTAGGAAATCTATTTTTCCTGATATTTAGCCTACATTTTTTTTCTTTAATTTTTCTCAGACTTTCATGTTTATACCCTTTAAATATGTAGACAGTTATCATACTTGACAAACCCTCTCCTTATGGCTTAGCAAAGTTACATGTATACTTGTTTTCCTGCCTCAACCATTTTTGTTGGCCTTCTTGGAACTCCCTGTAAGGTGTTGCTCTCAAGAAAAGAGGTCCATAGGTTCTGGAACTGGTGGCATAGGGGGTGCAGTTGCACCCCCTGGCTTGAAATGGTTTCCATCATATACAGATTTACAGTTTGGTTCAATGACTCTCAACACTCTACAAATTGTTCCAGCACCCTTGGAGAGATCTTCTCCTCTGAGTCATAAATTCATAAATGTTTCAACCATTTTGAAGAAGCCAAACTCTCTAGCTGATGAAGCAAAGTTGTTGGAATTAAGAGTTATTTCTTCACAGGAATATCTGAGTGGGACCATCCAGTTATTATAACACTGACTGCTATGAGAGATCACCCACAAATTAGAGCTAGTCAGAAAACAGCATTTTCTGCAGGCAGGCAATATATTTTGAAATTTGTTTTCATTCCATCTGAACAAAAAACTAAAATTTCCTTGGAACAAAAATTCTGATTTGGAACCATTGAAACATTTCATTTTGATAGTTATTTTGAGTAATTTTATTGCAATGTTATTCATGTAGTATAAATGTCAATAAAACAAATCAAAACAGTCAAAAGGAAGTGTTTTACCTTATCAAAACATTGACTTCTTCCTTTTTGAAAATGTTCTCCAAATCAACATTAAATTCCAATTAAATGTTTAGATTTTGTTGAAACTGTATTTTCTGATGGAAAACTGTTTAGTCTGAAATTTTTTGACCAGCTGTAGGTTCAGGCGAGGTTGTGTTAGAACTGCAGCAGCCTTCAGTGGGTTCTTGCACTGTATGTGATCTGTTGATCAAACTGAGGAAGATGATAGATGAATGGTTTAACAGCTTCTTTACCTCGGTTACATGTGGCCTCAGACAATGAGTCCGATGTGTTAAGGGGTATACATGGTTATTACAGGAAAAAAGAGAGAAGGGTTGTGTGACTTACCTGGTGGGCTTTGCATACCTATCTCTTAGGGGGAGCTGTTAATATTGGATAGCTAATATTTGTGCAGTGCTTTGAAAGTGTAATGAGTTAGATGACTTGTGGTACTGGTCACCCTGGCAGCTTGAAGGAGCAGAGAACAACATAGAAACAGAGAAAAACAAACATCTCTCTCCTGTACGCAAGCTCTATTTTCCAGGGGCCCCAGGGTATGTGTCCTTTGCCAGACACTAATGCCACCTTACACTGCTCTGGAACTGCCAGGATGGATACCAAGTCAGTGAATTAACAGAAAGTAGAAGCTCTGATCCGGTTGCCCTCTGCTCCAGTTTCAGAGCAGAGAAAATGAAGAGAACGTACATCAGAACTTCCACTCCTCCCTCTGCAACCATACTCCCTTCACAAGCCTGGGGAGAGGTAAATCTATTACCAATAGGACCTACCTGGAGGAGAAGGGAGTAAAGTGATTTGAACCATTCCATTGTGCAACCCATTTTGTTTCCATTGACTTTTTCCTCTGCTCTGCCAGTGTAAGTAGAAGGATTCTGCAATCATGAGGCCAGATCTTGGTCCTAGCTACATCCTTTTTGCACTACTATAATGATACAAAGAGGATGGAGAACTGCCCTCACAGGCAAGTAGATGGGAGGATCCCTGGATAGCATAAAGCAGACATAACCAGATCAGTGCCACAATTTCCCTGCTCCCACAATGTAAATGACTTTTTTTGGTGTGATGGGAGCATAAGAAGGTGGCATGTGCCATGATTCAGCCATCCTTAGCCAGCAAATTGGCTCCTGGAGGACCATTCTGGCCAGCATATTTTAGAGCAATCTTAGATTGTTCTACCAGGGACCAGTGGGGGCCCCATCTGGAGAACAGAATGATCTGGAGAACAGAATTGTGTTTTAGAAACAGATCCCTCTACCTCCCTCCCACACACACACTCAGGGTACGTCTACACTATGGGATTATTCCGATTTTACATAAACCAGTTTTATAAAACAGATTGTAAAAAGTTGAGTGCACGCGGCCACACTAAGCACATTAATTCGGCTGTGTGCGTCCATGGTCCGAGGCTAGCGTCGATTTCCGGAGTGTTGCACTGTGGGTAGCTATTCCATAGCTATCCCATAGTTCCCGCAGTCTCCCCCACCCCTTAGATCTCTGGGTTGATAGCCCAGTGGCTGATGGGGCAAAAATCATTGTCGCGGGTGATTCTGGGTAAATGTCGTCAGTCATTCCTTCCTTCGGGAAAGCAACGGCAGACAATCATTTCGCACTCTTTTTCCCTGGATTGCCCTGGCAGACGCCATAGCACAGCAACCATGGAGCCCGTTCAGCTTTTTTTTTTACAGACACCGTATGTGTACTGGATGCCGCGGACAGAGGCGATACTCCAGCGCTACACAGCAGCATTCATTTGCTTTTGCATGATAGCAGAGATGGTTACCAGTCGTTCTGTACCGTCTGCTGCCAGTGTATTTTGGCAATGAGATGACAGTTATCTGTCCTTCTGTGCTGTTTGCTGCTATCATGGGTGCCCCTGGCTAAGATCGGCCGGGGGCGCAAAAGCAAAACTGGGAATGACTCCCTGAGTCAATCCCTCCTTTATGGTTTCTAAAAATAGAGTCAGTCCTGCCTAGAATATGGGGCAAATGTACTAGAGAAGTAGTGTATCAGAGAGTACAGCTGCTCTGTGTCAGATCCCACAGAAATGATGAGCTACATGCCATTCCTGGGGGTGCCCCTGCAACAACTCCACCCGTTGTTTCCCTTCTCCCCCAACCTTCCTGGGCTACTGTGGCAGTGTCCCCCCTGCCCCATTTGTGTCATGAAGTAATAAAGAATGCAGGAATTAGAAACACTGAGTTTTTAGTGACATAAAATGAGGGGGAGGCAGCCTCCCGGTGCTATGATAGTCCAGGCAGGACATTAAGCAGTGTGCGGGAGAGGAGCCCAGCATCCCACTGCTATGATAGTCCAGGCAGTACAGAATCTTTTCTTTTCATGTGAAAGGGAGGGGGCTGATTGAAGCTCAGCCCCTAGTTACTATGATGAAGACGGTTACCAGCCGTTCTGTACCATCTACTGGGAATGACCGGGAGTCATTCCTATTTTCACCCAGGCGCCCCCGGCCAGCCTCACCTAAAGCCAGCGAGGAGCACTCACGGATTGATAAGAAGGACAGTTACCAGTCCTACTGCACCGTCTGCCACCAGGGAGGGGAGAGGAGCGGATACTTCTCTTCGCTGCTGCAGCATCGCTTCTACCAGCAGCATTCAGTAGACATAGGGTGACATTGAAAGAAGTCAAGAAACAATTTCTTGCCCTCTTCTTTCACGTGGGTGGGGGGAGAGTAAATTGACGAGCTATTCCCTGAACCACGCTGGAAAATGTGTTTGAACCTACAGGCATTGGGAGCTCAGCCAAGAATGCAAATACTTTTCGGAGACTGCTGGGGACTGTGGGATAGCTGGAGTCCTCAGTACCCCCTCCCTCCCTCCATGAGCATATATTTGAGTGTCTGGCTTCCCGTTATGCTTGTCACGCAGCACTGTGTAGCCTGTAGATTTTTTTTTCAAACACTTTGGCATTTCGTCTTCTGTAAGGGAGATTTGATAGAACAGATTTGACTCCCCATACAGCAATCAGATTCAGTATCTCCCGTACGGTCCATGCTGGAGCTCTTTTTGGATTTGAGACTGCATTGCCACCCATGCTGATCAGAGCTCCACGCTGGGCAAACAGGAAATGAAAATCAAAATTTCGCGGGGCTTTTCCTGTTTACCTGGCCACTGCATCCGAGCTGAGATTGCTGTCCAGAGCAGTCACAGTGGTGCACTGTGGGATACCGCACGGAGGCCAATACCGTCGATTTGCAGCCACACTAACCCTAATCCGATATGGTAATACCGATTTTAGCTCTACTCCTCTCGTCGGGGAGGAGTACAGAAACCGATTTAAAGAGCCCTTTATATCGATATAAAAGGCCTCGTAGTGTGGACGGGTACAGCGTTAAATCGGTTTAACACTGCTAAAATTGGTTTAAACGTGTAGTGTAGACCAGGCCACATACACCAGGTCTTGTATGAAGTGCAGCACAGCCACTCTGACATATCTGGCACGAGATGTTTATTAGGGTACTCCAGCTTTTAACCACATGCATAAATCTGACTAATTTTTTTCATTGCATTCTGGTCAGCCCCTCCAAAATTTTCTAAATTGCTGAAATGCCTAAAAAAATATAATTAAAAAAACCCCAGTTACCCAGACAATTTAAAGATAAGCAAAACTAAATATGTTTTTAACCCAAAATTTGGACTGGTAAGTATTTAAGAGCCTCCTAAGAAGTGATTTCAATATAGAAATCCAGGATGTTAATTAAAAAAAAGTTTAAAGACCATTAACATTTTAACTGAAACAAAAGCCATGGAACATAAAATTAATGCTGCAACTCAGAAAAAATAATGTCCAATTGGAATGGGTTAGAATGTGCTAATAATACTCAGTGGTATTTTAATTCCAGCTTGTTGTGGGTATTAACAGTTGAAATTAAAGTGTTTTTTCCTCTCCACTCAATGTGCACACAAGTCCTATTAATATTAATGGGAATTAGACATATGTATCAAGAACAGAATAGATCTCTAAGATATTTTCTCAACATACTTAGAAAGACTTTATGTAGGATCTATGTTATAATCATTACCTGTGTTATCATGCTATGTTGCAGCTAGGAAGTGATCATTATGTCCAAATGTAGGTCATTGGCGGCAAACAATGGAAAACATGTTAACTGAAATTAACAGCTCAGGCAGACTTGTGTGAACTAAATAGGTTTTCTGCTGAGAAGGCAGGAAATAATTCAAATAATTATTACTGAATCCAGTTGCTACGTTTGTATTTTTCTTTCTGTGTAAAAGTGACTGGCTACTGCTAAATGGCAACATTATATTGCTTCTACAATTGTGTGTGTTTGGCTAATAAAATGTTAACTGGCAGGGTAACCTCTAGAAAAACCCAAAGGGACCAAAGTATCATCAAGACATGTTCTGTGAACAGCTTGGAGTTGAAAGGTATCCTGTGGTAACTATTCCATTTATAGGGAATTTCTGCAAACAGAGTTAAGTAAATGTTTTATACCAGTATCCTGCTGGCTTCTGTCTATGGATAAAGATATGGAGTGAGATGCCTTTTGAAATATGGGCATTAATTTATGCAATTTGCACTGTTTTTAGTGTCAAACAGATGATGTTCTCTACTGTGAAGTCCTCTTGTTTAAATAAAGAAGATTTGAGATTTTAAAATGTATTCTTTTTTAGTTTTTATATCTTGTACATATCAACACTGGGATGCATAATTGTGCTTACAGAGGAACTAATTCTAAATTCTGCATTGCTATAATCTGACATAATGGCACCAATTTCCTTGGGGGTGGGGAGTGAGGGCACTTCTTTGAAACTTGTTTTCTTTCTTTCCCAGAGTGATAGTTGCCATTGAGAATAAGGTCAATGCAAAGACAAAATAAAAATGTGAAAAAAATCAATAAATATCTAAATTATTTAAAGAAAAGATACAACAGAGTGTCTTACTGTCATGCACCATACTCCGTGTCTGAAAGCAGACAGGTGGATTGTCTATAGCCAGCATTGGTTTGGACACACTATCCAGCATGCTCATTAGTAGCTCAGAGCCTGGGCTCCCTGTTAGTAGAAAGGCAGGGATCACAGCAGGGAAGTTATATCTCAGGCTTTTCACATTCCTATTCTATCTTAGCAAAGCTTTGCAAAGCCTTTTCTGGCAGCTCATTAGTAGGTGCACTGATGCATAAGAGACAGTCATTAGAAGTGTTTTTCAACATTGGCTTTTGATCAGGTGAGTAGTAGCTTCACAGAGACATTTACTTACATTGTTTTCTGTAAGAGATTCTGTTGCTATATTGAGAATGACATACATATAAAATGTTGAAAACTGGCTTGACCTTTCTATGACAAAAGGGAAAAAAAAAAGCTCTAGTAGTTCTCTGAATCTTGTCTTTATATTGTCAGCTGTGACGTAGTAGAAGCAGAAAGTACTTCTTCAGAAACTGCCCTCTTTTAGCTTGAATAATCTATGCCAAGTTCAACTATATTATTTGATTTAAGGTTATGACAAGAGGGACACTAGGACATGAGAATACAGCGGGCATGCCTTTCGCTTTAACTATAAGCATTAGCTCCTTTCTTTCCCCATAAAGGCTGGCATTTTTAGCATTCCATGTAAGGGCTAAATCTAACCTACAGGGCCCAGTGAGACACATAGTAAAACGGTATTGGATCAGATGGGGAGGGCTAATTAACGTCTCTAAGAAGCATTTCAGTCGGAAGAACACTCTCCTGCTCGATAGGAATGTTTACCAAACTTAAAATATGAAACCATACATGAAATAATACAAAAATCCATATCTCAATGGAGTTCTTTTCAATATAGTTACGCAATATAAATGAATTTGTACACCTTTAAACATAAGCTGCAGATGCGTTATTTAAAAGCTCACCATCAATAAGGAAACTTTGCTTAATACTGGCACTATTTTCAGATACTGCTTCAAATTCAAGTGTAGCAACACTTCCCCATTACAAAAGCCCTATGTTTGTCCTATGATTATGCCCACCAGAAGGAAATCATGTTAAGCACATACTATGACATGCAATCAAAACAAGAGGCGGTAAAGCATCTTTTGTAAAAGTTTCTGAAACAAAATGTATCAGCTTAATCAGGCCTGCTCCTGGCTATGTAAGAGCATGACATGCTAATTACATAAAGTTCCAACTCAGCTAAGACTCCTGCTGACTAATTCAGTGTTGATTGTTTTCCGCTACATGGCTTTGAGTGCTTGTTAAGACTTAAAAAAGAGAGAGAGAGAGAGAGGCACAACAATTGCAGGAATTCTTTGCTTCCATCAAACTGTCTTATGATTGCCAGCAATTAGTTAAGCTCCTTGGCAGTAAAATGACAATATGGGACTTGACCAAACACAATGTGGGGAACACATAGGCATCTGCCCCAGCTGAAAGACATTACAATGTTTGTTAACCTTCAGGGTCATTCCTGATTCACTTCTGCAGACAGAAAACAAGATTTATATAACACAGATCAATACAGCCCTAAGACTTTCACCATTGAGGATGCTAGATTGAGGCACTTCTCTTTATCAGTTTACCATGACACTAATGTATTTTGCCTGTTTTGCCTGGGCAGTGATGAATCTCTTGGCAAGAGAAAACAAATAAGTTCTGTTGTTGAGAGACATGTTGTCTATGATTTGTCTCAGCAGACATGCCAACTTGCTGGCCAATTCATTTCCTATTTAATTTAAGTGGCATATCTGTCTTCCCCTTTCTGGTATGTCTTTTGCTTGCTGCTCAACCATACTGGCACTGTAAGAGGACTCTACAGTAGATCTTTTCAGGTAGATTGACACTGCAAAAGACTAAAATGAAATGGAGCTTTAGTGTCTAATTTTTAATAGCATCTTATTGATAAATAGTGTCATTGTCTGTAAATCAGGGTTGATGCAGTAACTGTAATGTCATTATCTATTTTAGTTTGATCTTAGTTATTTGTTTTGAATAGTCATAATCCATGGTGGTTAGAGATGTGTCCTAATGCTCATGCTGACGTGTTTTAAGAAACAGAAAATATTAATGATTATTTTTGTTTCAAAAAGCAAGATTTAGAAAAATTAATTTAGTTTGAAAATAAAATATCCATTAAGAGCCTGATCTAGCTATCCTCAGGCAGGGAAAGCTCCCGTGAGAAGCACTGACTGCCTGAGGACAGCAAGATCAGGCCTGTAAGTCATTAGAACAAATGTGATTTATACCATAAATGCTTCTATTGCTTCAGAATAAAAAATTAAGTACTAACACTGTTTCCATGTCTGTTTCGAGGCTTCTATTGCTTTATTAAAGTAATTAGTTATACATAGCACTCAGCTTGTGGAAGTAAGATGAAATATAAATTGAATATAAAAATAATGTATGTTCTTCAACATATGCAGAAGAAAATGAGTGTTAGAGTCCCTATACCTGAAATTTCAGGAACTGGTGTCAGAGTACACTCTCTCAAAGCCCCTCAACCCTGGCATTTCCTTACTCCACTGATCTGACCCAGCCCAGTTTGTTAACCTTTAGGGCAAGGTACAAAGCCCATTTGTTCATTCAGGGCCTGATTCTGCCACTCTTACTTAAGCTGAGTGTTACCATACTCCCAAACCAATTCCATCAACTCCAATGGGACCATATGGTTCCATTCAGTGTGAGTAAGGGTGGCAGAATGAGGGCCTTGGGCTTTTTCCAGAGATGGATTAAATGTGATGGGTTTGGGGTTTTTTAGAAGATTATTCTCCTTAATCCTATGTCATTGTTACGGTGGGAATAATAGTTATACTGGAGTGTGTTCTATTGGCAACATGTTAAAATTTGTTTTATTAGTGTGGTTATGGCCGCGGGCTTAGACAATGGCCACATGTTGTTGTAAATTGAATTATAAATGAACAAAACACTCGTAATTGTAAAGTAGAGTGGGAGAAGGCTACATATCAGGGATTCAGTCTTGCAAACACTTACTACTGGATATAATATATGGTACCAAGCATAGTCCCTTTAATGTCACTGGGACTATTTACAATAGTAAGCACTGCACATAATAGTTAGTGTTTGAAGTGCTGGTGCTAAGTTAGGAAAGAGTTTGAATAGTCAGAAAGCAGGAAAATGTAAAACCATGACACACTACTATTCTTTAGCTATGGTAGAACTTAAGCAATGGAATAGTTAACATAGGCCCACACTTCACAAATGTGCCAGTTAAATCTCTGTGGCAGAACACATTAATTATAGCAGTCAGTTTACCTTTATCCTTCACAACATTTCTGATTAAAATTTCACACATTACAATGATGTGTGTCTTTTCTACAAGCTATGAAATGTACTTAGCATCAATAAGTTCTTATTTTGTTACTGAGATACTTACAGTATATGAAGAATTGACTTCTGAGCTTTGACAGTGAAATCAAAGACTTAGCATTTTTTTTTATATATTTGGGCTACGTATATGCAGTGAGGGGTCTGAGTAAAACAGTCATTAGCAGCATTGTAGGAAAAAATAAAAATAAGCAATAACTTCCCTGTCAATACGGGTTATGTGATTTCAAATTTTATATTTGCTAAGCTTAATTAAGCCATAGATTATGTTTTGAAAGGTATGTTCAATTAAATGAATCCCTCAAGAGGAATTATATACAACAAAGATAATCACAACATTTATCTGTTTAAAAAAATGTATATACTTAGGTTAAAAATGTTCTGGACTTCTATTTCACAGAGGTAAGAAAATTGATAGAAAAATAATTGAAACCAATAATTATGAATACTTGTGAAATTTAATACATGTAACCAAACACTTCCAATTATAGTCACTATTAAACATTTAAGAGTTTGATTTTTATTGGTTGATACTTATTTTTCAGTTTTTTTATTTAAAAAATTCATTGTGTCCTATTTATTTACATCCTCATTTTTAATAAATTCATATGTGTTATATATGTACAATAAAGTGCTGTAAGGAAGTAATGAAATGTTGCAAAAAAAAAAAAACTTGGGGAAAATCCTGCTGTCACCTCTGTATGGTCAGTACAAGTGGAATCCATTCAATCTCCCTGTGCGAGGGAACGACAGAATCTAGGAGCTGTGTGAAGAACCCATCTTTACTGGTGCTTCCTGTATAGCAATGCCCAGGGTTCATTCATGGTTTAGAGGTGTGGGGAGACTCATGGGAGTGATGGCACAAGAGGACTTGTCACAAAGCAGAGTCTCTGACCCAACTCTGAAGAGGAAGACACTAGCGCTCCAGAGGCTACTCCGTTCTAATGACTGAAATAGCGGCTGAAGAGTATCTCTACTGCTTCTCCATAGCCTCATGGGGAGGATTCCTCACATGGATTTTAATAGCACCCCATTGAGATCTGGGGTAATGAGGTTTGGATTTACCCCTCACTGCAAAATGATAAGAGTGCCAGCATAACTCCATGCACTCAGCTCCTAAAATCCTAATTCAGCTAGGGCCAGGTTGCACACACATGCATACAGAGGAGCTGCAATGTATATAAGTTAGGAACCTGACAGGTATCTATTGTCGCTCCAGAAGCGAAGGAGTCAGGGATAAGACAAGGTCAGAGCAGCTGGAGAATGGCCTGATTTAGCATTGCTCCCAAGCAGTCTTCTCTAGTGGGATCCTGTGAGGGAACTGGAGTGTTTCTTCAGCTGGGGAATAAAAAAGGGTAACTTTATCTTTTTCTGATGATAGAAGTGTTGATGTGTTCTACTCTGCTGTTTTCTGCACAGTAGTGGTTGCATCCTAGCTCAGGTGTGCTGTTTTTAGAAAGCACTTATTGATCCCAGGATAAACAAGGCTTAAGGGAAGGAGGCCAATGGCTGAACGTCCTTACTGAAAGGATTCTTATATAAAATGGTTTAGATAGAGCTCTTCATTCAGACCTTCTGGGGATAATGTGTCCATAGTGAATACCCAAAAGATCTCCCTTCTGCTCAATTCACTGTCTATATTATCGTCTGTTCATGAAGGATTAATTTTCTAAATGCCTATGAATTTCAAAGTGGAAATTTCCTACTGCAAATTAATAAAAAGTTTAGCTGTAGGGTAATCGCTGTCCCCTCATATTATCAAGTTCAACATGCTAAATGCGTTTCTTTAAGGTTCTAATAGTTTCACCCAGGTATGTTAAGCTGCATAGGAATGTCATAATATAAGTAACATTATTAATGAAACTATTAATAAAGCCCTGCAATATCATTTTACCAGAAAATAGAGAATCACTGTGTGTCTTCTTTTGGGGAACTCAGTACAGTAAAGGACTTCCTGACAGACACAGGAAAACTCAGCAATAGCATCACTAGTTTTCAAGGCACACTGCCTCACACCTAGTGTGCATGAGTATTGTCCAGTGGTGAGATAATAATTTCAGACATTGGTTACAAAAAGACCAATATTTTTCCTTGATAGCACAGGTTTTTTTCAAGAAGTGCCTCTGCATATTCTCACTGATGTAAAAAGCCTCTATAACCTTAAAATGCCCCTAAAATATTGCACAAATGTATAGAGAGGTCAATAACAAATTACTAGGGGATTATAAAATTCCATTTCCTAATAAGGGCTCCATTTCCAAGATTCTCTTATGCTAACACATCCTGCACTATTCACCAAACAAAAAAATCCAATATATGCTAGTTGCTTCACAATACAGTTAAACATTCAAACCATCAGGGTCTACATATACTTAATCAATACAATGTGTGACATCAAACAGATCAGGTATTAATAAAAATATCCCTCCGCTCCATGATCACATTAACCTATGAGATAACATTTGGAACTGTGATATAATAGAATGTGCTTTGGGACTACATGCCTTTCCATCCACAAGAAAAACCTTAAAGAGGGTAGGTCTACACTGCGATTAGACACCTGCAGCTGACCCATGCCGGCTGATTTGGGTTTGTAAGGCCGGAGCTAAAGGGCTATCTAATTGCAGCACAGACGTCCAGGCTCTGGCTGCAGACTGAGCTCTGGGACCCTCCCAACTGGCAGGGTCCTAGAGCCTAGGCTCCAGCCCAAGCCTAGGCTCCAGCCCCAGCCCTTGCAGTTAAACAGACCTTTAACCAGAGCCCTGCAAGCCCAAGTCAGGTGGCACAGGCCAGCCATGGGTTCTTAATTCCAGTGTAGACATGGGGTCAATTTATCTAGCTTTAGGGAGATCTTGTGCCTGAGTGGCACACAGTATCTAGAGCAGACCTGAGAATCAAGCCTAGTATCCTTATGTTTCTAATACTATTTTTGTTTATTTTTTTTCCTTTTGTGGGAAGCAAAGATGCTCATGAAATAGAGGTGTGAAAATTTAGATAGCAGCTAATTAGCTTTAGTAAGACTGTTGCATGAGCATAATGGATTTTCAGCTTTCTCTCTCTTTTATCCTCTGACTTTAGGCAATTATATAACAGCAGTTCTGGAACAAGTTATTGTTCATAATTTCACAAAATAGGCTGCTTGCACACTTAAGACCAAATTAATTAATTGAATTTATATGAAATTTTTTATTCAATTTATATCAGATTGAGCTGTCTTTTGGCCAATATTGAACAGACTTATTTTGTGGCTTATTGCTTTTATTGTTTTATTACAAACAAATTATATGTTGCTGTGCATTTTTACAGCATCTTATGTACAGAAAAATACGTTCCTTTCCCCAAAGCAAAGAGGTGATGTTTACTTCACTCACAAACCCAGACTGACTGGGCTTTACCTGGGTAAAGCTGGATAGGGGTCATGAAGATGAAATTCTTTATCCACGGGCAGGATCAAGATGCAGGGCTGCAGAACAGCCTCTGACACGTTCTCCCATTCCCAAATTGCTATAAGTGCAGCCCAGGGGCTAAACTGGCACCTAGAGTGCTGGTCTGGTGCATTTGGATCCATCATGCATATAATAGTGTTTTTCTTTCCCCTGACCTGTTCCTGGTACTCCCTTCCATGCCAGCATATGTGAAGCTAGTGTGGAGACGGTATACACTTTGCTTACACCAGTGTGACTAAATGTTATAGGTAAATATTGCTCTAACGTGTTGCAGCTATGTGCAGAAGGGGTGTGGCTCATTGCCTGATGCATGTCTAAGATATAAGCCATCCTGTCAGCACCGGTCAGAGAGAACAGGGCCAAAGTCAGGCCTGGCAAAAGCAGGTACAATCCTGACAGAATTGCAGCCAACAGAAAAGAAATTAATTTGAACCAACAATTGCAGAATGCATGACTCTGAGTATAACAGTTTCTCAGCAAGAATCAGATGAGAGACTTTTTGCCCATAGTTTGACTCTTTAACCCAGAATTTAAAGAGGAGGCCCTGTAAACCACTGCTACAATATGTGTTTCCTACAGGACGTACAGAAAAGTGTGGCTGCCTACCTTCATAGCTTAGGGTCGGTCAGATTATATCTACAATTATATATATAAATGGCCAAAATCTGTTTAAACAATTCTCCTTGAACAACTTAACCATCTCCATTCTTGGTTGATTGGTTGGTTAGAGCATCATGAACACATTACACAGATGTTCCAGGCTCTGGCCTGGCTTTCAGGTTAATTCTGAATACAATTCATGTTGATTATAATCTATAAAGCCCTCAGCAGTCTGGGACTCAGCTATTAAAATGGCAGATCCTCCACATGTTGGAATGACAGTTTTGCCAAGATGCCTCATTTTTGTTGTTCTCCAAGGTGGAACTCTTGGGGAATATATTCACAGTAGAAGAACCACAGTGGTCAAATCTGATCTTCTCACAGTCTGTTTGGAGACCACGAGACACAGTGTCATATTACAAAAACAATATCTTGCTTTACTGTATGTGTTTTTATTGATATATATATCAAATTTGAGCCAAATCATAGTGAAGGGATTTGGTTTTTAATTTCTCTCTTAAAGGAAGAGAGATAGAGGAAGAAGAACTAGGCTTAATATACATACATTTTGAGTTCCTGAAAGGTGCTGAAATGACCACACTAGAACCTGAAGTCTTCTATATGCAGAATAGATACAGCAGGGGAAGTCTTCTTAGCATATGTGCAACATGCCTCAGGTGGCAAGTGACCAGGATTCATCACCAAATTTGGTCTGCTGGTTGGATCATTAGCTTCCCTGGCTCAATATGGAGACTGATGGCAAGTGCAACACGAACACTGATCCTTCTAATTAAGCTCAGTCTTCACTTGAGGGGACCATCTTTGAGTGACAAATTTAATCTAATCTCTTTTGCCTATTGGACTGTCAGTTGAGTCTAAAGTCACAACAAAGATTTTTTTGGTGTGAAGATAGGCAGGGTTACCTACAATTTAGGCTGTCCAACGCTTCCTCTTGTAATAACCTGTTTTCAGTTGCTTATAACTTTGTGAATCTTTAAATGTTCAAGCTGAAGCTTTCCATGCTGAGCGTCTGCCTCAGGCTAATTATTTTTAGAAAATACCAGGCAAAATGTTTTCTCTGTTTCCGAAAATAAGGCTAGAGGGGGAATATTTGTCCATTGTAAAGTTTCAGGCACACTTCCCTTTGAAAAGCTTGAATATTCCCATGTTTTGAAGTAGGGACTTGAAATTTGGAGGGGAGTGGCCTTTGTGTCAGGGATGTGCCTTCTGCTATTCTTAAAAAAATAATAGCACATGCTCAGACTCTTCAATTTTTAGCAGCAAAAGTATTTCCAGAGATTGAGTCCTCACCAAGCATGCCTCCCACAGCTTCTAGTTCTGACTAGACTCTGTCTCTAGAGCCCTGCATGGATACAAAATTTATATCCACAGATGTGGATATCCACAGAGCTGCAGGGCTCTACCAGGAACTGCAGCAGCACATTGGGCCACTGCTCTCAGAAACCAACACCCAGCCCAGGCAGCTCCTCCAGAGTGACTGTACTCCCACCAGCACTGCTCACTGAGGCAAGCACCAGGCTCACTAGTATGTGCAAGTGTGGCCAGGATGGAGCCTGACACTAGATTCAAGAACATCTCTCTCCTGTGTTCTTGATGACCTCCTCTCCTCCAGCACCCAGGCAAGATGGAGGAAGAAGACACCTAATGTGAATGCTGAGGGGACAAAACTGGACTGTGGATGGTGGAGGAAAGAATAAGTATCTAATGAAACCAGCAAGGAGAGAAGAGTAACTGTGACTGGCTGGGCAAGGATACTGGGTGGCTGAGGTCAGGGGAGGCTGGGATTTGGAGCCGGGGAAGAGGGAAGTCTAGTACTGGTTTGACAAGGAGACTGAGAGCCAGTGATAGAAGTGTGTTGCAGAGGATGACTGGCAGGTAGTTGGCTGCAAGGAAAACTCAGATGGAGGGAGAAGCTGGGACTAGAACCAGTAAGGGGGAAAGGGAGACATCTGACAAGGAAAAGGAGTGTGTGGAGAGAACTGGAACTGAGCAAAGAGATTAGGACAAGGAGCCAGGAAGGAGGCAGACTGGGGCAAGCAGTTGGTGGGGAGACTGAAATTAGATGAGGACCCAGGGAAGAGTCTGGGTCTAAGAGCCAGTCGAGGGAAGAAGGGGTATCAGAGATAGAGATGAGTCAGGAGCAGGGAACTGGGACTGACTGTGCAAGGAGACTGGGACAAGGAGTCTAAAGAGGACTGAATGTATTAGAATAGGAGTGGACCAAGGAGTCAGGAGGAGACTGGATTGGTTGGAGTTGATAGGGCAGAAGGAGACAAACTTGTGGGGAGGGGGTGGGCCCACTAGATTATATTTCCCTCCAGAACAGGAATCTTGGGCGCCAGTCCAGGAGTCTCACCATCCCTCTGCTGTCAGCAAATCTTTGTGAACTCTCCGGCAAAGTGTGGTTCTGTTCCTCCTCTAGTGCTGATCCACATAGAGGATGACAACATACTATTAGTAACCCCATTAGCTCAAGCAGCAGATATCTGTGAAGTACATCTAAAGGCTCCAACCCTGCTGACGACACATGGGTGTCCATATGATACCATGTGATGAAAATTTGGAGGGGGGGTTCAGTTTGCTTCTTTTTAAAAAATAAAAATAACACAAAAATATTAAGAACATTATTAGTCAACCACTCAAAAGTTAGCAAATGACATGATTAAGGTTGCCTGTACAACCTGAATTCGGTCTCCTTGTGCATATGCAGTATGATACAGTCTTTAATTGCATAATCAGTATACTATTTTGCACTAAGACCTGGTAAATGTGTACCATCTGTTGTTACAATATTTCACATGGAACAGTAATATAACTAGGTTACTAAAGAAAGATATTGGTTTTTAAAATGTGTAATCTCCAAACAAATGCTCAGGTACTGAATACAAACAACAAGTGACAGGGTTATCTTGTCTGTCATTTATCTATGAGACCCTGTTATTTTCACATTTCGTAAGATGGGTACTTTACATTTACTCAGCAGGGACTTTCTATTACCCATTCCCAACACCTTATCTCAGTTACAAACCAGTCCATTTGGTTCATTAAAAATGTGTGTCTTTGTACATTTGAGGCAGTGGGAGTTCTTAGAATACAAGAGCACGGAGAATGTTTAGGCACTTGAATTTCCTATAGTGATATCTCCTACAATACACTCTGAAGAATTGTAATGTGGTAGAAAGTAAGTGAGCCGGCATTTAGGGAGGGATGGCTGAAGGGGATTATTTTTATTCAGTATTATTTTACTTAGTTGTCATTACATAGATTCTTAGCCTGGATATTACTTGTATATTTAATTGAAACACATTTCAGAGATTTCAAAACCTCTGAAATTTTATCTTTATTCTTTTATTTGCCCATTTTGCCCATGATGTGATTTTTTACATCTATATAGTCTCTCTGCTCCATCCACTAATATAATCAAACCTTTCCCTCGGTGAGGAGCATTCAGAATAATTTCTCTCAATTTTCCCAGGTATATCCATGAAAAACTCCTGATTTTTGCTTCACAAAAATCCCATGACAAATCAGAAACTTTCTAAAATTTCACATTTTAGCCAATTTAAAAATCACATTACAAAATTTGATCCAGTCTCACTAATTCTAGTCTGATTAAACTAGACTTGAATTTCAGTTTCATTAAATGTAAGCACAAGCTTTTCAGAAATGACACTGTTGCAATCTGGACTTCTGGGGCCTAATTCTGGTCTCAGACAGATTTGTGCATGCAAAACATCACTCGTCTGAGGACTTAGCTTAATTTTTACAGGTAAATACCCAGGTTGTGTACTAATGATGATTCTGTGTGCACAAGATTTGTAGGAATGCACACTGGAGACCTGCTGGGAAAACAATGAGCCTTTTCTCGCATCTCTCTGAAATATGGTACAGCAACTTCTACAATAGAAACATTTGAAATGTCCGTTTCAGAAGAAATATACCTCCCATTTTTTGCTAATGATAGCACAGCAGGAGCCTGGGACACCGAAAACCAGGGGAGCAGCTTCCTTTCTTGAGTTTTAAATCTTTATATAATCAGATTTGGATGTGTTGACACAAGAGCGAAACCTGAAATTAAAGAGGAAAGTTAAGAGGGCATTCCGATTTCCATTGTAAAGAAATTGTCCTGGTGTGCTTTTCTTAGCTCATACTTGCTCTTTGGGTTCATTTTACACCAGCCACTAACATGGTTAGCAGAGGGAAAAATAGAAAATATTTCTATCATCCAACATGCTATATGCCCTGGAGATATTTGTATAAAGGTAGTCCTTATCCATACCCTTAGTCCCACCTTGGAAAGACACAACAAATGGTGACAAACGCAGTTATGTCAAAGACACACTAGAAGATCAGTGCAATTTTATTGAATTTCCACATCGTGTTGTCTCTGCATTAACTGGACCAGAAATATTTCATTTCAGCTAGATCACAGTTTTGTAAGACAGCCTTGTCTTTTTAATTTGTCACTGTGTACTATATGTCACTGAAGTCTCATCTCCCCAAACAAATGCCACTGGAAAGAAACCTGTTACACAGAAGACAAAAGGTAAGCCCACGAAATGAAGTTTATGGCTAAACTCACCACTCAGGCTTTCCATTCCCACAAGCTTAGCGGCAGTATAAATTACCCAAAGCCAAGTTAGAAAGATATGTAATTTCAAAGATTACATTTTATATTTATTTTACACTGCTACTACCTCTTCCACGGCAGCTCCTGTGTAGCACAGAAGAGAATGGAAAGGAAAGAAAGCATTGGTGGCTAAGAGGAGAAGTTATGATTGACGTGAGGTCAGACACTGAAAGTAGCCCTGGGAACTGTGCAGTAGAGTTGCTGGCAAGAGACAAAGTATGGGAAAAATACAGGGATACAGAGGATAAAATATTTAATAATCAACCCAACAATTCCAGAATGTTGAAGTTAGTAGGTTCAATCATTGTCCCTTTTGCTAAGAAGCCACTTTAAACAAAAAGTGAAACCAAAATTACAGGCCTGTCAGGTACTTTTACGCTGATCTAACAAATATGACAAATTTTCCTTACAAAGTGTGAGAGAATGAGCCAAAGGGAGGACAAATAGTGGTGGTCTGTAGGTTGTGTACTTCTTAAAGAAACAGTAGAATAATAAAAATGGGCTTTTGCAGTGGAGAGAATTTTTTAAATAATGATTTATTTCCCTAATCTGAGTTTAAGTTTTTTCCTCCCTGCTGAAATAATTAATCAAAACAAATGAGCCAGCAAACCCACAATACCAACTGACTTGAAATCACTGTGCACATTAACTGTCTTCTGGAATTTCATTTACCATACTGTGCAGCATGTATAGTGTAGCCTTTACTAAAATGAGTTGTGTACCTGATTGTTATTTTAAAACATGAGTTATTGGTAAATGAAAATATAGACTAGATAGTGAAATCATATTCATTCTTTGTTTTTGATTGCTCTTTGGAATCTTTGAATATAGTTCTGTTGCTATACAAGATACCAACTGCCTGATTCTCATAACTGCCCAGTAATTATCTCCTTTACCTCACTTTGGTAGTATAAAGGGGCCTTGGAGTAACTGAAAATAAGACTCTTAGTAAACAAACAAGCCTAAAAGCAAGAGAGAAAATCTCAAATCAAAGCACTGGAAAATCCTGTCTTGTAAAGATACCATTTTCTGTGAACCACTACGGACAGCATACATCTTACATCATGGACACACAAAGTGATATGTTCCTGCAGATAAGACAAAGTAGCTTATCAAGGAAAGTAGATAATACAATACTGGAATGATTCATTTCAGAAAAAAAAGACATATCTACTTATTGTGCCAAGCAATTCAAATAAGAACTTATGTAAATAATGTAGAAAACCCTTATACTTTTTAGTCCAAGATCCTTATTTTTTCAGTGGGGTGAAACCCATAATTAGTTAAAAAATATAGGTGAAGTTTCCATCCCATTGTGAACAGAACATTCACACACACTAGCTCATCCAAACTTACCGCTTCCTTGTGGTCCAGCTTTACAAGAAATCCATCTTTGTAACAACCAAACATAAACCTTTAGCCTAAGCTTTCTGCCTAAACTTGGATGACTGCAGAGTTCATTCTGCTCAAAAGAGAAAGGGGTTCCAAATCATGAGTGGAGCTAATCAGATCCACCAGCTGATATGACAGCAGTCATTAAACTGCACCTTCATGCAAAATGTAAACTCCTGACGTATGAAATATTCACTAGAGAGTCCTTTTGCAGTTTCCTAGGATCATTGACCTTTTAGTGGACATTATAACCGAACTGCCTCCTAAGCATATGAATGTTTAGGAGTTTTAATGCTAATTAAGGGAGGTAGTTTAGCAGCCATTAATTGAGATGCTGTTCTAAGCATGAGGGGTGGCACAAAAATAAGAATAAAGTCAAGAGTGGGCAAGAGAGAAGCTTAGAAGAAAGATAAGGTGGGAAGGAAGTGAGTCCTGTGATTCCTGTGATTCCTGTTCTACAAATGGGGAAATTCAAGCAAATTGTTTAAATAATTGTGCCAAGGTAACAGAAGGCCTCAGAGGCAGAATGAGGATTAGAACCCTAGGGTTTCTGGGTAGGATTTTCCAAGGGGACTAAGAGTTTGGCACCAAATACCATTACATTTCACTAGGATTTGGGTACTGTGCTCAAAGGACTAGACCATGCCTTTCTCTGGTATTTGGTTTTTCAGATGTGAAAGAAAGAACGAAAGAAAGAACCTGAATTCACAACCTAGTCACCCTCCACCAAAATATACCAACTATCCAGAAGCCAAATCCTGGCCTCTTCTCCAAATCCATGTCTCTGGAGGACCCTTAAAGCACCAGAACCACACAGTTTCTCATTACATAGTCTGTAAGGGGATAAACCACAAAAAGTTCATGCCAGGGTCTTTACAAAGAAGAGGAATGGTGGGGTCAGCTGATGTCCACTGGCTCCACAGTTATGCTGTTTCGTGTGTGCAATCCCTCATAGCTTGCAGAGTGTCTGAGCTGGGACTCCACAGGTGGAAAGAAGAAAGGAGAGAAATTCCATTTTCCTCACATTTGCAGTGATCCCATGCTCTGTGCTCATTTACTCAGCCTTTGCACAGAGGACCAAGATATGGCCCTAAGCACTGAAGCTTTCTAGGCTTGGACACCTTAGAATGTTCCCTCCCTGGCTGTCCTAGTGCAGCCTTTATGCTACTGCTGTTGTTGCTCTTACACTAATGCTGACTTTTTGGAATTGAGAAGTGTACTGTGTAAATACAGTATGCATGCCTAAAATATTAAATGCTTAACTGTTTGTTTGTACACCTATGAAACATGCTGTAGCAGAATTAAGCTAGATCCCTAAAGAGTCATTAATTTGTATTATCCTGAAGTATTTATTATTGTGGCATATGCAATGGATAATATTTGTTTACATTTTTAATTACTCACATTTTCAGCCAAGAAAATCTCTGAGGATAATGCCTCATTTACAAGTGTCTTGGCAAAAGACAACATAATGTAATCACACATTACCAACAATTCCATGACAACCATGCAATGGTTTAAATAGGAAATTTTAAAAAAAGACATAATTATAGTAAGCAATAAAAAAAATTAAACAGAAGAGGCTAACATTGCTAAACAGAACTTAAGGAAAAATTCCTCCAGTTCTTGAAGATATTGAGCTTATTCCAAAGCCCGTTGAAGTCAATGGGCTTTGAATCAGATCCACTATGAATAAACATGTTGAAACTAAATACCTGCCAAAGCCTACTTTTGAACCTCCAGAGTGTCCCAGCTTAACAAGTCCTATTATTAAGAGACGTTAATTTTTTTCATAGTAAATAAATAGAGCTCAAACTTAATGAACAGACCAATTTGATTTAAAAAATAAAGCAAAGAAGTGCGCTTCTGATAGATTTTCTGGATAGGAAAGGTTGTAATAGGCTGTGCCTGATGAATAACATCTCTATGAGAACTCACAAATGAATGAGGTATACTAGCCTCAAATCTTGCTTCAACCATGTTTTTGGCAAGTTTCACAGAAATTTCCTATGCTGAATTTAAAATGGATAGAAAATTGATTCTATAGAAATAATTAGTCTCCTGACTCCATCCTTGTTTACGTTGCCATAATTCCAGTTCACTTAATTCCAAGGGCCAAAATAAACCCTAAGCAAACTAGAAACAGATTTTGTTTTGGCAGATAACTTGCAGATAAGAAGATAACTTCCACCCTCTGATGCCATTAGTGTAACTGTCACAGTCCGTGTGGCAAAGTCTTTCCTTTTTCTTTCTCTTTTAAATTTTACTTGTTCTTTATTTCAAAAATATAAACCAACTATGGGGCAGATTTTCTGATCACAGTGAGATAAATCAGGAGTGACTCTACTGATGTCAATGAAGTAACATCAAAGTAAAACTGGTGTTAAGTAATATCAGATTTGTATTTTAGGAATAAATGTTGAAAAATGTGGGATGCAAAACAGAGAATTTTCTTCAAAATTTGCCATTTCTCTTTGTTTAATTTGAAGTTGTATTTTTTATGCATTTTAAAAATATGAATATTCTCCCAGGGTGATTCCAAAACATTGCTATCATTCTGCTTGGCATTATAGTGGACTGACGGGCCTGATCCAAAGCCTGTAGAAGCAAAGGAGGGATCAGGACCTACATCAGCATTAAGAGGAGATAATGGTTCCTATTGCTTTTCTTAACTTTAGCTAAGCTGAAAACTTAAAATAGTCAAAGACTAAATCTGACAAGAATCTGACAAAAAAATGTAAAATACAGCACAAAAGAAAATCTTTTTAAAAAATCTGAAAATGCTACAAAAATTGAATTGCTTTGGAGCGTGAATTCATAGTCTGGTTTATTTTCCTCTTCCCGGGAAGCACAGATACAAAAAAACTAAAATACACTATAATTTTACATTCATATAAATCCTCTGTTTGGCTATAAATATGTCTTCACATACTTCTGGAGTTTCCAGACTAATTCTTGGGATGGGCACTGGGCTCTGTATTTGGACTTTCATACTGAGTTGAACTTGCTGACCTACAGCAATGATAATTATTTTGTGAAGCCTTGTCTTCACTGAGTGGATTGTCATTACTTACAGTAAGAAGCAAAGAACAACAGTATGCAAGCAATGGCTATCATGATTTGAATAAAAAAGATCTGTTTAAACTCCAAATTGTAGGTCACTCATTGAAAGAAAAATATGCCATGCTACTTTCTTAAAATACTAAAATCATATTCACCTCTTAATGTGTATGTGTGTAATTCTCTTATTAATTCTAACAGAGCTTAGCTTGTACCCTGAGAGCAGAATAAACCCTTTAATTGTTATATTTTAGATGTCTGAGTCTCCAGACTACTGTAACATTTGATGAGTATCATGTCAAATGCAGTGTCTCAGAATGAGTTTGATTAAAAATACATAAAATTAATGAGTTGTCAAAAAGGAGTGTTCTTTAGAAGGCGTGATTCAAAAAAGTGTCTATTTTCATCTTCATAATGTAACCGTCTCTGGTATTTCTGTCATTTGGTAATGCTTCCGGATACATTCACACTGGTCATCTTTGATCATATACATTCAAGAGATTCCAAGGCTTATTCTACTTGCATAAAAAACAAAAGAAGCATTGTCAGAAATCCCCAAATATGCATTTTGAATCAAGTTACACCTAACTGCTATACAAAGACTCAGGGTCTTGATGCTAATTTATTAAAAATGGCTTGGCCTTTAGGAATTTCTCATTGGCACTTACTAGAGCTGAACTCAAAGTGGCAATGGCCAAGGCAAAAAGCAGCCGTCGAAACTGCATTCACACTGACATCTAAGCCTTAGTGCTCAAATTATGAGTGCCCTGAAACAAAATGCTGTAGAAAGAAAAGCAAAACATTAAAAATGCTTTGGGTGCCAAGATTTTCCATGAAAAGACTGGAAAAAATAATGTTTCATTTTTAATGAAATGTTAAATGTTAAAAATGCAACATAAAGAAAGAATTCAGTGGGAAAGGTTTGATGTATAATGTACAGTGTTACTGTGACTGTTACATATACCTGTGTATATCTGCAGCTATATTCAAGTTTAGATGTATGGTCTATCAATAACATATGTAAGCATGATGGTCGAGCTAGTTAATTGTTTTTTCCTGCTGAATGCATGTGTTTATTTTATAAGAAGAGACGTGAAAAGTTCATTCCTGTCAAAATGTGTTGCTAAGTATAAACATGCTGGTTCACTTTAGGCAGGATCAGAAAAGACCCTGAGTGTGTAATCTGTGAATTGACTCTATGCTGATATTGCCCAGGTTTTGTATTACTAAACTATGGCTCACAACAACAACAAAAATTTAACCTTTAAATAGAGGCACCAAAATAATTTAAAACAGATTGGAGGGTTTAAAGGGCTTCAAGAGTAAGCAGCTCATATTTCAGTTCCTCCCCTCTAGGGCCTACCTATTTGGTGTTCAAAGTTCATCTCATATTGCAGCTGCTTATGTTCACATTTTCTGCAATGTATGGATGAGATGTCCTAGGGAGAAAAAACATAAAATAAAATATACAACATTAAAAAAACTTCCCTAAAACAATGGTTTGGCTGTTATTGGGCAGGGAATAGGACAAATCACCCAGAGGCTTTTAAGTAAAAGCTAGGGGAAAAAAAGAACAGAGAGAAACTGAGACGATTTTAAATAAAATTTCAGTTTCAGGGGATTTTTTTATCCAAAGTTCTCACAGGTTATAGAACCCATTATTTTTTGTTCTTTTATTAAAAATTTCTTTGCAATTCATTTAGGCTTCCTTGCCACGAGGCACAGATAGATGGCAACAACAAACAATTATACTACATATTTATCACTTTATACCATTTCACAGTGTATCTCTGGTTATGGGAACAATAGATTTTTGCACCTTGCTTTGGTTTCTGTTTGTCAGGAGTAGCCTTTATAAACAATATATTTTCCCATTTTAATAAAAGAGTCCAGCTGCATTAAATGCATGGGATGTGATTTGAAACAAAATGGACTAGGCCACTGACTAGTGCTTCACACGACCAGCTCTTTACTTAGTACACCATCTTATAGCATGAACATCACTTCTTGAATGATAAGATGGATGCCATGCTTGTACTACATTTTCTAGCTTTGCAATTTGAGCAAAACTGCAATATTTTAATCAACATATGACATTAGGATATATTATTTTTTGCCTGGGTAATCCTAAATTTGGTCCTGCAGCAAATGTAACTTTCCTTGCCAGTCATCATCTTGCTCTAAGTATTCCATATTCGATCTCCCATCCAACAGATCTCCATGCTTTAAGGAAATTTCTTTTGTGTAATAATGTCTTGAGTTTCTCTTCAATAATATATTAATAATCTATAATTAATAACTTACTAACATCTCCTATTCTTAAGGATACCAAAGCACTTTGAATACTATGAGTGAAACCCTGGCCTTACTGAAGTCAATGGGAATACTGCCATTGACTGCAGTGGGACCAGATTTTCACCCCAAGAGCCTAGACCTACTTAGCAGGAAGCCGTTCCCATTTACTATCATGGGAGCAAGACTGAAGCCCAAATACACAGGAATATCTGCCCCAACCACTGAAGTACAGCCACCCTGGCAACTAGATCAGGACCTAGTTTTATAAGTTAACAACACAAAAGGTACCATTAGCAGTAAGGGGGAAAACTTATAATAGTCTCTTCTTCCAGTCTGATCATACGTGGCCAAGCAAATCCTTCTGTAATCAAGGAAAGGGGAACAGTAAAGATTCCATGAAATCCACTAGGGACACAAATAGCAGATCTTATTTCTCTGGGAAGTGTTTCAAAAAAGCTGGTGATGGGCACTATACAGGATCATAAACTAGACACAGAGATACAAGAGAAGTATATTGAATATTTATTTTCACAGGAAAATGATTGGTTTGAAAAGTATTAGGTTATTGAAAACACTATACAGTCGCATCACATCTCACGCGCATTTAACATGCCCAAATTCAGCTTTGCGCGGTCGGCAAAAACAAAAAAAACAAAAAAGGAGAAAAATAACAATTTAAATACTGTACCTGTAGTGCGGGCGATTCCGCCCGCCATTGCACTCAAAGTAATTTTGACTATATGCGATTTTCGCTTTACGTGCTGACAGCAGAACTTAACCCCAGCATAAGAAGAGACTCTCATGTAATAGGGAAGCTTCTATGAGTCTGTTAAATGTGTTCTGGGGATTCAATAGTCTTATTCTGACTCCTGGTCTGCAGATGGGACCTACATATACCTTAGAAAGTCTTGGGAAGGTACATGAGTGAATTTCAGTATTGACAGAACAAGCGAAAGCAGTCTCACTTTGAAAAAGGCAAGCTGTTTTATGACTCTGGATTTAAGCATGATGTAGGTGATGAGATTACATCTCCTGCCATACTATTTATTCTTTCAGGTAACACAATAGCAGAAGGGCATCCAAGATGCTGAATTGCCAAATTGAGCTAGCACTAGCCAACTGATTTGTTTGATTAACTGTAGGAACACCCAGTGCTCTCAATGGTTTACAACCTGCCCGTGTACACATTTCTGATACTCAGATGTGTAACAAGGATTCAAAAATAGGAACACAACAAAAATAACAGAGAAGTGTTTTCTAACAACCAGAACTACCATCAGGTTGCTTTTCTCATGGGAATTTGAATGCATTTTTTCCCAACATGTCCTAATGACTGCCCTCTTCCACTGGTTTTCCCTCATTTTTCTGAGCACTAATCTCTCCCAGAGATATATTCAGGTAGGTATGATTCACATTTGGGGCTGAATACGAAGTGACCTCAAAAAATCCTTTCCACACACATTTTCACATTTGGAACTCAGTTTAAAGTATATCAGTACTTCTAATATCTTTTAATATCTAATTGCAGCTTTGGGCCCTTGCTCTGTCTCTGTTCAAATGAAAGACTCTGACGGGATTTAGTTTGGTTTGCTCCCGCAGGCATTCTTCTTTACATATTTTGTTATTATTATTTTATCACACTATATGCTGCTTTCCCACAGTGCAACTACATCTTCTTGCCACTCTCCTCTGACCCTTCCCCCCCACACACAAAAGAAATCTGCAAATAATTAGCTAATTTCTAAAATAAAAATAAGAATGGTAAAAGTAGAAGAACTATCCTGATTTTTCCCTATGCAATCCTATAATTTGGTTTTACAAACATGAGAAAGACCCTGCAGTAAAATGGTTTCCACGGTAAATATCTGACCTAAGAAATTTTGCTGAGTTAATTTCTATATAACAAAGGGGATATGGGAGAATATTTGGCTTCTCCTTAGTAGCACAAGGGCTACATTACTATTTTGAGCCTGATTCTCTTCTCTTACCAGTGTAAATCAAGATTAACTCCACTGAACAAAAGAGCTTTACAAAGGTGGAGAAGTGGTTCAAATGAGAGAAGAATCAGGCCCTAATAGTTGTTTGTGTATTTTAAATTACATTCAGGTGCCAAAGATTCTGTGGGTATGATACCCTGAAATAAACAATTATCCCACCCTCTTGATAAAAAAAAAATCACGTGTGGATTAGTGAATCTCAATAATGGTAAGGAGAGGGGAGTTTCTAGGGGCAGGGCACAGACAGGATGCAGGGGAACTCAACATCTAGGGGAGATCCCTGGGTGTAGGAAGCTGCAGTTTAAAGAATAAAATGGTGTGAAAAATGTCTCAAGCCATTACTCATGAAAACAAAAATGGAGTGTTTAACAAAGTAAATCTGATAAAGGTATGCAGCAAAATTGTGTTTTCTAAGGGCTTGATCCAAACACCACTGAAGTAAGTAGAAAGGCACCATGAGGCTTTGATAAATTTGCAGATAATTTTGGGGCAACTTCACCTTAACAAAGGAAACTGGTTTCTTGTATTACTTTCACCATATTTCCAAAAATCAGATTGAAGACTAAAGCACTTGTAGATCACACTACTTAGTTAAGAAGACACCACTGAAAAACAGTCCTCCTCACAGCTGGTCTGTCTTTTGCAAATTTGGGGAATTATGGCACATTATACATGGACTATTTTTGCTTATACTTTTTACATACACATTTATTTGAAAGGTTAATGAAAATACAGATGCAATGGTTCCTTTATATAGGGTTTACCTTCCATGAGTACCAGTTTCCAGGCTAATTGATTATGTCAGAAACTCTATAAATATCAATAGCATATGGAAAGGTTAATCTGGGGTCTCCACATAACTGGATTCATACTCTTTATTGATGATATAACCATTATCCAACCATAATGGAAGTGCTTTGAGTGTGAAATAGAGTAGAACCTGGCTAATTTACACCAATGACTGAGTGGAAGATCCATGGTGAATTACTAAATTTTGCGAATTAATGAGCAAATGTACAAACACAATAAAAAAGCAAGGCTAATATATCATATAATGTACTTTACTCATTTATTTTGCCAGTTGTCATTTAGTTTTACTTATTTATAATATTTCTTAATTTCCTATTAAATATATAGTAGCATATTGTGTTAAAAATAACATCCTCTTAGTAATAAGTAATCTCACCACAGCATTCTGCCATTAAACCTTTACTGACAGGTCAGGAGAGGCTCCTTTCCCAGACCCACATTTTAAAAAGCCCGTGCATTTAAAAATTCTCAATGTTTTATTCAGTAATTGTAAGTTTTGTTGTCTTTTCTTGGCACTTTAACTGCAGACTTCAGAATGGTTTATTTTTCTAAATAATACTTTTGCTAACCACAGTGGGGCCAATCTGGACCCTATTGATCATTCCCTTGGTGTCAAGGAGCAGTAAAGAGGCCAGGATAGAATTCCCCTTGAGCAGAAGCAGTGTAGAGCTGACAAAAGCAGCCGTGCAAGTTCCCTCTCATGGCCCCTATGTGTAAAAGGCATGTATATGGTAAGGCGGGGGGAGGGGTGGGGCTAGGTCTGCTGAGCGCTACATGGATTCCGTGTTGCAGAGCAACCCATAGGCAGCCCAGAATGGGCTGTCAAAAGTTAGAGTAGCCCCTGTGCATGCTATATAACTTATGCTGGGGCCACACTGGACCCTAGGACAGGCAGAACACAGGCAGCACAAAAGAGTCATAGACCTACTTTGCTTCCTGCTCCTCTTGCGCTGAATCTTCTGAACTCCCCCCAACACCTTTGGGTTTCCTGCATATTCTGTAACTTTCCCCACAGTTAATCAGGTAATTGCTTTGGGTAGAATTAGGTTTGGGTTGCACTGCAGGTATAGTTAAAAAGTTAAAAGCTAGAGTAGTGCTCTGAGAATAAAACCATTGCAAATGAGTTAAGGGTGTTAATGGAGAGCAAGTGCACACAAAAATTCTGTGAAGCACCATATTTTTAACTTAAGTCAATGAGTGATGTCAGGCTGTACTACCATTTTTTGCATTAGAAATGTGTAGACATGCTACTACCTTTGACAATTAATACAATATTTTCATACCGCACACAATAAGTAGGAAGTAGCATGAATTCTGCTGGGTGTGAAAGTATAATCTTTGATTTCAAAGTGCATTTGTGGTTCACAGTGTAAATTCCCTTACAAAGAAAAGCAAGTAGATACTGTAATGCTTTTTTTGTCTAGAAAGGTAATTAGAGAGAATTTGTGGGATAATAATAATAATCAGCTCCATTTTTAGCAGCTATTTTGTGCTTTGTGCTCTATTACATGAATCTTCAGTCAAGAATGAAATCCTGGCCCTACTTAAGTCAACAGCAAAACTCCCATTGACTTCAATGGACCAGCATTTCACCTCAACTGTTCAGGCTATTGCTGTAGGACCAGATTTCTCCCCCCTTGCTCACATACTCCATGTAATCCCAGTGAAATCGATGTGAAGAATGGTACTATTCAATGTGAGGAAAGGAGGAAGCATCTGGCTCATAATTTTTAAAAAGTACTACACCATTCAAACTGATACACAGTGTATATGGTTTTTCATATAGCTGACAGTAATATGTTATTTAATATCTAATTTGTTTTCTTAAGCTTTGTATATTCTGGGCATTCCAGCTGTTAGTGGTGGGCCTCAAGTCTAGCTGCTTCAGTGAAAACTCTTGGCATAGATGGTGTAAACAGCTATAGGCTGAGATGTGCAGCTTCTTGAAACTGGGGTAAACTGCACCAGTTCAGATTGTGGTTTATAATGGCTTTACCTGCCCAGGGGTTTGCACTGGAGCAGCTACACCAAAGATGGAAATCAGGGCAAATTCCCAATGTACACAAGACTTTAGACACTTCCATGCTTCCAAGGCCTGTTGTCTTCATTCATAAGAATCCTTTGCATCTGAGAAATAAAGGATTTACAGGGGATATGTAGAACAGAACATACCTGCTATTTTCCTTTCTATGAAAAGTGGAAAAATATTTCTTTTATTTTCAAACACATTTTAAGGAGGAAATTACTGGAATCATTTAGTTGGGGGGTTACAGTTAAAACTGGTAGACACTCAAGTCATATAATTACTGTTCCTGGTAATAACACCATGCTGCCAACAAAACAGGCCGATCTTGAGTTAATGCAAATATTTCTATCTCCAAAGAGTCAGTTCTTAAAGATAAATTTTACTTAGCGCTTATAAATTCAGAAACAAAATGTACATACAATATTCCACAGGCCTGGACAAAAACATTCCAGTAACTTTATAATTATTTCTGGTGTTCTGGACCAATAATGTGGAATACTTTATTTAATAAGAGAAAGAACCAATCCAAATTATTTTTAGTTACCTCTTTTTCAAGCAGCATAATAGGAGCCAATCCTGCAAGGTGCTGAGAGCCATGGGAGATGAAGATACTCTAACTAACAGGATCATGCCCTATGTTTGTTTAAATGGGATCCCCGACTGAATGCCGCAACGGAATGTTTCATGTGTCTTTCTTACTCTTAAATCCAGCCACAGTCAGAGTTAGAGATAGCTGAGATAACGAGTCTGATCCTGTATTTTCTATTCAATCACTGATTGAAAACTGGGTTGCACAAAAAGTGCAGGACTGGGTCTAAAGTTTGCTATCTGATAAGTACAAATAACTACAATAGCTATATAAGTCTTCCCTTTTATCTACTATTCAGCCCTGCTGAAAAATCATTTATTCATGTTACACCACTGGGAGACAATATTTGCTAGCACGCTGTCTTGGTGAATAATTATGTCTAGTTTTAAAGTATCATTGCTGGATATTTTGTGCCCCTGAGATGACAATGTGCAGAAAAAGAAACAGTGGATAAACATTTAGCTATAGAGGACAAAATATGACGTCTACACAGATATCCTGAGGGTTGTAAATCTTCACAGAAGTACCCATTGACATTTCTCCTTGTAACTAGGTGTGGATTAAAATCTGCCCACAGTTATAGCCATGGAACTTTGATGTTGACTTCAATGGGTTTTCACAAGTGTAAGTCAGAGCAGAATTGGGCCCAACTGCGAGAGCTACTGAGACCTTGCAACTCTCATTGACTTCAATATCTGTAAAATGTATAAGTTCACCACTAGTGTGCCTGAAGGCTCCAATTTAAAAGAGCTTGCTAATCAGAAAAGAAGTACTTAACTTTAAGCACATGCTTGCATCAAACTGAAGTCAGTGCTGATGCAGGGAATTGTGAATTTAGCATTCCATAGCAAATGCAACAAAATCAATGCGTTGCAATGGAGAATTCAAGAGCAATTTTTTCTAGTAGCCTAGTAGTTTCTGTGATTCATTCCATGCAGAATGTTTGTTAACAATAGTTAAACTATTTTGAATGTGTTAACCGTAGTTCAAATGAAACAGATACATTTCATGCTAACACATGAATTTGGAGATATTATAGCTGTGGTAAAAGTAAGTATCTTAGAGGAACAGAAAAGATGAGAAAAAATCAGTCATGTGGGTTGTCAAATATAACCTTTGGCATTCTAATAAACTGTTACTTAGATAGAAATATCAAGCTATTACTAATGGCTATTAATGTGTACATGCTTCATGTAATTTTATAGTATCTTATTTTAATATCTATAATTTTAATGAATTGCAATTTAGGAAAGAAACAATTTTCATTTACTTTATATAACATACTTATGGACCAAATTAACCCCACACTAGTCTTAATTACATTTAGTTTCATTTGGCTGCTCAAGCAATTAACATGCCACTGTATTTTGGAAGTAAAAACCAAGTTGTTATGGTCTTTCTTCAAAAAACATGTACTCATTCATCTCAAGAGTAGCCACTGCATAAAATTGTCCCTTGGATTTTGTTTTGTTTTGTTTGTTTACTATACAGTCAGTGTGTTGTAGCACAGGAATGTAAGGATAATGAGGCCCTTCTGCACCTGGGGTCCTGTTATACTATGCTGCTTAATAATTTCCCCTCCATCCTTTATCTGCTAGTATCAGATTGTTCCTATGTATTTCTCTTTTAATTGGGAATTAATTTTAGTTTTGCCATTAGTAGTGATAAAAAACACCCCAAACAAACTTGTATTTCCCTAAGACTCTGAACTGTCACTCAGAATTTTTAAGAAGGAAATATTGTGGTTTATTTAGGACATAGGCAGGGCATATTCTCAAAGAAATAACTTAGAGGCTGTGTTGTCCATTTAGAAGGGCTTGGGAATGCTCCAGGAATGACAACATTTCATATCATTATAATTGTTAAATAAAATGTGGCCTTCATTTGAATACTATCTAACCATGTATTTTTCACAATTTAAAAAGATGGAGATTATGCCATAAGACCTTCACACTTTTCAGTGGAAAACAACAATGTATTTATTTTAACAATGTATTCAATTGTTTTTGGAGTGTGGTTCTTTTGGAATTACTACATGGGATTCAGGAGCCCTTACTCTAGAATCTAGTCCTAGAACCACACTTTAGTACATTTTCCATTCCTCAAAATTCAGCTCTATTTAAGAGTCTTTTTTTAGTATCCTTAACTGCAATACTGAGAAAGCAATGGCCTTATACTTAACACAATACTCAGGGCTAAATGCTGCTGCCTTACAAAAATAGTCACACTGATGTCTTTGGGATTATTTGCATAAATGAGTGATCAGGATTTGGCTCTTCATTCTTCAACTACACATGGTGAGGTGCATCAATGATGTCCGATTACATCATGCCAAAAGCTATGAGAAATAAGATAAGCATCCTATAATGTAGTTTCAGTTACACCTGAAAAAAAACTAAACTGTAGTGTGGCCTTATTTAATAATCTGACAAAAGATAATATTATGTACAATATCTGTCATAACCATTGATGTACTTTTTAGCAAACTAAGGGCTAAATTTTGCAGTATTTATTTGAGCAAAACTCCCAATGACTTCACTGAAGGTTTTGCTTGATTAAGGACCACAGAATTTGGCCTTAATAATATTTTATCATTTCATGCATGAAAATGTTGGGTAATAATAGTTATTAGCATTCCAAGTAAAGAAGAACATGCAAATTATTCTGCTATAAAACATTGAGTCACATCATATTTAATACCCCCCAAATAGTTTATATATATTAAACAGGGAAATCACAACAGAACAAAATGGATTTAGTTCAGATGTTGAGCTGCTATGTAAACCAATTATCTATCCTGAGGGAAACAGCTCTGTCTACAACTACTTAGGCTCTAGGGCCTATTACAAATCCTGGAGTGGGCTGTTGTTTCAGTTCTCAAGGGAATCTACCAAGTCACATTGGAAATAGTTGACAATAATTAGAAAGCCTGCTTCTGCCAGTATTGCACACATTTTTAATACCTTCCTAAGAGTTATGGGAGATAATACATAAGGTTTTTAGAATTCTAGTCATGCTAAGGCAAACCACGGAAAGGACAACTAGACAATAGCCCCAAACTGGACTGCAACAGGCTAATTACTGTGGCTTCATTATAAAACCTCTTTTTACATAGGTCATCTGGGAAGTGTAATTAAAAATGCATTATTGGTGTATTTTTTATTGAAGCAATTAAATTAAAAAGCCAAAAAAATAATTATGTGAGGAGCAAATAATAATGTTGGTCAACAGCGTTTATCTAAGAAAGAGAGAACATGCTAGTGGTTCATTAGCAGTAAATGTGTTAGCAGGAATGCTGTTTGAAAAATGAGCCATAGAACAGCTCTTAAATACTCAGATTAAAGGATTTATAATGTCAAGTTTATCACAGAAATTACAGATAGTATTACATTGCCATGAGTAATAGCACCTTTAATCTGACTTAGTAAATGATCTATATCACACTGTGTGCTTTCCACAATTATAGGGGTATATATCTGTATAATGTCAAATATCTGTATCAACTGGATATGTGGATATATACACATACCTCTAAATTAAATATATAGGGACATGAGGGATTCTTTAATACAATAACTACATTTGTTACAAAAAAGACTCTCAACCACCTAATCTGGACCCAGAGAAAATACTGTCCTTTTGGGCATTCACAGATATTATAGGGTTCTGGCTATTCGATTCAGAGCCATGGCACAAGAGTAAGGAGAGTGGGGAGAGAACCACACTAGAAGAAGTGGCTGGAAGCATTATGCCTGAGGAAGTGAAAGACAGGAAAATGGGCCTGATTCTGACTCCACTTATGCTTTACACCACTGACTTCAGTTGTTCCACCTCTGATTTATGCTAGTGTAACTGAAGTTAAAATCAGGCCAGATGCCTTTGGAGGTGCTTATGGAGCACCTCTAAAAGAGACTCTAGCTATACCTTTCAAAAAATGGTGTCCATGCCTTTCTCCCCAGTAAAGCACGCCAATCACTTCCAGTGTGCAGCAAGAACAGAGATGTGGCCACACTCCAATCCCATCAAGGCATACTTGTTGCCTCCACTGTGCTATTGAGCACTATTGGTAGCATTAGCAGACTCTTCTTGCACTCAGAATGTAGGCAGACACAGTATTATTGCCTCTTCTGTGGAAGCAATATAAGTGTAAGAGTTTGTATAGATATTATATATGATTATGTATTATATATTTTAAAATGTTTAAATATTAAATTAATGTGATATAATATAATATAATTTCAGGTCCTGATGAAAAGTCTAAAGTTGCTGACTTGGTTGAGGGGCCAGAATCTACTCTCACTTCACTGGTGCAACTCCATTGACCTTGGAATAACCTGGTCCTAAGTATGGAAAACTATCTGCAGGTCGTTGTTTTCAGAAACTGATTAAGGTTCTGTATTTTGATTATTGCAGAATCACACCAGCTGAAACCTGAAGAAGGAAATTTTCTTTTAACAATGGTTTAAAGTGACCTTTTCTTATGATATATTGCACTATGCATTTTGTCTTACACTAAACCAAAAATGGCTAGATTTTTTTTTAAAGGAAAATTTAAAGGCAGGTAAACAATTACAAAATGAGCTAGTCTGAATTCATTGCTAAGTGTGTGAAGCTGCCAACAAATGTATTACACACTGAAACAACAGCCTTTGAAATACCAGGGCCTGATCCTGCTCCCACTGAAATCATGGAAATCTTGCTCTTCCGGTAAAACTTTGTTGTACTGGAGCACAGCGGCCTTCTCACCAAATAACTTAGAAATCTTGTGTTGCTATAAATTTGATTTCTAAGACTTTTCTGACAATAAAATATAGGTAATTTTATTTCCCTCCAAATTCAATACCTTTTAGACTCTCCCTCTCCCCACAAAAAAAACCAAACTTGGAACCAAAGGTGAGTTATCATTAATTTTACACCTTTTTATAATTCTCATTCCTAGCAAGAAAATAGAACACCCAAAGCATTCCAAATAAAGAAGAACATGCAAATTATTCTGCTATAAAACATTGATTCACATCATATTTAATATCCCCCAAATAGTTTATATATATTAAACAGGGAAATCACAACAAAAAAAATGGATTTAGTTCAGATGTTGAGCTGCTATGTAAACCAATTTACGTAGTTCGTTTATAAGCCGACCACCCCAAGATGGATAAGTAAAAATGGAAATTTTTTATGACCTGTTCATAAGCCGACCCTATAATTCAGGGGTCAGCAAACTTTGGCTCCCGGGCCATCAGGATAAGCCACTGGCAGGCTGAGATGGTTTGTTTACTAGGCACAGAGGTAAACCTAAGTAAACAAAGTGTCCCAGCCTGCCAGCTGCTTACCCTGACGAGCCGGGACAGCAACTAGTGGGGAAATTTTTTAGGGGGGAGAAACTGGTTATCAGGGGAGTAACCCTTGTGACCACCCCCACATGACCCCACCCCTAGTCCAGGACCCCCACAATCTCCCCATCCAAGCCCTTCCCACCTTATCTAGGGAAGGCCAGGGAAGGATGTCTCTGGCCTGGCTGGAGCTGCTCCAGCAGGCTGGGCAGCGCAGTCACAGTCTGCTCCAGCGGGCCAGAATGGGTGGCGTGGCTGCAGCATGTTCCAGCGGGCTGGGCCAGGTGTCGCAGCCCTAGCCTGCTCTGGGGGGCAGGGCCAAGTGGTACGGCTGCAGCCTGCCAGCCCCAGAGCTGCAGCTGCTTTGGAGCTGGGGGGAGAGCAGCATGGCCAGAAGCGGAGAGACTCTGGCCCCACCTCTTCCCTTCTGGCTGTGCTGCCTCTCCTTGCTCCCTCTGTTTTGGGGAGGGGTTGTGTCCCACCACTCCTTCTCCATACCCATTCATAAGCCAACTTCCTTCTCTGGTGCTGCCCTTTTGTATTAAAAAAATTTGGCTCATGAACGAGTATATATGGTATGTTATTGGGCAAACTGAAACCCTAAGGGCCAAAGTCTACGTTCAATTACATGAGTGTAATTCCCATTGCAGTAGATTCCAGAGGGTAGAACTGAGTCCTAAAATGCTAAGTAAAGTCTGAATTGAGACCACTATGGCTTCCTTATTTTACCCTACAGTCCATATTGTCTATTATGTGAGGAAAAGGAAGAGGAGAAAAGCATCAGACAGCATATAAGTTATCTTTTATACAGAATAGTTTTTTTGTTTTTAGGCCTGGGCACAAAGGAGGAAGCTAAACATTCTGTGACCCTTCTGTAGAAAGAAAGAGAGCTAAATGTGAGTCTTCAGTTTCTGCTACAGTAGCAATGGGAAGGGCTAAGAGATGAGTTCTGGCATTGGTAGTTGGAAGAAAATTGGTTGAGTGTTGATCAAACTGCATCATCTCTTTGAATCTTTCCATTTATTCCACCTATTCCACTGCATCAAGTTTAAACTTCTTGTCCTCATCTTAAGGTCCTACATAACTCCTCCATGGCCTACATATCTAAGAAGTTCAGCATAGTTATTGACTTTGGAGGAGTGATGGCTAAGGTGGCTTTTTTCCACCCTGGTGAACCCTCCAATTCCTGGGCTGCTCCAAGGACTGGAATGGCGCCAGGTGTAATTCAATATCCCTGGAAGCCTGTCTAGGCTACAACAGTCTCCTAGGGCTTCCCTCTGGGCCATAATGCTGCCCTGAATCTCCACAGGCTGCAGGGTGAGGCCACACCCTGACATACTTCTCCTGCCCCGCACACCTGCACTTGTGAGTGGGTCCTTGAAAAGCAGCCATAAAGCTGTCTTCTGCAATTCCTTCACCAATTCTCTGGCTGAATATGGGGCTTTAACATACATTTTCTTCCTTTCACTTAGTGTAACCGAGCAGTGGTGAGGATCTCATCCCTGGGTTCTTATTGCATCACTTCATCCCCTACACTCAGCCACTGATGTCAGCCTCAGTGCCTCATTCAACAGTATCTCCCACAGCTTCTTCCATCTTTCTTTCCATATCATTCCTTCATGAATGAATTCCCTCTGAACACTGGTCCACCAATCCACTGTCTGTTTCGCATTCATATCTTGATATGAGACTCACTTCTTCCTTGTTGCCTACAAGAAGTGATTAAACAGTAATAATCGTTCTTTTTTCTATTGTTTAATCGAACCATTCTTATCAGATGCGAAGCTTGCCAAGCCAATTTGTGGCAGCCTCCTCACTGAAGTGCAGAGCCCTCAGACCACCATCAAATCTGATCAGAGGGCAGTCGTCAGTGGTGTATGACGTTGTCTTTGGCCACTGCCCCATAGAGGATCCTTTCGTTGTCCCCAGGTGTGAAATCTGGCTGCACTTTGCCCTGGCATGTTCCAAATCAGTTCAAAAAGACCTATGAGTAGCATGGCAAACCAAAACTGGGTACACACATGGTTGGGTGAGTTATAAGAGACTGTTTTTTTATGTCAGCTGCAGATCATTCTTCACACCACATCAACACTGCAGAGAAATCTAGGCAAGGCAAGTGGGCCCACAATGGATGCTCAGCAACAAGTGTGCTCCTGGGTGGTTGAAGAGGTCTGCGTGTAGTGGTAGGCTTGGGTTTCATCTTTTCAACCATTCCGGTGATAGCATTCTTACAGCAGATGTGTGGAGTAGTGATATTGCTTAACACAGGGATCCATGATGCTGATGCAAGTTAACATGCCCATGGTTGAGTGTAGTTGTGTGTCAACCAACTTGCCATGTGACAAATGGAGCTAAGTGGAGCAGAGTAAAGAGGGCTACTTCTGCAGAGTAACTAATAGAGAGCTCAACTTAAGTTTGAATATTTGTTCCCATGAAGTGCCAGCCAATTTGCTTAGAAGGTGTTACAGGACCTCACCTTAGCCACAGTTTTCCACAGGGGGGTAAGATATGTGAGAGATCTATCTAGGATTACTTCAAAGTAGACTAGGTGGGATTCATGTTTCAAGCAATATCCACTGAGAAAGGTATTCAGTTCTTTTGTTGCTCTGGCATTATAAAGATGGAACATATTCAAAACTGTGTTGGTCACACTTGGTTGTAAATATCACCTACTACAGTATTCAAAATAATCAAGTCAGTCTTTAGGTGATCTTCAAGTTCTGGGAATGACTGTGCTTTGGACACCTTAGCAAATGTTATCTGCATATGTGAACTTCTGGGACTGTGTAAGTAGAAGGTCATTTGTGTATAGGTTGAAAAGCATGGGTACCAGCACAGAGCCTTGGGATAGATGGTTGGTTTGTCTTTTCCATAAACTAACTCTGTTTCCCATGTGCACTTGGAAACATCTATTCCAGAGGAGAAGGTCAATGGAGTTGACTACCCACTCTGCTCTTGATGATCTGAGAGCCCCATATGCCGGACCATGTCATATGCTGCTGTTGGATCCAGAAATACAGCTTCCATCTTCAGATTTTTTCTGAAAACCATTTTTAAAGAATGTTATCAAAGCTAGCACTTAATCACAGACACTCCTATCTCTCTGAAAGCCTGCTTACTCAACATTTAGTATTGATTCCATTTTTGGGAGATACGCTGAAGAATGAGATGCTCCAGCACCTTGAATGGCACAGACAACAGAGATATCAACCAATAGCTTGCAACATTATGGGGTCTTTTTCTGGTTTTCAGAGAGCAATGACTTTTGACATTCACCATGTTTTTGGAAGTTGCTCTTCACTGACCACTTGCATGAAGAACTGTGCCAGCCACTGATGAGCATGAGTCCTGAGGTGCTTCAAGAACTCTGATGGTATGTTGTCATAGCCAGCAGCAGTGCTGCTCCTAATATCACTCAAAATTGTATCTAACTCAGTGTCTGTAAACAACTCTATGAGTTGTCAAGTGGTGTTTCTCTGAAGGAAATGGTGCCCTTCGTCATAGACTTGTCAGCTGACATGCTTCTAATGTGGAGTGTTTGACACATTCAGAAGATGGCTAGCAGCTTGGTTTGGTGTGAAAGGTGGGTAGCTTAGGGCTGGTGGTTGCTGATCTGCACCCAGATGACAAATCAAATTCTAGCATTTCTGGCTTCAGTGAGTGATGTCTACATTCTGAGTCATCTCTTCCTATCATGCCCATCTAGCAGCATCCAGTGGAAGGACTTCTAAGACCAGACATGATGTAAGTGGAGAGTGACCATTCATGGATGGTCCTTGGACCCTTTTTTTACTTTCACTAATGAAATTGCACCTGGAACTAGCTGGTAAGTTCTGTAGCAAAAGACATCTTTTTTATTTGTTCTGTTTATTTGTTATTTACACTTTTCAGAGCTGCATAAATAAATAAATAAATTGTGAGTCTGAAGGTTCCATAGAATACATGATAGATGTGTGCTCAAGGCAGATTCACACTTGCCTATGGCACGAAGTTGTAGGTCTGTTCCCTTCCTTTCTCCATTACTGTGGAAGTTTTCATGGGTAAACAGATACATGAGAGCGAGATGCTCCTGTGTGTGCTATAAATTACATCTTCTTCTCTGGCAGTTTATTGTGAGTGTCAGTTTGGGGTGGGAAAGAGGGGCCAAAGCTGTAGCCAGCGAGAATGTCAAATTTCAAAGAATTATGTGGATGACTAAGGTACAATTTTAAAAAAGGCAGAAATTATATAGAGAAACACTTAGAGACTAAGACAGAGCTGACATTCATTTAGTTAGAGCAGAGGATGCTGTACAGACAGTTACCATTTTAGCATATGCTGACTGGTCTTCCTGTCTCAGATAATAGATCCATTGTCCGTAAGAGCAGTTACTGGCAGTTTAATAAAGGCCAGTGTGGGTGGACAGGCCAAAAGAAGGCAGTGGCATGAAGAATCAAAGTTTACTTGTTAAGAGAACTCTGAAGAGCACCTACTTTATTCTAGTGAGGACAGAAAATGATTCAGAAATAGTTTAATAAGAAGAGTTGTTATGTAATGTATTTTTTCAGTTTTTTATTATACCATATATAAGCTCTAGAAAATAGAAATAATATGACATCAATATATGATATATGCAAATTCAGGTAATTAGCAATATTTTATTTATTTATATTTATTAAATATAAACCTATCCCATGGTCTAGGTACACATACAGAATACAAAAACAATTTAAACCACTTTGCAATTTTAAAATATCTAACCAACACAAATTGAAACTCTCTGTATTCAACAACCACACCACCAACAAAAGCTTGGGAGGCTTTGCAACGTTATGTGATGGTCAGTTCATTTAGACTCTTACACACCAAGTAGGGAAACGAAATAAAGAATCAAGGATCCATCACTGAAAACACCAGCCTGTTTAAGCTAGGCCTATTGGCTCGAGTGCCTCATCTGATCATAGCTGCTGTGATTTCAGAGCACTGAATAGGGTAATTTTTAGCCTTGCAATGCTCTAAACCTTTTAAAGGTTATACTCAGAGCTGCTCTGTAACTTTAGAGACAGTGCTGATCACCATGCAAAAAATCTTAGCTATTTCTAACCTAGATTACCAAGTCTAAAATCACTGCAGAGGGTGATAAAATGAGGTGTAGAATGATTATCACTTTGAAGTACTATACGGGTTCACAGAAGATGAAGTTTTCCTTTTGTAAAACTCCAAAATGGTATATTTTAGTGCTGATAACCAGGGGCGGATGCTAGTAGGTTATGATTATATGAGCAGAAAATAACTCAAAGAGGTTAGTCTATATCAGAGGTGGGCAAACTATGGCCTGCGGGACTGTCCTGCCCGGCCCCCGAGTTCCTGACCCAGGAAGCTCACCCCGGCCCCTCTCCCACTGTTCCTTCTCCCCTGCAGCCTCAGCTCGCTTGCTCCGCTGCCAGTGCAATGCTCTGGATGGTGGGCTGTGGGCTCCTGGGGCAATGCAGCTGCAGAGCCCAGCCTGACCCGGTGCTCTGTGCTGCGTGGTGGTGGCAGCAGTGATGCATGACCCAGCTCCAGCCGGGCAGCATGGCTGTAGTGCTGTCAGCCACCAGTGCTCCAGGCAGCATGGTAAGAGGGCAGAGAGCAGGGGGGGTTGGCTAGAGGGCAGGGCAGTTGGAGGTGGTGGTCAGGAGGAGGGGTGTGGATGGTGGTCAGGGGGAAACGGGTTGAATGGGGGCAGGAGTCCCTGGGATCAGTCAGGGAAAAGGGAGGTTGGATAGGGTGGCAGAGGGCAGTCAGAGGACAGGGAGAAAGGGTGGTTGGTTGGGGCAGGGGTCCTAGGGGGGCCATCAGGAGTGGGTGGAGGGGTTGGATGGGGCAGGAGTCTGGGGAGGGGTAGATAGGAGATGGAGGCTGGGCCACGACCCCCTCCCCTAAGCGGCCCTCCATACAATTTACGAAACCCGATGTGGCCCTCAGGCCAAAAAGTTTGCCTGCCCCCGGTCTATGTGGAGGAGTATCTATCAACCTCTAAGGCAAGAGTTAAAAATAGTCTTTTCTTAGACAAGCAGTGAAGCTAGATCTTTTCCCTTTGTGTGGTCTTTCTGACAGTGGCGTTATATATGACAGCTGCAGTCTGTTTCAAACAGTAAACTATGGTTGTTTATTGACATGTCAGGAGACAAAGGATTTGGTCTAGAATTCCAGGCGTAACATGGATTAGCCAGAATTGTGTGAGATGGAGGAGTATCATAAAAAATATGACCTTTCAGGAACTATCATTTTGATTTTGGACATGTGGGAGAAGGAACCACTATAGATGTAGTATGGGAGGTGGTCTTTTGAACAGAAATGTTGATGCTTATGCAAGCAATGACTCAATCAGTCAGCGGATTCAGGAACGGTGGTTAAAATGCTGGTGAGATTGTTTTAAAGTATTTGCACCTATAGCTTACAGGCTTGGACATAGGTCTAGTGGTTTCTCGTATAACCTTTTTCTCACTTCTGGTGATTTCATTTCATGCTGCTGTCACCAGAGACAAAGAATAACCCTGTTTAAATCTAAACTCCCTGCCTGCTTGTTCGTTATATGCAGGGAAGGAGCCTTTTCAGGAGCACAGTGGGATCACTGTTGGAGGAGGGCATTGATTTTTAATTCCTGAAGGGAGAAGTTTGGTACTATGGCACCAGTGCCATGAAATATAATGGGTTGAGATCGGGCTCTGTCGAAGTCAATGGGAATTGTACCTGTGCCAGGGAAACTCTCACTGGGGGTGGGGTGCTGCAGGGCTTTTATAGCCCTGATGCACTACCAGTATCACATGGAGACAGCAGTGGAGAGGAGAATCCCTTCCTTTGTGTATTAAATTGAGCTCTTCTACACCTGGACTGAGTGTTTCTTATCTTCATCACAGATTTTAAGGCCAGAAGGGATCATTGTGATCATCTAGTCTGACCTCCTGTGTAGTACAGGCCATAGAACTTTCCTGAATTAATTCCTACTTCAGGTCTAGAGCTGTGGTTAAACTGGAAAAAAACAAACCATCCAATCTTTATTTAAAAATTTCCAGGGATGGAGAATCCTCCACAAACTTGTCAAATTGTTCCAATGGTTAATCACACGCACTGTTGAAAATGTGACCTTTATTTCCAGTCTGAATATGTCTAACTTAACCTTCCAGCGATTGAATCTTGTTACGCCTTTTTCTGCTAGATCGAAGAGTCCTCTATTACCAAATTTCTGTTCCCCATGTAAGCACTTACAAACTGTGATCAAATTGCCCTTTAACTTTCTCTTTAAAAAGTCAAATAGATTGAGCTCCTTGAGCCATCATAAGGCATGTTTTCCAATCCTTTAATCATTCTTATGGCTCTTCTTCGAATGGTCTCCCATTTTTCAACATCCTTCTTGAATTATTACTGCTACTGGACACAGTATTCCAATAGTGGTCACACCAATGTCAAATATAGAGGTAATACACCCTCTCTACTCCAGCTCAATATTCCCGTTTACGTACCTAAGGATCATATTAACCCATTTGGCCACAGCATCCCACTGGGAATTCATATTTATCTGTACCAGAGGGGTAGCCGTGTTAGTCTGGATCTGTAAAAGCAGCAAAGAATCCTGTGGCACCTTATAGACTAACAGACATTTTGGAGCATGAGCTTTCGTGGGTGAATACCCACTTCATCAGATGCATGTAGTGGAAATTTCCAGGGGCAGGTATATATATGCAAGCAAGAAGCAAGCTAGAGATAACGAGTTTAGTTCAATCAGGGAGGATGAGACCCTGTTCTAGCAGTTGAGTTGTGAAAACCAAGGGAGGGGAAACTGGTTTTGTAGTTGGCAAGTCATTCACTGTCTTTGTTTAATCCTGAGCTGATGGTGTCAAATTTGCAGATGAACTGAAGCTCAGCAGTTTCTCTTTGAAGTCTGGTCCTGAAGTTTTTTTGCTGCAGGATGGCCACCTTAACATCTGCTATTGTGTGGCCAGGGAGGCTGAAGTGTTCTCCTACAGGTTTTCACCCACGAAAGCTCCTGCTCCAAAACGTCTGTTAGTCTATAAGGTTCCACAGGATTCTTTGCTGCTTTTATATATTTATCTGATTATCCACCATGACCCCCAAATGTTTTTAGAGTCACTGCTTCTCAGAATGGAGTGTGGCCTGTATTCTTTGTTCTTAGATGTAGGACTGACATTTGGCTATAGTGAAATGTGTATTGTTTTATTGCTCCTAGTTTACTGAGCCATACAGATTGCTCTGTTTCAATGGCCCAGGGACCTGACCTCTTCATTATTTACCATTTCCCCAATTTTTGTGTCATCTGCAATCTTGATCAGCAATGATTTTATGTTTTTTTTTCAAGGGCATTGATAAAAATATTAAATAATACAAGGCCAAGAACAAATCCCTGTGGGACCCCACTAGAAACAGCTCAAAGATGATTCTCCATTTACAGGTATATTTTGAGACCTATCTGTTAGGCAGTTTTTAATCCATGTAATGTGTGCCATGTTAATTTTATATCGTTTTAGTTTCTTAATCAAGATGTCATCCAGTACCAAATCAAATGCCTGACAGAAGTCTAAGTATATTACACTATCACCTTTTCCATTCAAGCTTGTAATTGCATCAAAAATTATATCAAGTTAGTTTGACAGTGTCACTGCTAGGGCTTGCACAGCCAGATCCAATGGTCGGAAAAGGAGCTGGAGTTAGGAGTCAAGCCCAGGGTCAGAGCCAGAGTCAGAGTCAGGGATCAGGGCAGGGATCAGGTACAAAGCAGGAAGGCAAAAACCAGGAGCAAGTCCCAGGAAAAAGGCAGGGAAATAAGAACCTAGAAACAAGCCAAGATGGCAGATCTTAGGAGTTAGGTAAGAAGGCAGGGTCCAATGTAGCAGTTTCATGAACAACTTCCTGTGTCTCTTTCTGGCTTAAATAGTGTACCCAGTCCAATCAGACTCTGGAGTTCCTCCAATCAGGTTCCTGTGGGTGGTACCTTTAGTGCAGAACCAGACTTTAGGGCTCCCAATTCACCAGTCTCTAGTAGAGCCACAAGGTAGTGCTGTGGATGAAGTCTCAAGGCCTGACAGGATCTGTTTTCCATAAATCTATGTTGATGGCATTAATTATATTACTCTTTAATTCATTATTAATTGAGTTTTGAGGTATGGTTCACTGGGAGCGTCACAGCCTGACTCAGGCAGGACTTTGCTCTATGGATTTTATGGCATACTGTCTTCCATGTAGGGCAGTCTTATGAACTACAAGGTACTATGAAGATTGACAAAGTGTAAACAAGGAACTACTGGTAGATTTATGTATATTTTGATTGACCCAAGGAAAGAGGTGGGGATTGCTATCTTCTATGTGACATCTAATTGTCTTTCCTTTAGAAGCCTTCACTTGAAGAAGTATGGGGGGGGGTAGCTTCCCCCATTACAAGGGATGAGGAATGATGACTGACAAACTTGTCCAGAAGAAGTAGCATTTTTATCACCTAGAGGTATTTGGTACCTATCACTTCAAATGGGGTGTTCGTAATTGCAAGTTCTGCTTGCTAGTGAGGTCAGCAGTATTAATGTGAAAACCATGGGCAATATTAATGTCTTTGTGTTTATTTGTGCAACTTTGTACTAAGCAAATCAGGCTATGGCCTTTTTTATTTTCCTTCTAGCTGACAGCTATATATTTGTACATGCACAATATTTATGGACTGTAATACTACTTAAAGTAATGCATATTACTGGAATGTATATGACTTACTATATGAATTTATAACTTGTGCATTTATACATGGAGGCAGAGTGTATGTATGACAGCTGTAGTCTGTTTCAAACACTAAACTATGTTGTTTACTGGGAGCATAGCTATTAGGCCACTGATCATGCAATCTCTTCTACAGCAGAACTGTCCTGCATGTGGGATGGGAAGGAGAAGGAGGAGACAAGGGAGGCCTGGGGGAGGTAATGTGGTATGGCACAGCTTCTTCATCATCCATCCCCATTTAGCACCTCTGAGTGCTTGTGCTGAGCATCATGTAAGCTCACAGACTGTAACTGTAGTCTGCCCCTTTTCCTCCCACCTTATATTGTATGTATTACCTCTACCTTGTGACAATGGTTTGGCAAGTGGATACTACTTCCTAGTGTACAAGCCATGCTAGTGTAAGTATCAACATCCTTAGATGCTTCATCCACCTGCTGCATCTTGTTATAAACCTTGACTTTGAACTCCCTAGAGCAGGGACTGTCTACTTACTACTTGTGTGTATAACACCCAGCAAAATGGGGCTGTATTCCTTAGTTATGCCCATTGGAGCTACCATAATCTAAATAATAATAATGACTGTACTTTGAATGACTAACTTTTCCTCTTATACATGTTGATTCTACTTCTCATCTCTAATCATTTATTCAACTCTGACACAGGCTGGTAGAGGCCAAAATTGTTATCTGATGGATCTTTTTTTGCTTATGTGTAATTCATAGATTCACAGAGTTTAAGGCCAGAAAAGAGCATTAGATCACCTAGTGTGACCTCCTGTACATTACAAGCCACTGAATTTCATCCAGTTATACCTATATTGAGCCCAATAACTCATGTTTGACTAAAGTATATCCTCTAGAAACACATCCAGTCTTGATCTAAAAACATCAAGAGATGAAGGAACTACCACTTCCCTTTGGTAGCAGGTTCCAGTGGTTAATCACCCTCACAGTTGAAAAGAAAAATTGAGCCTAATTTTTAATTTGAATGTATCTTTCTTCCACTCTGGCTATTGGTTCTTAATATTCCTTTTCTCAGCTAGAATAAAAGGGTCTTTTAGTGCCTGGTATTTTCTCCCTGTGAGGATACTACTACGCTGTAATCAAGTTTGTCATCTCAACTCATTATATCCAGAACAAAATTCACCACTAGAGTCAGGAAAAAACCACACCCTTGCTAGCAGTCCTATCAGAGAGACTAAGGATCCAAGATTTGAATCCTAATCTCTGCTCACTCCAAAGAGTTGTCCTGGCAGAGTAGGGTTGGTGGTGTTGTGTGGGAAAGCCTGCAGGTCCCAAACTATGCTGTAAATCAGCAGGTCCAGATAACTGGCATCCAAGAGTTTTAAAAGAGCTTATTAACACTTATTACACTGGGGAATTCTAGAAGACTGGAGGAAAGTAATGGTGTGCCAAAATTTTAAAAGGGCAAGTGGGAATATGCAGGACATTATAGGCCTGTCAGTCTGACATCGATTCCAGGCAAAATAATGAAGTGGTTAATTTGGAACTCGATTAATAAAGAATTAAAGGAGGGAAATATAATAATGCTAATCAACATCAGTTTATGAAAAATAGATCCTGTCAATTCAAGCTAACTATATATATATTTTTGACAAGATTACAAGTTTGGTTGATAAAGAAAATAGTGTTTGTGTAATAGACTGCTGTACAGTATTTGACTTGGTATTGCACAACATTTAGATTTAAAAAACTAGCATGATAATAAATTAACATGGCACACATTAAATGGATTAAAAACTGGCTAACTGATGTCATTGTAAATGGGGAGCAGGTTTTTTTTGTAGTGGGGTTCTGCAGGGACCTGGTTTTGGTCCTATGCTATTTAACATTTTTGTCAATGACCCAGAATAAAGCATAAAATAACCAATAAAGTTTGCAGATTACACAAAAGTTGGGAGTGTTAAATAATGCAGAAGTCAGGTCACTAATACAGAGCCATCTGGATTGCTTGGTATAATGGGTGCAAGCAAATAATATATGTTTTAATATGGTTAAATGTAAATATACACATCTATAAACAAAAAAGTAAGCCATACTTACAGCTTCTCAGGATAAAAATTTGGGGATTATGCTGGATAATTAGCTGAACATGAGCTCCCAATTTGAAACTGTGGCCAAAAGGGCTAATGTGGTTCCTTGGATGCATAAACAGAGGAATTGAAGTAGGAGTAGAGAGTTTTTTTCCTCTGTTTGGCACTGGTGTGACCGCTACTGTAATACTATATTCAGCTCTGGTGTCCACAATTCAAGAAGGATGTTGAAAAAGAAGAGCCATAAGAATGATTAATGGATTAGAAAACCTGCCTTACAGTGATAGACTCCAGGAGATCCATCTATTTAGTTTAACAAAGAGAAGGTTAATGGATTACTTGATTACAGTCTATAAATACCTACACAGGGAACAAACATTTAATAATGGGCTTTTTATTCTAGCAAAGAAATATATAACATGATCCAACAGCTGGAAGTTGAAGTGAAAATTCAGACTGGAAATAAGGCATAAACATTTAACAGTGAGGGTAATTAACCATCTGAACAATTCACCAGGGATCTTGATGGATTCTCCATCACTGACAATTTTTAAAATCAAGAGTTGATATTTTATCTTGAAGGTCTGCTCCAGGAATTATTTTGGGGAAGTTCTATGGCCTGTGTTATATAGAAGGTCAGACTAGATAATCACAACGGTCCCTTTTGTCCTCAGAATCTATGAATTTTCTTGTTGCTAAAGAAAGGATTTCACTTTCCACGACTGTCAGTCCAGCATCATTTACATGCATAAAAACATGTACCTATATAGTAAAATAATTAAAATAAAGTTTATGTTGCTGTTTATTATGTTTAAAAAATTAGGTGTATATACATACATATGCATATGTATTTGTTGCGTCAGTAGTTGAGAACAACTTCTTTTCTTATGTTCAACATTGTTCGTACAGTATAAATTTGTCCTATTATTTCAACATGAATTGCTTATTAAAAATCTCAGCTCATAAGTCTAAGAATTAATTATGCAGCCTAACAAACCTACACAGTTGATTCATTTTTAAAGAATATCTTTACTGAAATTTTAAAAGAGATGATGTAATTTCCTAACAAATATACTAACAGTACTATCCCACACCTAAGCAAATTTCCCCAGGGAAACCAATTTCAGAACCTTTCTCAAGGGTAGTGGTGGCATCCCTGTTGCTTAAGTCATTTAAACCAGACTGGATGAAGCATTCTAGAATATACCACAGGAAACAATCCTACAGTACAGGTCAGAACAGGTCTCTTATTTCGTATTGCAATTAAAAAAACTCAATTTGTCAAGCATATATATCTACACACACACACACACACACACACACACACACACACACACACACAAGCCCTCATAAACATCAACCACACAAAACTCCTGACAACTCTAACAATCATTTTGACAACAGAGCCAATCCCCTTCCATTCTGCAGTAGTCTCCTAGGTAACCAACACAGAGCCACAGAAATTGACTGCAAAGAGTGAAAGTAAAACAAAAAAAGTGGCAGCATTTTCCACTTTTACTAGTATTCTAGTTTTGTTGAAACTTAACAACAAATATACCAATATTAAAAACTGACATGGGTGGGAGCTTGAAACATATTATAGTATTAGTATCCTACTAGATGATTAGTAAGGAAAGAGACTACAAAACTGAGCTGATAGTTCACCTCTTGTGACTTGTTTATCCTTGTTGTTCATGGATCAGTGTGGCTTACTACAGTAGTATCACACAGCCACAAAATTTACATGCAGTATACAGCTCTACAAATGTGCATATATATAATCTGTGCACACAGTGTATTTATCATACATGTTTAAATGCATCATACACTATGTATATAGCATTTTTAAAGTATGTGTTTATGAGAGTTTTATCTAAAAATTTAAGTTGTTTGCAAAATGAACATTTTCCCATTTGTTACAGAGTTTTTCATAACAAAATCCCTGAATCTACATATTCCTGAATTATAATTTTATATCTGACATGGTATATTATATATATATTACTAACAAAAACATAGGGGCTAGTAAACTGCTCTTTTGCCTTTGTTGTACAACACAGAACTGTTAAGAATGAAATCCATGCCCAATATAATTCATGGGAAACGATATACATAACAATAATGTGCACCATCTCATTGAAGGCTAGAAATTGTGACTCAGAAGTCCATCCAGATTCCCTCCATAGCACCTCAGTGGGAAGTACTTTGCTGCATTCTTTACCTAGTGCAGACAACTTCTCCCCATCTTTCACACCATCACCACACCCCTGTCAGCTCCATGGGCCAGTGAGTGGAAGAAGTACAGAGGGCAGCCAATGCTCCTTCCCTCTCCTATCTGCTTGGTAAGCCACATTCCAAATTAGATGGAGGGAATGCTAATATGGACATGCCGGGGAATGAAGAGATCTTACTTCCTTGCACAGCTACATCAGTCTGGGCCACAATTTGGCTATAAGTGTTGTGTTATGATAAGAAAGCATTGTCATCTTTTAACTTATCAGAACACTCAAGATACTATGGTGATGGAGGTCATATCACCTAGAGAAAGAGAGGTAGATAGATGTTAGAGAAGCCAAGGTCAATTTCAAATTGAAAAACAGGAAGCACACAAAACACTTTCAGGACTGATAAGCTATAAAATATTTGTTCACAAATTGGTGGATTTTTGATTTTTTAATAACCTCTTTCCTGCCCTGCAGTCAGAACAGCAATACCAATAAGTATCATATTCTTCCTTTCTGTCAGTCCCTGGGTGGATTTCTATTTGGTATCCCTGTTTTCTACTTCTATGTAATATAGCTTTTTGGCAGTAGAGGGCACTTATAATATAGACAAACCATAAAAAAAAAATTCTGAAACTCTCAGAAAGCTTTTGTTTAGTTATGTGGAAACTGTAATACTGTCAAATTTTACTCTCTGTTTTGAATTATAAGAATTTAAACATATATAGAATTTTAGTATTTCAATGTAAAAATGGGAAAAACTTCCAAACACTTTCTTTGTTACAAAGACATTAATATATTTTATATAGTATATTTAGGGTTACTTTGTTTTGTCCAATGTAATATCAGCAAAGCAATAATCTATTGTTGTTAGCGTGACACTGTGAATAAAGGAAACCAATTTTTTCTTAGAAGATAATCCAAATGTATTAAATTTCTTTTTACTTTTTTTCTAATGATACAGAAATTAAATGAACTGAGCACAAACAGGTAAATTCAGTAAAGCAGAGGACCATAATACCAAAAAAAATGTTACAGGTTAGAATAAACAGAAATATGATTTAAGTACCTGACAACCAATTCTGATCGCAAGTAGGAGTGATGCACCCTTGCTGGGGATCAATCCTCATAAAGTGACCGATCTTGTAAGGTGCTGAGCACTCTCCTGTCTTTAGTACTACAGTACATAGCAGGATCTGGATCATGCAGAGGGAATAGAGATTTAATGGAATAGAGAAATGTGTCTCAGCTCATCCCTGTTTGTAGCCCGATGACATATTTGGGATTTTTCTAACTGAAGTATTTTGCTAGTAAAATGTAATTCACAAATCCCTGCAATCTTCAGCAATGATCTTGTAAAACCTTCATTCACATGATTTGTCCTTAGAGGTCAATGGCTCTACTCAAATGGGTAAGGAATTTCAGGATCAAGCCTTAAAATAACAAGACTGGCTTTTATTCCTTCCCCCCTCATTTCATTGTCTGACATTCATTTGAGTTTTATTACATTAATTTGGTTAAATACTCCCAACACAGTAAGAACAGCCTCTGTAAAATAAAAATAACACAAAAAGGCACAAATCTTCACCACAAATTGGCTCTTTTAAGATATTGGATCAGATCATCAACTGGCAACAGTTGGTGTAGTTCTGATGATGTCAGTGAAGGTAGACTGATTTACATTAGTTGAAGAGCTGGTAAATTGTTTATCAAAATTCCCCTAACATTCTGGATGAGATCTAACTGTCTTCAAAATTTGAATTATTTTAAGTATGTTAGCCAAGGCATTATGGAACAATACATTCAAATGGCCAATGCTTACTACTTGATCTGGTCTGCTGCTAGGGTGACCAGACAGCAAATGTGAAAAATTGGGACAGGGGATGGGGGATAATAGGATCCTATATAAGAAAAAGACCCCGAAATCGGGACTGTCCCTATGAAGTCGGGACATCTGATCACCCTATCTGCAGCTTAACTTGCAGTACTTCCATGACAAAAAAATAATGGGCCAATTTTCTGCTAGTGTAAATTGGTACAGCTCCATTGACTTCAGTTGCTCTATGCCAATTTATACCAGCAGAAAATTGGTTCAGTATGACCATAACAGGCATCATGGTGCAGCTGATTTCACTGAATTTACTTAATTCTTCTTGTCTTTCCATTTCTTTGGCAAGTGTCAGAGATAACTGTTGGCTCTGCCCACTGGCATTCACTATCCTGGTTTACTTATCCTTTGCCTGTAATACCTCTGTCATGGCAGTTGGCACAGAGACCCTCACTGATCCAGCCACATTGAAGCTAACCTCTGTACCATCTACTAAATACACAGCAGTTATCAATATCACTGACATTAGTGACTGATCCATGTGCTCCTTACTACACAAATGGTACATACCACAAACCCATAGGAGAGGAAGCTCATCAGCTGATGCTGGGGAGTGGTGGGTTACTGGAATGAGAAGAATCTGTCAAGAAGACTGAAGGATTGGTTGCTGCCTATTCTGGTTTTTATTAGTGGGAGGAGAAAGAGAAATGTGCAATGTCTGCTGTGGCTGTTGTTGCATGTGCTTGCATGCTACCTCTGCAGCCCCTGCCCATTCTGCTACTACATCTGATATTAGCTGTGCCCCTGTGCTTCTACCACAATTTTAGCAACCTCTTTCTTCGCCTTTTCCTCGGTTTGTGCCTCTATTACATCAAAGACATATTTGTAGGGTAGAAGGAACTTATCACTCATAAAACAGAAATTATTTGCTTATTTTCTCCTCCATTTACCAAGTTGATGCAGGGTTGTAGCTATGAAAATTTCCATTCAAGCCTTGGAACAAAAAATAAAATGAACAGTCAAGCAAGAGAGTAATTGTCATAAACCAGCTGTTAAGTTTGTACACTGCTTCTCAAAGATTTTCCTCTGATGTTTTCAAACTCCCTTCTCTTCGGAGTCAGAATCCTGCTTATCACATGGTTAAGATTCAACTCATAAAAACATGTCTTAGCAATTGGAATTTACTCTTTGACCTTCCATTTCCCCTGCACACCCCTTCTTTGATGCACAAGCTTTATTTTCACCAAACAAAAAGCAGTTACATTGGTGAAAGGTGAACATTGTTTTTTTGTACAAGTCCAAAATCTCACCAAAATTCAGTGGTGAAAAAAATGCTGTTTTTCTGGTGCCTTGCACACACTACCAGCAGCAAAAGGACAGAATTCTCTGGTGTCAATGTCTTACATGAGTATTTTTGTTCAGAGCTACAGGCAACCAAAAGTGTCTGGAAGCTGCAAGGTGTTCAGTGTGCTAAAGTATTTCTCCTTTATTAAACACTGTTTATGTCACTGTTCTAAGGCATGGGTGGAAAGTAGGGGTGTCTGGAGATGGTAGTAGTGCCCCACAATCATTATTTAGATTTTTTATGTGGAGTCATTGCTGAGGGACAGCACATTTGCTTATTTGATGACATGTGGTGATAACTGCTGTGTTATAGCTGGCTGTGACACACCACAGCAAAATAAGAAAAACAAACCTGTTAGCCTTTATCCCTAGCTCCTAAGGAAAAAAAAATGTTTTTCTTCTTCTTTGGTATAGCGAAGACACATTATTAACTGTGGAAAAAATATTAATATTACTGAGTGTTTCAAGTGGCTGAACTGGGCAAGCAGGGTACATCATACATTTACACAAACACACACACATTCAACTAGATAATAGTCTCAAAGTAGAGGCTGAGCTCAGTGCTAATCTGCCAGGCATATGAATTTAGTGTGTGGTGCAAAGTGGGGATAAATCAACTGCACATTTATGAAATTATATCTTCTTTAGAGGGTATAATTATGCCCTGCCTGTATATTTAATTTAGAAATTGTCATACACTCTCCCCCTGCCTTAAAAACAAGCCATACAAAATTGGCACAGACACATTGAGATATTTTGCTTCCACCACAAGAAGAGTCTAGACATCCAGAAAGGTTTTATATTCAGGATCTTTGGACTGCAAAGAGACAAAGCTGGACTCATGACATGTACTTAAAAAAAAATAAAAAACAACATCTTTGCTTTTGATAATCGGAAGTAGCTTCTTCTAACAGCTTCTCCAAATTCATTATCATAGATGTCTTTGTAATGACTATCTGACAGCTTAAATTAAACATGCCGATCAACGTCATCAAGTTTTTTCTTGTGGTAATAAAATTGTAGACTTCTTTTTAAGCATATCTTTTTACCTTGTATTTTACACTACAAACCATTAATATAGATTTTTTTATGGGCTCAGAAGATACCAAATAGACTATAATAAAGCAAAGGTACATTTTACATTTGGAATAGTTTACAATCTTTTTTTCTTTCCCATTTGGTTTGACTATTTAAATCTTTACTAATATGGATAAAAATGACTGCTTTTAACTGATATTTCTTATTGTTGCTGTACAGTATGTGTAATGATCATTTAATAATATGCACCATCATAGAGAGTCTCAAATACTAGAGTCCTTTCTAATTTGCTTCCAAAGAAGCAAAATTGTCTTATAATGGTATTATTTTTTCATACTGCTGAGGTTGCTACAAACCTAAAGATAAATCTGCAAGTCTATGTGGATATTCTTTATCATTGTCACTAGCTTAGTGGTGGTCTGCCATTTTTCTTGAAAACCGGGCACCAACTGCTGGCCAGAAGTATTTTTCACTGAATTCTTTGTACTTTAAATAAACTACTGCTTCAAGAACTGCCCAAGTGTCCCTCATTCATCTTCAGAACACAGAGTTTCACGTATATCTTTGCAAGCCTTGACTCTGTGAAATGGTTGTCTCATCTTTTTGCCATCTATAACAGTCTTTGAACTCACTTCAGGTTTATTAATGGCTTTGACTAAATTTATGCAGATGTAAATTTTTTAAAAGGTTTAGGCTATGACTAGTCATATGCAAAACAAATCTCCATTTAAAGAAACAGATCATGTATTCTTTCTTTCCTTTTCTAAAAGGTCTGTCTGTAGATCTTATATAAAGAACGTCACTGGAGTGTGTATGGACAGCGAAAAGCTTGTTGTTTCTTTTGGCATTTCTCATCTTAAAGTAGTGTAGAATATGCATCTGCTTTTCCCTGTGGAGAGAGAGATAATATGATAACCTTCTGATTATATACATAAGCAGAAACTGATCAGCTTCTCTTGTGGTTCGTTTTTAAGGGCAAGTTCCAGTTGGATTGTGCTAATGCACATATTCATGAATCTCTCCAAACAGGATTCACTGCTCTCCAGGGAACTGTTGAAGTATGCATCATTGTTTCAGTGAAGTATCTTCATTATAAAACATAGGGGCTATAAAAGGTGAATACCATTTGCCTGAGCCTAATATAATCTCCAGTTTGACTTTCTTCCAATATGGTGATGTTTCTTATTTTGTAACAGAATCACCAGGAGTAAAATGACACAAAATCAAATGAGATGTTACATGGAATTAGGTACAAAATGCCTTTTCCTTGAAGAGGAAACTGTTTTATTTTCTCTTGCTGTATTCTGGTGGGGGGGAAAAATAATTTCTCTAAAATCCAGAAATCTGTGTGGCCATACATCTGACACAAAGTAGCTCATGGGAAATTTTAGTTTCTTCAGGTACATACTTTTCTACTTAACTGCATTAAAAAAGCAGGACTGCAAATTGTAAAGTTTGCTAAGTAATAAACAGTTTTAAGGGAGGGGTGGCAGATGCTGTGATCTACTCTGAAATCAGTCACACAAAGCATTCACTCTTTGGTATCACAAAGAATGGAGTGGCAGGATTGTCTCTAGACTTTTATTTACTAGTCAGGCCTTATATTGTTTCTCTCCTTAGTAGATCTTTAAAAAAAAACAGAAAAAAAAAGGAGACAGTGTTTTGGTGTATTATCATATGCATATTACAAAGGACACTGTATAATGGAAGTGAATGGAGTTGGGAGCAAGATAGTGTTAGTGTCTTATATCAGAAGAGGCTGTTTAGTAGTGAACTGTGAGAGGCTGGTATAGAGAGGAAAAACTACTTATAAACAAAAAGGTTTACATCTGAAGCAACATGCTTTTGAGATCTCAATCTATGTATGGCAATACAAGAGTTACTGTATAGCTTGTGCATTTGTGACATGTGCCAGGGAAAGCTAGGGCTGTGAAGCACCTTGTTACCAGCTGCCCTGAGCATCAGAAGCCTTGTCTGTGCCTGCCAGGGATCTGCTTCCCAACTCCACTGCCCATGGGCAAAGCAAGCACTCCCCTCTAGGCCTTAGAGGTTTGCTGTCTTTTTACAGGCTAGCAATAGGCACACTCAAGCCCTCCAAGTGGCTCTTGGAATGTTCATCCCATGTTCTGCTAGATACTCACAGTGTTCACAGATTCACTGCTTCCAAAGAAACAGTGTCTGCTAGCTTACCAGTTCCATCCCAGAGCACCACACCATTTAATTCACAACACTTAGATATATTTATAGTGAAGGCAAGTATAAGTTTATTTAACAAGTATAAGTTTATTTATTTAGCGAAGGCAAAGTATAAGTTTATTTAAAGATTCAAGTAATAGTAAACAGAAATATTGGAAACAAATGGTTACCTATTAAAACAAAACCATAACATACATTCTTGAGCCTAGACTTATTAGCAAGATACTCTCATGTCTTGTAGAATATTGGTCACTCAAAATCCTTGTAGCGTTTTACAGTAGTTTACAACTGGTACCCTCCTTTTATAAGACAAACAAATAGGTAGCTTTCCTCCTTTGTGAATGATTCTGTGTGTTTTCTTGTACCCCCAGATATACCTAACAATCCTTTATATTAGTCATAAACAGGACAGCCCCCTGCTCTTTAGTTTTTTCCAGTAGATTTTCTCTTTTAGAGATTTTGTAATCCTACAACTGGCTTGAGGCGTGGGAGGCAAATTAGCATCTATTGTGAGATATACAATGCACAATACATACATGACCAGACAGAGAATTAAGCATCTGAAAGGAACATGTCCAAGGTATGTCACCTCCTGGTGACCAGCCTTAACTCCAAGGCCTTAAGAACATAATTTTCAGTATAGACACATAACTCCTTAAATATTATCCATACATACATTTTGCAGTGATCATGATGACCTACTGGCTGTCGGCAGAGATCTCATATGTCATGTCAAAAGACATGGTTCTCTTTCAAAGAGCTTATGATCTGAATGTGATAGAGACAATACCCTTCAGACACATATGACACAGTCTATAGAAAGAAGGTCCAATGTTTAAATGACACTGAATTGTTCTGTTGTTGATGTTTTTTAATTTAACAAAATTAGCATGATATTCAAGGTTAAATATTGGAGAATATATCCACTGCTCAACAGCTGTGTTACTCCAGGTAGCCTTGCATTACATCAAAAGATGTTTTGCTTTTATAGGATGAAATTCACTCCTGTGCAGAGGACCAGCATACGTCCTATGAACCACTTACATTCCCTTAATCCATACTTTGAGGGCCTAAGGGGGACTAAAGTGGTAGGTAGATCTTTTCCTGGACCCCTAGTAACCAAGCCATTTTTGAGGTAGTGTCAGTAATGACACAAGTCACGTATCAGAGGGGTAGCCGTGTTAGTCTGGATCTGTAAAAAGTGACAGAGAGTCCCATGGCACCTTATAGACTAACGGACATATTGGAGCATAAGCTTTCATGGGTGAATACCCACTTGATCAGACACTTGACACAAGTCATGTATCCTATAATGTTATTGTACATTGCCATTACTACCAGAAGCAACCCCCTAAAAACAAATATTGGTGTTGCAACACGAAAAGTGGTGACAGCAGCAAGGAATATCATACATATTTCACAGTCATGCTAAATACCCCAAAGACTCTAACATTAGATAGCTGACATCTGTAATTTTACTGGGAGTCTCCTGTGCTAGTACCTATAGTCTTACAAGTTCTGTTTAACTGAACATGTCAGTAATTAGACCTTGAAAAATGCCTTGTTGTTTGTTGTAGTGCAATTCTTTTAAAAGATGCAGCATATGTCAGCAAAGGTTTCCTTACTGCCTGAGGGTCTTTCTGACTGGCATAATTTATTAGGTGCAGAGCTTCTGCCTACATGATATACCCATGTAAGCAAGCGAAGACATTTCCATATCCTGCCCAAAGACCTGGACATAGCCAGAATGATTTTGGTGAGGTAATGAAGCACCCATGAAAGGTAGTTAGTCAGCACATATCTCTACACAAAACACCTAGGACCAGATTATCCTGGGCCTCCACATCCATGTATGGGGTGAAGAAGAAGGCCTGAGGCTTTTTGCTCAGAAGAATGAAAGGACTGATCCTTCTATATAAAGAGACTAATTCCTGACACCAAACACCACCCCAATGTGGTACTCAAAATCAGGGACCCAAATACCACCCAATCCAAGGATGAGACTCTGTGCCACCTTGTAGTGCCCATGTTACTCTGTTGTCATTTCTGCTGTTGTTATCTTGGTGAAATGTTGTACTCCTCATGTTCAATAAAAATAATTTTACAAAGGAAAGACTTTTCTTACCAATGGAATGACAGTACAATATAATTATCATGTCATACTACACAGCATTTTGCTGTAGCTCAGTAAATTATTTATGTCATCATTGCACATTTTTGAATAACTAATACTATTTTTTAAACTCCACATTAGTGTCATGAAAGCATCACAGTAGCTTAAAAGATACACTTTACATAATGGTGTGATGGGGAATGCAGAATGATTCCGGTGCATCCAGACATGGGTAGGATCCAGCCACTGTCGACTAGATGCATTAGGTGAAATCCTGTCAATGAGGCCAGGATTTCATCCACTATCTGCACTTCCGACAGTGCATCAGTATTGAAATAATGCAAAAGGAATAACTTCTAGCCAACCAGGATTTCAGTACAGTGAATCTGGTGGAGTGACAGATACAGTAAATCAGTGTGGATTACTGTTCAAGATGGACCTCAAGGATACAGACAATAGTTAATTCCCCATGACTGTTCAGCTTTTGGACTCTTTGCAGAGACTTGCTGATTACAATGGTGGTTTTTAGGGTGGTCAGGAGGAACTGAATTAAGACCACCAAACTCATTTACAGAGGTCGCTGGGTGGGAATTTTTTGACAACACTTTTTTCATCAGAAAATGCTGCTGCTTTGAAAACCGAAAACATCACAGAAATGTTCCTCAGGTGCAGGATGAAAGTTCTGAGAGAGACCCTAGAATAGCCAATAGCCTAGTAGTTAGGGCCTTCAGTGGGGATCTGGGAGACTCTGCCTGATTCAGAGCAGGGACTTCAATCTGGGTCTCCCAGGTACTTTGATTATTCTGGGGGCTCTGTGTATATGTTTTTGTAAAAAAAAAATCAAAAGGTCCAATTTTCATTCTGATGTGGAATGAAGCACAAATGTTGAAACCTTTCCCTTGTGAAAGGGAATTCTTGTTTTCTGGCCAGTCTTACAAATGACAGATATTAGCTTGCAATCTAAACAGGATCTGCATCAGAAGTTTAGAAGTCTTCCCATCTCACTAACTGTCCCAGATGAGTACATTTGTTAGTAAGTTTTTCTGAAAATTAAAGTTTAAACCAATCATAATGACATATATTAAATATACATATTTACATAAAGTATGGCAAAAAAGTTTTTTAATTAATTCTGCTAATTACTGTTTTACTCAGATATCTGATTAATTATCTCATAAGCAACAATCATATGCTGTATTATAAGATTAATTCTTAGAATTTTAGTTAGCTGAATGTTGTTAAAAAAATTTCAATAGTACATCAAGATATAAAAATGAGATCAAGTTGAAAAATCTTAGCTTCTTTGTCCTATCCTTTTAACATTCTAAAGGGCATAGAATGCAGGCCCCAACCTCAGTCTTGAATTTCATGCTAGTCTGAGAGAAAAACTGAAGAAATATTAGTGTGTAGGAATGCGATGAAGAAGAAGCTGTATAAAGCAGGGAAAGAATGTGCAGCACATTGTAAGGGTAAAAGCCAGTTTGGTAACTACAGAAAATTTTATAAATCATCAATAACAAAAATACATGTTATGCTACAGGCAGAATTTTCCTTCTTAGAAAGACATAAGGCATGTAAATAAAGGAAAACAAAAATGAAATTAAACATTAGACCAAAGAACTTTGAAAAAAAATTAACCAAAACATTTTACTCTAGTCAGCCTGATGTTATATACAAAAAGGATTCAATTTTTCCAAAAGAACATATACTATAAAACTTTTTTTTTAATTTTTGAAAAAAAATTGGGCTTGTCCAATGAGTGTCAGATATCATTTCACTTAATATGAAATATACAGTCTACTTAAAAAAAAAAAAGAAGAAAAGAGGCTAGATACTGAAAAATAATAGACATGTTTGGTTTTCCTTTATTCTCTCTCTCTCTCTTTCTTGGTAGTAGACAAAAACAAGTCATATCTGTAGGGTTTTTTTCTATGTCATTCCTCGTACAAAAAAGTGACTCACATTGGTTATTTATCAAAATCTTCCTCACTTTTCTTCTTTTCACAAATAAAATATAGTACAGTACTCTGTGGGTATACAAAAACATTTATATAATTTTATATATAAAATGTATATGTATACAAAAACGTGTGTATATAATGTATGTGTATGTATATATATATACAATGTAAAGGTATACAAAAACATTTACAGTATATAAACATTTACTATGTGTATATATTATACACAGAGACTATATACACATAGTACTCTACTGTATCCTATTGTGGAGCAAGGGAGAAAAAAGGTAATAAAGGTATTTATATTATATTTAGTAATATGTGCATATTATATATATATATATATATATATACACACACACACACACACATCCTTCCTAAAACACAGGGATAAGCTATAAATTCTTTCCTTTTTCTGTTTAATAAAAAGCATTAAGCAAATTCTGTACAGTGTGAGGTTGGGTACTATACTTTGTTATTTGTACATCACTGGCATATGTCATTAGCTAAATGATACTGTAGCAAACTCCTAAAGGTTTTCCCTCTCAAAAAGAAGGCCGTCCTGCACGTTTTGTACTTGTTTCCGGATGATAAAGAAGTAACAGATTCCAATCACCAAGTAAAGAATCTTCTTGTGTGAAAATTCTTGCTGACTGATCAGCACCAATTCCATTTGGTGAATATTTCATAAACTTCGTTAATGTCAAAGCCATGTATTTTTAAAACTTAGAAAAGAAAAAAGGAACATATATCCACACACTAGTTGTTGTTTTCCAGTTCAGCATAGGCCCATGTCAAAGACAAATCAGCACCAACTAAAAAGTCAAAAATCCATAATAAAAAGGGCTATGGATTAAATGCAGTTAACTCACGTGATTAACTCAAAAACATTTAAAAATTATTTCACGATTAATCACACTGTTAAAGAATATTACATCAATTGAATTTTTTAAATATTTTGGATGTTTTTCTACATTTTCAAATATACTGATTTCTGTTACAACACAGAATACAAAGAGTACAGTGCTCACTTTCATAGAATCATAAAATATCAGGGTTGGATGGGACTTCAGGAGGTCATCTAGTCCAACCCCCTACTCAAAGCAGGACCAGTTCCCAACTAAATCATCCCAGCCAGCGCTTTGTCAAGTCTGACCTTAAAAACCTCTAAGAAAGGAGATTCCACCACCTCCCTAGGTAACCCGTTCCAGTGCTTCACCACCTTCTTAGTGAAAACGTTTTTCCTAATATCCAATCTAAACCTCCCCCACTGCAACTTGAGACCATTACTCCTTCTTCTGTCATCAGGTACCACTGAGAACAGTCTAGATCCATTCTCTTTGGAACCCCCTTTCAGGTAGTTGAAAGCAGCTATCAAATCCCCCCTCATTCTTCTGTTCTGCAGACTAAACAATCCCAGTTCCCTCAGTCTCTCCTCATAGGTCATGTGCTCCAGCCCCCTAATCATTTTTGTTGCCTTCCTCTGGACTCTTTCCAATTTTTTCACTTCCTTCTTTTAGTGTGGGACCCAAAACTGGACACAGTACTCCAGATGAGGCCTCACCAATGTCAAATAGAGGGGAATGATCACGTCCCTCGATCTGCTGGCAATGCCCCTACTTATACAGCCCAAAATGCCATTAGCCTTCTTGGCAACAAGGGCACACTGTTGACTAAGATCCAGCTTCTCATCCACTGTAACCCCTAGGTCCTTTTCTCCAGAACTGCTTCCTAGCCATTCGGTCCCTAGTCTGTAAGAGTGAATGGGATTCTTCCCTCCTAAGTGCAGGACTCTGCACTTGTCCTTGTTGAACCTCATCAGGTTTCTTTTGGCTCAATCCTCTAATTTGTCTAGGTCCCTCTGTATCCTATCCCTATCTTCCAGTGTATCTCCCACTCCTCTCAGTTTAGTGTCTTCTGCAAACTTGCTGAGAGTGAAGCCCACGCCATCCTCCAGATCATTAATGAAGATATTGAACAAAACCAGCCCCAGGACCAACCCTTGGGGCATTCCGCTTGAAACCAGCTGCCAACTAGACATGGAGCCATTGATTACTACTCATTGAGCCCGATGATCTAGCCAGCTTTCTATCCACCTTATAGTCCATTCATCCAGCCCATACTTCTTTAACTTGCTGGCAAGAATACTGTGGGATATATTATTATTTTTATTACAAATATTTGCACTGTAAAAATAAACAAAATAAAAAATATTTTTCAGTTCACCTCATCTTTATCTTGAAAGTGTAACTTATAAATGTAGATTTTTTTTTACATAACTGCACTCGAAAACAAAACAGTGTAAAACTTCAGAGCCTACAAGTCCACTCAGTCCTACTTCTTGTTCAGCCAATCACTCAGACAAACAAATTTGTTTACAATTACAGGAGATACCACTATCTGCTTCTTATTTACAATATCACCTGAAAGTGAGAATTGGCATTTGCACGGCACTTCTGTAGCTGGTATTGCCAGGTATTTATGTGCCAGATATACTAAACATTTGTATGCCTTTCATGCTTCGGTCATCACTCCAGAGGACATGCTTCCATTCTGATGATGCTTGTTAAAAAAATGAAGTGTTAATTAAATTTGTGACTGAACTCCTTCGGGGAGAATTGTATGTCTCCCATTCTGTTTTATCTGCATTCTGCCATATATATCATGTTATAGCAGTCTCAGATGATGACCCAGCACAAGTTATTCATTTTAAGAACACTTTCACAGCAGATTTGACAAAATGCAAAGAAGGTACCAAATGTGAGATTTCTAAAAATAACTACAGCACTCGACCCAAGGTTTAAGAATCTGAAATGCCTTTCAAAATCTGAGAGGGATGAGGTGTGGAGCATGCTTTCAGAAGTCTTAAAAGAGCCACTCTCCAATACAGAAACTACAGAACTCAAAGCACCAAAAAAGGAAATCAACCTTCTGCTGGTGGTGTCTCACTCAGATAATGAAAATGACCATGGGTCAGTCTGCACTGCTTTGGATCGTTATTGAGCAGAACCTATTATTAGCATTGACACATGTCCTCTGGAATGGTAGTTGAAGCATGAAGGAACATACGAATCTTTAGTGCATCTGGCACATAAATATCTTGCGATACTGGTTACAACAGTGCCATGTGAATACCTGTTCTCACTTTCAGATCACATTGTAAACAAGAAGCAGGCAGCATTATCTCCCATAAATGTAAACAAACTTGTTTGTCTGAGCGATTGGCTGAAGTAGGACTGAGTGGACTTGTAGGCTTTAAAGGTTTACATTGTTTTATTTTTGAATACAGTTATTTTTTGAACATAATTGTATGTTTGTAAGTTCAACTTGCATGATAGAGCTTGCACTACAGTACTTGTATTAGGTGAATTGAAAAATACTATTTTGTTTTTTATAGTGCAAATATTTGTAATAAAAATTAATATAAAGTAAGGACTGTACATTTTGTATTCTGTGCTGTAATTGAAATCAATATATTTTAAAAATATAGAAAATATCCAAAATATTTAAATGAATGGTATTCTATTATTGTTTAACAGCATGATTAATCATGCAATTAATCAAGATTAATTTTTTTAATCATGAGATTAATCACAATTAATTTTTTAATCACTTGACAGCCCTAATAAAAAGTGAGTTCATTGGTCACCATTTGTGTGTAATTTGTGCATTGGAATTTGTGATGGATAGACCTCAAAAGCTTAGAATCATTATCCAAAGATTTTCAGACTATCTTAATCTGCAAAAATGGGCCAGAAATCCCTCAAGAAGACATTTTCTTACAGCATTTTAGCAATTCTGCTTCTGGAAAGGCCCAGAGCCTAGAAGTGCAGAACTCACATAAATGAAAAATAGTGGGAGTAAACCATTAACTAGACTTTTCCAAATTACTAATTTGGATGAAAATATACAAAGGAGAAAAGGTTTTGTCTTATTTTTTATCCCAACTGCTTCATCCATTCCTAATCACAGAATGAGATCACACAGAAGATACAGTGTCATTAACAAACATTAAACTTGAGTGTATAGCACTGATGCATTATGGCTTTTTGTCAGTGTCCTTCTGTGGGATTTACAAATATGCTGCCTTGGATTAGTATAGTTTAATAATCTGCAGCCAAACCACCATAGAGTGTGATCTCATCAGATTCAATAAAACAAGCAGGTTCTCCCTTGTCAGCACTTGGCTGTGAAACCCTCAGAGAAAATCCAGGGTGCTGCAAGAAACAGCAGTGGCAGTGCTTTTCCCTCAGGGCCTGATCCAAATGCCATTTCCATTGTCTTCACTGGTGTTTTGAGTCCGCCCTCAGCCAGCACTGAATCACTCTTCCAGCATTGTACTAGGAGGCACTAGGCTGAGAAAGATGCTATTTTTTTGGACATGGCACTGGCAATGAGCACATAGAAATTTAATGTGTAGAACATGGGAGAAAGTAGTTAAGGACATAGAGGTCAATGGTAATTGTGACGAATTGCAACACGGATTTACTAAAGGTAGATCGTGCCAAACCAACCTGATCTCCTTCTTTGAGAAGATGACGGATTACTTAGATAAAGGAAATGCGGTAGATATAATTTACCTAGATTTCAGTAAGGCGTTCGACACGGTTCCACACAGGGAGCTGTTAGTTAAATTGGAAAAGATGGGAGTGAATATGAAAGTTGTAAGGTGGATAAGGAACTGGTTAAAGGGGAGACTCCAGAGGGTCGTATTGAAAGGTGAACTGTCAGGCTGGAAGGAGGTCACCAGTGGAGTCCCTCAAGGATCGGTTTTGGGACCGATCTTATTTAACCTTTTTATTACTGACCTTGGCACAAAGAGCGGGAATGTGCTAATAAAGTTTGCGGATGACACGAAGCTGGGGGGTATTGCTAACACGGAGAAGGACAGGGATACTATTCAGGAAGTTCTGAACCACCTTGTAAACTGGAGTAATAGAAATAGGATGAAATACAATAGTGAAAAGTGCAAGGTCATGCATTTAGGAATTAATAATAAGAATTTTGGATATACGTTGGGGGTGCATCAGTTGGAAGCGACGGAGGAGGAGAAGGACCTTGGGGTACTGGTTGATAGCAGGATGACTATGAGTCGCCAATGTGATACGGCTGTTAAAAAAGCAAATGCGATTTTGGGATGCATCAGGCGGGGTATTTCCTGCAAGGATAAGGATGTGTTAGTACCGTTATATAAGGCGTTGGTGAGACCCCATCTGGAATACTGTGTGCAGTTCTGGTGTCCCATGTTCAAGAAGGATGAATTCAAACTGGAACAGGTTCAGAGACGGGCTACAAGGATGATCCGAGGAATGGAAAAACTGCCTTATGAAAGGAGACTCAAAGAGCTTGGCTTGTTTAGCCTGGCCAAAAGAAGGCTGAGGGGGGATATGCTCGCTCTATATAAATATATCAAGGGGGTTAACGTTAGGGAGGGAGAGGAATTATTTAAGTTTAGTGCTAATGTAGACACGAGGACGAATGGGTATAAACTGGATATTAGGAAGTTTAGACTTGAAATTAGACGAAGGTTTCTGACCATTAGGGGAGTGAAGTTCTGGAATAGCCTTCCGAGGGAAGTAGTAGGGGCAAAAGACTTTCCTGGCTTTAAGACAAAGCTTGATAAGTATATGGAGGGGATGTTATGAAAGGATCGTTAATTTGGGCAATTGATCTTGAACTACCACCAGACAGGTCTGCTCAATGGTCTGCGGGGAGATGTTGGATGCGATGGGTACTGAGTTACTGCTGAGAATTCCTTCTTGGGTGCTAGCTGGTGACTCTTGCCCACATGCTCAGGGTTTAGCTGATCACCATATTTGGGGTCGGGAAGGAATTTTCCTCCAGGGCGGATTGGCAGGTGCCCTGGAGGTTTTTCGCCTTCCCCTGCAGCGTGAGGCACGGGTCACTTGCCGGTGGTTTCTCTGCAGCTTGAGGTCTTCAAACCATTTTTGAGGATTTCAATAACTCGGTCCTGGGATAGGGGTTGTTATAAAATTGGATGGGTGGGGTTCTGTGGCCTGCCTTGTGCAGGAGGTCAGACTAGATGATCAGATTGGTCCCTTCTGACCTATGAGTCTATAATGTTTTTAGCTGAAATTCAGTATTTGGCCATTGATCTCTCATTCATCTGCTGTCAGGAAGAAGGGGAGCCCTGACAGTCCAAAACTCAGTCTTCCCTCATCCAAAGGCCAAGTGAGGAGCAAGGGGAGAAGAAAATCCTGTCTGAGGTCCTGGCGATCCTTCCCGTGGCCAAAGTGGGGAGAGGAAAAGATGTCATTCCTCTGGCCAGCTGGTATAACCTCATTGTTCTGACACAAGAGCCCAATTCAAAGCCCAGTAAAGTCTACAGGTGTCTTTCCATTGATTTTAACAAGTGATAGATCGGGTACCAACTGAATAGAAGGAAGAAGAGGGTTCTTGAGGAGTCAGTAGATCCCTTTTCTTCCCTAGCACAAGTAGAAAGTGGGAATAAGATACAAAGCTAGACCCTGTACTCCCTTGGTTCTAGAAGAGCGGGAAGTGAGTGAAGAACTCCAACCAGCTTTCTATGCCCCACCCACCCCCACACACACACTCAGAAAAGAAGGAGGAGGAGGAGGAAAAAAATATCCAGTTAGGTCTCTCTTCAAAGTGGCCTACCTTCCTCCCCTTTATATGATATTGTCTTTGGTACAGACAGGTGGCCTAGTTGCTTTTCCGACCTTCAGTTTCTAGAGACTTCAGAAGGGCATCCATCTGGTCAGTTCCAACCATGCTGAAACATGAGGAAGGTACTGTATGGAAGATAGACCCATCTACCTCCCATCCCCTTAGATATTTTCAGTGGAGTGGGTGCCATTAGCCATTCCACCATGGAGCAGCAGAAGTGACAACACTCCTCTTCCAGCTGCTACAATTTAATTGACTGTGTAAGTTTTTGATTTAGAGACACCTAACAGTACGATTACATGGGTGTATCAAGTCTGCGCCAGTGCTGGACTTTTTGCTCAAGACTTTCTGGCCACACAGAAATGGACCAAATAATGAACAATAGCTCCAGCTGACTGGCTAAACACTGAAGAAGAATCAGCATATGATACTGTGATGGGGTGTCTGCCCCACGATGGTAGAGAAAGGGTTAAAATCTTGGGGAGGCTGCACATCAGACAGCCAATCAGTGAGGGGCTACAAGGAGCAGCCAATCAGGGCAGAGCAGGCCCATATATAAAGAGAGCTGCAGGGCAGAGGAGTCAGTTCCCTCTTGGGAGCTCAGACAGAAAGGATTGGGTCCCTGAATGGCTGAGGGAACCTCCAGCACCCTGGACAGAGCAGTGCTGGGCCGGGTCAGGGGAGCGAGAGGGAGTTCCATCCTGACTGGCTGAAAGACTGAAGCCCGGATACAGGGGCAGAGAAGGTGCTAGGACAACAGGGAAGTGGCCCAGGGAAACAGACAGTGGGGGGTGAAGGACACGCAGCACGTGGCTGCTGCCTAGAGGGTCCCTGGGTTGGGACCTGGAATAGTGGGTAGGCCTGAGTCTTCCCTCCTCCTTGCTCCCACTTGCCACTGAAGCAAGTGGCTAGTGAAAGGCTGCAGTTTGCCACTGAGGCAGTGACTAGAACCTTGGGCTGCAGTTGGCCACAGAGGTGAGTGGCTAGACTGAAGACTGCTTCTCCCTGAGAAGGGTTGGGAGAACAGAATTGGGCATGGCTGGAGGGTTGTGTCCTGAAGAGAATGCCATGATCCTTGAGGCGACACAGGTCTGGAGCAGAAGTGATGGCAGGCAAGACACCACCAGAGGAGGGTGACCTGCAAAAAGACTGAGCTAATTCCCAGAACGACCAGCAGGAGGTGCCATGGTGGTGAGGCAGAACCATTACAGATGTGCATAAGGATGTTCTTGCACTACAATCAGAATTATAAACTCAGATTAGTATGAGGTACAGCTCAACACCAGAGGTGAAAAGCTAGCATGGCAACAGCAGCAGCAGGAGCAAGAATGCATCCATTCCAATTACTGTTGAATGCAGCAGGGGAAGATAGTAGGATTGAAGTGGGAGTAGGCAAAAATGGACCAACAATGCTGCTGCTTTTAAGATGCAAGATAGGAGAAGAAGACTAGCCAGCAATCCCCTAAAAATATGGGGTGCAAGTTCAGGCCAGTCCATGATCCCTGAAGATGTGTGCAGAAGGTTAAGGATCACTGCGTCCATCTAGAAAGAGTCAGCTAAGGGAGGAAAGCCAGTGGGAAGGAAAAGATGCTTGGGTTTGAATGAGATTCAGTATTTACCAAACAGTAGGACTCACTGAATAGGAATACTATGAGATGCAAAACTGAGGCCCTGAGCACTTCCAGCACTTCCCTTCCAACCCTGATATTCTATGATTCTGATCCCTAAAAACCAGTGGCAGCTTTTACAAGAGATGAGATGTGAACCCTTTTGTCTAGGTCAAATTCCAACTTGGCTAATGGTATTCTGTCTACCAAAAAAGAATTGCCCCTTCAGCTTCAATTGGAGAAGTTATTTTCACTTTGTGTCCTAACATCTTGTGTGGCATTCCTGTGTACTGTCAACAGCTGTGTTTCAAGGGGCAATGCTCATATAACAGTTTACCAAGTCTGTAAAGACCTGAATAAGAGCTCTGTGTAAAGCTTGTCTCTTTCACCAACCAGTCGGTCCAATAAAAGATATTACCTCACTCACCTTGTCTTTCTCAAGTATCCTAGGGCAACACAGCTACAACAACACCACAAAGCACCAAGAATAGAAGTCTTCTGGATAAAAGTTACCATCTGTATATAAGTCATTATCATAGAGCCTCTCTGGAGTTGTAACATCAAGCTACATTCTGCACTGAATTAGTTTCTGTTTCACTATGTTATAGGCAATGCTGAAAGCTAAGTGAGTAGTGGCATATTGTTAATGCAAAATAAAGAAGGAAGGGGAAAAATTCTTTATTTTGCTTGAAAGTACGACTCAGACATAGTAGTCACATTGGATATGGATTTCATTTCACTACCACATCACAAATATGACACCACAGTACCTGATATCCTGTGGACTCACTACACAAAAGTCTAACTTCTGCTTAGACACCTTACTTGCCAATTGCATTTTTGGAGTGCAAACTCTGTGTAACAGAGACTGCACCATCTTTAGCATGCCATGCTGTAACTGGTACAGAAACAAATAATAATGAGTTTAAACATACAGGACAAGTGGAACAGGAAGCAAAGTCACATCTACTGCTTAATACAACATAAATATGTAACACAAATAGAGAAGAAATGCTTGTTGTTTTGTTTTCGCGTCTTACGTTCTGCTGCTGCTGCAAGCCTGGGCTATTGGCTCTGAGCAACAAAAAATCCTACCTGTGCAGGAGCTGCAGCTGCACAAGATAACTGCAACTTGTCCTCACTAAGTGGAGAGGCTTGAGATGGCCTGTGCAGCCACAAAATGAAAATGGCTGGTGGAGAAGAGACAAGACCCATCAGAAGGTGCCCTGAATCACTATATGCACTGATTCATCACCTCCTCTAGGGACCCTCTTCTAGCAGCACAGCTCCCATGTAGTCATAGCCTGGAGATGTAAAGGTGCTTCCCACAGTATGAGTCCCAAGAGAGGCGGGCTGCTGTCTCCATGAAGGTGAGTGCCTTCTCCCACACAGTTGTCTCTGCAGACAAAGGGGTATACAGCTATGCCCTCTGCACCCACAGCAATGGTTCTTTACCACTGTCTTTATATGTTAGTTGAAGGCTTCACAATTAAGAAAGGGGTTAAATGCAAAAGATTTGGAGGGCTGAGTTGGTTTTGATAGGGCATGTTTCCCAGAACTTATCTGAACTTCTTGGTCTAGATGGTGGGCTGGGAATTACATAAGTATGGATTTTCTCACAAGATTTCTAGAATTTCCTGGTTTTATCTGGGATGCATATTCATTAGGTTTTTCTGGATTTTTGCTTTCTATCCCAACCAAATACACCAATTCTTGAAATTTAAACTAAGAAACTGAAGCAATAAGCATCAGATTTGTTTTAACTTTAAGTTAGGTTCAAGTTTGGTTTGGTTTGAGAGTTTAAATGAAAGATTGAACCAGCTCTTACTTCATTCATACCAATTGGCCAATCCCTTATCATAATGCAACAAACCATTTCAGCAACCTCTACAACCAAGCTATCAACATGACTTTGTCATTGCAATTTTTCACACATTTTCTTTTTTTTTTTCTGTGCCTGTATACCATATCACACTAAAATCTCATCTCTGCAGCCTATTGCCACGAGCTACTAATCTGTAATATAGCTCACCCTCAGAAATGTCAAGCAGGATGAATAGGTAAAACTCACAAACAAGAAAGTTTACTTGGCCATAGTACTCCCACTAAACTCTCTGTCATGGCCTCCACATTTTTACTGGTTCATCATCGATTTAGCCTGGGAGGTAGAAGGGCATGCATTTGCCCCATAACAGAGTGACCCAAGAATAATAATAAAGTGTTAGCATTGGTTGTGAACATGAGAGAAGTATCCATGCTACCATCAAAATAATCCCCTCTTCTTATCTGCCATTAAACTAAGACCAATTCTTGTTTAATTACCTAATATTTCTAAAATTCTCTAATCCTCCTTATCTGCGTCCTTTCCCTAAACTGCTTCATTTCCCTAAATGTATCAAAGTCCCATTGATTTTTTCCATGTATTTATCTTGATTATAGAAGCTACCCTCACCCAATCAGGGAACAGAAACAATGCGATTTGACTTATGTAGCCACTGTCAACTAACCAACAGTTTGAATTTCAAATATCCAGTACAGAATAGTTGCAGCAAACTGTTCCTGATCAGTCCCTGGTATTAAAAAAAAATCATTTTAAGATATGTAGAGTAAATTAGAATAATGAATGTATTAAACAAAATAGTGATCTGCTCATAGCTATTTTACAAGTAAAAAAAAAGACTAAATTTATCTAATACATTTTTTTAATTATTTTCTCATCTCCAGCCATGTATATTCTGAAATAGTGGTTAAAGAAATCTATCAAGCTTCCAGTCTGTCTGATCCAGCTTCTCCAGACTAAATCTGATGTGTAGTAAATATTTTTTCTAAAACTCATACTGTGATCCATTTACAGGAGTAGTTACACCACTGTGCAGATGGCTTATGTCCACAGCCTCCAACTCTCTGACCTTTCTGTCAGGAAATGGTATCAAAGTAGGGGATGAAGACTATGCATATGTGCTATGCTTTGCACACAACATAAAGTTTATTGATGAAGTTTCTACATGATAATGTAAGGAACTGTGTAGGACCGGTGTCCATTATTCTGTGAAGGCCAGAAAAATCCTCAACTATAGCATGTGCAGGAAAATACAACTTGCCAAATCATTAGTTCAGGCAGAGGATTTTCATCTCTGTGGAAGTCCATTTTCTTTCACATGAGAGTCTTCTGGAGCAACAAAAACATATTTTTGGTTGGTGTTCTGTCCTCTAGCCACTAGACTCATACTACCAGTTTTGTTAACATTCTCCCACCATTTGAACTGGACATTTTGGAAATAAGTATCAATAATGCAAGTTGGAATCTTGTACTACCACTTATCTGGTATCAGCCCTCTTGCTAAAAGATCACATGTATCTGAAATCAAAGGAGACACTATTTCAGTCATACTTGCAGAAAATCTACTGTAGCTGTACACAGTACTCTCTGAAATATTTGAAAATATTTGTGTTGGCAGCATTGACTCATCCATATTGTGAGAGCAGGGTTAACAAATACATCCACCCCATGGAGATATAAACAAAATATTGGAAGCCACTCATCATACTATCCATCTTCTCCCCAGCTTCCTTGACAGGCACATCTCCTGAAACAGAATGTTGTTTTCAAGGAACATCAAAAAGTGCAAATGTAACTAATAAAACAGTGACACTCCAACTGTGACCACAAGAACTAGGTCCGATAAAAATTGCACCTATGTTATTTATGAGTGAACAGACTATATGTACCTATCATAGCCCTTTCTTAACATCACAGATAGGATCAAAAAATAGATTCCATAAGAAAGCTTTGTATATTTCTCTGAGACTATTTCCATTATGAAAGTTCTTACAAGATCAGATGATTCAGTGGATAAAGACCAGAAATGTCAGCTGGGACCAACTGTGCCAAAAATTGTTGTTCTTTTACCTGTGTTCAACATGATGTACTCAGAATTCAACTACAATGCTCCTGGTGACTTTGTAATTGGCAGAAGAATTGTTCTTAATTCAGCTATTGTTGAGTGCTTCAGTTTTTAAAATATGAATATAGAAACATTCACAGATGATATGCCTGTTCCTTTCACATAAAAGGATGTTAAAAACACAGTAAGATGCATTAAGTAAGACTAAGTAATTTATCCTCAGTTGAGAACTGCTCTCTAATTTTCTATGAAACAGTCAATGATAATTTTGTTTTCCCTTAGACATATTTGATTAGTGGTAAGCAGCCACACTAAACACCAGATGCCAGATTGTGGTATTTTGCCACCCCTCTTTGGGGAGGCTATGTGCCCATTTGGATGGTGAAGCTTCTGTCTTCAGTGCACCTGGTCAGGTCTGCAAGCCACTGTGGATCGAAGATGAGGCCATGGCTCTACCTCCTGTCCACATGCTTTGAGGTGGTTTGATGGAGTAATACCAGGACTCCCCAGTTGGATCTAGCTCTGGAATACCTTTCTGCTTAGTCATGCAAAAATCAGGGACAGACTAGCCCTAGATGTCAGTTGTACCTCCCCCATCCCTATCCTCCCCCATCCCACCACCACCACTGGGACAGGTATAACTGCTGATCTTTCTACAGAACACAATGATATGTTATGTGAGGAGGTTATATGATGGAATCGAAGTTGAGAGAGAGAATGCTAGAGAGTGAGAGATTTAAGTTCTAGATAAGCCTTTTTTTTTTAAATCTAACCTCTTTCAGTAATGAGTTTTCCTGCTGATTCGTACTAAGGATGTCTCTTTCTTGCTATGATAATAGATCTAAGAGGTGATGACCCAAAACTTGGTGTGAACACAGGCAGTAATTTTGGCATTTTCACCAAATACTAAAACCTTGACTTACACTGTTTTGGTTATCAAGTGGCACTTGGGTGGACTGTGTATTTCAAAACTCTCCTATTTCTAGGTGATAATTTCAAATCTCCCCTCTCTAGTTATTTCATGGACAGTCCTTCACTTTACATTTTTTTCTGTAGTAGTCAATGACATTATATTTATCTGTTTGGGTTTTTTTGAGAGCTGTGGAAAGTATAGTAAGTGTTTCACACTTAGGAAGCTTTTGTAAGCCAGTAAAAATAAAACAAACCTCTTTTACTTTGCCTGTTTCTCTAACAATCTACAATGACCACTAAGAGTTGGAGAGAATAATGCATTTTGACCAATGCCTTTTGGCAAGAAACCTGAAGTACCTGGTCTCAAAGAAAGCTTTATTACTGAGATTTGCCTTTTTGAAGAGAAGGGTTGGGGAGGGCACTTCTGAATATATGCAAGAGGAATACTACAAAGATTATACCTGAATACCTTGCATTTAGAACTAGAAGTCTACAACTGTGGAGAAAAAAAGATGCCCTTTTTGTCAGTGAAATCACTGACTTTAAGAACACAGTCTATACACAAGCTGCTGAAATTGAGTCCTTTCACTTCTGAAACATATATAGTGCGCTTCAGGACATGATAGTCAACTTCCTTACAGACACCTGTCTTGTGACAAGGGTAAAGCCAATGTTGGGTAGTTTCAAGACAGACAAGTGTAAGTCACCACATTCTTGTGGTATCTCTGGGCCACAGACATAAGACATTCAGAAACCTAGCTGGTGCTTTTCCATAGCATAATATTTAAAAATGAAGACTTTGCTCAGACAGCTAAGCTGACACATTGCTTACAGACAGTTAAGTCTTCAGTTACAAAAGTCTCCAGACATTCTAAGACAAGGAGAGCAAATATTTTCTTCCTAGGAAATGCTACTTGTCTCATTAATTTTATTGAACCATATTGTATTTGTACCAGAAGCTCTAGAAGAAAATAAGAACATAAGAATGACCGTACTGGGTCAGACCAAAGGTCTATCCAGCCCAGTATCCTGTCTGCCAACAGTAGCCAATGCCAGGTGCCCCAGAGGGAGTGAACCTAACAGGTAATGATCAAATGATCTCTCCCTTGTCATCCATCTCCACCCTCTTACAAACAGAGGCTAGGAACACCATTCTTTACCCATCCTGGCTAATAGCCATTAATGGATTTAACCTTCATTAATTTATCTAGTTCTCTTTGAAACCCTGTTATAGTTCTAGCCTTCACAACTTCTTCAGGTAAGGAGTTCCACAGGTTGACTGTGCGCTGCTTGAAGAAGAACTTCCCTTTATTTATTTTAAACCTGCAGCCCATTAATTTCATTTGATGGTCCCTAGTTCTTATATTATGTCAACAAGTAAATAACTTTTTCTTATTCACTTTTTCCACATCACTCATGATTTTATATACCTCTATCATATCCCCCCCTAATTCTCCTCTTTTCCAAGCTGAAAACTCCTAGCCTCTTTAATCTCTCCTCATATGGGACCTGTTCCAAACCCCTAATCATTGTAGTTGCCCTTCTCTAAACCTTTTCTAATGCCAGTATATCTTTTCTGAGATGAGGAGACCACACCTGTACGCAGTATTCAAGATGTGGGCATATCATGGATAAGGGCAATAAGATATTCTCCATCTTTTTCTCTATCCCTTTTTAAATGATTCCTAACATCCTGTTTGCTTTTTTGACTGACACTACACACTGCGAGGTCTTCTTCAGAGAACTATCCACGATGACTCCAACATCTCTTTCCTGATTAGTTGTAGCTAAATTAGCCCCCATCATATTGCATGTATAGTTGGGGTTATTTTTCCCAATGTGCATATCTTTACATTTATGCACATTAAATTTCATTTGCCATTTTGTTGCCAATCACTTAGTTTTGTGAGATCGTTTTGAAGTTCTTCACGGTCTGCTTTGGTCTTAACTATCTTGAGCAGTTTAGTATTGTCTGCAAACTTTGCCACTTCACTGTTTACCCCTTTCTGCAGATCATTTATGAATAAGTTGAATAGGATTAGTCCTAGGACTGACCCTTGGGGAACACCACTAGTTACCCTTCTCCATTCTGAAAATTTACCATTTGTTCCTACCCTTTGTTCCCTGTCTTTTAACCAGTTCTCAATCCATGAAAGGATATTCCCTCTTATCCCATGAGAACTTAATTTATGTAAGTGCCTTTGGTGAGGGACCTCGTCAAAGTCTTTCTGGAAATCTAAGTACCTATGTCCACTGGATCCCCCTTGTCCACATGTTTCTTGACCCTTTCAAAGAACTCTAATAGATTAGTAAGATATGATTTCCCTTTACAGAAACCATGTTGACTTTTGCCCAACAATTTATGTTGTTCTATGTGTCTGACAATTTTATTCTTTATGATTGTTTCAACTAATTTGCCCAGTACTGACGTTAGACTTACTGGTGTGTAATTGCTGGGATCACCTCTAGAGCCCTTTTTAAATATTGGCTTTACATTAGCTATCTTCCAGTCATTAGGTGCAGAAGCTGATTTAAAGGACAGGTTACAAACCATAGTTAGTAGTTCCTCAATTTCACATTTGAGTTCTTTCAGAAATCTTCTGTCATGAAAAAAATGTTATAATTATGATTTTAACATTCATATATAAACTGGCCTGAACTTCTTTAATTTTAACTTTTATAAAATTATAGTAGAATTGAGTACTGTTAGCCTTAATCCTTATTTTGATTTGAGGATACAGTGTTGCTGATATTATTGTATATTATTACTACGTACATTTGTATTACACAAACCATAATATTTCAGCACCATTTTTTAGCACATAGAACAGGTGACATTCATCCCTGGTGATAAGTCCACCAGCTCCCATTATTGACTCAATATTTCCCCAAATAGGAAACAATACCCTGTGTTCCCTTCTACTGCTTCCTTCTTCCCTCCCCTTTATGTGGAATTCATCTAATATATTTTCTTAAAGAAAACCAGGCCCAGGGAAATACCAGTCAAGAGGAATACAACATCCACTGTTAGGAAAAAACCCAAAGAGCTATATAGTGCTGAGTTCCACAATCAGGGGCCTGATTACAAAGAGTCTCCACCAATCAAAACATTTATTATGTGAAATATGCAGAGATGTTGGGCCCTAAGCCATTCAGAGCTTTAAAAATAATGACCAAGACTTTGTATTCTATATTTGGAAATGAGTTTCCTGCCAATTCTGGGCACAGAGCACTGGTGTCATCAGCCTGCCCTAAAAGGCTGATTTCCTCACTAGCTATAAATCAGATCATAACTGGTGAGATAGTGTTGAGTGATGATTTCTGGAGAAAGGCTGGACCATCCTTATCTGAGATGAGCTCTCCGAGAATGGCATAGCAGCAATGTTGCCTGAACTCCTCTAGGAAACCCTGCCATTGATGTTTCTACATCCATGTCATATATTATTAAATATAATTGCTTTATAGTATGGGAGAGTGTTAGAAATACTGAGAGAGTCATATAGCCTTGTATATAAAGGGAGGCTATCTTTTGGATACTTCTTTGAATGGACTCTCCCAAATAGTTTAAGGCCAGAAGCTGAGCAACTGTCTTATTTGGTGAGGGAATGTGTTCTACATTATAATTAGCTATTTTTTAAAGTGATATGAAAACATTTGCTGGAAAATATCAAGCTGTCCATGCAGAGGCAGCTCTAGACATTTCGCTGCCCCAAGCACGGGGGCATGATGCGGGAGGCGCTCTGCCAGTCGCCGGGAGGGCAGCAGGCGGCTCCGATGGACCTCCCACAGGCGTGCCTGCGGAGGGTCCGCTGGTCCCACGGTCTGCAGGTCCCGCGGCTTTGGTGGACTGGCGGCACGCCTGCGGGAGGTCCACCGGAGCCGCCTGCCGCCCTCCCGGCGACCAGCAGAGCGCCCCCTGCGGCATGCCACCCCAAGCACTCGCTTGGCGTGCTGGGGCCTGGAGCCGCTCCTGTGTCCATCGTGTCAGCCTTTCCCTTTCTCAGCTTGTAAAACCTAAGTACAGCTCCCAGTTGTGCAAAAGAATTTCTTCAGCCCTATAACTACTGCAATATTGTCATGCTGCATGGCCACAGAGAGACCGTTTGGAAAATCCATCCCTGAAGTGATTTAGGAGCGCAGATCCTATTGACTCTACTAAGTCACTTAGGTGCTTTTGAAAATCCCACCTAGGGACTTTAATGCTCCTGAGAACTCATGATAATAAAGGATAGGGTGTGCCCTTGTGCCTCTTGCTATGCACTATGCCAGGATTTTCAGGTTGAAACCAATCAAAACTTGTTGCTATGGAGCAGGGGTCAGCAACCTTTCAGAAGTGGTGTGCCGAGTCTTTATTTGTTCACTCTAATTTAAGGTTTTGCGTGCCAGTAATACATTTTAACGTTTTTAGGTCTCTTTCTATAAGTCTATAATATATAATTAAACTATTGTTGTATGTAAAGTAAATAAGGTTTGTAAAATGTTTAAGAAGCTTCATTTAAAATTAAATTAAAATGCAGAGCCCTCCAGACTGGTGGCCAGGACCCGGGCAGTGTGAGTGCCAATGAAAATCAGCTCATGTGCCACAGGTTGCCTACCACTGCTATTGAGCCATGTTCTTTCAGTCTGCCCTCTGAATAGCTCGGCCTTCCACAAATACAGGATCCACAGCTATCCAAGCTTTCATGGATCAGAAGACTGTGGGAATACTACATTCTATTGGACTCTATGTCTATCTCTGATGAGACTGGTTATTGCTAGGTGTTTCCCATGCCTTGTTTTTAGCTTCCGCAAAAACGAGGAACACAATCAATATAGCAGGTTGCATTCTGCTCTCATACAAGCAGAGTCACATATGCTAGCTGTGTGACTTTTCAAATGATCAACAGCAGAACACACAAGTGCAGAGGTGGATTTTATGAGACACTCGCAATGCATGCCTGCTGCGTATCAGAGTAGAACTGAACCTTCACTATGGAATTTCCACAGCCATAATTATTCTGCTAATGGATGTGTGGGCTGAAATTGAGGCACTCTAGCTTCAACAAGAAAGCTGAGTTTTTCAACTTTTAAAAAAAAATGAAACACGACTCCATAAGGATTCCAGGGGATGTGTCATTTGCATTTTTACAAGACTCAGGCCCACTATACCTAATGTGGCCCTCACACACTGTGTCACAGGAAGGTTATGAGGCATATCCTGGCCCCCTGAGTCAACTGTTTATGCACTGGGGTTCTCTGAATAATTTGTAGGGGAGGGGACAGAATTCACACTCATCCATACAGCACTGGCAGAATCACACTATAGCTGTTGATGCAGCTTCCAAATATCCACAGTCCTTGCCTTCTACAGTGAAGGGATTATGGTCAGTCCATGTATGAAGTACTGGATCCACTGGTCGCATCACCACCCTGCCCTAGGGTATCCCTACCACACACAGTTCTGCATCACAAAGGGAGATTGGAAACCCTCAGCAAAGTTGCCCATCACTCATACCTGTGCAGTAGAACGGTGCCTGTGTCATTGCTCTTCTGGCTTTTCATGCGCACATGGGACTAATATGTCCACTAATAAGGGTCAGATCCTTATTCCTCCAACACTAAGACCAAGCAGCAGGGCCTTGTCTATGCAGTGGAGAAGAATCCGTGCCCTGGAGTGGTGGGACAAAAGCAAAGCCACTCTGCAAAGACTATTTTAGCCAGAAGGCCACAATAGACCCCACTGTTGCTCTACTCCTGCTCCAATGGTTCCACCTCCACAAATCTCTCTTCCCCCTCCCCTGCCCCCAGGGATGCTATGGAGCCGTTTTCCATAGCACACAGGGGATACAAATGAAGCTGTGGGAGAAAGGAGCTATATTTTTCACAAGCACTATAATTAAGCAGAATTTGGATTGAAGACCCGTTCTTTAAAAGGTGAGGCAAATACTCTGTTTAAAATGACCTGTGCAGTGTAACCCCTAAAAACTTTTCCCTGCTTTTCAGGCCTAGACCGGGCTAACAGGAAATTTCCTTGGAGGACCCCCTATCCCTCCAAGCTTTCTGACCAGTGACAGATTAAGCACAGATTTTATAGATCTGTGAATCTAAGCAGATTCAACAACATGAAAAAAGCTTGGCTGGAATTGGAAGTGAGAATGCATTAGACTGACAGCCACACCATTGGGGACATGAACAGGATATTTGTGGCAATCTTCCATTCTAATGCTTCTGTGAATGTTAATCCTGAAGTGCAAGGAGCCAGGGCCCAAGAGAACTTAGATCCAAACCCTGAAGGAGAGTGTGGCCAGGAAGCACAGGAGATGGAGATATGAATTGGAGCACTCCTCTCTGTTGCCTCTTGTGTTTGTACTAACATGATACTTCATGGTGCAGTATGAGGCATGGCCTAAGAAACCTCACAATGTCTCACATGCAGATTAGTAAATACCAAGATGGAGAACAGAGGGAGGTAGCATATGGGCAAATGAAAATCCCAGTGGCAGTTATAGGACTGGCATTTCCATCATCCTCCCTGAAGGGAGAAAAGATCATCCCAATTCCCCCAATACATAGACTCATAGACTTTAAGGTCAGAAGGAACCATTATGATCATCTAATCTGACTTCCTGCACAATGCAGGCCACAGAATCTGACCCATCCACTTCTATAACAAACCCCTAACCTATGTCTGAGTTATTGAAGTCCTCCCTAGAGAAGGTGGTGGTTTGTAGGCACAGCATGAGCCACCACTGGCCAGACCTTGGAGGCCCTTCTTTTTCCCCTCCACTAGAGGCTCTTTCCTCTTAAGTCCAATGCAAACTGATACTACAGTATTCTTAGTACTGTATTTCCTACACAAAAAATGGAAATATGACAGATATTCTGGCAACATTATCTAATTACCACAAGCAAAACTGAATTGTTTGAAGAAATGACCACTGTAATCTGTACATGTTTTTCTGTGCTGAATTTCCTCAAGAGCAAATATTTGAAATTTACTCTTGTTTTCTTTATTTCAGTTCCCTCTTTGAAAACAGGTAGAACTTTTGTTTAGAAAACTGTGAGTAAATCAATCCAGGTAGAAAGGCTGGTCTAGTGGACTGGGCAATGGACTGGAACAGAACTGAAAAAGTAAGTCTACACTGTGATAAAAAACCCATAGCACTGAGTCTCGGAGCCTGGGTCAATTGACTCTGCCTTGTGGGGCTTGGGCTTCAGGGCTATCAGTTGCAGCGTAGTCATTTAGACTCAAGCTGGAGCCCAGATCCTGAGACCCTCCCCCCTCGAGGGATTCTGCCTGAGCCCAAACATCTACTCTGCAATTTTATAGCTCTGTGAGCCAAAGTCAGCCCTGCAGCCATGTAGCAGGTCTCTTGTCACAGTGTAGATATACCCAAAGAGACCTGGGTTTAACTTCTGCCCCAATCACAAACTTGATGTGAGACTTTAGGCAAGTCATTTAATCTACTGTGTGTTTCAGTTCCGCATCTGTGAAATGGGGACAATTCTTCCCTACCACATGGGCATTTTGTGAGGTGCTCGGGTACTATGATTATGAGGGCTATATAAGTAGATAGTCTTAAGAGTTCTTTATTCAGAACTGCGCTATATAATTTTTTAGAAGTCATTTAACTTTTTGATTTGTTAAAAAAATCATGTCAACCATTCTTAATATGTCTCTTTCTTTGTCCTGTGATAATTATGAATTTACTGCCAAAGAAACTAAGTACATGGACATGCAAAAAGAAACATTTTCAATGTTAGTCTTTGAATATCTGGTGATAGATTTTGTCAGGTGTCAGATTAGTTTTTCACTCATTAGTTTCAGATCTTTTTTAATTTTTCCAACTTTTTCCTGTAAAAATATTTGAGATCATTTCTATTTAATGTCAAAGTTTCATATTAGCTACTGGATGTACCAATTTCACTGCACTTTTTTTTTCGGTATTTGAGGACTTAGATCACAACTAGAATGTCTCTTTGTTCTCCCAGCCTGATTTAAAGCAAATTGCCCTATGTACTACAGTAGTTTTGAATGTATTAAAAGTTTTTAAAATTGTGAATTATGTGAAATATTCTAACACTTTATGTTTAAATGATGCAATTAGCCAGTTACAACTGGAAGTACCAGGCCTTATTTAAAATAATGAGGTCTGACAGTTATGGAGTCTGAATTATTCATTGATAACTAGATTTTCCTCTTTTTCAAACCATGGCTAACATTAATAACAGAGGTGTATGTGTGATAACAAAAGAGTTCAACATTGAAATATGAATACAAAATTGCTTAATTCTTCTTTCATTAAAAACTGCCATACTAGTAATATTTTTCCAAAGGAAAATCATTAGCACTAATATATTTTCTCTCAACTTTCAGCATTGTTTTTCTATAGGACAGCTGCTGATTAAAGAAATGGCGTCTGATGCCATGCATAATATCTTCCATGGAAATAGCTGAAAAACCTGTTCATTTATAGGAAAGTATTATTTGTATTCATTTTATTTTAAAATAAAGTGCATCACTTTGTATTGTGATCCCAGTATTTAGCACACTTATGAAACCATACACACTCAGTGACTGATCCAGAGTGCATTCCACATGCAGAGCTCCCACTGAGCTTCAGGATCATTGGCTTGTTTATCCCTCACTGGACCATGCTGTCTCCCTATAAGATCAGTCCATCTCACTAGAAGACAGTGGCTATCTGCAGAGTACTTGAAAGTAAATGTGTAGATCAACTGTATCCTCACTAGTGATGAACAACTAGTGACCAACATAACTTTGAGAAGAACGGGGTTAGCCATCTGTGATTGGGTCTGGATCACATTCATTAGAATTGCTAGAATAAAATATGAGCTCAGAATCTCAACATAAAAAAGACTAAAAATAATGACCATGTTCCTATAACTGCCTATTCAAATGCCCATATACATCTGGATGGATTTTATCAACACTAAGAAAGGTTATGCAGGTGCTGTAGCAGATAAAATTATTAAACTGGTACATGTTTGCTACTATTCATTTACAACATCTAGGACAAAACATGTACAAATAGGATCAAAATAGACATTCACAATTTAAAAGTTAAAATGACCGTTAGGCATAAGTCAACAGCGCCTTTCCTAAAAACAGGAGTAGGAGGCGTGGCTCACCTTAGTCTAAGGCTATGTCTACACTACAAAATTAGGTCAATTTTATAGAAGTCGATTTTTAGAAATCGATTTTATACAATCAATTGCGTATGTTCACACTAAGCACATTAAGTCGGCGGAGTGCATCCTCACTACCATGCCTGACATCAACTTACGGAGCAGTGCACTGTAGGTAGCTATCCCACAGTTCCTGCAGTCTCTGCCACCCATTGGAATTCTGGGTTAGGCTCCCATTGCCTGACGGGGCAAAAACATTGTTGTGGGTGGTTTGGGTACATGTCATCAGTCGCCCCTCCCTCTGTGAAAGCAACGGCAGACAATGGTTTCGCGCCAGACACCAGGGCAATTAGCAGAGCACAGCAAGGCATACTGCACATCAGACAGGCTTTGAAAATCAGTTTCATGACTGGACCGGCTTCAGTGTGACAGTTGTGTGTGTTTCTCCTTGATGCAAACTCTCCCTCTTTGTTGATTTTAATTCCCTGTAAGCCAACCACCCTCCCCGCTTCGAAATAAAGTAACTATTGTTTTGAAACCATGCATTCTTTCTTTATTAATTAAAAAAAATGAGATAATGGACAAGGTAGCCCGGGTGGGGTTGGGGAGGAGGGAAGGACAAGGCCACATTGCTTATTGTAGCCCAGGGGTGGCTCTAGACATTTAGCCACCCCAAGCAGGGCGGCATGCCGAGGGAGGGGCTCTGCCGGTTGCCAGTCCCACGGCTCCGGTGGACCTCCCGCAGGCATGCCTGCGGAGGATCCGCTGGTCCCGTGGCTCCACCGAACCCTCTGCAGGCATGCCTGCGAGAAGTCCACCGGAGCAGCCTGCCGCCCTCCCGGCGACCGGCAGAGCCCTGCGGCATGCCGCCCCAAGCACACGCTTGGAGTGCTGAGGTCTGGAGCCGCCCCTGTTGTAGCCACACTAAAAATCAAACTGTTTGAATGACAGCCTTCTGTTGCTTGGGCCATCCTCTGCAGTGGTGTGGCTGGGTGTCTGGAGCCTTTTCCACCTTCCGCCCCCCCCACACACACACGTTCTTTGGCATCTGGGTGAGGAGGCTACGGAACATGGGGAGGAGGGTAGGTAGTTATACAGTGGATGCAGCAGGGGTCTGTACTCTTGTTGACTCTCCTGCAGCTCCAACAGACACTTCATCATGTCCTTTTGCTCCCCCATTAGCCTCGGCATCATGTCCTGCCTCCGCTCTTTGCGCTCACTTAATTCTTTCCTGGCCTCTGTCACTGAATGCCTCCGTGCGTTAAGCTGTGCAGTGCAGGAGGACTGCATGAGCTCGGAAAACACGTCATTGCGAGTGCTGTTTTTTTGCCTTTTAAACTGCAATAACTTCAGGGATGGAGATGATAGGGAGAGCGTAGAAACATTCTATGCTCTACGATTCTGGGGAGACTGCATGGTCACCTGAGCTGCTGAGTTTGCCATGCTGACCAAACAGGAAATGAAATTAAAAAGTTCCTGGGGCTTTGCCTGTGTACCTGGCTAGTGCATTGGAGTTCAAAGTGCTGTCCAGAGCAGTCACAATGGAGCATTCTGGGATAGCTCCCAGAGGCCAATACCATTGATTTGCATCCGCACTACCCCAAATTCAACCCAGCAAAGTTGATTTTAGCACTACTCCCCTCGCTGGGGAGCAGTACAGAAGTAGATTTTAAGAGTCCTTTAGGTCGACGGAATGGGGTTGGTTGTGTGGATGCATCATTTTTAAATTGACCTAACTTCGTAGTGTAGACCAGGCCTAGGATTCTTGACCATGGGAAGAGACATCTTTAAAGGATTAAAAAGAGGGATGAAGTGGGTACTTCTTGGTTTAGTGTAGTCAGACAACATATCGACATCAGTATCTACAAGACAATAATGTAACTGATTTTGAATGCAACATTTATGACTGGCATTTTCAGTTGAGTCTAAGGCAGTTAGGCAGCCAACTGGCATTGATTGTTACTGGGAGTTGAGTGCCTAACTCCCCTAGGCTTCTTTAGAGACACATTTTTAGGCTTGTAATTTCAGGGGCTGGTATTTCATCATGCTTTTATTATATTGTATGGTTGTATAGTGCCCCAAATGTTTTGGTGTCAGGAAGATCAAGGGTCAAAAATCCTATATACAGATATTTGTATATATTGTTATCTAAATCCTCTAGTCCTTTTTCAGTGTTTCCTCAATCATTTTTCAGGCAAAAATTCTGTCGACTTCAGTGAGAGTTTTCATTGAGTAAAGACTTCTGGATTTGGCTCATTATTCTTATTATTTATTAATCTATATTATTGTTTAATTAAGCCTAGAATCTCCTTAAGTTTTAAGTAAAGGATGCTCCCAAAGGGCTTTTACATACATCTCTGTTACTGGATTTATCCCTCAAAGCTTTCTAGTCTTTTCAGTAAGACTTTGAAAAGGAGGATTTGAAAGATGGCTATTTTTATTAGTGCAGATACATACACTATAACCTGATTTTTTTTTGGTGCAGATGTCAATTACAGTATACATATTGGTCACTGGAGATTATGTCATTGGCTAAGAAAGAAGAGAAACCCAAATGAATGATTAATAATCAATGTGTCTGGGTTCTTATTTTATTCCTCAGAGAGGAAGAATGAATTATTGGTGTCTCTCCCAAAAGGAAGAAAATCACTCAGGAATAGATCATGTTACCCAAATCCATGCATGTGGTGTCCAATGGTCTCTCCACTTTCTGCCAGGGGCCACAAGCTCCTCCATGATATCTTTCTCCACCTACCCAGACCCTGCTGAAATTAGGCAGAAAAGATAATACAGCCCAAAGCTGTAATGTTTTTTTCTTTAGCCATCAAGGGCTCCTGGAAGAGCCATGGCCAGGGAAAAGACCTTTAATGGAGGCCTGAACTGTTGCCCTGACAAAGCACTTCTGTACAGATGGCCTAGGCCTACAACAAATTCTTGGGGATCCAAGAGGGTTGAAGCAGCCCAAGAGCTTTTTGAGGGGAGTCGGGGCAGATAGGACAATGCAGAGAATCACCATGAGGGGATTCTGGAAAGAGATTTCCTGCACTAGACCCCTTCCCATTGTGAGGGGATGGTCTGGATGGGAAGAGAGACTGGATGAGTAACATCTGGAGAAATACAAATTGTACAGCTTCCCAGTCATGAGTTCTGTTCAGTTTGGTAAAACAGACTGCAAGGGAGTGATAAATGTGTGTTACCACAGGCCTTTGCTCTCTTTTGGAAAAAAAAATGTTAATTTAGAATGATAAATATTATGTAAAATTAGTAGAAATATTGTTCTGTACCATATGGTATTTTGTTTTTGTTCCCACTGGGATAAGTCATGTGATGGAATGAATGCTTTGGTAATTATTCAATCTCTTTAGTAGCAGAGTAGGTAGCTAACTCCCATGTCATGTTCTAGGTGCCAGTTAGCTATGCCTCCAGGCAAGCTTAACGTGTGCACTCTCCTTTTTGTCAAATTCCCTGTGTCTTTTCTGAAGAAAACCTTTGCTCATTGTAACAGCAACTGCTCTCCCTTCCTCCTCCCCTCCTTTATCCCTCTTCTGCTGCTGCTTCCTAGATGGAAACACTGAAAAACAAAGCTGAGACATTTGAAACTCCAGTGTTTGAAAGCACTGATTATTTTATGCTAATGAATGAACCATCTAGTAATGTAATATATTACTTGTTGTGCCCTCCTGGTGGTATCATAAAATAAATCCTACAGTGTCTTTAATTAACTAAAGAAAGCAGAAACCAATCTCTGTAGGTTAATAATATTTGTGATCCAAAAATGAACAAACTTAAGAAAGGAGAAAAATAATGTTAGACAATGCAGATTCACACATATTTTTGGAATTTTCATTCATGAAGGCACCTGTTAGCAAAACATATGCTTATGCAAGGGTGCCTGTGACAGGGAACCAGAGGTAAGGCCAGCCCTAGAAAGACAGGAAGTGTAGTGTGTGATTTAGAAAAAGTCAGACTTCTTTGGAAAGAATATTTAGGGTTAGTGGAAGATGCTGGACTGGCAGTCCTGCAGACTGAGATCTTCTATCCATAAAAGAGATGCTACAAGTGCAACAGAATTATAGGCTCTCCCACAGTGCCAAAACCAGGCCTAAATCTGAATGGTTCATCAATATGAATGGGAAGGCAGCACAGTCTCCTTGCCAGTTTAGTTCTGTGCCTCCCTCCAGAGCCAACAGCAGTGGTGATTTTGTCATATGGGCAAGTGTCCAGGAGTTGGTATATAAAATACTCAGAGAGCAGGACAATACACATGATGTGTTGTTATTATAAAGAAGTTATACCCATTTATGATATCTACTCTATGTTTTCATTGAAATTATGCTAACTATGGGCCAGAGGTTGCCCTCTAGAGCCAATGGAGTTACACTTTCAGGAAGCTGAGCAGGCTGTGCTGAGACTAGAATCAGTGCAGACACATAGATCCTCTTTGTGAATGGCCTTGACCTGCTAAAAAAAACCCTCCTTGGGTTTTCCCATGGGCAGGGGATGATCCAGGTCTATGCATACTTCTATCTCAGTGGTTCTCAAACTGTGGGTTGGGACCCCATAGTGAGTCGCAACTCCATTTTAATGGGGTTGCCAGGGCTGGTGTTAGACTTGCTGGGGCCTGGGGCTGAAGCTGAAGCCAGAATCCCACCAGCTGGGGCTGAAGCCCATGGGCTTCGGCTTTTTTCTCCCTTATCCAAGGTGGCAGGGCTTGGGTGGGATCAGGCTTCAGTCCCTCTTCTGGGATCACATAGTAATTTTTGTTGACAGAAGGGGGTCACGGTGCAATGATGTTTGAGAACTGCTGTTCTACCTGAAAAATCCCAGCCTCTGAAGCTCTGAATCCCTTGCATCTGGGATTCCCAATGTGAGTAGACAGACTTGCACTAGCTCAGCTCCATCTAGCCTGCTAAAATTAGCAGTGCAGTAGTGGTGGGGACCTGGGTAGCCATCCGAGCTCAGATCCAGGGGGGTCAGGTAGCCTTGAACTTGGGCAGCTAGCCTGAGCGATCGCCAGTGCCGCAACATCTATGCTGAGCTAGTGCAAGTCTGTATACTTACACTTGGCAGGGAACCCCACCTTCTAGCTGCAATGTACTTTAGTGATGATACTTTAGTGTCCCTAGCCTCTGTTTGCCAGCAGCTGGGATTGGGTGAAAGGGCATGGATCACTTGATGATAATCTGTCTGTTCATTCCCTTTGGGGCACCTGCCATTGGCCACTGTCAGAGAAGAGGATGCTGGGCTTGATGGACCTTTGGTCTGATAGTATGGCCATTCTTATGTTCTTATGAGACAACTGCTTTACAACTCTCCCACTGAAAGACCCCAATGCTCAAATAAGTGGGAGTACTGGGCATAGAATCCTTAAGCAGTTATTTCCTACAACAATGTACTTAATACGGGAAAATACTTCCTAAACAATAAATAGTTGAGGATCCTATTACTAAAACTATGACTTGTTCTTTCATTGAATTACTTTAATTGAGAATTCTATATCCATGCAGGGGGCATTAGCATGCTGGGATCAAAATGACTGAGTATTTTATAGGCTTGTCTATTTGTATGATGGACTGAAGATTGAATTTTCCAGCAATCGTGCAACTAAAATATAGAGCAATGATGACATACTGTATTTGATATTTACCTTGATCACAAATTCATGCCCTATGAAGCACTAAACAGTTTTAGTCTCTTAGTAGCCTATTGCCTTCCTGCTCAGGAATTTTTATGCCATCTTTGAATTGCTCTGTAAAATTTCTTGATATTATTGCTATTATCTCTGATTCAGAATTTACAACATTTATTGATTGCATGAAAACACACTCCCATGCTTATCTGTATAATTCTTGCAATCCTAATGCTGACCATTTTTCCATTGCCCTTCATGCCTACACCTTTCTGCTTAAGCTGAACTGAACATTTCAAGAAAATATGTAAAAAATATGTGTTAATAGTATAAGATCAACTCATAGCATAGTACTAACATACCCATGGGAGCACACGCACACACAGACACAGACACACACACACTGCGGCATGTGATACATCCAACGGATAATTGGAGTTCAACAGAATGTAGCCTATATATGAGAGAGCAAAGAAATGTTTCAATACAATAAATAAATAAATGCAATGTGCATGTGTGATGATTTGGGGAACCTATGTATAACTTACGAATTCTGGTTGATATTATTGTTATTATGAAGATGTTGCTAAAATTCCTGTAACGTAAAATGCTCCTCTGTTTAGGTGTATCCACCATTGCTAACAAACTTTTAAGCATGTAGCTCCCAGACTAGAGACAATAGCTGATCATTAAGGACAATCAGCACCTAAATAGGCTTTACCTGTGGAAGACAAAAGAGTAACTGCATCCTGAAGGAAACCAGTTCTCTCCAACTTCACTCAATAGGTGGTGGGGTTTGGAGAGTGGAAATTTCTCAAGCAGGATGCTGTAAAAGGACTTGGAGGGCCACACAGGAAATTTGGGCAGGAGACGGTAGGGGAATGGACTGGCCACAGTTACAGTGGGCAAGCTGGCAGATAAGGTTGCATGTTTCAAAATCCAAGCTATGCACTGCAACAGAAGGCTCCTGGATGGCCCCAGACTACTCTGATCCCAGCCCAAAGAATGCTGTGGAGTGGTGAGGAAACTGAGTCAGGGAAATGCATGAGAGATTGATTTTTGTATAGATCTGTGTATTGTTAATACTATAAAAGAAGGGGCCAGAGTGTGTTAGAATCCTGTGCAAAGTTTGGGTGTTATGCTACATCTATCACATGCTTCTTGAAGAGGTAAAGCAGACTCACATCTTCTGGTGGCATTCTGGGAGAGGGTGTGTGTAAGCTACAGGAGAACTCTGAAAGGCCAGAGCTGGACAGTGGACTATATGGTCTGAGCTTTCAAGGAAGGTGCCAGATGGACGTACTGCATTGTCAGAGTGTGCCCAGAGGCCCTAAGATAAGGACAGTGCCTGTGTTCCATTCTGACTGGGATGCTTAAAAGACAGGGGATCTAATGGGGAGAACCCCTCACAGCAGTCTAGCAAGTGGCAGCATGAAAAATACAGAAAAAATTAAGTGAAATACTTGAAGTCTCATTATTATTACAGCAGCATCAGTGTACATATGACTTTACATTCAAATAAATGACTAGAGAGTGAGCGGGAATTAGACTCTTGCCACAGAGTATATCTCCTTCGCCCAGTGGCCTTAAAGCAAGGGTGGGCAAACTATGACCCGCAGACCAGATCCGGCCCATGAGCCATTTTAAGCCAGCCCCTGAGCTCCTGCTGGGGAGCGGGGTCTGGAGCTTGCCCCACTCCGGCGCTCCAGCTGGGTCGGGGGGACAGACCACACAGCTCGGTCCTGCTCCGGCGCTCTAGCTGGGGCATTGGGTCGGCGGGGGCCGCACCACGCGGCTCTCGGAAGCCATGGTATGGCATGGCATGGTCCCGCTCCGGCTCCTACATGCACCAGTGGCCCCTCTGGTGCTCCAATGGGAGGTGTATGGGCGGTGCCTGTGGATGGGGCAGCGTGCAGAGCTGCCTGCCCGGACCTCCACATAGGAACTGGAGACGAGACATGCCACTGCTTCCAGGAGACATTTGAGGTAAGCGCCGCTCGGCGCCTGCACCCCTGAGCCTCTCCCCACACCCCAACCCCCTTCTGCAGCCCTGATCCCCCTCCCACTCTCCAAACCCCTCTATTTCAGCCTAGAGCACCCTCCTGCACCCCAAACCTCTTAGCCCCCGTCCCACCCCAGAGCCCGCACCCCCATCCGTAACCTGCACCCCTGAACCTGTCCCAGCCCTGATCTCCCTCCCACTCTCTGAACCCCTCGGTCCCAGCCCAGAGCATCCTCCTACGCCCCAAACTACTCATCCCCATTCCCACCCCAGAGCCCTCACTCCCTCCCGCACCCCAGCCCCATTTTCGTGAGCATTCATGGCCCACCATACAATTTCTATTCCCCAATGTGGCCCTCAGGCCAAAAAGTTTGTCCACCCCGGCCTTAAAGGATAGCTGAAGATTACTCTGATGTAGGCCATTTGCTCCTCACTTCCATGCAGGTAGCTTTCTAGGGTAGCTTGAGTAGAAAGGGTGTGATGGGGACCAGAAAGGGCACCCTGTTCACCAGCAATCATGGATACTATTCCAGATGATGTAATTTAGAACAGCCTTCTGCCAGCTCTAACTTATTCTTACAGTTCAACTGCCAGAGCAGCCCCAATATCAGAGAGAAGTGGAGCCACATTTGCCTTCCCTCCCTCTATTGTCCTGAGCATGGGTTAAGCATTGCTGAGGATCCAGCCCCTGGTTCTTACCACAAACACTTACATTTTAAATACACAGGGTGCTAAGGCAGGAGAGGGGGCGGTTAAGTGTGTGACAAGACTTACAATAATTAAGGCATCACAGTCTCGTCTGGTGTATATTGACATTGGACTATGACCACTTTATAAGAGCAGAGAATTTAGCCTAGTGTCAGGAAGTTCATTTTTTTAGTCTATGCACAGTAATAGTCTATTTTACTATAAACACTGGTTTTCACTTGGAAAACCTCCATGTATTTGTGGGCATGCAACTGCGCACCTACTTTTCTTGCATACTATCATTTATGTGCATGGAAACTGGGGGGTTTTATATATGCACATAGCACAGAAGCAATAAATGCCAAAGTCCATCTAGTTTAATCACTTCTCTGGACTTTTCCACTTCCTATGCAAAAATTATTTCAGTCAATATTTTAATTTCAGCTAGGGACGATGGAATTAAAGAGTGACATCTAGGCAGATGGTTGTCAGTAAACTGATGACTATGAACCATAATTAAGAAGTAGCGTACAAAAATATGCAGCTTGGTGTAAATGACATAGTATTATTATATGTTTATCCTCAAACAATCTGGGGTTGGCAAACATTTGAAGAAAAAAGATTGCAATATTATTTGTCCAGTAATATTTAAGGTGCATTAAATACACATATGATCATGTATATGATCCCAAGAATATTAATACTGCAGCTAATACATAAAATAAGCACTAAGGAGTGCATGTATGACACTAAAGTCCTTACTCAGCTGCCTTATGAACTTTCTGCACACCATGGAAAGATATGTCAGCTGCTTAAATTAAAGGAAGAGAATTAAAATTACTAAATAATAGGTGACTAGGGTCAGCCTCCACCACCCTACTTCCTAGCTTTCAGAGTATTTTACATTTTTTCCATTAGCGTAAACTTTTCAGTTTTTCTTCTGGGAGCCAGAGAATACTTTTGGTTAAGAAAAAAAACAAACGTGTGATGAGTAGTGGTGATGACTACTGGTTAGAGCTCAAGACTGCTGGGATGTATTCCTGCAGCTTTGCCCATGTGTTGCAACCTGTCTCAGCCTCAGTTTCCCTATCTGCTGATGTGATTTTTTTTCAGAAACAAACATTGACTCATTTTCTTAGTGGAAAAACCAGGCAAAACCATTTCTGTTTCTAAATAGCGAGGAATCCATTTTCCAAGTGAAAATGGCTTTCCCATTGCAAACATGCAATGATTTGGGGCCTAGCCAGAAGTCCCTTTATTCAGTGCAAAAGGGCCTTCGAGTACACTGGCAGAGTGGTGCCAGGTGGCCTCAGTGCAAATGAGAATAAGACCCTTCATTTTTGTAAGGCAAAATATAAAAGTATAGAAATTTCAAACAAGTGAGATAGGTGCAACACCAGACAAAACAAAATGGAAGCTATTTCTATTTGGAATTTCATGAAACAAAAATAATTACTGTCACAGGGATCTCAGTGAGAGGCCTAACTTATTACTGAAGCACTGATAAATCATTTTAAAACTTCTGAAGAAAGTCACTTTATAGGTGCAAATTATTTAATAATAATCATGATGATTTATTATTGTTGGTCTATTAAATGTCCATAAGTGGGAGAATTCTTGGCACAATCCAAAAGTAGCATCAAGTGCACATCTGCATAAGTATATTGCTAGGGTGTAAGAAAATGTCTATGGGGAAATAAAAATTCCAATTTTATGTTGCTGTCAAGATACATACTGATAAGGTGAAAGGGAGAACGCTGGCAGTAAGTTGCTGCACCCCCTATCCATCGCGAAAAAGGGATTTTCCATAACATAGATGAGCACAGAAGAAAGGAGTAGGAACATGCATGGCAAAAGGTGGGTCAAGGGATTGCATTTACACAGATCCCATGATGAGCACAAGGCCATGCTGATCATGGTCTTATTGTGCTTATTACGGAAAAGGCATATTGCCAAAAACACCAGGCACAGATCTGAGTTCCTTGCAATTCCTGTGTGAGACAAGTTCAGACAAAACAAGGTTTCCAAGGAGTAAATGAATTATCAAAATATGAAGCCAATGGTACTGTCCAGCATATAAATATGTATTAAGGCTTTTGCAATGTGGTTTATTGACTTGCTAACTTCAATGGATTTTTGCACCATTTTTAAAATATTAATCCTATTAAATCTGCTTCTTAGCCCCCTCTGTATGATTAAGCTTACTAATTGGTTATAAAATTTGCTATTCATAAAATAATAATTATTTTTCCAAAGGGTTTAGCAGAGTTTTAGTTTTCCTGGAGCCCCACCTGTGTGAACTCCAAGTCCAAAATTTTGGTAGGACACTGTACATTGCATTAGCTCTATAGGTGCTCATTCATTGACTTCAATGGGACTTTTCAGGTGCTTAAAGTTAAGCTTAAGTACCTTGCTGAAGTGTGGCCTAATTAATGATACTTTTGAATAAATCCCTCAGTGCTGCATTGTGGCCTCTAGAGCTTTCATTGACATCCCATTGCTACTGCTGTTAATACTGTTGCTTTGGAGTGCCCTACGGGAACGTGGACATTTACACTATGAAGTCTGGGACAGACCATACTCCCTACACGGATCTCTCATCTGGAAGAGCTATTCTGATAAATGAACAGCTGTGAATCATCCATAATGAGAAGGAAAGTACCTTTATTTGACTCTGATTTTAATTTCTCACTTTTTGGTCCCAGTTCCCCCAATTGTAGATTCTCCACTGAACATCACAAGTGACCTTCTGTAGCAGAAATTTTATCTTGGCCTTTTTATTAGAGATGCTTGCAATAACTTTATACCATGCAGCTCAGGAATAATTTACATCCTATGCACCAAGCACAGCACTGCAGCACATGGGCTAAATTAGGGGTTCTCACAACAAAATTTTTGGTGGCCTCAGAGTGAGGCCAGTGGCCGCATAGACACTTTTTCCTAAAATGCTTGGCTAACTTTAGGAAAAGCAATTAAATATGCACAGATACAGATCCAAATCATTGTAATTTACATTTATAGGATTTTTTGCAGGTTCAATAATAAAAATAATGCTCTGAAAAGTGATATTTGTATATTTATTAATATCACTTTTCACAGCATACTTAGTAGCTACCTGGAAGGCTGTGTAAAGTGATAAGTGATATTACCAAACATACAAGTATCACTTTACACAGCCTCCCAGGTAGCTAGTAACTCTGCTGTGAAAAGTGATATTAGCACGTTTATTAATATCACTTTTCTCTGCAAGCCCCAGGACCCAGCCTTGAATGGAGGGTTTAAGGGGGAGGCAGCATGGGCCAGCGGTGATGGTAGGATGGATGCACAGCTGGGGGAGCCAGCGGGTGTCCGGGGGCAATTTGGGTGGTTGATGAACCCTGCTGCGGCATAGCCAGAGCCAGGGGTTGGTGCCTGTTGCCATGAGGCCAGGGCTGGAGCTCAGTGCCCATGGACAGAGCCCAGAGCTGGGGACAGGAAATGCATGGCTGGAGGCTGGGACCACATCTGTGGGTTGGTGCCTGCTGCCATGTGGCTGGGACAGAGGATCAGTACCAGGGGCCAGAGCCACGCAGCTGGAGCTGGGGTCAGAACCTGAAGCCCCGCAGTTGAAGCCAGCTGCCACATGGCCAGGGCTGGGTGTCAGGACCCTGGGCCAGTGCCCACTACTGAATGGCCAGAACTGGGGACCAGAGCCAGAAGCCCCACAGCCAGAGCCGGGGTTGGTGCCTGCTGCTCCACAGAGCCCACTCCTGTGCAGCTGGGACTGGGGGTAGGTGCCTGGGGCCAGAGCCTACCACTGCATGGCCGGAGCCCAGGGACAGGAGTTGGGGGCCAGCATCTGCTGCCAGGCAGCCAGAACCAGGCTGCCAGGCAGCCAGAACCGGACGCTGGAGCCCCACAGCTGGAGGCCAGGGCCAAATGGCCAGAGCCAAAGGAGGAGTCAGTATCTGCCACCCTCCAGTTGGAGCCCAGGACTGCACGGCTTGGCTCCCAAAGTCCTGCCACTGCAGCCTGCCGCCCAACCCCCCACCCCAAGGTGGGTCAAGAACTCACCTTGCTCCTGCAGCATTGTGCCCCACCTGTCTCCAGAGGCCATGCAGGGTGGACTGTCCAGGAGCAATAGCGAGGGAAAGGCTGATGCTTTGCACCCCACCCAATCACTACCTAGGAGGTTGTCGTGGCCGCATGAAAAGCCCCTGGTGTCTTCATGCAGCTATGGTGGCCACATTTGAGAAACACTAGGCTAGATCTTTGGTCTCAGTAATGGCCCTTTGCATTTGAGTGGCACAAAGAGACCTTAAACAAACCCTAAATGGACAGAGGGGGAATTCTCACCTTGCATAATGCCAGCATAGCCAGAGATATGTTAGAGAACAAGCACAGTCCTGGGATGGCGGAATGGCCCTTAGCAGCCTTGTGGTTGCACTAACCTACACCAGAATCAAGGGAGGCAGAAAGTTGACTTAGAGCTACTTCCCTACTCAGCTGCATCATGTGTGAGCTCAGCACAGCCTATGGAGTTAGACCAGTGTAAATCAGGAATCATACCATTAAAATAAATCCAGTTGCTCCAGTGTAAATGCAACGCATAGGAGATCCTTGGATAGAAAGCACAATGGATGTGCAATGTTTTATTATACTTTAATTAACTAATTAATAATCATTAATAATAAAAAATGTTAGTTAGTTAATTAGTTTAGTTAATATATTGCCCTGGCCTGTGGCTTATGGAAAAGCCACTGTAACAGGACAAAATAAAATCTGCCTAGAATGAGAATGGCTTCCAACAGAAACAAACTAAATATATTTGGACAGTCTAAGGCAGTTTTTCTTCTTTTCATTTTTGCACATCTCTCCCTGGCCTTTTGACACTGAAACTATAAGATATTAGTAGATCCTTAGAAATCTTGCCATGACTGATATTGTTTAGAACTAATTCATGCCATTTAACCAGGCTTTAGGGGTGGTCTGTAGTCACCCTGCCCCAGTAGAAATTCAGTAAGGTACAATTCCTCCTGCCCTCCCTGGAACACATGGGGGCACACACATTACTACACATGTACCCCACTGCACACCTGCCCAGCTCTAGGGCTGGGAAGTAGGGGACTATGGACCTACCTCCTCCTCTTTCCCTCCGAGTGCACCTAGGGAATGCAAAAGGGAGCAGTTCCTGTACAGACTGGCTGTGCCTGACTGCAATGTAGGGAGTGGCTCTGTGCCCCCTCATCACAGTACATGGACCTGCTGGACACAACCTGACCATTAATTGATATTGTTTATATTCATGTCTGTTAGGAAAGGTAAAAAGGAGATTTTATAGCACATAGAGAAAAATATCCAATCCATTCTCATAAAGTCAGAGTAACCAGGCTCTACGCAAATTAAAAATAACTGACAAAGTGAGTTCCACCATGAACTTAGATCCAGTTCTTAAGAAGTAGAGCAGTTCCCCATGGCCAGTTCTCCAGCCTATACAGGCCGCAGCCCCTCTGTGTCACATACATGATCATACTGCTGTAACCCTTCTCTTGGCATACCCCGCTGCTGCCCTTCGCTCTGGCCTGTAAGAGATAATCATGTGGACCCCTTCTGCAGCATGCACAGTCATTGCACAGCTCTTCTGCCAAAGGATGGGTGTGCAGCCTCAGTGTGGAGCTTGAATGGTATGAATGTCGTAGGCTGGCCCTCTGCACCTGAGGTAACTTTCGTCGTTAAATTTCTCAACTCACTAGGGGTGACTTAAGGGCTGTACTTAGTTCATTTTGTAACTGCAAAATAATCTCACTTACAGTCTTTAAGTAGACTTGGCAAGAAAAACATTAACGTTGTATGTCCTGCCAAAGTACTGTATCTGTTTGTACAGGTAAACTGAAGACATATGGGAAATGTAGTTTCTTACAAAGTGATTTTTAGTTAGAATGTCACTGAACTCCAAAGGCTTTTATTGAAGTCCTCCAGGAAATTGTCTCTCTTCAATATATTCCTAACCACCGCCTTTTGTGATGGCTGAATTTAAGAAGGAAATTCTCGTTTTAAACAGTCTATTTTTACAGCAACTTATCAAGCAGTGGCCTTTAGCTGTTGTTCTGTGACAGCCACTCTATTAAAATCCTGATGTAAACAAGTGGAGAAGGTGAACTAGAAGTGCAGATATTTGCACAGCATTACTGTCAGGTAAAATTTTAAAGATAGGTTTTATGAACCCATTATTTGCAGTCAAGGCTTTTGACTACAGCATCTGAAATCATTTAAGGAGACAAAGTGTTTTGTCAAAACATACTGCTGGGAGTCAGTATGTAGCTTCTTTTTATGTAATTCAATTTAGTACTGTTGTTTGCATGAAAGTGGAAAATCTAGCTGGGCAGCCAGATTGATGCTGTGTATGATCACAATGTGGTGACTTTCTGGCATGATTAACATTAAATGCCTTTTGTTTTCATTTAGTACTTAATGCATGCATAACTGCATTGTACAAACAGACCTAGGAAGCTAGTTGCATGAGGATGTTCAAAAACCAACAACAAAAACCAACAAATTAATAGCCATCTTCCGAAGAGCAGGGAAACACACAAGAATGTATCTTTGCATTAAGGGCCCTGATCTTTGGGTCCAGCCAAGCTTTGCTTGACAAAGGATTTGAGAGGGATGGGCAAAGGTGGCTGTATGACACTTCTGCTCAACCCTGAACCCTTGGTCCCAGGATGAGTAAGAGCAGAGCAGTTCCAACTTATGCTGGCTTGCATGGCTCTCTGGAGTTATTATGATAGCAGAGTGTAGTATGCTTTGGAAACACCTCTCCCAACCCTGAACCCTCCCACTGTGCTGGGGGTGTGGAACAGCTGAGAGGTGGAATTATAGAGCAGACTTTGCTGATTGTATGCAGGAGTGCAGGAACAATTTGTATAGTGGGAGTTCTGAGAGCCATTGAACCAAACTATAAACCCTGAATATGATGGAAACCACTTCAAGACAGGGGATGCAGCAGTTCTAGCACCTAGGAGTGTATGTAATCCATAGATTCTCCGATGTTAGGGGAATCTTCATCGCACTTTTCCAGCCCATTCGTACCACTGGAGCCTTAGCAGCAGCAGAGACCAAGGTCTGTGCCAAGGTGTTTACAACATAGTTCAGTGAACCTGATCCTGAACCTAAACCACACCCCATGCTCTTGGTTCATCCTGAGGAGCAGAGCTCTTCTACAGTAGTTGAGAGCATACTATGAAGGTGTTTGTGTTATACACAACCACCGTAATGTTAATATTGAAATTCTGTGCATGCCATATATGCCTAAGTTTATACACTCCTTGGCAGGCTAGAATTGGCCAGTTCAGGTGGGCTCAGATCCTTGGGAAAGCCCTTCACCCATCCCCACTACTTATTTTGAGTTTGATTCTTAAGTACTCCACACATTTACTAGACAGCAGGATCTAAACCAAAACTGTAGAACTCATGGCCCATCTGTTCCCCAATAGCTCACTGGCAGAGCTGCAATAGATACATAGAGAAATCTGAAAGGATATGATGAAGAGAGAACATTTTCGCATAGAACTTTAATGATAAATGTAAGGAAAAAAAGATACACAGAGTAAACTTTGTTAAATAGAGGAAAGGACAATAATTTGGTGTAACAAAGTTACAAATTTTAATAGATTCTTTTCAAAGGGCTCTGTTGTTTTTGTACTATATTTTGATTTGTTACACAACAAAGCCCCATGAACAGGAGAACTTGTAAAATGCCAAGGTTTCCTTTGCGGAGACAGTATAAATCAGACAATTGCATATGCACCGAAGTAGGATAGGAATAGGAAAAATTGACAAAAGGAAGCAATCCACAATTACTAATGTGAATCTTGAAGGGTTTGTCTCCATTATTATACTGGTTGAGAAATCTATATGAAGGAGGACAGCCCTCTAGTGTGGACACAGTTATGCCAGTATAAAGATGCTTTTATCAGTACTATTTACTCTTATAAATTAAGCAGCTTTACATCAAATAACCATGTATGCCCCAGAGGGTTGTACTGCTTTAGCCACATTGTTTTCTATATAGTTCTAGCAGTATAATAACTGTTTGACGGGGGAAAGCTTGTTTAAGGAAGGAGAGGAAGAGAAAGCAGCTCTCAAAGAGGCTCAGAAAGACCAGTGTGCTAAGGAGAGAGAGTGAGAGAAAATGCTATTAGAACTGGTCAGAAACATTCCAACAAAACAACTCTTCATCAAAATTTGTTAATTTGTCAAAATCAAAATGTTCCATTGAGATGGTTTGATTTCAACGAAGTTCCAGAGGAACCCCAAGGGCCAGGCAGCTTTCAAAACCTTCTTGCCCAGAAAGTTTCCAAAAGAAACCGACCTGGTTTCCTGCCACCTCACCAGCCGGGCTACTCAGCAGCTGGGGAGCCTGGGGCTTCAGGGCAACCTACCATGCAGACTGCAACTGAGTTAAGGAATCCAAGATTTACAGGGTCCATGGTCCTGGAGCAGTACACTACCAGGCGGAGTGCCTAGGAGTCAGGGACCTCAGGGCTTCCAGGGTCAGTGGCTCTGCCATCTGGACTGTTTCTATTGTGGAAAGCCCTGGGGAGTTCCCATTTGTGAAAAATTTCAAAATTTTTGGTTCTGTTCTGAATCAGAACCAAACCAAATTTCAAAATATTGAAATATTTCATGAGACACCAAAGGAATTACCTTTCTCTGCACAGCTCTAGTTACTAGTGTTATTAGGAGAATATCTAAGATAGTCCTGATACAAAGCAAAAGATTCCAAAGTGAAGGATGCTTGGCAAGTGCAAATTTCTTCAGAGCAAGGATAGTGTGAGCACTACTTACATCTAAATAAATAACAATAATAATAATAATAATAATAATAGCCTTAAAATGGAGGATGGAGGCCTTAGAATGTGCACATCGATCTTTTGTTATCAATAGTAGTCCTATCTAGCTTGAAATGCTATGCTCATGTGGTGAATCATATCCAGGTATACTGATGTATTCAAAATGGGGAGTAGTACCAGTGTCATATGGATTTACTGGTTTTCATTGACAAATTTGAGAAAGTACTGTACGTTGCCACAGTGGTAAAAACATTTGGCTAGTTCTGTTCCAGACTACCGGAAGGGAGTGCTTTTAAAAACAAAAAACAGTGGTCTTTGAGATGGCCAGTTTTAACTAAGAGTCTTTTCTGTGTATCTGTCTTGCTGCCTCTGTGTGATGATTCAGAGCACTGGAGTTCTGCAGGACCTCTGCCTAAAAGTAACAGGTTAATGAAAAGTATGTGCATGTTTCACACCTGTAATCTGGCCTGACTAGAATGTCCTGGGAGTTGCCAAAAAACAAAGTGAGGAGAGAGTAGAATACTTTAAGAAAAAAAGTAACCTTTTATTCTCTTCCTTTCTTTTCAACTTTCAGAACTGTAGCTTCAGTCTCCTTATACTTTTTGGATAAAGGGAATTTGTTATAAATAGAGATGGATCCATCTCTTTACATCTGATCTCAATGGATACTCAGACTGGACTGCTAGTTCTTACTATTCTTCACTATAAGGGTGTGTGGGGAGGAAGAAAAGACAGGCTGGCTTGGATGAGGAGGGAGGGAAAGTTTTACGTGGTGAGTGTGGATTTCAAGGAAGAGAGGAGTTCATGCAGACCCATAAGAAAGGGGATTTGGTTGGGAGAGTTAAGGATGGTGGTGATGGGATTAGAAATTTTGCTAAAATTCAAAATTTACAGATTAATTTCCAAAGTGAACCAAAGGTTTAAAACCTTCTGAGATTTCTATAAACTAATTTAATCCCAGATCATCCAGTATTTTTTATGTGGACAGACTCCAGTTATTCAGATTGGTACAAGCCATCCACATCAATAGTAGCAGAGCAGGAACTCAGTGAGATGGAAAACAGGTCTTCTTTGCTTGCGTTTAGGTCAATGTCGCTCACTGAGGATCCAGATGTGCCAATAGACCTTCACTTCATAACCTGTGCTTTATACCCATGTCCTTCCTGTCTTATGAAGAGTCGTCAGGAAGTATTGTGTCCTTTACTGGAGGAGGTTGTTAGTACCTCTTTTAAGGATGGCTGGCTGGCTTCTGAACTTTCTTAAGCATATGTCTGACCTTATCTCAGGAACCCATCATTTGCAGTTGGCAGTGTAGCCACTATAGCCTTGTATCTTATTTTCCATTAGAGGATCAAATAGGAGCAGGAGCATTCGTGACATGGTAAAAAGTAATTTTTTCAACCTAGAATTTGTCTGACTTGACTTTATTGAGAGTTTTGGGGTTTTTTTGCCTTCTGGTGGATTTCTGGTGAATGTTGAAAGGAAGGTGGCTATTAGTGCTGCCCATAGTTAGCAGAACTGCTCAATGTTTTGTGTGTAGTGTATGTAATATGCCCTCAGAAATTGGTGTTTAAATTATTAAATGTCATTTTGCCTAGAGTTCAGGGAAGGAATATCTACAGGAAGACCTTCTGGGTCAGATCCGAGCTGGTGTAAATTAGCATAGCCGATTAACATCGGCTGAGGAATTAGCTCTCTGAGTCTCGCTCCTACTCTTGGTCACTGGCAGTGTTTGACTAACAGGCATGGACATTTTTATTCAGTCTACTAGGTAGCCTGCTGAGCATATTTGCATACAGATTTCTGCTGTTGCCCCAAATGCCAATGCAAAACTGAGATACATCCAGACCATACTGTACCTATTTTATTAAATAAAAATTTGCTACCAGCTATGGTGACACATATTTGCACATGTTTGGGGAAGTCTATTTATTGGGCTTGTTGCTGAAAATCCAGCCTGAACGTCTCACATAGTTATTCTTTATTGACTGTACTAAAGAGAAAGACATTTCAAGAAAATATGTTTCATTGGCAGAGCAAAATAAACAGTGGAATATATAACTGATAACTCATTAAATAAGAAGCATGGGCTTTTATCTGGCTCTTCAAACACAATTTAGCCACTTCAACAAGATTAGAGAAACACTTTTATGCCAAAAAAGAAACTGCTTTAATCACTTCCCTTCCAAGAAGATACCTGCATGAAAAGCAGAGAATTAACCTCTCTGCTGCCACTATTCCTTTTACTGCAAAAAGCATTTGTGATATTTCTGATACATTTAGTTTTGTCAGTTGGAAACAGCTATGTTTTCAGAAGCATTAATCATAAGGAAAGATTTGATTACTGTTATAAAGAAGATCTCTTGCTGTGAAGTTCTTAGTATACACTAGAACACCATTAGTCCACCCTAATGGGGCAGGAAGAGACACAGTACAGATCAGTGACATTTTTCTGGTTTCTCAAGTGCCAGAAACAAAGTCAGTACAGGTGACATCATGGTCCAACAGGAGAGCAGAGTGTCATCCTCTGGCATCATCCCTATTATATTTACCCATGTGCAGAAAGAAAACAGATACTTCTTGTCTTTTGGGGTTAATTAAAACCAACAAGAAAAAGCAAAAGCAGAGTCTCAATGAGAGCAGCACATGGCGTGTTATCTGCTGACAATCTGCACAGAACTACCAAATGTCTGCCTGTCATTGTAGAGAGTAACATCCTTGGAGAAGTAAAGTACAGTAGGTGAAAATTTAAAGCGTAACCATGCATAGCTAAATTCATTCCAGTCTTGAGCATAGTGTAAGTCTTGAGGCTGAATACTACCCATGAATGCTCCTGAATGTAGCTGCTGCTGCTGTCATGGATGCTGAGGGAGCCAGTTCTCACTGCTGTTGTGTGGTTTTGTTGGGGCTGACTCCAGATGAACAGGAATAGGGGGAGATGGCCTTGGGGACTGGCATCCTCCTTCAGTGCAGGGCCACTTTCAATCATTTACCACGGCTATATTTAATGCTACTGTGGAACAAGGAGCATCTGCACCTTTCCTTTGTGACATATGTGCAAACTACATGAGATAAAATAAAATAAAAAACTTCACAGTTAATCCCTTGAACCCAACCCATTCTGAATCTTTTTGAAGGCTAAAAGGTTTTTGTTATTCATTTTAATCCACTATTGCACTTTGTGCTTACAGAATAAAGTAAACAAGATTGTACTTATGGTCTGTCTTTTCAGCCCAACCAGCAATAGGAAGTATTCGCCGCTAATTTCATTAGATATCCTGTTCTCATGAGATATGCAAACAAAGCAGCTTCAGATCATTCAGATCAGTATGTGAACTTGTGGGCACTTATCCAACTTGAATCTTACTTTTGATGTTTCCCCATAGCTACTTTAAATGACTCACCTCAGACTTCCCCTGTCATTATACCTAACTAAGGCAAGTTATTACAGTCAAGGGATCAGTTACAGTGAAAGCAACAGAACATATAGAATATATTCATGGGAGATGAGTAAGTTCCATTTCAATAAATGTGCACATTATGCCCAAGAACAGTCAAAAGGGTTAAAACACAATCATTCCAGATAAGTTTCTCACCATAGCAGGCTCAAAAAGTCAAAAGATTTGAAAGCTATTAGTACTTCTGTAGATCATCCTCTTCCAGACACTTTCCCTTTTTTTTACTGACAGGTTGCAGTTAAAAATTAAAGTAAAGAGGGGCCCGCTCTTTGCTGCATACTTTTAATGGAACTGAAGCCAAAATAAGTCAGACTAAATTATGGGAGTAAATGACCTCCTGGGAAGTATAATACCAAATTCCAAAGAACTGTGAAGAGTTTCCTTTGATCTTTTTAGCTTCACAGCCTGAAATTCAAAATCTGTATTTAATTGTAGATTGCATATGCCAGCTTTTAAGTTTCCTTTCTAACATGATATATTATTTTAAATGATAGGACACCTTTAACTTGTATTTCTTGAAAATGCTGACTGTCCTTTCTTTATTCTTTTACACTATAAAAACAGATATAAATATTACTAATTGCAAAAATAATTTGGGGTTGGTTGCTGTAATGGATAAACCATTGACCTTCACTTACGAGACTGAGCCTTCAAGCTCATCTTGAGTTTCTGAGTGAAATGACTTTGATCTGAGACACAAGTAACTTCAGTTCAATGCCACAGAAGGATACAGATCTAGAGAAAGGACAAGTAGAGAACATTTAATTACACACTCTAGTTACAATTGTGGATGTAAACTAAGGGTCTATTTCGCCAAATGCTATATACAGATTTATTTCCCTGTGGCCAGACATGCACATTGAAGGAACAGTATTCCTAAACCGGAAATCCCAAATGTACAAAAATTTGAGTTAACATCTGTCTGGGGAATTTTCTGACCTATACACTTGAGAATTAACTTTAAATATGGGCAGGTGAAATAATCTTTTCTGAGTGCAAATGTGAACTGCAAAAGTCTTTATATACCTTATTCATTATGAAATAAACTGCTTTTCTCAGAGCAAAGTGGATAGTAACAGGTTGGTTGAAAGCACAGCATGCAAGAACTGCCTCTAACCAGTTTCCTTATTCTGGGAAATCTCTAATGGATGCTGCTTATATGCAATCTGTTGTGCTACATCTATCCAGTGATTGGCCAAGAGGCATAAACATAGTCCAGAAATTTACAATACAATAACATTATGAATTAGAACCTGAGGGAATAATTTGTAATGCATAATTTATCCACTGAATTTAGCTTCTTTTTCAACTTCCAGAATGTCCACAAGCAGATCATGATTTCCTCACACTTACTCGTTATTCAGAATCACTCAATATAATTTTTAACTAGACAGGCTAAAAATTCTCTGTGAGTATTTGATACCATTTGATCTTATAGTATGGGTAATAGTAACAATAAATTTGACCAATCAATATTAAATAGTATTATTTCTTCTCTCTGACTCAGGGAGGGCAAAAACATTTCTGGCAGGAATACACCAAGGTGCAAATTTAACATAATATTCATGGAAAACATCACAGATGCAACTCTGAGCTCTAGCTTCACACACAGCTCAGAACGGGGGGAAGGCTTCTTTGTGGTGTGCTAATCTTCAGGCGGGCTAGGTACTAGCATGTTCATGAAAAACAATTTAGAGCAGTCTTATGCAAAAGCCCTAACAGTGACATTCTAGCAGCCAAGGTTTGCCAGGGTGCAAGGGAACTTCAGCCTCTTCTCTTTTTTCTCAAACATGGCCTTATGTCTGATGAGGCATTCCCAAATTTCAAAATGGCTGGATCAGTTGTCACCCTTCTGTCTTCACCTTCATTACAGGAAAATTACAGCTACAGGAATAAATATACTAGCACATGAAGAGAAGGGAGTTACCTTACAAATAGAGAACCAATGTTGACAAGGCCAATTTAGTTAGGGTGGATGTGGTCCACTCCCAATAATTGATGAGGAGATGTCAATAACAAGAGAGGGAAAATTGCTTTTGTAGTGAGCAGCCACTCCCAGTCCCCATTCAAGCCCAAATTAATGTTAAATTTGCAAATGAATTGTAGCTCTGCAGTTTCTCTTTGAAGTCTGTTTTTGAAGATTTTTTGTTGCAAGATGACTACTTTTAAATTGGTTATTGAATGTCCAGGGATGACTGAAGTGTTCTCCTACTGGCTTTTGTATGTTACCATTCCTAATATTTGATTTGCATCCATTTATTCTTTTATGTAGAGACTTTCGGGTTTGGTCAATGTACATGGCAGAGGGGCATTGCTGGCACATGATGGCATGTATCACATTAGTAGATGTGTAGGTGAATGAGTCCCTGATGGTGTAATTGATGTGGTTGGGTCATGTGATGGTGTCGCTAGAGTAGATATGGGGACAGAGTAGGCAACGGGGTTTGTTACAGGGATAGGTTCTTGGGTTAGTGTTTCTGTGGTGTAGCGTGTAGTTGCTGGTGAGTATCTGCTTCAGGTTGGGGAGCTGTCTGTAAGCAAGGACTGGCCTGTCTCCAAAGGTCTGTGAGAGTGAGGGATTTTTTTCCAGGATAAGATGTAAATTGTTGATGATGTATTGGAGAGGTTTTAGCTGGAAGTTATATGTGATGGCCAGTAGTATTCTGTTATGTTCCTTGTTGGGCCTGTCCTGTAGTAGGTGACTTTTGGGTACCTATCTCACTCTGTCAGTCTGTTTCCTCACTTCCCCAGGTGGGTATTGTAGTCCAAATAGCCAGGTAATCCTGCTGTCAAGGTGCCAATGCCTGAGACGATGGTGCAATCAGGATTTTCAGGTTTATGGATCTTGTGAAGCAGATACAATACCCCTGGTCCGGGCTCTAGGGGTGTGTCTGTGTAGATTTGTTCCTGTGCTGCAGCAGGGAGTTTCTTGAGCAGATGGTGTAGTTTCTTTTGGTACTCCTTAATGGGATTGGAGGATAGTGGCTTGTAGAATGTGGTGTTGGAGAGTTGCCTGGCAGCCTCCTCTTCATAATCTGACTTGTTCATGATGACTACAGCACCTCCTTTGTCAGCCCCTTTGATTATAATGTCAGAGATGTTTCTGCGGCTGTGGATGGTGTTGCGTTCTGTACGGCTGAGGTTATGGGGCAAGTGATGCTTTTGTTCACAATTTCAGCCTGTGCACATCTGTGGAAGCACTCTATGTAGAAGTCCAGTCTGTTACTTTGCCCGTCAGGAAGATTCCATGCAGCATTCTTCTTCTTGTAGGAGGGTTCCTGTGGGTCAGTGCACTATTCAGTGATGTGTTGAAAATCTTCTTTGAGCTGGAGACGACAAAAGTAGGCTTTCAGATCACTGCAGAACTGTATCATGTGCATGGGGGTGGTGGGACAGAAGGAGAGTCCCCGAGATAGCCTGTCAGAAGAGTCTGTCCTAAGTATGAGGTTGGATAGATTAATAATGTTGTTGGGTGAGTTAAGGGTACCACTGCTGTAGCCCCCTGTGGCATGTAGGAGTTTAGATAGTTTACTGCCTTTTTCCTCTGTAGAGAAGTAAAGTTTGCATTGTAAATGGCTTGTCTTATTTTTGTAAAGTCCAGCCACTTGGAAGTTTATGTGGAAGGTTGGTTTTGTAAGAGTCTCCAGTTTTGAGAGCTCATTCTTGATCTTCTCCTGTTTGCTGCACAGGATGCTGATCAGGTGGTTCCTCAGTTTCTTTGAGAGTGTGTGGCACAATCTCTCACCATAGTCAGTGTAGTATGTCAATTGCAATGGATTTTTTACTTCAGTCCATTTGGTATGATGTCCATCTGTTTGCACTTGAAGAGGAAGATGATGTCTGTCTGTATCTGTGTGAGCTTAGTCCACTGTTTCTCAACCAGGGATATGCAGACCCCTGGGGATACACAGAGACCTTTCAGGGGGTACATTAACTCATCTAGATATCTGCCTAGTTTTACAACAGGCTACATAAAAAAGCACTAGTGAAGTCAGTTTAAACTAAAATCGCATACAGACAATGACTTGTTTATACTGCTCTATATACTATATATTGAAATGTAAGTACAATTTTTTATTCCAATTGATTTATTTTATAATTATATGGTAAAAATGAGAAAGTAAACAATTTTTCACTAATAGTGTGCTGTGACTGTATTTTTGTCTGATTTTGTAAGCAAGTAATTTTTTAACGAGGTGTACCTTTGCGGTAATTAAGACAAATCAGATTCCTAAAAGGGGTACAGTAGTCTGGAAAGGTTGAAAACCGCTGATTTAGTCTGACTTCATGTATAACACAGGACATAGCATTTCCCAGTGGCAGCTCCACACAAAGAGAAACACCAGGATCAAAGCTGCTTCAGCGATCGGTTAATGATAAAAGAAAAGAACATTTTATCTATCAAGTCTCCAAGTGAAACCTTCAACCATAGTGGAAATGGGTGCATCAGCACCAAATATGTGTGAACCCACCCACTGCAACTGCAAACACTCATTGTTGTTTGCATGCATATGAGTTCACGCATAAACATTTGCGTGTGTTTACTGGGTGATTCCATGACCAATTGAAAAAAAGGATAATTTCAGTTGGATATCAGAAAAAAATTATAGAATCATAGAAATGTAGGACTTGAAGGGATGTGGTAGGTCATCTAGTCCAGTCCTCTGCACTGAGGCAGGACTAAGTATGATCTAGATCATCCCTGACAGGTATTTGTCTAACCTGTTCTTAAAATCCTCCAATGACAGAGATTCCACAACATCTAATTTGTTCCAGTGCTTAACTACTCTTACAGTTAGGAAGTTTTTCCTAGCATCTAACCTAAATCTGCCTTGCTGCAATTTAGGCCCATTATATCTTGTTTTGTCCTCGATGATTAAGGAAAACAAATTATCACACTTCTCTTTATAACAACCTTTTTCATACTTGAAGACTGTTATCCTGTCCCACCGCAGTCTTCTCTTCTTCTGATTAAAGTTTTTTCAATCATTCCTCATAGATCATGTTTTCTTATCCTCTAATTTTTTTTGTAGCTCTCCTCTGGACTTTCTTCAATTTTTTCACCTTTCCTGAAGTGTGGTGCCCAGAACTGAACACAATACTCCAGCTGAGGCTTTATCAGTGCTGAATAGAGTGAAATAATTACTTCTTGTGTCTTGCTTACAACATTTCTGCTAATGCATCCCAGAATGATATTCACTGTTTTTGCAACACTGTTACATTGCTCATCCATATTTAGTTTGTGATCCACTATAATCCCAAGTCATCTCCTGCAGTAGTCCTTCCCAGGTAAAGTGCTGGAATCCTCAAAGTCATAACTAGGGTGGACAAAAAATTCTAGAACATTTTGTAGAGAACAAGTCAGCAACTGAGTGGGATGGACAACGTGAGCTAAAATATCTTGTCCGTCTCCAGTTTGTATGTTTATATGAGAGAGTCTTGTATTTTAGATCAGAGACACTGTGTTTTTAACATAAGTGGAGATCGAGAGAGTAACATATAAATCATCTGAGATGCCTTTAAATACAGATGTGAGCACAAAACATATCCTATAAGTCTGGATAACAAATTTAAAAATGTCTAGATCTGTGCTGTTATATAAATAACAGACTATGCGCTAAATCCTCTATGCAGCTCAGGCTGAACTGTATACTGGTGATCCCCTAGTTGGAAGGAAACCCTCCCCCTCCCCTTCCTAATGCCACTCTCAGACTGATAATACAGGCTGAGGACTGGAGTAGCCTCCAAGATGAGAGAAAAGTTGGTGGATCCGCAGACCTGCTGAATCCCAACCACAAATCCCCAGTGTGGCAGAACACAGGAGTCAGGGGCGGCTCCAGGCCCCAGCACGCCAAGCGCGTGCTTGGGGCGCCATGCCGTGGGGGGCGCTCTGTCGGTCACCAGGAGGGCAGCAGGCAGGGTGCCTCAGCGGTATGCCTGCGGATGGTCTGCTGGTCCCGCGGCTCCACCGAAACCACGGGACCAGCGGACCCTCCGCAGGCATGCCTGCAGGAGGTCCACTGGAGCTGTAGAACCGACAAGCAGCAGAGAGTCCCTCGTGGCATGATGCCGTGCGTGGGGCTGTGAAATGTCTAGAGCCGCCCCTGACAGGAGTCACCACAGAGCTGGTGTTAAGGGGATGATATACTTCCTAGGCAGCAGACCTCACCAAATCTACCCTGCCCCAAACACAGTGAAACCATTCTACTTCCTCTGCAGAGAAGGCATTCTGAGAAAAGGGGACAGGACTGATCCTAATGTATGTTCACTTTCCCAATTAAATAGTTATTCTTCTTTTAAACAAATATAAAGAATTTTTTTTCTTCAGGATGAACCCTTGTGCTTGGTATTCCTATAGACTTAATATGTGTTTTGCTCTGTCCCACTAACTCTCATGCTTTTCTTTTGAATTGTTACTGTGCTAGAGCTGTTTTTCTGCATATTGGTAGATGAATAATCTACAGTGATAATCAATCTTTACAATCTTTTGGGGCTTCAGCTATTATTGCTGACCAATAAGAAGTCCCTTGCTTCTTGTCACAGACTTATCTACTAATTAGGAGATCCATGAGAAGAGGGAAGGTATATTAAAACACTGTTTTCACTCAGTCCTATTTCTGGTAAATCCTGTGCCAAAATGGAGTAATATTTGATTTGATCATCTAACGGTCCAGGATGCATTCATTAGTCTAATTTTTTTTCTAAATATTAATTGTTCTCAATATCTAGTGTTAAGATATGAGAGTATTCGAAAATCAAACACAATCTGTTTATTTCCATTTGTATGTCCGGAATCTAATTAGTATTCAAAATGCAATATTCCATTGGCTGCATGAATATCTACTGTATGCTAAACACATGCTTCACATGAACTAAGACAAGGTAAGTAACAGACCTTGACTTGTTTGCATTTAACTTAAAAGAAAAAGGTTTCTGACGATCAGGTATTTTCCCTCTCTCAGACTGTGCAAAGAAACCTTCACACACATATGTTTATTGAAATGTGGGTTAATAATTTAGGGGGTTATTCTTTCTTTGTTGTGCTAGTAAATTTCCCATTATCGTTAAAGGATGCTATATGTGCATATTAAGGGAAGAATATTTTCCTGCATGCTGAACTCTTTCAAGACTCATTGTAGGTCCTGCTGTCTACTTTAGCTGACCTGTACCTTAAATAAAAGCATCTTTTATATCACAACTTTAAATAAACCCAATGGATTCAGTGATCATTTCAAGGTCATAGTCAGTGTTAACTTTTGACCTCCAACAATGTAGCTAATGTACTTAAGACTAAGGATCTATATTTATTGCAAACTTTATAAATAGTGTTGGTTGGTTTATCTGCAGCTACCAGATTAGGCCAGTTTAGCATTCAAAAACACTGTAGCTATTTTTCCCCCCACTGGTTAATGATATTAACTAGTCATTTGTTTCTTGGGAAGAGGAGAGGGAGAAAAGATGTGTTAGGCTCATGGTAACTTCAATTAGTTGTTAGCAAAAGATTTTATCCTGGTAGCAAAACCAGAAAAAAAAATCTTTTAAATTAATTTGAAGATGCCTACATTTAGAGAATGGCATTGCTTTAACAGGGCTATGCAAATGAGTCCAATTTAGCATCTTGTATTCAGCTGGAAACCATTGCTAAATGATCGGGATAGCCAGTCACAGATATTAAAATGAATTATATCTAATCTGAATTTTAGTCACGCTACATTAACTAATAGAAAGTTATTAACATTTCAAGAGAAAAAAAGCTTTTGCCTGCAAAATTAACAGTGGCTGAGATGTGACCTGTGAGCCATGCAGCCTGATCACTGTAATGACAGTGTAATGGCATATTTACATTAAAATCTCTGCAGCTAATATGTGATTCAGAATTGGACGTTAAGTCGAGGATTATTTAGTCTGGCCTGTTGGCCTTTCCCTAAGTAGTTTTTTTTTACTTCAATACAAATCTGAAACTTTTCATTTCATGACTATTTATGTGACCAGTTTCTATGGCTATGTCTCTCCATCTTTACATCAGCTCCTTTAAACAGCCAGCTTTCTCTTTCATTTTTTCCTCCCTTCTTTTTAAATATATTTATCATTTTTTGCTGGCATGTAAAAAGTCAAGGTACTGGTACTTAGTAGCAAAACTGTAGGGGAAAATGTAACATTTTTCTACTTCATTTTTACTGCTTATTTGCTTAAAAGGGTGGCATGTTTTCCGTTCTATACTTTTAAAATATACAGCACATTGGGAAAAATGGGTAATTCAAAACAGGTCTATATCTGGATAGAAAGGAACGTATAATGATGTGGACATTCTTATCCCTAGTACACAGTGGAAACCTATGCATTATTCTTGCTATCAGCCTGTTTCTGCCGAGTAGAAAGCTTGGAAGTTAAAGAGCTGACTACATGAAAATTGTATAATCTACAGCATTCATTTACCTTGTAAAAGATGTGCATATGCGTATTTTGTGTCATAATTTTAAAAGGAAGCACAGACAGATATAATAAAAACAAGGAGAAATTATGAAGCTTATTGAATAGAGTAAAATATTTTCTTAGATAGATGGTGTTTTATTGTGAGATGTCCAGTTTATAATTTTAAATGAGATGAGCTTGAAAGGACTCAGGTCAGTTCTTTGTGAACACCAGGACTTTTTCACACATCTACACTCAGACTCCAATCAGAACTTTAGATCTGAGGGTTAAACTGGAAATAATATTTGGGAAATTCTTATCGGAACAGATTTTTAATTTAAATATTTTATCCTTTAAAACGATGTATTTACATTGCCTCTTTGTGTCTTTGAATGCATCAGTAGATCATAGGCTGATAGTGTTTCACAGCGGTGTTGGTTTTTATTAATGCAAACTTAGGTGTGTTTAATGCCCAAGTGAAAAGTAATAATTACCAACACAAAGTCTTATGATTTTTGCTGTTGCTAACATTTAAATGTAAAAGCAAATCCTAGTGTAAGTAGACTATTTCAGTTCTTTTTCTTCTATTTACAATAAGAATATGTGCTGCACTCTGCTTCAGCACAGATATATGTCAATCACATAAGTAGTCATAATATAAATGCCACCTCACCTCCATTTCCCAATTAGAAAAGAGAATTAATATCGGGCCATCTGTATGACTGACAAGCATCTATGCTGAAATAGTGCTGTGCATAGAGTTGTAATAAACACAGGTGTTTCATTTACAGCAAGTTTAGACGTTCATCCTATTTCTGAAATCTTTATTATAATGCAGTCATACAATAAACGTTGATTGAAGGAATAACTAGAAATTTGATATAATATAATGTGATTCAATTTAAGTTTAACAGCCTGAACTTTATTTGATATTTCTGAATTCATCTCCTAACATTCAAATTTTCTGTAAGAATGAAAGGATAATACTAGGCTTGCATTAAATGACACCCAGAGCCACATTCTCAGATGTAGTTTGGCTGCTTTTTTCCTCACAGACAGTGGATTCTGGCTATGAAACTGGCATGGCTGGATTAGCATGGATCCTGTGGTGGCATAGATCTTACCTTCCTTGCCTCTCATCTGGTCGACACAATCAGAGTAAAAGGAGTTGGTGAAGACATCCTTACAATGTACCACTTCCTGGCTGCCATTTTGAGCCATTAGCAGCTGGTATAAATTAAAGCAGCCCTCTAATTCACACCAGAGGGTTAGCGATGGACATAGTGGCCCCAGGAAAGGAGGAGTGCAAAGGTCCTCTTTGTCCATACATCTGTGTGCAAATACACACACACACAACCCTTGAGTAGTGTGCTTCTTGGCACTAGCCAAGAATCAGCCTCCCAGTATTTAATTTTGTTCTCAGAGCTAATCTTTTTCACCATTGTGTTGAGTTGAATTTACCATGTCCTGGATCTGGCCAGTGCTGACCTTACTATTATCAATTTTAATGATTATCCTGCAACACCTTTGTTTCCATTCTGAGCACAGTTTGCTTTTGCTTCTGAAGTGTATTCCACTCTCTATAGTATTGTTATACTTAAATTTAAAAGCTAGTTTGTAGCTGGAAATATAAAGCACATAGAAATGAAACAGTAAATTTCTGATCTGCTGATTGATTAACAGACCAGATGGCATTCACCCAAGAGTTCAGAAAGAACTCAAATGTGAAATTGCAGAACTATTACTATGGTTTGTAACCTGTCTTTTAAATCAGCTTCTCTACCCAATGACTGGAAGATAGCTAATGTAACGCTAATATTTAAAAAAGGCTCTAGAGGTGATCCCGGCAATTACAGACTGGTAAGTCTAACATCAGTACTGGGCAAATTAGTTGAAACACTAGTAAAGAATAAAATTGTCAGACACATAGAAGAACATAAATTGTTGGGCAAAAGTCAATTTGGTTTCTGTAAAAGGAAATCTATTAGAGTTCTTTGAAGGGGTCAACAAACATGTGGATAAGGGGAATCCAGTGGACATAGTGTACTTAGATTTCCAGAAAGCCTTTGACAAGGTCCCTCAGGAAAGGCTGTTATGTAAATAAGTTGTCATGGGATAAGAGGGAATATCCTTTCATGGACTGAGAACTGGTTAAAAGACAGGGAACAAAGGGTAGGAATAAATGGCAAATTCTCAGAATGGAGAGGGGTAACTAGTGTGGTGTTCCCCACAGGTTAGTCCTAGGACCAATCCTATTCAATTTATTCATAAATGATCTGGAAAAAGGAGTAAACAATGAGGTGTCAAAGTTTGCAGATGATACTAAACTGCTCAAGATAGTTAAGACTGAAGCAGACCGTGAAGAACTTCAAAAAGTTCTCACAAAACTAAGTGATTGGGCAACAAAATGGCAAATGAAATGTAATGTGGATAAATGTAAAGTAATGCACATTGGGAAAAATAACCCCAACTATATATACAATATGACGGGGGCTAATTTAGCTATAACTAATCAGGAAAGAGATCTTGGAGTCATCGTGGATAGTTCTCTGAAGACATCCACACAGTGTGCAGCAGCAGTCAAAAAAGCAAACAGGATGTTAGGAATCATTCTAAAAGGGATAGAGAATAAGCTGGAGAATATCTTGTTGCCCTTATATAAATGCATGGTACGCCCACATCTCGAATACTGTGTACAGATGTGGTCTCCTCATCTCAGAAAAGATATACCGGCATTAGAAAAAGTTGAGTGAAGGGGAACTAAAATGATTAGGGGTTTGGAACAGGTCCCATATGATGAGAGATTAAAGAGGATAGGACTTTTCAGCTTGAAAAAGAGGAGACTAAGGGGGGATATGATAGAGGTATGAGTGGTGTGGAGAAAGTGAGTAAGGAACAGTTATTTACTTGTTCCAATAATATAAGAACTAGGGGCCACCAAATGAAATTAATGGGCAGCAGGTTTAAAACAAATAAAAGGAAGTTCTTCTTCACATAGCGCACAATCAACTTGTGGAACTCCTTGCTTCAAGAGGTTGTGAAGGCTAGGACTATAACAGGGTTTAAAAGAGAACTAGATAAATTCATGGAGGTTAAGTCTATTAATGGCTATTAACCAGGATGGGTAAAGAATGGTGTCCCTATCCTCTGTTTGTAAGAGGGTGGAGATGGATGACAGGAGAGAGATCATTTGATCATTACCTATTAGGTTCATTCCCTCTGGGGCACCTGGCATTGGCCACTGTTGGCAGACAGGATACTGGGCTGGATGGACCTTTGGTCTGACCCAGTATGGCCATTCTTATGTTCTTATCTCTGAAAAGCAAGAGTGGTTATAAAAATAAGCCAAAAAGGCTTCTAAACAGGAGTCAGTTGGAGGCTCAAAGATAGGTTACATTGTTTGCTAATGCTAACAATATTCAAAGCCCTGAATGTGGAAATGGTGTGTCTAGTGTGGCTTTAAAGTAGAACAGGAGTCTGGGATACTGAGCTTGTCTTTGAGATAGGAGACTGAAAAGATGAAACTCTTCTTAGTTAGGTCTGAAATGTTTTTAATGTTAAGTAGTTCTCATAGGATATTACTGGAGCATTCTTTTCTGCACCTTCCAGGTGTGGTTCACAGGAAATTTAGTGGAAGACAATAAATAAATCTCAACAAGCTCCATCACTGTTTTAGAACTTCCCATGAGGAACTGAAGATTGGCTCCTTTTCCAGGATGCTAATAAGAGATCAGCTTGAGAACAAGTTTATTTCCCTTTCAGTTGGGAGCCAGAGTAGGCTGGATGTATTTGACGCCACCACTTCCCTCTTTGAGAGTGTCATCTCCAAAGCAGGTAGATGCTCACACTTCATTAATCATAGTTCCCACTGGCTAAATGCTAATCTGCTACACAACCCCTACTTTCATCCAAGGCAAAGTGGAAAAAAGACCTTAGGGTCTCTGGTGGAAAAGAATCACATACAAATGTGGTAAAATGTACAATACACTCAAATTGTTACCTAGTATACGTCTAAGACCAAACAAAATATTCAGTAGATTATACTTGAAATAGTTTACAGGCAGTGAACTTCATAGATTCCCTAACCTGCTGGAGATCTGACCCTTAATATTTCTCACTATCGCACATAATCCTTTGGCCCTGCCATATGATTGGATCCACATAGTTAATATCTTGCAGAAGCATTAAACCATTCCCCTTTCTGTTATACTATCAGTTTATTTCTATTAAATTCTGCTTCCACCTTGATAAGGGTGTCACCATAACACCCAGTCTCAAACAGTGTCTGCACAGCTTTTAACACAAATTAAAACACCATAGATTTACTGACACGCTGAAAAGATCAATTGTCTCCCAAGAACAGATCTAACACTTATCCATCTACACATATCCGAGCATATTATCCTAGTACATAACTCATCTAGTCCAGTCCCCTGCACTCAGTGCAGGACTAAGTATTATCCAGACCATCCCTGACAGGTGTTTGTCTAACCTGCTCTTAAAAATCTCCAATAAGGGAGATTCCACAACTCCCTGGGCAATTTATTCCAGTGCTTAACCACCCTGACAGTTAGGAAGTTTTTCCTAATATCCAATCTAAACTGCCCTTGCTGCAGTTTAAGCCCATTGCTTCTTGTCCTATACTCAGAGGTTAAGGAGAATAATGTTTCTCCCTCCTCCTTTTAACAATCTTTTATGTACTTGAAAACTGTTGTCATGTCCACCCTCAGTCTCTCTTCTCCAGACTAAAAAACCCCAATATTTTCAATTTTTCCTCACAAGTCATGTATTCTAGACCTTTAATCATTTTTGTCACTCTTCTCTGAGCTTTCTCCAATTTGTCCACATCTTTCCTGAAAGGAGGAACCTAGAACTGGACACAATACTCCAGTTAAGGCCTACTCAGCCTGGAGTATTGCGGAAGAATTACTTCTCATGTCTTGCTTACAACATTCCTGCTAATATATCCCAAAATGATGTTTGCTTTTTTGGCAACAGTGTTACACTGCTGACTCATATTTAGCTAGTGATCTACTATGATCCCCCCCCCCACAGCACAAGATCCCGTTCTGGAGTATTTATTCCTCAGCAGTCATTTCCCATTTTTTATGTCTGCAACTGATTGTTCCTTCCTAAATGGAGTACTTTGCATCTGTCCTTATTGAATTTTATCCTATTTACTTCAGACCATTTCTCCAGTTTGTCCAGATAATTTCGAATATTTAATCCTATCTTCCAAACCACTTGCAAACTCCCCGATGCTGCAAGGCTATAGGTAGTGGGATGGTACTTCTGGAAGTCATTCCTACTAGGAATATATTCAATCCCCAAATTGGACACATTGCAAATATATTCAGACTATATACCCCCTTCTTTAAGTGGCTGTTGGCTCCCACTACTGCTCTATATAACACACAAACTTCTTATACTTACCTTCAAGCTCCTTCAAAAGCTAGTCCCACCAACTTGTCAGCTGTTTTATTTTACGTCATTGCCATGCCAATAATGCCAACCTTTATCACGTGTTACTCCTCTTCTCCCACAAGCACCTCCATCCTTTCTCCCATACTACCTTGGTATGCATGGAACAATTATCCTGAAAACTAAAAAATCTACAAAGTCATTGGCCTACCCACCTTGAAATCCCTGTTTAAGAATCACTTCTACCATGATTCCAACAAAATTTGCCAACCAGTTGATAATGGCCTGGCAGGTTGAAAGTAGTTTTACTGCCTGGCTGGTATTTGACCAGCCTGGCGGGTTTTCTTAAGTATTTGCCTGTTCCCAGAAGAATAATTTAATCCACTCCCTTTTCTTTAGCTCAAAACTGTTGAAAATACAGCATTTATCTGTCCACCAACACGCAAGTGCACCGCGTGCGTGGGAGAGAGGGTTTGAGTTAGGTGAGAGTGAGGAGACATGTGATGTTATCAATCTTATCTGTATGTTGGCTCTCCCTAGATACTATAAGTGGCTATTGAAGGGGAGGTTTGCAGAGTTTCCTTGTGGTTGGATGCTGGGGTTGTGGCAGGCTTGCCTTGTCGGGCGCAGGGGGTGGAGTTTTTTTGCATTTCAAAGGTGGTAATCCTAGTTGAAAGCTTACTTTGCAGCTACCGATCAAAACTAAACTACACACCCACATAGAATTGTATACATACTAATTGTGCACATGTGTAGGCATTCTCCACTAGAGGAGCCTCTAAACTTAACTGGGAGCGTTCCAGTCAGGAAGAATCTGAGTGCCGCAATCCAGCCTTGGAGATCACAACTCCCATGATGCCTTGGAGAGACTTCCATTTCTAGGTGATGCAGGAAGAGCATGCAGTGGCCGCCATCTTGGAGGGAAGATGAGATCCTTATTGGAGAGCTGAGATTGCTTTGTGGAGCTCTGTCCAAGCCAGAAAGTGCTGCTAAGCAGCTGCTGGAAAGACAGAAGCTTCTGCTGAGAAACTGCTGGACCTTTGCCCAGGCAGAAAGCCACAGAGACTGCTGCTGGGCTTCATTGGAGGCATAGCATTGACTGTGGCTGGATGCAGAAATGACTGAGGCAGGCCTGCAGTGAAAGCAGTATGAGTAACCACCGCCTTTGTTGTCTGAGAAAGTGCTTGCAGGAGAAAGAGGAACTCAAAGGGACTTTAAGGTGATTCCCTGAGTCTATGAAGAGACAAAGTGTTCTTACTGTCTAAGCAGGATGCAGGGTTAATGACCTCTGGTTATAACAACTCCCATCTTCAGAGGAGTTGTGCAGCTTGGAATGAGCCCAAGTTAGAATTGCTCTGCCCCTTGTTGCCTGGGCTGGACTTCTTTACTAGACCAACAGAGTCTCCAATCTTCAAGTACACCCATGCAAGCAATCATCTAGAACTCTGAATTTTAGAGGAGTGAACATTTCGGGGTGGGGTAAATAGTGCCAGTGTAAATGTAAGGTGGTTGTTTCATTTACTACTGCAACCAGCAATTATTAATTGATTTATTGAAGTGCCCCCTGCTGATTTAAAGTGGTTGTGACATTTTAATTAATCTCAGTCTGTTAGGTCCTGTTTTTCTAAGTAAAGGTGTATTAACTCCAATCTAAGTGGCTATTGGTTGTATATTGTTTATAATTGGTACTTCTGAGTTAGACCCATTGCATAGATTTGCTCATTTTTACTCGTGGAGGCTCCCAAGGCACGCCAGTGAGTGTGTTCAGGGCCCAGCCAGTTTCAGGCACCATTAAGATTAATTTCTTTTATAAGTGAAAGGACTGCAGCAGAGGATTGGATAGAAGATTCCCACATATCCATCATCACCATGGGCATTCTCAGGATCCCTTTTATTGTCAACAACATCAGGCACCCAGGTGAGTGTTTCCTGCTCCTGAGTAACCCAGGAAGGAAAGGGGGTTACACATAGTTAGTCTGTGCAAAACATGTCCTTATTACAGTACTCTGTCATCGTTTCCCCTTTTGTCCATTTCACCCACCCGTTAGTCTTATCTTTAAAACTGTAACCTCTTGTCTTTTTCTATATGCATGTGCAGCATCCAGTGTTCTGGGGTCCTGACCTAGTTGGGGATTCTAAGTACCATTGCAATACAAATAAATTAATAATAATTAATATTATAATTTGTCTATGTTTTCTAGTAATTACAGGCTCTGGAATCCTTGCTGGGTTGTCTCCATCTCTGTTCTTTAGGGTCATACTGATGCCTGGAAGTTGGGCAAGAGTACTGTTGTATTAATTTATATTGAATAAATGGGCCAAAGGTGTTAACACTACCCAGTCACTGTCCAACATTAAACAGTGTTAAACAAGGTCCATAATTTGGTATACAGAGACCTCAGCCTGCTTAGCACCATGCCAAACACATTATTAAACATCGTCTTAACCTTTTTATTAAAGATACAGAAAAGAAGAAAAACAGTTAAAACATTTGAAATGCAAAGTATTAAATAAGGCTTTCATCGTAACAACATTTCTTGCTCCATTTCCCTTTAGCCAGAGAGAGTTTTAGAAGGAAAAAAACATGTTTGACAGTCTCTTAGATGGCATTAAAGATGGTAATAACTGTCATCCCAGGAGTTCAGCTGAAGATAGTAGAGGTGATGATAGTGTCTGCATCCCTCTTTTTCTGGCCTGTTTTAATAAGGGCACTTTTTAGAATCAGGATAATGAAGGCCTAGGGTCCCAGGAATAGGTGGGTGTGGCAGCTATGATGGTGAAGCTCACTCTAGTAGCCTCCATCTGTTCTTTCTATCTGCTCTTATTTTTGTTCTTTTGTCCTTTTCTTTTAGGGACCCAAAAAGGGAGTGATGCTTTGAAATAGCCTGTGCCCTTATTATTTTGTCTATCTATTAGGCTTAATATCTGCCGTACCAATTTTGGTTTATTAACTTCCGGCTCCACATATCCTATTGTTAACAAACATAAATTTAGCACAGTCCTTGAATCGTATCAACTTGGCCTTTTTGTTTCAACTAATTTAGTCATTCTGTCTCCCTTTCATACATTTTCCCATCAACACTTGTTATTCTATGTTATTGTAACATCTTGTGAACTTTTACATGCTCTTGACAGTTGAGTTCACAATTCCGGTAAACTTGTAGGTCCACTTTGTCACAACAGTACCACAGAAAATTTGTGCCACATAGCTGGAAAATTATATTTGCTCTTATTCTAAACCATGTAACATTTGTCAAGCTATGGGGGGATAGATGCCTTAAAAGCATGTTCAATAATAATAATAATAATAATAATAATAATAATAATAAAAAATACTGGCTGATATAACATGAAATACCGTTGGGCTATACCTCGGTGGTAAATAGAGGGTCATTTAATTGGAGACAATGCTTACAGCTTGTTAAACTTTGATAAATTGGTAAGTAATTTCTTTTGACCGTGGTATTTTTATTCTTTATATGGCATCAACAATGTACTAGGTGCTTTACAGCCAGAGACCTTACCACTGAGCTAGACACCAGGGAGGGGAAAAATAGTAACAAGAAGCAGTGTGAGTAAAAAGTGAAGCCTTGTACATATCTTGTTAGCCTAGGATTTTTGTTGGGCCCTTTTCCTTCTTTTAATGATCAGGAAGAGAAGGGAAGTTAGGACACTTGCTGGAGGGGTTGGGAACACTTAGTAGTGTTCTTATTTGTGGGAAGTAACAGATACAAAAGCTTAATTATCAGAGGGGTAGCCGTGTTAGTCTGGATCTGTAAAAGCAGCAAAGAGTCCTGTGGCACCTTATAGACTAACCGACGTATTGGAGCATGAGCTTTCGTTGGATGCATGTGGATCTTTGATTAATTGGATCTTTGATTTTTGTCTTACAAAAACCAGACACTCTTCCTTTGTCCCTTGCAATTATATCTCTTACACTGGCCCAATCATCATCTTATCTAACACACATTTGCTAAGGATGGGCCCATACAACATTTTTTTATTCCATCATCCCCACACACCCCCAAGTGTCTCTCTGTTGGACACAGTTTCTTCCTGTGCAAAGAGTGTCTGAACTAACTCTCAAATTTCAAGGGGATGTGATTAGCACATGTGGTCAACAACTTTTCAAAGTTCTTGTTGCAGTGTAAGTCAAAGAGGCTAACATAACTCTTCTTCCAGTAAAGGATCCTGTTTTCCTCCCTCGTCTGTGATTTGAGAACAGGGGAGGAAATTTTTACGTGAAAATGTAGCAATGGTAAGCAGCTGTACAAACCTTCCTTTCTTAAAGGTTGATGAATATATTTCACTGCCATTAACACATCTGAAAGACATTTGACACTTTGGAAGACTGACTTTGAATCTTTAAACTGCTTTGCCAGAAATTCCTCTGATACTATAACTTCTATTCCTTTTTCTTCTGGCTCACAGAGTATAGCCTTTAACAGCCAAACACAGAAGATCGTGTGCTTTCAACATCTAGAAATTTAGGAATACAGCCTGGTTCTTTCTGTTGCTTCTTAAATAACTGGCTCCTGAGATCACATGGCAAAAGGGATAAAATTTCTATAATAAAGAGTTTTAGATTGATCTGGAATATACAGTAGAAAGACATATTTGTGCTTTTTTATGAGAGTTTATAAATATAAAAAATCATCTATCATGAAAACCCAGCTTCTGAATACATCTGAGCAAATATGGCAGTTTGTTAGTTGCAAGAATATTTGTAGAAAGTCTTGCAAATACTTATGTGAACATGTTTAGGCAAAGCTATGGACCAGAAATGTTTGCATGGCCAGCCTAAAATCTCTTTCTCTCCTCTTGTTTATACAAATTTCAGTTCACACATCCAGTCTGGAAGCAAAACTAATGATATGTGACTAAGGGACTAATCATACACCATGAAAGCAAATAGTTGACAATATAGTCAGATAAGTAGTTTGTGAGCAGCCCAGAACAGTTTTGAATACTGAGCGTATCTATAAAGTTCAGCATCTGCTTGTGGATGAAACACAAGGGCTAAACTGAATGGATAAAGTATTAGCTACAGGTAGTATTTCCTATGAGTAGTTCTGCTGCTGACTCAGTTCTGAAGGAAGGTCATATACCTACTCTGTATAAGGAAAGAGCTCTTCTCCAATAGGGTCTTATTAGTGGTACAAGTGGAGCTCCCTACAGGACACTTGTTTTGCACCCCTGGAGGAAATGGTGGCCTCCACTAGTACATCTGCTAGCACTGAGGGCAAGCAGGAAGGTTTCCGTGCATACTCAGGTAAGCTCAAAGGCTTTTGTCCATTCAGAATGAAACGTACATTGTACTTGCCAATAAACTTGCCATTTTAAAGCTCTGGGGTTTTAATCTTATAAATAATAGAGTTCAGAGAAGGAGGGTTTTCAAGTCTGCATAGTTCTGCCTGGAATTCAGATTTATATAATGCACTCTGAGGACTGTTGTGCTGAAATACATGCAAGTTGTGGGGTATTTGAGATTCAAGGCCTATATTGCACAAGAATATGCAATGCAACACTAATATTTCTCTCTGTTAAGCTATTTTTCCCCAGCTGCTGCAAGACCATACATCATTCAATGGCAGCCCAGAGCTATCCAGTCCACTGCCTGCATTGACATCGCTTTTTTCCTTTCTGCTGAAGATTCTGTTAACAAGCATGAGGTCCACAGCCAAGGTTCTCTTGAAATCTGTAAAAACTGCTGAGGTGAAGGTAGAGCATTTCAGTTAGATATAAAAGTTATACAGTCACAAACTTGCTATTACTGGGGGCACCTGCTTACTGTGTGATAAATGCCTACATACACATTTTGCATAACCATTAGAAGAGCAAGGAACAATTCAACTTAGTATCTTTTCTGTATTCAACAGAAAAAGGGTGTTTTTAATAGTATATTGCAGAATATTATAGTTTGGATGCCTGAGTAAAGTTATCTTTACTGAGCTTTCACTACTTAGATCTGAAATACCCAAGCTGACTCCTTGCAACAAGAAGTCCCAGAAGAATTTCATTTATCAGTCCATGCACTTATAGACACACAGCCAAGTCCACTGATGTCATGGCATCCTTCTAGTGTTGCTGCTGTTCTACTGAATTCCAAATAAAGTATATGTTGAACAACTTTGAAACTATTCACAGAGCTCCACTGGGCTATTTGGGAACCTACTACAGCAACACAGTGAAGACCAGATCAAACTAGCAAACTAGTCATCCAGTATTATAATTTAACATACTAGTACAACCATACCCTGGGGAACAGGGTAAGACAATTAGAGGATAAGTCACAACAACAAAGACATTCCAAGCCAAAGTGACTATTTGTCAAGGTTTGGAAACAATTTACAATGTTTTAAAAACCTTGGTTTAGGTCAATTCCTTTGTATATTTTCTCATCTGGTAACACTGCTTCTATTTCCACAGTGAAGTCTTTTTCCCTGGGTGGTAACTGTAAAAAATATTACATTTTTACAGGCAGGGAGAGAGTCATCAATAAAGAAAACTCCTTAAGATAGGTGTATTGGTGTATAGGTATTGGTTTGCTCTGACAAGGAACGAAAAAAGAAAACAGCTTTTTTTCTGCTTGTGCAATATTTGTGAGCAGACCATGGGTCGGATTCTGTGCAGTGCCTCTGGGAAACATGGTCGGGGGTAGGTGACTTTGAGCCACATTTGTGTCCTAACAATTCTGAGTTGCTCCAGGGTTGAAATGGCCCCAGGTGTTTTTGACACATCCCATGGAACTGCTTTAAGTTATGGCAGCCTCCTTGATTATGCATATGGCTTGCACCACCTTTCCACCTGTCCGACACCACCTATCTCCCTCCTTGAGTCTGGAGGCAGACGGTTCAAGTTAGATCAGTCTCAGGTTAATCTTGCACAGGCAGTAATGGCTCATCTAGGGATCACTTCACTTCACCCCAGTATGTTCCAGCTTCTTTCCTGCCCAGCTACTGTGCTTAAAGCCCCTTGGGATTGTCTTTCACAAGAGGAATCTCCTGCTGGCTGCTTAAGACAGCTTTCCCGTTGCCCTGAGCACCATCAGAGGGAAGCACAGAGGATAGAGTGGCATTGAGGATTTTACCCAATCCCCTAAATGCAGGAATGTAAAAATCTACTACAGGTCCTAAAATTATACCTAGGAGGCTAATTTCCTCCAGAATTAAGAGGGCAGCCATTCTCTGCAGAAAGCACCAGTTACTCCAGTTCTGAACGAGATTAATTTGGAACATTCAAAGTGCTTAAGAAAGGGCAACTTTCTGGTCCTAATGAATCAGGCAGACTGATGTCCACGGGAACAAGATTAATGAAGGTGAAGTCTCAACATCTTTTTGGCTCTCTGCAGAAGGCAGCCATGGAAGAGAGAAAACAAAGTGTCCATTGGGGGGTTGAATTTATACTGGCTCACCCAACTGGGTTTGAAAGTTTGAGCCAGGTTCTGTAGTTTCTAGACTGAAAAAAAAAAACTATAGGATTTACGGTAAACAGAGTTTTCATTGACAACATTGGTAATGGATTCATTTAAAGCAGGAAACTACAGTACTATTACACTCTTTAAGATGGAGTGGAACACTACATGTTAGAAAACGTAAGTTTATATGGAAAGAAAGACTATCTTCCAATTAATCTACACAAAGCAAACACTTTTACATTTATATGACAGTGGGGAAACATACAACTAATGCTTTAACTGCTAGCAGTTTATTTTGGTGGTTGGGATTCTTGTTAACAGTATTATAAGCCTAACGTATAGGGGCAAATTCAGATCTGGGATAAGCAGTCATGGTGAACATGCTTACACCAGGGCTGAATTCAGTCCATCATATGCAAAAATCACGAAAGTGTTTAGAATTACTAGGAATTAGCTTTAAGCCCACATAAATTTATTGACTCCATATGCAAAATACATACATTATTTTACAGTGAGAGCCATTAAAAATTAGGGCTTGAACCTGAAGGGTGCAAAGCCCTCTTGTGAGGTAGTGAACAGCCTCAACTCCCATTTATGTCAATGGGAGTTGTGGGACCACAGCTCTGCACAAGAGCTCTCAGCACCTGACAGGATTCAATACTAGTAACTATCAGTATTTGCTACGTTCCCTATAACCTGAATGGGAAATCCCGCAAATATAGTGAGAAATTTTGGTTGCCTGTGAAAATAGGACATTTTTTTTAAATAAAGACTGATCCATCAGATGGAAGGCATCTGTTGCTCTCTTGGAAATGCAGGATTCCATCTATCTTCTTGTAACCACATTCTCATTTCACTTAGGGCTTATCTAAACATGGTGTTATTCATGAACAACTATTCCTGAATAACTCCATGTGTAGATAATCCCTTATATTAATCAGGACTCACTAGTAGGGATAGAGTAGCAGAAAAGCAAAAAGAGAAATGATTGAAAGCAGTCAGCTAAGAGTGCAACTTCAAGTGTATCTGAAATCATCTAGCTAGAAGCTGAGGCTGGAGTCCTTAGGTGGGTTCCAGGAACAATGCCTTGGTGGAAAACCTGGTAGCCTACGCACTTCCAGGCACTTCATCTAATGACTAGGTAGGTGTCTGGTAAATATGTGTATAATGATATGGCATCTTATATATTGGGCTCTAAAGGCATTAAACAAATTAACATAGTTCCTTGGAGGATGCTCCATGAATTTAATTATGCTAAACATATATATGAAGATGAACTATTTATTATAACAAAAATGTGTTTCTTAAAGTGGCTCTTTAGACAGTTAACCTTTTTCCCCCAGATATGCTACAACAATAGTAATACAGTGTACCACACTGCTGTGCATCAGAGAAGCTAAAAACTGTGTTAAATCCCACCACACCTCTGAAAAATAGGTAAGCAGAAATTATAGGTTGAGAAAACTAAAGTATAAGGCCCTTAGGGAAGTGAGAGAGAAGGTCTAGATTTTTAAAGATATTTAGGTGCCTGAAGATAGAGAGAGGCTCCTGGTAGGTTTTTCAAAAGTCCCTAATTCCCTAACACCCACTAATTTCACTAAGACTTAGGTAATCTTACTAGGAGCCTATCTGCATTGTTATACATCTACATACCTTTAAAAATCTGGCACTAAGATGCAGCTAGGCTCCTAGCAAGGTTACCTAAGTCTTAGGGAAATCAATGGGTGTTAGGGACTTAGGGGCTTTTGAAAAACCCACCAGAAGCCTCTCTCTATCTTCAGGTACCTAAATACCATTAAACATCTGGCACTAAGTGAGTTGTCCAAGGAAAGTCGTCAAATCAGTGGAGGCATTGGGAAGAACCTGAAACTGCTCCAACCTTTATGCCATGCAAGGGGTGTGTTTATTAAAACTATAGAGCTTAGTTCACAACTTTATTAAATAGGCTTTTATAATGGGTGCCCACGTTTATGGAATTTGAGCCACTCTGTGAATATCGCTTTCTAATTTAATAATGAAGGGCCGGATTATGAATAAGGGTCTGAGCCAAAGCCCACTAAAGTAAATAGAAAGACTCCTGTGAATTTTGACTCAGGCCCCAAAATTATAGACATTACTTTGTGTGCAAGCTATCAGATGTGCACCTCTGTGTAGCTAGATAGCCACCTAACCATATGCATTTTAGAGATTTGTGTGTGCATAGCTGATAGTGGGGGTGCAAAGTAGGTACCTATATGCAATCTTGGGCCCCAGTCCTGCCAAACAATTCACCCACCACACTCCCACGGAAGAATGTGTATCCCATGTGTGTAGATTACTTTACAGGAACAGGCCCTTAGTTAATAACACCTAGCTCTGGGAGCTGTGGGACTACTGAATGCAGGAAGGACGGTTAGCTAAAACAGACTATGTGTAGAAAGGGACTGTTGGAGTTGAAACAAATCAGTTAATAGAGTGAAATTGTAAGTAAGCAACCTAGGAACCAACTAGGGGGGAGGGATAGCTCAGGGGTTTGAGCATTGGCCTACTAAACCCATGGTTGTGAGTTCAATCCCTGAGGGGGCCATTAAGGGAACTGGGGTAAAACTCTGGGGATTGGTCCTGCTTGGAGCAGGGGGTTGAAGTAGATGACCTCTTGAGGTCCCTTCCAACCCTAATAGTTTATGATTCTATGAAAATTGGTTGCTTAATGAAGTTGATTTTGTATGTGCATGAGACTTGTGCTGGTGGGCCTGTTTCTTCTCTCATGTGCCGCAGTGTGAATCAGAACTCCAGGGAAGGCAATAGATTTAAACTAACCTCTGTGATAAGAAAATCAGCTCAAGTATGGTTGTTGTTGTTTTAAGGTGGTGGTCTACAACAGGAAGGTGCCCAGTAATGGTGGTGTCATGTTCAGATTTCCATGTATTAGATGTTTCTTGGTTTTTATTACTCCTAGATATAGTCACTGGCTGGTTTACTACTGATTACTGCTGCCTTAGAGGAACCTACTAACTCCTCATCATTGTCAGAGATGACATTTGAGTTACTATCTGGGGCAAGCACTGATGGTATCACAGACTTTACTGATATTTTTTTTTTAAATCCCAGGGGGTGAAGTATAAGGAGGTGTGAAAAGAATTGCCTCCTTGTTGAAGGTTTGCTTGGTTGGCTGTCACTGAATTTGTAGCCATAACAAAGATTTTTATACACAAGGGGGCAAAAATCATGCTTTTACCTAGTCTAACCAAACCACTCTTGTTCAGATTGATTCAGTTTCCATCCTTGGCTCTGACCTCACCCTTACCCTCAATCCTGCCTTACTTTCATGCTGAGAATTTTATACAGCCTCCGTTTTCTCTCTGCATAGTTTTTTTTTCCCCCGGACAAACATCTATGTTCCACTCATCAACCATTGCTTTAGAAATCTTCAGGCTGGATGGTCAGGCATGCAGTGCTGGCAGGTGGTGTAGCTGTTAGGCAGCCTTGTGTATCACAAGAGATCTGATGCTATCAAATTTCTTTTCCCCCAAAGACTAAAATGAGTGAGCCTTTGTAAGCATGCAGGAGGGGGATGAAAACAGTTTGTCTCCTGAGCAGCCAGCCTTTGTCATTTTACAAATGAAATCACTTCGGAAATTTAGAGAATTAATATCATAATGAAGACGGGAGTACCCATTAGGGTGGTCTAATGTTGCTCTGGAGATATATGATGGATGTCCAGTTGCTGCAAGCCCTTATTTGCAGAGAGTCACCTCTGTAGTTGCCGTTATTAGGAGGATGTCTGAAGCAGAGGATCAGACACAACCATTGCAAGATGAGATAGTGTTTGACTGGTTTCCAGGGAACCGAAGGACACAGCCTTAGTTGTACCTGTCACTATGGCTCCCAGCCTTTTCCCCCGCTTAATGTCTTTTTTAGCTGTAGGAAGTTTCTCTTTAAAGATTCACTGCTTCTCTAATGGCACAAAATCAGTAATGGAAACACATGAAAATGTTACCTGCATTAAAAAAATGGCTTCAGTTTATTGCAAAACAATAGGTATTATTCAGCATCAATGGGTTGTTTTACATTGTGTTAGCTAGCTTTTTAAAATAACAAGTCCCTGAATCTAGACACCAATGAACCACCTGAAGTAACTGAAAATAAGCAGTACTAAAATACCTATCTCCTATGTCCGCTTGTGGATATACCTAAAACACTGACAGAGCAGTGATGCTGTTATTGCCATTCCTGGAAGGACAGCCTCAAGAAAGTAGTACTTCCAGGAATTATCTTAATGTGCAATTTAATCATCATTTCTAGCACTCTAGCATCTTTCCCAGAAGTACGGTTTTCCACAGACAATGATTCTAGTTAAGAGAAAATGTGGGTATCCAAAATTGAATACTGCCTCTTCCCCAGTGGTTTGCAAAGAACTGAAGCTTTGTGGAAATTTTAAAATTAGGAAGAAGGGAACATAGGAAACATTAGGCTGGAAGGCGCCTGCTGAACACATTTTGCCTGCCCTTTCTTTGTACTAACCGTTCTACTCACAAAATTTATTTTCTTCCCATGATTTACCTTCTTTCTGTAACTGTACTGGTTACTTGTGTTGCTGCCTTGTTGTCTTGGGGCTGCCTACACAGTGGGGTATTGCACTCTCGGGTGGGGGGGATTCCTAAAGTGCACTAATATGTTGGGCATTCATTTGTCCAGCAGACCCTGCTGGTGCGCAGTAAATGTTCACTTGGGAATTATAGGACTACAGTAAAGTGCACTAGGCAAGATTTAGTGTGCACTAGCAGGATCTACACCAGGGGCGGGCAAACATTTTGGCCTGAGGGCTACATCGGGTTTTGTAAATTGTATGGAGGGCCAGTTAGGAGAGGGGGTTGTGGCCCAGCCCCCATCTCCTATCTGCCCTTCTCCCAAGACTCCTGCCCCATCCAACCCCCCTGTTCCCTGATGGCCCCTTTGGGATCCCTTCCCCATCCACACACCCCTGATCCCTGTCCCCTGGCTGCCCCCAGACTGCCGCTGCCCCACTCAACTCCTCCTCTCATTCCTGACGGCCCTCCAGGGACCCCTGCCCCATCCAACCCCCCCTTCCTTCCTGACTGCCCCCTGGGACCTCTACCCGCATTCAACCCCCCGTTTCCCCCCAACAACTACCCCGAACTCCCTTGCTCTCTATCCAACCCCCCCTGCTTCCTGCCCCCTTACCACGCTGCCTTGAGCACCAGTGGCTGGCGGCGCTACAGCTGCGCCACCCAGCTAGAGGCAATCCATGCTGCCGCCACCGCCCCCATGCAGCACAGAGCACCGGGTCAGGCCGGGCTGTGCAGCTGCACTGCCCCAGGAGCTCACAGCCCCACTGCCCAGAGCATTGCACTGGCGGTGGAGCATGCGAGCTGAGGCTGCGGGGGAGGGTGAAAAGCAGGGAAGGAGCTGGGGCTAGCCTACCAGGCCAGGAGCTTGGGGGCCAGGCAGGACAGTCCTGCAGGCTGGATGTGGCCCGCAGGCCATAGTTTGCCCACCCCTGATCTACACAGACCAATTAAAGCACAATACATTAGTGTTCTTAAGAACTCCCACCCCCATAATGCACATTATCCCTTAAGATAAGCCCTTATTTTGTATAGTAAGTACTCTGGGGCAGATCCTCCACTGATGTAAATCATCTTAGCTGCATCAACCTCAATGCATTGTTTTCAATGCCTATCCCTTTCCTAGAATGAATATATATATATATACCTCTGTGGGTACCATGGGTAGCCCTCTCTCCCAGTCCTTTCAGATACTTTTGATGTTATGGGGAGCACATCTGTAAATACTGTATATGTATAATCAGCACTGATTTGGGGGGAATAATCAGTAATAAACAGAAATAAGCCCTGCTGAAATATCCTTGTGTGTTTCAAGGGTAAGAGAAACATAAAAATGGTGATCACTAATTACTTATAAAATACTGGTAGCAAACTCTTAACCCTGGTACATGGTAATGTTTAAAAGACCTTTTCTTCCCCAAAAAGAGAACATATTTTTACATTTTCAAAAGTCTCAACAGTCATTTCTATCCCCTAAATACTCAGTTTGCTGACAAAATTCAACTTTGTGGAAACAGATGCAATGCTCTTGACTGCAATAGAATTATGTCTGCATATATCAGTGGTGAATTTGGCCCCGGGTTTATTGCAAATACCTTGGCTGTTGTGATATGATGTGGTAAATCAAGCTCAGAGCAAATCAAGCAGACAGGCTGTGGCTGCATCACTCTTTTATACAACCCAGGTCACAATGGACAGGGCAATGCTGCATTGTGAAATTCAGTGTTAAGCAAAATAAATTATTTCTAACCTTTTATGGAAATAAAGCTTGCATGGATTTAGGTAGCATGACACTATTGGAAACATCAGAGACATTTAAAAGTCTAAGACAAAAATACCATCACCCGAGAGGAAAGCAGATGTTGGCGTGGGACTCTGATGTTTTTGCAGTTCCACAAATCCCATCCAGTTGTTGCACACGCCCTCCAATAATAAAGATATTCATTCTACAGAAAATGAAAATGATGCAACATGCCAGTCTTCAAAGCCTGCAAACAGTAAATGTGATATTGGACAGAGAAGAGCTAATGAAAACAATCGCATTAAACATAGCTTTTCAGTGTTCAGGGCTCAATAAGTGAGCAGCAGGCTTTCTCTGTCTAGCTTACAGAAAACAGGAGGTAGCAGTTTGCAAGGAGCAGCGTTTTAATGTGATTGGACTATAACAGACAATCTATTTACAGCATGCTCTGGGGAGCTTATAAACAAATGTTGAGTAATTTCAGCCAGCAGTAATTACCCTTGCAGCTGACAAGGATAGCATGATACTTTCTCCTTCACCTTCAGCCCAGTCCAGAAGGCACTGTACACAATGGCACTTCTAATTATTTCTGCATTTCTATGGCTAAAGACCAAAGTATGTTATTAGAGAACATTTTAGAAGCTTTTTAAAAAGCTTGTTTATTGGGACAATTAAAAGTCATCACTGTGACAGCAAATCAAAGATTCCAATCCTAGGATTTGCAGTATCAGGCTAGAGTTTGCCTGCTTACCTTTTAGGCCATGTCTACACTAGGGAGAATTTGCAGACACTCTTCACTATAGCTAACACCAGTTCAGCGGCACCAGCATTAGCAATGTGAGGAACCCCTAGAGTATATAGGCTGCTGGGCTTTTAAAGCACTATGTTATCTAATCCTACTTAGAGCAGGTTGAATGGATACAGTGCTTAAAAAGCTGTTCATTTGTCTATGCTAGAGCTCCTAACAGCAGTGCGGATGAATCAGTGTTTGGGAAACTTTTAAAAAAATGCCTGTAGTGTAGACAGAAAGTAGGCTAGAGTGGCTTTTTGCCTTTTGTTTTTTAAAGAAATCATCCATTAAATCTTAATTAGTGGTAGACATGTTGTCTTGCATTTTATTCATGAACGTGGCTTATATTCTTCCAGACATGAGGTGGTGGTTGAGAACTTTCATTCAGAGGCAATATTTATAAATCTTTATCATTTTTAAAAGTACATGTTTTGTTTACCTCCTGATAAGTTCATAGGCATAATACCACCTATTCGTGTGGCACTTGACTACTCTTTGGAAATATAAGCTGAAGGTACTTAGGTCACAAGAGGGCAAATCTTGGTCCTACTAAAGACAAGAGGAGCTGTGCAACAATTTCAGATGGACCAGGATTTGGCCCCGAGTGCATTTTTTTCAGTTAGCATGTATCCCCCCAGTTGCAATTTCTGTTATTCACAGCATATAGATTAGGTCTGTAATATTCTTATGGTTTCTAATTTTAAGAGAGAGGTTTAAAAATGTGCAAGCTAGTTTTCAGCTATTTTCATTGTTCCTTTCAGCATTTATAATTAACAGTACAATTTACTCACAACAGTGTACGGCACAAGAACTTTTGTTTAACATTGTAATGCATTTATATATGTGCCAAACTACCCAAAAGTAATTGGGCAAGTCAGTGAACTGTGATGTGCGCTGGTTCGCAAACACCATGGACAGTTTGGCGTTCACTGAGCTTCCATCCGCCTCAATAAATTCAGTTCAGATTCTTGCTATAGGAATTGACAGCAGATATCTAATCCTCAAAAGTGCATTATTTACATTTTTTGATATGTTACATTGCATTACAGCCTGTCATGTTGGATCTCATCACAAACAGATATAATATTGCATAAAATGACGTGACATGATGACAGACATCAGAGATCCTTTTTTGTTAAGATATTATAGCTGATATCTGAAATGTTTCTGAATGATTTCCAAGACATTTGGGAAGGTAAGAGAAGTAGATTATACTTTTCTACAGCAACCACAAAGCAGCCTCTTCCAGCCATAGTTTTAAATAAAGCTGCATCGTTTTGCAGTTTCATGAACCTTCAGAAACATATTTTGCAAACATTTTTAAAGAAATCATTAGGAGGTAAATTGCTAAAGCACATGTTCAATAATACCATAAAATGACAACAGCTGCTGCAAATTAGCCTGGCTCAAAGAAAACCACAGAAATATATTGCAAACTTTAACAATGCACTGGAGCTGGTGATTGTTCACACCATTGCTAGCCACTCATTTCTGATATACGGTTGGCGGAGGAACATTAATTCGCCCTTGTTCTTGAGACTGGCAGGTGTCACTTTGCCCAGTGTACAACGTGAGTGACAGATATTTTGCAGCTGATGAAATGAGAATGCAGAAATTCAAGAGTGCCTCTGGGATTTCACTGGTCATTTGTGGCCAGCGCAAGGGCAGGGCACACTGCTTTGCTAATGCAGGACTGGCTGTTGTTGCTACTGCTGCAGGCTGCTGCAGATTCACACCATTTTAAATAATATTTGTATTATAAGGCTTTCCCCCGACCATCACCTTGATGGTAGCATGTGGTTTGCTTTTTTTCTAGGTTGATATTGTCTGGAAAACTATTATAATTGCTTTCTTCCTGTGCTATATGCCAAAACCTGATTTCAAAGGAAAATTGCCTACATATTTTTCGGTCTGTGTTCAATTCTTTATATATCATTAATAAAATTAATCAAAAATATGATAGGCATATAAAAATGGAATTTATAGGTACTGTATTAATATGGAAGGAGGGTAAGATATTGCATCAACTAAAGTATTTCTTTCATAAATATATAAAACTAGAAAAATGTTTTCCGTGCAGAATGCACATTATTTATGTCTAAATAATAGAAGAGGCTGGAACAAATATTGTAATGTTAAAGAATTCAGACTGAGATTTGCTGAATTCTTACACATTTCTCTTTCTTTCACATTTCTCTTAAGACAGAGTGTTTGGGAGGGACTGGGGGAGTTAGTGTTTAGGATTTCTACACTGAAGAAAATTAATATTTTCAATAATAAGTACAAGAAAAATAAATTGTATGATTGGTAGCCAGTATCAATATTTTTGCCTTCGCTTAAATGATAATTTTTTTATGTCCAGCTTTTTATACAGAAGAAAATAAAGGGTTAAATATTCTATAATTTCTTAAACACATTGCTAGAAGAACTTTAGTTCGTATGAATAAGGGGGAAAAGTGTTGTCAAAGCAAATACCTTTTTTCAGAAACAAACTATTTTGCAAGGAGGATATTTTTGAAAATAATACCCATTTCAGAAAAATGTCTCATTTGCTAGTCATTTTTAAATTGTATATATCTCTTTGTGTAACCCACAGAACCACTCACAGCATTTTTAATTGTGATGCAATCTTATTAACATATTTTTCTCTTTAATGATTTTCTGTCTGAATGTTGAGAGATTTTACTCAGTCAAACTCAGACTGAGTCAAATCTGCAAAAGGTTGAGGCTTTTTTATCTTTTTATACATGTGGTATCTTTGGATAGCTATTTATATTTTAAAAGAAACAAAATATTTTAATCTATCTATTTATAAAGATCATGTTGGTTACATATGAGATATGGTCACGCACATCAAGCCTGATGGTAGATTGCAAGTCACGAGTCAGGAATTGTATGACGAGGATAAATAAAAACTAGAAAATTTTCCAACCTATTTAAAGGAACAATTATGGATAGTGGTACATGAGCAGTATATTAATGCAAGACTTTGGTTATATGTATAGAGTTATCTGACTTCATTTTCTATTAATATCTTTGACTAAAATAATATCTGTTTTTAATAAATAAATAAATGCCATATGTTTATTATGAAAATATGTAATTTCATGGTGAACTTTTCATATTCATTGAAATAATTGACATTAACAATCCTTGCAGAGAAATATGCGAGATTAAAATATTGATACAGACTGAAGATGTGAGAATGTTGTTTAATGTTATTTGCCAAATGTATTATCATACATATAATTACTTATGTTAAATAATTTGAAAAACATAAGTAGCATATGACATACAAAATTAATAATTTAGCATAATTCTATTACAGAATTATTTTGAATGGAATAAATATTTTCCTCTCAAACCATCTCTCTCTCTCAAAACCAATAACGTAGTATCACAAAACAAAACAATAAGCCACACAATCACAATTAGTTTTTCCTACTTACAATACAAGGATAAATTATTATCTTTTGGAAAATCAAATATTTTTTTCTAACCAGTGTGTTTCTTTAATTAAACTCTATTCTTTATAGTGATCAAATATAATTAGGAATAACAAGTATTTAATGAAAACAAACTGCTTCTCTGAAACCATTCCAAAATGCTTTACTTTAAGTCCAATAGCTGCTCCAGGAAGATCACTGTATCACAACAAATAAAAATAAATATATTATTTTAAAAAATAAATGCTATATGCATTGCACCATTTTAAAAAAGTAGAAAAATCCCTATAGATCTAGAATCTGTACCTGTTGTACAATTCATGCTATTGTTTAAGATATTTATTCCAAACAGCTAGTGGTTCAATGTGTTATAGATCTGTCCTTTAACTATCCCATCTGATATCATTATGTACTAAGTCATTACACCAGTATCTTTGATTATTACTGTGTGACTGAGAGGAGAAGAAACTGTGCTTATACTGGACTCATTGACAGTGAGGTGCTATAGCAACTCTCCTGTAATTAATTGTGAGTGAAAGGGGGTTTGGTTTTTGCAGCCTCGTAAAACTTTTCCCACATGGCTGAACCCACGGTCAGGAGACGTTAGGCAACATTAACTGCCTGTACATTTCTGCAAGGCTCTGGAGGAAGCGACTAGGCACTTGGGCTCCAATTCTGAGAACCCTGGGACACGAGACATCAGCATCTACTTTCATCTTAGCTGAGATTTGGAGAGGGTTCAGACCACAGAGGCTCCTTAATTCTCACTAATTCATTTGCTTTCCTGATTCACTTGGCTTGGGATAACCTGCGAATGATAATGAACCTGTAAAGGGAGCGCTTAGTCCCTTGCCTTTGAATGTGCTCGGCATGGATTGAGGGCTTTCTGTGAATCTTGCAAGAGGAAAAGAATCTTATTAGCACTGATTGCTAGTCATGAGGTGTCTCTAAAAATTGCTCTTGTATTTTTAACTCTTGCTTGGATATAACAACCACAGCTACAGAGAGAGATTTCTTGTCTCCTATACATAGTGTGCAGCAGTGTTGTCAACATTTACTGATTTCTCTTTGTAATTTGATCTAATCATAACAATACATTTGTTTTCTCATGTCATTACTACACTGCTATGAACCCTTCATCATTTTTCCCATGATTATTCTGCAAGTTTATAACTACCCAAGTCCTTTTCTCTTCACCCCCAGCTAACCAACCTCTTCGCATAAATATATGCTCTCCAGAATAAAGGGTCTAATTTTCTTTTTTTCCTTTTTTGTTAACCATTTCAGCAGTGCACATAAAGAACTGAATCCTGTTACTAGCACATTTTCTATGTTTCTGGAATTCTGTCATGCAGCTCTTCTTCTTTTGCCATAAGTATGTTGTGGATCTGTAATTCCTACATAAATAAGAATTTGTGCCCCTGACAAAAATGCAACAAACAAACTGACCAAAAAATGGCCTATTTTAGAGAAAGCAATAAAAGGGTAATCTGAGTCTGTTTGTCAAAGGAACATTGGTCTCTGACGTTCTGACCAAACGACATAATTATTATTTATTTTATTATTTTCCTTTCACGTACGCAAATTACAAATAACTGTACAGAAGAACATGGATCAAAAAAATTGAAACCTGTAAATGCCAGTAGGGTTCAACTGAGACCATCAAACTTCCTTCTAGAGCCTGAATTGAAACCCTGGATCTATGTTTGGGGGATTTGGGAATCAAACCTAAATTTTCTGAGTGTACCTATAATGGTCTTAACTACATTCCAAACCTGAACACCCCCAATATTTGAGGCCATTCAGATCCTAACTTTGTGCCTTGTGCCCATCTCTGTTCACTTGACTACAGAATTAAGTTGTCTAACAACCCAAATCTCCCCAATGAGGACTCTACTTTAAATTTTAGCTGGGATAATATGACTTCTCTGCAGTGCATATGGTGGTCTCTGCTATGGCTGCTAGGCTGTTAATATAGTGCACATGCCGTTCATGAAATCCTGGTGGTCCTGCTTTGGTGCTTCACACTGCAAAGTGCATGGTTTAGGTCAAAAGAGCAGTTACCCTACATGGCTCCCACATCTGGAAGAGCTGCTCTGTTAACAGCTGTGAATGGTGCATTGAACTGAGATGAAGGTGAAATTATTTTACTTTGATTTTATTTTCACATTTATCTGGGTGAGGCAATGCTCCATGTGCCCAATCAGAGGAACTGCCACTAGTTTCTCAAATGAGAAGCTCATGAAATAACTGCATTCCCCTCATACTATGGACATTAAAACTTTTTTTGATTAGATGCACATATTTTGTTGTTTTCTCAAAAGACTTCTAGGTGACAATATATTATATACAGTCACAGGCTATTTTCTAAGAAAATTGGGAAAATTCTGAGACTGATCAGCTCAATTATTCCGTATAGGGCAGTAATACTAGAGTTGTTTGGAAAATGGAATTTTGTTCCAGGGATATTCCAATATTTTGATATTTGTCTGTCAAAATATCAAAAAATGTCATGGAACAAAAAGTTGGCATTTTTCAAAGTGACATTTCAACTTAAATCAACCCTAAAATGTCACTTTGGAAAAATTTAAAAAATCATTAAAATTGCTACTTTTCCATGGAAACATTCAGTTTCAATGAAACCATATTTTCTCATGAAATTTTTTTCATCTGAATATTTGTAAGCCACTGGACTGAACCCTGTGTACATCAAGGGTGAAATTTCTCCTAATCAAAAAGGCTGTGCTTAGTTTTTATCCATTTATTTCCTATCACCAAGAACTCTTGTACTAAACATCACATGAGATCTGAACTATGCAGCCAAAACTCCAGTATTATGCAGAAATGCCAACACAATAGAAAAAACCTTCATTACCACCAACTGGGTGCCACAAGTCTACCTCCCATTTGTAGATTGGCCTCGTATAGCCTAGAAACCTGAGCCAGCGGTGTCAAGTTAGCTCTAGGAACCTCTTTTCCCTGGAAAAACGTGGCAACAGAAGGAAGAATAGTCTTATGATCAAAACAGTGGACCTAGGCCCACTCTACCCCCCAGTTTAGACAAATCATTAGAATCCCCATGCATCATTTACATAATCTGTAAAACTAGGGATTATTCTAAGCCTACCTCAGAGGGGTGTAATACAGCACATTCATTAATGTTTACGAGGCACTCTGAGAGGTATAACTGAAAAGCCTATATAAAATAATGTACACAGGAAGGAGTAGATGCCTCAGGTCAGGCATAGTTGTGGGGAGGCCTAAGAAGGGGACTACATGTGGAAATTGATAACATTAAAACTCTACAATGGAGAGAAAGAAGAAAGAAGTGATTAATCTGTGGAGCTCTGCCAAAGGAGAACCCTGACTCTGGTCAAATTTAGAAACTCCAGAGAACATGAACATCCCCAGCTGTGGAGTTCTTAAGATGTGCAAGCAGAGAATCCAACCATTCAGTCTGTTCTGGCAGAACACTTCAGGTACCTAGTATGGGGCTCTTTTCGAAGAATTACACAGCTAGCAAAAAGCAGCAGTTGCTCTGTCAGTAGGGGCAAGCCCTCTTCCAAAAGCCTATAACCTGCTGCTTACACTCCCTTTGGCTTCTTCAGGTGCTTCCTGGCCACCTATCTGTCACTCACCTGTGTTCCAAGCCTCCTGGCTGAACATATATGAGCTAGCTTTACAGAAGGACGAATGATGAGATCACATACCCATTACTTTATCTTTATACCTTCTTACACCTACTTATTTGCCGCTTTTCTAACTAAAAATCCAACCTCCAGCTCCATCGGTATATTAGTTATACCAGCCTGCAGTATTATTCACTCACCAAAATCTTGGTCCCATTGAAGCTAGAGGGAATTTTAGACCAGTGTTAGACCCACTTTCACCAACCTACTAATGTGTAACTTACACTGTAGTTCATCACCTCTGAATTTCACCAATCACTTCCAATTTTGCTGCTCAATGATATGCAGTTTTACAGAAACAAAATTCCCCAAAGTGCTTAACTGATCTTGTACCTTGAACTACAAATGAGTGGGTTAGCTACAATCAGAATGTTGCACTCACCACATTCTCCAATTCTTCTTGCAAATGTGCTATAGGAGAAATTATTTTCTCCTCTAACATTCTAGTCAAAAAAAGCACCAACTGGCACATTATACTCATTTACATACATTTTCTATTAAAATTTTTCTATCATAAAAAATTGCCTTTATGTTCCAGGCATGTAATTTATTATGCAATGCACCACCACTATCATCACACTGAATTGCATTTTACGTGTTTATGCTAACAGGGAAGGTGATCAGCTTTAGCTTTCTTTTCATTATATGCGTCATTCATCCTCCACCACCAAGATCTCTGGATTTTGTAGCATATCCATCATTATCTAACTGCCAACTGTTTTCAGAGGTTCCACTGCTTTAAGCTCATTATTTCTTCAGATTGGTGAATGTACAGAGAATCTTTCTTCAATATACAGCAGTCAGCATGGTACATGTGTACAGATGAATGGTAGGGGTTTGTCCTTCACAGTCTCTTTGTACCTAGCTTACCCCCAGAACTGTAGCATGTAATGAGCAGCAAATGCATATGTCTAAAAATAATAAAAAGTTAAATGATGTTAAAATAATAGCCAAATAAAGATCTCTTTTTATAACTGAGCTGTTGTGAACACGTCTAGTTTCCAGCTTGTACAGCACTTTGGGGTAGTAGTTACACTTCTCCTTTAATGCAGGTTAAAACACAAAGAGCTATGTTAAGATATGGGATTTCTTTCCTTTCCCCATTTGCCTTAGTGCATTAATTTAATTTAATCAATAGTAGAATGGGGATAACTGGGGGAATAGGATAGTTCAGGAGACTGATAATGGGATATTGAACCTTTCATCTCTAGATCATTGATTCAACACAAGAATTGACATACTGGATCAGAGCAGTAGTCCATCTATACAAATGTCCTGTTTCTGACAAGTATCAGAGGGGTAGCCGTGTTAGTCTGGATCTGTAAAAGCAGCAAAGAGTCCTGTGGCACCTTATAGACTAACAGACGTTTTGGAGCATGAGCTTTCGTGGGTGAATACCCACTTTCACCCACGAAAGCTCATGCTCCAAAACGTCTGTTAGTCTATAAGGTGCCACAGGACTCTTTGCTGCTGTTTCTGACAATGATCTGTACCAGATGTATTTCAGAAGAAGATGCCAGAAACCTTGCAATAAGCATTTATGGAATAACCTTCCCATAGGGAAAGTTTCTTCCTAACCCTGATCAGTTAGAAATTGGTCTATGCTCTGAATCACAAGGATTTATATCCCGTCACATATTTTTTAAACCTATCTAATATACAGTAGATGATAATGTTGTCTAGATACATTTCTCAACTTGTTTTGAATCACGCTAAACTCTTGGCCTCAATAATCTTGTATATCAATAAGCTCCACAGGATAATTATGTATTTTGTAAATGTAAAGATTTCCTATTATTATTTTTAAATGTATTGCTTCTGTAAGTAATTGAGTGGCCCCTCATTATTGTACTATGTATGTTCTCTATACCGTTGATTTATTTAATATTATAAGATTTTCAATATTGAAAATCCTATTTCTTTTGCATCCTACCATTTTGTTTGCTTCTTTGACCCTTGCTCTGCACTGAGCAGAGATTTTCATTGAACTGACCTTTATGAGACACAAGTCTTATTTCTGAGTGGTTATAGGCTGACCAGGCAGCAAATGTGAAAAATCGGGACGGGGGGGGGGGGGGAATAGGAGCTTATATAAGAAAAAGACCCAAAAATCTTGACTGTCCCTATATAATCAGGATATCTGGTCACCCTAAGTGGTTACCAAAATGTATTTGAGTAGTTCAAGTTATTCCTTCTTATGTTCCTTACCTTGCATTTGTCAACACTGAATTTCACCTTCCATTGTACATATTATTCAATTGACTTTGTTAGGTCCTACTGAAATTCCCCATACCCTTCTCTAATCTTGAATAATTTAAATCATTTTGTGCCATCTGCAACTGTTGCCACGTCACTATCCATCCCTTTTCCAGATCACAGATACATATATTATTTATTTCCATTTAAGAATACGAAAATGTTAAACGACCAATGGCCTGGTATGAAACTCTGGGCCACCCAACTATTAACCTTTTGTATGTTCAAAACTGACCATTTATTTCTCTTCTTTGTTTTCAGTCTCTGAACCAGCTTCTAATCCATGACTGAACTTCTCCTTTCACTCTGTGATTATTTAGTTTCCTTGAAGGTGTCTTCCAAGGAGTTTTCTGAAAGTCCATCTAAATTATGGGCTGTTATTCTCCTTCACTCACTACTTTGCTGATATACTCAAACCATTCTAGTAGATTAGAGAAGCAAGATTTTTCTTTATCAAATCTCTGCTGGTTTGTCACTATTTAGTCATTTTATCTGGGTGTTTTATAATTCTGGTCTTAATTATAGTTTCAACCAGTATACTTAGTGCTGAAATAAGGCTTACTGGTCTGTAATTCACAGAAGCATCCTTAATGCTTTCTTTAAAAAAGAGAAGACAGTTGTAACATTTGCAACACTGCTGATAAAGCCAATCTTAATGAGGCATTGCATGCTTTTGTTAGCAGCTCAGCTACTTCCTTCTTCAATTTTCTTTACAACTCTCAACGTATGCCATCCAGTCCTGATGACTGTTGGTCTTACTTTGTCAGTTTGTTCCAGTACCTCTTATTTTGATACTACAGTCTCTGACAGTATCTGACCTTCCTTACTTCAAAATGATAGGTGTCTCCCCACCTATGGGGTGAAGACTACTGTGGTGAAGACTACCGTTAAAAAAAAAAACCTTTCCTGCAATGCTTCTTAATTACTCCTTTACTCCTTAATAGGCCATCAGATCTACCAATTCCTTTGCAGACCACTTATCAAAAACTGTTACAGACAGTCATCATTCATTGGCCTAAGTAAAATGTGTTGATGGTCTCAGTTCAGTTCCTCATGGTTCCCTAACTACAGAAGAGATGACAAAAAAAGAACAGACAACCTTGTTGATAGTCTCAGCAAAGAGACAGTATGCCTGGGGAATAAGCAACCTTCCCACACTTAGAGAGGTTGAACTTTGGTGTGGCATTATAAAGAATCTTGCAATGTTACTTCTAAGATCAACCTATTTTGTGAATAAACAAAGCTCTTTAGTCTCTCAGGCTTCCAAATTCTCCTGTTCGTTATGGTGAATTTTGTGACGTTGAGCTGAATATCTGTTCTCTGTGAACTGGACTGCAAGTAAACATCCATTTTGTCCCACATTATAGTTCTGTAATAACTCCTTTCCGGCTATCTGAATCGTCTTGCTTTTGTAGAGCCAAATTCATGGCTCAACTATGACTGCAGTGCAGAGCCTGTCAAAGGTGTACCGTTCAGGCTCTGTAGGCATGGATGATGTTCTGGGACAGCTACAGAAAGTTTCTGCAACTCTCCAACAGTGTTCCCTGCCCCAAACCTCATTCCATCTGAGCACTAAAGGATGACACTGAGGAATCAATGATCAAGTAGACAACAGTTTTAATTGCCTCAGCTCTGTACAGGGGTGGGTTTCTCCGTAGCTGATTACCAGCCAGGAGATTAAGTGGACCATACCACACAACAGACATTTCTCTGACTGACAGCTCCAAAGTCAAGCTGACAGATGGGAGCAAAAGACCAGTCCTTTAGAGTAGACCAATGATTTTTACCCTCCCAAAGATGTTTAAGGTCAGGGAGGACTCACTTACCACAGGTCCCTAGCAGCTAGTTGACAGAGGGACTAGAATCTAGCCAGGGCTGCTCAAGTGTAGGTAGCTCTCCTTTTTCCATATTTCCAAGCAGCTCTGCACCAGCTACCCACTAAATGGGTATGGATCCCATCACCACCCCTTGCACACTGGGCCTAGCAATGCTTAGGAGTACTTGGTCTGACGCACTTTCACTTTATACTATGGTCTGTTATTTTGCCTCCCTTATACCTACATAGACAAGGCCGAGGACTTGGCTCATACTGTGGAAACATAAATCAGCCTCCAGATCATCTGAATATCTTATATGTTTTAAATGACTGAAAGTTTATGATTAAGTTTCAGAGTGAAACGTTACTTTAATACATTACAGTTGGTCTAACCTGTTTAATAAACCTAATTTATGATGTGAGATAACAGAGTGGGCTGCGACTGACTGCACAGCATATTGTGGAAGTAATTTGTGTGAATCATACTGCTAAAAGAAAACATGTTACATGATCAGTCCCAAGTAATAAGATGTACTGCTTAGAGAGCAGTAATCTTCATTGTTTTTACTACAGCACAGAATAGCAGAAAGGACTAGTTATCTCAGCTGTAAGTATCAGAGTTACAGAAGCACAGCTGGAAAGTCATGGCTCCCTACCCTGGCACAGTCTCTCCCAGAGCTATATCAGCATGCCACTATTGAGGGCTAAAGATGAAGAAGTTTTGCAACTTGTTCCTGCTATGCTTTCAATGGAGTGTATTGTCATCTTTAGCAACTCTGAGATTGGGTTTTTTTTCTGTCTGCATGTATATAAAGCAAGTAATACTTCTCAATATCATCCTCAACAGAGAAAATCAAATATGTGAACAAACACTCTATGATTACTGAATGAAGAAATTATTTAATTCTGACTCAGAAAGTAACTGAATGAAAGAAAAAAATTGCATTCTTTTGGGCATAAAATGATATTCTTTGGGATGACATGATGCACAACTGGCCAGGCACAAGTATGAGTGATTTACATCTGCCTGTGATCCATTAGCTGTAAGATACTGCTTTACATTAGATGGATTTGTTTGCTGTTCTGCTATACCAGCACCTATCTTCTACACTTCTATCCTATGCTAACAGGGGTAAAGGGAAGTTAGCTCATTTAGAAGCATCAGATACCTTTTGAAATACGCCCTGATCTTTCAATCAGATTAATAATTGGAAGGCTGGAAGCAAACCATTACGTCTTTGGGAAGGAAGATGAGTCTTTTGCTTGCGTTTCACTCTGCAGAAAACAGTGTCAGAGAGCTATGAAGGAAAGGGGACAGGGAAGTACTACTGAAATGATTAGTCACACAAATGAAAGGATTTAGAAATTGTAATAAAATGATTTCATTTACTTGTATTCATACACGCAATAGAATATTATTTAATTCTACAGTGCACCTTTACACCAATACGTCACAACACCAGCTGTTACGCTGATGTGTTTCCTGTAAGAAAGTATAAAAAGAGATGCACACAACTGACAAGGAGAGGGAAGAAGCTTTGGTATTAATAAGTGCACTCATTCCCCACATTTTCATCTAAATATAGAAGTCTTCCGGGACTTTTGGAAATGGTGAGAGAAGAATCAGATGTTGAAAATATGCTTGGCTCCTCTATTGAAATACAACACCAATTACCTATGAAACATGGAATCTGCAAAATAGAATGCTTTAAATGATTAGAAGGGATTCCTACAAAATCTTGTAACTCTTTGGATGAAGAAATCGCCTCATCCCAGCCCATGGTGGTTTGGCCTATAGTATCTTCATTATAAAAGCAGACAAGTACACTCCTGTCAGACTCACAGTCAGGGCTGTCTGCAGCATACAATACATAGAGGAAGGAGTCCATGCAGTGCAGGATGTTTGATGAGTAGCTCAGCAGCAAACTGAACCCCATGGTCAGAGCCTGCTGGTGTGCACACCCCACTGTACAGAGAGACAGATGGAGGTGATGAGCTGGGGATGGCATCCAGTGCAGATATGTTGTGGGGAAGGTGGCTTGTTAATAACACTTTTGCTTCAAGCAACTACCTGTCAGCAGTAGAAGTTTCAGGATCATACAATTGTAGCCTTCTAAAAATTGCTGCAGCACTGATGTAACTGTTAGCTTTACTTGGTGAGGTTTGATGAAGGCGTGAGATTTAAAGCTTGCTGCGGGGCTCTGGCTCTTTGCATGCACAGCAGAGTGGCTTGTTTAGTGGAATTTCACACCCTTTCAGGTTTGAGAATTTAAGACGCTTTGGAAAGATGCAAAATATTTCACAGTAGGATTCTACAGCTTGTCAGCCAAACTAGAGAAATACAGCAATAACCACCTTGCTGTTTCACAGATAAAAAGTTTCCAATGTCTAGTGTGGTGGTATGCCACATTTCAAACACCTATTGTTACTCACTCAAGCAAACAAAACAAGGCCTGTTAATAATTTGTCTCCATTTGATTAACAATATTGCATAAATGGAAGTCAGAACAAAATATGTTTTTAACATTAAGCACCACGGAAGAAGCAGCGTTTAAAAAATATATACAGTCAAGCATGTTCAGTGACAGCAAATCTTGGCCTTTCCTCTAAAGCTGTGTAAGTATCTGTAGTTCATTTTCACACTACTAGTGGCTAATCATAAGTGTTATCCAAATTGCAAACTTTTCATCTGGCAGTGGTATCCTTTATTAACCTTATCGAAGACAGTTAAGGCTTAAAAAGACACTATCAAGTTATTTTTCATCATGTTTTAAATGCAGTTTTACTCACTGTTTTCTCAATAGCACTTTTGAAGCTTGGCACTCATATGTGTTTCCTTCGTAGGAAGGAATCTTTCTCCACAGAGAAGCTCACAACAGATTGTTCTAGCAGGGTTATTTACAATGATTGGTCTTCTGGCACTTAATTAAAAAAAACCCCAAAAATGACATTTAAAGCATTTGTTTAAAAACATATAAATGCATACAAAATCTTTCATGGACTTTCTAAGCAGCCAAAAGAGACAACGTAAAATTAAAATGTGATGATGCATGGGGTAATTAAGGGAAAAAACACAAATCATAATACAAAGATGTTGCTGCAGATGTCCTCCAGAGATGGCACTGATTGCACTAACTCTTTTATTCAATATTTTGCAGTTAGCCTAACATGATACACAAATTCCTGTTGTGCTATGTAAGAAGTCCTGTTGCATGCAGTTAATCAGTAATGTGCTCTGGTTAAGGGCGTAGTGCCTTGCACTGCATCTCCCAGTGATGCTGCTGGCAGGGTCACTGTTCTATATTCAAACAAGCATTTTTCTCACTGAAATTGCAATGCAGGTGATATTGGGTTGGTGGTTAGGGCAGTTATCCCAGGTGTGATGAACACTAACACTTCGCTCATTCATAAAGGAATTTGGGTTCTTTCAGAAGAAAATTAAAGGTCTCAAGGGCCCTAAGGGACCCAAAGAAAAGTTTGTTACTTTTCTTCCCACAAGGCCCAGGAAGTCCAGGCTTCATGTAGCTTTTCCACAAGAAAAACTTAAATTTTCCCAGAGTGACAAATTTGGATATAAGCATTAGGTCCTGATCCTCAAGGGCTTTTCACTGCATAGCCTAAGGGGGATGGCCAGGAGGGAAGGAGGAATGGCTAGAGCTCCCATTGCCTTTGCGATTCTCAGCTGCTGTGATGGTCCCTGGAGGCTATTGGTAGCCAGCACAAATTGGAACCACCTGAAGGCAGACCAAACAAAAATCCTAGAATTAAGGGAATGAAAAAGTCATGTGTAGCCCTCTTTGCTCACAGACACCATCTTGCTTTTCAGTGTGCACTCATCAGCCACAGCAAAGGATCAAAGCCCAAATGATTTTTGCTTTTCATCTGACTACTTTTTTTTATACAATTCTCCCTGTATGTCTGAGACTGTAGCACTAAACACAGTGTAAAATAGTTTGCAATAATGGGAAATCCTGCCAACTTTAAACCAGAAGTGGAAGACAAAACAAGAAAAGATAAGACAGAATGAAAATCCCAAAACAATGAAATAAAGGTTTCCACTGATAGAACATCCTTATCCCCAGATCTAATCAACAACAAATATTAGAATGTTATAAAGAACTTTCTCATATTCATTTAATAAATTATTTGCTACTATTCAGATAGATATACAGTTAGTGTTCAAGATCTGTCTTGTGACTTTTCTGCCCTAGACGGATGGCGTCTATTTTATGGATGGGATGTAATATTGTTTGTTGGTCCTGGATTTGTTTTCTTGTGAGATTACTGATGCTATAGGATATGTGCAGGATTTTATTGTACTTATGCTTTAATAGACTGGGATTTTTTTACTGTAAGATCAATTATTAGTTATTGGTTTACGGATCTGGAATGGCACTGCTATTTTTGTTTATATGGCATCACTGGCAAAAATGATGATCCACAGACAAGTAAGAAGACAACATTCTAGTCCCAAGAAATTTCCATTTAAGAATCTAATCATGCAAGGTGCCAAGCAATGAAAAGGATCAAAGCTTTAGAAAACCCAACCTATGAAGAAAGGTTGGAAAAAACTAGGCATGTTTAGTCTTGGGAAAAGAAGACGGGGGGACGGGGGTGTAACCTGATAACAATCTCCAAATATATTAGAGGATTCTGTCTATATCCAGTGAAGGTTTGTTAAGAAATAGTGGACTTAATCTGCAGCAAGGGACATTTAGGTTAGATATTAGGAAAAGCTTTCTAACAATAAGGATAATTAAGGTTTCAAGGGAGGTTGTGGCACCCCCATCAGTGGAGGTTTTGAAGAACAGGTTGCACAAACATGCATTAAGGAGGTCTAGGTGTATTTGGTCCTGCCTCAGTGCAAGGACTTGATGACCTCTTCAGATCCCTTCCAACTCTACAGTTCTCTGAGTCTATTATTATATCATTCTGCCCCTAGGTACTCCTGTACTCACATCCACAAACTACTGCAAGGATAGCTGTACAAAATATGTCTTGTGAGGTATCATATGAAAGCTAATAACAAGCTAGTTATTAATATCATCATAAAATGCATGTGTTAGCATTATATGTGAATTTTCTCTGTACGATGTTACGAGCACATGTTTAAGACAAGACAGCCTAGCCTGGGTCATGGTGTCTAGGTAAAGGAATATGGCTTTACCGCAATTTACATATTAGCAGTAAACAAAACCGTGAAGCTAAATCAGCAGGGGTTATTCTGTTCCTGACCTTGAGAGACAGAGACTTAACATGGAGAGACACAGAAGAGTGAAGGCCTTCCTGACTTATCAGAAAACCATATCCCTTTGGGGATATAATGAACAGAGAGGGACTCCGTCTTTATTCTCCATCTTAGGAAACAAAGAAGCCAAGCTAGCCGATCTCTGTGATGGGTCTTGGCCAGGGTGGCCAGTAAAAAGCTGGAAAGGAGACTTGGGGGTAAAAGAAACCATTTTGGACTAAGACTGTATCTTGCTAGATTAAGTTTTAGGTGTGCTTTTTCACTTTTATTTGTTTGTAACCATTTCTACCTTTATCCTTTTTACTTGGTATCACTTAATCTACACTTTTGTTAATAAACTTGTTTAGCTATTACTATAAATCAGTGTAGGGCTTTGTTTGAAAGGAGAGGTGTTTTTACCCTAATTAAATTAATAAACTGTGATGTACTGACTCTAGCAGTGCAGCAAATTTACTGTCTTCTGTGAATGTACAGTGGTGAAGCTGTGCATTGCAGAGAAACATCTCTGAGGAGCTCAGGGGCAGAAGTTCAGAGAGTGCTGTTAGGTGAGGCTTGGGCCAGGAGAGCCTTGAGGAATTTGTTGGTGAGGAAGACAGACTGGTATGTCAGGGAGCAGAGACACAGCCCAATCCCCAGCAAAACTCACATTTGATGAGGTGGAGTGGTAACACAGTGGCTCACAGCTCTGGGTATCCCAGTAGAGAGTGTAACAAACTTTATTTCCATGTTCTGGTTAGTCTGTTGTGACTCCAGTTCTCTATACTGTTGCTTTTCTTCTTTTCTTTTTAGACACCTGCCTCTTCCTAGCAGCACTTCATTCGCAACATTCTATCAGGGTTGCAATAAATTATGATTGTTGATTAAATGAAGATTGTTGTTAAATATTAAAAAGAAGCCTTTAACCACATTTTAGCTGTCACAGATAAAAAATACTATATATATATATATATATATATAAATGCAATCCGTTCATTGGTTTATGGCTCAAAAGTCCTACAAGAAGTGTCACATGTCCCCATGGTGCCCCTGAGTGCATTTTGCATTAGGACCTTGGATTGAGCTGAAAGATATAGACAGTTCCCTACGGGCTACACATCTGAGAAGGCTCAGGCGCATAAGGTCAGTACACAGAACTTATGCTCACAAAATAAGTTCAAGAACCATATCCAAGGGGCCCAATCCTACAAAACCTCCCATGCCAGTAGTCCCACTGAAGTTAAGGAGATTTCTGGGATGATTAAGAACTGTTCTCATGAGTAACGGTTGTGTGGTCTGACCCATAACTTTTTTCAATTTTCAGAGGTATTATGGCTCAGTTCAAATCAGTTCAATATTGCAAACTGTTCTGAGATATTTTATATTAAAGAAAAGGACTAGTTATTTTTGCAAATACATTTGATTTACATTTGAAGAAAAAGCTCTAGCGCTTCTTATTGAACTTCTATATTTATAGAAAACAGACACTTCAGAAATATTGAATTTTGCTTTTACTTCCCTATTTGCTGAGTTCTATACATTTGTAATTATCACTAGAATTATTCATGAAAATTTTAAAGTGGATAAATCATAAAATCAATGTTCTTTATTCTTTAAATTAAAAAAAAACTCAGCCATTTTTTGATTCTATCCCTTTGTAAATTAAATAGGAGGGAGGGGGTTAGAAGCAGATTGTGATTCCCTGAACCTGGATTGCTGAGGGTTGATAACGGAATGGAGGACATTTGGGGGACCCTAAAAATGAATCTAGTGTTCCATTTGTAGTTAAGGAGTGAATGTTTTCTGAATAGTCACAGTTTCCCCCCCTCCCAACACTCCCTTTTTGGAAATCATTTTGGCTGACCTTGGATATAATATTATAGATTTGTGAAGAATAAATGCTGAAGTTTTAAAACAAATGAGGGGGGAAAGTGCTCATAAGAATATGCTTGTGCCTTCACCCTTAGCTCAATTTACTTTGAGTGCTACATAGTTTGTACTCTTCTCCCATTCATTAGTGAATTACGTGAGGTACATATTTAAAAAAACCCAGAAAGGTGGCAACAAATGTGCAAAGTTAAACTGTTTTAAAACTACATAAATTATAGGGATACCTTAAAAATGCAGAGAAGGGGCAGAATCTATTTCCAAAGTACAGATTCCACAGAAAGCAGATACAGGTCTGTTGCATCTTTCGCTGGGGTTAAGTTCCGCAGTCAGCGTGTAAAGTGAAAATCGCATATAGTCAAAATGACATTGAGTGTAATGGTGGGCGGAATTGCCCACACTACAGAAACAGTATTTAAATTGTTTTTGTTTTTGCCAACCACATAAAGCTGAAATCGCGCGTGTTAAATGTGCGTAAGATGCGACAGACCTGTAAATAGCCACAGCTGTCTAAGATGTTTAAAGGACTATGAGTGGTGTACAGAGAATTTCACCTGTAGGCTCCCCTGGTTTTTAACCCTAACTCAGATTGTTAGTGGTTAGAAATGGACAAATAAATAATCACTGAACTTCGCACCTTTTTCTGTTTGTAAAACTTCCATGAAAGGAATTGGTTTTCACAAATGTCTTTATTCTTCAGAATTATTTAACAAACATTTCAGCTAAATAAATATCTCCTAACAGTTTGTGAGCAAACTGTGTTTCTTGTGATTTATTATTTGTTATTGCCATTGTCACATGGTTTTGTTCCCTGATTAGATATCTGTAATTGTAATCGAGGGAGGGTATAATCAGGTTACTGGAGTCTTCCAGGAGATACTTGTTCTCTCTCAGAGGGTGGGAGCAATTTGTGGAGGAGGAGGAGCTAGGCCAGCAGGATTAGGAAATTATGTGAGACATTTAAAAACTTGCATCAGGGTCACTTGCCTCAGTGGTCAATGCTAGAAAAAGTAGGTGAGGTCAGATTTAAAATACATTTTCTCTTATCATATTCACCCAAAGGAATTGCTTGTGGTGAGTACATGCATATCCCGGGGCATAATGAGGGAGGGAGATGTCACACCTGCTGCTGAGTGAGAGGAGAAGTAGGTTCTCTTTGTGAGGTGCCCACATTGCTAAAGTGCCTATCAGCAATTCAGCTCACCAGTTTATTTTTTATTATTAAGTATTTGTATCACAGAGGTATCTAGAAGCCATACCGGGGGTCAGGGCTTCATTGTGCTAGATACTTTTCACAGAGGTTGCAGAGATGAGTGGGTCCTCCAACTAGTCATGCCCTCCCCACCCTACTTTTACTGACCTCTTTCTGCCTCTTTCCTCCTCTGTTCTCTATCTCACCTCACTGTTGTCCACCCATTAAGACAATTCATTAAGATGGTCTCTCTACTACTTCCACTTTCCTCTAAAATGGATTTTGATTTGTCACAAATGCAAAACAACAATCAAAACAGAAAAAACAGTGTTGCCTGTGAACCTTACATTTCTATTTCAAGAACAATTATATGTATGACATTTTGACCGCATGTAAAACTAATATGATAGGGATTCCAATATGGTAAATTTGGGGCCAGATATTCTCTGATGCTTAGTTTCCACTGAGTGTAGCAGCTCCCTGATTCTCTGCTGCACACTGGCTCCAGCATGTTTACACCAATAATCCTGCTTCCTAACTCCCACCCCCAGGGTAGGTGGTATACTGGAACCATGATGGAGAGACTTAAGTTTCTGCAATCATGAGCCAGTGGCATAGTCAGGAGGTCATTATTGTTGGTGCAAATTAGTGCAGGCCTCAGGTGGCTTAAAGGCACATTTGCTCACCCATATTCCATTCCCTTGGGTGCTATGCAGAGCATAGTTCAGCCAGACCAAAGGTTCTGGCCCAGTCAGTTTACAGGGGCAGTATTTGGCTCTGTAGGGTTAAACAGTGTCACAGCTAGAACAGCAAACCACAAACACAAAGAAATTCAGAGTCACAGACAATGGAATTCTGGCCCTTCACCCATTCATTGTGCCTGTGCATTACTACAAAGATGTTCTCATATTTTAAAAATCACTTGTTAGGTGGAAACCCAATGCAATAAGAAAATACAGACGATTGTTCTAAGGCTGGGATTTCTGTTTCCTCCTTTGTCTCATTTGTCTCGTTATTAAGGTATAGTTTTTCTCTGTGAATATAAACACTTTGAGCTTGAATTAATCCAAATATTTCTCCCACATCTTGCTTGGCAAAATAATAGAGATATTTTAGGCTCTCTTCTCTTGCCCGTTAATGTTGTGTATCTAAATCAGCCAGGTTCTCTTTTCCTTGTGAGAAATGCTTTATCTAACAGGCGCTTGCCTAGTAGTTCAGTACTCCACCACTCTAAATTAGGACACTTTATCTTAAGGCTTCATAATCTTACGAGACTATAATTGGAAAGTTTATAAAAAAAAATCCTGCTTTGTAAGCTTGGCAGCTGAGATAGAAAGAGGGAATGAGAAGGGCTACAGCAGAATTACACCATCACTGCTAGCCTGACTCCGCTTGACAGAGCCGTTTAATATTTTGACAAGACAAAATATAAAGCAGCATTTTATTCTGTAGAGACTTCACTAGACACAAGCATGGAAGTGCTTGTGATCAATAAAGTTTGCGGTGGAGAGTGATTTATTTACAGCAGGGTATTATGTAGAGAAAGAGCTGTGATATTTCCACAGGCTTTGACGGCATAATGGGCCCCTCTCAATCCTTACATGGAAGGGTTAGATTGTCATGGTTGCTCAGGCAGCATTCAAAACGTTATCTGATCAGCCTTAAAGACTTCAGAATGAGACAGATGATTAGTTACCCTAAACGATCCTCATCATGCAGAAATTGATGATTTAATATAGTCAATGACAGACGATTCCATTTGTACTAGATAAAGTGTCTGCGGTTTATATCAATCATAATAGAGTTATTATTGAGCATAAAAGAAAAGCATGTTTAATATCATTAATTCCAGATATGTCGCTTTCCACATCTGGCATTCATCCATAGAGCAGAACCACTCCAGGCTATCAGTCCTGCCTGTGTGCTGGTGACTCCAGTGTTTTTTGTAATTTCAAAATGTTTTTCAGCACCTCCAGCTAGGTGCAATAACAGTTTACAGATTACCTATGTCATCACATTTTGACAAACTTCTCAATCTGATGTGACCTTCATCTTTAGCCATCTGCTTGCCTTTGTTTCTGATTTTTTATATTTTATATTAAATATATATATAAAACTCCACAGCTTAAAGCTGCAGTGGTTTGTTCCATATACTTCTAGGTCAACATTTCACCTGTGTAAATCCAAAAACATAGACTGCAATGTAAAGACAGTAACCTGCGTTCAAGTCCCAGGATAGTTGACACTGGGTGACCTCCTAGCTGTATTTTTTCATCACTCTCATCAAATACATTTTGATTGTTTAAGGTTTTCAGTGATCCACAAAAAAAGAAAATAATAGAAGATTCAGAAAATAAAATCTAGCCTGTCCTTCGACTATGAGCTCCTCATGCAGGGCCTGTCCTTTCTGGAACGTCCAGAAAATGCTACACAATGTGGGTGCATCCATAAATCAATATTAAATAATGATAACTGAACACACAGAAAACATCCTGAAGACATACACATGGCAAATTGCTTATTAAAGAAGTCAGGGAAGCCGGATGAATAAGAGAGAAACTAAAGATGCACATTACTGAATTCTGAGAACAAACATTTAGGCTGCATCAATGTCTCTTTCTCCCTCCCACCCTTCTCCCCTTATTCAGAATTCCAGCTGAAACTTAAAACAAGGATGAAGTCATTTAGCCAAAATATACGTCCATATGATTTTGTTTCTCTCCTCTTGTTTAGAAGGGTGATTGGGTGGTTTTAAGTGCTAAACTTTCTAAATAGAAAATTAGGGGGTTATAAAAGAGAAAGTTTGTCTCCAGACAGTAAGGCCAGGACATAAAAAAGGAATTCAGGCATCCCTTGACATGTAATTGTAGGGGGCTCTTCTCCTTTTGCTGTTATGTATGCTGGCTGGTGGGGAGAAAATTCCAAATAAGTTGGCCGCCAACCTGTTCAAACAGCGAGAAGTTTACTGATGCTGGGATCTTTGTTTATTTTGCGTTTTGTTTTGGAGGGAGGAGTAAAGAAGGCTAATAACATTTCAGGAGCAAAGAGCAAGTTGCCCCCTTGCACTTCAGGCTCTGCTATCAACAGAGCATTGCAACATCTCCTATATTGTGGAATGTAGTTTAAAAATCAAGTCCACTATTTTCTCCTTTCCTGCTGTCACTCCTCCAATGGTAAAAAGAAGAAAATTAAATCATCTGAGTAACTACTACTGTGTATACAAAAGACTTAACTGTGTCTGTGTGTATTGGGGCGAGAGGGTTATTTACAACTGTATATGTCCCAGCTGGTGCTGTGCAAAATGTTTAGGTTTTGCTTCATGATTTTTTTCTAAGCAAAACCAAAACATTTTATAGTTAAACAAAAAACAAACAAAAAAGCCCATGATCAAATTACATCAAATTTCAGAAAGATTTCTTCACCTTTGTGATATTTAAACAGCTGGTAGACATCAAAGAGAGTTGATTGTCCTTTATGATAACGTTGTGAAAGTGCAAATGGTTGGTACAAGGTTTTCATTAATGCAGCAAGGAGGATGAGGGCAACAGAAGTGTCCCCTAACTCTGACATAGAAAACCTTTCGGAAAGTGAGGCATAGCCAGTGGGGCCTAGACAAAGTGTTCACCTTGCTCAGTCAATGGGGAACATCTTTAGTTTTTATTCAGTCTTTACTGAATCCCACTGACTTCAGGTAAAGGTCTCAAGCTTTGAGACAAAGCATAAGTGTGGGTTCTTAGGCTGCCACTAGCTTAATGCGACCTCGGGCAACTCACCTTATCCCCTTTCTGCCTTGGTTTTCCTACATCTGTTAAATGGGGACAATTATAGTTACCCACCTTTTTAAATGCTTTGAAATCTACAAATGTCATGGCCTGTATAATAGCAAAATATTAAATTTTTATGGCAACAACTTTTACACATAAATGAACATTTTTACATCAAAACAAGATAAAGTTACCAGTACATGGTGTTATAAAATACTCTGTGCTGAATAAACTATAGGGTGTAAAGTAAAAAGCATCCATATTACAATAACTCAAGTTCACTAGACAGATGAAACTGTCAGAGCAAGGTAGCAAAGAACTGTTCCTTAGCTTTTTAAGACCATTTTTTCCTGCATATATTTGTGGGTAATGAACAGCAAGTGCTACCATGTTTTCAGTTCATCAAGATAATCTTACTGGCTCAGCAAAAATACTTACCTGTAATTCTGCATTTTTTGAACTACCATCTCATGGCATTCCCACACTTGGGTCTACACTTCTAGCGTAAGACATGGAGGCACTTTCCTAGCTCTTTAAGACTGTTGCTCTTTCAGGGGTCAGAGGGTGTCAACAAGGCCCCTCCTCCTCCTACTTGCTCCAAAAATCAGTCTCAAGCTCCAACCAGCCAGTTTATTTTGGCTCAAGAAGGGAAACCTCCCAGAACAATTAAAACCTTGGAAAGACATCACATTTTGATGTACAATCCAGACTAGTGAAGGGTTGTGTCACCACCTGCTCTGCAACATTGGATGCCTCCCAGTGCTTTGCTGCTGTAGCGCCCAACCTGGACTTCTCACAAACAGCCCGCAGGTCACATCCTGGAATGTCTGTATAGCTGCAGCCTGCCAGCATGATTCCAGTCACACTCTGGCTTATTCCAGCCTTGGGTACTGCTTGCAGGGTGACCCCAACATGCTCACAGTCACAGATTTTCCCCCAAAATGTGTGTTCTGCACTGTCTAGCCCTCTCCTGGACAGTTCAGATGTTAGATGTCCATTGCCCCTGTAAGGGCTCAATATTCAACAGTTTGCTACTTTAATTGGTGTTACCAAACAGTTGAGTTTAAACACAACTCTGGATTAGTTTTGATTAAAGAATAAAACAAGTTTATTTAACTACAAAGAGATATACTTGTACTCATTTAAAATCTAAGGCATTAAAGTCATAAATGGTTACAAGAGAAAAAAATATAAAAATATTTCTATTATTAACACTTAAACTAGATTTGGTTCAAGGTAAAAGTCTTACCACATGTTCCAAGCAACAGGGCTGACCAAATTTCAGGTCAAGATCTCTCCCAAAGGCAAATGGCTGCATCCTTTGTCTTCTTATATAAAAGAGCGTGTATAAGAGAGATCTAGAAAGAAAGAGAATACATGTGGTGTTTTTGCCCCCTTAGTTTCATAGTCCAGTCACTCTTTGAAATGCCTTTTCCTGAAGGTTACCCTTAGATAAAGTTCCTTCCAGCTGTGAGGACAGAGACATGGAGTCTCATGGTGAAAGAGATTCATCTTGTTGTTTGCTAAAATGCAGCTCAATCTGCTCCTGCCCTGCTTCTTAGCCAAAGAATGCCCCCCTGACACGTGATTGCCAATCAACTTTAATGACACCTGGCTAGTGGAGTCAGCTTGTCCTTTGTCTTGGAGAAACAGGTTTACTCACTCCCCAGACTTGTCTAGTAAATGCATTTCAGTCATAATTTCAGTTTATGTTCAATATTCTACGTAAAATGTTGCAACACATATTTCACCACGATATTATTGACCAGCAAGTTATTAGCTTTCACATGATACCACACAAAGCCTATTTTGTACAAAGATTATTACAATGGTGTTTGGGGTGTGAATATAGGGTGCATTCAGGCACAACAAAACACATATTTCTTCAAATTTTACAACAGTACAAACTGATTTAAAGAATAAGCAAAACATATCCAAGAATAGAACACCAAATTCTGAAGGCAGGTTGGTATGTGAGTGGAAATCCTTATGAGGCGATACCTTCAAAGCAGCAGATTTATAGGTAAGTAGCTCTTCTTGGCTGAAAAATACCACCTCAACAAGATTTCTACTCTTGAAGATTAAATAGCACAAGGAAGGTCTAAAAATAAAAACAAACAGGCAGCACAACTGGAAATAGCAGGAATAGCAATGCCAACCAGTAAGAACAATTTGAAATGACTTTCATCAAATAAAAGGATGGACATGTGGTACTGGGAACAATATGAGCAGGAGGATTGGCTTATTAAAGTGTAGCCCCCTCTCCACCTTTGTGGGAAATCTAAGGTGAGTTTGTAATGCCACTTAGCTTTGTAAAACTTGGTATAAAGTGGATCAGCTTGAAGCTCACTCATTCTGTGAGCTGAAGTCACCTTCCATGTAAGACTCTTGAGCTCATAAGTGGCTCAAAAGGAGCTTTCATCAGCTTTGTCGGGACCACATTAATATACTACAACACAGGAAGCTTTTTAATGGGAGGGTTTCAAAGGTACCAAACCCTGCATGAAGTCTGTGACTTAGGGCAGCATGGACATTAGCCTTCCTTCAACTGGCCTACCTGAAGTGGGTGGGGTCTAGAAAAGGTGTATGTCCCCTACAGATGTAGAAACTGAGACCATTTATTTTCTTTTTTTCTCCTTTTCGGAAGTAGCCAAATCATTATGAAATAATTGAAAATGTTGAATAAAGCAAACTTTCTATAAAATAAAACTGAAAGAGTTCACTACAGCCCTCTAGCTTTTCTCTTTCCTCGTCTCTTTCTCTCTCCACGTGTATTTTTCCCTATTAATCCCCCACACCTATTTATCTATTTTAGTTATTTATAAATTGCCTCTCAACTTAATATCCAAGCAATGTCTCCCCTTTCTGCATATCCTATTCCACCTCCTAACCACTCGCCATCTTCCCATTCTACCTCCCTACCTGCTCTACAGCCTCTCATTCTGTCCTTTGTTCCCCACTCTGTCCTTTGCTCTGTCATCTTACCCCTATTTTGCCTTCTACACAGCTGGCAAGTTTTGTGCAGCTTTGGAGATGGAAGGTTGAAAAAGCCAAGAATAGCTACAGGGAGCCAGAATCATGGGGGTATGCGGGACTGAGAGAAGCTGGTGGAAAGAGGTTGAAGGAAACCAGGGAGACTGGGAAGCTGGAGAAAGCCTGAGAAAGCCTGATGGAGAATTGCTAGGGGGAGAGATTGACAAAGTGAACGTTTGGGGCTTGTTGCAGGGGCATTTGGGAAATCCTTCAACAGCCTCGCCTATTCTGCACCTACTTACACATTAAGCCTACTTCATTCTGCTCCTAAACCATATAAGCCCAGCCAGTACTGGCCCATTTCAATACCTGCCTTCTGAATGTGCTCTCCAGACCATTCCCTACTCTTCAACCCCTGCCACCCTTCCTGTGCCTCCCCACCCTGCAAAAGTCTCTTACATGCCTTCTGCCCCACAGTTACAGGCAAAGTATAGGAGTAGCCAGCCACAGCCATCTCTCACTTCTCTCAGCTTCTGCAAACTAGCTTGAACACAGTATAGAGGAAGTGAGAAGAACAGAGAGAGAGGTTGGCCACCTGCAATTCCTCTGCCAAATGCCCCAGAAATCAGAAGGAGAAACAGCAGGGAGTCCTTGCAATGCTGCTGAATATATGAAATTCTAGCAGGACCACAAGGAGATATGATAGAACTGCCAAATATGTGCAATGAGGAATGAGTGACACTTGGAAACCCACTCCCTGCTCTCTTCTGCCTCTTCACTTCCCTGAATTGCACCCCACTGATGGTGGGACCTTAACAGACAACCGTCAGGCAAGTACTGCTGGAGCTTCACCTGTTAAGTCTCTAGCACACAGTGGGCCCCAAAAAGTCTGCCCTGTGACACACTCCTCATCAATTGCCTCCAACCTTCCGTCCTGGAGACCAATAGCCCTCCTGAGTGGGGGTGAGAGAGTAGCAAAAGATTCACCAAAACCAGATCATCAGACTGCCCTTGCAGATCTATCACTGCTCAGAAGATGCCTCTCACTGTGCCTCCATTTGCCTTTCTCCAGCCCACCACGCTACATTGCCCTGCCCTCACATTTTCCCTGTCTTTTCTTTTACATACTATAGCTTCTCTCTGCTCCTATTCCTCTTCAACACACTCAGTTTTCTCCTGCTCCCTGCATTCCCCTGAATCCCCTTAGTGTCCTCCTACTTATGGCGCACATTCCCCTCAATCCTTTAACCACCTTCCTGCACCCTTCATTTCCCTGAACCTCTCAGTCTCCCTGCTCCCCCACTTTGCCCTGCACTCTGAGTCTCTCTGTGCCTTTCCCAACCCGTTAACCTCCTCAGCTGCTTCCATCTCAGTGTCCTCTACCCTCCACATTCTCTTAAAGCCCCCTCAGTGTTCACTTGCATGCCATTCCCTGCCTCCCTCCCTCCCCACAATCCCCTGTCTCCTCATAGTTTCCTATCCAGCTAGCTAAATAATGAGAGAAAGCTTGCTTCAGTGAAAAAATGAGGAGTCGCAGTCAGTTTAATTAGGGACAGCCTCACTTGCACATGCAAAAGCTAGCGGGAATTGTGTCATCTTGGCTTATGGCAGTTTGGCTTCAGGCCTATTAAAAGTCATGCAAAATGGTCACCATTTCACATAAGGGGAAATTCATAAGTTTGAAGTCAGGAATCATGAAAACATGAGAATTGTTACATAAGACTGGGAACCAGTGAGATGAAGGACACTGACGGGAGCTGACATGGGGAAAACACACCAAACAGAGGGCAGAAGCAGGGGAAGCTGCATGTCTAGAAGAAGTGCAGTGAACTGTGTGACCACTTACCCTGGCAAAGCAGGGATTCACATCCGTTCAGAGCCTGTCTTGGTTGCCTAGTTGGTTTTGTGAAAACTTGTTTTCTCCCTAATTTTGGAAAACAGCTGTGATTCGGACATACCTGTCTAGCCTCAAGGTTTTTGCCTGAGATTCAGGCTTTTTTCAGATTTAGTTCTACCTCCAAAATCTCAAGACACTTGTTGCTGCAGATGAGTGAAAGTGACCCTTCAGACACTTCGCTTCAGCGAAAGTGACACTGAACACAATAGCAGAGGCATTGAGAGGTTAAAAGAGTGTCTTTTTTGTCTGGTCCAAATTGTCACAGGTTGGCAATTGTGTTTTCACATGCTGCTGTTAGCTGGCTGCTCTGAAAACCCTTCAGATGCTTCTGCAGCCACATTTTCTTTCCTCACCTCACTTTAGTTGCTGCTTCCAGCCCGCCCCCCCGGGTGGTCTCCTGCCATCTCCCTTCTGACGTGATTCTCCTGTTCATTTCCCACACTCAGACATTGCTGTAGACTGGCTTTCTTCACGTCCTCTACCCACTGCTGCTGGCTATTAGCAGTCTCATGCTAGCAGCATTCATAGTGCTAGCTACACCTGGGCAACATTTTTCAGTCAGACTCTCTCTCCGCTGAAAAATGCCAATTCAGGTCAACCAAAACATTTAGATAACTCATGTCAAAGTTGCTAAATTGTTTGGGCGAAAAAACATATCCCACATTCTAAAAAATAATAATAATAATAATAAAAAAGACATTTTCAAAGTGAAGCATTTTGAGCTTTCTATTTGAAATAATATCTTGTTCAAAACTTACCTTAACTTTGTTTCAAAAAAGATTGAAAAACTCAAAAACAAAATCCTTTGTTTAAACCCCAATTTTGTACATTTTTTCAGTTTGCTGAAAAATAAGGAATATTTTCATTTTGGTTTGAATTAAAACATCCCTTGCAGCATTTGCAACACAAGCATTGTAGCATTATGCATGGGAACCAGAAAGGGAAATTGAAGAACCCCAAAAGTGAAACGGTCTAGGCTTTCACTGTCCAAGCTGAGTGAAACGCAAAGAGCAAACTAGCAATACGCTGGTGAAAAGAAAGTTAGAATTTTAAAATTCATTTACTTTTGCTAATTAAAAACGTTCCAACTGACAGAGTCATGCGATGAAATCCTGACCCCCCATTAACATCAATGGCAAAACCCTTCAATGACGTCATTGGAGCCAGGATTCCGTTCCTGGTTAACCATGCTGTTAAACACAAGTTAGCACTCAGTGTAGACAATACGGCCCTGTTCATTACAATTACATCGTCTGGTTTTGAGTAAACACATAGACAGTGAGTGTTGACACATATTGAACATCAAGTTAGTTAATGTGTGTTAATACCACAGTCAATTTCCAGATAAGCCAAATGAAGGGAAACATTAGGAAACATGCAGGCCTTTCCAAAACATGCAACTCTGGCCACATGACAGAGGTGTCAGGGTGCAGGATCTGGCCATGTGGGGCATGTGAAAATAAATGTAAAGAAAGAGATTTATTCAGTAGGAGCATGTGTGGAATATAAATGAGTATTTTATTTTGACCCAAAAGGTGAACCGCGACCAGCTGACACAATGTTGAACACAACTGGCCTTGTCTACACTGAGTGCTAATACATTAGTTAATATATCTTATAACTTGATGTCATTTCCTAGTGAACTTCCGGGGTGGCTGCATAAGGTTTCTCCAGCGCTTAAGCCCTTTCTCCAATCTAGGGGATGAATCTATGATTCCACACCACTGACTGACGATATTGGGGATGAACAAAGCAAGCCCAGTACTTCTCCTTGGTCCAAGGAGAAGCTGGATTCCCTAGCTGCCTGGCAGCTGGCTGAGGGGAAAGAAGCCTAAAAAAATAGACTGCATGCTTGAAATGGAAGCTAACAGATGACAGTCGTAAAACAAATCTGTGAGCCACACTGCAGATATCGCCTAGGTACCATATCAGGGGAATGATGTGGAGGCCATGTCTTCCTTGGATAAACAAAAAAACAGGGACTCCATCAGGTCTTCTTTCTCTCCCATTGTTGAAGCGGCATGCAGGTTAGTGTAGTTCTGCTGAGCCAGATCATCTCATTTTTTGAACTTTGGTTTAGCCAAAGATTTTTGGGTGTCCCTGAAACCTTAGGCAACTTTTTGTACGGTGCCCTTTTATCATAACCTTAGTCCCAGATTTGGACCTTAGCGTCCAAAATATGGGGGTTAGCATGAAAACCTCCAAGCTTAGTTACCAGCTTGGACCTGGTACCTGCTGCCACCACCCAAAAAATTAGAGTGTTTTGGGGCACTCTGGTCCCCCTGAAAAACCTTCCCTGGGGACCCCAAGACCCAAATCCCTTGAGTCTCACAACCAAGGGAAATAATCCTTTTTCCCTTCCCCCCTCCAGGTGCTCCTGGAGAGATACACAGACACAAGCTCTGTGAATCCAAACAGAGTGACTCCCCCTCTCCGTTCCCAGTCCTGGAAACCAAAAGCACTTTCCTATTCCCCCAGAGGGAATGCAAAATCAGGCTAGCAAATCCAACACACAGATCGCCCCCTGATTTCTTCCTTCCACCAATTCCCTGGTGAGTACAGACTCAATTTCCCTGAAGTAAAGAAAAAACTCCAACAGGTCTTAAAAGAAAGCTTTATATAAAAAGAAAAAAAAAATACATACAAATGGTCTCTCTGTATTAAGGTGATAAAATACAGGGTCGATTGCTTAAAAGAATATTGAATAAACAGCCTTATTCAAAAAGAATACAAATCAAAGCACTCCAGCACTTATATTCATGCAAATACCAAAGAAAAGAAACCATATATAACTTACTATCTGATCTCTTTGTCCTTACTTAGAAACAGAAGACTAGAAAGTAGAAACTACTTCTCCAAAGCTCAGAGAAAGCAGGCAGACAGAAAACAAAGACCCTCAGACACAAAATTCCCTCCACCCAAAGTTGAAAAAATCTGGTTTCCTGATTGGTCCTCTGGTCAGGTGCTTCAGGTGAAAGAGACATTAACCCTTAGCTATCTGTTTATGACACCTTTAATATCCCAAATGATAGCACAGTGAGTGGAATACTGTTACTCTGCAGCATCTAGTTTATACAAATTGCCTTAAATAGTCGTTGCATCAAGTAGCAAATAACAGCAGCGAGAGGAGAAATTGAGGTATGGGAAAGATATATTTTCAGCTGACATTTCAAATAAGGAGGAGAGCTGACAAGGCAGTGAGGGACCCCCAAATAAATCCAGGAGCTTGTCATGCAGCCCAAAGATGCTTTTCCATTTTACACACACATCAAACTACTTGCAGCCCAGATTTTCTATTCTCATTTTTTTTATTATTTTGCTTGCTTTAACTCAGAAACTGAATCACAAAACTGCCTTTGTATCAAATGTTGTTATGTAAAGAAGTGAATCCTATGTTATTTTAAGCCTGCCGCATTATGGGCAGACTTTGCCCTCAGATGCATGCATGGCCCCCAGTGACTTTAACAGAAGATGCTTCCAGCTAAGAAAAGCACATGGCTCCAGTTAGTTTTTGTTTGTCCTATCTTTAAGCCTTGGCAGTTAAGAATGAAGAAACAAGTCTTTTCCCCCCGTTCTTCTCTATTGTATCTCTGAGGTATTTAACCAGCTATTGAATAATTCTAATCAGATTTTTACATTTAGTTTAGTGTATTCTCTCCAACTATTATCCTTAAGTGATTTTCCATTGTCAGTAATATCTGCCTGTGAAAGTAGAATTGTAAATAATGGTTATGCATCATAAATCATTTTCTTAGATTTTCTTCCTCTAGTGTCTTTATTTGCAACAGATTTTTGTCTCTTTGTGCACCAAATGAATTTACAGCTCATATGAGGAATTGAGATGTTTGGTACCTCAACTAAAATGTTCCCTGATTAGTTTAGATTACCTGCTGACTCCCAACTACCTGCCAAAAATGAGAGCTCAAAGATCATAGAAATGTTCTTAGGTTTGCAATGTTCATAGTGGGTTTCTTTATAGCTTCAGATAAGCAACAGAATTTTAGTTGTGCCCATCACTAATCTTACTTGTATTTTTTGCAATACAGATTTTCTTGCTAGATAGAAAGATCTCTTTGCAATGTTGCCTCATTGTAAGGCTACATCATACATGGCAGAGCATGTAGTCTTTGGTGAGTTTATTTGTTCTTTGCCTTCTTGATCTGGTATAAGGAGTTCCTTACAAACAGTTTTAAATCTGCAGCACTTTGAAGGCCCTGATAATTAGGACGATCATTGAATAGCCCAAAATTCAATCTCAGACAGGATTATTTGGTGAATTCTCTCTTTAAAAGTATTAAAAGGCTGGTAACCATGAAGCTAGGCTTGCTAGAATATAACTGGCATGTAGCCGGTTTTAGGAAATTAATTTACATATTCTTCTGTTATTCTTATTATTCTTTCTGTTGTTAATGCAGCTGAGCCAAAAGGCTCTGGGGTTGTTTAGAAAGTTACTTGTAGAGTTGAAATGAGATTTCTGAGGTCATGTGTATGATCTTTAGTGCTTATTTTACTTACAGGGTGTAGCTTAAAACACCATGCAAACTCCCACAGCTTTCATTCTATTTATTTAATATTCCTGAAGTATGAAACTTCAAAACAAAAACAGGATTACGTTTCTGAAATATTTCCTCTGACTAGTTCCACACATTTTTGGTATTGCTGTCACAGCACACTGAGTGGCACACACAGTGCTTGCTTATATGAATTCTCAGTAGTGGGATGCAGTTTATGACATCCTCTCCTCAAGACTCACTTTCCCAGGCTAAGCTGTTGAAATTAAAGTATCAGTCCAGGTCCATTTCTGCAGGGATATTTAAACAAAAAAATTATGAAGAGAGGATGTAGTGGGAGTAATATAATTCTTTATATTCCTTAAACTCACACTGCTAATTGTGGACCACTGAAAAGTGAAGAAGCCACTTGTCCTCAGAGAAAATGCTGAAATCTATACCGTGGCTATTGTGGCTTGGTATTCAAATAGTGGATTTTTCCCCATACACAATAAGTCTCAAATGTTTTAATCAGTGAACAGAGAAAATTGAATGTATTGTGTAGGGAAAGCTGGATTTAGAGAGAAAAAGTGAGAAAATTCTGATATAAGGCATTAAAAAGATTCTTAACTATTTAGCTGATTTATGTTTTATTAGTTTATATTTTGAGCCTGTGAAGGTAGCCATTGTATTACTGTCTTAGATGTTAAAATTGCTACCCAGCACAATTAAATTCTATATGAATAAAAAGTACACTAGTGGTCTTAGAAAGGTCTGATATGTTAATAAGGATTTCAGCACTTTAATATCAGCAATAGAGATATAAGGCTCAATATCTGACCTAAGCAATAATATCTTCATTTTCACATGAGTCCTCCATCCAGCAGGACAACAGTATTTGTAGCCTGTTGTTCATCAGACAAATACATTGGAAATAGAAGGGTGCTGCACGGGTAAAGTGTTCAACTTGAGTAGAGGGAGACCTTACCAATTTTTGGATCAATAGGGCATAATGCACTGGTTCTTGAAAGTTAACGAAGTTTACTTTGCACAACAATCGTCAACTATTGTCACATAATGTAACATGGATCATAATTAGTTTGATTGTAGTTCATTCCCTAAACTACCTTTCCACAAATCACATGCATTACACTTATTCTGTAGAACACATATGATAGAAACTCTATTATTATTAGTTATATGTACTGTTGTAGTGCCCATAACTGCCCTCATCATAGACCAGGACTCAATTGTGCAAGGCGCTGTTCAAACAGAATAAAAGACAGTCCCTTCCCCAAAGAGCAGTATTTTTAACTGGGGAAATACAGGGCACTCAAAACTTCCTAGGCCAAGATGAAAATGGCAGTCGTAGAATCAAATTCTCCCTCTGGATAATTGTGTCCAATTCCCATTGACTTCGGTGTATCTTAGGAAAGAATTTGCCCATTAGCTCATAACAGAACTGATGAACACATTTGTTGTAAGGAACTAGTACATGGAAGGGAAAAGGGAAATAAGTGATGCATATAAAAATGAATTTGGAAGAAGTCATGCAGCAGTGGCCTGAGATTCTATAAATTAGACTTGGGAGAATCTGAACACAAGGAAACATGGGGAATTTCATTTTAATTTCTTTGCATTGGTCACGCTGTATATAAGGAGGATGGGGAGACAGACTCAAACAATATTAAAGTAAAACATAAGATACCTAAAAAAATAACAAAAATATAAGCCATTGGGAAAGCCCCAGAAGAAGAAAACATAGCCCTGTGAGAAGATTCAGCTACTAAAATTACCAAGTTAAGTAAGAACCTTGGGACTTGGCCCTATACAGCAAACTCTGTAGGGTTCATAAGAGAGACTTAGGCACCTAACTGCTAACATTTAAACTCCAAAAGCATTGCTCAGCTTCTGCCTAACCATGAAGGTGTCTAAGTGTCCTCCTCCTAAGTCTCCAAGGCACCTAATTTTGAGCATGTGAACAGTTACCTCAGTCCTGACATCATTCTGCACCTCGGCTATATTCCAACAGGATTCAGAAACTAGGCATTCCTCCACCTCCACTAGATCAAGTAGAAGTGCTATAAGCATGTCTAATGCCACAAAAAATGGCCAGAGGAGATGGTAATGACAGCCTCTTTCCCCTAAATGATGTATTAAGCCATATCCCAGTGGGTACGGTACCAGTCAGCTGTAGGAGACCCCAGGTTCCAGTTCTGCTGCAGGATACCAAAGCCTTGCCCCTCAAAAGGACATAGCTGCCTATTCTTCCCCTCCTTGGGATTCACAACAGTGATCTTATGTCTGCAATTAGGTGTCTGTGCCAGGTCAGTCTTTTTTGAAGAAAAACAGAGGAGGAGCCATATTCCTTATGGCCTTTAGCCTACTGGCTAGCACTGTCAACCAATCTGGGGGAAGATTTGTGTTCACTGCCTCACTCTATGCAATGAGAATAAGGAATTTGAACTTGGGTTTCCTATCTCTTAGAGGCACATGCCCTAACCACTGAGCTCTGGTGCACTCCATGGCCAGGGTTCTCAATCTCTCCTGTTGAAGGGGTTCCACAGTGTATAAATAATTAAATATGCACTGGACCAGAGAGGAAGCCAGGGTGACTCACTAGCCCAGTGGTTAGAAGAGCCTCTTAGCATGTGATTCATCTTAGCTTCCAGTTCTGCAGCAGCAAGAGTGAACCTCAAAAGCATATAGGTTCCTTTCTCCACTTGGAATTCACAGAAGTGATCTCTCCCGCCTTCAGTTAGGTCCTAAGACAGGTCAGTCTTTCTTTTTCCCCAAGAACAGAGGATGTCTCCCCTTCTCTTATAGCCTTTAGCCCTGTGGTCAGTGCATTCACCAGGAAAGGAGGGGACCTGGGTTAACTTCCCCACTCTGGCTGTTATGGAGAAAAGATATGAACATGGGTCTTCCAGCAGCATGCCCTAATCAGTGAGCTAAGACAGTGGCTTTCAAATGTTTTAGGCTGCATACCCCTTTCCAAATAATGTAGTCTACCGCATACTTCCATCTGCGACAGGGTCATAATATACCTATGAAAACTCAGTGAAATTATTTGTCCATAGATGTGAAACAGAACAATTATCACCATTATAATAAATTGTTCTAATTGGTTATTTCCTCCCACCACCCACAAGTAGTGTTCTTTGCTTCTTCAGATCAGCTCTCTGACCCTTCTCTTCTCTCGTTCACCATCCGCTTTTGGCTCTGCACAACTTTAACATGCACAACAAAGTGTCAATTTCATTACCAGCAATCTATATTCAAGGATATCAGATTTGTGTAAATTCCACAGCATTGCACACTGTTTCCATTTAACCAGAATGAAATTCAAGTGAAAATGGGGTGTTAGTCATTCATGAATAGAACCCTTAATGTGTAGACATGGCTTTTTAAGGTGAATTTAGTGCTTGGCAAAAGTACCAAATTGACAACACTGTAGATTGGCATCCTCCATGAATTCTTATAATAGGCATGGGTAGGAGCAGTGCAAGCTTCCACACACAATCCAGCCAATATGACTCAGTTTGAATCAGAAGGAAATACCATTGGGCATGGCTCAGACTTCATGTGCATTTCATACTTGCCCTCTCTGGAGAGGGCACTACAAGAGTAGTGTGGTTTGTGATATAGCATCACAGGATATGGAAGTAAATGGAAACTGCCAACTCCTTACATGATGCCTTAAATGAAAAGAGATCTAGGGCTAGAATCACAAAAGGACTCAGGCATGCTGTGTGTGGCCCAGTGACACCGTGTAACAGCTTTAACTTGAGGTGCTGGGGAAGGGGAAGAGCATGAGAAACCAAGACAGCATTCAAGCATGAGCATTATAACCATGCTACAGAGTCAGTGCACTCACCCTGGAAGTAGAAGACCCACAATCAGTCCCATGCTCCAATTTTAAAATTATTTATCCATGGGCAGCAGGTATCGTAGACCAGGGTAGGCTAAGCCTGGCTCCCCCGATCCCTCGAAGTCAGTGGGGGCTCAGCTCGGGCCAGTGGCCTGGAGCTGAGGCTCACCTGGCTGGCTGCTTCGGTTGGTCAGTGGCCAGGGAAGCCCCAGGCAGCTCGGGCAAGGGGGCAGCTCGGGGTTAGCCGGCCAGCAGCCCAGAAGATGGGCTGATGATTGGGAGCCAGCTGGTGACCCAGGGCTGAGGTAGGCTGGCCGGCAGCCCAGGGGTCAGGCCTCTGTTTGGGGCCAGAAGGTGGCCTGGGAGTTGGGCCAGCACTCAGGGGCTGGCAGTTTGGCCAGGCTCCTCCAGCCATGGGGGTGAGGAGGTGTTGCTCGGGCAGGTGAGAGGACGTGGAAGGGGTGGGACCTGAGGCAGAAGGCTAGCCTCCCCAAAGGGGGTGTTCACGTGCCATTCATGTGTTTATCCAGAGTAGACCAGCTTCAGCTTGAGAGACTGAAGGAGCCCCAGCTCAGATTTTTCCATAGTGCAATGTTTACAGCACTTTCTTGAGAGGCACTAAAGCCCAATTCAAACCCCTTCTACCCCTCAGGTGGAAGGGAGACTTCAGTGGGGGCTCTCCAATATGCTAGGTGAGTATCCTAATCACTGGGCTAGGAGTTATGAAGGAGGACCTCTTCCTTCTCTTCCTCCACTCCCTGACTCGTTAGGTTACCATGGACATGTCACTTCTCATAGACTCATAGACTCATAGGTCAGAAGGGACCAATCTGATCATCTAGTCTGACCTCCTGCACAAGGCAGGCCACAGAACCCCACCCATCCAATTTTATACAACCCCTATCCCAGGACCGAGTTATTGAAATCCTCAAAAATGGTTTGAAGACCTCAAGCTGCAGAGACACCACCAGCAAGCGACCCGTGCCCCACGCTGCAGGGGAAGGCGAAAAACCTCCAGGGCACCTGCCAATCCGCCCTGGAGGAAAATTCCTTCCCGACCCCAAATATGGCGATCAGCTAAACCCTGAGCATGTGGGCAAGAGTCACCAGCCAGCACCCAAGAAGGAGTTCTCCGCAGCAACTCAGTACCCATCGCATGCAACATCTCCCCGCAGACCATTGAGCAGACCTGTCTGGTGGTAATTCAAGATCAATTGCCCAAATTAACGATCCTATCATAACATCCCCTCCATATACTTATCAAGCTTTGTCTTAAAGCCAGGAAAGTCTTTTGCCCCTACTACTTCCCTCGGAAGGCTATTCCAGAACTTCACTCCCCTAATGGTCAGAAACCTTCGTCTAATTTCAAGTCTAAACTTCCTAATATCCAGTTTATACCCATTCGTCCTCGTGGCTACATTAGTACTAAACTTAAATAATTCCTCTCCCTCCCTAACGTTAACCCCCTTGATATATTTATATAGGGCGAGCATATCCCCCCTCAGCCTTCTTTTGGCCAGGCTAAACAAGCCAAGCTCTTTAAGTCTCCTTTCATAAGGCAGTTTTTCCATTCCTCGGATCATCCTCGTAGCCCGTCTCTGAACCTGTTCCAGTTTGAATTCATCCTTCTTGAACATGGGACACCAGAACTGCACACAGTATTCCAGATGGGGTCTCACCAACGCCGTATACAACGGTACTAACACCTCCTTATCCTTGCAGGAAATACCCCGCCTGATGCATCCCAAAATCACATTTGCTTTTTTAACAGCCGTATCACATTGGCGACTCATAGTCATCCTGCTATCAACCAGTACCCCAAGGTCCTTCTCCTCCTCCGTCGCTTCCAACTGATGCGCCCCCAACGTATATCCAAAATTCTTATTATTAATTCCTAAATGCATGACCTTGCACTTTTCACTATTGTATTTCATCCTATTTCTATTACTCCAGTTTACAAGGTGGTTCAGATCTTCCTGAATAGTATCCCTGTCCTTCTCCGTGTTAGCAATACCCCCCAGCTTCGTGTCATCCGCGAACTTTATTAGCACATTCCCGCTCTTTGTGCCAAGGTCAGTAATAAAAAGGTTAAATAAGATCGGTCCCAAAACCGATCCTTGAGGGACTCCACTGGTGACCTCCTTCCAGTCCGACAGTTCACCTTTCAATACGACCCTCTGGAGTCTCCCCTTTAACCAGTTCCTTATCCACCTTACAACTTTCATATTCACTCCCAGCTTTTCCAATTTAACTAACAGCTCCCCGTGCGGAACCGTGTCGAACGCCTTACTGAAATCTAGGTAAATTATATCTACCGCATTTCCTTTATCTAAGTAATCCGTCACCTTCTCAAAGAAGGAGATCAGATTGGTTTGGCACGATCTACCTTTAGTAAATCCGTGTTGCAATTCGTCCCAATTACCATTGACCTCTATGTCCTTAACTACTTTCTCCCTTAAAATTTTTTCCAAGACCTTACATACTACAGACGTCAAGCTAACAGGCCTATAATTACCCGGATCACTCTTTTTCCCTTTCTTAAAAATAGGAACTACATTAGCAATCCTCCAGTCATACGGCACAACACCCGAGATTATCGATCGCTTAAAAATTCTCGCTAACGGGCTCGCAATTTCACGCGCCAGTTCCTTTAATATCCTCGGGTGGAGATTGTCCGGGCCCTCCGACTTCGACCCATCGAGCTGTTCAAGTACGGCCTCTACCTCAGTTGCAGTAATATCCACTTCCATATCCACATTCCCGTTTATCATCCCTCCATCGTCGCAAGGTTCCTCACTAGTCTTATTAAAAACCGAGGCAAAGTACTTGTTTAGATGTTGGGCCATGCCTAGGTTATCCTTAACCTCCATTCCATCCTCAGTGTATAGCGGCCCCACTTCTTCTTTCTTTGTTTTCTTCTTATTTATGTGGCTGTAGAACCTTTTACTATTGGTTTTGATTCCCTTTGCAAGTTCCAGTTCAATGCGGCTTTTAGCCTTCCTCACTTTATCCCTACATGTTCTGACCTCAGTAAGGTAGCTTTCTTTACTGATTCTGCCTTCCTTCCACTCCCTGTAAGCTTTCTGCTTTTGTCTAATCCCCTCTCTGAGTTGCTTGCTCATCCAGTTTGGCCTGCAACTCCTGCCCATGGTTCTTTTCCCCTTCATTGCTCTGTACTCCATTTCCCACCTGTACAATGGGACAAATTATATTGACCTCTAGTTTAACCACTGTGATGTCTACAGAGGAAAATCTCTGTATAAGAACAGTTGGTAAATGCATTATTATCAAATGCTCTTTGCAGAACCCCAATCCACACATAATACAAGACCCAGTCACCTTGAATTTATAAGAAAAGTCTAGCCTCAGACTTACTAGAGTAACATCTTTCATTTCTTTCTTTTATATATTGAGCTGGGCTTGGGGAGAAGATGCGCTGTAGCTGCATAATCTGGCTGTAAAATGGTCCAGAAGCACATGGGGTGGGGGCAGGGTACGTGTGCAGTTACTACATTTATAGAATCTGTGTAATGTGTGCTATGCTACAGCTCCACCTTGCAGCAGCCTACCAGTGATCACAGGCTCAATTTCACTGCCTCCATTGCACCTAGACCTCTCCCCTTCTGACAGTACTAGTTCCCCTTTCTCCCTTGCACTCATGGTGTGCGTGCACACACACACAATGTCTGCATCCTGCACAGGCATGGATGGAAGAAGGCAGGAACGGGGCATCTTACCCCCTTTCCCTCTACCAAACCACTGTAAGCAGCCATAATTTGGCCAAGAGTCTAGCAGTCAGTCTGCACTCCTTCCTAAAAGCACGCACAACTTCTGGTTTGTTTAACCATTGGCTTCACTTCAATGCAGATAGCAATAGGAGTAGCATAGCAAGGACTGACCACAATGTAGTCTGTGATCAATATGCCCCTCCAATACTTGTAAAGTGGCCCTTGTACATAACCTGTACTTGCATGTGCAATGGAAATGTGGGTGTATGGCTCATTGGACACAACTACTCCACAATACAACCATTGAGAATACTCTCCTCTCTTTCCATTGGCCTGGGTAAGTGCAGAGGCAGAAGCTGGTTTCAGCACACACTGCAATGGAGTGAAATAGGAAATAGAGAAGAATGGGAAGGGGGAGAAACCCCTCAGCAGCGAAGTTAGCACAATGTATGAGTGAGAGGGCCAAACAGTTGTGGCCCAGAACCTCAATTTGTAATGCATCTTCAGACAGCCTGCCAGAAACTTGGCACCACTGACTTTTAGCATAGTGAGCTGTATGGTGGTAGAAGAATCCCATTTCTACCACACACAGCAAACCTCTGCCAGCAGGCACCTGGTCCAATCCTGGATCTACTCCCTAGCATGTATCTACTGAATGAGCATCATTTTACCCCAAAGCCACATTTTTAGTTTTAATGAAGATATACAATGTCCATGAGACTTTCAGTTACTTAAGTGGTCGGGTTTTTTAAATGATAGCTACTATGACTAAATCTCTTGTCATATATGCACTATAGAGAGCTGGCCAGAGAAACGGTAACTTTCAAGTGAAAAATAAATTAGCAAGGGCCCAATCTTCCAAACACTGAGCCAGACTGTGAGCAGCCCTTCCATGGGCACGCAGAGTCAGAAAGGAAATGCAAAAATTGAACACAGTGTCCCCTGTGCTCTTCCCAGGATGATGTGACTCTTGAACACTCTCTTTATAGAGGCAAAGGGGAATAGATACTCTTTTTTTCCTCTCTATACAGAAGATTATGTATAGTTCCAGTTATTAGGGCATTTAATGGGAATTATACAAATGAATTAAAACATTACAGAAAATCATTTCCTATATGTCCAGGTTTGGCAATTTTTGGAAACCAAGAAAAATATTAATATAACAATAGGGTTAGACTTTAGGTTCCACCTGAATAAGCAAAATAAGTTTGGTATCCTGTCCAAACATTCGGAGTCTGCAAAACTGGATGGAAACTGCCACGAATAAAAGCTCTCTTGTTATGTCTCCGGTTCTACTCATTGGCCTGGACCCTTGTGCTCGTATGCAGACAGTTCAGAACCTTGGTGTAACAGTCCTCTGTAGTGGATCCAAGGATCAGGGCCCCAGTTCTCTCTATAACTGGATGTGATAAAATGTGCCTGAACTTTCTGCAACCTTTAAAAAGGGTTACGTTCAGTTCTAAAGATGGGGACCTGAACATCCTCTTTCTCCCAATCCAAACCTCCCAAAGTTGGTAAAATCCAGACTAACTTTATGACTTGGGTGCATCTCTCTTCAGTCCTAAAAAATGGTATTTATAATTTCTGAACCAGTTCATCCAGCATTCCTTTACATTTAATTCCATAGAAACCTGTCTTAGCCTTGTCAACAGAGTTATCATTGTTTGATAAAACTTTGATACTGTTTTGAAATTCTTCTAGATTTTTTTGGGGGGTGGGTGGATGAGGTGTGGGGGGTGTGGATAGTGGGAGGGAAAGAAGATTCAAACTAATAAGAGAAGGATAAAAACTTTACATGGCTATATGGAAACACTCACCTGATTACCATAATAATACTTTGTAATTTTTTTTAATAAAACTAAAAATCCATATCTAAACAAAAGCTTTATTCCTCTATCAGAAGTGACACTTTATTCATAGTTATTAACCATTATAGCAGATATACCTCTTATATAAATATCTATAAAGTAATGAGTCTTTCCTGGAATCAGATACATATTAATTAGCTCCTCCAGCACTTGAGAGACTTTGGTTCAATTCCCACCAGTAAGGTCAGGAAATGCATCCACAGTAGTTAGCAGCTAGATTCAAAATCTCAAAGCAGCAAGCAAGATGGGGTCACTCAGTGGAACAGGTACCTCAGGGAAGGGTAAAATAAGGGGCAAGGATTATTTCATGGCAGTGACCTGGCACATGCTGCTGACTTGATGGCCTTTATCTGCAAAGTTCTGTGGCAGAAACACTGGCCATCATGCTGTCTCGTTTGCTCATCATCAGTATGAAAAATGTAGTATGTGAAGAAAGTAAAAGGAGGGGAACGCCTGGAACTGGTTAAAAAAATAGGGGTGTGGGAGATTAAAATATTTGCACTAAAACATACTAAGAAGATTAGATTTAGATTCTTATTCACAAGATATGGAGATTATCGTGCAGAGCCGGGTATAATAATGCACAGAGAATTCTACTGAATTACGATTCACACTATGGAACAGAGTCATAAAATATCTCCTCTTTGCCCACAAACTGCTAGTTAATCAAGTTCTAAAAGCTAAAAGACTTTACCCCATAATATAGAAGTTCCATGGGAACAAGATATTCTATACACTTCTACAGTATCAGCGCAGTATTTTTTTTAATGTTTAGTTATTCCCATTGTTGTAATAAATTAAAGCAATGTTAATATCCCCCACTGGAACAACAGGTTTGCCTGGTTTCCACTTCAGAATCACACAACTTATATAGTGCAACACATGTAGGGCCCTTCCAATGGGAATTTAAAAGTACATTAAAATGGACACAATGAAAAACATTTTTATGCCACACATTATTGACCCTAGGAACTCATTGCTGTAGAGGTACTAGGGAAAAAATGACAATTAACATATTAAAAAATAAAAAAGCTAAACACGTCTATGAATAAGAGTAGTACCTGCAGTTACACTAGTAGCTGGGATGAAAAACAAAACAAAACTATAAAGGCTATCAATGTTTATGCTTCAGGACATAGGCTGGTTACCCCAGGGGTAGGCCAATATCTTGCTGCATGGGAAAACTGCATAATTACATTTTTATAGCAATTCTGTGCCTTCCTCTGAAGCATCTGGCACTGGCTGCTTTTGGAGACAGGATATTAGACTAGCATGACCTTAGTCTGCTCTGGCATGGCAGTTCCTGTGTTCTTAGGACTGCAATCTACTACTAATGCATTATTCGAGTTAATTCTGTGTTGTACATCAATAAAAATAATTTACAGCCAAGTCTTTCTTTTTGTAGTATAACATGAATTTAAAAACAATCAGGACCCCTTCTTGCAAACATTGTGTGAGCAGAACTCCCATTGTCAGTTCCTCTGAGACCTGTATCAGAGATATCAGAGCCATTCATTCATGTCTGTGTGTGTACACACACACAAACACAAAATGTGTCTCTGTGTGTGACTTGACAGCTGTGCAGACACAAAACATTTCTTAACATTTAACCTCTGGTGCTTCATAGGGCCAAATCCTGCTCACATTACTCACTGGAGCTTCTTTGGCTGGGAATGTTCCACCACATGTGTGGCACTAGGGATAATTGTACATGAAGTTCTATTTTTATATATGTAACAGAAAAATATTTTATTGTACCTGTTCTTTCCACAACTTCCCATTTGACTATAGCTTAGATGCCACCACTATGGGCTGCAGAATATTGCTAGCTAACATTACAAGCTTTACTTATTATAGTTTCTAAGCGTTAAACATATTTACACTAGAATGTTACCATTAATGAGAAAATAATCTACACAGCATTGTTACTTTCTGCATTCTTATACCTCCTCCAACCTGTGTGCTGTTAAAACTGGCTTTGTTTTGGTGTCCATGCCTGCCCAATTCCACTCTGCATGCAGACTCCTTCATCCTTGAATGAAATGCAGAAAAGTCTTGCTTTCTGAAGCTGTTGAAGGAAAAAACTTTTATACACACAGGAACAAAAAAGTAAATTTGTTAAAAAATTTTAGGAGTGCACAATGCAGTTCAAATCTGGTTATTGTCCTGATGCAATTTCCACCCACCTCTATCCCCTCCATATCGATTTCCTATCTGAAATGATAAAATTTAACTCACTGAAGTTATGAATACTATGTGAGTTAAAAGTCAACATTATTTGGAAGATTTTTTTAAATGGTCTACAGGGAGGTTTTCTGTATGTATTAAACAGGTCATGAGTCTGAATTACAACTAACTCTCCTTTAAATTTCCTTTGTGCACATTAAACTCAAAATAGTTCAATGTTTTCTTAGAAGTATTTGGGTTTACTGTTCACATTAGGAAGTGGTTTCAGAATGGTGGACACAGACAGAGGAAATTGATTGGCCCTCAGTGATGTCCCAGTGCATGATGCCCAATAAATAAATAGGTCTGGCTGTTCTTATTTTTATTGATAAATTCTGTTTCATAACAGCAATAAGATGCTCCAGGCCATGCAGTTGTGGGGGATTATTGCATTTGTCAGGTGTTTAAAATCACTCAATCCTCTGCCTGTGCATCATAACACTATTGGAAGCATGTAATCATCCAGAAATGAACTGCCTGGAGTATCTTAATGCTTTATTATGACAAACCTAACTTTCAAAATAAATGATATATTTTGAAGTTTGGAGGTGTCATAAACACATCCAATCACTACCTACGAAATGTATTAAAAAAAATCAAGAAAACAGATCAGAGAGGCAAAGACAACAGCAGAGTGAGAAATGACCAGATCAGTCATGTCTGTCACAGTCCAGAATGATGAAACAAATGTCTATCTACTGCGAGAAAGACACAGCTATACAGAGAGAAAGAGAGAGAAAGCGTGCATATTTAAACATCCATCATTGATCACTGATATAAACCATGGACATTTTATATTGATTTAGCATTTTTAAATTTAACAGAGAACATCGATAAGTAAACTCACAAATTTTAGTGAGTGAAACTGTCTAGTATGCAGAAATTAAGGCTCTGATTCTGCTTTCTCCAGTTATCAGTGTACTTCTCCTGATAGTCGAGTTTCTCCACATTTATACAAGAGCAGAATTTGCCTCTAAGTTAGGTCAGTTGGTTAGGTCAGTTGACATTACAAATGCATTTCATATTAGTATTCTAATCATTAAACCACATATATTTTTCAAAACAGATTTTTTTTAAAAGTATGCCCTCTTTAAATAGAAAATGACACAGAACTCATACATCCACCACATAATCACCAGAGATATTTAGTACTCTTGGGTTTAGCTTTTTAAATTAAACTACAATTTGTAAATTATTCCTTGGAAATAAGGAACTATACTTAAGCAATTGTGCTAAATAACAATGTAAACCCTGCAGGGGACCAAATTATCTTTTAGAGGAAGAAAACAAAAAGTTTTTTTTGGAAAGGGGCCAGTTTTAGGTAGGGGGTGTTTAAAGCCTTGGGAGTTACTGTAGCAATAGAAAAGATTAATAATTTGCACATGTGAGCCTATTGGCAAGCGGGATGCAGCTGTAAAGAATTAACCCCTCCTGAGAGATGTAAAAACATGGAGCAGCTGAGAAGAAAAGGGCTAGAGGAGAATGCAAAAGTATGCAAAGTACAGATGTCCTAGAAGAGAAAATATGTAAAGCAAATTTGCAGAATGAATTGGGATTTCTTTTTATTTTTCATTATTATTATTGTCTTGTTTGGGATACAGGAAAACAAATGAAAAATCAACGCATGGTAAAACTGACCCTTTCATATTAAGAGAGCAAATAGCTAATCTAAATAATAATCTAACCTCCAACAACTCTTTATTGAAAGAACATTATGGAAGTGGTTTGGCCTAAAACTAAACCAAACTGGATTTGTTTTGCTGTTCATGCCTGCCTGATTCCACTCTGCATGCTGACTTCCTCATTCTTGTATGAAATACAGAAGAGTCTTGCTTTCTGAAACTGTTGGAGGGCAGAACTTTTATATGCACAGAAATGCGTATAAAAGTAAAACAGATCTGGTGGGTGATGAATCATGCAATTGAAGATCTGCAACTGTGGAGAAATTCAACTCCTTACATTTGTTCTAGCTGGGAGACCTAATAGATTAATTTCTATTGTAAGGGTCCCGTTTTGCAATACTGTGCAGGACATACACACTTTTTTTTTCTAAACAAGCATGGCATTGAAATTGATGTATGTTTGAATGCCACATAATTACCTGGAATCAAGACAGTGGAATTCATTATTTCATCAGTTAACAAGAAGCAATGTGAAAAGATTAATTTGTTTAGATTTATTGTTCATTTTGTTTAGATTTGTATCAAGCCCGATTTCCTAAATGAAAGCTGCAATAAGTCTTTTTATCATAACAGAATCTAAAGTTTGACCCCTGTTTACGGAGTAATTATTATGAAGTGAGAATATTTCTACTTCCTCTTTATAGAACACCAGAGAGTAACCCTTCTGGTGGTCTATTGTATCTGTAAGGCACCTACAGGTTTTGGAGCTGAAGGTTCCCTGTTCTTCACTGCTTTCCAGTGGATGAAGTATGTTAGTCCTGCCCAAGTGTTTAAAAGTTTCCTTTACTGGTTAATCCAAGTTAACAGAAGCCTGTATGTTTGAACCAATGTACATGAGTTCCAATCCCTCCACCTGGAGACTGTGCTTTCTGCACATATGTGGGTACAGCTAACGAGAAGCTGTTGTTAATAACAATACCTGTTGTTATTTCAAAGAACACAGTCCAGTTGAAGGAAGGAATGGGCTCTTCCCCAAATGGGGCATCGCACTAGCCTGGAGCTGAAGTACCTCTCCGTTTCAGTGGAGCTGGTTGGGGAGGGAGTTCAAAGAGTATGGCCAAAGAGTTCTGCATATTGGAGGCAGAGCTCATTTGAATGATCTCCTTCCATAACCCCCTTTCCACCACCCCCCAACTCCAGAGTTTCCATCTGTGGATAGGATTACAAGGAAATAAAGGAAAACTAAGAAAAATATGAGACAAAGCTTATTACAAAGGACAGTCCCCCACCATGTGTTTTTAATAGAATAAAGAACCTGCACATGTATATAGAAGTCTACATTCCTTTGCAGTGTTACTGCTTAACAACATACTTTCTAGTTGATTAAAATACTCCTTGGACTGGGTTGTGGGACATTAGTGGGGAAGGACTTTTGTGATAGGATAAACTTTCTTCTGACTGGGTTTTCTTCCCAGAAAGCCAGGATCAGCTTTTGTGTGGCCAAGGAAATAAGCGGAGCTCCGTCCAGACACTAATATATTCTCAGGCTACTCCATCCATCTGAGAAATTTGTAAAAAATGTTTTGGACTCTTTGCCCTTGAATATCATCACTATTAACTAGTATATTCCTGATGGTTTCTATTAGCAGGAAATATCATCATATACAAATGTTGTAATAGAAGCGTTTGTCGAGCTATATCACTTAACAGTAGAGCTCTAAATAAGGGGCAAAGAAATATTCAGAAAAAAAAATTAACCCAAGGATTTAGCATTATAGTGCCATATTATTAAAACAATAATACCGTGTATTTCACATCCTCTGGAGATTTATCAAAGAAGACATGGCATGTATGTTCTTTAACGTGTATAGATTAATTCCTATAGTTAAGTTTCTATAAGTTGACTAAGTAAGTCCTGCTTTCAGGTTCTTATAACTTTGTCATACTTTAACTGTGGGGTCTGAAATTTCTCATGTTATGATCTGTTTCAGGCTGAATACTTTTGGAACGTTTCAGCAAAAATGTTTCATCCCTTTCTGAGAATGATGTTAGGGAAAGAGATAGAAAAATTGAGCATTGGCAAAATTAACTATTTCTTGTTAGATCTATAGCATCACTGTGCTTTGGGGAAGGAATCTGGAAGCAGCGGGGATAGTCCTAGTACAGGGAGGTGCGCTTTGCTGGCCCATGAAAAATCCAACCTAATTTGATTGAGTTATAAACCTCTGAAAGTTGCATTTTGCCCTTTGTCACTGAACATGTGTCCAGTAAAGCTTCTCAGAGACTGGCTGCTAAAATCTCCAAACATTCTATTTGTACTGAATATGCTCCAGCTCTGCTGACCTTCATCTGCACTCATCATGCTCTTGCCCCATGAAGCTCCTACATACCAGCTGCACTGAGCATAATTCTAGACCTCCTGCATGGTAGGCACAGAGAGAGAGAGAGAGCTCCAGACACAAAATAAACACAGCAGCAGCAATTCCCTCCCCGCACCCCATGCTCCATTTGGCCTAAGGGAAGGTGTTCAGGGCTAGGAGCCAGAAGTTAACCTTCCACTGACTTCTGTTAATAATTCTGTGCATTTCACAGTGCTGATTATGGAGCAAGCCCTCTGACCCCTCTTTTCAGAGTCAGGCAAGTGCCATTCCCCCATTTTACAGATGGGGTAGCTGAGCATTTGCGTAACATCACTTTTGACTGAGCTGAAAATAGAAGTTTGTCTCTAAAACATCAAGCTAGAGTCTAGTCCACTTAGGCACACTATTTTTCAGGCTGACTATGCCAAATCTATATGCTTGGCTATATGGATGGTAACTACTAGACCGTAATTCAGAATGAAGAAAAGAATCCTGATTCCTAACATATCCCTCCTGCCAAATATTTGTAAGCCATTCACAAAGTGTGTGTTCCATGTCCTTTTAATGGCTGGACAACACAAAGGATAACAGCCTACTACCGCTACCAGTTACACTTTTAGTTCAAACAGTACAGGACAGGCTCTAAAGGTCCTGGATTATAACAATGGTTCAATATATATAAAGAATTACATTAAAATATTAAGTTTTTATGGTCAAGCACTCAGATGTTGGGAAAAATCTATTATTAAAATAGTCTCTGCAACCGTAATTCATCTCCCCGTGTACAGTATGGCAGTCTTGCCTGATATCACATAAAAAGCCTGTGGCTGAGGCAGGAAATAGAACCCAGCTCTCCAAGGTTCCAGTCTGGTGCCTTAAATACAAAATAACATCCACTCTCTTGCAGCCTTTTACCTTATTCATCATACATCTTGTGCACTAAATAGGGCAAGGGACCTATGCAACAAAAAGTATGTGATCGTGTAATTAAGATTCTGTCATAATGAAAACACAAAAGAGCGAATTAAAAGTTAACGGGCAACCTTAATCCTGGCACCTCCTAACTTTTGAGTACTTAACTTTGAAACCTAAACTCTCTTGTAGCGTAAGGGTTTTTTAAAAGTAACTGCCTATGTAAAAGACACAAAGAAATTACATTTAAAAAGGTATTTAGGTTGCAAAGTGAATGCTTGTGTGCATGGGTATGTTATATTCATCCCACACAAAATGGATAGTTAGAAATGGCAGTGAGCCATCCAAAGACCATCTTTACAGTTTTCATAGTGCATTTCACTCAAGAATCTCAATGGCTTTTACAGCCACTAATTCATTAACCCTTACAACACCCCTGTGAAGTAGATATTATTCATTCATTTTACAGATTGGAAACTAGAGCAGGAAAAGAATAACTGACTTGCCCAAAGTCACACAGCAGATAGTGGCCAAACTAGGAACAGGACCTGGAAGTTCTTCCAACTCATGGGGCCATGCTTCAACCAATACAACACAACCCCTCCCACACACAAATGTGAGGATAAAAGCTCTAGCCCTGTTACCCATTTTGTACTCTATTTACAGTTGTTTAGACTTCAGGGTTCTTGGAGGGGGGGTTTAGGCATTGCTGTTTTGCAATTTTTAAACAATTCAGAAGTTCTGAGATGTTCCTTCCCCTCCAGCTGTGAGTTGGCTACTCAGAAAAATGGCAAAGGGTAGCATGTGCTGGCAACTGCTGTCAGTTTGATTGGCAGAATTTTGAGTGCTAGGTGGTTGTATCTGATGCACAAAAACTAAGGGCTTGACAATTTAACTTATTTGCAAAGATAAACACACCAAAATTGAACATTAGTTATGGTTCAGTTTGGAAAAGTTTGCTACAAAATAGACTACAGTACTGTCACAAATCCCTCACCTTTGTTTAGTCCTTGGTGCCCTGTCTGCACTCAACTGGACACCTCCGTGACCATCATGTTGTAGCTGCAAACACAGTCATTATCATCCTACTCCCTCCTTTCCTCTGAAAGCCCTTGATACTCCAAAACAAAACAAAAAAGACACACTTTCTTGTCCTTTGAGTACTTGAGAAATTTTGGATAAAATTTCTTTGCAACCATATGTGTCATAAAATTACCCCCATCACTTATGTCTCAATGCACATCATTTGTATTTATAAGAAGAAAAAGGAAAATCACGCACAAGGGAAATGTGAAATATAAAAATAAATGGTTTAAATAACTGAACAGAAGGATATCATAGCTTGATTCCGATTTAATTCTTCCTAGGATTTTCTTTCAAAACCAAAGCTGGTTTACACACACAGGTTAGCACCCCAAATCCAGCCCACACGGAGCATTCCATAAGCTTTTGAAAAAAGTCCCAAAGCAAGGACTCTGGGCAGTTTTTGTTTGTTTTTCGATCTTTGGACTGTTTCACAGTTATTAATTATTATTATTAGAGTGTCATAGTTGTTCATATGCTTTAAAGGAAAACTAAACAGGTTGCTGCCCTGAAGAGCTTACAGTGTAAGACTAATGAGTAACTGTACTCATGTGAGTAGTTCTACTATGTACAACGGGGCCATCAAGTGCATCAGTGTTTACAGCATCAAACTGAAAAATGCCGTAGTGAGGAATGGAGAAGGGAGTCAGAAGGACTTGCAAATATGGGAAGAATGAGGGCACCAAAGTACTAAGAACAGAGGAAATAAAAAGATTTGTTTTTTTAAAAGTAGCTACCAAGAAATGTAATAACATTATCTTTCATTAAGAGATGCTTTTGTAACACTCGTCTTATGAATTCCATGCGGGATTGCATAGGTTTTTAAATATAGTTGTTCTCCTTGAGTTCTTAGAAAAGACTACATCGCCAGAATGTGAAGGTTGCATGGCTAAGGAATCAATAGTCAGGATATGCCACAGTTAAGGTTGAATGTACATGATCTGAACTGAAGTGTTTATATGATTCAAGGTGTGAATGTTTTGGTGAATTCATAATCACATTCACTCAGAGTATTCACAACTCTTTCATTGCCACAAATGTCTGAGTGAGCACATTTCTGTTCATAAGAATGTTTCAGAAAGTCTTGTGAATATTTGTGCAAATGTGTGTTGTGCAAACAAAGAAATGTGCCTGAAGTGTCCCCATGGCTGTCTTGAAATTACTTTGCGGAGTTGTGAGTGACAAGGAAAGATGGTAGGTTTTGGATAAGTAGCGGGAGAAAGAAGGAAATCCATAAATGGGCAGGCATAACAACAGTGAGGAGGTTCAGAAAGCATTTGGGGTGTAGTACTGTGATGGGTTGGATCACAGAAACCCCTTGGGGCTGCCAACTGATGTGCCAAGACTACTTCTGCCCCTGCTTTTCCTGGCAGCTTGGGACTCCAGCACCCTGTCTTGTTGAGCCAGACATGCCAGTCCGCTGCAACACAGACCCAGGGTCTGAACCACGTGCTCCAAAGATGCAGACTTTAACTGAAAGCAACTTAAGAAGTGTTCCTGTCATTAACACTCAGATGCCCAACTCCTAATGGGGTCCAAACCCCAAATAAACCATTTCACCCTGTATAAAGCTTATACAGGGTAAACTCAAATTGTTTGCCCTCTATAACACTGATAGAGAGATATGCACAGCTGTTAGCCCCCCTCCCACCCCTGCCGGGTATTAATACATACTCTGGGTTAATTAATAAGTAAAAAGTGATTTTATTAAATACAGAAAGTACGATTTAAGTGATTCCAAATAGTAACAGACAGAACAAAGTGAATTACCAAGCAAAATAAAATAGAACATGCTAGTCTATGTCTAAATAGATAAGATAAGATAAAATCTCACCCTCAGAGATGTTTCAATAACCTTCTATCACAGACTGGACACCCTCCGAGTCTGAACTCAATCCCCTGGTACAGTCCTTGTTCCAGCTCAGGTGATAGCTCGGGGATTTCTCATTTGCTCTGTTCCACCCACTTATATATCTTTTGCATAAGGCAGGAATCCCTTGTCCCTCTGGGTTCCTACCCCTCCTTCTCAAGGGAAAAACACCAGTTTAAAGATGGATTCCAGTTCAGGTGATATGATCACATGTCACTGTAAGACTTGATTACCCACTTGCCAGCACACATGTATACAAGAAAACTTACAAGTAAAACAGAGCCATCTACAGTCAATTGTCCTGGTTGATGGGAGCCACCATTAATGGTCCACACTTTGCATAACTAGAACAGGCCCTCAGAGTTATATTTCATATTTCTAATTTCAGATACAAGAGTGATACATTTATACAAACAGGATGATCACACTCTGTAGATTATAAGCTTTGTAATGAGACCTTTTGCATGAAGCATATTTTAATTACATTATATATACACTCATCAGCATACTTTCATAAAATCATATAGAGTGCAACATCACAAGTACAACCACCAGGAAAAGTGGCAGCAGGGTTCACAGAAACTTGAAAACTGTTATGTTCCCTCTCAGTCTTCTCTTTTCCAGACTAAACAAACCTAATTTTTTCAATCTTCGTTTATAGGTCATGTTTTCTAGACCTTCGATCATTTTTGTCGCTCTTCTCTTGACTCTTTCCAATTTATCCACATCCTTCCTGAAATGTGGCATCCAGAACTGGACACAATACTCCAGTTGTGGCCTAATCAGCACGGAGTAGAGCGGAACAATTACTTCTCGTGTCTTTCTTACAACACTCCTGCTAACACATCCCAAGATGATGTTCGCTTTTTTTGAAACAGCATTACACTGTTGATTCATATTTTGCTTATAGTCCACTAAGACCCCCAAGTCTCTTTCCACAGTACTCCTTTCTAGGCAGTCATTTCCCATTTTGTATGTGTGCAACTGATTTTTCCTTCCCAAGTGGAGTACTTTGCATTTGTCCTTATTGAATTTCATCCCATTTACTTCAGACAATTTCTCCTGTTTGTCCAGATCATTTTGAATTTTTATCCTATCCTCCAAAGCACTTGCAACCCCACCCAGCTTCGTATCATCTGCACACTGTATAAGTGTACTCTCTGTGCCATTATCTAAATCATTAATGATGATTTAGAACAGAATCAGATCCAGAACTGCTCCCTGCAGGACCCCAGTCATTATGCCCTTTCAGCATGACTGTGAACCACTGACCACTATGCTCTGGGAACAGTTTTCCAACCAGTTTTGCACCCACCTTATAGTAGCTCCATCTAGGTTGTATTTCCCTAGTTTGTTTATGAGAAAGTCATGCAAGACAGTATCAAAAGCCTTACTAAAGTCAAGATGTACCACATCTACTATTTTCCCCCATCCACAAGACTGTCGAAGTAAGCTATTAGGTTAATTTGACATGATTTGTTCTTGACAAATCCATGCTGACTGTTATATCCCAAATGGGTTCCACTGTGGCGTGGTAGGTGACATCTAGGGTTGTGCAGTTGCTAAGTTTTGTTTTCCTGTATTAAAAGATATACTTTTGGTGTATTTGGATGGTTCATTCTTTATCTACTTCTCTGGTGGAATGTTCTTGTTTGGTTAAGGCAGTTTTAAGGGTTAAGGTGTATATCCTGGAATTAATGGAGTATTTTCTGTGGTATCTGAGTGGCTGGCTGCAGATAACAGATTTCTTGGTGTTTTTGGAGTAGTTACTGGATCTGTAGAAGTAAATATAGTGATCTGTGGGTTTCTTGTATGTAGTTATCTGTAGGGTTTCATCTTTGAAATGGATCATGGTGTCCAGGAAGTTGATGCTAGCGTGGGAGCGTTTTAGAGAGAATTTGATGGATGGGTGGTAGTTGTTGACGTTGTGATGGAAATCTCTGAGGGAATTTAGGTCATCTGTCTAGAGGATAAAAATATAATTCAGGTATCTTAGGTATATTATTGGTTTTGTGCTGCATTTTTCCAGAAATTCTTCCCCAAGGTGGTCCATGAATGTCATAAACAGATAGAGACATTAACCCTTAGCTATCACCTGAAGCACCTGACCAGAGGACCAATCAGGAAACCAGATTTTTTCAACTCTGGGTGGAGGGAAGTTTGTGTCTGAGTCTTTTGTCTGTCTGCCTGCTTTCTCTGAGCTTTGGAGAAGTAGTTTCTGCTTTCTAATCTTCTGTTTCCAAGTTGTGAGTACCAAAGAGTTTGTTTCTTTTGTATTTACATGAATATAGTGGCTGGAGTGCTTTGATTTGTTTTCTTTTTGAATAAGGCTGTTTATTCAATATTCTTTTAAGCAATTGACCCTGTATTTGTCACCTTAATGCAGAGAGACTATTTGTATGTATTTTTCTTTCTTTCTTATATAAAGCTTTCTTTTAAGACCTGTTGAAGTTTTCTTTACTGGGAAACTTCAGGGAAGTTGAGTCTGTACTCACCAGGGAATTGGTGGGAGGAAGGAGTCAGAGGGAGGTCTGTGTGTGTTGGATTTGTTTGCCTGACTTTGCATACCCTCTGGGTTGGGGGAAGGGAGATTGACTCGGTGATTCTGGTTTCCAGGACTGGGAACGGAGAGGGGAAGTCACTCTGTTTGGATTCGCAGAGCTTGCGTCTGTGTATCTCTCCAGGAGCACCTGGAGGGAGGAAGGGGAAAAGGATTATTTCCCTTTGTTGTGAGACTCAAGGGATTTGGGTCTTGGGGTCCCCAGGGAAGGTTTTTCAGGGGGACCAGAGTGCCCCAAAACACTCTAATTTTTTGGGTGGTGGCAGCAGTACCAACTCCAAGCTGGTAACTAAGCTTGGAGGTTTTCATGCTAACCCTCATATTTTGGACGCTAAGGTCCAAATCTGGGACTAAAGTTATGACAATGAAGAGGACATATTAGGAAGCCTTTGGGCAAAGTGTGTGTTATTAAATGTAAAATTATGGGTGAAAATGAAATAGATGAGTTTGGCGATGTGTTTGGGGTAGATAGCTGAGCTTGTCCATTGTTTTGTAGCTATTTGAGGCAGGCAGCAATGCTGTCATGGTGAGGGGTGTTGGTTTATAAGGAAGTGACATTCATGGTGGCCAGGATGGTGTTCTGAGGGAGGTTGTTAATGTTGTAGAATTTCTGGAGGAAGCCAGTTGAAGATTATGATAACATCCCCTTTGTCCTCTGGTTTGATCACTATCTGTTGGTTTAGAATTCATTATCTGGTGGTATAGCTATTCTCTCACATAGAAGACAAAAACACATCACCTATGGACAAACACTTTTCACAAAGTGACCACTCCATATCTGACCTCTTACTCCTTTCCTCAGAGAAAGCCTGCATAAACCTTCAAAAGACAGGCCTAGGAACTTAAATTCATAACTTTGCTGGACACTAAAAATCATCAATTTAACAGACACATTGGTTTTATGGCTCATTACAACCATTTTTAACACAATCTGCTGCTTACTAAACCTATTTTGTCCTATGACTACAGAGGTGGTAACTGCCCACTTCATTTTTAAATGGTCTCATACAGCATGTGTGAACCCCTTACGCTTAACAATCTGTACCATCTTGTATTTATCTGTGACATTCTGGTTACCTTCTGAGAGCTGATGGAGAGCTCTGTGAAGCTCGAACATTTGACCCCTCCACCAAAAGAAGCTAGTCCAATAAAAGATGTTACCTCATCCACCTTGTCTCTTTCAAAGCCTTCTTCTTTTTTTTTTAATCTGAGAACCAAACCAACCCCTGGACCAAAAACCTCTGGTCTCTGCTGAGATACAAAAAGTTTGGTTAATTTTTTTCATAGATTTTAAGTCCAGAAAGGACCATTATGATCATCTAGTTTGACCTCCTGCATAGCACAGGCCACAGGACCTCACTCAACAATTTCTGCATCAAGTTCTTAATTTCTGAGAGCTATAGTATGTTTTAGAAGGATATCCAGTCTTGACTTTAAAAACTTCAGGCGATGGAGAATCTACTGCATGTACAAGTAAGTTATACCAATGGTTAATTACTCTCATGGCCAAAATTTGTGCTTCTTTGTTTAACTTCAACTTTCAAACACTGGATCTTGCTTTGCCATTTTCTGCTGGATTATAGTGCCACCTACTATCAGAAATCCAGTCCCCATGCAAGTACTTGCAGATTGTGATCAAGTCACTTCTTATTCTTCATTTGGGTAAATTAAACAGATTGAGATTAAGTCTCTCACTACCAGGACATTTTTCCATATCTTGAATAATTCTTGTAGCTCTTCTCTCAGTTGAAAAATTGGAAAAAAATATCTTTTGGAAACATGTATTCCATTTTTCTTTTATATTTTATCTACAACTTAATTTCCTTGTGTTATCAAAAAGGAACAGGAAAATTTCTTATTACTGAATATTTCAGACTGACAATAAGCCATATAATTTCTTTTTAAACAATTTGTACTTTGAAACTACATATGAAATACATGTAAACGTTGTAGCTCGTCAGCATCCAGACCACCTTTTGCTGAGAGTGTCATGCCCTGATCAACAAAAACAAATTTCACTTTCCATATGAATTCCATACAGATTTCAGATTGGTGGGCTAGGAATTAATTTTAAAACCCCAACATTTTGAATAAGCATGATTTATCTATACCAAACCAACCACGATATCTGGTAATAAAAAATTATATTTTACTTACTTGTCAGAAAACACTCATCTGAGTGATTCAGATTTTGCAAGCCTGATCTATGTGCACACCAATGTATGCATGTATATATAGCATTCTAGCTTGTTTCAAAACTTGGGCCCCAATTCTGCAAACAATGCATGCTTAACTCAAAGCATGTGAGTTGTCCTTCTGAAGTCAATGGAATTACATATACTTTTAAAGTTTAGCATATAGAATCATAGGGTTAGGAGGCACTCCAAGAGTCATCTAGTCTAACCCCTGGCCAACATGCAGGATTTGTTGTGTAAAAACCATCCAAGACAGATGGCTATCCAGCCTCCTTTTGAAAACCTCTTGTGAAGGAGTGTCTACGACGTCCCCAGGGAGTCTGTTCCATTGTCCTACTGTTCTTACAGTTAGGAATTTTTTCCCTGAGATTTAATCTAAATCTGCTATGCTGTGGTTTGAACCTTTTGTCTCTCTGTGGCAAGACAGAACAACTTTTCTCCAACTTTTTATGGCAGCCTTTAAAGTATTTGAAGGCTTTGTCACTTGCCTCTGGATCCTTTCCAGTTTTTCTACATCCTTTCCATACATTGGTGACCAAAACTGGAAACATTATTCCGGCTGAGGCCTAACCAGTGCTGAATAGAGCAGTACTATTACCTCCCGTGACTTGCATGTTATGCTTCTGTTAATGAAACCTAAAACTGCATTTGCTTTTTTTGCAAAAGAGTAGCACTGTTGACTCATGTTGAGGTTGTGATTCACCATAACTCCCAGATCCTTCTCAACAGTGCTGCTGTTTGGTTTTTCTTCCCTAAGTGTAGGATCTTACATTTGTCTTTGTTGAAATTCATGTTGTTGTCTATAGCCCAGTTCTCCAGTTTATCAGCATTAGAACATAAGAATGGCCATACTGGGTCAGACCAAAGGTCCATCCAGCCCAGTGGCCAATGCCAGGTGCCCCAGAGGGAGTGAACCTAATAGGTAATGATCAAATGATCTCTCTCCTGACATCCATCTCCACCCTCTGACAAACAGAGTCTAGGGACACCATTCCTTACCTATCCTGGCTAATAGCCATTAATGGGCTTAACCTCCATGAATTTATCTAGTTCTCTTTTAAGCCCTGTTATAGTCCTAGCCTTCACAACCTCCTCAGGCAAGGAGTTCAACAGGTTGACTATGTGCTATGTGAAGAAGAACTTCCTTTTATCTGTTTTAAACCTGCTGCCTATTAATTTCATTTGGTGGCCCCTAGTTCTTATATTATGGGAATAAGTAAATAACTTTTCCTTACTCACTTTCTCCACACTACTCATGATTTTATATACCTCTGTCATATCCCCCCTTAGCCTCTCTTTTCCAATCTGAAAAGTTCTAGCCTCTTTAATCTCTCCTCTTATGCAACCCCTTCCAAACCCCTAATTATTTTAGTTGCCCTTCTCTGAACTTTTCTTAATGCCAGTATATCTTTTTTGAGATGAGGAGACCACATCTGTACACAGTATTCAAGATTTGGGTGTACCATGGAGTCATATAAGGGTAATAAGATATTCTCTGTTTTATTCTCTATTCCTTTTTGAATTTTGCTGTATACTCCAAAGTGTTGGCAACCCTCCCTCAGCTTTTTGTCTTATATCCAGCTCATGAATAAAAATGTTAAACAACACAGGACCCCAGAACAGATTCCTGTGGAACCCCACTTGAAGCCTCCCTCCAATATGACATAATTCTATTGGTAGTTACCCTTTGTTTGCAGTTGTTTAACCAGTTCTGTATCCACTTAATAGCAGTTCCACCAAGCCCACATTTCTCCAGCTTACTTATGAAAATATCATATGGAACTGTGTAAAAAGACTTGGTAAAGTCCAGGTATATTATGTCCACTGTATTTCTCCTATCCACCAAACGAGTTACCCTGTCAAAGAAGGAAATCAAGCTGATTAGGCATGATCTGTAATTAGTAAATCTATGCTGGCTGTTAGTTATCAGCTAACCCTTGATATGAGGATGATGTCTGCCAAGAAGAAAAAAGTCATTGATGAGACTTATGATGACTGAGGAGTACAATCCATGCTCTACCGGTTTCTCCACATATATGACAGATGGTTGCTTGGAGAGAGCACAACTGCTAGCCAGGATGTAGTTTCCTTCCTCCTCTGCCATTTGTCAGCCTCTTGAGCAAGGTGATTCTCTTCAAAATGGGCTGAGGTTTGACGTATGATGTGATGCCATTGCAGCCTATTGCCAGCCAGCTCTTCTCAATTCGTGGGATCAGTGCCTCCCTTCTTAAGACATACTTTCAGGGTGTCCTTGTAGCATTTCCTCTGTTGAAAAAAAGATGACTTGCTTCAGAAGATGAGTATCAGTCTTCTTCACACAATGGCCAGCCTAGCAAAGCTGATGTTTCATAATTTTTGCCTCAGTGCTGATGATGTTAGCTGCAGAGAGAAAGCTGGGACTGCTGTAATGATCTTCCCATCTGATACGGAGAACCTTCCTAAGGCAGTGCTGGTGGTATGATTCCAGATGTTTAAGATGGCTTCGGTATGTCACCCATGTCTCGCATCCGTAAAGAAGAGTGAGGATGACTACTGCATTGTAGACCAGGATCGTAGTTTATTGACAGAGATCTGCAGATGGAAAGACATAATGAAGCAACTTTCCGAAGGACACACTGGCATAACGGATCCTACGTTCGATCTTCACATCAAGATTGGCTGTCTGGGAGAAGTGGCTACCAAGGTAAAAGAAATTATTAATGTTTTCCAGGAATTCAACACCAATGAAAATTTGTTGGAGAAGGGGACCAACTTGTGCTGGGGGAGACTGGCGGAACACCTTAGTCTTCCCAATGTTGAGAGAAAGTCTCAGGCTAGGTTAGGCACCTTAGAAAAGATCTAGGGTGGATTGTAAATCAGCCTCAGTTTGCGCTAGGATAGCATAGTCGTCAGCATACTGATGGTCAGTAATAACAATCCTGGTGACCTTAGTTTTAGAATGAAGATGCTGCAGGTTGAAGAGCTGGCCATCCATGTGATATTCAATCTCAATTCCAGAAGAAAGGCAATCATGATTAAGAATCAAAATCATGGCAAGATAGATGGAAAAAAGGGTTGGGGCAATACAACAGTCTAATACGGATGGTGAACAGGTTCATCTGCAACCCATTACAGAGGACTGGATGGCAGCTAGTGATTAACCCTTCATCTCCAGGTATTTGCAACTTGAACATTTGCTCTAGTAGCTTCCCAAGTATTGAAGTCAGGCCATAGGTGACTGGTGAAGGCTGGGCTCAGGAAGTTTATCCTCCAGCCCATCCAGCCTCTTCTGCCTGAGGCCTCACCTCTCCCACCAGAGCCCAGAGACCCCATAACCCTGTGGCTGAGAGCCCCTCTCTCCCTCCCCCACCCCAGCCTGCACAAGCACTCTCAGCTCCAGAGTGTTAGGAGGTAGGCCGGGTTGCATGCCCGCTCCCAGCCCTGGAGCGCCGTGTGGGTGGGCAGGCACGAGGCAGGCAGATGGGTGGCATGTGCCAGGTGGGCAACTGCCAGCCCCCTTTGACTTTTCTTCCTAATTGATCTTTCCATGGGACCTTGACTATAATTTCTCTGAGTTGGTTGAAATCTGCCTTTCAGAAGTCCAGTGTTCTTTTTTTTCTGTTCTCATGTCCTCCTTTCCTTGGAATCTTGAATTCTATCAGCTCATGATCACTTCCTACCAAGTTTCCAACCACGTTAACATTCACAGCTAATTCATCCCTCATAGTCAATACCAGATCCAAAATGGATGACCCCTTAGTTGTTTCCTCAACTTTCTGATTCAGAAAGTTGTCCTCTACACATGCTAAGAACTTGCAGAACATATTATGTTTTGCTGTAATAGTCTTCCAACAGATAACCAGAATTTAGCCTCTTCCTCTTGACTTCATTACTTGAACCTATATAAGACCTAGTCTAAAGCTCTCCTTATCAGTTCATCCAGATGATGTCCAAAGATGCTCTTCCCAGTATTGGATAGATTGGAGGCTATCCCAGTATAGCAGTCCTAGAACTTCTTTCCTGGAAAATCAGCTTGTCATAGAAGTTAAGGCTGTCTCACCCACACCACCTATGTAGCCCACATTTACTTCCACGATTCAACAGTCCCTTCCCTTCAGCAGGGAGGATGGACGAGAATACTACTTGAGCTCCAGATTCTTTTATCTTTCTTCTCAGAGCCACACAGTCTGCAGTGATCCACTCAAGGTCATTCTTGGCAGTATCATTGGTGCTCATGTGGAAAAGTAGGAAGGGGGTAGCGGTACAAGGGCTTGATGAGTCTCGGCAGACTCTCTGTCACATCCCGAATTCTAGCTCCAGGCAAGCAGCATATTTCTTGGGATTCCTGGTCCAGATGGCAGATGATGACTCTGGCCCATTTAGGAGGGAGTCCACGACCACCACTATCCTTCTCCCATCCCTAGGGCAATACATCCCATGTCTTTTGGTCAATGGGGTCTCCCTCTGATCCCTTCCTTCAGATGACTCTTCTACGGCATTCTCAGCAGAAGTACCTGTGCAGACAGCCTGAAAGCAATTGCTTACCACTATCTATGTTGGGGGTATATTGGGTCTTCTTCTTCTGGAGGTTACATGCTGCCAATTTTCTTCCGTATTCTTCAGTCCCCCCTGCACTGCCCTGATTCTTCAGTACACTGCGGCCACAAATCAATCCTGACTTCTTTCCAGGAAGTCTTCATTTTCTCTGATGCAATGCAGGTCGTTACTTGGACCTCCAGTACAGAGACCAGCTTGCACCTCAGCCAGGCAAAGCTGCTTCTGTCTTCTGAGAGAAAGATAAACATGGCACATCCTGTGCAGGTCACAACAGCTGATCCCTCACTATCTATGTTTTCTTCCTTGTAATGTATCAAGAGCCTCTTCAGATGCTGTATTTATGGTTCCCAGAAGCCTGAAAGGCAAAAACTCTGTCTTGCGTAAGTGTTTTCAGGATCAAGGCCTAAATCACTCTATTTCTTTATGAAACTGTCTGAAAGAAAATTGCACAACAAGTATCTTTAAAAATAGCCCGGTAAGGTAGTAAAAGGTGCTATGCTTGCAAAGATTTCCAAATAGACATTTTAATTGCATTAAGTTGTGACTAAGAAATGAGGCTGGTTCTGCAGTGAATACATAATGTAAATACTATCAATTTAAGCAGAAAATTATATAAATTTAATGGAAATAAATAAATCCTTTAACTTGTCCCTATGAAGAGTCCCTTCGATATCATTCTGAGCTGCTAAAAAAGGTTTCATTTCAAAATGTAAAAAACTGATATGGAAGACAATCAGAAAATAATGTAAGAACCAGTTCTGCACTATTGGTGGGGAGAAACTAGGGCCCTAACGACTTAATACATTCAAGTCACTGGGAGTTCTGATACTGACTTCCAGGGGAGCCGGATCAAGCCGTCATTCAGTAATGCATTCAAGACAATGAAGTTAAGCATGTGCTTAAGTGCTGTTGTGGATAAAGGTGGGCGTAACACAAGCTCAGGTGCTTTTCTGAAACAGGGCAGGGGCTGGATGACCTCATAATTCTTCTTCATCTCTAAATTCTATGATTTATTCTACATAATATTGAATAACTGTGGGTGGATGTTCTGGATGAAACAAATATAGGGCCAGATCTTGCAAACCCTAAGCAGGAATTTTCTCTGCAGAAATAAGTAGGAGTTTTTCCTTCATATGGACTCCAATATCAGGCCCATAGCATTATTTAATTGACATTAATTAGCTTCTATTGATATATTATTTATGGAAAAGTAAGCATAAGATGTGTTTGCAAGCAGAAAAATATTTTTTGTTTCCTTTCTGAATTCCACTTCCTGCCAGTCTAAATGTTCTGCATAACACTGTGGGAAATGTGCTATAAAGCATTGTTGCTCTTCAAACCTCGATAAAATTCATAACTACAACAACATAATATGTTTTAGACAAATTACTGTCATTTTCAGTTGGAGAATCTGAAAAAAGCAGAGTGAAGTGTGTTTATTTTCATTAAACACATGCATCAGTATATTCTGGGCAAGCAAAAAGGATCGTTAATGTGGCTATTTTACAGTCAGCATACAGAGATTTTTTTTCCCTAGGACTTGCTCAGAGACTATAAACCTCAGAGGTGTCTGTTTCCTGCAATTTAATTAATTTTAATTTTATTACAAAGACTTTTTCAGACTTTCTCACTTCCCAAGTCAGTCTTCTTCAAAGACATATTAATAAGCACAAGAGAGGTTTTTCCATAACATAGCTAATTTGGAGAAAGCCTATGTAGGAAAAATATTCTTTCAGCACATACATATGGAACTAAATACTATAGAGGTCGGTTGTAGTTTCATTTTCTTAAACATTCTAGCTATTTAATAAGGAAATCATTTGAAAAAGAAATACTGTCTATAGTATTTGAACTTGTCTTTAGCATAAAATGTTTTAATATTTTTACTCTATTTTTGACAACTGAAACAGACTTTACTGAGAACTAGTCCGAGTTCACTTTGTAATAGAAAAGTAGTCACTCACTATGATCACTGTGTCTTTTTAGTATGCAGCCCGGAGGATTCAGAAAAAGATTACATTTACCATAATTAACATATATGTAAATGGAGATCATGGCTATGAATGATAAATTTTCATAGCAATTTAAACCTTGTTCAAATTAATCAACCATACAGACACTTGATTAATGAAAGGCAGCGTCACTTTAAAATGCAACATGTTCATATATATTACCGTTATCGCTGATCAAAGAATCTTTAAACATAAACCAATTAAAGCAAAGTTCAATCTACATTTTTACTGGTTTAATTCCTACATAATTATAAGAGTATGATAAAACATATGCATTTTATTCTGCTTCATATTTATTTACTAAATTGATAGAAGCACAGAATCACACCAGTAGAATTTTGCTACTTCATTAATATGATTGGATCAGAAAACTATAGGATTAACTTTTCAATCTAAACATACACATAAAGGCTAATTACAAAGTAGGACAAAATACAGTCACTGCATTTTTCACATCTAAAACCTGAACCTTTCATTGTATTTCTCCCATTTTCAGTTTAGTAGTCAGTAGACCAGTTGCATAGATAAGGATTAAATGACTAATAACAAGTAAGCTATTTACGAAAAGAGCCATTGTGGCATTTTACCAGGGACTACCTATCTTCTAAGAATAGCAAGGACAGACAGCTTTGTGGTAATACTGGATTCCTTTAAGGGTCACTTTGGCTGTATACATAGATATTATATTTCTTTTCTTTTTTTTTAAATCACAGTGGTATTGGTATGCATATCATAAGACAATTTACTTTATTTAAATTCCCTGGAAAGATTCTAAGCATATTTTTAAAAAAGTTATTTATATTTATAACAATCTTTCATTGTAAAGAAGCACTTTCATTTAGCAGCTAGGTGGTGGTGTTCATTTTACCTTATGATCAAGAAAATCTAATAGAAATCTTATGGGATATTCAAGAATAACATTTTTAATAAATGCTCAGATGCCATGATCATGAGCACAATAATGCCTATAGAGAGAATTAGGATTGTGGGTTGACCACTGATTTTTGACTATACAGCAATTTAAAATATTTTTATCTGTCTTACATATCAGCAGTACTTGGTGTTCACACATTGAGATTGTATGTAAATGGTAAATATTACTCCAAGAAATAAGGCAAATTAGAAACAAATATGCATATGTTTGTTTTAGTAAAGTAACAAAGCCATTGTTGAATCTGGACCCCAATCCTAGAAGTGGATCCACCCAGAGTACATTGTCCTCATTTGGGTCTGTATTTAAGTAAGGGCCAACTCACAGAAATCTGATTTCAAGGTTGAGGCCTAAGTGTGGAATAAACTGAGTTTTCTACAAATAATAGAGATAGAGACCACACATATATCAAAATAGTCAAGATGTATATAATTCTTGGTGTCAAAATGCGTTTATAGTTCTAATTTATTTCTTTTTTAAGGCCTTTCAATGTCATCCTAAAACACTGAAGTGTCTGTGTGTGTCCATACTGACAGATACATAGATATGCACCCATTCCTAGTAATATTCAACGTGTGATAAATTATAGAGGCACACAGTAAATTACATTTATCTTGCATATTGATGGTCTCTGTTCATTAATTCATTTATGACAGGACTACCACTCCAAACCACTGAACAATTTCAAAAAGTTGTCCTTAAAAAACCCTCAAATACCTCAACCTGTCACCAAAAATATTTATTCCTCCCCAGAACTACGGAAATAGCTCCTATAGAACTGCTGCAGGAGGCATAATTTAGAGACACTTTTAGGCGTCTCTAAATTATGCCAGAGGCTTTTTTCTGTCCCCAACCTACTCAGATGTGAAGTAGAAAAGGTAGACATCTTTTCAGTTGCACATCTATTTTATTTCTCATTTTAAAAACATTTTAAGAAGGATTTCTGTACCTTAGCCATTTTAGAGTCACCATTAATTTCACCCCCAACTCATATATTAATAAACTTTTATTCTTTTTATTGCGCCTTTATTCCCAATATAGTAATACAAGCCATTTTTATTATTCCTCTTAATCCCTTTGCTTAGCATGAACTCATTTTAGGTTTTGAGGTTGTTGGGTTTTATTTAGGCTGTTCTTATCTCTTCCCTGAAAGCTGTGAGTGACTCTGTATAAACTTCTTTCTTTGTTTCCTCAATTCCCACTACAGGTTATTGGGAACAGGGAAAGGGTTATCTGTTTTGGTTTTTTTTGGGGGGTGGGGGGAGGAGGGACGGGGGTGCCCAGAGAGTGGAAGGGAGAGAGAGTTACACTTTTTGGTGCTGTCAGACTAGTACAAAAGACACTCATTTTAAAGAGTATTTTTAAAAGTGTTATATAGTAGAAAAACAAGCAGGGGGAAAGGGAAGAAAATGATGATGTCTTAACAGTGAGTCTCCATCAATTCTAGGTAATCTTTAATTTTCTCTTGTAATGGATTCCCATTTGCTTACTAATTGGGGAGCAGCAGCTTCTAGTAACTAGAAAATACGGCTGCAGCCTGATATCAGTCTTCTTTTGATGGAAACCAACAGTATCTATGGACTATTTTGACACTTGGCTACCTGTCAGCTAGCATTATTCTACTAATATCCAGTCTTACTAACCCTGGCAGTAGCTGCAACCACTTAACGAAGAAGGTTTTGAAACAGAAATATTGACAACTGCTCACACAAGACTGGCCTAAACCACGAAGAGATGGCATCGATAACACCCTGAATGAGTGCACCCAAAGTGGTAGCAACATACATTTTTAATGTCTTTGTATAAGTAAAATGCAGTTTCCAAAAATTCTTCTCGACAAAATTGGGAATAAGTCTCAATTTATCAGGATCAATTTTTAGTAGACGGAGAAGTGAAGGGTCATTGGTCAAGCAGACTTTTTTCTCCTGCACACAAACATTTGAAAGTCAGTGGGAGATTTCTGCAACCCTGGCTCTTCATTCCTTTCCATCAGCTGAGAGATGCTGTTGAAGCTTCATCCTTCCCCAGTCTATTTTTGTATCTGAAGGCTGAAAATGATAGTGATATTTCCCCTATTTGTTTGTTATATTAGACCACATTATTAAAGACTTTTCATCTGAATGTGAGCTTCTGGCCGATAGTTTACATTACATATAACGTTATCAATTTTAATTTGTTAAAGCTGAGCTCTCTTAACCCAGCTACTGATACGGTGACTATACTTCAGGTCAATTTCTGCAATGCATGAACTTTGAAGCATGTTTCTATTTGAGCTGGAGAAGAAACTACTATGTAAAGAGAAAGGTAAAGACTACTGATTTAAGCCATGTCTCCACTGCAGTTGAAACTATGGGTATGTCTCCAGCACGGGATTATTCCAATTTTACATAAGCCAGTTTTATAAAACAGATTGTATAAAGTCGAGTGCATGTGGCCACACTAAGCACATTAATTTGATGGTGTGCTTCCATGTACCGAGGCTAGTGTCGATTTCTGGAGCGTTGCACTGTGGGTAGCTATCTCGTAGCTATCCCATAGTACCCGCAGTCTCCCCCGCCCATTGGAATTCTAGGTTGAGATCCCAATGCATGATGGTGCAAAAACAGTGTCGCGGTGATTCTGGGTAAATGTTGTCACTCAATCCTTCCTCCGTGAAAGCAACAGCAGACAATCATTTCGCGCCCTTTTTCCCTGGATTGCCCTGGCAGACACCATAGCATGGCAACCATGGAGCCTGTTTTGCCTTTTGTCACTGTCACTGTATGTGTACTGGATGCTGCTGACAGAGGCGGTACTGCAGTGCTACACAGCAGCATTCATTTGCCTTTGCAAGGTAGCAGAGATGGTTACCATCCCTATTGTACCGTCTGCCATTGTAAATTGGCAATGAGATGACAGTTATCAATCATTTTGTACCGTCTGCTACTGTCATGGGTGCTCCTGGCTGGCCTCGCTGAGGTCGGCCGGGGGTGCAGGGACAAAAATGGGAATGACTCCCCGGGTCATTCCCTTCTTTATGTTTTGTCTAAAAATAGAGTCAGTCCTGCCTAGAACATGGGGCAAGTCTACTAGAGAGCCAGAAAGCACAGCTGCTCCAGGTCAGAGCCCCACAGATCCCGCAGAAATGATGAGCTGCATGCCATTCTACGGGGTGCCCCTGCAACAACCCCACCCATTGCTTCCCTCCTCCCACACCCCTCCAGGGCTACCATGGCAGTGTCCCCCGCATTTGTGTGATGAAGTAATAAAGAATGCAGGAATAAGAAACACTGACTTTTTAGCGAGATAAAATGAGGGGGAGGCAGCCTCCAGCTGCTATGATAGTCCAGGCAGGACATTAAAGGGTGGGGGGGGAGAGGAGCACAGCCTCCCACTGCTGTGATAGTCCAGGGAATACAGAATCTTTTCTTTAGACATGAAAGGGGGGGGGGCTGATGGAGCTCAGGCTCCAGCTGCTATGATGAGGATGGTTACCCAGCATTTTGTACCGTCTGCCAGGAACGACAGGGAGTCTTTCCCATTTTTACCGAGGTGCCCCCGGATGACCTCACCAAGGCCAGCCAGGAGCACTCATGGGATGATGATGGTTTTCCACCATTTTGTACTGTCTGCCATCAGGAAAGGAAGGGGAGGGGATGCTGCTGTTCAGCGCCACAGCACCGCGTCTACCAGCAGCATGCAGTAGACATACGGTGACACTGAAAAATGGCAAGAAATGATTTTTTTCCCTTTTCTTTCTCGGTTGGTGAGGGGGGCGTAAATTGACGAGATATACCCTGAACCACCCCGGACAATGTTTTTGACCCTTCAGGCATTGGGAGCTCAGCCAAGAATGCAAACGCTTTTCAGAGACTGCGGGGACGGTGGGATAGCTGGAGTCCTCAGTCCTCCCTCCCTCCCTCCATGAGCATCCATTTGATTCTTTGACTTTCCGTTATGCTTGTCATGCAGCACCATGCTGAGTCCCTGCTGTGGCCTCTGTCTATTATAGCCTGGAGATTTTTTCAAATGCTTTGTCATTTTGTCTTCTGTAACGGAGCTCTGATAGAACAGATTTGTCTCCCCATACAGCGATCAGATCCAGTATCTCCCGTACGGTCCATGCTGGAGCTCTTTTTGGATTTGGAACTGCATCGTCACTTGTGCTGATCAGAGCTCCATGCTGGGCAAACAGGAAATGAAATTCAAAAGTTCGCAGGGTTTTCCTGTCTACCTGGCCAGTGCATCTGAGTTCAGATTGCTTTCCAGAGCGGTCACAATGGTGCACTGTGGGATACCGCCCAGAGGCCAATACTGTCGATTTGCGGCCACACTAACCCTAATCTGACATGGCAATACCGATTTCAGCACTACTTCTCTCGTCAGGGAGGAGTACAGAAACCGGTTTAAAGAGCCCTTTATATCGATATAAAGGGGCTCGTTGTGTGGACAGGTGCAGGGTTAAATCGGTTTAACGCTGCTAAATTCAGTTTAAACGCATAGTGTAGACCAAGCCTATGTTTGCAACAACTCTTAATCACAATGGACTCTAGCAGGATTCTGCCATACTGTGCCTCTCCATTGTGAACAGGGATTATTTTCAAGCAACCCTGTTAGGAAACAATACTATATAGACTACTTAGGGAAAACTATGGTGGAAATTCAGAGATTGTGTGTAAATGACACTCCCTTATACACAGATTCCTTCATACCTACTTACATGCTATATACCACTGTCTAAAAGAGGGCAAAGACAGTCTAACATACACATCAAGAAGTGGAAGGAGAATGCACAGTTGAGTACTAATTTTCATTTCAATTATTGGAAAGAAAATGCTTTTAAACCTTAGATTATTGGATATTTTTATTGTCTTTAAAAGAAAAGTATAGGTTCTTAAAAATAAAGTTACATATTATATGGGAAAACAGGTATTAGAGTTATCACAGACTCTGATCGTAGCATACTTGCCATTACCCTCTGTGAAACTGACTCTTGAAATGGGCTGTGTTTGCATGTCCTCCTTGTTTAATCTGGAATCTCCAGTGTTGGAAATTCTGAGTCAAATATAAAATTGATTAACAATATTGTGCCCTGTAACTACAATACAGAGTTCACACAGGCCTGTTGAAATTTATTTAAACATTTTAATAAGGTGTTTTAGTACACGTAAGACAAATTAAACTACAAAGTTCCTGGAAATTTTGCTGATATTAACATCTATCCAGTCCAACACATAGACACTAACAACAACAGATATCTTAGGACAAGTGTTAAAAGTACAATAATCTCAATGGTTGAAACATTTTCCCCAATCAACCTAGAAACATTCATAATTATGACTATTTCTGCCAATTAGCAGAATATTTTAAGGTGTCTTTCTAAAAGTTTCTCCAGTGCAATATGTTTACCTTTAAATGCTAGAATCTCTGCAGTAATCCTTTGGAGACTGTGGACATTTACTGTACGTCTTCTGATTCATTCATCTGGCTTTCTGTAAAATAACATTCTGAGAGTTAAATAAAAAGGTTTTCCTTTTATATAGATATTTAAATCCTTTAAATCTTATACTGCATAAATATAAAGAACTGAAGAATTGACTTATCTGCTAATATTCATAGCTGATAATGCTGCTTTTCATCCTCAAAACTAGTAGAAATATCTTACACATTCTTATTCACAGTTCTTCTACACTGCATGGGCCACATTTTCAAGCTCTGGCCTCCATTTTTGTTGGCTCAATAACTGCAGTCACTCTTTTGGTTAGTTAGATATCCTAGTACTTTTTATTTAGATACCCAATGTTCACAAAAGCGAGGGCAGAAAAATAGAGGTGCATGGACTCTCTCCAGCCCTGTGAAACTTAGTCAAAAAAAGATACTGCAATCTTTTCGACAATGCCTTCTCCCAGGAGTCACAAGGACAGGGTCGTGGGCCTGGCCCCTTGTGGCCTTTTCACTGCCCTCAGCACCCGCATAGATTATTTCAACCAATTATGCAGCTCAGATTAGTTCAAAACACATATTCCTTTTGTGGGGTCTGGTGTATGAAATATACGTCACCATGTGCCAGCAATGCCCCTCTGCTATGTACATCAGCCAAACTGGACAGTCCCTACGTAAAAGGATAAATGGACACAAATCAGATATTAGGAATGGCAATATACAAAAACCTGTAGGAGAACACTTCAGTCTCCCTGGACACACAATAGCAGATTTAAAGGTAGACATCCTGCAGCAAAAAAACTTCAGGATCAGACTTCAAAGAGAAACAGTTCAGTAGTTTCTCTTTGAAGTCTGGTTCTGAAGTTTGAGACTGTGAATGGCTAGCCAACTACAAAAGCAGTTTCTCCTCCATTGGTGTTCACACGTCAACTGCTAGAAGAGGGCCTCATCCTCCCTGATTGAACTAACCTCATTATCTGTAGCCTGATTCTTGCTTGCATATTTATACCTGCCTCTGGAAATTTCCACTACATGCATCCGACGAAGTGGGTATTCACCCACAAAAGCTCATGCTCCAATACGTTTGTTAGTCTGTAAGGTGCCACAGAACTCTCTGCTGCTCTTTCTACAGTAACAGAAGTAATATACTTCTTAGTCACTCAAGTTCATACCCACTCCGGTCCATATAACAGTCCTAATAGGTTATCTTGCCCACTTTCAGGAAGCCTCAGCCCTGCTTCTGGGGCTGGCTTGTACTTCCATCAGTCCCTCTCCTTAGGACAGGAGATATCAGCAGTCCTCCTTGGAGCTGGTTGTAATTTAGGCCAGTTGCAGGACCTTAGCCAGGTTCTTCTTCATCTGGCTCTTCCCAGCCCCTGCAGTCAGTCCCTAGGCTCAGAGGGTTCAGCAGGCAGCCTTCTCCTCCTGGTGTGTCTCCTGCTACATGGCACTAGGGGGCAGTATATATGCTGGTCCCCTTCCTTAAATCTCATAAGACTTGGTAGAGAAAGAGAGGAGCTTTGTCCCATCCACTCTGCAAAACTCCTGGTCCCAGGCCCTTAAAGAAACAGTGATGAGATTTTCTCCCAAACATCACTTATCACTGGGACCACTTCCTCTCTACCAGTATCTCCTAGGTTCTTGTATAAGTCAGACACTTCAAAATCTAAAGGTTCACACTGCGTGATGGGGGTGGGCTGATCACTAGACACCACTACTCTTAAGAGGGCTGACTACTCTGTCAGACAGCCCCAAGCAGGGTGGGTCTTGACAGTATGGATCCAGTACAACTGCACAGTCAAGGATACTGTAGGGCTTCTGGAGGCCAAAGCTAGTGCAGAAGTCTGCCAAGTTTGTCAGCTGGCTCTGCAGTCTGTCATGCAGGGAAAGAAGCTCCGCCCCATTCCCAGTCGAATGACAGGGAATGAGGTAAGAAGCTTGTTAAGGGAGGGAGGGGAGCAGGAAGAGATTTTCACTTCTGCCCTGGCTCCTGTCTGTAGGGTTTACAAGGGAAGGGAATGGGCCAGGCCAATAGAATCACACTACTATAAACTTAGTCTGGGAGAAGCAGGCCTAGGACTCCTGCAGAACATATTTTCAACAAACAGCAGCAAATCTCCCCTCCACAGTGGGGGGTGTGGATAAATTCACACAGAGTTACTCACCTGTTGTGGCATTTCAGGTGAAAAACTCATTACCGAGTAAATGATTAAGGATTTCTTTTCAACACCCTATTACTGTTATGGATTATAAGGGAAACTGAATACTAGACTTCATTTCCTACAGAAAATAGTATCCTAGCAGCCTATTGCACCAGAAAAGTAACCATGTTTAAACACATTTGTGAGCCTCGGTTATGGCACACCTGTGCTAGAACATGTTTTGTTCCCTTGCTTCCACAGCTAGAAACAAGTGAGATGTTATAACTATGAACTGTGTTTTAGCCTACCTGGTTACCAGGTTTAACACATGGTTCCTTCATATGGTTATGATGACACCTGTTACTTCTGTTCACAGAAGAAATGTCTGTTTAGGCCAGACAAAAACATGTTACAACACATGCAGGCCACAACCACAGTTCTTACAGCTGTATGTAGGTTGGGCATACGCTAGCTTTTTCTGAAAAAATCCCCCCTGCTGAGACTCTACCAGAGGCCACAGTGATAGGAAGCTTCAGGGAATTGCTGGAATTTTTGGTACCATGCTGTCTAAATCTGCTCTGAGTGGCTGTTTGCACCTTGTTTATGCAAATGTTCCCACAGTTGTTATCGCTGGTGGAGCAGCTGCAGGATATTAGCAATTATAGGATTTTTTTTTTCCCAGAAAAAAAAAATTCTAGAGCAGCCAAGGTTTTATTTATATTTTGTATTGTATACAAAGCCCATATCTCAATAGATTACAATCCACATCAGTTCACACTGGGCAAAAGTGCTGATTCTTCAGTGCTACAAAGAACAAAAATATGCTTAAGTTCAGTCTCACCTCAGTCATTCTGTGTGTCTGAGCAGTCTGGAGAAAATACAGGTCATCATATAAGAGAACTGAAGAGGCATATTACTACCCATTATGCTGGACTACACCTGGCCTGGACATACATAAAAAAAGAATTCAGCTGCCACCACTCCCGTTGTATCTCCATTTTTCAAATTCTAAAAAAGGAAGGAAAAGATTAAACTTTTTTTTAAATGCATAAAAACTGCAGGAGAAAGAGAATCACATTTTGAATCAGTGTAAACCATATTACCATAATATTACCGTACATATGAACACTTTAAAACTAGATCTATGTTCATGGAAAATTTGTTTCCATCTACATTATTTGCATTATTGCGACAAAATATGGCACCAGGTGATGTTTTAGTAAAAAGATTGCTGTTAGGTATTTTGTATTGAATTTTTATAGCAAATTTTTATATAGTAAAATACAAATGCAAAAAACATTAATGTAACAAGAAAAATTCCAAAGTGGATTTATTAGCTATTCAGGTTTGCATTTCAACATAACAGGCCGGGTTGGTTTTGTGTTCAATTAGATTTGATGACAGACGCAACATCAATATGTAATGCACTATTAAAAAATACAGACTTGTTAGCACAGTAAGTGTGTCCCTTTTTTTACAAACAGAATGCTGTCCATGAGGGGTAAATCTGAAGCCCTTACTCTGTCAGACAATTGACTTCATTAGTTTTCCTTGATTAAATACTGAATGGAGACTCCAGAGGGCCTGATCCAACAAGGTGCTAAAAGCCCTCAACTTCCACTTACTTCAGTGGAAACTGAAAGCAACAAGCCTCTCATAAATTTGGGGCTGTTATAGTAAAGATCAAATCCTATGGCAATAAGACCCAGATTTGTAAAGGTATTTAGGTGCCTAAAGATGCAGATAGGCACCTAATAGGAGTTTCGAAAGTATTATCACCTAAATACTTCTAAAATCTGAGGTGTGCCTCTTCATATACTCCGTTAGCTCTTGTTTTTCTTCTTTTATAGAAAATGGGCCAGATCCTCAGTGGGTTTTAATTGGGGTATCTCCATTGAAGTCAACTGAGCTAAACCAGTTTACGCCAGCTGATAGTCTGGCCCGGTATACTATATCTTGAGAGAACAAAGTGAGTGAAGAGATCAGGAGTGGAGGGTAACACAGGAAGAATCAGTTTTCAAGGTTTAATTTCTGCCAGTTCATCACATTGTTTATTCAAGAGCAAATGCATTGATTTTGTATACAAATCTAACTCCCTCTTTAGAGATAATTTTGTAAAGATAGTACTTTGTTAGAGCTATGGCACCAACTACTCCACTATTCCAACCGTGTTCGGTGAACGGGATGTAACAAGGTTTTATTTCATAGTGTAGGCAACATCACAACAATTTTCTCAGGTCTTGAGAAAGGATTGGGGGACTAGGTCCCACAACACAGTTGTAGCTACTGGCTATCTATCCCATCTACTTATACAGTCCCTGCCACTGTCATATGTGAAGATCTCCCCATCTTTAGTGTATCTAGCCTCACAAGATCCCAGTGAGGTAGGGCAGTGCTATTATCCTTATTTTACAGATGGGGAACTGAAGCAATGAAAGAGAAAGTGACTGGCTGAAGGTTACACAGGAAGTTTGCAGCAGTGCAAGGAATTAAACTTGGGTCTCCCCAGGCTCATACTCTAATCACCAGACCACTCTTTCTGTCTGGGGCTGGGACTAACACAGCCACACTAGTACTGAAAATGGGATCCTGTCTACATACAAGTGCAAAGCCAGAACTGCTTTTTAAAATGGTCCTTGCTAACACTTTCAAATCCCATTGTAGACAGGCACTGGTATAGGTTAGGTCCTACCGAGTATACCTACAGTGCCTCTGCTACCAAAACTGCAAGATTTGTATAAACCCTTTTATAATAAGGCTGAGTCTATCTTCACAGAAATTTCAGACAATATTAGGCACTTTTCTAGAAAAGTCCATCTTTAAACATGGTTAGAACCCTAGCATAAATGTACCTATATTGTTGCATGGATTCCTTCATCAGGGTGTGTAAGGATTTTTTTCCCTTATAAAGAAATTATGGCAATGGTATAACCTTGCTGGGACCTACCTAGTTAGCCATGTTCAATAGAAAATGTTTAAAATTAGATGATACAGAGAGTTTGAAACGTCAGTTATTGGTCACCGGGGGTAACATACAGAGTATAGGGGGATGCTAGTATTTTGGTATTGGACAGCACATAACATATATAGTCTGCAATGTCCCCAATGGGGGGGTATACAGTGGGTGAGATCAAGATACAGTCAGCAAGCAGTGAGGGTACATCACTCATATACTACATCCTGTTTAACCTGACACCCTGGTTTGCCTCATCAATCTGTTATATCTTGTCTTTTAGTTATCAGCTATTTGGGGCAGGAACTGTCCTTTTCTGTAATTTTGTACACCACCTATCACAATACAGCCCACCCTGGTTGATCCGTGTATGTGTTAATACCATGTACATATTAAATAGTCTGTAGGGAGATAGGGCTGAAAAGTTCTTTCGGGTTTGACTTCAGAATGTTGATGAAATGAGCTTCCTGGCCCTTACTTACTCTAGCCTTTTTTTCCTTAATTTTCTTACCATTGCTAACACAAATGTAGCACAGCGGGAGCTAATGGGTAATCAGGCAAAGTAAGGTCACTAGTCTTGTAACTTCTATGTTGTTTAGATCACTTTTGTTAGTCTCTAAGGTGTCACAAGTACTCCTCGTTCTTTTTGAGCAGTTAGTTGACTTGGTAATTCAAGTCTCATAGCCAATATACACCAATGCTCCCCCTGTAGACACAGTCTTTGACCAGTGAATGCAGCCTTCTGCATCATTGGTGTTTGCAGCTTTGGTGCATCACAGAAAGGCATACAATTAATGTACAGGAAAAACCTCCCTAATATCACCAGAACTTACCAGCTTTCCTTTTCCATATTCATTTATGTACAACGATTAGCTCGTTCTTTTCAAATGCCAGGGATGTATTGCTCACTAGAGGAACTTCAGTACCCAGCAGTCTTTAATGTAAAAGGCAAACCTTTCCACTAATGAGCAGTTTGTCTAGTGTTCTTAACCTTATCAGCAGCTCCTGAAGTGATAAAGGCTTAACTATTATGCACTGAAAGGTGTTGATAATTCTCAATCTTCATGCAGAAAAAGGCTCTTTTTTGTCACTTCTTAGAGTCTACTGTTAAACTTAGCAGATTGCTTACAAATTGCCTTGCCTGTTCTGCAAAGCAGACAGCTGGAAGCATTGGTGGACAGGCGGCAGGGGGAGCCTTCTCTTGTCAGGACGAAAGTGATACCTGCTGCTTAACAGAAAAAGATCCATTTAAAATTTAATGATGCAGACCTGTCCTATGAAATGGACCGGGCTTCAAGGAGAGGAGACTAAAAGTGGAAAGGAAAAAGGAAAAAAAAGAAGGATTTTGAAAGGAAACGCAAATATACATATTGGGACAACATTGACTGGCATGTTTGGTAACCAGAGTGGAAGTGGTAGAGCCCCACTACACCCTCATGCCCTGACAGAAGGAGGAACACAGCTAGTTTAGGCTTAGCTTTGCAGGGTTATGGAATGAAGAACATAGGACATCATTGTCTCTGTGTAACTGCAAGAGAAACAATAAAAGCTTGATCAGCTGAATGCTTAAAAATGGCTGAATGTTTGATGAGATGAAGATGTAATTTTGTCTGTGCTCCCCAAGGATCTGGATTAAATATGACTACAGGGCCTAATCAAATAGCTAGTCACTGAACAACGGTCCCAACTGCATTTTTCATTCTAGGCATGCCAGTTTCTCCCCTCTCACCCCCCCCTCCAAGTACATTACTTATTCACTGGTTTGTCAGCAGTGTGCATTATTAGCGCTTGAGAGATAAAACTTTAAGTGTTGCTCCCAATTAGCACAACAGTGACCACGCACCATGCTCTGTGCTTAATGCCTGCTCTCAGAGAGGAGCTGGTTTTGAAGGTCTGAGGTGGAGGAGAAAAAAAAAAAAAAGAAAGAAACAGCTTAAGCATTCATTTTGAGTGGAGAGACAGCTCCTATTAACATTTAACAGCATTTGTGCAACTTGGTGCGGAGGTTATGATGCAAATGAGGAGGAATTAAAAGTGGCCAGGGGTTTGTCATTGATGGATTGCAGTCTGGCGGTGTTCACACTTCTGCCATGTCCATCAGAAGCGATTACTGTGTAATTAAACCTTATTTCTCGACTCTTCAGTGCATAATTACTTTGTGAATGTAACCATCATCTAAAAAAGCTACCAAAATGCTTTAGCATTTAGTCTAGCAGTCATTTCCCTAGCTTGTGTCAGATATAACCATCAGACAGTGCAAAAGAACTGTCACTTTTAATAAGAGGCAAAAAATTAAATGAAACAGTATGCTTATTACAGGAAAATTAGGCGTTCAAGTGGTAGAGTCCTTTTCTGCTATTTGCATAATTTATTCTTTTTTGTCCCTCACACCAGAAGCTTCAGGCAATTTTCTTCACATTTAAATAGATCGCACATTTAAGGCTACTTAAGGAAAATTATCACTTTGCATATTTTAATTGTTGTGAAGAAAGTGAATAGAAGAGGTCTGCAGCTTGGACTCTTGAGTCGGTCAGATGCTCAACTGTCTGATTCTGGAGCTCCCACTGCTCCACTAGAGATAACCCTACAGTTCACAGCCATCCACTTGCATTTCATCAGCATGCAAATGCAGCTCCAAGCACTACAATAAGTGGGTCTTTGATATTTACAAACTAGCTACTAATAACTAAAATGTAATTTGTTTGACATAACTTTAGATTCTCTTATCTGACTGATTTTTTTTTAAATAGATAAGTCCCTTAGCTTTACAAAACCTAAGATATCATCCATTCAAGCTGCAGCTTGCCCTATAAAGGTCCAGAAGCATTATTTGTGGTGAAATCATGTCAGGTTCTGTCTTCAGTTTCAGCAGCCCAGCTCTTCAATTTCATTTTGAATTTTTTAGTTTAATTTCCGCTCCTCCCCACTTTAATAAAATAAAATGAGAACTCAAATAAGATTTATAGCGAGAAACACTTTCTCCCCATTTACCTACAGAAATATAGGTATTAGTCCGATGCCATGTAGAAATGGAAGTTCCAGTCATTCAGCAAAGGATATAATGTGGCAGTATTATACTTTGTGTTATAATCTGAAAAAAAAGAGAGGGATATGGCACAGTACATTACAAAGCAAAAAGCTGTAAACAGGCTGATGACTGTAGAAATTCAGTTAATTATGAAGCTAATGAAAAATTAAAGGGCATTCTAATGAAAAATTTGATCAAATGTTGCTTAGATTATCATTTCATATAATTAAGTGGCTGAAAAAAGGATCCCCAAGGTATAATTTAGCTTGTGATCTTTTTCACACTTAAAAAAAAATATACAAGAAAGTAAACAGAGTAAAAGCCAGTTTTCTTTTTGACAACCCAGTGTCTCAAAGTATGTTAACATGTAATTTGATTACATCAGCATCACTTTTGTTTAGTTACCGACTATTGTGTTCCCTTTGGCTGTTGGTCATTTCAATGTACAACTGTTTTTAAGTGCAGTGTTTATAAACTAATGAATGTCTGCGTGACTTTTGTTAGTACACATTTGTAGACACTAAGACAACATTTACCTTTAAAAGTAAGTGAAGTAGACTGTAGTTGACTGAATCCACCAGTGTATTGCAAAGGAAAATGAAACAGCACAATATAAGAACTGACAATGCTCAGAGAAAGATATAACCCAGTGATCTGGCACAAAAAAGAAATTCTTAAATATGTTTGTGGCTTTTCTTTACTATGGATATGATGAAGCATATAATTTGGATAATCAAAAATTAATATGCATATAAATACATATTCCTTCCTCTCACTCTTTCTATGAATAAGTAATGTTGTGGAGTCTAAAATGTGAAATATTTTCACAAGTTAGGGATAACCTCATAACTCACAAGAGCTGGAATAAAACAGAAGCCACGAGTGGGTGATATTAAATAATCAGAAACTAGTTTAAATATACTTTTAAATACATTAATTGAAGAAAAAATTAGCTTAGTTTAGATTTTAGTATCTGAAGATGATGCATATAGATCAGCTCAGTTTGGTCCCACTTGTGCCTCCATTATAAAATACTAGTGAAAGAGACACAAGTAACCTTGAAGTAATATGCAGACTGGACCAAATCCCCACACAGAGGTACAACTGTTTAGATTGTAAAATAAGCTAAAGTTTCAATACTTCCCTCAATTGACAACAGATGTGTGTGGTAGTTACCTATTGTCTTATTTAGCATTGCATATTTCTGTGATTACAATTATTCCATTATGAATCTTTTCTTCAGTTGACAGCATATACATTGCATTGAGCTGTAGAAACTGCACTCCAGATAAGTGTGTGCATAGATATAGCTTTCTCTCTTCAGGGCTGTATGCATTTTCCAGAGAAATAGATTTAGGATTTTCCTGTGAAATAGTCTCTCTTCCACCTTCTTTGCACTTTCTAGGTGCTTCTGGAATGAGGATGGCAGTTTTAATTTAGCTAAGTCCTATAACAAAACCCTTTACATTTGGTGAGCAAGGCCGAGGACGTAAGATTTCTCAGACATATTCTGTCTGGATTTTTATTAGAGCAACAACTTCTTAGAATGTGGATGATAAACACATTGGCCTGGCACATTCAGATCCAGACAGTTACCACAATTGCACTTACCCATCAAAGTGTATGAATAGGGAATCTAATTAGAGTCTTTTTTTTAACCTTCCTGCTCTCTGTTGTAATAAGCAATTTCATTCGAGCTGTTCTTCAAAGACACAAAGAGTAGTTTGGGTACCTGGCTTTAAAAAGAAAAATGGAAAATGGGAAAGGCCTTTATATACCGTCATTACTTGGTATTTAAAAAGATACAAAATAAAAAATAGGGATGGAATAGGTCTAGACTACTTTATCCACATGGTCATCTTGTATTAATGTTCCACCCAACGATGAAAGATTAAGCGATCACTAAGAGCTTGATGGATTTGTACCACTCTCAGTACATGAATTCTCTAGTTTCCAAAGATAGTGCCATTGTGAGTGATGCCACAATATCAATCAAGTCTCATTGCCCAATGAAGTGACTCAATTCTTGCCAGTGAAATCTGCTAAGAGAGACATCAAAAAGTACCCGATTTGTCCATTTTTCCATATATCTGTTCAAGGGGGCCAGTGGAGTTCCCTGAGCCATAGTTGTTGTGGAATAGAGTGAGTAACAAGCTAGGCAGGGGACGGAAGCAGAACTGCGTCTGAAAAATATATTCCACTTAAAGGTGGAAAAGATTACTCTGTCAAACATGGGGAATAATCTAATATCATTACAGATAAAGAACCCTTATTAGATCATCAAATAGATCCCTCTGCAAGGGCATCACAGACAGTGGTCATGCTTAAAAACTTTATAGTTTTGCCTTTAAAAGTCAATAACATTATCACAATAGGAATACATATTATGCTAATGTTAGCTACTTCCAAGGACAAAATGTGCTGGGAAGAGAGAGTGGCTGGTATCTTGCATGAGATACTGAACACCTTACAGGAACTACTGAAAAATAATTACTTGCAATACCACAGTAATGCCGATGTCTTTGTTCAGTCTTATGCTAAGTAGAAACTGATGTTTAGTAAAAATTCTTAACTTTTTGTAGAGCACATGCATTGAAAGCTCTGTACAGATATTAACTGATTAATCTGCAAAAACACCCCTGTGAGATAATGAGAATTATCCCCATTTTGTAGTTGGGGCAGAAGGGTGAAGTGACTTGTCCTAGGCCAGATGGTGAGTCAGGGGGTAGAGCTAACATTAGCACACGGGACCTCCTGCCTCCCAATCTCATGCTCATTCTTCCAGACCAGACTGATTCAATTACCATGGCACAATAATGCTAATTACTTTCAAATAGTATGTGCCTACTTTTTAATGGATCCACCTTAGTTCCCCAACATATTATAAGATAGTGCAGTCTCTCTGATTCAATAGAACAGTATCCAGACCATATGAGGTTCTCCAAACACCAGAAATACACAAACTACTTCAGCTCCATTCTAGTTAAATAACAAAATACAGTATAAAAATATTGCACAATATCCAGAGCTTTGTACTGTAATTAATCCTCATATGTGATACTTTAGCATGAAACCACCTGGTCCTCTGCATTCATCTAAAAGGAACTATTTGAGTTTGGCCTACTTTTGGTCCTGTAGATATTTTAAAATACAAAAATGCTTGAGCAGCACTTTTCAAGGTACAATGTAAACCAGGTTCTTAGCTGTCAGGGAGCATGTCACTCGAAATGGTAGATTATTGATGGAATTGGAGACTCTGCTTAAACAAAAACAGTATGTGGCTTTGGATTTTCTTTGCTGTTGTATAATGCATCAAAGTAGGTAATTCTATCAAGCTCTTCTACAAAATAACAGCAGAGTTAACAAATCAGGAAATAGTTAATCCCTATTGCCTTTCCTTGTACATATTTGAAAGCAATATTGCCATGCAACTAATTTTATGTGCCAAGAATAGCTGCTCCTGCCTCCACAATAAAAACATGTCTGTATTTTATGTGAATTCCTCACAGTTAAATATACAGGCTGCCTGCATGGCCTGCGGAGGCCCAGGAATTCCAGTACACTCAGGCTGCTAGTCATTTTGCCTTCAGCTCAGGGTTTAAGAGGAGGAAGTGTAGAGGTACCAAAAAGGGAACAAGAAACCAAGGAATTTCATTTATGGGTCACACTAAAAAAACTTTCAAATCACGAACACTTATTTTTCCTACATCGTATTCCATTTTACCAGGAAGCTAAAATGAGCATTTCCATGAAACTGCAGTTTACAATAAGTATTACAGCTTTATTTGTTGCAGCAAGATAAATGTTGTCTTATATATGAATGAAAATAAACTACAGGAAAGTCATCACCACCCTGAAAACTCTGAG